>NC_069703.1:20915856-23315856 GCF_023699985.2 Odocoileus virginianus
CTCAGCATCAAGCCTCCATAGCTCTGAATTGGGTCTGTGAGCATCTGTGCTTTATCTTGATTTATTTTGTGCTATTTGTGTCCGACTCTTTGTGACCCCATTGATAGTAGCCCATGAGGTTCCTCTGTCCATGGGAATTTCCAGGCAAGAATACTGGAGTGGGTTGCCAATTCCTCCTCCAGGGCCCGACCCAGGGATCGAACCCACATCTCCTGCATTGGCAGACGGATTCTTTACCACTGAGCTACCTGGGAAGCCCGTTATTTTGTGCATCCACTAGCAAAATGTATCCTAATGTAATTACTTCGCTTAATGCCATTTCATAGTAACGGTCTACTTTTGGATAGTGGGGAAAATCTGTAATGTGTACTTTATAGAACACCTTTCAAATGCGTCTTGATTAATCCTCTTGGCAGGTGTCTAAAGTGTGAAGACCTCTTGGAAGGTCTCTAAAGTATACAAATTTAACTCTCCTTTTCACTGTATTGGAACTTTGCTGGAGAATATTCTCAGAAGAGACTCCTGAGGGAGATAGGGCTTTCTTGCCTTGTGTCCAGAAAAAGCAGCCGATACTGATGGAGGCAAGCATTTCTGTCAGACTGGGAGAGGCAAGAAAAGGTCACTAGAAGTCTAGATTCTGCTGGAATCTTCTGGCGCCTATCCCACTTTAGTTCTTTTCTGACCCTCCCAGATGTACAGATGTAGAGAGGTACAGACTGAAGCGATGAGCCAAGATGAAGTCAGTTCAGCTGGCTCAGCCCATGAGAAGCATTCTCACTCCAAAGTAAAGGTCTCTGTCAGGAATTTTCATTCACTTACTCACCCTGGTGTCTTGACCTTGGAATAGGGGCTGTAACTTGAAGAGTCCAAGGCCTGGGTTCAATTTCTTTGGTGTGAAGACTCATAAAGTAAGGGGACTGTTACAGGTACACGTGGAAGATCTCAACAAGAGAAAATATATGGTTTTGGTTCTAGAAAGAAGAGGGCATATACCCCTCACCAACTTAAATGTTTTCTTCTATACCTTTCCTTCCATACCTGTGAGCTTCTTCCTCCCTTGCTGCCCTTCAAGTGTCCTTGGCTGATTCTGAGGATGGCTCAGCGGGTAAAAGAATCAGCAATGCAGGCGACACAGGAGATGCAGGTTTGATCCCTCAAGCAGGAAGATCCCCTGGAGAAGGAAATGGCAACCCCCTCCAGTATTCTCGCCTGTGAAATCCCATGGACAGAGGGGCCTGGCTGGCTACAATCAAAGAGGCAGGCACGACTGAGCAACGAAGCACGTTGTGTCCTTAGGAAATCTTTCTCAGGCAATTCAAGGTCCTGACCTGTCACCTTTCCACTCTCCAGGCCCAAACTTCCTCAGAAACTCAAGGAAAATGAGGCACAACGCAGATCATGACTATGTTGTCTTGGAGACCCAGTGGCGGGATAAATGAAGAAAGTTCCAATTTTGACAAAATGTGCAAATGGGATTGTGGAATTAAGGTGGGATTTAGGGAAAGATCTGTGTTTACCCTTGTAACCATCAATGCCATTTCACTGATTATGTTAATGATGATGACAAAACGTCAGTGTGGTGCTAGCTGAAGTTTAGGGAGTGTGTGCTAGGTGCCAGGCACTGTGCTGAGTTCTGTCCATGGATTATCATGGTTTAATCCTCATAGTGCATGCTGGGTTAAATTATTATCAGCTTTTCACAAATGAGGCCTCTGATGTTCAAAAAGGTGAAGTAAGGAACTGAAGATCAAACAGCAAGAAGCAGCAGAACTAGAATCAAAACTCGGACAGTTAAGCATCAAAGTTTAAGATCTTAATTATTGTATCTGGGGCCCTCTGAGGGACCGATGGCCTCCAGCCACCTTTTGCATTCACCACTTCCAAAGAGCATCACATTCGTTTATATACCTCATCTTCCTTCCAACTTACGGGAATGTGAACTTGAACCTGGGAAGCTCTGGCCCAGAGTTTGGGCTTTTAGATGTGAAGGACAAAGAAAAAACAGGATGCTGATTATCCCCTCAGTCTTGAAGAGAGCCCGATTCTGTTCTCTAAAGATGAACATCAGAAATGGGAGAAGTGAAGTTGTGAAAACAGCAAGAGAAAGAAGGGCCTGCATTCTTAACGCTGTGTTTATGGGTCATTGTACATCTTGCTTCCCCTTGCTAATACTGAAGCTCTCCCAAGCCTCAACTTCTTCTCCCCATTTTACTCTCTGTACCCCAAAGAGGATAGCCTCAATATATTCCTCTCTCTGGTATTCCTACCCCTATAAAAGCCATTAAGTACAGGGCAATCCCCAGTCACCATGTTGTAAGATTCTTCTGGTTATGGATTTTGTATCAGAGTTGGTCTGGGAATTAAACACACCATCAGTGTAAAGAGGAGGTTTAAATAAAGGTACTGTTTACAAGGTTGTGGGGGGTTTAAGGGAAGTCGACCAGCAATAGTGAAGCAACTCAGGGCTATCGATGGTGGGGTGCTACTAACACACCAAGGCCTGAAGGGGCCCAGGGAGTACAGTGATTTCCAGACATGACAGCCACAGTTGTAGTACCGAAGAGCCTGGCAGGAACTGTGACCTTCAATAGAACAGGCAGTCACAGTCAACCCACAGTCAGCAGCGAGGTACCCTGGAAATAAATACCCCAACCTCTCTCCTCCCTTCCTGAGATCTCCTATTAGTGCCTCCCATTGGTAGAAATCAACTGGAACCAGAAGACAAGGGAGCCCAATGAGACAGTTCCAAAAAACTCAGTCTCCCAGGTATATGCAGGGGAGAGTACAGTGGACCTGATATAGAGAGTGGGGCAAAAAATTAAAGAGCCAGCATGGATGTTTGGGTTTTCTTTCTGCTGTAAAGACTCATGCTTGCTTTCACATATAATGCATCTCACATCCATGCCCAACAAGGACAATAGCCTCTTTCTATGGGCTCAGTAAAGGATGATATCCTGACAGCTTGGACAGATCTGCTGCATTTGAGCTTCCTTACAGACCAGTTATTGCAAAAGTATCTCCCTCTGAGAACTGAATCTCGTGGGCTTTCAGCACTATGTTCTCTGGGACTTCCCAGTCCTGTCACCTTTGTACCCTGTCTGTTGACATCAGCTGCTCCTCAGGAAGGCAGAGAACAGAGCTCCTTACCCTCTTCTCCTGCACCACATCCCCTGGGGAGCCTGATCTAAGGAATGATTGTCCTCCGATGCCAGTGTCTCAAGAATGGGACTCTGGAGAGAGGCTGAGCTTTTCTCCCAGTCCTCCTTTTCTCAAGAGCCAAATAGAATCATACGATCTTTTGGCAACCTGTTCCATCCTTCTCTAGTTAGGGAATAACCCCCTTCACTATCCAGAGTGTGGTTCATTAGCTCACAGCGCCAGCCTCACCTGGGAGCTTGTTAGAAAGGCGAAGCCTCAGGACCCAGCTCACATCTCCGAGTCAAATCTGCCTTTCATAAGATCCCCTGGTGATTTGTAAGTAATTAGTTTGAGAAGGATTAATAGAGCCTATATCCAATATCAAGAGGCATGCAATGCCATTTTGACTTACTTCCTTCAGAATTTATAGTAGCTTCAAAAGCTTTTCCAAGTAATGAAAGAAGTTTTGAAGTTATTGTGTACTTTGAGATTTTTATATTACCATTGCAAGTGTTGAATGGTTTATATTTTTCAAAAAGCTTTCAGAGTAATTAACTTGATGTTTCATAACTCTATGAAATATATAAGGTAGAAGTTATTAGACCCATTTTCTATGAGGATAGCAGGCATGATTAAGTAATCTGGGTCACTTGCTAGGGGAATGGGTCTGGGCCTAGATGCCAGACCTTGGAAGTCATTTTGTAGCATATTGAAAAGAGCATATGACTCCCTTCCCCACTCTTTCTCATGGCATTTATTCTCAGTATGGGGTCTGCATTCCATCCATATCAAACTTATCTGGGAAAGACTTGTTAAATAAGTAGATTCCTAGGCTCCATCAAGATATAATGTTTCCTTATGCTCTCTCTAAGACTTGAGAATCATTTCTTTCTATGTTACAATGGTCAGCTTTAAGAGAAAGGGAGGAAGAAATTTAATTTTAGGTTGATTGGGTTCATATCAGTGAGATTTAAGCCTATGGAAGACTGCAGAAGAACGGAATATCTTACCCCAGCCTGCCCAAAAGTTGAGAAAAGGGAATTGGGAGAGAGCAACAGAGAGTTGGTTAGAACAGCAAAGATTGGACAGCCCCTTGGGTGTGGCATTTAAAAGGAAAGGTGTCAGCTATGTAAAGAGAAATGATGCTAAACTTCTGTAAGCTGAGGTATGAGCAAGAGTTTGGTAATGGAAAATTAGGGAAAGTGGTCCTCTGGGAAACTGGACAGAGAAGAAAAGAAAAACATTAAGGGAAGAAGGAAAAGAAGAAAAGAAAGGAAAAGTGGGAAGGGGGAGAGATGGAGAGTAAGAGGAAGAGAAGCATATGGGGAGGCATGAAAAAAGTGAGAAAGAAAGCAAAGAAAATGAGAATGGACAAAATGACATCTGCAAGCCCTTTCTTTCAGAGCTTATATGTTCCATGATCCAGGGTCTTGGGATCTGATGGTATTTGCCACTATAAGCTTGAGCTGATAAAGACAGGAAAAAATGGGTTTGTAAAGCTCTAACAGGAGTTAGGCACTGTCCTTGAAATCGCAGGGATGATTGGATTTCAGATACAGAGTTCAATGACCTGGCTTCTAAGTGTTGTATGAAGTCACAGAATATAGCAAAACTTGCTCATATCACTGTTATCTTAAAAATAATTTATTCTAATAAACTATTAAAAATGCAAGAAAATGATGAAAGACTCCCACATTGGAAAGAATAAAATGTCTTTATTTTCAGATAATACATACACTGAGATTACACAAATAAATAAATAGATGGAGAATGGTGAGAGCCAGATTTCTCACTATTGAAGTGAGAATTTATAGATGAAAATGGACAATTCAAACAAGCTGTATGATACTGGGTGAAAGTTGGTGCCATCAGTGTGAACTCATATTTAGCTTCATCAGTTCAGTTCAGTGCAGTCCCTCAGTCGTGTCCGACTCTTTGTGACCCTATGAATCACAGCATGCCAGGCCTCCCTGTCCATCACCAACTCATCGAGTTTAGTCAAACTCATGTCCATCGAGTCGGTGATGCCATCCAGCCATCTCATCTTCTGTCGTTCCCTTCTCCTCCTGTCCTCAATCCCTCCCAGCATCAGGGTCTTTTCCAATGAGTCAACTCTTCACATGAGGTGGCCAAAGTATTGGAGTTTCAGCTTCAGCATCAGTCCTTCCAATGAACATCCAGGACTGATCTCCCTTAGGATGGACTGGCTGGATCTCCTTGCAGTCCAAGGGACTCTAAAGAGTCTTCTCCAACACCCCATTTCAAAAGCATCAATTTTTCGGTGCTCAGCTTTCTTCACGGTCCAAATCTCACATCCATACATGACCATTGGAAAAACCATAGCTTTGACCAGACAGACCTTTGTTGGCAAAGTAATGTCTCTGCTTTTTACTATTCTACCTAGGTTGGTCATAACTTTCCTTCCAAGGAGTAGGCGTCTTTTAAATTCATGGCTGTAATCGCCATCTGCAGTGATTTTGGAGCCCCCCAAAATAAAGTCTGACACTGTTTCCACTGTTTCCCCATCTATTTGCCATGAAGTGATGGGACCAGATGCCATGATCTTAGTTTTCTGAATGTTGAGCTTTAAGACAACGTTTTCACTCTCCTCTTTCACTTTCAAGAGGCTTTTTAGTTCCTCTTCACTTTCTGCCATAAGGGTGGTATCATCTGCATATCTGAGGTTATTGATATTTCTCCTGGCAATCTTGATTCCAGCTTGTGCTTCTTCCAGCCCAGCGTTTCTCATGATGTACTCTGCATATAAGTTAAATAAGCAGGGTGACAATATATAGCCTTGACATACTCCTTTTCCTATTTGGAACCAGTCTGTCGTTCCATGTCCGGTTCTAACTGTTGCTTCCTGACCTGCATACAGGTTTCTCAAGAGTCAGGTCAGGTGGTCTGGTATTCCCATCTCTTTCAGAATTTTTCACAGTTTATTGTGATCCACACAATCAAAGGCTTTGGCATAGCTTCATACATATTTGTAATTATAGATATGTGTGTAAACACATGTTAGTATACAAACAAGCATTTCCTAGCTCTGTCCACTGAGAAGACAAACCTGGAAGCAATGACATTCAAGTAACAATGTGTACATGCAACACTCAGATACTCATTTCTAATAAGTAGAACCAGGAATCTTTGGAGAAATGGCTGTTTCCAGAGCAGAGGCCAGGCAGTATACCGGAAGAGTCTGGAGTATCTGGCTCAGATGGTAAAGAATCCGCCTATAATGCAGGAGACCTGGATTCAATCCCTGGGTCAATAAGATCCCCTGGAGAAGGGAATGGCTACCCACTCCAGTATTCTTGCCTGAAGAATTCCCTGGACAGAGGGGCCTGGCAGGCTTGGGATTGCAAAGAGTCATACATAACTGAGCAACTAACATTACTTAGAATGCCCTTAAATAAAGTCTCAATTGAAAAAAATTACAAATCCTCCCAAAGCAATGGGAGTATATCAAAGGGACATGAAGGCCAACTGAAAAACTCACAACATCCAAAGCTGGAGCAATCTGAGCAGAAAATAAATAAAGTAGTATTGGATTATAGACCAAAGTATAAGATAAACATCCACAAATCCATACTGTAAGTAAATGATTGGGTAAATAAACCAGTGGGGAGAATAGACATATCTCCCTTGTGTAAGAATTCCAAATAATTTACACAGATACTCTCTCCAGGATCAAAAAAGTAGAGCATAGCTTCCTGCCCTTCAAATGTGAGCTTCACATGGGGGCATCCTTCTAAAGAGTACAGCATACAAATGGGGAGTCTCTCTGAATTTCCTTAGGCTCCTATGATCCAAATACTATTATTATCAGAGGCTCAGAGAACTTGAGTCACTTACTCAAGGAAACACAGCTACTAAATCCAGCCAGGTTTTGAACCCAGGGATGTTAAATTGGTTAAATTGCTTTTTCTGTTATACCAAGTAGTCTTGAGTTATAGCAGCACTACAGAAGAAAAGCCACTCAAGTGTGGCAACATGCTGAGAAAGACAGAGGAGAGTGAAAGGGGAGGGTGCTCAGTGATGGGTTTTTTCCTTTAAGAAGGGGGCTGTGATACATACAGATTCAACCAAATGGGAAGGAGGGCCTGTGAGCCACCGGGTTTCCAACGCTGTAACCAAGAGTCAACACGTGGGCAGAAAATACGTTTCCTTTGCAGTTTGTTATCTTCAGAAAGCTTTTCCAGCCTCAGCCACTCTGCCACCCCGCTCTCTTAACTTCTTTCCTCTTCTCGGCTTATTTGGGTTGGCTTCTTGGACCACTTCTATCTCTCTCAACTGGAGACAGAGGATCCAACATAGTAGGCAGACAGACTTGGGCTTCAACCTGCTGCTACTTGCTGTGTGAGTTTTGGCACATTGTTTTATTGCTTAATTTCTGGGGTTTGTATTATCTCATGTTGTGTTATATTGTGTTATATTACAATCTTCTTGGTGTTATTATGAAGGTTAATGAGATAATGCATGTCAGATTTCTAGCAGGGTTCCTGGCATGTGGCAAACACTAAGAGATTATATATATACTGCCTATGCAACCTTCTTGAACTCAGAGACTTCTGTCCCTTCTGCCTTCCTGCAGTGCCATAATTCTATTCTTTTTGAAATGTTACTTATGGCCCATTTTTCCCAGGAATTTTTGCCAGAGGAATCCACACTGTTAAACAAGCAGCCAATTTTTTTTTTTTTTTTTTTTTAACCAAAATTTCCTTTCAGCATACTCTTCTGATTGTATGATGCCAGCAAATTACCTATATGTTCATCTTTTCCCCCTACGTACAAGTGGGGAGAGGAATGCTGAAATGACAGTGAGAAGGCCGTGCCTTCAACTCCTTTAGCTATGTCATTATTGTTGTTGTTTAGTTACTAGGTCATGTCCAACTCTTTGCCACCCCATGGACTGCAGCAAATCAGGCCTCCCTGTCTCTCACTATCTCCTGGAATTTGCCCAAGTTTATGTCTATTGAGTCAGTGATGCCATCCTAATACTATGTCATTAGGACCAAATTAATTTCACTTCTTTGTACCTTAATATCCTTAATAAGATCTCTATTATAAATAATAATAAGATTTATTTATAATAGTAATTATTATAAATAATAATGAGATCTTTCCCACCCTCTTCACAGGGCTTTCAGGAAAACCCAATAAGATAAACTGTATGAAATATTTAGAAAACCTTAGAATGCCCTATGACTATGAGGTATTGTTCAAACACAGAGCTTCTTATGAACTTTAATTTTCAGCTCTGTGATCAGTTAACTTTTGATGTGGAGCAAACAACCACAATTCTCAGTGGCATGAAACAATAAACATTTATTTCTCACACATCTGTGGAGTTCAGCTGATGCAGGCTGGGCTTGCTTCTCCTTCTGGGAGCTGGCTCGAGTTTGCCTTACCAGACTGAGCCTAGCTGAGTCAATTTGGTTCCACATGTTTCTCATCCTCTTCCCAGGATTAGTGGGCTCACCCAAGTGTGTCTTTTGTCTTTCTCAGGATGATGGCGGAAGCGTGAGACAGCAAAGGAAAACATGCACGGCTCCTTAAAGCCTAGGCTTAGGATTGGCATGTCATCACTGCTGTTGAGCAAGCAGTTCACGTGGCCGACCTCAGGAGTAGGGGTCTTGTAGCACCCACTGTGGGAGAATTTTTCGAAGTTTCATGAGAAAGGGCATGGGGAAGGGTGAGTGGTATAGGGAAGGGGTAACAATGGGAGACATTAATGCAAATCAGCCACACTGTGTTTCTTGCAACAGGGTTGGAACAGAATTTTCTGGAAAGCCAGTGGAGTCTCAGTGTTTTGGCAAGAATGATCCTGGGCTCAGGTGGAGAGACAGAGCTTATCACCTCTGACATGGCTGATTGGTTCTAGGACCCAAGCTAAAAATGAGATAGTGAACAGCATGAAGTGAACATTGTGAAGTCTGGTCTATGCTTCTCGACCTATTCATTGCCTTTTTGTATGAAATCAGAGCCATTCTTTTCTTTTACAAGATTATTGCTTTTATAAGAGTGGACAAATATCATGGCATTCTTTCCCACCTCCTTTCCAGGATTCCTTTAGATTCCTGTGAGTTCCTGAGAAGTTGATACAGTACATAAAAGATATGACTGTAGAACTCTTATCTGAGACCATCTCCACTCTCAAGTCACATTCACCCCATACAAGTTTTCCTTAGAGTCACTTTCATTCCTGAGGATACCAGATCTCCATAAACAGAGGACTGAAGCCACCATGGGTTCCCAGCAATGAGATTCTGCCTGGTGGGTTTATTTGTAAATGACTCCAGAGAGCTGAGTGAAAAATCTCAGGGCCAAAAAATTCTGGGTTAGAAAGTTTCAAACCAGAACAGCTTCTTGAAAGCAAAATGAAGATGGGGGTTGGGATGGGGATGAGTGAGCCCTTAATGGGCCAGTTCCAGGGTTCCAGATGTTTTTTCAAAAGGAATATCCTAAATTATCTTATCCTGTTATACAGTGAGTGAGAAAAAAAAAAAAAAAAAGGCCGACAGCATCTTTGTTTGAGGCCACATGAATTTATTGAAAGTGGTTGTCAGGGAGAACTAAGGGATGGGGGAGCTCTCTCTCTCACACACACCCCCCACCCCTCCCCCACACACAAAAGCTCAGCATTGGTTTAGTCAAATGCCTTTCTTTTTGCCTCAAGGGTCCAAAGTTTTGCCCTTTATGTTATCTTCCCGTCTTTTTCTTTTTAAAATTAAAACAACTACTTTCTCAAAGGAAGGAAAACAGAGAAAAATATAACAGAGCAGCTACTGACTTGGGTTGGACTTAAATTTTGTCAGGAAGAGTATGTTCAGAGCTGTGAGTCTGGGAACTTAGAAACTTCCTGAAAGTTTCCCAGGCAGAAGGAAATACACTTCTGTTAGGATTGCACTCAAACTCCTGTTAGGGTTGAAAAGGCACTCAAACCTTTGACCAGGCTTAGCTTTCCTGGGAGTTTCAAGAGAATAGAAATCATTTTGCCAACTCTACCTTCAACATACGGACTAAACATTATGTCTAAAGGGGTCCAGTGATTCAATGCCTTCTTTCCCACCCAGAATCATTTATTCATTTGATAAATATTTAGTGACCACATGGTACTACTTACTATACACTATGGGGCTGAGAAACTGTATCAGACGTGGTCTCTGTCCATCTGGAATGTAGTAGAGGGTACAATTGTTCAGTAGAGGGTCTAATTAATTAGTAACTTTAACTTGATGCAAACGTCATGAAAGTAAGAAGCAAAATTCAGAGACAGGAAATGGCAAGTACCTCTTCATACAGGATGATCAAGAAAGTCTCCTCTAAGAAGGTGACATTTCAGTACATATGTAGAGACCGAAATGTTCAGAAGGAACACTTGTCCCTTGGACACTAAAGATGAGGATGCAATGATATTCTAAACAGAATCACAATGAGAACCCTTCAAATAGTGATAAACATGATTCACTACCAACCACAACCTATTTTTCAGACAACACCGAGAGAGAGATCTGAAAAGTACTGTAAAAGTAGAAAGCGGAGAGTGTACAGATGATCCTGTGATGACTTAGGTGGTGACTGGGAAGATGGAAAGAATGAAATAAATGTTGGAAATTTGTTTTGGTGATAGAATCAGTAGTACTTGATGTGGGATTAGATAAGTTCCTGGATGGGAATGATAAGGTATGGATGGGGTGCTGTTGGAAAGGGAGAAGGATAAATTGAAGAAAACTCCAAAGTTTCTGACTTGTGACCTTAGGTGGATGGTGTCTTGTTTGCCACTGGAAGAACCTGCTATTTTATTGGAAATAGGAATTAAGCAGTCAGGGGCTTTGTGTAAATGTCTGGACTTTGAATAGTTCTGGACATTTACCCCAAATGTGAGGGTCTCATTGGAAGGACTGATGCTGAAGCTGAAACTCCAATACTTTGACCACCTCATGTGAAGAGTTGACTCATTGGAAAAGACCCTGATGCTTGGAGGGATTGGGGGCAGGAGGATAAGGGGATGACAGAAGATGAAATGGCTGGATGGCATCACCACTCAATGGACATGAATTTGAGTAAGCTCTGGGAGTTTGTGATGGACAGGGAGGCCTGGCATGCTGAGATTCATGGGGTCGCAAAGAGTCGGACACGACTGAGCAACTGAACTGAACTGAACTGATGAAATTTTCTCTTTTTCCTCTGAAGCAGAGGAGGTTTTGGCTTGTGGTAAAGGAGGCTAAGGGGTGATTTATTTATCCAAGGTTTTGGCGAGCTCTCTCAGCTATACTGGAAGTGTGTTTGAGAACTTAGTACAATCTTCATAAACTTGCCTTAGGAAGTAGCCATGATTACTTCTGGTTTTAATGAGAAGGCTGGCTTGGTCTTATGAGCATAGTTGTTTTCCATTTTCCTTGGTGAAAATATAAAAGAGTTTGAATCAACACACTGAGGAAGTTCAAAATTCAAAGGAGAGAATCTTAAGCCTATCTTAAAGATACAAAAGTAGACTTGAAAAAATAGAAAGACAGCTTTTATTTTTGCTTAGGCTGACTCAATATCATAAAGATGTCATTTCTCCCTTAGTTAATGCACTTGTTGTTATTAGTCACTAAGTTGTGTCCAACTCTTTTGCGACCCCATGGACTGTAGCCCACCAGACTTCTCTGTCCACGGGATTTCCTAGGCACATATAAATTTAATGCAATTCTAATAAAAATATCATACTTAAACAATTTCACAGAGAAATTGATACTAAAGTTTATATAGAAAAAATAAACATAAAGCAATAACTAGGAAAGCATTAGGAAATAAAAATAAGCTATGACAAAGGATTAGCCCTGCCCCAATTTTAAATATATTCTAAAGTTTCTGTAATTAAACCAGTGTTGAACTGCTACTTAAGTAGACAGATCAACCAGTGAAACAAAATATAACCCAGGAACAGACCATATACACACAAAATTTTAGTATATGATAAAAATTCTTATCATTGATAGACCTTTGAAATTCAGGTCCTTTGAGTCAGTGATGCTATCTAACCATCTCATCCTCTGCTGCCCCCTTCTCCTATTGCCTCAGTCTTTCCCAGCATCAGGGTCTTTTCCAGTGAGTCAGCTCTTCACGTCAGGTGGCCAGAGTATTGGATCTTCAACATTAGTCCTTCCAGTGAATATTCAGGATTTATTTCCTTTAAGATTGACTGGTTTGATCTCCTTGCTATCTAAGGGACTCTCAAGAGTCTTCTCCAGCACCACAGTTTGAAAGCATCAATTCTTGAGTGCTTCTCAGACTTCTTTTAAGATCCAACTCTCATATCTATACATGACTACCAGAAAAACCGTTTCTTTGACTGTATAAACTTTAGTCGGCAAAGTGATGTCTCTGGTTTTTAATACACTATTTAGGTTGAACTGAGATGAACCCTATAGTTCCCAAGAGTTTATAGGGTGCCCATTATGTGCAGCCATTACCCATGTGTGTAGGCCTTGTGCTTTGCTGAGTTACTCAGTCACGTCTGACTCTGTGACCCCGTGGACTGTAGCCCTCCAGGCTCCTCTGTCCATGGGGATGCTCCAGGCAAGAATGCTGGAGTGGGTAGCTTATCCTTTCTCCAAGGGATCTTCCCCCAGGGATTGAACCGGGGTCTCCTGCATCGCAGGCATATTCTTTACCAGATGAGCTACCAGGGAAGCCATGTAGGCCTTAGGGATCCAAAATGTTAGGAGTGGTATAAGAAATAGAGTGACCAAATAAGGAACCAGAGGGCAATGGTATAACCCTTTTATTTACAGATGAGGAAACAGACCCACAGTGAGACTGGCCTGGCCCCATGTTATACTGCCAGTTCATGGCATGCATATGTACTTAGTCACTCAGTCATGTCTAACTCTTTGCAACCCCATGGATTGTAGCCTGCTAGGCTCCTTTGTCCATGAGATTCTCCAGGAAAGAATACTACTTGGATACTTCTACAAGTATACTTGAATACTTCTACAAGCGATCATTCCAACCTGAGGATCAAATCCAGGTCTCCTGCACTGCAGGTGGATTCTTTACTCTTTGAGCCACCAGAGAAGCCCCAGCTCATGACATAGCCAAGACAAACACTTGGCTGGGTAGTGAGGTTTGCCTTTTAGAGGAATTACTTACTTTTTCACTACCCAGGATGAAGGAAGAAGGGCAGAACAAAGAGACAATATATAACGGACTCAGGAGTTGTTGCTACTGTAGATAGGCCCAGCAAAGCCTTTAAGATGTGGATTCTACCATTCAGGCGGCTATTTTGTGATGAGTCAGAGCAACCCAACTAGAAGAAAACAGGCCACTGTTGTTAACCTTTCAACATCAAATACCATTACTGAGCTTTTTAAAGAACTCAAAACTATGCTAGATGTCATCTGTGTTAGTCTTTGCATCTACAGAGCCTGAATATATTTGTATGATGCTTAAAATTCTATTCATACCATTCTTAAATTTTTCTTTGATGAATATTGCTGGAGTTGTCTAGTACTAGGGCATCTTCTATAATTTTTCCACTAGCCTATCATGCTCTTCTCTTTTGCTCTATCCTTACCATTCTTGATGAGTTTCTTGCAACAGGCTGTGTGTTTGTGTGTGTGTGTGTGTTATGTGAATGAGCATTAGTTAATGTTCATACAAGAGTGGATATGAAAACAGTTTTTGTTCAAATAGTACCCATCCTTGGCCTAATCTTGTAAAATTTGGCCCTAGGGTCTGTATTCTCTACAACTCACCTGTCTACCTCCCCGCAACCAGAAGAACCCAACTCCAAGAGCGTTTTCTGCAGAAACTCCCCAAGTATCTGTTGTTCTCTTTCCCATTCTGGAATGTCAAGGTGTAGTGACAAGGGCATGGGTTTAGAATCACACTATCTGGTTTCCACTCCCAGTTGTACCTTTTATTACCATTTGGGGTTGTTACCAACCTTAGGTGAAAGAACCCATAGGGAACTCCTAATTGCAGTGACTGACACAGTGAGATGAGCAAGAAATTGAGTCCCTTATTTATCCCATTTCCTGCAGCTTAACTTGTCAGAGGTAAAGATCAGGGGATTCAAATTTAGATTATTTATCCCCTAATTGTGGGTAACAACACACACACATAAACACTGTGTGAGAATATTCTCAGTTCCTCCTCCAGATCTATTCTATACTTTATGGAAGCTGATCTTATGACCTCTATCAATAAGATCCTTGTCCTCTGGCTCGTGTTGGTTTTGGCCCAATGAGGTCATAGCTGAAGGATGGAGAGGAGTTGTAGTGCTGTTCCTGTGATATCCTCTCCTTGTGGGTCACCTGGGGTCATCTGTGGCCACTTTGGTAGAAGGCCTTTCCTCAAGTAGGGCAACCTTTCCAGACAGTTCTCTCAGTGCTAAGATAACATCGAGGGCTATAGAATACTCAGGGTTCTTTGAGGAAAACTTTCTGGAAGAATTCTGGGAGATGTGCTCAGAAGCAGGTGAGAGTGTGATTGACCTGGCTGTTGTGAACACCATAGGAACACATTCCTGAACATTTTATTTGCCTCCCATTCAGAATAACTGCTTAGTCAACAACAAGTGTGCTATTAACATGAGATTTGCAGGGGTTGGGGGGGGGGGTGGCACAAATTCCTTTGAAAATCTTATTTTAAGTTTTATGACTTCTCCCTAAGAAAAGCCTGCATACTCAATTCTGCATGCAATTTCAGGATTTCACAGATGCCCAAAGGTCATTCATGACCTGCAGGGGTTAAAGATTTGTGTCCTAAGGAAAAAAAGTATACAAGCCTCTGGGATACTCCAGAGAATGGATTGCATCCATTGTTAACTCTTGGCATCTGTGACATTACCTTTACATGGAAGGGCCTCTACCTCTGAGCACAGGGATCTATATTTCCTCCTTTCCACTTGGATCTCCCACTTTTGAGTTTAGATTCAATGTACTAGAAGGCCACCCTTTCTAAGGTCATGTGTCCACCTCTCAAACTATCTTACACTGAGCTTTGAGGATTGACTATCAGTATAATGGAAGAGGTTAGCACCAGAAGTTGGAGACATTCCCAGACTTGTTGCTACTATAAAAGTTTCTTTCCGTATTATCTAAGAGGTCTAGATTTGCATTTCCAAAAACAGCTGTGTGCTTTGGAAAATAGCCACTCCCACTTTGTTCCTCTTTGGTATCTGTCCTCTTAAGTGACTTTCCAGGATAGCATAAAGTGAGCAAGCAGTTTAGAGAAACAAAACAAAGAACTCCAGCACTAGCATTAAGACAGTTTAAGGTACAAAAGGTGAAGTTCAGATAATAATCAGCTTTTAACACAATAAGGACTTAGAATCAACAGACAGAGACCATATCTGCTTTTGTAATGTGTCATGTACCTAACAGCTAACCTTTGTATGGCACATGGTTGGTACTTAATGACATTTGTTGAGTAAATGAATGAATTAATTTCAGACACTTTCAGCATCTAATCAAACTTTGGAGGTGACCTAATCCAGTCTTTTCTCTGATGCTTAAATGGTCTCCATTCCCCCAATCCAACACAAACTTATCAAGTGCTTCCTGTGTTCAAAGAGTCTGGAGATTACCAAAATAAAACATATTTATAACATAGCCTTGTCAACTACAAATTGGCACTAGGCAAGATCGATGTGGACAACTGAACAACAAGGGCATTCACCATCTGCCTCTGCAGAGATTGAACCGGGCACTGTTGCAGCAATTGACCTTCAACACCCCCTGAGGGAGTTCAGGGTGGAGTAAGGCACTCTGCTCCAGGCAATCTGTTGCTCAGGTCTTCAGATAGATGTTTTAGGAACAGATTTTATAATCTCAATCTTTGCATCTCCTCATATCTAAGTGAAGTTGCTCAGTCATGTGTGACTCTTTGTGATCCCATACACTGTAGCCTACCAGGCTCCTCTGTCCATGGAATTTTCCAGGCAAGAGTACTAGAGTGGGTAGCCATTTCCTTCTTCAGGGGATGTCCCCAACCCAGGGATCGAACCCAGGTCTCCCGCATTGCAGGCAAATGCTTTACCCTCTGAGCCACCAGGGAAGCCCACAAATCTAGAAAAGTAATAAATCCCTTCATGATGACATCAGATCATTGTGGCTATGAGAAAACTTTTTGTAAATGAATGCTTAATGGTATTGAACTCTCCCCTTCAACAAAATGTTATAAATTGGCCTTCTCCTACTACCTCTTTACATCTAGGCTGTATATTGTCACCCTGCTTACTTAACTTATATGCAGAGTACATCATGCGAAATGCCAGGGTAGATGAAGCACAAGCTGGAATCAAGCTTGCCGGGAGGAATATCAATAACCTCAGATATGCAGATGACACCACCCTTATGACAGAAAGTGAAGAACTAAAGAGCCTCTTGGTGAAAGTGAAAGAGGAGAGTGAAAAAGTTGGCTTAAAACTCAACATTCAGAAAACTAAGATCATGGCATCTGGTCCCATCATTTCATGACAAATAGATGGGGAAATAATGGAAATAGTGAGAGACCTTATTTTTTTGGACTCCAAAATCACTGCAGATGGTGACTGCAGCCATGAAATTAAAAGACTCTTACTCCTTGGAAGAAAAGCTATGACCAACCTAGACAGCACGTTAAAAAGCAGAGGCATTAAGTTGCCAACAAAAGTCTGTCTAGTCAAAGCTATGGTTTTTACAGTAGTCATGTATGGATGTGAGAATTGGACTATAAAGAAAACTGAGAACCAAAGAGTTGATGTTTTGAATTGTGGTGCTGGAGAAGACTCTTGAGAGTCCCTTGGACTGCAGGGGATCCAACCAGTCAATCCTAAAGGAAATCAGCCCTGAATATTCATTGGAAGGACTGATGTTGAAGCTGAAATGCCAATACTTTAGCCATCTGATGTGAAGAACTGACTCATTTGAAAAGACCCTGATGCTGGGAAAGATTGAAGACAGGAGGAGAAGGGGACAACAGAGGATGAGATAGTTGGATGGCATCACTGACTCAATGGACATGAGTTTGAGTAAGCTCTGGGAGCTGGTGATGGACAGTGAAGCTTGGCGTGCTACAGTCCATGGGGTCACAAAGAGTTGGATATGACTGAGCGACTGAACTGAACTGAACTAGATTTTTGGAGCATTCTCTCAGAGCTATCTTGACCTGCTGCCTCTTGGGCTACAGTCCTCATTTTGCCCCAAACAAAATTCAGTTGTGCATCTTTTTAGTTGACAGCCTCAAAAATTTACCATCTACTGAGTTTAAGATATACAAATAAGTACAATGTGAGTGAGAGAGTAAAAAGAGAAATGTCTGCACTTAAGTCTGCACTTAAATGTCTGCACTAATAAGTCCCCATTGTTCTAAAAGTTTCAGTTATAGAGAACTTTTACTCTTAATATAAGTCAATATGCACTGAGGGTTTATAGTCCACTAAATATATTTTATCATTATAGTATTAATGTTCAGATGTATATTATTATGATGCCCATTTTACAGTGAGAAGTCTGGGGCTCAGAGAGGCTAACTTACTCAAGGTTACAGAGCTTGCAAGTGGCAGAATGAAGACTCCTACATTTTGACCCAATATAAGCAGATTACTACTAGAAAGATCTTGATGTTGCCCTGAATTGTTCCTCTCCTTCTCTTCCTTTTGGAACTAACTCCACTCTCCCAGGCCACAGAGACCAAGTCTTTCATTACTTGAAAAACCAATTAATGAGTTAAATTGCATCAAGTTAGTTTAATAGCCAGCAATTCCCTATTGTAATTATAGTTCAGGCTGCTACCATTTTCACCACAATTATTGGTCCACAATGCATTTCCTCTTTAGTTCACTGCCTTCTTTCTCCCTGATTCTACCCAACCTCCCCAGCCCCCTCACTCCCACAGAAACACTATGCTGAGTACTGATGCTGTAGCAACCTGGAATTTTTATGTTTTCTGACTCACTTATCTCAAAGCCACAGCACATTTAATGCCTTTTGGGTTTGTAGTCCTTTTCTCTCTTATTCCAGTCACTGTTTATCTGGCTGTCTCTTTGTTCACTCTTTCACTTAACAGATGTTTGCTACAGGTTACAAGCCCACTGGTTTAGCAGACATTGTTCTGGTAATAGGTATGCAAAGAGGGAGAAAAGACATAATTCCTGCCTCCAAAGAGATTCCAGTTAGGTTGGAAGCCAGACATACACATAATTATAACACAGTAAAAGCATAATATTATTAAAGAAATATGCCAAGTATCATGTGTGACAAAAGGGTATCCTTTAAGTCAGTCCCCAGGATGGTAAGAAATTCTTCACAGGGGAGATAGCATTTAGGCATGGATCTGATGGAGGAAAAGGAGTGTTTTGGATGTTGGAGGTAGGGCACTCCAGGGAGAGAAGACAACATGTGTGAAGCCATTAGGTGCGAGGCAGCCTGTGAAAGAGAGCAGAGTGAGTCCAGGCACTTGGAGGAATTGGGTTTGGGAGAAAAGCAGAGAAACCTGGGAGCACAGTCTGGAAAGGGGGTAGCAGGGCCACCTTGCAAAGCGCTGTTTCTGCCAAGCAGGAGGGTTAGCTCTGATTCTGTAGATCTGCAGTCTATTGAAGGCCTGCTTCCTGGTTTTCTTTCTCACTCTGTCCTTTTAAATTTTTTATTTCTATTTTTTAATATTTAAATTTATTTATGTGACTGCTCCCAGTCTTAGTTGCAGCATGCAGGATCTTTAATTGTGGCATGCAAACTCTTAGTTGTGGCATGTAGGATCTAGTTCTTTAACTGAGAATTGAACCTGGACCCCCTGTTTTGGGTGTGTGGAGTCTCAGCCGCTGGACCACCAGGGAAGGCCCTCTCACTGTGTCTTACAAGGAGAGTAAGAGAAGGCTGGTTTCTTCTTCTCTTTAGGAGGGCACTAAATTCAGCATGGGAGTTCCACCGTCATAACCTAATTACTTCTCAAAGGTCTATCTCCAAATACCACTATATTGAGGATTAGGGTTTCAATAGAATTTTGGAGGGACACAAACATTCAATCTATAGCAAAGAGGAAGATGGAATAAGATTTGGTTAGCAATTGAATGTGGGGAGTCAAGAAGGAAATTGAGGAAAAGAGAGGATTTCCATTTGGGGCAGTTTTAAATCTACTGGCTATGGCAGGAAGAGAGGAAGAAAATCTGGAGGGACAGGAAGGATGTACAATAAGCTTGTCATTTTTCATGCTAAGTTTAACCTCAGGTCATCCAGCGGTGATTTTCAGGAGATGCTTGTGCATACACGAGAAGGGTGGTCTGAGTGGGAGGTTTAGATGTTATGGTCATCGCACATGGAGGCAGCTGCAGTCATTGGGTTTGGTTGGTGATTCAGTGCAAAATACACAGAGAGAAGAGAAGGGGGCTGAGGGTAGAACCCCGGGAAACCATGCAAGTACAGGGAAAGTGATGAGCACATATAGGGCACTGAAAAGTATAGCCAGTGGTGGAAGAAAAATTGGGAGGAGAAACCTCACAGGAACTACAGAGGAGAGTTTCAGGAATCATGAGTCCTAACAGTTACACAGGTTGCAGGGAGGTTCAGAGGGCAAGGATTCAAAGCACTCTCTGAATTTGGTAGGAACATTGCTAGTGCCTATATTAGGGTGCTAAGGCTCCGGTACCAAGTACCACAGACTCGGTGGGAAACAACAGAAATTCCATGTTTTATAGTTCTGGAGGTGTGAAGTCCCAGGTCAAGGTACTGGCAGGGTTGGTTTCTCTTGAAGCCTGTCTCTTTGGCTGCCAGATGGCGATTTTCTGGCCACCCCCTTGCATGGCTTTTCCTCTGTGCACAGGCACAGTGAATGCCTCTTCCTCTTATGAGGGCCCAGACCTCGGGACTACTCTGGTTGTCCAGTGGTTAAGACTCTGCTTCCTCTGCAGGGGCCTTGAGTTCTATCCCTGGTCGGGGAGTTAAGATCCGGCATGTCATGCAGCAGGACCAAGAAGATGAAAACAAAAGAAACAGCAACCAAAAGGACAGCAGTCCTACTGGGTTAGGATGTGCTGCTTTAAAGGGTGTGCTTAATCGCTCAGTTGTGTCCGACTCTTTGCAACCCCATGGAGTGTAGCCCTCCAGGCTCCACTGTCCATGGGCATTCTACTGGACTAGAGCCTGACCTTTATGATCTCATTTTAACTTAAGCACCCCTTCAGAGGTCCTATCTTCAAATACAGTCCCATTCTGAGGTACTGAGATACTCCAGTACATTCCAGTACAACAAATAACAGAATTTTGTTTGGGGGATGCAGTTCAGTTTATAACAGTGCCCTTGGCTGGAATAGTGCAGCGGTGGGATCTGAAGGTAGATTACTGTGGACTGAAGACAGAAGAGTGGGTAAGAGCAAGGACCAGTGAGTGCAGACTGCTCTCTGGAAGGTTGACTGGAAAGCAGAGGAAAGTGAAAGAATCTGTTAGTCGCTCAGTCGTGTCCAACTCTTTGCTACACCATGGACCATAGCCTGCCAGGCTCCTCTGTCCACGGAGTTCTCCAGGAAAGAATACTGGAGTGGGTTACCATTTGTTTCTGCAGGGGATCTTCCCAATCCAGGGACTGAACCCATGTCTCCTACATTGGCAGGCGAATTCTTTACCACTGCGCCACCTGGGAAGCCCTGTGCACTCACTCTAACAAGACTCCAATAGCTTCGTTCAAATTGCATTATTCTGGCTTCCAGATTGTAGCCCTGTTAGGAGCAGGCATAACACTCTTGTAGGAAGAAGTCTGACCTCAGGGAGAAAGATGTGCATCCCCACCCAATGATGTCCGCTCTTAGTGGGAAAGCCTCTGCCTCCTCACTGCTGTGAAGCAAGAGGAACGTTTGGTCAGGCATGGCATCATCTTCCTAATCTCCTAGGTGCATGCAGGAGTTGGTCCTGCCTGTCAGACTGAGAGGATCAAGGGCTCCCCGCCGAGCGTGGGGAGGGGCGGAGAGCAGACCGGTTGGAGCGTGGTCTGCCCACCGCCCTCAGCAGCACCAGGCAGCACAGCGGGTTGGGGCTCTGACCCAGTTTCCACTTGGCTGGTTGACTGGAAACAGCTACTCACTGGGCCACTGGGTTCTTTCCGAAGAACAGGGAAAAATGGTGGTTTGGGGTAGGTGGGGGCTGGTGGGGCAAGAAAGGCAGAAGCAAACACAGGCTCCATGGCCCGGTAGTTCCACCACCAAAGAAGGCTTTCGTCCAGAGGCCTGGGCTACTACCCCAAATGTGGGAAGAAGAAACAGAGAATTAGAGAAAGACACAACCACTAAATAAGCTGAGGCACTGCTGAAAAACCCCTTAGATAAACAGATCATCTTCCAGTACAACAAGGTGGAAGCCTTGTCCCAGCTCGTAAGGAACATGGCGGGCAGGCTCTTGTGCCTGGAGTGTCTGGTTTGCCTTCTCCTCCTGTGAATATTCTTACGTTGGCTTCCTTTTCAGGGTGCTCCTCGAGAGGTCGGATCTCTTCCTTCCACTCTCTAAAAGCCTCTCTCAGCAACTACGTGGTTCCCAGGTCCAGCAGAGTCTGGGCATTAATCACTAGGGCCTATAGAGCTGAGACAGCATCTCTCAGCTGACTCAGCTCAAACCCAGAGCTGTGGGAAAGGCTGAGTCCGTACAGCCCCCAAGTCATGTTTTCCCACTCAGAATTCTACAGGGTGTCCATAAAGTCTGGAAACATAGATAATGTTATTTTATTTTATTTTTACAGATTTGAAATGTCCTTGGCAGCAAAATGTGCATTTGACTACATTTCCAGAGTTTATGGATGGATGAGGGTGGTCGGTAAGAGTCATGTTGGGGAACTGGTTATTCTTGTCTAATATTTGTCTTTTTATTCACTCAACCATGTGAATAGTGAGTTTGAAGTCCTAGTCTGTGCTCCATACCACAGAAGACACAGATGTGCACAAGATGAACTGCCCTGAAGTGGTTTACAGTGTTCTATGTAGTAATGATACTTTCATAAATACTTCAAGGCAGAATATCTGTATTTCTTTTCATACTTGTCATAAAATGTTGGGAAAGTCCTGCTTAGGACTCTTTTTAAATGATCAGTGGCAGAAACCCAACTTCAACTTAAGCAAAAAGGGAATTATTATTTTTTTTAAGGGGAAATATTTATTTAAAATTTTTTTATTGAAAGGAAACAGGAAACTATTTATTGCTTCATGTAACTGGTAAGTATAAAGGCAGGTCTGACCTCAGATACAGATGTATCCAAAGGCTTGTAGTGATATCAGGACTCTGCCTGAGAGTGAAACCAACGTGCAGAGCAGAACCTGGAGCTGAGCATCACATAGGTTCTCTCCAGGTGCCTAGAAAGACAACTGCTGGGAACACTTACTCCACAGACCTCCTTGTTTCTAACACCCATCTGTTCAACCTTCTGGAAGATCCTGATTATTCCTGGATGACTCTCATGATCAAATCTGGACCAATCACTCTGGCTTGGAGATGGAATACTCGCATTGGCCATGCTGGGTCAAGTGGCTAGCTTGTGAATGGAATATTAAGAAGGGCAAGCCCCAGATAAATGGGTCCTGGGCCAGCTAATCACAAATACCTCCTACTGTCAAACAGATATGAAGGGATGGTTTTTAGCCAATAAATAGGTCATAAGGGAAGGATGGGGTGAAGAATAAGACAGTTTCTACAAAAGAAAAGCAGGCCACAGGAAGATAGAATTTGAGCAATGGCGAGTTATGGCAGTTGACTGTGTCTCGGGGTCCAGGGAGAGCACAGAGTCAGAGGACTAGATGAGCACGGCAGATGGGGCAGGGTTTAAGAAAACCTCAGATACTGCTTCAAGAGCTTGGGCTTCTTTTTTAAATTGAATGAAAGATTCTTTAAATTGTATAGTGTTTTACAGTTTTGAAAATTTTCACACACATGATTTCATATAATGTCATAATAACGTTTTCCCCCCTACTCTTATGTTGTCCCTCTCTACTTCCCTCTCCCCAGTGGTAACCAATAGTTTGTTCACTATATCTGTGAGTCTGTTTTTTTTGTTTGTTTTATTCAGTAGTTTGTTGTATATTTCGAAAAAAATTCCACATGTAAGTGATATCATACAGTATTTCTCTTGCTCTGACTTATTTCACTTTCTAGCATAATACCCTTCAAATCTATTCATGTTGCTGCAAATGACAAATTTTTATTCTTTTTTTTATGGCCGAGTAGTATTCCATCATGTGTGTGTGTGTGTGTGTGTGTGTGTGTGTGTGTGTATCACATCTTTATCCATTCATCTGTTGATAGACACTTCAGGTTTTTGGGGGGAGGGCATGTGGAACAATCAAAACTATTAAACAATGGATTGAAGTCAGGAAAATAAATCTGATTTCAGAATGCTAGGTGGGTTGAGATGGAAGAAATACAGAGTCAACCACAGAGGAGAATATTCCAATAATCCAGATGAAGTTCAGTGTGAGAGGGTCTCAACTGAGTGGTCACCATGGAAATGGAAAAAAAGAACACAGTGCAGTCAAACTGAGTTTGTCCAGTTGAATGCAAGAATGGGCAAGGGGAGGGAGTCAGAGTGATGTCTGAATGTCTACCCTGGGTAGCTAGTTGTGATCAGTGTGGCAATTGGTGCAGAACTAGTGTCATCTCTCACGGGTGTATCCAGCCAAAGTGGTTTCCACTAAAACTTATACAAAACACTGGTTATTTCTAAGGACTGAGTTTCTAATGCTTTTGCCTTAGTCAAGTTCACTCTGGACCCAGAACCATCGTCCCTGAGGGGGAGTGGTATTAATCCAACTCTCAGATCACATGGGTATCTTTTCTTTCAAATGATGTTCTGTATTGACCTCTCTGCCTGGAACAGATTCAAACTTATAGAGTTATTTCTAGCACTCCTCTAATATTGGAAACATGGGCTGAGTCTGGTTGTTGATAATAAAACTCCATTTTACACCTGAGAAAAGGACTCAGATGAGAGGGTCGGTAGCTGAGTTTAAGTCACAGTCAAAGATGGCTGCTAAAATATCTGCCAGGCCACAACTAAAATGAAACAGGAGTTGGATGTGAGCAGTCAACGTTCAACTGACTTGAACATTGTGATATTCCATTTGTGTCCTCCATGGGCCCCAGGCACCCTTCAGGAACCCCGGCAAGGTCTCCTTGCTCTTTACTCAAGCAGGTACTCAGGATCTGTTTTTGTGTTTCTAACTTGGCTTATAGCCTTCTACAGCTCAGTGGCCACTGTTTCTGTTGAACCAGAAGAAACTGTATGCATCTAGGCTAGGGAAGTGCTCTCATGTGTCTCTAGGGGAGTGTGTCTGGGTTAACTTAAGCTGGGAATGTGCTGACAGATAGGGAGAAAGTCAGGAGAAGGCATGATGTGTGATTAAGGGGCCGAAAGGACTGACTTGGGAGGTGAAAGTGCTGACATTAGCTCGCTTTGCACCACCAGTGCCTAGAGATGCGGTCTGACAAAAGGTGCCAGCCACATGGTAGGGTGTGGGCTCTTGGGGAGAGGATAGGTTATTGTGGCCTGGAGGGGCTGAATCAGAGGAACAGAGGAAAAGAAAAACTAGCGAGGAGACAGGATTGTCCACTAAGGGATGGACATTAGCAGGGAAGTGAGAGAATCAGACAGAAATGAACTCTTGGCTCTAAACAGCATCCCACATAGAAGAAAGAATACTGAGTTAGGATGAGTGGTTAGGAAGGCTGTGTACACCCCTGCTGTCTAATCTGAAGGATTTACCAAACTGATCTTGGCTGCTACTTTTCCTATACCTAAGGGTGGCAACAAGCCCAAAGAGAGACTGGCTGGATGCGGATAAAAATATGAAAATTTGCTTCTTATTACTTTCTTCAAGAGTATAAGCACTCAATATAAGTAGAGACTGGACTACTCTCTCTGTTTCAACTTTTTTGTCTAAGAACAGCTTTCTGGAACATGTATTGCACATGTCACCTTGGCTCTGGGAACTTTCTTGATCACTCTAGGGCAACGCCATTTCTCTCTTTGCCAGACTCTTCTTTCTAGTACTTCTCTTGCTGTACATTGGCTTAAGTGTACCTGTGTATTTGTGTCAATCTCCATTGCCTAGTAAATATAATGGAATCAATGACTGAATATATGCCTCCTGTTCAAGTGTTTAGTTACTGTTCTGTTATAATGATTTTTGTTGCTGTTGTTCAGTCTCTAAGTCATGTCTAACTATCTGTGACCCCATGAACTGCAGCATGCCAGGCTTCCCTGTCCTTCAGTATCTCCCAGAATTCGCTCAGACTCATGTCCATTGAGTCAGTGATGCCATCCAACCATCTCATCCTCTGTTTCCCCCTTCTCCTCTTGTCTTCAATCTTTCCCAGCATCAGGGGGTATTTTTCAATGAGTCAGCTCTTCACATCAGGTGGTCAAAGTATTGGAGCTTCAGCTTCAGTATCAGTCCTTCCAATGAATATTCAAGATTGATTTCCTTTAGGATTGACTGGTTTGATCTCCTTGCTGTCCAAGGGACTCTCAAGAGTCTTCTCCAGCACTACAGTTCAAAAGCATCAATTCTTCGGTGCTCAGCCTTCTTTGGTCTTCCCTGGTAGATCAGCTGATAAAGAATCTGCCTGCAATACGAGAGACCTGGGTTTGATCCCTGGGTTGGGAATATCCCCTGGAGAAAGAAATGGCTACTCACTCCAGTGTCCTGGCCTGGAGAATTCCATGGATTGTATAGTCTATGGGATCGGAAAGAGTTAGACATGACTGAGTAACTTTCACTTTCACTTTCAGCCTTCATTATGGTCCAACTCTCATATCCATAAATGACTACTGGAAAAAGCATAGCTTTGACTCTATGAACCTTAGTCAACAAACTAATATCTCTGCTTTTTAATATACTGTCTAGGTTTGTCATAGCTACTCTTCCAAGGGGCAAGTGTCTTTTAATTTCTGCATTTATTATTGAGTGCTAAGTGCATTTATTGTTCACAAAATTATGAAAAGATAATTATTATTTTCTAATTTTTCTGTAACATGTATCTATATATGTGTATAGACATAAATATATGTATAAATACATATATATGCATATATATGTTTAATAGATTATACATATTGATGGATACATATGTATATGCATGTTGTTTTTGCTCTTACTATCAAATTGAAAGAAAAAATTGTTGTATTGGGGTTGGGAGAATGTTGAATACACCTTCCTCATTCCTTCTAAGTGATGGGGACTCCACTCTTGACTTTTCTTCATCTACTCACTCCTCCCCTGGAGGAGAAGTGACCTAAACTGGTAAATTTGGAAAAGAAGGTGTAGCCTTCTTCATCCCTTCTTCATCCTCTTTCCCTTGAATTGAGCCTGGTGCAGGAAACACACCCTCTGTCTGGCTCCTCTAGATCTCAAGTTTTCCAGGGACAGCATCTGCCCTACAGGAGACCATGCCCCAGTCCAGCAGCGTCTGTAACAGGTGGGTAATTCCCTGTGATTCTGGGGTACAGAATAAGAAAACCCACTTGTCCCCTGATTAAGCCCTGTTCACCAGCTTTAATCATAACAAAGGTAATATTTTGCTCTCCATCTGCTTTCTTCTTCCTTCTTATTCTTCAGTTGGCTCAGAATTCTGGAGAGGAAAAGGGGTGCCATTTACAAAGTGCTCTTAAGCCCTAGCCTCGTGCCTGGTAAGACTCAATGGTTCTTCCTCACTCCCCGCACTCAAAGACTCCTTTGAGTCTTCAGAACATATCTCTTGCCTCCTGAGTTTGGTTTTCCTCTTCTTTGTGGGTATGAAACTGGATACCACCATCCCACCATGCGCCCTCTATCTCGACAAGTTAATAGGAGAGAAGAGGCAAAGTGAGTTGGAGTGAAGATTCTAAAACAATCTACACTTGGTTTTGTCACCATCTTGATGACTAACTAAAGACGGGTATTGGATCCTGCACATTGAGGGTGGGGTGTGAGTAGGAAACCTAAATATTAAAGATACTCTTTACAAGGTTCTGAAAGGGCCTCTATCACTCTTAAGGACGAGCAAGATGAAGCCATGCTGAAAGGACCTTAAAGAAGCCAGAGAAGAGGGTTAATATCATTTTGATGAGAAAGGTACTAGGTTCTTTCTGTAGTTGCTATTGTTCTATTGTACAGATTTGAAACTTAAGTGAGAGAGGACAAGAAACTTGTCCAGGTCCATACAGGGAGTAGGAAGGAAAGTCTGGGTTTGAACTTACCCCTGCCTGACTCCAAAGCCCTGGTTCTTTCTCCCAGAATGAGTGAGAATGAGGAGGGCAGTTAGAAGTCAATGGGCATCTATAGGGTAAGCAGGAGACAGTGGCAATGGGGTCTCAGGAGTGGGAGAGAGGCCATGGTGTCTGGGCTTAGAGACAGAGATGAATGGAAATGACTTCACCTGATCCCACTTCCTTGACCCTTTTAGAGCTCTCTCCCCATCTGCCTTAAATGTGCCAAAATGTTGCTCCTGATAATTGAGAGAGCATAATCAGCTAGGTCGGAGATGGCAATGGCAGCCCACTCCAGTACTCTTGCTGGAAAATCCCATGGACGGAGGAGCCTAGTAGGCTGCAGTCCACGGGGTCGCTAAGAGTTGGACATGACTGAGCGACTTCACTTTCACTTTTCACTTTCATGCATTGAAGGCAATGGCAACCCACTCCAGTGTTCTTGCCTGGAGAATCCCGGGGACGGGGGAGCCTGGTAGGCTGCTGTCTATGGGGTTGCACAGAGTCAGACACGACTGAAATGACTTAGCATCAGCAGCAGTCAACTAGGTATGTGTGCCACACCCTGGTTGTTCCAAGGACCTGGATTTGGGTTCCATTTTCCTTCTTCAAGAGCTGCTTTCTAGCTTTTCCTCTTCCCACCATGTTTCCCTGCACCCCCCTGCAAGCTCGTGACCCCTCCTAGAGGAGCTGGGAGTGGGTGTGGATGGAGGCCCATGCACACGCACGCCTGTGTCTTGTGTGTTGTTGAGCTGAGAAACAGCAGTGGGGGAGGCTTGGCAGGCAAGGTGGCCCCAGGCAGACCAGTGATGAGCTGGGGAGGAAAGGGGTCTTTCATACATTCCCACGGGAGACTGGATGCTGGCAAGGGATGACTGCTTGGCTGAGCCTGAGCTGTCTGGGGGAAGTGGTGGAGGGAGCAAAAGATTGATTGTCAGAACCAACTGGCTGTACTCATAACCTCCCGGCTCTGTCCACCCCACACTGAGGCCTCTGCCTCCAAGAGAGGCACCCCCTGCTCCAGTCTGCCAGCTTCCTTTCCTGGCCAAGGAGGGAGAGGAGGCCTGATTACCAAGGGCAGCTGTGAGCTCATGGGAAGAGCAGTGGGCTCAGGGAACTTGGGAACGAGTCCTGCTGGAAATTCCATTCGAGCTTGCTTTCTTTGAAGGCAGAAGCACACATAAGCCAAAAATGGACAGATAGTGAGGAAGCCTGTTGCCCTCAGGATCAGTTTTCCCACCTCTTCAGTGAGGATTACAGCACCCACCACACCAGGCTATGAGAACGAATCAGAGATAATTTCAGCAAAAACAAACACCCTGCTTGGCACATCCTGAGTCCTAAGTGAAGGTTGAACAGCACAGACTTGAGAGCTGCAGCCATACTCACTGACTGGACTGCAATCAACTGGTCTTGTCTTTATTTTAATGTTTGATATTTTGTTCACTGTGGATTTTTCTCATTAGTACAGATTTTAAAGTATTTCATTACAATTCTATGCATCTTGATTACTGAATTTGTTTGTGAATCCCTTAAATTTTGTGCCCGAGGCTCCTGACTGGCTTGCTTTCTTATAATCAGGTCTCTTAATTCTCTGTGCCTTAGGCTCCTCTTCTGGAAAATGGGAATAATAATAGCACCTATAAGATGGCCCTGTGCTGAGAGTGAAATATGTCAAAACATCTTCTTCCTCTTTATTTTCAGCAGCTCCTTGAAATGAATAAGCACTCAGTGAATGTTGGGCTTCCCAGGTGTGGTGCTAGTGATAAGGAATTCGCTTGCCATGCAGGTGATTCAAAGAGATGCAGGTTTGATCCCTGGGTGGGGAAGATCCCCTGGAGAAGGAAATGCTAACCCGCTCCAGTACACTTGCTGGGCTAATCCCATGGAGAGTGGAGTCTGGTGGACTATCTAGTCCATGGGGTCACAAAGAGTTGGACTGGACTGAGCACAGCACAGCAGTGGATATTAGCCAGCATTCTGGGTGTTGTTGATGCTGTCGTTAAAATGTTATATCATTCTATCAGTCTGCAGAGAGACCCTACAGATGAGAAGGTCTCTGTTGAGGGGGAGGAGGATGAGCTGCATGGATATGGGTCAGATGAGGGAGCCCTGGATTCCCAGGCAGGGGTGCCTGGGGGCTTCTCCAGACTTGGGGGGAAGCATGCAGGGGAGAAGCAGCCCCACTAGAGCCCCTGCAGAAAATGCTGGCGGTGCAACTGCTCTCCGGAGACGCCACGAGTTGCCTCCACAGCTTTTCCTTTTGGGACTTGTTTAACATTTCAAACAAGAATAAAATAAATAACTGCAGTGTTTATGGAAACCTAAGACAGAAATGAAGACGACTAAGAAGAAAGCGAAGTGGAAGCAGGCCAGGAGGGGGTTTGGAGGATCCCCCTTTCCTTGGAGTTAGCAGTTTTGTGCTTCAATTTGTCAGCCCTTTTTACCACACCCGTGCGTTTTCTCCCCTAGCAACCCCTCCACTGATACGCATAGATTCCCATGCAGACTCGTGGGCGTGGCATGCTTGCCCATGCGTGCACGCGTGTACACACACACACACTTTGCTGGTCAATGGACAAAGTGGGTCCTTCCAGGGCCCCAGGGACTTGGAGCAGCTTCCCTGTTCCCAACTCCATAATCCCTCCATCACTCGAGCCACTGGGCAGAGGAGAGAAGATATTTCTCATTAAACCCAGGACCATAAAATTGTCATGGTTCCACCTTTTTTCTGGTTTGAGTCGTCCATCTGCAATTAACTAAGTACAGGGGTAGACAGTCTGACGACCTCAAGGGCAGGAGATGATCTCCCTCCTCCATCCTCACACCCCTGGAGAAGGATCTGCTCTGCACAAGAAATATTGGACACAATCCTCTTCAACTTACTCACGGAGATGAACCACAGCCTTAGAGACGCACAAAAATAGCTTACAACACAAGGCTGACTCGGAGACTGGGCTGCTCAGAGACCATTTCAAGGAGAGCATGGTGTTTACTGTCAAGTCTGAAAAGTGAGTAACGTGTGGATATGGTGCTTTCCTGGTGGGTCAGATGGTGAAGAATGTGCCTGCAATGCAGGAGACCTGGGTTCGATCCCTGGCTCAGGAAGATCCCCTGCCTGAAGAATTTCATGGACAGAGAAGCCTGTTGGGCTACAGTCCATGGGGTTACAAAGTGCTGAACTTGACTGAGCAACTAACATTTTGGGTAGGGATATATATATTTGAGGAAGCGCCAGGCAAATAGCTGGTTGCAGAAATGATGGAATGAGCTTGTCCTATCGTTCCTCCAGCATCTTAGGAGGTAAGGCTAGAGGGTTATTTAGCTGGAGATTTCCTTCAACTCCTCTAGTCTGGCTCTCCACTCTTCTTTACGCTGCTCTGTGGCCTCAAGGCTGCCTCTGGGCTATACCAATGTGCTTCTTCCTTGCCTACTGGTTCCTGATTGGGGTGAAGGGAGGAGGAGGGCCCTGGTATATCTTCCCTAGGATCCCCCCTTGCCAGGCTGCTGGGACGGCAATGCTTTCTGGCAGCAAGGGCGTTCATAAGCTGATCCTGTCCTTGTGCACCCAGGAATGGCAATGCTCCTCTGTTGGATATTGTCAGAGACAGCAAGAGGCTTCATCATCCCTTGTTGATTTCCTTTAAACCTGTTCTACCTTGTAGATAATCCCTTCCTTCAACTCTGTACTGTGTTCCAGCCTACAGACTCTTCCTTCCTAATGTGATGGTGGCTGAAACAGAGACTTTAGGGCCACTTGGTTGAGACTACTAAATGCTGAGACTGGAGGTACATGGGAGCCACTTCTCATGGTCCTTGCTAAACTCTGAGTATGTAACTGGGCAGGACACTATGGGGGCTTCCAGGGACAGGCCCTTTCCCAGTATAAGATAACTGTCCTTGATTCACATTTCCTGAGTTGGGTCGCAGATGTGAAAACTTACCAAATGGAAGATGTTAACTACTTGATGACCATGAGCATATAGCCCCAGGCCTCCTCGAGCCTAAGGGCTGATAAATTTCACCCCTGTGACACCACCCGGTTTCCTCATCATCAGCCAATCAGTCAATTGTTCAGGATCTGATCCTGTACCCTCTGACTCCCCGCCACACCCAGCCAATCTGGCTTTTAAAAATACTTTGCTGAAACCCTTGGGGGAGCTCAAGGCTAAAGAGCATGAACCACCTCATCCCCTTGCATGGCTCTGCAATAAACTTTCTCTGCTTGGGTTTCAGTTTGGCCTCACTGTGTGTTAGGCTCATGAACTTGCGTTAACAGGCACAACCAAGGGTACTCAGCACATGACCAAGCCTATGGAGAACTCAAAACTCCTAAAGCTGATTTTCAAATGAGACCTTTGAAGCCATGCTCCCAGGGGAATAATCTAGGCCAGAGAGACTGCCGTGGGAGTCTCTCTGGAGAATGTGCAAGCAGGCAAAGGCAGGAGATGACAAAGCAGATGATGGTGCTCCTCCGGCGGTAAGCAGGCTAGCCCCGTGGTGGTGAGGTGGCATGCAGATGCCCAGCCCTGGTGGAATTCTGTTCTCTAACGTGGCTGCTTTGACTCAGCACTGCTGGGAGCTGCAGAGCATTCCTCTGTAGCATTTATGAGCTCTTTATAAGCTCCCGAGAAAAACATCAACAAAGGGTGCTAAGTTCCTCTAGAATGGCTTTTTAAATTATTTTTTTCTTTTTATTTTTTGAAAAAAAAAATTATGCTTCAAATAAAGCCCTAATTTATTGAATTCAAACATAGAGAGGCAGCTCCCCCACCCCCTTTTCACCATTTCAACTTGATTTGAAACAATTTTGGGAATGAGCAAAAAGTCACAGTGGGAGAAAACTCCAGCCCACAGCCACACCTTTTCTGTCATGGCCCAAGTATTGGCTTCTCAGGTCAGCCTCACCATATAAATTCACAGGTGGGGCTGAGGTACCAGAGGCTTCAGGGCTCCATGGAAGGAGCCAAAGACACAGCATCTCAGGGTATAGACTCAAATCCCAGCTTTCATGTTCACTAGCTTTGAGCTTTGGGGTTCCTTCCTCAATGTGTCTGAGCTTGGGTTCTCTCTTTCATAAAATGGGATGAGGGTTAGATCTAACTCACTCTTCCCTTGTGATGGATACATAAATGGTAGCTGAACCAGAATAGAAATGATACCTATACACAATAGAATATTAATCAAATGTAAGAAGGAAAGTATTTGGGTCAGTTCTAATGAGGTGGATGAACCTAGAGCCCATTATACAGAGTGAAGTGAGCCAGAAAGAGAAAGACAAATATCGTATATTAACACGAATATAAGGAATCTGGAAAGATGATATGGACCCTGTGTGCAGTGTGACAAAGGAGACACACACTTAAAGAACAGACTTTTGGACTCAGTGGGAGAAGCTGGTGGGATGATTTGAGAGAATAGCATTGAAACACATACATTAACATATGTAAAATAGACAGCCACTGGGGGTTTGATGTATGGTCCAGGGCACCCAAAGCCAGTGCCCTGTGACAACCTGGAGGGCTGGTGGCAGTGGCCAGTGGAGGGGACGGGGTCAGTGCAGGGAAGGAGGTGAGAGCAGGGGTGAGGGATAGAGGGGACGAATGTATGCCTATGGCTGATTCATACTGATGTATGGCAAAAACCATCACAATATCGTCAAGTGATTATCCTCCAATTAAAATAGATAAATAAAGTTTTTAAAAAGTAATAGTTAAAAAAAAAAGAAAGTAAGAGAAACGGAGGCCAGAGAAATAAAAGATTTCCATGTTGAATCAAATCTTTCTTCATTGTTGTAGGAGATCTCCCTGAGGGATGATGCGAATGCTCTGTTTATTTTTAATCTATAGTAATACATACCATATTTAATATGGATCACATGGCAATTGCATTAGAAAAGCCTAGTTATTTTACGCAAAAATAAGTTCTTAGCACACAGCCTCTCTCTCCTTGGCAGACCACCTGCCATCCCTAGAATGAAGATAGGCAGTATTCTTACCAATCACTGGTGTTTTGACCTGGCCATCTCCTTCCTGTAATCCCACTGCTGCCCAGTTGTTTGAGTCTTCACAGTAAAATCAATTAAACAAACACATGTGTACTGAGTCTGTGCCAGAATCTTCATGTGGTACTCTCATCATTCCCCAATAGCTCTTTTCTTTTATTTTCTACCCCCAATACCTCTTAAAGTAGATGCCATAGCCCTCCTTTTAGAGATCAAAAAAATTAACATATGTCAGATAATAAATGACCCAGCCTCCAATCCCCAAGTGAGATGAGTTCCAGGTTTTTCTCACTATATCACCAGAGTTTCCATAACTGATCATAAGGCATAGATAGTTTCTCCAGTCTAATGCATTGAACTCATAGCTCACTCCTCCCTCTACAAGTGAAAAAAATTCAGTGTAGTAGACTGCAAGGTCTTTACATAAAAACAAAACAAAAAACAGCTCCATTCTTGTAGCTGCATTTGTGCATGCTCAGTCATGTAGGACTCTTTGTGATCCCATGGACTAGCCAGCTAGGCTCTTCCATCCATGGCATTTTACAGGCAAGATTACTGGAGCGGGTTGCTATTTCATCCTCCAGGGGATCTTCCTGACTCAGGGATGGAACTGGCATCTCCTGCATCTCCCACATGGCAGGCAGATTCTTTACCACTGAGCCACTTGGGAAGCCCCATTCTTGTAGCTGAAACTGGACAAAAGTTAGGTTATGTAATAATAGGTAGCTCACCTTTATTCTGGAGAAGGCAATGGCAACCTACTCCAGTACTCTTGCCTGGAAAATCCCATGGACAGATGAGCCTGGTAGGCTGTAGTCCATGGGGTCGCAAAGTCGGACACGACTGAGCGACTTCACTTTCACTTTTCACTTTCATGCATTGGAGAAGGAAATGGCAACCCACTCCAGTATTCTTGCCTGGAGAATCCCAGAGACAGGGGAGCCTGGTGGGCTGCTATCTATGGGGTCACACAGAGTTGGACATGACTGAAGCGACTTAGTAGCAGCAGCAGCAGCTCCTTTATTCAGTGTTTGCTATGTATCAGACATTTGTTTCAAGCACATTTTATATGGATTATTTCATTTAATCCTCAGTCTAGCTCTATGAAGTAGTATCATTACCCCCATTTTAAAGATGAAAAAAACTGAGGCTCAGAATGGTTAAGGAATTTACCCATTTCCTACTGCTAGTGGCTGCTAGCATTTGAGTCCTGGCCTTTGTCCTGACACTGTATTGTCAACCACTCCACTATCTGCTATAAGGTGGAGAAGATTTCACACGGGCTTATTCAACTGTGTTTTTGTTAAGAGTCTTATGAAATCCATGGTCTGTATCTGACATCAGTTATGTATGTATCCATCAGGTATGTATCCATCAGTTCACCCAAATCACAGCAATAATAGTTAGAGCTCCCACTTACTACATGCCTGTTCAGTAGTACACACCAGGACCAGAAAACGTTTCGTTTCTCTTCATGACAAGTTTATAAGAAGTCTTAGCCCCCATTTCCCAGATTCTCTGTTCAAAGTCAAATGGTAAAGAAATGGTGAAGCAGAAATTCCAACTCAGTAAAGCAATTATCCTTCAATTAAAAAATAAATTAATTTTAAAAATTAAAAAAGAAAAAGAAATTCCAACCCAAATTTGTTTTTTTTTTCTGAAAATCTACATGGTGGAGTTGCATCTTAAAGAATATATTTTTTCTGTGTTCTTTAGTTTCCAAGTGATTGGTTATTAAAAACAAACAAACAACAATTTTGAATGTAAAACAAATTCAATTAACTAATAAATCAGAGCACTGCCCCTTTCATACATTGTGAGACACCCCAATATTAAGTCAATCAGTAGCTTTCTTTCTGTGACCTCTTTCTTCCAAATATTCTTTGTTATCTGAATGTCTGCCTTCGTTACATAAAGACTTGGCCCCGCCCTATGTGTCTCTAAGAATGGAGCCTCCTCTCTGGATCAGATCCTGGGAGGCCCTTGGTGAGTATCTGTGGATGATGCTGATATGGGGATATAACTACAGAAGGAAGTTCTTGCAGTCCCAAAGGTAAGACCCACAGACCAGAGTTCTTTGCATAAGTCAGTCATCCTTTTCCAAAGTTATGTATTTTTTCCCCTCAAAGCAATGATTCTAGGCACAGTCCTCAAAGCAAATAGTTCTGTTATAGTAGAGGTATATACAGCCAATTTTCCTATCTGTTTGTCAAGCACATTTAAAAACTTTGGCTGCCAATGAAGGGCCTTCCGTGGAGTTCAGAACTCCGAGTCTCTGTTCCAGGCTTCTGGGATCAGGCTTCTATGTGATGTCAATACGCTGAGGCTCCCCAGCTAACTCCCAAATGTGGGCAATTGGAAGAACTGAGCTCTAGTGGGCACTGGTTCACAGTTGGAAAACTCATTTTCTTCCCAAGGCTTCTCTGGAAGCCTGGTTCAGTATGGATGTCAGGTCCCTCTTAAGCTTGAGATAGAACTGAAAAGAGATGAGTGGACAATGATGGAGGAAGAGAAAGTGACAGCCTTTAGGAAGGGGTGGAAAGGAAGCCAAAACTTTATGTAAATCTGCTTCCATGACTATGGGATTCGACTTAGCCTATTTATTTATTCAACTTTTTGTCCTCATCATGACTGTGTTGGAATAAAAACTATTTAGACACTAAAATAAAAATTGAACACAGTTCAGATTTCAAATCTCAAATTTTTTTATGAAATATCAGGCAGCCTCTTCATCATTCTCTACCTCATTTTTTCCCCTATCCTTTTTATCCTCCCTTCCTTTTTCTCTCCCTCTTAATTTCTCTTCACTCTTCTTAGTTCTTTTCCCTATCTTTCCTATTCAATAAGTAAATAATACAGAACCGTCATACTTAATAAAGTTGCTATTGCCCATCTATCAGCTACTCGAGATGCTCCCAAGATGGTGGGAAGTTTAGGTAGGAAAGATCTAGATGATACTTGTTTCCTTCAAAAGAACATATTCGTGGTAGACAGGCATGCTCTGGACACATTGCCTGTCTGTACAACTAGCCTTGATTGTGCATGGTCTTTGGAGGCTATGATGTCATGTTTCCTGGCCTCATCTCTCTTCTTTCTCATCTCCTGGACAGGAAACCCGTGCTTACTCCAATTTGGACTGAACTTTGTTCTTTGTAACATAAGTATCTCCCTCTGTCTGAGCTGAAATAAGGCTAGGTTCTTGCCTGAGAGTTGTGGGAATTGGAATTTAATGTGAGAACATGTACCTTCAGGAGTATTGGGAAGACTCCAGAATTCCTGAAAGCATTATCCTTTGAAGATTTCCGTGTGCCTTCTCTACTCTACCATGTCCTCTCCTGGTCCCTTGATTTTTGAGTTGATATCAAACTTGGTTGATGAGTTTGCTGGCAACTTTGTCAGATACCAATTGAGCCTTTCTCTGAACTTCTGACCATGAGCATATACGTGGGGACCAACCTAACCCAACCTGGCCCAGATGAACCCAGTCAGATGTTTGCTGTTCTGAGAGAATCTTGAGGAATGTGTCAGGAATTTTAAATCAGTTCAGTTCAGTTTAGTTGCTCAGTCGTGTCCAACTCTTTGCGACCCCATGAATCGCAGCATGCCAGGCCTCCCTGTCCATCACCAACTCCCGGAGTTTACTCAAACTCATGTCCATCGAGTCGGTGATGCCATCCAGCCATCTCATCTTCTGTCGTCCCCTTCTCCTCCTGCCCCCAATCCCTCCCAGCATCAGGGTCTTCTCCAATGAGTCAACTCTTCACATGAGGTGGCCAAAGTATTGGAGTTTCAGCTTCAGTATCAGTCCTTCCAATGAACACCCAGGACTGATCTCCTTTAGGATGGACTGGTTGGATCTCCTTGCAGTCCAAGGGACTCTCAAGAGTCTTCTCCAACACCACAGTTCAAAAGCATCAATTTTTCGGCGCTCAGCTTTCTTCACCATCCAACTCTCACATCCATACATGACCACTAGAAAAACCATAGCCTTGACGAGACTGACCTTTGTTGGCAAAGTAATGTCTCTGCTGTTTAATATGCTATCTAGGTTGGTCATAACTTTCCTTCCAAGGAGTAAGCGTCTTTTAATTTCATGGCTGCAGTCACCATCTGCAGTGATTTTGGAGCCCGTAAAGATAAAGTCTGACGCTGTTTCCACTGTTTCCCCATCTATTTCCCATCAAATGATGGGACCGGATGTCATGATCTTTGTTTTCTGAATGTTGAGCTTTAAGACAACGTTTTCACTCTCCTCTTCCACTTTCATCAAGAGGCTTTTTAGTTCTTCTTCACTTTCTGCCATAAGGGTGGTGTCATCTGCATATCTGAAGTTATTGATATTTCTCCCAGCAATCTTGATTCCAGCTTGTGTTTCCTCCAGCCCAGCGTTTCTCATGATGTATTTTGCATATAAGTTAAATAAGCAGGGTGACAATATACAGCCTTGACCTACTCCTTTTCCTATTTGGAGTCAGTCTGTTGTTCCATGTCCAGTTCTAACTGTTGCTTCCTGACCTGCATACAGGTTTCTCAAGAGGCAGGTCAGGTGGTCTGGTATTCCCACCTCTTTCAGAATTTTCCAGTGTATTGTGATCTACACAGTCAAAGGCTTTAAATGAACCCTCTTTATTCTTCTCTCTCCCCACTTCCTGCAAGCGTTTATTACTAAGTTAAGTTTCAGGAACAGTTTCTATTGGGCCCAGTGCCCTATGCTCAGTAACAGTCTGGGCTGGTCGTGAATTGTTACTATTCTATCGTTGAAGTATAGAACCCCAATGAGTCTTTCCTTAACTTCAACTTGCTTTTATTTTAGCCCCAGTATTCAGAAGGACTCACTTACGGAGACCTTCCCCAGTGGCTCAGATGATAAAGAATCTGCCTGCAGTGCAGGAGACCCAGGTTCAATCTCTGACTAGGGAAGATCCCCTGGGGAAGGGAATGGCTACCCACTCCAGTATTCTTGCCTAGAAAATCCCATGGACAGAGGATCCTGGAGGCCTACAGTCCATCAGGTGGCAAAGAATAGGACATGACAAAGTGACTAACATTTTTACCTTCTTCATTTCTTTTAGCTCGAAAATTCAGCAATTCTGAAATAATGAAAGATGACTGAGTGAACATACTGGTCTCTCTGAATCTATACCTTGAGAATCTCAGTTGCAGCTCTTGAAATCCTTATTCAGCTTAGTATTTAACCGAGTCTCCTGTAAATCCATGTCATGCTTAGGGCTTTAATTTTGTGGTCGGCATCTCAGTAGAAAAGTGTGAGAAATAACTTCTTCTACTTACTTTATCCCCTGGAGCATGTGCCTGTTCTAATCAAATTGTTGGCAGTGTCATCAACTCCTTTCTAAGCAACTTGGGTTCACAACAGAATGATTCCTCTTCAGTGCCAATCTAAACAAGTGTCATCAACCCTCATCCTAGGAAGTATTAAAAACAGAAGAGTCCCTTTGTGATTCTGAGTGGCTTTGTGACTTTCTTGGGGCAAGTGTTGGTCTCAGGCTTGTGTCTTCTCGTCATCCAAACTGTGGGTGGCCCATGTTCCACCACAACCATGGTTGTGAGCTCAGAAGATTCACTCAACTTTCGTCATAAAGCAATAATCAAGCCCAGTTGTATGATTCACAAAGGGTCCCCACAGTTGTCATTACATCTGATCCTCAAAACAACCCTGTGAGCTCAGAGAGGCAATGGATTTTGATATCAGACAACCAGGTATTGATGCCTCAGTGTGTGAAGCCAACTCCTGCACCACATGACCTCTTGTTGATACTAGAGTGAATAAAACAGAACTAGGCAAGTATGTCTTCTGCACAAAGTCATCCGTTAAAAGCGAGGACAGGTCTCTTGGGTTATCTGCTGGTTTGGGTTATCATGTGCTGTGCCTCATTTTTACTTTGCAGATAACTGAATGCTGAGGGCACAGTCTTTATAAGCCAAGGAATATTGTATAGGGTGAGGGAAGAGCAGGGCTCTGAAGCTGGAGAGAGCTGCTGATCCTCTCACTGCCTTTGCTGCTCTTGTTGTTCAGTTGCTCATTCGTGTCCAACTCTTTGTGACCCCATGGAGCACAGCACACCAGGCTTCCCTGTCCTTCCCTGTCTCCCTGCAGTTTGCTCAAACTTATGCCCATTAAGTCGGTGATGCCGTCCAACTATCTCTACCTTGAGCAAAAGTGTATTTTATGGATACTCCATTTACAATAAAAAATAATCACTAATCTTTATTAAGTGTTGACTATGTGCTTGGAGCTACACTAATGCTTTATATTATACCATGTAGCAAGCCTCAGAAGCCATAGGGTATTTGCACAACCTGTTCCCTGTGCATATATACCTTGTAACTGGAAAACCCTCTGCATATATACCTTGTAGCTCTGTCCCCTTCACTCCACAACTCTATGAATGTCACACATTCAAAAAGTACTTTCCTGGCCACTCTAAATGGCTCATACCCTTCTACGATCACTCTTTCTCCCTCTTCCATGGCCTCATTTTTCTTTATAGCACTCAACATCATTATAGTCTGTATTTGTTCATCTATGTATTATCTTTCTCTTCCCACCAGAATATGAACCCCTTGAGAGCAAAGACATCCTCCCCACCCAACACCACCCCCACCCACTATATTTCCAGCCCTTCAAACAGTGCCTGGCATATCACATTTTACAGATGAGGAACCTGAGGTTCTGAAGGAGTGCATTATTTGCCTCAGGTGGCAAAACAAGCAGGAGGTAGAAGAGAGCCATGAACCAGGGAGTCGACTCAGGAGCCCTGGACTCAGATCCAGCTTCACCATTGAGTCTCAACCTCTTTGAGTAAATCATAAAGTGCTTGGGCTGCATGGGTCATCCACTGTCCTGTCAGGGCCTCTCAGATCAAAGTTAAAGGACCCAGCTCTCTCAACCATCCTCTTAACAGTGACCTTGCTGCCCCCAGCCTGCCCCCTGGGAAAGGCAACTCTGTTTCAGCTTAAATTCCTGTGTCTGTCTAGCTCATCCACATCATCTCCCTTCCCGCGGCACTGTTTATGCACACGGACCTGTGTTGATGCATATCACAGACCCCTTAGTCATTGTTTAGCCATTACACTTTGCTGGGGTAATTTTCCATTCCTCTGTTTATATTCTATCTGCGTTTCTCTCCTCCGCCTCCATTTTTAAGGGCAGAGAAAGACATGTTCAGTAATACAAGCAATAATAGTTATAATTAAGATGGAAGCACTTTGCCAAAAGGAGGATTTAGTTGTGATTTGTTGAATTCCATCCTGAGTGGATTATTTAAGAGTGAATTTAGGGCTCTTTTATGAGCCTTTCTGAACAAAGCAGTCTTCTGACGCTTCTATCTCCAAGGGCTTTGTGCCAGCCTGGAGACTGAGCACAGGAGGGTACATGTTTAGCAAGGCCTGGCTGCTGAAAAAGCTTAAAAGGAGGCTTCAGGGGACATCCAAGAAGATCTTGCAGTTCTTCTTTTCTGACCCTGTATCTTCTGCTGTGCTTGGTCATGGCTCTCGGTAGGGAATGGGACTAAATACCCCATGCCTCCATGTGAGAACACATTTCTAGCTGAGCTTCAGTTTGAGTGCTCCCTGATGTGGATCTGGAGTAATTGTCCATGCTCTGCTTGAACTCATGACTTTTCCCACCTCCTAGGATGGGACCCACAAACTAAATAGGGTGACAGCCCTAGCAATTAAGGGAAAGGTGTCCTAGATGAGAGCCTGGTCGAGCTGGGCTTTGCAGGTGGCTCAGTGGTAAAGACTTTGCCTGCAATGCAAGAGACACAAGAGACATGGGTTGATCCCTTCGTCGGGAAGATCCTCTGGAGGAGGAAATGGCCACCCACTTCACTATTCTTGCCTGGGAAATCCCATGGATAGAGGAGCCTGGTGGACTCCAGTCTTCATGACTAAACGACAACCACACGGAGCTGAATTTGAGTATGAGCTTTACTCCCAAGGCATCTTTTCCTGCAATCCTAGTCTCCAGCCACCTAGAGTCCACATCAAGCTTGTTCAGTGGTTGTATGGGGATGTTAACAGTGGAGACGGGGTAGAGGGAGAAACTGGGGGGGTATTTGTGGATGCAAAGCCTGTTCAATTTCAGCCACATAGCTCCTGGTCCTCCCTGGTGCCTCAAGGGGCTGACCATTTTCAGATTTCATTTCCAGGCTCCCAGAACCACAAGACTTCCAGCTGAGTTCAGCCAGTAGAAGGCCCTGGGTGCAGTTGGGAGGGAGGCAGGAAAAGTGCCATGTTGCTTCTTCCTCACCCTCTGCATCTTGGGGTTTCACCAGGAGCAGTTGACTGTCTTCCCGGACTCCAGATTCTACTATACAAGTATTCTGTGGTTCCAGCTTCTGTCTGGTGGCCCCAGCCCTTGGATTCTGATGGTCCTATCTCTCTGTCTGTGCAGCCCACAAGAGGCAGCTGCATCTTGCTGTTATTACCTTCTGGTCTGCCTCATTATCCCTTGTCTGACTGTTAGCTCTTCGTCTATCTCCTGGCTAACTAATTCCTGGTACCAAAATCCCTCTGTTTTAGATACTCAGGTGTGACTTTCATTACTTGTGGTTGGACACTGACTGATACAGTGAGGTCTGAATTTAAGACTGAAGCTAGTTGAGCATTTTCTTTGTGTCAATTTTTGTTTCCCCTTATCCACAGAAGATATGCATGATAAATATGACCTCATCACTATAAAGTTCCACAGTTGTGAAAAGGTCTATGCTTTTATTTTATTTTTTCTTACAACAGAGTTTGATGAAGCAAAATACCAAAGGTCCAAGTAAAGGCCCTTTAATAATAAAGAAGCTTAGAGGAAAAAAAGGAAAAGAAGAAAAGATGGCTCGTTCTCCTATTTTCTCCTCTTTTTTTGAAATCAGTCTTTTTCACTCTGTGTTTTGAATGTGGTTCAAACTTTCTCTTCTATCTCCAGCCCTTGATTTGGAAAGAGAGGGAGAGGGAGAGAGAAGTCAGCCCAGCAGGCAGCAAACCTAATGTGCAATCATTATGTGTGAACACTGTGTGCTTGGGTGAGCTGGAATTATTCATCTGAGAAGACATGAACCCGCCTTCACTTATTTGAGCTTTGGGATCTGACCTCATTGGAAGCTGAAATTCAAGGGAGAAAAAGAAGGGCAACGGGGGCGGGGGGCAGGGGGCAAAGGAGAGGGAAGCAGGAGATGAAACACATTCTCCCTTGGTGATGGGAAGTTGTTCCTTTGTCAGGAAAGCTGTTCATTTTTGAGGGCCAGACACCTTCTTCATATTCAGGTGTGAAGCTGGCTTCGGAAGTGAGTTTAGCTTGCCTGTGTGCTTTTACAAATGTGTTGGCTGCTCAGCAAATTCAGTATGGAAACCTTTTAGGTAAGCAGAAGAGAAAATTATATTTTAGGAAGTTCATTTAGTAGAAGTTCAGATTACAGAATCAAGAATGAAAAAAGGAGATTCTGTGTTCTGGGCTTTCAAAGGGTGTGTGTGTGTGTGTGTGTGTGTGTGTGTGTGTGTGTGCGTGCACGCATGAGTGCGTGTGACACACACTAATTCAGACCAGCTGGGGTGATCTCACAGGGACCCCATGAGCCAGAGCTGTCGTTTCTCCATGGAGAGCACATCTCCCCTGGAAGTGTGTACTCAGGTGCAGTTGAAGGGTCTGAGGTCATGGCTGTGGCCCTGGCCAAGATCCTCCCAGGCTTCGGCCTCTGCTTCCTCTAGAGACTGTTGGTTAAGAGCCATCCTTCAGAGGTCAGAGCCAGACCATGAATGCAATGTGCGTGAGGACAGCATGAATTAACCTTAGAGACCAGTGGGCCCTGTTAATCCAGACATTGTCTTTCTTCTTGGAGAAGTTGGATGTCTCTTTCCTCTCTTTCTTCTTCCCTGGCCTTTGAGACCTTGAGCAGTAAATTTCTCTGGGGTGAATTACGAGGAACTTCTTCAAAGAAGCAGGGATGAGACAAATCTTTCCTTGGATCATGCCTCCACCTCATTCTGCTTTTCCAGAGCTCTGGTGGGCCCTGGATTCATCCAGAATCCAGGGCATTGTGCTTTCTAAAAAGGCCAAGAAGACCCACTTATGTTGGAGCTAAGGACAGGAAGATAAAGTAAAGGAAGAGAGATTTCTTAAGGGGATACAGTACAGGCTCCTACACTAGGAGGGGACTGGAAAGGTCGTTTGGGTCACCACATTTATTCAAGCAGTAAAAGCTTCTTGAGGTTACCGAGGGGTTCTGTACCCTAAGAGAGCTTCTCTTGGCTTCTTCTGTCTACTATTATATCCCGGGTTAAGCTTGGGAGATGGGAGGGGAGGTCTGGAATCACCCCAGGATTTCAATAATACAATGAGCAAATGTAGAAAAGTACTTGTTTATTTGCAAACGGCTCACAAATGCTGTTTGTTTTTGTTTTTGTTTTAATTGTATTCTCTCTATTTAGAGAACGGTGGGAAAGTAAGCGAAAACTTATCGAACACCTACTATGGACCAACTGATTTAGTCTAAGAATGAGGCAGAGAATCAGAGCTATCATTTTCTGGAGCTCCAGTGACCACTGAATACTTGAAGAACTCTGCAGCTCTAGAAGAATCAAAGGGCTTATAACATTGTTTGTGAATTAAATGCCTGTTTGTGAAAAGGCAACTTAAATTAGTCAAGTGGGCTGGGTGGGGACTGGCAAAATGAACAGCACAGTCCAGTCTAGAGGGGAGGAAAGGGTCTGCTTTCTTCTAGGAGTCGGTTCCAGGAGGACCATACATCCAGTGAGGCCAGATCTTGAGATATTTCAGAGCCAGAAAGTTGGCATTCATGTAAAATATTCTGATTTCATATGTTGGTGACCAATTAAAAACATTAATACAGTTGACAAGAATCAAACATGCCTGCAGATAGGGTCCTTCCTGCCATTTTTTTTTGTCTCCACACTAATGAAATTCAGGCTGCTCTATAACAGTGTACTCTGTAATAAAAATTGTTTTCTGCCTTTAAAAAATACTGTTTTTCATGGAATTCAAGAGGGATTTTCTGGATATTGGGGGAAGAAAAATTAGTGACATGATGTGATGCTGAGGTTCCTTTTATTTCTTGCGGCTTAACGGTTGTTATCCCAAATCCCTGAGAAACTTAACTTCTGAATCTTGCATAGTATGTGTCCCAGTCCTGGGCAGAAAGAGGACAGAGACTAAGCATATGTTAATGAAATAAATGTGGCTTTCCTCTAAGCCTAGCTAAACGGAGGAACTGGTGCAGTTAGGGTGGGTGAAAATGATCTAAATTGTTGGCAGTCAAATATTTCTGTCTTCTTTGTAATTCTCTGAAGCTTGCATTAGATATCTACTGCTGGGTAACTTCCAAATTACCCAAATTGCTTCCAAACTTAGGTGCTTAAAAGAGCAAACATTGTCAGTTACTTTGTCTGAAATGCATATATGTGGAGTATAAAAAAAGTGGTACTGATGAATATATCTGCAGGGCAGGAATAGAGAAACAGACATAGAGAATGAACTTGTGAACACAGCAGGAGAAGGAGAGGATGGGACAAGTTGAGAGAGTTTAAGGTAGCTAGTGGGAAGCTGCTGTATAACACGGGAATTCATCTCATTGTTCTTTGATGACCTCAAGGGATGGAATCTGGGGGGTGAGAGAGGCTCAAGAGGAAGGGGATATAGGTATACTATACTGATAGCTGAATCACTCTGTGATACAGCAGAAGCTAATACAACATTGTAAAGCAATTATCCTCCAATTAAAAAAATTAAAGAATAAACATTTGTTAGCTTACACTTTCTGCCGTTCAGGAATCTAGGTACCTCTTAGCTGAGTACCTCTTCCCTAAGATCTCTCATAAGTCTGCAAACAAGAGATTGGCTGGGGCTGTGGTCTCAGCTGAAGGATAGACTGAACTCACTCACATGGTTGTTGGCAGGACTCGGCTCCTCATAGATCTTTGGACTGAGGGCTGTTTGTTTCCTATTGATCAGGAATCTCCTTCAGTTCTTTGCCTTGCGGGCCTCTCCAAAGGGCAATTTCTACAAGGGGGATTGGTTTACATTTGAACAAAGAAGCAAGAGAGAAAGTAAGGAAGTGCAAGATAGAATCCAAAGTCTTTTTTTTAAGCCTCATCTCAGAAGTCCCATCTCATCACTTTTTCCCATATTCTGTTTATCAAAGGAGAATCACTAGATGCATCTCACACTTGAGAGAAGGAAATTCTGCAAGTCACAGGGCTGTCATAGTAACAGAGCCATGAGGATCTTTGCCTGATCCTCTCTTCCTGCTTATTTCTTATCCTTCCTTTCTGACCTAGAATTGCTGTGAGGTCTTGGGAGTTTTCATACAACCTCTTCCTTTCCCCCCACAACTCCAGATTTGTAGACATTTTTTTCCGTTTGGCTCAACTCAATTCCATACGAAAAAAAGATCAGAGAGACAAATCAATTTTAGAACTGAAATCCAAGTAGGTTTTGGTGGAGACATGAGATGGATCATGCTCATGAGTAGGAAGGATGGATTCTGAGTCAATCAAGCTGGAAAGTTTTTCTGCCTGGTGTTTGGATCAGATGACCTTAGTCCTGTAGTGACTGAGGGTCCGAGAAGTGGAAGACAGTGTTGTTACAGTGTGTTCTCTGTTACATCTTTGGCATCAGTTAGTGGGATGGGTGAATACAAGTAAAGCTGGGATCAGAACCCCAGGACGAATCTTTCTTGAGAAAATCAATAGATCTGAACAGAGTAGGGCCAGGAATCTGTGTCAAGCAGTATGAATTTATGAATCTGATGTTATTCCAAAAGGGAAGAGCACCACTAGCTGAAGTGGACACCAATACCAATATTCAGGCATTCTTTTCAGGCAGGACTAGTACTTTGATTACTGGAGGTCCAAGGGACAGGCCATCAGTAAGAACAGGCAGAAAGCTGGCTGTGGACGGCCTGGCAGGGACTGAATTAGAGGTCAGGGGCAGGGCATCCCAGTTGCTAATGAGACTGGGCTTCAAGGAAGGTTCCCTGGGGAGACTGGGAAACAAGCCTGAATCTCAATCACTGAAGATGAATACACAAGACAGAGAGGCAGCTTGGGAGAAAACTAGGGCTTATGACAGAGGTCTGGTCAAGAAATAGGTAAGAACCTGATTATTGGGGAACAAGGTAGTAGCCACAGTCAGACTGGACCAGTAGCAAGACAACAGAGTGGACAAAAAGTTGACCACTGTCAAAAACCAAGACTGGTCTCAGAGTCTGGCATGGGACTGAGACTACTGGTTGAGATCAGGCAGTCTTGCTTGCCAGGGGTAGAGTAATGCAGGAACCCAGAGCCAGGGGAGACATTAAAACCCGGCGACCTTGTGACCAATTGCACTGAATACCCTCTGATACCTCATGGGAAAATCAGACAAATGCTGTTCTGAGAGGCAATTAGGTTTCATGATTTCCTTCCCTAGTCGAACACCAGCATGAAATTGGAGGCTCTGATGCTTCCAAGCACCCATATGCCTCTGCTCCTTTTCCTTCTTGTGAGGCAGGGTGAGCGAGAGGACCCGACGGGACAGAATGAGGGGAGCGGGGTGGGGATGGAGGGGGAGTGTGATAGACACGGTCTCCTCTGCCTCCTCACAAGCTACTCCCCCAGCTCTGGAATATTATTCTTCCCCTCTTTCTGCCAAGCCACACTCTCCGCAGGGCACGAACATTTAACTCTACTTTTGGCTTTTCCAGAAATCTTCCCAAACCTTCTGTTTTCCCCATCCTCCCTCATCTCTTCCACACCACCCACGGCCCCCTGTCAACTTCTGGCTTTTACTCACCATGTTTCTCATTATGCGAGTCAATTTGTTTCCTTTCGTATTTTCCCAACCTGCCTGTATTTTCCTACCCTGTCTCTCTCTACCATGGGATGGAATACTACTCCCCTCATGGATAGAGTCATGGTTTTCCCTTCTTAAGTAAATCCCTAGTGCCTAAGCTGAGCTCAGCCCACAGTAAATTCTCCAGTAACGTAGTTTAATGGACTCCCTGGTTGAAGGGAAAAAAAACCAAAAACTGCCAAAGTGCCTTTTCGCATCTCTTCAATATGCTTGATTTGCATTAAGTTTCTGGGCACACGAACTTCTGCAAATTTGCAGCATTTACTGTCCCTTCCCCACTCCTATAACACTTGTGCTTTATCACGGCAACCAAATTAGGAGTGGCTTAAAGGTAGTGGTCAGAACACAATGTTTCCTACTGCTCATAGAAACATGCGCATATGGGCACCTCGTAATTGCTGAAGAAGTCCTTGCTGCGTGAAGCGGAATTTTCCTAAAATGAATACTTTCTGCCTTAGGACTGGACTTTCATGATAAAACAATCAAGAGATTTGGCTGAATTTTCCACTATTTAAACTCGCTATGTTGAGGTCATGTAGAAACAACCTTTAAGAACATAATGACCTTTAAAAAAATCCATCTCTGAAGTCAGGCTTGGTCACTAGTCTATGGACAGATCACTGCTTACGTTGTACACTTTCCTCTGTTCTTCCCAGGATGAGGGAAGATTTTTAGGGTTCATCTGACTCTAGTTATCTACAAAGTTGACTGATAAAACTGGCCCTTTTGAACTATACCTCTTGCAAATTAACTGATTTTTTTTCCCCCCTTGGGGCTTCCCTAGTGATTCAGACAGTAAAGAATCTGCCTGCAGCGCAGGAGTCCCAGGTTCAGTCTCTGGGTCAGGAAGATCCCCTGGAGAAGGGAATGGCAACCCACTCCAGTATTCTTGCCTGGAGAATTCCATGGACTGAGGAGCCCGGCAGACTATAGTCCATGGGGTCCTAAAGAGTTGGACATGACTGAGCAACTAATATTTTCCCTTTCCTAGAATGAAAAGAATGCCAAAACAATCAGTGATACTTTTTCATGAGGGTCAGGGATGCTTAAAGAACACCTTGCGTCAGTCCTCAAAATCTTTCCTGAGATCCTCTAAGGCAGGGGTCGCCAACCTGCTGGCCAGGGACCGGTACCTCCTGTCAGCTCAGCGGTGGCCTTAAACATGAAGTGTACAATAAATGTAATGTTCTTGAATCATCCTGAAACCACCTGACTCACCCTTGCCCTTGGAAAAATTGTTTTCTGCAAAACTGGTCCCTGGTGCCAAAAAATCGTTGGGGACCACTGCTAAGGTGTTGCTGATCTGACAATGGGTGGGGTGGGGGCAGTGAACATGGGGAGGTCTTGCTATATCGGAACGCACTTGGCTCTAGCACAATGCTCACGTGCCAGCTCTGTGAAGTGAGCAGATTAAGTGTTTGGGAGAAGTGGAGGCTCTGAGAGTCATCAGAATCATGCCATCCTTGGCTTCTGTCCCACCTGAGCGCCTCACCCTTTCATGTGAGCAAGGCATCAATCCTGCTGTTTGCGTTGGCTCTGCCCGGCTCCATGATTTCAGTTCCTTGTCTCCATCCCCCGATGTGTGGGCTCATTTCCGTCCTTGGAGCACTATTGTTTTTCTGACTTGAGCAGTTCATCCAGAAAAACCTCAGTAATAGGGCCTTTGTATCACTATTTACTTTTCTAATTATATATGTCTTTCCCCTCCCCAATGGTTGAAGATATCCCGCTGCAATGGAAGTAACTTCATGGGGAAGAGTAAGAGCAAAAACAACAAACCACTTCACTCTTCTGGGTGGAAACATGCAATTGTACCCAGAGGGGTAAGGAAAAAGCGGCTCATATTTGGAGAAAGAAATTGGAATGAGGGAGTGAGAGCAGACGGGCTACTCTGGTATCTGACTCAAGGGATATGAGAAAGTAGGCAGTGTGTTAGTTAGAAAAGTAAAGCTGAGATGCCAGGTACTGGAAAGGCCTTGGCACAGAGTCCCAAAAGTCTGGACTGGCTGGGGTCCTCTTCTGGGACTTTTGATTTACTCCCCTGTCCCCACTCTTTTAACATGGTGCTTTATTACAGCAACTGAATCCCAGTATTTGGGGATTCTTGAGGTGCTAGTAGCTGCTATTGGAACTTGCCTTGCCCCACTATCCTAGAGTCAGGCTGGGACTTTAAGAAACTGGCTTCGAGGATGAACCTAGGTTTCAGCCCTTCCTATTGTGAGCTTGAATTGAGCGTTGATGTAGATCTCTTAATTTAAGAATGAGATGGTTGAGAGGGTGCCTGGCATGCTGCAGTCCATGGGGTTGCAAAGAGTTGGACACAACTTAGAGATTGAACAATATATCCCCAGTTACAGTGTGATAGGCAGGATGATGCAGTGGGTGGAAGCTTTACCCATAACAGTGATGGAAACCCCAAAGTGTGCTGTGCAGGCAACCCTATTCAGAGCTCCAGGACCTGTCATGGAAAAGCTCCGTTACATTCCATAGTGGACCCCTGTTGTTTTTGCCTCCCAGCAATCATCTCCCTACTTTTACTGGCACATCACCCTTATTTTCCTTTGAGAAACTACACCTCTTCTATTGTCAGGTTATGTGAAGTCCAGGTAAGGTCATATGATTCCTTTCTGGTGAATCCCATGATGCTGGCTCTACTAATTGGCTCAGAGATGGTGTCCATAGATTTGTCTATTGCAAATTTGGCCTTGGAGTTGTGATGTTGGGGATAAAAAGATTTCTGATGATATTCTTTGAGTGCTTGGGTCAAGCCAAGCCTGAACTTTTCAAAAGCGTGACTCGGTGACTGTCCTTGTACATTTAACTCAGTCTGAGTTGAATTTCTGTCTCTTGTAACTGAATGAGGGACGTATTCATGTTAAATACCAGCCCATGATATAGCCTATTCCCTTTTCCAAGCTGGTTCTCCTTTTCTAACGGAGCAGAAAGTTAGGTGTTCCAAACCTGTTAGATTCATAGAAGATCCAATGAACAAGAAGTAGTAGACATGGCAGCTGATGGTTGGACTGTAGTTTTCTTGGTCTCACTGACTTATTTTGGCTGTGGCCTAGGAAGCGGATTCCAGGTCCTTTCAAGCCCTAATTTAATTGTGGCTCCTGAGTGAGAGTTTCCTTAACCAATCTCTGGGGGGCCTAAGGGAGGGTGGGTGGTTCCCGTAAGCCCTCTGTGGGAATTCCCTTTGAGTGTTGGTTTCAGACTGTACAGCCAAATAGGCAATTGGGTTAACGAGGGCCAATATTTTTTTTCTGAAGTCTACTGAAGGCCCCAGATAGAAGCAATTCACACCCAAACATTTCTTACTATCACCTTTCAGAGGCTAAGTTGACACCACAACCGATGATCCCCAGGCTGAAAGGAATGGGTAAGCTTGGCTGTGATGTTTGGGTATGCTGCACATTTCAAGATTATAGTACTGTTCAAATTGACCTGTTGGTATGCACCTTTCCTCAATAATATTACCTTGAACCCTGAGTGAGAACAGTGCAGGAAGACCCCCAACTTGAGGACTGGCTATATTTCAGAAATCATCTCTGAGTCTGAACGTTTCCTCAAGATAACAAATTTCAAGATAGTCTAAGGTCCAACATTATAAGTGGTTATTAGTCTCCTAATAGTGCATTGCTTCTTGATGAAGCTTTCTCTGATTATTTTAATAGTTTAACTTTTTTCCTCTTATATGTGGCACAAACGTTATGAGGCTTTTGAAAACTTATTTCTTAAGTTTAAAAATCTTCTACTCAAGTAATTGTACTCGCTGAGAGTGTTAGCTTTTATCTATCATTTGCGTGGGTGCTAAGTCCCTTCAGTAGCATCCAACTCTTCTGGCTCCTATGGACCATGGCCTGCCAGGCTCTGATGTCTGTGGGATTCTCCTGGCAAGAATACTGGAATGGATTGCCCTACCCTCCTCTAGCAGATCTTCCTGACTCAGGGATCAAACCCACGTCTCTTACCTCTCCTGCATTGGCAGGCAGGTTCTTTACCACTAATGCCACCTCGGAAGCCCCATTCCTACCCTTATATGCTAACAAATGGAAGTAGAAGCTACAAGGTGCACATTGTTCTGTTTTTTAACATTGTTTACAGTGCGTCCCACATAGTAGGTGCTGAATTGATGTTTATTCACTAAATACCCAAATGTTCCACCATTTGTATCTTTTACCCTCTTGTGGAAAACCTGGTTCCTAGGTTCCTGTTTGTGGTTTGGAAACAAATTGCCTCTCTTCAGTCTAACTGTTCCACCCCCAACATTCATCCAATGAATAATTACTAGGTATTTTTCTAAGCATCATGTGCTATTCTAGGACCTGGTGACCCAAAAGAGAGGAAGAGTGATGTGGTCCTTGCTTTCAAAAAGGTAATAATTTCAAATCACAGAACAGTGGACCACAGGTTCGGGTCTCGCCTGCTCCAACTGAACTGATCCCCAGGGTAAAACAGCTTGACCAGGTCCTCACAGTGACTGAAGAACGATGCTATCAGGAATTCTTCTCTCATATCATCATCATCAGCTTGTGGCCAAGTTTCTCCCTCCCCTGGAATGTTCTCCTACGTTCCTCAGAGCCTCCCTTAAGCCTTTAGCCAAGACTTACTTTAAAAGCTACCTGTTTTCTTTATTTACCTATTTTCTCATTTATTTGTGAATGAGAAACCTCTCTAAATAGAAAGTCATTGTTAATCTTGCCCCCTAGGAGGCTGACACCGTCAGTACCCTCTAGGGGGTGGCAATCAGGACAGGTCAGTTAGGATCCCAGAAGCTCTATATCCTGGGTGGACATAGGATGCTTCCTTAAGGGAGTGGCTATGAAGACTGCCTCCCCTCAGCCACGCGTGAGGCTGACCTTACAAGCAGCCTCAGATCTCCTCTGGCCCTGAAATCCTGACCACCATCATTGCCAAATAGGGCCTGGCTCCATTTACATTTTCCTGAGTGTCTCTCCCCTGGTTTACCACAATGTTTTCCTCACCTCACCAGGCACAGAGAATAGACAATTGTTTCCTGAAACTACTCAGCAATGCTACCTGACTGAGCAGTGTCCCTAATTTCATGTCTACTCAGAACCTGTCGACATGACCTTATTTGGAAATAAGGCTTTTGCAGATAAAAATCAAGTTAAGCTGAGGTCATACTGGATTAGGTTGGGCCTTAATCCAATGACTGGTGTCCTTATAAGAGAGGGAAATCTGGACCCAGAGGCACACAGAGGGAAGAAAGCCATGTGGAGACAGAGGCAGAGACTGGAGTCTTGTGGCAAGAGCCAAGGGACACCATGGATTGCCAGCGAATACCAGAAGCTAGAAAGAGGCAAGGAAAGATCCTCCCCTAGAGCCTTCAGAGAGCATGGCCCAGCTACAGGCTTAATTTTTAACTTCTAGCTTCCAGGATTGTGATAGAATAAATTTCTGCTGTTTAAAGCCACTTAGTTTGTGGTAATGTGTTATGGCCATCCTAGGAAACGAATACAGCAACCAATCATTAATGTCCACAAAAGTCTAGCACAGGAGGTGTGGACAATGGGACTCCAAGGGCAGTTGACTTCTTTCTAGGGGACTTTTCTGCCTTTCAATTTCTGTTTTAAACTGATGGTAGAGGATGAGTTTTAGGATTTTAAGAGCATTTTCTTTTAAATTTATTTCTTCATTTTTTACTGGAGGGTAATTGCTTTACAATGTTGTGTTAGTTTCTGCTCTACAATGAAGTGAAACAGCTGTGTATGTACCTATATCCTCTCCCTCTCCAGCCTCTATCCTGTCTCCGCATCCCACTCCCCAGGTCAGCACGGAGCTTGGAGCTGAGCTCCTGGTGCTATATAGCAAGTTCCCACTAGCTATCTATTTTATACATAGTAGTATACACATGCCAACGAGGAACATTTTAAAATTGTCTGTCATCTGAAAGGTCTTGGCCTTTTGGTACACTGAGACTCTTAGGCTGAAATGGTTAAACAAATAAATAAAAATTTTATTATACATATATTACAAAAAAATATGTTGGCCAAAAAGTTCATTTGGATTTTTCCATAAGAGGAACCCAAATGAAATTTTTGGCCAACCCTATGTCTATCTATCTATCAATTGATCTATCGATCTATCTATATGAGTACGTAATATCTTATTGGTTCTGTTTCTCTGGAGAATCCTGATTAATAAATTATATGTATTATATACATGCATGTGTGCTGAGTTACATCAGTGATGTCTGACTCTTTGCAACCTTATGGACTATAGCCCACCAGACTCCCCTGTCCATAGGATTCTCCAGGCAAGAATATTGACTTGGGTTGCCACGCCCTCCTCCAGGGGATCTTCCTGACCCAGAGATCAGACCCACATCTCTTGCCTCTCTTGACTTGCAGATGGGTTCTTTACCACCGAGTCACCAAGGATGCCCATTTATTTGTATATAATATGGGAGAGATTCATTTTATAAATGTATAAGAGATTTATTATAAGCAATTGGCTCTTGTGATTATGGAGGCTAAGTAGACCCAAGATCTGCTGTAGGAAAGCTGAAGACCCAGGAGAGCTGATGGTTTAGTTTCAGTCCAAATCTGAAGGCCTGAGAACAAGGAGAGCTGATGGTATAAATTTTAGTCTGAAAGCAGACAGGTTCAAGCACCAGAAGAGCCAGTTTCCATACTAGTCTGAAGACTGGAAGAGACCAATGGCCCAGATCAAGAAGGCAGGGGGAGTTCCCTCCCTCTCAGTCTTCATTTAATCAGATGGGATACACTCATATTCTGGAGGGCCATCTGCTTTGCTCTGTCTCCAATTCAAGTGTTACGGTCACCTGGAAGCATCATCACACACTAACTCAGAATGATGTTTGGCCAAGGGTCTGAGCACCCACCAGTGATCCAATCGAAAAGACATATAAATGGAATCATCACAGCAACATGTACATTAAACATCAGATCCATGTTGACTTTGGGTGGCTATCTTCAAAAACATGGGATTATCTTAATCAAGATCAAGGAGCAAAGTATAGCTTTCCTCAGTGCCTTAGCCTGGGGTCCCTGGGAACTGAATGTGAGACAGATACTTGAGTCCAGGGAGTTTCTTCGAGAGTGTTATCCTGGAGAGTTGGAGAACAGGATGGCAGAAGTGAGACACAGGAAGATCAAGAGCAATTCAAACTTGTGTTAGGGAGCTGGCCGTCACTATAGCCACTGGTCCTGGGTACTGCTGAGACATTTGGAAGAATCTTGTACACTGTGTCTCAGAAGGACCTGTCTAAGGGACAAAATAGAGAATTATTTCAACTCCTACTCCTCTTTGGTCAAAGGCAGCCTTGCATGCATTATGTTTCCTACAGTTCCTGTGAGCATATACTCCAGGGTAACACAGGTTTGCCCTTAGCTCACTCCCACAGTGCCAGAACTGGGTGCAAGCGGCAGGGAGCACAGGGCTGAGGCAACTGTGTCTGCACAAAGTCTTTACGTTGCTCATCAATGGAGCAATGGCTGGAGAAAGAGGTGGGGGCGAGGAGAGGGTTTCAGAACGGTGCCCCACAAGTGCCTGATATACCTGGGGACACTGTGCTAAATATGGGTCGTCTTGTGTGGCTTCCTTTCTGTTTTTTGTAACAATGCCATCTTATAAGATCAAGTCTACCTCTAGGTATAGCAGCTGAAATGGTCCCTAGAAACCTAGTAGGCTGGGAAAACAACAAAGAACATCTGGGTCCATGCACACATGTCAGAAGGAGAACCTACTCCAGGCGGAGATGTACCAAATAAAAAGATGCCAAGATCCCTTCTGGTGTCGCAAATACAATCAGGTCTTGGGTAGAATGGGGAAGAAAATCTCTTCTCTCTTCTGGGCATCCTGCTCAGTTGCTGCATTTTCTGTTGCTTCCGGTTAGGGTTTCTCTGTAACTCATCTCACTGGAGAAGCACCCTGTCCCATGTACAGGACTGGCCGGCTGAGGTCTAGAACCTAGCATGACCTTCTGTCTGTGGCTCTTTAGGACTAGTGAAGTCCAGTTCAACCTCTATACCCTGACCCCAAATTAAATCTTGGAGACTGAATTTTGGGTGAAGTAAAAAAGAATAGCTGTATAGCTTTGCCAGGCAAAGGGGATCACAACAGATTTATGCTCCCAGAACTGTGTGTCCCCCTGCTTGGAAAGGGTAGTGAGGTTTATAGCAATGGTTCAAAGGGGGTGTGATCAGGTCATGAACGTTCTTCTGATTGGTTGGTGAAGTAAGTAGCAGTCCGCATCATCAACCTTCAGGTTCCAACTGGTCTGAGGTCTACCTGATTGTGGGCAGCATACCATCAATAATCATTAACTTCTCCCACCTGGAGGGGACTTTTGTATTTGCAAAATGGCTCAAAAATATTTTTGTATGTATCTATCTGTTGATGAGGAACCAGGACCTTATCCCAAGTTATTACCCTGAGTTACTGTTTCTCTTGATTATTTCTCTCTTGTCTTGCATCCCCTCTCTTCCCTAACTAACAAGTGCTTGAATCTGGAACTCAGGGAAGGTCATGGAGGCTAAATAAATCTATTTCCTGTAATCAAAGGAATAAGGGACACACAGAGGCTTTGTGTCCAGGAGCCCCATTGGACCCTTCTTGGTATCACTAGTTTCAGATACAAAGCTTCCGATTGGTTCACCTATTACTTTGAGTCAGGCTATAAGTCTCTCTCTTCAGCACATGGATGGATTGCCCTTGGGTCAAATGTCCATTTTGGCCCAGTTGGTTATATTTGGGAATGGAGTCAGAAGGCATGAGACATAGGCACTTAGAGAATAGAAACTAAGAATAGAGATTCCTTCAGAAGAGAGGTCACAGAGACAAAATAGAATATTCATATAAAGTATTTGTAGCTGGATATTGTGGTCTGGACTAGGAGTCAAGAGAAATTGAGTTCAAGATCTGCTTTAGTCACATGCCTCTGTGAACCTACGGCAATCAGGTAAATTTCCCAATATTCAAATGCTTCACCTAAAAGAAAAAAATTAAGGGACATGGGTCTGTAAATCTCTAAGACCCCTTCCAACTCTAACATCCTCAGGACTTACCCAGAGTCAAACTCATCTCCTTACAGTTGAGGCAGAGCTGTGTTGTCAAAATTTTGGCCTCTTTTAGGGAAGAAGGGTGGTCAGAAGCCCTGGGCATGTCCAGACAAATCATCTTCCCTCAGGAGAGCTACCTGGTGAAAACCCACCAGAAGATGCTCATCCACTTCTCTGTAACTCAGAAGACCACACTCTTTTCTTCTTTCTTCCTCCTTAGAGGCATAAACAAGATGCACATGGCTCTGTTATTAGCAATGCAGGAATACTTAAGGAGACTCCAGTTTAAATTCAGGTATCCTCAGCTTTTAAACTCACTTTGAAGAAAGTGGACATATTTGCTCTTTTTGACAGCTGCTCCCATTTTGGCCATTGGTGAAGGTAAGTTCACAGAAGGGAGGCCTCTTGAAAGAGGTGAGAACTATGGCCTTGGTGGGAAAACATGACATTGAAGAAATCGTTATCACTGTGTTCAGACTATAGGTTTAAATACTCCTCAATTATTCCACCTTGGAATGGGACCTTCTGCCATGCTACTTTTGCTAATGAAAGTCTTAATGGGGTTGCAGGACTCAGCAAAACATTCTTCATGAGAAATTCTCTTCTTTAGGTAACAGCAGCATAGAAGTCATCTTGCTTCACTGTTTGACTTCAATAAGAACCTCAATAAACATGAAAACAGGAGTTGACCCTTCTCCTAGGAAAGATCTTCCCTTGGTCACTTGAGTCTAGCATCTAAGTCATGTAACCCTATCAGGCAGAAGGCCGTAAACTTCTTTTCCTTTTGATTGAGGTCACATCTTCTTTTCCTGATCTCTTATGAAGTGGAAGGACCAATTATTATGCTCTTTACAAAAATGCTTAATGCTAGAATCACCGTGAGTTCTGGTTTCCAAGCCAAGGTGACTCACATATGCAGCTACAGGGGTGAACTAGTTCCTTAATCATCCTTGACATTCCTGAAACCATTCTTCAAGCTCATGTTTTTAAATTTTTATTGCAGTATAATTGTTTTACAATGTTGTGTTAGTTTCTGTTGGACAGCAAAATGAATCAGCTATACATATACATGTACATATACATATACATATATCCCCTCTTTTTTGGATGTCCTTCCCATTTAGGCCCCACAGAGCACTGGGTAGAGTTTCCTGAGCTATATAGTAGGTTCTCACGAGTTATCTATTTTATACATAGTGTCAATAGTGTATATATGTCAATCCCAACCTCCCATTCCTCCCACCCTTTTCCCCCCTTGATATCCACATGTTTGATCTCTATATCTGTGTTTCTATTTCTGCTTTGTAAGTAAGATCATTTATGCCATATTTCCAGGTTCCACAGATATGTATTAACATATGGTATTTGCTTCTCTCTTTCTGACTTCACTCTGTATGACAGTCTCTAGATCCATCCACATCTCTGCAAATGACCCAATTTTGTTCCTTTTCTTGGCTTAGGTACTTTATGATAAGAAATTGAGTGAATGAAAATTGTTCTTCTAGAAAACCCAGGCTTCAGGAAGGGAGCTTAATTTGCTGTATTTGCTATGAGCTCCAGGTGTTGCACACTCCCTCACGATATTTCCAGGAGGTCCAGATGGCCCCACAAAGGTCTACATGGACAGTGGACATTTCCTTCAAGGGCCCATTGTTTGCCGAGTTCCTATATTCGAGGACTTTCTGGGAAAAGGTGGTCACATATCACAGGGGTGTCTGTGAATGGCACCACCCACAGAAAGCCTCACGTTGTCCCTGACTTTCTCACCGTAAGTTCTAAAACAAGAGGAAAAGCTTCCAGGAAGCACGTCTGTTGTGCTATCTGACTAAGCAGAGGGGCAGGAATTGGTGGTGAGGTGATAGAGGGCATTGTCAGCATTGTCTCTATTTCTGCTCCACCCTGTGGTTCTCGCTGAATGGACAATATCGTCCCGGGCAAAGCAAAGTATAAAGCTTGGGAGGGTCTTGAAGATCAAGGTTATCTTCAAGTTCATTTTACTGCTATGACGTTGAAGCCTCCCAGATTTGCTTTCATGGCAGATTCTGGCCTGCAGTTCTGGTCCAACTTAGGTGTGAAGTTTTATTACATCACTCTGCCCTCTGATACCTGCTCCCAAAGGATAAGGGAGGTTGGACACATAAAGCAACTCTAGGAAGACTCAGTACTGTTGACTCTTGGTTGACAATGATCAGCCTGAAGCTTTCCCCCTCAACATGTCCTGTTACATGTTTGTAGGTTCACGAAGCTAAGACGAAGTTTGGGAGCCATTTCCTCAGCTCTTTCCGACCATCCTTTTTTGGGCATTGGTTTATTCCAGCATGGAGGGAAGTGAATCTTGGTGGTAGGGGCAATGGAGTTGTATATGCAGGACTCTAGGACAAATTTGCCTATTTCACAATTCCGCTAAACATAGAACATAGTTTTCACTCTAACTTGTCCTCACCCTTCCCTACCACCCTCCCCACATTTAGCTAGTGCCTAGGAATCGATTTGTTTATACCTCATCTCTTTTACTTTCCTCTATAACATGGACCTTGTCCCCAAGGAAGCCTTAAGTAGCCTTTCCTTTTCCAAACCATACCAAAAAGAGTAGAGACGAGCCAGTACAAGAGGGAAACTTTAGTGAGATTGGGGTAGGATTGAAGGCAGTGTCAAGTGCAATTTCATACTCTACTGATGAAGAAATTGAGACTCTAAGATATCATCCAAATTCTAATGAATTTTTCAGAGTTTAATAGTTCCCTTTGTACACAGAATGAAATATTTCAGAGGTAAAGGCTTCTCGGGTGACCAAATTAGGTAAAGCAGGTAGGTGGCCATTTTCATATATTGAAAAATTCTAAGTATTTCTCCCATTTTCTCTGACATCATTCTTTAGTTATTTTTTATATCATAAACATGATATAGTGAAAACCAGGTGGATGATGCCAAGAAAGTGGAAAGTTACTATTCTTAATGCTCTTTGGTTTGAAAATATAATTTGGGTTTTTTTTTTTTTTTGGTGGAGATGTAATGAGGGCCAGCTTATGAGTTGTCATGTGAACCCATTGCTCCCAGTTGAGATATCAATAAAACCATTGATTTCTTTGACATGTAAACATCACTCTGGAAATAAAGTATTAGTCCATGGGACTGGAGTTATTATCAAAAAGAAGGTCCTAGCAGTCCCTGGTTGACTTGGTCAAGATTTTCCCAGTTGGCATTTGGGCATCTTCCCAGTTCTGGGTCACTCACCAGTGTTTAACACCTAACTTGATCACCTGTTTAAGTTGAATATACCTGATTTGAAACAGAAAGCCAATTTATTATTTCACCCAAAGAAATGGAAGTAACAAGCAAATCAATATTTATGTCTTGGCATAACCAGGACATATTTAATAATAGTTTATGAGGTGGCCAGCTGTTTTCTAGCTGTTTCAGGAAATGCAAAGACATTTAAGGCATGGTTTCTTACAAAAAGAGCTGGACACTCAGTAAAGCAGATGAAGAGTGAATGGTGATCACGGCAAAAGAGTCATTTGAAGGATGACATGAGAAAATAGAAAAATAAAGGAGACATTGCAGTGAACTGTAGTGGGGTAGATGGTTCATGGAGAAAGTGAGGTTTGGTTTGTCTTTAAAAATAAGTAGACCATTGACAATTGCAGTTGCAGGGCATAAGAGGAGTGAAAGTTGGAGGGAAAGGTAATTGCTCTGCCATGTAAGACTGAGTTGGATGAAAACAATGGCCTGATCCTTATTAAGGAAGCTGAAAATTCACCTCCCAACCCTGCAGAGCTAGAGCCTTATCTGAAGAAGTGAGAGGGAAACACTTTAACCTACAGGCTCAATCACCAGCTACTTTGAGGTTAAAACAAAAAACGCTTTCCTAGGCAAACCAATGCTATCATGAAAACAGGACCATCACTCTGGCTTCCTCTCCTTCTCACTTCTTTTCTGGCTTTCCAACAATTTGGGAACTCACTCAGATTGGGAAGTTTGGAGACCCTTTCCTGCAGGCTGGCCTGGCACAGACAGGTAAGGAGGATTCTACCCAGAATGCGAGATCGAGTGGGCTGGTCCATCAGGGGCCCCAGGTGCTTCTCAACAAACTGCAAATGAATGAAAGAGGCTCTAAAATGTTCCAAGTAAAGATGGAAGCAAGGAAGGGGCTTGGGCAATGAGAAATATTAATCCTTCATTGTCTCCTCTAAGGCCAGGGTCACTGGCCCAAATAAACATGGTGCCCCACAGAGATGGTCCCACAGCCAAATGGCTCTCAGCAGCTTGACTCAAAGTCACCTGGACAGGCCTGACGGAAATGCAGGACAGCCCAACCCTTCCCTAATGGGTTTTCCAGAGTCGATCTATCATTCTGCCCAGAGAAGGGAAGGATGAAAAATAGATCAGGTGCCATAGGACCGTGACCTTGCTTCCTTGGACATGGAAGCAGGTGGAGAGGATGACACAGCTGGGGGCCCTGGGGGATGTTGGCAGCGATGCATTCTGAGTTCAAGTGAGAAGGCTGAGATGCTGGCTTGGAGGAAAACTGGCTCTGACTGCCTCCAGCCAGGGATCTTTCTGGGCACTGGGCAAGGCCCGCGGCTTTGGGAGCTGCCCCAGGCTGGCAGTGGTGCCAGCGCTCCATTCACTCTGTGAAATGTATTAATTAGTAAGTGGTTTTGGCCCAGAGAAGGTTGCCGTGGCTTCGGATGAGTATAGCAGAAAAGAGGCAAGTCCATCTACAGGCGCCTCTGAAAAGTCTCAAGCTCCTGTGGGCTGAGAATAGCTTCCACTAGAGAGAAAGTGAGACCCTGACAAAGTTGGATGGGGAAAATTCAGATAGCCAAGCAAAGTCATACATGTCCACCAGCCCAGGACAGTGAAACACCAATCCCAGCCTAACACATTTTGTGCTGCAGAAAAGAAAGATTATCGGGAACGAAACAAAACACCCTGCAAAAGGGGTGTTTCTGAGCTCCCTCTGCTCTCTGCTTTCACTCTCTTTTCTAAAATGGCTGCAGAAAACCCTTTGGTCTGGCTTTGCCATGGCTTGTCAGAGCCAGGTGGCGCTAGTGGTAAAGAGCCATCCTGCCCATTCAGGAGATGCAAGAGATGTGAGTTTGATCCCTGGGTTGGGAAGAGATCCTTGGAGGGAGGGTATGGCAACCCATTCCAGTATTCTTGCCTGGAGAATCCTACAGACAGAGAAGCCTGGTGGGCTACAGTTCATGGGGTTGCAAAGAGTTGAACACTACTGAAGTGACTTAGCATGCAAGCATGCATGGTCAGAGCTAGAAGACATCATCAAGACCTTCAGTCTTACTTTCTCAGAGGGTGAGCTGGATGGACTTTTCCTAGATTCAGTGTCCAGCTAATGGCAGAGCTGGGAGGGGTGAGGAGAGGGCATGCACTTAAGAAACAAATCTGTCTCATCTGTGGATTCTTTCTCCCACCTCACATTGGTGCATCAGTTATGCTCGAATCTACCTGCACAACCCTGTGAACACAGGGGTCTCCAGAGTAAGTTGGGCAGGGTCTCCAGAACTGCTGGCCTGAATGTGATTCTGAACCTCATGTCTGGGCAGACTGCCCACCCCTCCAGCCCTCTCTCTGGCTCCTCCTGGGTCTTGTCATTGACATTTTTCAGAACATCTGCATTAAACTTGTCTTCTTCTCTGAAGAGGCAACTTCCCCAACATTCATGCCTATCTAATTGGTCCCTTCAAGGATAAAAATCCTGCTGAAAATTCTGGCAGAATATGAGTAGAAAGTAAATGTTGAGAGAAAGGCAGAGAATTAAGTTATAAAGGAGGAGGAAAAAGAGAGAAACAAAGCAAAGAATACAAGGCAATTCACATTTGTTGTCTGTTTCATATATCCCAGGCCCAGACATATAGTTATTTAATTTATTCCTCAAAATAAGTCTATTGTCATGTGCATGACTATGGTTGCAGCTGCATACTTTACAGAAAAGTTCACAGCCCCAGAATGGCAGACAAGGAGTTACACCCCGAGGGATGGCTTTCTGGGTCTAGAGCTTTCCAAAGTAACAAAGAGGAGAGGAAAACAAGGAATACAGATACTTTGGGGCCAGGACAAAGGCAGAGAGGGCAGTGGGAGAGAGGGCTGGGGCTTTGGGGCACCTGGGCTCTGACCTCTGTGTTCTTCTTTCACGTGTGGTATGGATGTTGCCAATATGTCAGTCTCTACTATGACTCCGCCTCCGTTCTAGGTCCGAGGGTTACTGGAGAGATTGGGAGTGATGCTGACGGTGGGAGGAGTCCACCAGTATGGTGGCCTGGTTAAAGAAATAAGAACTTCAGGTCAGGGTAAATGCTGTGAAGGAAGAGGACAGGATGTCACAGAGAGAGCCTGGGAAAGGGAGTTGAGGGGGCAGTCACCTTAGAGAAGGTTATTGGGAGGGATCTCTTGGGAAAGTGACATTTGACCCGAGACTTGAGTCATCAGAGTTACTGGACGTGTGATGCGGCATCAGAGAATTTCCTCGGAAATGGAGCAGCATTGCAGCTTGACTTTGTGGCCATGCCACCCACCCTGGCTGATGAACTTGGGCAGAGGCACAAGGTGTGGAGTGAGATGGGTCTTCTGTGGATGGGGGTGCAAAGGGAGCCTGATTTGTGAAGAATTAAAAATCACTCATTAGTTCTAACACTGGGGATGCTAACATACTTCTCCCACCACCTGCCCCATGGAGGAGTGGAAAAGGGGCCACCTGTTTCCAGGGGAAGCCCAGAGAGTGCGAGCTGGCACCTGGGGCTGCTTCAAACCCTTGGAAAGGGAAGATGACTGAGGAAACTCTGGCCCCCTTTTATTGGAAGGAATGATTTACTCAAGGCCAGTGAGCCCTAAGGACTCTTGGAAATTGCCTTCCCCGGGCCCCCACCCTCCCACTCCCCACAACTCTGACCAGCCTCTGGAGGAAGACAGACCACAGAACCGGTCCCCTGGGCCCAAGGCTGAGGCCCACCTGCCCATGCTTCCTTCCCACAACAACTGCTGGGAGAGGACTTTCCATTTACAAAAGGAAGTCCAGGTCTCTTTTCGGATGTCAGTGTAACAAACGTATGTTAAAGGTCTCTTGCATCAATCCTCTTAAATAGCAATTAAGCAATTGTTTGAGTAAACCAGAGGCATCCGGAGCAGAGGCTTCCCTCAAACCTTGGGACCCGGGAGAGGCTGGGAAAAGAAAATGAACAAGGAGGGGACCCAAGGGGAGAGGCCGCGGCTTCAGGAAACTTAGCTGAACTCCCTGAACCATGAAAGCAGATGCCTCAGCAGAAGGAGGGGGCCGTTCCATGACCGCCTCTGTGAGACGGTAAATACCAGACTTTGCCCATCACCTGCCGTGGGGCTGCCCTTCCCTACGGGGTCCTTGCCCTTTCTCTCCTGCTCACTCCATGTCTCCTTCCTCCTCATTCCTGCTCCCTCTCCTTCCCCTCTTTCGTCTTCATTCCCTCTGGCCCCTGTTCCATCTGATTCTCTCTGAAATTAACTTCTGGGAGGGACCTGATTTGGTGGGATCTGACCACCAGGATCTGAATGTCAATTGTACCACTTTCTTGGCTCTTGGTCTTGAAATAGTTTTTTGAGTTTTACTTTTTCTCATCTGAAAATGAGGAAAATCACCCCCAGCTTAGGGTACTGAGTTCGTTGGGAGGAATCAGCTAACATTTATAAACCACGAACCACAGTGCCGCTGTCCATAGTCGTTTGATGACTGCTTCTTTCCTAATGAGCACAGGGAGGTGTCACACAGTCTTTGAAATCCAACAAGCATCAGGTCAGCTTCACCAAATTCCCGCGAAGGAGCTCGGGATCTAGTCTCTATTTTATAGGTGAGGAAACTGAGGCTCAAAGGGGTTAAGCACCCTGGACAGGTAATTCATATAAAGTCTATGTTTAAATAAATAAATTCCACCTGTGATATCACCAGCCAAGGTGTTCAGGGAGACGTCTATGCATTTGTATCTATTGTTTCCTCCGGTTTCATCCTCCAAACATCGTTTACCAAATATTTTCCAAACATCGTTTACCAAATATTTAACATTGTGTCATTTCAGTTATAACCCCAAGTTATGGTCACCTTAAATCACCCTCTTCCATCTCCTGCATAAGTCTTAAAGGAGCCAAAATTCATGTGTAGGGAAACTCACTCATAGCCCTTGGTTCCCTCTTCTCTAGGCTGAACTGACTGACTCCTCTGTCTTTCTCAGAGACACTTCTTGGACAGTCCTTTCATCCTCTTTATGGTTTCTGCTCCAGTTTTATTTATTTATTTATTTTTTACTTTGGCTCATTCTTGCAATGTTTATATTGTTGCACAACCAATGAAAGCATGAGTCACAATTTATGGAGCTGATTTCATGTAACTGAGTTCGATGTGTTTATTACTGTTAAATACTTTCTCCCAGAAATCGCAGACACTCCATTCTCCAGGACACACACACCCTCCACCCTGGTCTTTTCCTGGTAGCCCCAAACCACAATTTGCAACTGAGTATTTATTTTGTGTTTAATGTTTATCTCTTCTCCCAGGCTCTAAGGGCAGGGGTCACATTTGTTTTGCTCCTCCAACGTTAGCTGCATCCCCAGCATCTTATACTCAATAACTCAATCGTCTGAACTCTGGCTGCACATTAAATCAGCAGAGGAGTTAACAAATAAACAAACAAGAAACTTACTGATGCTTGTCCAGACCTTCTGAACCAATCGGTCTAGGAGGGCATCTGGGCATCTATAATCTTAAAAGTCCTGTAAGTGCTTCCTGCTCAAGTCGAGCTCCTGCTTCTAGGTGCAGTGACTTGCTGCTCTGTTCATTTTGTCTACCTGTCTCCTCTCACTGGCACCAGTTTTGTGTCTGCATTGCTGGCTCTGCCCGGTCCCTCACGCGCCCAGGGTTGGCCTGACACGTTCCCGAACCCACCCTAACACATTCTTTCTTTGCTTTAACCACTGTTTATGGCTGACTACCTCCAGGACACAGCTCCTGATGAACACTGTCCAGACGCTCAGCCTGCTGTGTAATGCTGAACCCGGCCCTCCTCCTTAAAATTCTTTTATATTATTTTCCACAAGCATGTGGTTCTGTTGGCAGTTTTGTAAGTGCAGTTGCTCTCGAGTTCCTTGACCTTTGCTGTGGTCCAGATGCTAAGGTGGCAGGAACTGACTCCATTCCCACAGTTTGAACTGTGTAACTTGAAAGTGGGACAAGAGGAGACTCTGGTCAAACATCAGTGTAAGACTAGAGACAGGAGGGCAGGTGGGTAGAGGGGGCATTAGAATTTTTGGTCTACTACAAATGTGTTAGAGAAGAATGAGTATGGACAAGAGAAGGGTCTTCATGGCCCTTTCTGGCTTTGCCGATTTAAATAACTAGCCTATGGAAGATCAGACTTTCAGCCTGCCACCTAAGAAGATATACCTGGTTTAAAGGGTGGATGCTGTGAAGGGAATGGCATCCCACTCTACTATTCTTACCTGGGAAATCCCATGGACAGAGGAGTCTGGTGGGTTACAGTCCATGGGATTGCAAAGAGTTAGACATGACTGAGTGTGTGAGTGAGTGATTGAGTGCATACACACACATGCTATGAGGGGAAACAGCTCAGAATAAAGAAACACCCTCCAGTTGTCAGAGTTGTCCTGTAGATGAGTGAGGGTTTCCCAGAACAAGCCATTTGCAATCCAATCTCTTGGTCTGTACCATATTTCTGCACCACCTATCCTATTATTTACTTCCTATTTTATATTTATCTATATGTATGCTATAAAGCAAATTTAAATGAAATTTAAATGCTAAAAAGCAAATTTAAATGAAATTTAAATGAAGTATTTATTCTTATCTTTAAAAGATACCTATGAAATCATAGGTTATATGTGTAAGTGATTGATGCCTACATATGTATAAGGTAATATACACATACATGTGTTTTCTAAATGCATGGAAGATATAGATGCTGGTAAGCCTTTGATGGGAAATATGGTGGTTGTCTTGACTTCCATCACAAACCTGGATTGGTGTGATCAGGTCAGACGAATCACTGATTTCTCACTTATGGAGGTTCCTCAGCCTCTCTGAGCCTCAATTTTTCTCAAACACTGCACAGGCCTCATGGCTCTGGAGAGGATGAAGGGAATGAATGTGCATGTTGTATGGATCTGTCATTACCCATGCCACTCAGCCCTTGCTATTCCTCACTTTCTATCTCAAATTAGAAGAGTGAGGGGGTTTCTGCAGGGGAAGAATACATTTCTGGAGTGGGTCTGGTGGGAGAATAGGGGGTTGAGAGCAGATTTTACAGACTAGCCTTCTGTTTTTGCTCTGTTACACTTCATTTGGCTTCAGCTGTACTTTTAAGATCTCAGGGTGTGAATGAGTGCCAGTAGTCTGGGTCTGCACCTTCCTCCTCACTGCCTTCCATTTTCCTACTGTCTATAGGATGCTGTATCCTTCCTGGACACCCAGCCCTCATGGTTTGTGAGGGTGCTTGAGGGCTATTTCTAAGTGTGTGGTATGTGTGTGCACAGTGTGTGTGGTCTGTGCATATGGTGTGTGTGTGTGTGCACAGTAGCTGTGTGGGTTCAATCCCTGGGTTGGAAAGATCCCCTGCAGGAGGCATAATAATCCACTCCAGTATTCTTGCCTGGAGAATCCCATTGACAGAGAAGCCTGGTGGGCTACAGTTCATAGAGTTGCACAGAGTGGACACGACTGAAGTGACTTAGCTTGCACATGTGGTATGTGTGGTCTGGGTATGGGGGTGTGGTAGGTGGTATTTGTGTATATGTGTGTATCCATGGTAGGTGTGGGTGGTATGTGCATGTAGTATATGTGATGTGGCCACTTCTGGAGCCTCTGGTCTCCGTTAGTCCAGAAGTTCTTCCTAGCCCCTCCTCTCCCCACCCCACCCCAACCCCTACCCACTCCAGGAATGCTCCTCTTTCTGCTTTCAGCCCCAAACCAAGATTTGCTTTCGCCAGCCCTTTATGTCCCTGGAGCAGTGCCTCTCCTGGAGCCCAGCCCTCCCTCCTTTCCTGAAGGCCCTCAGCCCCTGGACAGGGTGCCAGAATTTCACTTTGATCTGTTGTTCCCTGGAACCAGAATCACTTAATCTCATCAAGAGGAAAATCAGAAAGTGTGCTGTTTACCTAATAACAATGAACTCCTGACACTTAGCTCTGAGCAGCTGCATGTACACACACAATTGTTTAACCCAAATACAAGGCCGCTTCACTGGGGGTCCCCCAGTTAGGAAGTAGCTTTAGGGCATCAGCTGGACTGGGCGTGGGGAGCTATTTGCCAGGGTTTCACTTGGGGTTAATAGTTCCTCCACCATGACCAGGCTTGCTGGCTCACCTCAGGTTTCGATCCAAACTGTCTCCAAATTAGACCCATCTGTCACGTTTCTTCCTTGGGCTCTAGGATTTTGCTATTTCTGCTTTTCATGTGTGTGTGTGTTTGTGTGTTGCTAGTTTTTTCCAAAAACCTTATTCATGAATGATGTATACTTTTCCCCGTGAAATGCCAATAGAACTGTGAGGACAAGGTAAAGAAGATTTCTCCCATTGAATTCTGGGTTGTAATCTGGGTTTTCATAGAGACCAATCATTTAGGGGTGGTTAAGTGTGTATGTTTAGAACCTGCACCTTATCTAGAATGATCGATTAACACAATTTCAGGTGTATAGGGGAAGCAGAAGTCAAAAACTGTTTCACACACAAATACCAAGCCCCTTGGGGCTGCAAACAGTTTAAAGACGTTCATTATAGCCTTTGTGAGCTTCCAGTCTGGGGTCTCTGGCTTGTGACCATGGAAGGACTCTCAAGGATGGCCCTGGTAGAAATTCAGCTGAAAGGACAGGGGCCCAGGAGAGCTTTCTTGTATCTGTCAGGAATCAGGGACTCGTTTGCTCATTAATTCCTTGGAAGGCACTTTTGTTGTTTTAGTCGCTAAGTCATGTCTGACTGTTGCAACCCGTGGACTGTAGCCCACCAGTCTGCTCTGACCATGGGATTTCCTAGGCGAGAATACTGGAGTGAGTTGCCATTTCCTTCTTCAGGGAATCATCCCAGCCCACAGATTGAACCCTGCTTTCCCGCATTTGTAGGCGGATTCTTTACCCCTGAGCCACCAGGGAAGTCCTTGGGGAAGAACTAAGAATCAGGTGCTACAATGGCAATCATATTGCAATATATAAATTATTAAATCATCGTGTGTTACACCTTGAACTTATATACTTGAACTTGAAAAATATGTCAAATATTTTTCAATTAAAAAATGTAAAATAAAAAGTCAGGTGCCCTGTGGGTCATGAATACATAGTCACAGATCTCACTGGAGAAGATGTGGAAAGCAGATTTCACGTGAAATGTCTGGATTTCTGGCTTCTTTTTTTAAAAGTCCTGAAATTCATGCCCCCCTGGCCCACATTCCCACTCGCACACCTAGGAAACCTCTCCCTTCAGGCGGGCATGGACCTGCAGTTTGTCTCAGCTCTCACCCTCCCTCTTCTCCCTGGTCTGCCTGGCTCCTCTCCTGGAAGTTGGAAGTCCTACCAGATGAAGCTGATGGAACATCCCCCCCAGAATGAGAGAGTGATGGAAAGTTGTATCAGGGGCCGAGTGGGTGGTGTTGATGTCCCAGGAATTAAAGTCAGACGTCAAGAAACCACTTCCTGCAGCCAGAATTGTGAAAGCCTGTGTCGGGAGGTGAAAGGAAAACTACTGTGGCCTCCATTCGTAAAGAAATGTCAGAAAGCGGAGGCCAGCTGTCTGACACGGTCACAGGGAAGACTTGCCTGGAGGCAGAAATAATTCCTTCCAATTCTTTTTACCCACCGGGTTCTCATTCTAAGAGAAAGTTTGAGTTACACAGATGAGAACAGGCTCTGATTTCTTCAAGGAGCACGTTGATAAATAATCTTTGGTCTTGGTACATTCTTTCCTTTTGTGCTCAGCTGAAAAAAGAAATGACAATTTTTTCTTCCACAAACTGCAGTTAGTATCATGCTAGGAGAGGTAAGAAAGGACTAGGAGATGGAGACAGGGCTGAGGAAGAAGCCGTGAGCGGAAGGCTCTCAGGGAATCACACGAAGTGGCAGGAAAGGCAAGCAACTTTGCAGAGAAGCTTCTCTTGGACAAAGTGAGTTGTGTGTCAGTTCTGGTGAATGCTGCATATTCACAGGAAAAAAAAAATGACTGAATTAATCTGGGGAGGCAATCTGGACTGACCTGGCCACCAAATCTTTCAAAATAAGACTGTACTAAGTTTCAGGGGCGAGCTGCCCATGTCCAGGCAGAGGAGAGATGGTGAGGGAGCAGGACAGGCATCGCATGGATAAGGATGCTTGCGTGGGGTGGCCTCCACGACTGGTGGAGAAAACTAAGAGATGTTTGGGGCAGCCTCCCATGCTGCACGTGTCCTCAGTTGTGTCCAAGTCTTTGTGACCTTGTGGATGTTAGCTTACCAGGCTCCTCTGTCCATGGGATTTCCCAGGCAAGAATACTGGAGTGAGTTGCCATTTCCTTCTCCAGGGGATCTATCCGACCCAGGGATTGAACTCATGTCTCCTGCATCTCCTGCATTGGCAGGCAGGTTCTTTACCATCTGAGCCACCGGGGAAGTCCAAGGGGCAGCCACCCAAGATGTGGAAAGATTTCTATTTTTTGTGGAATGGTACCCAACTTTGAAAATATAAGAAAAGAAAGAAAATGAAAAAAAAAATATAAGAAAGTGGAACACAAGAATGTCTGTAGGGGCTGGTGAAAGCAGAGTCTGGTGCTGAGGTGGAGTATTTATTTGTCCCAGGGCATCTGTCTCCACACTCTCACCTGAGATATTTATAACCATCTCAAGTAGTTGCAACCAGATACTTTGGTCTATATATGCTTTTCTTGTTTTGTTTTTTCCTTCTTAGCTTGAAGGAATGCACTCAGAGTGGTACAGATAAACTGATAAGCAGAGTAAGTGCTGGCCAAGGGTCACCAAGTAGAAATAGAAGGGAGGTGGGAGCCCAGACAAAGGCGGTTGACATGTCAGCATTTGTTATGTGATTTTCAGGTCAGATCCTCTGAACATGTGATTTTCAGGTCAGGCACCTGTGGGGCTGGTGCCTCCTGGGCTGGCAGGGCCCAGCTTACCAGTAAGAGGGGCACCTCAACACGGGATGGACAGCATAGCCCAGGCAAGTGAGGCCCTGGCTACTTCCTGGGAGGCAGGGAAGGTAGCATTCATTTTTAAATCCATTTATTCTCTGGTTACTGAAAGAGGGAGCCCAGAGATTTGAGCAGATATTTCTAATTCACATGGCTGCTTGGGGCCAGGACAAATGCGGCCTTTGCATTTGTGGATAAGGTGTTCTCTAGCACAGTGATCTTCCACATTGAGAAATGCACTGAAAACTATCCTTCTGAAGTTTGAGGTCCTGGATGGGTCAAGAGCTGAGACAGTGCTGAGGACTGGGTGTTGCATCTCCTTTTTTTCCAGGGACAAAAATCTAGAACTTGAAAACTCTTCTCGGCTTGAGATAGGACCACCTAGAGGCTGAGGGTTCAAGGCTAGGAGCTTTTGTCTTCTAACTTTCTGCAGGCTGACATATGAGTGGAGTGGAGGTCTGAGGCCCCATTCAGCTCACAGAGCCAATGGTTCTAGACTTCTCACCCTATCCAGCTCAGCAACCCCAGCACATCCTGGGAATGCAAGGGTCATCCTTGTAGGACTGGAAGACATCTGCCTTTTCTGGCATGATCTGTAATAAACAGATTCAGGAAATTGTGCCCCAGAATCCTGGTTCTATGAGCTATGTGACCTCAGGCAGGGGACTATCCTCTTTTCAATTTCATCAGAAACACAAGGCGGTTGGGTTGAATGATTTCTAAGCAACCTTCTGACCACAGCATTTTATGACTCTGTGTTCCGTGACCCCTGTCTTCCTTGGAAGGCACTTCAATCATTTTTTTTCATTACTACTGTCTTTGTCCATATTTATAATCACTTTTTATTATTATTGCTCAGTCTGCCTGACTGATTGGAGCACACAATTATGATAAGAACAGCAACCAGGCATAGTTTAAGCAGTCATGGTTGAAACAGAAATTCTGTAGGGGCCGGAGTGCATGCAGGAGTATGTGCTCAGTCATGTCTGACTCTTTGTGACCCTGTGGTCTGTGACCTGCCAGGTTCCTCTGTCTATGGGGTTCTCCAGGCAAGAACATTGGGGTGTTTTGTCATTTCCTTCTCTAGGGGAATCTTCCTGACCCAGGGATTGAACTCTCATCTCCTGCATTTCCTGTATTGGCAGGCAGGTTCTTTACCATCTGAGCCACGTGGGAGCCATGTGGGGCCAGAGTGATGGTCACTAAATGTCCCCCCCCCCACCCCCCAGGGCTCAGCCAGCAGACTTTTTCTCCCAGGTAAGGCAGGAGTCTGGGGTGAACCCAGGCTGCCCAAGGGAGACATGACTTTGTCATTTGGGGAAAAAGGGTCCTGTGTCTAATTTTTTGCTCAGGGGGGATGGCAGCTCATTTAAATTTTATGCTTAAGTTTAATGCTGGTTTGGGAGGACTTGAAGAGGAAGCAGAGAGTAGTGAGTAAGAATACACACTCTAGAGACAGAATACAAGCTTGTATATTCCAACTCCTGTACCTGATTAGCTGTGCATCCTCAGAGAAGTTACTTCTCTGTGTCTCTGTTTCATCATCTGCAAAATGGGTGTAATCCTAGGTCTTATTCATTGAATGATTGAATGAGCTAATACCTGGTAGAGCAAGACCTGGCTCACAGTGAGGACTTAAGACATGTTAGCTATTGTCTTAAGATCATTGTAATGATCCCATCAACCTCCTTTTTATACAAATAATAGGTCTGACACAGAAAGAGAGAGAATGACCTGAACCATGAGCACATGGCCAATGGTGGCAGAGCTGAATGAATGCTTAGGTCTCCTGATTCAGTGATTGTCTTGAGAGTCATGCTCCCTCCTTAGACCTCCCATTACCATGCTCTAAATCATCTTGCCAAGTGTCCCCTGTTCCCAGCACTGACCACAGCCGGCCAGTCTGGCTGCCTCACTGTTGCCTAATACACCCAGCATTCCTGCATCTTCATGTCTACCCTGGGAATTCCTTCGTGCTCTTCTCCATCACTTTCAGGAAGCACATCCAAGCCTCTCCTGGAAGTGTGGACATTTTCCAAGCCCCTCCAAAGCACAGCCCTGATTCCTTATCACCTGGGCCTCACCTTCAGGTTTGGATCACCTTTGCATGATCAATGCCACCTAGTCCCTACTGCCAAGAGCCTTGTGGGCTGTCTCCTTTGGGGCTTGATACCTATTGACCTTCACCTTCTTTGCTGGCAGCCTCCCTTCTGGACTCCCAAAACCCGATCAGTTCAGTTCAGTTCAGTTCAGTCACTCAGTCGTGTCCGACCCTTTGCAAACCCATGAACCACAGCACTCCAGGCCTCCCTGTCCATCACCAATTCCTGGAGTTTACCCAAATTCATGTCCATTGAGTCGGTGATGCCATCTAGCCATCTCATCCTCTGTCGTCCCTGCCCTCAATCTTTCCCAACATCAGGGTCCTTTCAAATGAGTCAGCTCTTTGCATCAGGTGGCCAAAATATTGGAGTTTCTGTTTCAACAAAACCCGATAGCCTGCCCTAAATCTCTCCTTCCTCTGCTGCGAATGAGCTGGTGGTGGCAGAGCCCACTGCTCTGTACTCCTTCTCACTCTGAACACCTCTGCTTACTTGCTGAAAATCCAGCCAAGCAGCCCCTCCTTCACGAGTGCAAAGAGAAACTCAACCGTAATTAAGAACAAACTAGGGATCTCTGTGATTCCAAGACAGCTCAGTGCTCATGAGCTCTTAGAAGTGGAAATATTTATGATAAGAGCTGGAATTGGAAGTATTTTCTCCAGCATCTAACTATGTGTGGACTCTTTTCAAAGAAGCAGGTTAAGGAGCAAAGAACTGAGTTTCCCTTTTAACTACTGTTTTGCAATGGTGCAAAACATTTTCCAAACTTTTTTTAGAGTAATACAATGGCTCCTCTCACAATGGTCTGCAGCATTTAGTTTTTATTCATATGACTATTACTCGTAAATTTTAATGATGGAAGAAATCACAATGGTAAGGAAAGATAGTTCAGGTGAATATATTTATTTCAGTATCTAAAAAGTTTAAGTTTTTAAAAGCAGTGAATTGCTGGGTTGGCCTAGAACCTGGGGGTGTTCTCTGATGACCAAGTACAGATCTATTTCCCTGAGCCCCAGGCTGCATGGTGACCTTGGTGAGTCCCTCGATCACCTTAGGACCTCACTCCCTCTTCAGTAAATGAGGTGGATGACACCCGCTCTTCTGATTTCCCAAAGTAACTATAAAGATACAGTGAAATGGCTGCAAATCATAAAACACTAGACCAAACATAAATCACAGTTGCGATGTTAAATTATGTCTCAGATGTCATGACTTCATCTTCAGGACCTTTCCGCAGGGGAAATCTGAGACAGCGGCTCTATTGCCTCTTTCTCTTCAGTCCTGGAACCTGCCCACCTGCATCACCTCCTTCGGTTCTTGCTGCTGCTGCTGACATGACTTCATGACCTCCCACTGCTGGGTGACATTAGGGATTTCTCCCTACATTCTCCGCCATGTGCTTGCGAGTATTTTCATCTGCCTCAGGGGCTCTGAGCCTCACTGCTTGCTCCTCATTCCCGCCTCCTTCCCGCTTCTGAGAGGCTTTGTCTGTGACCCTGGTCTCTGCTATGCTCCCCAGCCTTTTCATTCATGGGCTTGCTGGGCCCGTCTCCTCTGACATGCCTCTTCTCCTCAGTGGGTTCCTGTTATCTCAGCTGCTTGGGATGCTTGTGTGACTTCCCTGACCAGGGACAGGATCCACCTGCCTCCTTTCCTCTCCCACGCTGATGAGAACCCCCCTTTTATCCTTCTGGCAATGCATCCCAGCCAAAGCCCAGCAGGCCAAAGCTACAGACTGCCCAGTGATGAGGGGGTCCTGTCTATTCCTCCCTGCGCTTCTGTTTAGGGAAACCACTAGGAAGAAAAAGGCCAGTCTGTGTGATTCTTCCGCCCTTCTCTTTCCAATTTAACCCACTAGTGTGCTGGGAGAGAGAGCAGGCCTTCACCTGTAGAAGGAAGGAAATGAAACCCCAGGCCATACCTTCCTTTGTGGAAGACGGAGGGAGTCAACGTTAGAAAGGAATCTGGGGAGCACTTGTCCAGGCACCTCGTTCCACGGGTGAGAAAGCAGAGACAGGAAGAGAAACGGCCTGCGTGAGGGCAAGATGCCAGGCCTGTCTCCAAGGTGATTAACATATGGTTCCTGTCCTGAGGTGCTTACAGTCACCAGACAAAGACATGCTTACTGTATTGACTGGGCAGACATTGCTACTTGCTGATTAATCAGTCATCTTTCATAGTTTTCTTTTTTCAAAAAAAATTTTGTGGTAAAAGTCACATAGTATAAAACATAGTATTTTAATGATGTTTAACTGTGCAGTTTAGTGGTACTAAGAACATTGAAAAGAAAAAGAAAAGTGAAAGTTAAGTCTCTCAGTCATATCTGACTCTTGCGACCCCATGGACTCTAGCCCACCAGGCTCCTCCGTCCTTGGGATTTTCCAGGCAAGAATACTGGAGTGGGTTGCCATTTCCTTCTCCAGGGGATCTTCCCGACCCAGGGATCGACCCCAGGTGTCCTGCATTGCAGGCAGACGCTTTAACCTCTGAGCCACCAGGGAAGCCGGTGAGGACAAACACTGTTTGATTCCACTTATGTGAGGTTCAGAGAAGAGTCAAATTTATAGTCAGAAGGCTTCCCTGGAGGCTCAGTGGTATAGAATCTGCCCACCAATGAAGGAGACCTGGGTTCCATCCCTGGGTTGGGAAAATGCCCTGGAGAAGGAAATGGCAACCTATTCCAATATTCTTGCCTGGGAAATCCCATGGATGGAGGAACCTGGCAGGCTACAGCTGATGGAGTTGCAGAAGAGTCGGATACTATTTAGCAACTGAGCAACAACAGTAAAGTCAGAATGTACATTGGTAGATGCCAGGAGCTGGGGGTGGGAGGATAGAGGGATGGGGAACTAGTGTTTCATGAGGACTGAGTCTCAGTTTAGCAAGGTGAAAAATTCTCATAGTTTTCTTTTAAACAAGTCCTCCTCCTCTGCAGAAGCAATCTACTGTCTTCCTGAAGGCCGAGCTCCCAACCAATGCATGTGGAAACCTCAAAGTGTCATCAAACGGATGTCCAAATCACATTCTTCTCACCCCAGGCTGTTCCTTTCCCCTCAACCATGCTTCTCCTTGGGGGCTGTGAGGATCTCCAGTGGGGACAGTGTAGCTGAAGAAGAGACCTGTTCTCTGCTCTTAGCAAGGACTGAAGAACCTCTCACCACTCAGCACCACAGGCAGTTCTCAGAACTTTCATCAGCTCAGAGCCTCAGAGAGTGAAAAGAAATCTCTTTTTCCAAAAGCGGATTTGCCCTCTTTGGCCTGTAATGTTACTGTGCATTGCTTGGAAGAGCCCATACTTAACTGGAGAAGCCCCTCTCTATTCCGCTTTTCATTTTGTGAGCCTTCTTTTCTTCTACAGGAGGGATGAGAAGAACCTGGTTAGAGACGTCCTTGGAGATGCTGAGAAACTGCTAGGAAAATACCTATGGATCAATCAGTATTTATTTTTTCAGGATCCTGGATCAGTTATCTATCACTGTAGAACAGACTACTCTAGAACTCAGTGACTTAGAAACAACTACTTTACCGCACATTGTTTTATGGTTCAGGAATTCAGGCAAGGCTCAGTGGGATGACTTATTTACATTCCACATGGTGTCCCCTGGGACTGCCCACCTAGGACTGAAGGATCCAAGGTAAGTTCAGTTCAGTTGCTCAGTCAGGTCTGATTCTTTGCAACCCCATAGACTGCAGTGTGCCAGGCTTTCTGGAGCTTGATCAAACCCATGTCCACCAAGTCAGTGGTGCCATCCAACCGTCTTATCCTCTGTTGTCCTCTTCTCCTCCTGCCTTCAATCTTTCCCAGCCTCAGGGTCTTTTCCAATGAATCAGTTCTTTGCATCAGGGGGCCAAAATATTGGAGCTTCAGCATCAGTCCTTCCAGTGAATATTCAGGACTTATTTCCATGGGGTCTTGAGGCTGGCGTTTGGTTGGGGTGCCTCAGTTTTCCATGTAGCCTCTTTCTCTAGCAGGATTGTCAGGGATTCTTTACCTGGTAAAAAAATCTGCCTGCCATGCTGGAGTCCTGGGTTCAATCTCTGGGGTTGGGAAGATCCCCTGGAGAAGGGAATGGCAACCCACTCCAGCATTCTTGCCTGCAGAATTCCATGGACAGAGGAACTTGGCAGGCTGCAGTCCATGGAGTTGCTGAGTCGGATACACCTGAGGGACTAACACACATAACACAGACTTTACCTGTTGGCTGAGTTTAGTGGGGAAAGTTTCACTGTGCAAGAGCTTACCAGGCTTCTGCTTCTGTCACATTTGATGACATCACTTGATCAAGGCAACTGATATGGCCAAGCTCAGAGTCAGTGTGATAAGGATTACACAAGGAGGCCTGATTCTTTGCGGACCATATGCTACCCCTAACATGCACAGATAACCAATGAATAGTTCCTTATGGCAGACTCTGTAGATATGCTGATCCCTTATCTCCACCCCAACTAACCACCAATACCCACTCCCTTCTACCATGTCTGCTCACATTTCAGATGATGTTCCTGTGCTGCGGACTAGAGAAGGTTACTTAGTTCCCGACACACATCAGCAAGAATGAGTAAAGAGGAGCTTTGGCCCTTTAGGGTAGGTTTAATAAATGCTCTTCTTCTCAAAATAAAATAACATCTAGATTTTCCATTAGTGGGCATCGTGTGTCCAGAGGCTCAGAGTGAGGTACAGAGAGGTGGGCACCTGGCTGTGCCCCTGCTTCGAGGGGCAAGGGTGTCTGGGAAATAGTATGGAAGCCAATTAGTCACATGGAGTGGGTGACTGGCCTTGGGTTGCCAAGGGAGGGTGATTCGGAGGGGGACGCTAGAGTCAGTCCTCCTGGGACATGTGATTAAATCATACTTAGTAACACTGGGGCGACTAAATACCTTCTCCGAGCTGAAGTTTCCACCTATGAAAAATGGGACCACTATCAATCAATCAACCAAGATTGCTTTGAAGATCAAACGGTAACGCATGTCAGGTATTTTTCACTCTGACTGTCACATTGTAATGGCTCACAAGTTTAACTACTTTGATTGACACTAATACAAACTTACCCCATCTCTCCACTATTCTCTTTGAAGGATGAAATCCAAAAATATGTATATCCTAGTGCAGAAGACCAAGGGGAAAAGGAAGAAAAAAGAGAGAAGGAGGATGAGAGAAAGAAAGGGTAAGGAGAGACTGAAATAGAAGGAGAGAGGACAAAAAGGAGATGAAAAGGAGAAGCAGAGAAGGGGAGAGAGAAAGGAACAAGAAAAAAGATGGCAAGGCTGAACACACACATACTTTAAGACCAGAGAGCATTTTCCGAGAAGGAGTCACATCTCTGGGGTTACCCAAAGCTCACTCTGCTCCTGGCAAACCTAAAGAATTTGCCAATGGGAGAGGTTGTGTGTCAGAGAGCAAATGAATGTTGCCACCCAAGGTGTCTGTACCAATTTGGACAGGATCACATGGAAAAAAGGGAAGGGAGTGGGAGTGAGGGAAGGGGACTATTTCTCAGAGCAAGGCTGAGTGGTTGGCTGGGAATTCAACCATGAGACCTGGCCCATTAACAAGTCTGCAAATAATACATACAGCTTCTCCCTACATTTTTAGCTCCCAAAGGAAAAACAGAGCAGCCTAGCTCGCCACACACTTTTTCAGACCAAGTCTCTTTCAGTTTAACCCTCCTCTTTTTCATCTCCTTGGCCTCTTTCTTCCACCAGGGACCTCAGGGCTGGGTACTGATATGGATGGAAATGAAACTAACTTCTCGCCAAGGAGGAACAGGAGCAGAGCAACATAAAGGGCTCATCCCTTGTCCAAGATCCATTCTCAGTAATAAGATACCTCCAGGGCTGAGATTGCAGACTTCGTATATGTGTAGATGGAAGAATTAGTGATGACTCAACACCGGGATGTGGATGGTATGAAAACCACTTTTCTAATTTATGGAACTGAAGACTTAGGATGATCAAGGGCTCCCCCCAGCATACCGGGTCACAAGAAATCTCTCTGGATATTAACATCTTCAGACCTGTCCTCCTGGTTAATGTCACTGACTACAGTGCAAGTTCAATAATCTGAGAAGGGCCCTTCTCCAAAATTGTTTGTGATATGTTTCTTTCTTTCATGTATCGCTTGCTGTTGTTGTTCAGTTGCTAAAATCATGTGACTCTTTTTGTGATCCCATGGACTATAGCCTGCCAGGCTCCTCTGTCCATGGGATTTCCCAGCAAGAATACTGGAGTGGGTTGCCATTTCCTTCTCCAAGGGATTGTCCTGACCTAGGGATTAAACCTGTGTCTCCTGCATTGGCAGGCGGTTTCTTTACCATTGAGCCACCAGGGAAGCCCCATAAGTATCATTTAATGACCAATTAAAAAGACTTAGAATTAAGGGTAGAAAATTTAGGTAATAAATTCATATTATTGATATTTCAGTATTTAGAAATCTGCTCATTTTTGGTACTTTATGTTCTTGTCATATTTAAGGAAATTTGGTCTATTGGAATTACAGGCCAACCTTGTAATTCCATTTACAGTAAGTAATTGAATGATTAGCTTAGGTATGAGTTTTGGTTCAAATCTTAGTTTATATTGTATTCAAATAATTTAAGGATTTCCATGTGGCGCTCATGGTAAAGAACCCACCTGCCAATGCAGGAGACATAAGAGACTCCAGTTTGATCTCTGGGTCGGGAAGATCACCTGGAGAAGGGCACAGCAAACCACTCCAGTATTCTTGCCTGAAGAATCCCATGGACAGAGGAGCCTGGTGACCTATGGTCCATGGGGTTTCCAGAGTCAGACATGACTGAAGTGACTTAGCACACTTAGCACAAATAATTAAGAAAACTTAATAATCACTATTTTAAAAAGTTAATTCATTAGATTTATATGAATCATTTAAGTAACAGAAAATTTACTGGATAATCAAAGTTAGATGAAATAAATTTATCAATGTGATACAGAATGTTTTCTTTAATAAGTTTGTAACTAGGGCCAAACATTAATCAAAACTCCTTAAAAGTGGTGGTTAAACTCACTAGCTGCTTAATAAGAACTATATAATTTATAAATTGAAAAGTAATAGATTAAAGAAGAGCAAGACTTTTTGAATGTGGACCCTTAATTAATAGCATATTTTTTACATGATCTCTAGATAACATTTTCTGCTCATAAAAGCTACCTGAAAAACATAAAAGATAGTACATTATTTTGATCATGGTGATTATTAGTGTATTGGCTTTCTATTACAGAATAAAAAATTATCTCAAAATGAGCAGCTTAAATGAATGCCCATTAATTATTATCTCACAGTTTTCATGGATCAGTAATCCAGGTACAGATTCACTTGGTCTTTGTTCAGGGTTTTATAAGACTGCAGTCAGGATTTCAGGCAGGGCTAGGGTCTCATCTGAGGATCGAAGTCCTCTTCCAAGTTCACGTCAGTGTTAGCAAAATTCATTTCCTCACAGCTTTAGCACTCACAGTGGCTTGTTTCTTCCAGGTCAGCAAGAGGAAGCATCTCTAACTTCTAAGTCCTGTTTTAAAGAGTTTGTCTGATTAGGCTAGGCCCACCCAGCATAATCTCCCTCTTAATTAACTCAAAACCCGCTGATGGGGTGAGGGAGAAAAGAAATAGGAGAGGGGGATTAAAAGGTGCAAACTTCCAGTTGCAATATACTTGAGTCATGGGTATGAAATGTATTAATGTGGGGAATATAGTCAATAAGTATGTGGGATCTTTAGCGATCTATGGTAACTAAACTTATCATGGTGATTATTTTGAAATGTGTAGAAATATCAAATCACTATGCTGTGCAACTGGAACTAACATAGTGTTGTAGGCCGATTATACTTCAAAAACAAACATACAAAGAAACTCACAGAAAAAGAGACCGTATTTGCGGTTACCAGAGGCAGGGGGTAAGGGAGGAAGAATTAGATAAAGGTAGTCAAAAGTTACAAACTTCCAGTTATAAGATGAAGATTCCAGTTATAAGATGAAGAACACTAGACATGTGATAGACAGCATGATGAATATAATTAACACTGTATATTAAGGAAAATTGTTACATCTGGGAGAATTAAGAGGAAATGGCAACCCACTCCAGTATTCTTACCTGGAGAATCCCACGGACAGAGAAGCCTGATGGGCTATATTCCATAGGGTTGCACAAAGTCAGACATGACTGAAGCGACTAAGTGCACACACACACACCTTCAAATCTCAGGTGAGGCCTGGACACAGAGGCCTGGAAGGAACCAGCATTCATGAAATAGAGGTGATGATAAAGAGTGTTGTCTCACCATCAGCTTTCTCTACATGAACAAGGTGCTTTTGGCCCAAGGCAACTATCCACCACCTGCTGGAAGGGGTGGGGTTTGCATGACCATTTTGCTGCAAAGGTTTGCTGTCTCCTTGGACCAGACCCACTGAACTCTGATGTGGGCAACACCTCCTTAAGGTTGTGTCATTGCCCCTCTGTGCCTGCCCCTCACTCAGGGTTTTGGTCTCAAACTCTGCAGCACATTAGAATCATCCAGGCAGTTATTAAAATATCAACAACTAGGCTGCCTCCAGACTGGCTGAATCAGAATCTCTGGAGTAAGACCCAGGATCCACTCAGTGGTTTATAAAGTGCCCAGGTGACTCCAGTGCTTCCCTAAGATACTGAGGCAGGACATCCAACCTTGGGGTTTCCCCAAGTCCTCCTTTCTTGCCCTAGTTCTCCCACAACTAATTCCCTCTAAGACATTCACCCTCTGATCAATCTTCCCGTCTCACTTAGAGCCCACGTCTAGGTTTATGTTCCTTCCACTCCTGAATTTCAGAGCCAGAAGGGATCCCAGAGTCCATTTGACTTGAAGCCTTCATTGAATGAATGGACAACTTGAGGTTCAGGAGAAGAAATTCAGGGAGTTTGGTACGTGCGCAGGAGCTTGGGCCACTTCCTGTTCTAACTGCTTTTCAGAGCTCAGAAATCCTCTCAAGGGCCACTGAGCCCCTTTGGGGAAAGCAACTGTTTGATTAACTTTCTGGAACGTCAAGCTGTGGTCAGTTTATGGGAAGCCTTATGATGGGAAATCCACATCAGGAAGTTACTAAGAGTGAAGATGGTAGGCAACAGGGAACCACTGGAGATTCTAGAGCCTCAGGGTGCCATGCCTACCACTGAACTTAAGGATGATTGTTCTGACAGTGGCGGTTAGGATGCAATGAAGAGAGATTGTTGGCAGTGAAATAAGACAGAAAGCCAGGGCAAAGCAGAGTCAAGCAGTTCTGAAGCAGGTGAGAAGCTGAGAGAAGGACAGATATGAAGAGTATAGGGAAGATAGATCACCAGTAAATGTGCCTCTGACCTCTTCTCCGTTTTGTCAACTGAATCATGACCAGGAGCTGGCATCTGAAAAGCCAGAGTTGGCCTGAACCCAGATGTCTTCAGCATAAGACTGGAGCATGGGACGAAGACCCAGTGAAGACAGAGGAGATGATGAGCTTGGACACAAACCTGTGAGCCCTGGACTCTTGCACTGGGGTCTCACAGAGGGCAGGGACTGGCGTTTTGATCCAGCGACGGCTGGTATGTAGTGAAGTTGGTGTTGGCTCATGGACGGAAAGGGGAGCAGGAACCACTGGGCCATGTGGTCTCTGGACTTTACAGGGACTCCTCGCTTAATCCTGAAGCCAAGCGTGTGGATGTGGATGACTCTAGAGCACACTGGATGGAACTGACCAAGCTTTCAGGTTGCTTCTGGGATTGTTCCTTCCTTGGCTTGGCTTGGAAGCCTGACTTCTTCCGATCTGATGGGAAGGGAAGAGAAAGAAAGGGAAGAGAGGGAAAAATCTTTGCTTAACTCTTCAAATTCATGATTTTAAGCTATAGATGTGGCCAAGACCACAGTGCCTTTTAAGCTAGTTTATTGCTGGTTTTATCAGGAGATAAAATCAAGTGCACATTGTTAGACGTGATCTCATGCGTCAAAAATCTGACCTTAGCGTGAGATTTTTAGGACACTATCCTTGAACTCCAGGGGTGCTGGTTTGGGGGAACAGAGAGACACACATTGTAGTTGCTCATAGTTTCTGGGTTTGAAATCTCAGTATCTTTCTAGCTGAGTATCCTGGGACACATTATTTAACATCTCTGTCCCTGATTTTCCTTACCCATGAAATGGAAATAAAAATTATACCCAAATCATCATTGTGAAAAGTGAAATGTATGGAAACAGGTAAAGCACACAGAAGCATGCAGGGCACATAATAAGTGCTCGATAAACAGCTGTTACTATGGGGCTTCCCTTGTGGCTCAGCTGGTAAAGAATCCGCCTGCAATGTGGGAGACCTGGGTTCGATCCCTGGGTTGGAAAGATCCTCTGGAGAAGGGAAAGGCTACCCACTCCAGTATTCTGGCCTGGAGAATTCCATACAATTCAGGGATTTCTGAGGCTGTATGTCACAGCAAAACATCACTGGCCTGGGAGTCTGGATGCCTCGATTCTATTCTTTTTTTCCTGTCAGTGACTAGTTTTCTGAACTTTCAAGTCATGTTTAACTTCTGTTAGACTCAGTTACTTTATCTACACAATGGAGATAATCATAGTCTGCATTGCCATATGATTGTGAAGATCAAATGTGAAAATGGATGGAGATGCATCTTGCTAACTAGGGAAGACCACAGAAATGAAGGGGACCATCCTTATTGATTTGCCATCTGGGCCTTAGCTTGCCCCTCTTGTCCCCCAGCTCTGTCACCCTGCCACCCCCCCCCCCCCAATGTACAAAGAGTTGGTAGACCAGAAGGTACCACCTGGGGCGCTGTTCTCCCATGGTGGGACCCTGAATAGGAAGTTTATCCTTTAAACCTTCCATCTCCTCTCTTTATTCACTCCACCTCCTAGTACCCATCTTGGATCTTCTATTGAGGCTTTTTACTCTGTTTGAAAAGTATCTAACATTTAACCAAAGTAAGAGTCAGGAACCAATTTAAAGTCATGTATTCCACACATCAGAACTTTAAGTCTCAAAGAGCTACAACCGCCTGATGGAATTGGGTCCCAGAACACTGCTGGTATGGTGATCCACTTACCTGGAGTGATTAGAGGGCTTGGGTTTGAGTCCTGTCCACATCCCTGCCCTGCCCTGCAATGTCGTTCAGGAACTCACTGCATTGAATGGGTCCCCTGGGAAATGAAGGGGTTAAATTGGATTCCCACTAATCTCCATTACAAGCCATTTATGTGCCCATGACTTTAAAATGCCAATAAAGTCCATTATTACAAAGAATAGATATTTCAGTTCAGTTCAAAAGAAGAATAGTCTAACAGAGTTGTCCAAAGATGGAATGAAAAACTATGAGCTCCTTGTAGCTAGAAGTTTTTAAACAGAGACTGAATGGCTTTCTGTAAGTAAAATCCTGCGGAAGGAACGACTGGCTGGATTTTAGGATCTCTGCCCACTTGGAGATCAAGGGATTCTGTGAATTTTAGGAAATGGGAGGGTCCACAAAAAAACCTAATGAGAAATATTAAAGAGTAAGGTATTGTGATCCTCCTCAAAGCTTGCCCTGCTAGGAACCACATACTGAATCTCTTTGAAAGATCAGCCTTGAGTGAGGAGACCAACAGCCAGGTGGAATACTTGACTTTGAATGAACCTTCTCAAGGAAGGGGAGTGGAGCCTGGGCTCTCCTGGGAGGCAGGTATTTCTTATATCAGAGCAGGGGCCCAAGTGCCAGGAGGAAGTATTTTCCCCCACTTAACCTAGGATGGAGACTTCAGGAAAGGCAGCATGGGCTGCGGAGGGCAAAAATAATGAACAAATCTTTATTTTCCTGGTTTGTGGACATCCCAGAAGAACACTTTTTACTTATTATCCTGTCTAGACAGAGGACCTCACCAACTGGGCTGGCTCTTTCTCTTATAATTTTCCTTGCTCTGTCACTCTTGCTGAGGATGGGGAAGAAGGTTGAAAGCTGATACCAGCAATTATGCAAGGACAGCATGGAGGCTGTTCCATGGGTCCTGGATTTGAGACTGAGATGGATCCAACATGATGTTTTGAAGATTTCCGACCCTGGGCAGAGGGAACCATCAAGCAGAGTGAAAGTTGGAAATTTAGGAAGATGTGTGGTTCTACTTGGACTCTCGGACAGATGCTCCATTTCACCACTGACATGACTTATCTGCGGGTGCTGTAAATAGGACTGTTTGAATGTGCTATGAGGCAGCACTGTGGGCGGCCCAGGGCGGGTGTTACCTGTGAAGAACATTGACTGGTAGAAAGAGCTGTCTTAGTCAGCTTGGGCTGCTATACCAAAACACCACAGACTGGGTGGCTTAAACCACGGATCTTTATTTCTCACAGTTCTGGAAGCTGGGGAGTTTGAGATCAAAGCTGTGCCAGATTCAGTGTCTGGTGAGGGCCTGCCTCCTGTCTGGAAGACAGCTGCCTTCTTGCTCTGCCCTCACATGGTTTTTTCTTGGTGCATGGCCCCGGAGCGAGGAAAATCTCTCTCTCTCCCTCTTCTTTAAGGGTGCTAATTCTATCATGAAGTTCCTATTTTCAAGACTTAATCCAAATCTAAGTACCTCCCAAAGGCTACACCTCCAAATACCATCACATTGAGAGTTAGGGCTTCAACATATAAATTTGAGGAGGGTCAAGAAAGAGATCAAACCAGTCAATCTTAAAGGAAATCAACACTGAATACTTACTGGAAAGACTTATGTTGAAGCTGAAACTCCAGTACTTTGTTCACCTGACATGAGGAGCTGACTCATTGGAAAAGACTCTGATGCTGGGAAAGATGGAGGGCTAGAGGAGAAGGGGGTTACAGAGGATGAGATGGTTGGATGGAGTCACCAATTCAATGGACATGAGTTTGAGCAAACTCCAGGAGATAGTGAAGGGCAGGGAAGCCTGGTGTACTGTAGTCTGTGGGGTTGCAAAGAGTCAGACACGACTGAGTGACTGATCAATAACAACAACACACGCCATAAGCTTGGCCATCAGATTCCCAGAGTCCTTCTGGCCAGTAGATCCCCCATCATGTGAACTCACAGTGTGGGTGCAGTGACTAAGCCTTTTCTTACCCACTTATCCCCAGAGATCTATGCAGCCCAGAATCACATGGGCTTGGAGAACAGGCTGAAAGGCAGGAGTTAGGAAACTCTGGCCATGTTGTGGTTGTACAGAGTCATGGAGAGAGGACAGTGACATGTGTAGGTCAGCTGGCTCTCCATCTCACAGGGGTTAGTGATTTGGAGGGGAAGTAGATTTGAGCTCCTTAACAGAGCCATGCTATATGAATGGTTACCAGCCTGTCTCTAGTATCACTGCTTTGAATCAGAAAATGGACTGAAATTGCCAAGCAGTGGTGATGAAAGTGCAACTGGACTTTCTGGACAGACCAGGTGCCAAGGTTCAAACTGGTGTAAGAGAAATAAATATTCATTAAGCATCCATTTATAAGATAGTACTCTGAGCCTAAAAAAAGATCACTGAGCCTAGTATTAACCTTAACTTTGGTACTGAAGAAAAGGTTATCTTGCATGTAGTAGTTGTTGTTTAGTCGCTAAGTCGTGTCAGATTCTTTGAGATCCTGTGGACTGTAATCAGCCAAGTGTCTCTGTCAAGATTTCTTAGGCAAGAATACAGGGGTGGAACATTTCCTTCTCTAGGGGATCTTCCTGACCCAGGGATCGAACCCTCATCTCCTGCACTGGCCGGCAGATTACCGCTGAGCCAGCGGGGAATCCCTTTTGCACTTAGTAGGCATTCAGTAAATGTTGAATTAAAGAATGTAATTGAATGGTGATTCAGCTGAGGTCTAAATAGAGGAAAGGAGACACTGAATCTCTTTCAGTCCTGGAATAGATGGCAGGAAGAAAGCTGAGCACCGAAAAATTGATGCTTTTGAACTGTGGTGTGGAAGAAGACTCTTGAGAGTCCCTTGGACTGCAAGAAGATCCAACCAGTCCATCCTGAAGGAGATAAGTTCTGGGTGTTCATTGGAAGGACTGATGCTGAAGCTGAAACTCCAATACTTTGGCCACCTCATGTGAAGTTGACTCATTGGAGAAGACCCTGATGCTGGGAGGGGTTGGGGGCAGGAGGAGAAGGGGGTGACAGAGGATGAGATGGCTGGATGCCATCACTGACTCGATGGGCATGAGTTTCAGTAAGGTCCAGGAGCTTGTGATGGACAGGGAGGCCTGGCGTGCTGTGATTCATGGGGTCGCAAAGAGTCGGACACGACTGAGCGACTGAACTGAACTGAAGGCTGCTGTGTGCCAGTCTGGAGCCACAGCTTTCAAAAGCAATTCAAATGTTACACAGTTGAGACACAAGAGAAAAAATAAACAGCCTTCGAATTACTAATTGTTTAGGTCCTTAAGGCAGTAAGTTTATTTAGCAGCATGGAGCTCTGTGTGGGGTGTTAGAAGAACATTTTGTTTATTCATTCACTTATTCATTCATTGACTTATTCATCACATAATTATGAAGCACATACCATATACTAGGTGCTGGGCTTAGCACCGAGGCTAGATCAGCAAATAAGATAAACACAATTTTGTCCTTGAGAAGCCTCTAGCCCTGGGAGGAAGCCGAACATTGAAAACAGATGTTTCAAGTGTGATGAATGAGTGATGGGGCAATGCAAGGTGCTATGGATCGAATTTTTCATATAATGAAATTTGTATTAACTCAAAATATGATTCAAACGAAAATTAAATTTTATCACAAACACATTGTGGCCATGACTTTTTAAGTGAATTGTAATGAATATATTGGGACTTACTCATATAAACAAGTATTTTCTCCAACAAAGACTCACTCTGAGAGCATTTGTTCATATTTCAATGATACTTTCCGGGTTCAGTTCAGTTCAGTTGCTCAGTCATGTCTGACTCTTTGTGACCCCATGGACTGCAGCACACCAGGATTCGCTGTCCATCAACAACTCCCGGAGTTTGCTCAAACTCACGTCCATTGAGTCGATGATGCCATCCAACCATCTTATCCTCTGTCATCCCCTTCTCCTCCTGCCTTCAATCTTTCCCAGCATCAGGGTCTTTTCCAACGAGTCAGTTCTTCGAATCAGGTGGCCAAAGTATTGGAGTTTTAGCTTCAGCATCAGTCCTTCCAGTGAATATTCAGGACTAATTTCCTTTAGGATTGACTGGTTGGATCTCCTTGCAGTCCAAGGGACTCTCAAGATTCTTCTCCAACACCACAGTTCAAAAGTAAGTTTTCTGGTTACTAGTATATATTTATCATTTCTAATTTGCACTAAAGGGTGGATACATTCTCCTGACTCTTCTTCTACTGCTGATCCTTTGATCTTAATTCTGGCTCCTAGAGTTGCTGTGCATGACCATGGCTTTGTTTCTACCTAGCTGCATGAGCTTGGCAAGTTATGTGATCTTGGTTTCCTGAAGAGCAGAATGTTGTTTGTGATTCTATCCTGTTTTGACTCTTATCCACCTGGTGTCTGATTTCGGGACTCCCACCACCTGAACCTGCAGGCTGTTGTCAGGGAGGGGAGGTCCCAGTGGACAGTAGGTGCCATTCATCTCTTCTATGCTGTGCACCTGTGCTGACTAGCTAATAGAGGGAGTGGTTCTTTTCTACTTCAGTTTTTCTGCTAATTACAGGCACAGACTTTATCATATAGGAGATGTGCTCAGAGTGACTGATACCTATCAGTGTTGGGATCTTCCTCAGACATGCAAAACAAGTGAGGCAACTGCTATTTGTGATGGTCTTAGTCCCAGAGCCATGCCATTCATCCCCAGGGCCCTTATAAAAGTGCAGACTGAGATCCACTTTGCTGACATACTGAGGGTTCCTAGACCATTAGACCATTCAGGTAAGACCTAAATCAAATCCCTAATGATTATACAGTGGAAATGAGAAATAGATTTAAGGGACTGGATCTGATAGACTGCCTGATGAACTATGGATGGAGGTTCATGACATTGTACAAGAGACAGGGATCAAGACCATCCCCAAGAAAAAGAAATGCAAAAAAGCAACATGGCTGTCAGAGGAGGCCTTACAAATAGCTATGAAATGAAGGGAAGCAAAAAGCAAAGGAGGAAAGGAAAGATATACCCATTTGAATGCAGAGTTCCAAAGAATAGCAAGGAGAGGTAAGAAAGCATTTTTCAGTGATCAATGAAAAGAAATAGAAGAAAAGGATAGAATAGGAAAAACTAGAGATTTCTTCAAGAAAATTAGAGATAGCAAGGGAATATTTCATACAAAGATAGGCACAATAAAGGACAGAAATGGACCTAACAGAAGCAGAATATATTAAGAAGAGGTGGCAAGAATACACAGAAGAACTGTACAAAAAAGATCTTCATGACTCAGATAATCACGATGGTGTGATCACTCACCTAGAGCCAGACATCTTGGAATGTGAAGTCAAGTGGGCCTTAGGAAGCATCATTATGAACAAAGCTAGTGGAGGTGATGGAATTCCAGTTGAGCGATTTCAAATCCTAAAAGATGATGCTGTGAAAGTGCTGCACTCAATATGTCAACAAATTTGGAAAACTCAGTCATGGCCACAGGACTGGAAAAGGTTGGTTTTCATTCCAATCCCAAAGAAAGGCAATCCCAAAGAATGCTCAAACTACTGCACAATTGCACTCATCTCACATGCTAGTAAAGTAATGCTCAAAATTCTCCAAACCAGGCTTTAGCAGTATGTGAACCGTGAACTTCCAGATGTTCAAGCTGGTTAGAAAAGGTAGAGGAACCAGAGATCAAATTGCCAGCATCAGTTGAGTCATCAAAAAAGCAAGAGAGTTCCAGAAAAACATCTATTTCTGCTTTATTGACTGTGCCAAAATCTTTGACTGTGTGGATCACAATAAACTATGGAAAATTTTGAAAGAGATGGGAATACCAGACCACCTAACCTGCCTCTTGAGAAATCTTTATGCAGGTCAGGATGCAACACTTAGAACTGGACATGGAACAACAGACTGGTTCCAAGTAGGAAAAGGAGTACGTCAAGACTGTATATTGTCACCCTGCTTATTTAACTTATATGCAGAGTACATCATGAGAAACGCTGGGCTGGGGGAAGCACAAGCTGGAATCAAGATTGCCGGGAGAAATATTAATAACCTCAGATATGCAGATGACACCACCTTTATGGCAGAAAGTGAAGAAGAACTAAAGAGCCTCTTGATGAAAGTGAAAGAGGAGAGTGAAAAAGTTGGCTTAATGCTCAACATTCAGAAAACAAAGATCATGGCATCTGGTCCCATCACTTCATGGGAAATAGATGGGGAAACAGTGGAAACAGTGGCAGACTTTGTTTTTTGGGGCTGCAGATGGTGACTGCAGCCATGAACTTAAAAGACACTTGCTCTCCTTGAAAGAAAAGTTATGACTAACCTAGATGGCCTATTACAGAGCAGAGACATTATTTTGCCAACAAAGGTCCATCTAGTTAAGGCTATGGCTTTTCCAGTAGTCATGTGTATATGTTAGAGTTGGCCTATAAAGAAAGCTGAGCACTAAAGAATAGATGCTTTTGAACTGTGGTGTTGGAGAAGACTCTTGAGAATCCCTTGGACTGCAAGGAAATCCAACCAGTCCATCCTAAAGGAAATCAGTCCTGAATATTCATTGGAAGGACTGATGTTGAAGCTGAAACTCCAATATTCTGGCCACCTGATGTGAAGAGCTGACTCGTTGGAAAAGACCCTGATGCTGAGAAAGATTGAAGGTGGGAGGAAAAGGGGACAACAGAGGATGAGATGATTAGATGGCATCACAGACTCAATGGACATGAGTTTGAGTAAACTCCAGGAGTTGATGATGAATAGGGAGCCCTGGCATGCTGCAGTCCATGGATTCGCAAAGAACTGGACACGACTGAGTGACTGAACTGAACTGAACTGAACGTCCCTGGACCATAGCAGAAAATGAAGTGCTGAGAACCTCAGGGATCATCTGGGTGTGCTTTCTCCATGCTCAGACAGTACATGTGCACATTCCGTTGATTAGGTTGGCCACACGTGGCTTCAGAATATCCAACCCAATGGCAAGAGGAGCCTTGGAGGTCATCTACTTTCATCTCATCATGAGTAAATGAGGAAAGAGGTTAAGGGACACTTTTGAGATCACACGGCTATGTTGAACTTACGTTCTCCTGAACTGATGCTCCAGTCGGCTTCCTCTACATCTTTGATCATTAGGCTCTTTGTTCAGACACCTGAAATTATGATCCAGTGCTGCACATGTTTGATTAGGAAGTTTCAACATGCAGACCTATGGGCTGTGCCCAGCACGCATACCTGATCGTGTCTGACTCTTGTGACCCCATGGACTGTAGCCTGCCAGGCTCCCTCTGTCCATGGAATTTCTGAGGCAAGAATACTGGAGTGGGTTGCCATTTCCTTCTCCAGGGTCTCCTCCTGACCCAGGAATCAAACCGAGGTCTCCTGTATTGCAGGCAGATTCTTTACGAACTGAGCTATGAGGGAGGTCCTTAGTTGTCTACAATTTGACAGCTGAGATGCTATTTTAAAGTCCATGATGCATTTACATGAAATGGAAATGAAAGATTTTATTTTTCATTTTCTCTTGAAAAATTCAGAAAACTCTAGAACACCAACACAGCGATCATGATGTCAGGTTTTGTGCTCTCTCCAGAATGCCAATGTCCCCCCACTTCCATGACTGTGTTTATTCTTGCCTAAGAGTTGCCCCGAGAAGAGTTATCTGATGACTGTGAGACTTGCCCAATACCTCTTTGTAAGTGTATGCTCTAGGGCCCCCACCAAGCTTCTACCATGCCTGCCCCAGTCCACCTGTCCTGACTCTAAATAATGCCAGTGCCCCAACCCCGGCATCTAGCCACACACATTTACTAGCATCCCCAGTGCCTCTCTGATGGATCCTCTCCTTCTGTCCTTTGTAGAAAAACTCACCTTCCTGTTTCAACCAAACTGCTCCCCCCTCCCCCCCACGACCTCAGAGTCAGCAGTAAGCCTTTGGCGTACGATATTAAACTGGGATTTGTAACCTTCCAAGAGACAGAAAATTTCCAGAATCTATCTGCAAGATTTTGAGTGTGTGTGTATTTTAAAAATTAACTTTTACTGGAGTATAGTTGCTTTACAATGTTGGGTTTCTACTGTAAAGCGAAGTGAAGCAGCTAACTGTGTACGTGTATCCTTTCTTTTTTGGATTTCCTTGCCATTTAGGTCACCACAGAACATTGAGTAGAGTTTCTTGCGCTGTACAGCAGGTTCCCATTAGTTATCTATTTTATACATAGTATCAACAGTGTATGTAAGTAAAATTAAAAAAAAAACTATTATTATTAGTGTTTTGGCTGTGTTGCTTCTGACTTTGTTGCTTTGAAGGGGTTCTTCTCTAGTTGTGGTGCACAGGCTTTTCGCTGCTGTGGCTTCTCTTGTTGTGGGGCACAGGCCCTGTGGCTCCTGGGCTTCAGTAGTTTTGGCCTCTGGGTTCTAGAGCACAAGCTCAGTTAGTTGTGGTACATGGACTTCGCTGCTCTGCTGCGTGTGGAATCTTCCCGGCCCAGTCGTCAAACCCATGTCCGCTGCAATGGCAGGTGGATTCTTAATCACTGGACCACCATGGAAATCCCTGTAAGTCATTTTAAAGGAAACTATCCATGGCTTTCTTTCACCTTTTTTTACAAGGCCCTGGAGGAGGGTACGGCAACCTATTCCAGTATTCTTGCCTGGAGGGTCCCATGGACAGAGGAGCCTGGTGGGCTACAGTCCCTGGGGTCGCAAAGAGTTGGAGATGACTAAAGCAGCTTAGTACAACAGTACTTGTTTTCTGCCCTCTGCTTACTCTTTAGGAGTCTTTCTCCTCTTTGTAGGTTTCTTCCCCAGTGAGCAGTCTCTGTGGTCTTAAGGCAGTGTTTCCAAGGGGTGGTTAAACAGGGAGAAATGTGATTCTTGCTACAAACACTGAGAAGGTTGCATATTTGCCTCAAATCTGGAATAAGACCCTTTGAATATTTTTTCCTTTTAATTTTATAAAAACACCTTACATTTTGATTTAGGGTAAATCTTTTCAGAAGACTTATTAGTGCCTTCATACCCATCTAAACCTTCTAAATTCTGCATTGCAAACCCAAGAAGTGAGAGGAGGAGAAGAAGAAGAAGAGACTTCCCGTCCTTGCAGAGTAGCAGAGAGCAGAACTCAAGGAAATAAGTACTTGTCTTGGTGAACTTTTGATGACTAATTAAGAAATGATAAACCAAAAATCAAAACTGTGGTCTCTCCTAGCTCTGACAAGCTGCATATTTTGAGGAATATTCAGCTGCAACAATAATAAAAACAGCAACAATTATTATTTCTTTTTGAAAAAGATGTTCTCCAGGTTGGCTTGGTAGCTCAACCATGTCACCAAGGACCAGGGCTCATTTGACTTAATGTTCCAACTTGCCACTTGATGGTTGCAAGATAAGCTTTGCATAGCTGAATATTATGTTCTTAAATGTCATAAATAAAAGAAAGGGGTACAGAACTGGGATTTTTCCTTCTTTTTTATTGAACACTTAACATGAGATCTGCACTCAACAAAATTTCTGGTGTATAATGCAGTACTGTTAAGTATAGGTACTGTATTGTATAGTAGATCTGTGGAGCATATTCATCTGATGTAATTGAAACTTTATACTCATTGAACAACAATTCCCCATTCCCCTCCCCCAGTCCCTGATAAACAATGTTCTACTCTCTGCTTCTGAGTTTGACTGTTTTGGACTCCTCATATAAGTGTGATCATTTGTCCTTCTGTGACTGCCTGTTTTATTTAGCATAATGTCATCCGGGTTCACATATATTTCTATAGATAGCAAGATTTCCTTAAGGTTAATATTTCATTGTCTGTATATTCCACTTTTTCTTTATCCATTCATTCGTTGATGGACATTTAGACTGTTTCTTTATCCTAACTATTGTGTACAATGCTTCCATGAATATGCAGTGCAGACATCTCCAGTGCTGACTTCAATTCTTTTGATTATATAACCAGAAGTGAGTTTGCTGGGTCATATGATACTTCTAAGTTTAATTTCTTGAGGAACCTCCATACTATTTTCCATAGTGGTTACAGTATTGCATTCCCACAAATAGTGTACAAGGGTTCCAATTTTTCCACATTCTTGTCAACACCTGTTATCTTTTTTTATAATAGCCATCCTAAGAGGTATGAGGTGATATTTCATTGTGGCTTTGATTTGAATTTCCCTGATGATTAGTGATGTTGAGCACCTGCTTATATATTTGTTGGCTGTTTGTATATCTTCTTTGGATGTCTATTCAAAGCCTACATCCACTTTTTAAAGTTAGTTATTTATAAATTTTTCTACTGAGTTGTAACAGTTTCTTATATATTTTGGACGTTAAGCCCTCATTGGATATAGAGTTTAAGATATTTACTCCCATTCTGAAGACTGACTTCTCATTTTGCTGTTTCCTTTACTGTGTAGAAGCTTTCTTTCTTTCTTTCTTTCTTTCTTTTTTTCCTTCTTCTGTTTCTCTTTTATCAGGAAAGGAAAACTTTCCCAAAGCTCTTCAATGGTCTTGCCCACTGGCTACAACTGGTTTCCATGGACACCTCTAACTGCAAGGGAAGTTGGGGGAAAGTATGGTTTGTCTTTCTCTTGTAGAAGTTGAAAAAAGGAGGAGGGGAGGTACATAGCCAAAACATGGCCAAAGGACATTGTGCACCACAGCTGCTGGCCTCTCTCTGGGTTGGCCAAGAGGAGAACTAGGATCTGAGTTAGGCATTGGTGATGGCAGCTGCTTCCTCTCTAGGCTAGTCTCTCAGTCTCCATCCCGTTTCATGGACTCTGCTCCATCAGGAATCAATGACTGGAGATGTCTGCTCACATTCTACCTTACCCACTAGATGCCCTCCTTGAAGGAAAGGTCTATGATTTATGCAACACCCAGAATCTGACTCATGGGAGGTCTTTTTGGTTTTGTTTGTTTTTTAAGGGAGGAAAGTACAAATTCATTGATTATATATTCATTAATCAAATACATTAATTCATTAATTGAGGATCCCATTTTACTGAGACCCATTATTACAAAAGCAAAATGTTATGTTTCTGAGTGCTAAAAGTGGAAAAGTAAGATAAAGACATAGTAAACAGTAGAGGGGTATGCTTAACAATTTCAGAGGAATAATCATTTACGTAGTTATTTTAAGGAAAAATTCTTTCTGTCCTCTATATTTTTGCTTTCCTTGGTACCCAGGAAAGAAAGATTGTGCCAAGCATTTTAGAACTGATTCACCTAAAAATAGTGCATGTGATTTATGGTTTTCCAAAGCAATGTCTTATTTGACGTAAACAATAAATGTGTGATGTAAGCAAGGAGAGTTTAGAGGCCTCGTATTTAATGTTATGGGACAAAATTAATGATACAAGGTCAAAAAATCAATAACTTAGGATTGTTTAAGACCCATTATTTCCCCCAATGTCATCAAAAGAATCCTGTAAATGCTAGTGCAATTTCTACCTCCTATCCTCTTACAAGAGGGAAGATCTTTTTGCTGGAAGAAGAGATAAATTGATTTAGATATTACAGTACCCAGAGGGTGGAAAGGGAGGATGAAAATGATAGAAAGCTCTATGAGTAGGGAGTGAAAGAGGAAGCCTTTTATTTTTTCCCTGGAGACCAGAGCCAGAGTAACTATGTTAAAAAAATGTAGGTTAGAAAGAAAAGAGAATTTGAACATATTTCTGAGAACTACATATTTTCACCTCCTTTAATGTCTTCAGAGAGTCACGAATAGTAAATGAAATTTCACCTTTATTATTTTTAAGTTTTGGATGTTGTTCCTTAAATCTGACACTTCTCTGAGACTGAGTCTCATGGGTCTCTGAGTTTATTAGGGTTACATATCAGTGATGAAACAAAGGCTCAGAGTGGTTAAAAAACTTGCAACAAATCAATTATATAGATAGCAGAACTTAACTAATGTCTGAATTCCTATTTCATGCTTTATTCTTCCATTTCATTGTATAAAACAAAAGTGTATACATTTGATTTTTGTTGTTCTTCTTCTTTGTGTATGTGGTTTTTTTTTTTTTTTTTTGAAAGGAGTGTACTGTTGTGCCTTGCTTAATCCATGATTTGTCAAGTTTTCAGCTTGCTTCCATCAAGCAAATATTTTGTAGGATCAGGGGTTTTTCTTTATTTCCTTTTTATTTTCCTCATTGTTGGCACCTCATCTGAGGCTGTGAGTCCCTCTGAGCTGTGCATCTCAGAGTGATACCTGAATTTCTCAGGGTACAAGTTACTGGGAGGTCGAATTTGTGCTACTTGGTGGCACCACCTTGGTGGCTGACTTGGCTGGTATCTCTGTCTCTGGGCACCCCCTCCCTCTCCCAGGCTGAGTCACAGCCAAAGGCGTCACATCAAAGTCTGAGAGAATGAGGCTCCAACGATGATTCACTAATCAAAGGTTTAGAATTAAGATACATGCTAGTTATCGCCCGCTTGCACTATCTACCCTGAGGTTCTGGGAGAGGTTAGCATGCTTGCTCACACCTTGTTAATTCTGCCTGATTGAAGGGAGAGGTGTAGAAACATCTTCAGTGTGTGTTTGTGCTTTAGGTAAATCAAAGGTGTTTGTCCCTGTTTGTTGATTAGAGTAAACAACTAGGTTTGGAAATAGCCAGGTGGTAGAGAGATTGTGGTAGAGAGATTTGGATGACTGGGTTCCTATTTGAGAAAAGGCATAGACCCGGGGCTGGGACTCAAACAGGTAATTCTTATTTTGGCAGGGGAGGTCATTATAGTCATTAATTCAGATCTTGAGGAACTGACTATGTGTAAGGATATAGGAAAGGTATATTGGCTGCTTGCTCTCTCTACAGTATATTGTTTTGTTGTTGTTTGTTATTTAAATTTGAACTGCTGGTGGAAAAGTTGCAAAAGAAACAGGAATGTCCAAAGAACCTGAGAACTTAAAGAGGTAAGGGAAAAGAAAGAAAGAAAGAAAGAAAGAAGAAAAGTGCTGCCCAAAGAGGAGAGGTCATTTCAGAACACTTAGGGAAGACCTGGAGGAGGCTCTCGCAATGGTCCATCTGTGATCTGATGAGGACTGGAGTCAGGCAGTGGTGGGGAGGAGGAGGATGAGTTGGGATGAATAGAGAGAAGAAGGAAGAAAGGAAACATGAGGGCTGAAGCCTCTTCCATGGGCATGGAAAATGCAGATTGGGGCTGCTGGCATTACTTGTTATAATTTATTGTAGCTGTGTGGGTGTTCACCCAGGGGAGTGCATTAGCTCCATTCTCCCAGTTCCACATAATCTGGACTCCAATCTAATGGATGTCTGACAACAACAACAACAATAAAACAACATCGTGGCAGCCCCCACAGGAAGTAGGATCCCTGGAGCCTCAGAGTCTGTCTCCTTCATGTGGGGACAGACATGGGGAATGGGATTGAAAATAACGAAGAATAAAAAAATAACCTTTACATTTACAGACTCTCCAGGTTCAATAGGACCATAGTCCAGTCCTGGTGGTAGGGCATTGTTATCTTTTGCTTTCTTTCTAACTGAAAGAGGAGACTATAAAATGGAAAGGAGTGGCGAGAGAACTTTGGGTATTCAGAAAAGCACAAATAGCTCTTCAGGGATTAGATGAAGGTCTATGGCGGAGAGATGTGGCTTAGGCGCAGAGAGAGGCCAGGCAGTGGAGGACCTATAAATCACAACAAGGATGTGTATTTTACCTCATAAGTTACAGGGATCCATGATGACTAAGTAGAAGTTACATGATCAGATTTGCATTTAAGAAAATCACTCTAACTGCAGTGTGGCAAGTGCAATAAGGGATGGCAGTTGAGGGTGAGCAAGAGAGATTCATTTCTATTCCATGTCATTGAACTCTGAACTGCCCTAAAGTTCTAAGATTGGGCTTGAGTCTCTGTTGGACCTAATATACAACCTCATTCTGACTTAGCTGGATCTCTTAGAGATGGGATTATAAGCCCTTCTAAGCTCCATGTCCATATATCTAAGGCTTGTAGGTGGAATAGTCTTAGAAATTCAGTCAGAAATGGTTAAGAAAACAAAGGTTTCAGAAAAGCATGTCTGATATTTCATGGAAGAGCTCTGGATTCTGGAAGAAACTGCAAAAGGGTAAAGCAAACTCTCACTGAGAAAATCCCAACATTCCCAGTTCCATCCTCTTGAGTAGTTATCCTCGTCTCACCCCAAAGCCAAAGCAACCTGGAGAGGGACTATCTCCCTCACATTTGTACAGCTTCCCAGCTTTTACAATTTATTTTTGCAGGTGTGTTTCAGCCCATCCTTGCAACTTTTTTGTGAGTCTGGCCAGCTAGATAAAATCTCAGTCTCAGTTTACCTCTCTGTTCCCAAGTGGGAGTAATATGTGGCCCACTCATGCCAGATGGCTAATCATCTCAGTCAGAAACCACTCTCGACTCCTGGTCAAGCCTACCTCTCAGCATCATCTCTGCAGCAACAAGATTTGATAATGCATGCTATGTGTTTGCTTGCAAATGAGTCTGCATGTGACAAAAGAGAAACAGAGTGCCTGGTATATGGATTGAATTGTGTCCCTCCAAAAAAACATGTTCAAGTCCCAAACCTAGTACCTGTGAGTGTGACATTATTTGGAAGTGGGAATTTGCAGATAAAACCAAGTTAAGATGAAATCCTTATCACGGGCTCTGATCTAATATGACTTGTTTCCTTTTAAGAAGACATAGACACAAGAAGCATGCCACGTGACGACAGGTGCAGCTATAAGCCAAGGAATGCCAATGATCAATGGCCACCACCAGAAGGCAAGAGAAGATTCTACTTAGAGTCTTAGAGAGAGTATGGCCCTACTGACACCTTCGTTTTAGACTTCTGGCCTCCAGAACTATGAGAGAATAAACTCCTGTTGTTTTAAGCCACCCAGTCTGTAGTACTTTGTCATAGCAGCCCTAGGAAACGAAGGCAGTGCCCTTGATCCTAAGTATGTCACCACTGTGCCTTTCAACAATCAAACAATTGTGCAGGCAAGTCTAACGAAGAAACTCCTCTGTTCATCAAAGACTTTGGTCTGAAGACTAGTGAATCTTAAGGAAGAGTTTGTACATCAAAACTCACCCATAAAACCAATAAAATGAGAAAATATTATTTTATTTTGTGCATCACCCTTCAGACTGGGTGTTGAGTTTTTCCAGATTGATATGCCAAGAGGCTCTAAAGAAAGGGATAGTTAAATGACTTTAAACCATATAGAATGTGCCACATTGTTCTGGGTCTTAGGGATGGGGAGATGAGGAACACCATATATAAATCCTTGACCTTCTGGAGACTTCATTCTAGTCAGGGAGAATGCTATGTTGTTGATTGATTAACTGAACTGATTTCTGGCCATATTCTATTAAAAAAAATTTATGTTAGGGTCAAAGTGGTCAGATATCACTTGCTCTACACATATGCTAATGGCAGAAAAGTACTTTTTATCTAAGAGGGACAGGAATCATGTCTTCTGACATGGAAAGAAAAAGGGAGTTCTAGGAAGTCTGAAAAGCTGTAGATTTGACTCTTCAAGATCCCCCAGTAGTAGAGAGATTTTCAAAGATCCTACCTGGAGACCTGAAGATGATGTGGGGGTCTTGCCAAGCCTCTGTAAGTTCTGGTAAAGACACCATAATTAAAGCTCTTTTGGGATTTCATTCAATGAGCTTGAACCCCACACTTCAGACCATTAAGAAATGTCTTGTGCCTCCCTTAAATGGCTATTTAACTTAATTATGGGCTGGTTGACTTCAATATGATGAGTTTAGTGGGAAGAAAGGGCTTCCTAGGTGGCTCAGAGGTAAAAAAAAAAAAAAAAAAAATCCTCCTGCAATGCAGGAGACATGGGTAGACACAGGCTTGATCTCTGGGTCAGGAAGTTCTCCTGGAGGAGGAAATGGAAACCCACTCTAGTATTCTTGCCTGGAAAATCCCATGGACAGAGGAGACTGACAAGTTATAAAGAGTCAGATGTGACTGTGCACAACACATAGCACAGTGGGAAGAAGGAGAATATAGAAAGGTTTTCTTCCCTCGTTTCTCTCAGGGAAGTTGTGTGATCTAGTTTTCAAACTTGCTAGAGTGAAGGGAGGAAGGGGAAGAAGATGGTTGTTGAACAGAAGAAGTATAGCAGAAAGAGAGAGAATAAAGATAAGAAAAATTGCATTTAAGTTCCCAGAGAAGGCGTGCATATATGAACAAAATGAATGTGACATACACACGTGTTCTAAAGCAGTTCTACCAGGGAGATGATTCTCAATGTTAGGGCAGAACTTTCCTCTATGGTTAACCTCCTAGTGACCCAGATTACACAAGACCCTCAAGACAAGGGGGACTTTGCTCCCTCAGGAAAAGACATGATCTCATTCTGTGTCAAGACCCTGGAGGTTCTTTGACGTCAGAGCTGCCCACTCCTCCTCCCAGTAGCCTTGGGCAGATGCTTGTCCCAGACCCCCCTCGGAAGTCCCATCCTTCAGAAAGACATTTTTACTGCTCTTGTTTATCTGCAATGTACCCCTCTTCCAGATCTGAGGAAATCCAAATGCTGTGAATGACAAAGTCCACTTGTAGAAAAATGAAGTTGGCTTTGTCCTCCCAGGTGCAGGAGTGGGGGTGGTTGAGAGAGTGTGGGTGGAACAAAGAGGTAGGGAACAGTAGAGTCTTCAGCCAGTCTCATGGCCAGCCAGAAGGTCGCAGTTGACCTCGTGCCCACGTAGGAAAGAGCAAAGACCCTTGTCACAGATTCTCTTCATTGGCTAGTGTTGCTGCAGCCTTGCTGAACCCCAATTTTCTTTGTGAGGCAGCTTAACCCAGTCTGTTTACTAAACTACAGAAATGCTGGGGATAAGGAGATTCTACAGAGAAAGTGTCCTGGGAACTTAGAACAAAAGGGTTTGGAACTGTAAAGAATATAGGAAGTTCACAGGGGGCAGAAAGATTCCTGGTTTTCCCCCTCTAACAAAACCTACACCTCCTGCAAAGCTTCTCTTTTCCTGTTGCTGACGCCAAGAGATATGCCCCCAGGGCCTGAGGCTCTTAAAATATTGTTTCTTTCCTTAATACTGCCTGCTCACCAAATCCTTTGGATTCATCTCTGAAATGCATCTCCTACATGTGCTTCTACTTAGCAGCTAAAAGCCTCAGTTTCCACACGTGAAAATAAGAACAACAGTAATACCTACTTCACAGTGTTGCGACAAAATGTGATAATGTAAGTAAAACCCTTTGCACAATAGTTAGCACATAGTAAGCACTCAGTAAATGTGAGCTATACTATTACTTTTATTATTATCCCCATTGTCAGTCACCTCTCCCAATTCTCACTGCCTCAGGTCAGGATTCTTGCAATATTTTCCTAATGAAGTCCCTGCCTGCAATCTCTTTCTCCTGCAAAATTGAGCTTAAACATTCCTGGCACATTAACATTCCTCAAACACAATTTTTGCCATAATATTCCTTTCCGCCAAAGTGTCCAATGATTGTTACTTCTGTTACAAAATTCTTCCGACTAGAATCCCAGAGTCTCCTTTCCTGATGCTATAATTCAATATAGAACATCGACTCTAGCCTGATTCACATGTCTCTAGCGTCACCTTAGAGTACAGGTTGCCTCTTCTCCCCCCCCCAACCCACCTTTTCTTAGCACTGAGTTGTGCCTTTCTCCAATATAAATGCATTTTCCCCAGCCTAACTGCAGCCCCAGAACCTCAACCTTCTTTGCTTCCTAAGAATGACCAGTTGGAGTTATTACAGTAGAGACAGAACAGGATATTTCCCTGGTCCGAGCAATGAGATTTTATAAAAGTAGCAGGTGGAGTCCTGAGAGGATGAGTGTGTAAGTGACCCCATTCTTTGTTCTTAGATGTTGACCAGTTCATCCTGACTCAGTTTCACCTTTGTGTCTTTTCTCTGCATTAGTGAGATTTTAGATCTTGAAATTAAATCCACCAGATTTCTAATGGGGGGCGGTGTGAAATAAAAAATTTTATGGATTTTTTCTCCTTATGAAGATTTCTTGGTTTAACCAGAAGATAAAATGGCCAAACATAGGAGAACAGTATAAATCCATGAGAACGTTCCCCAGCTCTAGTGAGGAAATATCTCAGTACACTCTACAACTTGGGGTCAGCTATGAGAAAGGGAAATGTTGAAGCACAGAAGAGTCATTCCAATCTTCTTTTGTTGTCATGTAAAGACTTTGGTTATACATTTGTAAAGAATCCAGGAGTAAAGAAAGATTCTGTTTTTTACTCCATTATCAAGACATAATTATTGGAGAGTCACTTATGGTATAATTTATGCCACCAATAGCTTGAATTTCTCCCCTTTTCCCTTTATCCTGGTTTCTTCACTTGAAAAACTGAAAAAAATAATATCTGGAGTGGCACCTTAGTAATACATATCTAAAGTGAATAGATATTCACTGTGTGTAGCAGAGTGAGTGAGGGTGAACTTATATAAACACAGAATAGAATTATGGGTCTCTAGCAAAGCAATAGCATGTATCATAAACTATCACTTGGGGATACTTAGATTAAATCCAAGAAACCATTTCCCATCCCTATCACTATTTCTGTAGGTCCTGAAACACAAAATAGCTTTGTACCTACCTAGGGTAAAGTGGATTCCAGCAATAGAGGCAGGAGATGGATGCAATGATCCTTCTAGGTCCCTTTCAACATTGACAGTCATTGACTTTTTGATCCCGCAGGAATGATCTGTCTGCAGCAGAACATTTTTACTGCCTGCTTCCTTTCTCTTCCTCCTTTCTCCACCCCCACCCAATTTTTTTTTTTTATCCCTAAGGGACAGAGGTTTTGGTAGAGGATAATAACTCAAGATGATGCAATGCATTTGTTTTGGCCTCCACTTGGGTCTATGTCTGTTATTAGAGGGTGTGCTAAGCCTGGCCTTCCCATTGGCTCAGTCCCAGATTCAGGATCCACTCCACCAGAGCCATGACTCACCTCTGAGTTAAGAGGTTTTCTTGAAATAATGGGCTGTGCTTGGGTACCCAAGCCCTTGGGGTCGTGGTGGCTCTCCAGGGCCCCCCTCCCCAGCACCTGAAGGGGTATGGGTTCTCTGCTTCCACTTTTCTTTATGTCTACATATGACATCTTCAGACTGCTGTATTTCTCTGTCTTCTTACTGCTGTACAGGTTTGTGTACATTTCTGTCTGTGGGGGAAAAACTCAATCACATGACAGTGTTTTGATTAAAGACCATACATATTTACTTTATGCAAACATGTGCTTTGGGATAAAGGTGGAGTTTATGACCTTTCTGGAGATGTAGGGACAAACACATAAAAATCTTTATAGCAAATTGTCTATTTTAGAGAAAAGAAAAAATAAAGAAAAGCAAAAATAATAACAACTATAATTCCATTCCCAGAGACACATATTACTAATATTGTGAGTCTGTTATTTCTATCCACAGACACATTTTCAGTTCAGTTCAGTCACTTAGTCATGTCCGACTCTTTGTGACCCCATGGACTGCAGCACGCCGGGCTTCCCTGTCCATCACCAACTCCTGGAGCTTGCTCAAACTCATGTCCATTGAGTCAGTGACGCCATCAAGTCATCTCATCCTCTGTCATCCCCTTCTCCTCTCACCTTCAATCTTTCCCAGCATCAGAGTCTTTTCCAATGAGTCAGTTCATTGCATCAGGTGGCCAAAGTATTGGAGTTTCAGCTTCAGCATCAGTTCTTCTAATGAAGATTCAAGACTGATTTCCTTTAGGATGGACTGGTTGGATCTCCTTGCAGTCCAAGGGACTTTCAAGAGTCTTCTCCAACACCACAGTTCAAAAGCATTGACTCTTTGGTGCTCACTTTTCTTTATAGTCCAACTCTCACATCCATACATGACTACTGGGAAAACCATAATTTTGACTAGACTGACCTTTGTTGGCAAAGTAATGTCTCTGCTTTTTAATATGCTGTCTAGGTTGGTCATAGCTTTTTTTCCAAGTGGTACATTTCAACATGGCATAAATATAGGATCAAACACTTTTTGATAACCTGCTTTTTATTACTTCTTTCCTGTTTAGCAATATGGGATAAGTAAATGTTAAGCATTTACAGTTCTAAGCTTAGATATACAAGTGCCTTGTTCTAGAACCATACTGTCCAACAATGTAGTCAATAGCCATATGTGGCCTTCTAAATGTAAATTAATTAAATTTAAGTAAAAATTTAAAATGTAATTCTTCAGTCACACTAGCCATATTTCAAGCTTTCAGTAGCCACACGTGGCTAGTAACTAAAGCACAGATATAGAACACTTTCATCACCATAGGAAATGTTATTGTACAGTGTTATTCTGAAAGATACATTTTCAAAAAAACCATCTTGAAGACAGAAGAGCATCTGTAGACCATATTTCCCCTTAATTTACAATGACTGACAGAGAAGAAACTACTCAATCTAATCTTTAAATCAACATTTCATTATTTCACCTTCTTTTTCTTGATCACATCCATCCACCCGTTGATAATAAACCAGCCTATAGCACCTACATTTTAAGCATATGAAAAGAAGGTTGAAAAATCATACAAGAGATTACTGAGCTCTAGCTTGTAGAGTGCTGTTGTGGGGTCTCTTTGTTTAAAGAAAAAAGAGTCTACCCAGAGTTCTTTATTTTTTGAAAACAGGAGGGAAATTCTTGGTGGTTGATCAGGGTTAGAGAGAGAGAAAAGAAATGAATATGCTGCCTCTTCTCTACAATTTCCTACTGTGTCAGCTGCCATAATTTGGAAAGCAACCATGGTTTGTTGACCCAATATGTGCTGTCACTTCAGTCATGTCTGACTCTTTATGATCCCATGGACTGTAGCCAGACAGGCTTCTCTGTCCATGGGAGTCTCCAGGCAAGAATACTGGAGTGAGTTTGCCATGCCCTCCTCCAGGGGATCTTCCCAACCTGGGGATAAAACCCACATCTCTTATGTCTTCTGTATTTGCAAGTGGATTCTTTACCACTTGGAGAAGGCAATGGCAACCCACTCCGGTAATCTTGCCTGGGAAATCCCATGGACGGAGGAGCCTGATAGGCTGCAGTCCATGGGGTCACAAAGTGTTGGACATGACTGAGTGACTTCACTTTCACTTTTTTACCACTAGCACCACCCCAGTCAAGACTAAATCTTTGTTGATATGGGTGGTGTGGTGGGATAAACACCTGGACCAGTAATCAGAAGGTCAGAATTTAATTCTTGCCTTTATGTTGACCCAATTTTCCCCTATCTCATTGCCACAAATACAGAATCTGTATATTTATAAAGTGCCCTCTTATGCTCACTCTTTCATTTGATACTCACCGCAGCCCTGTCAGTTGAACCCATACTTTGAGAGTATGTCTTAAATGGCAGAGAAGCACTCATTCAGGTGGTCAACTGATTGTTTAGTCTACCCAATGCCCATGTCAAAACAAAGGGTCAGGAAGATTTTTCGACACCCTCCCTCATATTCCTTTACTGAATCAACCAGTGGTTTGGTGAAATTGAATGAACCAACTTTCTGGTCTTCAACATAAATGCAAAAACCACCTGATGCCAGCTGTGCGTACAAAAATAAGACATAGTTGTGAAGCTGTTGCCACGTGGTAGAGACAACAGTCTTATGTGTGGGATGCAAAACTGGCTGAGAATTAGAACCAGAAGCTTCCTTGGATGCCTTTGGGTCATGCCCCACTCCAAATCTCTGGTGTCCTTATCTGGATAGAGAAGAAGGGTGGTCTAAATCTATTGCTTTCAAACTTTGCACCTGGGACCTTTTCTCAGAGGCTCCTGAAAGAGGAGGGTACTAAGACTGCCCCTTCTGTTTCACCAGAACAGCTCCATTTTTATTTGCCTTTCATTCAGGCTTTTGTAAGAATTTCATCGAACAAGAGTTCCTTGTCTTAAAAACATTTTGAAAACAACTAGTTTGGGTCATTTTTGAGGCTTCTTTTAGCTATAGTAGGGCTTCCAAGGTGGCACAGTGGTAAAGAATCCACCTACCAATGTGAGAGTTGCAAGAGACACGGGTCTGATCTCTGCATCAGGAAGACCCCTTAGAAGAGGAAATGGCAATCCACTCCAGTATTCTCTTGCCTGGAAAATTCCATGGACAGAGGAGCCTGGCAGGCTACAGTCCATTGTGTCGCAAAGAGTTGAACATGATTGAGCACACACACAAATCAGCTTTAGTAATTTATGATCCAATATATTAAAAAGCTGTAACAGTTGATATAGTGGAGAATTTTTAGGGTGTTTTAAGAATTTTTAACTCTTTTACAATGCATTTATATGGTGGAATTATGTGTTACTGGGCAGAGGGCAGGGAATTAAGTTCTAAGGACAAAGTTCAGGCAAAAACTGAATTTAGTTAGAATTAGCCTTGAATCTCTTTAAATCACTCTTTATGGTAATATCTTTATTAAGACACAGGTCACACACTATACAACTCACCATTTAAAGTGTGCAATTCAATGGCTTTTAGTATATTCACAGTGTCATGGAATAACCATAACAATCAATTTTACAATATTTTCATTTCAAAAAAGAAGCCCTATAATCATTAGCAGTCACCCTTCAATTTCCCTAACCACATCCCAGCCTTAGGCTACCACTAGTCCATTTTCTATCTCTATAAATTGACTTATTCTGGACATTTTATATAAATAGAATCACACAATATGTGGTCTTTTGTGAATGGCTTCTTTTACTTAGCATGTCTTTAGGTTTCATCTCTGTTATGCTATGTATCAGAACTTTATTTCTTTTTATAGTTGAATAATATTCCATTGTGTGAATATACTACATATTGTATATCTATCTATCAGTTGATAGACTCCTCAAATCATTCTTAAATCTCCAGAATCTGGGCTCATGGATGTTCAAAAGCCAAAACTTAAGCAAATTTGTTTTCCTTTGTGTTTAGAGAGCCATTTAAGCTAACTTATTTATTTTACTTTTTATTGTCCAACACTTAGAGTTGAATTGGGGTTATGCTAATTATGTATGTGTGTGTGTGTTCATAAGAATGAACCCCATTCTATTAATACTAGTCAAATTCCTATGTGCATCAAAATCACCTGAATAATCCATTAAAACACTGATTCTTAGCGCCACCCCTAGATATTCTGATTCCGTAGGCGCAGAAATAGGGCCTGAGGATCAACATTTCTGTCAAGTGATGTTGCTGCTGTTTGCCTAAGGGCCACACTCTGGTAACACTGCAATATGACACTTTTATAATCAGAAAAATAATATACAGGCTTACCTCAGAGATATTGCTGATTCAGTTCCAGACCACTGCAATAAAGCAAATACTGCAGTAAAGTGAGTCACATGAATTTTTACGGTTTCCCAGATCATATAAAAGTTATATTTAAACTACACTGTAGTCTATTAAGTATTCAGTAGCATTATGTCTAAAAAAGAGTTATGGATACCTTTAATTAAAAACACCTTATGCTAAAACATGATAACCATCTTCTGAGCCTTCAATGAGTCACAGTCTTTTTGTTGGTGGTGAGTCTTGCCTGGATGTTGATGGCTGCTAACTGATCAGAGTGGTGGTTGCTGAAGGTTGGGGTAGCTGTGGCAATTACTTAAAGTACGACAATAAAATTTGCCACATCCATTAACTCTTCCTTTCGTGAAAGTTCTCTCTGTAGCAGGCAATGCTGTTTGATAGCATTTGCCCACAGTAGAGCTTCTTTTAAAATTGAAGTCACTATTCTCAAACTCTTCTGTTGCCTTGTCAACTAAGTTTATATGACATTCGAAATCCTTTGCTGTCATTTAAATAAACATCACAGTATCTTACCAGGAGTAAATTCTCTCTCAAGAAACCACTTTCTTTGCTCATCCGTAAGAAGCAGCTCCTCAGCCATTAAGATTTTATCATGAGATTGAAGAAATTCAATCACATCTTTCAAGCTCCACTTCAAATTTTAGTTCTCCTGCTATTTCCACCCCATCGGCAGTAACTGATATTTGAAACCCTCAAAGCTCTTCAGGAAGGGTTGCTATCAACATCCAAACTCTTGCTGATATTGATGTTTTAACCTCTTCCCACAAATTATGAATGTCCTTAGTAGCATCTAGGATAGTGAATCCTATCTGAAATGAGGTGAAAGTCACTCAGTCGTGTCTGACTCTTTGCGACCCTATGGACTATACAATCCATGGAATTCTCCAGACCAGAATACTGGAGTGGGTAGCCATTCCCTTCTCCAGGGGATCTACCCAACCCAGGGATCGAACCCAGGTCTCCTGCATTGCAGGTGGATTCTTCACCAGCTGAGTGACCAGGGAAGCCCAGAACTACTAGGGAAGGCCTATCTAGAAGATTTCAATTTGCTCTGCCCAGATACATTAGGGGAACCACTATATGTAGCAGCTATAACCTTATAAAATATGTTAATAATAAGACTTGAGGTCAAAATTACTCCTTGATATATGAGCTACAGAATGAATGTTACATTAGTAGGCATGAAAACAGCATGAATCTCATTGTCTATCTCCATCAAAGCTCTTGAGTGACTAGGTGCATTGTTTGTGAACAGCAATATTCTAAAAGAAATCTTTTTTTTATTTCCTGAACAGTGGATCTCAGCAGTGGACTTAGTGTATTCTGTAAACCATGTTGTAAACAGATGTGCTATCATCCAGGCTTTGTTGTTCCACTTGCAGAGTACAGGCTGAGTAGATATAGCCTAATTCTGAAGTGACCAGGGATTTTCAGAATGGTAAAAGAGTACTTTTCAACTTCAAGTCACCAGCTGCTTTAGCCCCTAATAAGAAAGTCAGCCTGTCTTTTGAAACTTTTGAGCCAGGCATTGACTTTCCCTCTCTAGTTATGAAAGCTGTAGATGGCACCTATTTTCAATGGAAGGTTGTTTCCCCTACATTGAAAATTTGTTGTTCAGTGTAGCCACCTTCATTAACTAGCTTAAGCTAGCTCTTCTGGATAAGTTGCTACAGCTTCTATACCAGCAGTTGCTGCTTCACCTTGCACTTTTGTGTTATGAAGATGGTTTCTTGAACCCCATGAACCAACAGCTGCTAGCTTCAAACCTTTCTTCCACAGCCTCCTCACTACTCTCAACCTTCCTAGAATGGAAAAGAGTTAGGACCTCTAGATCAGGCTTTGGCTTAAGAGAACATTGTGGCTGCTCTGATCTTCTATCCAGATAACTAAAACTTGCTCCACATCAGCAAGAAGGCTGGTTCACTTTCTAACTATTTGTGTGTTCACCGCTTTTAATTTCCTTCAAGAATTTTTCTGCTGCATTCACAACTTGGCTTACTGGCATACGAGGCCTCGTTTTTATCTTATCTCAACTTAGTCATTTCTGGCTTTTGATTTAAAGTGAGCGAGGTGAGACTCTTCTTTTCACTTGAACACTTAGAGGCCATTTCAAGGTTATTCACTGGCCTAATTTCAATATGTTGTGTCTCAGGGAATAGAGGTCTGATGAAAGGGTGAAAGATGGGGGGATCAGACAATTGGAGCAGTCAGGACACACACAACATTTACCAAGTTCACTGTCTTATACGGGTGCAGTTTGTGAAACCCCAAAGCAATTATAATAGTAATACCAAAGGTCACTGATCACAGTTCACCATAACAAATAAATAATAATGAAAATTTGAAATATTGAGAGAATTACCAAACGGTGACATGGAGACCTGAAGTGACCAAATGCCATGGAAATATGTCACCATAAGATTTGTTCAATACAGGGCTGCCACAAAACTTTAACTCATAAAAAATACAATTATCTGGGAAGCACAATAAAGTGAAGCACAGTGAAACAAGTGCCTGTAGGTGAGTGTTGCCCACACTGTACCAGATTACTCTCGTACCCTAAGGATGAAAACACAGAAGAAGCTTCTACAATCTGTGATAACCACAGAAACCCTGTGTGGGGGATGCTATTAGATGCCAGGCACTGTGCTAAGGGCTTTACCAGCATCTTTCCAGGATATCCTCACTGTCCATCTACAAGGAAGTACTGTTAATATTCCCATTGCAGATGGAGAAACTAAAGTAACAGGCTTAAGGTAACTCAGAGTTGTTCCTGGCAGAACTGGGATTCTAAGCCCAGCAGTTGGACTCCTACATTAAAAGAGTAAAGTCAGTTCCAAAGAGTTAATACTTAACCATAGAACTTGTGTTCACTTTGGGAAACTTCAACTGAGGACCTACCATATGCTCAGTGTTGATATTTCTGCTTCAAGGGAGCTAATATAGAAAATAATTTCAGTGAAACTATCTTTTTTGATCACATGTTTTTATATACTATCCATTTATGGGCATTTTGTCTGATCTTTGCAAGTCCATTACAAATGCCTTGAGGGCAAGGATGCAACCACTCGCCTTATCCCCTTTTGCCAGTCCACCATTATACACAGCAAAGTTTTTATTTCATTTATTCATTTTTAAAAATCAACTTTAGTATTTAGAGTAGCTTTAGGCTTACAGCAAAATTGAGTGGAACTTACAGAGAGTCCCCACGTGTTCCCTACCCCTTTCCCCTCCCATCAACATCCCTCACCAGAGTGGAGGGTTTATTACAGTCAATGACCCCATACTGACACATCATTACCAACCAAATCCATAGTTTATGTTATAGTGTTATGTATTCTATAAGTTTTGCATCCACCATTACAGTATCCTGCAGAATGGCTTCACTGCTCTAAAAATCCTCTCTGCTCTATTTCTTCATCCCTCTCTGCTCTCTTACCCACTGGCAAGCACTGTCTCCATAGTTTCGCTTTTTCCATTGGGTCCTACAGTTGAAATTATGTTTCCCTTGTAACTCAGTCAGTAAAGAATCTGCCCGCAGTGCAGGAGACCTGGGTTCGATCCCTGGGTTGGGAAGATCCCCTGGAGAAGGAAATGGCAACCCACTCCAGTATCCTTGCCTGGAGAATCCCACGTGACAGAGGAGCCTTGTGGGCTGCAGTCCATGGGGTCGCAGAGAGTCGGGCACGACTGAGTGACTAACGCTTAACGCTTAACATGCAAAAGAAAGTATGTATTGTTTTCAGATTGACTTCTTTCACTTAGTAATATGCATTTATGGTTCCTCCATGTCTTTTCATGGCTTGATAGCACATTTGTTTTTACCACTGAATAATATTCCATCATCTGAATGTTCCACAATTTACCCATTGACCTGCTGAAGGACATCCTGGCTCCGACCAATTTGGGAAATCGTAAATGTCTTCTATAATCATCCATGTGCAAATTTTTGTGTGGATATAAGTTTTTATCTTCTTTGGGTAAACACCGAGAAGCATGGTCGCTGGATTGTGTAGTAAGAATATATTTAGTTTCGTAAGAAACTGCCAAACTGTCTTAAAAATTTGCTATACCATTTTGTGTTTTTACCAGCAATAAATGAGAGTTCCTGTTACTTCACATCTTCACCAGCATTTAGCGTTGTCTGGGTTCAGGATTTTGGCCATTCTAATGAATGTGCAGTGGCATCTCTGTCTTTTTCAAAATTTGTTATTCCCTAATGACATACTCTGTTGAAAACCTTTTTATATGCTTATTTTGCATCTACATATCTCCTTTAGTTAGTTGTTAGTTCAGGTTTTGCCCCTTTTTAATCTGGTTGCTCATTTTATCATTGTTGAGATTTTAAGAGTTCTTTGAATATTTTGGATTAAAGTCCTTTATCAGATATTTTTCAAAACAGTGCATTTTAATTGAGGACTGAAAACTCCAGTACGTACAGGGGACAGGCAGACCATGGAAAAAAATGAAGCCAGCTACATGTAATTCAGAAAGAAGTAGAATTCAGGCCACAGTGAGCTGAGGAGTGTATGCTAAAATTTGCTTTTCTGAAAAGCAGACCATGATCTACATCTTCTGATTTTTCGAAAGAAACCAGAAATCCAGAATTTGATGTGCATCCTTCCAATTGTTAAAACAATTGCTTTAATTCTGTTTAATAATTCCAATTGTAGGCTGCTATCCAAAAGTCTACAAGCAATAAATGCTGGAGAGGGTGTGGAGAAAAGGGAACCCTCTTACACTGTTGGTGGGAATGCAAATTAGTACAGCCACTATGGAAAACAGTGTGGAGATTCCTTAAAAAGCTGGAAATAGATCTGCCATATGACCCAGCAATACCACTTCTAGGCATACACACTGAGGAAACCAGATCTGAAAGAGACACGTGCACCCCAATGTTCATCGCAGCACTGTTTATAATAGCCAGCTCATGGAAGCAACCTAGATGCCCATCAGCAGACGAATGGATGAGGAAGCTGTGGTACATATACACCATGGAATATTACTCAGCCATCAAAAAGAATTCATTTGAATCAGTTCTAATGAGATGGGTGAAACTGGAACCCATTATACAGAGCGAAGTAAGCCAGAAAGATAAAGACCATTACAGTATACTAACACATATATATGGAATCTAGAAAGATGGTAACGATAACCTTATATGCAAAAAAAAGAAAAAAGAGACTCAGATGTATAGAACAGACTTGTGGACTCTGTGGGAGAAGGCGAGGGCGGGATGTTTTAAGAGAACAGCATCGAAACATGTATATCTAGGGTGAAACAGATCACCAGCCCAGGTTGGATGCATGGGACAAGTGCTCAGGCCTGGTGCACTGGGAAGACCCAGAGGGATGGGGTGGAGAGGGAGGTGGGAGGGGGGATCGGGATGGGGAATACATGTAAATCCATGGCTAATTCATTTCAATGTATGACAAAAACCACTGCAATGTTGTAAATAATTAGCCTCCAACAAATAAAAAATAAATAAATAAATAAATAAATAAATAAATAAATAAAAAAAAAAAAAAAAAAAAATAATTCCAATTGTTAAAATTCTAGTTGTTAAAGTAAATTTGATTTAAATACTTGTATAAAGCATTTTAGCTGAGAGACACTGGAAAGGCAAACACACACACACAAACTAGTTTAGGGCTTGCTAAGAAACAGGTTGGAGGGATTTGGGGACTGACAATAGAAGTAGAAAACTGGTGGCTTCTAGGCTGAGTTGAACAGCTATTGAGATGATGGTTAACCCCTAGGGGTTAACCTGTTTTTCTAGCAAGTCCTGAACTAGTTTTTTTCTTTTTCTTTCTGCCTTTCCAGAGTCTCTCACCTAATCCTTTATACAAATATTTTTTTTAATCTAAATCTTCAATTCCTTTCTTTCCCCTTACATATCTCTATCTCTGCCTCCAGACAATTTTTAAGATGAACATTTCAAGTTAGAGTTCCCTCTTCCTAACCCCTCTGCTCTTTCTTTTTTTTGTTTTTGTGCTCCCTTATTGAATGACCAAAATTATGTTCTGGGAAAAAAATCTAGTAACTCAGCTCAGAGACTGGCCATAAATATCTGATGCTTATCACTGTATTAAGTCAATAGTTTAATTTTATAGACTGATGATGACTAACTCTGCTGTAGGAAAAATTTTTGCTCCCAATTTTTCTCAAGACCTTTAGTCAAGGTTCAGAAAAATGGGATTAGCTAAGGGAATGGTTTTCAGGAACTCATTTAAAACACATTCTTGACTCTTAGCACCTGCTCTCGTTTGCACTGCATAAAGAAATCCTGCACAGGGATATAAGAGTATGGTTTTATCCCCACCATCACGATGATTAAAGACTGATATTTACTGAATGTATCTATGTAGTAGGTATTATACTAAGGTGTTACATGTTTTATTCTCACTTATCAAAATAAACTGGCATCTTATCCAATTATCAGTCCCATTTATAACAACTATAGCTCTATTTTCAGTTTTGATGCTCACAGAAGCATAGAAATATTAAAGTTTAAAAGACTGAGAGCTTACATAAGGAAAGAAAAAAAAGCCTATCTAACCTATTTAAAAATAATTTAAAAAATTTAAAAACCTATTTGAAAATAATTTAAAAGATTTTAATGACTCCTCCACCTCTTTCAGTTACTCATTTTGGTATATAATGATTATTACTATAAATTCTTCTATTTCATATACAGCCCACAAATTGTGGGACTTCCTTTGGAGTTTTATCTAGCAGTTCATCTAGAATGTTGCTTTTTCCAACTGAGATTTTAAACTAGGCTATTTACTTGTGTTGAGACCTCCTTTTATAGTACACAGACCTCTCTCTGAAACCCCCAGAGTATCATCTGAATTGAGAAATAGTATGTGTCTGCATATATGTGTGTGTTTAATTCAGAGATACATAAACACAAAAGCAAAATAAAATATCTGCTTAATGTCTCTTTAAGCCAACAGTATTATTCAGGGCTGGGGTCAAATCTTGGCATTTAGTTGCCATTATCACATATTGTACATCAACCATGAACTAAGTAGTTGAGATAAACAATGCCAGGGGCTTTTTTCTGTGGACTGGATAGAAAACTTGGTATGTCAAGCCCTAAAACTTCCTGTCTTTGTAGAGCCCTTGATTAAATTACCTGTCTTATATCCTCCTCTTTGTGACGGGCTTTTTAACAGTTCCCAGACATGATCAGCAGTCGTAAAATATAAAATGCTCTTCATGTATTGATTAGTAATTTATTTGTCATTGTGTTCATCTAACCAACTGTATTTAGATCATAAACTATTTTCTCTTCACTTTACAGATGCATAAAACAAAGCTAATGATAGTGGCATGAACCTTGTTTAAGTTTCCATGTCCAGAAAATGAGGGAAAAGAGCATATGAGTGTTTGTATGCATTTGTGCGTGAGCAGTAGGACCATCAGCTGTGTATGGGGTTGGGTTGATTTACAGCCTCTGATTTTTTTTCTCTCCTACACCGTCTCCTTTGATGGCCATCTATCTCTACTCATCATGCAAATGGTTTTGGGTAGTGATATCAAGGACCCTTGAAACAGTCTGTTCAGTAACATGTACACTGTGGTAAAGAGAACTGATTACTGAAAACTTGGAACTATCTCTCTGGGTTCTCAAGAAAAGACCAAAGACTGGATTCCAAACAGCAGTGATATAAAGAGAGATCTGAGTATCCTGAAGCAAAGAGAAAATGCTCAGAGAAAGCGAAAAGGACAGCCTGGGAAAGACACACTATCCCAGTAGCCTACAAACCCAAACCAAGAGCTGATGTTTCCTGCTGGTCCAGGCCTATTACCAGGCCTCAGGGAACTCAGCCAGGGGACCCAGTCTTGCATAGGGAGAACCACGGAGTGGAGCCAGGAGGACAGCATGGACTCTTCCTGCAGCCAGCAGGTAGATCCTAAGCCAGAGAGAACCTGATTAGGTAGGGTCAAGCTTAAGAGAGAGCCTTATCTTCTGAAAAGTGGATGCAGGGGCAGACTTACCCTCTGTCTGAATGAAGTTGTGGGTCTGCATGGGATTACAGAGTTATTTTCATTCCACTTTTTCTTCTCTTAACTACCCAACCCTGGGTTTCTGACATTTTCCCCCCTCAAGCTTGCTTTTAAAGATTTCATTCTGTATTCACTAAACTGATTTACTTTCAGCCTGAAACTTAAAAGTAAAATGTCCTCCTTTCTTTGATTTTTTTTTAGTTCAGATTCTTTATTACAAAGACATAATAGACAGGATACTGTCAAACTCTATCTGTTGGGTCAACACTACCATGCTCCTTGGATACAAGTTGTTCTCTATTTTCAAATCCTCAGAAAATAAAGGACATGACTGAACCCCTGATCCTCCTCTCCAGAAATCCCTGCACAACTTATTTATTAAGAGAGTGGTGACTTTCTTTATTTTTATTTAACAGACACTTTTGTAACACCTGTTATATGCCAGGAGCTGTTTTGAAGTACTATACAAATATTAACTCTTTTAATTCTCACAGCAACCTAATGAAGTTGGTTCTATGATTATTCCATTTCACAGATGAAGAATCTGAGTCGTGGAGACGTGACCTGACTTGCCTCAGTTGTGCAGTGAAACTGGACTTCCAGCCCAGGTATTCTGACTCCAAGTCCTTCACTCGTAACCATCACTTCGTGCTGAATTTCAGTCCTCCTGATATTCACCACCTGTACTTAAAAAAAAAAAATCATTTGGTACTAACTTTTCTTCCTTATGTGGGAGTAAGATTATACAATGGGATCCCTTATTTGTTCAAGCTAAGCCTCCAGTGTTCACTTACCACTTCATTCTACTTGTATTGAAAATACCCTGACTATGTTTTTAGCTCAAGCCTTTATGCTTAGTCACAGGACTGCTAGGGGCTCTGAGGACCCTGCACAACTGCTTTTTAGGGCTTAAGGATAGATATGACCAAACCTGGAACCTTTTTCTGGGCCAAAACCACACAAAGAAAGAAGAGAAACAACTCAATAGGCAAGGGTGCTCAGTTAAGCCACATAGTTGAGATTCTTAGAAGCTGGTATCATCTGTGCCACCCATGATGAGTCACTTCTACAATCCCTGCCTTCTTATGGGCTGGAGCTTGGTCTTGACAGCGAGGAATTTCAGCGGGAATAGATGTCACCAGCTCCTTATACAGTCACAAAACCACATCTGTTGGATTCAGAGCTGTGGAATACCCACACTGCCTTCCTTCTTGCCTGTGAAGCGCCTCCCCAACATCCAAAGGGAGAGAGGGTGTGGGGAGGGGAAGTCAGAGAAGGCAAAAGGAGAAGAGAGGAGGAGAGGAGGAAAGGAAATTCTTTCATGAAGTCCCCAAATAGACCTTTAACCTCTGGACTGCTCTTTCTGACTCCCTTCCAATATGTATTCCATATTTTGTACTGTGAAACTCCCACCTAACCTCAGAATTCTGCTGCTTAAGATGCTCCACGACTTCTGATTGCCTGAAGTTTAAGTCTAAGCTCCCAAGAATGGGAGACAAAGTTCTTGATAATCCAGTCCCTGCTTGTTCCTTCCATTTTGCCTCTCAACTCTTTCCATATTCCTATATTCTCTTTCTCCTTGCTTCATCTCCCTTCTCCTCCTCTTTCCTCCTTTCTTCTCTCCTCCTGTCTCTGTCTTTCTACCTCAGCCTACCTCCCCTCTGCCCCTCTCCCCCTTACCCTCCATCCACGTTAGACTGACTATAGTTCCCTAAAACAACTACCATCCCTCTTATTTCCTGATCCTCCCTCTGCCTGAAATTACTTCTCCTATTCCTTTAATCTGTTGACTAACTCCTCCTTAATCCCTAGGACCCCACCAAGCTTTTCTGCAGGAAGCCTATTCCTTGACCTCGCCCTCTTTCTGCCTCATGTTAAGTCTTGCATATTGTACCTCATGGTATTTTATTTTCCAGTCAATGTTCTTCCCTCCCACTTTTCAAAGGAAGGGATGGCATCTTTGTCCTGCTATCTCTACAAAACACAGTGTCTGGTACATGGAAGACAGAAGAAAATATTAGTTGAATAAATGACATCAATAGTTCATAGCTGCTTAAGCTGGTGCCCATCCCAGGCAAGGGTTTCAGTCTACTTTCCTCACGGATTAGAAGTCAGACCCAAAAGGAGGTCAAGTCATTTGAACAGAGCTTGAAGCTATTCATATTACAGCTAGGATGAGAAACCAGACTCTTGGGCTGTGAGTTTCTTGATGATGACGAAGAGGAACACATCTTACTTATCTCGTGACTCCAGTGCAGAGCATCGCGTCTGGAAAGTAGCAGCTGCCTAATGAATGAATGAATGAGTACAACGGCGCCAGTTTCTTTCCACTGCCTAGGGCGACGTGGAATAGCAACTCAGCAGTATTACATTTGGTTTAATCATACTTGACAATGAACCTGAACAATTAGAGCCCTAGGATTCAGATTGGTGTACAAGTTACCTGCTGGCAAGATTTACCAGTCATGCTGACAATTGCCAAATTGCTTTTACTTTGTACAACACTGACATAAAATGTCTTTGCTTCCTGCATTGATGCATTGCAATGGTTGATTTGGCATCATATTCAGAGGTGGCCCAGATATACTGTTACCACCATTCCAACAGTAAGAGGCTGCTGCTATTTTTAAACTTCCCCTGGAAAGTAGATGATATGATTTGCTTGCTTATCCATTCTGATGTCACTCCAAGCTCCGGGGAGGAAAGTTCCTCTTTACATCCTGCTAAAATTGCTTCTACCTTGTATTTGGAATGTTTCTCCTTACAGGTCAGATGACAGCTGATAGGCAAGATTTCTGCTCTAGTGACTGCCAGTGTTCCTGGCTGAGTAGACAGCACAGATAAGAGAAAGTAAGCCACCCTGTGCTGCTAACACAGACCGCATGTATGCAGGGACTGGTTAGCACCCTCATCTGAGCAGTGTTTAACAGGATTACAGAGGAGTTGCATACAGGGGTCATTCTGTTGGTTTTCTGAGTGCAAAGAGTGACCTAAAATAGCCAGAATTTCAAATTTTAACTTTCCACTTAAGGAACTTGCTTCAGGTTCATACACTTATTACCTTCTCTGGACCTCTTCCCCGCCCCGCACCTTCCCTACCTCCCCGCCCCAATCTATAAAATAAGCCTGATAATAACATAACTATCTTTGGTGTTTGGTAAGTGTAATTCAGGTAACACTTCATATAATGCTTAGCACATGGTGGACAGTAAATATTACAAGCATACACATGCATATGCATACCTCCCAGGGCTCTGAGCAATCATTCTAATGGTTAAATCAACATCTGTGCTGTGTCTTTTTGTTTGGGGACTAACATTTGAAAACACTGTGTTTTTTTTTTTTTTTCTGTTTGTACCTTCTTAATCCCTCTATTGATTATTTGCAGCCCTGGACATGCTCTGAGGACTTCCTGATATCTTCCAGTCCACACAGGACCTCCCAAAACAAATTTTTCATTCCTGGCTATAGCTTGGGGCTTCCCTGGTGGCTCAGAATGTAATATGCCTGCAATGTGGGAGACCCAGGTTTGATCCCTGGGTCAGGAAGATCTCCTGGAGAAGGGAATGGCTATCTACTCCAGTATTCTTGCCTGGAGAATTCCAAGGACAGAGGAGCTTGGTAGGCTATAGTCCATGGGATCACAAAGAGTCAGACATGACTGAGCAACTAATACTACCACCAAGTATTTTATTAGACTATTCCAAATGTGCATCTTGAATTTGGTGAAAATCAGTTCTTTCAATATAGTAATAGAGGTAGTAGAAGGAAAGAGAGTGAGAATTTCATTTATGCATATGGAAGATAGCAAGAAGGCAGTGGACAACCTACCTGTCTCTTTCTTCTTCTCATCAAAATCTTTTAATCTGTACAGCATCTTAAGAAAAAAAAAACCTTTTCTATCATAATCATCATCTTAGATTTCTAAATCAAGACAATGATGAACTTGCTACTTGCCACTTTAAAAAAAAGAAAAAAAACCAACATAGGGGACTTCCCTGGTGGTCCTGTGGCCAAGACTCCATGATCCCAATGCCGGGGGCCAGGGTTTGATCCCTGGCCAAGGAACTAGATCCCACATGTCAAAAGTAAATAGTCCACATGCTGCAACTAAAAACTCACATGCCACAGTTAAGACCTGACACAGCCAAATAAATAAATATTTAAAAAGCAATATAAAGTAGCATTGCGCTGGTTCTACCTCACCAGCTAGACTGTGATATCTTTACCAGTAGAATGCTTACAGCTTCTAACCTCTAATTAGGACTTTGTCAGCTTGGTGGTGGGTGTAGAGGAGCTGGAGGAAGTGATGGGAACTGCATGGGTCTTTCTGTCTAGCAACATGGCAGAACGGGACTTACCCTGCAGTCTCTGGAATGCATAGTCAGAGGTCCACCTGACCCCTAGATATGATGACTTTGAGGGGGCATTTCAGCATTGGCATGCTCACTCAAGGGTTCAGCAGCCTCCTAAGCTGTGTGGAGCACACAGATCACGGGTCCCTGGGTGGGTCCTCAGAGAAGGTCACCGACTTGCTTATTTCTCATAATTCTCCCCATCAGAGAAGTGTGTTGACACAAAGGAGAAGTTGTCTCTGTGGGTCCAACTGTTTGTTGCTACTGCTGGCTTTGACTCTTCCTGCCTCTTTCCAGGGATGGGGTCCAGACTAGGGTGATAGCTTTGATAAGATGCGGAGGGGAGAGGAGGGGGGCAGCTCTTTAGAGCAGGGCAATCTGGCAAAAATACTGAACCCATTAGGATGCACGTAGGGGGCTTGACCCACAAGTCTGCCCTAGTTTCAGTGCTGTCAGAAATGCTTGGTGAAGTAATTAAAACATACGTTTGTCTGACAACTCAGACTTTTCCAAAATTCCTTCACACTCAGAGCCCCATTTTGTGCACAAATCAGCTCAGCTCTGCAACGAGTCTCATGTTACAGCTGAAGACAGGGATATCAGAGAAGTTAACTGTCTTCTCCAAGACCACATGATACTTATGTTATCAGGGACTGGAGTCTCTCAATGATATGTTCATGTCTTTTAATGTTTTGATCCTAGTACCTAATACAGAGCCAGGCTATCAGAAGTCTGTTGAATAAATGAGACTGGGCTGGAAGCCAATTTTCTCTCCAGGATTAGGGTCGCCAGATTAGGCAGGTAAAAACACAGGAGTCTCAGCTAAATTTAAATTTAAGATAAACAAGAAATATGTTTTCAGTATAAAAGTGTCCCATAGTCATCTCATGAATATCTCTCTTGCTCTCACTTTCTCATCATTTTTTCAGTCCCCCTTTTATTTTAATAGGATACATTTCAATGTCTTCCCATTTGAAATCTTTGTTGTCAACAACTAAAATTCACTAAAATCTCCAAATGCTGACATTTGACTTTCTACTCATTGAATACGTCAATAAAATACTTTCAATATATTTTGAATCAAATACAAAAAAATTAAGACAATTTGCTCACAAAAACCCTAAAGTTTCTTAAACTGATTTACTAAGTAATTCCTTAGCAGATTAAATATTTCTAAAATGTGACTTGTGAGGAGTAGCAAAGAGTAAATGTGTGTTCTGCCATGTTAAATTGTTTTGTATTAAATGTCAGCTTTGTCACAAAAATTTGTAGTTGAATTTTTCTGTGTGTTTATTAAAATACTTCTAACATTTTCCACTACAGTTGTTATGTTTAACAAGCTTATTATTTGAGAATAAGTTGAGAAAAATTATTATCAGAAAGTTGCAAAGATGGTATACAGAGTGCTCCAATACTGCTCAGTCAGTTTGTCTCATTTTTAATGTCTTACATAATTGTGGCACATTTGTCATATATGAAACCAACATTACTATTAACTGAATTCTATACATTACTAACATTATTTTAGTCTTTCTACTGAGGTACTTCTTTTATTCTAGGATATTATTCCATTTAGGATACCACATGACATTTTGTTATATATCCTTAGTCTCCTTTGGTCTATGGCAATTTATTTGTCTTTCCTTCTGAGTTTTGGGGCCGATTATTTGGTAGAATGTCCCTAAATTTGAGTTTGATGTATTTCTAATGATTAGCCTGGGGTATGGGTTTTGGGGAGGAAGACCACAGGGGTGACGTACCCTTCACATCACATCATACAGGGACACATACTATCAACATGACATCACTGGCGAGGTTAACCGTGATCGCTTGATTAACAGTCTTGCTAGGGGCCTCTACTCAGAAGGCATCTTTTCCCCTTTCCATAGTCCATGTAATCATGTATTAAAATATGGTTCACATACTATATATGACCACGAAGGAAGCTGGGAGTCCACAATAGGATTCAAGGAAAGCCCTATGGCTTATTTTAAGGCAACTATTGATGATGATACTTTGTTGGAAGATGAAAAATGTAAAACAAATGTTAAACACTACAAGATACAAGGACAGTAAGCACCACAGGAGCTGTCCTAGGCAAACTAGGACAAATGAACAACTTACTTAAGTCTGTCTGCCACTGTGTATGTCCCTTCCCTTGGAGGCCAAGGTTTTGGTAAAACTCACAGCAGTTATCTTCTTCAAGATGATGAGAATCCTGTTCAAGATCATACACTGGTAGAATTTCTCTCTCCACTATCCAGCAGCTGGTACCTTGTCCAGTTAATCTGCCATGCTGGGTTCCTAAGAGGGGCCACCCAGGGGAATATCCAGCTACATGTAACTCCACATGACTAATATTTTGTCCCAAACCATATGAGCTGGGCTGGATCACACAGAGATTTTGAAAATGTCTCTTTTTTCTTTGATTCTCCTCCCTCAGAACAGCATCTGCCATAGATCTTAAGCTGTCACTCTTTTGTCCCTTTCTCCAGGGATTTTAGGGCAAAGGATGGGCCAACTGAGAAAATTTCCAGAGTCCCATTCTTCCAAGGAGAAAGCCAAAGAGGAAAGTGAGATGAGTTTTGCAGTCTTTTCACCCTGCACTCAATGAGAAAAGCTGCATTCCTGGGGAAGGTGGTGGGCAGAGCATTGCAACACACTGGTCTCGTAGTGCATGCATGTGTGCGGCTGGCATTTTGCTCTTTGCTTTGAGTATATATCAGAGTCAAGCTCAAGCCAGGCAGAGGACAGTGTGTGTGTGTGTGTGTGTGTGTGTGTTGGGGGTGCAGGGAGATGGCAGCTTATACCCCTGATACTCATAAATTCACTTAAGTTATCGAATACTTGTCATGGGGTATGCACTGGACTACTTCTTGGAGATAAACAAATACGACACAAAACCCCTGGCCTTATGGAGTTCATGGTTTCAATCAGAATCTTTCTCTCTATAATAGAAAACTGAAAATTAGACTTTCTAAGCCCAATCATAGTAATGTCCATATTTTCAGGCAGTCCATGGCTTGGATTCTGAATGGGAGCCAAATAAACCCACCAGCTGCACACTTCCTGTGCTCAGAGTGTTGGTCCAAATTCAAATGCAACCTGGAAATAGCTACCTAGGAGGAGCAGTAATGCTGAACAAGGGTGTCTTGGTTTACAGCTGGCGCTTGGTGGTTGGGAGAAATCATGGATTTTGGTTCTTGTGGTATTTGCTCTCTGAAGTGCGTATGATGTTACGACAATCAATGGCATCTTTATGACAGACATAAATAGTAGTAAGAGATGTATACTTTTGTTGGTATAATTTTCTCTCATTTTCATCGTTAGGCTTCTTCTGGCTTGAGCCTTATGATGACTTGGTGCTGGGCCCAGATCATGTTTCACTGAGGGTTTGTTTTGGGAGTTAAGGATTGTTCCTTCACCCCACTAGGAAAATTAAACCCTTCTCACGGGAAGCACGGGTCTAGAAAAATCTATTTTGCAACTGTGACTAACCATATCTTAATGTAGGTAAGTGGACCCTTGCCTGCGTGTGTATCCCTTTTGTTGGAGTCTACTGTTTCTCTTAGTCTGAGCAGGACTCCGTGGAGGGTGTGTGGGCCCCCTAAAACCAAGAGGCCAGCCTTCACACCCAGAGAGGTGTCCTATGGGCAGCTGTAGAATCACAGAACATCAGTGTTGAAAACAGAGGGGTGACCTGAGTTAGGGCTTCTTACTTACCCAGCAGAGATCAGTTCAGTGGTGGAGCAGACTCGAGTGTCCAGGCATTAAGACTGCTAACCCAAGTTTCCTTCTGCGCAGCCATAGACCATGGGTGCTGTTCTACTCTGCTCTCAGCTGGACCCAGATTAATGTTGGCCTTCAAAGGATTGAGGGAAAATAAGAGCCACAAATCTTGAGTGAAAGAGAAATTGAGATTTTGAGAATGAAGAAATGATTGACAGAGGGAGAATTTAATAAATCTCTTGCCTGTATAATATATCCCCTGATGACAAACAAATTTACTCTGGAGGTTGGCCAAAAGACTACCCCATCTATGAAATAACCCACCAACTCCCTGACCACCATCCATGGAGGGTCTTGGGGATGGACCTCCTTCATTCTCCTTAACTTCCTGCTGGACCCAGGGTGGGGATATCAGCAAAATGAGGTTCCTGGTAAAAATTGTTGTTGTTGTTCAGTCTTGAAGTCATGTCTGACTCTTTGCAACCCCATGTAGCCTGCCGGGTTCCTCTGGTAAAAATAGAGTGGGTTAAATATTTAAAAGACGATCCACAAAGGCGGTCCTCTCTGTGTTCTCTGACAAATTTGGGTTTTCAACACAGGAACTTTCATCACTGTCATTCTTCCCCTCATAAATATAAGCTCCATGTTTAATTTCATATACAATTAATATTTAATTTTTCCATATATAATTAATGCATGAATGGCAAAAGTATATGATTCTGGAGTGGTGGATGGACTTACAACCAATAAAGTTGCATGCTGCCAAATGAGTGGGTACTTAAAATTCCTTCTTCCCTTTCCTCTACAACAGAAACTTTATAAACTTCATTTAGCTGAAAGCTAAGGTTGGGGGCAGAAATCTTTGACTGTCTGAAGTTTGTTTCAGACTTGGGAACTCAGAAAGAAAGTCGGTGCTCATAAAGTGTATGTGGCGTGTACTGACTAGAGACATAGAGGCCCATGCCTATATTCTAGCCTCCTGAACATCCTTCCTAATTCTCCCTACACAGGTTCTCCTCATCCTAATTAGAAGTTTCTAAATGAGCCAAGCTGAAATTTCTTTGGCTGACCCCATATAGTAAAACATAGGCTTGGTTGAAAGAGAACCCTAAGCTGGAACCTAGAGGAAAAGATCAGGCAGTGTTGGTAGTCCTGAGGGTCAGCTGGTTGGGGAGGGGCCACCCGTGGCCTGATCAGTGTAGGCAGGTTATGAGGGGTGAAGAAAGGATGGCGTTAATTAGTGTCTGTGATTTTTGACACTCTCAGTCCATGACATGGCATGGCCTTTCTGCAAAGAGCCAAGTAAATTATGTTCCTGGTGACCCAGGATGGTCACAAATGGAAGATTTTCATTGGCGGCAAACCTGCTTCATTACTTTCCACTGGGGGTTCCAACCTGAATCCATGGGCTCAAGTGTGGAAGTAATATTGTTTCTCCATTTCCCACAAATTAAATTAACTTCAGTTCCTACCCTGTGGTGTCAGGATTCAATCTTATTTTTCATCCCAACCTCCATTTGAGGGTGAGTTTTTAGAATCTCATATAGGACCCACTTCTTGAAGAGATGCCCATGGGCTTCAGTGGGCAGTCCACTCTCTCATGGAAGAGGCGTCCACCACTGTGCTACCTTCTTGCCCTCCTTTCTGCTGCTTTCATAGTGTGCTTGAGTCTATGGAAGGAACTCTAGGTAGGGCTATGAATCTCAGGCCAAAGACATGTCGCTCCCTGCACTGTTTGGTTGATCCTTCAACATCCTCCCACCCCTTCAGACATCACCAGGAGCTGCCCCCAGACCTCATTCTTACCCCACCTCTTGCCCTAGAGAATCCCGTTGCAAGCAAGTCAATCTTTTCTCCCTCTCCACATTTCTCTCCATGGTCTCTTGCACTCTGTCATAAAACCCAAATATCTTCAGTGGGTCTAGCTTCTGAAAACAACAGCATGAAAATCATTCTCCAGAAGCAGCAAACAATAAAGCCTGCTGTATACCTGAGCAGTAGGAGAATAAATAGGAAATTGTGGGAGAAAAACAAAAACTGCCCCAGCTACCACTTAGAATAATCAGAGATAGGGACACAGCATGATTGTCTCCTTCCTCCCTCCCTTCCTTTCTTCCCTGTTTTCTTGAGGTCTTGCTGGCCATTGAGGGCAGGCCATCATGGCTGCCCATCCCATTTCCTCTGGTCCAACAACATAGACAGCTTAATGGTTTGACTGCCAAGCTCTAGGTCCTGCGCCAGGCACTTTCTTCAGATGCACTGAATCTGACCAGAGCTCCTCCAGGCCAACTCAGTGGCTGAAATCTTTGTCTCCCTTGGTGTTTATTTGTTTTGTTTTGTTTTTGTTTATTTGGTCAGGAGCATCTTCCAAAGGCCTGCTGTCTCTAGGTCAAGGCTATCCTTCTTAACCTCCTTCACTAACACTTCTTGCCTGGTTCCTTAAGGTATTTGAGTTGAAATGTCTGACTCAGATCTACCTATGGAGGGAGGGACTGTTGGGTGAGGCAATGAGCTTCCTGTTATTGGACCACCATCTGCCCAGGACCTAATGGAAGCTATTTCTGACTGGACATAAAATTATTATGGATTTGGTCTCATTTATTTATTTTTGCTTTTGTTTCTCGTGCCCAAGAGACAGATCTGAAAAAATATTTCTAAGACTGATATTTTATTTATTTATATTATTGAAATATAATTTAGGTACAGTATTATGTTTGCTTCTGGCACATTACATAGTGATTTGATATTTACATGTATTATGAAATTATTACCATGGTAAGCCTAGCAACTGTATGTCCCACACATAGTTATTACAACATTATTGGCTATATTTCTTATGATATATATTACATCCCTGAGACTTGTTTATTTTATAACTGGAGGTTTCTACCTCTTAATCCTTTTCATTTATCTTATCCCCTCCACTCCCTTTCTCTCTAGCAATCATCCCTTTGTTTTCTGTACCTATGAGTTGGTTTTCATTCTGTTTTATTTTTTAGATTTTACATATAAATGAGATCATTTAGTAACTCTCTTTCTCTGACATCTCTCATTTACCATAATAGCTTCTAGATCCATCAATGTTGTCACAAATGGCAAGATTTCCTTTTTCTTTTTTGGCAGGGGGGGCTGAATAATAGTCTATTGTATATGTATACCACATGGTTATCAAGTCATCTATTGATGACTTTAGGTTGCTCTATTTTTGACATCAGTCTTAGGAATATTTTTTCAGATCTATCTCTTGGGCAAGAGAAACAAATGCAAAAATAAATAAACGAGACCAAATCCAACTAAAAAATTTTTGCACAGAAAAGGAAACTATCAAAAAGTGAAGGCAGCCTACTGAGTGGGAGAAAATATTTGCAAATGATACATTTGCTAAGAGTTTCCCTGGTGGCTTAGTCGGTAAAGAATCCACCTGCATTGTAGGAGACTGCTGCAATGCAGGAGATGTGGGTTCAATCCCTGGGTTGGGAAGATACCCTGGAGAAGGAAATGGCAAGCCACTCCAGTATCCTTGCCTGGGAAATCCCATGTATAGAGGAGCCTAGCAGGCTGCAACCCATGGGGTCACAAGAGTCAGACACAACTTAGTGACTAAATCACACAACAACATATTTGATAAACAGTTAATATCCAAAATATACATAGAACTCATGCAACTCAACATCCAAAAACAAACAACCTGGTTAAAAATGAGCAGAGGCTATATCTTAAATAGGTGTGTTGGTTATATGCACATATTTATTGGAAACCACTAAACTATGCCGTCAAGGCCTGTGCATTTCACTACATGCAAATTATATCAGATAAAAATTATAAAGGAGCAACAGGGACATGGAAGCAGGTTTTGAAGAAGCTAAAAAAATTGAGCAGAGGACCTGAATAGACATTTTTTCATAGAAGATGTATAGATAGCCGATAGACACATGAAAAGATGCTCAGCATCACTAATCATCAGAGAAATACAAATTAAAACCACAATGAGATATAACTTCACACCTGTTAGAATGACTGTTATCAAAAAGACAACAGATAATAAATGTTGTTGAGAATGTGGACAAATGGAAACACTCCAGCACTGTTGGTGGGAACATAAATTGGTGCAGCCACTATGGAAAACAATATGGAATTTCCTCAAAAAATTAAAAGTAGGACTACCTACAATTTCACTTCTGGGTATTCATCCAAAAAAACAAATAAACAAACAAACAAACCCCAAACCCTAATTTATTAAAAGGTACATGCACCCCAAGGTTCACTGTGGCTTTATATACAAAGCCGTGATATGGAAGCATCCCCGTTTCTGGACTTTTAATACTCATTCAGAGGCTGCTTAGGGTCAACTACCATTCTACCACTTACTAACTCTGACCTTGGACAAGTTAACATACCCCTCTGAGGCAACTTCACCCTTTCTGTGGAGGTACTAATCATTCCCATCTTAGAGGATTGTTGGGGAGATTTGATGAGATATTACATGTGAAGCTTATAGACCAGTGCCTGGCATAAAATAAGCTCTCAGTAAGGTTATTTGCTTTTCCTTTGCTAATTTGCTGAACAGGTTGGCCCATCAGAAGTACAGGTTTCATGGAGTAATTTCAAGATTCATAAAACACAGAATGATGTGAATGTCTTCCTGAGGATGGACATTTCTGTAGAGATTTCTTCCCAGGCTTAATGCCTGGTTCCCCTTGATCTCCCTACAGGCTTTCCCAGGGAAGACAATACTACCATCAAGGCCTTTTCTGAGTAAAGTTTTCTATAGGGAGCATAGGAAAGAGGAAATATATTAGTTTCCTAGGTCTGCTGCAACAAGCTGCCACAAACCAGGAGGTTTAAAAACAGCAGAAATGTATTCCCTCACAGTTCTGAAAATTGGAAATTCAAAATCAAAGGGATAGCAGGGCCATGCTCTCTCTGCAGGCTCTAGAGGAAGATTTTTTTCTTGCCTCTTCTTAGCTCTGATGGTTGCTGGCAATCCTTGACTTTCCTTGGATCAAACTGTTATTACTTTTCTCTGACTCTCGTCTTTTTGTGGACAGTAATAAAAATTGGAATCTTGCATTTGGATAATTTTGTGCATCATTCCAATGCCAGCTGTGCGTTTGCCCATTAGGAAGTGGGCAAGAAGAAATTATAGGTCTGCTGTTCTATAGGATTGATGGTGGCATTGGAACAGGGCAGCTGCAAAATCGGCTCATGGAACTGCTGCTTTGTTACTAAAGCCACTCCTGGTGGCTCAGATGGTCAAGTGTCTGCCTGCAAGCAGGAGATGAGGGTTCAATCCCTGGGTCAGGAAGATCCCCTGGAGAAGAGAATGATTACCCACTTCAGTAGTCTTGCCTAGAATTCCATGGACAGAGGAGCCTAGTGGGCTGTCATCCCTAAGGTCGCAAAGAGTTGGATACGACTGAGCCTTGTTACCAGACATGGTGGATTCTCTGAACTTAGTTTTCAGTCTGATTCTTTCCACTGCTCATTTCACAGTATTATCTGACTACTGAGATTTAACCCTTGGAGATTTAGCCCATGACTTCTTCTCTTTGTATCCCCACATTTTCTAAGTTTGGTATTTGTCTTCTTCTAATCACTTGGGGTTGGAGAATGTAGTGATCTCTCTTTTATCCACCAAGAATGCAGATATTCATTGGGAGCAATATTGGCCAGGTGTTCGAAATCTCATGAGGAAAGTGAGATAGCTGGTATTGTCCAACTGCCAAAGTGAGAATGGCTTCCAGGCCACCCAAAATGTCCCATCCATGGCTTTTGATGGACAGCTCACCACGAATGGAATGCAGAAAGGCTGGTCAAGGACAAATGGCTGTCAGCTACAGGGGATATGAGCGGTGGGAGAAATACTGCACTGATTCTGTCAAAGCCGCTGTTTCCTTTTATCCTAGGATGTAGTTTTCTATCCCTTAACCCTTATGGACAGGAAGCAGGACATTGGAGTCCCAGTACACCAGACTCTTCTTCCTCTTTTCCTTTTCTTAACCTGATTTTTCTTTTCATAACGCCTATTTTTTATAGAGAAAGATTTATCTTGGTGACTGCAGTTCATGAGGTCACAAAGAGTTGGACATGACTTAGCAACTAAACAATAACAACAAAGATTTGTCTGGCTTTACTCACAGATATGGGTAGTGTCTATGTGTGAATGTTTCCCCTGAGATCTGCTTTTTCTCATTAATACTCTGCCTGCTTGATATGCTTACAATATCTCCAGCTGATTTGTATTTGGCCTTAAACTCTGGGCATCTACTGAAGATGGTCCTCGTCTGACCCTTTCTGAATGTTTATGGGCTAATCGATCAGATTACATAAGTAGTTATTATCCCTCATCTCTATTGTTAACATTTCAGCTGTGATGAGAAAGCCCATGGCATTAAACTTTCAGATTCCTAAGAGGGTGGTTCCTCCTCTCCACCATTCACTCAGGAGGACTGAATGAGACCTACATGGCCTGGGAAGCATTTGTACTGCAAAGTCTGGGTCAGGACAGAAGTGGTTCCATTCTGATCAGTTCTCTTAGCATTATTTGTCCAAAGTGGGCACTACTGCTGTTATAGCTACCAGCAGCCCCTCTAATGCCACCATGGCACATAAGGAAACCTGATGTCAATGTGTCAGCATCTTCTCACTGGGCTGGTTGCAAGATGATGAGCAAGCTGCAGTGTGACCATATTTTCTTCTGTTTCCTTCCCTTTTTCTATCATACTGTTTCCTCCGCTAGCTCACTATTTAGGCTTCATGAAGTTCTTGTTTTTATTTCTTATTCAACTCTGACCATCTCTATTGTATTTGGGTTGTAAATGAAGTACACGCTAGTTAGAGACGATAGCTCTGAATGTATTTTATTGTCAGTCACCATCTGGGGAACCATCAAGAAAATCTCTCCATCCTTCTCCCTTATATACTGGAAATTATGGTACAGTGTACCCTAAAGATGGTGCATGATATCATCCAAGATGGGACAGAAACCATTGGAGGCACAGAGCTATAGTCAAGAGAAAGGAGTGAACTGACAAAACCATAAGTCCTCTAAATTCTCTGTAATAACTTTTACAGCTCTTCAATTTCTCGAGTCTTCAAAGATGGCCATTCTAACTCTTCTAGTTTGATGACCTCTTAGTGTTCCTGATAGCTTGGATCCATATCAACTGGGCATGCACGCATGCTAGATCTCTTCAGTCGTGCCTGACTCTTTGTGACCTTATAGATTGTAACTCACCAGCCTCCTCTGTCCATAGAATTCTCCAGGCAAGAATACTAGAGTGGGTTGTCATGCCCTCCTCTAGGGGATCTTCCTGAGCCAGAGGTCAAACCTGCTTTTTCACATCTCCTGCATTTGCAGGAGGGTTCCTTACCACTAATGCCACCTGGAAAGCTCATCTCAAATGGGACGGGAGTCCAAAACCACATGCTGATTGACTGAAAACCTATGTGATACTTCTACCAATGGGGTCTTCTGGTTTTCCTTAAGTACCATTTGGGCATTCATTGAGATTAGGATGCCAAATTTTTCTGCCCAGCTTCATACACTTCCCTCCAACCAGCCTTTCTCTTCTGTTTCCTTATTGGGTAAATATACTGCCCTGACCTGTACATCAATAGAAAAACCTGTTCTCAGAGTCCATATGTATGTGCCTACACTCCTCCAGATATATATACATGAAAACCATCATATCACCAGCCACTGATCTCAGCTGGATTTTGCTGTCACTTTTGAACCAAGAGAATTATAATTTCATAACTTTACCTCTATGGCTGGATACCAACTAATACCTATATTGGTGTGATTTCTTGTACACATGTAGAAAGGAGAATTCAAATGTCCTCACCCCAATTCTACAAACAATTTCCATTCTTCTTAACCCTCCAGCTATAGGTTGGTTGGCTTTCTCTAATTGCCTAAAGCATCATATCTATACCGCTCAAGGTCTCCTTGAGCAAATTGTGAATTAAGAGAATTTGATGGAGCCTGTACATTAAAAAAATTTAAATTAGAAATTTACAATTTGGGAGTTATAAACAGTATTTGTAGTCTAGAGTGGAAAAAAGAATTTGAACATAGATCTACAACACACTTGCTTATTTGTTTTAGCAGGGATACATTTTGTAAACCTTAATTTTTCAGACCCAAAGTATGTACCTATCTCCCATTCCAAAATTCCTACCTCTTAAGCCAATGAGTTGTCACTATGTGGATGCCTTTAATTGATATTTAAAATTCTGTGTATTGATTTAACTTGTATGTATCTTAAAACAATGCCTTTTTCCAAATAATCATTTACTTAAATATCCAATATCCAAAAAGCTGCTGTTCATTTTTGGGGAAATGTGGATCTTTTGGTCTCAGCAGTTTCTCACAGGAGGCCAAGGAGAGGAAACAAGAGCATTTATGTTTATCTGATGCAGGAAGAAAGAACATAAATGGGAGGCGGCAAGGGAGACCCTCAACCTGGCCTTGGTCTGGTCTCATTTAAGATAGAATAAGTCAGAGTTTGATAAATACATTGTGGTCCATTGCTACTGTGCACAGATCCAAGATTTGAAATGGAGAGGTGGCTGTGGGGAGGCATGGTGTTTCCTGTGAAGGAAATGGACATTCCTGCAGAATTACTTATCATTTTGCTTTACTTGCACTATTGGTTCCTTAGGAAAACACTTCCTGTAGCCAATTTAGGGAAAATCAGGTTCCTCATGGAGAGTTAAGTATTCAGGAACCAGAACCAGTACAGCCACAGTGAAGACAGGCCAAACCATAACCATTTGGCAAGTTATTTCATGAGCAGAAGTCCTATTCCTGCCATACCCTCAACTTCTATTGCAGAAAAAGTATCAACTCTACAGAGCAACAAAAATGGGCTCTTCTGGCTATGATTTGCTTAATAGAGAAAATTCTGAGCAGACTAAAGCTTTTTCTTTTTTTTGTTTTTCCAGCAAGATTTCCATGTGTGAAGCAGAACTCCAAACTGTGTAAAGCTTCAGGAAAGTAACTTTTATGGGTCTCCTTCTTTAGCTTAACAAGTGCCTCCATCACCATTGAAGAGTGTTTTGAGGTGAAAAGACAGAATCAATCAGTGAGGACTTACTCTACTCACCACCTCTGGAAATATCTGATCATCTCTGCACAAGAAACGGGATAAAAAAAATTAACACATCTAACTTTTATGAAAGATATACATCCTCTACGCTCTGTAATCTCAATCTGGATACATGTTATGTGCTGTGAGCAGTGATTTATGTATGTGTTTTATATCCCTTGATACCAGAGAAAGCCACTCTATCTATACCTTCATTCAAGTGAAACAGTGCATGAGTGAGACAGAGAGAAAAGGCAGTGCAGATGGAGAGAGAGAAGCAGAGATCAGTGATATACCAGCTGCACTGATACTGAAATAAACACCAATAATCGCCAAACATCCCATCAGATAATTGAGCCAGCTGCTCCAGTGTAAGATGGAGATGGGTTTCATTCATCTTGCTCTCCTCCACAGCACCTAATACAATGTATGCTGTTTAAACAGCTGCTCAATAAATGTTGGATGTTGAATGAAGTCCCTTAGGAATGGAAACAGGCTGTTTGGTGGATGGGTGGAGGGATGCTGGGAGAAGAGTGTTGGTGAGCAGGCAAATACACTCAGTAAAGGGGATCAATAGATTGACTGTTAGCTCCTCCCTTCCTTCTCCACCCACACCTGGTGCTTGGGTGTCCAAATTATTCATCAGTATCACCTTCCCCTTTCATTCAGACTATGAATGGGGATGCATTCTGCGCTGTTCCCTTATCCTATCTCCACAGTAGGGGCTCTTAGGATAAGATAGAAAACCCAGTTGAGGACCCAACAAAGGTTGGGAGGGCAGAGGGAACAATAGGGGCTCAAATACTTTATGAATTGAGAGATGACTTCACCAGGTATTTTCCTTTAATTGTTAGGGTCCTCCACTCAAGTACACCCCATGGTGGAGGGAGGATGGTATGTAGATGGGCTTGGGAACAAGGGAAGGGAGGGAGAGAGAGCAGAGAAGAAAGAGACAGAGAGAGAGAAGAGAGACCTTAATAATAGACAAGCTTGGAAAAGCATTTAACACCAGAAATCTACCAAGAGCAAGAATAGGTGCCTAGACCATGTCTTAGTTATAGGCTAATATTATTTGAAGGTGTCTCTTATAGGTCTCACTTAAAAGCCATCTCCTTTCTTCACTCTCTCATTCCCTAAAGTGCCTTCACTTCTACCATTAATGTTTCCTATGGCTGCTCTTAACCATGTTCACCATATAATTCAGACCAGTTTAACGAAGTCCCTTCTTATGCATCTGATTTTTCACCTCTACCATCTGAACAGGACTTTGTCTACCACAACATGGGAGACCAGAACTTTAATTCTTGTTGAAGTAATGAATAATCAGCCTAGAAATCACTTAACACCTAAGATACCCCCATCTACTCTCACTTCATCCATCTAACTTGACTCCTCCCAGCTTTTCTACTCAAACTCTGTACTCCTCCCCAACACCCTGCTGCAGATCAGTCCTTTAGCAGCTCTTCCCATCTTTTAATTTCTGCACTAAAAGTGAAAGTGAAAGTTGCTCAGTCATGCCCGATTCTTTGCTACCCCATAGACTATACAGTCCATGGAATTCTTTAGGCCAGAATACTGGAGTGGGTAGACTTTCCCTTCTCCAGGGGATCTTCCCAACCCAAGGATCAGACCCAGATCTCCCACACTGCAGGCAGATTCTTTACCAATTGGGCCACAAGGGAAGCCCAGGAATACTGGAGTGGGTAGCCTATCCCCTCTCCAGCTGATCTTCCCCACCCAGAAATCACACCGGGGACTCCTGCATTACAAGTGTATTTCTTTACCAACTGAGCTGTCGGGGAAGCCCAAAAGCCTCACACAATTTAGTCTCCATTCAATTCTCCTTGCTTCTTAGAGTTTCTCAATATGTTTCAAAGATCTTGAGCTCAGAGAGCATTAATTCTCCACTCATTGTTCTGTGCACTTAATCACCCATAGCCTTGCCTGCTTTATGCTTGTAATTAGCCCTGCCTTCTTAATCACTCCCGCCCTCGGGGCAAGGGGTAAAGCCTGCATTCACATCTGATGTTCATAACACCCAGCATTGCTCAAGCTTTTGACAAATGAGCAATAAATCTACTAGAAATAGACTGCCCATTTTCTTGCTCAAAGGATGGTTTGACAGGCTCATTCATGGAAGTTAATGTCATTTGGACCCACTTGGTTAAAACACAGGTGTGAGACACACACAGCCGCATGAAAAAAGAATCATTGCCCGTGGTCCCTGCCAGCTCAGAAGGTAAGAAAAATGGACCGATAAGACACAATGGATAGGATGTGGAGATCAAACATCTTCCTATTAGGAGAGGAAGCATTAAAAATTAGCAGACATTTTGAAAGACATCTGGCAATATCTATTAAAATTTAAAGTAGAGATAGCCTGTCACCCCCTATTTCATGTTTCAGTGTCTTTGTAGAAATAAACTCATAGGAGGCACCAGCCACGGTATTTGCTGAAGCCCCGTTTACAAGAAACAACCTAAAATCCATCACGAGGGTCAAGGCTAGAAGAGTAATGGAATGATCATATAATAGAGTGCAATCTAGCTTTTTTTTTTTTTTTTTTAAATAAAGCAGAGCCTTTGACTGGGTGGATCACAATAAACTGTGGAAAATTCTGAAGATGGGAATACCAGACCACCTGACCTGCCTCTTGTGAAACCTGTTTGCAAGTCAGGAAGCAACAGTTAAAACCAGACATGGAACAACAGACTGGTTCCAAATAGGAAAAGGAGTACATCAAGGCTGCATATTGTCACCCTGCTTATTTAACTTATATGCAGAGTACATCATGAGAAACGCTGGGCTGGAGGAAGCACAAGCTGAAATCAAGATTGCTGGGAGAAATAGCAATAACCTCAGATATGCAGATGACACCACCCTTATGGCAGAAAGGGAAGAGAAACTAAAAAGCCTCTCAATGAAAGTGAAAGAGGAGAGTGAAAAAGTTTACTTAAAGCTCAACATTCAGAAAACTAAGATCATGGCATCTGGTCCCATCACTTCATGGGAAATAGATGGGGAAACAATGGAAACAGTGTCAGAGTTTATTTTGGGGGCCTCCAAAATGACTGCAGATGGTGATTGCAGCCATGAAATTAAAAGACGCTTACTCCTTGGAAGGAAAGTTACAACCAACCTAGATAGCATATTAAAAAGCAGAGACATTACTTTGCCAACAAAGGTCCATCTGGTCAAGGCTATGGTTTTTCCAGTGATCATGTATAGATGTGAGAGTTGGACTGAGACGAAAGCTGAGTGCCGAAGAATGGATGCTTTTGAACTGTGGTGTTGGAGAAGACTCTTGAGAGTCCCTTGGACTGTAAGGAGATCCAACCAGTCCATCCTAAAGGAGATCAGTCCTAGGTGTTCATTGGAAGGACAGATGTTGAAGCTGAAACTCCAATACTTTGGCCACCTGATGTGAAGAGCTGACTCATTTGAAAAGACCCTGATGCTGAGAAAGATTGAGGGCAGGAAGAGAAGGGGACGACAGAGGATGAGAAGGTTGGATGGCATCACCGACTCGATGGACATGGGTTTGGGTAGACTCCAGCAGTTGGTGATGGACAGGGAGGCCTGGCATGCTGTGGTTCATGGGGTTGCAAAGAGTTGGACATGACTGAGCGACTGGACTGAATTGAACTGAACTGAAGAGCTTTGAGAAGAAGTAGTAAAACCTCAGATTAGTTAAAAAACTGGTGAGCAATACATATATTGTGGTATAACATTTTTTTTTAATATACAAAACCAGCCCTAACTACCACATGTTGTCTGTATATATTTTCATAAACTCAAGTATATGGAAATGCTTCTTGAAAGATTCACATAAAATGATAACAGTAGTCACATCTGGAGAGTGTTCTGGAAGGAGAGGGTTCCTGGAGAACTTTAGCTTTCTGTCTGTAGGGTCTTCATTCTCATTCCTAAGAAGGAAACCATCTTCACATATTATCTCTGTTCATTAAAAATAGATTAAGCTAGGAGGGTTTCTCTGGTGGTCCAGTGGTTAAGAATCTGCTGGCCAATGCAGGGGACACAGGTTCAATCCCTGGTCAGGGAAGATTCCACATGCTGTGGGGAAATTAAACCTATGTGCTGCAACTACTAAGCTCACATGCCTAAAGCCTGAGCTCTACAAAAATAGAAGTCACCCGACATGAGAGCCCTCACATTGCACCAAGGGTAGCCGTTGCTTGCCACAACTAGAGAAAAGCCAGAGAAGCAAAGAAGACCCAGCACAGCAAAAAACTAATTAATTAATTAAAATACATTAAGCTATGAGAAGAAATCACCAGAGATAACACCTCAGACTGACAAGTGGGGGCAGATACAGAGATTTATGCCTGTGGTTTCTTGAATCATACTCATACCTCTTGGTGGAGTTCATGGTCAAAGTGCAGACAGAGGGTGTGTGGGTTTAATTGAATGCAGTGGATGTGATGTCATTTGTGACCCTCTCTCTGGGGAAAGAAGCTTAAGTCAGTGTTTTTTTTTTTTTTTTCTGGATTGAGCTCAACACATTACGGAGAAGTGGAGAATTTAGAAAGCGAGAAGGTGTGTTGGTCAAATAGAGCATGCCCCCTTCACTCCAGCCAGTTCAAGTTCACATCAAGTGCAGAATCTAAGTTCATGACTCGAAGTCAGTGACTCTGGAGCTTGAGTGTGCACATGATCCCCTGGGGGTTTTGTGGCTTCTTGTTTAACTTGAGAAATCATGGGCTCTACCCACAGGGCTGGTTCTCACTCACAAGGGCTAGAGTATGTGGCCTGGGAACCTGCATTTATAAAAGACCCCAGAAGACTGGTAGGGGTGTCATATCTGCCACACTCTCAGAGCATGTAGAACATATGAGGATGGCCACCTCTCAGGGCAGCACCCCCTTCCCATTCATGTCATGAAAAACCTTGTTCATCGGTCTTTCTTGCCACCTGCCCTTTCTTCCAGTCCTAGCTTCTCATGGTTAAATGTTCAAACAACCATAGAAATTAAACCCTGACTTCCCAGGTAGGCACTGAAGGTAGAGGAGGTGGAAAGGAGGAAAAGGAGTCAAGAAGAGGAGGTGGGATGAGAACCATGGGCCAAAGGGTGAAGACACCTCAGTTTAGTTGCATTATTGGCTTGAAATGAGAATTTTTGAATAAAAGGTGGCTGTGTGGGCCTCATGCACTGACAGAGTCTGAAGCTCTGAAATTATGCAGCCAGAATCAAAGCTGTTGGCTGAATCTTGTAGAAATAAATTGAAAAGAAAATAAAAGCTACCCCTCCCAAGACCCTGCACAGAAATATGTTTTGGGAAAATTCAATGTCCCAGGTCTTAGCTTGGAGGAGAGGTCAGGCTGATCCTGAGGGAGACAGAGACAGCAGTGATTCCAACAAGAATGGTTGACATTTATTGAGCACTTAACGCAAACATTACGCCAGGCAGTATTCTGAGCATTTACTCTTTTAATTCTCTGCACAAACCCCTGGGTTGGGTATGATTTTTTAATCCCCATTTTATAGGTGAATGAAGTGAGAAACAGAGATTTAGGTAGCTTTCCCAAAATCACATGTTGAGACAGTATTTGAATCCAGGCAGTCTGACTCTAGAGCTTGTAACTCAGTTATCAAGCTATTATAGAGACCTGGGTTTGATCCCTGGGTTGGGAAGATCCCCTGGAGAAGGGAAGGGCTACCCACTCCAGTATTCTGGCCTAGAGAGTTCCATAGAGTGTAGAGTACATGGGGGTCTCAAAGAGTGGAACACAACTGAGTGACTTTCACTTTCACTTTCAAAGATATAAAATCCAGTGACCGAGTCATTATAAGAAGCAGAGAAAACAGAGGTGGAATAGGTCAGAGGTGGTAAGGAAAGGAGCTATGGAACAGGTGATGTTTCAGTTGAGTTTTGAAGAATGAGTAGGAGTTTTATGGGAGGAGGCAAGGAAGAGATTCCCAGCATGCCTTGGAAATGGTAGGTTATAAATGCCCAGGGACTCTGTTGGAAGAATCACAGGAGATCTGTAGAAGGAGAATGAGCATACAGCCTAAGAAAGAGGTCGGAAGGTGAAGACTGTGATAGTTGGGTCTGGGGAGAAGGGGAGAATGTAGAAGCAGACGGTGGAGGTCTCTACATCAAATAAGTGGTTGGGAATTGGGATTAGGTGGTAGGAAATGTTTTAGTTTGGGGAATGAATGATCAGATTTGTTTACTGCTTAATACAGTGGAGGAAAAATGAGTTCAGGAAAAGACTAGCGACAGGGAGCTGGTATTTGGGGTCTATATCAATGCAGGCCAGGACAAGTGAAACTCTGGAGAATTAGTGAAACCAAATAACAGGCTTTTCTCACTTTCAAGTTTTTTCCGAGTTAGCCAGTATTATGCACTGAGTATTTGCTTCACTTAGTCATTATAGACACAGCATATGGAGTGACCAGTAGACATTTCAAAACCATAAGAGCTCACTTGTCAGAGAAGACTCATTGGAAGGTTTATTGTTTTCATGTTCAGTGACACTCGGTGCTCTAAGAGAGTAGGTAGCAAACCCTTTATATTATGCAACAGTGGGTCATCAATAAGTAACTGTGCCTTTCTTTGTATTCTGAGCTCTTGAATTCAGCTTATTTCAATGGAGACAGATCTAGGAAATGGAACTGTAGTCAGTAAAGAAAGAAAATGAACTCCCTCCCTCCCACCCCAAGGGATGGGGTGCTGGAGGAGAAATGGTCCCTTCCCTATCTCATATCTGCGGTGTGTAGAAGGCTCTGAGCTTCAGAGTTGTAAAGTAACCCCTCTTCATTTGTCTAGTCAAGATTTTACAATTTGCAGAGTGTTCACATGCATGATCTCATCTGAGTTGGGTGGCAGCTGCCATTCGCACCTCTGTCATCGGGACCAAAATATCGTGTGACTTCACTAAGCAGCTGGTGGAGCGGCGTGAAGAGCTCAGCTGTGCGGTGGCTGGAGGATTCGGGAGAGGGGAGGGGGCCCTGGAACTGTTTTCTGTGTTCTGGGGGAAGAGGGAATGTACAACTATGACTAGTGAGTGGGAGAAAGACAGGGAGCCAAGCCTGGGAAACTGTCAAATGGAAAACGCACTGGGACTTCTTACACTGCTCATTTGATGTACCTCCTGAAGCCATATCCAACTGAGATGGACCAGGAGTGAAAGGAACTCCAAACTGTGAAGCTCTTAGGGGCAAAAAGTTGATTCTGCCTCCATTAAGGAGTTTTGATGCTTAACAAATTCACAGTAGCTTTTTTTTTTTAACCTAATCTGATTTCCCCTGCTGTTTTCATTTTTTCTTAACATAGCATCCTGTATTTTTTTTTTTAAGCTGAATTATTAAGTTCAGTCCCTCAATCGTGTTTGACTCTTTGTGACCTCATGCACTGCAGCACGCCAGGCCTCCCTGTCCATCACCAACTCCCAGAGTTTACCCAAACCCATGTCCATTGAGTCAGTGATGCCATCCAACCATCTCATCCTCTGTCGTCCCCTTCTCTTCCTGCCCTCAATCTTTCCCAGCATCAAAGTCTTTTCAAATGAGTCAGCTCTTTGCATCAGGTGGCCAAAGTATTGGAGTTTCAGCTTCAGCATCAGTCCTTCCAATGAACACCCAGGATTGATCTCCTTTAGGATGGATTGGCTGGATCTCCTTGCAGTCCAAAGGACTCTCAAGAGTCTTCTTCAACACCACAGTTCAAAAGCATCAATTCTTCGGTGCTCAGCTTTCTTTATAAGTTCTCTCAAATCTCTTTTCTAGGAAAATGTTCATATCTGATACCTCTTGGGGATATGCTACAACTAGGAGTTAGAGATGAAAGCAAAGAACTAAAAGAAAAACTAGAATATGAGCCCCTTGAGGGCAGGGAGGGTCCATAATCACCTTGGCATTTCTTACCCAGAGTCTAGTCCCCAGCACAATTTTGCTTAACTCACACATGTTACATGGGAAATGAACAAATGGATAGAGCAAGGGGGGTGGGGAGAAAGAGGATTAGGGCAGAGACTACACATATTATATATTTAAGTTCATAATACGTTTCTTTCAACAAGTTGCTACTCTAAATGGATTATCTCATTCATCACCCTTAATTCTCTAAATGTAGTCCACACAACAGAGGAGAATAAGAAGACAACAAACCTGATATAATACAGTCCCACCTCTGAATACCCACTCCAGGGCTAGGAAGTACACCAACAAATGCATGCTATGCACACATTCAGAAGCTGAGTGCCAATCTCCAGTCTGCTCAAATCCCTTTCTAGTGTGGAAGACATGTTACTGTCTAGAAGAACCTTCCCACATCTCTCAGGGAAGAGGAATAAGGATCAGTTTATCTCCACTGACTCGAGGATGGAATCCAAATGACTGGTTCTTCACAGCGCAAATCAGGACAGAATTGAGAGAGCCAGGGGCATGCCCTTGAGAGGAAGTGATCCCTGCATGGGTAAAGGTGTCACTACAAGATCCTTGTGACTTCTTCCACCTCTAAATTCTGGCTTAGCATTCTCAGAGCACTGTCCTCGGATAACTTCAGCAAAGCTTAACACATCCAGGGACTCCTATTTTGCAAAGGAACCTCAAACCCTGAAGTACATTTCTTCAAATTTCTTAACTGGTGGAATATCTTTATCTCTTTAGGGTGATATTTTATTCTCTTGGAGAAAAGAGTTATTCAGAAGCAAAGTGGGTAAATAACTTCCGTGACTGGGTGGTGAGTCTCACTTTTGGGCAACGACTGTGTGTAGGTGTACGCGTTACACAGTGTGTGCAGGCACACTTGCACTCATTTCATACTCTGATGAAAGATTTGGGAAGATTCAAAGAATGAATTTCATCACAGAATTATGGAAAAATTTCCCAAGTGAGATTGAGGAGGGACATTTGGAAGAATGTGTTACAAAAAGCAAAACTAGTTCCCTGATCCAAGCAGAAACACAAGAGCACATGAGCAACTATAGCATCAATTATTTTGCACACAGTGCAGCCTGGCCATCTTGCAGCTTTCAGAAGCTGACAGCCACGCTGCTCTTGAATGTGCCTTGCCATTCTCCTTTTTCTGATACCATCATGTCTGCCAGGGTAAGCCCACCATCACTGAGTCTTTCCCTTCTTTATGTTCCAAATATATATATTTTGTGGCAGCCCTAAAGAGTCTATTAAGGATCTATGAGGAAAGCCACAAGTATAATTTCTTCAGCAGCCTTTCTCTCTGCCCTCTTCACATTCCATTTTCTCATCTCTGAAAAGTGCCAGAAGAGGTTAGGTTATTATTTTATTAGATAATAATTCCCGACTTTCAGTTCTTGCTTTTCGACCATCTTGGAGATCGAACTGTGTTTGCTCAGGGAAAATGGGTCACAGATTGCTGAACTAGTTCCTCACCGTGCAGTGGTTAAGAGCTGTTTGTTTTTCAAATACCTTAATTGTATGGTCTACCAGAGAAGAGCAGCACTGGAAATTATACCTCCAGACTAAATGCAACCAGATGGACAAAAACAACAAGGCGTTTGAAAAAGATAAATGCCCCACAATCCCCCTGTGGTTGGTTTTATCGCCAGTTAATTTTATAATGGCTTCTTTTGGAGCAGGGGGATATTCCCCAAGGCTGGGAGTGACCCTTCAGCAAAAACCAGGCAGTCTTCAGAGGGAAGGGTCCTCTTAGCCGCCTGTTTGGGTAGAATTGGAGTAAACATTTTGGTTTGGGGTCTAAAGTAATGGGTGGAGCTGATGGGAGGATGGAATTCAAAGCCCAAGAGCAGCAACACATCCTTCTTTGTTTTATATTTATTATTGGTTTTAATTTTGCAGTGGTTTTTTTCTGAGATATAAAGCAAGGGTTTTAGTCTGGAGCTCAGGACTAGCACTGAGAATGTGGGAAGCATGGTGTTAAAATGATATTGTTGGTTACCTGAAGGTTAAAGTTCCAGAACCCAGAGTTGCAATCAGAAGAATATCCTGTGTTGAGTGAGGGTCATGTGGGCTCATCAAGGGACTCAAGGTGAAATTGATCCCTGAAGCTTTTTTACTCTTCCCAGGATCCTAGCATTCACGTTAAAACCCAGTCCTTGTGGGCATTGAGAGAGTCAATTCCTAGGCAGGTTGATGAGAATTCTGGGGGTCCCCAAGGACAGAGGGATCTGGAATTCTCAAGGAGAAGGAAATGACAAAGTTTTTTGTGTACATTTCTTAGCCTTAGTCAGTTACACAGCTCAGTTTAAACTCTGTGCTAGGGATTATACAACAACAATGTATCCTGCTTGAGGAGAGTTTCTCCTTCCTGAAAACTTTCTGGCTAATCCTGTTATCATAAAATGTAAATTATGGGAGTGGATCTAGTAAGATCTTTACAACACACAGACATTCTTTTGATTCATTGTAATAACTGATTAAAAGGTATATAACTCCATTGCTAACACTAGCAAGGGGGTATTCTTTCTTCCCCCTTCTGATGTCTATGTCAGAAGCTTTCTCTATCTCCTTTATACTTTAATAAAACTTTATTACACAAAAGCTCTGAGCAATCAAGCCTCATCTCTGGCCCCAGATTGAATTCTTCTCCTCCGGAGGCCAAGAATCCCGGCATCTTTTCGTGGTTCGGCAACAACCTTTCAGCATGCCTTAAAATCCAGACAAACAGGCTGCTGGACTGTTTTCAGGCCATAAGTGATCATGTACCATTTATCATAGAATATAATAAACATATTGGATTCATGTTTGAACAGTGATGGAGATGTGGGAGAAAGTCCAGAAAGAAATGTAGATTAAGGGAGTTCAGGATCAGGGGACACATGTGTACCCATGGCTAATTCACGTTGATGTATGGCAAAAAGCATCACAACATAGTAAAGTAATTATTCTCCAATTAAAATAAATCAGTTAATTAAAAACAAACATAGAAGTGCTGTTCCCAGATCTCTTAAAAAAAAAAAAGCACCTTTGGTCATGATTTGAGTTTTCTTAAATAAAAAGGATGCTACTGCCAAAAAATTTAAAAAGACCTCATTGACCCTCTTCTCTTGAGATGGTTGTGATTTTTTGTTATTGGTTGAGAGATCTCATCATTTTGGTAAAGGGTTATCCCTTTTACTTGCACCATAGCCTCCAACAGGAGTCCTTGAAAGATGGTAATGATGAACTTATTTGCAGGGCAGCAATGGAGACACAGAAATAGAGAACAGGCTTATGGACATGAAGGAGGCAGGGGTGGGGGGGTGAGGGTGGGGAGGGGGAGAGGGTGAAGTGAATGGGTGGAATGAATGAAGAGTGTAGGATGGAAACATATACACTAACAAATGCAAAATAGATCCAGTGGAAATTCTCTGTATGTCTCAGGGAACTCAGACTGGAGCTCTGCGACAAACTAGAGGGGTGAGACGGAGTGTGAGGTAAGAGGGAGAGGTTCAAGAGGGTGGGGGCATCTGTATACCTATGGCTGATTCATGTTGATCTATGGCAGAAATCAATACAATATTGTAAAAAAATTATTCTTCAATTAAAATAAATAAATTTTAAAAATAGAGACATTAAAAAAACTCTACAGATATACCACATGGAGTTTTGAAGCTGTCCTATAAATAATAAATATTTTGTTTTGTTCTAAACAAACAAAAAAGAAAAAGGAGGACAAGGAATTTAAAGTGCTTTAAGGATATGTATTATAAAAGAGAAAATAGATGAGTTCAAAGAGTGAGGCCTGGAATCTCCTGAGTCTTGAGTAGAGTTAAAATCAAATGATCAAGTAAGTAACATTTCTTCCTCTCTCCTTCTAGCAGAGTTTCAGCTACAACCATTGAGCATTTATGCCTATGAAATTTAGTAATCATAAATTTCCAGTGATTAGTCCATGTAAGCTCATTTCTTCCGTAAGATTTCTTCCTTTCCCTGAAATCTCCCTTGAAATCCTCACTCACGAGTTCTCCTCTACCAGAAAACATCATATTAAACACTTTAAACATCTCTACTTTAATATATGCTGATTAAATATTAAACCTGTTTATAAAGAACCCTCCAGCTTTCTTATCGGTCTTATGTTTGGTTGCAGTCCTTTAAATTTTTTTAACTTTTAAAAATTTACATAAAATGAAACACATATCAGTTCACTATAAAATTTGATGAGTTTTTGGCAAATGTGTACATCCATATAGCTACCATTCCAATAAATATTCAGAACATTTCAGTCACCTTCAGCATTTTCCTCCTGCCTCTCCAACAAACCCTACACCTCATAAGAAAAACACCTTTTGTAGCACCATGTAAGTTAATTTTACCTGTTTTTAAAAGTCAGGAAAGTTTATTATTAATTATATAGAATTTGCTATTCCAGCCCATTTTTTCTCATTCAACTTCATGGTTTTTAAATTTATTCTTGTTGCTACAATTTTTTTTTAATTGCTGGATAGTATACCACTGTATGAATGTCCCAGAATTTGTTTATTTGTTCTTCTTCTTGTGGCCTTTTGGACTGACTCTAGTTTTTGGATGACATGGACAAAGCTGCATGAACATTCTCATACAAGTCTTTTTGCAGATGCATGCTTTATTTTATCTTGGATGAATATTTCAGAGTGGAATTGCTGGGTAATAGGAAAGATGTACAGTTAACTTTTTTTAACCAAAATATAATTTACAAGCCATAAAATTCACACTTTTAAATGAGTCATTCAGTAGTTTTCAGTATATTTACAAGGCTGTATAATGATCATCACTATCTAATTTGGAATATTTTCATCACCCCTTAAATAACCCCATACGAAGGACTACAGTCCACGGGGTCACAAAGAGTCAGAGAGAGCTGAGGGACTAACACACACGTGCACACACACACACACACACACACACATACACATAAAAACACACATACACACACACACATAAACACACACACACACACACACACACACACACATTATCAGTCAGTCCTCATTCCTTCTTCTCTCAGTCCCTAGTAGTCCCTTCTTTTTTCAGTCTTTAGACAACTACTAATTTACTTTCTTTCCCTATGCATTTGGCTTTTCTAGACATGTCATATAAATGGAATAACACAATATGCGCCCTTTTGTGTCTGGCATCTTTCACTTAGTATAATGTTTTCAAGATTTATCCACATTCTAACATGTATAAACACTTCATTCACTTCATGACTGAATAAGATTCTAGTGCATGGATAAACCATCTTTTGTTTATTCATTCATCAGTTGACGAACATTTGGGTTGTTTCCATTTTGGGGCTATTTTGAGGTGGACTGAAATGAATATTTATGTGCAAGTTTTTGTGTGAAATCTATTTTTTCATTTCTCTTGGATATATAACTAGGAGTGGAACTGCTGGGCCATATGGTAATTCTATGTTTAACTTTTTGAGGAAATGCCAAACTGTTTTTCAAAGCAGCTGTACCATTTTACATTCTTCCAGCATTGTATGAGGGCTACAATATTTTGGTAATAGCTAGCCTACTGGGTGTGAAATAGAATTTCATTATGGTTTTGATTTGTATTTTCCTAATGGCTAATGATGTTAAGCATCTTTTTACATGCTTATTGGCCTTTTATAAATCTTCTTTGGAGCCATGTCTATTCGAATATTTTTTATTAGGCTATTTGCCTTTCTGTTGTAAAGTTGTTATGCGTACTTCATATATTCTGAATATTAGACTCTCATCAGATATGAGATTTGCAAAAATTCCTCCCAATCCATGGACTGTATTTTATAAATTTATTTACTTTTTAATTGAGGATAATTGCTTTACAGAATTTTGTAGTTTTCTGTCAAACATCAACAAGAATCAGCCAGAGATACACCCATGTCCCGTCCCTCCCAAACCTCTTTCCCATCTCCCTCCCCATCCCACCCTTCTAGATTGTTAGAGAGCCCCTGTTTGAGTTCCCCGACTCATACAGCAAATTCCCAGTGGCTATGTGGATTGTACTTTCATTTTCTCGGCAATATCCTTTGAAGTGGGCTGCCCTGGTATCTTAGCTGGTAAAGAATCCACCTGAAATACAGGAGACTCTGGTTCAACTCTTGAATTGGGAAGATCCCCTGGAGAAGGGATAGGCCACTCACTCCAGTATTCTTGGGCTTACCTGATGGTTCAGGCGATAAAGAATCTGCCTACAATGCAGAAGACCTGGGTTCAGTCCCTGGCTTGGGAAGATCCTCTGGAGAAGGGAATGACAACGCACTCCAGTATTCTTGCCTGAAGAATCCCCATAGACAGAGGAACCTGGCAGGCTACAGTCTCTGGGGTCACAAAGAGTCGGACATGACTGAGCGATTAAGTACCTCCTTTGAAGCAGCATTTTGAAGTTCAGTTTATTTATCATTTTCTTTTGTTGCTTGTTTCTTTGGTGTCATATATAAGTAAATATTGCCTAGTCAAAGATAATTAAAATTTATTCATATTATCTTTTAAAAGTTTTTTAAATTTTTAGCTCTTATATTTAAATTATTATCCATTTTATGTTAATATTTGGATATGTTGTGAAGCAAAGATCCAGACTTACTTTTTTTGCATGTGGATATCCAATTGTCCTAATATTGTTTGTTAAAAATACCATTTTTCAGATCATCAGTTTCTCATAGCAAAATTCAGGCTTAAAGAAAACCAGGAAAAACAATAGGCCAGTCAGGCATGACTTAAGTCAGATCTGGTATGAATTCACAATAGAGGTAATGAATAGATCTAGTTAACAGTATGCCTGAAGAACTATGGACAGAGGTCTGTAATATAGTACAGGAGGCAGCAAACGAAACCATTCCAGAGAAAAAGAAAATCAAGAAGGCAAAGTGGTTATCTGCAGAGGCTTTACAAATAGTGGAAGAATGAAGAGAAGTGAACAGCAAGGGAGATAGGGACTCAGAGTTCCAAACAATAGCTAGAAGAGACAAGAAGGTCCTTTTCAATGAACAATGCTTAATAATAGAAGAAAGCAAAAAAGAGGAAAGACTACAAATCTCTTCAGGAAAATTGCCCAAAGATGGGCAAATAAAGGATAAAAATAGTAGAGACCTCATAGAAGCTGAAGGGATCAAGAAGAGATGAAAAGAATACATGAAAGAACTGTTTAAAAAAGATCTTAATGAATTGGATTAATATGATGGTGTGGTTAGTTACCCAGAGCCAGACATTCTGGATTTCAAAGTCAAGTGGGCCTTAAGAAGCAGTGCTGTTAGTAAACCTAGTGGATGCGATGAAATTCCAGCAAAACTCTTAAAATCCATAGAGGACGATGCCATCAAGGTTTTGCATTCATTATGTAAGCAAATCTGGAAGACCCAGCAGTAGCCACAGGACTGGAAAAGGTCAATCCTCATCCCAATTCCCAAGAAGGGTAGTACCAAAGAAGGTGCTAACCATTGAACAGTTGCACTCATCTCCCATGCTAGTAAGCGCATGTTTAAAATCTTGCATGCTAGGCTTCAGCATTATGCAAGCCAAGAACTTCCAGATGTCCAAGTTGGGTTTAGAAATCCAACATTCACTTGATCATAGAGAAAGCAAGGGAATTTGAGAAAAGAATCTATCTCTGTTTCATTGACTACACAAAAGCCTTTGATTGTGTGGCTCATGACAAACTATGGAAAGCTCTTATAGAGACCGGAATACCAGACCATTGAACCTGTCTCCTGAGAAACCTGTATACAGGTCAAGAAGCAACAGTTAGAACCCTCTATGGAAAAACTGATTGGCTCAAGATCTAGAAAGGAGTATGGCAGGGCTATCTGCTGTCACTGTTTGCTTAACCTATACTCTGAGCACATCATGAGAAATGCCAGGCTGGATGAGGTACAAGCTGAAATCAAGATAGGTGGGAGAAACATCAACAACCTCAGATATGTGGATGATATCACTCTAATGGCACAAAGTGAAGAGGAATTAAAGAACATCTTGATGAGGGTGAAGGAGGAGAGTGAAAGAGCCAGTTTAAGACTAAATATTAAAAAACTAAGATCATGGCATCTGGTCTCAATACTGCATGGCAAATAGAAAGGGAAAAGATGGAAGTAGTGACAGATTTCCTCTTCTTGGGCTCCAAAATGACTGCAGACAATGACTGTAGCCATGAAATCAGAAGAAAATTGATTTTTGGCAGGAAAGTGATGACAAACCTAGACAGTGTGTTGAAAATCAGAGACATTGCCAACAAAGGTCTGTACGGTCAAGGCTATGGTCTTCCCAGTGGTCACATATGGTTGTGAGAGCTGGACTGTAAAGAAGGGAGAACACAAAAGAATTGATACCTTTGAACTGCGATGCTGGAGAAGACTCCTGAAAGTCCCTTGGACAGCAAGGAGATCAAACCAGTCAATTTTAAGGGAGATAGACGAGATTGGGCACGTTCAGGGTGGTATGGCCGTAGGCTATTTTAAGGGAGATAGACCCTGAATATTCACTGGAAGGACTGATGCTAAAGCTGAAGCTCCAGTATTTTGCTCATTTGATGTGAAGAGATGACTCATTGGAAAAGTCCTGGGAAAAATTGAGTGCAGAAGAAGAGGGCATCAGAGGATGAGATGGCAGGATGGCATCACCAATGCAATGCAATGAACATGAACTTGGGCAAATTCTGGGAGATGGTGAGGGACAGGGAGGTCTGGCGTGCTGCAGTTCAAGGGGTCACAAACAACAACATCCACTTGTCCCAATACTATTTGTCAAAAAGACTATTTTCCCCCCATTGACTTGTTTTTTAGTATGCTAGTTGAAAACCAGTTGGCCATAAACTGATAGCATTATTTCTGAACTCTTAAATTTATTTCATTATGTATGTAATACCACTTATGCCCTTACCACACAACCTTGTGTAGTAAATTTTTAGTTGGTAAGTGTAAGTCTTCCGGTTTTGTTCTTTTTCAAGATTGTTTTGGTTATTCTGGGTCTCTTGTACTTCCATGTGAATTTTAGGATTTTCTTGTCAATTTCAACAAAAAAGAACCTGGGATTTTAATAGGGATTGCATTGTCTCTATAGATCAATTTGGGAAACATTGACCTCTTAGCAGTATCATCTTCTAATCCAGGAGCATAGATATCTTTTCACTATTTAAATTGTCTTTTATCTTTCAGTGATGTCTTGCAGTTTTCAATGTACAGTACTGCACTTATTTTGTTAAATATATTATCAAGAATTTACTTCTTATAATGCTACCATGAATAGAATCATTTTCCTAATTTTATTTTCATATTGTTTATTGCTAGTGTTTAGCACTGCAATTAATTTTGTGTACTGATCTTATGTCATGCAATCTTTTGGAATTAGTTAATTAACTCTAATAATTTTGGGGTGCATGTGTGGATTTTTAAAAATTTTCTAAGTACAACATCAAACCAATCAATCCTAGAGGGGAAATCAACCCTAAATATTCATTGGAAGGACTGATGCTGAAGCTAAAGTTCCAATACTTCGGCCACCTGATGTGAAGAGCTGACTCATCGGAAAAAAACCCTGATGCTGGGAAAGACTGAAGGCAGGAGGAGAAGGGGACGACAGAGGATGAGATGGTTGGATGGCATCAATGACTCAATGGAAATGAGTTCAAGCAAGCTCTGGGAGATGGTGAAGGACCTGGAGCCTGGCATGCTGTAGTCCATGGGGTTGCAGAGTTGGACACGACTGAGTGACTGAACAACAACAAAGTACATCATATCATTTGCATATAGAGTTTTACTTCTTTCCAGTCTAAATGTATTTTTTTTATTATTTCTTTTTTTAGATTAATTTTCCTGGCCAGAACTTCCAGTGCATTGTTAACAGAGGTAATAAGAATGGACATCGTTATCTTGTTCCTAATCTGAGAAGAAAATCTTCCAGAGTTCACTATTAGAGTGATATTAATATAATCTTAATATTCTCCTAGATGCTCTTATTCAATTAAGTTCCCTTTTACCCCTAGTTTGTTAAGGGTTTGTATCATGAAGTTGTTGGATTTTGTCAAATGATTTTTTTTCATTTATTTGCACGATATGAAATTTTAATATCATGTTCAGTTCAGTTCAGTTCAGTCACTCAGTAGTGTCTGACTGTTTGTGACCCCATGAACTACAGCACGCCAGGCCACCCTGTCCATCACCAACTCCCAGAGTTTACTCAAACTCATGAATCCATTGATTCGGTGATGCCATCCAACCATCTCATCCTCTGTCATCCCCTTCTCCTCCCTCCTTCAATCTTTCCCAGAATCAGGGTCTTTTCAAATGAGTCAGTTTGCATCATGTGGCGAAAGTATTGGAGTTTCAGCTTAGCATCAGTCCTTCCAATGAGATTTATTGATTTCTGTATTTTCAACAAAGCTTGAGTTGAAGGAATAAATCCTATTTAATCATAGTGTATCATATATTTCATTCTTTGTTGAAAGTTTTTTCTTTAAATACTTTGAATATGTCATCCCATTGACTTTTGGCCTCCATTGTTTCTAATGAGAAACTAGATGTTAATTATACTGAAGATAACTTGTGCATGAGGAATCACTTCTCACTCCTCCTCTTTTCAGTATTTTCTTTTTGATTGTGGCTTTCCACAGTTTAATTATATGTCTTGGTGTGGATAGCTTTTTTGTTTATCCTTCTTGGAGTTCATTAAGTTTCTTGGTTGTGTGCATTATCATTATATCTGCCTCTCTCTATATATAATCTCCTTTTGCAGTTCATATTATTACTGATGTCTCATGGGTCTCTGAGTTTATGTCCTTTTTCTTCACTCTTTTGTGTTCTCTTCTTTAGGTCAGATAATCTCAGTTGATCTATATTCAAGTTTCTGACTCCACGCTCTGCCTGATCAAATACACTACTGAGGCTCTCTAGTAAATTATTTTATTTCAGTTTTTTTTTTTTATCTTCAAGCTCAGAATTTCTACTTGGCTCTATTTTTTAAAAAATAATTTACATCCCTTTATTAATATTCTCTGTCAGTATAAATTTGTTTAATTTTCTAAAAGTATGATTTTCTTTAGGTTTTGTTTTTGGATATATTTCACACAGTTGAAATAAAGTCTTTGTCTAGTAATTCCAATATCTGTACTTCTTCAGAGACAGTTTTGATTAATTGACTTTCTAGTGTATGAACCATAGTTTCTTGTTTCTTTGCATGTTTCATAATGCTTTGTTGTTGAAAACTGATATTTTAAATAATATACTATGAAAACTGTGAAAATCAGATTCTTCCCTCTCTTGAAGGTTTGTTGTTTTTGCTCTTTGTCATTTTTTGGTGTGTTACCTTTTGTGAACTAATTCTATAAAACCTATATTATTCTAAGGTGTAGGCACAAAAGCCTCTGTTTCGTATGCTAGTGGTCAGCTAATGATTAGACAGATTTATTTAAGTGCCTAGAACCAAGGAGCATCCCAGTGTTTGCCAAGATGTTCTGCATACCTATTGGGCTATGACTTCCACACACAGCCTGGAAGATTGCAGCTCTACCCCAGCTTTCACTTCCTCCAGGCTCAGAGCCTCAAGCTCAGCCAGAGGTGAGAGCTTATGGCCTTCTTATGTCTATCCTAAGCATGCACACAGCTCTCTGCACATTCACAGTTATAGACATGCATTCAACTTTCTAGATTTCTGAGAATGTGTCAGAGATTTTCAGTGTCTCATAAGCACATCTCATTGCCCAGATTTTTCTTTTAAATGTTTGGATTAGCCTATGGTTTGCCCCAACTCTTATCCACTATAGTGGATATTTAGTGGAACTGCTAAATAGTTGTTTCTAATTGTTTTCAACAAAACACCTTTGGGGAAAGGCTTTTTGTACTATAAAAGCTTCAAGTCAAGTCAAAGACACAACCTAGCAAGTGGGATCTTGCAGGGAATCACCCAGGCACATTAAGGACACTTCTTCGGGAATTAGGTTTGAAGGAATTCTAACTCTGTTCTGCCCTATCTGGTTGCTGCCAGACTACCAGTTTTCACCATGAGTGTGGGGTGTTGATCTTCATGGCTACTGTGATGCTAGGGAGACAAGGATAGATGCAGGGAAAGGAGTAGGGCTTCCCTGATGGCTCAGAGAGTAAGGAACCTGCCTGTAATGCAGAAGACCTAGGTTCGATCCCTGGTCGGGAAGATCCCCTAGAGAAGGGAATGGCTACCCACTCCAGTATTCTTGCCTGGAACATTCCATGGACAGAGGTGGGCTACAGTTCATGGGGATGCAGAGTCAGACACCACTGAGCAACTAACACTTTCACAGGGCAAGTGAAAACAGGACAAATTTCATCGTTCTTAGCCAGGATTGAACTATTTTTTGTAAAAGATCCTGATATTCTTTGAATGTTTTCTCTTTGCTTTATGAAGGAGAGAATCTTTGAAGGTCATTACTCTGCTACTTTTTCTGCATCATTCTCTCTGCGCATAATTTTATGAGAAACATCCAACCATTTTTTCAAGGGAATGTACCTTTCTATACTTACACTAGCAATGTATGAGTGTTCTGGATTTCCACATCCTCACCAAGATTTACTGTGGTCAGTATGTTTTAATTTAGTCTTTAATTATTTTCCCATTTTTATTGGGTGATTTGTATTTCAATTCTGTTGTAAAATTTCTTTATACATTCTGAATGAGTCCTTTATTGGATATATGCATTGCAGATGTTTTATCCTACTTTTCTTTGATTAATGATGACTCAAAGTGCAGAGGTCTTTTGTTTATTTGTCTTCTGTTGGTGGTGTGTTATGAAGTCCAGATGATCATTTTTTTCCTTTATATTAGATTTTTTTGTGTTCATTCTAAAAGCATATTGTCAACCCAGAAGTTGCAAAGATATTCTACTATGTTCTTTACAGAAATTTTACCATTTAGTTTTTATGTTCAAGTCCATGATGCAGCTCAAATACTTTTGCACGCTTGTGAGGTAGGTGCAGTAATTCATTATTTTCCACATATTTGTTTATATGTTTCACCACCATGTTTTTTAATAATACTATTCTTTTTTCATTAAATTTCCTTGGTACTTTGTGTGAATATAAATTGACATATGTGTATTGATCTACTTCTGTTCTCTCTAATCACTTAGATTGATTGAATTGCCCATCCTTTCATCAAATACCCCACTGTAGTAATTACCAAAGCTATGCAGTAAGTCTTGAAATAACGCTATGTTAGTTACCTAACTTTTTTTTTTCAAGTTTTTTTGGCTATTCTAGCTGTTTGTATCACATATACATATATATATATATATATATATATATATATATATATACATACATACATATGTATATTAGAAATGAAATAAATGTCTATAGAAAGGTTGTTGAAATTCTTTACTTGGAAATCAATTTGGAAAGAATCGATATCAAATGCTAAGTCTTTCAGTCTATGTATAGAGAATATCTCTCCATTTTTTTTTAGGTCTCATTTCATTTTCCTCAGCCCTGTTGCACAGTGTCCAGAATAGTGGTCTTTCATGCCTTTAGTCAAGTTAACATAAAAATATTTTATGCTTTTATGTGCTGCTGGAAAAGGATTTTTGAACTTATATTTTCTTATTTTGTTATGCTGCAATTGATTTTTTGTATTGGCCTTGTATCCTGCGAACTTGTTAAGCTTGCTTATTAGTTCTGGTACTTGTTTTATAGATTCCTCAGGGTATTTTTTAAAAAATGTAGGCAATTCCATCACCTGCAAATAAAGTGGATTTTACTTCTTTTTCATCTGTTTGTTTTTAAATTCTTTGTCTTGTCTTATTGTACTTGCTTAGACCTTCAGTATAATATTGAATGAAAGCAACTATTGCAGACATTATTACCTTGTTTCCAATCTTAAGGAGAAAATGTACAATATATCATAATTAATATGGTATTAGTAGCGGAAATTTTTTGTTTTCTTTTGTTTGTTTGTTTGTTTTTACCTTATTTGGGAATATCGGATGAGGAGATGGCCTTTATCAGGTTGAAGAAATTCTCTCTTTTCCTAGTTTTCCAAGAGTTGTTTTTTCGGTCATAAATAAGTAATTTGTTGTTTTTCAGTCACTCAGCCGTGTCCAGCTGTTTGCCACCCTGTCGACTGCAGCACGCCAGACTTCCCTGTCCTTCACCATCTCCTGGAACTTGTTCAAACCCAAGTTCATTGAGTTGGTGATGACATCCAACCATCTTGTCCTCTGTCGTCCCCTTTTCCTCCTGCCTTTAATCTTTCCCAGGATCAGAGTCTTTTCTAGTGAGTCAGCTGTTCGATGTCTTCAAATAATTTTTCATCTATTGAGATGACCATATAATTTTTTTCTTTGTTTTGCTAATGTGGTAAATCTGAATGTTAAAACCAACCTTGCCTTCCTAGGATAAAGATCACTTGTTAGTTTTGTATATTTCTTATTTGGTTTACTAATTTTAAATTTAATTTACCTGTTTCAAGGATATTTGTATCTATATTTGAGGATGGGGGTTAGTAGACTTTCTTTTCAAAGTCTTTGACACTTTTGACAGTTTTGATATCAGAGTTACACTATCCTCATAAAACAAATTAGAGAGTGCTTCCCTTTATCTGTTTTCTAAGATAGTTTGTGTGATATTGATTCTTTCTTAAATTTTTGATGGAATTCACCAGTAAAAGAATCTGGGCATGGGAATTTTTTTGGTCGAAGTTATCATATTATGAATTCATCTTTTTTAATAGACAAAAAGCTATTTGAAATTTTTCTCTTTTTGTCATTTTTTAGCAAGATATATTTGTAAAGATATTTGTCCTTTTAAGTTGTAAAATTATTGGCATGCCTCTCTTCTCTATGTTCTTATTGTATTTTTAACATTTGCAACATCTGTAGGATGTCATCTCTTTCACTGCTGATTTTAGTAATCTGTGGCTTTTTTCCCCTTCATCAGTTTGGTCAAAGGTTTACCAATTTCACTATATCTTAAAGGATAAACTTTTAGCTTTGATTATTTTATCTTTTGTTTATCTGTTATTTATTTCATGTCTTTTTGCTTTCACTGAATGGACCCTGTATCTTAGTTGGTTCATTGTCTAGACAACCCTAAATGAATTTCCAGGATAAACTTTGCTCCACCCAATACAATTACACATCAGTTCTTCATACAGAATCTTTTTTTTTTTTTTTTTTTTTTGTCGCTTTCTTTGGTTTAGGACCTGGAGAAGCAATGTGATGTAGTGGAAAGTCCTCTGATCTTGGATCCAAACATTGCAAAACTGTTATCTAACCTTTCTTATCCTCACTTTTTATCATACATAGGTTAGGATAATAGTGATAACATAAAATTTAAGTGAAGTACCTGGAGTGCAATGGTCATTCTCTGATGATTGACCTCAGGGTCATAGATGTCCTTCATTGTCTATGCAGCCTATTTGACAATAGCTTTTATTTAACATGTAACCCAATTGTATATACTCCAAGTACATCTACTCTATGATGGGAATAATTCCTAAGATGAAAAACTTCCCAAAAGTGTTTATAAATACTCTTTATTATTTATCTTTTCTCTAGATGCCAGGATGCTTAAGGAACTTTGAAAGTGAAAGTGTCAGTCACTCAGTCGTGTCCAACTCTTTGTGACCCCATGAACTATAGCTCTTCAGGCTCCGCTGTCCATGGGGTTCTCAAGCAAGAATACTGGGGTGGGTTGCCATGCCATCCTCTAGTGAATCTTCCCAACCCAGGGATTGAATCTGTGTTTCTTACATCTTCTACATTGCATACAGATTCTTTACCATCTGAGCCATCAAGGAAACTATACTGAGAGTTTAACAAACATCGACTTGTAGTTCAAAATGACTCTGTCTTCTTTTCGTTTAATAATTGTCATGAAAATCTCTTTCTTTGGGAAAACTCTGCTTTCTGTAAGCTAGCTACATCTGTCAGCTTTTCACCTCTAAACTTAGTAGATCAAAACAATACCTATCTATTTAACTGAATTCTGGCTCAGCAGTTTAGCTCAAGCTCAGCTAGGTTTTGTACTGCTGTCTCAGAATTTTCAGTCAGGGGCTGGTCAGCTAAGTTAGTCTGCTTCTGGGGTTTGGCTGATTGTTGACTGCGGCAGTGATGGAGGCTGTGACACTTGTCTCTAATCTTCCAGCAGGATAACCCTGGTTTGTTCATACAGCAGCTTTAGATTCTAAGAGAGCAACCTCTTATATGCAAATTCTTTTTTTTTTAATCAAGTTTCTTTTGTATCACATTTGCTGGCATCTGATTGGTGCAATGTCTCATTGGTGAAAACAGATCACCTGGTCAATCCTAATTTAAGGGCTGAAGAATGGACTCCACAACTTAATGGGAGACAACTGCAAAGAATTTTGGCCATTTTTTATCATCTACTGCATTGGTTCTGGAGGCAGTAGAAGGAATATGAGGCCATGAAGGTGTTTCTCACCAGTAGCTCCAGGGTGTGAAAAAAAGTCATGCCATGTGCCAGGATGGTTGGGACACACCCTACATCACTGTCCAGTTAAGTCTTTAATCTGTGAAGAGTTTTCCTGGCAAATCAACAAATACATTCCACTTAGAGACTGCTAGAAAAGCATTTGATTCTCCAGATAGCAGAAATATAAACTTTGCTTTGTTATCTTTCCCCTGCCTTTCTTCCTCTTTTTTTTCAACCACCCAACTCTCCAAAGCATTTGATGTCTTTTATTAAAGCCTTCCACTGACTGTCCTGGTTGTGGTCCCTGTAAATGGTTAGGAAAAGTGCCAAATATCCGCTGCTTTATCTGAAACAGGGCATGAGGCTTATAAGCCCCCAAAATAAGATCAAAGAGATCTGACAGGCCAGGCTAAATTCTCTAATCCAATTTTAGATCCTTTTAGGGTGAGCCCACAGCCTGATTGCAAGTGTACATAGGGAACTCTCACCATATCTCGGGCCATCAGTACCTTCAAATACACACAAATTGAAGCATATAAAGATTTATTTCAGCAAATATGTTATATAAGATGACGTGAGAGTGGATAAGCAAAAAGGAAACAAAAGGATCTGCTTTCTCTAGTACCACATTGTCCAATTTCCTTCTGTCACAGACACTGAGGCAAGCTGTCTTGCTAGCATTGGTGTTTACTCCCCAGTGTTTCTTTTCAACCTCATCTCATCATTATCAGAAGTTCTATCATTAGCTATCATTTAGCAAACCTCAGAAAAACTCAGTTGCTTGAAACAATAAATATTTACTATGTATCATGAGTTTATGGGTTGGCTGGACAGTTCTGTTGATCTGAGCCAGCTTCAACTAAGTTCCCTTAGACTCACTCATAGAGTTGTTATCAGTTTCAGATCACACTTAGGATGATCCTGGCTGGGAAAACTCAGCCTCCCCCCATCTATCTCTCACATTCCTCCAGCAGTTTAGCCCAGGGATAGCTTCATGTTCATGGCCAAGGATCAAGAGTGACAAGAAAGCAAATACCAATTTAGAAGTGTTTGCAAGACTCTGTTGGTGTCTTGCTTGCTAACTCCCGCTGGCCCAAGCAAGTCACATGGCTAAGTCCAGAAAAAGAGGCTAGTTAGAACATCTTGCCCACAGTGGTTATAATGAAAAGCTAGAGACTTATGAAATCAATTTATCTCCCTAGTTCTATAAAATTGTGGGGATTTTAAAAGCATCCATTGAATTATTTCTCACATTATTGAATGATCCACAGTTCTATCTGCCCTTGATGGCGCTCATCTGGTTCTGTCATTCCTGGGGTGGTTTCTTTTCACACGTCAGTGTTGGTATGCTTTTCTGAGACGGAACTCAGCCTTAGTTGGTTGGTGGGGGAGTGGAAGGAGGGAAGTGGTGGAGGTAGCAAGTCTTTTAGTATTCCGTGGGTAGACAAGTGTATGAGTCTTGAAAACTGGTGTTAGTCCTGGGTCTTCTTACCTTTGACCACGTACTAGATTGCACCCCAGAGGATTCATTTGTAGAAGAAAAGCTCTTAACTTTTGAGTGACAGAACTAGTCTTTCTGACTCACAGACTTTCTTTACTTGGTCTAGGGCTTCCCATCTTGCCCCTCAGTCTCCCTATGTGGATAATAGAAAGAACCAAGTCTCAGAGGGATCTAGAGATATATACGTGTATACTGGGGTGGGGGAGTACATTAGCCTGAATATAAGATACTGCACCAAATATAGAAGAGTGGGGCACCTCTGAACTATTTCTCCAGTTTATCAATCGAAAGATGTGACCATGATGTACTTGAGTATATATGCAACAAGAAGGAATTAGACTAGGTGGTAAAAATGATCTTGAGGTTAGAAAGAAGCACCAAGTGCAGAAATTCATACTGGAACATTGGAGGTTTCTCTTTGGGTGGTTTTGAACCCTGAGTCCCAGCCATCTGTCTATGTTAGAATTGGCACAGGGGTGGTTTAGACAAAGGGGACAGTTTGACTCAGATCTTATGAACTGCATACATTGTGATTAAGTTCTTCTGCCTCCAGCAGCTGCTTTGTTGACCAACCACTGCTCTGACCTTTCTGGGACTCTGAGTTGACTCTAGAGTGACCCTTCTTTCCCTTTCCAGAGCCCAGAGAGGCCCCAGGGTCCCCACCCCAGCCCTCAGATAAACGGCGCAGTAGCTGAGATTCTTACATCTTTGACCTGCCTCTGGAGTGAGGTCACAAGGTATTTCAGTCCTGTGACTGAGGTGTAAACCATAACCAAAAGGGAAGGAAGTGCTTTCAGAGCCTGGGTACCAAGGTGTGATAAGATTTCAAGGTTTCAAAAGCTTTTTTTTTTAAATCCTAGTTTTCTTTTTGTATCTCTCTCTCTTGTGTGAAAATGGTTTGTCCAATTACTTTCAGGAAATCATTTCCTTTGGAAAGTGTTAAGGTGTTTAACTTATCTTTAGCTCAGAAATAAATGCATTTAAAAAATGTGCTTAGAGTCTAAGCATATCTTTTTCATTTTCTTGCACCTTGGGAATTGGGAAATTTTGTGTGTGTTGGGGGGGGGCGGGATTCCTCAATGTCTTAAGATAGATATTTCACAATAACTACACCAAAATACTACAACCATCATCAATAAACAAATAATTACTGAGCTTATTTTGCTCCACTCTCTAGTGGATGCCATGAAAAATACACGGAAAGTCAATACATGGATGCTACTACCCTCAGAAAGTGCCAATGCTACTGAATACATTAGTATATTCAGACTATAGGACGCTGGAGGTGGAAGGTATCTTATACTTTCAAAGCTCGTACTTTACATATGAGGAAGCAGAGTTCCAGGAAGTTCACCTAGCAATTCACTTTTGGAGTCAGACCTAAAAGTAAGTCTCCTTACTCTCAAGTAAATGGTGTGTCTAGAGGTCATGCTGTTCTGTGAAAAGAAACAATATGAACTTCTGTAACAGAAGGAATCGCCATTGGAAGTCTTTTCCTAACCTCAGAAATGCTTGACTCTATTCTAGGTCTTAACAGTGAGGAGAATTAACACAATTATAGGGTACAGGTATATCCTCGATGCAATTTTTCTGTCTGCTCGCACACCTCAGGAGAATGAACCCTTCCACCCATCCTATCTCCCATCCTCTCCAGATGATTCACTAATTAAAGTGTTACCATGGAAGCATCATATGGATGTGATTGAACTTGGCCTCTAGGCTGGAGTAGTTGCCTTAGAGGTGGCCACATGAACACAGCCCATTGGAACTGGAACTGAGCAGTCAATTTCTCTTCATTACACACAAAGCTCAGAGGTTGTTGGCTGACAATCATAAGTGTGTGTGTATTTCTTTTTATTTATTTTGCTTTGTGTCTAGAAGGAAAGAAAATGTTATCCACCAAATGAGAGAAGGAAACAGATGTGTAGGAAAAAACAGAAACTAAAGACAGGAAGGCAGCCTATGCATTAAAGTTTTTGCTTTAAATTGTTTCTAATGTCTAACCATATTCCCATTTGGAGATTTTTTTGTGGTCTCTATGATATATTTCATGTTGTCTGAAAGGACAATTAGAGATTGTATTAGGTTAGAACTCAGGCTCACTGGCCACAGGCAAAATAATAGTAGCAATAGATCTTAAAGAGATTTAACAGGCTTTGTGTTTTATTTCCATTATTTATTTCCTTGAATTATGTATTTGGTAAAATTTTATTACAGAGCCTCATCAGCCAGAATCATGTCTCTGTGAAATATCTCAAGTACTGCTTTCAAATGTAGATTTTCATGTTTATAAGAGAGAGAATTTCTTTATCTAGTGATAATATACATGCTAATCATTTATTCAAGAATGTGTATTTCAGTATAATGTTACTCTCTTGCTTTTTAGCAATTTACTCAACAGACATGCATTTCTGTTGTATAATGTAAAATGTGCCTAATTTTAGACATCTCCTTCCACCTTGAATAAATGTAATTTTCTCAATATCTAAGAATTTACTTGGCATCTACATAGAAACTCTTATAAAATCCATATATGACTTATAATTTATTACTTTTGCAGAAAAATCCCACTGAAAACGACTTGATAATGCTTGTCAGATAGTTAAGAGTTGTATCAGCTCTTTAGCTGAGTCATTCTGAACAAATAAGAATGAAATACTTATAGAAATTTCTTCTAATTTATTGTATATACTATAAGAAGTTCTAGGAATGAATTATGCTCATGTACTTAGAAAATCATATCACTAAGATGGAATAGAAATGCATTTCTTTTTAGCAACAAGTCATAATTTTGAGTCTGAAAATCCTAAAAATAAGTATTTGTTTAAAAAATTTACCAAATATTCATACTGATAAAATCTAGACCAAATATTTTTTAAACAATATAATACACTTTTTCCAAAAAGCTGATAAAATCACAGCCACACAACAATTGTTTAATGTAGTTGAAACAAACAAAAATGCCTCTCCTCTTTATATCCCAGGAATAGATTTTATTTTGTATCTTGATAATAAGTTGTTAGATTTAACTTCAAACTTGCTTTCATATATCAAGTACAGTAAGAGAAACAAATGTGGATACAGGTCTCTTCATTCTATTTGAAGGAGTTGTTACAGCGATACCAAAACCAGGAGATGGAACATTTCCATAGTGAAGTATTTTCCATTACATATTTTATCTAGATGGGAATTTATGTGGTGTGGATTCATGATAGGGGATATTATTAAGACAATTGATGATGGATGGGAGGAAGGAACTGATGAGCTGTGCGTAGATTCCTGTGCTTCCGAATGCTCTGACCAAGGGGGGGATAATGGCTATCTGTTCTCCTTGTCCACTGGGAATGAGCAAGGAAATACTGGTTAATAATGTGGCTGAGAAGATCTAGGATATGTAATGAATTTCATAACTGACAGTTTCCTTGGACACTGGAACCATTGACCAAGTGCTCTGTGAGTGGGGTGAAATGCCCTTCTCCAGGGGCCATCAAATGCATCTGTCCAGCAGAATATGAATGCAGTGCTACCCAGAGGGAGAAGAATGGACAGTTGATAGCTGGATTCTTGCTTTCTAATTTGGCAATATTTATTTTAAATCCCATTCCAGTCCTGAGAAGTAAATGTAGATATTCCACCATGATTTTGAAGATGTTCTCTTTTCATTTCGTTCTCTTAACAAAAGAGAGAAGGGTGAAGGGAACTTTCATGGAAGAAAGGTGTGATTTCTTTACAGAAAAGGGCATGTGGCTCATACTTCAGTTATTTACATGAACACCATGTATTTAAAGACACAAAAATTCACCTTGTAAATGAACAATGATCACAGTTCTTTCCCCTCACAAAATGTGTGTGATGTGGGCAGTTTTGAATTTTCTCTTAATGAATTTTAATAATAACTAAAGAAAACAGACTTAAACCAGAATTATAGACTGGACTGGCTTGAAAACACCTTGAAAATTATCTGGTGGATAAGGAAGCAGAGTCACAGAGGGTGGAATAAACTGAGGTCACAAGAATGGTTCAAGGTTGGTGGGAAGGCATTAAAAAAATCCTGACTGTTTTTACCCAGAGTGAGGAAGAGTAGCAAGAAATCTAGTCTCATAGGAAGAGAATTAAACTGCTGCTTTAAAGAACCAATTGGGAGAATGGTCCAGTGGATAGCAGAGATTTGCAAACACTGTGACATAGTTACCCAGAGATTCAAGATAGAGAATAAGTAATAAAAGCAATTGAATCATGTGCCATTTACAATTGGGGGTGTCCTTTAAAAAAACTTTTTTGGCTTAGCGTGGCAAGAGTTCATTTTTTTAATTGGGGTAAAGTTGCTTTACAATGTTGTGTTAGTTTCTGCTTTACAGTGAAGTGAATCAACCGTATGTATACATATATACCCTTTCTCATATATCTCTACCTTCCATTCCACCTTCCCCTCACATCTCACCCCCTAGGTCATCACAGAGCACCGAGCTGAGCTCCCTGTGCCACACAGCAGGTTCCCACTAGCTATTAATTTCACACGTGGTTGTGATTTATGCCAATCCTAATCTCCTAATTCACCCCCCTCTGCCCCCTTGTCCACATGTCTGTTCTCTACATCTGCATCTCTATTCCTGCCCTGCAAATAGATTCGATAGTTTACGATGTTCACGTTTATCTTTCTGACTTACTTCACTCCTTGTGACAGACTCTAGGTTCATCCTTTAGTTAAGGCATGCCCAAGCATCTGTTCCTTTGGGAATGATCATGGTTCCATTATATGCACATTTAAATGCAAACTGTGTTGGGTTTATTGAGAGATGACACAGTGATCTCCAATGTAGAAACTTCCCAGAGGATTTCCTATGCTAATTTTACTTTATACATTTTTTTCCATATAATGGCAAACATTTCACAACTAAATTTCTTAACTCTTGTACAAAATTCAACCTCTCTCCAACAGCTAATTTCTCCAACTGAACTGATTACCAAATGGCTACCACTAATCCATTCAATGTAAAATGAAAACAAGAGATTTTTTTCCACTTAATGAATCTCTAGTTTGTCCAGTCTGTTCATAGGGCTACCATGATGGTATCAGTCTATGTTGATTGGTACTGGTACTCTGATTTATACTAGACAATAAACAACTCTCTGCTTGATGAAGATCACTGATCCAGGGACTTCCCTGGTGGTCAGTGGCAAGGACTCTGCGCTCCCAGTGCAGGGAGCCCAGGTTCAGTCCCTGGTTGGGGAGCTGGATCCCACATGCCACAACTAAAGATCCTGCATGCCACAACTAAGACTATTGTGCAACCAAAAAAAAAAAAAAAAAAAAAAAGATCACTGACCAGTTGCTGGGCTGTAGCTTAGGCTGCCTGTGTTTACATGCATACACCCTAATGCTTTTTCCATGATACGATGGCTCTCAAGAGGCAGGTTCAATCATCAACTCCCTGCATGGTTCTGGTAAACAATTAACTAGAATAAGGGCTTCTCTTTGCCTACTCATCATCTGAAAAAGTTCTCAAGTATTTTATGAAAAGTCCTAGCTGATGATTAGACACCTTTTATCAGAGGCCTCTGTGGGGCCCATTCAAATTCTGGTTGAATCTGGGTGATTTCAAATTTGAGTGCAAAATAAAACCAGACATTGTATACGACATTGGACAGGGAATAAACTTTGGAATCAGTTCATCCTGTTGTCACTTACTGGCTGTGCTATTGTGGGTAAATATTTTACCCCCTCTAAGCCTGTTTCTTCAACTGTAACCTGGAAGAATAACCTCTATTCATAGATTTGTTGATGTTTTTACCGAGATTTGTTTAAAAAGTGCTTAACATAAAGTCTGGCACATTGTCAGTAGTCAATGAATAGTTTTTGTTATCCTGATACTTAACTGATTTTCAAAGAGATGAGGCATATTACTCCACATGCTCCCCTGTTGTCAATTCTCATTACAAAGACCTTTAAAGACATGATTCAGATCATACCAGGTCTTGACTCAGATTTCTCCAATGACTCTCCATTTCACTCAGACCAAAAGCCAAAATCCTTACAAAGACCTCTTACCCACTCTTCCTCCTCTGACCACAGCTCTACTACCCTTTCTTTCAGGTCCCTGTATTCTGGCTACCTTGACCTCATCGCTTCAGGTCCTTCTCCTTCTCTAAGGAACATGTTTCCCCAGATAACCTCAAGGTCGGTATCCTCAATACTTTCAAGAATCAATTTTAAAATATCAGTATTTTCAAGGTCATTCATCAGCTTATATAAAATGATAAGACCTATCTATTCCAGCACACTTTACACCTCTTACCTGGTTTACCTGTCTTGAAATCACTTATTACCATCTAACAGATTCTATCTAACTGCTTTGTTTCTAGTCTCTCCTGAACTTAAAAGTAATTCAATAGGGGCAGGCACTTTACTTATTCCCTATGCTTTGGCCATGCCTGATATGTTTGTGGCACTCCATATATATATATATATATTTTTTTTTTTTTTAAAGGTAATGAGTGATTTTTCTAGCAGGAGTATGGTTCATCTATGCTTCCAGGCCTTGATAGACTTAGATACAACTTATTCTAGAAACTTCCCTAGTGGTCCAGTGGTTAAGAATCTGCCTTGCAATGTAGAGGATGTAGGTTGGATTCCTGGTCAGGGAACTAAGATCCCACAGGCCACAGGGCAACTAAGCCCGAATACAGAATCTACTGAGCTCCAGTGCTTGGAGCCGACTCATCACAACTAGAGAGACTGCATGCCACAACAAGAGATCCTGTATGATGCAACGAAGATAACATGGGCTGCAATTAAGACCCACTGGACACAGCCAAATAAATATATATATATATTTTAAATGCAACATACTCTGAGTTGACATCTCCCCCACCTACACTCTGACTCCTGCCCAGTAAGTGGGGTAAATCAGAGTACAAGAAGCCCAATGAAAAGAAAAGTGGAACCATAAACACTTGGTCAGGCAGTTGTGATGGCAAGAAGAAAGCTGTTGTATAGCTATCACGTGTGGATGTGAGAGCTGGACAATAAAGAAGGCAGAGCATTGAAAAATTGATGCTTTTGAACTGTGGTGCTGGAAAAGACCCTTAAGAATCCCTTGGAAAGCAAGGAGATCAAACCAGTCAATCTTAAAGGAAATCAACCTTAAATACTCCTTGGAAGGACTAATGCTGAAGCTCAAGCTTAAGTTCCAACGCTTTGGTCACCTGATGTGAACAGCTGACTCATTGGAAAAGACCCTGATGCTGGGAAAGGTAGAAGGCAGAAGGAGAAGAGGATATAGAAGATGAGGTGGTTGGATGGCATCATCAATTCAATGGACATGAACTTGGGCAAACTCCGGGAGATGTTCAGGGACAGGGAAGCCTGGCATGCTTCCATGAGTCATGATGAGTTGGACACGACTTGGTGACTGAACAGCAAGACTCATTCTTCTCCAGCTCCCTGCCACCTGTGACCTTATTATCATTTGCCTAGTTTATTACCATCTGAGCCACCAGGAAAGCCAGCATTGGTTTCCATTCTGCCATGTGTATTTGCTCCAATCCATCCTTCTTCTGCCCTCAGACTTGAAATTATTTTTATTACCTCTCTTGTCTGTTTGCTTATAGCTTCAGGTCTGGACCTCACACTGTGTTCTCGAGCATTCTCTACCTTGTCCGTCCTTTCTATCAACCTGAGTATGTTCCAACTTCAGCTCTGCTCCAGCTCCACTCTGCCTTTTGTACATATTTTGTGTATTTCTGCCTCTGTGACTTTATTTCTTCTGTCCTTCCAGAAAGATCCCCCTCTCCTTTCGCCAATCCAAATCCACTCCAAATCTCAAATCTTAATCACACATCAACTGAGAAGAACTCTCCCACTGATTACTGCACCAATTACTGCAATTACTTCACACCAATGTTTTCTTTCTTCTGATAATTTCTCTACCTTGAGTTACCTACACATTCTAGCCTGTAGCTAGTCTCTGATTGTATCACATAATAACAGGAATAATTGCAACTACAATTATAATTTATTCAATTTCTATTATGCCCTAAATATGCTAAGTACTCATATTAATCTTGCAAAGCAGAAATTATTATTCCCATTTTGTCAACTAAGAAATTGAAGCTCATGGAGGTTAAATGCGTGCATGCTTGCTAAGTAGCTTTAGTCCTGTCTCTTTGCGACACTATGGACTCTAGCCCACGAGTTTCCTCTGATCATGGGATTCTCCAGGCAAGAATACTGGAGTGGGTTGCCATGCCTTCCTCCAGGGGATCTTCCCAACCCAGGAATTGAACCCAGGTCTCCCGCATTGCAGGCAGATTCTTTACCATCTGAGCCATCAGGGAAGCCCATAGAAATTACATGGATTATCCCAAATCATACTATTAGTAAATAATGGAGCCAAGACCAAGATTCAATTTCAATGTGCCTGAGTATCCCTTTTTTTTTTTTTTTTTGTTGTTGTTGTTTGTTTTTTTCTTATATACATATAAACTCTTGGGAGATTTAGCAAAATATGTGCTTTCAGTAGGTACTCAATAAATACTGGGTGGTTGATCAAACAGCCAGGAGAATGCACATTGATTTAAAGGGGCCCTGACAATGCTTCACCTCAGAGGTGATGCGGTGATGAATGATACACTCCCTCTCCCTTTCCTCTGCACCAGAAGAGCTAGAGGCTGCAGAACAATGAGGTCAAGGTTGTTTCAGGGCCCCAAAGAGGGGAATGTGTTCCCCAGGCTCAATTCCATTTCCTTCCAAAGAGCCAGGCTCTGCATCTTGCCTTCCCTGGCCATCCCCAGGATCAGGTTAGCTGCGTCATTGCCACCTCAGATTGAGAGCTTCCCAGGCAGCCTGGGCTTGTGAAGGCACCAGTGACATACTTCTGGACTCCAGACCAAGAGGCCCAAGACATACATCTGACTGAAAGGGGAGCAGGGCAGAGCCTGCCAGGGTGTGCTTGAGCTGCCTCTCCCCAGCAGGCTGCCGCCCCACGTCCTGAGGTTGCAGCAGGAGCTGGCACCTGTCGGCTCCCTTCCCTCCATCCCCAGTGTGTGCCAGGCACCATGTGAGATGCTTCACAGGCACGACCGCTTTTCAGAATCCTTACCACACTGACGAACATGTTTGCGGGGAAGGGATGGAGACACAGGCTTGGAGAACAGACTTGGGAACACAGTGGGGGAAGGAGAGCATGGGACCAATTGGAAAAGTAGCATTGACATGCTGACATACATATACTACCATGAGTAAAACTGATAGCTGGTGGGAAGCTGATACATAATGCAGGGAGCCAGCCTGGTGCTCTGTGATGACCTAGAGGGGTAGGATGGGGTGGGTGTCAGAGGGCAACTCAAGGGGGCTGGGTATATATGTATATGTGTGTGTATATACATATATATATATATATATATATATATATAGTCATTGTTGATTCATGTTGTTGTACTGCAGAAATCAACACAACATTGTAAAGCAATTATTCTCCAATTAGATTTTTTTTTTTAAATGCTCACTACTACCCCACCGAAGCCTACTGACTCATCTGTGAAACCGTCCTATTAGGTTGTGTCTCACCCAAAGTCACCCAGGCAAGAGGAAGACTCTGACATGGGCCCATCTGTCTTCAACACTCTATGGGCTTTCCAGTCATGCCGTAGCATCCTCAGGTACTGGGAGCCAAGAGACCTCAGCCTCTATTCCGGCTCAGCACTCACCTTGGGAGACGTCAGGGTCTTTCTCTCTGTCAAACGCATATGCAAACCCACCCCTGCCACTGCCAGTTCCTTCCCACTTCACAGCTTACTTTTGAATCTCTGTATGCCATAATATGTAAATACATCAAAGACCTGGTTGGAGTAGGAGATGGAAGAGATTATCGTTCATTTTCTGTTTCTGTATCTGCACATTTACATTTTACTGCCTCAACGACCCAAAGATATTCGAGGTAGAGATTACAAGTCCACCGTACTCTTGGCCTCCTTCCACTGCTTGTAAGTCCCTAATAGCTGAGAAATCCTGGAAGGGCTCAATAAAGAAGTACATGCTCAGAATCACGTGTGCGGTAGCGGTTTTTCAGACCAATTCCTTCTCCTTGGAAATTAAAGCTCAGAGGGCCAGAGCAGCCGGGCTGGGAGCAGAGTCCTTGCTTGCTATTTTTAAGTAAAGGACTCTGTGCAAAACCATATTTGTCTGCAGTCTTTTCCAGACAACAGAAAGATACATAAAGATGCAGCTAATTTCAGGTGTGGGCTGATTTCCCAGTCTGAGTTAGTAGATTTCTCATTTTATAAATTTTTTATAATCTTTACTAAGATTTTGTAATACTTTATAAACTAGTACCAGCTAAGATACCCAGGAAATATTGATAAGGAAACCAAATAAAACCAGGTGTCCTGATCTTTTTAAATTTTAGCTTATCCTGACCTTAAAGAGAACTCAAAAGTTAAAGTTACTTAGGGTCTGATACGATGATGCTCATACTTCAAATCCAAGAGTATTTTTTAACACTATGAGGCATTTTGCATTACTGCAGTTGCTCTTTTAGGAGACTCTGTAAGCTAGGCAGGGTGTGGATTATCTCCATTATACAGATAAGTGCCACAGTGTTCAGCGATACAGCTCTCTGCCCGTGGCCAACTTCTCCCCTGATTTCCAGCCCAGGTTGTTAGGCAGGTGGAGTAGCCTGGATGGGGCTGGTCAAGGAATGTGTGTGGGATGCACTTGAGAAAAACAGAGAGTCCTGCAGTTTGCGTGCTCCTGGCTGAGCAGGGCTCCTCCTTTGCTCCTCCTCCTCCCAGCCTGCTGGCTTGCTTTGAGCCCAGCCTGTAAGGGCTCTGCCAGCTCTTAAGCTGGCCTGTTTTACTGGTAGGGATTAGGTGCCAGAGTTTTCTGCTGGTGACTGCTCTTTCCCGGCTCTCTCCTGTGGTATCATATTTTCTCAGCTTGTTCTTAAACTCATCTTCCTGACCCTTCCAGCCTCAGGTCATTGAAAGTGAGGCCACTAAGGACTCCAACACCACCTGGCCCGTGCATCTCTCTGGAGAGAGAAACTTCTCTTTATTTCGTGCCCACTCCCTCCTCTGGAAAAGACTCAACTCAGTCCCTCCCGCACCTTTCTCGCTTCTCCCCACCCCCGCCACTCCATTTTTAGCTAATGGACCTCACTAGAATAGCCAAGATGATCTGTTCACCATATCTTAAGGCCCCACTTCTATAACCAGATGAGCTACGTAGATTGACTTAGTCTGTACCCCATACTCCCTTCTGTTTTAAAGCTGAAATGTCAGAGCCTCAGGGATGTTAATGCTCTGTTGCCCAAACCTAACAGCCAGTCAATGGCTGAGTTAGTAGAGAACCTCTCATTTTCCACATTAGTTCCATTACTGGGGCTCACCAGCCCTTTGCTATCCTCTCTCCCTGCCTTGGTTCAGGCCCTCATCATCTCTGAATAGGACCTCAGTGAAATCCTCCCAGCGCTTCCTGCTTTTGTGTTTACCCTCTTTTGGTGCATCCCACGGGGAAGTGACCACACCAGATTTGAGATCAAGGTGGATAATTTCTTATCTCAAACTACTTAGTCATGTCCTGCGGATCCCAGGATAAAGTTTCCGCCCCTCTTCCTGACTTATGAGCCCCCTCCCTCCACCATCTTGAGGCTTCTCCAGCTCTGTCTCATTCTAATTCCCAGCACACATCTGCATTGGACATGCCACCTTCTTTGCGAAAATGCCTGGTGTCCCCCAGGTATGACCTTCCAGTGCCTTTGCCTGTTTCTGCCTGGAATTCCCTCCCCCGTATTTTCTTTGTAGAAAATTCCTGTTTAAAAATTACTCTGGCACCACAGTTTGTCCGAAATCTCCACCTACAAAGTGAATTATGTAAACTTCTCTAGCTTTTAAGTGTATATGTTTCATTGCACATAGAGCATTTTCTCACACTGCTTTTTGTGAAGCATTGGCTTGTTTTTCTCACTATGTTGTAAGTATATTGAAGGCAGAATTTGAATTTTTTTTTTTTTCCTTTTCATACGCCTCTAGGTCAAGGTTGGCTAATATTTGGAGCTCCATATGTATCGTTATCTGGCCAGCTGGCTAAGCAGGACATGGAGGCTGCACATTAGAAAATTCAGGAGACTCTCCATTGAAGGAAGTCAAGTCACTCAAGGCCAAAGCTTTCACCACTATCCTTTTAGGAACATCCTATTAATGACTAACCTTGGTAGTTAACACACAATTACAAGTGACTTATAGACACATCATTACTGTGTGGCTCAGGAATCACTGTTTGATATAGTATAAATGTATTAATTTTGTGTAATTTGAATAACTGATATTCATTGGTCTCTGTCTAAACAATATATAGGTGTTATTTCATTGAATTATTGCAACTACCTTGCAAGCTGAAAATTACTATCCTTATGTTATAGATGAAGAAAGTGAGGCTCAGAAAATATAAGCAAATTTCAAAAGAGAAGTATCTGAAACACAAAGGACAAGATGAAAATTGTATCCAAAATCCTGGTGCTCTGAATGAACAGAACAGGTTAAGAATCTCCCTTTCCATCTGCTGCCTAAAGAGCACTCATTTCTAGTTTTTATACAATATTCTATGTGCAGCATGCTCATAGCACTTTATTAGCTCTATATTATTTCCAAATGGAGATAAAATTTGTCGATTATAAAAGTGACATGCATTCACTGTAAAACATCCCAACAATATGGAAACATGTAAAGAAAATTACCATACAATGATTTCAAAAGCATGCAACAACTACTGTTAATATTGTGAGGGTATCCATTCAGATTTTTTTCCTGGGCACATGCACTCATATATACATACATTGTCCTTAAGTTGAGTAACGCTATACCTTTCTGATAACTTTCTCTTTTTTTTCTCATCGTGTGGTAGCTGTTAAGACATATAGACCCAAGTCATCATTTTTAATAGATGATAGTAGTCCAATAAATGGATATAACATAATGAAGCATATACGTTGTTTCTCTTTCCAGTGTTCTCCTATGATAAACGATGCTATTATAAATTGTGAAAAATTCATCTTTTCCCTTTTGACCAGGCTCAGAAGTAATCATGAGAGATAGTCTTTTAAATTTCTTTGATCATCAGTGTGGTTGAACATCTGTTCACACATTCACTGACCTTTTTGTTTTGTGAGTTCTTTTCATCCTTTTGTGAGTTCTTTTTTTATTCCCTTGTCTATTTCCTTATGTGGAAGTTCCCCATTTTCTGCTTGATTTCTAAGAACAATTTAGAGAAGACAGTCCCCTCTGTTCTGTCACATAAATTATAAAACATGGGTAGAAGCAATCTCAGAAATCCTTTAGTTTAACCCTCCCATTTTACAGATTAAACTCTCTGGAGAAAGGAAGTGACTCATCAAGTTCTCATGGTTATACATCTGATTTTTCCAGTGACTCAGTAAGATTATTGACTCAGATCACTTGTATTTCCAGTATACCAATCTGCCTTTCTCATAAAGCAAAATAAATTTCTAAATTACTGAGATTTGTTATCAGTGAGTCCTTTCTATGAAAAAATATTTTAAAAAATTACTTTTTTAAACCTTCTTTGTTATTTGCCCTTTTCTACCCAAGAATTCTTTTCACTAGAGGATAGAAGAAAGAAGAGAGGAGGAGAAATCAGTATTACAAACATTGCTATAGATGTTTTCCTCTTTGGAGAAAATGAATTAGACATGGCAACCCTCAGAGGTCTTTGTAAGCTGGATGAAAATTTCTTGGATTTCATAATTTTTTACTTAATGAAAATTTTGATATTCTTTGTCCAGTTATGTAGATGGTAACTTGGCTGATGTTTTCTGGGGTGGATAAGTGTGGCTCTAAGAAGCTGCTAATTGTGTAGTGCCTCTGGCTGGGAGGCTATTTAAAGGCTGCTATCTTGATGTGATGCATATTTGCATCTGTTTTTCATGCCTTTCCAAAGTGGAATTCCATTTGCTTCCCCTTTTGGTATGGAGAGGAGAATGGCAAAACCCCAAATGATAAATTCTGATGAACATAATATACGCTTGTTTATCAGCTTTTATGGATAGACTTCTTATGCCTAGTTTATTCTGGGAGAAAAGGTATTATTAGTGCAAAGAGGGAAAAAGCTGGGTTGAGGAAGCAATAATAGAAGTCAATTAGAAGAGAATTAAAAAGAATAGAGTAAGTGGTAAGGAAGCCATCAAGGTGTATCACTTACTAATATATGGTTCCAGACTTCCTCTCTCAAGGAAGATCAGGACATGTGGAAAATCTGCTTGTCTATTCGTGCCCTGCAGAGAAGGGAGGAAGGGTCTCAGGGGAAGATTCAGCAGAGAAGTAAAGCAGGTGTTTCCTGCTACCTGGGCCTCAGAGGAGAGCTCAGAGCCCCAGGAGGCAGTTCCCATAGAGGCACAAATCATAGGAAGCCATACATTTCAACCAGCCTTAGTTCAGAGGTCAGACACATCTGCCATCACCTCCCAGACTTCCTCTGTCTCTCTCAGTCTCTGACAGAGTGTCTCTAGCTTCAAATAAAGAAAAAGCTAATGTGGTTATATCATATAGACAGTTTTTTTCTATCCTCCTTTCTCAGGTTGTCTGCTTTTGGAGGTTTAGTTATCTATATCGAACTTGGTTGTGCCATTTTTTCTCCTAAAATAAAAATGAAAACAAAATGTAAACTTGAACTTGCACACCATGACACTAAAAGGACTGGGTCATTTGGCTCTACAAAACAAGTTCTTTACTTCCATAAAAATAAGTTTGAAAACCAACATTCATGGGAAGGAAATTTTAATATTTACATTAATATGTCAGCTACAGTTTTTATATATCTGTTCTGTCTCCACTTACTTTCTCTCTGGCTCTCTCTCTCTTTTTCTTTTCTCTCTAACAGTGAAGTATCCAGGAGAAGAATAATACAATTGGGATGTGGTATGTTTGTGTGTGTGTGTGTGTGTGTGTGTGTATGTCTTACATCTAAATGTTGGAAAGCAACTAAAAGAATTTAAAATATATGTATTTGCATACTTTAGATTAATGGAGAGTTAAAGGGGAAAAAAGAAGGACAGGAAAGCGGAAGTATGAAGGGAATAAGGAAGGGAGAAGATGAAAGAGGGAGAGAAGGAAAGGAGAGAGGAGAAGGAAGATGGATGAGTTGAGACGCTCAACTACAAAGCAAAGACGCCATATATCATCCAGGTGTTTTGTCTACAGCAGACCAAACATCAGGCTTTGGGAAGCATTTGGAAGACACAATGCTCCTTTCACTGCACAGACAACTGTTGACGGTGCTATCGCCTCTTGCTCTGTGTGTATGTGTCTATTCCTTTCAAGCCTTTTTGTGGTCAGATTATAAAGGCCTGTTCAGTGGGTGGGGTGACGTCACACTGACCACAAAAGCTTATATTTCCTGCTACTAAATACACAGTCCCTGCTGACGAAGTGGTCGTTACAGAGCAAGCTTGTTCTGCCAAGGTCACCACGAGTGGGGATAAAGGCAGGGGGAGGAGGCCCAGTCGAGAGGGCAGAGCCATTATTCCCCTGTGCGTCTGTCTGCCTGCTGATCCTCATCTTGTTAGAACTGAAAGATGAAAATAGAAGTCCCTTTGTGTTTCCTCCAGACCTTTGTCTTCATGGATGCTGGGGTATCCTGGGACGCAACATGGTGGAGAGAAAGGAATGGACAAAAATCCAGGCCAGATTGCAATCTCCTCATTTATATGCTGAGTGATTTTACCTCTTCCTTAGGGTCTCATCATTACAATCCCCATTTTACCAAAGAGGAACGAGCCTCATGTAGGAATCAAATGAGATCATGCCTTTTAAAGCAATCACAATTGGTTTTATTTTGAGGGTGTCATTCAAATCTTCATATCATTTCTTTGATCCTCCTACTCACCTTCCTTGTGATGAATAAGAGCCACAGTTCTCTCCTCTTGAGAGGAGAGAGTAAAGGATAGGTTTTATTTTTGAAAATTTCTTTGAATTTTATTTTTGCAGAGGTCACAGTGAGGATAAATTTTTTCTTTTTAACGAAAGAAACTAAACAAATTTACATGGTAAGATAAGACTTGGCAAATCAATCAAAGAAAGCCATACCAATTGCTAGAGCGGCAGAAGGATAAGAGAGGATCCAGGTGAAATCTCAAAGAAGAAATGGCATTTGGGATGGGAATAGTGCATAAGAACTTGGCAGGCAGAGATGGAGAAAGGGTGATCACCATCATGGATCATGCCCATGAACTCCTAGGTACCACCTGACATTGAACCAGAATGATCTGAGGACTTATGCCATAAGTCTTTGGCAACTCACACCTCAGCTGAAATGAAGTTCTGTGAATGCAACTTTAGAGTATTTCATGCAGTCATGTCAATTTCAACATTGAGAAAAGTGGAAAACCACTGCTCAGCCAAGACCATACAGAATTTTCCTACTCTCAGTTCTGAGCTCTTGACAAAGCAGGACTCAAATTCCCTACATTTTTCTTTCTTTTTCACCCTTCTGGTGAAGGACTATTACACATTGGGCCTCAGACCCAAACAGGACTTTGGAATGAGTCCACATGACATTCAGTAAAAGGAAATCTTTGCTATTATCCATATAATTTAGGTGACCTGGACAACCAGTCTGGATATTCCAGCATCTGATAAGTTTCTGTAGGCCAGGGTTGTCTAGGCTGGTTCTCCACACAAACCAAAAAATCGGAAAATTGCCATGTTCCTCTGGGCCATGTGTGTCCCCAGCCTTTACTGGGACACATTTTCTGCCAGGGCCACTGTTTAACTTTAAGGGCCTCCAGTAGGCCTAAGGCCAGGCAGTTCACCTGATCCGAGGCTACGGCTGGGTTGGCACCTCTGAGTTCCTCCCCACAAACTGCCACCCCCTGGCTCAGGCATAAAGCTTTAGCTCCATTAATCATCCTTTTCCTGGAGCACACCAGACAAATGCCTGGCTTGGAATAGAACTATCATTTTCATTTCCTAATTTTAAAAAGTGTTTGTTTGGTAATAGGAAAGACAGGCCAAAAAGGCAGCTTCAAATTCCCACCATAGGGGAAAAAATGCAGAGAGAAGGTCCTGGGACACTTTCTTCTGAACTCACCTCCCCTGTAATGCTGGGGACTATGCCAGAAAATGAGGTCTCTGCTGGTCATGGAGCCTTGCAAAAGGGATGGCCACCATCAATTTTCGGGTAGGTTTAGTTATTAAATGTAGAGCTCTGAAAACAAACCTGAAGGAGTCAAGATAGAATTTCAAGTGCCATGTTAAGCTAACAAGAGTCAAGAAACAGAATACGCAGACACAGGTGGCCAGAACTTTAGCAAAATAAAAAATCATGAGAAAAAGTATGACTTAAAAGATAGAAGCCAAGCAAACAAGTTCAGCAAAACCAAGTCAAGTAGCCAAGATATCCTTCACAGACTCAACATACCTGATGCTAAAAAGACCTAAGAACTGAAGCAATGGCATAGATAGATCAGTTCCAGGAGAAGCAAGGTTCCTGGGAAGAACATTCGGGAAGAAACTAGAAAGCAAGAAGTGAGAGTTCTCACTGATCCATGATGGAGTAAAGGAGCCACAGAGACTGGGTCAGCTGTTAGAAGGACCACAGAAGTAAGAGGATCAAAATCAGAAGGTTCTGGCACAATAAAAAGTGAAAGTCATGCATCCAGAACTCCACATGTAGGTAAATTAAAAAGCGATGAGAAAGAGGAGAGCATCCTCCTTAGTGATTTCAACCAGATCTGCTAAAAACCACTTCTGTGGCCAGAAACTTCTTTCACAAGGATTAATTGCATTTGTAGGTGTTCACTACTTCCAAAGAACTAAACTCTACCTCAGAAAAATGACCCTTTCCTATCTGCCTTGCTGTATTGTAGCACGAAGCTTGGATTTAACCCATCAAGTAATTCATTTCTGTGAAACAATCTGAGATAAAATAATTCGTTAAAATAATGTATCAATCTCTGTATCTGTCTTCTATCTATCTATCATCTAAGGATGTCTCATGCATGATTATGATACCAAAGGAGTCATTTTCCACACAATATTCAACATTATTGTTGAGAAGTGAAAAATTCAACTAGGGTTTGATTTCCATGATTCCAACAACATACTTGACTAACAACTTTCCCTGTGTTGATTCACATTTGGCTGAGTTAGCTTAACTGATTGTTTTGTAGACACTTCTTCATAGATCCAAACAGTCTGTTGCTTAATGTACAGAGTAACCTGCCTCTTAACTGGGTGGACTTTTTTTGCCATTTTCTAATGGAGTGATGGCATGGTAGAGACTCTTTTTGTATTTGTAAGAGACTTTTCAGTGTACCTTAAGCCTGAGGCTAGCTTTCATGAAATATTGTTAAGTACAGAGTGTTTCTGAAGCAGAAACAGTACCTTGGGTGATCCTCTGTGTAAATCTCAGAGTCTGGAGAGAATCTTGGGCCAAACATGAACCTTGTCAGATGTCAGGCTTTCCAAAGTTAGATGTGGAAATCTCCCCTTTGTCTAACTCCTGCTGTGTGCCCCTGACAATCACCCTATTACCCATGTTGTTTTCAGAACTCACAGCCTGAATAACCACCTTACTTTTTCTCGGAACGTTGGGGGTAGACTTCCTTTTTATTTTTTTAAGATTGCATGTGAGTTCTATGGCATTTAGTGTGACCCAAGCTTAGTATCTAAATACTTGTTTCATAGGCAATTTCTCTGTACATCATTTATGATTACCTACTGTGTCTCACATACAGGCTCTTGACACGCAACTGGGGCAACCATCTATAATTGCCTGAGTTGGTGTAACGTCAACACTGACCCTTGCTTTGTGCTTTGGATGAGACGTAGAGTTAGGTCCATGTAGTAGTCTAGTGCCCTCTTGTGGCTTTCAAACTAAGAATTTAAATTCTTGTAGAATTAAGAGCTATTTGTGGAATCACAGACTTAGAGAAGGCCATTGTTCACTCATACTTTTGTCTTCTCTGTGTGTGTGAAAGTCACTCAGTCGTGTCTGACTCTTTGTGACCCCATGAACTGTAGCCTGCCAACCTCCTCTCCCCGCAGAATTCTCCAGGCCAGAGTACCGGAGTGGGTAGCCAGTCCCTTCTCCAAGGGATCTTCCCAGCCCAGGGACCTAACCCAGGTCTCCTGCATTGCAGGCAGATTTTTAACATCTGCGTTACCAGGGAACACCCCTCAGTAATATTGCCCTCTTCCTGCAAAGCACAATAATTGTCGGTAAACCCATTTTACTCTGAGCTAAGAACACTTTGGAGTGTGTGTTGGATTTTAAAAGGAATCTTTGAATTTGGTACACTGTGGAAACATCATGTATGACCAGTAAATGTTGATTGAAATCCCTTCCCCAATCTTGTAATACCTGCCAATTTTTCCATTTACTGTTATGCTTACTCATTTATTTCAAAGAATTTGGTATGCTTAATCTGAAAGAAATTATTATAAGAAGAATTAAGAGAGACATAAAAAGCAACCTGAAAAATATGAAGATTTGTCATATGAAGAGTTCAAATATTCTACACATCTCCAGAAGAACACAAGAGAAGATTATTGATATTGGTTTACTATAAGAACTTTTGAGTAGTTGCAAATATATAATTCTGGATCATATCTGGGGTTAAGTTTCCAATCCTTGAAACAATTTAGGAAAGGTGGGTTAATTTGATATGAAAACTTTACGAGGGAATTTCTCTATTGAACTAGATGATCCTCAATAAAAAATGTTAGAGTTTTAGAATGCAAAGAGTTTACAAATATATCCAAGAAAGGTTAAACAGCTTCTTTTGACTATTCAAATCATTCTCATAGTTAAGAAGTCCTTTAATGTTCAATATGGAACCTTCTCAGTACATAGTAAGTTCATACTTAATATCACTCTTTCTAAGAAATCAAACTGTATGTGAATGTGTGTGTGTTTGTGTGTGCAAGTGTGTATTTATCCAAACCCATTCTAATAACTTACTTGGTTCTGATTTTCTAGATTGTAGTAAGATCTTTGATGTTTTCTTCTAAGTCTGACATCCTGTCACTTAACTGATTTTTGTTTTTAGCAGACCTTTTACATTCATGCCTAATTTTATGTGGTGGAAATTTACATGTTAGAGAAAAATATTCACATTTGCTTGACTCAGGTTATATGGCATATAATGAGTATATTAGCATACTAATTAATATACTTAATAAAGGATAACTATTTATTAAAGTAGAAGATTAGTCATGAAAGATATAAGTTTGATTTTGTTATGCCAAATAGTAGGGACAATGGAAGTTGTCACCCCTCTCTAGTTCATGTTGACTTAACTGGAAGGAAGAGGACATGACTTATGTTTGTTTCCAGCATTATCTCTCACTCTTTTAAAGAGGTAGAATCATTTTAAAGATACTGATTGTGTTGCATTTTTGTTGCTGCTGTCATTTGCATTATTTTTCATATATAGTCAATGAAATCTTCTCTATTTCTTTTTTGTCTGTACCCTAAATGCCAGAGAAGGTAAACAGTTAATTCATCATGTCTTGCAAAGGATAAACATTAGGTTAAAATGAGAAACCATTGAGTCTAATCCTTTAGACCTAGTGTAAAGATAGGTTAGATAGCTGTCTACCCCTTGCTCTCTCTCCTGCAAAGATCTTATCACATTCACTGCATTGGGATTGTAGGGGGTTGAGGGTTTTCAAAGGCAAAAGTTTAATCCACGCTTGCTAGACCCAAACTGTAAAAATCTAGAGGTTCAAGGACATTTCAGGTCAGGGACTCAAGCTGGTATGAGATTGCCCTCTTTTCTACCTCACAGCAGTTCACCTGCATGACATCTTGACAGAGGAGCTGATAACTCATGTCACAGACCTTGCCGACAGCCCTGGGCTACAATGGAGGAATTCTCATCCCTTCCCAGCTCCATGGGAGAGACTATACTGGACTGTCACCAGCCTGTGAAATAAACTACTCACCTGGTTCATGGAACCATTTCAAGGCCAGAAAAGCTAGCCTTTCTCAGCTGTGCCATATGGAAGAAAAGAAACAGTGTTTTTCCTGCATATGGATTTGTCACACAGTAATAAGAGGCATTTGCTCTCTGTATCAGCCAAATGCCTTGATTCCTAAAACACATGAGAAGACGTGCTTGGCTTAACTTGCCAGGCAATTGGATATGTACTTTATAAAGTGAATCAAAACTAAAGCTGTGTTGGGCCATTATGTCCCTACCTCATTGGAGAGACATCCCTGCAAATGGACAGCTAATCCCTTTAATGAGCAAAATACCCCAAGGCTTTTCTGGGGGAAGAGGCCAGTGTTTAACTACGTCTTGCTGAGCAGCTACAGAACACAGAATTTTAGAGTGGAGAGGGATCTCGGAGATCATCAACACCCCCCCCCCCCCCCCCCAAACACACCTGATTTTCCACTTAAAAATTGAGCCCAGAGAAGCAACGTTACTTATGTAAGACCGCTCAGCTGTGGTGTAGCATCTAGGATTCATATCTAGATTTTTCACTCTTAACTCTCTTCTCATGGGTCACAGTTCTTGTCATCCTTTTTTCTTCTGGTAATTCCCTTACAGTGCATTTATTTGATGCTGTTTTTTTCCTCAGGTTTCTGACCCACTGCTCATAAATTCAATGAATGAAGAATTATGAGTTCCTTACTATCTTCCCCTCAATGAAAACATTTCTGTTGATAATTCTGTTCTTTTCTTAGCTGCCACCATTTTATTCATCACTATGACGTGAAATGTGAGACAATGGGACAAAGCTCAGCCTTGGTATTAGAGACCTGCATCCTGGCCATAGAGTGTTCTTCAGATGACACAGGAAGGTCACACCCTTTGACCAACAAGAGAAAGAACAAATTTCTAAGTTGAGTGCTCAACTGTTGGTTCTTTTGTATGTATGGAAAATTATTACATCCTTCAAAAAGTCACGCTAGAAGAACAAAATGTGTCATGGAGAGATCGACATGCAACTTTCATAGCTATTGACTTTCCAAGGAAACAAGAGGGATCTCAGAATTTTCCAAAGGTCCCTATCATGTGCGGTTCCTAAATACTAGCCAGAAAAAAACTCTCTTTGGACTTGCTCTTGAAGCTGTATCTATACAAATGAGACTGCCTATGGATTTGCCACAAAAACCTTTGATTTGAATCTATTCTGCTGTGTGTAAAACCCTGATCTTTATTCACTATTCATAAAATAAAGATATTTTTATAAAATTGATTCATTAAATAAGAATATTATTCATAAAATAAGGATATTATTATTTACTTCTTAGGGTTGCTGTGATTAGAGAAGATATGATATGTAAAATAATTAGCACAGACTGTTCAAAATATGTTGTCTGTGTTATCTAGCTTCCTTTTCTTTTTTCTAGAGTAATCTAAGCTTGGTGGCTGCTTCATCAGGGCATATGTGTGTGCATGCCATGTCACTTCAGTCATGTCTGACTCTGTGCAACGCTGTGGACTGCAACCTGCCAGGTTCCTCTGTCCATGGGATTCTCTAGGCAAAAGTTTTCTTAATAAGGCACCCCAAATAAGGTATCTCCCAAGAAAAGCCTAGTAGGAAGGAAGCCTGAGCTCCAGTGAATTGTCCCAGAAAGTTCACTATCTCTGGGTTTATTTCTACTCACCAAGTATTCCTACAGTAATTCCTTGTAAGAAGGTTGGTATAATTGAGAGGTGGGCCATGAAGGTAGGGAAAGAACAATGGCAGTTAGTTAATATTAATAAATACTCACACAGTCATCTAAGCTGCTTACTGATACGTGCTGTGCATATGTGTGTTGCACATACATGAGTGTAGGTAGTTGTGTACATGTGTTTATTTCTCATCTGCCTGTCTTAGAGTTACTCTCAGAACATTTTATTCTCTTTCTTTGTAACATAGTTGGCTCCCACTAAATCAGGGTTAGTGATCATGTTCAGCCTCTACAGAAAATTAGAAGGGTTAAGTAATTAAATACAAAAGTAAAGTTTTAGGTGCCTAGTCAATTAAGAATCTAAAATTAAAAAACAAAGATATACAACAACATAAAACTCAGGCTCAACCCTTGGAGCTGAATCAGATGCTATCATTTCTCCACTTTATTCAGAAATGCTTTGACCTAATCTCATCAGTGGCAACTCTAGTTTTCTTACTTTTTTTTTTTTTTGTCCTTTTTAGGGACTCACAAAGTGCTGAGGACATGGTTGATGCAGTGTGAATTCACCTAATGATATGGTTGATAGCTAAAGTACACCAACCAGCTGGTGTCCATCCATGATACCCTATTAGCAGATTGTAGCTGTGCTGGTAATTGAGCCAGCATCCAAGTGGTGCTTTCATTTATGAAATACTGACATCTCCTTACTGGAGTTTTGTCTTAGAAGCAGAAGAATGATAAAATTCCAATGCCTCACTTTTCAAGTTATCTCTATTTCTCTCATTTCTAAAAATGAAGTTTGGAGAAAGTAAATGAATAGCTTGTCCAAGACCATACACCTAAAACAGAGCCATCCATCAATGGAAATCCACAGTTATCTATCCCTGTGGCTCACAAAGAAGATGAGTTGACAATGTATGAAAATAGAGCCAGAAATTGAATCAAAACCATGTATAGTTTAGAGATGGAGAAGAATGAGGAGCTATTTTGTCTAGAATAGGATTTTGAGCATGTTCTATCACAAAAAAATGCAGGGAAAAGACTTGGAGAAACATAGTCTAAACCAGTGTCTAAAACAGTGCTTCTCAAATGTCAAGGTACACAGGAACCGCTTGTATGTTTTGATTCAGTATGGCTGGGATATGCTTTGAACTTTTGCATTTCCAACAAGCTCCCAAGTCATGCTGAAGCTACCAGTCCACACTCCACACTCTTGAGTAGCAGGAGTCTAAGGCACAGTTAGCAGGGTATAATCAAAGGAGAGTAAACGATTCCTGGAGTGCTGGGCGTCACAGACACACTTAACTTGTTGTGCAACTGCGTCGGCCCATCCAGAAGGTGGCCTGTCTCTCTCAGGGGTTGCTCCCTTTGCCTAAGCCCCCAGGCCCATCTAGAAAGAGAGTCAGCAAAAGATGAAGGGCATATTTCTACTTCAGGGAACCCAGCCCTGAATAGACATTTTTAAAGATGATGGTTTGCCAAATAGCCTTGAAAATACATTTGCCTTGATCATCTGTTCAGTACCACCATAGTGAGATGTGACTCATTGGCCTCATGGAGATCAAACATCAGCAAAAGGCTAGGAACAGAGGGCACAGTGAGCTCTTTTTGTCCGCAGTAGCTGAAAGACAGGGTTGTGGACACACCTGAGATTTTGCAGCACTTCCAAAATGAGTCAACAAGTAGGAGATGATGAGATCTGAGGAATCTCAGGTGACATATAGAAGCATAGAAAGAAAAAAAGATGGGCAAAACATATTAAAATGTTAATTATGACAGTCTTTGAGTAGGGGCATTATGTGCAGGTCCTTTTTTTTTTGGCTTGAACTTTTATTTGGTTGTGATCATTCCTTCTATATGACAACTGCACTTTTTTTTTTCCACTTAAAAACATAACTTGGGTATTCCATAAGTAGATTTCTAAAGTGAAATGTAAGATCACCAGCCCAGGTTGGATGCATGAGACAAGTGCTCGGACCTGGTGCACTGGGAAGAACCAGAGGGATCGGGCGGAGAGGGAGGTGGGAGGGGGGATTGGGATGGGGAACACATGTAAATCCATGGCTGATTCATGTCAATGTATGACAAAACCCACTACAATATTGTAAAGTAATTAGCCTCCAACTAATTAAAAAAAATTAAAAAATTAATAAAATAAATGCAATGTAGTATTCTACCAAATGGATATATTCTATTAATAGATGTCTGGCAAAAGGGAATTTATTGGCCAATAATTTGCTTCCAAATTTTTGTTCTTAAAATTAATGTTGTAATGAACATCTCTGTGTAAGACATTCTGGAAGTCCCAGAGGTGGATTTGTTGGGGTTTAATTAAATGAGTCTAATGCTTACTTCCATACTGCTTTCTTTTACTGATAGTGATGTAAACTGATGTTACATCCTGCCTCATCACACCTACTCCATCAAATCTAAAGTTCTAAGAGGTTGTCTTATTTGAGGTTTTGACTCACCATGAACTTGAGGTTGAGGAATATGAAGATACTCAACTAGATGATGGCAGAACTGTAATTAGAGCCTGTTTAAACGTTGGCCCATGATCAACAACTATCTATGGTTAATGATCCATCAGGTTCTGGAGCCCTGAGAGTAATATGGTACCCATTTTTGTTTTCCTGTCACTATTACTGGTACCTCCTATTATTTTTCAGATAGAAGAATGCAGTGAAAATTACAATATTGGGAAAATACAAACTCTAATGCTAGCTCCACTTCATTTGCTCTGAAAGAATTTGAATGTATCACTTAATCTCACAGAGCCTATGGCATTTATGTGTAAAAATGATGCCACTTCTCTTGTGGGACGCTTAAGAAGAATAAATGAAGTTGAAGGTTTGACTCTGTGTGGCACAGTTCCTGATTGCATAAAATGTAGACGTCATAGAACCTTTATTAGAGAATGTTTTTGAAGATTAAGTGGCAGAATTTAAAGAGCTGAGCACCATCCCTTTTTCCTGCTATAGCATTCCCATTCCTTTCCTCAGACTACAGGTTTCTTTTCATTGCTTTACAAACATCTGCATTATAAATATCCAAGCATAAAAAACTCAGTGGAACAGCAAAATCATTAAATCAATGCATTCATTGAACTATAGGATAAAGACTTGTTTTTCCAAGTGGCTATCAACATGTCTTTTTAGAATATTTATTTGTATTATTTGATGAGGACACTTTTTTCAACTTGATGCTTATTCCCTCATCCCAAATAGATTTTGGCATACCAATGGTACAGAATTTCATCATATTTTCTTACTGTTTGAGCGTTCCTAACCAAGGTGATTCTGGAACTCATCTGTTAAAAAGTTCATTAAAAAGTGTGCAATTAGAAAAGGAATAAATTTTTTTTATTTAGTGGTGATGCTCTTACCTGTAAAATATTAAAAACACCTGACTTACAAGATTGATGTCAGCTTTAAAAATGTGTTCTGCCTAAAGTAGTCTGCATAGGGCCCAGTAATAGTAACTACTGCATCAAAAATAGTAATTGTTAATACTTGGTGCCTTTATGTCTTCCTTTTTTTTCAAATGTCCAAAATTTTGAAGATTATAATTAAAAGTTGCACTTTTTAACAGGTTTACTGAAGTGTAATTGATATACAAAAAATTGTGCACATTTTATGTAACAGAATGACAGGCTTGAACATTCTACATATAATTGTGAAACCATTATCGCAATCAAGATAATGAACATAGCCTCCAAAAGTTTCCTCTGCCCACTCCTTTTTGTAGTAAGAACACTTAACCTGAGATCTACTTTTTTAACAATTTTTCAGTTTGCAAACAGTAAACTAGAGTCACTACTATATGGCTGATCTCTAGAAAGTACTCACCTTGCTTAAGTGAAACTTTATATTCTTTGAACAATAATTTTCCATTTCTCCCCACCCTCCACTAACCTCTGGTAACCAGACTTCTCTGTACTTCTATGAGTCTGACTATTTTAGGAATCTCATATAAGTAGGATTGTGCAGTATTTGTCCTTCTGTGATGAGCTTATTTCACTTAGCGCGCGCGCGCGTGTGTGTGTGTGTGTGTGCGCGTGCGTTAGTCGCTCAGTTGTGTCAGACTCTGTGACCCCATGGACTGTAGCTTACCACACTCCTCTGGTCCATGTAATTCTCCAAGCAAGAATATTGTAGTGGGTTGCCATTCCCTTCTCCAAGGGATCTTCCCAACCCAGGGATTGACCCTGGGTCTCCTGCATTGTCAGCAGATTCTTTACTGTCTGAGTCACCAGGAAGCTCACTTAACATACTGTCCCCCAAGTTCATCCACGTTGTTTCATATGGCAGGACTTCCTTCTTTTTTCTTACATTTCCCTCCTTGATTTATTGAGAAATAATTGGCATATATCACTATATAAGTTTAAGGGTATACAGCATGATAGTTTGATTTACATATGTTGGCGTTGTTCAGTCACGTCCGACTCTTTGTGACTCCATAGATTGTAGCATACTAGGCTTTCCTGTCCTTCACCGTCTCCTGGAGTTTGCTCAAAATCATGTCCATTGAGTTGGTGATGCCATCCAACCATCTCATTCTCTGCCACCATCTCCTCCAGCCCTCAACCTTTGCCAGCATTAGGATCTTTTCCAATGAGTCAGTTCTTTGCATCAGGTGGCCAAAGTATTAGAGCTTCAGCTTCAGTACCTGTTCTTCCAATGAATATTCAGGGATGATTTCCCTTAGGATTGACTGGTTTGATCTCTTTGCAGTCCAAGGGACTCTCAAGAGTCTTCTCCAACACCACAGGTCAAAAGCATCAGTTCTTCGGTGCTCAGGTTTCTTAATGGTCCAACTCTCACATCCATACATGACTACTGGAAAAACCATAGATTTGATTATATGGACCTTTGTCGGCAAAGTAATGTCTTTGCTTTTTAATATGCTATCTAGGTTGGTCATAGGTTTTCTTCCCAGGAGCAAGTGTCTTTTAATCTCATGGCTGTCATATATTGTGAAATAATTATCACCAATAGATTTAGTTAACAATCATCATCCCATACAGATTTTCTTTTTTAAGACTATAATTTTAAGAATAGTCCTAAGAATAATTTTTCATTGTATGTATTTATATATAATTTTTTACAACCATGTAAAATTTTCTTTGTGCATTTATCTGATGAGAGTCAGTTAAGTTGTTTCCATATCTCGGTAATTATGAATAATGCTGCAATGAACATGAAAGCATACCTCTTCAAGATCCTGATTTCAATTGTTTTCTATATATACTCAGAAGTGGAATTGTAAGATCCCACATGATAGCTCTAGTGTTAACTTCTTGAGGAACCTCTGTAATAACATTTCTTGAAAAAAAGACATACAGATGGCCAACGGGTATATGTAAAAGTGCTCAACATCACCCATCATCAGGAAAGTACAAACCAATGAGATTATCCCATCACACCTCTTGGGACAGCTATTATCCAAACAAAACAAAACACAACTGTTGAAGAATACATGGAGAAATTGGAACCCTTTACACTGAGGTTGGGAATGCATGGTCTGTAAGTGTGTGTGTGTGCACATGTATCTGTGTGTGTGTGTTTGTGTGTGAGTGACTGCAAAGCTTATAGTTTCATGCAGTTATTTTAGAGGAAAAATACCAAGGTTCAGACCAACTTGAATTGCCACAAAAATAAAACCCAAGATACAAGTGTGTTCCTGTTTCTTTAAACTAATGAGTTATGCTTATTCTCAATTTTTTTTCTGTTTTCCTTGGGGAAGTGCTATCATCTCTGCTGTCAAATTCATCTTAGCTGTGACAACATTGGGTCCAGCAAAACTTTGGAAGGTTTCTGGTTTCTCTGCTTCTCTTTCATTATCTTGTATATTTTCACTTGCTTCAAGCATACTTTTTAAGCCATCTGTTTTTAATTACTGACTTATGTTGCGGTTGAGATACAGCTAATCTTTTTTAAAGGTAGATGAATTGTGACAGCAAAATGACTGAGAGTGTTCCATACATTTGGGTAATCAAGGAAATTACCAGGTCATGAAAAGCAAATATACATGGGCATATGTCTATACACAACACATTAAAACAAACACAAGGCTGGCAGGAAGTTGAAATAATTTGTGGAAGCCAATGGTGTCGTTTTGCAGTCAAAAGTAAAGAAAAACAAGCTCTGGTTTGTAAGGTGAAAAACTCAAAATGTGCTTGTCATGGACACAAACACACACAATTAGCCAACCAGGTGTGTCAGTTAGCTTGTGGTGCATAACAAATTACCCCAAAACTTAGCGGTTTAACACAACAACCATTTATTTAGCTCGTGAATTTGTGCATTGGTAATTTGAGTTGGGTTCAGCTGGACAGGACTACCGATTTCAGTTGGGGTCTCTCATGAGATTGAAGTCAAATGGAGACTCAACCAGACTTTGAGGATTCTCTCCCACTCCATGTATTCTTAGCTCCTCTCCTCTTTATCTGGTTATGTTTACATGGTTCCACATGGGTGGTTAGACTTCTAACATGATGGTTCATGGTTCACCAAAGTGTGAAAATGGAAATTTCCAGGATTTCTTCATGGCTGTACTCAGATGTCCTGCATGGTCACTTCTGCTGCATTCCACTGGTTAATGTCAGTCCTAGGCCAGCCTAAGTTCAGCATAGAGGGAAGGGATGCTAATAAAAGCATGAATACCAAAAGGAATAGCTCATCTCATCAGGGTCATTTTCAGAGGCCAGCAGTCACATTCCCCATATTGAGCTAAAATTTATTTCTTTTTCCCTTGCCTCTGCTCTACATTCTATATAACACAGAACAAGTCCATTTTATATGACAAGCATTAAGAAGATTTAAGCAGCTATTATGCTTCCTCTTATTCCCAGATTTCCAGGGGAAAAAATGTTCCCAATTCTCTCAAATATTCCTTACACGATACAACTTTGAGTTTTCCAATCACTGTGGTCACCATCCCATAGATCCACCCCAATTTAACAATGTAAAGCCTAAGGTTGGCACCCAGCACTGAGCAGAACATTACAGATGAGAGGGCAGTATAATGGCCTCTCCAAAGAGTCCCATGCCCTAGACCCCGGTACTTTGAATATATTGCCTTATATGTACAGGGACATTGCAAATGTGATGAAGGTTACAGATCTTGAGATGAGGCAAGTATCCTGGATTATCCAGGTTGTCCCAATATAATAACAGTTTAATAAAAAGAGAATCTTTCCTGGTAGTAAAGAGAGAAATGCAATGCTAGAAGAAGGATCAGAGAGATGTGACCTTCAAAGGACTCAGCCTGCCATTGCTGGCTTTGAAGATGGAGAAGGGGCCGTGAGCCAAGGAGTGTAGTTGTCTCTGGCAGCTGTGGGTGGTCCTCAGTTTACAGTCAGCAAGAAAATTGGGACCTTGATCCTTTGAACCCAAGGAACAGAATTCTACTAAAAACCTGAACAAATAGGAAATAGATTGTTCCACAGAGTTCTAGAAAACAATACCTTCACCTAGACTTCAGTCTGGTGAGAGCTGACAGGACTTCTGACTGTAAGAAAACAATTTTACGTTTTTTTAAGTCACTAAGTTTGTGGCAATGTTTTATAACTGCAATAGAAGACCAATACAGTCTATTATGATTTCTTTTGAAGAGAAAGGTAAAGACATCTTATATTTTTTAAGAGAAATATGACCTAGGTGTGCCTCAGCTATTTTGGCAATGATTAGTGTTGATTTATATGGTGCTTATATTCAACAAAAACACAGGATCTTTTCTCATAAGCAGCTGTGGTTGTGAATATCCTCTCCTTTTAATAATTAAATGTAAAGTATATATTTAGACCAGTTCATTTCCATCATGCTAGATTTAAACTAACTTTCCAGCCTGTAAAGACATTTTGGAATCTAGTTTCTGTCATTCAAATATTTCAGCCATCCCTCATTCTGTGCCATTTCAACATCTGATCAGTCCTATAGGTGAACATGCCTTGCAAGTTGCTTCCATCACCAAGGTTGACATTCTTCTTTCAATGGATAGTGCTTATGTCTGGACTTCCAAAGCTTTTCAAGGTGCAGCTCAAACCCCATGTCTTTCGTGGGGACTTGCCTGATAACACAACCAGAAGTGGCTTGTTCCCCTCTGCTCCTATGAGTTCCTCATTCTTACTGTTGAAAGGGTACAAATTGGCTTCTGCAGTAACCATCTATCTACGGTTCTTTCCTCTTAAATTGTAGATGTTTTGAAGACAAGGATTGTGTTTTTAAATTTTATATCTCCTAAAGCCACTGGCATTGTGCCTAGTACTTAACAGGTGCTTTATGGAAAACAATAATCCATTTAGCTGTGCCTAATTGAGCCAAGAGGCAGTACTCTAAAACACTCTTTTTTTATTCTAAATGAGTTGAGAAAAAAAAAAAAATATATATATATATATATATACACCAAGTACATCATTGCAAATAAGCAATTTGAGACACAAAGAAGCAGAGGTTCTTTTGTGGGAGAAATTATGGCTCAGAGCAATATGCACGTACATCATGGCTTGTGAGAAGACAGAGCCATACACTTGAAATTATGGGAGCACTAGATCTTGGGCTTTCAAAGAACATAAATTGGGTCTTTAACTCAAGAATCTAGCACAATGCTCGGGACAGAGAATGCATTTAATCCATTTTTCAAGTCATTCAAATTGATTACTGTTTCTTTCAATGGCACCAACTCAGTTTACTTACCTCCCATTCATTCAGGGTCATTTCGATGCCATCACCATGTCAGCATCAACTTTTAAGTGCAGATGGAGAATGAATCAATTAGGATAATATTGGCACCCAACTATAGAAACTTAACCCAAATTGGCCTATGTTACAGGGCTGTTTGTAGCTTAGACAAGAATAAACCAAAGAGGAGACCAATTTCAGTACTAGCCATTCAGCCACTCTGAGAGAACCTCTTTACTTTTCTATAGGGGTCTATTTACTCTTCTGATCTGTCATCCTTAAGCTAGTTCCTCTCAGGATCAGGAGCAAGTTGTATCATTTCAGCCATGCTATTTTCCAGCAGAACAAGAGGCTGTATCATATAAATGAATAGATCTTTCCCACAAGCGCCCAAGAAGACTTCCTTTCATATATCAATGTCTAACCAAATGTGGGGGTGCATGCCCATTCAAAACCAATTGTGGAAAGTCAATGGGATCACCATGCTTGTGATGTGAAACATATGGCTTTGAGGAGAAGAGGAGAATTCCTGATCTACAGCAGGATTTTATTAGAAAGGAGGAAGGAGGTGACTTGGTGGAGAGGAGCCAACAAAACCTACAGACACTAAAGCCGGTAACTAAACTCAAACAGTACAGAGTCTCATTTTCTTTCTTTTGATTTTCTTGGTGCCCCTTTCTAAAGTCAGCCATGCTTTCCTGGAACAACATCAAGAAAGTAAAAATTACTTAATTCTTTCACCTTATTATTGACTTTTATTCTAAAATGGAAAAACACACTTGCACATACACACACAAACACACCCACAGAGTTGTTGTTTGCCAATGCAATTCTCATCATAGTTTTTTAAAAATAAAGAATCTTTGTAAGTTGCCAACCTCTTGAGTTTCTGTCCTGTGTCAGAATTTATTCCTCTGCCTTCCAAGTAGAGAATGATGGCTTATGCCTCGGATGAAATCTTTGAAATTGGGATCATTGAATGGAAACAGACATTTACCCTTCCAGATAAAGGCAAAATGTTTATCCCACAACTGAAATTTAACTTCTTTTTGTAATTTTCAAGGAGTCTGTAAGATGGAAAGTGAATTGAAGGAAATGCTCTGGAAACATTTTTTTCCGGCAAAGAAAGAATTGCAGGAGATTCCTTTACTACTTCTTAAATTTCTGAAACATGAATCTTTTAATTTAAAGATTAAATCAATAATGAGCCAGTCTTTGCTGTCCTTAAGTCATGACACCAATTTGCATGTGCAAACGTATTTTATAAGTTTCAAATAATTCTTAGATTATTTATACCAGGGTCTCAAAGTAGCCATATAGGATAGATGAGATTGCCCTTACTACCCTTGTCAATGGAGAAATGGAGTTTCAGGGATGTTAATTGACTTGTCATGAATCACACAACATGTTAGTGACAAAGCGCAGTCTAATAGTGAGATATTATAGTTTTTAACAGCTTCCCTTGGTAAAGAATATGCCTGCAGTGCAGGAGACTTAGGTCGATCCCTGGGTTGGGAAGATCCCCTGGAGATGGGAATGGCAACCCTCTCCAGTATTCTTCTGGAGAATTCCATGGACAGAGGAGCCTGATGAGCTCTAGTTCACGGGGTCACAAAGAGACACAACTGAGCAACTAACATTTTCACTTCACTCTCATAGTTTCTGAACTGCATCTTTCTGAATTATAAGTGGTCATAGGACAATGTGTTCTCCCTTTATTATTTTCCAGTTAATTGAGTAAGATGAGATGGAATAAATTAAGAGGAGATCAGATATCAGAAAGAACTTTCAACTAATGGGGATTAGGAAATCTCAGAGTACACTATCGAAGTTGTAATGACCATCTTGCTTATTGGTAGGAAAGAGTATTGAAAATAGTCATCTAACAGGAAAAGGATGATTTTGCTTCTGCTTAAAAGGAAAAGATAACCTTTCCAGAACCAGTTGACTCATTGGAGGCTTTGAATAAAAAGAATGTATATGATGGAGGATAAAGTGCATGATGGATATTTTCTAACACCTCCTGGGTGATCACATGTATTGGATCTTTATCGTGTACACTGTGGTGGGTGGTGGGGGCGGGGGTGTTTTTTTTTTTTTTCTCTCTTCTTTTCCTCTAAACTTCTCCTGGCTCTGTATTCAATTCTGGAGCCTCTTTCAAACCATAGGGGCTAAACATGCTGACCTTGGTTCTCCTTTGTCTGTCTCACCAGCTTGCACACCTCATCTCCAGGAGTCTTGTTTATTCACCTTAGGTCATACTTTCCACATGAAGTCACCGATTTGCAGTTTGTGTCTTTCTTCATTAATTAGCTTCCCGCTTGTTGAGAGCACAGCTGCACCTTCAGTCCCATTGATCCAAAGGCAACAGGCTGCTCCCCACTGCGCTGGCAGGCAGACGCTTCCTACTGCACCTACAAGCAAATACACAGATCTACTTTATTTCCCAGAAACCAGCCTAGATACAGCCTCCTGTTTTTCAAGACCTGGAATAGGCTGGCAGCACCAGGTCGGATGTTATTCTTGGTTTGGGCTTCCCCCTCCTCCCCTTTTTCCTTCCACACTTGCTTAGAAAACATACCACATCATGAATAGGGTCTGCTCTTTGCAGACATTCCATTTTTTTTAAGTCGTTACCATTATTAATATTTTTAAAATCTGGTAGCGATTGGCTCTGTGACTTTCCCCCATCCAGAGAAGCTTATGGATAACCAGGCAGATCTCTTCCCCTCCTTCAGGGAGGTGTCAGAGGAAGAGGGAGTCAGGACGGACAGGACACTTTGAATTCCACCTGCCATGCTCTCATCCAGAGGTGATCCAGGGCCATGTGAGTGGAGGTGTGCTGACCAGATTTTGTGCATGACAGCTCATTGAAAAAGAGCCTAAAGACTGTATTCAGTAAGCCAGATTAGGAAGCTCATGGAACTAGGCTTAAATAAAAAATGATGAAAAAAGAACTATAGAATTCTGGAAGCCGGTACGCATGTGGCATGGGGCATCAGAGTAATATATGTAAAGCACTTTTGGAAGACTAGCATTACAAGCTAAAACATCACCATTTCATCTATCTAGATATGGTGTTGTACTGATTACAATTCCCATATTTCTCACCAAAATATATCATTTGGCCTTGGTTTCATCCAAATAGTAAAAACACATTCTGCTACCCAAACTCCTCTTGAGCAGGCTAGGGTCATTGGGCAGATAGAGATTCAAGGCATTTTCTGTGCTTTGCTAATCATTTTGGACTGGCACTGACACTAATCTATTAATTCCCTAACTTGGAGATTTCTCCTTTTAGCACTTGCTGATTCATGTGTATGTGGGTTAATCTCTCAGTCATGTCTGACTCTTTGCAACCCCATGGATTGTAGCCAACCAGGCTCCTCTGTCCATGGAATTTTCCAAGCAAGAATACTGGAGCAGGTAGAACCATTCCCTTCTCCAGGGGATCTTCCCAACCTAGGGATCGAACCCTGGTCTCCTGCATTGCAGGTGGATTCTTTATCTTCTGAGCCACCAGGGAAGCCCAACAGATCATGCCTGAATCCTATTGTATAAAATTCCATATTGTATTCTCTGGGAATCTACCATTTTCCATGCCTTTCCTTCTTGAGACACACATTTGTTACCTTGGTGCACTCTGGAATGTTCTGAGCTTTGTCTTAAGCAACCTAATGACTTCCTTACAAAGAAATGTGGGGAAAGATAAAAGTTAGTTGGGTCCTGCCAATGGATCCAGGGTGGAGTGGTTTCTATATCACTTCTTTCTGATCTCAGAAGTATTCCTCCCAGTACAAATAAGTGAAAGTATGTAAGACCGCCTTTGGCTTAAGAAAGAGGGGAGAGAAGGACAGAAAGATGTGTAACCATTGAGTGCTTTGGGGGAAGTGTGTCTACAATAGATGCCACTGCTTCGGAGGAACCCTCTAATGAACAATTAAAAAATGAATCATATTAATTTTTGAGTCATAACTAGAGTGGCCATAAAATTTATCAACCAAATGAGATACTTTTTAGAGGAAAGGGGACATTAGCTATAATTATTCTAGACAACCGACATAAACTGGAAATGCCTCCTGTCCACCATGTAAGTGGATGAACGAGCTTTCACTGAGAACCCATTTTGTGTTAGGGGCTGTGTCTCTGACAGCCTCTCATCTCTGCCATCATGTTTAACACTCACCAAAGCCTTGTGAGGCCAAGAGAGGAACTCCCATAACGTCCTGGTAGAAGGAATTGACACATTTCGGACAGCCTTTAGCCATGAAAGCTCAAAGCTTGGATTTGGGATTTCAAGAATTAACAGTAATCCAACTGGGGGCAGAGGAAACATTCTTTATGATCCTAGAACAGATTTCCAAGTATGAAGAGGACGATTGTCTTTATTGAGAGGGGAGATGACAAGGTAGCGTTACCTTCAGAGACTGGATCTTTCTTATATGTTTCACTTCATTTAGTTTCCGTTAATAAGTGGGGTTGGGTGAAAAGAAGAAGAAAAACTTATTCATGGACAGCAATTAATTTGGATCCCAAGTCCTACCTGTTATATGGAAGTATATATCCAGATTCTCTCCTGAAGGGAAAGTCTACCACAAAGAAAAGCTCAGTTATGACTTCTGTCTCATGACTTTTCCCTAATCTGCTTCATCCTAATCTGTTCTCAGGATGTTAAAAAAAATAATAATCATGGAGTATTCAGAGGCCAAGAATATCAAATCCTGCTTCCCCCAAACTCTGCTTTTCAGCTAGAATTGGCATAGAAATTGCAGGACTCAATATCCCCCACTGCAACCAGGGCCAGGGATGAGCTGGACAAGCTGGAACAGGATTTTGGAAGCAGGAGGGAGGCTGATCTTCGAAAACAGAATGTACTCAAAGCAGTTCTTGGAAAGTCAAAGGAGGTTAGAACTGTGCTCGGCATTATTTTCCCTCTGGTGGAGTTAATGACCTTTCTCCCTGGCAATTCATGGGATGGATGTGAACATCTGTCCCAGGGTGGGAAAAAGATGAATAAGGATCTGAATTAAACAGCAGGCCCAGAAGCAATGCTCCCTGGTCTGTACTGTTTCTTCATCAGTGTATGTCACATTTGTTCATTATTAATTAATTCATCTAAGGGTCAATTTTTAGTTCCTCCCATGTGTTCTTGTTCTTTCAAAAATTACAGTCTGAAGAGCAAGCATAGAGGATAGAGACAATTAAATGAATAAATACACAAAGTGAGATGGAGGTTTTATAGCACAGAATGTTATGGGAGTACCTAGCATGGACTCCCAACCTAACCCAAATGGTTAAGGGAAGTCTTTTAGGAAACTGACATAAGAACTTACAATTATAGCATTCATAGGGATTGAGCAAGAGAAATTGATTCAGGGAAGGAGACTTCTCAAGGTCTAGGAGCCAGAGACCATGGCTCACTGAGAGACTGTAAGGGATTCAATAAAACTGCATCCTATAGGATAAGAGAGCAGGAGGATAGGAAGAGACAGAAAATGGGTAAGCTTCCATTTTTTCTTTCCCTTTCTTATCATTTTAGACCATTACTACTGATGAGAACATTAGTGCTTGCTAACTCTTCCTCTTAGAAATGGGAGAACACATGTCCAGAGGAGGAAACTCATTTGTTCAAAGGCATAGTTTTTCAAACTGAAAGAATACACTAAGCTGACTTCAGTTCCATGCTTTAAGTCCAGTGTGTTCTTGTTATGGTCCGGTTGTTTTCCTTTTTTGGGGAAATGGTTGAAACCCATTTGACTTAGCATTCTTAGACTAGAGGCCTATTGAAAATGGGGGGTGGGCAGGCTTGAGTTTATTGGAAATCAGGTTGAATGATCTAACTTCTTATATCTACACCTGTTTATTATTTTCACAGGATTTTGACTTAGTGAGTAATTGGAAGTGTTTATATTCCAAGTAAATGCATCTTTCGCTCTTTCCACAATTGGTTAGAACTTCATCATATGCTAACACCTCTGATCAAGATACTCCATGCACAAAACAGAGGAGTGTCTGTATGTAGGGTTGGGGAGGTGGGGGAGAAAGAGATGGAGGGAGAGATTGAGAAGAGGTGAGGAAGCACCATATATTATTATTGGAATAAAATGGGAATTTGTAGACAGTCAAAAAAGATTTAATTATCCATTCCATGTACCTTGAAACATAGTGAGAAATTAATGAGAAGGGAGGAGGGCTGACTGCTCCAAAATGCAGGGCTAAGTGCAGGTTAGTTTTAGGTGAAGGACAGCAGTCCAGTTGGGTAGAAACAAAAGGAACATATAATAAAATAGCAAAAAATCAGTCTAGAAGTGTAGTTCAGGTGTAGCTGTGTTGAATTTTGAATGTTGATCTCTTTGATGGACAATGGGGGAAGATAGTTTTTAAACAAAGGAAGCGTGGATTAAAGCAGGGCTGTGTTGGCAATGAGGCTGCAGTGAAGCCTGTGTTGTGCTGCCCAGACCCTTTCAGGACCAAAGAATGAATTCCCCCACCTGCTAAGAGTGCTGGCCCATGAGCATACTCAGCTGACCTCTAGGAATTGCTTCACCTGAGGTCACATCCCTCCCAGGACCTGGATGTGGGCACATCTTCAAGGCCTCCCCAGGTTCTGAGCTCCACATGGGATTAGCTGAAGTCTTTGTTATGATGGTTCCATAGCTCAACTTTTTGTGCCTCATCGTATCATATACCTTTTCCTCCCCCAGATGTTGACCTTGAGCTTACTCCACAATAGCCTACCTCCTCACCACCCAGGTCTGCTTCCCAGGGAATCAGATCTGCAAGAGAGGGATAAGCAGGGTAGGGAGACTGTAAGCCAGGATTCCAATTAATAAGCATTAAAAGTTAAAGGCTTTACCCTGGAGGTGCTATTGAGCATTAAAAAAGAGGGAAGGGATAAGAAGTAATTGGGAATTTTCATCTCACCCCTTTCATCTCTAAACCCTCTAGGACTGAACATCTACCACTTTTCTCCAACTTCTTGCCAACAACCTCATAAATTACATCTTTTCTAGACGCTTGGAGGTATAGCTTTCAAAACTGGCAATGTATCAGAATAACCCATGGGACTTTAAAAAAATATAGTTTTGTGATCCCACCCCAGAGATTCTGATTCAGTAGTTCTCTGGGGAGGGCCTCAGAAAAATAAAATATATACCACTATTTTAGTTTTGAGAACATATAGTTTCAAGAGCATTTTCTTAGTTAATATACAAACACAGGTGTTGTTATTATTATTATCCCCACTTAACAAGTAAGGGAGCTGAGCTAAGAGAAGTTTAGCAACTTGCCGTAGGGTACCTAGCTACATGAAGAGACAGAATCAAGATTAAAGACAAGACCTGGAAGCCTCTTGGTGTTCTTTCCTTTACTCCACACTTCCCCTTTTAGCTCTGAGAGGCCAGAATACCCAAAACCTGCCCTTGCATGTGTCTATTCCACTCCCCTGTCTTTGCTGAAACTCTTCCTCCAATCCGCCTCCTTTTCCTCAACAATGCAAGCTCTGAGAAATCTTCAAGACCAGCCCAAGGGGTTTATAAAACTATTCAAAATGGTATCTTACAAGGTACTTTGCAATTGGTAATATCCGAGGGGAATTATCAGTGTGATGCTCACCAAGTGTCCTCAGGGAACTATAAACCCAGGAAATGCTAAAGACTCACTCATAACCTCTATCACATCCCTCAGCACTTGATCAAGCTCAGTCACTTAATCTTATTTACCCAAGCTGGTACCCAGACTGGGAGCTTTGAGAGGAAAGATGCAGATTTCCAACTCAATTCAACAAAGTTAACAAACTCCCCTGGCCCCTTTTATGGACCAGATATGGGATTAGTAAAACATGGAAGAATAAAATACTTTGCCCACAAAATGTTTATAATCTCTCCATGGCTTCCACTGCTAGTTTTCACTTCATAAACATGTATGGTGGACACAGAGGAAGGTATAGGGTACAATTAGGAGAATTTCCCAGAAGGAGAGCTATTTGAGCACAAATTTGATGGTAAATTGGTTAAGTGATCAGTAAACCTTAAATTCATGTTTTAAAAAAAGAAAGACATTTTAAGGATGTCCATTTGTTCAGACTTAGGAGCAGGGATTCACTTATTGAGTCAATAAATATTTATTGGGTACCAATAATTACAGAAGTTATTATTTACACCTCCCTCTTTCTCCCCCTCCCCACATTCAATCCATTAGCCTCTAACCTCTTCTACTCTTTGGGCTTCGTTAATGGCTCAGATGGTAAAGCGTCTGTCTGCAATGCAGGAGACCCGGGTTCGATCCCTGGGTTGGGAAGATAACCTGGAGAAGGAAATGGCAGCCCACTCCAGTATTCTTGCCTGGAAAATCCCATGGACCACGGAGCCTGGTGGGCTACTGTCCATGGGGTCTCAAAGAGTTGGACAGGACTGAGTGACTTCACTTTCACTTTCTTCTACTCTTTATGTATCTCTCTTATCCAATTACTTCTCTTCATCTCTACAACCATCACTTTTAATGAAGTCTTCACCAACAGGTTGCTAACTGATCTCTTCATCTATTATCCATTCCTTCAAACTCCCATTTTCTACTTTGCAATTGGAATTTCATTTTTGGTAAATCTGAACTAGCTCCCCACTCTGCTTCCTAAGACTCTTATGATAAAAGGTAAAATTTTAACTTGGGCCTACAAGGCTCCATGCATTTTGGCCTCTTTCAATTTTTCCAGCTTCATCTGCACTTTTATTTCATGTTGACTCTATGCTTTAGCCACATCAGCTTTCTTTTATGTTCTCCTCTACCACATGCTCTTTGCGCATGCTGTTCCCTTCACTGAGCATGCTCTTCCCCATTACTTCCTTCCCTCTTTTTCTTAACTCAGACTTTCCCTTTGGGATTCAGCAGAATCACTATTTTCTTAGCTTTCCATTACTCTTCTTATATCTACAACCCCTTTACTTGCATTTATGATGGATCCCTCTCCTGCTACTTTGCAGCATTTATCAAAATTATAATTTTGCCTTTCTGGCTTACTTCACTCTGTATAATGGGCTCCAGTTTCATCCATCTCATTAGAACTGATTCAAATGAATTTTTTTAATGGCTGAGTAATATTCCATAGTGTATATGTACCACAGCCTCCCAATACAGTATACGAACACATATATATGGAATTTAGAAAGATGGTAACGATAACCCTATATGCAAAACAGAAAAAGAGACACAGATGTACAGAACAGACTTTTGGACTCTGTGGGAGAAGGCAAGGGTGGAATGTTTTGAGAGAACAGCATCGAAACATGTATATTATCAAGGGTGAAACAGATCACCAGCCCAGGTTGGATGCATGAGACAAGTGCTTGGGGCTGGTGCACTGGGAAGACCCAGAGGGATGGGGTGGGGAGGGAGGTGGGAGGGGGGATCGGGATGTGGAATACATGTAAATCCATGGCTGATTCAATGTATGACAAAAACCACTACAATATTGTAAAGTAATTAGCCTCCAACTAATAAAAATAAATGGAAAAAAATTATAATTTTGCATTTAAATTAGACTCCATATCCCCTCCCCTACCCCCAATATATTAAGTTCTACAGGAGCAAGGACTCTGTCTTTGCATACTATTGGGTCTGACTGAGAAAATAGCTAAATCACTTTCTGTAAGGCCTAGTTTTTGCACAACACCTCGGCCAAGAAAGGGTGCTTGCACCTGAGAAACCCTAAGTGTTCTACCGATTATTTTCTGATCTAACTTTCTAGGGCCCTCCTGTTCTCTATGCCAGCTTTTTATTACTCTTAAATAGAGGATGTTGTTGGAGTTGACCAAAAAACTGGCAGCAGACCTAATATTCTAAACCTCTCTGAGGGCTGGAACAGCTCATTATCATTTCTGTGCCTCAGCTTCATCACAATAACAAACCGAAACAGACTTAAAGACTTAGAGAACAAACATATGTTTTCCAGGGAGGGAAGAATGGGGGAAGAGATAGTAAGGAAGCTTGGAATCAACACGTCCACACTGCTGTATTTAAAATGGAAAACCAGCAAGATCCTACTGTATGGCACATGGAACTCTGCTCAGTGTTATGTGTAGCCTGAATGCGGTGGGAGTTTGGGGGAGAATGAATGCATGTGTATGTATGGCTGAACCCCTTTGCTGACCACCGGAAGCTATCATATCATTGGTAATCAGCTACGCTCCAATATAAAATCAAAAGTTTTTAAAAAAGAATTTGCACTAAGACTTCTAAGTTTTTGTCTGGCATTCTGCAATTCATCTAAACAAAGGCAACCAGATAAATAAGTAACAGTAAAAGAACCAATTGTGAAATGGACCTGGGGAGAAAAAGGGCATGTAATATTATATATCCTAGGGAAGAGCACGAACTAGTGTGTACTTGTGTGCAAAGGTAGGGGGTTTGTGCTTATGTGCGTGTGTTTTAGAAGCGGCAAGCATCTGCCTTAGTTTGAATGCTGTCTTGTCTGGAGCCAAGGGGAAAAGCCAGATGGCCTGGAATTCCCATTTAAGTCCTAAATTTAAATACATAGTAAACAGTCTATTAGTGGGAAATTTGGGGACAGTCCCTAAGCAAAGTTTGTTTTACTTTTTACTCTCAGACTTGCTCCAAAAGCTCAGTTGAAATTACACCTTAGAAAGTGCCCACTTAAATTCCTTTAACAAGCAATTCTCTCTCAGTAGACACAAGTTCGGGCCTGTCCTCTCACCTCAAACAGACCATCCATCTGAATTGTTTGCAACAGCCCCAGGCTACAGGTGGTTTAAAGCACCACTATCAGATTGCTTCTCAATCTTCTCCTCTAGACTAAATAGTTCTGATTTTTGTCAGCAGCTTTTCATACTTTAGGTCTCCCTTATTAATTGTGTTTGCACTGAACTGGGTTTTTATCCTGCCCCATTGCCCTCCTGGTTTTGCTCCTTTTAGGAGCTCAGAGGCCAGACGTGGGACTTGCTGGCTCCAGGCCCCCTTCTTTCCTTTTAAAAATGTTTTGATGATCATATGTTAAGAGCTAATGACAATCATCTGCCCAGAATGCTCAAGCATAAACTTGCATCGAGTCAGGGGGATTGATGAAATCAACCACCAAATCCAGAACATCTATCCTATAATTAAGGTCCACAAATGTATGGACAAACAGGTCAGTAAGACCTACTTATGGTCTCCACAAATTAAAGGGCTCCAAAGGAAAAATTCCTTTCTTCCAGAGACAGATTTTTCAAGAAGCACATTAAACAAATATTTATTGAGCATCTATGTCATGATAGGCATTGTGCTAAGCTACCAGTATACAGAAGTGAGCATAGGTGGGTCCCTGCCTTCATCTTGCTTATAGGCTATGGGACGGCATTGGAAAGGGAAATAATATATTCCCTTAAAATATATTATTTAATATATTAATATTAATATAATAAAAACATACAGGCAGTTATAATGAAATAAGTGATAAAGGAGGAAAAATATTGAGGGTTTGACCAATGATTAGGAGGCTTCCCAGGTAGCTCAGTGGTAAAGAATCTGCCTGCCAGTGAAGGAGACGCAGGAGACTCAGGTTCAATCCCTGAGTCAGGAAGATCCCCTACAGGAGGAAATGGCAACCCACTTCAGTATTCTTGTTGGGAAAATCCCATGAACAGAAGGGCCTGTGGGCTATTGTCCACAGGGTCCCAAAGAGTCAGACATGACTGAGCGCGCGCACACACACACACACACACACACACACACACCAGTGGTCAGGACTCTGTACTTCCATTGTCAGAGCACCATGTTCAGTCCCTAGTAGGGGAACTAAGGTCCTGCAAACCTCCAGTGCAGCTAAAATAAAATAAAATAAGGAAGCAGAAGAATTAGAAGAAAAAGTGAAAGAACCATGGGCAGGGGCCTGAAATAGTTTCACTTGGCCACCTCACAGGGTGGAGGGGCAGTTTTGCGAGTGCAGCCCACAAAGAAATGGCAACTGGAAGCCTGCAGGACATTGTCAGCCAGCTAAGAAGATGGAAGTACCCTACCACAGCCATTCTTAACCATGGGTGATCTGGCTCTGCCAGGGGACATTTAGCAATGTTTCTCTATATTACTGGTTGTCACAATTCCAGAAGTTCTACTGGCATCTATTGTGGACAGGCAAAATATATGCCAAAGCAGTGTGCAACACACAGGACCGCTCCTGCAACAAAGACTTATCCTCCCCTCAATGTCTCCCTGGTGGTTCAGTAGTAAAGAATCTGCCTGCCAATGCAAGAGAAGTGGGTTCCATTCCTGGGTCAGGAATATCCCCTGGAGACAGAAATGGCAACCCACTCCAGTATTCTTGCCTGGGAAGTCCCCAAGGACAAAGGAGCCTGGCAAGCTACAGTCCATGGGGTCACAAGAGTTGGACATGACTTAGCAACTGAGCACACACACAATGTCAATCATGCCAAGATTGAGAAGCCCTCCTCTAGGACAGAGGACTCACAAAAGGAGAGAGAGAAGATTAGACTTTTATTTTATAACTTTTACTCTAAACAAAGAGGTGAGTGAGCAAGGTGTATTGGAAACAGCACATGCGAGGAAAAATAATTTATTGCAGTCTTGCAGGTAGGAGATGAGATAGGAGAAAAATGCCCTTCAGCCAGTGAACCTGCCACAGAAACACATGTGATGTCAGAATAAAGAGCCACTGCAGAAGTTTTGATGTATTATCCTTTCTTGACTAATGAGGGATGGGAAGCTGTAAAGAAAAGAAAGTAAAATGAATATTTTTATCTGCACATGTGTATATCTCACCATTTTGGTGTCCTCAAGCCAAAGGCATAAAAGATAGAAGCTTTTGGATTAAAGTGTTAGCTGACTTTCACTTAAAATGGTAGCATTCTGATATTTTCAACATACCCGCATACACATACACACACAGGGCATGATCCCAGGTATTTGTGGAGCATGTTTTTCATTCTTTGTGACAGGTGGGGTCCTATAAAGGCAGCACAGTGACAGCTGCTTAGCATGATAATGTGTTCCATATTGTCAGACCAATTTGGAAAAACTCAAAGTATCTTATTATTAAGACTAGTATAACATTTATGGAAAATCTGTTTGTCCAGGATAAAGCACAGTAATTTTCACCCACCTCCTCCCTGATGACTGCCTAGTCCGACAACAGAACATCTAATAGCTGGTATTTACTGAGATCGTGCCATTCACCAGGCCCTAGTGCTAAGCATCTATGTATGTTTTCTCACATGATCGTCACAATGCTATAGTGTAGGTATTTTTCTTTCAATTTGACACTTAAGGACCTTGAGGTTTACGGAGGTTCTTAATAATTTGTTCCACAGTTGCAAAGTTAGGGGAATACAGAGCCTAGATTGCAACTCAGGAATGAAAACTTTTCCCAAGACTCTCAAGTTTGACCCAAAGCCTGGCTTTTCTGGTCAACAGGAATGAGTGATTTCAAGAGGCCATCTGGAGCAAGACTTCCCTTGAGCATCATATCCCTTGGAGGTAAGGCTGACCACTCGCTGAACTCTGGCCATCTTCTTGTTGTTCGAGGAATACTCAGGCCAGCCGGATACAGCTGCTTGAGCTGTAGCCATTTCAAGTCTACACACCCTACTCCCCGACCTCTGACCATTCTCTCTACTGCATTCTAGTAAAGTGAGTAACTTGACATCTCCTCCAGATATTAGCACAACAAGGAGACAACTGCTGATCTCCCAACATCAAACTGGTAAAGCCCACCACACTTCCATGGGTTTTTCTGAAAATACCCAAGTCCCAGATTTCACTATAGCAGGCAGGAAAGAGTTGGGATGACAGCCAGAGGTGCAGACTCAGAACAGACCACAGAATCTCAGCTTGTTTTTCTCCCTCTAATAACCACGGGATGTTTTCTAGTTGCTCCACAGATAAGAAATTCATATCGCTCTTGGCACTTTCACATGTTTTTCTATTTTTCATTCGGAAGTGTGTAATTTTCCTGCTGTTGGCCACCCTTCTGACAGCACAGCCAGAAGTCTAGAGGCTTTCAAAGAAATGTGCATCCCCTGAAACTCAGCCTCTTCACAAGGTATTTCCCAAGGACCCCAAAGGACTTACCTTTCAGAAAAACAAAAACAAAAACATACCATTGCAAACTTCATTTCTCCCAATTCTATGGTCTAAGCCCAAGATGAAACTGCGCAGCATAAAGTCTTCTCTCCCCACGAGCCAGCTCGATGGCCATAGCTCAGTTGCCTCAATTGCTAGGGAGCAGGCATGATTAATCCTCCATTTAGGCAACTTTCTCCCAAAGTCTTAGACATGGGCTTCACAGTACCTAGGCATACACATGTTCCCTACTATAATCCTAGGGAGATCTAAGGAGTCACTTATTTTCCAGCTCTAGACCACCACAGAGCTCACAGTCCATCACTAGAAATACCCTGTTTGAGGACACAAAGATAAACACTGACAAGGCCCATATCATCTCTGGTTCCCTGTCCTGGATTCGGGAAGCTGTGTTTGTTTGGCCCACTGGTCCGTCCTTGCCTTCCTGGAAAGAGTGGATGCTGGCTTTGATCCTCAGGAGAACCATGCATGAGTTTCCTGTAACAACTGTTCACAAACCTGGTGGCTTAGCACAACAGAAATGTATCCTCTTACAATTCTAGAGGTTTGAAATGAGTTTCACTGCACTGAAATCAAGATATTTCTGCAGGGTGGCACTCCCTCCAGAGGCCCTGAAGAAGAGTAGTTCCTTGCTTTTCCAGCCGCTGGTAGCCCCTGGCTTGTGGCTGCTTCACTCCAGCATCAAGGTCACCATCTCCATACCCTTCGCTGCTTCTATCTCATCATCTTCTCCATCATGACTGTCAACTCTCTCTCCACCTCTCTCTTATGACTCTTGGGATGGCATTTAGGACCTACTGGGCAATCCAAAATAATCCCCTCATCTCAAGATCCTTAATTCAATCATATCAGTGAAGACCCCTTTTCCAAATAAGATAACATTTACAGATTAGGTAAATAACATGTACAGATTAGGTATCAGGATAGTTTTAGGTACCTTTATCCAGGCTATTGCAAACACCTCCCAGCCCATTCTGCAGAGAGCTGGAGGATCACAGCCCATGACAACTCTCCTGGAATGTCACAAATTACAGCTGAAAAAGTTTATGTACAGAAGTGTATATTAATGGCCCAATAAGGGTTTCCCAGGTGGTGCAGTGGTAAAAGAACTCCACCTGCCCATGCAGGAGACACAGGAGATGTGGGTTTAATCCCTGGATCAGGAAGATCCCCTGGAGTAGGAAATGGCAACCCACTCCAGTATTATTGCCTGGAAAATTCCATGAACAGAGAAGCCTGACAGGCTACAGTTCATGGGATCACAAGGAGTGGGACACAGCTGAGCAATTAAATACACAGTGGCCCTATAAAGGATGTGTATTCATTCAACACTAAATATGTTCCGCACTCTAGCATCTGAACTGTACTCATATTGCTAACACCTACTGTCAAGCTTCTCAACCTCAGCACTGTTGACATTTGGACTGTTTCTTTGGGGCAGGGGCACTATTCTATGCCCTTCAGCTGTTTAGCAGCATCCATCAAATAAAAATATAGGAAACTCAGTTAAAACTGAATTTCAGATAAACAGTGGATGTTTTTTAAAAAATAATTTTAAAAAATGAGTCTTTCTTTACCTGAAATTTAAATGGAACTAGGTGTCCTGCATTGTATCTGTCAACTCTACACTGGATGCACACACCCACCCTCACCCCCAAGGACAACAAAAAAAAACGTTTCCACCAGTTGCCAAATGTCCCTTGGAAGGCAAAAATCACCCTCAGCTGAGAACCACTAATCTACTGCATAAAAATAAATAAATAAAATTCCTTGTAAAATAGGAAAGACTGAGAAAAATATGTGGAACTGTTTTAAATGGGTACAAACCGGCAGTTGCTGCTACTTACTGCAAAGCTCTCAGATTCTAGGGCCACAAACCATGGGGATACTAGCGGAGCTCTGGGAGGAGGAATGTTCATCACTGGTGGTGGGGGACTGGGTTTGGGGAAGCCCGTCTCCTGGGAATAATCCTGCCCTGCCCTGCACCTTTCAAGCCTTGGCGCCTCAGGCTGAGCAGCAGGAACAGGCATGATCTCCCATCCCCCATTCACCCTCTAATTTATTTTAATTATTCTTCTCCCTCCCCACCACCACCACCCCCTTAGTCCTCAGGCTTTGCTTAGGAGTAAGTGACTCTCTCATTCAGGCAGCTAAGTTTGAAGGCGCCAGGAGACAACTGTCTGGCAGAGCTGGGCTGTGAGGTCCCTCTGCTAAAATGATTTTGAGCATGTCCCTACTAGTAGGAAAAGCTAAACAAAAGAGGGGCTGAATGGCTGTGTGTCTGCCTCTCTCTCTCTGTCTTTCTGATTTTGTTCCGTGCGCTCTCAGTCCCTGGTGAAGACTTGGACTTGGCATGTGGAGTATCCATGCCTCACCCAGGCTTTCTATGCTGATAATCAGTAACTGGTCCTCAGGGTCTCCTAACCCACCAGCTGCCTCTGCACTATATCAAATTTGGCTCTGAAAGGTTTCTCCCAATATAAGTCTGGTGCGCACAGATAGCAATGGGGTGCACATATTGTATGTCTTTATAAACAAAGCCACGTGTATTTATAGACCCATATCAATGACAGATCTATAAGGAGAAATGAGAGTTTTACAGACACACACACACACACACACACACACACACACACAAAGAGGTGAGGCTTTGAAGTCTCTGATCCAAAATAAAATTAAATACCAAATAATACTCAGCAACAAATCCCTTAATAAGGGAGAGCTATTGTCTATCCCAGGACTGAAGTCTAAATGGGAGATCTCTTTGGCAGGGGGTTGGGCGGTGGCTCAGACTCTCACAGTAAGGAAGCAGGATGTCAGTTCCGTTCCAGAGTCATCTGCTGAAGGGAGAGCATTTCATTATTCATTGCTGAGCTCTTGGTCGCTTGGAGTCATTAACACCACCTTCAAAGGGATTGCGTTAACCAGCTACACATGGCCTCATAGAGCAGTCCAAAAACAAAGTCAACATTTAGAAAAAGTTTTAATAATGAATGAATGTATTCAATGAAACATAATGAATTTGCTCCTGGAAGTTGGAGACTAAGACAGGAATGTCTGGAGAGAAAAATACAGAGAACATAAAGAACACGCAGTAAGAATCATGCCAGAAGGAAGAATGGATTTCAGGATAATGACCCCAGTGATTGGCAGTGTGAGGGGCATACTTTGACTCAAACTGTTTATCCAGCCTTGGAGACGGGGCCAACTTAGTTCCTAGAATGGTTTGGTTTATGTACACAGTCAAGCCAACTATAGGGAGAGCAACAGAGACACAAACTGGACAGACACCAAGTAGGGATGCTGTAATCGGAACACAAGCATTCCAACTTCAGCATCTTTCTGGATCATCTCCTTCATGCCTGCCATTTACATGAAAAGGGCATGCCATGGGTTTGAAGACTGAAAGTCTTTTATATATCTATGTCCTGTGTGGTGCTTCCCAGGTAGTGCTAGTGGTAAAGGACTTGCCTGCCAATGCAGGAGACATAAGAGACCTGGGTTCAATCCCTGGGTTGGGAAGACCCCCTGGAGGAGGGCATGGCCACCCACTCCAGTATTCTTGCCTAGAGAATCCCATAGACAGAAGAGCCCGACGGGCTAAAGTTCATAGGGTCACAAAGAGGCGAACATAACTGCAGCGACTCAGCATGCTTGCACGCATGTTAGGAATAACCCATTGAGTCTTTTCTTTCTACACATCTATATATAGCACAATGTTATCAAATATAGTCCCTATGCTTTACATAGATCCTCAGACCTCATTATAGCTGAACATTGGTACCTCTTTCTTTTTTCCTGAGACAAAATTTACACACAGTGAAACATGCAGATCTTTATTATATGTAGTGCATGAGTTTGGACAACTGTGTACACCAAAGTTACTACCACCCCAGTAACTACAGAGCATTTCCAACACCCTAGAGAAGTCCCCTAGGGCCAGTGGTGTATAGGAGCTACCTTCCACTCAGTTCCACGCATCTCATCCGCATTTTCTGTTGTTAGCTAAAAGTGGGGCATGATGAGAAATCAGCATATATTACAAACCAGAGATTCCCTCACATCCCCCTGAGAGCCAGTTTACCAGCAAAATGCAGTTCATGCCCCTTCTTAGTCAATCTCCTATGCTCAGAGAGGCAAATCAACATAGGTTTACTTTTGTTTGCTCTTGAAATTCATGTAAATGGAATTACATTTTGTATCTTGCTTCTTTCCATCAATGTCTGTGAGATTCATCAGTGTTGTGATTTATTAGAAATTTGTTCCCCTTCTGTTGCTAAGTACCATTGCAATGTACAAATAAACTATTTTTTTCCCTAATTTCTTGTTGAAGGACATCCATTTGCTTCCAATTTGGAGCTATTGATTTTTATTTATTTTTCCACTTTTTTGGAGGAGTAACTGACAAATAAAACTGTGTATATGTAAAGTGTATAATGTGATGATTTGATGCACATATACATTGTGAAATGATTACCAAATTCAAGTCAATTAACAGCCATCACCTTACATAGTTAACTCTTTTTTGTGTGTCTGCTGAGAACACATATGATCTACTTTCCACAAATTTCATGTGCATAATTCCATATTTTTAACTACAGTTACCATGCTATATGTTAGATCCTCAGGACTTGTCTTATAACTGAAAGTTTGTACCCAATTTTTAAAAAGCTCCTGTAGACATTCTTGCGCAATTATTTTCATGATCATATGTTTTCATTTATCTTGGGCAAATACCCAGAAGTGGAATTTATGGGTCATAGAATAAGCTTATTTTTAACTTTGTAAGAAAGTGCCAGAAAGTTTTCCAAAGGGGTAGTAGTGCATAAGCAAAGTATGAAGGTTCCAGTGGCTCCACATGCTTGCCAGCATTTGATGTCACAATTGCCTTTTTAAAATTTAACCATTCCAATATGTATGAAGTAATATCTTGTGGGATTTTGACTTGCATTTCCCTGAAAACTAATTATATCACAGACTTCCCTGGTGGCTCAGATAGTAAAGAATTTTTTGTGGGCTTATTAGCTAGTATTTATCTTCTTTGGTATTGTGACTGGTAGACTTTTGTACAGTTTTTGATAGAATTCATCAGCAAAATGATCTGGGCCAGGGGCTATCTTTGGGGAAAGTGTTTAATAATTAATTTATTTAGTAGGTATTCAGATTTTCCAGTTGATTTTATTAGTTATGGTAAGTTGTGTTTTTCAGTGTCTTTATCCATTTTTTTCAAGGTTTTTGAATTTATTGGCTTAAGGCTTCTGTTGTTGTTCAGTTGTGTCTGACTCTTTGAGACCCCATGGGCTGCAGCATGCCAGGCCTCCCTGTCCTTAACTATCTCCCGGAGTTTGTTCAAACTCAAAGACTTTACTTTTCATAATATTCTCTATTATATTTTTAATGTGTGTAGAAGTTTCAGTGATAGCTCCCTTTTCATTATTACATTATTAACTTGCTCATTCTCTCTCTCTCTTCCAGATCAGTCTTGCTGGAGTTTAAAACAATTATATTCATCTTTTCAAGGAAGTTTTATTTCTTCCACCTTATTGAGGTTTACTGTTTGCAGCTTTTTAAGGTGGAAAGTTAGAACATTGATTTTAACCTTTATCCTTTTCTAATGTGAGTATTTAATTGTAAGTTTCCTGATACTGATTTTCTTACATCTCATACATTTTTGTATATTGTTTCTTTAATATTATTCACTTAAAATATTTTAAATACCCTTATTATTTCCTTTTTGTTCATGGGTTATTTAGATCATGCTGTTTAATTTCCATATTTGAGAGTTTGTGGCATCATGTGATTTTTAATCTAATGACACAGTGCCCAGAGAATATATACTGGAAGGTTTAAATCTTTTGAAATTCAAGACATTTTACTGCCCAGTAATTGGTCTATCTTGGTGAATGTTCCATCTGCACTTAAAAATAGTATGTGTTTTACTGTGACATATGATAGAATGTTTTATATACTTCAATTAAGGTTATATTGGATGATAGTGTGGTTCAGATCTTCTATGTTTGCTTGTTTGTTCAGTCACTAAGTTGTGTACAACTCTTCACGACCCCATGGACTACAGCCCACCAGGCTTCCTTGTCCCTCACCATCTCCCAGAGTTTTCTCAAACTCATGCCCACAGAGTTGGGGATACTATCCAACCATCTCATTCTCTGTTGCCCTCTTCTCCTCCTGCCTTCAATGTTTCCCAGCATCAGGGTCTTTTCCAATGAGTCTACTCTTTGCATCAGGTGGCCAAAGTACTGGAGCTTCAGCTTTAGCAGCTTCTCTCTTCATACACTAACAAATCCTTTGGAATCTCTGTTCTTCAGTCCAAATGTTTTCAAGAGTATTTGCAGAATGAAGAAATAAAGAGAAAATTACTCGTTTTTCAACATTTTTCTTTCACTGTATTTATCTTGATCAAAAGATAAAACTTATTCTCTGGTTAATTTTTTGAAACCAAATCTAAGCAAATAAACTCTGAATCTCTACTATTACTACAATGAAGGGGCCCAGTTTGTTTCCTGCACTAATGTACCTTTCACAACTAGATGCAGATCTGGCAGATGTAAGTGCTCAGTATGTGCTGTGTCTTGTTTTAGAATGAATGAGTGAATAGACATGGTAGCTCCAGTCTCTGGGGTCATGTCAGTTGTGATAGGCATGGTCCACAGCACAGGCTCAAGGAAAAGTTGGGTAAGTAAAAATTTTTCCTTGGGATGATCTAAATTGTTTTTCTTGCTTTGGGTCAAACTTCACCAGCCCCCATCTCCATCCTCCATCTTTTTGCAATCCATCCTCACATCCCCACTGAATCTCAAAGTGTCTATAGATGAAAAAAGTGATACAGGCAAAAAAGATTCACGGGTGTTTTCTGCTTCTAACCATGATAGAATTAAGTTGCACTAGACTTAATGTCTGCTGTGAGTTTAATTGTATCTCCAAAAATGATGTTGCAATCCTAACACCAGTACCTGTGTATGTGGTCTAATTTGGAACTTAGGTCCTTGCAGATGATCAAGTTAAGATGAGGTCATTGGATCTGACCCAAATCTAATATGACTATTTGAAAGGAAAAAAAAAAAAAGAAATTTGGACATAGAAACCCTCAAAGAAGGAAATACTTATGGAGACACAGGAAGAATTCTGCCAATAAGCCAACAAATGCCTGAGGCTACCAAGAGCTGGGAGAGAGGCATGGAATGAAATCTCCCTCAGAGCTTCCAGAAGAAACCAACCTTGCTAACATCTTACTTTTGCACTTCTAGTCTCCAGAACTGAAACGATATGCTTCTGTTGTTTTAGTCAACAATTTGTGGTACTCTCTTATGGTGGCCCTAGTAAACTAATACACCTTCTAACAGAAAACAGCTATGAAACTGGACAGCGTATATGAGGGAACTGCTTTTAGATATTTGGACAACAGTTACTGCAGGACTGTTATCCTTGAGAGAAGGGAAACACATGAGATAAATAAAAATTGGAAGAATTCATTGCCAGAAGTTCTGCAATACAAGAAATATTAAAGGAGGTTCTTCCAGCTTAAAAGAAGTGACATTAGGTGACAGCTGAATCCATAGGAAGGGTGGAGAGTACCAGAAATATCAATCGTGAGGGTAAATATAAAGACTATCTATTTTCTTCTCTTGAATTCTCTGAAAGATAACTTATGGGTTGAATAAAAATAATATTAAATTGTAGGACTTGTTACGCAAATAGTTAAAAACACATGTCAAAAGTAGCAGAAAAAATGGGGATAAGATACATGGAATTTTAGCATGGTAAGACTTACCTTTTATGTGAAGTGGTGCAATCTCAACTCTAGGTAATCTGATAAGTTAATTTTTTAAAATCATAATTCTTGGATATCAAAATTCTTGGAGGAGACACTTAAAAATACAAAGGCATACAGCCTAAAAAGCCAATAGAGGCTTTTTATGGAATCTCAAAATATTTAGGGAATCTCAAAAATCTCAAAAAGGGAATCTCAAAAAGGGAATCTCAAAAATATTAAAGTAACTCAAAGGAAGGAAAGTAAGAATAGAGGTAAAGAAAAAAGATAGAAGAAATAGTAAGCCAACAGCAAGATGGTAGAATTAAACCCAAATACATAAATAACTATATTAAGTTGTAAATGGACTAAACACTTCAATTAAAAGGCAAGACTGTCAAGCTAAATAAAAAAATCAAGATACACTTTAAATGTAAAGACACAGGTAGGCCTAAAAAAAATGGCCTAAAAAAAAAAAAAAACCAGATTTATGATTCAGAGAATAAGCACAAAGAGATGGAACAGTATATTAATCCTAGAAAAAGTATACTTTAACACAGGGAGGATTGAGAAAGATAAAGAGAGGCATTTCAGTATGATAAAAGAGTCAGTTCTCCAGAAAGATATAGCAGTCTCAAACACATATGGACCTAATGCATGCATGCTAATAATAGAATTTTAAAATACAAGAAGCACAGAATGAAAGAATTAAAGGGAGAATTAGATAAATCAAAGCTTCTGGTCTGAGATTGTAATACTCCTCTCCCTTGAATTAATAAATCAACTGAACATGAATTCAGTGTGGATATAGAAGATCAGATTTTATTTTCTTGGGCTCCAAAATCACTGCAGACAGTGACTGCAGCCATGAAGTTAAAACATGCTTGCTGCTTGGAAGAAAAGCTATGATAAACCTAGATAGCTTATTAAAAAGCAGAACAGAGACATCACTTTGCCTGCAAAGGTCCGTAGAGTCAAGGTATGGTTTTTCCAGTAGTCATGAATGGATGTAAGAGTTGGACCATAAAGAAGGCTGAGCACCAAAGAATTGATGCTTTCAAATTGTGATGCTGGAGAAGGTTCTTGAGAGTCTCTTGGACAGCAAGGAGATCAAACCAGTCAATTCTAAAGGAAATCAACCCTGAGTATTCATTGGAAGGACAAGTGCTGAAGCTGAAGTTCTAATGCTTTGGCCACCTGATGCGAAGGGCTGACACGTTGGAAAAGACCAGATGCTGGGAAATATAGAAGGCAGGAGGAGAAGGAGACAACAGAGGATGAGACAGTTGGATGGCATCATCGACTCAATGGACATGAGTTTGAGCAAACACCGGGAGATAGTGAAGGACAGGAAAGCCTGGCATGCTGCAGTCCCTGGAGCTGCAAAGAGTCTGACACGACTGAGTGACTGAACACCAAACAACAATTATCATTTCTTCAGCCATTTAAAATTAGGCTTTCTATTTGTAGTCCTAACTGAGTCAAAAAGCAAAAAACAAGAAGTCCTAAGAATTTTATTTATTGCCTCAGTTCCCTCCATCTCTCTCAACACAAGAGAAAATTTCTGCTATAGGAATATGCTCATCTTCCACTAAATAAATCCAATGCTGTATATTTTGGGAAAGAAAAGCAGACATGTACATCTTTAAAACATCCCAAGGCAGCTGAAAGGTTAGCAGCTATCTAAAGCCCATGATAAATGACTAAATTCCTCAGCAGCATATTTTTATGTTTGCAGATTCAGAGACAAGAGACGTTAATCACTGGTGCTAAATCCCCCTTTTAAAATTGAATTGCAAGTAACATTTAAGGCTGTGTATATTGGCTGCAGATTCCTTCCCATACTCTTCCTGGGAGTTTCCCACCAATAACACAAAAGTGCCTCCCAATAATAAGGTAGCTTTTTCCTCTTTTTAAAAAAGCTGCTTATTAAGGCAGAAATTCTAATATTAGACTGCTATTCCACTGAATGAAGGAATTGGATATCTTTTGCACAAACTTGGGGGTCTGGATGTATTTCTGCACTTTTCCTCAGTGCTTTACAGAAACTTAAAATAGCATTTTTCCCCTTTTCCTTCAACTTGATGCAACCACAACCAAATGTGAGGGACTGGTTTGGGGCTTTGGAACTGGCACATGTTGTGTTCAATTTTATTTTCCATGCCCAAATGAAGTTAGTTCCTTCCTCTTTCACTTTGGATGTAAGGGGGGAAATGAATATTATTTTTATAAATACGACTCGAGGTTGTCTTGCCCAAGCCTGTCTGTGGGCTTCAGAGAAAATGGGATGCCGGAGGTGAAAAAATATGGAAAAGGAGTGTCCCAAGAAAGCTCTTCAGAGATCATAGATATGCCCATAACCTCCTGGGAGATCCAAAAGAAAGAAAGAAACATTTTCATCTGTAACATTATACAGCTTTGTGTGTGTGCATGCTAAGTCACTTCTGTCATGTCTGACTCCTTGTGACCCTGTAAACTGTAGACCATCAGGCTCCTCTGTCCATCAGATTCTCTAGGCAAGAATAGTGGAGTGGGTTGCCTTGCCCTTCTCCAGGAGATCTTCCCAACCCAGGGATGAAGCCCTATCTCTTATGTCTCCTGCATTGGCAGATGAGTTTTGGTGTTTACCAAATGGCAGGAGCAGGGGGCAGTGGATGGGTGGGCTAGGGTGGTTAATTACAGGAGAAGTTGCGAAAAGTCTGTGGCAGTCTGGGCATGCCAACAAGTGTTTATACATTTCATGTCTAGTGTGGAATCCCACCAGCTTTCCCAGAATTGAAAAGTGGGTTTTGCTTAACCTCCCTTTGCATTAGAGAAGACTGGAAAGAGCTCTAGTGGGGTGAAGGTAGAAGGGAACGTTGAGAGAACATTTTATTCACCCCTTTAATACTGTAGAGAAGGAAAGTGAGACCAGAGCTGGGACATGGGTGGTCTAGGATCACACTGTGAGCTGATAGTGTGGCGGAGTAGTTACAACAGGGCAGTGGTTAGAACAGAGCTTCAATCCTGTGAGTGACACAGCCCTGCCGTTTCCCATATGTGTACCATGGGCTAGATTCCTAGCTTGTTGAACCCCTGCACTGGAGGTCACCATAATACCTTTCTCATGGGCTTCCTGTGATTAGATGAGTTAATACTCTTAAGGAGCCAAGTGGCTGGCAAATAACAGGAAAATAGCTTTTATGAAGCCCAAACTCAGGAGAAAGTCATGGACCACATGCCACTGACCTTGTCCTTTTCTTCCCCCCTTTAGCCCCTATCTTCCCAAATGTCCCATTTATAAGTTGCTGAAATAGTGGAGGATCCTCCAAGGAGAAAGAGTGGACCTGAGCCTCTGGCCTGGGAAATTTAGACCCAAAGGAAAAAGTAAGAGTCAGTTGGCTTATTCAGCATTTCTTTAGCACTCTAGAGTGTTCCCCCATCCTCAAGGGCTTTCTATTCTGTTGCTCATTTCTTTTTCTTTAATCTTAGTTCCTTTCTTTGCAAGGAGAATGTAACTTGCCAGACGCAGGCTTAAGTGATGTGTGACTGAAGAATGCCCATGCCCGGGGGGATAGATTTTAAGATCCACCTGTCTGTTAATGGACTTGGTGAAAGGGCTAGGTAAGATATCATTCATTTTTGGTAGAGCAGACAAAGATCAGATTGTGAGGAGGTGATGAGAGATCCCCATATAAGCAGAGCTGAAGACTCCTATGTATCAAATATCTTGTGACTGGCAGTCTCCAAAATCCACAGGTATTTGCCTCTCTCTTTCCATTACAGGCTCTAATAGGTTAGATAACAAAAGCAGGAGTCAACGTCTTGGAAGGCTATCACTGCAAGAAAGCGCAGCTGTTACCTGACTCTCCTATTAAGCCATACCCCTGGTTTAGCTGGAGGCATGAGCTAGGGGATGTGAAGGAATTATCGGAGAGCCAGCCCTGATGGAAACAGAATACTGTGAAGAGCTCATATGGGGCATCAATCGTGTGCCACTGGCTGATTCATTACCTCTCCACTCTCCCCCGTGGGCAGTAATTCTTATGCTCATTTTACAAATGGGCAAGTGGCCATGGTGTGTGCGGTACGCCCTGGCAGCTCAACCTGCTGGTCGCTGATGTTCCCCAACCCCCTCTGCTTTAAGGGGAAATCCAGGCTCAGAAGGGTCACTTGTGCAAATCAAGCAGCTCACAGACTGTCTGCCTTCAGGGTCCTGCTCCCCACATCCACTTCTCTCTGCAAGTTTCAATCAGAATGGAAGAGGAGCCATCTCTGGATATCTGGGCTGAGAAGAGGAAGAAAAGCAGGCAGATGAAATGCCCGGGATAGTCCAGGAGAGGGCCAGAGGGCTTGAGAAGGGAGGCAGGGCTGGAATGAAAGGCAAACACAACCCTTTCATCATGATGCCTGGGCCAGTCCTGACTCAGCTGCCTCCGGGTGCGGTGGAGGAAATTGAGGCTTTGGTCAGCTGGGAAGCTCTTTAAGATTCTGAGCTGAAGAAAGAGCTCAGCCCTCAGCCCCAAACCACCACATGGGTCTGTTCCACACTAAACCAGGAGCTGGCGTGAATGATCGAAGGCCCCGATTTCCTTCTACTCGGGGCCCTCAGCCTGCTAGGAAACGCTCCTCTGTTATCTGTGGCTTTTATTTCTTTCCCCCTTTGGAAGTAGAGGGGAAAAATAATAATAATAATGATCTTCTGTGGGTTTGGGAGTACCCGAGGTCTGGTGGGGCCAGAGTAAGCAGAATGAAATGAAGCCATAGTGACGCTAATGGGTCTACCTCATCTCAGTGAAATCAGTGACCAGGAGAGCAGAGGCCAGAGGTTAGCCCAGGAGTGGAAGTCACAGTGGGCAAAGAGAGAACTGACTTCACACGTCGTCACAATTTCTCTTTGGGTAGGACATTGTGGCAGGATATATGGAACTTTTCCTTTCTTCTTCTTTCTTTTCCTTCACTGACTTTCTTAATAATGAAAGTAAAACATTAGGTACTTGAGGGAACAAGTCCAACTATATGAAGGTACATTAAAAAAAAAATGATGACGTTTCCATCCCATCCTCCCATGGAAGGCAATGCTAAAAGAGTGATAGGTATCCTTTCACATGTTTCTGTGACCTCAGACTTTAAGACTTATCACTGAAGAAGGTGGGAGCGATGTTCAGGTGGGAGGGGACATAAGTAAATCTATGGCTAATTCGTGTTGATGTTTGATAGAAGCCAACACAATACTGTAAAACTTTCAGGGCAAATCCAGGCTCCAAAGAGTCACTTGTGCAAGTCAATTAAAAATAAATAAACTAAAAAAAAAAGACTTATTACTGTTTTCCACTCCTTTTAGAGGATAGAGCATGCATTAAAAGAAATAATTGTAGTGTATGTAAGAGTGGTTCAGATTTAAACTCCTTATTGTAAAATTCACGCTTACATTGAAGAAAGTAGGGAAAATCAATAGGCCATTCAGGTATGACCTAAATCAAATCCTTTATGATTATAGAGTGGAGGTGATGAATAGATTCAAGGCACTAGATCTGGTAGACAGAATGCCTGAAGAACTATGGACAGAGGTTCATAACATTGTACAGGAGGCAGTGACCAAAAGTCTCCCAAAGAAAAAGAAATGCAAGAAGGCAGAATGGTTGTCTGAGGAGGTTTTACAAATAGCTGGGGAAAGAAGGGAAGCAAAAGACAAAGGAGAAAGGGAAAGATAAACCCAACTGAATGCAGAGTTCCAAAGAGTATCGAGGAAAGATAAGAAGGCCTTCTTAAATGAACAAAGAGAATAAATAGAGGAAAGAAAAATGGCAAAGACTAGAGGTCTCTTCAATAAAATCGGAGATATCAAAGGAATATTTCAAAAAGGACAGAAATGGTAAGGACCTACCAGGAGCAGATGATATTAAGAAGAGGAGGCAAGAATACACAGAAAAACTATACAAGAAAGATCCTAATGATCCAGATAACCATGATGGTATGATCACTCACTTAGAGCCAGACATTCTGGAATGTGAAGTCAAGTGGACCTTAAGAAGCATTATTGTAAATAAAGCTAGTGGAGGTGATGAAATTCCAGTTGAGCTATTTAAAATCCTAAAGGATGATATGGTTAAAGTGCTGCACTTAATATGCCAGCAAATTTGGAAAACTCAGCAGCGGCCACAGGACTGGAAAAAGTGTTTTCATTCCAATCCCAAAGAAGGGCAATGCAAAAGAATGTTCAAACTACCATACAATTGTGCTCACTTCATGTGCTAGCAAGATCATGCTCAAAATCCTTCAATCTAGGCTTCAGCAGTTCATGAACCAAGGACTTCCAAATGTACAAGATGGATTTAGAAAAGGCAGAGGAGCCAGAGATAAAACTGTCAATATTGGATCATAGAGAAAGCTTGGGGATTCCTTAAAAACATCTACTTCTGCTTCATTGACTACCCTAAAGCCTTTAACTGTGCAGATCAAAGCAATCTACAAAAAATTCTTAAAGGGATGGGAATATCAGACCTCCTTACCTGTCTCCTGAGAAATCTGTATGCAAGTCAAGAAGCAACAACTAGAATTGGACATGGAAAAAAGGGCTGGTCCAAAATTAGGAAAGAAGTACAGCAAGGCTATATATTTTCACCCTGTTTATTTATCTTATATGCAAAGTACATCATGAGAAATGCTAGGCTGGATGAAGCACAAGCTGGAATCAAAACTGCTGGGAGAAATATTAATATCAAATATGCAGATGATACCCCTCTAATGGCAGAAGGCAAAGAGGAACTAAAGAGCCTCTTGAGGGTGAAAGACAAAAGTGAAAAAACTGGCTTAAAACTCAACATTCAAAAGACTAAGATCATGGCATCTGGTCCCATTACTTCATGGCAAATAGAAGGGGAAAAAGTGGAAGCAGTGAAAGATTTTTTCTTGGGGTCCAAAATCACTGTGAATGATGGTGACTGCAGTCATGAAATTTAAAGACTTCTGCTCCTTGAAAGGAAAGGTATTACAAACTTAGACAGCATATTAAAAAGCAGAGACACTGCTTTGCTGGCAGAAGTCCTTATAGTCAAAGTTATGGTTTTTCGAGTAGTCATGTACAGATGTGAAATTTGGACCATAAAGAAGACTGAGTGCTGAAGAATTAATGTTTATGAATTGCGGAGCTGAACAAGACTCTTCAGAGTCCCTGAGACAACAAAGAGATCAAACCAGTCAATCCTAAAGGAAAGCAACCCTAAATATTCATTGAAGGGACTGTAATGCTCCAATATTTTGGCCACCTGATGTGAAGAGCCCACTCATCGGAAAAGACCCTGATGCTGAGAAAGACTGAAGGCAAAAGGAGAAGCAGGAAGCAGGATGAGATGGTTAGATAGCATCACTGATTCAGTGGGCATGAATTTGAGCAAACTTCAGGATACAGTGGAGGATAGAGGAGCCTAGAGTGTTACAGTCCGTAGGGTCACAAAGTGTTGGACAAGACTTGGCAACTGAACAACAAGAATTTTATAAGAGGCTGAGATGAAATTGCCACTGTGGAGTGGAGTGGTGAAAATGCTGGTGGGTGCCCACCAAGACTGATGGTATAGAAGATTTGAAGAAATGGGAGACCTGGGTTGGAGTTTTCTAAAACACTGTATTATTTAATCTTCCTTCATTCTCTTGAACTTCAGAATTGGGCAGGTCCTTAGAGACTAGTGGTCTATTTCTTTACAGATGCATCCACATTAATGGTTATTCAGTGTCCCTTTGGTTGCTTCCAGGTCCAGAGAACTTGCTAAGGACATGCTTCTGAACAGTCCACGTGACCTCCAACCCCAATCAACAGGGAACTTTGACTCTTTAAAATGCTTTTCACGTTTGATGTTTATGTGTTACAAAATTTGTATGCAATTCTTCTCTTTCCCTTTGGCAGAGTTTAAGCACTCTGTGGGCAGGGATTGTGTTTTACTTATTTTGGCTGTCCAACTGACAGATGAATTACTAAATTAATTCAAGAAAATTAAAATAAACGTCTTATGGGATTTTCTACTTGACACAGAGCCAGGCATGGAAAAGGATGAAAACCTGATCTCCCCCGTGGCCTCATAGTTTTCTTTCTGTGGTGAAAATCCTCCATTTCTCCAGTGACCTGTACTCCGGTTGCAGGAGATTCCCCATTTTCTCCAAAGGCTGTAACTATTTGATCTGCTTAGCAACTCAGAATATCACTGCATAAACTCAGATGATGTACAATTAATTGTAAAAAAGACAGTTTTGACTGGATTTCTCTATCAAAGCCACCTTCTGCCTGAATAATACAAACCATGACAGTTTTAGTCCATGTGGGTCTCCATCCTTGACCTCCATTTTGCTGCGACAAGGTGAGGGCAAGGAAGCATTCGATCCACGCTAACAAATAAAGCAAAATAAAACAAAACAGCACCAGAATCTATGTCCACTGAAGAATTATCTGAAGTAATACAAAGCCAGATCAGACTAGGGCAAGGTCCTCAGGAATTTAGAAAACAGGGTTGCAGCATAATACTTTTTTTTTTTTTCAAATGTGTTTCTTGCTTTCTTCATTTATTTTTATTAGTTGGAGGTTAATTACTTTACAATATTGTAGTGGTTTTTGCCATACATTGACATGAATCAGCCATGGATTTACATGTGTTCCCCATCCCGATCCCCACTCCCGCCTCCCTCCCCATCCCATCCCTCTGGGTCTTCCTAGTGCACCAGCCCCAGGCACTTGTCTCATGCATCCAACCTGGGCTGGTGATCTGTTTCATCCTTGACAGTATACTTGTTTCAATGCTATTCTCTCAGAACATCCCACCCTAGCCTTCTCCCATAGAGTCCAAAATTCTGTTCTGTACATCTGTGTCTCTTTTTCTGTTTTGCATATAGGGTTACCGTTACCATCTTTTAAAATTCCATACATATGCGTTAGTATACTGTATTGGTGTTTATCTTTCTGGCTGACTTCACTCTGTATAATGGGCTCCAGTTTCATCCATCTCATTAGAACTGATTTAAATGAATTCTTTTTAATGGCTGAGTAATATTCCATGGTGTATATGTACCACAGCTTCCTTATCCATTTGTCTGCTGATGGGCATCTAGGTTGCTTCCATGTCCTGGCTAGCAACATAATACTTTTGTGTGAAAACATTTCAGATATATGAGTGCTTCATAATTATTTTTATATTTCTCTATATATGTTTATACATATATAATATATTTTCATCTTGAAAATTTTTCTTGATGACATTCTCCAAGAAATTGAGAAGAAAATGAACAAGGAAACATTAAAAATTAAATAAAGGGTTTATTAGGACTCATGGTCAGTATTAAATCTGTTAAACATAGATTTGTCTCTAAATAATTATAAATATGGCTACACAATAAAACAAATGTTTCTCTTCATGAAGAAAACATACTTTATACAAATGTTAAATTTATTCTAAATAATTATCAATAGAAACCCCAAATTATATTAAAAAATATTGAGGAGGCAAAGGAGGTCAGTGAATAAAGACATCCAAATTATAAATATTGCATAAGGAGAAGTGATTTTTGGCTTTGATAATCACAGAAAAATAATTCAAATAGGATCTTTGGAAAACATGAAGGTGACTACTAGTTGATTAAAAACAAATATTTGCCTTTCAAAGTATTAACGAAAAGAAAAGCAAACAAATCTAGTCCATATATCAAAAAAGAATAAGGAATTAATAGGAACAATAAGCACAAAACTTAACATAATGGGATATATACAGAATAACATAATATTTATACTTATTATTATATATAAAATGCTGGTCAACATTTATTGCATGACCATGATTTATCAGGCACTATTAGGGATTTTGCTCTATTTTTTATTGGCTCTTTATAGCAACCTTAGTAATATTATCTTTTCAATGTTACAGATGAATCAGCAGGAACCCACAGAGAATAAATCACTTTTCTGAGGTCACACAGATGCACATGGCAGTTTCAAGGTCTAAACCCTGGCTTATCTGGCCCACAGGCTTACTCTCAGTCACTGCTCTTCCCACCTCCATAAAAGGGGTAAGAGGAGGGAGACCAGATGTATCCATTATGAATTCCCCGATTTACAAACAAAGACTTGAAATATGACATGCTTCTTTTAAGATAAATGGCCTTAGAAAGACACACACACAAACACATACAATGTGTTCATCAGGCAAATATAAAAAGAACAAAAATTAAAAACCCAAAACACCAGTGTCAATAGAAATTTCAAATAAAGTGTAGAATTAAAGGCAAAAGACAACATGATTTGAAAAAGATTACATTAATTATCATATGATCCATATATATAGAAACCAAAATAAAAAATTTTAATAGCTAGAAATGCAGTATAAAACATGTAAGGAGAAATAAACACACGGTTATTGTGAGAGATTCTAACACACATATTGATTTTTGAAGATGAAAAATAGTGAAAGTATAAACAAAATTACTAATATTATGTTAATACATATGTATATGAATATGTGTGTACACATATATATCTGATAAATATGTATACATATATAAATATACATATAGATAGATTTTCTTAATCTGAAAAATAGGCTGCATATCTCCTTTTCATTAGTCCACACTAGCCTCTCAAATACTGACAATATACTACACCAGAAAGAAAAATGGTCTTAATAAATTATAGAAGCTAATGTCACCCAGGCAACATTTTTCTTATTAATGCATAGTTGATCCATCAACAAATATTGACTTCTAACAAAAAATATATAAAACAAATAACTACTGTTAATGAAAAAGAAACTCTTTCCTATATGAGTATTGGATATAAGGGGAGATTAAAATTGCAATTAGTATTCATTAGAAAATATTGTTAGTAAACTACAACAAAATATTACATTACTAAATACACCGGTTACGGTCAAACTCTTACTGAGAGGGTAAGTTAATAATCTTAAACTTTTCTCTTTTTAGCAAAAGAGAATAGAAATAAATGGACCAGGTATTCTTCTTAGTTTGGAAAAATAAAGTAAAAATAAGAGGAATGATGTACAGCAAGTACAGAAATCAATGAACTGTGGAATGAAAACCAAATCCAGCACAATTGATAACTAAACCCAAGAATTAATTATTTAAACAAAACCAGTGCAGCATGCACAATTTGGAAAATCTATTAAAAGGTGGATTCTCAACTATCCTGTTTATTGCTCTCATAGTCACAATTCATTAAAGCTCTCGCCATCTCTCCTTTAGATTTATTCAAGGAACTCTGGTCTTTCTCCTTCAATTCAGTTCAACAGGTCATTTCAAAATGACCCCAAAGGTGCCCTGAAGGGAAGTGATTTCCCAAAGGAATGAGCTTCACTAACTTTTCCTTGATTTAGCTCTGTCTTCTTAGTGAGGATGATCCAGACAAGTGATGTTCACCAACAAACCTTTTCTTTGAAAGCCAGGGTCTTCCTCAGTCATCTGGGCAAATGTGGGCCAGGGACAAGTGAAGAGACATTCGCTAGGCCCAGGAAGATACAAGAGCCTCCAACTACCTCTACATGAAATGGGCACTTAATTTGTGAAAGATTGAGACTCTAAGGGAAAGCTGCTCATCTTTGCCTACATCCTCCCATTGCAACTGATTTGACATCTTTTATTCTTCGGCCATCACTGAAGCACAGAAGCATGGGTGTGAAGAAGGAAACTTAAGCCTGAAAGCAGAATTAAGACAAGAAAGCTCCGTTCAGTGGACCCAAACAACTAACAACAGTGCATGCTATATGTTTAGCTTTCCTTGTTGCCCTGGCATTGTGCTGAAGATTTTAATTCATTTCTTCTTTAAGCCTTGAGCACTATGAAAGTAGTATTATTATTATTCCCATTTTACTTTTGAAGAAACTGAGGCTTAGAGAGGATAAAGGAACCTTTCCAATGTCATCTTATCAGTGACAGAAAGAGGGCTTAAGCATAGGCAGTCAGCATCCAGAGCCCCCACACTCTTATCTCTGTCCATTATCTTCTTAGGTACAATGTCAAAGGTATAGAAATAACTGTGTTTCTCTCCATCCCCATTCCTGGTGGCTGAAAGAGAAGTAACTTTTGCCCCAACAAAATCATTCTTGAGAACTCCTCTTACCTTCCTTCCAACCTTGGTTGGCTTCAACTCCTAAGAGGAGGCATTTATTTGATTAAAGATAAAGAGGATCATCATTCATCAATTCTTATTTTTGATTGTCATTAGCAAGTTAGAGTTCAGAAACACATAGGAATTTACCACCTACCCACATTCTATACCCACTAGAATACTCTCCATCCTGTGGGCAAGGTGCATGGGATGACTGAATATACAGAAGATCTGGAAACTGGACTCAGACTTGGTTCAGCATGAGGGCAAGTATAAGGCAGTCTGTTTGGCTTCACATTCAAAGAGTGCTCCAGTTCAATTTCATAAGCAATTGAGCCAGCAATCTCTAGTTAATTCTCCCAAGGCACTACAGTGACCTCTGTCCCATGATCTTGACTATAAGAAACTAAATCTTGAGACTTTTTCTTACTTGACACTTTAAAATGCTGAGAGGATGTATCACAATTTGTTGTTGTTGCTCTGTCACTAAGTCATGTCTGACTCTTTGCGACCCCATGCAGCACATCAGGTTTCCTTGTCTTTCACTGTCTCCCAGAGTTTGCTCAGACTCATGTCCACTGAGTCAGTGATGCCATCCAACCATCTCATCCTCTATCACCCCTTTCTCTACTCTGTCTTCAATCTTCTGCAACCTAAGGGTGTTTTCCAATGAGTCAGCTCTTCACATCAGCTGACCAAAGTATTGTAGCTTCAGCTTCAGCATCAGTCCTTCCAATAGATATTCAGGGTTGATTTCCTTTAGGATTGGCTGGTTTGATCTCCTTGCTGTCCAAGAGACTCCTAGAGTCTTCTCTAGCACCAGGATTCAAAAGCATCAGTTCTTTGGTACTCAGCCTTCTTTATGGTCCAGCTCTCACATCTGTGCATGACTGCTGGAAAAACCATAGCTTTGACTATATGGATTTTGGTGGTAAAGTGATGTCTCTGCATATCACAATAAATGTTGTCAAAGCCAGATAAAACACTGCTCTATCAATACATGAGATAGCTACATTTTAGAGAGCTTCTCTCTGAAGGTTTGAGAATGACCACAGAAGTAGATAACTCTAGAGTAAGGGAAATGTACCCACAGATCTTCCCTCTACTTATTTCTGCATATGTAGAGCATGGCTCCATGCCAGCTTACTTTTACAGCGCCACGTAACTTTCCCCTCCCTTTGCAGCAGATAAGCCACCTTAGGCAAAACATCTTTATAGTTAGGCTGAGTTCTTGGAACGATGGGCAAATATTCATATTGTCTTTGAGACAAATTCCCTTACAAAGGAATGACTTTAAATTTGTATTAATTTTAAACACTTGGAGCATCATAAAATCAAAATTATAGCCCATTTTCCTCAAAGCTGTGGATGAACTGATATAATTGGATTTTGACATTTACTTAATAAGAAACAGATGACTGAAATTAGAAGTTTACAGTGTAATTATTTCACATTGCTACTTGTGGCTATTTACATGGAAAGATGAGCATTTCCCTTAACATGTGACCATGACACGTGACACAAGAAGGTGGTTTTGGATGGAACCACTAGGAACATGAAGAGGTTTATTTACAGTGTATAACCCGTATCCTCTATGCTATGTAAACTGAGGCTGAATTGCCTGGTCATCTGCTCCTAACACCAGGTTGCAAATGGGACTGGACAACTTTATGTTCTGTTTCAAATGTATTACCCCATTTACAAATATTTACAAATATTTACAAATTTTAAACTTCAAATTCAAGATTGTAGCACAGACTGTTGTCTTGAATAAGCACGTTGGAATTCACTTACTGAATGTGATTCTTATTTGTAAAGATTCTTCTTCTCTTTCCCTCCCTTCCTTCCTCCTTCCTCTCTCTCTCTCTCTCTTTTTTTCTTTCTTTTTTAAACAAGGAAGTTTGCCTTTTATCGTAAATCACTAAAGAAGGCAACAATGACCTTGAATTACTGTTCACATCCCAACTATATTGCGACATAGAACTCAACTCAATCTAAGAGCTGTCTTCACATAGTGAGAAAATTCACACCAGGTCCTGTTTTCAGGCTAAGAGTCCCTTCACAGTGGAGGAAAAGCTCCTTAGTGGGACACTCAGCCTCCCATTACCCTGAAGGGCTTGTTTTTGCATATTTCTGACAACCTGACTTTTGACCTAAAGGTCACCACTCTGACTGATGGAATGGCATTCAAGTGAAATTAAGTCAACAGTTCTCTGACTTATTGTTATGTTTTCACTTGGTTCTTCTGCAAACAGAAAGATTGCTTCTCTAGTAACTCTCATCAGGTTAAGTCTCTCTTTGGATCAATTGGCCTCTTCTCTGATTTCTAAATTCGTGGGAATGAGCTATGTTGATGCAGGAAATGGGAAAGGATTGGGATGATAAGGGAGTATTAGGAAATACTTATGAAAAGCATCATAGAATGAAAGAACTCTGGACAGAGAACCGCTACTGTCTAGGGAGGCTTCTGACCCTGAAGATGGATGCACTTGAAGCCAAGATGGGTCAGTTCCAGGCACTTCGGGACTGATACAGGCTGGAGACGATGCTAACATCCCATCTTTGGTAAGGATCTTAGAAATCACTTAGCCTGAGCCTGAGGGTTCCTGATTTTTTATTTTTTTAATCCGTTTCACCTTTTCTTTGAATCTTACTCAGATTCCCAATTTATAAAACAGATAACAATCAAAGCTACTCTGGATGAGGTCCAATAAGGGGCTGAGGACCTCCCTTCTTTGCCCACTTTTGTCTGCCAAGTGGCCTCTGAGATGTCTCCTCAGAGCCTTAGTGTCATCAACCACAAACAGTTTAAACAGTGCTGAGAGAATAATCCATGACAAGGTCTCTGCAGGACTTCACAGCAGCTTCAGAGCAACTGGAGCTGCCCCTGGACACCCCCACCCCGGCCCCCTACCAGAGTCCTCCGGAGCTCTTCAAACAAGCCTACCTGTTAGTTCATGGGACACACCTTCAAACACAGGACCACAACTGCTATGTTTTCCTGAGGTCTGAAACTCTCATTATTTGTTTTCCTTGGATTGTTTGCTCCTTGAAGTCAGAGTTCTGTCTGTTTTATCTTCATAGGCTCAGTGACTAGTACAATAGCCTGGCATGGACTAAGTCTTTAATAGATGCTAGTCCTGGAGAAACCGGTGATAGGAGGTGACAGCAGATGATTAATAATAAAGTAACAATAAACACTCCAACTACTGAACTAGGTATTGCGTTCGACTCTGTACATACGGGTCTCAGTTTTTCTGGATACCCAATGATGATGATACTAAGTTGCTTCAGTCATGTCCAACTCTTTGTGACCCGATGGACTGCAGCCCACCAGGCTCCTCTGTCCATGAGATTCTCCAGGCAAGAATATTGGAGTCGGTTGCCATTTCCTCCTTCAGGGGATCTTCCTGAACCAGGGATAGAACCTGGATACCCAATAGGCATTGTTAACTCTGTCAGGGTGATAGGGAAGTGTCTGAGGAGTTAACGAAGAAAGTCGGGCCACACAGCTAGTCAGTAGAGAAACTGGGATTTGAATCCAAGCTTATCTCAGCTTTAACCACTAGAATAGTCTAGTGGCTGAGCCCAGTGTTGGCAGATGTACCATAGAGGCCAGAGCTGAGGAGGGAGGAAAGGAAGGGTCCTGTGTGAAAACTGTGCTCTGGTTGGGAAGGAATCTGAGTTGCAGTTTGGTAATTTTTCCCAATAGAGTGAGATGTTCTTCCACCACCACCATCACCCCGAGCTCCTCCTCTCCACCCTTCTCTGTATTGACTCTCCTCCTGACCCAGACTAGCTTCAGCAGTCAATGGGTGGGTCATGTCTGGATTCCTAAAGAGTTTGTGCTACTAGAACATTCCCACCCAGAGACGTCTGCTCACCAATGATGTAGGACAGAGCAAGAGAGACAGGAGGTGGGCTGGAGGTCATGAGATCACAGATATGGTGTATAATAGAGCCTCATAGCAGGCACATTGCAGGTGATCAAGTGATTAGGTGTTCTCCTTTGATTTTAAAATCTCTTCTTGCCAGTTTTCCACAGTCTCCCTATTTCCCTCCTCTAGTAACTCTTATTTTATCCTGGAATGATCTTCTATTTCTAATCATCCATAAGAAAGTTTTCTCCGCAGAGGACACCATCCTTTAAGTGCCTACTCTCATGATCTGGGCAATATCCTCCTGATACTCACCTCCCACCTCACCTTGTACTTGTACCTTTCATCATCACCATCTGATTCTTCCTCCTTCTCCATCAAGCACAAGATTAGAATGTGAGGCTCTGATCCCCCATGTTTCATTATTAGTGGAAACTGATATTCGGCTTTTTGCTTCGGAAGCCACATTGTAAATAAAGACAGCGGCAGGAATTGAGTTTTGAGTTGCTGGCTGGCGCCAAAGATATGGTTAGATCTTTGAGGCCAGTTTCCAAGTGACTTTGGACTGAAGTCAGGATACATGTTTGTTGGGATAAATGGAGAAAACACCCATCTAGCAAGTAGGAGGATCTCAGAGACTGGTGTCTTAGAGGGTGGTTTACTAACTAAACAATAATTCCTTCCACATGTTAAGTATTTCACAGCTCACCAAGTGCCTCTTTGTATATCTTCTTAGTTGATTTTTACATTGGTTCTCTTGGGATTAATGGGAAAATACCATTGTCCTCATGTTATACACATGCAGAGCTCCTTAGTAAGAAGCGTGGAGGTTACGTGATTCCTCCATAGTCATTCAACACTTGGTGGAAGAAAGTTCAAAACCTTAAAGCTCAAGTTATCTGAATTCCCAAGCTCAAGCTGGGAATACTGTATGAATTAGGTGGATAGATAAAACACCTAAGAAAATGTCTTGTGAATTTTCTGTGTTCAGGAAACATTAGTCTCTTTCCTCATTTCCTTTCTGAATCCTGCTCTGTTATTTTTTTCCACCCACCATGCTGGAAAAATAGATAAAAGGGAGTGATCTGGAGAGCAGAAAAGGAGGAGAATCATAGAACTTGAACATGTTTCTAAGACAAGCTTATGAGGATGAGCCTGATGCTATTATGAAGCCCAGCATTTTGCAGGACCTTGGTAAGTCCCACCATCAGGGAGGGTGGGAAACAGGGCCTATCTCCATGTCAGCTCCATCCCCTCTCTCCCTCCCCACCCTAATTTTGTGGTTTGCTAATTATTTTGAGGTCAGGGAATGTCTAGGCTCTGCTTTCTGATTCAATTTTACCTCTCCCCTGCATTCAACATTTCTCAAAGGCCATGTCACTCAGAGAATAAGAGGCAGACCCGGTATCTCATCCTTCCCAGGCTGGCACATACGTTTCTGAACTATCCCCCCTACTGATCTCCCCCAGGCTCTCACCCACCCAGCCACCCTCACTCACACAATTTACTGGAAACCTCTGTTCTTCTGAAGCAGGCTTTGGCTTTGTTCCCAGAACCAGGCAGAAGGAAAATGCTTTCTAAGAAAAACATGAACAAGGGAATTACATTCTCATCTGATATTTCTTCACCAAGATGATTTTGTTTGTTCTTCATCAAGATGGATTTATCCATTTTTTTTTTCTATAAAACCTGCTCTTGCTGGGGCAAAAAATCAACTGGCATTTATTTTTCCCCTAGTAGTTAAAAACCAAAATCCAATCCATATGTATGAATTACTATCCATTCTGGTGAAATGTCATTAATCATACAGTTAGCATTATGATATAATAAACTGAAATGATGGTTCTGGGGGCTGGCGGGGTGTCCCTTCTTTGAGGATATTTAAAGATTTGAGAAAACACTTGAAAGGACCCTAAAACATGGCTCTCCTTTCTCCTCCATTCATAGCTCAAATTGTGTTCTTTTGGAGTCTTGATTATTACATTCCACTAACTGCTGCCATCTTTGGATAATGTTATCAAGGAGCGTGACTATTCCCCAACGTCTGGTTATCCAAAAAAGCTCTTCCGTCTCCTTGCCCACTGCCCACAATCCAGTACATGCTGTGCTGTTTTGATGTTGACCTCACTCGACCTTCAAGTCGTTTTCGAAACTGGCTTTCCCACAACGAAAAACATTTCAGGCCACAGACTACAACAATTGTGTTTATCTCACACAATATTGTTTTGAAGGCTTCTGGCCACTTCACTCAAGTTTGAGGCATCAAGCTGGCACTCAATAGATGTTGGTGAGCAATTTAACTATAGGATATACTGGTTATTACTTTAACATTAAGGTTGTAAATAAATAAAAAAAAATTGGAGTTGTACCTCTAGTATCAATGTGGAGCTATATTGCTAAGCCTTGTTTTAGATACTGTGAATACCAAGAGGCTAGGAACAGTCCCAAACGTAGACTGAAAAAGTCCTTATGAGTATTCCTATTCCCGTTCATAGATCTTTTATTTAGACTCTACCCTTCAGATTATTATTATTGTATAAATGGCAACTGTTCATACTAATAGTATTTGATTCAATTCTGTATCCAGTTTTGTTTCAACTCTTACTTTTAAAGAGATGGCAACGACAATGGTGAAGAGAAAGTGTAGAGTAAACTTATTGTTTAGTTTGTGTCCAACTCTTTTGCAACCCCATGGACTGTAGCCCTCCAAGCTCTGTGTCCATGAGATTTTCTACGCAAAAATACCAGAGTGGGTTGCCATTTCCTTCTCTAGGGGATATTACTGACCCAGGAATCGAATCTGCGTCTCCTGCATTGCAGGTAGATTCTTTTCTGCTGAGCCGCCAGAGAAGCCCAGGTTAAACTTGAGTTATGTTCTTACTTCATTCTGTGACTGTAGACTTTTTACTTTCAGATCTGAGTAAACTTCTGTCCTATGAGGGAAATTGGGATGCAAGGGACTTAGGGACAGCTAATGACTAGTTAAAAGATACAAATGTTTACTAAAAGATGACAATTGTCTAGGTGTTAGAGATGGACAAGTAAATGAAGTCAATTCCTGATCCAGTTAGAGTCCAGTGGGAACTAATCTTGGAGGCTGTGGCTTCTGCCTCGTGCCCAGCACAAGCCTTGAACTTGATGAGTGCTAGAGGGTCAAATATTCATTTCAACTGTGGATTTGGGGCTAGCTCTTTTATCACATTTACTGCTTCCCTGTGGAATGGATCATCTTTCTACATTCTTTTTCTAGAAGAGAAAGATGCATTCTGATAAAGAGCCTAGGTATTCCCACCTGATCTATAATTGACTTTATGGTACAGTGACAAAACCATTGAATTAAAGTTGGACATTCAGTTCCGTAACTTTGAGTAAGTTGTGTTCCTCCTGGTACTTCGATTTATCCTCCTGGTAATGAATGGTTTGGATTCAGTGAGTGCTGTATCTCTTCCACCCTAACATTCTTTGAGTTGAAGATCATGGTTGTATCACTTGGCCATTCTACTGGGGCCCCAGTTTTGTTCTCAGAATCACGTGTACCTAAATTAAGGTCTTGGATTGTCTTTTCTCTTGCCCTTCAATGCCATTCCTAACCTCTGCACTCCAGACCTTCTGCCTTGGCCCTGTCATATGTGTATCTGCTGCTCACCTTTTCAGTTCCTTCTTCCTATTCAGCTCTTTTTTTTTTTCAATAAAGTATAGGTCGATTTACAATTATATTAATGTCAGGTGTACAACATAGTCAATATTTTTATAGATTGTACTCCATTTAAAGTTATTTCAAACAAAGACTATATTTTCCTGCACTGTACAATATATTCTTGTTTCTTATCTATTTTACACATAGCAGTTTGCATCTCTTAATCCCTCATCCGTCTTGCCTCTCCCCTCCTCCCTTGCTCCAGTGGTAACCACTGGTTTGTTCTCTTTATCTTTGAGTTGTTTTTGTTTTTTTTTATATAATTTTTTTTTGTTTCACATATAAATGACAATATAGAGCATTTGTCTTTCCCTATCTATCTTCACTCAGCATAATACTCTCTAGGTCCATCCATGTCATTGTAAATGGCAGAATTTCATTCTGTTTTTATGGCTGAATAATATTCTATGGTCAGAATGGCTATCATCAAAAAGTCTACAAATAAATGTCAGTGAGAGTGTAGAGAAAAGTGGTCACTAGTACACTGTTGATGGCAATGTAAATTGGTGCAGCTTCTATGGAAAACAGTATGGCAATTTCTCAGAGAGCTAAAAATGTACCTACCATCCATGCTTGCTCAGTAACCTCAGTTGTGTCCGACTCTCTGTGATCCCAAGGACAGTAGTCCACCAGGCTCCTCTGTCTATGGGGATTCTCTAGGCAAGAAAACTGGAGTGGGTTATCATACTCTCCTCCAGGGAATCTTCACAACCCAGGGATCTTCACAATCTTTGAACCCATGTCTCCTGTGTCTTCTGAATTGCAGGTGGATTCTTTACCACTGAGCCACCGGGGAAGCCCATAACTACAATATGACCCAGTTATTCTACTCCTGAATTGCTATATTTATCTGAAAAAGATGTGACTGAAAAAAAGGAAGAAAATAGCTCCTTCTTCTTGAAATAGGAATCTTTCTCCCTAGATTTAAACAATCCTGAACTGCCTGGTGATTATCACCTTTTCTCCTCAATTTAAACCATATTGTGTTTCTGTGGACATATTTCTCTCAAAGTTTTATAAAATCCATTTTATAAGCAACATCTTTGGACGTCTATAAAAATCACTTGAGGATGCTAATTTTCATCTTTTACCCTCACCTCCAGACAAAATTTCATCCTTTTGCATTTCAGTCATTTTCTATCACTACTCAAGGTTACATAACCTCATTACATGTACCTGGCATCATGCCCTCTATTGTTGGTTAAAATGATTTTGCAATTGGTGACTAGCACAGAACATAGGCATATATTGGGGAAAAATATTTTCAAAGATATTATAAGAATCCACAGCTGCTTTGTCTGAGTAGCCAGCTAATCATTTAGCAGCTGTGTTTTGTTTGACACTGATAACTGGGAACTGGTCTAAAATTTACCTAGATATTTGCTAATTTAGGACATTTTTTTTTGCTCCCTTGAGAATTTTTCTCAGGGATATTAAGATTTATTTGGTCTCAAGTTGTTGTATTTTGCTTACTTTAGCCACAACAAAATAAAACTATTAAAAATCAACTTTTAAAATATTTCTTCAGGGAAAAAATGAATCTACAACTCTCTTGTCAACAATTTTTATTTTCTCAGAGTAACAGTAGTTTTGCTAATTTGATCTTGATACTGTTGTATTTGTTAAGAAGGCAATTAGCACACTATAACATAAGAGACTGTAATTAAATGTTTTATTAATATTTGACTTTGTGTTTTTCTCTTGCTATGATCTGGGATGTGTGAGAGGCAGAACTCTCTGGGGGTAAGGGATAGACAAGCTGGCCCCAGAAGAACTGGAAGTGACATCTCTGAGGTTAGAAAAGGATGCCCAGGGTTTGGAGAAAATTTGCCCTCCTGCTCAGTCAAATGTAGGAAGGGACTGCCTTGAGTAACTGAGAAACTGTAGATAGACTATGAGATTCCAAGTACTTAGCAGTGTGCGGGCATCTCCTTTTCACTTGATGACTTAGGTCAAGTGGGTGAGATACACTTTCAAAGTGAAAAACTAATAGTGATCAAAAGTTCAAACATCTGCAAAGATGAATTCTGGTGAAAATTCATCTGAACTGTAGTAAACCAGAGAGTAAATTAACATTCCAAGACAAACAGGAAAACAATTATTTTTAGAGGGAATTAAAACTCTGCCACAGACTCTATTGCCAGAAGGGTCCAGACTGAGGCACTTTCAGATCTGGGGTCTTTTGTGTCACTTTTCTTGTTTCCAAGCCCTTCTGCCATCCCTTGCCCCACAAACAAAAGATGCCTCATACACATTCCCTCTTGCTTATCTCCCCTCAGATCTCCCTTTTACTTGGGAGTTATTATCTTTCTTCTCACAGTCTCCATTCCTTCCTCATACCCTTCCACTACCAGTGGTACCTTCCACTCAGTCCAATGATTGGAGAGTCAGTACTTAGATTACTAATCAGTCAAAAAATCTGAAAGAGATGAAGTGAGCAAAATGGTTCTGGGAAGTAAGTGAGGAAAACATTCTTATGAAAGTCTGAATTTTAAAGAGTAACAAAAAAAAAAGACAGTAGAGACCATTTCCTCCCAATGTGACAACACTCACAAAGACAAGGGACCAAAACTAAATAATCTGTGTGGTGTGAAGCCCCTAAGTATGCCTGGGAAATTCCACATGTATCTGTTTGAATGGAGAGAAATGCCAGAAGAATAGAGAGTCTGGAGGCAGATAAAACTCACGAGAGCCTAACTTTCCAGAGTGAGCAATTCAGTGTTTACCCAGCATGTAAGTGAAGCAGAACCTTTGAACAGAGAATGCTATGGTCAAGGTCCTGAACTTCTAAGTCCTATGCAGAACTCAGGGTGGATTCTTGTATCATATCTCCATTCTCTGCATCCAGTTATACCCACTTTTATCTATGCACCATCCCCACCATGTTCAGCATCACCTCCACCACTCATACAGTCCCAGTCATGGCCATCACCCTCACCACTGTCCCCGTTACCACCTCCCCATCACTGCTTCCCTCACCACCTCCCATGAGTCGTTACCAAGTAGTGACGCTATCATTCACTTTCTGAGCAGATACCAGGCAGACAATAATGTACTAAATATTTTCAAGTGTGTTGTTATTTTATCCTCACATCCTCATAAGATACATTCTCCTGGGATCCCCATTTTATAGAAGTGGAATGCAAGGATGAAGAAATGAATCATTTGAGAATCATTACGGAGTAAGCGAGTGGCAGAGAGAGCCAGACCAGGGTAGCGACCTTATTTTCAGGCTCTGAAAAATTGAAATGTGGGACCTCTTGCTCAAAAAGCCAAGGAAAGATGGCATAAAGGCAGGAAAATATAAAGCATTTTCTATTCTCCCACAATCTCTCTTGATCTTTTTTGTCTATTTAATGTTATTCTAAGAAAAAAATTATAAATTATTAGCATGGATTCTACCATTCATCTTTAAATTGTACAGTGACATTTATTTTATTAAGATATAGTTGATTTGCAATATTAGTTTCAAGTATACAACATAGTGAATCAAAATTTTTATAAATAATGCTCTAATTATACTTGTAGAAATATTGGCTATGTTCCCTTGTAACTCATTTATGTCAGTATGGACTTTTTATCCTATAACATATATTTTATCCTATAACAGGATTTTATAAAAAGTTGTATCCTATAACATATATTTATATTTTACATATTGCAGGTTATATTTCTCCACTATGATTATTTATTTTGATGCTCAAACTGTCCTAGATTTGGCCAGTACAAGCCCTTTTAATCTGGTTCCTGTCTCCATTTGACATATCTTCATTATTCTCTGAGTACTTTCTTACTTTTTGACACAAGAAATTCTCAGCTCATTCTGTATTTTTCCTGCTCCAGAGTCAGAATCAGACATTTCACCAAAGAGTCTGACTTCCTTTTAGTAGCATATGGAATTTAGATCCATGGCTATGGGGATGTCATTGCTTCCAGATCATATCAAAAAAGATAGAAAACAGATGTGTTTAAGTTCATTTGTATACATATCTAATATCCACAACTATATCTATATGATTTTTGTCTATATATGAAAACCTATGAATTTCCACTGATAACCTCCATTCTAATTCTGTGACACAGGTCTCATTCTATCCTTCTCCCTTTCCATAGTTACAGCTTCCTTATCCAATAGTGAGAAACACAACATCCATTTTCCATAATATATGTACTTATTTATTCAAAGCACAAAAAGTATTTTCAAAACTACTAGCCCATGCTTCTGTGAATTAAAAAAGTCTACTAATGAGAGTTTAATTTTGTTCAAAGGCTTTTGGTTTTTACCTTTAGCCTTCAGTTCAGTTCGGTTCAGTCGCTCAGTCGTGTCCGACTCTTTGCGACCCCATGAATCGTAGCACGCCAGGCCTCCCTGTCCATCACCAACTCCCAGAGTTTACTCAAACTCATGCCCATCGAGTCGGTGATGCCGTCCAGCCATCTCATCCTCTGTCGTCCCCTTCTCCTCCTGCCCCCAATCCCTCCCAGCATCAGGGTCTTTTCCTAATGAGTCAACTCTTCGCATGAGGTGGCCAAAATATTGGAGTTCAGCTTCAGCATCAGTCCTTCCAATGAACATCCAGGACTGATCTCTTTTAGGATGGACTGGTTGGATCTCCTTGCAGTCCAAGGGACTCTCAAGAGTCTTCTCCAACACCACAGTTCAAAAGCATCAAATTTTCGGCACTCAGCTTTCTTCACAGTCCAACTCTCACATCCATACATGACCACTGGAAAAACCATAGCCTTGACCAGATGGACCTTTGTTGGCAAAGTAATCTCTCTGTTTTTCAATATGCTATCTAGGTTGGTCATAACTTTCCTTCCAAAGAGTAAGCGTCTTTTAATTTCATGTCTGCAATCACCAGCCGCAGTGATTTTGGAGCCCCCAAAAATAAAGTCTGACACTGTTTCCAGTGTCTCCCCATCTATTTCCCATGAGGTGATGGGACAAGATGCCATGATCTTAGTTTTCTGAATGTTAAACTTTAAGCTTTAGCCTTTAGCTTTAACCTTTAGCCTTTAAGCTTTAACCTTTAGCCTTAGGGCATAGAAATTCTATGTCTAGAAGTAATTCACTTTATGTTTTCTTTCCCACTTTAATATGATTATATTATTGATATCTGACTTGATTCACGTGCTTTTAATTATCTTTTGGAATTTTTTTTCTACTTTCACGGCTGACTTTTTCTTAAATATGCAAAATGTAAACATGATTCCAAAAGTCAGAATCGGACAACAAATATGTGCATAAAAGTGTCATTTTCCCCATTCTATCTCTTCTTTGAGTGCCTCTCACTCACCTTTTATTAGTACTATGCTGAACAGAATTCTAAGGATGACTGCCAATGACCTTGGCCCTTGTGTAGTTCCTGACCTTCTGAGTGTGGCTAGAACTTGTGAATATAACAAGACATCACTTGTGATTATGTTATTAATACTGTATAAGGCAAAATGAAGATTAGGTTAATCACTTGAATTCTTTAAAAGCAGAGTTATCTGTGCCTGGAATCAAAAGGGGAAATAAAAAATTAAAAAAAAAAGACGGCACACCATTGCTGCCTTGAAGATGGAGCAGGCCATGGGACAAGGAGTGGAGGCAGATCCTAGAAGCTGAGTACCCTCCAGCTGTCAGCCAGCAAAGAAACATGGACTTCAATCCTGTAGTCACAAGAAACCTGAATTTGGCCAACAGCCTGGATATGCTCAGAAGTGAATTTTTCTCCAGAGCTTTCAGAAGTCAGGCTGACTGACACTCTGACTTTGGTTTTATGAGATCCTCAGTAGAGTATTCAGTTAAGCCCACCTAGGCTTCTGACCTATAGAATTGTTAATTAACACATGGGTTTTGTTTTAAACCACTAAATCGTGGTAACAGAAAACTAATAGAGTGCCCAATTTTGTAGTCTCTGGTTTATCCTTATTTCATTATTACTATTTTTTTTAACAAATGAGTAGATTCATGTTTATTTTCCTCTTTGTATTTCTTTCTTAAGCAAAAGGTAGCACACTGTTTAAATTCCTTTGCAGTTTATCTTTTTTCATTTAGTAACATATCCTAGATACTCAACATCAGTTCCTAGAATTCATTTTCCATTGTTTTTTACAGAAACGTAATACTCTAGTGTGTGGTGATAACATGGTTTACTCAACAACTTTTCTACGTATGAGCAGGTAGCTTGTTTCCAATTTTTCTTCTAGTTTTCGATTATAAATAATACTACAATATAATCTGTGAATCCTCAAGGAAATTCTTAGAAGTGATGTTTCCAAGCCAAAAGATAAACATGTACATAGTTTTATTTGCTATTGCCCCGTTCCTCTCATCAGTGTAGTACCATGTGACATTCGCATCACCAGCTGAGTTATGTTGATGCATGGGTTTTGTGTAGATTGCTTTTTTTCGGTGTATTTTGTAGGGTTTATTGGGAACCTCAGATTTATGTGGTAGCCGTTGCCTAGGAGCCTAGTGGGCTTCAGTCCACGGGAGTCACATAGAGTTGGTCACAACTCAGCAGCCGAACAGCAGCATTGCCCAGGCTACTATCTAGTCAACATTTGAGACGTTTTTTAAATTGCAAATTGGTTTCCAGGAAAACAGTTCTATGTTCTCCCAGTGGTATATGAGAATGCCTGTCTTATTACATCCTGCAAGTAGGAAAGAGTAAATTTCAGTCTTTCAAAAGAGTGAATTTAGGCATACACTGGATAAACGTTTTGACCTAATAAGAGATGGAAGAATGTTAAATTCATAGTTTTCTGAAATTAATGGTAAAGCCAGATATTACTATCATCACAAAATGAAATGTGGGAATGCAAAAATTACTCTAACATTTTGTTTCACTATGTAATTGTAATCAATTTTATTTTTAAAATATTTAAGTTAAATTTTAAAGGTTGAATTACAACGCAAGAGTGATGTTTTCTCTGAATAGTCAGCTCTTGCTTTCATTATCTGAACATTTAATGTGATGGTAAATAGAATCATTTTTATTTGGATTGGTAGGGAAGTAAGGTAACTGGAAACAATTTTTCTCTAAAATTTTCTTTCTTTACATTTAGTATTTTTTATTATGTCAATATAAAATGTATCGAGGATATTGATCTTTTCTACTTAGTAAATTTTAAGATGACAAACACTCCAGTCTTATAAACATAAAAAATTAATAAATCATATGTTTTCTTGAATGCTTCAGGAGCTAAATGGAATTAACAACTAAAAATTATGTATAGTGTTTAAAGGTTATTTTTTAAAATTTTGTTTCATGCTAATTTTATTTTGCAAATGCAAGTGCAACAAAAAGTCTACAAAGATTAAAAGTATGATCTATTATACACCTATCTAAGGGAGTATCTGTTAGTCGCTCAGTCATGTCCAACTCTTTGCAACCCCATGGACCATAGCCTGCCAGGCTCCTCTGTCCATGGAATTCTCCAGGCAACAATACTGGAGCGGGTTGCCATTCCCTTCTCCAGGGGATCTTCCCAACCCAGGGACTGAACCTGGGTCTCCTGCATTGGAGGCAGATGCTTTATCATCTGAGCCACCAGAAATTTGATTATTATTGAAGCATTTATAAGTGTATTGTCTCAAAAAAATGCAATATTCTTTCTAAACTTATCTAGCTACCATATTCTTTTAATATTAGTATTAAGTGGAAATATGTTTTCCTATTTATTTAGCTACTTGGAAACTCTTAGCACTTGTTTTGTGTTCATGAAATTAACAGTTTTTTAATTATTATAATTATTGCAACATTTCACTCTTTCCATAAAACATACATATGTTTACTTCAAATAAAGTAGAATTTCAACATATTAAGCAGACAAGGAAATTGTTATTAAAGATTATACTTGGAATGAAAGTGAAAGTGTTAGTGGTTCAATCATGTCTGACTTTTTGCAGCACAATGGACTGTAGCCCACCACACCAGGCTCCCCTGTCTATGGGATTTTCCAAGCAAGAATACTGGAGTGGATTGTCATTCCCTTCTCCAGGGGATCTTCCCGACCCAGGTATAGAATCCAGGTCTTCTGCATTGCAGGCGGATTCTTGACCTTCTAAGCCACCAGGGAAGACTATACTTAGAATGCTCGCCAATTTTGCATATGAATATGCATTGTGCATATTACTAAATGTTGTGCGGATTACTTCTAATAGGATCCCATAATATCACACAATTGTATTTTGCTTTTTCATTTTTTTAATTTTTATTTTATATTGGAGTTTAGTCGATTAAGAATGTTGTGTTAGTTTCAGATATACAGCAAAGTGATTCAGATATATATATGTTGTTCAGTCGCTCAGTTGTGTCCAACTCTTTGCAACCCCATGGACTGCAGCATGCCAGACTTTCCTGTCCGCCATCTCACAGAGTTTGTTCAAACTCATGTCCACTGAGTCAGTGATGCCATTCAACCATTTCATCCTCTGTCGTCCCCTTCTCCTCCTGCCCCCAATCCCTCCCAGCATCAGGGCCTTTTCTAATGAGTTAGCTCTTAGGATCAGGTGGCCAAAGTATTGGAGCTTCAGCTTCAGCATCAGTCCTTCCAATGAATATTCAGGACTGATTTCCTTTAGGATTGACTGGTTTGATCTTGCAGTCCAAGGGACTCTCAAGAGTCTTCTCCAACCCAGTCCAAAAGCATTTGAAAATGTTTTATCCCATTCTGTGGGTTGTCTTTTCATTTTGTTTACGGAGTCCTTTGCTGTGCAAATCTTCTGAGTTTAATTAGGTCCCATTTGTTTATTCTTGTTTTTATTTCCATTATTCTAAAAGATGAATTGAAAACTATATTGCTGCAATTTTTATCAAAGAGTGTTCTGCTATATTTTTCTTTTTTTTCAACATGAGGAACACACCCTATTTCTTTTTTTATTTTATTTTTTATTCATTTTATTTTTGACTATGTTATGTGGCTTGCTAGATCTTAGTTCCTTGACCAGGGATAGAACCCATGTCGAACAGTGAAAGGATTTAACCACTGGACCACTAGGGAATTTCATTCTAAGAAGTTTATAGTATTTGGTCTTATATTTAGGTCTTTAATTCATTTTTATTTATTCTTGTGTATGTTGTTGAAGAATGTTCTAATTTTATCTTTTTACATGTAGCTGTTCAGATTTTCCAGCACCATTTATTGAAGAGACTGTCTTTTCTTCATTGTATAGTCTTGCTTTGTCATACATTGATTGCACAATTTTAATTACACTAAAGTTTAGTCATTTCAGAATTAATGTTCACAAAAGAAGTAACTGAAACTGAATAGCTGATGTAGTTGAGAATACCAAAGCTGGAGCCAAATTTACACACCCCTAAAATATATTATTTCAACTTAACTCATTTCACTGATTACTAGTGAAGTTAGACATTTGACATGCTTAATAATACTTTTTTTTTCTCAATTATATGTTCATTCCTCTGTATTTTTTATTTGGGATCATAACATTTTGCACTGTGTATAGCAACATTAGTTCCTAATATTTCTATAAATTTTTATTATATCATTAATTCTTATAACCACCATGTGAGATTGGCAAAATAGTTATCATTCCCATTCAAAAGCTATAGAAACTGAGATTCAGAAGTTTGAAGTAGTTTGCATAACAGTTACATATGTATGGAGTATGTGAAGCACGTGATTGCAATGTAATGGATTAGAATACCCCAAATCTCTCTTATGCCACCACCTTATTCTGTGACCTGGACTTAATCTCTTTCTAGAGTAACACAAACCGTTAGCAAAACCATTATTCTTTAATCATTCATTCAACAGCTTTTTATTGAGATACATCATCAGCTGAGCCTAGCTTACTGTCTTGTATGTATTTGCAAAAGATGACCCAGATATTGTCTAGCCTCTTAGAGAAATTAACTTATAAAGAAAAACTAATGACTCCTTCCTTGATATATAAAGTGTCCTGAGAAGGGGTACTATGTGGGTTCAGATGCATCATCAACATGATCCATATTGTAAAGAACTCAGCTTAAGTGATCTTTTATGTTATTAGGGAGATACATTTGTCTTTACTGAGAATATTCGGTGTTCAAATAAAAACCACTCTGCACGCTGAGTTATGGGAAGACTTTAGCCTTTATGGTGTTCTGGAACTCATGCCCATAAAGTAAGCACAGTTCCTAAGTGACTTGGCTCCTTGTCTCCAGAAAGACAGCAAATAAATCAATTCACCCCCTCCCCACAATAGAAAAAGATTTCGGATAAGAAACTGGGCAGAAATAACAGAACAAAAAGTTCAGGACAAGGGAAAAAGAGCCCAAGGTGAAGATGGGGATGGCCACTTGTTAAGACTAGGAAATAACTTGGAAATAAGATGGCCTTGATTGTAGTGGGAGTTAAGCTCATTTAATCTTACTTTATTCAGCTATATTTGAAAAGAAGCTAGCAGTACTCTTTTTCTTCCAAGGTTCTCAAGAAGTTCAAATGTTGTTGTTGCCCTTTTTGATGTATTGGCCCTATCACAATTTCAGTTTTTGCAGCCTCTCACTCAGACACTTTTAATATGTTTACTTTTATCCAAGAACTTGTCCTTTAATGATTTCTGCTGTTTTCCAGGAACAAGAGGATAAACAACATGACTTTGCAGGATCTACCCCTAATTTAAAATTGGAATTTCTTCCTCATGTGACATATCTCTTTTAAGATCTTACTGACTCTAGTTCTCTGGCCCTGAAATTATTGTTCGCTTGAGAGAACAGGGTTAGGGCATGAAGGCATGAGTTCAGAAGAGCCAATGTGACATGTGGCTATCATTCAATCCTTGGCTCACATTCAGAATGCATACAGGGATGTTTGAAGACTAGGGTAAGCACCTGTCCTTCTATTTGTGGTTTGAATTCTATAGGCAGAGCTAATTGAATCTGGTAAAGAGGGATACAGAGGCAAAAGCAATTCTGTTAATGGATTAGACATTAGAAAGCTTTGGATCAAAGGATTCTTGCATCATTAAAACCTCAGGAAAAGAGTACAGTGGTTTTCTAAAGCAGGTGCTCAGGCTAATTTCTTAAGGATTTGCATTCTGGGGTAGATTGACAAGTTAGCTATTGGAGACTAAAGTTATCCCTGGATTATTTAAAGAAAAGAATAAATCCTTGGCTGGTAAATCTAAAACTTGAATTCAGTGAATAGAGGTGCATAAGATTTCATGTTCTTTGGTTTCCTGGAAGCCTGATGTAAGCCAATGTCCAACTGAACACCAGCAATTGGTGATGAGCAGTGGAAAAGTGGAATTGACCTGGATGTAGAGTAAGGACATGCACACACACAAACACACACACACACATGCACACACACACCACTTGCCATAATTCCGACACTATGTTAGAGACTGATATGCAACAAAAATAGTAGAGTATATTCATTATAAAATGCTGTAAATTCTTTAAAGGCTGAGATCAAAATGTGTAATTTCTCCTGCCATGATTAGTAATGTGCTTATTCAGAATATTCAAGAATTGTAATATTTCTCTTCAGTCAGATTTCTGAAAATACGTGTAGAGAAGAAATTCAGGTTGAGTAAACTTAAGGCCTTATTTGACAAAATAGGGAGAAAGATTAAGATAGGAAAATGAATCTATTTCCATAATTATTTTGTCATGGCAAGAGGAATTAAAAGCACCTTGTCACTGGATCCCATCTAGATAATAGTCCACATTTGGTCTTATGCTAAAAAGTTAATCATTGTGTATCTGAAATTCAAATTTAACTGACAACTCTATATTTTATCAGGCAACTGTAAACCAACATCCCTCTCCTAACCTTCTTTTCACCAAAAAAAAAAAAAAAAAATTTAAGCCCTTTTCATTCATTAAGAGGAATATACTGATTGTGTGGGTAAGATGGATAAGTTCAGATCTGGGTGACTAAAGAAATATTATTTTATCAATGAGGATTAAGACTGTACACTTTCTGGGGGGACAATGTTCATGTCTTTGAAAAGACTACTGTTATTTAAAATTATTTTTTTAAGTGTACATTTTGACAAACTGCATAGATACATATAAAGAAAATTTAGTAGTTTGCTACTCACTGATCTCCAATCTCATCTACCCATAGTGACCAATATCCACTGTTTGCTGTGTATTTATGCACATCTTTACTATGACCAAGGGTTTATGTACTTCCATAAAATTCTCTCTTAGTAGGATCACATTACTCTGAACTTGATATGCTTACTTTAAGGTTGTCTAGTTAAAGGAACTAGAACGTTACAGCTCACACTGTGACAATGACAGATTATCATACATATTCCATCATTCCCAGCCTTGACTGCAAACACATCCTGTGTCCAGTGTCCCCTGGTACTTCTGTTACTTCTGTCATCAGGGTTCTGTAGCCCAGGGCTCTCAAATACAGCAGCTACAAGTCACATATAGCTGATGGTCACTTGAAATATAATGTTTTCAAATGGAGATGTGGAGTAGGTAGAAAATATGCACCAGATTCCAAATACTCAGTTGTTAATATAAAATAACTCTTTAACGGTTTTTATATCTATTACCTATTGAAATAATAATGCTTTGAATATATTGGGTTAGATAAAATGTATTATTAGAACTAATTCCATCAGGTTTTTCTGCATTTTAAAAATGAGATTATTAGAAGACTATACCTTACATATGCAATTTGCGTTGTATTTCTACTGGCAGCACTGTTCTAACCCAAAGGCCTCCAAACAGGTATGAGTTCACCCCAGGGATGCCAAGGTGATTCTTCCAGGGTGTGAAAGAAAGTATCTCATCTTACTCATTTTTATTTATTCATATTGTTAATTCTAGTACTGAGTCAGTCTCAGATAAAAGCAATGCATCAGTATAGAAGCAAATATGTAAAATTTGCAATAAAAGAACATATGTTTATTTGGAAATAACATTTTTACTGATAGGGATGTGCCATAAAAAATAAAAACATGTAGAGTCCAGGCTTTGTAGGGGTGCACAGAGGGTCTGTCTTCCTGTCTTTCTTCTGTTCTTCCTCTTTGTGGTGCTTCCATGGGTGTGACACCCTTCTTCCACTCCTTTGTGCTACTGACTTTTATTCATTTTCTCTCCTGAATCATGTCCAAAGGCTTCTCAGGGAGGAGAAAGGAAGCTATAAGCTTTGGCTTCCTGTTTCTTGAATCTTATGATTTGGTGTCCTTGTTTCTCGGATAACCTGAACATGGTCTCTGGTGACGTTGGGCTCCCCTGGCCTTTCCCATATGTCTTCTCTGAAAGTCTAGTTCCCACCCCAAGGCACAGAGTTCTCCTTCTGATTCTTCCCCAGCACCTCCTTCCACCCTCTTGCTATGAAACCCTGCTTAGGCTGCGAAGGTACTGAGGAGAACTGAGTTTGCATTCCATTTGTTTTGTCAGGTGATGAGGACAAAAAGAAAGCAAAAGTGAGAGGGGAAGATAGACTGGTTCCAGGGGCTCAGGAATGTGAGATGAAAAGGTAGAATGACTCCAGGGGCTCGGGAATGATCACAAAATGATTCTTTCAAGGCAATTCCCATTCAATAGAAACCAACACTCTCCCAACCTAGATTCCTGGTGTTAGAAAAGAATTATAGGAGTTCATTAAGACTATAGCACTTTGGGGGCTTCTCCGGTGGCTCAGTGGTCAAAAACTGCCTGCCAATGCAGGATACACAGGTTCAATCTCTGGTCCAGTTTGGTCCCATGGGCCGCAGAGCAACTGCTGAGCACAACTGCTGAGCCCTCAGGCTGCAGCTACTGAAGCTAATGCACCCTGGAGACCGTGCTCCAAAACAAGAGAAGCCACTGCAAACAAGAGAAGCCCGCGCACCCCAAGAAGAGAACAGCCAGCGCAGCGATGAAGACCCAACATAGCCAATAAGTGAACAAACAAAACAAATATACAAAATTTAAAAGAAGACTATGGCATTTTCTTCAAGAGGACATCTGTGCAGAAAGTTCTTTTGGAGGTAATATGCTGATTCTCTGATAAAAAAAGACAATGAGCATAGTGAGAAATATGGGATGGAACCATAAGTGGTCAGACAATCATGCAGGGAAGATAAAGACAGGGTGGAACTTTTTTAAGAAGTTTGGACCCCCACCCATCAATGGCTTTGGTCCTAGCATGCACATATACACACAAGCACACACACACACGCACATGCACACACACACTCACACACACACATACACACACACATACACACACACCCCTTGCCCTGCCCCTGGCTCATTCTCTCTGAAATTGAAGCCTGTCTTTGTTTCTGATAATTCATATATTATTATGTCTCTCCCTTTCATGTACTCTCTCAATCTCTCATTTTTGTGCTCAGAAAACAATACTGATTGAGGGCCTGATCTATGAATTGCCCCAAAGTATAATGATAATCAAGTCTGGTTACCACATTCAGAGGACTTGTTACTAAGCAGAACTTGGATCCACATGCCCACTGTGCAGCAAAATCAGTTTACTGACACCAGCTTCTGGTGAAGGTAAGTACAGCATTTATTTAAGGGTGCCAAGTGAGGAGTATGGGCAGCTCATGCTCAAAAGAACTGAACTCATCAGTAGCTTTCAGGGAAGGATTTTTAAAGGCAACTTTTGGGGTGAGAGCTGCAGGGTGCATGACTTTCTTCTGATAAGTTGATGGTGAGGTAATGGGGTGGTTTCTCAGGAATCTTAATCACCAACCTCTGGTTCCAACTAGTCCTGGGTCTACATGTTTGTGCTCAGCACTAGCCACCATCCTCTGCCTGTGTGGGGGTCTTAGTTCCTGCAGAACAAATCAAAGATACATGTCAGATTGTTGTGTATATCCCTTGAGGAGGAACTAGGACTCTGATTTATTGCTGAACTATTGTTTCTTGACTGCTTTCCCTCTGTTTCTGCATTCATCCACTTCCTTAATTAGTAACTGCTTGAGTCTACTCTTTGAAACTCACAGAAGTCCTAAGAGACTAAAGCCTTCTACTACAAACAAGAAATAGGGGATACTGAGGGACTCTGTACCAGGAGTGGGGTAGGGTGGAGGGTTAGGGTCCCGCTTGATTTCAAATTCTGCATTTGGTGTTCTAGTTCACAGTTTCTGACTTACAAAATGACCTTTTTGTGTGGTTCAGCTTAATGTTACTCATGCCTGCACAAAGATATTTTGTGGTTCATAGCAACACAGAACATTTGTTAAAGACACAGATTTTGGCACCAGACGTATTATTATTTACTAGTTTTGAGAACTTAAGTAAGCTTTAAATACTTAATTCATCTGAACCTCATTTTCCTCATAGGAAAATGGAAATAATAATAGGTCCTACTTCATGGAGTTGTCCTGAGGATTTAAAGAAATAATCCTTATAAAGCACTTGATGTATGCACCAGCACAGTAAGTGTTCAATCACTGTTAGCTGCTATGATTTTTATTGCTGGGAGGTGTTACCACTCTCATCTCTGTGTTTTCTCACTTGCAAAACAATAAAATAGACCTGCTCCAACTGGAGGAAAAGCTCCTGATCTTCCCAGCCCCCACACCACCACCACATCAACGGGGAAAATGGAACATGTCAGCTACCAACAAAAGTTCTTCAAAGAGAGCCACTAGGAATTTTACTGTTTGATAGAGAAGTGCAAAATGGCAGCAGGAGACAGAAAGACAGAAAATGTGATGGGTGCAGGAAGAGAGGCAGCAGGTGTCCATGCTGGCTTTGTTTCACTTTGGGGCAGGGTTTTAGCATTTAGAGCTTTGCCTATTTATTCTGAGTGACAGCCAAGAGGCAAATGCCCTTGTGAAGAGTCTCTGCTGAGTTTCATGTTTGTGCAGGAAAGGTTCAAAGGGCAGAACGCAACCACAAGGACTGATGGACAGAGAGATAGACATGCTTGGATTCATGACAGGGTAGCTGACTGGTGCTGATGCTCTGGTAAAGATACACAGTTGATTTAACACAAGCTGCTGGTCTCCCAAGCCAGAAGTTGAAGAAATAAATCATTGGTGTTATTAACTGTCTTCTGGTGGGAGGGTGGTATGGCTGCCCTGGCTGTGCCTACAAAGCTAAGATTCTCTGATACTGATTTCACACTGAACCACCCCTACAGAGAAGCTGTGGGCTATGAAACCCTCCCTTGTCATCGTCAGAGGTCACCGTGATCATCTGGTTAGTCATTCCAGCAACCGGAGGGACTCATTTACAAGAGAGAGAATGAGACAAAGATAGTCAGACAAATAGGTGTTGTACTCAATTAGCCAATGGATCCAAAGGGTTTGATCCAGAAGTGCCAACACAGGTAAGGGGTGGGATCAGATCTCTCCTTTAGCATTTAATATTTGCAGGACATGAGTCCATATTGCCAGCCCTCAGTTTCCCCACCAGAGAAATAGTGTGAAAATCTACTGCATGCCATTGGTTGTTGTGAGGTTGAAAGGAGATGGTGCAGGTCGGGTGACTTTCCTCCCCTCTGTAGAAAGTCAGTCCAGGAAAGAGCCAGCAATTCTGGCCCTGTCAGGCACATGCAGCCCCACCCTGCCTATAAAAGCAGGTCCCCCTCCTTCCCTCCCTCTCTCCCTCACCCCGTTCTCTCTTCCTGGCTTTTCCCCAGAAGGCCCCAGGGCTCCCAGGAAAACTGCCAAACCACAGGATGCTGAGATTAGCTGTGAGACACCCTCTCCTTTTGCCTCCTCCATCTTCTGTGCAGCAGTCAAGTTTGGGGCTCCCTCCTGGGAGGGTAAGACCCCATGGCTGCCCAGCTTGCCGTGCCAACACTTGTAGGGGATTCATCTGAAACCAGCATCAACAGTCTGTGTTGATTTGGGGCCTGCAGAGGAGCCCAGGGCTGTGAACAGAGCTGCATTCCAGAACTCTCCATGATTCCCATCAGGCTATGTCAATCAGACCCTTTACCTGGAAGGAAGCTAGGTTTTCTTTTTCCAATTCCCCCAAAAGAAGACCACACACTACTTGTTATCTTCAATTCCACTTTTCACCCCTTGACAATGCAACCCAGCCCTGTGCCTTATCAAAGATGAGAATTATTAGAGAGATGATGAGAAATGCTGTGTCGATGATTGCAAGGGATGAAAAGACTATACTGTTTAATATCTCAGCTTTTTATGGAAATAGAATAGAATACATACAGGGGGAAGAGTACAAATTATAAATGCACAGTTAGAAGTAGACAGCAGGACAAAATTCATACCATCAGTGGGCTCCAACCTTTTTAACTATACTGTGAAGCTTCCTATTGGACAAGAACTGAGAATGTACATTAGTAACCTTTCAGTGTATTGTCACAACCAACAGTGGACTAGCGCTGGCTCACACTGGCTCAGAAGAGCCTATTCCACATCACTTCTTATTGCCACATTCAGTGCCTCACATTAGTCTTTGAAATCAGTGTTGATGGGAGTATTTACACCACAGAAATCAGTAAATGCTGCAAACCAGAAGAGATGTTATTTATCAACAAACCACTGCTTGCCACTCTCTCAAAATCTGTGAATAAAATTTAAGCAACTTCCTGACCAACTCCAGGTTACTTAACTCTTATTCTTCTTCTTACAAAAAATAATCTACTTCCCGTCCTCCTGCCTTCATGGTACCCAGCCTTTGCCATCTTCCTCTGGAAACCCTCATGCATTTGACAACTGCTACATTCCAGCCTTTTCTCCTCTTTTCTGCTTTCTGCTAAATGACTGCTGTTCTTCCTTCAAGGGTGTTTAAGAGGTTCCCTAGAGTGAGATACAGAAAGCTCATGGGTAATACCAGCATGGCCTGGACAGTAAGTTAAGTTCCAAGGCCTCCAACAGCTTCCATGGCCCCCTGGAGGCGGGCACTTCCTAATGTCCCTCTGTCAGCTGGCTTCCCCAACCCTGTATCTTTCTCATTTCATTTCCAACCTGACTCTTAGGGGAAACACAATGACTAAAACCACTCACCATGGCCAGGAACCACAGTAACCATTAACAGGAGGTTCTATTAAGGAACACGGAACTAATAAACCACCTTTAACTGGAAGAATTTTGGAAAGCTCAAAAGGAGATGCCATATGTCCTACAACCTCCCAGAATCCCTTGCGCTGGCATCCATCTTTGCTAAGCAATGTGTGAACCACCAGGAAGGACCCAGAGCCCCCAGAGTCAGACCAATTGGCCAGAGACAATCTGGAAACCAATCTCATCATTGTAAAACCGGAGACTGTGAGCCGCATGGCGGAGCAGTCCGCCTGGTTTCCCTTACCCTCCTGGTTTCCACCTGGGCGCCCCTTGCCAATGAAGACATTTGCTTTGTCAGCATGTGTCACCTCAGACAATTAATTTCTGAACGTTAGACAAGAGCCCACTCTCGGGCCCTGGATAAGATTCCCCTTCTTGCAACACGACCATGGACCACCCTCTGGACATCTGGAAACCTATGGCCTGCAGGTGGCAAGGTAAGAAGGACCAAAGTCTTGGCTCCTTCTCGTCGCCGTCTCTCAGTCCCTCCTCTGCTGAAGGACAGTGTGGCCAAATGACGCCCTAGTCCCTTCTGATCTGGCCTCTTTGTACACCACGTTCCTTTCCACGGGCTGCCTGCACAGGGAAGTCCATTTTTTCTTTTAACCTGAATAAAAGGGGTTGGGACAAAATACTGAAGCAATCTTTTAAAGACCCTCTACATGACCTCTGTCTGAACAAATAATTAATCTCCAGAAAAATCAGCTCACTGATGGGTCCAGGCTGTGCCTCACAGTTTGGGGCCAGGAACAGAGCCTGTGGATTTACGAGGTGACGTCAGTTCGCAGCCCGGCATGCGGGGCCTGAGCTGTGTTTTACACACTCCTCGATTGTTTTAAAGGGGCCTGCTCTTGGAGGATTCCAAATCGCTCCCCGAGCTAAGCTTTATTAAAATGGCAAAGATGGAGAGGAGTGCTCTTCCAGATAAGTCAGCTTATTTAGGCTCTGCTCTCTCCCCTCTCCCCACTGTCTATTGGAAAGCACTCCCAGCGGGGAGGAAATGAAGAACAGCAAAGTACTTGCAGGTACACGCTTAATGCCTTAAACTCTTGCATTGTGTTAACAGCTCTTCATGGGTTGGGCTTTAAAGAAATAGATGGATTCTCAATCTGACCAATTTAAATAATCCCTGAGAGAGAACTAAGGGGAAGATTTATGTTCTCAGTAACTAAAAGACACACCAGCGTTTAGCCTGGAGGCCGGGTCTCTGCACTCACAGTATCGCAGTGCAATTCTTTAAGGATCCAAATAAAACTAGGTTTAAAGGAGGAATGAGCAGAGGAGGATGGTAGGGGGTAAAGGGGGAGTAAAGAGGTGAAAAGCCGGAGTGAAAAGAGAGAGGAGGAGATGTCAACAAGAGAGGGAAAGGCAAAGGTTTTTGTTTAAGGCTAGCATGAGAGTGAAAGTGTACAAATAGAAAGTAAATTTCTACTTCATTTATTAAATGTCTAATGTCTATAAATACATACACATGCTGCTGCTGCTGCATTGCTTCGGTTGTGTCCGACGCTGTGCGACCCCAGAGATGGCAGCCTACCAGGCTCCGCCATCCCTGGGATTCTCCAGGCAAGAACACTGGAGTGCGTTGCCATTTCCTTCTCCAATGCATGAAAGTGAAAAGTGAAAGTGAAGTCGCTCAGTCGTGTCCAATTCTTTGAGACCCAATGGACTGCAGCCTACCAGGCTCCTCTGTCCATGGGATTTTCCAGGCAAGAGTACTGGAGTGGGTTGCCATTGCCTTCTCCAATACATACACATATGATATACAAATACACATACACAATCTCTATGTATATGTATAGATGTATGTTTGACTATTTCTAAGACTAAAGAAATATAAAGACAGATTCACTTATATTTAGAATTGCAGAAGCAGGGTACTCAAAGCTGGTTCTCTGGGACAACCCAGAGGGATGGGGTAGGGACAGGGTGGGAGGGGGGTTCAGAATGGGGGGACACCTGTACATCCATGGCTGATTCATGTCGATGGTTGATGTATGGCGAAAATCACCACAATATTGTAAAGTAATTAGCCTCAATTAAAATTAATTAATTTTAAAAAATTCCAGAAACATGCATTAATTATGGAGATGAAGAACCTCAGAGACCTGAAATACCCGATTTATGAGAACAAAACTAAAAACTTATTGTTGTAATTTAGTAAGATATTTGAGAGATGGTGATGATGAAGGAATAATTTCAAAGAAAATGAGAGGGCCTACTAGAGAAGTGAGAGAAAGGACCCATTTTAGGAGTACGCAGGCCTGTGTATGTGTGTGTTGGGGAAATCTCTACTGGGGCAGCAGTCAATCAGAGAATGGTGAAAGACAAATGATCTGGAGCCTTATACCTTGATCCCGACAACCATCCTATATTTATAATGGGTCCTTAAGAGACTGGTCAAAAAAAATAAAAAAATAAAAGGTTGGTCAACCTAGCCAAAATTTAATGGGAAAACTAAGTGACTAAACCTAAGGAGCTCAGTTAGGCTAAATTGAATTAAATTCAATCATTTCTGATTCTAAAGCCCATCACTTTCTACTATTTCACGTTCCTGTGGCAGTTGCTATGTAGTCAAAACAGAGCACAGGGGGACAAACAAGGGTCTCTAGGGCTAGAACCCCAAAAGTTTGTGAGGATAACTTGGGCTGGGTTTTGTCATCTCAGTGATCACAGGGTGGATTCCCCTGATGGCCTGGGAAGCTGCTTTGGCACCTCTCTCTGCTCTCACAGGGCCCCTCTGGAGCCTCTGTCAAGGTCAAAGAAGACAACCTTCCAAGACAGAGAAGGACCAGCCTCTGTGAAGCCCTTAAGAGCAGAGGTCACAGTGCCTCATCTGATGCCCGCTACCCTGCACTGAGCTTCCCGGGTGGCTCAGAGGTTAAAGCATCTGCCTGTAATGTGGGAGACCTGGGTTTGACCCCTCGGTCAGGAAGATCCCCTGGCAAAGGAAATGGCAACCCACTCCAGTACTCTTGCCTGGAGAATCCCATGGATGGAGGAGCCTGGTGGGCTACAGTCCATGGGGTCACAAAGAGTTGGACACGACTCAGAGACTTCACTTTCACTTTTACTTTCTTTCCACCACATGGAATACTAAGCAAGGCCTGCATTCTAGAGGATCATACTCCAAATGAAATGGATTTCTACCCAGGGAGCGAACTAAAAACAGCATTAATGAATGAATTATATATATTTTATCATAACAATATCAAATATCAGCACTGTTCAGAGACATGGAGAAAGTAGCTTCCTATAGATAAGCAATACTTTGCCATGGTGAGATATGGAGAATGCATGGTGGCAGGCTAGATATAGATCTTTTAGAATAAACTGAAGTTAGGGAGTCAGGATCAGCTAGACTTTGAGAAGAAAACATATCTAATAGAAAGAACCCTGATAGATAAAATCAGATTTCTCTTATTCAGCCCTAAGATCACATCAATGCAGACTTAAGGCAATCTCTTTCAAACAGATTTCACAGAGTGTCTGGTTAGTTCTTGGCTCAGGCTCTGAAGTTTTCTTTTAAACGACACTCCTTCCACCCAGGCGTGGGGTTACAAGAGAGAACACAGTTGATGCCTTCAAGGAACTAGAGTCTAATGAGAAGACAGACACACAATGACTGCCCCAAAAAGTCACTCAATAGAATCACTGAAGTATGTGTACAAAGGGAATATGGTAGAAGAAATAAGTAATTCTGCATACCAGCATTAGCAAAGGCTTTACAGAAGAGATCATACTTAAATCAACACTTGATGGAATTTCACTTATAGGTTAGGTAGGAAAAGTACGTTCTCCTCACAGGGAAAGCTATGTTTGCAAAGACACATATGGCCAAGACAGCCTGATACCCTGGGGTAATTGCAAATGTCAAACTTGAAATTAAGAGGTAAATGACACCATGGAAGCAAAAGGTAAGGCAAAAGCTTGATCACAAATGGCCTTGTGAGTCATCCAAAGAGTACATTTGTATCCTGTAGGGTAGGCAGTAAGGAGTCATTGGGAACTCTTCATCAGGATGATGACATGATGGGACTTGCATGTCATAACAACAACTCATTTTTTGAACAATGTCTACTCCGTGGCTGCAAACATGAAGCAGTTTTGGCAAGTTTTCTCCAGTCAGTGCTTTCTCTAGTCATGCTTTCTGGCCTTGTAATGATGTCTTAGACACAACTTTCTGGTGGCCAGGTATTGATCATTTTCAATAAGAAATTATCCATTTTAAAACTATAATCTCATATTCCATTTAAGGTTTCTTCTCTTCCTTTTATGTGGTTAGAGAATACCAGAGTGTGTGTGCATGCATTCAGTTGTGCCCAGCTCTTTGCAACCCCATGGACCCTGCCAGGCTCCTCTGTCCATGGGATTTCCCAGGCAAGAATACTGGAGTGGGTTGCTATTTCATTCTCCAGGGGACCTTCCTGACCCAAGGATTGAACCCAAGTCTCTTGCATCTTCTGCATTGGCAGGCAGGTTCTTTTTTTTTTTTTTTTTTTGTCAGGCAGGTTCTTTACCAGCTGAGCCACCAGGAAAGCCCAGAGAGGGGATGCCTGTTCTTTTATTTCTTTTCTCCTTCCCATCGTAGGAGTTGGTAAGAAAGAACAGTCTGTCAGGCCAACCTGTCCATCTCCTTCTTCAAGGCTCTAGTCCATGCAAGATGTTGGAAATGAAAGAGAAGAGAAATAAGGGTATCTGGCTGATAGTGGATACCTTCCATTGCTTGCATAAATGTTTTCCTGACCTTTCTGGTGGAAGGGGACTCCTATCAGTTGCTTGACCCCGAGAGATTGGTCTTCAGCTAATTTTTTTTTTCCCAAAAGCACTTCTTCCCCCTGCCCCTACAGAGTGACCACCTATTGCTGCTGGGTGCTCAGGGACACTGACCACCCATCCTGAATGGACAGCAGGAAAGGCAGCCAAACAGCACACACCTAGTCCATTCTATGGTATCCAGTGGACCCAAAGAAACCTCACACCTTCATGGCAGCATGAAAGGAGGGAGTTCAGAGTCTCTCCATCTCTATACAGTTCTCTTTTTCTCTGCTGGGGTGTGGGTGGCAACTGGAAGGGAACGCATGTGGAGAGTTCAATAAGCTTATCAAGTGGGCTACCCAGGAAAACCTCTAATAAGGGTCTGGGATTCCAGTCTCTACTTCTTGGGGCATCCAGAATCTCTAAGAGATGTTCTTTCAGTGGGTCCCTTGCTTGGCTTAGGTAAAAGGAATATACTGCAGTCCCCCGTCAGCCTATGAGTCATCAAAGTGACCATTCTTTCCCTGTCTACTTATATGGATCTGGGGTCAGACAGAGGAAAGGGAGTGATACTGGGGTACTGATGATGAGTGGGCTAGTTGTGAGACCACAGGAAACATTCTTGTTTTATGGTATCTATTTTGTAGGCAATGTAGCAAATAGATGGAAGCAGGTTATGAAGTTGCATCCACAGTCCAGTTGACTGATGATATGAACAAGAACTGGAAGGAGGAAAAAAAGGTAGGAATTAGACATGAGTGATTGTTATGATTGAGGAATCTAGGAGGGTAAGGAAAAGAGGTGTATCTAAGATGTCATGCTTTCATTTCAGTAACAGATTTCATTAGAGTATTATTCTGAGTTGAGAAATCTGAAGCTGGGAGTGATAGGGTCAGGGTAGAGGAAGAGTTGAAGGAGTTGAGATGTGAGTAAAGTTTGGGATGTGTTATGGTGGAGCTGCTTGAGATAAAAATCCAGGCGAAACACATTGTTTGATTAAAAATAAGGAATTATGAAAATAAAAGTAATACAAGAAGGGAGAATAGTTGAATATGACAGAAGATACCCACATCTTCACTGAAAACACAGGGAGATCAGACAACTGATTCTATAGCAGAAGGACTGTATGTCATGGGAAGGGAAGAATGTCTTGACCCTGGGGTGACAGAGGACGGTTTTTTGGCAGAAGTGGGGTAAGAGACATTAAAACCAGAGTTATAGGTACTGCTAGATCATAAAGTATGTAGAAAAAGGGCAACATACAATTAAAAGCAGCAAAATGATATGTGCATGCATTCTATCAGCTAATGTGTCGGGAGAAGGGAAGCACTAGACTAAGGAAGCTGTGTCTATATGGTGCAATATAAATAACAGCTACACATTTATTTGTGTGAAGACTTTATAGTGATCCAGTAAAGATACTAAAAGTGCAAGACTCGTCTAGGAGCTTTGCAAATACCTGAGTTGCACTGTAGGCTAATCTAACTAAATATATCATTTTTCAGAACCATAGTCTTCAAAACTGAACACTATCACCTGACTCCTTGACCTGTACTCTGTGGGGAGGCCATGTTTAACAAAATGAAGCCCTTAGTGAATGACGTTATCTTGAGAGCTGTTTGTTCCTAGATTTACCATTGCCCCAAATAATTTCTTAGGAAGGACTCTTTTTGGATTTAAAACTGTGTCAGAAAGGGATGCCATTATGGAAGAACACATGGCAAAACTGTCCAGGGATTTGGGTTCACCTTCCATGTTTGCAGAATACTGTCACCTACCCCAGTAGAAACAACACTCACATCCTCTCTTTGTAACAAGCCAGTTGTTTCTAGTCTTGCTGCCAACATTGCAGTCAAATAGTCATTTGATAATCCCACAGCCCAGTACCTGGCACCCCTATAGATGAAGCAAGATACAGAGGTCTGGTCTTCAAATTTTGTCTAGTATTATTAGATCAGATCTTTGCAGCTTACTTCACCTACAAGAGTAGAGAGGATCTCTCTCCCTCCCACCAGCCTCTGCCAAACATGTGGTCTGAGTCCTTGAGCATTTCAGTGAAGGAACTTGGTGGAGGGGCTCAGATAATGTGTTTATTCTTTCCCAGACACCCTGCTCCCATCTCCAGTTCCAAATGCATTTATCTCCCCTGTAGAGTGCTTATTGACAGAAAACTTGAGTGCTCAGGATGGTGCCAACTGAAGAGAGGCCTCTCCAAACAGAGCAGTCACGCTTCGCCTTGATCTCCCCAGGCTGAATCCGCAGCAGCTGGGTTTCTGTCTCAACCTCAAGGATTAGCTCAGAGACCCCCCACTCCTCCCATCAGCAATTGCTTTCTTGCATCATTGATTTTTCAGGGAGAAAATGCTTGTGGCAGAAGCATGAAATAGCACTGCTTAGCCTCAAGAAGAAGTTTGCAAGCTCACTCAAGCCAAAAAGTAATTTTGTTGGGCTTCTAAGAGTCTCAGCTCCACCTATGTTTGCAAACACTCTTACTATGCTCTCTGTGTTTTTTTAAGTCTCTCTAATTATGACTATTCTTTCGTTAGGTTAAGAAGATGAGTTTCCAGGTGTGCAACAAAGAAAGTCAATCAAAATGAGATTGAAGAAAGAGGTAGAGCTTTGCACATGCTTTTGAGCCTAATGTCTGATTTCATATAAGACTGTAGCCTGGTTTCTCTTGTGTCATTTCTACTGTAACCAGGGACTACTTAAAGGATCTGGTCTGGTTAAAGTCTGTCATCAGACTGAATTAGGTATGGTCTCCCTTCTACAGGAACAGCAGGAACAAATGACTTCCAGCTTCATGTCCTTCTGAACTCGGTCATCAAGCAGAACCCTCATTCATGCAAAAAAATATATCAAAAATCAGCAACTGTTAGTAAGGCACTGTGCAGAAGTCACAGAGTTACACAGAACCATGCCTACTTGAAGGAGTTAAAGTCTAGAAAAGAAGCCAAGAATTTTAATGTAGCCCTTTGTTCATTGATGAGACAGAGATCCAGATTCCATTCCAGTCCTGTCTCTTACTCAGGTTATCTTGAGAAAGTCACTTAACCTCTTTGTGCCTCAGTTGTCTCATCTGCAAAATGTAGCTAATAATTGCCAGTATCTCAAAGGGTTTTTGTGAATATTAAAGGAAGCTATGTAAGTAAAGCCTGGAAAGTAATGCAAGTAATGTCTGGTACTTAGTATTGCTTTTAACTATTGTTATCATAAGAGAGGGCTTCCCAGGTGGCATTAGTGGTAAAGAATCTGCCTGCCAATGCAGGAGGTTTAGGAGAGCTGTGTTCAATTGCTGGGTCCGGAAGATCCCCTGGTGAAGGAAATGGCACACTGCTCTAGTACTCTTGCATGAAGAACCCATGGACAGAGGAGCCTGGCAGGCTGTAGCACATGGGGTCTCAAAGAGTTGGACACAACTGAGCATATGAGCATACAGCCCATCATAAGAGAACTAAAATAGGTATAACATGTAGGAAAATACTGTGAGGATGAGACCTGATTTATTCAGGATGAGGAAAAATGAAGAGTGAGAATATATTCCTAGTAGACACTAAATAACAGGCAATGGAACTCTAAACTCGAGTGAACTGCACTCTACTCGTTTGAAGAGAGGACTCCATCAATTTTAAGAGATATTGTAGTGGGAGAATCAACAAGGGTTTGACATACACTAGATGGAGTGGACAGTTGACAAGGAGTCAAACACAGTTCCAAGTATTTTTTTTCCATTTATTTTTATTAGTTGGAGGCTAGTTACTTTACAATATTGTAGTGGTTTTTGCCATACATTGACATGAATCAGCCATGGATTTACATGTGTTCCCCATCCCGATCCCCCCTCCCACCTTCCTCTCCATCCCGTCCCTCTGGGTCTTCCCAGTTCCAAGTATTGAGCCTTGGCAAGTCGAGGAATGATGGGATCATTGCTATCAATTGGGAAGTCAGAAAAACAAATGTTTGTGGAAGAATGGGATAAACTTGGTTTGGGGTCATGCTGAGCTTGAGGTACCAGTGGAATATCCTGATGGGGATACCTAACCTACATTTAGAAATTATGTTCAAGGGAAAATGTGAATTTCAGAGATGTGAATTTGAATGTCATCAGAAAAAAAAAAGACAATTGAGAATTCAGATTAAGATATCCAGGCAAAAGGTGAATATAGAATCTTGGACGAGGTATACATTTAGGTTCCAGAACAGAAAGGATAGCTATTATTTCTCAAAGGAGAAGGATGAGTCCCTTCCTAGAAAGACTATGCATAAAACCAATTAATGATGGATTGGTTCAACTCACCATTATTCACGGATTTTTTTTCCCTCCACTATCAAACTCCAAAAATGATACTGATGTCTGGAATACATTAAATATTCAGTGTCCATGACTTAGTCTAGAAGCTTTTAGTCAGAGTTGTTCTTCTCACTGTTTAACCACACCCACTTGTGGTGACTCTGGATCTCTGAAAAGTACCTTCAAATTTTTGAATTATTAGGGACTTCCCTGGTGGTCCAGTGGTTAAGACTTCCCCTTCCAGTGCAGAGGTGGGTGGTTCATTCCCTGGTCTGGGGAGCTAAGATACCACATGCCTCAGGACAAAAAACCAAAACATAGAAAAGAAACAGAAACAGTATTGTAACAGATTCAATAGACTGAATTACTGCCACTTCTGCTGGGTTTTCCATCTTTCCCTTTCTTTTTGGTCAATCCAGCCAAATTATTGCTTCTTGTTTGGTGTTAACACTATTTATATTATTAACACTGAAGCCCCAGTATTTCCTTATTGCCTAGTCACTGTGTGTAAGCTCTTTACCTTGACCTTCAAAATCTCCCTCAATGCTGCTTATCCTCAACTACTTGTGATTGATTCATATATCTGACGAATATAACCCTTAATGCTTCTTGAACTCCATCCACATGTCCACACTTCAATACCAGTGCTGTATCCCAAACTGAAATGTTACCCGTACTTTGTGAAGCAGCTGGGTTTTACATCCACATCTTAAAATCTATTTCTATTCTCTCTAATAGATATAAACTCTACTGGGATTCAGTAGAGTACAGTGGCCAAAAGCTTGAATTCAAAGACCAACCATATGTTTCGTTCCAGCTACACCATTTGCTGACTGGGTGACCGTGAAAAACTCACTTTCATTCTATATCTGTTTCCTGATCTGAGAAAGCAGAAATATGAATCAGATACCAAATGAAATGATACACATGTAACCTGGTGCATGGGATCCTGCAAACATGCAGTAAGTTTGAGCTATTCTAGTTGATGCTGTTGATTGCCCACCCACATTCCCTTTTTATTCATCCCTTCCATCTTGGGGCTATTTATGAAAAACATTTGTGACTCTGCACAGTCACAAGAGCACATTTAGCTCCCATATAGGACAGACCAGAAGTGTTGAGGCTTAATCCTTCAGGAAACACTCCTCAACCAATGTCACTTGTAGTATTAGTGAACGAATACTCCTTATTTGGAATAACTCTGAAGAATTTATGTATTCTAGACATGGACAATATAGAATCTCTGTTGTATCTCAGAGTTCCCAAGGAGGCTCTAATACCAGTTGCCCTTAATGATAACTGGTTTGATATGTGCCTTTTATTATTTTTTTCCTTTCTCTGACTTATTGCTCACTCTTCTACATGGGTAGAAAATAAATTAGTTGTACTTGAATTCTTTTTTCAGGATCTGCTTCAGGAGGAACCTAAAACCGTGACAGCTCCTACCATTAGAGATGACTTCTGAAACCACCAGGATACTTTGTTTGCCAGAAACAAAGACATAGAAAACAGACCATGGTTGCCAAGGGGACTCTGGGGAAGTCAGAAGGGAGGGATGGATTGGGAGTTTGGGATTAACATATGCAGACTATTATATATAGGATGGATACACAACAAGATCCTCCTGTATAGCACAGGGAACTATATTCAACATCCTGTGATAAATCATAATAGAAAAACATATGAAAAAGAATATATATATGTGCGTACATATATAACTGAATCACTTTGCTGTCTAATAGAAATTAACACAACATTGTAAATCAACTATACATCCATAAAATAAATTTATATATACACATGTATACATAGGGTTTTCCTGGTGGCTCAGCAGTAAAGAATCCACCTGCGGAGCTGGAGATGCAAGAGACATGGGTTCCATTCCTGGGTCCAGAAGAAACCCTGGAGGAGGGCATGGCAACCTGCTCCAGTATTCTTGCCTGGAGAATCCCCATGGACAGAGGAACATGATGGGCTACAGTCCATAGTGTTGCAAAGAGTTGGACATGACTGAAGTGACTGAACAGGCATGCACACACACACACACACACACACACACACACACACACATTTCATTTGCATTAGTCTTCTCGTAATCAGAGTCTACCCTCATTAGACTTGAAATCCAAAAGAAAATTAAGATTAGAATGCAAGTTACTCTAAAACATTATGTCTCCTCACATAGAAGTTATTCAGTCTGTATTTGGAGAATAAAGGATAAAGGGAAATTTAAAAGGTACTTAGTGAATATAAAAATAGGGTGAGAATGATTTAGTGGTCACTATGAATACTTGCAAACTTTTGCAATCTGACACATCCTTTCTCCTAAGGCTGGATTTACCTAAGTACACCTGCAGATGTACTATCCAAGTATACACTCCAGATCCCGTGAGGCTTTCATCATTACCTCATTATCTTTTCTCCTGTCAATTTACTTGTGTAACCTTTTGTATTTTCCAAATATGGAAAATATTTCATAGGGATTACATTTTAGGCAGGCTGCTTCCTGAAGACCTAAAGTTTCTCACTTTAATCTTATTAGCACATTCCTCAGATCTCATTGTGGGGTGGGTGACTTTTGAGAGATTTTTCTATAAATGGCTAATCCAACCATGGGGTGTGGTTTCTTGTACCAGTCAGGGAAATCTTTCTCCCCAAAGTCCTGGCCTGACCTCTTCCTGAACTTTACCTCCTAATCTTGGGGTCTGCCTTATGTGGAGGCTAAATTCTAGAATCAGTGAACTGTGAACCAGAGCCCTCGGATTATCCACAGGTGATGGTGGATTACCCGCAGGTGGTCCAATAAAATCTGTGATTACTATCTGAGATTAGCTATGGCCTTTGTGCTACCAACAGAACCTTTCAAAGTGATCCTTCCATGATAGTGCTCCTCAAAGGGTGGTCTGTGAACCATATGTTAGATGGGGTTCTGGCATTGCATGAAATGCAGATTCTTGGTCCAGCTTAGGCAGAATCAGAAACTTGTGAAGGTGCTACAATTTACATTTTCAACAAATTCCCTGGATAATGAACTTGTCCTAATTTTCCCTGGACTGTCCTGATTCTGTTACATTCAATAGGATTCAAAGCGTCACACATCAGAACTCTTTCCATTTGGAGATGCTTGGTCACCCTGTAGTCACATCTTATAAACACTGAATTTTTAGAGCTATCTTACAAACTGTAAGTTGTGCCACACTAACAGATCCCATTTTTACTTGGTGGAAATCTCTGAGCCCTTGAGGTGACTTTAATGCAGTGTGACATTGTAGTAGGGGAGGTCCCACAGATGTGGATTTTGCTGAGAGCCTTCTGTGAGGGCCTGTGTGTGGGAAGACCTAGTGTGTTTCTTTGTTACTTTACTTTTTATTTCTGATTAACCTCAAGTGCAGGGAGTGGAACTCGATCTCAAGTTTCTGGTGCACCATTTTCTTCTGTGTCTGAAAGACCCCACCCTGGATTTATGTAGTTATCCATTCTCATTTTTCCTCCACTCTCCATGTCCACAAACCTCATGATGTGATTGTTATATACCCTTGAGTTTGTTTACATCCTTATGAAACATGTGGCCTTGTTTCTTCTATATTTTAATGTATACACTTTTCACTCTGCTGCACGTTTCATTCTATCTCTGACCTTCATCGTTAAGTATTATATTTAATGCTGTGTGATTTTTTAATGTCTTGCTTCTTGAGACAGGCACCCCCTAAGATAACTAAAACTTCTTGGTTTTCATGCCCTTGGACAATCACCTCAGGGCTTCCCAGGTAGCTCATTGGTAAAGAATCTGCCTGCTACCAAGAGACACACGTTCGATCCCTGGGTTGGGAAGATCTCCTGAAGGTGGAAATGGCAGCCCACTCCAGTATTCTTGCCTGAAAAATCCCATGGTCAGAGGAGCCTGGTGGGCTGCAATCCATGGTGTCACAAAGAGTCAGACATGACTGAACGACTGAGCAAGCACGCACAATCACCTCACCTTGAGCATGAGCTGGATCTCAATATATTTTGCCAGTAAGAAATCGAGATGTTCAGCTCAATAGCATGAGGAACTGAATCCTGTCAACAGCCTTGTGAGTGAGTTTGGAAGCAATTCTTCCCCCAGTCTGTTTACACCTTGAGATGATTGACTGTGGGTCTGGGTAACACTTGATTGGCCCCTTGTGAGCCAAAGCAATCATGGGCCAAAGGAATCAGCCAGAACATGCCAGCTCCTGACCCACAGAGATAGTGAATGTTTGTTGCTTTAAGATGCTAAATTTGGGGTAATTTGTTACACAGCAATAGATCACTGATCCACCTCCAATAATTGCATGGTATCCATAGTATGCGTCTATCACATGTACTTATCTGTTCCCTGCACATGGACACCTGACTGAATCTAACTCCCACTACTGCAAACACCACTACAGTGAATACCTTGAGTAAGATCCCCCTCTGGACTTGTGAGAACATTTCCCTGGGGTGCACATACACAACGGGACTGCTGGGGAAGACCCAGAAACTAGAGAAGCACTTGGAGAAGCACTCTCAGTTTCTTCAATTCTTAAATTGTTCTCACTACTTTTAAAAAACTTTTATCCCTAAGTATTTTGTTCTAAAAGTGGATAGTCTTTGGGGGAAATAAAGAGACCCTCTAATTAATGGGCATTTTAGATGTAAGATGGTGGGTCAAGGAATAGTCAGGAGTGGCCTTTGGAACAATGTGGAACACTGGTGTCTTGTCTTGAAAAGATTCTCGGGTACGTTGCTTCTTTTGTGACCCAGGCTGACTGATTCACGCTGAGCTTTAAACATTAGGGGCTAGGTGGGGAAGCGGGAGGGCTTGTTCAAAGCTGAGTGGACACATCTATAATCATTAAAACAGTGTTTCTCTGTTTGGATTTCGTAAATGGGCTTAAGTTCTTGGAAATGTGTTCAGAGACCCCGTGGCCATGAGTAAATCTATCATTTTATTTCTTACAGTAGGCTGAAATATATTTGGAAGTCATTGGACTGTGGCTGTCCTACATCAAAAGGCATTTCATAACAAAACACCATCATGCCCCATTTATAGAAATGGCGTGCTGTGCTTGGCTGCTGTGGGCAAATAAAATATGTTCTTGTAACATAAACAGCCTCACCTTCCCTCTAAAGCTAAAGGGCCATAAAAGATTTATTTAATAGGCTTTTGAAATATAGAGACATATAAAGCCAGGTTAAGTTTATATATATGTATATATTATCTATATAATATATATATGCGTGGATAGATAGGTAACACATACCTGAGATACTCTCATAAATGGATTTTAAAATCTGATAGATAATATTCAAGGAGAGCATATCAGAGTCCAAAGGGACAATATAAATTTTCCAATTTATGTATCTCATTTTACAAAAGAAAAAGCTGAGACCCAGAAAAAGTGACATGTCCAAGGCCTGTGGTGTGCCAGGGTCAGTGTGTAACTGAACCTGAACCTCAAACTCCTGGGCAGTGTCATCCCAGACACTCACAATTGGCATAGATTTAAATTGTTTGCAAATGAAAATGAGCTATGTTCTTATCTCTCTTGGGTTTATTAATGATGGAATTTCAAACAGATGAATAGTGCTCAGGATGATAGAACCTGTGATGATTTTAACACACATCCACACATTCTTGATTTTTCTTCCTTCAAGAGTTGGTGCTTACAAAAATAAACTCAAAAATGGATTAAAAACTTAAATGTAAGACCAGAAACTATAAAACTCTTAAAGGAAAACATAGGCAGAACACTCTCTGACATAAATCACAGCAAGATCCTCTATGACCCACCTCCCAGAGTAATGGAAATAAAATAAAAAATAAACAAATGGGACTTAATTAAATGTAAAAGCTTTTTCACAATGAAGGAAACTATAAGCAAGGTGAAAAAGCAGGCTCAGAATGGGAGAAAATAATAGCAAATGAAACAACTGACAAAGAATTAATGTCCAAAATATACAAGCAGCTCATACAGCTCAATACCAGAAAAATGAACAACCCAATCAAAAAGTGGGCCAAAGAACTAAACAGACATTTCTCCAAAGAAAACCTATAGATGGCCAATAAACACATGAAAAGATGCTCAACATCACTCATTATCAGAGAAATGCAAATCAAAACCACAATGAGGTATCATCTCACACCGGTCAGAATGGCCACCATCAAATTCTAAAAACAACAAATGCTGGAAAGGGTGTGGTGAAATGGGAACGCTTTTATGCTGTTGGTGGGAATCCAAACTGGTACAGCCACTAGGGAGAACAGTGTGGAGATTCCTTAAAAAACTAGAACTAGAACTGCCACATGACCCAGCAATCCCACTGCTGGGCACACACACTGAGGAAACCAGAACTGAAAGATACATTTATACCCCCAATGTTCATTGCAGCACTGTTTACAATAGCTAGGACATGGAAGCAACCTAGATGTCCATCAGGAGACGAATGGATAAGAAAGCTGTGATACATAGACACAATGGAATATTACTCAGCTCTTAGAAAGAATGAATTTGAGTCAATTCTAATGAAGTGGATGAAACTGGAGCTTATTATACAGAGCAAAGTAAGTCAGAGAGAGAAACACCAGTACAGTGTATTAACGCGTGTATATGGAAGGTCAAAAGATGGTAGCAATGATCCTATAACAAGGCAGCAAAAGAGACACAGATATAAAGAACAGACTTTTGGACTATGTGGGAGAAGGCGAGGGTGGGATGATATGAGAGAGTAACAGTGAAACATGTATATTACCATATGTAAAATAGATGACCAGTGCAAGTTCAATGCATGAAGTAGGGCACTCAAAGCCGGTGCTCTGGGATAACCCAGAGGGATGGGGTAGGGAGGGAGGTGGGAGGGGGTTTCAGGTTGGAGGGACACATATGCACCTGTGTGTGATTCATGTCAATGAATGGCAAAAGCCACCACAATATTGTAAAGAAATTATCTTCCAATTTAAATAATTTAATAATAATAATAAAAAAGAGTTGATGCTTAAATCCCCTTCCATCAATTGTGAACAGAACTTAGCAATTCACTCTAAAGATTAGAATATGGGGAAATAGCAGCATGTGGCTTCTGAGACTGGGTTATAAAAGGCATTACAGCTTCTTCCTTGGTCTCTTGATCACTTTCTCAGGGTGACATCAGCTGACCCTTCACTTCTAAGTGGTAAGGAACTGAGGCCTCCAGCCTCCAGTTTTGTGAGGTCACCATCTTGGAAGTGGATCCCCCAGCCCCAGTCAAGCCTTGAGATGACTGCAGTCCCAGCTGATATCTTGACTGAAACTTTATAAAGGACACCAAGACAGAACCACGGAGCCAAGCCACTCTCAGATACTTGACACACAGAAATTCGGATAAAAATTGCTTGTTTTAAGCCACTAAATTTTGGAGTGATTTGTTAAGCAGCAGTAGATAGCCAGTAGAGAGCATGAAACTGCCTCCCTGAACTCACCATTGTGAAAGCAGCTACTCAAAAGACCTGTATGAAGAAAACTAAGACACTGATGAAAGAAATCAAAGACGACACAAACAGTTGGAGAGATGTACCATGTTCTTGGATTCGGAGAATCAATATTGTGAAATCAACTATACTACCCAAAGTAATCTACAGATTCAATGCAATCCCTATCAAACTACCAATGATATTTTTCATAGAACTAGAACAACAAATTTCACAATTTGTATGGAAACATGAAAGATCCAGAATAGCCAAAGCAATCTTGAGAAAGAAAAATGGAGCTGGAGGAATCAACCTTCCTGACTTCAAATATTACAAAACTACAGTCATCCAGATGGCTTGCTACTAGCACAAAAACAGAAATATAGACCAAAAGAATAAGATAGAAAGCCCAGAGATAAACCCACATATCTATGGGCACCCTGTCTTTGACAAAGGAAGCAAGAATATATAATAGAGAAAAGACAGCCTCTTCAATAAGTGATACTGGGAAAACTGCACAGCTACAATGCAAAAGAATGAAATTAGAACTCTTCCTGACACCATACACAAAGATAAACTCAAAATGGATTAAAGACTTAAAAGTATGGTCAGAAACTATAAAGCTCTTAGAGGAAAACATAAGCAGAACACTCTGACATACATCAGAGCAAGATCCTCTATGACCCACCTCCTAGTGTAATGGAAATAAAAGCAAAAGTAAACAAATGGGACCTAATTAAACTTAAAAGCTTTTGCACAGCAAAGGAAACAATAAACAAGATTAAATACAACCCTCAGAATGGGAGAAATAATTGCAAATGAAACAACTGACAAAGGATTAATCTCCAGATTATATAAGCAGCTCATAAGCTCAATATTAGGAAAACAAGCAGCCCAATCAAAAAAAAAAAAGAGGCGAAGACTGAAACAGACATTTTTCCAAAGAAGACATACAGATGGCAAATAAACACATGAAAAGATGCTTAGCATCACATTAAATTATTAGAGAAATGCAAATCAAAAGTACAACGAGGTATCACCTCACACTAGTCAGAATGGTATCATCAAAAACTCTACAAACAATGAATGCAGGAGAGGGTATGGAAAAAAAAAAAGAAATTTCCTACACTGTTGGTGATACAGCCATTATGGAGAACAGTATGGAGATTCCTTTAAAAACTAGCAATAAATCTATCATATGACCCAGCAACCCTATAATTGGGCGTATACTCTGAGAAAACCATAATAGAAAAAGATACAGGTACCCCAATGTTCATAGGAGCATATTTAATAGCCAGGACATGGAAGCAACCTAGATGCCCATCAACAGATGAATCAATAAAGAAGATGTTATGTATATATACAATGGGATATTACTCAGCCACAAAAAAGGAACACATATGAGTCAGTTCTAGTGAAGTGGATGAAACTGGAGCCTATTATACAGAGTGATGTAAGTCAGAAAGAGATAAACAAATATAGTATATTAACACGTGTACACACGGAATCTTTAAAAAAAATGATATTGATGAACCTATTTGCAAGGAAGGAATAGAGAATCAGATGTAGAGAATGGACTTGTGGACACAGTGGGGGAGGGAGAGAGTGGGAATGAAGAGAGTAGCATCAACATATATACACTATCAAGTGTAAGATGGACAGCTGGTGAGAAGTTGCTGTGTAGCACAGGGAGTCCAGTCTGGCCCTCCTGATGACCTGAAGGGATGGGATGGAGGGAGGGGAGGGAGTCTAGGGAGATAGGGGATGTATGTATAATTATGGCTGATTTGCATTGTTGTTTGATAGAAACCAAAACAACACTGTAAAATTTCTTTTTGATACTTAAATTAAAAAAAAAAGAAAGCTAGCCTTTTGAAGAACATTCTTTATATCAAGGTATTGATACTTGAGATTAAACAGCAAGAAGAACAGAAGAGGGAGTGCTTCCTGGCTTGCCACGGCTGCCTGTGTCTGGTTTGCAGCCTGGTAACCTGGGTCAATCAGGCAGCACCCTGCATGAGACTGACACTTCAGAAAATGTGTCCCTTCTCAAGGCTTGACTCTGGAGCCTTTGGGGAAAAATAGATTTGGACCCGAATGAGCATGAGACCTGAGTACTAATTCCAGCTCTGCCCAGATCTGAATGTGTCACATTGTCAAAGTCGTTTTCTCTTTGTAGGTCTCAAATGTGACCCCTTTAATAAGGGACCAACTATAAAAGCTTTCTCCTTGCTCATTTGTAAATGCTAGTCAATGCACTATTAAGAGACCCCAACTAACAGCTGGTCGATGTGTCTGGATCTGAATGCAGCTTGACTAGCCTCCAAGCTTCATGTTCTTCCTCTGGGGTTGCTTTGTCTTCTAACTTCCTCCATAAAACAAGGAGCTGAAGACAGTGGACGTAAGTGCATGACTAATGGACCATTTCCTCTGCTTCACCGGTATTTGTAGTCTGGTCCCTCTTTGTCTCCTTCCCTGCCTTCCCTTGGCTCTGTGTACTGAGTCCTCTCTGCATGGGCTCGTCTGTGACATGAAATATAGGAAATACAGCCAAGCAAATGCAGTTCATTTAGACACTCAACTGTGGGTGATGGAAAGATGATATTATTCAAGAAGACTGAACCCTGAGTCAAATGCCAGTCTGGTCTTGGCCACACTGGCTGTGTAATCTTGGACAAGTAGCCTCACAAACCTCAACCTGGGCTCCTTCTTCTTTAAGAAAAAATAAGTAATAATAACAATAATTATAATAGCCAATGTTTATTGACCACATTCTCAGCACTAGATTACATAAATTGTATGCATTGTCTTTAATGCAGCCTAACAAGGGTTAACCTAATATATCATCTGTATGTTATAGATGAGGAAACTAAGGCTCCAAGGTAGTCCGTGGTAGAGCCTGGATTCAAACCCAAGCTCTTACCTACCAAAGTCATAGTAATTCTGAATCTGTCTCAAGTTGAACTGAAACAACGCAGGTACTAGGATTCAGATTATGTGACAGGTGGAAGACTGATGGGGTGAAACTTCCAGGTATTTATTTATTCCAGGAACCAGAGAGTGAGATTCATGTTAGGGAACATGTGTTTGCTTCTAGGACATGGCCCAGTAATTCCAGAGGAAAAAAGGAAGATTCTGTTTCCTTGATACCAGTAACTGTGATTTTTTTTTTTTAGAACCAGCAAAAGAGGAAAGTAAAAACAAAAGGGCTGGGATACTAGCATGCATGGCATCTGCAGAATTGATGCCAATGTCTTCGGTAGTAACTTGTGAGGTTGCCCTGCCGTAGACATCAATGACCTTGATGTTAGGCCCTGGCAGGATCTGAATGTCTTCAGCAGACATCAGTGACAGTTTCAGAAGCAATGGGAGTCATTACCCTACATGAGCCAGGGTGGAGACAGCTGAAAGCACCAGATATCATATAGTGGCCCAGAGGACTGGCTTGCAGAGCACCAATATCCTCTGTTCCGAGGCTACTGATGAGATACCAAGATAGAACCCAGGAAGAAATTGGAGAGGGAGCTTAAACTTTTACAGAACACAAGTGTAGTTTCCTGGAGAAGTTTTATGTTTACTCTTGGGATCTTATTTTTATCCTCAGGCTTGGGTGGTCTGAAAAATGTAGATTACTGACTAAAGGAAAGGATGCTACTCTACAATGCTCTATATGGATCCTTCTTCTTTGATTCCCAGAATCACTGCATATTAAATGTGATCGACAAAAGCTCCAGGGCTGGCAGATGACCATACAGGCCCACTGATAAATTTTGAGATTTCACCTTCAGGAATAATTGGTGTTGAACTATGGTTATTTCTAAGTTCGTGGGTTCAGGGGCTACTTGGAGAGAAAAGTGAGTAATTTTTCTAACTGGCTATAGTTCTCTCTAGAGAGAAACATCTGATCTGGGGCAAAGAGGCTTTTTCTCCCACTGACTGCTGGAAAGTACTTCGCTAGGTGGATGGGGTTTGCTGCTATCTTACTGAGGTGAGTGCCTGTAGGGAAGAGGGGTGGGGAGAATTGTGGTGAGGACCACCTGCCTCCTACGGGAAAGGGGGCTGGCTTCCTTGGGAGACTTGATTTCTGCTGGGAAAGGGCTGGGTGAACGAATCATCTAACCCCACCTTTTGCTTAGAAATGAAGAACTTCACCCGAGAGGAAGGAGAGGAGAGGAAAGAGGGGGAAGGGCTATGGGGCATATTTCTCCCCTTGCTGCTCAGCAGAAAGAAAAGCTGCCTTCAGTTAAGACAGGGAAAGAGATTCAAAACATCTGGCGGGAAAAGGGCTGGTACTGCAGGGACCTGTGAGTGTAGAGCAAGGTGAAGAAAGGCCAATGGGTGAGCAGTAGAGGCTTCAGGACAACTTGTGTGCCTGGCCCGACATGCCTGTCCCTGTCCTCCAAGCCCATCACCACTTTTCCCCCTTCACTTCTGCTTCGACTCTTTGCCAGGCTTTGGCTGCCTCCTGCCCAGGCTTAAGGCAGCAGTAGCAGTGCCCCAACCTGGGCAGCACAGACCACAGTTTTCTGGGGGTCCATAGGTAATTTGCACAATAGCACAGACCACCCACAGAGAGGGTACAGAGAGTTCACAATCTCTAGCATTCAGGGAGCTAATCAGCTTGGTTTTGCCTGTGGAGAGCCTCCTCTTTAATCTCAGGTTTGCCAAGCTGCCTTTCTCCCTCTTCTTTAAAACACTCCCAGGCTTCCACTTCCTCTAAGAAACCTTCTTGGATTATCTCTGCAGAAGCATCATATGGCTTACCCCCACCAACCACAGATAAAATGTCAGTACTGTGAAGTTACTTTTCTCTTGCTGTTGCCTGCATCGACTTTGGATGGCCTGTCTTTCTCAGACTAGGCAGAGCTGCTGGCTGAGAGACATTGAGGGTTGCATATAGGGCTGTGGTTAATTCCCTGAACACCAACCTCCAAGCCCTAAGACCCCGGGCTTTGAGTCACAAGGCACCAAAGCCTGAAGGCTTCTTAAAGATTACCAACTGAGTAGGATTTACTACATTCCCCAAGAGGTCACTACCCAGGCAGGTTCCAATCAGGGTTCCCCTGGGGCATGGGTAGTACTGGATCTGGAAATGAGGCCAGGCAAGTTCTTTCCATTTTCTCAATTACTGACAGAGCAGAGCTGTGAGCTGAGCCGGAGCTGGGCATCACCAGGAATTGTGCAACTGTGGGCCCAGCATCTGTTTTCCATCAGGATCTTTCATGGAAACGTGGCAGTGTCTTCTGGTTTTTCAGTTTGCATTGAGCATCCAGACCCTAAAGAGCCCTTTGTCTCATGGAGAGTGCATTTTCCATCCCGCTTCAACACACAGAGTCATGTGCCATGTCCCCAAGGAGCAGCCATTAAAAGCACATGCCAAAGCATCATCTCCGCTCTATAAGCAACTATAGCTTCCAAGGGTTACTGCCATCATGGCAGTAATCAGTTGATTATAACTTTTAAACCTCAGCTGGTTTGTGTATAGGAACATAAATTACTGTCAAGTTATAGCACCAGGGGCTTTTAAAGCTAAGAAGGACTTTAAACATTGAGATCAATTTTTGTTTGCCTCCTGAAAAAACCTAAGGTCCAGAGAAGTTACATAGTTTGACCAAAGTCATGTAACCAGTTAGAACATCTAAGTTCTAGCACCTCCTGTGCAGTGACCTCTGACCCTATGCTGTTTCCACAATATTTAGGGGCAGAGTAAGCCACTAATAAACTGTAGGTATGAAAAATAAACTAATGTAATGTTCAAAATAAACACCAAACATAAAAAGACAAGAATCACCAGCTTTGCTGAAATAAAAAGTTTTTTCCACTTAGATATTTCATTTGCAAAATTAGAAATGAACTTTTCTATTTTCTGTCTATATTTCCTACTTAGCTGATACCTGTAGCACACATCCAGTCTCACTGATAGAGTAGATAACCCACGATGATATACACCATGTATTTTGAAGATGAGCTATTTAAATAATGCAAGTCCCACACTCATTTTCCCTTTGGGTCTTCTGTGAGGCTCTGCGGAGGAGGTGAAATCTCAGGAGTTGTTAAGGGCTAGAAAGTGGGCACAGGACCAGGATCCCTTAGCTGAGTCAGGATATGGCAATATTATGACGATAATATCTCCTGGCCACTGGACACCTCTGCCAGGCCATGGGTTCCTTGGGGGTCTGGAGAAGCCCAGAAGCCTGCTTGGTGTGACTGCTTCTTCTGCCTTGTTCTTGCATTGTTAGCCAGGAACACAACCCGGTGAATGAAGGAGCAAAGAGACAGGGAGAGCATGCTGATGAACATTAGGGAAGGGGACTAATTTTAGATCTGGGGACTGGATGGGAATAATGTTGGGTTTATTGGATGAGAACCACTGAGGAGTCAAGGCTGAAAGCTTGACTATCCAGGAATATGTGAGAGGCAAACTTTGCAGGTCCCCAGGAGTAGGCCTAAATGGGGGAATTGGTGATAGACACAGATGTGTGAAAGTCTCCTGTGCAAAGCAGAAGAGGTCTTTTCTGTCTAGGAAAGAAATTGATGTATCAACTCCCTCTAATCTCTTCCATTTCCAAAGCAATCCCTTCACACTGATGCTCTTAGTGCTTAAAGGTGCCTGTAACATAATAAACCCCAAGAATTGAGGAAGACAGACAGACAATAAAAACAAGCACAACTGGGACTTCCCTGCTGGTCCAGCCACTAGGACTCTGCTTCCAATGCAGGGGGGCACAAGGGTTCGATCCCTAGTGTGGAACTAACATCCCACATGCTGTTGGCCAAAAAGAAAAAACGACCATGAGTGACTGACCATACCATTCAGAACCAGAGGTTACTGCTCACCCCTCCAGAGCTAAAACTGTCTGTAAAAATTTGAGATTTGGCCCTTCTTTTGGTATATTGAAGTTGTTCTTTTTTCCAAATCATTTTAATTTGGAACTTTTCTTGCTTAAAATTCCCAGAGACAACAAGAGAAGTTCAAAGCAATATCCAGAGCCTTTTGAAAGCTAGTCTCATGGTCAAGATATGAGATGAACATGGGATTCTCTGATTCTCTTACTGGAAAGTTGCCATTGAGAGTTTTAGGCTCTTTTCCCCCTAATTTCTAAAGCCCACAAGCATGCTCCAGCATGGGGCCAACCTGTGCTTTAGGAGCTTTGAAAAGAGCTGGCAATGAAGAGATGAGATGGGAAAAACAAAGAAAATTTCTTCTTGAGAAAACAAGCATCCCCTCCCTTCTTTTAAAATTTAGGTGATCAATGCTAATCAGATTGGCTTTATTTCCAGGCCTGGAGAATCACATATTATCTGAAATCTGGACTCTGAGTAATGCCATTTGTGGAATGCTTAGCTGAGCCTGAGAAGTTAGAACCAAGGTCTGCTTGGAGAGGAGGTACACAGCATGTGGGGAAAAGGAGAGGAAAAAAAAAGTGTTAAGACACTCTTCTTAGGGTGGTGAATATTGGGGCTAATTGCAGGTAGATTAAGTAGCTGGGAAATTTCTAGTTTGGTGACTTTCTGAGAAGCAAGAGATGAAACTCTGCAGTCATTGCATTGACCTGACCATTCTGTACAGACATCCAGGATTCAGAGAGCCTGCTTGAGCTCACCTCTCATTGACCTCCTGATCCAAGCCAGCTCCCCAGAGCCCAGCTCCCCAGAGCCACATCTGGGGCCCAGCTGAACTCCAATGCTGGAAGGGTTTATTACACCCCTCCTCCCCCAGTTGCCAGAGGTGTCAGGGGATAGATGCTCACCAAGGCAACGGAGGGACCCTCCTCTTCTTGGGTCACCCACTGAGATGAGGAACATATGGAGAGTGAGATTGAGAGATCCCTGGGCCAGTGAGCTTTTCCAAAAGGGTGCTGTTTATCCATTTCTTTAGGGTTTAAGGGGCCATTCTGACACCACTACCCAGTGATCCCACTGGAAATAAGTCCATTGAGAGCAGTGACCTTTTCTGTCTTGTTCCACTGCCTAGCACAATCATGGTACAAGTGGAAATTCAACACGTATTTGCTAAATGAATATAATGGAGGAACAGTGCCCCATGGGGCCCAATCTTCCCAGCAATGCTTTGGACTCTGGATCCATCAGCCTTCCTTCTTCTACCTCCCACCTCCCTTAACTTAATCTAAGCCTCCCTTTTCATGGCACTTGGAAGGGCATGTCTAAGATTGAATGCACGGGATTGTACTCATTCCCAGGTGAATGAGTATACTCAGGGTGACTTAAACAACAAAATTGTCTTTTCTCATAGCTCTGGAGATGGGAAGTACAGGATAAAGATACCAGCAGAGTTGAGTTCTGGTGAAAACTCTCTCCTTGACCTGTTCAGTTCAGTCTCTCAGTCGTGTCCTACTCTTTGCGACCCCATGAATCACAGCACACCAGGCCTCCCTGTCCATCACCAACTCCCAGAGTCTAGTCAAACCCATGTCCATCGAGCCAGTGATGCCATCCAGCCATCTCATCCTCTGTCACCCCCTTCTCCTCCTGCCCCCAATCTCTCCCAGCATCAGGGTCTTTTCCAATGAGTCAACTCTTCGCATGAGGTGGCCAAAGTATTGGAGTTTCAGCTTCAGCATCAGTCCTTCCAATGAACACCCAGGACTGATCTCCTTTAGGATGGACTGGTTGGATCTCCTTACAGTCCAAGGGACTCTCAAGAGTCTTCTCCAACACCACAGTTCAAAAGCATTAATTTTTTGGTGCTCAGCTTTCTTCACAGTCCAACTCTCACATCCATACATGACCACTGAAAGAACCATAGCCTTGACCAGATGGACCTTTGTTGGCAAAGTAATGTCTCTGCTTTTAAATATGCTGTCTACGATGGTCACAGCTTTCTTTCCAAGGAGTAAACGTCTTTTAATTTCATGGCTGCAATCAGCATCTGCAGTGATTTTGGAGCCCAAAAAAATAAAGTCTGACACTGTCTCCACTGTTTCCCCATCTATTTCCCATGAAGTGATGGGACCAGATGCCATGATCTTAGTATTCTGAATATTGAGCTTTAAGCCAGCTTTTTCACTCTCCTCTTTCACTTTCATCAAAAGGCTTTTTAGTTCCTCTTCACTTTCTGCCTTGACTTGTAGATGGCCACATTTTTCACTGTGTAGTCACATGGCCTTTCTTCTGTGAACATGCAGAGAGGGACAGACGGACAGACACACAGAGTTAATGACATACACACACACAAAAGGGAAATTTGGTAGAAACTTGGTGTCTCTTGCTTTTCTTAAGGACACTAGTACTATAAGATCAGAGTCCCACCTAAAGACCTCATTTAACCTTAATTACCTACTTGAAGGACCTATCTCAAATACAGTCATGTTGGGGATGAGAGCTTCAGCCAATTTAGAATGGAGCTGGGAGGCAAACAATTTAGCTTATAACAGCAGACAAGAGAAGTGCTTTCTGAGCCCCATACTTTAGAGGCACCACTCTAAGCCCTCCTCTGGTTGCACCTCTCCCCAGACTTTGATGAAGAATCTCCAAGATCATGGAATCAAACCCACTCAGAGCTGTTGCTCCACCTTCTAGACCAAGTTCTAGGGGCACAGGACCCCAGGATTCCCTTCCTAAAGGAATAGCATACCTCTAACTAAGTGGTTAGCCAAGGGGAAGCTACTTCTAGGAGCAGGAACAGAGCTTGGAACTGTGAACTTGGGTGTCTACTGGAAAGGTGCCTGAGCAGAAAACAGAAAGGTAGTAATTCAGTGACCAGGGACTAAGGCTGAGGGCCAGTTCACTACAAGCCACAGTGTTGTTGCAAGGTCCTCTGAAGGGTCTGAAAATTCTACTTGAACTTGATTTTCCAATGTTAGTCAGAAAATGTCAGAAAACCACTCAACAAAAGGAATATTTATGCATAAAGAATAAAAATATTCATGCTTGTCTAAAAGAACAAACAAAAGAGGCTCATGACACTTTCTCAGTGCCTCTCAGAGCTCTAGGTTAAGGGTTGGGCAAGGTTTGGGGTGTTTTCTTTACCTACACCCAAATCCCTGTTTCCATTCAGCACTCTTGTAGCATCACTTCCTGGGGTCAGGAGTGTGAGGAAGCTTCAAAACAGGTGAAGCCCAGACTTTGATTATGTTGTTTGGGTTTTATTTTATTTTTTTGACATTGGGTTGCATGAGCTCTTTCTATATTTTGTATATTCACTCCTCTTCCATCACACTATTTACAAATATTTTCTTCCATTCTATAGTCTGTCTTTTTGCATTGTCAATAGTTCCTTTGCTTTGCAAAAGTTTAGTCCCCATTTGTTTATTTTTGCTTTTATTCTTTTGCCTTCAGTGACTGATCAAAAAAAATATTGCTGCAATTTATATCAAAGAGTGTTCTGCCTATGTTTTCTTCAAGGAGTTTTATGGTTTCCAGTCTTACATTTGAGTCTTTAATCCATTTTGGTTTTATTTTTATATATAGTTTTATGATATTAGAGAATGTTCTAATGTCATTGTTTCCTTGTAGCTGTCCGGTTTTCCCAGTTCCTCTTGTTGAAGAGGCAGTATTTTCTCCATTGTATATTCTTGTCAATTCCCAAGAAGGGTAGTACGAAAGAACATTCTAAATCAGACAATTGTGCTCATCTCCCATGCTAATAAGGTCATACTTAAAAAAATCTTGCTTGCTAGGCTTCAGCATTATGCAAACCAATAAATTCCAGATGTCCAAGCTGGGTTGAGAAAAGGAGGAAGAACCAGAGATCAAGTTGCCAACATTCACTGGATCATAGAGAAAGAAGGGGAATTCCAGAAAAACTACCTCTGTTTCATTGACAACACTAAAGCCTTTAACTGTATGGATCATAACAAACTGTGGAAAGCCCTTAAAGAGATGGGAATAGCAGACCATCTTACTTGTCTCCTAAGAAACCTTTATGTGGGTCAAGAAGCAACATGTAGAACCCCGTATGGAACAACTGACTGGTTGAAGATTGAGAAAAGAGTACAACAGGGCTGTCTGCTGTACCTGTTTGTTTAACCTATACACTGAGCACATCATGAGAAAGCTGGAATCAAGACAGGTGGGAGAAACATCAACAACTTCAGATATGCAGATGATACCACTTTAATGGAAGAAAGGGAAGAGGAACTAAAGAGCCTCTTGATGAGGGTGAAGGAGGAGAGTGAAAGAGCCAGACTAAAACTGAATATTAAAAAAACTAAGATCGTGGCATCCAGCCCCATTACTTCATAGCAAATAGAAGGGGAAAATGTGGAAGTGTGACAGATTTCTTCTTTTGGGGCTTGAAAATCACTGTAGACAGTGACTGCAGCCATGAAATCAGAAGATGATTACTTTTTGGCAGGAAAGCTATAACAAACCTAGACAGTGTGCTGAAAAGAAGAGACATTAACTTTGCCACAAAGGTCCTATAGTTAAGGCTATGGTCTTCCCAGTGGTCATGTATGGCTGTGAGAGCTGGACTGTAAAGAAGGTAAAATGCCAAAGAGTTTATACCATCTAACTGTGGTGCTGGAGAAGACTTCCAAAAGTCCCTTGGACAGCAAGGAGATCAAACCAGTCAATCTTAAGGGAAATCAACCCTGAATACTCATCAGAAGGACTGATGCTGAAGCTGAAGCTCCAGTATTTTGGTCATCTAATGTGAACAGCCGACTCATTGAAAAAGTCCCTGATGCTGGGTAAGATTGATGGCAGAAGGAGAAGAGGATGTCAGAGGATGAGATGGCTAGATGGTATCACTGATGCAATGGACATGAACTTCGACAAACTGTGGGAGATGGTGATGGACAGGGAGGCCTGGAGTGCTGCATTCCATGGGGTTGCAAAGAGTCGGACATCTGGGTGACTGAACAACAACAACAACAACATATTCTTGCCTCCTTTGTTGTAGAATAATTAGTTTTAAGTGTGTGGGTTTATTTCTGGGGTCTCTATTGTATTCCATTGGTCTGTGTGTCTGTTTTCTGCCAGTATCATGCTATTTTGATTTCTGAAGTCAGGAAGCATGATAGCTTCAGTTTTGTTCTTTTTTCTCAAGATTGTGTTAGCAATAGGAGTCTTTTGTGGTTCCATTTAAATTTTATAATTTTGGAAGGCAAAGTATCTGCATAAATTATTTGGAATTCTTTTGCACAGGAGATGTGTCACTTTCTCTCAACTTATTTATTCAGTCATTTATTTATAGCAGTATGGACCCATGGATGTTTATATTATATGTTGTGTTTTAATCTGTATTAGTCTGCTCAGGCTGCCATAATAAAATACCATAAAATGGGTAGCTTAAACAACAGAAATTTATTTTTTCACAGCTTTGAAGGCTAGAAGTTTAAGATCAAACTTGGTTGATTTGATTTCTGATGAGAGCTCACTTCTTGGCTAGTAGACATCTAATTTCTCACTGGGTCCTCATGACAGAGAGAGAGAGTGAACTATCTCATGTCTCTTCAAATAAGGACACTAATCCTATTAGATCAGGGCCCTACTCTCATGATCTCGTTAACCATAGTCACTCCCTAAAGACCCTATTTCCAAAGTTATATTAGGGGTTAGGTCTCTAACATATGAATTTGGAAAGGACACAATTCGGGCAGAGATATAATCTGATACTATCTTATTTTGTTAAACATATTGTTCCAGTTTTAGCCACTGAGAGCTCTTTCAGTTGGTTTCTATGTCTCTCTGATATCATTCCATTACAGTGGATTTTTCTGAGCACTTCTTTACTTTACATTTTACTTTTGTATTTAATAATCCATTTTGTAAATCATCCCCATTAAAACATTTCTCAATTTATAGCTGCAGAGAATGCTATTGAACAGTCATTTGGCTAACTAGTCACTTATTAAGGAACATTTAGGTCATCTTCAGTCATTTGCTATTATAAGTAATACAACAATGAGTAACATGATATGTATGTTGGCATACTGTCAGATAAATTCCTGAATGATGAATCGCTGGGTCAGAAGGATGCATGCTTATACTTTTGATACATATTGCCAATTGCTCTTCAAGGAAGTGGTGCCAGTATATATTTCTAAAAGTAGCAGATGGGAGTGCTCCAAAATCACTACCAACAGTGACAATAGCCATGAAATTAAAAGACACTTGCTGCTGGGAAGGAAAGCTATGACAAACCTAGACAGCTTATTAGAAAGCAGAGACATCACCTTGTTGACAAAAGTCCATATAGTCAAAGTTATAGTTTTACCTGATAGCCCATTTGGTAGAGAATCCACCTGCAATGCGGGAGACCCCAGTTCGATTCCTGGGTTGAGAAGATCCACTGGTTCACTCTGGTCACTCACTGCAACTTCAGGGAGGATGAGACGATTCTATGTTCTGACGGACCTTAGCAAGATAACTCCACCTGAAGCCTTCTGTGAATGCCTCTCTGTGAGCTCATATCCATTCACCAACTGAGGGAGGAGGAAGTCTACTTACCATCATAATCTCAGGATGGCAGGGCTGGATGGCATCACAGTCATCATTTGGTCAAGACTTTATTTTATAGGGACAGGAATGATGTGTGAAAGATCATACAGTTGGTTGTGGCAAAACCTTAGCCAGACATTTTTATCAGGAGTGCTCTGCATGATGCCTGCCTTCACTTGGAATCTAGCATCTCCCTTCAGTAAAAGCCTCTGAATTTCACTGAAACAAACAACCTACTGATCTAAAAGAGTTAACACCTACCCAACAGGGATTGTTTGCCTTCCTCGAGAGAAATTATTAATCTTACAAGAGACCTGGAATCAGAACCTTTCTGCTGTGTGACTTGGGAATGTCATAGAATATATGATGTTGGAGTGTCAATAAAAATCAAAGAGCTGTATCCTGCCTTTCTCACAGAGTAGGCAACAATGTTAAGAGAGTTCACACAAGTAGATCTGAAAAATGTGACCAGTGATGGCAATGATAGCAGTGTCTTTTATTTACAACTTCTATTTGTTTTTCTGAAACAATTACTTCTCAACAGCGCTAGAAATTGAGCAGTGGACAACTTTGCTTTTTCTGATTTTACTTCCCCATTCTTGGGTGACCATAAATCACAAATGACAACTTCCTTATCTTGCTTTTTCATACCTGCCTTCTGCCTACCTGCTTTCTCCCTACTGTTTCTCTCTTCAGCATCTTTTCCCTATTGTGACTTTGTGCTTCCCCTCCCTGGACTCAGTATCCTTATTTGTATAATGAAGGGACTGCACTGGTGAGTTCCTTTCAGATCCCGAGATTCCATGATGCCCTTCCCATTTCTGTATTATTTCTCTCATGGTCAATAATGCAAGAATTGTAGTCATAATGATTTGGGAGCCAGACAGTTTCCTCCTTGCAGAGGAGACCTCATAATGCACACTCCTTCTCACCGTCCAGCCCTATCCCTGAGTCAAGTCTGAACCTCTGCAAGATCCAGCAGGTAAAGCATCCATGTCTGGTCTGAGAGGAACCTCTAATACTTGATAAAGACGACCTGATGTCCTTTCCTTTGGGCCAATACCCATGCCTTACCAGTTTTTATGTAGAGTGTCATCCCATTATATTAACACAGGTAGAACAGTTTGACTCAGTACCCTTTCTTTTATTTAGTTGCCCAAGCCTCTCAGGATTTCCATTCTTCCTCTTCACTGTATAGCCAGATTGGCCTGAAGTATCCCCAACTCCCTCCTTCCTTATTCAAGACATGGTTCCATCCAGACGGAATTCAAAAGGAGAATGATCAAATTCACACAGAGTTGTTAGTTACTCACTTATGATTTCCAGGGATGCTTGTGTATCTATCTAAAAATAGAATGCTTCAATTAAAAGAATGAATTGACAAGCCATTGCCCAAAGGTCAAACTCAACTCGCACCTGTTTATGTATAGCCCTCAAGCAAAGCATGGTGTTTACATTTTTAAATGGTCAAAAAAGAGAATAATATGTGACAGAGACCATAAATGGCATGGGGAAGGCTGAAATGTTTATTATCTGGCCCTTAATAGAAAAAAATGTTCTGGCCTCTGAGTTAAAGCAGAGATTCTCTCATGATGGAAATTCAACCAAGAGACTAGATTAAATGCAAGAGCAGGGGTTTGTCAACTACTCAGGGGGCAATGCTAAACTCAGATGGACGAATGGACAGAGACCAGAACTAGGAGGAAAGGCTGTGGTAGTTGGCAAGCTCATCAAATGGCAGCCAGAGTGTCTCAGACTGAAGAACTGAAGACAAGTGTGGTGACGCATGGGCACGTGAGGGCAGAGAAGGTGGGTCCTGGAGCAGTTGCCAAACTCACTCTTTGATATATCCCGTTTCCTTTAGGAGCCCGAGAGCTAAAGATCCTGTGAGAAACAAAGGAAGAAGTAACTGGAATACGCAACCACGTCAAATTGACAGATCTGAGAACATGATTGCTAGTTCTCTCTTTACCTTGACGTGGGCTTCCCTGGTGGCTCAGATGGTAAAGAATCTGCCTGCAACGCAGGAGAGCAGGGTTCGATCCCCGGATTGGGATGATTCCCTGGAGAAGGAAAGAGCAATCCATTCCAGTATTCTTGCCTGGAAAATTTCATGGACAGAGGAGCCTGGCAGGCTACAGTCCATGGGGTCGCAAAGAGTTGGACATGACTGAGCAATTAACACTACCTTGACATACTGGTAAAAAGATTAGGGAGTTTGACTGACATGTTCAAATAAATAGGTATTTTTCTATAAAATATTCAATGCTAGTGAAATTGGTACCTGTTATGGCTTGGAATTAAAGTAAAGAGATCAAAATTATAACATGAAAAGAACAGCAATGGAAATATGTGCACTACCATATGTAAAATAGAGAGCCAATGGGAATTTGCTGTATGCCTCAGGGAACTCAAACCAAGACTCTATAACAACCTAAAGGGGTAGGACAGAGTGGGAGGGAGGTTCAAGAAGAAGGAGATATATGTATATCTATGGCTGATTCATGTTGATATATGGCAGAAACCAACACAATATTGGAAAGCAATTATCCTTCAATAGAAAATAAATAAATTAAAAAAAATTATAACATGAGTGAGAACCTTTTCCTGGAGAGGACTGGGAAGGTGAGAATGATTTTCTAGAGTAAATGGAGCTTCTCTTTCTAGAGAGAGCCTCATGGAAGACTGTTGTAGCCAGCAGTGAGGACTTTCTGGCACCTGTGACTCCAGTGTGGCATTTCTGCCCTCATGAAACCCCAACATGGAGTGCTGGCAAGCACGCATCTGCCAAGCAGCATTGCCTGGCATTTCCACTACGTGCTCACATGCATTTTTGTTTCTCAGGGAAGACTTATGGGTGGGGCGCTCTAGTCTGGGAGACAGTGGGTGGTGAAAGTTTCCAGGAGGACAGAGACAGCTCAATTGGCTCAGCTGGGTAGAGCATGGTGTTAATGAGGCCAGGTCATATCCTGGTCCCCCACCACACCCAGCCAGCACTCTCCACTCTGGGGTCACATATTGCACTCTTCACCAGAAAAGGAGGTGCCAAGAAAGTAGATGGGGATAACTCCCTGCAAAACCCCAGCATCTGCTTTATCATCTCTCATTCATTTGAGGCATGATCATATAGTGGCACTGTATCAGTTAGCTTGGGCTGCATAACAAACCATCTCAAACACTAATGGGTTACGATTGCAACAACATGGATGGACCTAGAGAGTGCCATATTGAGTGAAGTAAGTCACAAACAGGAAGAAAAATATATTATGGTGTCCCTTATATGTGAAATTTAAAAGGAAATGATACAAATTAACTTACAAAACAGAAAGAGACTCATAGACTTATGGTTGCCAAGGGGACAGGATAGTTAGGGAGTTTGAGATGGACATGTACACACTGCTATATTTAAAATGGGTAACAAACAAGGACCTACTGTATAGCACATGGAACTCTGCTCAATGTTATATGGCAGCCTGGATGGGAGAGGAGTTTGGGGGAAAATGGATACATGTGTATATATGGCTGAGTCCCTTTGCTGTTCGCCTGAAACTAACACAACATTGTTAATTGGCTATACCCCAATAAAATATAAAGTTTTTTTTAAGCTAAAAAAAAAATTCAATGGCTTAAATCAATAACCATTTTTTTAAACTCACAATTCTCTGGGTCAGCTGAGCAGCTCACCAATCTTTCTTGGCTTACTTGTGCATCTACCATCAGCTGGAGCACGATGATCTAGGATGGCCATTCTCACATGGTCTGGAAGTTACTGAGCTTCCAGTCAGGGCAATGGGGTCCATGGGACCATGTGTCTCTCATCCTCCAGGAGACTAGCCCAAGTTGCTTTACACAGCTTCGACAGCAAAGGACAAATTCCCAGGCAACTCATTTTAATAGTGACCAAAATATTGACTTAGATTTATTCTGGAAAACATAAGTGGCAACAGTATTACTGAATTTTTAGTAAATGGTGGTTATTTTAATGCATCAGGAAATATATTAAGTACTCTTCATACATTATCTCACTTAATCCTCCAAGGTAGACAGTAAAGGATCTTGTACAAATTCACTCTGCTATGAAGTGGCAGAGCCAACCAATGTTCAGGCTCAACATTTAAACCACCGTAACACACAGTCATAGCTCAGGCACTTGCAGAATTGCATGCGTCTCCCAACAATGTCACCACTGTTCAAAACTCCCCTGGCATCCCTTCCCTCTGGTCAAATTCAGAGGGAAATCTCAACAACACTGAGACAGCTGGACAGAATAGGCATTGCTTCCTGTGGCTGAACAGAAATTGGATTTGGCTCAGATGTGCCAGATGACTAAGATGAGCGATCAAGCTGTATAATTCTAGCTGACAACTGAAGAGTACAAGAAAGAAAAAAGATTCAATTGTGTTAATGGTGGTGTGTACCACCTAATATTTTTAGAGTTGAAATTGGGATTCTTTTTTTAGGAGTGCCAATTCTGCTTAATCTTCCTAAGGTATTGAGAAAACTCCCTCCTATTTCCATGTTTCTGCTTTCTCCTCTGTATAAGAGACTTAGACTAAATGGTTTCTAAGATCTTTTCTGTCCCCAGAAATCTGTGATTCTACTGTATATCATCCCTCAGAAGAGACCATTTTAACTACAGATAATAATGATGATGTAGATCTCTCACCTTCGAAATGAAGGTATGTCTTCACCACTTCTGAACTTGGAAGAGAGTGAAAAGATGCTATTTAGTGATGACCATATTTTTTTTGGAAACAACGGTTTTGGAGGGAATATTAACATCACATTCATGCCTGGAATTAAGGCTTGAATGCTGCAAGTCTTGTTCTCAACCCTCCATGCACTATAAATTTTATCATTTATCCATTGACTTTCCTGAGCTGGAAAGAGACTGGATAAAAAGACTCTATGATATCCTTTTAATTCCCATGCAGATGTCAGAGCCTTCTTTTTCCTTTGGTCAAATCTGATTTGTATTTCTTCTTGGTTAATACCCCCAGAGCACTCCAGCCTGCTTTCTGCCTGAATGTTACATAAACAAAAGCATGTTCTGGTGCAAGGGTGAGCAGAAGTGGGGAGTCAGCAGGGACTGAGACGTTGAGGACAGGATGCGCCATTCCATTTCCCCACTTCCCAGACCTTGTTCTTGCCCTCCTGCAAAGCCTTTGGAAGGCCTCATGGGGGGAGTTTGAACTGATTCCCACTCAGGCCTGCTGGTTCCAGCTACTCTAAAACTTTTACTAAATAGCTCTCCACAGCTGTTTCTAGTTATGTGTCTGTTTGTGTTACTGGTGTACGTGTGCTTGTGGATGCTGTGTGTGCGCGCCTTGTCTCTTTGAGTACTCAGTTATCCAAGGCCCCCAGCAAATCCACTTGGGATCGTTGGAATCCCAAATGGAGAGAATCACAAAACAGCATGATGTTCAAATTCAGGAAGCATTTACAAAGGTGGTATTTCATAAAGCATTCTCTCTGTCATTCATAAATATGAGGGGAATTAGAACTGAAGAACAGGGATGCAAAGACTTGTACATATCATCAGCCTACAAAAGAATAAATTTTCCTCCTAGAGTGAAACTGGAGTGTAGTCTTTTTGAAACAGGTATGTTTTTATTTCTGTTTCTTCAATGATTAATTTCAAATTCAAATTTCAAACATCATCCCCAACTTTACCTATTCATTTTCTTCATTCATTCATTCAGCAGACACTTATTAAGTCTCTTCGTGTGCACTAAACCACTCAAAGCTCTGTAGGAGATACAGAGGTGTGTTTTGCTCCCTGTGCATGGAACAGTTCCAAGCCAATGGCCTTGGCTAGGTTCCTGAGGGCTTTTTCTGCTTGTCTTCAACTTTAGAGACCAGTCTAAACATGGGTGAAATCACTAGTGTCCCTGTCTCTGGAAGAGGAGGGACCCTATTCCACACCCAACACATCATGCTAAGTGGTAAGTTTTTAACATAGTCTTATTAAACAGTGAGACACATCCCTGTCTAGGTTTATATAACTAATGCTACAAAATTCAGATATTTCTCTTTTCAAGAGTCAGTCACCAAATTCAGTTGAGGACCTACTGATGACTTTAAAAGGGCTTATTATCTAGATACTTTAACCCCATCCTTCCTGCCATAGTTGCCAAACAGTGATTTGCTAATTTCATCCCTTCTACATTTGTTAGGTGACTTTCTAACACAAGGATAAGCTTTCCCTTCTGTTCATTTAGTAGTCAGTGGCCTCATGTTTTATTCAAGAGGTTCCAATCTTTTAGTATCATAATTTATTTTGATGTCCAAACTGTCCCAGAGTTTCCCAGTGGAAGCTCCTATAATTTGACTTCTGTACCCTTTTGATGTTTCTTCATCATTCTTTAAGCACCTTCTTATTTTATGAAGCAAAAAGATACTCTTGACTCATCTACTTTCCTTCTAGTCATGGAATCATCATTTCATCAGAGATCCATAATTTCTTTTAACTGTTTAGAAACTAAGATCTAGAAGCCAAGTGTGCTCATTGCTGGGGCTCATTGGTTTAAGAGAACAGAGCTAGGAAACAGATATATGTACACACACACACACACACACACACACACACACAAACACACATCTACAATCACACATATCTCTAAACTTGGTGATCTCTCTCTCTTTCTCTATCTATGAAGTATATGCCATGAATTTGGATTGAAAGTTCCAATTTTAATCCAAAACCACTGAATTCACTCTTTCTTTTCTTCTTTACCATGTTTATGGCTCTCTTTTCTGCAAATAAGAACACTGATTCCCTTTATCTGTAATATATTTACTTATTTGTTCATCACTAAAATTCACACAGGGTTATCTTAGAATTACTAACCCATGCCTGTGATGAGCAAGTCTCATTCTAATAGCACAATAATTGTTTAAACTTCTTTTATTGTTTGGCCTGAGGACATAGAGTAAAAGAATGTTTGAGTTAGTTCTTTGTTTAGCATCAGGTTAAAGCACAAGCCTTTCTTCCTCTCCTTGATATCCCTTTGGGACATTTTCCCGAAGCCTTGTCTTGAGCATCTTCAAAATAAGCTCAAGTCTCATTCCCGCTTTTCTGGTACTAGAAAATACCAAGTAAATATCTAATGCATGTTTGCTTACTACTCCTTCCCTTGAAGTTAAATTCAACAAATAGGTTGTAAAAATATTCACATTCCCACAAACATACTTGCAAGCTTACACAAAGAATGTTATCTCCTAAGACTATCTATATTCCCATGGTTTATCTACATACATATTTAGACACCAAAATCTTCTCTTCCAGAAAAATCCTAATTCCTTTTCACTATGAAAGCATTGCAATACCTTTCTCCTTCTCCTTACACATATAGCATAGGTTCACAAATGCCAAGCCCATAGATTTGTTTCATACTTATCAAGTTCTCACATTCTCTGTCTTCCATATTTTAAAATATTTATTTAATTGAATTTATGAGCCAGAAATTGAGAAATATGTGGAGTTAAAGGAAGGAAAGAAAGAAAAAAAAAAAAGCCCATTCATTCAGCTTTTCCCAGCTGCCATTCCTGAATTGGGATATTTGGCTGAGGTCTCAGGTAATGCCTGGCAATAAAACTTCCATAACATGCCAAATTTAGGTCCAGCATGAAAAGAAAACAGAATTCCTCCTACAAGATAAACCGTTCAGTTTGGAAATGGGAGTTTTCTTACGGTGCCACGTTAAACCTTCATAGTGGTAGTTTACACAAGAGTGAGGATCAGCTCACCTCTTGGGGAGATTCTAAATAGGGCTATGTAGAAGATTTTTAAAAGCATTCATTTCCCTGAATGGAGACCTGTTCCACTTGGGGGCTCTGTTTTCTCCTGTTTTTGGACTGAGTCCACTTTGCCATACCCCTTTTAAAGGAAAAAACGTTGTGGGATGGAGGCAGGGAGGCCAATTCTAGGTGCAACCAATCTTGCACAAAGAGTTCTATTTGCTGTTTGAAATCCATCTTTTTCCAAGTTGGCTCACACGCAGTCCATTTCCTTTTACAGGTTTCCCCTCTGGACTAGCCTGCAAGAATCTGGGTACACACCTTCTTGATATATATAAAGTCCAAGACGTGACAAGTGAAAAAGTAGAACGAACCTTCTCAGACTGATATGAGTGTTGTTTAGTTACATATACAGTCTGGTTGTTTCTATTGTTGTATCTATACCTATGTACATAGGTATGCATATGTGTATATATATATACACACACACATAATCATTCTCTATTATCTACCTTCCCATCTATCTATCTAAGGAAATCCTTAGTCATAGTTTCACAGGGAACTGATCCATCTGTGCTGTAGAATTCTTCAAATGGCACGTACTACTTACATCTCATTTATTTATGCCCAAACTAATGTTCTCTGAAACCACATCTTCCTTACTAGTTGGAATTCCAGGCTTATTCTAGGATTCCTTTGACCTATTATTCCAGAGAACGACCTATGACTGAGAATTAATCTGGCCAATCTCCTACAAGCAAAGAAGAGCCTGATGGTCTCTTTAAGACCCAACCATGAAACTAGAGGGCTGAGTGGCAAGTAATGAGAAAACCTGCCACAAAATGATAGTGAACCTGAAACAGAAAGGCCAGAAGTCCCTCTTATGGCCTTTGTGCAAGAAGAAAGACAATGCCTCTCTGCTCTTCACTTCACTGTTTGAGCCCCAAATGTGGCAGTGTTTATATCTATAACATTTCCTCCTTGCCTAGTCCAAGTTCACTAGACACACATGCCCAGTTGGATCTGAAAGTTCTAGTTCAAGGGGGCACCTCGTGTCTGTATCCCTACTTTCTTCTGGCAGATTAGACTAGATGGTGCAGCATCCAGCTCATAAGTCCAGACTCACCCTTCCCTGGGAGCCAGTTTCTTCTCAGGAGCCTCACTCTCCTGTCCTGTGATGTGTCCTCAGTAGGGGACATTCCAGTTCATTATACATGAGGTGGAGCAACAATCATGCCCCCTCCCCATTCCTTTGTGCACCCATGATTGCATTGACAACAGGGGAAGGCAGATCATCCAAATCCACTTGCAAGGAGCACTTGGACACCACAAGTGAAATTCACCTATCTCAGGCAGTAAGGAAGAAGGAGTTCCGGGGAGGGACTCTGCCCACCGCATTTTTGCTATAGGCCCTAAGTTCAGCCAAAATACCTTGCTGCATGGCAAAAACCCTGGTGCCTCAGATGGGAAAGAATCTGCTGGCAATGTGTGAGAACTGGGTTCAATCCCTGGGTTGGGAAGATCCCCTGGAGAAGGGAATAGCTTCCCACTCCAGTATTCTTGCCTGGAAAATTCCATGGATAGAGGTGATTGGCAGGCTACAGTCCATGGGGTCACAAAGAGTCAGACACAACTGAGTGACTTTCACTTTCACTTTCTTTCAGCCATCACCTTAGTTTGAGGTGCTATAACAAACTAGTACAGACTGAGCAGCTTAAACATCAGACATCTATTTCTCAGTTCTGGGAGGCTTGGAAAATCAGAGATCAAGGAGCCAGCAGATCCAATGTATGGTGGTGAAGCCACGCTTCCTGGTTTGCAGATGGCCTTCTTTTCCTATATCCTCACACGATGGACAGCAGAGACAGAAGCAAGCTCTCTGTGTCTCCTCTGGTAAGGGTTCTAATCCCATCATGAGTGTTTCACTCTCATGACCTAACCACCACCCAAAGGTGCCTTCTCCAAATACCATCATCACATTGCAAATTAAGGGTTCATCAAACAAAATTTGAGAGGGATACATTCAGTCCACAGCAACCATTTGTAAATAACTCTACAGAAAGAAGCTGTGAAGGAGAGAGATATGCAAGAGTTTACACTTTGTTCATCTAATACAAAATTTGTCTTCTATAATATCATCAAGTTCTCTCAATCTGGTTTATTTATGTCCTGCCCAAACACCACAATATGAATTAGTTGAAGTTATTTTCTGTTTGGAAAAAAAAAAATGTATCTCAGACTGCTAATTTATTGTCTTGTGGTTATTTTGTTAATTCCCATAATGCTGGCAAAATGACCACTATTATTCTCATTACAGTCAGTATTAGCAGTGGCAGTAGTATCAACAATAATAGCTAATGTCTTTTTAATAGCATGACATTATCAGTCTCATAGGACCATCCTGCGAGAATGGATAATTGCGGGAATAACATGAATAGCTTGAGATGGTAATGCATTTTTAAAGGGACCATGGAGCCAAGAGGTGGCTTATTTAAGTTCTCACAGCTAACAAATTGCTCTTCTCATTTTTGTTAAATTAGAGAGCTAAAAATCTTCCTGAAGTCAGCTACATCCTGGTCACTTAAGCAGAGAGAGACCTTTGCGAGAAAGCTCCAAGGAAAGGTTGAGACAAAACTTTATAGCTGTTAGCAGCTGGGAGCAACTCAGGGAAGGAGGCATTTTGAAGCCTTGCTAACTGGATGAGATAGTTGGATGGCATCACCAAATCAATGGACGTGAGTTTGAGTAAACTCCAGGGTGATGGACAGGGAGGCCTGGAGAACTGCAGTCCATAGGTTAGCAAAGAGTCGAATATGACTGAGTGACTGAACTGAACTGATACGAAAAGCTCAGCCTCTGTGTACCAGTGCTGAATGGACTGTCAAAGAGAGAGTTTTGGGTGAAGTGGAAAAGAATGGTTTAATTACTTTTCTAGGTAAAAGGGGACACAGTGGACTCCTGCCCTCTAAAACTGTGTGTCCCGAAGAGGGAGGGTTCAATGAAGAGTTTTATAGCAATGGTTCAAGGGTTCAGTTCAGTTCAGTCACTCAGTCGTGTCTGATTCTTTGCAACCCCATGGACTGCAACACACCAGGCATCCTCGTCTATCACCAATTCCTGGAGTTTACTCAAACTCACGCCCATCCACCCATCTCATCCTCTGTTGTCTCTTCTCCTCCTGCCTTCAATCTTTCCCAACATCAGGGTCTTTTCCAATGAGTCAGTTCTTCACACCAGGTGGCCAAAGTGTTGGAGTTTCAGCTTCAGCATCAGTCCTTCCAATGAATATTCAGGACTGATTTCCTTTAGAGTGGACTGGTTGGATCTCCTTGCAGTCCAAGGCACTCTTAAGAGTCTTCTCCAACACCACAGTTCAAAAGCATCGATTCTTTGGTGCTCAGTTTTCTTTATAGCCAACTCTTACATCCATACATGACTACTGGAAAAACCATAGCTTTGACCAGAGGGACCTTAGTTGGCAAAGTAATGTCTCTGCTTCTTAATATGGTGTCTAGGCTCAAGGGTGGGGTTGCTGAAAAGATGAGGGTAAGCAAAAGGCCTCTTCTAATCTGGTCTCAGGTAATCTTGATGAGCTTCTCTGGTGTCCTTAATGTATCCACAGGTTGTCTTTGTCTTGTTTGAAAAACTGCTGACATCTTACAGAGCTTTAAGATATTGTTCTGTGAGTCCCTTGAAATGGAATCAGGACTCTGACCCAAGGGGGCACTATTGTCTCCTGGCTGCCCCTCCCTTGTTTTGCATTCTTTCCCTTCTCAGATGAGCAATGGGAAATCTGTCGAATCTGCCCTTTGGAACTCAGGGAAGGTCAAGAAGACTGGAATCAGGAAACAGGGACTGAAAGTCTTCTGTGCCCAGGAGCTCCATGGGATTCTGCTTGGTTTCATAGCCTTGCAGAGGCCATTGCTATATAGAAGGTCTTAAAGCTTCCCCCATCTACTTTAAAGCCAGAAAAGGCTCCCATACGGGAAAGACACTGGAGATTCAGTTCTATGCAAATATCCCTGACAGCCCTCTCCTTTAAAGGTGAAAGTCATTGCTACCTGGAGAAAGGTTGGAAGAGAGTAATCCTCAGCAAATGCCCTCTGCCTCTCCCCTTGCAAAACAATTCTTTATTTTCCTTTAGAAAAATTAACCACATGGACAGATTTATCCTCCTTGGAAATACTTTTTTAATAATCATTAGCTCTCAAGCAGGCCCCTTAGGGGGGTCTCGTATTGTCTGTTGGCCCCTACATCCTCTCCCCCAATCCTTCACAAATTTATAGAGTGCTATCCCTGAGAATTCAATTTTATCCATTTTGCTGTATTTCTAGTGCATTTTAGCACCTGGTAAAGACTAGGACTTTAAGCAGCTGTTCCATAAGCTTGCTTCTTTATCTGTCTTCACATTTATACAGACATCAAATTGTATTAGAATTATAAATGGATTGGGGAGGGAGGGGGAGGGTGAAGATAACCTGAGTAATCAATTTGGTTCTCTCCTGCCCTTAGGCCGTGTTGACACAGCTTAGCTCTTGCCTACTCTTCCCAGACAAGCTTATCTTCTGCAGGCTGAACTCCATTAATCTTCCTGAAAGGCAAATGCGGTCAGGACAATGTTAACACTTAACTTTCCTAAGAGAAGAAAGATACTGTGAGCTCCAGAAGACAGGACTCAGGGCTGCACTGGCCTTCAGATGAGCCTCAACAGACAGATTTCACATGGAAAGAGAGTAGATTCAGGGAAGTGGGCTTTGTAAACTGGAACACCAGCATCAAACCAAATCAAACTAAGCCAAACAAAACCAAGTGAAAATCAGAAATAAACCAGGACAAAAAAATAGCTGCTGAGGAGGACAACCAAATAAATACCTGGGCTAATTTCAAGGCTACTTAGCCAGAATTATCTCAGGGTTGAAAGTAGGCAGAGCAATTGTTCATTGTTCTTTTAATTTTAGTAAGTGATTGGTGTTGTGCAAATAGTCTACACAATAAGAGCAGATAACTTAAGAGAAAGAAGTACTATGGAACATATACGTTTGGACATCAAGACCCCCAAAGCACTTCACTTGAACATTATTGCATCCTCCACCTTCCTAAGCTCAGCACACTTCTCACACAGTCAGTGGGATGGTCTGCTCAACCCTATCCAGGCCCTGTTTCAAGTTCCTTCCTGACTCCATGTTGTCTCTGGGATAGACTTCCTCTGCAAAGAAGAATTAATTGATGCATGCTTTCTGTGTGTCTCTTTGTGCTGACCTCCTTCCCTCATTCCTTTTCTTCAATAATAAATTATTTTATAGACTCTTCTCATCATATGTAATGATGAGAACTCCTAATGGTGCCCACCTGCCAGCAATGCTTAAAGACAGAGGGTAATTCGTAATATATTTGGAATTTGAAGCAAGATCTAGCTCTCTTGTGCCCCAGTATCACGGTGCCAATCTGTGTGATTCAAATTGACTTTGGAGTGCATACTCTCAGTCATTCAGTTCAGTCGCTCAGTCATGTTTGACTCTTTGCAACCCCATGGACTGCAGTACACCAGGCTTCCCTGTCCATTATTAACTCCTGGAGCTTGCTCAAACTCATGTCCTTTGAGTCGCTGATGCCATCCAACCATCTCATCCTCTGTCATCCCATTCTCCTCCTGCCTTCAATCTTTCCCAGCATCAGGGTCTTTTCCAATGAGTCAGTTCTTCACATCAGGTGGCCAAAGTATTGGAGTTTTAGTTTTAGCATCATCCCTCCAATGAACTCTGGTTTGTCTGAGGAGGACTTACAAATAGCTGAGAAAAGAAGAGAAGTGAAATGCAATAGTCTTAGTATGGCTTTGTTAGGAGAGCTGTGGGGACAGTTAGATGCCATTACATTGACTTAGGTTGGGTAATTTTTCCTAAGGCCTCTATGTACCCCTCACAATCATCCAGAGTCTCCAGTATGTATAGTCCCCCATCCTCATGCTCAATGCATTATGCCTCTTTGCCTGCACTTATGGTATGGCTCCAGAAAGCTTTTCTCCATGAGCAATCCTGCAAGGTGACTTTGAAGAGCCACCTCTATGAGATGGCTGTGTTGACAATTCACAGAGTTCCCCTGTGAAGACTGAGTCAGAGCCTATAAAGATTCCAGCTCAAGAAAGGGAACAAGTACAAAGCTCAGTTCAAACTTTCCAACCATGGCCACTGTCGCATTGGTTACAGCAGACAGATCAGCCTCATTACTGGGCAATTACTCAGGCCAACCTCTGCCCTCTTGACCTTCTAAGTACCTTATAACCACTATCTCCATAACCTATAGATAATTTGTATGAAAGACTTGCTTTTTTCTATATATAGCCCAGATGTTGCTAGGTCTTCCAGCCAACGGGCTCCATGAGGTAGCATTCATATAAAGAAGATGCCTCTTTTTCTAGACAAGTGATTGCCTGGGCATTCAGAGAAAGAAACTCTTGTCATCTCTTAAAACCTTCTTTCCACCCCTTAGTACCTCTCTTCTTAGAGTAAAGTAGTGATTTATCTAATTGATGAGGGCCTGATTGCCAGCAGACCACATTGCCTGTAGTATTAGGTAAGGTGACTTTGCTTTGAAAACAAGAAACCATATCATGCTTCAGCACTTTCTTGTTTCATGTTGGACTTGCCTTACCCTGGCAGTATCTGCACATTAAGTAGCTAAGTGATAATCTTTGCTCTCTTTTTTCTTGCTTCATCACCAGTGCTTGGGGAGAAAAGTTGGAGAATTATGTCCCATTAGAAGACAATTAGTTCACTTCAAAAGGGGAGAAGAAGAATCCCACTTTTGGCTTCCCATTTAATCTGCATCCCCACGGCAGTTTTCCAGGAAGCCTTATCACCTGGATAACAGCATTGATGTTTTGATCCCATTTGACTCAAAACTTTGTATTTATATTTGATGAATCAGAGCCCTGTAGGGAATAAGGACACCGGGTACCTTCAACCTAACTCTCACCAATGATACTAGTAGTATTGCATGGACTTCTTAAACCTACTAACCTCAGACACTTTTCAAAGCCTCCCCTAGTAGCTTCCATGAAGCAACAGTCTCACTTGCACTCAGGAACAAATCCTTTCCTGTTCCATTCTCCTTGACACAAAGTAATGCCCAGCACATCCCCATTTCTGTTGTTGCAGGTACCTTGGTAAGAATGCCGCTCCTTTGGTCCCGTGCTAGGCCGCTATGGTGCTCTCCCTTTTTACTTGCTGTTGGGTCTTGCGCAGAAACAGAAGGCTTGTGCTCATGTTTATTTTGCAGTGGATTTTGACATCTATCCAGTATCTTCAGTTTTGGCTGAGACCTTTTTTTCTGTATCTGGGTCAGTCCTCATCTCATAGATCTTCAGGATTAGAGTCCAATTCATTCTAGAGTTTTACCTTTATTTTTCATTCCTCCTTCGATGTCATTTTTAAAAGCCCCATTCAAACAGAGTCCCAGTTGCATGATTAGTCCCAAGTCTCTACTTCAGTTCACCAGGTCTATCTTGGCTCCAGATCCAACAGATGTGGATTTGGTGACTATATTAAACAGGGTTAGGCAAACCAGAAACCATAATGCCCATAGCAATAAATTCTAACAGGAATAAAGAAGGATAGGGAGAATTGTAGAAAAATAAAAATTGTAGAACTCTTCTTGATCATTCAAAGGGGAGATTCATCCAGTCATTCCCTCCTAGAGTTAAGATTAGGGTAAACAGAAAACTGTACCATTTGAACATCAGTAAAAACTCACACTGGAATCCCAGAGATGTGGATATATCACAAACATATTCAAGGATATTTACATTCATTTAACTGATGTATTTATACACCATCTCATACTCAAAAAGAATGAAGTGGTTTATGACACAATACTCAGTTAAAGAAAAATTAAATAGGAACAAAGAAAAATGGAGTGAGAAATAGAAGATCTAGACCATTGCGAGGAAGAAAACAGATATACAGACCATAAAAGCTAGCCTAAATATGACAAAAGAGTTGAAGTTTTCTCCTGTTTCTTGGCATCACAAAGCATAAGTGACATAATTCTTACTAACTGAACAAAATAAAAAGCCTCAAAATGGCCATTCTTTCAGATAAGCAAACTTGAACCAAACATAGAATTTAGAATCTCCTTTGTCAGCCAAGCTTTTATTAGATGTAGAATAGCAGACAGTTCAAGGTTGCTCTTGTTAATGAGAACTGAATAATGGGTGTTTGCAGAAGTGTTTTAGAGCATATCCATATGTTCCAAATCTTGATGGAAAGGTTGAGTACATCTTTTGCCCGCCATCTGCCATTTCCTCAATAAGCACTTTGGAACAGATTCCAACATACAAAGGGGCTCAGTTGATTTCTCAAAGCACTCCATTATGAAACTTTGCCAAGATTATTTAACACTAAAAAATATTCCAACCAGTTTTCAACCTGTCTTTTAAAGAGTAATAATAATTGAGGCTTTAATAATGTTCCTATGGAGTGACTGATTTGGGATATCCTGACTCCTAGGAAATCTATCAGGTCCTCTTTCTTAATTAAATAACTCATCCTTCAATTTGGAGTAAGTTGATAGAAGCTAACTGGAAAAACCACCACTGTAATAATTTTGGTTTTGAACTTGATTTTCTGTACTAAGGGCTACTAGATCCAACTGTCAAGATTATCTTTGATTTTTGACAGTGTAACCATACTTTCAGTGTATAGAGTCATAATTTGCCTTCTATTCTTTATTGTATTAGCACATGCATCTTGTTCATATAAAGATGATTTCATCTAGTACAATTATAGACTAAAATTAAGAAAAGAACAGAACAGACTCTAGCTTAGAGACCTCAAAAGTATTCTGTAATCTGTCAGATAGTTTTAACCAACACTTACATTACAGTGCTGTTAAGATACTGAGATGTAGGTTCAATATGAAAAACACCATATAAAGGTTTAAATTATGTAGTTTGTCCCACTAATGGTGTTTGCTATAAGACAAATATATTAAAAAGTTCAAAAGAATTGTAAATAGTCATACTATTTTAGTGAGATTTTCCTGCCAGTTATTAGAAATAAAAACCTCAATTTATCTTACAATTTACTTTAGCTATTGAATGGGTATTTGGTTTCAAAAGAAAAGTGAAGTGAAGTGAAAGCCACACAGTACAACTCTTTGTGATCCCATGGAATGTAGCCCACCAGGATCCTCTGTCCATGGAATTCTCCAGTCAAGAATACTGGAGTGGGTTGCCATTTCCTTCTCCAGGGGGATCTTCCTGACCCAGGGATAGAATCCATGTCTTCCTCATTGCAGGCAGATTCTTTACCATCTGAGCCATCAGGGAAACCCAAAAGAAAACTGGCATTAAATATTGATTGAATGCCTACAAAAACAGTGGATCTATAATTTTGAGAGAGTGGGGAATTAGTTAATAAAATAAGCAGATTCAGTTTTGAGTTTATTGATACATTATTGTACCCACATTTAGTTATAACAAAATAGACTGATAATGACTAGAGTCAACCAATGAGAACATGGCTCATAAAGCTATGATTCATCTTTTGAGCAGAAAGTCACACAGCAGGTCATTGTTTCCACTGCCACAGATAGACAAAGCCACACAAATTATGACAAAAAGTCACAATTTTAAAGGACCAGAGAAATGTGGAAGCAATGGCGACTGTATCAGCTACAATCCAGAGAAAGAAAACCATTTCAAAGTCAGCTAATGAAATCAGTAAACTTTTTTTTCCACTGGAGACATTTGAAAAATTTAGTTGTGGCATGAGAATTGCCTATCCAAAACAGCAGGAGTCTACTGAAGGAAAGAGAAATAAGCAGACTTTTGGCAGTCACATGGACTCAAAGTTACCTGTTAGAAAACTTAGAAAGTTTCAAAGTCATTGCCCCATGAAGCATTTAGTGCATTGTGAGTCTATTAGGAAGCCTAGGGAACTGGGCAGAAAACTTCATAAAGAAAAAGCAAAATCTAGGAACTTCCTTGGTGGTCCAGTAGTTAAGAACCCGTCTTCCAGAGCAGGGAATGTAGGTTCTACCCTGGTCACAGAATTAAGATCCCACATGCTGTGGGGCAACTAAGCTCAAGTACCACAACTACTGAGCCCTTGTGCTGTGGAACCCATAAGTCACAACTGCAGGGAAGCCTGCATGCCCCAATGAAGAGCCTGAGTGCCACAACTAAAACCTGCTGCAGCAAAATAAAGACATGCTCTTTAAAAAGAAAGAAAGAAAAAGTAAAATCTCACATGGGGTGATGGAAACAGACTCATGGGGGTAGAGGTCTTCCTCAAGATTTGTTTGCCAGAAACAAACCCAAGATAATTCAGATATTTGAGTTGGGATTTAAGAGCTCTAAAATATATACAATTAGGAAAAGATGCACAGAGGAGATGAAAGTTTGCATAAATTCCACAGGTAGCTTGAATCTGTTTTTTGTAAAAAGCAATAAATAAGCATTCCCAAGTTTAAAAATATAAATGTTTAAAGTTAAGAATTCAACAAATATGCTTAATGACAGTTAAAATGTTTTTGATCCAAGAGTTTTGCTGAGGAAATAAAATGTAAAAACTGCAGAAGGAAGGTAGAATATGATAAAAAGATTTAACAAATGTATGATTGGTGTTGCAGGAATAAAGAGAGAAAATGGCCCTGAAGCAATATTGGAAGAAATATGGCTTAGAATTTTCAAAAACTGATGAAGGACATATGGATATAAAAAACTCAGTGAAACCCAGGCCAAAAAAATACAAAACAAAGCATATTCAGGAACATGATAGTCAAACTACTAAAAGTCAAAAGCAGAGAAAACCTTAATAGTATCAAGAGAGCAAAAGACATGGGCCTTCAGCAGAACAACAGTAAGAACGACAACTGACTTCTCAATAGAAAGGATGAAAGCCAGGAAATAATGTGTTGATGAAACAGGAGACGCAGTTAAGGTACTGAAAGAATGTAAGTAGCAAACATAATTTTATACTCAGTGAAAATACTTTTTGGTTAAACTGAAAGAAAAATATTTTTCAGAAATTAAAAAGCAGCAGAATTTGTTATTAACAAGTGTGTACTGTAAGAAACATCAAAAATAGTTACTTATGCAAAAGAAAAATTATCTTTGATGAAAACATGGAAATTCAGAAAAAATAAGGAACACTGGAAAAGATAAATATGTGGATGAATATAAATTAATATTGATTCTTCAAAAAATAGTTGCAATATTTTATTGATTTAAAAATAGATGTGAAAATAAAATTAATGTCAAAAATAATGCTTTGCAAAAAGAAGCAATAAAAGTAAAAAATTCTAGCAATGACAAGGAAGTGGTAAAAATAATAGCTTGTTTTGACCAGGATAAATCAAGATTGCATTGTAACCTCTAAGATAATCACTAAAAAATAGTAAAAGAATATATTCACAAACAAAAAAATAGAATAATAAAAATAATGTTTATAGTTTTATTAAATATAAACTTTTATTGCTTTATATTATTATTCTAATATAAGATAAAGCAAAAGTGAAAGTCACTCAGTCATGTCCAACTCTTTGCAACCCCATGGACTATACAGTTCATGGAATTCTCCAGGCCAGAATACTGGAATGGGTAGCCTTTCCCTTCTCCAGGGGATTAATATAAGGTAAGAAAGGATTAAAAAAAAGAAACAGTAAACAAATAAGTCAAAGAACAAATAACTGAAAGGAATACCTAAACTCAATTATATTAGTAATTACACTAAAATAGGCTGTTGTCTCCTACTAAAGGAATAAAATTGTCAGGTTGGATAACCATATGGATTCTCAAGCTCTTTATTTTTCTTTTTAACCACAAGAACTAGAAGCAAATATGTTATTGGATTCCAACTTTGGAGGGTCTAGGTTCCATCACGTTTGACGTAGCTGATCTAGGATTACAAATTTGGAGGTGAAATATATCTACCAAACCCAGGAAAATGACAAGAATTTGAACCAGCTTTAGTAAATGTTTAAAAGTTCTCAGAATGTCTGACTGTATCTGGTTGTTTACATTTCTTTAAAACTTAATCTAAGGTATTATTATTTTACACATAGAGGAAGCAATCAGGAATTCAAAATGTTTAGGTTAATTGCACTATTTTCTGTGAGATTAAACTACTACAAGCATATTCATCAAGGGAAGGTATGCTTATGTGAACTAAAAACAATTGAAAAACTGCACTGAGAGAAGAATTGCCTGTCTCCCTTTGTATGTAGGAAGACTCAAGAGTTCCCTTGAAGGAGACAACCATCACTCACAGTGCTTTATCTACCACTTTTTTGACCACTTTCCTGGTCAGATCCAGCTCTGTTAAGGGGTAAGAACTGGATTGTCTTCCAAAGGGAGCCAGAAGAAACTAAGTTGAGAAGGAGGCTTAACTAACACCTCTTACTGATTCGAAAGGGTATTACAATCCTAGTTTTCCAGGGAAGAGCTTCTCCTGCAGTGACAAAGAGGCCACACACATAGTCCTCTAGCTGACTTGGAAGCTGTCCAGGCCATAGCCTGGTCCCACAGGAGCTACAGCCACGCTGCAGGGAGAGTAAGGACGTGCCTTTCTGGCTCAGGTCAGTAACCTTTGCGTCCAGGACTAAACCCTCTCGAGATATTCTTTTAACTATGAGTTTAGACAGAAGATGGGAGAAATGAGGCTACAAACATTGTTGGGCATTAAATTCAAAGGGAAGCTCAGTTGGTGTATGAAAGAAAAGTGAACTTTGTTATGTCGCAGTTCAGTTCAGTTGCTCAGCCGTGTCCAACTCTTCGCTACCCCATGGACTGCAGCACGCCAGGCCTCCCTGTCCATCACCAACTCCCAGAGCTTGCTCAAACTCTTGTCCATTGAGTTGGTGATACCATCCAACCATCTCAACCTCTGTCCTCCCCTTCTCCTCCCGCCTTCAATCTTTCCCAGCATCAGGGTCTTTTCCAATGAGTCAGTTCTTCGCATCAGGTGGCCAATTATTAGAACTTCAGCATCAGTCCTTCCAACGAATATTCAGGACTGATTTCCTTTAGGATTGACTGATTGTATCTCCTTGCAGTTCAAGGGACTCTCAAGAGTCTTCTCTAACACCCCAGTTCAAAAGCATTAGTTCTTTAGAGCTCATAGCATAATGAATGTTATGTCTCATTCATGCCTCAAAGTTGTTGTTGCTGTTTAGTTGCTAAGTTGTGTCTGACTCTTTTGTGACACCATGATGGAATTCCAGTGGAGCTACTTAAAATCCTAAAAGATGATGCTGTTGAAGTGCTGCACTCAATATGTCAGCAAATTTGGAAAACTGAGCAATGTCCACAGGACTCGAAAATGTCAGTTTTTGTTTCAATCCCAAAGAAAGGCAATGCCAAAAGATGTTCAAACTACTGCACAATTGTACTCATTTCACATGCTAGCCACGTAATGCTCCAAATCCTAAAAGCTAGCCTTCAATAGTACATTAACCGAGAACTTTCAGATGTACAAGCTGGATTTAGAAAAGGCAGAGGAAAGAGAGATCAAATTGCCAACAGCCATTGGATCATAGAAAAAGCAAGGGAATTCCAGAAAAGCATCTACTTCTGCTTTATTGATGATGCCAAAGCCTTTGACTGTGTGGATTATAACAAACTGTGGAAAATTCTTCAAGAGATGGGAATATCAGACCACCCAACCTGCCTCCTGAGAAATTTATATGCAGGTCAAGAACCAACAGTTAGAACTGGACATGGAACAACAGACTGGTTCCAAATTGGGAAAGGAGTACATCAAAGCTATATACTGTCACCCTGCTTATTTAACTTATGTGCAGAGTACATCAAGTGAAATGTTTAGCTGGATGACTCACAAGCTGAAATCAAGATTGCTGGGAGAAATAGCAACAACTTCAGATATGCAGATGTAACACTCTAATGGCACAAAGGGAAAGTGAAAGTGAAAGGGAAGAGGAAATAGTCTCTTGATGAAAATGAAAGAGGAGAGTGAAAAAGCTGACTTAAAACTCAACATTCAAAAGTCTAAGATCATGGCATCTGATCCCATCACTTCATGGCAAATATATAGGGAAAAAGTGAAAACTAGGACAGATATTTCTTTCTTGGGCTTTAAAGTCACTGCAGGCAGTGACTGCAGCCATGAGATTAAAAGATGCTTGCTTCTTGGAAGGAAAGCTACGACAAACCTAGACAGCATATTAAAAAGCAGAGATATTACTTTGCCGACAAAGACCCATCTAGCGAAAGCTATTGTTTTTCCAGTAGTCATGTATGGATGTGAGAGTTGGACCATAAAGAAGGCTGAGCACTGGAGGGTTAATGCCTTTGCATTATGGTGTTGGAGAAGGTTTTCTTGAGAGTCCCTTGGACTGAAAGGAGATCAAACCAGACAATCCTAAAGGAAATCAATCCTAAATATTCTTTGGAAGGACTGTTGCTGAAACTGAAACTCCAATACTTTGGCCACCTGATGAGAAGGGCTGATTCATTGGGAACACCCTGATGCTGGGAAAGTTTGAGGGCAGGCGGAAAAGGGGCAACAGAGGATGAGATGGTTGAATGGCATTACCGACTCAATGGACATGAATTTGAACAAACTCAGGAAGATAGTGAAGGACAGGGATGCCTGGTGTGCTACAGTCAGTGGGGTCACAAAGAGTTGGACTTGACTTAGCAACTGAACAACAGCATGAACTGTAGCCTACCAGACTCCTCTGTCCTTGGGATTTCCCAGTCAAGACTACTAGAGTGGGTTGTCATTTCCTTCTCCAAGGGATATTCCCAACCCAGGGATTGAACCTGCATTGACAGGCAGATTCTTTACCACTGAGCCATCAGGGAACCAAATGAGAAATATGTAGAAAATAAGAAGGGAGTCCAGCCCTTCTAAGCATGTTCAGTATCTTGATGAATATGGGTCAAAGGAGTTAGAGACAGGAGAAGAGCATTTCTTTTCCCTGTGGCAGATCCTCAATGCTAGAACTCCAGGAAAAATCACAAAGGATGTGTTTTTCTGAGCTTGGCAGGTGTGGCTCCTTATATGGAAATGATTGTGTCAGTAAGACTGGATTATTCTGGTTAATTGTCTGTATGGATTATCTGAAATCTGAGCATTGCCTCACAAGTAAATTATTTTATTGTATGCTAATTTCTTGAAAATCAGTAATCCTTCTCACATAAAAATCATATGGTTTCATTTTGATTTGGTTATTCAGGGAACATACCAGTATCTTACAATGTCTCACAGATGTCAATGTGAACAATAGTTATCTACAGGACCAAGGGGAAAATACAGTTAGTTAGGCTTTCAAACTCTTCATATTAATTAACTTTGCGTGTGTGGGATAATCATAGTTTTTTTTCAAACATTGTTGGCTATTCATGTGGGCTAAGTTCTTTTATCTATATTGTTTATTTTAAACTTCATTTTAAACTTTTTGGGTAGATTTTGCTATTCTTGTTTTACCAAGGAATTAACTGAAACTACCAAGGTTTATACTATCTGTTTAAGACCACACAGAAATTAATAAGAATTTGAACCAGAGCTTCTGATTCCAAGCCCAATGTTCTTTTTACCACTCCTCTTGTTTGTCCACAATCCTTGTGTTTTCATTTCTGATAACCACAAATAACACAAATAACAGTAGCAATAATCCAAAAAGTGGTACTTTTACATATCTTTGCAGTCTCTGCCAGATGATTTCATTCCATGAATGGGTTCTTGGAAATTCTTGGAAAATGAAATCTGAAATGCCAAAATGGGTTTATCATCACTGTAATGAGCTTATGCTACAAATAATAATGATGATGATGAAATAGAATAGGGATGGGCCTTGAATTTAGACAAGGAGCGCTGCCTTGGAATTTTCTTGGTTCTTCTTAAATTTCAAGTATCAGTAATTTATTTTCAGAGCAAAGCCAGGAAACATGCAAATGTGTTTTGGCCTATGGGAGAGTGCGGGTGTTTATGATCATGTCATTTCATTCCTCTGTGTGTGTGAGTGTGAGTCTCTGCATAGTCACCAAGATCATCAGTTTAGCTCCATATGCCCAAGGGCTGATTGCAATGATGGTTAAGGCAGAAGGCCACTGGAAAAACAAACTGGAACTGCTGAAGGAAAGACGGCTCAGGGGTCAGCTTTTCCTGTAAAGTAGCAAGTGGATTTAGCATTCGTTAAAATTTCCAATGCTGGTTGGAGTCCAGAGGGACCTAGGGTGTTCGTTCAGCTCTCTGACACTTTCTGGCTCTGGCTAGGATACACATTGCCCTCTGACTCTAGCCTGGCACATCACTGCACCATGTTGAGGTCTGTGCCCTCTGTCCTCATCTGCCCCTGTCAAAGATGCCCCTTCTGTGCTCCTCTAACAGTGCCTGCCAATCCTGATGCCAGGAAGCATAAGCACCAGGCAGCTTGGGTTCAAAGAGGCTGGTAAACAGAGGCCAGAGAAAGAACCCATGTTCTTGGGGGCAGAGAGGAGGGCAAGTGAATGGAAGAGGATGCATGCAACATATGGGAGCCCTTCAAAGGTTCCACTCCCTCATTCCCACCACCTCCCTAGGACCCATACCACCAATACACACACGGGATAACATATTTCTATGTTTTCCCAACTCTGTCTAATCACACAGCTCAAAGGGTTCTCATGAACCACTTAACCCTGGTTGAAAACAGATTTAAAACTGGTTTAAAGCCTAGGTTTCAGTCTTGACCCTCCTATCCAATAGTTGTGTGGTTCTGGGGAAAAAAGATTAACCTCCCTGATCTTTAGTTTTATTTTCTCATATATAAAATGAGTATAATGTGCATCAATCAGAGTTCAGTGAGAGAGAGAGAGAGTGACTGTAAGCACTATGGAAATAAAGAGGGGGAGATTATTAAGAATTAGAGCCTGCACAAATAAATAGAGAAAGAGCCGAGGTGTGAGGAAGGGTGTTGGATGATTCGAGATTTGGCTACTAAGTGATCTGGTGAGTCAGTGGTGAGCATGGACACGCCAGAACTTGCAGGAGAGTCTGAGAAACCAAAGGCACACAGCAGCAGTAGTGGGAGCACTAGGGAAGTCTTCAGGAGGGCGCTATGAAGCCACTGTCGGGGGGCCCACAGCTAAGTGCTTGGTGGTAGCCAAGACCACTGTTGTCATCAGGACCAAGAGTAGAGAAGACAAGATGGACAAATAGAGGGCAAGCCAGGCTCCTCTGTGTCCATCCATAACTGTGTCTGGCAAATGACAAACTTTTAGGGGAATGGCTTTTGTTTAATTCTGTTTTCCTGAATCTTCTTCTTTTGGCTAACTCTAAACTGGTACTATATAGGAAACAGAATCATGGAAACTTAGTGTCCAGCCTTGGAAAAATTGGATAATATCTTGTAGTCGTTCCTCCTTCTCTGACTGTTACTCTCAGTCCTTGAGCTTTCAGGGGAGCTTACTCTACCACTATCCCTATACCCCATTCCAACCCCCAGGGACTGGCACAAGACTCAAGCCTAGCCAACAGACCATCATATACCTATGGCCATAGGCCGGCTTAGGGATGGATTCAAGACCCAAGGATAGTCAATGAAAGTCTGTTCTGAAAATTTGTCAGAGCCATTGGAGGAAACAATCCCTCTCTTCCATAGGACATAAGCCTCGAGCTACCAGTGGTCAACAAGCCACTAAGAGGGAGCTATCTGAGAATAGAGATAATACAGGGAAACCTGGACCTAGACAACGAAAGTGAGGCTAAGTCCTAGTGACATCTTTTAAATCATATGTATATGGAAATCAAGAAATGGCTGGATTCAAAGCCAAAAAAAATGATATGTAAATAGATTGACTAAGGTCCCATCATTTGCGATTGAAAGGGCCCAGATTAATACAATAGAGTTAATTTGGGATCAAATAAACAACAGCATGTCACATAGTAGTGTTCAATAAGTATCAGCTGTTAATATTGTTATAATTGCTATAATTACATAGATTTATTCTATTTCTTCCCTCTCTTCCTTCTCTCTTCTGTGTTTATGCAAATTTCTGTCTGAAGACATTAAGCCATACAAAACAACCTTGGAAAGTCCCTTTCTGTCTGTTAGGGTCAGCAGCCATGATCGACAGACAAAAAAATAAAGCTAAAGTTAGTGCTTTTACAAAGAAACAGGAAAAGAGCTTGAGTAGGAAACATCTCATCCTTCAACATTCTGCATCCTGTCATCCTTTCCATGACAGCATCTTCCTGACCCTGAAGATGCTTCTTCACGACTCTCTCCTTTTCACTATCTCACTACTTTCTCCACAAGGAGTACAAGGGGGGAAGATGAGCTAACTCAAACCTCAAAAGGGATTAGATTTCTTTGAAAAGAACCCTATTAAGGCTCCACTGCCCTTAGGGCTCTCTGTGTAAGGATGAGAGAGGACTCAGGAGAAGCATTCACAGGTTGAAAGATTGGCAAATGGCTGTTCCTTACAATTTCTATTGGAATTGGAATTAGCAACACTGGAAAGGAATGATTTAGTAACAACTGGTCCCTGGCTTTTCAAAATATGAGAAATTAAGGTGCAGGGGAGAGTAGCCACCTAGTTGACCCTGTCAGAGCATATTTATAAAGTCCATAATGTGCTATGTTCCTTGGAAGGAAAGCTGTGACAAACTTAGACACTATGTTAAAAAACAGAGACATCACTTTGTCAGCAAAGGTCCATATAGTAAAAGTTATGGTTTTCCCAGTAGTCATGTACAGATATGAGAGCTGGACCATAAAGAAGGCTGAATACCGAAGAACTAATGTTTTCAAATTGTGATGCCGGCAAAGACTCTTGAGAGTCCCTTGGACTGCAAGGAGATCAAACCAGTCAATCATAAAGGAAATCAACCCAGGATATTCACTGGAAGGACTGTTGCTGAAGTTCCAAGTTCCACTACTTTGGCCATTTGATGTGAAGAGCCACTTCATTAGGAAAGACCCTGGGAAAGATTGAAGGCAAAAGGAGGAAGGAGCTGGCAGAGGAAGAGATGGTTAGGCAATATCACCAACTCAATGGACATATATTTGAGCAAATTCTGAGAGATTTGAGCAAATGCTGGGAAAGTGTGGAGTCCAGAGGAGGCTGGAGTCCTGCAGTCCAAGGAGTCACAAAGAGTCAGACATGACTTAGCAGCTGAACAATAACAATAACATAGTGTGCACAGAATAGAGTAGCTCTTCTCAATCTCCACTGGATTTTAACTGGGAAATGGTTCAGGAAACAATGTGGGCTTCAGAGCAATCATTTGCAAAGAATTCTAGATAGTGTGCAGTTTAACAGCATTAGATAAATAATGAAGTTCACCCAAATACCTTCTCTGGAAAATGGTAGCAACTCAAATACAGTGACTTCAAAGCACAAGGGTGATGGCTTTCAGAATATAGTCCAGTATAAGAATACCAATTTTTCCAAGACAAATAATCAATTTTTATGAGTCCGGGCATGTGAAGAAGTCATAGTTATTAACACAAGGTAAATATAGGAAACTTAGAGTGTTCACTTCTTTTGCTTTCTAGCTGAACATCAAGATTCTCTCATTCTGTTTTTATCCTCCACTCCTAGTTCCAACTCCTAGTTCCATTTAGACCTTCCTCTAAATGGATCTCATAAGTGACATTTGTTTTATGTTTACAGCAGATGTTCAAGGTTGATGTAGGTTTAGTACTAATTTTAAGCTGTGTTCACCCGTGGGCTACCTGGATACTGCACTTCTGAAAGTCTATTTCCACTAAATCACCTGACAATGAATGAACTTATCAAAATGAATGGGTTGGGAATAAGAAGTTGAGCCAAATAACCAAGTCCTGAAATTTCAGGGAAGAAAAGATGTTAAGTGCAGCATGGTTTTTAAGGGCAGAACTTGCAACTCTTAGCAGGAGCAGGAGTGGTGCCCAGACAAGGGACCAGCAGTCCCCTGGAGAAGCAGTGAGAGTACCCAGTGGATCCTCCATGGGAGTTGATCAGACTTGTTCAAGAGTACAGATGAAATTATCTGCCAGAAGCTATAGTTTCGGGGTATTAGTAAAAGGCAGTGAACTTGGGGTCACTATAGTTGTACATCTTGAAGGATGAAATCTAGAGAAACATTGCTTACATATATATTGGACAACACCTATATTGCTACAGATCCTATCTATTTCAGCTCATATTCCCTCGTGGCTATGGTGACCAGTTCCCTGAAGCCTTTATCAAGTATCAGTCATGAAGCACCTGCTAGCACCTCACCTCTTTGCGTCATGCCCTGGAGCTTAATTGATGCCACAGCTTGGGACGCCTGTGACAATCCCTCGGCATTTCTCATGCACAGACCCAAAGATCTCAAAGTTTACACTGAGAGAGTGGGGATAACTCTTGAAAATGGGAAGCAAAAACTGAGTGATAGCTGTGTTTTTTGTCCTTCCAGGGGAACAGTCCTAAAATGCATTTTATAGGACTTCTGAGACAGCCGAAGTACTGAGTCACCCCAGTGCTTACCAATCCAATGATGTATTTTGGATGTCCTGTCCCTCATGCCTGTACCTAAGGATCAGCTTTCTGAATAAACCACTCACACTTCTGCCTTATCTCTGATTCTGCTTTTGGGAAAGCTCACAATAAGAATTTGACTTCTGAAGTTAAGCACTGTTTTCATTCTACAAAACTCTTTAAAACTGCATTTTGAAGAAATACTTCCATAGGTAAACACTTTTGGTGTTCTCCGTTTCCTACCATTTCCTCTGAACTTTGTCTGACCTCCATCATCCAGAGTCCCATGATATCTAATACCCTCAGAGAAGTATTTTCATCATGTTTTAAATGGTTCACCAGATTGTATCACCAATTGGGAACCAAGGGAATGCATTTGCAGGCCAAGAAAAGAATATTAGCTAATATGTGTCATGGCATTTGATGCCTGGGATAGGGAAAAATATTTGCAAGTGACAAAAGAGAATTAACACATACAGATCCTCCCTGGTAATTTAGATTTGGACTGGAGTGTCTCTCTCTTTGTAGGTCCTCCTACAAGGTTATCCTTTTCAGATAAAAAATCTGAAGACTAGAACAGTTAAGTGAAGAGCTCAGTTATTTAGCTCCCTAAACCTAGTGCTTATTTTTTGAGGAGATACAAAATGCCATAGAGTGTGGATGAAGCCATAGGCTCATTCTTAGTATCTCTGTTGATGCTAATGAGGTTGATAGAAACAAAAGTCAAGCAAAAGAGGATAGACTTTATCAGCTCATACAATATGAGATTTAGAAATTTAAGCTGCTACTAAAGCAAGAATCTGTCAGATGTTTATTTCTAATTTAAAAAAATACCCACCTCATTCAGTGAAAGAAGTCAGCTTACAAGCTAGTAGAATGCTGTTACAGATGGACTGAGTTCATGAAATCAGATCCCTCTTGCCTTCACCCACCCTTCTTGTATTTATCCTTCCTCCAGTCTGTTCTTCCCTTGCTTTTTGGTGACCCATTCAGTACATACCTTGCTTTTGGTCCCTCTACATCACTCCTGGCTTTACTGCCTGTATCCTTTTCTTGACACATGACCTCTTAGGGCTGCTATCCCAGTAACAGGTTCCACTCTGATTGTCTCAGTTCCCAGACTTCATCCCTTCCCTGGCTCCAGGGAAGGGTGACCAGAGAAGACAAACTCTCCCTAGAATATCCCTAACAGTGGCCACTGAGACTTCACCTGAGCTTTCGGTGCAGGGAAGCATGCTACCTCATGAGACAGCTGTGTGTTCTTTTAGAAATCTTTACTTAGAAGTTGTTTCTATCATTGTGTGAGAATCTGCATCACTGTAAGTTCTGAGCATCAATCCTGGTTCAGCCTTAGAAAGCAATTCAGCCTGCTCCATCTGAAAGTTCTTGACAGTTGAAGGCATTTCTGAGATACATTCACATTTTTCACCTCTTAAGACTAATGCTGGGACTTTCCTGGTGGTTAAGAATCCACCTTGCAATGCAGGGGACATGGTTCAATTCCTAGTTGGTGAACTAAGATCCCACCTGCCACAGGGCAACTAAGCCCACACGCTGCAACTAGAGAAGCCTGTGAGCCACAACTACTGAACCAGCAGGGAAAGCCCTGCATTGCAACCACTGACCCTGCTCGCCATAACTGGAGAAACCCATGCACTGCAACTGGAGAAGCCCAAGTACAACAACAATGACTCAGCGCAGTTAAAATGAAAAAAAGAGAGAGACTAAAGTATAAGTATCATATCACTGAGTCCTTCAACATTCCACATATGATAAAGGTTCTAAGCCTGACACTGTCCTAGTCACCTGCTCTGAAGTCCATCTCCATCTGCCCTCCTATGGTACTGAATTCTACCCTCCAGATGACTAGTTTAGTCATAACCACCAGATTATTGCTTTTGGTTCACATTGAATTTGTGGTTTAAATAATCTCATAGATCTTTATTTCATGAACCAAACCAGAATTAGATCTCTTGCCCTAAATCATTTTTGGAACAATGTGAGCAAGAAGTAAAGAAATACACAAATGAATACAAATAAATATATATTTCGTGCTCAATATTTTTAGTCCCAGTTTGAACCAGACATAACTCTTGCTATACAGTTTATTGAGAACACTTCATATGTTTGGATTATTAATATTATGATGTCATATTTCATAGGTCCCCACAGTGTCACTGCAGTCTCATCACAAAGAACCCTGAAAACTTCATATTTCTGAAATTCTTAATTCTAATCATGATAGCTGGCCCAGAAAATAGAAAATCAGGATTGTTTTAGGCTCCTGACTGTAATTAAAATCCTGATTTTTATGGAAAGGAATGGGGACAATTCGTTCAAAATGATTTTTTATGATAAAAGGGGAAAAGTTGTTAGTTTATTTAGACTTTTAGTTTTTTTAGTGAAAAAAACTGCATTTTGTTTGAAAAATGATGGCTGTTTCCTTTTTCCTTTCCTTATTTTTGAATTTTAGTGTGGTCAAGTCTAACACAAATGATGTGAAAGACTTCTATAAAACTAATTTATCACACTCACCTTGGAAAATTGCCTTTTCTTACAAAACTGTGAAATGGATTGAACTGTAGCATTAAAGAGCAACTACCAGGGAAAAGCACAGAATGAGGTTTGATGTTGATGGTTAAAGGAGTCTGTACTTAATCTCACAAAATGTGCATCTTATTAGAGGTGACACGTATAAATGGTATAAGAAACTTCAGCAGCCCAGATTTGATCATGACGAGCTATGTGAGAGCATTTGGAGAAGAAATGAAAATTCACAATGTTCTGATGAGTGTTAGGAGAAAGAAAGGAGGTCACATAGGATAGATGACATCTAACTGAAATCTAAAACACTAGGTAGAATTTAAATAGAGAACATTATGTGCACATGGGATTACAATATACTTTCTCATGGAGGAGGCCTTCTGAGAGCCCTACATAGTGCTCCCTTTTCTGACCATCCCTTGTTAAGCAGCATGTCAATTTGACCTCATTCAGTTGAGAGGAAGACTAACAACAGAACCAAAGTCAAGCCTAAGGAGAGAGGGTTGTGCAGATGCCCACCTCCCCAGTTTCTATAGTGAGGTCCAAGTCATACAAGACTTCCATTTAATTCTTCATGCACTTGGGCTGTGAACTAATGCAAAAATCCAGGAAATCAAGATTTCAGGCCCCAAACTCAAGGACAAAAGAGCATAGCCATAGGAGGAAAGAGTTCTAGACAAAGTAAATTTACCTGGACATATGGTAATTCCTCAGTTCTGTCCCATCTTCCTAGAAAGGTAAGATGTGTGTTCTTTTTCTTGGAATAACCCAGAAGTTCTTCTCCTTGAATGAAATTTAAACACGTGTGGATGTAGTTGTAAATGATTTGCATGGGAGCTTTTGTTTCCAGTTGAAAAGGAAACAAGGATGTCTGTTTCCAGATGATAATGGAGAAGAAGAGATAATGTCTAGCACTCTATGTGGTCTCATGGACCATGGCTAATCAGGTCAGAGGCAAGTCCAATGAAGCTGCTACCATAAGGGTCTCAGTAAATGCAGTTTTATGGAAATGTGTGATGGATAAGTGGGCAATGTGTCAGTGTCCTACCTTGGCCAAAACCATAGCTCTACTCTTGACTGACAATTCAGGGTAATGATTGCCTTGGAATAGACTTTGGCATTAACAGGTCATTCTTAGTGATAGAAACATATGCATTCCTCCAAGTAGCTTTGGAAATTGAAGACAATGATCAGAGGAGAAGAGCAGGAGAAAGAAAGTGACAGAACTTAAGTAGTGACTTGCAGTTGACAGATTGGTGAACAAGAGTGAATTACAGTTCAGTTCAGTTCAGTCACTCAGCCGTGTCTGACTCTTTGCGACCCCATGGACTGCAGCCCACCAGACTTCCCTGTTCGTCATGTGGGGAGTTAGAAGTTGTATAAGAGGAGGCAGGAGGAAAAGCAGAAGATCTGTATTATTATTGGTCATGTCATGTGTCCCTTTTACAGTCTTGAAAAAAATTGGAATTTTCAATATTTTCTTTGTGCCCCAGCCAATTCTCTCTTCAAAAAGACCAGATTGGAGCAACACCATGGGTATTAAAGTAATATGGTGATACCAAGGTTGACCATTGAAAGCCAACAAATCCCATTCACACTTATATTTCCAGCACACTAAAAGTTATGAGTCTTGTGATGTACTTGATCAGCTCTGCATAGTTTGGACAGCAGGGGTGAAGCAATAAGAATTGGCTCTAAAATTTCCTGTCAAGAGACTAGTGTCATCTTTGTAGGTGGCCAATTGAGTCCTTATAAAAAGATTTGCACTGATGTTGAGTTTCCATTCAGGTATCCAGCCATCCTGATGTTTAAAGACCTAGATGGTTAATGTTTCCTTCATGTGCAAAGCATACTGAGCTCTTTTTCCACATAAATTCATTTGGACCTTGATCAAAATTAAGCTCCAGAATCTGAATCACCTGAGCAGGCAATGGGGCCAATGGCAATATGTTGGAAAGATGAGGTATATTTTCAGAAGTGAGAATTGAAGGTGATGGAAATATCTGTTAGGTTCCTAAACAGTCCAGACTGTAGAGGAAAAACGTCTGGGAGTGAAAGGGGGACTGACTCCTCTTTAAGCAAAGTCAGAGCAGAGCTCCAGGAACATGTATATGGAGAGTGACTGGAATATGAACGCTGGAAAGTACTGAGAAACCTACAAAAGCAACCATCTGCCAACCTAAAATTAAAACTCCTCTGTTTAGTACCCAATAGGAGGGCATGGAGGAGGACATGGCGGGCAACCCCTCTAGTATTCTTGCCTGGAGAATTCCCCCATAGATGGAGGAGCCTGGTGGGCTACTGTCGTGGGGTCACAAAGAGTCGTATGTGACTAAGCACTGGGACAGCCAACTAGACTGATGTCAATGACAAAGAACCATAAATGTGCCACCTAACAAAGCAAGTCAGGATCCACAAGACATTCATAAGATTCCCTGAGTTAGACTCTTCAGTCATGTCTGATTCTTTGCGACACCATTAATTGTGGCCTACCAGACTCCTCTGCCATGGGATTATCCTGGCAAGAATATTGGAGTGGATTGTCATTTCCTCCACCAAGGTATCTTCCCAACCCAGGGATCGAACCCAGGTCTCCAGCATTGCCAGGCAGATTCTGATTCTGGAGTTGTTTGATTGGTTTGATTTGTTTAATGAGAAGCAAAAAAAAAAAAAAAGAAGAAGAAGAAACAAGTGTTGTTCAGGCTGTGCTAGTTTACAGATAATTCTAAAAATGTAAGAATCCTTAGAAGTCCAAATCAAAAGAATAAAGCAAGTTTCATTCCTGGGGTTGGGTCTGCCAGCAACTGAGCTGTCTTGACTGTCTGTGAATTTTCCAGCAGCAAGACCTGTGATATTCCAGGCTAGAGTCAGTGTGCCATGGAGGAAGACAGCAGAAAGAGAACAGAGAAGACAGGGAGATATGAAATCAGCTACAGCCTAGGGACCAGCCTTCATCCATCTTTGCATCTATGGTGCCTAGTGTACCACTCAGCACATCCCTGGGTAGCACACTAGTGTAACACTCACCCAGTGTACTCACAGCAGAGGAACTGTGTGAGCTTTTCAACATCAGCGGGCTCTCAAGAATTTGAGGCAATGTTAGCACACACAAAAAAATGAAAAGTATTTTTGTGCTCTTTGTAGGTGGGGAGCTCTATTTTCCTTACTCATCTGTATCTGACAATGAAGAACAATAGAAACAAATTCATTTATTGAGTTTTTCTGCATGGGGTAGGTAGATTCCCAAGAAGGTATCTGACATATGTTCGCTAGCAGAATGAATAAAGGAATGAACAAATCAAAGAATGAATGAATTTCATTCATCCTCTCCTACATAGTCTTACAGCTACTACAGTGAAAAGAACACTAGGTTTGGAATCAGAACCAGAGTTTCTCCTTTATTTATTCCTCCCACAATTATTAATTGAGCATCTGGCTGACTCTGCTTCTATTACCATGACCTGGTAGGATGCTGGAGCTAGAGTGCAAACAAGACGAAGTTCTTTATTTTTGAGGAGGAAAACACAGCATCATCATCTTCATGAATCACTAACACTAGTCCAGAGAGCACAGAGCTATGTGGAATTGGATAGCTAGGTACTCTTTTGTAAAGAAAAGTTAGGAACGAATTCCTAAAGATGTGACATTTGAACAGAAATCAGCATAATGAGAAGAAGCAAAGTAAAGGTCTTGGGTAAGAGTACTTTATGCAGAAAATACAGGAAGTGCAAAGTCCCTGAAATAGGAAGGAACCAAAGGTAGAAAAACAAGACTGTCTCATTGTGCCTGGGGCATGCCAAGGAAGGGAGCAGAATAAGACATAAGGTCAGAGTGGTAGGTATGGGCTTCTTTCTTTCATCTGGTGGTGAAATAAAAATAACAGCTAACAGTGTCACAAGTTTAGAATGTGTCCATCACTGTTTAGACCATCTTATTTGATCCTCACAACAATCCCAATAAAACAGGTAAGTGATAATTGAAATATTTAACAAGTACATCATAACCATCAACCAATAAAATAATGCCAGCATTAACCACCATGCTGGCCACCTAGTTCAGACTGGCTTACTATCAGGTACTACCATAGCTACTTTCAGGAAACTGAGCTCAGAGATGCGACAATCACCTCAAAATTATACAACTGTCCATTTTAACCCAAAATATATATTGAAATGGGTAAGTAACCTACCTTTGATAAATGCTGCTTATAAGATTCAAGGAATTCTTATATAATGGGAAAATAGGTAATCTGGAGATTGCTATTCATGCTATGGAAAACAGAGCACTGTGCCAGGAATGTAAAACCATAGAACTACGCCTGGTCTGACACTAACCAGCTTTCAGGCTTTGAACCTCTAGCTAGGATAGTGAAAGTATTGAAAGTGTTAGTTGCCCAGTCGTGTCTGACTCTTTGTGACCCCAGGGATTGGAGCCCACCAGGCTCTGTCCATGGAATTCTCCAGGTAAGAATACTGGAGTGGATAGCCATTCCCTTCACCAGGGGATCTTCCCCATCCAGGGATCAAACACAGAACCTCTGCACTGGAGGCAGATTCTTTACCATCTGAACCACCAGGGAAGCCCCAGCATGGATGGTAAGCGCATATATCTCTAGAGCAGGGATTCTCAACTAGGGGTAATTTTATTTCACAAAAGATAATAGGAAATGGTTGGTTGTCATGACTGTTGGTGCAGGGGCTGTTACTGGCATCTAGTGGCATTCCTAGAGGTTAGGCATGCTGCTAGACATCCTACAATACAGAGGACAGCCCCACAGCAAGGAGGTGTTACGACTAAGGTAAAGAAATCCTGTTTTAGAGGCCGGAGAGGTAACAGACATTTTGAGGCGTGTCAGGTGTGGCATCAGGGAGTTGTGGGGGCTGTAACAAATTGTAAAGTACATATACTGAAGACATTTAATATAAAAATATTTATAAACCTATGTAGACTAAAGAGAAAATACATGCAGGTCAATCTCAACCTGCTTTTGACCTAACTGCAGGCCTGGTTACAATGTTCTTTCACAGATAAAAACGAAAGAGTCTTTCAGTCATCCAGAAGTCTATATGTTCATGTGTGTGTGTGTGCGTGCATGCATACATGTGCATGCATGCGCATATGCTCACAAATAGACACACAGATACATATTCATATACATGCCTTGGCAAAAAAGATTTATTTTTTAATTTATTTATTTATTTTTGACTGTGCTGAGTCTTTGTTGCTATACAGACTTCTCATTACTGTGACTTCTTCTGTTGCAGAACACGGGTTCTAGGGCATGCAGGCTTTCGTAGTTGTGGCACACAGGTTCAGTAGTTGCACCTGGCAGTTCTCGAGAGCACAGACTCAACAGTTATGGCACAGGGGTTTAGTTGCTGTGCATGTGGGATCTTCTCCGGCCAGTGATCAAACCAGTGTCTCCTGCATTGGCAGGCAGATTCTTTACCACTGAGCCACCAGGGAAGCCTCCAAAATATTTATTTTTAAATGTTTTCCAAAGGGAGACCCTTCATTGCTTTTAGAATAGTCTTGGTTCTTTGCTTCTTTAACTTGTCAATACTTTCTCCCTGCTTCAATTTCAGCCCCCTTCCTCTTGCTCTGGCTTTAGCAAAGGTGAAGCCCAAATGCTCCACTCCACCCACAAGAGAAACTTCTGGTTTCAGTTTTGATCCCTTCTTGTTACATAAAGACCCCAAGAAGGAGGCTCCCTAGCTTGCATTACTGCTCTAGCCTTTAGAGACAGATAGGCTGGAAAAGACAGGTTGACCCCACGTTTACGATGTGCCCGTGGAGTTATTTATGGTTTGTTTATCCACTCAATGTGGAGCAGTTGTGGCCTATGACTTTCAGCTCCAGGGTGCATTAACAGATCTGGGGAAGAATTGGTAGTGTCAAACTATACAGTTGCACTGGGCTTTGCAGCCTTCCTCTGAAAAGCAAACCCAGCATTAATTCCCAGACACTCAGGCGTAACAGGATTTCTATAAGTTGCCAACTACCCCATTGGCCAACATGGTGGGAGAAAACATGCAACAGGTGAGAGGCCGATGGAATTAGGAGAATAAAGTCCTCTGCTCATCAGGCTCAGAGATGGGAACAAGCATGGCCAGAGTAAAGGTACGGGTGTAGAATGTGAGACATCACCATGATTTCTGAGACAGGCAAACTAAGAGTGAATGAGGCATCAAGGTGAAGTCTCCTAGGTACACACTATTGGAGGGTCAGAGCTGCACCAGAGAAGTGTATTTCTGCACTGCTGTAAATGTATGAATGGATAAATAAATGAATAAGTGAATGAAAGAAATCTTTCCTCTGTGAACTTGGCACTTAAATTTAACTACTTGTTTCATGTCTCTATTTCCTAACATCTTGTTTGATATTCTGTAGGTACAGAGGTTAACCCATAGGCTCCCTATTGTCTATAGTTTATCAGGGAAGATCCAGGTTTTGTAGAACTGGTCAAAGCTATGGTTTTCCAGTAGTCATGTATGGATGTGACAGTTGGACCATAAAGATGGCTGAGTGTCAAAGAATTGATGCTTCTGAACTGTGGTATTGAAGACTCTTGAGAGTCCCTTGGACTGCAAGGAGATCAAACCAGTCAATCCTAGAGGAAATCAATCCTGAATATTCATTGGAAGGACTGATGCTGAAGCTGAAACTTCAATACTTTGGCCACCTGATGTGAAGAAGTGACTCATTAGAAAAAACCCTGATGCTGGGAAAGATTGAAGGCAGGAGGAGAAGGGGACGACAGAGGATGAGATAGTTGGATGGCATTACTGACTCAATGGACATGAGTTTGAGCAAGGTCTAGGAGATGGTGAAGGACAGGGAAGCCTGGTGTGCTACAGTCCATGGGATTGCAAAAAGTCGGACATGACTGAGTGACTGAACAACAAAACAACAGCTTTTGCAGTCTATATTGTTGTATTTGTTTAGGTGCTCAGTCATGTCTGACTCTTTTGTGACCCCATAGACTGTAGCCCGCCAGGATCTTCTGTCCATAGGATTTCCTAAGCAAGAATACTGGAGTGGGTTGCCATTTCCTTCTCCAGAGGATCTTCCTCACCCAGGGATTGAACCCACATCTCTGCACTGCAGGCAGATTCTTTACTGCTGAGCCACTGGAGAAGACCTGTAGTCTATGAAGCCCTCTTAAATAAAATGAACCCCAAATTATAAATGCAAAATTTCTAGATACTCTCTCAGAGCCTTGGAAAAGGCAAGTGTTAGTGAAGGTTCCTGAAACTTAAGTTCACTCATTGGCTGTTTGGTAAATCTACCCTTGCCATTCAGAATGTTTCTCCAGGTATTAGGGGCTTGAGACAACAGGCTGGATCCAGACCTGTTCTCCTCTCCTACCTACCAACTCATGACATCATGTGGATCAGGCTTCATCCCTATTCACCTCCCAAGATGGAAGCCTTCCCCTGCCACAAGGAGCACCCACTCAGCATCCTGGTGGATGGGTCTGGAGAAGGGAGGACTTGTTTGCCTCTTCCATTCATCCATTTGTCCACATTTACAAACAAAACATTGAACTGTACTCTCTATGAGTTAAGCATGTGCTGTGTTGTTGGAATAGGAAGAGAAGAGAATACATACATGTATCCATTTTCTATTGCTGCAGAACAAATTCCTACCAATCTAGCAGCTTAAAACAATACACAATTCTTGTATCACAGTTTTTGTGGGTCAGGAGTTCAAGCACATCTTATCTGGGTCCTCTGCTCAGGCAAGGTATAGGCAGGGCTGCTTTCTCATCTGAATCTAAACTGGGGTAGAATCTACTTCAAGCTCCATCAGGTTGTTGGAAGGATTCATTTTTCTGTATGAGTGAAGGTCTCAGCTCTTGATCCTCTGATCCTTGATCCTCTTGATCCTCACAGTTCCCCCATAACATGGCACTCTGCAGAAGCAGTTTACAACATGGTTGCTTCCTTCCTCAAGGACAGAAGGGGAATTTCTCTGTATAGTTGTCTCAGACAGAATCTTACATAATGAAACATAATCACAAGGGTGACATTTCATTACCTTCATCATTTACATAACCTGATGATGGACCACGCAGAAGCGCGGCCAAGAGGAGCTACCCCACGCCCACGGTCAGGGGCGGCGACCAAGAGGGCCAGGATGAGACAGTGCAGGAGCAGCCGAGAGGAGCTATCCCACGTCCAAGGAGCAGGGGCTGCGTGGGCAAAGGAGGGCTGAGAGGAGCTACTCCACGTTCAAGGTCAGGAGGGCAACCTCGTGACCTGATCCAAGGTAAAGAGCAGTGGCTGCACTTTGCTAGAGCAGCTATGAAGAGATATCCCACGCCCAAGGGAAACACAAGTAAGAGAGCAGGTGTTGCGAGAGGGCATCAGAGGGCAGACAGACTGAAACCACAATCACAGAAAACTAGCCAATCTGATCACAGGACCACAGTCTTGTCTAACTCAATGAAACTAAGCCATGCTGTGTGGGGCCCCCCAAGATGAACCGGTCATGGTGAAGAGGTCTGACAGAATGCGGTCCACTGGAGAAGGGAATGGCAAACCACTTCAGTATTCTTGCCTTGAGAACCCCATGAACAGTATGAAAAGGCAAAATGATACGACACTGAAAGAGGAACTCCCCAGGTCAGTAGGTGCCCAATATGCGACTGGAGATCAATGGAGAAATAACTCCAGAAAGAATGAAGGGATTGAACCAAAGCAAAAACAATAACCAGTTGTGGATGTGACTGGTGACAGAAGCAAGGTCCGATGCTGTAAACAGCAATATTGCATAGGAACCTGGAATGTTAGGTTCATGAATCAAGGCAAATTAGAAGTGGTCAAACAGGAGATGGCAAGAGTGAACGTCAACATTTTAGGAATCAGCAAACTAAAATGGACTGGAATGGGTGAATGTAACTCAGATGACCATTATATCTACTACTGTGGGCAGGAATCCCTTAGAAGAAATGAAATAGCCATCATGGTCAACAAAAGAGTCTGAAATGCAGTACTTGGATGCAATCTCAAAAATGACAGAATGATCTCTGTTCATTTCCAAGACAAACCATTCAATATGACAGTAATCCAAGCCTATGCCCCAACCAGTAACACTGAAGAAGCTGAAGTTGAATGGTTCTATGAAGACCTACAAGACCTTTTAGATCTAACACCCAAAAAAGATGTCCTTTTCATTATAGGGGCCTAGAATGCAAAAGTAGGAAGTCAAGAAATACCTGGAGTAACAGGCAAATTTGGCCTTGGAGCACAGAATGAAACAAGGCAAAGGCTAATAGAGTTTTGCCAAGAGAACGCACTGGTCACAGCAAACACCCTCTTCCAACAACACAAGAGAAGACTCTACACATGGACATCACCAGATGGTCAACACCAAAATCAGATTGATTATATTCTTTGCAGCCAAAGATGAAGAAGCTCTATACAGTCAGCAAAAACAAGAGTGGGAGCTGACTGTGGCTCAGATCATGAAGTCCTTATTGACAAATTCAGACTCAAATTGAAGAAAGTAGGGAAAACCACTAGACCATTCAGGTATGACCTAAATCAAATCCCTATGACTATACAGTGGAAGTGAGAAATAGATTTAAGGGACTAGGTCTGATAGACAGAAAGCCTGATGAACTATGGACGGAGGTTCATGACATTATACAGGAGACAGGGATCAAGACCATCCCCATGGAGAAGAAATGCAAAAATGCAAAATGGCTGTCTGAGGAGACCTTACAAATAGCTGTGAAAAGAAGAGAAGTGAAAAGCAAAGGAGAAAAGGAAAGATATTCCCATTTGAATGCAGAGTTCCAAAAAATAGCAAGGAGAGATAAGAAAGCCTTCCTCAGCGATCAATGCAAAGAAATAGAGGAAAACAACAGAATGGGAAAGACAAGAGATCTCTTCAAGAAAATCAGAGATACGAAGGGAAAATTTCATGCAAAGATGGGCTCTATAAAGGACAGAAATGGTATGAACCTAACAGAAGCAGAAGATATTAAAAAGAGGTGGCAAGAATACACAGAAGAACTATACAAAAAAGATGTTCACGAGCCAGATAATCACGATGGTGTGATCACTCACCTAGAGCCAGACATCCTGGAATGTGAAGTCAAGTGGGCCTTAGGAAGCATCACTATGAACAAAGCTAGTGGAGGTGATTGAATTCCAGTTGAGCTATTTCAAATCCTGAAAGATGATGCTATGAAAGTGCTGCACTCAGTATGCCAGCAAATTTGGAAAACTCAGCAGTGGCCACAGGACTGGAAAAAGTCAGTTTTCATTTCAATCCCTAAGAAAGGTAATCCCAGAGAATGCTCAAACTACCACACAATTGTGCTCATCTCACACACTAGTAAATTAATGCTCAAAATTCTCCAAGCCAGGCTTCAGCATTATGTGAACTGTGAACTTCCAGATGTTCAAGCTGGTTTTAGAAAAGGCAGAGGAACCAGAGATCAAATTGTCGACATCTTCTGGATCATTGAAAAAGCAAGAGAGTTCCAGAAAAACATCTATTTCTGCTTTATTGACTATGCCAAAGCCTTTGACTGTGTGAATCACAACAAACTGTGGAAAATTCTGAAAGACTTGGGAATACCAGACCATCTGACCTGTCTCTTGAGAAACCTATATGCAGGTCAGGAAGCAACAGTTAGAACTGGACATGGAACAACAGACTGATTCCAAATAGGAAAAGGAGTACGTCAAGGCTGTATATTGTCATCCTGCTTATTTAACTTATATGCAGAGCACATCATGAGAAACGCTGGTCTGGAGGAAGCACAAGCTGGAATTAAGATTGTCGGGAGAAATATCAATAACCTCAGATATGCAGATGACACCACCCTTATGGCAGAAAGTGAAGAGAAACTAAAAAGCCTCTTGATGAAAGTGAAAGAGGAGAGTGAAAAAGTTGGCTTAAAGCTCAACATTCAGAAAACTAAGATCATGGCATCTGGTCCCATCACCTCATGGGAAATAGATGGGGAAGCAGTGGAAACAGTGTCAGAGTTTATTTTTTTGGGCTCCCGAATCACTGCAGATGGTGACTGCAGCCATGAAATTAAAAGACGCTTACTCCTTGGAAGGAAAGTTACGACCAACCTAGACAGCATATTAAAAAGCAGAGACATTACTTTGCCAACAAAGGTCTATCTAGTCAAGGCTATGGTTTTTCCAGTGGTCATGTAAGGATGTGAGAGTTGGGCTATAAAGAAAGCTGAGTGCCAAAAATTTGATGCTTTTGAACTGTGGTGTTGGAGAAGACTCTTGAGAGTCCCTTGGACTGTAAGGAGATCCAACCAGTCCATCCTAAAGGAGATCAGTCCTGGGTGTTCATTGGAAGGACTGATGCTGAAGCTGAAACTCCAATACTTTGGCCACCTCATGCAGAGTTGACTCATTGGAAAAGGGATTGGGGGCAGGAGGAGAAGGGGACGACAGAAGATGAGATGGCTGGATGGCATCACCGACTTGATGGACGTGAGTTTGAGTAAACTCTGGGAGTTGGTGATGGACAGGGAGGCCTGGCGAGCTGCGGTTCATGGGGTCGCAAAGAGTCAGACATGACTGAGCGACTGAACTGAACTGAACTGAACTGAAGTGAATGATGGGCATGCCCTCTCGTCACCGTTACCGGATTTTATGGGTTGGAAGCAAGTCCTGGGCCCTTTCAACACTCAGCGGAATTATTTACAGACTGTGGATACCTGGGGTCACCTTACAGTGTCTTTCTCTCTCCACTTTGAAATCTCAGTGAAAGTCGCTCAGTTGTGTCTGACTCTTTGCTGCCCAGGCCAGAATACTGGAATGAGTAGCCGTTCCTTTTTCCAGGGTATCTTCCCAAACCAGGGATTGAACCCAGGTCTCCCACATTGCAGGCAGATTCTTTACCAATTGAGCCAAAAGGGAAGTCCAAGGCGCTTGAAATCTCAATAGACTCTCATTTCAATAGTTTAGAGTACTGGAGCCCACTCTCATTCTAAATATTTGGAAAATTCTTCTGATTAGTTATATTATAATTAAATCTAATCTGTTAATAATTTCATAAAAGAAGAGTAATGCTCCCACATGGTATGAGTTAGGACTCCATGCAATTCTGACTGTCAAGAACATAGCTTATTGCGTGTGTATGTAGATATGCAGATACATCTACATGTCGGATGCAAGAAAAAGAATATATTTAAGTGTTAATGCACAGTAATACAATGAACTCACATACCTCCATTCCAATTTAAGAGATAGACCATTACCAACTTCATTCTATCTACCTGTGTACTTCTTCCTATCTCATCCAAGAGGCAATGACTCTTTTACATTCAGGTGCTATAATTTCCTTGATAATTTCCTTTTGATAATTTTATCATGGGGGAATTTAACAACAACAAAAAAAACCCCACAAAACAACAACAACAAAACTTGTGCACTTTGCTAAATTCTGAACTTTACAGAAATGACAATATATATCACAAAGTTTTCTGCAACTGACTTTTTGCACAGAGGGCTATGTTTCTGAGATTGACCTTTGCTGCTTCATGTAGCTGTAGATCAATCATTTCCACTCAACCTATTTTGTTGTACTGCGCAAAGATGGTGCAAATAAATATGCACTCTTATCCCTACACATTAAGTTCTCTCCAGCTTTTACAATCATGAATAGTGCTACTGTGAACACTGTTTCAAGTCTTCTAGTATACTTACGTGAGAATTTTGTTAGAATATCACCTAAAATTAAAATTACTGGATCTTAGAGACTGCAAATATTCAACTTTACAAAGAATGACAATGATCTTACAAAGTAGTTGTATTAAAGTAGGCTCAACTTTTAAGGGCCCTTTAATCTATTTTAATCCCACCAATGCTTGGTGTTTCAAGACTTCTTAATATCAGCAGTTGAGAAACTTTAAAGGGTATTTCATATTGACCTTAGTTTGCATTTTCTTGGATATTAATAAGACCAATAATTTTATATGCCTATTTGCCATTTTTAATTTCTTCTGTGAAATGCTGGTTCAAATAATTTGCCTGTTTTCTTTTGTTTACACTTTTCTTACTGATTTGTAGAAGTTCTTCACATATTCCAGGGATAAACGTGTGTGAATTCATATGTCAATATAATATATTCTCATAATATGTGACTTGTTTTTCACTTTCTTTATAATATCCTTTAATAAATAGAAATTTTCATTATAGTCAAATGTATTGATCACTTTTTTGAGCTTAGATTTTTTGTATCCTACTTAAGAAATCTTTTCCTAATTCAAAGAATGGGAAAAACAAAGATATTTTCCTTTATATTTTCAGTTTTTTAACTGAAAAAATATATGAATGAATGAAGAGACTAAATATCATTATTTTCATCTTTAGTGATTTATAAGTTCAGTATAATTCCCATTTTAAAAATTTCTAAATGATTATTTAGATACACTGCAAGTTTATTTTAAAATTTATATGGAAGAACACAGAACTATGATTAACTAAGACACTCCAAAATTAAATCACACAATAATTGAATTTACCCTACCATACATCTCTATGCTTATTTTTGTACCAATATAACAATAGGTATCTATACTCAAATACATATGATACATATGTATATAATATATTTACATTCTTATATGTATATATAGACTATAAATAAAATCTATCCATTTATGTAAGTATGTATCACATATACTTAAATTATATATACTTTAAGAATATACTTTTACCATTATACAAAGATATTTATATAACATATAATTACATAGACCCATATATACATAAGTATATATGTCATGTACATGTATAAACCTATATTTAAATCTATGGAATATGTATTGGATTTCATCAAATGGTGTTTTGGCATCTATTGAGATAATTATATGTATATTTCCTAGGCTCAGTTCATGTGGTCAATTACATTTATAGATTTCTGATGTGCAACCACTTGTTTTGTGGAATAAAGTTAATTTTAATGTATCATAATTTTACAGACCATTCAATTTATTTTGTTGATGTTTTGTTTAAACAATTCTACATCCGTGTTTCTGAGATTAACCTGTAATTTTCCTTTTTCTTCCTATCCTTGTCTGGTTTTGAAATCAAGAGTATATTGACCTCATATGTGTAAAATAACTAATGAAAACTTACTGTGTAGCACAGAGAACTCTGCTCAATGGTCTGTCATGACAAAGAAGGGATATATATATATATATATATATATATATATATATATGTTTAGCTGATTCACCTTGCTATACAGTGGAAACTAACAGGACACCATAAAGCAACTAAACCCTAATAGTATAAAAAAAAAAGAGGGGGTTATATTGACCTCATACTGGATCGAAGAAAACTAGAACTGACATTCAGTAAGTACACATCAGCATGCCTGTACCGAATGTTTTTGACTGGCATTGAAATATGATTGTTTAGGACATACTATACTCATTGTCAACAATTTCAAATTATGCCTTGCAGAACCAGCCTACAAAATAATTTGGGTTTGCTGTTTTCTTCACAGGATCATTGCTAACCACAGACTGAATTTTATTAATTTTTATAGAACCCCTGAAGCTTCCTATTTCTTATGAGTCAATTTTGATATTTTTTTGAAAAATTTATTTCATTTAAGTTTACAAACGTATTGCCACAGCATGCTTCATGCTATTATCTTATTTTATATACCTCTGCTATGTGTATACTTATGTTCATTTTTTTATTTCCAGCATTTCACTTGTGTTCTTTCTTTCTCAGTCAGTCTTGGCATAGTTATTTCTCTAAAACCATTAATAAAAGAAGCTTTGTTTGTTGGTCTGTTTCATTTATTTATTTCATTTTTCATTCCATTAATTTCTATTCTTATCTTTATTATTTCCTTTCTTCTACTTCCTGTGATTTATTCTGTTTTCTTTTTTGATGTCTTCATTTAATTACTAGCTCATTAATTTTGAGCTACTGAAGTTACTAAAAGTAACTTTCCATCTTCTTGTAATATAATTATGCTTGGTTATAATGTCCCTTTGTGTTCACTTTTCACTAGATGTTAATTATTGTAAATGTAATTTCATTCTCATTTACTTGTAAGGATTTTCTAAACATTAGCATTACTTCTTTTTGACCCATAAACTATTTTGAGCTTATAAAATTAACAAATATATAGATGTATTTGAATTTATCTTTTGTTAATGACTCCTATCTTAACTTCACTCTGATCAGAGAACATGTCCTATAGATATCTATATAAGAGACATCTGCCTATATTTCTTATATAGCCTAGAATATCCTCAGTTTTTATAAACGTTTCAAATGTGCATCAAATGAATGTATATTGCTACTTTCAGGAAATGTCTTCTATGTTTCAAATCAAGCTTCTTGATTCAATATTCTATATTTTAATATAGTAACATCACCTTTACTAATATTATTTTACTTCTTGACCTATTAGTAGCTGAGAAATGTGTGTTTAAAATCACTTGTAAAGACAATAACCTTGTACTTTTCCCCCTGTAGATGTATCTTATTTTATTTATAGTGAGCATAGCTAACTAGTGTTTGGGCTTCCCCAGTGGCTCAGTGGTAAAGAACCCACCTGCAATACAGAACCCACAGGAAATGTGGGTTTGATCCCTGGGTTGGGAAGATCCCCTGGAGGAGGACATGGCAACCACCCCAGCACTCTTACCTGGAGAATTCCATAGACAGACGAGCCTGATGGCTATAGTCCATAGGATTGCAGAGTCAGACACAACTGTAGCCGACTACAACGCACGCATGCATGCAACTAGGTATTTACAAGTTTATAATTATTATTTGACAATTCTTATGGAATTAAATCTTCTATTATCATGTAGTAACTTTTATTTAAAAATCTTTTTTATTTACAGAATGTAAATATGATATGGTGTGATTTATATAAATTTTAAAAGCTCGAAGATAAGTTTATGAGTATTATGGAAGAGTTTACTTAAATGAGATTTTTTTTCTATTGACCCAATCATGGCTATGTTCCTCAAGCTGAAAATATTCATCCCTAGTTTCCTCAAGCTGAAAATATCCATCCATTCTGAAAAGGTTATCTATATGACAAATCATCTCTAAATCTGTGGCTAGTCTTGATTCTACTTTTTAATGGTACCTTTTGCAGATTTAATGTATAGCATGGTAAAAGCAGTTAACAAGACTATAATATATAGTTGAAATTTGCTAAAAGGATAGCTATTAAATCTTCACAACACGTATACACATACACAAACTCACTTATATACACACAAAATGGTAACCATATAGAGGTAATGAATAGGTTATTTACCTGGATTGTGATAATCATATATATATTTATCTTAAATATACAAAACTGCTATATGTTAAAGGTATTTCAATGAAGTTGGTTTTTTTTTCCCATTTATTTTTATTAGATGGAGGCTAATTACTTTACATCATTGCAGTGGTTCTTGTCATACATTGAAATGAATTAGCCATGGATTTACATGTATTCCCCATCCCGGTCCCCCCTCCCACCTCCCTCTCCACCCCATCCCTCTGTGTCTTCCCAGTGCACCAGGCCCGAGCACTTGTCTCATGCATCCAACCTGAGCTGGTGATCTGTTTCACCCTAGATAATATACATGTTTCAATGCTGTTCTCTTGAAACATCCCACCCTCGCCTTCTCCCACAGAGTCCACAAGTCTGTTCTATACATCTGAGTCTCTTTTTTCTGTTTTGCATATAGGGTTATCGTTACCATCTTTCTAAATTCCATATATGTGTGTTAGTATACTGTAATGGTCTTTATCTTTCTGGCTTACTTTGCTCTGTATAATGGGCTCCAGTTTCATCCATCTCATTAGAACTGATTCAAATGAATTCTTTTTAATGGCTGAGTAATATTCCATGGTGTATATGTACCACAGTTTCCTCATCCATTCGTCTGCTGATGGGCATCTAGGTTGCTTTCATGTCCTGGCTATTATAAACAGTGCTGCGATGAACATTGGGGTGCACGTGTCTCTTTCTGATCTGGTTTCCTCGGTGTGTATGCCCAGGAGTGGGATTGCTGGGTCATATGGCAGTTCTATTTCCAGCTTTTTAAGAAATCTCCACACTGTTTTCCACCACCAACAGTGTAAGAGGGTTCCCTTTTCTCCACACCCTCTCCAGCATTTATTGCTTGTAGACTTTTGGATAGCAGCCATCCTGACTGGTGTGTAATGGTACCTCATTGTGGTTTTGATTTGCATTTCTCTGATAATGAGTGATGTTGAGCATCTTTTCATGTGTTTTTTTTTTGCCATCTGTATGTCTTCCTTGGAGAAATGTCTGTTGAGTTCTTTGACCCATTTTTTGATTGGGTCATTTATTTTTCTGGAGTTGAGCTGGAGGAGTTGCTTGTATATTTTTGAGATTAATCCTTTGTCTGTTGCTTCGTTTGCTATTATTTTCTCCCAATCTGAGGGCTGTCTTTTCACCTTGCTTATAGTTTCCTCTGTTGTGCAAAAGCTTTTAAGTTTCATTAGGTCCCATTTGTTTATTTTTGCTTTTGTTTCTAAAATTCTGGGAGGTGGGTCATAGAGGATCCTGCTGTGATTTATGTCGGAGAGTGTTTTGCCTATGTTCTCCTCTAGGAGTTTTATAGTTCTGGTCTTACACTTAGATCTTTAATCCATTTTGAGTTTATTTTTATGTATGGTGTTAGAAAGTGTTCTAGTTTCATTCTTTTACAATTGGTTGACCAGTTTTCCCAGCACCACTTGTTAAAGAGGTTGTCTTTTTTCCATTGTATGTCCTTGCCTCCTTTGTCGAAGATAAGGTGACCATAGGTTCGCGGATTTATCTCTGGGCTTTCTATTCTGTTCCATTGATCTATATTTCTGTCTTTGTGCCAGTACCATACTGTCTTGATGACTGTGGCTTTGTAGTATAGTCTGAAGTCAGGCAGGTTGATTCCTCCAGTTCCATTCTTCTTTCTCAAGGTTACTTTGGCTATTCGAGGTTTTTTGGATTTCCATACAAATTGTGAAATTATTTGTTCTAGTTCTGTGAAAAATACCGTTGGTAGCTTGATAGGGATTGCATTGAATCTATAGATTGCTTTGGGTAGTATAGCCATTTTGACAATATTGATTCTTCCAATCCATGAACACGGTATATTTCTCCATCTGTTTGTGTCCTCTTTGATTTCTTTCATCAGTGTTTTATAGTTTTCTATGTATAGGTCTTTTGTTTCTTTAGGTAGATATACTCCTAAGTATTTTATTCTTTTTGTTGCAATGGTGAGTGGTATTGTTTCCTTAATTTCTCTTTCTGTTTTCTCATTGTTAGTGTATAGGAATGCAAGGGATTTCTGTGTGTTCATTTTATATCCTGCAACTTTACTGTATTCGTTGATTAGCTCTAGTAATTTTCTGATAGAGTCTTATAGGGTTTTCTATGTAGAGGTTCATGTCATCTGCAAACATAGAGAGTTTCACTTCTTCTTTTCCTATCTGGATTCCTTTTACTTCTTTTTCTGCCCTGATTGCTGTGGCCAACACTTCCAAAACTATGTTGAATAGTAGTGGTGAGAGTGGGCACCCTTGTCTTGTTCCTGATTTCAGGGGAAATGCTTTCAATTTTTCACCATTGAGGGTGATGCTTGCTGTGGGTTTGTCATATATAGCTTTTATTATGTTTTTATTCCTGCTTTCTGGAGAGTTTTAATCATAAATGGATGTTGAATTTTGTCAAAGGCTTTTTCTGCATCTATTGAGATAATCATATGGTTTTTATCTTTCAATTTGTTAATGTGGTGTATTACATTGATTGACTTGCGGATATTAAAGAATCCTTGCATTGCTGGGATAAAGCCCACTTGGTCATGGTGTATGATTTTTTTAATATGCTGTTGGATTCTGTTTGCTAGAATTTTGCTAAGTATTTTTGCATCTATGTTCATCAGTGATATTGGCCTGTAGTTTTCTTTTTTTGTGGAATCTTTGTCTGATTTTGGAATTAGGGTGATGGTGGCCTCATAGAATGAGTTTGGAAGTTTACCTTCTTCTGCAATTTTCTGGAAGAGTTTGAGTAAGATAGGTGTTAGCTCTTCCCTAAATTTTTGGTAGAATTCAGCTGTGAAGCCATCCGGTTCTGGGCTTTTGTTTGCTGGAAGATTTCTGATTACAGTTTCGATTTCCTTGCTTGTGATGGGTTTGTTAAGATCTTCTATTTCTTCCTGGTTGAGTTTTGGAAAGTTATACTTCTCTAAGAACTTGTCCATTTCTTCCAAGTTGTCCATTTTATTGGCATAGAGCTGCTGGTAGTAGTCTCTTATGATCCTTTGTATTTCAGTGTTGTCTGTTGTGATCTCTCCATTTTCATTTCTAATTTTGTTAATTTGGTTCTTCTCCCTTTGTTTCTTAATGAGTCTTGCTAATGGTTTGCCAATTTTGTTTATTTTTTCAAAAAACCAGCTTTTAGCTTTGTTGATTTTTGCTATGGTCTCTTTAGTTTCTTTTGCATTTATTTTTGCCCTAATTTTTAAGATTTCTTTCCTTCTACTAACCCTGGGGTTCTTCATTTCTTCCTTCTCTAGTTGCTTTAGGTATAGAGTTAGGTTATTTATTTGACTTTTTTCTTGTTTCTTGAGGTAGGCCTGTAATGCTATGAATCTTCTCCTTAGCACTGCTTTTACAGTGTCCCATAGGTTTTGGGTTGTTGTATTTTCATTTTCATTTATTTCTATGCATATTTTGATTTCTTTTTTGATTTCTTCTATGATTTGTTGGTTATTCAGAAGCGTGTTGTTTAGCCTCCATATGTTTGAATTTTTAATAATTTTTTTCCCGTAATTGAGATCTAATCTTACTGCACTGTGGTCAGAAAAGATGACTGGAATGATTTCAGTTTTTTTGAAATTACCAAGACTAGATTTATGGCCCAGGATGTGATCTATTCTGGAGAAGGTTCCGTGTGCACTTGAGAAAAAGGTAAAGTTGATTGTTTTGGGGTGAAACATCCTATAGATGTCAATTAGGTCTAGCTGGTCCATTGTGTCCTTTAAAGTTTGTGTTTCCTTGTTCATTTTCTGTTTAGTTGATCTATCCATAGTTGTGAGTGGGGTATTAAAGTCTCCCACTATTATTGTGTTACTATTAATTTCCTCTTTCATACTCGTTAGCGTTTGCCTTACATATTGCGGTGCTCCTATGTTGGGTGCATATATATTTATAATTGTTATATCTTCTTCTTGGATTGATCCTTTGATCATTAGGTACTGTCCATCTTTGTCTCTTTTCACAGCCTTTATTTGAAAGTCTATTTTATCTGATATGAGTATTGCGACTCCTGCTTTCTTTTGGTCTCCGTTTGCGTGGAATATTTTTTTCAGCCCTTCACTTTTAGTCTGTATGTGTCCCTTGTTTTGAGGTGGGTCTCTTGTAGACAGCATATATAGGGGTCTTGCTTTTGTATCCATTCAGCCAGCCTTTGTCTTTTGGTTGGGGCATTCAACCCATTTACATTTAAGGTAATTGTTGATAGGTATGGTCCCGTTGCCATTTATTTTGTTGTTTGGGGTTCATGTTTATACCACCTTTCTGTGTTTCCTGTCTAGAGAAGATCCTTTAGTATTTGTTGAAGAGCTGGTTTGGTGGTGCTGAATTCTCTCAGCTTTTGCTTGTCTGTAAAGCTTTTGAGTTCTCCTTCATATCTGAATGAGATCCTTGCTGGGTAGAGTAATCTAGGTTGTAGGTTATTTTCTTTCATTACTTTAAGTATGTCCTGCCATTCCCTTCTGGCCTGAAGGGTTTCTATTGATAGATCAGCTGTTATCCTTATGGGAATCCCTTTGTGTGTTATTTGTTGTTTCTCCCTTGCTGCTTTTAATATTTGTTCTTTGTGTTTGATCTTTGTTAATTTGATTAATATGTGTCTTGGGGTGTTTCACCTTGGGTTTATCCTGTTTGGGACTCTCTGGGTTTCTTGGACTTGGGTGGCTATTTCCTTCCCCATTTTAGGGAAGTTTTCAGCTATTATCTCCTCGAGTAACTTCTCATGACCTTTCTTTTTGTCTCCTTCTGGGACTCCTATGATTCGAATGTTGGGGCGTTTCACATTGTCCCAGAGGTCCCTGAGGTTGTCCTCATTTCTTTTGATTCTTTTTTCTTTTTTCCTCTCTGCTTCATTTATTTCCACCATTTTATCTTCTAACTCACTTATCCTATCTTCTGTCTCTGTTATTCTACTCATGGTTCCCTCCAGAGTGTTTTTGATCTCATTTATTTCATTATTAATGTTTAATTGACTCTTTTTTATTTCTTCTAGGTCCTTGTTAAACATTTCTTGCATCTTCTCAATCTTTGTCTCCAGGCTATTTATTTGTAACTCCATTTTGTTTTCAAGATTTTGGATCATTTTTATTATCATTATTCTAAATTCTTTTTCAGGTAGATTCCCTATTTCCTCCTCTTTTGTTTGACTTGGTGGGCTTTTTTCATGTTCCTTTACCTGTTGGGTATTTCTCTGCCTTTTCATCTTGTTTAGATTGCTGTGTCTGGAGTGGGCTTTCTGTATTCTTGTGGTCTGTGGTTCCTTTTTATTGTGGAGGTTCCACCCAGTGGGTGGGGTTGGATGATTGGTTTGTCAAGGTTTCCTGGTTAGGGAAGCTTGTGTCAGCGTTCTGGTGCGTGAAATTGGATTTCTTCTCTCTGGAGTGCAATGGAGTGTCCAGTAATGAGTTTTGCGATGGGTCTATGTGTTAGGTGTGACTTTGGACAGCCTGTATGTTGACACTAAGGTCTATGTTCCTGTGTTGCTAAAGAATTTGCATGATATGTCTTGTACTGGAGCTTATTGGCTCTTGGGTGGTGGCTGGTTTTGGTGTAGGTATGGAGGCTTTTGGATGGTCTCTTATTCCTTAATGTTCCGTGTAGTCAGGAGTTTTCTGGTTTTCTCAGGTTTTGGGCTTAAGTCTCCTGCCTCTGGATTTCAGTTTTATTCTTCCAATAGTCTCAAGACTTCTCCAACTATACAGCACTGATAATAAAACTTCTAGGTTAATGGTGAAAAGATTCTCCACCGTGAGAGACAGCCAGAGAGGTTCACAGAGTTACATGAAGAATAGGAGAGGGAGGAAGGAGATAGAGGTGAGCAGGCGGAGAAAAAGGGGACTCAAGAGGAGAGAGACAGATCTACGCAGTTATCTGTTCCCAAAGTGTTCTCCGTAGCCCAGACACCCACAAAGATTCACAGAGTTGGATTGGGAAGAGAAGGGGAAAGGAGGAAATAGAGGTGTTCTGAGGTAGAAAACAGAGAGTCAAAAGTGGGAGAGTAATCACCACACTCCTGAATAGAAATGGGAACTGAATATTGGATTCTTAAATGTCCAAAATTTATATCACATACTGAAAAATAAAGATTAAAAATCTAGTGTAGAGGTTAGACTCTTTGAAATACAATATTTAAAAACAAAAACAAAAACACAAAAAAAAATTTAGAAATGTATATGAAGTTCGGTTTAAAAATAGGATTTCTCTCTCTCTTTTTTTTTGGCAAGGTTATAGTGAAATGAAAATGAAAATTAAGGAATAATAGAGGAGTATTAGAGGACTTTAAAAGGAAATAGGAGAGAAAAACTAGAAAAAGAAAAAAAAATTTTTTTCCCTAATTAAAAAAATCGTAAAAATATATGAAAGTTGAGGAGTAATGGGGGAGTAATAGGGAATTTTAAAAGAAAATAAAAGATAAAAAATAAAAAATAATTTAAAAAAAGGAAAGAAAAAACAATTTTTTTTAATTAAAAAAATATTTATATACATATATATCTAGGAATTTCTTTGGAGCTGTTGCGGTCAGTGTGGGTTCAGTTCAGTTTCAGATAGCTCCACTTTCCAGCTTACACTTCTCGATATCTATAGGCCCCTTCCGGTGTAGTCGGTGTTACCTTCAGGGATTTTAATCTGTTGCACTGGTTCTTTCTGAAGCGGTTCCCTTTGTTTATTTAGCTTCTGTTTGCTGTCTCTTTGGTGTCTAATTTCCGCCCTGACACAGGCGGGCGGAGGTGATCTCTTATTTAGGTTCTCTAGTTCAGTTCAGTCCTGCTACAGGGAGGGCGGGGCGCTGCAGACAGATACCGCTCTGTGTGGATAGCGCTCACCGTGTTCCGGCCACACTGGGTTTGCCCCGCTCACGGGTGTCAGTGCTTTCCCCGTCTACACTGCTCAGGCTCCCGGCTGCTCTATATGTAGCGGGCCCTGCGTTGAGTACGGTTCCAGTTTTCGGGTACTCCACAAAAGCGCAGATTCGGTTGCGCCTGCGTTTTGTGCCTTCCCCGGCCTGAGCGGTTCAGGCAGCCAGAGGCTTGGGCGCACTCTCCCCGGGTGCGGCGCGCCTTTTCCCTCCGCAGCGAGCAGCTCAGGCAGCCAGAGGCTTGGGCGCACTCTCCCCGGATGCGGCGCGCCTTTTCCCTTTGCGTCGAGTGGCCCAGGCAGCCAGAGGCTTGGGCGCAATCTCCCCGGGTACGGCGCGCTTTTTCCCTCCGTGGCCCCAGCGTACGCCGCCAGTCGGGTCTCAGGAAGTCTTTAGATAGGAACCGGGCGCCTGTTTGCAGTGTGGGAGGGGGTGGCTTCTCAGGGGCTGAGTTTGCCCTTTTCCCCTCCCCCCTGCCTCCTACCTCTAGCGGGGATGGGCCGGCTCTTCTCTGGAGTTTCTCAGTCCCTTTGTTTTGCAAACCACTGGCAGTGTATTCGGGCCGGTTAATTTTGACCCTTGCTATCCCACAGTTTAAAAAAGCTCCCTCCGATTGCTTTCAGGGTCTTCGGGCCGGTTCTTACCCTAAGCAATGCCGCCCGCTCCTCTCCGTTCCGCCCCGGCTTGTTGCTGGCGGGTACGGGCGTCTCTGAAGTTTTTAAAAAGGCATATACATACAAAAAGAAAGACTGATAAATTCAATAACATTTTAAATGATTATTTCTCAAAATATAATAATACTTTTTTTTTTTAGTTTTTAGATGTTTGTCAAAGGATTTTAGTAGTTTTTCTGCCATGTCTTTTTCCATTCCTTCATTTTTCATTCTTTCATTTTCAGGCATTTCATTTTCTTATATTTCAGATGAGTTTCTTTAAAGAGTATCATTAAATATTTTTTAAACTTCAGTAAGTAGACTCTGTCTTTTAACAGTTAGGTTTAGTCTAGTCAAATTATTGAAATTGTTAGAATGTATTGTTTCTACCATCTTCATTTTACTACTTTCTTGTTCACTTTTTTATGTGTTTACTTTTTTCCTTCACCCTCTTACCACATCTTCATTCTGCCTTCCTATCTTTTAATATATTTTCTTAACGCTCCTTGTCTCTTTCCATTGCATTCTGGGTAATTTGTTCATACATATCTTCCAGCTCTATAATTTCAGTTTGTGCTTCATATGTTGTGTTCCCATACACTGAGCATTCAACTTTGATGATTTTACTTTTTAAATTTATGGGGTTTGTGTGTGTGTGTGTGTGTGTGTGTGCACTGTGGTTACTTTTTAAGATAAGAGAAGAAATCAAAATAAAGAACAATTTACTGAAGGCTGACTGAGACCACAAATAATCACAAAGATGAGGAATTAAATCAATATTTGTATTCATTAAAGGACTAACTCTACTTGTATAACACTTTTTCCCTGCAAATTTTGGCTGAAGACTTATTGATTGCATCTTCCTATGGTGGTAATTTTGTAAATCATTTTCTATAGAGAGAATTAAAAATGTTAGTTCTACCAGAATAGATTAAATTTTTTATTGATAGTTTAGAAATGATTGTTTTATTTATCATTTTATGTTCTATTTGTATCTTTCCCAAGTCTTCCCAGTTATCTTTATCATCTCTTCTTGTTTCTCTATTCTGTTTGAGATGTCCAATAAAGAAAACTGGATTTTTGCATGAGGTATGGAGGATGTAATTTGGTTCTGAAATGGGACATATTCATAATATCTCCTTTTCTTTCAAGTACTTTAGATGCTTTATGGATTTTCACCACTCCACAGTTTTGTATACTCCAAACCTAATGTAAGGCATGACTCTCTGTGAACTATTATTAGCACTAATAGTAATCCTTTGGCCTTCCCAGGTAGTGATAGTGGTAAAGAATCTGCCTGCCAATGCAGCAAATGCAAGAGACATGTGTTCGATCCCGGGGTAGGGAAGACCCCTGGAGAAGGAAATGCAACCCAATCCAGTATTCTTGCCTGGAAAATTCCACAGACAGAGAAGCCTGGCGTACTATACAGACCATGGATCACAAAGAGTCAAACATGACTGAGCACACACTGTGCTAATAATAATCTTTTAATAAAAATAAAGTGCTAGAGTTCATCTCATTCATCTTCCTCCTTCATAGCCAGCTACCAGATAAGCAGGGGCTTCCCCGGTGGCTCAGCAGTAAAGAACCCACCTGCAATACAGAAGTTGCAGGTTCAACCCTGGATTGGGAAGATCCCCTGGAGAAGGGCATGGCAACCCACTCCAGCATTCTTGACTGGAGAATCCCATGGACAGAGGAGCCTGGTGGGTTTCAGTCCACAGGGTCACAAAAGTCAGACACGACTGAAGCAACTTGGCACACATGCACCAGACAAGTGGAATATTCTCTTGATGTCAGTTATCTACAGAATTATTATTTAATTTGCCTATAGTTGCCCTTGGGCAAGCCTAAGCCCAAAGACAGACTGATGGCCCCCTGTTCTTCACCCCAACCAATTAGGCACAGTTCACATTACTGCCCTACACCCTAGCTCAGATCTTATCCAGAAGCCCGAGAGAAATGCCACGCAGCCCCACTCAGTGACAAGACCATTGTCCCAGGGTGTTAACTTAGAAGTGATTGTTGCCAACTGAAAACTCCCCCCCCCCCCCAAATTATCACCATGTTGACTTTTGTTACTAAACTGATATCCCCATCTGGACTTGTAGAAAATCATCAGAAGAAGAGAATGTGAATGTGCTGCTAAGGATGGGAATGGGAGAAGGAATTCTTTCCTCCACAGTCTACATTTCTCCTCAGCCCTTAAGAAAGCATTTTCTCTATGTGATAGTGTTTAATGTTTACAACATCCCTATGAAATAGATACTGTTACTACTTTACTTCTATCTTATGGGTGCGGCATTTAAAGCTTAAAAATGTTCAATTACTTGCCCAGGGTCACATAATTGGAAAGTTGCAGAGGTGGGGTAAAGACAGCTGCTTTCTTGTTTTATATTATCTATATTTACAACAGCTCTGTGAAGCAGGTCTTGGTCTCATTGTGCAGTGAGGAAACCAAAGCACAGAGAAACTGGGTAACTTGCGCAATATCACACAGCTAACTATATGGCGGAGCAGAGAAGGACGCCGGAGCAGCCTGAGTAGAGAAATGCTGCTCTTCACCAGAGTGTGCTCCTCTGTCTTCATCTGCCAATAAAACTAGAAGATGTGGTGAGAGTGGTGTTTGCATCTCACTTTCTTTTTTGTTCTATATAATCATCCAGTATTAATAAATCTCTGTTGCTGCCCAGTCCTCTACCTGAGGCTTTTATTTATATTAATATATACTTTCAGAGAATAAAGTTAGTACAGAGTGAGAAGAAACAAATAGTGGTGTAGTCTGGAAATGAGATGGATAGAGATGTTTATTAGCATCAAAATTCAGGAGAACCTCCTTCTGATGTATAGCTGAGACTTTCTGTGTGTTCTTTTATGTGTCAAAGAGGGAAGTGTCCATTCTCTATTACTTAGAACAGGCTTTCTCAACTCTAGCACAACTGACATTTTGGACCAGGTAATTCTTTGTTGTCTAGGGACATCATCTGCATTGTAAGATATTGACCAGCATCTCTAGGCTCCACTGACTATATGCTAATAGCATCCTACCCACTCCAGTTGGAATCAAAAACATCTCCAGGAATTCCCTGTCAGTCCAGTGGCTAGGACTCAGAGCTTTCACTTCCATGGCCTGGGTTCAATCCCTGGTCATGGAACTAAGACCCCACAAGCCAGATGGTGTGGCCAAACAAAAAACCAAAAAAAAAATTTCGTAACCATTACCAAATGTCCCATGGGGAACAAAATCAAATCACCTCTAGTCAAGACTAACTAATTTAAAGAATCTCAGAGAACAAACCTGAAATAATTCCTCTGCCTCCAAAATTAGACACTGCTTGTACTGAGTTGGTTAGATTGAACAAGGGGCCTCAAGAAGGGATCTTGGCTGGAGTGAGAGAGTACCCTGAACCAGAGCTGAGTCACAGCCCAGTGTACCCATGCCCTTTTCTTAGTAAGGAAAAGGAGATGAAGGAACTGAAAGGATAGCCAGAGACCACAGGTGTGTTCTGAAGATTCAACTTCAGAGAAGTTAGAGTGGGTTGGAACAAATGTTTAGTAATATGGGGGGAGGGTGACACCTCTTATTTACTGAAATATCATATACTTATATCATTTAATCCTCATGGTAACCTGGTAAAGGATGTACAGTTTATAATTTGTTTTACAGGTTAGGAAAGGAATGTGAAAGGTGATGAAAGACTAGCCTAAGACTATAAAGTGAAGGAGCTAGAACGGATGACAGAGTTGTCTGATTCAAATGTCTATGTTCTTTTCAATGTACCCCAAGGCTATAAAGAGAACTCTCCGGAGATGATGTGAAACTATTAACATTACACTGTCCTTTCATTCATTCATTCGTTTAACAAAATATATGCACACCTACTCTGTGAAGATATTTTGGTATCCACCAAGGATACCAAGATAAATAAGATCTGGTATCCCAACCTCACAGATCTTATAATAGCGGGAGAAATATGTATTTAAAATATTTCAGTGCACCATGCTAAATACACCAAAGAAAAACGCGTGCAGAGGTCACTGTAAAAACATAGAAGAAGGAACCCTAATGCAGCCTTGAGAGTGTCATGGGAAGGGTCTTGGGGAGGGCTTCATGAAAGAGATGGCATGGGAGCTGGGTCCAGGGATGCTAGAAGTTGAGATTTGTCCAAGGAAATGGCAGAAATTTCATAATTTACCATTAAAAATCAGCTTCTACAATATGCAGTTTGGATCTAATGACAGAAAAGAGCAATAAAATTTTGAGTTAAAGGAATGACAGCATGTTGGGCTGAGGTGTCACTTCTATAGAGAAGTAGGAGGAGTGATTGCCATTTGTATTACCCAGGCTTCTTCCAAAAATAGAACCAATGAGGGAAAAGAGAGAAGGGGGGAGAGATTTTAAGGAATTGCTCACATAATAATAGTGGTTGACAAATACAAAAATCTGTTGTGGGAGAGGAACTTCAGCAGGCTGAAAATTCAAGTAAAATTTGATGTTGCCATCTTAAGTCTGAATTCCCCATAAGACTCAGCGGATAAGGAAACTCAAGAAGAGTTTCTGCTTTACAGTCTTGAGGTAGAATTTGCTCTTCTTTGGGAAACTTCAATTTTTATTCTTAAAGGTTTTCCTTCAGCTGATTGGATGAGGCCCACCCATGTTATGGAGCATAATCTGCTTTATTGAAAAGTCTATTGATAGAAATTTTAGTCACATCTATCCACTTCTAAACTGATGTTTGACCAAGCAACTAAGTAATAGCCTAGTCAAGCTCACAGATTAAGTTAACCAGCCTACCACTGAGTTTAGTATCACACTTTAGTACAGTCTTGCAGTCATAAATCCTGGTATGCCTTAGCCCTAAATCAGATCCCTAAAGGAGATAGAGGAATTCTTAAGGTTTTGGCGATTCGATACTCACTGTAAATGTGCAAAAGAGCTTGCTTTTTAATGAACCCTAAGGTAAGTTTTTTCATAAAATGACAAATTATGTAGTGATACTTTAGTCTGAGGAAACAGTCAAGTGTTTCTAAAGTCAAATACTAAAAAGTCTTGACTTGAATCATGTGTATGTATGAACTTGTGTTTATTCATTCTTGTTTCTTAACTGACAAAAAGATAAAGCTTTTTCATTCAGATCTAAGACCAGTATATAGTGTGCATGTGTATATACATGCACATAATGTCCATGATCAGGATTTGTTGATTACATCAGGACTATCAGTTCCATTTTTGAACAGTGAAACTGTCCAAGAAAGAAGCCTAAATGAAGGAGTATGTAAGATTATCACCCTGGAATTTACTGTCACCTTTTGATCTTTTCATTAAAAAATGCATTTATAAAGAACATATCAGATTCTTAGCCAGAAGTCTTTAATTTAGTAGCCAGTTAATTTATTGCAGAATCCACATATTTGAAAGGCAATGACAAATCTAAAATGAATCAGTCAGTAGGAAAAAGATTTTCCCCCCAAAGTTCACAGAAAAGAGTGTCAGAAGTCTATGAGAAATGGCAGACATATCCAAACTAAGTTTGATTACAAAAGCAAGAACTTCACTCTGGTTCTGTAAAATGAGGGGGTGAGGGGCTGGAAAGAACATGATAAATTATTCAGGTTTAAGAGACAGTGATAAAAATGTAAATGAAACACTGTCACTGAATCTTTGCACCAGCTGAATAAATTCAGACTAGAAGCTGAATCAGCATCTTGCCTCTAATGAAAACCAATTGAAAGCACAAAGACGGAAAGAAGAAAACCTCAGAAGCTCTTTGGAAATGACAGATAAATTGATTAAGCATAACTACAACCTTAAGATGAAACAGTTTTACTGATATTTACGGCAGACCAGAGAATCCTTCCAACTCACTTCAAATGGAAACACTTGTAATCAAAGAATCAGGTCTTGCTTAAGCCCCAAAGTGATTATTACTTCATTAATTATGGTCATGTCTGCTCTTTCATTGTGAGCACATTTAATCTTTTCCCAAGAGCAGTACATTAGCCTCATTTCATCTTTAATCATTAGATCCCTTCCCAAGGATATTCTCTGCAGTGTGCATCCAACAACTCTATATACCAAGCTGACTGCCAACATCAGTCCTGTGCTTGGCCTAACATTATAGTTTAGGATGCAAAATATAGAAAAACCTCTCCACTTGGCAATGGAATAAAAACAAATTTTTTCATATCTTTTTTCAAACAGATCAAGAGGTAGGGTATAAATGTGAGTGAATGTATTTTTCTTGTACAGCTCAGTGATTAAAAGCATGGGTTTAGAATCCGGGCTGTCTGGGTTCAAAGACAGGCCCACCACTCAGAAAAGCCAGCTGCTCAACTTCCCTCAGCCTTTCTTATCTCTAACACAGGGATAATTACAGGGTTTGTTGTGAGGATTAAATGAGTTAAAACATGTAAAGGGCTTAGGACATGTCTGGTGCATAGTAAGTGCTCAATAAATGTTAGTTCTTATTAATATTGTGCTTACATTAAACATATGCCACCCACTTAGGGGTTAGACAAATGGTTTGTGTGCTTAATAGAAAAATCACCAGCCAGTCCACTGAGCTGATCATGTGCCTCTTTTTAACAGTACAACCCTGTCTGCCCATTTTTATGCATGGATAGAATTACATGGATAATGACTGATGTCCATATTTACTCCCAATTTGGCTATAAGCCCTTAGGAGACATTTTAATGTCATGGTGTAGTGAAAATTATAAAACTCTGTTGAGATACCCCCTACACATAAATAAGGGAATTCTCTGTACTTTTTGCTCAATTTTGCTGTGAACCTAAAAGTACTCTAAAAAAAAGAGTCTATCTAAAATTTTAAAATTCTATCAATATCAGATAATAAAACTGATTAATGAGCCACTCACAAATATCCACTGGGAAGTACCCATGTGCCCAGAACCATGCCAACCATGATAAGACAAAAAAAGAACCAGAAAACAATCTAAAACCTTCTAGACATTGACAATTGTTTAGGGAGAAAAAGGTTTATCCAGAACTACCAAAAGATTAAGCTATTATGTGAATTATATAATTACAGACAGTTAGACAATAAGCTAACATATCATAATATGCTATTTGTGGGTTGAGAACTTTCTGCAAAGGAAAATGAAGGGTGATGAATCTGGACTTGGGACCCATATGTTGGGAGTGGTGGATATGCATAAACCTTCTAACTCTATCTCCCACCATCAAGTAAAATTTCCTGGGCTCTACATCCTTGCTCATCCTTATTTTTAACTTCTATTTAACTAGATTGAAGGGGGGGGGGGAACTCTTTCCATGACAAAATGGTGTTCTGCAGGAATGTTGACAGCTTCTTACCCACTTCATCTTTGCATGTGGCTCAGGGTAGTATCCTCCATGATTAGCAAGGATAAGAGCCTCCCTCATGGCGAAACTGCCTGCAATGCAGGAAACCCGGGTTCAATCCCTGGGTCGGGAAGATCCACTGGAGAAGGAAATGGCTACCCGCTCCAGGATTCTTGCCTGGAGAATTCCATGGACAGAGGAGCCTGGTGGGCTACAGTCCATGGGGTCACAAAGAGACAGACACAATTGAATGACTAACACTCTTGCCATAAGCCGCAGTCTGCATTGTCACCAAGCCCGCACCCACCCCGACTGCATCCTGTAGTCCATCGTGTGCTAACTCCCATTCCTCTCCTCCATGACTCATGTGTCTCCTTGGCTGTCTCCAAAGCCATCAGAGGAAGGTAAATGTCACCCTTAAACTATATCACATGGCGTCAGTGGGGAGTGGATATGACCCGTTTACATACCATTGTTTCCTGTAACCAGGATTTGGTTCCTGGCCCCGCCCTCCACAGTCACACCAGAGGGCACAGAACAGGCCTGGCTTGTAGCCTGTGTACCTATGTATCTGGAGGAAGGATCCCATTTAGGCCTGGGCATGTTTGCTTTTCTTTTTAAACCAATTTATTGATAAGTCAGTAACATAAGTAGTTCAGGGAAATTCATAAAAAGTCTTCCTCCTTGCCACTGCTCAGTAGCACTGTCTACTTTCTCTCTATCAAAAAGCTGGTCCTCTTTGTCCAAACATTTCTGGTCCGGAAAGACAACCTGCCTGGGCTAATTCGTCAACTGTGGTTTTTAGTCACTGGGAGAGATGGGCTGGACTTACTTCCTTTGTGCGAAATTCCTGGCTGAGTGACCTCACCTTTGAATGAACTAGGTCATAAATTGTACCAAAGTTGTTGTTTTTTTTTTCCTGCTAGTGCACGTCCATTCTGAGCCCAAAGCACTGTGCTAGGTGCTGGGTAAGGATTTAAAAAAATAAGTCGTGTATAATTCTTGCCCTCGTGTTGATGAGAATTTAGTGTTACTATAGGATTAGTAGGAAGTGCAAACAAGGATATCATTATTTTAATATAAGGCAGAAATCCAGGTAGATACCTTAAGAGAAGTTTTGAAATCCATAGGCAAAGAGAGCAGCGTAAGCAAAAGCACAGATGCAGAAGAGGTCAGAGGTATTTGCAGGCCAATGAGCAGAAGTGGATGGAGGTCATGGTCACTAAAAAGATGGTCACTGCACAGGTGTAAAGAACAGACTTTTGGACTCTGTGGGAGAAGGCGAGGGTGGGATGATTTGAGAGAAGAGCATTGAAACATGTATGTTACCATACGTGAAATAGATCGCCAGTCCAGGTTCGATGCATGAGACAGGGTACTTAGGGCTGGTGCACTGGGATGACCCTGAGGGATGGGATAGGGAGGGAGGTGGGATGGGGAACACATGTACAACCATGGCTGATTCATGTGACTGTATGGCAAAAACCACCACAATATTATAAAGTAATTCAGTTCACTTTAGCCACTCAGTTGTGTCTGACTCTTAGCGACCCCGTGAACTGCAGCACGCCAGGCCTCCCTGTCCATCACCAACTCCTGGAGTCCACCCACACCCATGTCCATTGAGTCAGTGATGCCATCCAGCTGTCTCATCCTCTGTCGTCCCCTTCTTCTCCTGCCCTCAATCTTTCCCAGCATCAGGGTCTTTTCCAATGAATCAGCTCTTCACATCAGGTGGCCAAAGTATTGGAGTTTCAGCTTCAACATCAGTCCTTCTAATGAACACCCAGGACTGATCTTCCCTAGGATGAACTGATTGGATCTCCTTGCAGTCCAAGGGACTCTCAAGAGTCTTCTCCAACACCACAGTTCAAAAGCATCAATTCTTCGGTGCTCAGCTTTCTTTATAGTCCAACTCTCACATCCATACACGACCACTGGAAAAACCATAGCCTTGACTAGATGGACCTTTGTTGGCAAAGTAATGTCTCTGCTTTTTAATATGCTGTCTAGGTTGATCACAACTTTCCTTCCAAGGAGTAAGCATCTTTTAATTTCATGGCTGCAATCACCATCTGCAGTGATTTTGGAGCCCAGAAAAATAAAGTCAGCCAGTTTCCATTGTTTCCCCATCTATTTGCCATGAAGTGATGGGACCAGATGCCATGATCTTAGTTTTCTGAATGTTGAGCTTTAAGCCAACCTTTTCACTCTCCTCTTTCACTTTCACCAAGAGGCTCTTTTGTTCTTCACTGTCTGCCATAAGAGTGGTGTCATCTGCATATCTGAGGTTATTAATATTTCTCCCAGCAATCTTTTTTTTTTCATTTATTTTTATTAGTTGGAGGCTAATTGAGTAGCATTGAAACAAGTATACTATCAAGGGTGAGACAGATCACCAGCCCAGGTTGGACGCATGAGACAAATGCTCAGGGCTGGTGCACTGGGAAGACTCAGAGGGATGGGATGGGGAGGGAGGCGGAAGGGGGAATCGGGATGGGGAACACATGTAAATTCATGGCTGATTCATGTCAGTGTATGGCAAAAACCACTACAATATTGTAAAGTAATTAGTCTCCCAACAATCTTGATTCCAGCTTGTGCTTCTTCCAGCCCAGCACTTAACTCTGCATATAAGTTAAATAAGCAGGGTGACAATATGCAGTCTTGACATACTCCTTTTCCTATTTGGAACCAGTCTGTTGTTCCATGTCCAGTTCTAACTCTTGCTTCCTGACCTGCATACAGATTTCTCAAGAAGCAGGTCAGGTGGTCTGGTATTCCCATCTCTTGAAGAATTTTCCACAGTTTATTGTGATCCACACAGTCAAAGGCTTTGGCTTAGTCAATAAAGCAGAAATAGATGTAAAGTAATTAGCCTCCAATTAAAACAAATTAAAAAAAAGCCAATCACTTCACTCTTAGTTGAAGCAGAGAATTTCAGAGAACAACTGCCAACTGTCCCTCTCTTAGGCCTTTTAAATCTTGCCCTCTTGAATACCACACTCAATTTGGGGCCCACTTCACATTAGTTTCTTGAAATTCAAAATGCATAATAAATCCCTGAAGAATTGTCCCAGATACTAAACCCTTGTAGTTTCTTAAAATCAGAGAATCGTTACTTAGAAAGGAGAGAGGCATGAGCTATTCACCCTGCCCATCAGCCTCTGAAAAGTAACATAGTAATATTACTGTGCAGATGAGAGTCTCATACAAAACAGGCAATATATTTTTTTCTATTTCACTAATGTTGAAAACTGGAAAACTCTATCATTACTGAAACTATCAATCATGAGAATGGGCTCCTTTGGGAACCATGGAGCACTGAAGAGTGTAAACCGAGGCCAAATCATTTTGTCAGGAATTCTTTGAAAGGGACCCTCTGCTGAGTGGGAGATTGGCTCCACTTGTGTTGCTAAATCCAAACCCTGCTGTGGTCCAGAAAATTTATTACTAATGTATAGCATGGATGACAGGAATGCAGAGTAGGAGACCAGGAAGGGAAGGAAAGAGATGAGGATCAGAGTGAGGAAGCCAGGCAGGATGCAAGAAAGAAGAAGGGATTGCTCTTGTGACATGCGAGCCAGTATTTAGAAAGTACTAAATGAGAGGAACTCCAGATTCTCATACTATGACTATATCACGTGAGCTCTTCAGTTTTGTGACAAAAGTATGTAAATTGCCACTTTGGTCATGAATTGGATGAGAGAACAGATCGTACTACCTGGTGAGAAGGAGAGGGTTAAGAGTCATGTTTAGGATGAGTGCTCATCACCAGGGACCTCCAACTACTGAGAGGATGTGGTCCTCACAAGGGCCCTTGGCCCAGCACCCTGTATCATAGTGAGGGCTTGGGATCATGTTGAGTACAGAAAGATCTGGAAAGATTCTAGCTCTTCACCACCAAGCTGGGTGACATTTCACTTTGTAACAAAAACCAAACCAGTCAGATTAAAACTACCAGCCTGTTGAATGAGATAATTTATGTGACAGTGCCTTGAAGTAAATAAAAATCACTGTGCCTTAGTAAGGTATCATTATGCAAATCAAGGTATAATATGAGGTTCCTGATACCAGTGGTTTGGATACACTCCAGGGTCTCTGTCATCTTTAAACATACGCTCTCTTGCATGTGTATTTATCAGGGTAGATGTACACTGAGAATGAAAGATTTTTCAGAACCTCTAATATTGAGGCAAGTGCTGTGTGGTCAGCAGAAACTAGAAGTAGATCAGAGGGTAAAAACAAGAGATTTTGAATTATTCTTTAGAGAATTTGGAGCTGTTCTGGGCCTTTCATTGAAATGGAAGAGGTAGCTAGGTTATAAATTCTGCAATTGATAATTTCATGTCTTTCTCTCTCTTTTTTTTCCATTTATTTTTATTAGTTGGAGGCTAATTACTTTACATCATTGCAGTGGTTTTTGTCATACATTAAAATGAATGAGCCATGGATTTACATGTATTCCCCATCCCGGTCCCCCCTCCCACCTCCCTCTCCACCCGATCCCTCTGGGTCTTCCCAGTGCACCAGGCTCGAGCACTTGTCTCATGCATCCAACCTGGGCTGGTGATCTGTGTCACCCTAGACAATATACATGTTTCGATGCTGTTCTCTTGAAACATCCTACCCTCGCCTTCTCCCACAGAGTTCACAAGTCTGTTCTATACATCTGAGTCTCTTTTTCTGTTTTGCATATAGGGTTATCGTTACCATCTTTCTAAATTCCATATATGTGTGTTAGTATACTGTAATGGTCTTTATCTTTCTGGCTTACTTCACTCTGTATAATGGGCTCCAGTTTCATCCATCTCATTAGAACTGATTCAAATGAATTCTTTTTAATGGCTGAGCAATATTCCATGGTGTATATGTACCACAGCTTCCTCATCCATTCGTCTGCTGATGGGCATCTAGGTTGCTTCCATGTCCTGGCTATTATAAACAGTGCTGCGATGAACATTGGGGTGAACGTGTCTCTTTCAGATCTGGTTGCAAGCTTAACATAGTACATAGCACAGAGAAGGTGATCAGGGAATATTATATCTACATCTACATTATATGCATCTTTCAATATGAATGAGATTGTGCTATGATAACAGTCCTGCCCCCAACCACACACACAAATATCAGTAGCCTAAAACAACAAAGATTATTTCTCAATCATGCTACACCTCCCTTGTTGTTTGGCCATAGTTTCTGTCCCATATCATCCTCTCTGCAGGATTCAGTCCAGTGAACCAACCACCATCTGGGACATTGCTGGTCACTATGGCAGAGGGAAAGAGAGCTCCGAATGGTTTCATATCAGCACTCAAATGCTTTAACATGAAAATGACATATCACTTGTATTCACAACTCACTGGACACCTCTAGTCACATGGTACCCTGAGTAAGATGAAGGGTTGGAGAAGTGATTCTCAACCATGGGTGATTTTGCAACTCTTTGGCAATGTCTGGAGACATTTTCAATTGTCATAACTTGCAAGATGTGGAGGAGAGGTGGGAGGGTAATACTGGCATCTAGTGGGTAAAGGACAGGAATGCTACTGACATCTTACAATGAACAAGACTGTCTTCTACAACAAAAATGAACCTGGTCCAAAGTGTTTATAGTGATGAGTTTAAGAAACCCTTGGTTAGAGGAAGACAAATCATATCAATTTTGGGGGGAGAGATAAACAGGGGTATGTCAGAAAGGACATGCTGAAAAATACATTTGTGATTAGAGGATGAAGTGGAATTTTGGTAAGCAGAGGTAGAAGGCAGAGTATAGCAGAGACAGCAGCATAAACATAGCAGGTGAAGGAGTATAGCAAATATTTGCAGAAAACTAAAAGCCCACACATAGGAAGAAATATCAATAGAAATTGGAAGGTAAGTTAAAGTTAAATCTTGGGAGACGTGGAAAGCGGAGAATTTAAGCGCAAAGGACCTGGGGCAAAGCAAAACAGTGAATAATCTCAGAATATTTGTCTTGGAGCTGCCAATCCATCTCACCAAGAATCATGTGTTCATACATAAATTAATTCCCTTTTGATTCAGGCATTCAGCATCAATGTGATCTGTCTGTTGCCTTAGTCCTACCTCATCATTTTGAAGGAGGGAAAACTGGGGCTCATGGGATGAAGTCACTTGCCCATGGTCATTGGCAAGTTAGTGACTGAGCTGGAACCAGAATCTAATCTTAGCATGAGATCCAGTCTTTATCCTCATTAAAACCCCAGTCTAACTTTGTGTATATACCCAAGTGCCCAGGGTCCCAAAAGCACAGCCAGCCTTTTCTCTCTTTCCATCCTTAATTATCTTCTTACATAAAAAAGATTGTTGATACATTTTCTTTATTACTTTCCCCAGTCTTACTTAGGACCCAAAGTGTGCAAGGCCAAAGGTTCATGTAGAAACCAAATAGAATTTTCCTACCTAAAAAACATGTTGTTGAAAAAAGAAGGTAGGAATAAATGGAAAGGTATTGTTTGCCCTTTGGAAGCATTTTCAGAGGATTGTCATGGGGTCAGACAGATATTTCTCATTTCCAGTATCACAATGTGGACTCACCTTTAATGAAGAATTGAGATTTGGCTAAGAAAGCAAATGATGTGTGCGTGCTAAGTCGCTTCAGTCATCTCCCACTCTTGGCAAACCTATGGACTTTAGTCTGCCAGGCTCCTCTGTCCATGGGATTCTCCAGGCAAGAATACTGGAGTGGGTTGCCATGCCCTCCTCCTCCAGGGAAAAAAGCAAGTAACCTAATCTTCAAAACAGTTCCAGGGATGGATCCAGTTGAAGCAACTTGTGCACAGAACCAAACTCCTTTGACCCAGAGAACATTTCACAACCCAAGAGCTCAATTCTGGAATTTTTGTATTTCTTCCTCTCAACTGGACAAAGAAATTGCATTCCCAAGACCATGCTGCTGCAACATAAAGGTTATTTATTTTCAAACAAAAGAATTAGGAAATGTGAACTTTAAGGCTTTAATACTAGCATTAACTCATCTGCTGGAGACAGATGGTATTTAGTATTTTCAATGAAGAGGTTGTTAAATGTGAAAACTTAATACATCTGGGATGAGTCATCAGGGTGAGTTAATTTGCTAAAATCTTAGCTTTCGCATTTCCTGATTAGATTTTTTCTCTTTTTGGTATTTCAGCCTGGCGTCTGTGACCCTAACAATTTTCCATTTAACACAACGGAAATACTTTGTATTCTCCTCTATTTGTAGTCTCACCTAGGTTATTCTGGGATATTGTCCCTGGGCTTAGTTTAAAATGATGATGAAACAATTTACAACAAAGGCTTTAATATGAAAGTCTAATCTAAGATGAGATGTCAGGTCAACTTGATGGCATAATATATTTACTTGATATTTCTTTTCACCTCTTTCCACCCCTGCTCATTCCTGTCTAGTGGTTATGTGAGTTCCACTTAGAAGCTTCAGACTGGGAAGATAGGATTTTGGTTTTCTTTTTTTATTAAGGTGTCCCTTTAGTGTGATGGATTTCTCATACACTCTATTAAATAGACATCCTCACCTTCATTTGATGTATTCAATAGATTTTTCTTAAATGTCTCATATATATGCATCCCTTTTGTAATTTCCATGACATTTGGAAAATTGTGAAGTTTCAGGACGTTACCAGAAAAAAAATGTTATTATGAGACATCCACAGACAATAGTTAGCTCCAGAAAGTGAAAATGAAGTCGCTCAGTCATGTCCGACTCTTTGCGACCCCATGGACTGTAGCCTACCAGACTCCTCAGTCCATGGAATTTTCCAGGCAATAGTACTGGAGTGGGTTGCCATTTCCTTCTTCAAGTTAGCTCCAGACTGTAGTACAAAACATTTTTCTTTTTTCCTCAGTGAGTTACCTATCAGTCCATAGAGCCCTCATCCAGGGGACATCCTGAAATTCCATCTTTTGGGGGCATCTTTTCATCTTCCTTTTCCTAAGGACCCTCAGTCTTTTCAGTGACTATCCATCCCCTGGCTTCACCCCAGGAATGTTGCTGGTCAGATCTTTTGGGGAATATGCTACTGAACCAACAAACATTACTCTTGCTACTATTTGTTGGAATGTAGAGGTGATCCTGAATCTCATCTCTTCCACTTTACTTTGGAACCAACTGAGACTTAGATGCAGGAGTCAGGTGTTGGGAGAAAAATATCAGCTTGATAGCTAATAAAACTACCTTGGAAAATATGGCCTGGATCCATGGTCACAAATGAGCTTCTCAACAGTTCTCAATTCTCAGATCTAGACCTCAGGAGCTATTCTCAGTGGAGTGTGAGGGCCTACAGAGAAACATCTTTTCCCCAGACTCATTCTCTCACGCCCATTAGGTCCCAAATGTCAAGAAAGAAAGTCTGTCCTCTAGACAGACTCTAGCAGTTAGTCACGCCCGGCCTTTGACCCCTATGAGCTCACTAGGAAAGAAAGGGCAAAGACAGAACCATGAAAAAGAAAACTCAGAGAGACTGAGCCACATATTTCTAAGTCCTAAAATCCAATTACACAATCACTTAAGACTAGGGTGGAGAAGGAAAGTTCTTCCCTGCTTTTCCTCTCTGGGTAGTGTAGTGGAAATGTTCTCCCCTTTTTGAAAAACATGAAAAGTGGGGAATGTCTCCTCTAACACCCTCAAGATTTTGTTATCTTAAACCATTGTTGTTGTTCAGTCACTAAGTCTTTTGTGACTAAGTACAAGTCTTTTGCGATCCTATGGACTGTAGCCCAACAGGCTCCTCCATCCGTGGGGATTCTCCAGGCAAGACTACTGGAGTGGGTTGCATTTCCTTCTCCAGAGGATCTTCCCAACCCAGGGATCAAACCCATGTTTCCTCCATTTCAGGCGGATTCTTTACCAGTGAGTCACCAGGGAAGCCCTTTAGGCTGTAATTAAACTCACGATCCCTCAGATTCTCTTGTGGTAGTCCTGCTTCCACCTTGGTGAGGTCTATTTTCTCTCATGTCAGTGTTCCCTCTTCTGGGTAAACTCCCTGTGTCATAACAGAGAATTTAACCTTTGCTCTAGTAGGCTCTGAAAGGAGTTAAAAACCCTAGGCTGGAAATCCATTGCCTATCCTTTATCCCATCTCAAGTTGTCACTAGTCATGATATGCCCAATATACTTCATCAGAAGTTATATATCAAGCACAAGTAACGGCAATACAACCCAAAATATGCTGTCAGCAGAATATGAATGACTCAAACTTGAATTTGAACTGTCTCCCAGTATTCAACTCCCAGTGAGCAATTAAAGTCCAAAATTCAAATCCTCCTTTACTTTATAATCCAAAAAAATTAAAGGCCAACATTCTTAAATTAAAGACTATAGAAATTAAAATCTAAATAATATCTTCTCCATTTGTGAAAAAAAGTGTTGCTTAGACTCACACGGCAGGATTCTCAGATGCTCCTTAATAGAGTCTTCCTTCAGCATCTACAGCTTCTCACTGAAAAGCAGGTGGTTTCTGCAAGGTCTTGGATTATTTAGCCAATTATTTTTTTTCTTATTTTCAATTGAAGGGTAATTACAATATTGTGCTGGTTTCTGCCATACATCAACATGCATCTGCCATATATCAGCATGCATCAGTCATAGATAAACATGTGTCCGCCCCCTCTTGAGCCTCCCTTCCACCTCCCACCCCATCCCACCCCTCTAGGCTGTCACAGAGCCTGGGTTTGAGTTCCTGAGTAATGCAGCAAATTCCCACTTAATTAGTCAATTCTTAAATATCCCACTTTTAAACATGTTAAGAAGAATTAATAGAAGTGGAATTATCATAGCATATACCAATGGACCTACAAGTAAAACTATTTCTAGAGCAGGTAGGCAAACAGATACATACTTACATGCGTACATACATACCTTTCCCAGGTGGAGAAGGCAGTGGCACCCCACTCCAGTACTCTTGCCTGGAAAATCCCATGGATGGAGGCGCCTGGTGGGCTGCAGTCCATGAGGTCTCGAAGAGTCAGACACGACTGAGTGACTTCACTTTCACTTTTCACTTTCATGCATTGGAGAAGGAAATTGCAACCCACTTCAGTGTTCTTGCCTGGAGAATCTCAGGGATGGAGGAACCTGGTAGGCTGCCGTGTATGGGGTCGCACAGAGTCGAACACGACTGAAGCGACTTGGCAGCAGCAGCAGCATTTCCCAGGACCCAGTTAAGGCAATCAAGAAGGATGTTACTGTTTCCAAAGACCATAATAGCAGTAGAGGAAGGTCAGAGGTTTAATAATCAGACAGGTTTGGCTCACTTAAAAATAATTTCTAACTTCTCACTCCCCTTCCTCTGTAAGAGAAGCTAGATAGATAACTACTTGATTTTCTTAGTCATCTTCCAGCCTGGATTATCTATGTGATGCACATCTGGCCAACATGGCACAAATGAATGTCTGAGTAAATAAAACCTCAAGTAAAACTTTTTGGCCCTTTGCCTTCTTCAAGAGTAAAGCACAGATATGATATTGGGAGATGCAATAGCCATCCTATGACCAGGAAGGCAAAAATCATGCGCTAAAAGTGGAGGAGCTGAAACAGAGAAAGAGCCTGGGTTCAAGATGGGTCTCAGATCCATGATATGCCTACTTCTAGATCTCTTGCTGTGCCTACCTCTGGATTTCTTTCTATGTGAGAAAAGTAAATATATCTTTATTTATTTATTTATTTTTAGTAAATATATCTTTAAACAACTTAGGATTTCTGTGACTTTGTGAGTAAACACACTTATGAATGATTCAAAGGAAAAAGAAAATCCTAGTTCCAGTTTTACAAGCAGGTAAGTCAATCTACAATGGTTGCTCATAAGAGGTAGGAGAAATACCTCATCAGTAGATCATTTCCACCATTCTTGGGAGAAATATCCACCAATGCAAGGACTTCCCTTGTGGCTCAGATGGTAAAGCGTCTGTCTACAATGCAGGAGACCTGGGTCCGATCCCTGTGTCAGGAAGATTCCCTGGAGAAGGAAATGGCAACCCACTCCAGTACTCTTGCCTAGAAAATCCCATGGACGGAGGAGCCTGGTGTCCATGGAGTCGCCAAGAGTCGGACACGACAGAGCAACTTCACTTTCACTTCACTAAGAAATTATACTGATTGCATCACAGCCAGTGGACCTCACTTGAAGTATCTTTGTTTCCCAGTAGAACCTCTTAATTCCCATTTTTTTGACCTCCATGCTCCAGTGCCCAACCTCTCACTACTCCCATGTTGCTGCTAAGTTGCTTCAGTCCTGTCCGACTCTGTGTGACCCTATAGACGGCGGCCCACCAGGCTCCTCCATCCCTGGGATTCTCCAGGCAAGAACACTGGAGTAGGATTCCATTTCCTTCTCCTCACTACTCCCATGCTGAACTATTAAAACTATTCTTAGGTTGATCAACCTTACTTCTAATGATAAAATTTGATAAACTACTATATTAACATCTACTAACTCTTGCCAAAGACCACCTTAAGGAAGGAGGAAAGTGGCGGGGGCGGGGGGGTCGGGGAATGAGATGTAGTAAAAATTGACTGTCTCAAGTGTAAGGTATTATGTCTGGCCTTTGGTGCCTCCATAATATTTACCAGGTGTAGATCTTAAAGGACTCAATGACTACTAGGCTAGACACAATATACTCACCTATAAGTGTTGCATATTTTTGGATATGATAAGAAATGCCCCCCCAAATATGGCATCTCATGAAGCTCAGAGGACAGAAATAACTCCTGCTGTGGATGTTTGGATAGGCACCAAGGAAGCAGTATTTGAATATTATACCCACCTTTTCTATTCCAGCTCAGATATTGAAGGAGGAAGAAGAGCAAAAATGAAGCATCCTTACAGAGGGAACTGCAAGAGCAAATCAGAGTCAAAGAAGAGCTGGGCATGTCTTGAAAACTTTGATGTGTTCAGAAATGCTTATGCTAGAGTATGAAGGCAGCTCAGATAAAATTAATTTAAAAGTAGTTTAGGTCAAATAATGAGTCTTAAATACCAGGCTTAGGTGCTCCAACTGTTTTTCAGGTGATATAAATCCATGGACAGTGGAGAGAGATAGAGCAAATGAATTTCAAGATGGTCGATCTGAAAGCAATATATAAAATACAGGTGATGACACTAGTCTTATAAATGGGCAAGAAACAGGAATCAGGAGATATAATCCCCAAGATCTTATGACTAATTGAATATGCTGAGCCAAGGAGAAAGAAAGTCACTAATGACAGAAGTTTCTGGATGGGTTGCCAGGGAAGATGGGGAGGCCTTTAATTGAAATAGTCATGCCAGGAGAAAAGAAGCTAATTTCTTTCATTTCTAATCAGCACAGTGGCATCAAGGCAAAAATGTCAAGCACACGGTCAAAAATGATGAACCAGAGCTTAGAAGAAAGGATAGAACTAAAATTAGAGATTTAAGTGTTCTCCCCACATAGGATGTGGTAGAAATCATGATAACGAATGAATTTGCCAAGGGAAGGAATACAGAGAGAGAGGACTGTGAACCATAAACTTCGGGATAATTTTCAGAATCATGTATGAATGTTGATATCATCAAAATTCAAAGTGGGAGAAACTTTCTAAATTGAAAAGAAAGTCTCTGAGATATATAGTGAGTGTAATTTACCTCTTGTTTTTGCCAATCTTTATAACTTATATAAATAATAAAAGCCATAAATGCTACTTTTAAAGAATAGCAATAGTAGTAGTGCAACATATTATAATGGAGGCAAATTGGTAACCTCAATGACTTTAATGAGTTTAAAAAGTAAAAAAATAATATTTAATTTATCTTTTTACCATGTTTAATATTCATTTGATTACTCATTTAGCACTTTTCAATAAATATTTATGGAACACCTATTAAGTGCTAGGCACTGTTCTAGATGTTTGGGATATATCAGTCGACAGACCATCGAAGATCCCTATCCTTTTGTTGCTTTCATCTTCCTTTCACTGTTAGAATACAAAGTTACTTGGACATTCTAAGACATCTTATACACCCAATGTCTGCAACTGGTGGCAGAATCATAGCACCATGATCTTCATGTCAATTCAGTTTAATTACCAAGCTTCCAGCTCCTCCTTTGCAGTATGCAAATAATATGCCCTCTCTTCAGGGTCAGGAGTACAAATGGCATACAGAAAGCCTTTCTTATGTGCCTCAGAAGTGAGTATCAGTTGATAAGTTGAATAAAATAATAGAAATTCTGCATTCTAGATTTTGAACTCTGGCTTCAAAATTCACAGTGTTTTCTTAGACTCCAGTTTTATTAGCTAGAGATAGATAGGTAGGTAGATAGACAGAGAGAAGGAAGAGGGAATTTGACTCAAGTCTTCATAAAATTTCCAAGTCCCCAAATATAATAGTTAAGTGAACTGTGTACCCAGAAACTATGGGCATTCTTATATAATCAGGAAATTACCTTGAAGTCATATTTTCTTATAGTATTTCTTAAATATTTTAGTATTTATTTTCATTTAACCATACCACTTTAAAAGGTTTACAAAGGATTGGTATTGAGAATATTTTCTGTGCTATTCCTTATGTGAAGTGCTTTTCTTGCATCAGATCATTTTACATTCCCAATTGCCCTTGAATTAGACATAAATAATATCCCTATTTTACAGAAAAAATAAAACAAGAACAGAAGATTATAAGAGTTGAGACTTCCCCAGAATCATATAGCTAGAAGTAGTGCAAGTGGGATTCAAAGCTTGGCAATCTAGCTTCAGGTCCACATCTAAGACCTGAACGCTTAGCTTAGTTCACTTGTGGCTCCTTTTCCTACTCACACCCTCAAAACACCATGGTCCATCCTAGAGATGTTCAAGGGCACCACACAAGAGCAGCAATGTATGGTTTCTCCAACTCTGCACCCTACCCATTTATGGGGTGATCATCCACCTCATCTAAGACTGGGAGATAAAGGGCCATAGTCTTCCCTAGTACATGTGTCCCGAATACTGAATTTTTCTAAAGGATATGAAAGTCTTCATTTTACTCTGCTGTTGACAAAAGGAGTGATGAGTTGGTTATGGATGAGGTGTTTCTCCTGCAGTTCTATTCTTACTGGGATGATTTACTGAATGTCTACTTAATAGTTTGTGAAGCTAAGCTGAGTTAAAGAGTTGGGGTTGGGAGTGAGATGGGTGAAATGGATGAAGGGACAGAAGGTAAGATTTATATTCAGACAGGACAGTGACTTTAGCCTGCTTCACAATGGAGGTTATTCATCACAGCCACCAGAGCCTCAGGGAAATGATGTGTTTGGATTTGTAGCATATTCCATCAGTCTATTTGCTGGTGAAGCTTAAGGCAACTCAGCAGAAACTGATCAAGTGGATTCTGACCTGCTTCTAGCTCCTCTGACCCCAAACACAAGGTCCTCCTTTCTTTATGGGCTTCTAATCTCACGTCTCTGTGTGTTTCCCCTTCACCTTTTTATGGTTGGTAAAATGATGAACTTCTTTCAGTTTAATATTCTTAACCCAAGGAGATGGTGGCTGTTCTGACAGAATACTCCATCTTGAAATAAAGGCAGCAGATAAATCCAATTCAGAAGGAAGACAGTATACTTACAGAGACTTTATTCTTCATTCATAGCAGCATCCTGAGCAGCAGCAAAAGAGAATATATGTCTTCAACAAGTATTTCCAGAGCGTGTATTTTGTCTCAGAAACTAGAAACATATCATTGAAAAAGTCACTTAATGTCCCTACCCTCACAGAGTTTAGGGTCTGATAAGAGTGAGAAGTATTAAAATGACCTTGGCATAGAGCTAAGGGGTATGGTAAGTAAGGGGATATATGGGACTCCAGAAGAGGAAAGTGCATTTGTCTCACTCAGTAGGATGACTACATAGTGGTCCTTGGAAAAATCCATCTTTTTAGGACCTTTGTCCCAGGAAAATGCTACCTTATAATGAGACTTTATATTTCTGATCACCAGAACAGTCTTTTAAATCAGTTGAAACTACAGCCTTTGGTTATAAACAAGATGATGTGTCTCTCTTAAACTTCAGAGACCCAAATACTCACTTTGAATTTGTTAGAGTATGATTGGCTTTAACAATATAATATTTGAGAATGTCTGTGGTTATTTGTAAATGAGGAGTTAGTTCATGAGCCCTAACTGCACTGGAAGAGTTCAGCAAATGAGAAGGGCCTTTGCTACTGTCGAGGAGAAGGAGCCCTCATTGTTCAAGTCTTTGCTATTATTACTGACAGAACTTTGACTAGGAAAAAATAAAGTCGTGAGTCTAGTTAAAGCTATGGTTTTTCCAGTAGTCATGTGTGGATGTGAGAGTTGGACTATAAAGAAAGCTGAGCACTGAAGAATTGATGCTTTTGAACTGTGGTGTTGGAGAAGACTCTTGAGAGTCCCTTGGACTGCAAGGAGATCCAACCAGTCAATCCTAAAGGAGATCAGTCCTGAATATTCACTGGAAGGACTGATGCTGAAGCTGAAACTCCAATACTTTGGCCACCTGATGTGAAGAATTGACTCATTGGAAAAGACTCCCACGCTGGGGTTGAAGGTGGGAGGAGAAGGGGAGGACAGAGAATGAGATGGTTGGATGGCATCACTGACTCGATTGACATGAGTTTGAGTAAGCCCCGGGAGTTGGAGATGGACAGGGAAACATGGCGTGTTGCAGTCCATGGAGTTGCAAAGAGTTGGACATGACTGAGTGACAAAACTGACTGACTGACTGACTGACTGACTGATAGAACTTGTTGGTGAATCTGCTGAACTTCTCCTAACCAGGCAAGATGAACCTGAAACCCTATGGGGACCTACAGGTAGGGGTGTCATATGCTCTTCTCTCAGAGTAGGTGCATTCTGTCTAGAGGTCTAAATTTCCTTTCCCATGGGCTAAATATTTCCCATCTGTCTTCACTAGGTCCACTAGAGCTGAGAGATTGCAACAAAACTTGGTTTTGTTTCGGTTAGCTTACCCCCTCTGAAGAAAAGACACTCAGGTAGAGGAAAAGAAACTGCTATTAGTTCTACTTCTGGAAATAGGAAATTCCTTTCTCTGGAGTTAAAGAGTGAGAATCCAGGCGGGCTTCCTATACAAAGTCAAGGTCAACTGAAGGATGGAAATTGCCTGGGGAAGATGCAGGCTTTGTGAAGGAACATCTTGTATGAAGACTCAGCTCTCTGAGGCAAGGATGTGACAGCACATGTAAGGTACTAAAGAGGGGTTAGGGCAGAGGTAGTGATGTTGTGAGGCTTCTAGAAACTAGAAGAATTTGGAGTTTATCCTGAGATCAAGGGAAAGCCAGTGAAGAGTGTGAAACAGAAGAAAGGTATGTTTGATTCCCTTTTGAGAAATATCCTGGCTATGGCACGGAGAAGGGGCTTAGAAGGGGACAGACTGGAGATAGATTGGACACTAACTTGGCAGATGTGGCCATTGCCCAGGGAAAGAGAGCAGGAACCGGAACTGGGGTGGCGGCAAGGATACAGGAAAGCAGACAACAGTCAGTTGATGAAGTCAGATGCCAAAATGACCTTGATCAATTTCAAGTGGATCATGAAGGAGAGAGAGAAGTCAAGGATATTTACTGGGTGCCTACTGGCTTGACTACCTAGAGTGATGATAGAATCATTCACTATGTGCTACAGACTGAATGTCTGTGTTTCCCCCAAATTCATAAATTGAACCCCTGACTCCAATGTGATGGCATTCCGGGGTGGGATGCTGGGAGATAATTAGGTTTAGATGGTCACTGTGGGCTTAGAGTCCTTATAAGAAGAGGATGAGACACCTGTGCTTCCTCTCCCCACCAGGTGAAGACACAGCAATAAGATGACGTCTGCAGACCAGGAAGTGGGCTCTCACCAGACTTCAGATTTGTCAACTCGATTGTGGACTTTTTAGCCTCCAGAGCTATGAGAGATTAATGTCTGTTGTTTAAGCCACCCAGTCAAGGGTATTTTATTATAGCAGCCGAACCGACTAAGACTTCTTATGACAGGGAAGAGAAGGTAGAATAGCTCTGATTTCAGATAGGAGCAGGTGTGAGGGCTGCCAGATGTCCAAATGGTTGAGTAGACACCAGGAGTCAGATGAGAAGTCTAGGCTAAAAAGATGCAATTCTGCACCATATCCTTACAGGAGGAATGTGCAGTTGTAGCATGTATGGGAAAGGTGATGGGGAAGGGCAAGAAGAGAAGAGGTTTAGGACACCAATATTTAAAGGAGCAGAGACAGCTTTGCCCACCATGTTCACAGTCACTAAGGCTCAGAGTCAGGAAGAGTCCAAAGGTCACTGAGCCACAGGCAGGTAACTCAGGCACATAATTGTGCCCATAAGATCTTTAGCTTCTAGCCTAACAACAATGGTACCATAAGGAACTGACATCTATGACAAGTTCTGAGTTAGGCCTGAGGTGTCCTTATATATCCTATGGATTTAAAATGCCCTGCTGCTATGGATTACTACCCTGATAATAACGTTCACTGTGATTCAAGCTCCTACTATTCTCCCCCATTTTAGAGTAGAGAATTTACATTCAGAGAAGTTACTTGGTTTGTCCCAGTGACAATCATTCTGGGTCTTCTAATTTAAGCTTAATGCTCTGACCCTGTCCTTCTAAGTTACTGTTATTTCTTCTATATATTTATGTTAGTTTATTATTTTCTGAACCTGTGGGTCCTCTCCATTAGAATCCATAACAAAAAAAAGAAGAAGAAAAATTCAACTGAAGACATGGAAAAATACAGCATAAGAAAAATTCTCAGAACCGTTTCCGAGACCTAAGATGCCCTCCTCTTGCCACCCCGGCCTCTCAGCTGCTGCCCAGTCCTGGGGAAAATGGGGAGTCTGAAACGCAAGCTGTGTTTGTCCCTGCTTCTGCCCTGTGTTTTCTATTTCTGTTTCACACCATCACGGATAATGAAAGTCGACTGGCTGCTTGGGTTTCCTTTCTCTCTGCCACTGTCATTTCCATTTGCTGTGTCTCATGCCTTTTTAGCACAAACTTGTTGTGTTTGGGCTCTAATTTGCCAGGCAGTGATAAATTCCAAGAAAAACCTATTCTTATTGAATTATTTTCAGAATGTTATGCAAACATGTCTAAATTATGTGGCAGCCAATTCCGTTCTAAGATCTGGTTTTGACTTCATGTTAATTCAAGTAGGGGAGAAAGAAAGAAAGAAACAAAATCCCAAAATGCTGAGATGCCATCTTTCATTCCCCAGGGGATTCCATTTTTTTTTAAGTCTACTGCTTTGATACAAGAGTTTCAGCTCCCTGTCAGAACTCTGGGTAATGAAGGCCATGGTCTAGTCCTGAGTACTTCTCATGGAAACTACCCATGGAAGCTTCCCACTTCAGTTCTGCAGGAGAAGAAACACTGAAACATGTTAAAAGCTCATCACTGAATGGAGAGTGAGGCTATGATTCCCACCCCCCCCCCCACTCCCCCACGTTTTTTTTGGGAAAGAATCAAACAGGACTTCTTTCAGTGAGTTAAGATATTAAATCCAAGCTGTGTTGTCCCTCGGAGCTTAAAAAAAAAAAGCAAGTGGTAATGCATATTTTCCACCCCTGTGTTCATCACCAACTCCAAGAATCAAGCTCTAATTCCAATAGAGACAACCTATCTCTGATATTGGGGGTGGGTCTGCCCTTTTACATTTTCACATCTTCCAGAATCCATCTTTTTTTAATGGAACATTCAATTTCCCAAGTGACTGTCCTAGAAACACTGATGACTCTTTCACCACCACTAGGGCACTTTTCTGAAACTGTTGTAGCCTGGATGGGAGAGTGAACAGTCCTGGTGCAGAGTATGGCATCCTGAGTGCATCACCTGAGCTCCAGCTTCAGCCCAAGCCTGAGCCTGATCTACCCCTTGGACCCTGTAAATACACCAGTGAAAGTAAGAATCTCGACTATTGTGTGTTTCAAGTTTCAGCATCTTCATCCCAAAAACGCACAGGTGAGTATACTGAACTTATATATTATATTATTACATGGATCTCTGAAATCCCAAAAGACTTGTCCATCATACTCTTGTTCAATATACCATTAAGTGTACAAGTGGATGACTATATAGAACAGAAATAGTGAAGAGGAGGAATTCAAATTCCTGGATTAAAACTTTTATTGAAAAAAAAAAACTTCTATTGCAGGGGCCCCCATTGACAAAGATTCCAATCAAAACTCCATAGCCCAACTCTACCAGCTACTCATCTGCATTTTCAGCCTTTTCTCTTGACATCCCTCCAGTTTTCCATCACGTGACCATACTAAGCCCTGCACTTTTCCCCACTCACCCTCAGTACTCCCCTTTTACATCCCAGTAATCATGGTCCCCTTTCTGTGGGATGCCTTCTCCACTCATCCCCATCCCACATCTCCATCCCCATCCCACATCTCCATCCCCATCCCACATCTCCATCCCCATCCCACTCATGCAAAGTCTCACTCAAAATTCACCTTCTCCAAATATCATTCCTTAACTTCCTGTTCCCAGCCCCACTTCTAAGGAACGACTCCTCTGAATCCCCAAAGCACTTAATTTGGACCTTACTTACACACACACACACACACACACACACACTTACACAATGGAATATTACTCAGCCATAAAAAATGAACCAATGCCATCTGCACCAGCATGGATGGAATGGAGCTGGAGATGATCATATTAAGTGAAGTAACTCAGAGAAAGAGAAATATCATATTATATCATTTATATATTGAACATAAAAAATTATACAAATGAACTTATTTACAAAACAAAGAAACTCACAGACGTTTAAAACAAACCTATGGTTACCAAAAGAGACAGCAGTGGGGAAGTAAACTAGGACTTTGGGATTAGCATATACTCATTTCTATATATAAAATACATGCAAATATTCCACTCAGACCCTGAACTGACACACCCAATATACAGGGCTGGGAGGGAAATTTGCTCTTACATTATGACTTCTGATCTCACGCCAATGACTCATTAATACAACAAAGTACTGTAGGATGCACCAGAGCACAATTTGATCAAGGAATATTTTCTTCCTTATCCCAGTAGAATAGTGCGCATAATGAGGCAGAATATAGAAAACAATTAGGTCAGACTGTTCACCTGGAAGATAAGGTAGCAAGGCACTTGGGGAGGATTCCAATCAAAACTCCACAGCCTGCCTTTACCAGTTTCCTATCTGCATTTTCAGCCTCTTCTCTTGACATCCCCCCAGTTTTCCATTCCCTGGCCATGCAGAGCCCTGCACTTTTCCCCAAATAGTGAAAGCAACTGAAGTGACTTCCCTTAGTTTTCTGAATGTAAGGCCAGCAGGCACCCATTGCTTTGAGGAAGGAGTATAAAAGAATTGGATACTTTTCACAATATGTGCAGAGGAGAAAGGCAAATTCACAAAGGGTTAAAGCGTTTCCTGGGAGAGAGACCTTATTATAACATATTATGGACTGAATGTTTGTATTCCCCACAAATTGATATGTTTAAATCCTAACCCCCAATGTGATGGGATCAGGGAAGTGAGAGTCTGGGGAGGATAATTAGATTGTGAGGGTGGTGCCATCGTAAACAATGTTAGTGCCTTTAGAAGAAGAGATATAGAGCGCTTCCTACCTCATAAGGATACAAAGAGAAGACAATCGTCTGCAACCCAGGAAGAGAGCCCTCATCAGACACTGGGGCTGCCAGAGCTTTGATCTTGGACTTAGCCTCCAGAACTACAAGATAGTGTCTGCTGTTTAAGCCACTAAGACATGATATTCTGTTATAATGGCCTGAACAGAATAATACAGAACATCAGGGAGGCTGGGATGGTCCCAGCTGAGATCTTCTAGAATGAAAGGAGATCATAGCCCCAAAGGGCAGAATTCACTCTGAATGAACTGGAAGCCCTTCTGCCAACCCCTCTCTCAATACATCACCACAATGACCTCATTACCTCAAATACAGCCTTTCTCACATTGTGGATCATTGTGGCTAGAACCTGGGTGCTCATGTGTGGCCTTGAAATCACTGGCCGATGGTCATATCCAGGTCCATGAGAGCATGGCCATAGCTCTATTAGTCTGTAGCAGGGCAGCTTTTAACAAAAGCATTCATGGGAGGAGCTGAAACAACATGCATTCATAATTGAACAGACTGTACACACAAGTTCTCTCTCAGACCTGTATCTGGAAACAGGTTTGTACACTTTGGACTATGTCCCTGGAGTTCTTGGATCTTGAGAGAAGTCTTCCTGCTAATGAGGACTCAACCAGTTAATTTCAAATTAAAAGGTGACCACATTCTTCAGGTGATGAAGTCGTTCTTCCTGGTCATTCCAGGACCCACTAAGCCATCTCCAAGAAGTACACTCTGTTGACCACAGCCTTTCTAGAATACCAGGTGTAGCTGTGGCTTGTTGGAAAGTGTGACCCATGAAGAGAAAAACAAAACAGGAGATGGGCAGAGGAGAGGAGATGAGTAATCGCACCTGTCAGAAAATGAGGATAATGGTTGCGGATACACGCACGGAAGCTCTGAGTTCTATGGAGAAAAACACCAGTGCAAACATGAAGAATTGTTTTGCCCTCAATCTCCCCTGGAAAAGGTAGACTTGATTGCTTGAGTCTGGTGGTCTGAATCACATTCCAGCCAACACTATTAAAAGTGCCTGCTCATGCTTGGTGGTTAGCGCAGGCATTTCACAACCCCTGACCTGCTGACTATCCCATAGATACAGGCAGCTCTAATTTTGCAAAATTCTATTTTTAAAACAACCAAATTGTTCCACATTGCCCCCACTGCAGTCCAGAGGAAGGAGCTGGTTGCTTCACCAAGACTTTGGCACCAAAGGGCTTCACTGTGGATGTCTTTTTTCGGCTGTCATACCATACTGATTAACATTTATTGTTCCAGTTGAAGTGAGTCATTCAGAAAGGATGGGAAGGGTAGAAGAGGGGAGTTTGCCTTTTTTTTTTTTTTCCTACTTCAATGTTTGTTCTGAAAGATCCAGATGAATACAGAAGTGAAGCAAAGGAATTTAAAGTGTGGAACATGTAATAGAGGACATCAAGTGAAAAAGCTATTATGGGCTCCATGTTTATCTTCAGCTCAGTGACTTGCAGAAGAGCATGCACTTGGCTAGTAAGCTTGGAGGATGTGACTGCTCCCTGCCAGTTAGAGCCTTGACCTGAACTCTCAGAAACACATCTGACCTCATCCAGTCCCATCTACCCCAAATAACAAGGTTAGGAAACCCTCCCCTCAACAGACTCACATACACATACACACACACCTTCCAGATGCATATATTGGAAACTCAGCTTTTCTAGGTGGAGAAGTCATATACGACCAGGAAAGAAACTAAGAGAAAGGAAATTTGTAATCAATAAACTTAAGACTGTACCAAAGACAAAATAAATATTTTTTATAGAACAGCTTTGACTTACTGGGCATTAGTGCAAAGGTTTACTCTTTCTGAGTCACTTTTCCAAGGCTCAGACTAATACATTCCCTCTGAATATGTTCCCCTAGCTCTAAGACCACCCCCATAACTGTTTGTCAAGCACCTCAGGCTACTTTGTTGGTAAAGTAGGCCTGGAAGAAACAACTCAGGCTACTTGGAGAGTACTTATAAACTATTTAGAGAGACTCCATCAAAACCCATGATCACTACTTTCATTCCAAATAGAAAAGATTTATCATCCACACTTTATTCTCAATCATTATCTTAACAAAAGGAACAAAGGTTTGGCAATGAAGGAAATGTACAGCTTTGCTGATTTTGCGCATTCAATAGAAATCAAGTGGCCATAAACTCAAGGAGAAACAGTTAGGCAGGGAGTCAAGCACAGAGCATTCTGTCCAGAATATGCTACATTTGACATCCATTGGCAAATGAGTGAATTAACTTGGGTATGAATTCCAGACACCAACCAACCAGTTGTTTGACCTTAGAAAAGCCACTCCTATTTTCTGGAACTCAGAGATGACCTAGTGCAACTCTCTCTAGGTTCCAGGGAGGGCTCTAATCTAGGAAATGGAATACCTGTTTTTGCCAAATACACATTACTGACAGATGACTCTGCAGCAACTCATTACCCAAACAGAAACTCCTCTGAACTCCCTCCACCTCTCAGCCCCATACGTGCAAAATGCCACATAATAACTGATGGTAAATCAAATTTATCACCTCTTTAGGAGTTTATGTAGGGGCAATGACTGGTTGCATCCTTAAAGTATAGAGAAGACACTTTTTATCCTCAAACAAGAAACCAAACAGTGTTAATATAATTTGGTCTGCCTGAGTATTTGATACCTCCACTATAGTTACTGCTCTTACCAAATCCACGTTTATTCATTCTCCATCTCTCTCTCTGGCTCTTGCTCTCGCTTTCTGTCTCAAACTCAAATAACTGGAAGGAGTCCCAATCATGTAAATACCAATCAACACAGTCTTGGCCAGACTTAGATAAATGACAAAATACAGGTAACACTTGGTCATTCAGAAGGTTGAGCCTAGATAACTTCAGTCCTATATTGTCTCAAGGTGCTTGTCCTACTGATACATTCTACCTGTTCTTCCCTGGGTTTCAGACCTACTTAAAAACTAGCGAGCAGCAGACAAAGTGTCAAGATCCATTTTAGTCCCCTCTCCTCCTTTTAGGGGTGAGGCAGCTGATATTCAGAGAGGTTAAAGGGACCTCTCAGGTCTGGAAGATCACCTGGAGTAGAAAATAGCACTCCCCTCCAGTATTCTTGCCTGGAAAATTCCATGGACTGAGGACCCGGCGGGCTACAGTCCATGGGGTTGCAAAAAGTCCCCGACTGAGCAACTAAATACACAGAAAATGACCTATCAAAGTCACAATGCCAGCGTAGCCCAGCCAGGTCTCCCAAACCACCCCCCGTATCTTTTCTACCACTGCCAAGATTCGCCCAGTCGTCCCAGTTTCTGCAGGACCTGAGGCTTCTATTTCCACCTGGAGCTATTTTAGCAACAGCCTTTGCTAGTGACCAACTCAGGCTTCCCTGCAATGAAAACTCAGGAGGTGCTTAAGCAGGCAAGGTGGCCAAGGGATCCACCAAGGAATAAAGAGCCCAAGGAGGCCATTATGATCCAACCGTTCCCCTAAAAGACCAGGACACACTGGGTATTGTGCTTTGTTTTGTTGTTTTTGGGTTAAACTTCTCCCCCATTTGTGTCCCAACTTAGTATTGTGTGGGAAAGAGAAGGTCAAGGATCTGGGAAGGCAGAGAAGATGTTTTATTGGCCAGAAATTGGCAAGGCCTCAGGTTCCCGCTTCATCAGTATGCCGGACCTGTTGGTTGGTGATGGGTCCTCACCTTCTGGATCCTCTCAGGCCCTGTAAATTCCCACTCTTTAATTTTTACAGAGCGGTTTACAGGCTGCAAAGAGGGGGAAGCTGGGGTTCTGCTGTCAGGGGCCGTGTTGAGCAATGAACCATCTTCTCTGTGTTCTTTTTCTTCCTTTCCGTCTGTGAGCCTTGTAAATGAGCTTTTAGACTCTCTGGGAAGGATGGAAAAGGGCTCTTTTTTTTTTTTTAATAGCATCAGAACTACAAATTTTAATTTTTTTTTTTTTTACTTTACAATATAATTCATTTGAATCAGTTCTAATGAGATGGATGAAACTGGAGCCCATTATACAGAGTGAAGTAGCCAGAAAGATAAAGACCATTACAGTATACTAACACATATATATGGAATTTAGAAAGATGGTAATGATAACTCTATATGCAAAACAGAAAAAAGAGACACAGATGTATAGAACAGATTTTTGGACTCTGTGGGAGAAGGCGAGGGTGGGATGTTTCAAGAGAACAGCATCAAAACATGTGTATTATCTAGGGAAAAGGGCTCTTTGAGAGCAAGGCATGAAAAAGCAGAAGGGTCATGAAGAGGCCTTCAGGAAAGTCTGAGACATTGGCCTGTCTCTAATCAAACCGGTTATGTGGGAAGGAGGAGAACACTTAGCAGATCATCTTCACAGCCCACTGTGAACTGAGACGAGAAGGGGAATGTGTGACCTGATGATTTAAGCCAGAACTTCTCAACATGTTTAACAACTCACATTTTGAAAGGAGTGCTTTGGGAGGAATGTGGTAGGATCTAAAGGAGCAGAAGCTAGAGCATTCTCAGTGTCTCTAGAGTTACTCCCCAGGGTATCCTACTCCACCATTAACAACCCCCATCGAGGCCAGATAACCACTTAGGCGTGATAACTGAAAGAGACAACAAAGATATAACAAAGAACTGAGGCTGAACTTGAGAAAACTGTTATGTGCAGGCCAGTTAAGTAAGGGGCAGTATAAGTTGCCAGAATTTTCTCAATAGAGCAAAGTTTGGGAAAAGGACTAGGGATTTTCTGAGTGTCTTCGTCTTTTTAAAGATTGAGAACCCAAATAAGAAGAGAAGGTCAGAACAACTGAGGAGTTGTCATTGTCATCATCAGTATTATCTTACCTTTTACTGAACATTTATTAAAAGCTTATTGGATGCCAGTTATAAGCGCTTTACATACCATATCGTACATCATCTCTCCCAAGATAGGGCATGATTATCTGGCTTTTACAGGCAAGGAGAATGGAAGGAATCTCTCCTGCATACCCTGCAAGGGGTTGGCAAAGAGAAGAAACCTCAACCTCTTCCAAAGTTCAACCTCAGTCTCTACAAGGGTAAAAGCAGATGTTCAGAGGATTTCAGCTCCTATTCAGGCTTTCCGATATTCTCTTCTTCCTAAAGAATAAATCAGTTCATGTTAAAGTATGGAAGCTCCAAAGGGGAAGAAAAGTGAAACATGACTTTTAGAAAAAAAAAAATTAGACCTCTGATTCCACAGTGAATTTGGGAAGATCAGATGATGACATTTTAAACCTCGCCTTGTGCTTCATTACTGAGATGACCCTGTTAGCTTGAGAAGGATGCCAGGAAAAGCCCCAGCCAATTCATGGAATCTCCTACCTTTACTCCCCCTTCTTGTGGCCCTGAATCCTTGAAAAGGTTTCATTCATGGAACTGGAGAGAATGTGAACTGTCTGTGGGTGGTAGAGTGGCAGGGAGGTGGTCTCGGGTCTACATGTACAGAGTACTGCTGACAACAGCTGTCCACTTAGCCTAACAGACTTGGAGGTATCCTGTTACCACCTCTTCTCTCTGCATGATAAGTCACTTCAGTTATGTCTGACTCTGTGCAACCCTATGGACTGCAGCCCACCAGGCCCCTCTGCCCATAGGATTCTCCAGGCAAGAATTACTGGAGTGGGTTGCCATGCCCTCCTCCAGGAGATCTTCCCAAACCAGGGATCAAACTCACATCTCTTATGTCTTCTGCATTGGCAGGTGGGTTCTTTACTAGTGCCACTTGGGAAGCCCATCTCTTCTCTCTGCTCTCCCTTGATTTCTGTTACTAAAGCCCCTTGAGTTTTTCTGGTAGATATCCAATACCAGACATGGGCTGATTATGTTTTATTGCCTGAGCAAAGTGAAGAGGGAAGAAAAAAATATATGACCATAGAAGCAAACTGGAAAAACTGGAACTGGAAAAATTCTACTAGAGAAACATACAATATGATTAAAGCAATTTAGATTCTTCTGGAAAGAGTTGTGTGTGAGGGAGTGGATGGTGACTCTAATAAACAGCACAATCTTGGAGTCTCCAAAAGAACAAGAAACCAGTCTCTTTCCCAGGACAGGGGCAATGCATTTAGAGAAATAACACCCTGGGATTCTCATAGGTAGCCCTGATACAGACACAGCAAGGCACAGCGCCAGAACCTGTGTACTCTGAAATCAATTCACAAATCCCTTGGATTACCAGGAATTTTATTTGCCTTTAGACTGGACCAGCCTTATACACCATAAACATTTCATTCAGGCATTAAGCTCTGGGCCCTGCCTCTCATTTCCTCAGTACTACTCCTGCTGAGAGCTTGCCTTCCTTCCACTTTCTTTGGCTGAGCCTAATACAGTTAAACTACAGTCTCCGGTTTCCTAAGGCTGCCAACATCTTTTCGTGCGTACGTGCATGCTAAGTGTTTTCAGTCACATCTGATTCCTTGCAACCCCATGGACTGTAGCCTGCCAGGCTCCTCTGTCCATGGGATTCTCCAGGCAAGAGTACTGGAGTGCGTTGCCATGCCCTCCTCCAGGGGATCTTCCCGATCCAGGGATCGAACCCGTGTCTCTTATGTCTTCTGCATTGGCAGGCAGGTTCTTTACCACGAGCGCCACCTGAGAAGCCCAATGTCTTTTCATATACCACTTATTCTCTAATTTCTCCTCAGGTTTAAATACAGATGATCTTGTATTGCCAGTAGAATAATGACTCCCCAAAGATATTCACATACCCCCAAATCCATGAACACGTTACCTTATATTTTAAAGAGGACTTTGCCAATGTGATTCAATTCAGGACCTTGAGGTGGTAAGATTATCCTGGGTAGTCCAGGTGTGTCCAACATAATTGCCACAGTCTCTAAAAGATGGGAGAGAAAGGCAGAAGAGACAAAGGAAAAGGCATGACAACAGAAGCCAAGGTCAGTCATCATTTCCTTGGAGGACCCTATTGTGTCTTCCTTTTTGAGATCAAATCTTCTCAGTACAGTCTCCCTTTATACTGTACACTTCACCTTGACCGCCATCACCATCACAGCTGCGGATGAGGCTGTGTGACTGTTTGATCAATGTCTGTGTCTTTTGCTAGCACACATGAAGGCAGGGGCTATGCCAGATTTTGCTTCCTTCTGAAGTCTGAGCCCACAGCAGGCACTCCATAAATATTTATTGAATAAATGAGCAAATTGAAAAGGTGAAGAGGACCTAAACCTCCTATGGTTCTGAGTATTCTTTAGTGTGGGTGGAAACACAGCAGTCCATGAGGTCTCCCACAGATTTGCTCTTTGCTTTCTGTTTTCCTATCTTGCTCCAACCAGAACATTTATCTTTACATATGGTCTTAATACATTTCTGCTGAGAGAACAGCAGTATCTGTAATTCCAATCAACGGCTCAGGGAGCGTGGAGGGATGGGAAGTTTCCTTCTTCTGTGTTATGATTTGTATTCAGATTACTCTGATTTTAACTCTTGACTTGATTGCCCCACCAAGGCACAGTGATCTGTTGTTAGACTGGAGATATCCTGCTGCTTTCCTCTCCTCTGAATGTGAAAGATCATCCACTTAATCCAAGACCCAGGTCCCAAGCCTGGTTTGGCAATACCCCAGGGGCATCCCATTTTCAAATTACCAGAACAAACCTTGTTGAAATTCACTTCAACCTTGGTTTTCTCCTGCGTATATTTTTAAAGGAAGGTGTGAAGAGATTACAAAAAACAAACAGTTATAAACCTGAAAAAAAGCAGATACACTCATCTCAGACCATTATTGCATACCAACCATGTGTAAAACTCTGAAATAAGGTCTTTTTCCAGCACTCTCTTATTCCTTGATGATTGACTGCTTCTGTCTATAGGGCGCAGCAAGAACATTCTCACATTTGGCCCTCACAACATGCCTGGGAGGGAGACAAAGCAGGTGTTACTAATCTATTCAAGCATAGAAGTCACAGAATAATTGCTCACTCTTTGTTTACATGGGCATTTCATCTTTGTTTTCTGGTGTCTGTGTTGCCTAATATTTAATTGTCTGGGGTAAGTTAATTTTTGAAGGAGAAAGTGAATGCCTGGCTTCTTTCTAATAGTATTTTTGACCGACTTGCCCAGCATTTCCCAGTTAGTAAATGAAGGGCTTTGAACTTGAAATCTGAATTCAGTACCCTTTCCTCTCTGCAGGTTAGAAACAAACTCCTCCTAAGGGATGAGGGATAGCTGGGACATGAGTTTAAACACTGCTTCATACTTGAAGGGTTCTGTGTGGACAGTGGACATATGGTAGAGAGCTTAAGTCTCTCAAAGCAAAGAAGAGTAAGCGCATTTGATTTCTACATCTGTGTCTCCATTTCTGCTTTGCAAATAGGATCCTTTATACCAGTTTTCTAGATTCTACATATATGTGTTAATATACGGTATTTGTTTTTCACTTTCTGGCTTACTTCAGGCTGTATGCCAGTCTCTAGGGCCTTCCACATCTCTGCAAATGACCCAGTTTCCTTCCTTTTTAAGGGTGAGTGGTACTCCATTGAATATATGTACCACATCTTCTTTATCCAGTCCTCTGTTTATGAGCATCTAGATTGCTTCCACATCCTGCACATGTATAGATACCAAGGGGGAAAGGCGAGGTGGAAGGAATTGGGAGACTGCGATTGACACGTATACATTATTGAGGTACAGAAGAGATTACTAATGAGAATACCCAGTAGAGCATAGAGAACTCGGCTTAACGTCCTGTGATGGCCCGAATGAGAAGGAAGTCCAAAAGGGAAAAGATATCTGTGTGCGTGTGGCTAATTCATTTTGCTGTATGGTAGAAACTAATGCAACATTGTAAAGCAACTATAGTAAAAATTAATTTTAAAAAAATGTAAGCGCAGAAGCCAGACATCACTCTGTTTACTCAGTCAAGTCTCAGGAAGAAATGAGCTAGGCAACAGACACAAATAAAGGAACAGAGGTGCTTGGAATCTTCTCCTCACCCCAACTGTAGCCCTGAAAACCAGAGTGAACCCCCCCAAAACAAGCAAGTAGAGCACACCCCTGACATGGCATTCAGTCCAACTCAGAGGATTTTATAGCCCTCAGGATGTTTAAAGAAGCAAAAGACCTGGAGGACATGTATTTCTGGCTCATTAAAGAAAGTTTGTTTTAAAATATCTAACATTTCTTTATTAAAGGAGAACAGGCAGGATATAAGCTCTATAAACTTTCTGAGGAGAGAACATTGCTTGCATTCCAAATGGAGAAAGTATTGCCTTGTGTGAGAACCAAGCCTTTAGCCTATTTCACTTTACAGGTGTCTGGGTATGAAATATTTTTCTTACAAGATCATAATGCATAAAAAGATTTTGAAAATTAAAATTGTAGCTGGATTTTTCTTGCTTCTTCATTACCATACCAGTTAGGGAGGAGGTTTGTGGTTAATTCTCAGAGCAGGTTTACCCAAAGCACACTTTGTATTATAGGTGTCCCACAAATTCCCTGGTGGCTCAGAAGGTAAAGAATCTGCCTACAGTGCTGAGACCAGGTTTGATTCCTGGGTCAGGAAGATCCCCTGGAGAAAGGAATGGATAACCACTCCAGCATTCTTGCCTGGAGAATTCCATGGGCAGAAGAGCCTCGCAGGCAACACTCCATGGGTTACAAAGAGTCAGACATGACTGAGCAACTAACCCTCAAATTATACTACATGGATTGTCAGCTGGGCTCACTCTGTCCTTCAGAAATAAGCTTCCTTCTCAGATTTTCAGGGACCGGAGTATGAGTACCAATGGACTAAGCCTTTTCTCTTTCATTCCAAGACCCATCCAGCACCAGGAGGGGCTCACATGTTGAATATGAAGATCCTAAGGTCCAGCAACCAAATTCCATCCCCATCCTTGCAAACCAAACTCCTTGGTACTCCGGAAATGTACACACTGGTATGGTGATCTATTCTCCAGAGGGACCTGAACAAGAAGATTGTGTGGGCCTACGAGGCCAGCTTGGGACTTGGGACAGGATCAGGGATTCCAGGTGCCATCGAGCCAGAAAGAAATGGGTTTCAGATGGGCATATTCTCAACCCTGCAAACTCCTCACTCCACAGGGAGGGGTGCTGTTGGAAGAGAGCTGGAAAGGAGGACTCTGAAGTACAGAGCCCAGAAATGGGATCCTGGCTGCCTCTATCTAGGCTAGGGCTGATCAGATTTAGGAAAACTTGACTGCAATTTCCCCAAAGCCCAAAGCTTCCTGCATAATATCTGTTATTTTCTCCAGGTTTGTGTAGTCACAGTTCCATGCTCTGGCTAATCTCCAGGCAAGTACTACTTCTGTTTCACCTCACACCAACCCAAACTTGAAATGCCATCGCTTGACACATTTTTAGGAAAAAAATATTCTCATACCAAACATCTTATTTTTAGTCGATTCTACTGAAAACTTGGGTGTTGAACTATTCTGTTTTTATCTCTGCTTCCTCCTTCTTCCAAGGAGAAAATGAATTATCTTCTGATGATCAGAAAGAAGAGTTGAGAGGGTGTGTGTATGAGATTGTAATACATGTGTGTCTCTACACAAACACACGTGTAACCAAAGTTCAATAGAAAAGAAACAAATGCATGGGGTTCAGCCAAAGGTACATAAAAGGCAGAGTAATTGAAGGTCTACAGGACACAGACGGTCTCCTAGCCTGCTGATTCCTCCGTCCTGAGTCCTGGTTAGAGCTGAGCTTGAAATTCCCTTGGGCATCATAAAATATTTCTGATGAGAAACACCATCATCCAATCACTACCTTCATTTGTGCTATCTGGAATTTCCATTCTTGGCAAAAAAAAAAAAAAAAATACTGGTTTTTCACTTATTTTCAAATGGGGAAACTGAAGTTTAGAGACATTGTGGCTTGCCTGAGGCAAGCATCTACTAAGAGTTGGGCCACAAATAGAATAGCATAAGGGACCATAATTTCCATGCTCTTTTCCACCCAAAGCCACAAGTTCACTAGGGTACTCAGGTAGATTGTATCATTGTTTAGCTCATATCTAGTGCCTCCCCTACCCACTTCATGGGTGATACATTCCTCATTTAGCCACTGCTCTGAGGAGCTGGGGAAATACACGGAGTAGACAAAATCAACATATAGCTGGCAGCAAGCCCAGCCCAGCCCAGTTTAGATAAGATGAACTCCAGACAACTTGAAGACACATGAATAAGAAATAAAAGAGAAAAACAAATAGCATATATTAACATATAGAATCTGGAAAAATGGTCCTGAAGAATTTATCTGTAGGGCAGGGACAGAGGCACAGATGTAGAGAATAGAATTGTGGACACAGCAAATAAAGGAGAGGATGGGACAGACTGAGACAGTAGCATTGACATATATACACCATCATGTGTAAAAGATATAGCTAGTGGGAAGCAACTGCATAGCACATGGAGCCCAGCTTGGTGCTCTGTGATGACCTAGAGGGGTAGGATGTAGTGGGACAGTGAAAGGGAGGTTCAAGAGGAAGAGGATATGGAGATATATATATATATACATATATATATATATATATATATATATATATGTATATATATATATATAGTTATTGTACAGCAGAAACCAACACAGCATTGTAAAGCAATTATATTCCAATAAAAAAGGAAGCATACTAAGTTAAAAAGTAAAATAAAACCAAATGAAAAGGAAAAAAAAAAGTTCTTACTTTTGTAGGCCACGAAACCTTGGGGTGGTTTGTCACACAGAATATATATGTACACACACACATATATTTCTATGTAAGATAAAGATATAGATACAGGTATCGTCTACAGGAACATAATCTGTCACCCTCCAAGGTATTGCAAGTAGCAATTTTACCAAATGTTCCTCCACTGAATAAGTGAGTCACCAAGAAGTTTCCTTGCTGTGTAACACTTAACCTGGAAGCCAGTGGCAGACGTTGTAGGTTTGCTGTTGCACTCCAGGTCTGGTACCAAGATTTTTATTAGTCGGCATTAGTCATTTATGTTGCAGCAGTAAACTACCCCAAAAAATCTCATGAGCTTACAGCAGCGAAGTCTTACTTCTCACTGATTCACACCAGCTGCAGCTCTTTTCAATGGATCTTCTTCATCTCGAGATACAGGCTGAAGAAGAAGCCCCTCTCTGGAACATGGTATTCTTACAAAAGAAGGAGAAGATCAACAGAAGCTGGTGATGCTTTTTAAGGCTTGTGCTCAAATGTAGCCCACATTTCTGCTCACATTCTGTGTGGCAAATGCAAGTCACATGGCCAAAGTTAATCTGTGGGGTGGGTATGTGTAATCCTCTCAACTAGGTTGAGAGTAGCTAATTGAAAACCACAGCACTGCAGTACACACCAGACAATAGCCACTTCATCGACCTTCAAGAAGCAGCTCAAAATGTCAGCTTCTCATTATCACTCTGTGGGGACATCTCCCTGTCCTTTCTGTCCCACAGCAGACCTTACAAAATTGAGATGCACGGAAAAACACCTTTAGGACAATGTACTGTCTACCTTACTACCTAGTGAGCCCTTTGACGGCAGGGAATATCCTTTATTCCATTTTCCCTGTACTTAGCACAGAACTTTAAATTTCATTTATTGATACATTAATGCTTTTAAAATTTATATAATAATACATGGAACCAATTATGAGAGTCAAAAGACGTTAGGAGGGAGTTATATAGGAAGAAAGGGAACAAGACTAGCAACTGAGTTTTGCACTTTTAAAATAGATATCTAGATCCAGATCCAGATCCAGATCCAGATATAGGTTTAGGTATAAAATACATATATAAAGAGAATTATAGAGTAGACCACTGAATTTATAAACCTAAAGTTTGGGAGATGTGAAGGGTGGACATACAAAGTGGCAGTCAGTCACCAGCACATGCGTGCATGCGTGCTAAGTCACATGGACTGTACCCTGCCAGGCTCCTCTGTCCATGAGATTCTCCAGGCAAAAATACTGGAGCGGGTTGCCATGCCCTCCTCCCATGGATCTTCCTGACCCAGAGATCAAACCCACATCTCTATGTTTCCTTCATTCGCGGGTGGGTTCTTTACCACTAGTGCCTCCTGGGAAGTCCCCCACCAGCACATAGATGATATTTAAAGCTTTGAGACATGGTGATGTCTCCTAGGGAGAAAATGGAGAAAGAAAAGATGTCTATCATGTTTCCCATTTCTTACTTCAGTTCCTAACCTGCCTGAAGTCAGAACTTCAGCTGTTGCTTTGAACAGGCTGATTGGTATCTCTTGAATGAATCTCCTCTACTTAATAAGCCAATCATGAGTGACTGCAGGTATCTAACTGAAATGGGAGTATATACAGTCTCAAAGCTCTGATTTCATTATACCCTTTGGCTAACCTCAGCATCAGGCTGGGCTGTTTTTTGGAAGGACCATCAAAGGGCATTCCTTCTCACCTTTGACCTTGACCTTGATTCCAGCCACATGTGTCAGTCCCACATGTGTCTGTAACTTCCTTCCCTCCTCTTCCCCCATTTATCATGTTGGTAAAAGGTCAAACTTGCGTTGAATGTGTAATGTGTCAGGAATAATAACGTATGCTTTGCATATGCTATCTCATTCCATCATCACCATAATTGGTGAGACAAACATTGACCCAATCTACCGAAGTCGTAACTGAAGAACAGAGAGGTTAGGTGGTGTGACTTAAGTTACAGCTAGTGAGGAGCAGGACTCTTGAATTGGCATCTCAGTGATGAGTCCTCACCTCTGTGTGAGCCACTGAGCTGTCTCAAAAACAAGAACCTTTCGGAGCTGATAGTCATACTTTGAAGATAAACGTACATGGTAGGTAGATAGATAGATATTCAAATACGTAGATTCACAGATACATAGATACATGGATAGCATATAGATTGATGAGCTAGAGATATTTGGAATGTTAAAAAACTCAGTACATAGTTCCCTACTTTCTTAAATAGGAGGTGATGAACAACATAATTTAAACTTTCCTTCACACATGTATTTTATGCTCACTCTGTGCTCAGCATTGTGTCAAAAGCAGTGTTTTTATTTCAAACTGCCTTTTTGTCCTCTAAAACTGCCTGATGCTGGGAAAGATTGAAGACAGGAGGAGAAGGGGATGACAGAGGATGAGATAGTTGGATGGCATCACCGACTCAATGGACATGAGTTTGAGCAACTCTGGGAGTTGGTGATAGAAAGGGAAGCCTGAAGTGCTGCAGTCCATGGGGTCACAAAGACTCAGACACGACTGAGGGACTAAACCGAACTGAAAACTGTCAAGGGTCTATAATCTAGTTGAAGAGGAATTAGAAAGTTCTAAGTATTTCCACATATGGACATAAAGAAAGATCATATTAAGAGAAATAGATACATTTTTAAGTGTTGAAGGCTTTCTAATTTGCAAGACATTTTGCCATGCATTATTTCATTTGACCCTCACAATAATGATCAGTATTTTATAGGTGAAGAAGCTGAGGCATGGAAAATTTCAATACTTTGTGGATGAATAACCAAATACAGGCTAAAACTGAGGAATGAAACCCAGGGTCTCATCCAATGTCCTCACTAATACCAGGATGCTAACTCAGCACACTCTCAAGTGTTTTGAAAGAAAAACACTGCTTTTGACACAATGCTGAGCACAGAATGAGTATAAAATACATGCATGAAGGAAAGTTTAAATTATGATGTTTATCATCTCCCATTTAAGAAAGTAAGGACTATGTACTGAGTTCTTTAAAATTCCAACTCAGCACATGTGTTACAAAAGTCTCTCCTATTCTTCAAGACAACCAGGGAAAGAGATCCCACTCCCTCCTTCCATCACCCAGGACTCAGCTCCTTAAGAGATGCTGAGTCTTGGTGTTTGTTTCTGTTAAACTGGGCTGTTGGATTTGGCTGGGTGATTCCTGAGGGAGAGGGTGGCAAGCGAGAGAATGTGTCTGCTTTGCAGCTCTTGCCAGCCCTGGAGAGCTAGCATTTTCTAAAAGAATGCTGGGTTCTCAGAAACACTATTGATAATAAGGTTGCTCATTTTTAAAATAATGTAACCAGATATTCTATGAAAACAGACCTGGTTCCAGGAGGGCTGCTGTGGGAATTGGGTTTAAAGTTTGAGGTGGTTGTTCAAGATGAGCTTTCAGCTGGCCTGCAGACCTGCCACTGGGATTGAAAAAAGCTTGCACAATCAGACCATTGTGGTATTGGAGAAAACTCAGGGCTCCTCAGAGCCTAAACCTGGCACATCCTAAGGTGGACTTTTCACCTCCTGGGATGCTGGTGAGAATGAAGTGTGTGCATGCGTGTGCTTGCGTGCGTGCATTTCAAATCAGAGGAAACCGGCTCAGGGATCCCCTCTGACCTCAGTAGATTTGGAGAACAATGCAAATACGTTTGGACTGAAGAAGAAAACCGGAGGCCAACAGGAAATAGGGTGGCATAGAGCAACTTGCCAGCCTTGGCAAAGGTGCAATTTTCCAGGAGGCAGAGTTTTGGTTTGTGTTTCTACCCCAGGCAGGGCAGGGGGCTCCACAGAGTAATAAATGCAGACTCACACATGACGGACAAACCTCTATCTCTACTTAGAGAGCCACAGATTCAGAACTGAGTGGGTCATTAGTAGGTCATCCAGCCCAACTCCCTACCTCCTGGACCACTTCTTTCCATCATACCTTTCACCTTGTATCTATTTTCTTAATATCGAATGAGACAGGAAATGAATGCTTACTACATTTAATTATATGCAAGGTGTTTCCCTTCATTCTTGAAGAGAACAACACAGTCTGGTGATAGCTAATATTTATGGAAAGCCTACCAGGGGCTAGCATGGGTCTAAGTGTTGGATACACACTAACATGTTTAATTCTTGCAGAGTCCTGAGTGGTAGGCTGTGGCAAGTATCCTCAGTTTATTGATAAGACAGAGGCACAGAGAAGGACTCTCGGTTAGTAAGTAGAGGAATTCCAGAGGCCTCCACTTAACCCAAAGACAAACCTCCAGGCTGCATCCAAACCAGGTTCTCCATCCCCAGCCTAGACATCTGGCCTCTCATTGAGGTCATGCTGGAAAGCTTTCTTCCTCTTCTTCTTCCATCTTCTGTCCCCTCCACGGAGCAGAGCCAAAGATGACCATCCACTCTAGGGCTTGTCAGAGTCCCCAAAGACCACTATCTCTTAGCATTCCATTACCAAAGACTTTAAACACTTGCCAATCCTTAAAAGTTCACCAACCTAACAAGTTAGTTGATATCCAGTGGTAATAATGTTGGTTATATCTCTGAAAATTAAGATGTGTTGTACCCAACAATTCTATTTGGTCTCGGTTCTGTTTTACATTGGTGTTTATTACTCTGCAAAGTCTAATTTAATGAGTCATATCTTCAGGAGCTATGAATGTCAACTGGTAAAACGCAGACTCAGTTCTTGAGATGATGATGAGTTATATTAAAGAAAAAAGTTCTTCCCAAAATGCAATCTCAATCATAGTAACCTCTGGCTTACAGTGTACCTAGGTTTTCCTTTTAACCTTTGGAGATCTTGTTTCTCACTATCTTGCTACTCTCTGCCCCCTTCCGCTGGAGATTCCAAGAACAGAATCTCAGTAACACAAATCTTCCTGAGGAGACTGCACACCCTTCTCTGAACACACTTTCTTAGACCTCCCAAAGTCCTGCTAATCTTTAAAACGTCATCACCTCCTCCAGAATCCCTTCCCCAGAGGAAGTCTTGGAGGTCAGGTACACTTCCTAAAGGCTCCCCACCATATCTTGAGCTACAACCCACATCACAGCACTCATCTCTTCAGATTGCTGTTGCCAGAATCCTTTAGCCATGTGAGTTCCTTGAGGCAAGGACTATGTTCCTTTTACTTTGTATTCTCAGAGTCTGACATTGTTTCCCCTATATAGCAGATACTCAAAAAGTACTTGGTGAGTGAATGAGTCACTTTTATAAATCCACTAGCTTAAATGTGTTTTAAGGCTTTGAACGGGCTGAGGTTTGTAGGCCAGATACCCTAGGTCAAATATGACATTCACAGTGAGACAGAAGGAGGGGCTCAATTAAACTAATTGGGATTAATATCTCAAGACTATTCTTCACTTTCATTATAGTTTTCTGTATTAGGCAGATTTGTATTGGGATCATGTTTCAAAGTATCATGGTATAATGTTTAGCACCATAAAGAACAGAACTAATTTTAAGCATTTAGAAGGCAGAAATTCAGATGGATTGTAGGTCACCACAAGTGCAGGCATGTAGAATGTACATCGACACAGAATGCAAACACTGAGCTTTTATGTAAATGAACTATATCTGTAGCTATTATATAGATATAGATAGATATGTGTTGTGTGTTAAGTTGCTTCAGTCATGTCCGATTCTTTGCGACCATGTAGACTGTAGCCCACCAGGCTCCTCTGTCCATGGGATTCTTTGGGCAAAAATACTGGAGTGGGTTGCATGCCCTCCTCCAGGGGATCTTCCCCACCCAGAGATCAAACCCGAGTCTTTTATGTCTCCTGCATTGGCAGGCAGGTTCTTTACCACTAGTGCCACCAGATTCTTTATTATTTGAGCCACCAGGGAAGCCTTTACAGATAGGTAGGTAGATACAGTTTATTGTTAAATAAAATACAGAGGAAAGCCTTGAACTTAGTTTTAACATTGGAAACAGTGACAATAATTAGCAAACTCATGAATCAGAGCCATGTTTATATAATTCCTGACAATTATAATCACGTATTTGTTTGAACTGAGTTCTCATAGTTTTATTACACTTACTGCCCCCCTCCAGAGTGTGGATTTAGATTTCAAAGGCTTTTGTTAGCTTTTGGAGACTCCTCTGGTCTAGCTATTATTTTTGTTCCTTTGATTCCTTACTGACTATTCTGTATTTTTACCCTTTCATGTGTAGAGTTAGTGCATCCATGCAGAGGGGGACCAAGAGAACTGAATCTAGACAAAAAAGGACAGGAAGTTGTCACATTATTTTATTTGGAAGCAGAAAATTAGCAGTAGAAAGGGATTGTGTGTGTTTGTGGTGTGTGTTTGTAGAAGAGAGAGAATAACCCAGGACCATGAAGCCCATTAGCTCCCTCCCTCTGACTCTCTGGCTTTGGAAATTCTGTCTAAAATACAGCTGGCAGTCACTTCTTATACACTGAGCCCCGTGACCTTGGCTGGTACCCAAGTCTAAACTGCATCTATGGCATCCAAAAAGCTAATTTGGTGTTGGGGAGGATGGGGAAGGCAGGTAGGAATTAAGGACTGTGAAGGAAAAAAACTGCAAAAGTTAAATTTCCTGCCAGGTGGCTTCCAAATCATCCAGCAGCTTTATTCAAGACTTTGAAGTCTTGGGCCAACAGTTCCAGATCTGTAATATTTACCCTGCAGTCTCCAAAAACAAAAGTTGACTGTGTTCCTTGAAGTCAATCTCCCCAGCATTTCAGGGTGACAGATGGGAGAGGCTGGAAAAGAATTATTGGATGAACTGGAACTCCTCAGACTCTTCAGTAAGCTTTTATTATGCCTCAGTCTCTCTCTCTCTCTCTCTCTCTCCTTCCCTCTCACTAACCTTGCTCTATTTCCACTATGAATTCTCGCCCCCTAACCTACTCACCTGTTGCATTATTCATCAAGTTTGTCAAGAACTTATCCCGAAACAGCAATAACTAACTAAAGTCTAGATCCCTTTAGCCTGGTAGTTGAATTCTGCCACTTATACTCATGAACTAAACAAACAATATACAGCCAATTCTATACAGAAGGCAGGATCTCTATCCAGCTAGGAACTTATCTAGGAACATATCTTTGTGGTGGGGAAAAGGGTGATGGGTGTATACAAATTTCTAAAGCTAAAACATACTCAGGAGGCAAAGACTATCCCAATCCAGCCTCGATGGATGCTTCTCACTTACATTTCTCCGTTTTCCCTCCAAATCCTACTCATCTTTTAAGATTCTCTTAAGTGTCACCACCATCACACTCCCTCAACAAATACATATTGAGAATCCACCATGTGTCAAGCACTGTTCCAGGCCTGAATGAAACAAAATTCTCTCTCTGTTAGAGTTCATGTTCTGCTGGTAGGGATAAATAATAAATAGATAAATAGCGCTGCAATGAACACTGGGGTACATGTGCCTTTTTCAATTCTGGCTTTCTCAGGGCATATGCCCAGTAGTGGGCTTTCTGGGTCATATGGTATTTTTATTCTTTGTGTTTTAAGGAATCTCCACACTGTTATACTGGTTGTATCAGTTTGCATTCCTACCAACAGTGCAAGCGGGTTTTCTTTCCTCCATATGTAAAATAGATTGCCAGTGGAAATCTGATGCATAATTCAGGGAACCCAAAGCCAATGCTCTGTGACAACTTGGAGGAAGGGAGTGGGGAGGGAGGTGAGAGGTGGAGTTCAGGAGGGAGGGAACACATGTACGCCTATGGCTGATTCTTGTTAATGTTTGGCAAAAACTGAAACGATCTTGTAAAGTAGCTATCCTCCAATCAAAATAAATAAATACATTTTTATACAAGCAACTCCTGCAGCTCGATTCCAGAAAAATAAATGACCCAATCAAAAAATGGGCCAAAGATCTAAACAGACATTTCTCCAAAGGAGACATACAGATGGCTAACAAACACATGAAAAGATGCTCAACATCACTCATTATCAGAGAAATGCAAATCAAAACCACAATGAGGTACTATTACACACCAGTTAGAATGGCTGCTATCCAAAAGTCTACAAACAATAAATGTTGGAGAGGGTGTGGAGAAAAGGGAACCCTCTTACACTGTTGGTGGGAATGCAAACTTGCAGCCACCAAGGAGAACAATGTGGAGATTCCTTAAAAAACTGGAAATAGAACTGCCATATGACCCAGCAATCCCACTCCTGGGCATACACACCGAGGAAACCAGAACTGAAAGAGACACGTGCACCCCAATGTTCATCGCAGCACTGTTTATAATAGCCAGGACATGGAAGCAACCTAGATGCCCATCAGCAGACGAATGGATAAGAAAGCTGTGGTACATATATACAATGAAATATTACTCAGCCATTAAAAAGAACACATTTGAATCAGTTCTAATGAGATGGATGAAACTGGAGCCCTTTATACAGAGTGAAGTAAGCCAGAAAGATAAACACCAATAATACAGTATACTAATGCATATATATGGAGTTTAGAAAGATGGTAATGATAACCCTATATGCAAGACAGAAAAAGAGACACAGATGTATAAAACAGACTTTTGGACTCTATGGGAGAAGGTGAGGATGGGATGATCTGAGAGAATAGCATTGAAACATGTATATTATCAAGTGTGAAACAGATCGCCAGTCCAGGTTGGATGCATGAGACAAGTGCTCGGGGCTGGTTCACTGGGATGACCCAGAGGGATGGGATGGGGAGGGAGGTGGGAGGGGGATTCAGGATGGGGAACACATGTAAATCCATGGCTGATTCATGTCAATGTATGGCAAAAATCACTACAATATTGTAAAGTAATTAGCCTCCAACTAATAAAAAATAAAGGAAAAAAATTTAAAAAACAAATAAAATAAGTGGTATCTCAGATGGTGATCTGTGCTGTGGATAAAAATAAAGCAAGATGAACAGGATAGAGGTAGGGAGGAGGAGGGGCATTGTTTGTTGTGTAGGCAGAGACCTGAAAAGGGATGAAGGAATAAAGAAGAGGTTGTCCGAGAGAAGAGCTTTCCAGCAGAGGAAACTGTTGGAGCAAAGGCCCTGTGGGAGAAGAAAAAATAGCAACAAGGCAACTGGCTGAGGCAGGTGGGAGAGAGGAAGGAGATGAGAGAGACAGACAGCAAGAAGCTGGCTCACAGAGGGCCTAGGGAGGCCATTGCTTAAACTCTGGGTGAGATGAGAACCATTGGAGAATTTTTAGAAAACAAGTGATATGATCAGATTTTAAGCTTTTCTGTTGAAAACAGACTATTTTAGGGGAAGAATTGAAGCCCCAGTGTCTTTTTCATTCATCCAGAAAAGAAAATGGTGGCTTAGACCAGGGTGACCATGCTAGAGACTGAATTCCTAATGTGTTTAGAAGGTAGAGCCAACTGATAAAACTGCTGATAGGTTTGGATGTGAAGAATAACAGCAAATGAGATGTTAAGGCTAACTTCTCAGTTTTTGGCATGAGCAACTGGAAAGAGAGACTTACTCTTCCTCTGGGCTCCCATGTACTTTTATTAACTTCAGTATTATAAAACTCTAATAACAATTGTGCATGTATATATCTCTCCCACTAGGTGCACTGTCTCTTAACTTTCAGGTCATAATATGCTGAAACTCTAATGAAAGTTGTGGGGTTTTGCCCATGAGGGGAAAAAAATACATACAGAAATCCATACGAACTTTTGTATTTAATTTCAAAAGGTTTATTTATCTCCTGAAGCTCATCCAATTGTCTCTGGGTGGTTCATAGATCCAAGATCTAAAAATCTAGGGACTAGGTTTATTTATTCTTTTGATAAATTATTTTTTTTCCATTTATTTTTATTAGTTGGAGGCTAATTACTTTACATCATTGCAGTGGTTTTTGTCATACATTGAAATGAATTAGCCATGGATTTACATGTATTCCCCATCCCAGTACCCCCTCCCACCTCCCTCTCCACCCGATCCCTCTGAGTCTTCCCGGTGCACCAGGCCAGAGCACGATAAATTATTACTGAGCACTTGGGACTCTGAAGACATTGAGGATCTGATGGTGACCAAATAAGACAGTATCCCTTTTCATGGAGATCCACATCATGTGATGTGGATGCTAGTAAGGCAAGATGCTAGTAAGCAAATAAACAAGTATATAATTATAACTTGTGAAAGAAACTAATATGAGGAAAGGACAAAGCAAGATGATAACAATATACTATTATAGAGTGTAGGAGAACAGGGCCTGATTAGGAAACAGAAGTCATCCAGGTGTCATAAACAAAGGGGATTTAATACAAGGAGCTGCACACACAATGGAAAGAAGAGAGGACAGTGAAAGCCATTAGGTATTAGCAAAACAGGAAGTCCACTGCCATCCCCAGGACAGAAGAAGCCAGAGGAAGAGGTGGTACTACCAGAGCCCAGAAGCTGGAATCACAGAAGAGGTGCTGCCCCATGGAAATCAGGACTTGAAGTGAGGGTTTATCTGTCAGAGATGCCAACCAAGATAGAGCACAAGAGAGAAAAGGCACCCTGGCTTCTCCCACTCATCCCCACCCCAGGGTTCTACTAGTGTCTTCCCTTGGCCAAATCTGGCCCCAGGTAGTTCTCTGGGTTTGGAGTGGAACAGGAAAAGAACAGGAATGGATTGATTGGATGAGAGAGCAATCAGGAAAGTGATTGAAATCTATTTAGAAAGAGCAGTTAAGTAGACTACTTGGAGAAGGCAAAATTTAAGTTGAAACAGACTAAATCAGAAGATGACTGCCAAGCAATGAGAGCATTCCCAGCAAAGGGAACTGCAATGGAAAGTTTCCGAAGTGATACAGAACTCTGCCTCTTTGTGGGTGATGGGGCCTCACCTAAGGCCAATCTGGCGAGCCAGAGCAGTAGCATTCTCTAAGCAATCAGAACAGAGGGTTAGCCACGTGGCTCCTCTTCTATAACCATGTGCCAGGTGGCATATTGCAATGGAAGCAAGCCTCAAACCAAATTCCACCAGATGCCCAAACATTTCTTACTGAGAATGCGAAAAGATAGCTGTACAAAGTGCTCTCTCCTTTGGGGCAACCCACAAATACCTTGCCTGAAAGAGATAGAGGCAACAGTATTCTGACAGCAAGAATTTGCTATTGGGGTCCTCCACTAAGTGGGGGCACACAAACCAAATGGAGTTCTAGGATAAGGAGGTCATTTAGAAAGTGTTGGTTACTGGCCTTGCTAGCTTTTCATACTTCATGCAAAGTTGGAGATGCTATACCACCTTCCAGCCAATCACACATCTTAAACACCACTCATTTCATCACTAAAGAGTTATTTGAAGAATTTCTTATACTAATTAATATATCCTCTAATGCAGATTTTAGGAATTGATATATAAAGCACTTGCTGAGGCCATTTCTAGAGCATGGCATTTTTTTTTAGGGTGATTTAAATATTACCTAGCTTCACAGTTGGCTCAGTGGTAAAGAATCTGCCTGCAATACAGGAGACGGTGGTTCAGTCCCTGGGTCAGGAAGATTCCCTGGAGAAGGAAATGGCAACCCATTCCAATATCATTGACTGGGAAACCCCATGGACAGAGAAGCCTGGCGGGCTACCATCCATGGGGTCGCAAAGAGTTGGACATAACTTAGCAACTAAATGACAACTGCCCTTTAGAATGTAGATAGAAGCTAAGCTGCACTGTCAGTTATCATGTACATCACACAGCTTATATGAAAGGCTAATTACAGACAATGAAACAGATGGGATGAAAGGCACCCAGTGTGGCTCAAGTCTTGCTAGCAAATCAGGGAGTAGACTGAGATGAGGCTGCTTGTGTGAAAGGGCTAAACCTCATAAGCCACCTTAAAGGGTTTGCATTTATTTCACACTACACTGAAGGGTTTTAAAACAGGGAGGTAACTTAATCTGATTTGGTTTTTAAGAGCTCACGTTGCTGCTTTGTGAAGAATGGATCATAGAGAAGGGAGAGTAGAACCAGAATATTCTAGGGGTTCGGATAGAAGTAACAGCATCCACCTAGCTCGATGGCAGTGCAGATGGAGAGAAGTGAGCTGTATTTGGAAGATAGAAACACAAGAATGATGACTAGATGAGAGTCTGGAATGGGGGGAAGAGAGAATTTGGAAACAAGAATGATTCTGAGTTTTAGCTAATATACCAGATTATAGAGTGATATGTTTTACCAAAGATGGAAGAGACTAAGAGGAAAAGATATAGTAATAATATGGGAAAAAAGAAGGTAAAAGAAAGGTTCCATTGTATATTTAAAAGCAAGGAACATGAGCTGGTCTTATTCATTTGTATATACACCAGCATGACCTTGGTGGGTGCTTACTACCTGCCTGAGGAATTGAAAGAACAGATACACTACTATTTTTGTCATTTATCTCAGGTTTAACCTCTCTTCCCCTCTCCCCCACTCCTACTCCCTCTTCTCCTCTTCCTCCTCCTTCCTCTCCTCTCTCCTGCCTCCTCTCCTCTCTCTCTATCTCTTTTTCTCTCTCTCTCTCACATACTAAATGGTGGCCCAAATAAACACACAATGAATCAATAACATAATACACTTCAGATATGAATAAAGATTCTTTAAGTCATGAGGACTTGGGCTTGAGTTGGTAGTGATATCAAAAAGGAATTGAAATAAGCTCAGTGATCATGTTTGGAGTCTGGATAAAAGATGTAGCCCACGAATTGCCATGTCTCTGAGATGGCCTTCCATTTCACCTGAAGTTTCCATCCGCTCTTTGCAACTCTGATAGAGGACATCGTTGTGAATGTTCCTATCCCTGCTGATAGATGTGGCGACGGTTTACTCCTCTGTAATATGAAGGGGTTGGATAATCCCAAAGACTTGAAAGGCTCCTTTCAGATCCATCACATCTTCTGTTATTTGCAATACAGCAATACAACAGTACCAGCCATGGAGATATCTCTGGGAAGTCTTCATGAAATAAACTGAATAGCCCCAGACTTTGCTGTAAAAATGACAGAAGTTGAGGAGAAGCAGAAAGGATCTTTATTTATGTATCATTTCTATGAAGGAACCTGGAGAAGGAAATGGCAACTCACTCCAATGTTCTTGCTTGCAGAATTCCTTGGACAGAGGAATTTGGCAGGCTACAGTCCATGGGGTCGCAAAGAGTCAGAACCAACTGAGTGACTATCACTCACTCACTCTACAAAAGAGGAAGCTCTTATTCTTGCTTTCATTAGGAAAAAAATATTACTCTCTTTTCTGTATTTCTTTATATTTCAACAAAGAGAGAATAGTACTCCATGGTATACTTAATTCTAAAACATAGTTTAAGAGTTTTCAAGAAAGAAAAACTTACTGAAAACCTCAAAAATAAATTAGTAGAGTAAAAAAAAAAATTCTATGTCTCATAACTTAACAGCAGATTTCCCAGAGCTGTCCACCATATTAAATTATATATAAGACCCTTTGCCAAGGAAATAGATACAGTCCATTACCAGAAAGAAAAATTTTTATCCTGAGAAGATTATGTATATTCATGCAGTTCAGAATATCTCAGAAAACATGTTATCATATTCCTTCACTAAATCACTAATCTATCCACAGTTAAAATTGAGTCCAACTTTGCACCAGACTTCCTAATAGCTAATGCAAAACAAACAAAGAATCAGTTACCAAATATTCATTATGACACAGAAGGAGGCATATCACTTTGGAAAGGACAATAAGTCTTTCCTTTAAATGGTGTGAGGCTGTGAGAAGCAGTCAGTAATTTGCTTGCTTCGGCTGGCTGTGACATTTTATATGGCTGTATTTTTCACTGAAAGTCAAGGACATCCTGTTTAAACACAATTCAGTGAAGAGTTAGGGCAAAACAGACCTTGAATGGAGCCACTGAACCCAAGGATAAAAGCAAAAGATCTAGAATGTCTGATACTGAGGCTATGATCCACATGTGACTTGAAATGTAACTGGTCTGAACTGAAATGGGCTGTAAGCATAAAATACACACTAGCTTCTGAAGCCTTTATACAACAAAAAAAGGAACTATATCTCAACAGTTTTTACATCAATTGTGTGTTGAAAAGATATGTTAAATGGACTAAGTTAAATAAAAAATATGATTAAAATTAATTTTACCTAATTATTTTACTTTTTAGAAAACATGGCCACTAGAAATTTTAAAATCCTAGAAGTGGCTCACATTTGTATTTTGCATTGCATTAATATTATCATTGGAAAGTGCTAAGCTGGAGGAATGATCTTGCCTCTTCACCTTTGCTGTGTTGCTTCCTCTCCTCACTCATCTTTCTCCTTATCTGTAAACTGAGGAATCCTGATACCCATTTCCAAGGGCTAAATGGTCTGGCTTGTATAAAGTGTCTAACATGATGCCTGACATGTTGTAGGAACACACAGAGTCTTGCTTCCTTACTTTTCAGCCCCCAAGCTTACTTTGGGGGCTGAAAGTAGGAAAACAACAGTATTCTGGTTCCTAAGGTAATCCTGTTAAACGATCTGCCTAGAAGCCTCCTTGCCCAAGATCTGGGGCTATTTTTCTCTGCCTTGAGGAAGAGCAGTACTCTGCAATTTCAGTGCCTCAAGACAGATAACTCTGGCCCCTGTGGATCAGCCAGCGTGATGACAGAGAGGGCCTGTTTATAGAAGAGAGGGGTCGAACACTACTCAGGGACTTTGTTTAAAATTCTTCTTGTAACCACACAGCTCTCTGTTTGGGTTTGCTGCTCTCATTAAATAAATATCTGGAGAGTCTTCAGGGATCATCTCAGATATGTGTGACCAGGGTTTTTAAGATAATGAACCACACTCTTGAGTCAAACTCAGTGGATTCCCAATTTGGCTCTTGTGAGTCATCGAAGGATGGTCAAGAGGGGTCGGCAAGGGTTGCAGTGAAGTTCTTCACCACCAGACCAAGGGAGAACGACCCTTGTAAAGTTCTACCCAAATTCCCTGCCCACCAGCTCTTCACATAAATTCTGACAGACAGTGTTTAGGTCAGCGAGAAGGCACGGGGAGGAGGAGAAGGACCAAGACATTATGATCTGAAAGGATGGAATTGGAGGAACAAGAACATCTTGTTAACTTGAAGTCTGCCTGAGACTCAGCTTCATGGTTTGAGTGAACATGTGCCAATTATTTACAATTAGCACAGGAACAATAAATTCATGTGTTTTTTAAATAATTTGAAATGCTGCTGATGCAGGAATATTTGGTGATCTAGATTTGACCCTCAGTAAATCTAAGTCACTTTTAACTCAAATATTCCTAAAGGGAGATAGAGGAAATAGGGGAAAATACTGGAGGTAAAAGGAGATTTCCTTTTTTAATTAATAAACTTTACTTTTCAGAATAGTTTTAAGTTTATAATAAAAAAATTGAACAGAAAGTACAGGGTTCCCCTATATTCCCACCCTCAGCTCTATTCTTAACACCTTTGCATTAGTGTGGTACATTGATAATTTTAATGCATTATTTTCAACTAAAGCCCATAACTTAAATTAGGATTCACTGCATGTTGTAATGATTCTATGGGTTTTGATAAATGTACAATGTCCTGTTCCACCAATTCATACATAATATTCACAGACCAAAAAACTCCCTGTGTCCCACATATTCATCCTTCTCCTCCTACTCCAAAGCCACCAGTCTTTTTTTTTTTTTTTTTTTTTTTTTTACTATTTCTACAGTTTCTAGAATGTCATATAGTTGTAATCATATAATTTGTAGTCTTTTCAGACTGGCTGCCTTCACCTAAGTTCTTAATGGTTCCTCCAGGAGGAGTCTTTAAAACATCAAGAAAATTGTGCCTTTCAAGAGAGATTAGGGGCATGAGAATAAACAAAAGGAAAATTTTAGGAAAATTTTGTGCTATTGTTTTTGGCTTCTGATATCTGAGAGACATACAGGACAAACTCACTCTGGAAGAGAAGATTCCAGGATAAAAGGAGTAACCTTGGCATGAGGTGAAGGGTATGAGCACAAATAAACACTGTACATACCATGGGGAGATACAGCTGTGAGGCAGAGGGAGCTTGAGTCTATTCATAAAGAATATAACTCAGTTGTCCAACAGGAGGGTAGGTACAATTTCTCCTGGGGGCAGGAATATGACACAACACCATCTAGAGCTATTATTCTATTATGCTGTTTTTTTCTTGTCTAGTTTAATTCAATTTTCAATCATTGATTCAAAGGATAACTTGATCCTACCATGAGTCAAACTGATTATTTTTCTAGGCAATTTTGTTGGTCTGTTACTGCCTTTTTCTAGAACCACATATTCCAGCTCATTTCATTTGTGGATCCTCAGTGTAACACAGAGGGATCTGCCTTCAATATATCTTAAAGGCACAAACCTGAAATAATAGTAACATTTTCTTTTTTTTTTATGTTAGTCTTGTTTATCTCCCAAGACCTACAAAAATTATGGGGGAAGTGCTCTATAGCCCTCCGCAAGGGCAGGGGGCGGGGGAGAATGACCCTAACTCTAGTAACATTTTCTTAAGCAAAATTTAATTTGGGGTTTTTCATGTCAGAGAATCTTTAACGGGCCAATATTGATAGAAGGCATGGGTGAAGGAGACCTTTGGACTGGAGATAAATGCGACCTGTGAATAGGAAGAGTGGAGGACATCTGTCCTACCACCAAACAGCTGTCCATCCTTGAAGATGCAATCCTTGAGAGGGCCATCAGTTGACCACAAGCTATCAACTATTCTGAATTTCCAGGTCACTCTACATCGGTTACATATATAGGTTATATGCATAGGTTACATGGAGGATACAGGAATCTTACCCCACCGGTAACACCACCCATGCCCTTAGCCTCTACTGCAGTATTTGATGGTTATTCCAGGAGAAAAGCTCATACTCCAAAGTGTCTTTGCTTAAGTGAACCAGTGATGCACACTCAGATCTCCTCTGAACAACTTGCTCAGGTAGCCATAGCCTGAAGGGAGAAAAATTTCCAATCTTCAACCCTTTAGGGTAGTGTTAAATCTGGAGGATGAGGCAGGCCATCACACTAAATATCATCAGTGAAACAAAATATCCTGGCAGTGAGAAAATAGAATTTATCAGAGCTCGCCTCAGGAAGAGTACTGTAAGTATTGTAAATATTTAGATGGTATATTAAGACACCTAGGAGCAAGGAGGTAAGACTCTTCTTCCTGTGAGGGTCAGGCTTAAGTAACCTTAGATACTTGCTAAATAAGGAAGATGAATCCATTTAACTGCAGGTCTTTCACTTGTTGAGTGAAGTATGCAAGTTTGGGGCCAGAGCAGAATTACTATGGACAACAGAAAGTGGTTGAGTGTCCCCACCTGGGGTCCCTCTTCTCCAATTCTCCCCTACCCTCACATCACTCAGTCTTCTCTTTAAATAAACTGTGAGCAAGCATTTGAAGAAGTACCAAATTATTAACTCATGCAGAGGACCTAATCAATTGGTTTATTTTCCCAATATTCCTTAATGTTTCTAGAAGTCTGGTACTGGGTAAAGTCAAAAGACCACATCAAGGTCATCTCCTTAAAAGACAGTGCCCTCCAATGCAGGCAGCAACCCTAAATCAAAAGGTTGCTTCTTCTAGCTCCTCTATTTGGAACTTTTCTTTTTCTGTCTTCTGTATCTGCCTGTCTACACTCTGCCCAGATCCAGCTCAAATGCATTTCCTCCAGAAGGCCTTATCTGGAATTAATTCATCCTTTCTTTGTAAACTCATACTTACTTGTGTGTAGAAACAAAAGAGGGGCTTCCCAGGTGGCACAGTGGTAAAGAATCCACCTGCCAATGCAGGAGACACAGGAGATGCAGGTTGGACTCCTGGGCTGGGAAGATCCCCTGGAGTAGGAAACGGCTACTTGCTACAGTATTCTTGCCTGGAAAATTCCAAGGACAGAGGAGCATGATAGGCTAAATCCACTGGGTCACAAAGAGTTGGACACAACTAAGCAACTGAGCATGCATGCAAAAACAAAAGAAGCATTATGAGACTTTAGAATAAGATACAATGCAGTTTCTCTCACTAGAAAGTAAGTTCATCAATTCAACAATATCTTCTTTTTTATCTTTACGTAGGACTCATTCTAGGCACCAAAGGCCACACACAAAATGTACTAAATAAACATCTGTGTACTATTATCTCTGTTGATTCAGGGGTTACCTAGATTGCATTCCATCCTCCAAATTCATTCTTTAGGAGCAAAACCACAGTCCATTGCTCTATGATCTGTATCAGACTCCAGAAAACCACTTTGTGATATGAGGAGTTCCAGAGACATCTGCTCTGGTTGAATACCTACCACTACACCATACAGTGGATGTCTGGCTAGCATTCATCTTTCTTCTGGTGACAGCACTCTGGTTTGCCTTTGGGAACACTCCTACTTACTCTTAATCAAAGTGGTTCAGAGGTCGTTAACTCCACATTCCAGTTGTAGAGGTAGAAACATGACTCAGATCTAGGTTGTTTACTTCCCAGTTGACCACAAGACCCAAGCCAGGTCAATGAGATGCATCCCTAGGACTTTTGCTAGAACCCTTGGGACAATGGGCTCTTCTTCCATTGTCCTTGGGCTCTGAGATGTGAGTCTAGGATCTCCAGCTGTCATTCCATCATCTCACAGCTAGATTCTTCCATAGATTAATGCCAACAGGAAGAGGAGAAGAAAGCTGACGTAGGATGTCAGCTAGAGATAAACTATAGGAAGCAATATGGGATAAACTTATATTAAATAATTTTTTTCTGTCTCTAAAATCAAATTTAACTAGATGTCCTGTATTTTTATTTGCTAAATATGACAACTCAAGCAGCAGGAAGCCTGTGGCTTGGTGACCACTTTTGAACCTTTGCATCACTTTACATCTCTGGACTCCTCAGCTGTGTGAAGCATCACCTTCCTGTTTTTGTTTAAATTAGTTCAAGCTGGGTTGCAACATAAAACTTTCTCACTAATGTAGAAGTTCTGCCACCTTAAAGATGCATAGGTGTCCTTTTCAAGAAGAAAACATTCTTAGGAGGAGTCATAGGCCAGAGAGATTAACAACAGGACAAAGAACTTCTGCCAGGTGTTTGGGACATGAAAGGTACTCAGATTAGGTAATACTTTATGCCTGGGGGACTAGAAAATAAGTCAATGACAGGACCACGTGGTCTAGGACTAATAAGCTGCATGGACTGGGATCAAAAGTGTGTTACCTTCACCAATGCAATCAGCTCAGAGCATTCCTGATTGTACCGCAAGAATACCTCACCTCCAAAGACTGTATGCCTACCTTAAGTTCTGGGCTATTTACAGGGAACAAGGGCAGACTCAGATCTCCAACATGGGCCCCAAGTGATGGAAAGAAGCCAAGATGTTCTTGCAGTTTGGGGGGGGGGGGGGGGGGGAAGAGAAGGGAGGAAGAAGAAAGATTCTTTTCAAAACAGCTTGTTGCTTGCCACTCCCACCTAGGGGAAGGACAAACTGAGGGCAGTCTGGGTGGGACAGCAAACAGCCAGTGTCTCTCTGGCACCTGGAAGCAAGCAATCTGATCCGAGGGCCCCAGAGACGGAACTTGAGGACAGAGCTTGTGGGGGTGGGGAGTGGTGGGGAGGGCAATGAGTTGTGCAGATTCCAGAGCCTTCCCCGCCCTGCCCTGTCTCCAGGCGCCAGCCCGTCAAGTCACTGCAAACAAACAGCCTGGGGAAGACTGCCAGGAGAAATGACAAGGGTGTTTGTGAGTTGAAGAGGTTTCCACCAATCAGGCTGGGCAGGGCCATGGAAGGCCATGGAAGGTCTCCCTCTTCCTTACTTGAATTTCTGCTGGGTTAACCAGCGTCTTAATTAAGCAACTTCTCTACTGGGGTGCTGGGCCTGGGGGTCATTTAAATTCACCTGCCAATCATTTTTCTGGTTTTCTTGCACAGTCTGTTGGAAAAATAAGTCAAAGCTAGCATCATTCCTAATTGTGGGGACAGGAAACTGAGATATGGATCCCCTTAGATCCCACAAGGCATTAGTGCAGAGGGAAAAAGAGCTCTACATCTGTGTCATCATTCCCAAGGCAAGACCATCTCCTCTCCAGGAATCAACATGGCACCTTACAGGGGACACTGGGGAACCCAATTTGTAACAATTGTCTATATAATTGTCTTCCCAGGTGGCTCAGTGATAAAGAATCTGTTTGCAATGTGGGTTCGATCTCTGGGGTCAGGAAGAGCCCCTGGAGTAGGGAAGGGCAACCCACTCCAGTATTCTTCCTGGAGAATCCCATGGACAGAGCAGCCTGATGGGCTACTGTCCATAGGGTCACAAAGAGTCAGACGCGACTGGGTAACTAACACTTTTCTATATAATTAAGTACAACAGAATCAAATTTTTATTATTGCTTTCAAAAACTAAAATCTCTACTTATGGAGATAATGTCGAACCCCACAATTAATAGAGAGTGTGCTAAATGCTTTTGTCAATAGAATGTTTCATTCAAGTCTGGGCGAGTTCAGGAAATGTCACCGTTTATTATTGATTTTGGTCTTCTGCATAGCCTATATTTGTGTGGTTCTTTGAATTCTCCTTCAGACCAGTTATACCTTCTTGCTGGTTCCCTCATAAATTACTGAGTAACAGAAGATCTCTGATACGTGTTCATTTTATAATGCCTAAGAATTGTGACTTTACTCTTTAATAATGCCTTTGCTAAAGAGAAAGCACAGGACACAATACATCCATAGTCCTCACCATCAAGGCAGATTTTTCTCAAAATTATGAAAAAACGAAAGCTTTGCTTCTGCGTCATCACACAGCATTTTCTGCACCCTATCCTCATAAGGTGAGCCTGATTCCTGGTCCTCTCATCCTCTTCTTATTCTTCTGCCTGCCAACCCAGTCAAATAACCCTTATCCTTTCCCTTGCAAAATTAAATTTATATAAAAGCTCATACTCACCCTTATTCAAGTGCAACTGAGAAACCAGCAGTTAACCTGAGTCCTTTCCTACAGAGGTTTTCCATCATGTTTTCAGGGAGCAAAGCTAAGTTTAAGACAATAATTTCTAAAGGTTGAGATTTCTAGGAGGAAAATCTCAGACCATTCTGTGGCAAAGAATAAAGGCTTTTCAGAGCCCCAGAAATTAGAATATGTCACTCTGTCCAAGCCCTCCTCCATCCCATGCCAAAAAAGAATAATTTTTGAGAGATCACGTTGAGATGGACTGTTCGCCCATAGAATGATTACAAGTATGGAAAATAATTCTGAAATATGGGGTCCTTAGTGCTGGGAGAATTTTATTTGAGGTATAACACTATCTTAAACAAATAATCAAACATCAGACACACAGAACACACATGTTGAAAAAAGAAAAACTTCTATTACTTCATTCACAATAGCCGTGTATTGTGTGTGAATGTGGAGAATGGCTGGACAGCAGCAGCAAATTTCCATTGTTGCCCACTCTAGGAGGGAAGATGCTGGGCTTTCAGAAGACCGTTGGCTTTCCTACCCTGCTTCCTGTGTTCTGCCATCACCAATATTATGTCTGACTTTTGCTGTTTCTTGTTCAGTTGCTAAGTTGTGTCCGACTCTTTTGTGACTCCATGGACTGTAGGTCACCAGGCTTCTATGTCCATGAGGATTTCCAGGCAAGAATACTGCAGTGGGTTGCAATTTCCTCCTCCAGAAGATCTTCCCAGATCAAGGGCCAAACCTGTGTCTCCTGCACTGGCATGTGGATTCTTTACTACTCAGCCACTAGGAAGCCCTGGTGTTTGTTTGGCTACCTTCAGGTAAATCAGATTCTGAGTTTTCCCGCTGAGCTCACAGGGGACAAGACGAGCCACATTTTCTGAGAACATGTATAATGAGAAGGCTTGATCAGATCAACAGAGACGCTCACTCCAGGTGCTTCTTCTGATGTGACTCCTCATTGCTATGTATTCCGCCTCCTCACATCTGGTCGACAGTTAAGTTGTTGAGACAGGCTTCGGGGCTGGCAGCAGAAGTCCTCAGAACGCAGTGGCATTGTAGATCAGACTCACTTTCCACCAAGTTAAATCAGGGAAACTGTCTCCTTCTAGGAGACCTCCAGGGGTCTCAGACAAGAATCAGCCTGTGAATATCCAATCTGGGGTCTTAGATGTGATGAGCTGGAGCCAACAAGAACTCAGTCGCCAGCAGTTACCAGATCTATCCACATCTATGTCTATTTATTCCCTTCATCTCACTGTTGCCAGCACTCCCATGGACTTTGTGCAGTACTAAGGCTAAGGGAAATAGCCAAAAATCTCTTCATCTGGGGCTCTGCCTCCACAACTCTGAGAACTAAGTACTAGAGCTGATCTGCCTTTCAGAACTTATCAGCCCATCGTTAAAAAGAACCTATAACTGAATGGCAGTTATGTGGTTTCACCTTCTCCCGCCCCCCACCCCCACTGCCTCTGCCGTCTCACCTTCAATTTCCAAATATGGACAGAGTTCATGTCCCACTTCTGGAACACAGGTGGTTGTACAGTCGTCTTTAAATGACATCACTTGGAGATGATTTAGTTGAATTCGATCAGAGAGCAAAGGGCAGGCCAAGTTACTTGATTGGGTTGTTGTTGTCAGAACCAGAATTAGAACACAGAACTAGAAGTATTAAGAAATTCATTTATCTGGAAATCTGTCTCTGATTCCTACCCTGTTTATCTTCATTTAAAATGAAATTATTCAGGATGATGTATATAAAAGTGCCTTCAAAATATGGAACATGTATTCAGTTCAGTTCAGTTGCTCAGTCATGTCTGACTCTTTCTGACCCCATGGACTGCAGCACGCCAGGCCTCTCTGTCCATCACCAACTCCTGGAGTTTACCCAAACTCATGTCCATTGAGTCGGTGATGCCATCTAACCATCTCATCCTCTGTCGTCCCCTTCTCCCCCCGCCCCACTGGTCAAATGCTTTACATGAATGAACATATCTAATTCTTGAAGCGGAGGCTCAGGGAAGTTCAGAAAATTGCCCACAAACACATCTATCAGATTCCAACTCCTCCGTTTCAACAGGGCAACTATATATTCCCTAAGCTATTTACCTGGGTTGTTCACCTCTGATAGCTGGTCCAATGCTGTCAGCTTTAGTTCTGGCTCTCTAGTTTAATATGTCTTAATAAGATTAAAAACAACTCCACTCTATCCCAACACAAACTCCTTCATAGGCCTCCATGCTCCAGAAAAAACAACTACTAACAAGAAGGGGGTGATTCAATGACGAGGTGGGTGGCATTGTGTGAATAAGGAACAAGTATTTATACTCCTCTAGCTCCAGTACCTGTCGACTCACTTCCTTTCAAATACCACCCACTTTAAAAAATGTGTCACCATGCATGAGCCCCACTAATTCTGAGTCATCATTTCCCAACCAGACTGAAACAGTGGGTGTTTAATTATTATTTTAATTGCTTCCTATATGTGAGCACTTTGATAGATGTTTTCAAAAACAGCAGCTCATTTAACACATTAGTATAAACAAGCAAACTAGTGCCCCCATTCTGTGGATATGAAAACTGAGTCCCACAGAGATCCAACCTTATATATTCTGTATCCCTGATTAGAGCCACTAACCCAGATGCAGAGGCAATGAAAAGCCTGACTTCTTTGCCACCTGGTCTAAGTGTTGACAACTTGTGTTTCTTGGTCAATGGCCAACCTGTTTGAGCTGAGTGCCTTCCTGGGTATTGAAAGAAGGTTCTGCATGATTGTGGCTCCCTGAGCAAGTTGCACAACATTTCTATCCCATTCTAACAAGATGATGTCACTTCTCTAAGTGATGCTTTGTGGTGTGTGAGAGGGTTATATCACATACCTTCTAGGCATCTATTATTTCACAGGTAAGTGTTAGGTTAAAAGGAACTTCAGGGGTCATTTAATATAATAACAGCACACATTGAATAATTGAGGCTTTATAGCACTTCATCTTTCCTAGGCACTTTTATGTTCATTAGTTCATTTGATCCCCATCACTCTAGAAATTGTTCCTACGTCAAAGACTTTCATAAGGATTCAGTGAGAAATGTACAAGCACCTAGCATAATGCCTGGCACATACCACATGCCTGATAAATATTGCCTTTTATTACTGTTAACTCTGAAGTTGGTAGGCAATGTAGCCCATTTTCTATCACACTTTTAAGGCTCTTCAGAGGATGGAGAATCTTGAGTTTTCTTGACTACCTGTTGTCCCTCAGTTTGCTTGTGTTGCATGCTTGTTTCCAGATAGGTAAAGCTCATGTTCTTAAGTCTGACATCCCCTAGTTAGACTTACATTACATTAGGATGATAAATCTCTCTCCATCTCTGAAAACTGGGAAAGGCTGACAGATCTGAGAAGTTGACATTTGAGTTTGTTGTTCATTATGGCCTTTAGAATATTTAACCAGCAGTTTTACAGTATTGAGTCAAGTTGGAGAGTGGGGTGGTCCACTGGAATGAGAGCCAGAAGCCAGGAGTTAAAGTTTTCATCTTCCTCTGCTGAGTCACTGAAGACCAAAATCAAGACATTAGCCTCCTACGTGAATCATTGCCTGCTCAAAATGACCTGCTTTTGCTTCACTCTTGGGTAATTATAAAGTTTTGCTGCATACAGTTGCAACTGTTTTAGGGGAAGTAGGCTTGAGATACTTATTTCCAGGCACTTTAAATACTTGGCCAGTCACATGGTAAACAAGATCATGGATTAACCTTGTCAGTTAAACCTAAAAAAAGAGAAGATTTCCCTGGCAGTCCAGTGGTTAAGAATCCACACACCAATGCAGAAGACACAGATTTGATCTTCGATCCGGGAAGATCCCACATGCTGCAGAGTAACTAAGCTGTGTGCTGAAACTACTGAATCCTGAGTGCCCTAGGCCCCATGTGTTATAACAAGAGAAGCCACCACAATGAGAAGAGTAGATCCCTCTCCCACAACTAGAGGAAGACTAAGCACAGCAATGAAGACCCAGCACAACCAAAATAAACCTAAAAAATGATCCAAAATGTATTTGGAGCATGGACTTGGAAGCTCTTACCTGCTGATGTTCCTGAACTGTTGGGCATTGATCAGATACCTGAACACAACAAAGTCCAGAGACCCCAGTCTTTGAGGACTCAAAGCACACAGCAGCAGATGCTTCCTCAGGGCCTGCCTTCCTTCTGTCCCCTAGATAGCATTCCAGTCTAGTCTAGTCTTAGTCACTCAGTTGTGCCTGACCCTTTGTGACCTCATGGATTGTAGCCCGCCAGGCTCCTCTGTCCATGAGATTTCTCAGGCAGGAATACTGGAGTGGGTTGACATTTCCTTCTCCAGGGGATCTTCCTGACCCAGGGATCAAATCTGAGTCTCCTGAATTGCAGGCAGACTCCTTACTGTCTAGGCCACCAGGGAAGTCCAACCCAATCTAACATAAATGCCCAGCAGAGTAATTACTAAGTTGAGACTCGATTTACATTGAGCCCATTTTCCTGTTGGTGTGGATGTCAGGCTTCTTCTTCACCCCATGAAGTCTGGCTTTACCGTTCATAATTCAAGATTGCTCCCAGGGAAACTCAGACAAGAGCCCAAAGCTGGTTATTTATGCAGAAACTGGACACATACACAGCCTGAAGGAAAATGCTATACTTTTCTACTAAGCAGACGTACTGAGAGGAAGATTCGTATGCTCATGTATCTCATCTTCTCTCTTTCTGTCTTTTTCTCTCTCTGCCCCTACACAAACATATACACACACATATACACCACTCATCTTAAGTCAAGGGACTATTTAATATAAAAAACAAATGCTGCTTGAAAGATCTGAGCTGAAAATAGAACCAAAAGGGATGAAGGAGCCTAAATGAGTCTGTAGTCATTTTCATGACTCACTACCAGTGACCCACTCTGCCAACTGTGACATGACCCAGAAAGTCCAGTGGAGCAGATAGAGTGGTAGGAATGGCATTATGGGTTGGATTTTTCCCCCTGACTGTTCACATGTTGAAGTCTTAACCTTCAGCTACCCAGTAAGTGACTTTATTTGGGGATAGGGTCTTTACAAAGGCAACTGAGTTAAAATAAGGTTGTTAGGGTGGATCCCAATCTGATGTGACTGGTGTCCTTTATAAAAAAAAGGGAAATTTGGACACAGAAACACACATAGAGGGAAGACAATGTGAAGAGACATAGGAAAAAGATGGCCACCTACAAGCCAAGAGGAGAAGTTTAGAACAGATTCTTCTCTCACAGGCCTGAGAATGAACTTGTCCTGTAGACACCTTGATCTTGGACTTCTAGCCTACAGAGCTATGAGACAATAAATTTCTGTTGTTTAAGGAACTCAATCTGTGGTACTTTGTTATGGCAGTCTGAGCATGAATGGAAGCAGGAGTATCTTCCAAGTCCACAGAAGAGAGGGTTTCTGGGAATTTAAAACACAGAACCTCTCTTTACTCTGACCAGAAGCACAAGCTACTAAAAAAGAGCCACATTTTGTGAACAGGCTTCCATAGCAAGTTAAGCACTATTGATGCAGAAGATTTTTAAGACTCTTTCTCCTACTTCCTTCACCAATATGCACTTTTCTTAGCCAGGAATGTAAATGAATAATGGCATGTATACCATGGAAAGTTCTGTGGGTTTTACTCTCTCACCATGAATCTGCATATGTTTATCTGCTTACAGATGTTTGAACTTTATTTTCTGATCAATTATGAGCTCCCAAACAAAGTCCAAACACCAGGAAACTTAGAGCTGATCTGATCCCAAGCTTTCATTTCCTAGGTGAGGACAAAGGGATCCAGAGAGTAGAAAGAGAGAAAGCAATTCAGCAGGTTGATAAATCCTGGCAGATGTCCTAGAGTCCTGAGCTTCATCCTATATACCACATTTGTTTTCCTTCATGGAAATAATTTTAATATGGGATATCTGATTAAATTCTGCCTTGTCTATATAGGATTTCCTTTATTTACTCCCTCTTTGGTAGTTAAGGAAAAAGATAAAGCCTTGCCTTATTATGAGGGACTCTGAGGTCATCTAATGTTTCTACAATATTTATATCAAGTGGTTTGCCAGTCTCTGATTAAACACTTTCAAAGATGAGAAACATGCTATTTCATTTCAGACAGTTCTAATGATGAGAAATTTTTTAAAAGTGAACCAAAAATATGCCAGGCTCTAGAAGGCAGAGACATTTTTAAAAAATTACTTAGCTTGAGCTCATGCCCAGAGCTTTTGGTCTGCCAAAGTCTCTGTGATGATCAGGGTGGTGACATTGGTTCAGATGACACCTCCTTTCTACTGGAGATCACGACAGCGCAGAACGCCCTTCGGGGTGGTAGAACTTGGTGCCCAGCTCAGAAGATATTAAAGATGTCTGCTATTTTGGAAGTCGAGACTTGAAAAGAGTAAAGAGGAATAGTGATTCTAATTCCAAAGAATCTACAAAGTGTTTTGATTTGAAGAGTGGAATTCTGCCCCAAGGAAAAGCATTAGCTTATTTTGTGACAAGAAAGTAAGGGGACATGTGGATCATAGTTGTAGCCTGCTCAACTTTGCTCTATCCTATGTGCTGAAAGCTAACCCTGATCCCGGCCACTAAGGGAGTGAAACGGCAGAAGAGGAAGTGTGGAAGAAGGGCAATGGATCAGGTGACCTTTTGTAGCTCTTCCACACAGAGAATTTCTTGTGGGTACCATCCCCTCCTCCTTTACAGAGAATCATTAGTGGTCGTGTAGGGATGGAGTTCTAAATCCTTTAAGGGTAGCTTGCTGAAGTCAGGAAACCTGGTTCTATAGTCCCAGCCTTGTGAGATTGGACAGGTCGCTGAACTTCCATGGATATCGTATTTCTCATTGGTCTAATGGGAAGACTGAAGTTAGAGGAATAGTTGAGCTCAGAGAACTTGGCATTCTATAGGGATTCGTGTTAAAAGATACCCACTTCCACACGGTCTATCTCTTTCCATTCAAGGGAAATTCCTGATAGATAAGTTAGTGAGACTTGGTTGAAATAAAACAAATTTTTTTCACTGGGAAAAGCTGGTTTGGACTGTTACTTTTAACAGTAAATAAAACAGCTACCATATATTGGGGCTTCCCTTGTGACTCAGCAGTAAAGAATCCACCTGCCAATACAGAAGACATGGGTTCGATCCCTGGGTTCGAAAGATCCCCTGAAGATGGGCACAGCAACCCATTTCAGTATTCTTGCCTGGAGAACCCCATGGACAGAGGAGCCTGGCAGGCTGTAGTCCATAGGGTTGCAAAGAGTTGGACACGACTGAAGCACTTAGCATGCACTCAGGCAGCACTGAAGTGCCAGGCATGCTCATCTCAGTTAACCCTCCAAAGTTCCTATGATGTAGGTAGCTATCACCAGCCTAGAGGTGAGATAATCAAGGTTTAGAGGAGTTAAGTAATTTTCCTACTATTACTAGCTGGTAAGTGTAGAGCAAGAATTACAATCTAGCCAGTGTGACGTCAGAACCCAGCCACTTACTCTTTGTAGGACATTGTGCTATGTTGAATAATATGTATATGTATGTATATGTATTTGCACATATCCATAAAATCCACTTATTCAGAGTCAGAAAATCCCAGGGAAACATATATGGATAGATAGATATGTTTCCCCTCAAAAAGAATCTGCTTTGCATTATGAAGACCCCTTCCTACTGCTTACATATGTTGGAATTCATTTGTTCCAGGCATAGATTCTTGAATTAAGAAAGAAAGAGAAAGTGAGGACAAGATGACCCTTTGGTAATAAATAAATGGTCTCAAAACACTATTTAGACCAATTTTGATACTTGGAATATTCTAGAACAGTGCATTTCTCAGTAACATACTTCATTCTCAAACTTACAAATACTTTTAAAATATCAGAGAATAATAAAGAAGAGAGCCATGTTTCATGAACTCACCACCCAGATAACACATGACATTTTTGAAAATAAAAATAATGCATGTACATGGCTAGAAACAGAGAAGAGAGAAAGTGAAAAATGAAAGCCTCTCCCTACTTCCATGCAATCTTTATATCCCCTGTACGAAAACAATGACAGGAGTACCTAAATATATAAAACAAATACTATAAGGATTTCCCAGGTGGCTCAGTGGTAAAGAATCTGCCTGCCAAGTAAGAGATGCAAATTCAATCCCTGGGTCATAAAGATCCCCTGGAGAAGAAAATCTCAACCCATTCCAGTTATGGGTTCAGTTGCCTGAAAAATTCCATAGACAGAAGAGTCTAGTGGGCTACAGTCCATGGGGTCTCAAAAAGAGTCAAACATGACTAAACAACAATAGACATAAAGGGAGAAACTGACAATACTACAATCATAGTAGGAAACTTTAATACCCTACTTACCTTAATTTACAGATCATCCAGAGAGATAATCAATAAGGTAAGAGTGGTCTCAAATGACACAACAGACCAGTTGGACTTAGATATCTACAGGACATTATATCCAAATACAGCAGAATACATTCTTCTCAATTGCACATGGGATGTTCTCTAGATAGATCATATCTAGACCACAAAAAAAAACTCAGTAAATTTTAGAGGATAGAAATCCTATCAAACATTTTTTCCAACCCAAATGATATGAAACTAGAAATTAATTACAGGAAGAAAAATGGGAAAAGCACAAACATGATGTATAGACTAAGCAATGTGCTACTCATAAACAATGGGTCAATGAAGACATCAGAGAGGAAACTGGAAAATATCTTGAGACAATAAAAATGGAACTATAACACCCCAGAATTGAAGAGATGCAGCAAAAGCAGCTCAGAGGGAAGTTTATAGCAATACAAGCCTTCCTCAAGAAATAGGATACAGCCTAACCCACCCCCAAAGGGATTAGAAAAAGAAGAAACAAAGCCCAAAGTCAGCAGAAGAAAGGAAATATTAAAAATTAGAAATGAAATGGAGATTAAAAAAACAGCTATGGGGAAAAACAATGTTTTACATTTTGCAAGAATATATGCAAAAGGACTTTCCAGGTGGTACTAGTGGTAAAGAACCCGCCTGCCAATGCAGGAGACATGAGACTTGGATTCAATCCCTGGGTCAGGAAGATCCCCTGGAGGAGGGAATGGCAACCCACTTCAGTATTGTTGCCTAGAAAATCCCATGGACAGTGGAGCCTGGTGGGCTACAGTCCATAGGGTTTCAAAGAGTCAGATACAACTGGAAAGTTGGTATGTGAGTGTAGAAGGGAATGAATGAATTAATGAACAAATGGTGGGAAAGTAGCAGGAGGTAGGGAAAAGTATTGTCAAATTTCCTTCCAAAAAGTAATCACATTTACACTAAAACATACAATATAAGAGAATGGCCATTTTTCCATACCATTTAAAGTAGTGAATGTTATTACACTTTGAAATATTTTTTCCAAGCTGATAATTATTATCAAACAAATTTTTTTTTCCAGTCTGATACTTGAGATTGCATTTTTCCATTATGAATGGGGTTGAGATATTCCTCTGTCTCTTTTTGTAACTCAGAATACTGTACACTGCCAGAAATGTCTTTTACTCTTCATGGGGGTGACAGATTCACCAGGGCTGCCTTAGAGATCAACAGGTCTTCTGCTATCCACAAGAATGTCATATGGCCTGTAGCCACACAATCCAGAATGAAAATGAGTGTGGGTGCCATGGTCATCTCCAAATGCTCATCTCACCTCTGAAATCACCAACTAATGACTGGTGACCCCATGACCTCTCCAAACCAGAAACCATCTGTATTTCACTGGTAACCTCAGCTGCATGTTCATCATATTTCCAACATTGTTTTAAATTTACTCACACTTAATGCATCAAAAAGCATTGCGCTCTCTGCACTGAGTTTATGTTGTGAGGCTGTTTCCAGGAGCCCTTTTTGTTTAGCTGGCCTTTTTTTAAACCTTCCCTTGCACCCTTCCTTCTTCTTCTTCTTTTTTTTTTTTTTTTTGGCTTTTCTTGGAAGAAGTTGATTTTTTGCCAAAATTAAATGAAACTCTGGCTCCAAGTTCAACACAGAATTTACTAGCTGATAAATTGGAAGTGGGGTATGGGTTGTGAAGGTGGGGGAAAAGTGGATGGGGGAGGCAGGATTTCATTTGGGGGCAAGTCCAAATTTGGAATCAGAAGCTATTAAAGTACCTGATTGTGCTGAGTCATATGGGGGCTGAAGTCAGGGGATGATGCTGGCTAGCTGCCAGGCACACACACTGCCCAGGTTGATGAACAAGCTTCCAAAGAAATTACAAGGGGATTACAATTTCATCAGCATTTTATGTATATCATTAGAAGCCACATGCATAACCCTGAGGCAAGCAACCCTCCAGGGTCTCTTGTGTTCATCTATCCTTAGTTTTCCTCTTTCTTTCTTGGACCCCATACTCTCATTCAATTTCTTACCCAGATTTCACCCAATATGACCCTTCCTCCTACCCCCCTTCCTCCTCCAGCTGAGTCTTTCTAGAAACTTCTCATTCAACAGGGGTGAGGTGGAGCCATGGAGAAGATTCTAAGCTTTGAGGAGCTGAGAGGAGACACTTTCCTAAGAATAAGAAGATAATGATGATGACATTAACTCATCTAGATTGAAAGCAGTCTTAGAAGCTAGATAATGTTATCTCTATTTTTACAAAGAATCAAAGCACAGAGAAGGTAAGTGACTTCTCCCAGGTAACAAGGTTAGTGAGTACATCCAATGAATCTAGGATGTCTGTGCTCTTAGCCTAAATTTCTACCCCTCTTTCAAGCACTCTCATCTCAGTACAGAAGTACTCAACTTCCAAAAAAAAAATACCGTCTCTCTCATGTTCTTGAGCCTTGGCACTTGCTGTTCTCTTAAAAAGCAGAGAAGTAGAGCAGAGAACAGTTCTTTCCAGGTCTTTAGTTTCTTCCATGCCATTTCTTTGCTCCAGTTCTACTTCAAGGATCTTCCAAACATTCAGTCATTCCCTTTTTCCTCCCAACATTGTATTATGAAAAATTTCAAGCATGAAACACCCATGTCCATACACCCAGATCTGTATCCACCATCTAGATTCTACAATGAAGATTTTGCTGTTTTTACATCATATCTGCCCATCTCTTCATACCTTTTATTCATCTCCCTGATCCATCTAATTTTTTGAGGCCCTTCAAAGTAGTTGTAGACATTAGCACATTACACTTCTAACATTTCTGTGTTCCCTGCTTTTATTACTTCATACAAGAACCACAGCTAAAAATTATTGAGTACTTACTCTGTCAGGCACTGTGCCAGGCACCTTCTCTGCATTACATAATTTGATTCTCTTGGTAATCACATGAGGCAGGTGAAATTACCACCCTCATTTTACAGATGAGAAGAACTGAGTAATAGAGAACAATGGCTGCAGCCCACATTTATTTAGTGCTTTCTATGGCCCATGGCAGAGAAGGCAATGGCACCCCACTCCAGTACTCTTGCCTGGAAAATCCCATGGATGGAGGAGCCTGGTGGGCTGCAGTCCGTGGGGTCGCTACGAGTCAGGCACAACTGAGCGACTTCACTTTCACTTTTCACTTTCATGCATTGGAGAAGAAAATGGCAACCCACTCCATTGTTCTTGCCTGGAGAATCCCAGGGACGGGGGAGCCTGGTGGGCTGATGTCTATGGGGTCACACAGAGTCGGACACAACTGAAGCAGGTTAGCAGCAGCAGCAGCAGCATGGACCATGGACCATGCCAAGTGTTTGTCATCCATTATCTCATTTAATCCTTACAACAGCCATATAAGGTAAATAGTATTCCAGATGAGGAAATTAAGACTTGGAGGCTAAGTTTCCCAACCTACTAAGCATGAGAACTTGGGTTTGAATTCATTCTGACTCCACTAGGCTCCACTTGCTCCCATTTGCTCAAATCCCTTCTGTCACCTTTCTTTTTCCTACTATGATTCAGTTTTTTGCTTCCCTTTATATTTTCCATCAGACCATGGTCTCTCACAGGAAAAAGTCACATTTTAGTGTTCTCAGTCGTGGGTCCTCAGTTCAGTTCAGTTCAGTTGCTCAGCTGTGTCTGACTCTGCGACCCCATGGACCACAGAACAACAGGCCTCCTTGTCCATCACAGCTCCCAGAGCTTGCTCAAACTCATGTCCATTGAGTCAGTAATGCTATCCAAACATCTTATCCTCTGTTGTCCCCTTTTTCTCCTGCCTTCAATCTTTCCCAGCTTCAGGGTCTTTTCCAAAGAGTCAGTTCTTCACATCAGGTGGCCAAAGTATTTTAGCTTCAGCTTCAGCATCAGTCCTTCCAATGAATTTTCAGGACTGATTTCCTTTAGCATTGACTGGTTTGATATCCTTGCAGTCCAAGGGACTATCAAGAATCTTCTCCCACACAATAGTTCAGAAGCACCAGTTCTTCAGGGCTCAAGTTTCTTTATAGTCCAACTCTCACATCCATACATGACTACTAGAAAAAATATAGCTTGACTAGACAGACCTTTGTTGGCAAAATAATGTCTTTCTTTTTAATATTATGCCTAGGTTGGTCAGAGCTTTTCTTCCAAGGAGCAAGTGTCTTTTAATTCCATGGCTGCAGTCACCATCTGCAGTGATTTTGGAGCCCAAGAAAATAAGGTCTGTCACTGTTTCCATTGTTTTCCCATCTATTTGCCATGAAATGATAGGACCAGATACCATGATCTTCATTTTTGAATGCTGAGTTTTAAGCCAGCTTTTTCCCTCTCCTCTTTCACTTTCATCAAGAGGCTCTTTAGTTCCTCTTCACTTTTTGCTGTAAAGGTGGTGTCTTGAGGTTATTGATATTTCTCCTGGCAATCTTGATTCCAGCTTGTGCTTCATCCAGCCCAGCATTTCTCATGATGTACTCTGTAAACAAGTTAAAATAAGCAGGGTGACAATATATAGCCTTGACGTACTTCTTTCCCTATTTGGAACCAGTCTGTTGTTCCATGTCCAGTTCTAACTGTTGCTTCCTGACCTGCATACAGGTTTCTCAAGAGGCAGGTCCGGTGGCCTGGTAGTCCCATCTCTTGAAGAATTTTCCAGTTTGTTGTGATCCACACAGTCAAAGGCTTTGGCATGGTCAATAAAGCAGAAATAGATGTTTTTTCTGGAACTGTCTTGCTTTTTTCTATGATCCAATGGCTGTTGGCAATTTGATCTCTGGTTCCTCTGCCTTTTCTTCTCTCTTTTCTAAATCCCACTAATGTAACAGGATGCCAAGGATCCTACCTGGTAATGAGATGTAACAAAAGGCATAGTGTGGGAAGAGAAGAGCCTGAATGGTCACCTCAAATGGTATGTTCCAGGCATCAAACACAGGCTGTGCAAAGTTCAAAGTTCTTTACTATATATCTTTTGATACTTCATTTGATGCCCATAAAGGATGTGACAGCTGTTATTTCTCCTAGCTTTTCAAACTAGGAAACTGAGGCTAAGAAATCTTGATGACTCACCCAAAGTCAGATGACCTGGGAGAGGTGAACCATTAGCCCCAAATCTAGTGTTCTCCGTGTTAGCTCTCAGGACGGAATAGAAAGGTCATGGTCTGGGGAACGAATATGGCATGCCAGACATAATTTCCTGTCTCCAAATCTGAGTTCTTCACAGTCAGCCTGTGTTATTAATTGCCTCTGCTGGGTTTATTGAGTAAAATTTTTAAAAATCTAAGAATTTTGAGAAGTTAGTGGAGCCTGACCCTGGTATAAACTAGCCACTCAAATGGAGATAATTCAGAGTGTCTTCTGATAAGGCTTTGTGGTTACGCGTGCAGGCCCTGCAACCAAACTGCCTGAATTTGACTTCCATCTTACTACCTACTGGCTGTGTGATCTTGTGTACTGACCTAGACTCTCTGTGTTTTAGCTTCCTCATTTGTAGAGTGAAGACAAACCTTGTACCTACATATGAAGCTGTTGTTAGGATTAAATGCTATTTTACAAATAAAAAAAATCTAGGACAGAGCCTGGTACATGTAACTGTCCTATACAAGTAGCTGATATGCCACTTATGTTGCATTTTTCAACTTTTTATTGCATCATACTCTACGTGTTTTTATTTTATTGTATTGTATTGGAGGATAATTGCTTTACAATGTTGTATTAGCTTCTGCTGTACAACAAAATGAATCAGCTTTGTGTAGACATATACCCCCCTCCCTTGAACCTCCCTCTGACAACCATCCCACCCATCTAGGTGACCCCAGAGCACCAAGCTGAGCTCCTATTACACAGCAGTTTCCAACCAGCTATCTGCTTTATAGATGGTGGTGTATATATGTCAGTGATACTCTCCTTATTCGCCCCACCTTCCCCTCCCCCCTGCTCCCCAGGGTCCGTGTGTCCTTTCTCTACTAACTTTTCATTAGGTGCTTTAAGGTTTCAAACAATGGAGACCTGTCCAGATGACCTCAGAGGACTCGGGTTTATTACAGAGATATGTGGCATAAAAGAAGTCCAGGAAACTCTACAGCTGCATGGCCAGGCCTCAGAGATCTGGAAAATCACTCTTCACCTTTTAGGCTATTGCAGCCATAAGCTGTCATATGGCCAAACAGTGTTTGTCTGCCTGTCACCAACTTTACTCCCTGTTCCTTACTTTTCTCTCCTTTCCATCTTTTTCTCCTTTTGTTGGTTCAATAAATTGTGATCCTCAGGGTATGGCTATTCTCTTTCTTATTTTAATTTTTCACTTTTATCCTTCTTCCTACACCCTAGTCTTTTTCCCCCACCACTGAAGCAACCACTCTGATTGGAGTTTAGTGTGTATCTTTTGGTTGTATGCGTTCTTGTAAAACGTGCTCTTTTTAAATGCATGTACTTTTCATCCTGGGCTTCTGAGGTGGTGCTAGCAGTAAAGAACCTGCCTGCCAAGGCAGGAGACCTAAGAGACTCAAGTTCAATCTCTGGGTCAGGAAGATCCCCAGTAGGAGGACATGGCAACCCACTCCAGTATTCTTGCCTGGAGAATCCCATAGACAGAGGAGCCTGGCAGGTTACAGTCCATAGGGTCGCAAAGAGTTGAACACAACTGAAGTGACTTAGCACACACAAAAGCACTTTTCAAATGCTACTTTGTTATATCTCTTTCTGTGTATTACTTTTTTCACCCATCACTGTAAGTTCATCCATATTATTAGAGGATCCCCTGGGCTGTTCATTCTGTTGCTTGTTCTCCATTATACCGACCATATGTTGCCTATCTAATCTCCACTGATGTATTTCCAGATTGCCACCAACTGCCAGTCACTACAAACAACACAGTAAGGAACACCTTCACATACATCCCCTCATGGACCTACGTGAGATACACTTGGGAAATATAAGTTATGTTGATTTTAATTTGACTAAACTGTGTCAGACTGCTCTCCAGAAAAACTGTTCTTGGCAACACTCCCAACAGCAGTGCATAAATCCATCCCAAAACATTGGTGTCTTATAGCTTTCTAACTGAATAAATGACTTCTCAGTCATTTCCCAATTTCCGCAATTCTCCTTCTTTCTCTTGGTGCTTCTGCTCTCATCCTCCCTGTCCTCTACTCTGCCCCCTTGCCCTACAGCTACCTGTTCTTGTTCTTTCTCTAATCCCTTGCACCCTCTTCTGGTTTCTTCTTACTAGCGGTTTCTGTAGCTTTCTGAAGCCACAGTGTCTCTTGGCCTCCAGTTTGACACTCTGTTGGACACTGATGGGTTTCTGTTGACACTCACTGACTCCCTCAGTCATTATCCAGTCCCTGGGCCATTTCTGATGACTATCAGTGGCTCAGGCATATACCCCTGGTCCAATAGGATGACTCCAAATCAGCTGGTATACACCTTATTGACCACTAGAAAATGGAATATCTGTTGCAGACTTTTTCCATTGGTGAGGGTTATGGATATGGCAGGCATTCAGAGTTTCATGGACTGCCCAGTATAAAAACTGATTTGATATTTTATTAAACTATCCAAAATTTACCAATTTGATGTTAGGTAGCTGCAATTATTCAGACAGATCATCAATCTTAAAGGTAATTTTCTATGTAAACACAGTGGGAAATGATCTTTTAGTTGTCCCTTGTTTATCTTGGGTTCCACTTCTTCTTCTCCCTACATTCCTTCCTCCAACCCATACACATGTTAATAGAGAAATCCTATCTTAATCCAAAGGACATATTATTCCCACTGCCTGGAACATTTTCCCTAACTCCTTTTTTGGCCTGGCTAAAGCAATTCCATTCTTGAGCAGAATTAAATTTCAGTTCTCCAATAAGATCTTTACTGACCTCTACCCTGGACTAAAATCTGCGGCTGGATGTCCTGATCCTCTTTCATCACACTCATCACACTTTATCATAAATCTGTGTTGTTTCACGAGACATGAGCAACTTGAGGATATGGATTGTACCTCTCCTATTCACTGACCCATTTCTCTCATTTTAAAAATAGTACTTTGCATCTAGTTTGTGTTCAAAAAATATTTGAGTGATTTTGTTGACTGATAGAGCAGCAACACCTCCAGGGACTGAATTTAAACACCAGTCCAGTTATCAGGTCTGGAACAATTTGCTTTTCTTGTTTTATCTACCTTGCAAAGGTTTATATGGCTTTCCTGGTGGCTTAGACAGTAAAGAATCCACCTGCCATGTGGGAGACCTAGGTTTGACCTTTGGTTTGGGGAGATCCCTTGGAGGAGGAAATGGCAACCCACTCCAGTATTTTTGCCTGGAGAATCCCCATGGACAGAGGAACCTGGCGGGCTACAGTCCATGGAGTCACCAAGAGTTGGACACGACTGAGCAACTAAGCACATAAGTGTTATATATGAAAATGATTTTTCACATTGTAAGGATCTACAAAAATATGGCAAGGGCATTGAGTGTGTTAAGGTCATGTTATGTTTATTAAGAGGAATTTAAGTGCCAATTACTTGAGTTAGAGAATAAAGTATACTCTGATCCTAACACCATTCCATAAAGCAAAGGGACCCTGGAGCTTGTCTTGTCTAGATACTTTGTTTTAGTGGGAAGCACATTAATTGATAATCTATGTGACTTATCACATAGCTACATAGCAACAGGACCTAGAAACAGGGTCTTCCAGTGCTGTCTCTCACATAGCCCAAGGCATGCGCCCTGTGGGAGGAAGCACCATCTGGCTGCACGTGGTCTCTGAATGCTTACAGCCGCCAAGCAGCCTCCTCTTTTACTGCTGCCAAGCCGACCTTGGATTCCAGCTTCCCACAAGCCATTATTTCTTAGAATCATGGACTCATCAAATTCTTAGTGTTTTTTTTTTTCTTTTCTTTTCTCTGTGCCTCTTACTAATCCAGTTCTTCTCACTGACCCATGAAGGAGTAGCAAAAAGAGGTATACACTGAGTCAGAGTTTTCATGTGCTACTATCCACTCTGTACCCCACTTCCCACCATCCCACGTTACTGGCTGTGGAGTTATCTGGGGGATTCAATCTCTAGACCTCTGATTTCCAGGCAAAGTGACGTTGCCCCCTAACATACACATGGTTTCCCAGTAAGAAGAATTACAATATTTACATTTTTTGTAGTTGCTACAGGAATTACAAGCAGTGACCAAAAAATAATCCTAATAAGGAGTCCTTTGTGCCCAGCTGTTATAAAACAGGGTTTTTAGCAAGTATTTACTCTCTCTGCAGAATGAAGCATTGAAGTGCAAAAGTTCACCCCAAGCATGCCTACTGCTTTTCTTTAAACCTTCCAAAAGACACACAAGCCTCTTATTTTTCAGGGCCCATCTGGCCATAAATTGAATCGACGTTAATTTATGAAAACAAATGACACCAGCCTACTCCACGACATTTTGAAATGGGAGAAATAGGCAGGGCAATAAAGCAGGAATAAAATAAAAACACTCACTCAGACCCCAGAACTGCCCTGGCAATATTCCAAGCCACACAAAGACCCTGAGGATCTCTATTCCAACACATTTTGTTTTTACAAAGTTACAGTTATTTGATCACAGACATGGAATTAGCTCTTTGTCACAGACAGTGGCAGGAAACTAAGCATATCCAAAGTTTTCTCCCTGAGACCTGAACCACATTCCGTCTGCAGCTTATACATCAGTGGTCATAACCACTGAGAGAAAAAAAATGGGATCCTCAGCACGGGCTGATGATGTAGCTAGTGGTTTAATCCATTTTCTCAAGGACCTGGAAGACTTACCTGGGATGATTGTCCAAGATTTGAGGAATGGAACTCTAAGTAGAGTCAAGAGTGTGGTTTACAAGTATGCAGAAGGAATTGAGGCAATTTTGACCTCTTTATAATGGCATCTTTATTTTCTAATATTAAGCAGACAAAATGTCAATACATTGTGCCAACTAAAATACCATAGGAATGATGTGAAGAGAAAGGGCTTGACAATGTGTCTATGACTCTACTCAAGGCAGCTGACCTCTCTGGGTCTCCATTTGTTTGGAAGCATGAACCTTCCACTTCTGAGTTTTTCAGTCATGAACATTAAGGGTAACAACACACACACAAACACACACACACACACACACACACACACGACAAGAATATTTAGAGCTCTGGAAAACAATCAACTGGAACAACTTTAAAAATCATTTTCATTTAAAAGGCTACATTTAACATAAGACATGTAGATGGAGGCTGCAAGAGCAACTTGGATTTCTTCCTCTAGGATCTGCCCCATTGAGAGAAAATATATAAGGTTTATGAGACTGAAATGGAAGTCAAAGGACCAGACTCTTCACTGGTGAAGGAAGTACCCAACCACTCTGTGAAAGTAGGATTTGTAGACAACTTTGGAGAGCAGGGCTTAGACTTTAAGCTTAATAGGGTTTCCTATTCCAACTACCCAAATCTTGGTCTTAAGAGCCATCTGTTTGAACCGCTGATCCCTGAGTCTGACATGAACCCATCTGCCTAGCTAGTTTCAAAACAGCTAGAAAACAGAGAAAGAATGGAGACCTTCCCTTGCCTTTCCATACTGGAAGACTTTTCTCAGGGAAACTTACCACATGAAGTTTATCACAAAGAGAAGACCCAAGACCATGAGCCTTCAGCTCCCATGAGAGAACGCAGAAACAATACCATGTGTAAAGTGTGGGCAGCATTTAACACTGTCACTACTCCTACTAGTCACTGCGATTCAGTGAAGGTCAACTTCTGACTCGTCAACTTCACCATCCCCCACCTTTAGAGAGGAGCAAAGAGGCAGTTTGAGGGATGAGATGGAAGTACTATATTCCTTCTGAATGAGCCAAAGAGCAAATGGGGGGTGAGGAATAAAATTGTTTCTTCCCTTAGCTATCAGAAAGAATTTTCTAAGAAGGAACGGAGGAAAGAGAAAACTACCCAGAAAAATGAACTTTAGAAAGACCTTTCCTCAGAATATTTTAAGACTTGGAGAGAATCATATCATTCTGTATTTGAGAACAGGGACATCCCCACTGGAACAGAATTCATAATTTCCCCTCTTGAAATGGCTCCGTCCTGGGAACTGCATGCATGGTAAGATTTCTCTGATTGATCCCATCTTGCAGTCTTCCAGATTGGTCCTGAAGGATAGGCAAAAATTATGAAAGCTGAGTCTTCCCTGATCTTCTACTGCAAGGTGAAGCAATGGTCTAAGGTACCTGTGATATAGACCCTGAGAGAAGGGTCTTGATCACTAAGAGAAAAGATAGAATGCTATCTAGACTTTCCCAAGACTGCCATGAGAGAAATATTCAAAATGTGAATCATTCACTTGAGGACAGCACTGGAAGAGCTGGTGAAAGCTCAGAGGAACCCAAGGGGAGAAAAAGAACAGGAAAAGATTTCCAGAGATAGAAAGAACAATTCCTCAGTGAGCCAGCTAGGAGAAAACAATTTAAGGGAAGCACGTCTTCAGCTTGTCTTTCACAGATGTTTACTAACTCATTGTGGTCCTGGAGCCAGCTGTGGCTCTAATAGGGAACATTTTCCATCACAGATCCTTTGTGATGAAAAAGAATAAAGTTGAAAATGGATGGCACCAGATTGTGTCCATGATTTATCATTCTAGTCTTGTCACCAAGAATCAAAGAGCCCCATTCAGCAAGGCTAGAGCAAAGGAAAAAGCAAAGAAATATAGTTGATATGAATCAGTTATTTGAGGTCAATCTGGAAAGTTTCTTTAGAGTAAGAAAAAAAAAAATCATTTAAAAGAAAGAAAGAATAATAATCCAGTGATCTCTTATGGCAAGCTTTCAAGAATAAAGAATTTAATTTACTAAGGATGTACAGCAGCACATTCTAAGGATGGAACAATATCTCCACAACTTAATAGGGATAGAATTCTTGGGACAGCAAGTCTTCTCCAGAGGTTATTTTATCCATTACGCTGATGCTAAGAAGAGCTGAAGTCAGGCCAAATATGGAAGTCCTCAGTCCTTATGGCTATTACATGTTCCTGTACTTTGTAGATTTGGAAATAGCATGCTTCGATGATAAAATTAAGTCAATTTTTCTTTTGCCTCTTGCCTTCTTAGATTCTTTCTTCTTTCCTGCTTCAGAGCTTTTATACTCATTGTCCCTAAGCCTGCAATCCTCTTGCTTCTACTCTATCTAGCTGATTCCTTCTTGCCCTTCAAAATTCAGTAATAAAGCAAAACAACAACAATAAAAATAGGCAAAAGGTTTAAACAGACATTCACTACAGAAAATGTATGATTGGCAAATAAGCATATGAAAAGGTGCTTAACATCACTGTTTATTGGGGAAATGCAAGTTGATGACAAAGAAATACTGCTCTACATTTGTTGGAATCACTAACACTTAATACATCAGTACATACCAAATAGTAGAAAGGATCTGGGGCAATGTAACATTCACATATCTTTGGTAGGAATGCAAAATGGTACATTCACTTTGGAAAATAGTTTGAGAGTTTCATATAAAGTTAAGTATATATAGTTACCATAAAACCCAGCAATCTCATAGGTTAAATATCTATCTTCACACAGAAAACCTATAGATGGCAGCTTGATTTATAATTGCTACGAACTAGAAATGATCCAGATGTCCTTCAATGGGTAAAAGATTAAACAAGATGTAATATATCTTGTATGTATAATGATAATAAGAAGAACTATTAATGAATTCACAATATACATGAATCTCAAAATAATTGTTTTGAGTGAAAGAAACCAAACCCCTCAAAAAAGATGCTATCATCAGATAGAAAAATATCCAGTGCTCTACACCAACCAGTCAATGGGATTCAAATTATTTTTGTTTGGAAGTTATATCCACAACATGAAACACTTAGAATATGTCAAAACCCATACCACCTGATTTTGCTTTCAGACCCTAGCTTATTCTCTAGTGTGCATTTTGGGATCACATCTTTTTACTGGCCATTTCTTGGGTAGCTGACATTTCTTTGGACACCTCTTTCCCCTTCTACCACTTCCTATCTACCACAAGGTAATCTCCAGAGTTGTAACTCAGAACTTGGGAGCTGCTAGAATCATACTCTAGGCATTCGATGGTATAAGCTTTGAGTTGCAACTTTGATGCTTCTAGCTGGAACTGGTGAAAATTTGATCACCTAAAGACGATCCACAAGATAGATAGAATCACTGAGCTTAGAGTGCTCCTACTAGAAGCCTCTAAAGTCAAATTCTCCAGAGGCGTAGCCTCATTCTTACTCTTTCCTGAGAATTAGAAGCATGGAGATCCACTCTTGCCTGGTGTAGACAAGTGGGGTAGGTATATGGCGGTGAGTCTCTACCTTGTGCTTCTGCCTTACCCCTCCAGTGGAGCCTATGGGTTGTTTTCTTCATACCTTCTAAAACCAGTTTTAGTTTCTAGTTATATTTTTTAATCTTCTACCTCACAATTTTATGACTGGTTTTCTTGTTTAAACCCCCAACTAAATTTATCCCAGGGGAATCTGTGGCCTGCCTTTGTGGTCAACATCTCCCATTCCATCTGTCACATTCTAATGAGGGAATCCAACCACTCAGCTGTGATCCTGAGTCTCCCATGCTGCTCTGAACCCTCCTTCTCTGATTTTCTTAAGTTGAAGGAGTTTCACACCCATAGGTATTAGAGAATATTTAGAACCAACTTACAGGAATTCTTTATACCTCTTCCAGCCCAAGTGGTTGCATGTAAGGCACATATTCTTAAAAGGATCATCACTGGCTAGACCATCTGTCTCCAAACTCTTCTCCCAGTAGTCTCCAATCCCTATCACTGCCCTCCAATTCAACCCACTGGTTTCATTGTCTGCCCTCAACCATGACTGAGAAAGAGAGTGGGAATTTCTGGGTTGTAAGCCAAAGCCTAGGTGAGTGGGAGAAGGACTTGGATACAGCCTGTTAGCACCTCAGAGAGTTAATTAACCCCTGAGGAACCAGAAAAATTATGTAATCCTATGACTTTTCAATAGTGCCAACACAGCAGTTTGTATTAATGCCATATTCTTCTTGAAGAAGCGAATTAATAGAGAGGGACAAAGAAAAGAATAAGAACCAAGAAATAGGTGGAGAAGGCAGGATGCTGACTTCTCTTTTTCTACTTTCCAGGACTGTTTGAAAACCAAGAGTTCTAAGAAAGTTTAGTCATGCTTCTCCAGCTTTGCCCATCACTGGACTCTTTCTGGGTTACCACTGCCAAATATTTGAAAATTTTTGAGATTATTTTTATGGAAGTATGGCCAAAAGTTTCAGGGAAGCAGACAAGCTTCTAAGAAGTTGGACTTCAAGAAAGGGTTCAGTGTGAGTGGAAAGGAATATTTTAAACAAATATGGTACTAAGACCTTGGATATATTCAGGAATGATTAACATCATTTAAGAACTGGTGAGAAAGATACCAGGGGATATATAAATGTATTTATTTAAAAGATAAAACAAAGTTTCTTAAGTGTTGATAGAGCACTAGCCTGTTTTGATAGAACTATTCCCTTTTCTTTTTTCCTTCTCTTTTCCATTTTCATTTTAATAATGTCTATGGCATGATAATCCACTCCCATTAACTTTCCAGGCTGCAGTAGTCAATCATCTCAACCATGGGTCTAGGATTCCATTCACTTCTTGGCAATAGTGTGGCCCACATGGAGATTCACCTCTTAGAGTGTTGGCCAAAGATCCTGAAAACCCCCTCAAGGGTACAAAATGACTCACCACTGCATTCCCACCTCATTGTCTCCTTGCCCAGCTGTGCTTCCATCTGTATCTCTTCCCTTGAGACTAGAATCTCTGCATTAGCAAGCAATGAGCACAGCCATAAAGATGGACTTCTCCACTTTTCCTCTACTTATCTCACCTCCAAACATATGTTTTTTTCTATTGTGTAAGATTTCACTCTAGTGGGTCTTTTGGACCTGACATTCCTAGATATCAAGCACCCTACATTTTAGGTATTTATATCCCTACTTTTTTTCACAATTAAGAGTATGCCATAAATAAAACAGAATAAGATACCCCAGGTGGTTTGTTTTATCTGCTAGAAAGTGGCTTACTAATTTTGTTAGACCAAGTCCTCTAAAGAGCTGCCACAGGAGGAGGAACATACAGGGGAAATTAGAGAAAGCAAGTGGACATCCAAGAACATTCTAGGGCTCTCTATGACACTCAGACACAGAATGTCAGAATTTGGAAAGAGCTTAAAATTATGGTTCGACTCCTGCCAGTTTTACTGGTTGAGGAGTCAGCGAGGTGAGCAGGGACACTGCTTGTGTTCTCTGGGGTTCCTTGAGTGACAAAGCCAGATCTTGGGCCCGGGTTTTCTGATACTATTCTGATTCCATTTTCTGATTCCATTGTTCCACAAAGATTTCTGAATTACATTGCCTAGATGTAATGTAACTTGCTCACTCTTTGATGCAAAGGAGAAAGACAAGGTTTGTTTCCATCTGGGATAAGCACGAGGCCCTTTATTGAAAGTATTCTCACCCTTCACAGCTTCAGCCGTGAATGGTCAGGTCAGCTTTAGAGGGCCACCGGGAGAGAGACTCTAAGTCATCTACTAGCAACTCTGAAACTTCCAAGGAATAGCAACCCTCTTGGGAGAAATCAGCACTGGCCTTTGGTTTCCCTTTTCTAGAAACAGGTTTTCAATGTCAAGGTTCCCAGCCCCAAACCCCAGCGTCGACTCTGGAAAAGCAGGTCTTCCTTAAAAGAACCAGCTCTTGACCTTCCTCACTAAGGGCTAAAGAACTGTTCATTCATCATGGAAAATTTCCTAGGCAAAAAGAATGCATTTATCTTAATTCTACCCTTATGTTTATATGATTCTTTCCAGGGGATTTCTACTCTTAACTGAAAAGAGAGAAAGAGAAAGAAAAGAAAATCTTTGAAGAACACATTTTATAGGTCCCTGTGCATAGATCATGCTGATAAACAACATTCTTACTAAGCTTGAGAGCAAAGAGATTTAGGTTACCACCATCTAGCAACCAGGATCATATCATTAGACCATTTCCAGAGGGCCTACCTGTTTTAACCTGGTAAAACTGCCTTGAAATGCATCTAGTTCTCAGGATGTTAGCTGGACTCTGAAAAAGGTTGTGCAACTATTGAGAAAGAGACAATAGAAAACAAGGGAACTCCAGAAAAATATCTACTTTTGCTTCACTGACTACACTAAAGCCTTTGACTGCATGGACCTCACCAAACTATGGAAAATTCTTACAGAGATAGCAATACCACCTAACCTGCCTCCTAAGAAATGTGTGTACAGGTCAAGAAGCAACAGTAAGAACCAGACATGGAGTAACAACTGGTTCAAAAATTGGAAAAGGAGTATGGCAAGGCTGTATATTGTCACCCTGCTTATTTAACATATATGCAGAGTACATCACGCGAAATGCTGTGCTGGATGAATCCCAAGCTGGAATCGATAATGCCAGGGGAGAAATATCAACAGGTATGCAGATAATAATACTTTAATGGCAGAAAATGAAGAGGAACTAAAGAGCTGCCTGATGAAGTCACCTTCATCAAGATGAGAGTGAAAAATCTGGCTTAAAACTCAACATTCAAAAAACTAAGGTCATGGCATCCGGTTCCATCACTTCATAGCAAATAGAAGGGGAAAAGTAGAAACAGTGACAGACTTTATTTTCTTAGGCTCCAAAATCACTGCAGACAGTGCCTGCAGCCATGAAAATCAAAGACATTTGTTCCTTGGAAGGAAAGCTATGACAAGCCTAGACAGTGTATTTAAAAGCAGAGACAGCACTTTGCTGACAAAGGTTCACACAATCAAAGCTATGGATTTTCCAGTAGTCATGTATGGATGTGAAATCTGGACCATAAAGAAGACTGAGCACTGAAGAATTGATGCTTTGAAATTGTGGTGCTGGAGAAGACTCTTGAGAGTCTCTTGGGCTGCAAGACAATCAAAAAAGTCAATCCTAAAGGAAATCAACCCTGAATATTCATCGGAAGGACTGATGCTGAAGCTGAGGCTCCAATACTTTGGCCACCTGATGCAAAAAGTTGACTCATTGGAAAAGACCCTGATGCTGGGGAAGATTGAAGCAAAAGGAGAAGGGAGAGACAGAGGATGAGATAGTTAGAGAGTATCATTGATTCAATCCACATGAATCTGAGCAAACTCCAGGAGACAGTGAAGAACAGGAAAGCCTGGTGTGCTGCAGTTCATGGAACTGCAAAGAGTTGGACCCAATAAGAGAAAGTAAGAGTTAGTATGAAATAGTAATTTAAGTTATACAATCAGCAAAAGGTTTCCAAGGAGTATTTTGAGTGCTAGAATAGTTTTAAATTTCCATGAATAGTCTAAGATTTAGGTTAAGCTAGGGGTAGAATAAAATAAAATTAAAATAAATGACAGAGATGCTTATCTAATTCATTTTCCCATCTATGAATATTCTGAGATGCAGGCTAAGGAGAGATGCTCAAAAATTTGTGCAAGGCAAACTTTCTAAAGAGTTGTTTTTCCCTTCTTCTTCTCTATGCTGTCCTTCCTTTTGGATTTTGTTTCTCTCAGTCCAAAGCACCATAATATCCTCACATCCTAAATACGTTTTGTGGATTAGTCCCTTTCTAGCATTTACTTTTCTTCTCAAGCTCAACTTCTGACCTTTGAATTTTGAGGCTGTCTGTCAACCTCATTTAACACACATGAGCCTCCCTCTTTTGACCTGAATGTCCATGTCTCAGACTTGTCTCTCTACCATCTTAGCTCTCAAATCACCAAGAACCAGTCCCAACCAAAGACGGTGAGATAAGGCAAGCCTGCCTTCTGAGCCCTCAAATTTCCCAAGCCCCATCCTCCTGTTCTTTGGGAGATTTAATGATCTATACCTTGTATTAATGGGCCTTCCTGGTGGCTCAGCTCCTCTCAGGTGACTCAGTCGGTCAAGAGTCTGCTTGCAATGCGGGAGGCCTGGGTTCAATCCCTGGAGAAGGAAATGGAAGCCCACTCCAGTATCTTGCCTGAAGAGTCCCATGGACAGAGGAGACTGGCGGGCTACAGTCCATGGGGTCACATAGAATCAGAAAAATCAGAGTGACTAACACTTTCACTTCACTTTCTGGTGGCTCAGACGGTAAAGAATCCACCTGCAGTGCAGAAGACCTGGGTTCGATCCTTGGACTGGGAAGATCCCCTGGAGGAGGGCATGGCAACCCACTCCAGTATTCTTGCCTGGAGAATCCTGATAGATGGAGGAGCCTGACGGGCTACAGTCCATGGGATTGCAAAGAGTAAATGAGTGACTAAGTGTAGCACTTTATATTAATATACGAATTCCCAGCATCTTCGTGGACAAGACTACTTTTCTCAGGATCTAGGGTATAGCTCTCTGGAATTTCCTATGTTTTCCTTCCTCAGGAATCTGCCAATAGGTAAGGATTTGAAAGCAAAAATTTAGACCCAGTCATGAGTGGCTGAAAACTGAACTTATACGTGACTTGACAGAGCCCTAAGGACAATAGCACAATTTTCAACTCTGTAATCGCATACCGTTCTCAAAGTCATCCTGTTAGGTAGCACAGAAACATATTACAGATAACTGTGGCCCCAGTATAAAACAGACTCATCTAAGGTGATATCAATAACCTTACATCTCACCTAGGCTGCAAACCAATGTCTTTAGCATGGCTGCAAGGACCTGTGTGATCTGTCCTATATATCTTTCTCTGCAACCTCATTTCCCACCACTCTCTGACTCTTCATTTACTTTTTATACGTTCTGCTAACATATAATTTTCCAAAGCCTAAAAATATAATTTTAATAAATATATGAAATTAACATGTCAAAAATTTTATTCAACTCGCTAATTAGTGAGAATCAGAAAGCTCTTAAGATTGGTTCAAAAACAAATTTGAAGAACAGAGATACATGTATATATAGACTATCAGAAACAATGAAGCAAATTTGTTAATAGATACAAAACTGGCTAATATACAACAATAAAGTATAATGTTTACATCAATAAAGTTGACATACAAATCAGGAATGAAACAAGAGATATACTACCAATCTTATATAAATAAAACGATTTATAAGGGAATACTATGAACAACTGTAAACAAAAAATTAAGATAACTTACACGGAATGGGCAAATTCCTAGAAATACATAACTTATAGAAACTTCTTCAAGAGATACAGAAAACATAAATAGATCTATAACAAGTAAAGAAAAGGAAATAATACTTTTAAAATTTACCAAAGAATTAATAACATCCCTTCAAGAAAAACCTTTCAAAAAATATAGAACAGACTTGTGGACTCTGTGGGAGAAGGCGAGGGAGAGAACATTTTTCATTTCGTTATTTGAGACCAATATTACTGGGTCTTCACACACAAAGACACCATAAGAAAATATGAACACAGACACACACGCACATACACAGACATGCAGACATAAAACCTCAACAAAACACTGGGAATGCAAATCAAGTAAGGTGAAAAAGGATTATACACCAAGACCAACTTGGATTTCTCTTAGAAATGCAAGGTTAGTTTAACAACTGAAAATCACTTAATGTATGTATACCATATTAATAAAATAAAGGACAAAGCTATATGGCTATCTAGAAGGATAAAAAAAATGATGAAAATTTAACACTCTAGACGATAAAAAAAAATACTCAGTAAACCAGAAAGAAAGGAATTCCCTCAACGTAATAATGACCATCTATGGAGAAACCCACAGCTATCATATTTAATATTGAAAGACTGAAAGTTTTCACCATAAAATCAGGAACAAGACAAAAAGGTCCACTCTTGCAACTTTTTCAACGTCAGTATAAAAGTTCTAGCAAGAGAAATGAGACAAGAAAGGGGAGCCATTCAAATCTGAAAGGAAGAAGTAAAGTTCTATCTGAATATAGCATGATTTTTTGCATAGAATCTTTTAAGAAATCCACTAAAAACTATTAAAACTGACAGATGAGTTCAGCAAGGTTGCAGGTTATAAGATCAATATACAAAAGTCACTTGTATTTGTACACATTAGCAGTGGAAATTTTGAAAATGAAATTAATAATTCAATTCTATTTATGATAGTGCCAAAAGTAATAAAATACTTAGTAATATATCTAACAGAAACAAGACATACAGGGAAAATCACAAAATATCTTTGAAAGAGATTGAAGAACATGTTAATAAATGGGAAGATATTCCATGGTCACACATTAGACAATTTACTATTGTTAAGATGACTTTACTTCCCACTTTGATCTACAGATATGAAACTATTACTATCAAGGTACCAGATGCCTTTTTACAATAATTTACAAGCTAATCCTCAAATTTATATAGAAATGCAAGTAACCCCTAAAGCTAAAATAATCTTGAAGCACAGAGTCCGAGAACTCATTTTCCAATTTCAAAATTTACTATAAACCAATGCTTGGTACATTGGCACCAGAATACAAGTGCAAGAATAGACATATTAATCCATGAAATAGACCTGCGATTCCATAAATAAACCCATATATTTATGATAAACTGATGTTCAACCAACAGGGCAAAGACAACCCAGTAGGTATAGAATAGGCTTTTTAACAACCAGTGGAGGGCCCCCTGGATATCCACAAGAAAAGAATGAATCTGGACCTTTGACACACAACATACACAAAATTAACTCAAAATGGATCATGTATCTAAATGTAAGAACTAAAATACTAAAACTCTTACAAGAAACCATAGGAGTAAATCTTCATGGTCTTGGGTCAGACAATGGTTTCTTCAAAATAACACCAAAAGCCCAAACAACAACAGAAAAAAATAGATAAATTAAACTTTAAGTTTTACTCTGCAACAAGTACCAGCAACATACTGATTCACAATTTTAAAGGTTATGTTTCAATATATAAGCTTTATGGATTATATACTGAAGGCTACATTTTAAAATATTGGCTATAGTCTCTATGTTGTACAATATCTCCTTGTAGCTTATTTATTTTATGCGTAGTAGTTTGTACCTCTTAATTTCCTACTCTTATCTTGCTCCTGCTTTCTTCCCTCTCCTCACTGATAACCACTAGTTTGTGTTCTATGGGTGTGAGTGTGTTTCCTCTTTGTTATATTCACTAGCTTGTTTTAGCTTTTTTTTTAGATTCTATGTGTAAGTGATATCATACAGTATTTGTCTTTCTCTGTCTGACTTCTTTCACTCAGCATAAAACCCTCCAAGTCTACCCATGTTGTTCCAAATGGCAAAATTTCATTCTTTTGTATGGCTGAGTAGTATTCCATTATATTATATATATTTGTATATACCACATCTTCTTTATCTTAGACATTTAAGAAGCTTCCATATCTTGAAAATTATAAATAATGCTGCTCTGGACATTGGGGTTCATGTATATTTTTGAACTGGTGTTTCATTTTTTGCAGATATATACTCAGAGGTAGAGTTGCAGGGTCATATGGTAGTTCTATTTTTAGTTTTTTAAGATGGCTCCATACTGTTTTCCACAGTGGCCACACCAATTTACAATCCCACCAACAGCGTAGTAGAATTCCCTTTTCTCCATATCCTTTCCAACATTTGTTACTTGATAACAAATGATAGCCATGCTAACAGGTAAGATGTGACATCTTCTTGTGATTTTAGTTTGCATTTCTCTGATGATTAACAATGTTGAGAATCTCTTCACATGCTTTTGGCTGTATATGTTTTTCTTTAAAAAAAAAGTGTCTATTTAGGTTTTCTGCCCATTTTTAAATTGGTTGTTTGTTTTTTTGGTGTTGAGTTGTCTCAGCTGTTAATATGTTCTGGGTATTAACCCCTTATCTGTCATATTATTTGCAAATATTTTCTCCCTTTCTGTAGGTTCTCTTTTCATTTTGTCAGTGATTTCCTTTGTTGTGCAAAAGCTTTTAAGTTTAATTAAGTTCCATTTGTTTGTTTTTGCTTTTATTTCCTTTGTTTTAAGAAACAGATCCAAAAAAAAATTTTGCTTATGATTTATGTCAAAGAGTGTTCCATCTACATTTTCTTCTAGGAGTTTTAGGTTTCTGATCTTACATTTTAGGTCTTTAATCAATTTTAAGTTTATTTTTGTATATGGTGTTAGAAAATCTTTTAGTTTCATTCTTTTACATGTAGCTGTCCAGTTTCCCCAGCACCACTTATTGAAGAGATTGTCTTTTCTCCATGGTATTTTCTTGCCTTCTTTGTTGCAGATTAATTGATCATCAGGATATACATTCTTAAAATGCAATAGTAAAGGACAAACATTTTAATGGGCAAAATATTTAAATAGACATTGCTTCCAGAAAAATGTTAAAATTATCAATAAGTGCATGAAATGATGTTCAGCATCATTAATCCTTAGTGAAATGCAAATTAAAAATCACAATGAGATATCACCGCACACTAGCTAAAATGCCTGTGGTTAAAATGGAATATGATAATAGGTGTTGATAAGAATGTCAATAATTTAGAATCCTCATACACTGATTAAGGAAATATAAAATGGTGCAACCTTTCTGTAAAATAGTTTGATAATAACTCTAAATACTAAGCATGTACCTACCATATGATCCAGCAATTCTACTGTTAAGTATGCACCCAAAAGAAATTAAAACACATATCCATACAAAAAATTATATGTGAATGTTTATAGAAATACTACTTATAGTATCGAAAAAGTAGGGGAAAAAAAAACCATATGCCCATCAACTGATGAAAAGATCAACAAATTGTATTATAGCCATACAATTGAATATTATTATATTAATAAACAATGAAGTATTAACACATGTTACAACATGGATGAACCTTGAAAACATGCTAAGTGAAAGAAGCCAGTTCCAAAAAACCACACATTATATGATTACATTTATATTAAATTCTTAGAACAGCCAAATCTATATAGACAGACAATAGATTAAGCAGTTTCTTAGGGTTCCTGGAAGAGGAGGGGAATGGTGGTGGAGAATATGGAGTTTCTATTAGTGGGTATGGCGTCTCTTTACAAGGTGGACAAAAATTAGATAGTAGTGATATTTGTACAATCCTGTAAATATACTAAAAAAAACTGAATAGTAAATTTTAAGAGTGAGTTGTATGAAAATTTTATCTCAATAAAGCTGCTTAAAATATGTTGTTTGCAGGCATCTTTTCTACAGGGTAGTGTTCAGTTGTATGTCTACTGGACAAAATTCAGTGTGATGCTTTGGGAAAGAATCACTTGCACCACTCTCAGTTTTCTACAAGTTGAATTCTGCCTCTACAGAATTATAAAATAACTTAGGTAACAGAAATCCAGCCAGAGGGGAATATCTCAGTATAATCAGATAATCTCTAGAAAACACCCTAGAAAATTCCCAGTTCTCCACTGAAAGGATATTCAGTATTATCCTGCCCTTGGAAATTCCAAGCATGTTCCTAACACGGGGTCTTTCCAGGTCTATTTCCTTTGCTTCAAATTTTCTTTATCCGTGTCATAATCTGGCTCATTTTCTCATTCTAGTTTCTGCTCAACTATTTATCAGAGAGCTTTCATAAAGTGCGTACATTTGTTATCTATTGCTATTTAACAAATCATCCCCATAAGCTCTGGCTTTATTTTTTTTCCATTTATTTTTATTAGTTGGAGGCTAATTACTTTAAAATATTGCAGTGGTTTTTGTCATACATTGACATGAATCAGCCATGGATTTACATGTATTCCCCATCCCGATCCCCCCTCCCACCTCCCTCTCCACCCGATTTCTCTGAGTCTTCCCAGTGCACCAGACCCAAGCACTTGTCTCATGCATCCAGCATGGGCTGGTGATCTGTTTCACCCTAGATAATATACATGCTTTGATGCTGTTCTCTCGAAACATCCCACCTTCACCCCCTCCCACAGAGTCCAAAAGTCTGTTCTGTACATCTGTGTCTCTTTTTCTGTTTTGCATATAGGGTTATCATTACCATCTTTCTAAATTCCATATATATGCATTAGTATACTGTGTTGATCTTTATCTTTCAGGCTTACTTCGCTCTGTATAATGGGCTCCACTTTCATCCATCTCATTAGAACTGATTCAAATGAATTCTTTTTAATGACTGAGTAATATTCCATGGTGTATATGTACCACAGCTTCCTCATCCATTCGTCTGCTGATGGGCATCTAGGTTGCTTCCATGTCCTGGCTTTAAACAGCAAATATTTAGTATCTCACAATTTCCTTCAGCCAGGAATCCAGGATCAGCTTAATCTAGAGATTCTGACTGAGGGCCCCTCGTTCCGTGGCAGTCAGGATATCGGCTGTGGCTACAGTCATCTGAAGGTTTGACTGGGACTGGAGAATCAATTTCCAAGATGTCTCCTTCACAGCGCTGCTGGCTAGAGACCTCTGGTCTTTGCCACATGAGCTTCTTAAGCTGCTAAAGTGTCCTCTCAATATGATAGCTAACTTCCCCCAAAGCAAATAATCCAAGAAAAGCCAGAGAAGACCCAGTGACTTTATTTTCCAAAGTCATACTCCTTCTTGTAAATCAACTATACATTTTATTAAAAAATCCTACCCTTTCACTTCAACTTCATTATGTCATTAGAAGTTGTGGCGTGCAGTCTGCTCATTGCCCTGGCTTCTTTTGTTGCCGGCTACAGTGCATAGGGTAACAAAGAGCTGGACATGAGGCGACTAAGTGCGCCCATGTGCAAAGAAGAGAGCATAAAATAAATTGATGGCATATTTTAAAGCACCATAACACATTCTTACACAAACACACCTTCTTGTATGGTATTCTCTATTGCTTTATTCAATTTTTGTCTTCTTCATAGCATTTGATATTATTACATTATACGTTTACATGGCAATTGTTGACTTTCTCTACCACAATGTAAGACCTATGTAATAGGAAATTTGCATTATCCTGCACTGAAAACCCAGCACCTCGAATAAAAAGCATGAAAAGTGAAAAGTTGAGCATGTTAGTCATTCAGTCGTGTCTGACTCTTTGCAACCCCACGGACGATAGCCTGCCAGGCTCCTCTGTCCATGGAATTCTCCAGGCAAAAATGCTGGAGTGGGTAGCCATTCCCTTCTCCAGGGAATCTTCCCACCCAGGGATCAAATCCGAGTCTCCTGCATTGCAGGTGGATGCTTTACTGTCTGAGCCACCAGGAAAGCCCAACACTAAGCATATAGTAACTCAATGACTATTTTGTTTCCTAAATAAATGAATGTGTGGATGAGGTTTTTAGTTACAAGGAGGAAACCAGGCTTGGAAACTAGGAATTATGACTCCTAACCTAGTATGTTTCCCAATATTTTACTTAGGAGAATTCCACTGGTGAACTGTAACTTAAACTGTGGTTTGTGGGAAGAAAAAGAAAAGCCCTCCCAGTCCTCCATGAAGTCACTCCAACTGAGCTCTCCTCCATCCGGTCCAGATCCAAGACAAACTCTGCTGACCACAACTGAGGAAAGTCTTTCTCTCCTCCATATGCATAAACAAAAACACTCCCATCTTTTAAAGTCAATGTGGGGTCTTGGTAGGGGCCAGGGGGCCATGAGAATGTCTGACAGCCCCACATTTCCTCCCCTACTTATCAAAGGAAAGTTGGGGAAGCGCTGGAGCAACCCTGGAGCCTAGGGTTGAACACAAGCATTGCCTCTGATTTATTAGTAAGAGATCTTGAGCACTACCTTGCATATTCTCTTTGGTTTATGCAGGATTTAGGATCATTTCGGAAGCCAAGTGTTGATGCTCCCTGGCTCTGGGGAATAAGGAAATCCACCTGCAATTAGGAAGCAGATTGTAATAGAAAGTACACAGAATTGGTGGTGCTCTGCTAATTTGCTCTAAGTGTTATTTTCCATACCTGTAAAATGGCAGGTGCAGCTGGGGAGAGCATAGATAAGTTCAAATTCCTATTCAGGTTTTCATGTTTATATCAAGTTCAGAGATGTCTTAATATCCCTTGAATAGTTTTTGCCAGCTTTTTACCAGAAATCTCAACAAGAATCATCATGGGATGCATTTATACTTCGCTCTCCTTTCCCTACCAGCCTCTAGATGTAGTAAAATGGGACCACACATACACACACACACCACAGTATATAAAAAGCCAAAAAGTACTTCATCATAATTCTTGCAGAACAGAGGAAGGTGATGGAAAGTATTGAAGACAAACTCTGTCCATTGACACTGTAGGATACAAGGTAATATGAAGGATATGCCAATTTTGGGAAACTGGAGAATGAAAATCCAGTTTCTTCCCTATCACCTCCCAGCCAAGTAGAGCCAAGAAGAATGCAACTGCTCACAGGTGGAGAGGAGGGAGTTATTTCAAAAATGATGGTGAGTTCACCAGCTCTCAGCAGGTGCACCATCTCACCATTCCCTTTGGTTTTCCTTCAGCGAAGCTTCTAAATTAAGACCTTAGGAGCCCTGGTCATCAGGGCAACACCAAGCCTTGGGAGCCACCTTATTAAGCCTCGTGTTCTGGCTGAAGAGCTAGAGATGAGCCTGGAATGAGAACAAGGAATTGATATTCACTCTCTAGTTAATTTTCAGCAAGGAAAAATGTTTTAAAACTTCCTGTCAATGTTGTCTGCCTCTGCTGAGTAAAAGAGCAGCAGCCCAAAACAATAACAGCATCGAGAAAAAGGAAAACAATGGCCACTCTGTGTAAGTCATGGCTCCAGGCAACTCCTGCCCTGCTGTGAAGGCAGAAGGAAAGGACACAGGACTGTCTCCATCGAGAATGTCTGAGAAATCATATCCTGGCTAAAGGTTTGGTTCCGTGTGTGTGTGTGTGTGTGTTCAGTCATGTCTGAATCTTTTGCGACCCCATGAACTGGAGCCTGCAAGCCTCCTCTGTCCATGGAATTTTCCAGGCACTAATACTGGAGTGGGTTGACATTTCCTTCTCCTGGGATTCTTCCCAACCCTGGGATCAAACCTGCCCCACTTGTGTTTCCTAAATTGGCAGGAGGATTCTTAACCACTTGTGCCACCAGGGAAGCCCTTAGGTCCCAGAGCTGCCACATTATAATCAAAAGCTCCTTTAGCAGGGTGGAAGAGGAGGAAGAATTGGTTGTTGGGAGATGGGGAATGAGTGAAAGGGAATGAAATTTAGATTTTTACTTTGGAGACTATGATATTTGCAAGCTGACAAATGAAGAGATACAGAGCTGTAAAAGCTCTTAGAGATGTAGTTCGCTTCCCTAGATTTAGATGAAGAAATGGTAAAGATGTTAAAGGATTTGTTTCATAGTCGCATTAGTGGGAAGATCAGGTTAAGAAGTCACTGTTAAAGTTGCAAACAGGACTGAAAGAGTCTGAAGAACACAAGAAACAAGTGAGAACCAAGTCAAGGTTCTGGCTTCAGCTGATTTTTAGAAACAGTGATCAACCATGCTTTGTGACTTTAAGGAAGATTACGGAAAGGAGGGAATCTAGGATGTTTGTAAATTGTTGGCTTGAAGACTGCATCCACAATGCGACTTAAAAGATGGGAGACACAGGAATGGGGACAGGTTAGGAGTGCGAGACTCTACTTCCTATTTGAGAGAGAAATTCAGTCTCAGTGTCCAGTAGTCAGTTAGGCTTAGAGCTCAGGAGAGACATTCAGATTTGAGGAACAGCAACATGTAATGGATGCTTTGAGAGCAAATTTGTAAAACTGGGAGGAGATCACAGCCCTTGAAGAACGTGGGAGCTTGGGAGGAAGAGAAAGAGAAAAAAACACCTGAGAAAACTGATCCTGGAGGCGGGGAGGAGAACCCAGGGTAGGAGTGTGAGTCCTGCAGGCAGCTCACTGCAGCATCCAAGGATCGTGGGGCCCACGTGTGCATGGTCAGGCTCTTCCTAGAGCCTGACTCTAGGAGTCAGGAGCCTTTTGCTCTTTCCTGGCTCTGTCTGTCCTTCTCTGGTCAGGATGAGGCAGAAAAAATCTTTAATTCATTTGCCCTGTTTTATCCTCCCAGACTTCCCAGTATGATGAAGTTGTCAGAGTCCTGAAGCAAAGTATAAATTCCCAGATACATCTCAGGGTGGGGTGCTCTGGAATCAGCCTCTACACAGAGACTTCCCTGAATGCCCCTCCTGACCCAACTGTGGGTGTTCTACACTGAGGGTCTGGTGTACAAACTTTATCTTCAGGCCAGGTGGATACTCTACCAATATCTGTGAATTATAACCACCTAGACTGCCTCCCATTTAGCACACTTAGATGGAGGTTTGAAAAAAAGATGAGAAGAAAAGGGGAGAAGAGAAAGTAAAGCAGGGGAAACAGATAAAGGAAGAGCAAGGAAAAAGCAGTTAAAACCAACATCTAAACAGAAGTGTGTGCCCTCAAAGACTCAGTTTCTGTCTTAATTCTGTAAAGTGTCCTTGTCCCTACTGAGGTGAAGTTCTTCAAAGACAAGGCAAGAACATAATACTATTGGGAATCAAAAAAGAGAGAGAAAGCTTGAATCCCAGGAAAAGAAGAATAGGTTTTGAAAGATAAATATGATCTTCAAAATGTGAAGTTAATGTAAATATTTTAGGTAATAGCAATTTCAGGAGAGAAAGCACAGAGCAGAGAAAAAATAAAGACTTGTTAGGAAATTCTAGGCTTTCATTTTCACTAGACAATTTTCATTTGATCAGGATAAGACTGGGGATCCCTTGCAGGTCTTCTGTTTTTTATGAGACTCATAATTAAAGTTTTGTCTTAGGAAAATCAAGATTGAGTTATTCTAGATGCTGCTAACCCATAAAGTGGGAGACACTGAATTGGAAAGGCCATTCAAGAAGCTGTTTCATCCACTTTTACAATTCATGAATCTTCTAAGGGAGGATTGTAGCAAACTAGTATCCTAGGTCTCTGGTCTGTTCTAGTAGCCTACTTGTAAGTTTAACTGGATGTAAGCAAGCTGAGAACAAATAGAACATTTTCAGGAGAGGTCAGTGCCACACTGGTTAGTGTTAAGAGGAGATTTTGCTACTAATTTTTTGTGTGTTGTTGTTTTTTAATAATTGAATGTTTCTCAATATTATTCAGCAATTCAATCTCCTTTGATCAGAAACTACTTACAATTTTAGTTCCTGAGGTGCAGAGGTCATGTCTTATTCATTTTTGACCTTACCAGTGTTTGGTGCCAATTAGGAGCATGTGGTGCTACAGGCAAAGACCCTGCCGCCAATGCAAGAGATGTGAGAGATGAGGTTTGATCCCTGGGTTGAGAAGATCCCCTGGAGGACGGCCTGGCAACCCACTCCAGAATTCTTGCCTGGAGAATCCCATGGACAGAGAAGCCTAGTGGGCTATGGTCCAAAGGGTTATAAAGAGTTGGACACTACTGAAACAACAGCACACACACACAGCAGCAGCATAATGCATGTCCTATGAATGAATGAATTCAAGGATCCTAATGTTAACTCTATTAAAAAACCAAGCCTAGGGACTTCCTTGATGATCCAGTGGCTAAGACTCTACTCTCCCAACACAGAGGGCCTGGGTTCCCTCCCTTGTCAGGGAACTAGATCCTGCATGCCACAACTAAAGATCCCAGTCAGTTCAGTTCAGTCGCTCAGTCATGTCCGACCCTCTTTGCTACCCCATTGACTGCAGCATGCCAGGCTTCCCTGTCCATCACCAACTCCCAGAGCTTACTCAAACTCATATCCATTGCGTTGGTGATACCATCAACCATCTCATCCTCTGTTGTCCCCTTCTCCTCCTGCCCCCTGTCCCCCCCAGCATCAGGGTCTTTTCCAATGGGTCAGCTTGTCGCATCAGGTGGCCAAAGTACTGGAGTTTCAGCTTCAGCATCAGTCCTTCCAATGAACACCCAAGACTGATCTCCTTTAGGATGGACTGGTTGGATCTCCTTGCAGTCCAAGGGACTCTCAAGAGTCTTCTCCAACAACACAGTTCAAAAGCATCAATTCTTCGGCACTCAGCTTTTTTTTCATAGTCCAACTCTCACATCCCTACATGACTACTGGGAAAACTATAGCTTTGACTAGATGGACCTTCACTGGTAAAGTAATGTTTCTGCTTTTTAATATGCTGTCTAGGTTGCTCATACCACATGTTGCAATAAAGATCCAAGGTCCCACATGCCACAACCAACACCTGGCACAGCCAAATAAATAAATAAATAAAAGTAAATATTAAAAATAACAACAACAACAACAACAAAAAAAAAACAAGCACAAATACTGAAATGTTTGATATAACAGTTTGAGACCAAACACCCAGCTCCTTCATGCTTCTTGGAAAGCTATTTTCCTTGATTATCCCACCCTTGCTTGAACTGGCTTCTCCAAATTCTGGCTTCTCCCAACACATTTTAAGAATGAGTAACCATTCTTGATGCTAACTGTTCATTTTTTCAAAATGAAAATTGAACAAAGTATGCAGACAAGCACAGAGGTTTGCACTGATCTTAAGAAGTCAGGGTTGTCCCAAGGTAACTACCCCTATTATTTTCCACTGTGGGTTTCCAGACAGGTTGGATAGGGCTCAGTACACTTCAGTTTAATCCTTGTGTTGCCCAGCCACCTCTTCAGGAGGTCTGGAAAATGAGAATGTCCAGCACGCAACTTGAGGGCTGTGGACTGTGGATTTTCCCCACATCCAATCTTCATCCCTAAAAAGGTCCTTTCTGCCAAAGACCCATCCTCTTGATTTCATCTCAACAATCTTGCCTGCCCTGGCAGGACATGCTCCCATCAAGCTTGGATGAAATGGTGTGTTAGTGGAAGAGGAGGATTAAAAATACTTCTCCTTGTTTCTTCTTGCCCTCCCTCAAACACTCAGCTGGACTCTGACATTTTGTTTGGTGAAGAATTTTATCCTAAGGCCATCTGGAAAGACGGAGAAATTTTTTTTTCTTTTTTTAATTCTGCTTTCCTTGGGAGTACTAGGCCGAGACAGACCACGTTTGTTCCACAAAGAGGAGATGATTGTGGCTTCTTTGGATATCTTGTTGTAGGGCAGTGAGATCAAGTGGGGGGGAAGATGGGAAAGTAGGGTGTTTCTCTGCTTCCACTCATCACTAGCTTGGAGATTTTTCTATATACCAACCTCTGATGTCTCACTTTCTACATGTGCAAATTTAGAGTAAGACCCGCATCTATCATACCAGTTTATTGAGACCAAAGCAAGAGAGAAGTAGTGAAAGTTTAAGCAGTACTAACATGAAAATTGTGATTAATAGGGTTCTCTATTAACAGGCTCTTGACTGAGTTTTATAGGTTTATTTATTTATCTAGTGTAAAGGGCACTCTGGTCTATCTATAAGACTCCTCTAATGATTTGATCCCGGGTATTCAACACAGTCCTTCTTCATCTCCTTTTTCTCACCTTTCTCACTTCTATGAGCACAACATATTTCAATACTTAACTGCACATCAAATAAAATTTAATTGAGGGTACATGGCATCTAATCAAACTTTGAGTCCTTGGCCAGGAACCTGGAATGTATGAAACAAGAGTCTGGCTAAACAATTTTATATAACACTACAGAGTGAAATATAGTAGTGCCAATAAGGAATTTGAGTAAGCCTTTGGAGCTTCTCATCCTGAGCTACATTCACCTGTAGTGAAAAGAGAACACGCGTTAGTGGATCACTTAGGTGGTAACCAAGAGACTGGGTACTACGTTTGCTTTCACACCATATGAGTGATCTCTCTGGGTCTAGGCTGTGGATCTGCAGAAGCTGCCGTGGCCTCATGGCAAGTTCTACCACTCTGAAGATGTTACTACATCATCCCTACATATTTTTCTTTTACTTTTGTAAATTTATATTCATTTATATACCTCCTCTTCTGTCTTGGTGAGAAGCTCATTTTGTGATTCACAAATTGAGTCAACTGGAGGGTCCATTAAATTACCAGTGATATATATGAATAGACTGGGTTGATATTTCATACACAGTAAAAGAGAAACAGTCCTGAATGAGAGACTATGTGCAGAAGAAAAGAGATCACCTACCCTGAGACCAAGGAAACACTAAAACACGGATTTCTACTTTCTGTTTTAGGTTTAATTCCAAGCAAAGTATTTTTTCCACTTTACATTCCAAACTCAGGTGAATCAGATGGGAAAGGTTAATGCAACTTAATGAGAGAGTTGAAGAGAATGAGGTCTGTCAGTCTGGCCCCCTATCTGATAGCTTGTTGAACCTCCATCCAAGCTAAGCCACTACAAACCATAAAAGAAGAGTCTCAAGATGTCAAATCATTAGCTCTAGGCCCATGTCACTTCTTGTTTTACTCATGCCTGGCTGCATAACACAGAGAAAGTCACTTCTGTCTGGAATTTTCCATCTATAAAATTACATTACAGCCAAGGACTGACCTACTGGAGGGCAAGAGAGTGGATTTCAGCACCTCAACACCCTCGTGTTACATTTGAGTTGCTCAACCTAAGGGTCATGACGCATGAGTCTGGCCACGGAGCTTAGTTTGTGTGACTACAGCTTCCTTCTATGCTTCCAGCCTAAGGCCAGGAAATCTCCCTTCTGTTCTCTGTTGACTTTCTGTTTGTATGTGTTGTTTGTTTTTTTTCTTTGTAGGTTATGAGGAATTAGGGTAAAAGAGGAAGACTAGTGAGCTAGAGACTTTGGGGGAACTGGATTTCAGTTACAAGTCTGAGCACTTGGTTATACCAGATACAGGTGTTATTGTGGTGTTGATGGGTAGGGAAGAGTGTGTTTCTGGCAAGAAAAGAGGAACAGGCAAAACAGAGATAGTAATACAGGATGACAGACACAAGGATGGACCTTCCTAAGGGTCCTAGGACTCTCGTAGAGGAGCCCGGATCAACATAGATCCAGTAAGCGAATTTACCAGTAAGGGCACCAATAAGGGAATTTACAAGGGGCAGTTGGTCCGTCAGTCCAGGGACTTCCCTTTATGGTCTGGCAGCCAAGTCCATGCGGATTCTCCAGGTGAGGGCCCTGAGAGCTGCTGTCCAAGTGGCAGTGGAAAGCAAGGCTGGCAGACCCCCCAGATTCCCAAGATTTCACCACTGTCCCTGGTATGTTGGCTGAGCCTGCCTCACTCTTTCCCCTCCTTCTGACTCTCAGAAAGGGATGCCAGCCTGTCTGCCCTGTCTGGGAGACTTCCGCTGCACTTCTGAGAAGTCCTGGCTATTGAGAAGCGCCTCCAAGCCTGTGATACCCCTCCAATTCGATCATGCTGCAGGAAGGATGCATGTCCCCTGCTTGCACCTTAACAGGTGAGAAACCACTCACCTGCTCTTCCCCTCTCCTCAGCCTCCTCTCCCATTCCCTCTCAAAGCTCCCTCAGCCTAGGCTGGAGTGACCACCTGACTTTGCTAGGGCCAGGACCATTCTATTCAGAAACAAGGGGATGGATAACTGAGACTTTGACCTTTCTGAAAATTTCATAGTGTGTTTTTGCTGAGTCATGCTTAGTTTTCTGGTCTCCATTTTTCCTTACAATCACTACTTCCACCCCCTCTGTCGGGTCCTCATTCCACTGAACTCTGATACTGCAGTGTCTTCTGAGAATCAAGGCACTGAAACACTGCTATCTTCACCACACACACACACACACCCCTTACGAAATCGACAGGGAGAAGTCATTGGCTTTCAACTATTCCTCAAGACATTGTCTAATTTCTTCCCCCTTTTTTAAGAAAATTATGCTACTTCTAAGGAAAACAACACACAGTCTTTATTTTTAAAATCACACAAAACTGAAAAATACAAAAGAAGTGGAAAAAAAGGGTCTCCTAATAGTTCATTATCAAAATAGCCCTCATCAATGTTAAGTAAGAATCATTCTCTCAAAGTATGAAGATAAGTATTATTTTTTAAAATAAGACCTTACTACTTTCTACTTTTAAAAAATCAAAAGTATTAACTTTGCTTGAATATAAAAGAAGAAAAAGGCTATTATGAAACTTAAGAAGTTGCTGAATAGCAGAAGAATTTTTCTTTTCCACATGAGACTTTAATTCCTAAAAGAACCCCCTTTGTTTAGGAAGGTGGGGAAAAGGAGTTGCTAAATGCTATAATATGAGAATCACTATCTTTTAAAACTCTTATTTATTTTAGACTCTGGCTTTCAGGCTAGAACTTGTATTTTACATGTGTTTTAAGCTATGTTCTTAAAAATAAAATCAGGACTCACAAAGTGTTTGAACTATTATTCACATTTCTGCTTTGAAACTTTTACATTGTGCTTGCTGTCTAAGTAGCACTGAAACTCTCCTGGCACAGCTACACAGTAAGAGAAAAGCGTAAGAAAGAGACTAAAAAGATCAGATCTCTGGAGAAAACCCACTGGAAGGAAGGTAGTCTGGCCTTCAGCCTAATTCCCTGTTTCTTTTAGCAATAATAACTTGCTTTAGCCAGGCTTCTAGAAAATTAGTCTCCTCACCAAAACCTGTCCAGTACCTTGTGACTTTAAAAATATTAACCCTTATTTTATTGGCATTTATTTATGTGTGAATGTTTTAATCAAATTACCTAAAACCTTACGGAGGTAAGTGTCAGAGTAAGTAACTGTAATGATTAAAAAGCATTCAGGGAATGGGGATGGGGGATAGTTAGGGAGTTTGAGACTGACATGTACAGACTGCTATATTTAGAATGGATAACCAACTGGGACCTACTGTGTAGTGTCCTACAGGGAACTCTGCTCAATGTTATGTGGCAGCGTGGATGGGAGAGGGTTTTGGGGGAAGTGAATACATGTATGTGTATGGCTGAGTTGCTCTGCTGTGCACCAGAAACCATCAAAACATTGTTAATAACCTATAGTCTAGTATAAAATAAAAAGGTTTTTTAAAAAATGCATTCAATGCTAAAGCAGTACTGAGTTCAAAACACTACAGCTACCCTGGTCTTCCAGCCTTTACTCACATCTCTCTAAATATTTCAGGAGGTTTAAGGAGATAGACCAAGATTGCTTTTAAAATCCTCACCTCCTCCTGTTGTTTACCATTGCAAACGCCCTGACCCCTCTTGCCTTTCTCCCTCCAGAGAACTTTCCCTTTCATCCATGCCACTTTATCCCGCCATCTTGGCCTCTCAATCCTCTCTCTGCCGTTTTTCCCTCCTGGTGGGGCAGGAGAAGGGCTCAGGTGTGGTCCGGAGCCCCTGCTGCCTGCAGCCCCTTCACTCTCAAGTAAATGCTTGTCCATTCTCTTATCAGAGAGAGGAGGGAGCAGAGAAGATGAGCAGACAACATCTAAATGTCCTCTCACAGGAGGAGAGAGGCAGAGCCCTGAGCCCAGCCAGGCTGATGATTTGTGTCTGGTGACACTAGCTGTGTGGTTGGAATCTTGGGAGAGGTGGTAATAAAGGGTGGGAGGCAGATTGTCTGAAACCTTATCATCTATCTCTGTCTTGTTGATTTCTCTACTGCTGGGAGCAGGAAGAGTGGGAAGGTAAATATGTGGCGATGGAGCTACTTTTAAATTAGTATCCCCAAATATTAGAAAGAGCAGATTTTCCCAGCATTGCCAAGCTTTGAGTAAGAGTCTTTTTAAAGATCATCCTCTGTGTTAGACCCAAGTTTTCTTTATTAATCATTCTGGATTTGATTCCTCTGTGCGTGTGTGTGTGTAGTAGGGCTTTGGTTGGGGGTTGAATGTAATAAGAAAAAAGAAAAACAATGAAAAGTATGTATTAGGTGCTTTTAAATAAATCAGTCCAAACAAAAACAGCCAAGGGATGTCTGTGGACAGTAGGCTGGCTGTGAGCAGAAATGGAGAGAAAGCACTGCCTTCAGGGACTGCATAGCAACAGAACTCTGATTGGCCAGAATTGTGCAAATAGGCCCGGAGCAAGATCCGTGAATCCTCCTCCTACAGGCAGCTGGACTGGAGCAGGTCCACGCAGGCCTTGCAAGGCGGTACTCAGAGCGCTTTAGAGTACAGCTGCTGGCTGACGGCAGTTGTGAGTCCTCAGGGCACTTGGCATTGTGAGCCCAGCACTTACCACAACAGCCTACTACCTCTGCCTGGTGCCCCTGCCTGCCATGGGTTGAATTTGTGTCCTCACAGACTGCAAACTATTTGAGACAGGGTCTTACCAACCATGGCAACACAGGCTATTTGTTGCTGTTGCTTAGTCGCTAAGTCATATCTGACTGTTTTGCGACAACGTGGATGGTTGTAGCCTGCCAAGCTCCCCATGAAATTTGCTACGCAAGAATACTAGAGTGAGTTGCCATTTCCTCCTCCAGAGGATCTTCCGGTCCCAGAGATCGAACCCATGTCTCCTGCATCTCCTGTATTGGCAGACGGACTCTTTACCACTGAGCTACCTAAGAAGCCCATAAGGTTTCTGTTCATTTAATATTAATGAAAGGAGATATTGCTGCTGCTTGTTACCTAATCGCTAAGTCGTGTCTGATTCTTTGCAACCCCATGGACTGAAGCCCAGCAGGCTCCTCTGTCCATAGGCTTTCCCAGGCAAGAATACTGGAGTGGGTTGCCATTTCCTTCTCCAGGGGCTCTTCCCAACCCAGGGATCAAACCCACCTCTCCTGCTTAGCAGGCATATTCTTTACCATTGAGCCATCTGGGAAGTGCCAATTATTGTATACTTTCCCATTAACACAAGGCTCACACAACTGAAATAGATAGAAACAACTATTCCATGTTCCCGATAAGGGAGCTGAGTCACAGAGAGGTCCAGGGATATGCAGTCAGTAAGTGTGTGGGGCCCGTGTGTGTGCTCAGATACCTGCTGGTTGACAACTTGAAGGACAATTAGATAGCAAAGTCTTCTAGCCTATTTTGGCCTGAGATGAAAGATAAGGATGAGCCAGTAGTTCCTGTTATTTAAAAAAAAAATGCCAGGAGAAAAGATGGGGGGGAGGGGGGAAATCTGAATATTTTTCAGTGAGAAGTTAATAAAAACTACATGATAGATTCACAAATTGAACACTTTCAAGCAGTTTAAAAAGAATGAACTGGGCTCAGCGGTAAAGAATCCGCCTGTCAATTCAGGAAACACATGAGATGCAGGTTCAATTCCTGGGTGGGGAAGATCCCTTGGAGTAGGGACTGACAACTTGCTTCAGTATTCTTTCATGGAAAATTCCATGGATGTGATCAGTCCTAAGAGAGAGTTCAAAAAGGCATTTAAGAGAAAAGAAGCTTGATTTGGATAGGTGAACAGAAAACGGCCAGATTGGCAAGGGGAGAAGGGCCTTGTAGGTAGATGGAGCAGCATGAGTAAAAAGCCTCCAGATCTTCCCAACCCAAGGATTGAACCCAGGTCTCCCGCATTGTAGGCAGATGCTTTGCCATCTGAGCCACCAGGGAAGCCTCAGTGTAATAATAGTCTCACGCAATTAATTTGTGGGAGCAAAAAGTAGTTTGAAATGTCTAGAAGTTAGAGTTAAAGGATTGTAGCAGAGAGAAAGATTAGGTTGGAGTAGATCTTAGTACCCAAAACTAGTTAGGATTTTCTGGTCAATCTAAGAAGAGTAGATATTGTCTTAGAAGATATAGAAAATTCTGAAGGGTTTTTATTATGAGAGCAATATATTGAGATTTTCATTGTTTAAAGCTCACTCTGGTGGGAAATGGATTGAAAAGGAAAAGGCTGGAATTAAGAAATTAGAAAATTATTGCAGTTATTCACAGTGGAATGGTTAAGGCAGGAACAGTTGATTGGATCATGGGATATGTTTGCCTAAGACAGACCAATCAAGTTTCTCTCTTTCTCAGTCAGCCAGTCTGTGTGTGCAACTGGAACTGTGGAGTAGCATGTTCTATCGAATGTAAAGAGAAGTAGAGAACTGCATGTCCTTAGAGAAAATAATATAAACAACTAGAGAGAGAAGCGGAGATGAGAGAACATATGGACTGAGGGGAGAGACAGAAGTAAAGAAGGAGAGAGACACACTTTAATTTCCAAATAGTCTTTAGGGCTTTGTTCCTTCTTACAAGTTTAAGAGAGAAGAGAATCATAGGTGACTGAGCATTCATGGAGCTAAGGCATCATGGGGAAGAGTCAGTAGAAACAATAACCAATACATTTAGAGCTATATGGACTACAAGTATTAAAATGTTCAGATACATAGACGATCTGTATGTTAAATGTGAATCCATAAAGCATGGATTCACAAAGATGGTTATACCACCAAAGACTATAACAAATGACAAATATTTTTATTTATTTATTTTGGCCACATTCCATGGCTTGCAGGATCTTAGTTCCCCAACCAGGGATCAATCTGGACGCACAGCAGTGAAAACGTGGAGTCCTAACCACTGGACCATCAGGGAATTACCAACAAAACATATTTTTAGTACAGACAATTGAAATTTCTAGAAATGAAAATATAATTGTGGAAACTAATACAATTGATGGACAAACACTTTAGAAGAAATTGAAATAGCATTGATGAGCCAGAAGTTGAACCAAAGAAAATGCCTAGAATTCAGCACACACATAGAGAAAAAAAGATAGGAAAAATATGAAAAAAATATATATAATGTGGAAGATAAGATGAGAAAGTCTAATATATATCTAATTGAAGTCCCAGAAGAAAGACTAGAGAACATGAAAACTGGACCAAATTGCAGAGATAATGGCTGAGAACTTCTGAAATTGAGGAACTTGAACTCATGCTCATGAGTTCATATATTGAAGAAGCATTGCATACCATGTAGGTTTTTTTTAAGATGTTCATGATTAGATGTATCAGAATACAACAATTCATGACTGGACACTGTACGATACCAAAGGTAAAAATATATTTAAAGCATGGAAAAAGAAACGAGACCCCACATAGAAAGCAATGACAGCCAAGCTAACTATGTATTTTTAATTGTAACAGTTGGAAGCCAGAGATAGCAGAATAATTTTACAAAGGTGTGAGAAAAAAAGAATTGTAAATTTTTAATTGTTTACCTCCAAAAATTATCCTTTAAGAAAGAGTGAAATAAAGATTCTTTTCAGATAACTTAAAAATAGATAATATAAAAGACGTAGTCCTGGAAGGAAAATGTGACCTCAGAAGCAAGGTCTAAGGTTCAATAGGAAATGCAGCTCTCTGAATATGAGGAGAGCTAGTTTGGGGAATATAGAAGATGATAGAGCAACTTCAGTATTATATATCCAATTACAAATGTTATAAACACAAGAAGGAAAATAGACATTACAGTTATGCAAGAAATAAGACTATTGGCTTTTTATTTAGAATAACATTCAATGTATGAGGCTTATTGATATGATAAAAATTATTTAATCCTCCTTTCTTGAACATATAAGTTGTTCTCAATTTTCCTTATTATAATTAAAGGTATGATGACCATCTATATGGTTAAATCACTGAAGATACATAAAATTATTTTATAAGGTGAATTTCTAATAGTAGAAGTACCTGGAGAGTGGATATATACATTTTTTAAAAGGTTTTTAATACATTTTGTTAAATGTCCTACAAAAACATACTGTTATAATCCTATCAGGAGTGCATGAGAATGCTTGTTTAACATTTCATTAATGTGTTTCATTTTAATGTTAGTTAGAATGAATCTTCTCTAAGGCTGAGTAATCTTTTTCTTTCCAATATATTTCTCTTATTGTTTTTATTTCATTGAATACGTGTAAGAGAATATCATTTCAAATATTTTACTGTTCATTTGTATTCTTTGTGAATTGCTTATTCATGTTCTTTGTTCACTTTTTATGAGATATTAACTTCCTCTTACTGATCCATTTTTGAATGAAATTGAGAATTAAATGAAATACATTATTTAAAAAAATTATCTGAAGGCTAAGTGACAGCAAGTAAACATTTCAAATACGAGTGAATAGATGTACGTGTTTATTACATTATTCTCTCAACACTTTTAAACTTAAAAAAGGGAAGTCCTTACTGTGGGCATCTTCATTCATGCCACCCTGCACTTGTGATACCTAGAAACTAATCCAGGGGGCTATTGATCTGGGAACTTCCTATAGGACCATAAGGGAGCTTAAGAGATGAAGATGTGTGAGCCATTTTGAAATTAAAAGAACATAGGAACAGTTAAGAGTCCTGTATTTCAGAAAGAAATTTGTAGAAATCTTAAACAAGTTACTTCATGCTATCTGACCTCCTCTTGCTTCCCTTCCCGTCCCTTCTTAACCAGAAAACAGACTTTATTAAGCTCCTTATCTGCTCAGGGATCCAGCCAACCTCAAGGGTCTATATATGCTAATGCAATTGCTATGTTTTTCTAAATATTTCAAAAGCAATTTACACTTGTCTGTGAAAACAAGTTCTCATTCTTTGCACCATGTTTGCCTTTCTGTCTCAGAAAGTTAGAATGGGTAAAGAATATCCAAGATGGGAAGAGGGTAGAGGAATCTTCCAAAAATATTGTACCCTGCAAAGCAGAATAGAAGGGAAATTAACTGCATGTTCCAAGCAGAGAAAAGAAAGACAGAAGCAGGACAAGGAGGTCAGGCTTGTGTGTCTTTATTTTCTACTCCTGGGTGAACCCGAAGGCCATGGAAATTTTTAGGCAGGTATAGAAGGAACCTGAGAACATTCAGGTAGGCGACCAGGGCCACTCTTTCTCAAGCAGAGTCTGGAGGAGCATGTGAGCCTCTTGGCAGAACCTCACACAAAACCCTAGTCAGTGTGGCCCAGGCAATAGCTTAGCAGTGGAACAGGGAAGTGGCCTAGGTAGGCAAACACATAGCATTCTCTCTCCCCCACTACCTAGAGCCCTGGTGGTGAGCAGTGTACCCAAAATTTCACAACTGCTCCAAAGAGCGGCCAAGGAGGTATTGAGAGGGCTAAGAGAATTGAGAAGATGCCACATTGACCCCACTGGCCATTTGAGACCTGTGGTCACCCATCCAAGAATCAGAGCAGACCATCCACTCCACAGTGGGGATTAGTGGGAATACAGGGGATGCTATTTTGGCTCAGATCACCCTTTTTGCCTTCCACCATGCTTCCCTGGTTGTTCAGATCATAAAGAATCTGCCTGCAATGCAGGAGACCTGAGTTCAGTCCCTGGGTTGGGAAGATCCCTTGGAGAAAGAAATGGAAAACCACTCCAGTATTCTTGCATGGAGAATTCCAGGGACAGGGGAGCCTGGCAGACACAGTCCACGGGGTCACAAAGAATCAGACACAACTCAGCAACTAACACACACACTTACATGAAGTCTTTTTAGTCCTCCTTAAACTCCAGGTGCCACACTGGAGAAGCACAGGGCAGGGAGGAGAATTCCAGACAACTCCGAGTCTCTCTGGGATGTGTTACTTAACTGGAGGAGATGGAGCTATCTTCAAGATAGCAAGATTGTTTTCCCACCAGCCAGTGCAATAGGGACTCACATTAGATCAGTCATAGAAAAATTTTAAAAGCTATATTGAGCCACATTTCCTTTGTATATTTAAATGCAGTGTAGCCATGATACATAGTTCAGTTTTGTCCCATGTCATAGAATATCAGGGATCCTAATCAAGGAAGGTACTAGAAGGAAGACCTTTCTAGGGCTGTTTTGTTGTTCAATCACTCAGTCATGTCCGACTCTTTGTGACCCCATAGACTGCAGCAGGCCAGATCTCCCTGTTCTTTACCATCTCCCGGAGCTTGCTCAAACTCATGTCCATTGAATCAATGATGCCATCCAACCATCTCATCATCTATTATTCCCTTCTCCTTCTTCCTTCAGTCTTTCCCAACATCAGGGTCTTTTCTAGGGCTGTTTAGGAATTTAAATTCTCTGTGTCTGTCTCATTATCTCTTTAAATCCTCAATTATTGTGAAAACATTTATATTGTTTGCTTGTTTGAACTCCATGTTGTGGCTCAAAAGGCTGTTGTAGAAAATATGGAGTTTAAATTTGGAATGGAGACTATGGTATATATATATATATGTGTGTGTGTGTGTGTGTGTGTGTGTGTATGAAACAGAAATATGTTTTTAACTGTGTATGTGCACACATGCAGAATACACATGTGAGCCAGATATGTGCTCTGACATTTAGCTGCTGGGCAACCCTTGTGGCTCAGCTGATAAATAATCTGCCTGCAATGCGGGAGACCTGGCTTTGATCCCTGGGTTGGGAAGATCCCCTAAAGAAGGAAAAGGCTACCCACCCCAGTATTCTGGCCTGGAGAATTCCTTGGACTGTATGGTCCATGGAGTCGCAAAGAGTTGGATGCAACTGAGCGACTTTCACTCTTTCACTCACTCAATTACCTAGAATGTAGAATCAGCAAGAGTCCAAATCCAAAATTAATCAGGCAGTTAATGAGTTTAGTATCCACCATCCTTAGTGTGTCTGTATTTCTTTGATGCAATGAAATGTAAAATAGTGCCTAAAAGAAGTTCGGCTCCAAACAGGCAAGGTCTCCTTCATTTGCCTGGTCTCAGGGGCTCTCTCTTGCAAGGGCAGCCCACCCAGACGGCACAAGCCTTGCAGACTCAAGCAGTCTTGCCAGTGGTGGGGCCAGAGACCATGACTCAGCCTTTTTGCTACTCGGAAGGCTCTAGAACACCATCTAGCCCCACCCCTTTCACTGACCTGGGCAATGGGAGCTCCAGGCCATCAGATGAACTCCTTTCTCATTTCTGACCCAAGGAATGTCCTAAACTGAACTCTGCTCAGCTCCAAACCTACTGCTCCCTGCTCCCTGCAGAGAGAGCCCGCCCCTTGCTGGCTCAGCCTTCCCCTGCCGTATTTGGTTTAAATTACTTCTTTGAACCTTGGTCTCATTATTTTTGGACCTTCATTTGGTCTGGAACATTTTCTTGCCACGGGTTCCTTCTGTTCTCCCTCCTTTTCACCCTCTTGGATGTGCTTCCCAAAGCCTCTTTTCACAGTTCCTTTGGGGTGGTTTTTATTACCTTCATGCATCTTAATCTGAGTAGGGAGCATTGTCATCCCCCAGCCTAGATTCCTGCTTTTTTAGTTGTTACAGGAGCTGTTCAGTTTAAAGAGCTGGGGGAACTCTGCTTCTCTAGCACCTCATGACCCAGTTCATGGTATGACCTTTTCTAGTGTGATGTAAAAAACCAAGCTCCACAGTCATCCAGTGATGCTACAAACCACTCCCTACTCTCAGGGACAAAACCATAGGTCTGGGGCTGCCCTTCAATGGTTAAAGACCCAAGAGTGCCATGTATTTCTCTCCCAAATGTTAAATAGAAAGAGTTTAATATGGTAGTTGAATTAATTTGTGTCCTTTGAGCAGCAATTAGTACATCTCAGCTGGTTTGAACAATTACAAAAGCATGTTAATTTCCCATAACAAAAGTCTTTGGGCAGGAAATTCCAAGGTTGGCTAAGTCAGAGCTCAGTGATGTCAACAAGGTTCCGGTTCTTACCATCCTTCTGGTCTACCACCCTCATTGTGTGAGCTCATCCTTGGGCTAACTTAGCCATAAGAGGCTACCACAGTCTTAACCCAGACACCACAGTGTCCAACTAGCTGTAAATTTTTACAGGTTATTTTGTCCTTTAACCTTTATTTTCTCATCCAAAATAGCAGTAAATGATAGTAACCACTTACATGGTGATTCTGGAGGTAGTCATGGCAACCCACTCCAGTATTCTTGCCTGGAGAATCCCCATGGACAGAGGAGCCTGGCAGGCTACAGTCCATGCGGTCACAAAGAGTCAGACACAACTGGGCAACAACTAAGCCCAGCATATAGTGATTATATGCCAATCAGTCTTCTAAGACTGCACGTATGTCTCTGCACTTAATCTCCACTACAGTGCAGTGCTGTTCTTAGTCACTCAGTTGTGTCCAACTCTTTGTGACCCCATGGACTGTAGCCCACCAGGCCCCGCTGTCCATGAAATTCTCTAGGCAAGAACGCTGGAGTGGGTTGCCATGCCCTCCTCCAGGGGACCTTCCCAACCCAGGAATTGAACTCATGCATTGCAGGCAGATTCTTTACCAACTGAACTACCAGGGAAGCCCTAACAATGCAGTGAGGTAGTTACTATTATTCTTCTCACTTTGAAATGAGTAAAATAAAGCACAGAAAAAATCAAGTAAGCTGCCACAGTCACACAGCTCCTAAGGAACAAAGCTGTGATCTAACACTTTAGCGTTCATGACCAAGCCATGCATTTTACTGCCTCTTAATGAAACAGTCTATAAAAAACAGTGCTTACCTTTTCATTGGATGAACATGATTAAATAAGATAATACAAGTCAATCATTTAGCAGAATAGCAGGATCATAACAAGTACTCAATGAACACTAGGTAAAAAGTCTGCAGTCACTTCAAGAGTATGGTTAAGAAAGTTAAATAGCCCCTTACTGATTTTCCCATAGACCAGATCTCTCTCTCGGCTACTTCTTGTTCTGAACTAACCCTTAGTTTACTTTTAACTCACTCCTTGTACTTTCTTAGCTCTTAAAAGACTGAGAGAAAACCTCCATAAGTATAAATTTCCTTGATGCACAAAATCAGCCTGTATCCACCTGGCTGTGACCTTGGGAATTCCTTTCCAAGTATTATCTTAAGTTGAAGGAAATTCCCCATTGCCTTCAACCCATACTGGTATTAAATCTGGTTCTGCAGATTACTTCTACCCTTCAGTTGTTTCTCCTTAAAAATCATGAGACATTGGGACTTCCTTGATGGTCCAATGGTTAAGACTCCATAACTCCACATTTCCATTGCAAAGGAAACAAGTTCAACCCCTGTTTAGGGAACTAAGATCCTGAATACCACATGATGCAAAAAAAAATAAAAAGTCTTTTAAAAATCATGAGATATTTCATGATAGAGAAAATCATAAAGAATAATAAAACATACATGCACGTGCACCACCACATGTATTGTTCAATGTTAATATCATTGTGCATTTCAGACCTTTTAAAAATAAATAAAACGTTAAAAATAAACTGAAGCCTCCTTATCCTCTTTACCTTCTCCTTTTTGGTAATCATGCTCTTAAATGTATGTATCCCATCTGCATAGGTTTTTATATTTTTATTACATTTTTATACAAAACATTTAGTATTATTTTGTGTGTTCAGTAACTTTAAAGATAAATGGTATCATATTGTATGTAAGATTCTGGAGCTTGATTTTTTTTTTTTAAAAATCAATGTTCATTTTGACTTATTTTGCATTTGCTCTTTTCATAGCTTCTTTTTAAAAACCCTCAATTTTTTCTTCCTCCTTGCCTTCAGTTATGTTAATAGAGCTATAGCTATTCTTCCTTCTTCCACCACCTTTTCTCCACTTGGCTTCTGGTTTAGAAGTTAGGTTGTATTTCTGTTATTCTAATGGTCAATCATACACTTTTAATACACAAGTTAATATGCACATTTTTTCTAATATCTAAATTTATCCATTATCTCTAGCACTGCCTGAGACAAGAGAAGGATGTCAGTGTGTTCTAACTGCTCAGCCCTCCCACTGCCAACATTCTTTGGTGCTTATTGTCTAGATTTACATCCCCACTTTTTAAATGCATATTTTATTTTTATGCTGTTAATAATTAATGGACTTATTGAAATACTTTGCAACTATTTTATCTTGTTTCCAATTCTTCACTTTAATTTCACTTTTCTCCTTTTTGAGTTATGTACATGGGTCCATGAGTAGTAAATTTCCTTGTTCTTCATGTAGCTGATTGTGTCCCTGTTTTGTCCTCACAATTGAATAATAATTTTTAGCTGTGTATGAAACTCTAAAGTTAACTTTTCTCCCCTAGTGCTTTGAAGATATTAGCTCAGTTACACAGGGCTCTTATGTGGCTGATGATCATTCTGTCAATTTCATTATTTCTTTGTAGGTTGTGGTGATTGTTGTTTAGTTGCTAAATCATGTCTGACTCTTTGCAATCCCATGGACTACAGCATGACAGTCTCCCCCATCCTTCACTCTCTCCTGGAGTTTGCTCAAGTTCATGTCCATTGAGTTAGTGATGCTATCTAAACATTTTATTGTCTTCCTCCCCCTTCTCCTTTTGCCTTCAATCTTTCCCAGCAGCACAGTCTTTTCCAATGTGTCTGCTCATTGAATAAGATGGCCAAAGTATTGGAGCTTCAGCTACAACATCCAATGAATATTCAAGGGTGATTTCCTTTAGGATTAACTGGTTTGATTTCCTAGCTGCCCAAGAGATTCTCAAGAGTCTTCTCCAGTACCACAATTTGAAAGCATCAATTCTTCAATGCTAAGCCTCCTTTATGGTCCAAATTTCAATCCATAGAGGACTACTGGAAAAATCATAACTTTGACTAGATGGACCTTTGTCAGCAAAGTGACATCTCTGCTTTTTAATGTGCTATCTATGTTTGTCATAGCTTTCCTCCCAAGGAGCAAACATCTTTTGATTTCATGGCTGCAGTGACCATCCACAGTAATTTTGGAGCCCAAGAAAACAAGATCTGTCTTGTGTGTCTGCTTCCACTTTTTGCCCATCTATTCACCATGAAGTGACTGGACCAGGTGCCATGATCTTAGTTTTTTGAATGCTGAATTTTAAGCCAGCTTTTTCCCTCTTCTGTTTTACCCTCATCAAGAGTTTCTTTAGTTCCTCTTCACTTTATGCCATTAAAACAGTATCATCTGCATATCTGAAGTTGTTGGTATTTCTCCCGGCAATCTTGATTCCAGCTTCGGATTCACCCAGCCGAGCATTTCACATGATGTACTCTGTATAGAAGTTAAATCAACGGGGTGACAATATACAGCCTTGACATACTCCTTTCTCCATTTTGAAACAATCCATTGTTCCATGTTCAGTTCTAATTGTTGCTTGTTGACTCACATACAGAGTCAACAAGAGGAGGAGACAGGTAAGGGGACCTGGTATTCCCATCTCTTTAGGAATTTTCCACAGTTTGTTGTGATCCACACAGTCAAAGGTTTTAGCATAGTCAATGAAGCAGAAATAGATGTTCTGGAATTCCCTTGCTTTCTCTATGATCCAGTAAATGTTGGCAATTTGACCACTGGTTCCTCTGCCCTTTCTAAACCCATTTTGTACATCTGAAAGTTCTCAGCTCACGTGAGAAGTGAACTTGAAGTCTCACTTGAAAGATCTTGAACATAACCTTACTAGCATATGAAATGAGCACAATTGTACAGCAGTATGAACATTCTTTGGCATTGCCCTTCTTGGGAATTAGAATGAAAACTGATCTTTTCCAGTCCTGTGGCAACTGCTGAATTTTCCAAATTTGCAGACATATTGAGAGCAGCACTTTAATAGCATCATCTTTCAGGATTTCAAAAAACTCAGCTGGAATTCCATCACCTCCACTAGTTTTGTTCCTAGCAATGCTCCTAATAGCAACTTGACTTCTTATTCTAGGATGTCTGGTCTAAGTGAGTGAACACACCATTGTGGTTATCTGGGTCTTTAAGACCTTTTTTTTTGTATAGCTCTTCTGTGTCTTCTTGCCACCTCTTAATCTCTTCTGCTTTTGTTAGGTCCTTACCATTTCTGTCCTTTATTGTGCCCATCCATGTATGAAATGTTCCCTTGATAGCTCCAGTTGTTTTTTTTTAAGACATCTTGTCTTTGTCATTCTTTTGTTTTCCTCTATTTCTTTGCATTATTCATTTAAGAAGGTATTCTTATCTCTCCTTGCTATTCTCTGGAACTCTCCATTCAGTTGGGTGTATCTTTCCCTTTCTCACATACCTTTCACTTCTCTTCTTTCCTCAGCTATTTGTAAAGTCTCCTCGGACAATTACTTTGCCTTCTTGCATTTTTTTTCTTGAGGGTAGTTTTGATCACTGACTCCTGTACAATGTAATGAACCTCCATCCATAATTTTTCAGGCACCCTGTCTGCCAAATCTAATCCTTTGAATCTATTCATCACCTCCACTGTATAATTTTTAGGTCAGCTTTTAGTATTTTAGTATTTAGTATTTCTACAGTTTCACTACAGCATAATGGATGTGATTTCATTTCTACTTGTTCTGTTTGCACTTTATGTGACCTTTCAACCTGAGTATTCATGAGTTTATTTCTCAAAATTTACATCATTCTCTGTTTTTCCCCCCTGGAACTCCTAATAAAGCATATATTGTATGCTCTCAGTCCATTTCCTATGCCTCTTAACTAATATGTTTGTATATGTATATATAATTTCTTGTTCTATCTGTATTTTGTTTATATCTCTGAGTTTTAGTTTTTATTGTATTAGTCAGTTTTCCAGAGAAACAATATCAATAGTAAGTAGGTAGGTAGGTAAATAGATGAAGGGAGAGAGATTATAAGAAGTTGGTTCACATAATTATGGACACGGATAAGTCCAAATCTGCAGTGTGGGCCAGCAGTCTTGACACTCAGAATAGTCAATTGTGCAAATAAGGTCCAAGGGACAGTCTGCTGGAGAATTCCTTCTTACTTGCGAGAAGGTTGAATTTTTTTTTTCTATGCAAGCTTTCAACTAACCAGATAAGGCCCACCCTCAATATGGAGGAAATTTGCTTTCTTCTACTGATTAAAACATTAATTTCATTTAAATCACTCTCATAGAAACATACAAAATACTTTTGACTAATTATCTGGACATTCCATGGCCCAGTCAAGTTGACACATAAAATTAATCATCACACCCATGATACTAAAAATGCAGCATTTATCATATTGAAAAAATTACTCAACAAATGGAATAAACTGTAAACTACATACTGTCAAGAAGAGAGCAATAATATAAAATGCCACATTTTTAGTACCATAGTTTACTATGATTTAAATATTCTCTTACATGCATCTAATTTTTGCTTCCTTTGTTTCATTATCTTTTTAGTATTTTTCTTATTGTTGCTATAATTCCTTTATCTCTTTGATGATCCTAAACAGACTTACTTTTAAATTATTTCAGATTGCCCTATTATTTAACTTAATTTTAACTCATTTTCTTATTTTCTATTTTGTTAGATATCTATCTTATTAATATTACTCAAGTATTTCAGAATTTTGGTTTACCAGTTCACTTTGTATGAGTCCATTTCAAAACCAGGTTGTGTATTGACAGCTCGGAATTTTCATCTTTGTGTGAATTTAAGGTTATTACAGACTTAATCTTAAAGTCAGCAAGCATCTTGACTCAGGTCTTAGCTCAGTCCTGTCTTCTGCTTCCCTAGGCATATAGCTTTATATAAGCTACAGACTCAGGTTGTGCAATTTTCTCCAACCTCTTTATGACTTGATAACCAAGGCAGGGATAAGGTTCTCTCTACTCATTATTATAATGACAGGATTGAATATGCAGCTGCCCCTGCCTGTTTTATGACCTGTGGCTTCACAGGGCTGGAGATTCAGTCATATCTACATGTCTGGTATTTTATTGATCACTGTGATGTGTCGGAGCAGAGTTCATGCCTCAAATGTGAACCACCCAGGCTTAAAGAAGCAGAGAGAAAAAAAAATCTACTAACAGAACTGGTAGAAAGTTAGAGCTGTGGCTATAGGACACAGCTGCCCAGAATGAGTCGTGAACTTTGATAGAAAATAATGCTCTATTGTCAAACCTTAGAGAGGCAAAGACAGGGGCTGCTTCTGCTGCTGCTGCTAAGTCTCTTCAGTCATGTGGGACTCAGTGTGACACTCCCCATAGATGGAAGCCCACCAGGCTCCCCCATCCCTGGGATTCTCCAGGCAAGAACACTGGAGTTGGTTGCCATTTCCTTCTCCAATGCAGGAAAGTGAAAAGTGAAAGTGAAGTCACTCAGTCTTGCCCAACTCGTAGCGACCCCATGGACTGCAGCCTATCAGGCTCCTCCATCCATGGGATTTTCCAGGCAAGAGAACTGGAGTGGGGTGCCATTGCCTTCCCTGAAGACAGGGGTAAGGGAGCAGGTACCCCACACTCCTTCACCTTGTCTCTGGTCTCCTGTTGGTGTTTCCCGTTGGCCAAATCCAACTGGAAGCTGGATTACAAGAGGCCCCTTAATGTCAGAAAAGTCAGCTGCTCAAGACACACAGCAGAATGAAAAAGGGTAAAGAATGGATCTGGATGTTGTAAATAGAGAATATCCAAGATACCACCTATCCCAAGACTACATATTTCTCAAGTCACATCCATCTCCATCTTTGAAATATAAAAAGAAGTCTTCCTTTTTCACATATCCCTATTTAGCTTCTGCCTTTTTGCCCTTTTTCTTTCACAAATCACTTCTTGAAAGAGTTATCTAAATGCACTGTTGATAATTTTTTCTCATTGACTCTCTACCTTCTATAGTCCAGTGAACAACTTTTAAACCCTGAAATTTCTCTCAGAGAAATTACTGATTTCCTGCCGAATTATCAACTCAATTATCAAACTTCTCAACTCTTAACGACATCATTGAGGCACTTCTGAAGGCCCCTCCCATCTTGGTTTCTGTGTGACCACTTTCTCCCAGTCCTTCTCTTATGGGACTGAAATGGCAGCACATAGGAGGAGCAAGTACCTGGGCTGAAGAAGCTGCACCTTTGTAAGGCCTGAATGCTTCAAGACAGAGAGGACTGCCATGGCTAGAGGTATAGTGAAGGGGTTTAAGGGGTGAGCGTGGAGAACCCATCCCGGAAGAAGCAGCGTGTGTGATGGTCATAACTTCTTGTTTGCCATCAGTGAGTGCAAAGTTGCTTCAGTCGTGTCTGACTCTTTGCAACCCTATGGGCTGTAGCCCACCAGGCTCCTCTGTCCTTGGGCTTCTCAAGGCAGAAATACTGGAGTGGGTTGCCATTCCTTCCTCCAGGAGATCTTCCTAACCCAGGGGGTTGAACTGGTGTCTCTTATATCCATCAGTAGCTACAAAGTTGACCACAAAACTTTACAGAGTCCTTCTTCAGGAGGAGAAAAGTTGAAGTGATCTGGAAGGAATGGAATTTTCTATAGCAAAGACATATAGTATCTTAGAGGTATTTGTTTTCAAAAGTATGTAAACCCTAGCTTTCCATCAGCACTCTATTTGATGGAACTTCTTCACCAAGAATATTCCCTCTTCCTTTCAGTGCCTCTGGAGCAGTATGAGCTGACAGCCCCCCGTCCTGCAGGGCAACAGAACTGCAGGGCCCTAAGCAAAGACAGGGCAGTCAGAAAGTCCTATCTCTCATCCCCCTTCATTCCTCTGACATATGAGAGAAGTGAGAAAAGTAAGGTACAAGAAAAAGAGATGCTAAAGACTGAGTAGGCAGGTGGGATTCAAAGTCCTTCCCCCCCACCCCAAATTAAAGAGACATTTTCTCTGCCAGGGCTTCTGGATCTTGATACAGCAAGAAGTCAAACAGAAGCATTCATCTCCTTGTAAGTAGGACCCACCTCTCCACCTTGGAGCATGGACCGAATGCAGCTGAGAGCCCCAATGGGAAAAACTGGGTATGGTTCTGCAGACATTTACAGACCTTTGCCTCTAGATCCCCTTGAGTTCCCTCCCTGGGAGCATTTGACAAATATGCACAGCTACTAGGCTGTCCAAGGAATGCAGCCGTCTCAGTCATTCATTACCAAGGCTCAAAACCACCGGGCAGGAAGAGCAGACAGAGCGATCTGGGCAGGATCTGCCTCCGATGAGGTTTGGAAACGGGAGATGCCCCTGACTAGGCAGGCTGAATTGATGTGGTCTGGCCTAGGGGCAAGGGAATGGACAGAATGACCTTCACAGCTCTCGGCCCAGCCCGGTGGGTCTACGAAAAGAGACGTTTGATTCATTCTCGGGCTTTACCCAAGTGACTCTGAAATATTCCTAGACAGTTGCCAGGAGAGTCAATGGTGGGTGAAACAAAGATTCAAGAGCCAAGATTCCCAGTTTCCAGCCATGCCCTTCAGTCCTCTCCTGTGTTTTCCTTTATGTCTGTTTGCTGACTTCCCTTCTCTGATAAACTGCAAGACCCCTGAGGGCAGAGGCTCTTTCCCTTTCTGCCCCCTCCTGCCAAGCTATGCTGGGTTGCCTTAAAAAGAAGACTTACCGTTTAACTCAAAGTCGTTTCCCTGAGTCGCAACTTGTCAGCCACAGGACTATGGAGAGGATGAGCTGATCAGCAGTGGTGAGAATGACGAGGAGGAATAGAGGCTGGAATCATGACGATTACTCATTTATGGTCTTCCTATTTATTTCCACTCTGATGTCTGCTAAAGAGAAAAGGAATTAGTTTAAAAAAAAATGCAGACATGTTACCATTCCAGACTCAGAAAATCAAACCTCTTACCCAGAAGAGAACTTCATCAAATGAGAAGGTTAAGCAGGGACCCAAAATCTGATCCTCTTCCACATCTGGCACTTTTGTACCCTGTTGAGATAGCTCTGTGCAGCCAGATAGATAGGTTGCAGATGTCACTGAATTAGTCAAGGCAGGGAAAGTCAGAGAGCAGGAATCAGGAAAGTTCTTCCACAGGATGACTTCTTGAGTGAGGATTTGTAGACAAGAAAGAAGACATAAGGAGAGGCCAAGATGAAGCTCTAATACTTTGGTTACCTTATGTAAAGAGCTAACTCATTGGAAAAGACCCTGATGCTGGTAAAGAATTGAGGGCAGGAGGAGAAGAGGGCAACAGAGGATGAGATAGCTGGATGGCATCATTGACTCAATGGACATGAGTTTGAGCAAACTCCGGGAAATGGTGATGGACAGGGAAGCCTTGTGGGCTGCAATCCATGGGGTCACAAAGAGTCAGACACGACTTACTGACTGAAGAACAACAAGACAGTTCTCTGTAGGTCCTTGTGTTGGGCAGGGAATGGAATGCATGGGACTGAGGCATGCAGGCAAGGACCAGAAAGAATTTTAGGAGAGCTGCAAATTGTGGGAGATGGGTACACGGTGAAACTGGGCTGGGGACATGAGGGAGATGGACCTCCTAGAGCTCAAATTGAAGACAGCAGTTTTAATACAAGGGGACTTATGCAGCCAAATTGGACAGCCACCCAAACATCTGTGGAGGCATGCAAGAAGTTACAATTTCTTAAGGAGAATCATGAGGACTCTGGTGCCTGAGGGTTTCCAGTACAGGCAGATCAAGGGGAGAGGAGAAGTGCTTTCTCAAAAGAGCTCAATCAGGCAGAGGTGGGATTAGTGGCCAGCAAGTGAGAGCATGTACCTCTAATCAAGCTTTTGAACTAGATCTCTTCTATCCTAGAAAAGGAACCAAAAAAAAGAAAACAATCACTCTTTGGGTGGGAATGGATATAAGAGGGCTTGCTTTAATATCTGTGAGTTACATCTGATATTTCCAGTATGCAGGAAAGAACACTGGGAAGGAGGCAAGCAATTCACTGCATGAGGTCCTTTACTATACTGGCACTTAAGACTAAGAGCTGGTATGAGAGTTGGCCATTTGCTGTCTGATGACTGCCCTATACCCACAGCACAAACAACCCATAGTATGGAACAGACTCATTTCAAAAGTCTATTTTCTCCAGTCCGCTTTATTTCTACAAGCAACTTATGGATATCTATGTCAAGAGAGACACAGTTTGGGGCACTGGAAAGCATCAGGATGGTACCCTAGAAGAGATCCTTGCATTCTAACAAGAGAAATGGAAACTAATCTAGAAAACATACGAATAAGATGATTTCCACTGCTGCCAATTACTATGAAGGAAAGAAAATGTCTAGACTAAGCAGGGAAAGAAGGGGCCTTGCTAGAGAGTGGTGGGCAACATGCAGGTTGGGATGATGGGCAAAACCACACCCATAGAGTTAGTGTTTATGCGGAAACTGGAATAGCACAAACTGGACAGCCAAAGGACCTAAGGAGAGCCTTCCTGGAAGAAGGAGCAGCCTTAACCTGAGGCTGGGATTTATAAAAAGAAAATTAATAAGGTGGTAGTTATTGCTGAGTGTTCAATGTCCAGAGTGATGGCTGTGTCTAAGATATCACACATACAGGTGGAAACGGAAGAGAGAAAAGTAAGATACTGAATGCTTCTATGAGACTTAACAGAAATCAAGATTAAAAGAGAGACAAAGAGCACTGGACAGCCGGTGAGCAGCATGTTTCCTGTGTGTGCTACAGTCCTAGTTAATTAGCCTGGGCTCATGGAGCCTGGAAGGGTACAGTCACACAGCTCACGCTTGAATGCCGCACTGGGGGGACTGAATTCTAAGACTCTGAGCACCAGCTGAATCTGTCTCCAGGAAAGCAGTTCAGAGGAGCAGAGAAAGAAGCACGGTGAGCAAATGCCTGGGGCCCCCTCCTCTCCAGGGCGGTGATCACTGCCCATGCTTTTAAGGTCTGTCTTTCTGCAAGATGGTCAGAGCCTCAGGGCACATGGCTACACTCAGTGTATATCCACAGTGTAGACATTGTGGCCACAAGGAGGAGAGCAGGGATTCTCTTCACACCCTCAATATTTGTTATTATTTCAAATAAAGGAGATAGGAAGACGGCTGGCACTGACACTGAACTCATTTCTAAGATTTCTGGGCTCCAGGCAGGGCTGTCCCACCAACTCTGCATATTTCTTTCCCGCTGTGCATTTTGATTTACCATATATAAAGCTAGGAGTCTGGGTGTTAATTTCTAAGGGCTCTTCCAGCTCTGACAGTCTCATAAAATACGGAAGTTTTAAAATTAGAAGAGATACATGGGAGCTCATAGCAGCTACAACATAGCAACATCAAAAACCAAAAGGAGAGAGGAGATCAGACACATTGGTTAGGAAATATTTGGCTGCAAGTAACAGATAATGTAACAACAGCTTGAGTTAAAAGGGGTGTAGTTTTCTCTCATAACAATAAACTGAAATGTTCTAACACAGGGCCTAGGCTTAGTAGGAAAGAAGTAAAGTTGGACCAGAGGGGACTGGTGATCAACTAATGTATCTGAGGGACCAAAGACGTGATGCCATCCAAGACTCTGCTCAAGTAGTAGAGCAAAGGAAAACAAGTTGTAGTCAGTGCAGGGAGTGAGTGGTTTCCACACCAGAAGAAGAGCTCTGGGAGACATGAACACTCAGAATGTGGTCTTGAGAAGGGGTTGCTAAAGTGCAGTGAAAAGAGGCAAGGCACTAATGGTTGCTTCTCTGGGCCTTGATCCTTTCTCAGCACCCCCTAGAGACTCCATCTCCTGACTGGCCGCAGCACACCCCCTTTGTGCCTTACCCAACAAATCACATCTACAACAATCAGAGAGAAGAGGTGGGAAGTGGTGAGAATAAAGGAGAAAGGCCACTGGTAGCAGCCCGCCCTGAATGTAGGATAACGAAACTGCAGATGCAGAGCTGAGAAGGAAAGCGGGCTGGCAGAATTAAATGTTGAAACCTCTCAGGAGGTAAGGGGTTGGGGGGTGGGCAGGAATTGCAAATGGTCTAGAAGCAAGAGTGAGGAGCAGGGAGAATCCCACCTTCTTCACGGAAACAAATAAGCAAGTCTAGATGCTTGCTACCTCCTCCAAGGACCACTTCCATCCTGGCTTCAGGAAGCTCTTTGGTGCCTTGTTGTCGTGGCTTGTAATGTCGTGATGGGCTTCAGCGGTCATTTCTCCTAGTTTTCCCTCTTTGGAGATCTTAACCGCCCCTGCCTCTATCACTGCAGCTATTGAATGTCACCAATATCTCAATTGTTTAGAGAGCTCTAAATGGGGAGAGCTTACTCTCCCCATTAGAGTGGAGCATTAGAGTGCCCCTCAGATATGAGCACATAGCATATAAACTCTGTGAACCTTCATAAAGCGTTAGCCCACTGGAATGAAAGCATCATACGGGTCAGCTTTTGTCATTTTCTCACTGCAGATTCTCAAGGATAAGATCAGGAGATCAAGTCCTGGCACATAGTAGGTACCTAGTTAATAGTCTTTGAGTGTTGAATATGAGCAGCTGTGTCAGAGTACATTTGTGTGTCTCTTACACCCCATAATAACACTGTCAATGATCAATCATCCTGCCAAAGACCAGGTACCTTGACCTTTTTCTGCTTTAGATGGATTTTCTGTCCATTCAGACTGAGGGGAGCTCTCTTGCTTTTCATGGCCTGACACACAGGAACCTTACCATTTAAGGAACTTGCCCTGATTTTCCCCAGAACTACACTGTTCTTGAGGGTTCACCATCCAGCATTCAGGCACAATGCTTCCCTCTGGGGCCTGGAAGGCAGACACACTTGCCCCCTGGAGGTCAGAATGTCTTCAGCGCCTTCCAGAAGCCAGCTCCTGGGTTTTCTCCAGATCTCTCCCCTCTGTCACTACTTGAGCTTTGCAGAGACATGTCTCATTTTGTGAGGCAGGAGGGGTCAAGGAAAGAGGGAGCCAAGGGTCCTAGATCCACAGTTGACTGGGCAACTCAGGAGGAAGAGAAGTCCAGGCAGATAACCATCATCTCCTCCAGCACTCGCACTCCCCCTCTTCCTCATGGAAACGAAGTGGATATGAGGTGAAACATCTGTTCTGCTCTCAGTAGACTTCATTTGTCTTTTCTCTCTCTCCTCAGCTTTAACCCTCCCTCTGCCATTGGGAAGCCTGTCTTGTCCTCCACACTTCATCCATTTCCTCCAAGGGCAGCCAAGGTAGTCTCTTGGAGGGGTGTTGCCTTGTTTTCAGACTACCTAAGATGATTTGTCCCTCTTCCTCTCTTCGGCTACTATGCGTCTGAACTGAGTTTAAAGAATTAAACATTGTCTGCCACTTTATTCATTCAACAATTGTCAGAAGATATACTTCCATAAAAACCAGGAAAAAAATTCAGCAAATATTAGAGAGGTTCCATTGGTCTTCAAAGACCCAAGAGATACATACAAGATGTCTTTTCACACTGAAATAAACCTGATATGCTCTGTACTATATCAATGACCTAGAAAATAATAGATGTATGAGAAGTATATTTTGGTGAAATAAACAAACTGTATATTTTACAGAGGGAAGAAAAAGAAAAACAATTGTCTACTGGGAGCAAAGTTTCTGCCCAGCATTATGCTAGCCATAGACCCACGGTGACAAGCAGGACAGACATGGGGACAGGGAAGGGAGTCAGTTTGTAAATAAATGTCCTTCCAACCTGTGATAAGTGCTTAATTAGGCAATAACTTGAGTGCTGTGAAAGGAAATAATGGGGTCAGAGTCATGCGAGGTCAAAAGAGGTCATGGACGTCCAAGAAGGTCACATCAGACTTTTTTGTAGAGAAGACATTTACACATATTGAGGATGACATGGAGATAGGAAAAAAAATGGAAAGAAAGAAGTGAAGAGACTTGGAGAAGAAAACAGAGAAACAACTCTGAAAGACAGAAAAGAGATTGCACTTTTCTAAGAATTGTATAAAAGACAAAAATTATTTTGACATAAAACAGAGCCTCCGGTCCTTAGAGAATTAGGCAGGAGACAATGACACAGTGAGATGAGAAGGCAAGCAGCCTGGAGAGCTTAGATTTTATTCTAGGTGCACTGGGGAATCACTGAGCAAGGTTGTGTGTACCACGAGAGAAATCCCTATGTTGTTCTAGGGCAATTCTGAGATCCAGGCCAGCACCAGCCCCCAAACACCATCCTCAATTCCCACCCCCATGCCAAGAGAAAGCTGTGATCATGTTAGATTGTTTCACAGATTCTTTACTCCTCTGATAGAGGCAATAAAGAGATACAGTTCAAATCAGTCCATTTGGTGACCTCTGAGAAACTGGAAAGTTTGGTCAATGATCAACACTCAGCAAAAATGAGATTTTTGAATTATTGTTAGAAGCTTCAGTGATTCAGCCTCTCCCTGTCCCCCATGACTGTGAATAATCCCAACTCTGTTATAGGACAGTACAGGCCTACTTAGGCCAGAGGATGTTTGCCAGATATTTCTGCTCTGGGTGGTTACAGAAAACAACATCTAACAACAACTCAGACCTCTTGTGGTCAGAGACTCATACTACGCCCAGATGTGCTGAGCAAGGGTAGCTTCATGTCTCTATAACTGATATGAGCCTCCCCAGGTGCCCACGTGTGCTGAGAAAAGAAAAAAGTAAATGTAATCCAATTGGGTCATTTCAGTCAAGTACAATATGCAATAATAATACTTTTAGGTAAAACGCTCAGTTTCTCAGACTTTGACCTTTTCTTATTCAAGTGTCGTTGATTTACCAACCTTACAGAAGAAAGTGAAGAAGAACTAAAGAGCCTCTTGATGAAAATGAAAGAGGAGAGTGAAAAAGTTGGCTTAAAACTCAACATTCAGAAAACTAAAATCATGGCATCCGGTCCCATTACTTCATGGCAAATAGAGGCGGAAACAATAGAAACAGTGAGAGACTTTATTTTGGGGGCTCCAAAATCCCTGCAGATGGTGACTGCAGCCATGAAATTAAAAGATGCTTGCTCCTTGGAAGAAAAGTTATGACCAACCTAGGCAGCATATTAAAAAGCAGAGACATTACTTTGCCAACAAAGGTCTGTCTAGTCAAGGCTATGGTTTTTCCAGTAGTCATGTATGGATGTGAGAGTTGGACTATAAAGAAAGCTGAGTGCAGAAGAATTGATGCTTTTGAACTGTGGTGATGGAGAAGACTCTTGAGAGCCCCTTGGACTGCAGGGAGATCCAACCAGTCCATCCTAAAGGAAATCAGTCCTGAATATTCATTGGAAGGACTGATGTTAAAGCTGAAACTCCAATACTTTGGCCACCTGATGGGAAGAAATAATTCATTGGAAAAGACCCTGATGCTGGGAAAAATTGAAGGTGGGAGGAGAAGGGGATGACAAAAGATGAGATGGTTAGAACGGCATCACTGACTCGATGGACATGAGTTCAAGTAAGCTCTGGGAGTTGGTGGTGGTCAGGGAGGCCTGGCGTGCTGCAGTCCATGGGGTCACAAAGAATCAGACATGACTGAGTGACTGAACTGAGCTGACCTGAGTTGATTTATGATACTGTGTCAGTTTCAGGTGTATAGCACAGTGATTTGGTTATAAATATATGTGTGTATGGGCTTCCCTAGTGGCTCAGTGGTAAAGAATCCATGTGCAACTCAGGACACACCAATTCAATCTCTGGGTCAGGAAGATCCCCTGGAGAAGGAAATGGCAACCCACTCCAGTATCCTTGGCTGGGAACTCCCATGGACAGAGGAGTCTGGTGGGCTATAGTCCGTGGGGTCGCAAAAGAGTTGGACACAACAACAAAACAACAATGACTTGTGCAGATATCTATATTCTGCTTTTCTATTCTTTTCCAACGTAGCTTATTACAAGATATTGAGTATAGTTCACTGTGCTATACAGTAAATCCTTGTTGTTTAACCTATTTTATATATGGTAGTGTGCATCTGTTAATCCCATATTCCCAGTTTATCCCTCCACTCCTCTTCCTTTTTGGTAACTTTTTTTTTTCCTGTGTCTCTGGGTCTGTTTCTGTTTTATAAATAGGTTCATTTGTACTACATTTTAGATTTCACTGACTCTATGGACATGAGTCTGAGCAAGCTTTGGGAGTTGGTGATGGACAGGGAAGCCTGGCGTGCTGCAGTCCGTGGGGTCGCAACAAGTCGGACATGACTGAGCAACTGAACTGAACTTAGATTTCACATGAAAGTGATATCTTATAATAGTCACCTTTCTCTGTCAGACTCATTTCATTTAGCATGCTAATCTCTAGGTCCGTCTCAGACTTTGACTTTATCTCCTACCCTTTCTTTGCCCAATAAGTCTTATGAGGATGAATTGTTGTGTCCCCAAATCAGTGAAGAGAGAACACTTTCTTGAATCCACATAGTGTTCCCTGAATCCTTATTGACCTAAGAGGTAGAGAAGGACCTTTTAGGAAGATCGTTCTATTGTGGGCAAACTGCTGGAACTGGCTATTCAGGGCATTCGCTGGTAGACCTCATGGTTTAACCTCTTTCAGCCCAGAATCCCTGGCCTGGTCCTACTTGAGCTCCTACTGTCTCTATTGATGTTGTTGAGGTCTAGCTGGAAACTCCTCTGGTTTTTGAAGCAGAATATGTTTTCAGATAATCTATTCCAAGAGGTTCCCAAGTGGCTCTAGTGGTAAAGAACCTGCCTGTCAATGCAGCAGACATAAGAGATGCAGGCTCAATCCCTGGGTCAGGAAGATCCCCTGGAGAAGGAAATGGCAACCCACTCCAGTATCCTCGGCTGGGAACTCCCATGGACAGAGGAGTCTGGTGGGCTATAGTCCGTGGGGTCGCAAAAGAGTTGGATACAACAACAAAACAACAATGACTTGTGCATATATCTATATTCTTCTTTTCTATTCTTTTCCACTGTAGCTTATTACAAGATATTGAGTATAGTTCACTGTGCTATACAGTAAATCCTTGTTGTTTAACCTATTTTATATATGGTAGTGTGCATCTGTTAATCCCATATTCCCAGTTTATCCCTCCACTCCTCTTCCTTTTTGGTAACTTTTTTTTTTCCTGTGTCTCTGGGTCTGTTTCTGTTTTATAAATAGGTTCATTTGTACTACATTTTAGATTTCACTGACTCTATGGACATGAGTCTGAGCAAGCTTTGGGAGTTGGTGATGGACAGGGAAGCCTGGCGTGCTGCAGTCCGTGGGGTCGCAACAAGTCGGACATGACTGAGCAACTGAACTGAACTTAGATTTCACATGAAAGTGATATCTTATAATAGTCACCTTTCTCTGTCAGACTCATTTCATTTAGCATGCTAATCTCTAGGTCCGTCTCAGACTTTGACTTTATCTCCTACCCTTTCTTTGCCCAATAAGTCTTATGAGGATGAATTGTTGTGTCCCCAAATCAGTGAAGAGAGAACACTTTCTTGAATCCACATAGTGTTCCCTGAATCCTTATTGACCTAAGAGGTAGAGAAGGACCTTTTAGGAAGATCGTTCTATTGTGGGCAAACTGCTGGAACTGGCTATTCAGGCCATTCGCTGGTAGACCTCATGGTTTAACCTCTTTCAGCCCAGAATCCCTGGCCTGGTCCTACTTGAGCTCCTACTGTCTCTATTGATGTTGCTGAGGTCTAGCTGGAAACTCCTCTGGTTTTTGAAGCAGAATATGTTTTCAGATAATCTATTCCAAGAGGTTCCCAAGTGGCTCTAGTGGTAAAGAACCTGCCTGTCAATGCAGCAGACATAAGAGATGCAGGCTCAATCCCTGGGTCAGGAAGATCCCCTGAAGAAGGAAAGGGCAACCCTCTCCCATATACTTATCTGGAGAATCCCATGGACAGAGGAGCCTGGCAGGCTACAGTCCATGGGGTCACAGAGTCGGACATGGCTGAAGCTACTTAGCATGCACACACAGCAATCTATTCCACAGCTACAAGCCTCTTTAGCCCTGTTCCAGAAATCCACTCTCATGCCTTCAGTAAGCTCCTTTCCAGCTTCTCAGCCAACTTCTCCTTCCCAATTGCAAGCCCAGAACAGTCACTTCCTGCTCAAGTTACACAGGAATCCAGAGCGTCTTAAGAGAACAAAACCCAGGCCTTCTCACTCCCAAACTGTCGGGCATCATCAGTTTGGTTTTACTGTGGCCACCTCCTTGTTGGTGCTTCCCAGGTGAGCCCCTCCAGAAGACAGGGGAGAGATTTCCCTGCTTTCAACCTTTGCTGTGGCATGTGTGTGCCCAGTGGCATCTGACTCAATGAGACCTCGTGGACTATAGCCCCACAGGGTCCTCTGTCCATGGCATTTCCCAGGCAAGAATACTGGAGTGAAGTACCAATTCCTCCTCCAGGGGACTTCCTGACCCAGGGCTCAAACCTGTGTCTCCTGCATCTTCTGCATTGCAGGTGGATTTTTACCACTAAGCCACTGAGGCAGCCCCTATATCTACGTATTTGGGATGCCTAAGGCCTGCTCTGCCTACCACCCCATCTGCTCAGCATCTCGCTTCCCTCTCTGTCCTCACTTCTTTTGCCACAGTCCCTTGATGAGAAAACACTGGTGATCATTTTCCACTCTCTATGTTCCTTGACCTCAGTTATCTATCTTAGAATCTTCCAGGATTCTTTACTTGTGTTCCTCCCTTTGTATCACCATATGTGGCATAAATCTGCATAAGAGTAAGTCTAAAAACAGTATCTATTGGATCTTGAGCCTTGAAGCATTTTCTTTTCAGTGACAAGAGACATCTTCTGCTCTTTCTCTGTAGGTCCAAATACACTACCAGGTCTGGAGGAAATAATATTTTTCCAATCCGGTTTATTGATTTTAATATTCATATCAACATTGAAAAAGTTTTTTTAACTCTTATAATTACAAAATAGCATGCAAATGCCATAAACCTACAAATTTTAAAAGGATGGTGTACTTGACAAATGCCCTGGAAAGACTCACAGACACACACACACATACACATGCATGTCCATATATCCCTTTGTATCCTTTTTTAAATCATAGAATGGATTTATTCTTCTCATTATTTGTTTTCAGTTCAGTCACTCAGTCATATCCAACTCTTTGTGACCCCATGGACTGCAGCATGCTAGGTCTCCCTGTCCATCACCAAAACCCAGAGTTTACTCAAACTCATGTCCATTGAGTCGGTGATGTCATGTAACCATCTCACCCTCTGGCGTCCCCTTCTCCTCCTGCCTTCAATCTTTCCCATTTATCCTTTATTTATTATTCCTATTAACATTGAGTTAGCTTTAAAATGACCCATGGGTAACAGGCATGGAGAGAATGAAGGGGTGTTGGAAGAACTTGAAGACTTCAGACACCTCCAGAGGTTGAAAGGTCAGAAAAGGCCCCACAGAGGAGGCAAGCTGTATCTGGATTTGGTAAAAGTGTCCCTGATAAGAACACGACATTCAGCTGCTTGCTATGGAAAGTCTCTAGTCTTAGGCTCAAAATCTGGCATTTGAGAGTTAGTAAATTCAGACCAATCTTAGCCTTCAGCAACATTACTGTGAGGGAGAGACCCCAGATTCAAAGAAGGACCAGAATGCCCAGTCAGCAGGCTTGACCCTCTGCCTGAGCAACCAAGGTCTGAGGGAGAGGGTGTGGTTAGCAGCACATGCTCAGGACTAAACTCTTTATGAGGCAGTGTAATCAAATCCTACACTTTTCAGAATTACCACTGTTGGTTTGGACTTTTATGAGTTCCAATCCTTTTTTATTATTTTTCCAGCCTCTTTTTCATTCTTCTTTTGCTTTTGGTTTCACAACATACTTTGGCCTTCCCCCCATCTCTCTGAGCCAGTTCATTGCTTCTCAGGAGAAACTAAGAAGTGATTGCTCTCTGGACATGAATACTTTTCATGGAGTTTCCTTACTTGATTACAAGTTCTCTCCTGATTCTTTAGGAAGGGAGAAACACTGCTCAGGCCCCCATTTTGAATGGGACCAGGAAGAGGTCCAGAACTCTGGAGTATTTCAGAGATCTACCCTGTCTCTGCATGGAGGCATATCACCCACCCTCCAGGTCCTCACAGGTCATTCCCAGAAGTAGTAGAGCATTAAACTTCCATACTCAGACGGGGAATATTGTGATTCACTTATCCCAAGGTACAGGTAAAGGAGAGGGAAACCAGTGACTAAGCCAGCTCCCAAATATATAGAAGCAGTTAGGTCAAGACTAAAATCCTCCAGTACAGAACAGCCATCCCCACACCTACTACAGAGTCTAAACCATGCTCCCATTCCACGGGGAAAGGCCCTGTAGGCAGCTGATACATGGCCAGTGAGTCATATAAATAGAGGTCACATGGTGCTTAGCCATCATCAGTCACTGGCAGTTAAACTTCTATAAAGCAGGCTCACCCTTGATGGCAGATCCCATGCCATGGGAAAGGAGACACAAACTAAACTGGAAGAAGCCCTAGAGGTTACGTAGCTCAACCTCTTCATTTTACATTTAAAGAAACTGATGCCGCCCAAGGCTACCACTGTCATTGCAAAGTTAATTACTGGTGGGAACTGGTAAATTGGCTTCCACATCAGGATGTGTTCCATAAGATCAGTTCATGGAAGCCAGCCAGGTTAGGACTAGAACACTCAGGAAGGAGGGTCTTAAGAGAGAGTCAGGAATTGCAGAAAATGTAAAGGTACTTTATCTGTTGGGAAGGATGAGGTAAAGGTGTTTCAGTTACTGACGTGTAACATACCACTCCAAAACTGAGTGGCTTATAATAACAGTGACAGTTATTTTGCTCTAAGTCTAAAATATGGACAGATCTCTGTGATGACAGCTCATCTCTGCTCCATCACACTTCCAGTGGGGCAGCTGAAAGGTTGGGACCATCTGAAGACTTGTTCACTCACTTGACTAACTGTTGATGCTGGCCATCAGCTGAGACATTGATGGGGCTGTGGCCAGGACCCTACATATATCCTTTTCCTGTGGTTTGCTCAGAGCATGGAGTCTGGGTTCCCAGGGAGATAGAGACATGCAAACACAGAGCAAATCATGCTCTATAGCCCAGACCTAGAAGTCACACAGTGTAACATAGGCCATTATTCTGCTTGTCACTGAAGTCACAACGCTGGATCCCTCTTTGAGAGAGGGGAATTGGGCTTCAACTTGGAGGAATACATTGGAATGAGGACCAAGCTAACATGTCAGTCATCAAATGCGAACCCTGAAGCTTGAAAATGGGGATGTGGGAAAGATGGAGAGAATATGTGAGAAACAGAGAGACAGCAGAGAAGAAGGATTAATAGAGGAGAGAACACGGAAAGAGAAAGAGGAGAGGGAGCAGAGAAAGGAAAAGAGTGTGTGTGTGTGTGTGTGTGTGTGTGTGTGTGTGTGTACCTGCACACCCATGCGTGAGTGTGGTGTGAATGTGTGTGTAGGTGGATAACACAAGGGAAGAGAGAGAAATGAAGAGAAAACAAATAGGAGAGAGAAAGAGACAACTCAGAGAGAATAGAGAGTACATGTATTTATGTGTGTGTGTGTAAAAGGATGACAAAGAGAGAAGAGGAAGGAAAGAGAAAAGAAAGTTGACACTTGAAAAGCCTTTCCTTATGTTGAAGCCACAGTAAATCAGATGATAATAAAATTCTGCACAGATTTAAATGCCTGATAGAAAACTTGGAAGCAAATGAGAAACTGTATCAGAAAACCTCAGTGTCATGTAAATCTCACTGAACAGGGAAATCAAAATGTTAGCAACAATTACATTCTTCTTATAATAAAATTGGTTCTGAAAATGGAAAAAAGAAGAATGGAAACACTTCTGCAAATGATTAAACGGAGAGTGAGGATCATGGGTGGGGGGAGAGCTGGGGAAGGGAGGGAGGGGTGTGCTGGCTGTGATAAATATAGAACCATAATTTAAGAGACAGTAGGAAACGCTTTGTGCGTGTTAATTGGAAATGCATTCTAGAGGATGCAGTTTGTTCACCATGAGTGTCGTGACCTTGGGCTCCTTGAGGGAATGTGGGCTCCACCCTGTCCCCATGGTGAAGGGAAGAAGCAAGAAACCATGTCATTCAATGGATGAAAGAGGTTCCAGTTTATATGGTGGAAGGACCCATTTTTTTTGTTTTGTTTTTGTTTTTCTGTTTCATTCTTTGGATTAAAGAGAGAAGCACTGTGGGATTACAGCAAAGCTATCTTGTTTGCCAAGAAAGAGTCTCAGAGATGGGATAGTTTGAGAACAGCCTCACCCCATATTAAAGTGACAAGATGGATTCTCTTTTCTGCTCTTTGTCGCCAAAGATCCTGGTTAATCAAATGAGCATTTGGCCCAAGGGAAATGAGATGTTGGGAACTGGCTTTGGGAAGAGAATTCCTCTTGCTTATCAGAGACAGTTCCTCTTTCTTCAGGGACCTGCGTTGGCAGTGACAATGGTTCCTGGCTCTGTGTCTCAGAACAGAAAAGAATGGGTCAGATTGGCTCTGGTGAACACTGAACTGCAGACTAGAGATCTGTTTTGCATTTGGGCTGAAAATCTTGGCTTTTGAATGAGCAAAGTGGTAAAGGATAATCCTTTGATAAATTTCTGCCAGCTAACTTGCACTTCATCACTTGTTTTTCAGATCACCCTCTACTTTCATCCCTTCTCACACATCTTGCAACAATGTAAGAGCATTTTAGAGCTTAGGCCTCTAAGATGAGCTGGGACTGTGGTGCCCAAGTGGTAGTTATATCCCAGATTCAAGTGAAGTGTGTGGAGAGCTAGCATAAACCTAAGAAAAACCGAGGCTCCCAAGTCTTCCCAGATTCACCTATTCAGCATCTATGGGGGTTATGGGACCAGGAAATCTACATTTGTAACAAGCTTCCAAATAATTCTTACATGGCCAGGCCAGCTCCCAGTCTCCAGACAAGAAATTGGAGGCCACTGAACATCAAATCCTTTATTATAACCATGTAAATTGAGAGGGAAGTCACTGCCAAAGGCCACATGCAACTGAGACTGGAATTCAAGTGTGTGACTTCCCAGTCCAGAATCCTGACTGTACCTAGACGTTCCTTTAAAGCATGAATAAGTCCTGAATCCTGTTCACCACCTAAGTCAGGCCTAAGTCTATCTTTAGGTATGCCACATTTGTGATGGCTATAATGATGGTGACAGTGATATGATGGAAGTGGTCATGATAGCTAATATTTACCCAACATTTACTAGGTGTTTGACCCTGTAGAATAATTTATTTAATACTCAGAACAATCCCATGAGGTCAACACTACAATTTGCCCATTTCATAGCTTAGAGAATTGAAACATAGAAAGGTCAGGGAAGTTTTGCAAGGTCACACAGCTAGAAGAAGGTAGAACTGGATTTCAGCTCAGGACTGGCAGAAGGCAGGAAGTGCCAACATCCTCAACATTTTCTCGTGTGCAATTTAGCATTTCATCTTTGGGTCACAGAATACTTTCCCATTGTAAATTACCTCTCGTGACCTCAAGTCTTCCCCTTACTTATCTCTGCACCTGCTTATAGGTACTACAGAGAATGGCAGGATTATCCTGGAATGAAGGAGAAACATTCAACAGAAACTATGCCAGGAGGGCCTTTCAGGAGTGGGTCTGTGAGCCAGGCATACAGCCAATTATTGTCATACTTTCTTTCCCCCTCCCCCAGGTCCTTACAAAATTGAAAACAGGCCTCAGATGATGATCAAAGCAAGCAATAGCTTTGTTCTCTTGCCCCCAAATAGAGGGGTTCTGGTTTACTGTGTTGGAGGACGTGACTCAAACCTTCTTTGGTTCAAAAAGTTCTACAGGAAACTTTCTTTCCACCACCATCCCTACCCCCTGTAATCCAGACACAAGGATCTATCTTGGGAAAAATAGAGAAGGCAGAGCAAATTTTGCTCCAGTTACTATGAAAGAAGAGCCACCAAAAGCAGTGGCCCTGGACATGATCTCACCAATCAGATGAGTCATTCTTCCTTCTTGCTTGTTGGAAATGGAAACAGGCAATAGGTAAGGGTTATGGGGGCTTGGGAAGGAGCCAGCAATGTTCCTCCAGCTCTATTTCCTCCTGCATGATATAGCAAAAATCACTTCTTCTCTACAGAAGTATAAGTCAAATAATGAGTGCTGTCTGCTAATCCCAGGTCTTGTCTCTGATCTACTCCAGAACTGTCTATGTACTAGTAATTCCACAAGTGCAGAGTCTTTGAGCTCTATTTCCCTAGTGGAGCTTATTTGCCTTAAGTCATTCCTACTCTCTTTATTCCCTTCTTGTGACAAAGGGAACCTTGAATCATAGATAGAATAAACTCAGGTCAATGACCTAGGCAAGCAAGCAATGCCTTTGAGCACTTATAGATCAGTTAACTCAATACTGTTCCATTGCCTCTGATCAAAATGGAGAGTTCAGCTCAAAGCATCAACCCAATATGACATGACATGTGGTTTTCCTCACTTGCTCAAAATAAGAGCAAGTGCCCTTGAGTGGAGAGAGAAGTAGGACAGGGAAATGAGCGAATTCTCTTAGGGAACATTGAGAATCATCACTACCGCTTAAGACTAGAACTCAGTCCATGGAAAGCATTGCTTATCTCTAGGGATGCTACATCTGCCTTCCTGCAGCATCTCCAGCAGGAAGCTCTTAACTTATGATCCGCCTCTGCAGCCCCCTGGGAAAGCTGGATCATGAGCATTTGGGATCATTTCATATTTCATAAATGGGCTTAACTCATACTCATGAGGTCAACTGGAAGGCCTAACTGGGTTTAATTATGCTGGAAAGCGAGGCAGCCAGAAACATCTCATATGGAGCAAGAGAGAAGCAGCCGGGAGAGAGTGAACAAGCAAAAGGAGACTTGATGGCTGTGAGTCATGCTACTCAAAATGAGGGGCTAAAACCATGCAGCACCCTAGGGAAACAAAACAGCAATCCTTGAGCCAGACAGAATCCTAGGTAATTCTTGTCCCTATGCTTCCCCAGTAAGGCTTTGAGAAGCTAGTTGAGTTTATACCACATTGATGAGTGCAAAATAAGCCATGTAAAATGGCGCATATTCCTACATCCATATCCTAAAAAAAAACTGTGGTAAAGCTACAGAAGAGATCAATACCACTTCATATCTTTCTCTTATGCTACTTGTTCTGAGTTCTTAGTCTACAGTATGAGGCTCATAGATTTCATATAAAGTTGACTCATGGAAGAATTTGGTGGGACAAAGAAAAATAATTAATGTGAAAGCATGGTGAAGCATTATTGACAAAAAGTCACAGAGATAAAATGAACCAGGAAGTGTTGATCTTCAGTTCTCTGTGAAGATACAGATTTGTGGAACAATGGAAGGAATAATGAGTAAACCATCACTGGACAACAAGATAGGTAAGGACTGGGTTTTTATTAACTGCTGTGGCAAAGACTACTCATTGTTCTCCAATATCTCTTCTCACTTTCTTTTTTAATAAGATTTTTGGCTGAGAGTATTGCTGGTCATAATAAAGATAATTTTCCAGACTCTTTTGCAATGTGTGGCCAAAAGACTAACTTCTTGCTAGTGGAATAGAAACTCAAGCATCATGTAGCAGCCCCTGGAAATTCTCTTAGGAGGCAGGCGTGCCCTCTTATTTCCTTCTTTATCCTCCGTTTCTCCATGTGTTACCTTTAATATAGATGGGACCATCTTGGCCATGTTGACAATGGCCACATCCTAGGGACAGTGGAGTGATGAGTTCAGTGGAACCTTGGTCCTCAAGAATGTTATGGAGCAGAATTATCAAACTGGTCCTAAAAATTTCACCTTCAAACCTTGTGTTTATTCTTAGAGCATGACAGCCTATACTCTGGAATGGACGACTGTATATTTAGGGCCAGTTCTGGCTGCAAGTGGCAAAAAAACCTAAACTGTCATATAAATATTTTATTTCTCTCTCACATTAACCAAAGTTCACCTCCTGCATTTTAAATCCTTTTCTTCCTTCTCTAAAAATAAAGATTGTTATCAGGTAACAGTCAATCCTCTTTTCTCAGAAGTAAATGATCCCAAATTGACCAATCTTCTTCAATTGTAGGCTTCCTTTCACCCTTGCGTCTCTGCATCGTCCCTTAATACCTGCCTTCCCATTCCTTCCCATAGCCTTTATGAGTTGCGGAGTCTAGAAGGTTCCAGTCAGAGGCTCAAAGTGCCTTAAATCAAAGCAAAGCTCCAGGAAATCTATAGAATCAGCCAGATGACTTGACTGTGGGGCCAGCAAGCCAGCAGAAGGGCAGCCTGGCTTAAAATCAGCTCAATGCCCAGCTCCCTGGATATGACCCTAAAGGCAGGGTAGCCCCAAGGAAAGAAGTAGAGAGGAAGTGGGCCACCAACCCCGGGAAAACCCACATGCTTGAGCAACCCTGCAGGCCCAAGGCCAAGATGCCCACCACCCCAGCTGCCTCCCAACCCTGTATGACTTGGGGTCCCCGAGCCTCTGTGCTTTTTTCATTACCCGACCCAAAGGCCTTGGAGGCAAATAAAGTTCTTCATGTAGGGTGAAGTTATTGAAGCGAAAAATAATAAAGTTTCATGAGCGTGTTTCAATTTTCACTTGTGTTTATGGCCAAAGGTGTTTTTTATTTTAATAATCGCTGCTGGAACCAGGGCAGGCCACATGCTGCTAACTTGTTAAAGGGAAGGGGAGGGAGGAGAGCGAGAGTGAATGTGAGTGTTCGTGCTCAGCTGTAAATTTCCCAACAGCTCAGCTCGAATCCTCCCAGTTTTCAATCCCACCCTAAAAACCGTAATGATAGAAAAAGGGATAAAATATTATCTGGACCATGCTCTGTTGACAGCTTGCCCTGGCCTCATTTTAGTCATGACAAGCAATTTTAATGTGTATGTGTGGTGTGTGTGCGCATGCGCATATCCACTTTATGAGAGAAATATCAGTGTTCTATGGTCCTGTTTCATAATGGAGAGTGTGTAAAAGGGAAGGAATTTGGAGGAACCAGCCTCCTTCCAGTTGGACATCCACTTGACCGTTGTTTTCAGCTCACTTTTATCTGGCAGAGTTTCTGTTTGCTTTTAAATGTCAGAAAAGGTTAAGAAGGCTTTGAAATCTGCAAGAGATTTCCTAGACTTCTGGGGAGGATGCCCACCCTATAACAGCAGAAATTGATTACCCCTCCCCACCTTTGAAATTGCTTTTTAGAAGGAACATATCTGAGGAACCGAATGAGAGACAAAAGGATTAAAATAAGTGTTCATTTGTGGGTCTGAGTATTTTACTGCAGAATGAGTATAACTAGAACTATTCAGATGTTATATTTCTGTCTTTGTCATCTGTCCTGACTCACATTTTCCCAAATCATATAGATTCAAGGGGATATATCATGACTAGGAGAGTATTAATATGTTTTGTCCTAGGCCCTAACTCTGAAGCCTGCCTCAGCAAAAAAGGACTTAAGGCCCCAAGTAACCATGGAGCCCACCTCTAAATCTAGAATTGGCCCCATTTGGCATAATAGCTGCTTAACAAAGACAGTGAACTGATCAAGTGGTCACCAGCTCTCTGTAGGCTTTCTTACACAGTGAGTGCCTACTTGCAGGCCACCATCAGGGTACATGGGAAATAGACACATTTAAGGGGATAATAACAAAATTCATGTGCTTACACTCAATCCTTTTAAGAATCTTGCACATTACCCAAGACAGAGACAATGTTTAGAGGCTCACAGAGGACAAGACCCATTCAATGAAAGTGAAAGTCGCTTAGTCGTGTCCGATTCTTTGGACCACATGGATTGTAGCCTGCCAGACTCATCTGTCCATGGGCTTCTCCAGGCCAGAATACTGGAGGGGGTAGCTATTCCCTTCTCCAGGGGATCTTCCCAACCTAGGGATCGAACCCAAGCCTCCTGCACTGCAGGAGGATTCTTTACCAGTTGAGCTATCAGGGAAGCCCCGAGGCCCATTTAGACCTCGAGCAATTGGTCCACACGGGTACCTGTATACATACCTGTTGAACACTTGGTCACCCACCAGTGGCCATCCATCCAGGCAATTTTGTTGACATAGGTCCCAGTCTGCTATCTCTGTGTCACACTGAGACTCAGAAAAATTAGGAAGATGCCTTCTGCTGAGACTCACGGCGTAGACATTCCTAACCTGAGGTTCAGTCCTGGAAGCAAGGCCTCTCATTCCTGTACAACCAAAGGTAAATCTCATCATTTCCCATCCATTTTCTTCTCTGCTTCTGCCTGGAGTGGGGGTGATGGCGGTGTATTTTCTAGTAATCGTTCTCTCAAGCATTTTTTATTATGCTTTGAGTTTTCCCCATTTCCCTATGATAGTGGGTTTCATAACTATGTATGGTGATGGATAACTAGACTTATCATGGAGATCGTTTCCCAGTGTATACAAATATTAAATCATCATGTGCACACCTGAAGCAAATATAATGCTGCATGTCAATTATACCTCAACTTGGGAAAAAAAAAAAAAACTAGAGCTACAGATAGTTCATTTCTGTTCTCTGGCACCCCCTTGGCCTTACCTTGACTCAAAAACATTCCACAAGGTACAAAAAGGTGTGTGTGTGCATTCACATACACACACACATGTAATGGATGGATTAAGCTATTGGAGGGGGAAAGTCAGTATCTTGAATGTTCTGAGAGAATAGCACTGAAACAAGTATATTATCAAGGGTGAAACAGATCACCAGCCCAGGTTGGATGCATGAGACAAGTGCTCAGGGCTGGTGCACTGGGATGACCCAGAGGGATGGGATGGAGAGGGAGGTGGGAGGGGGGATCAGGATGGGGAACACATGTAAATCCATGGCTGATTCATGTCAGTGTATGGCAAAATCCACTACAATACTGTAAAGTAATCAGCCTCCAACTAATAAAAATAAATGGAAAAAATAAATAAATAAATAAATAAAAACTTCTCTACTATGTTTATAAAGGTACCCAAAAGGTGATAAACTCTCAATACCTTTGGCATTAAGAAAATGAATATAGAAAGTTGACATTTTCAGCTCTTAGAAAAAATTAGATAAACTGAGTGGTATAGATACTTCATTTCTCTGAAATTGCTCCAGCTGAGTTATGACATATGCATGGATTCAGCAAACTGGCGTTGAACTGGAGTGGGAAGAACCCTTGACATTCTCATGCAAGCCCCCATGAAGGCACAGGAGACACTTGTCCTGAAGTAACCCCAGGAGCACCACCCGCAGGACTTCGCAGCCCTCTGCTCCAGAGGTCAGGCCACATCACTGTCCCAGGAGTAGGTGGTGGTGTGCCGGGCTGGGTGGTCAACAGAAAGAGCAGCAGGAGAAGGGTGTGGTGGTGCTGTGACACCAAGGAGTCACCAGTGTTCCAAACACCAAGTCCCGCCCCAAAGCAATAGAGCTAATCTCGCAACTTGGCATCAGCACAGGGAAAGGCACGAGTCAAAGGAGGCTCACAAAGCCATGAGGTGCCAATTTCCACCTCATCCCTCAGTCATAATCCTCCAGGCCTTGGATCACTCCAGCCAACCACTCCTGCCAGCCCCAGGCCTCCTCCCAACCCCTTGGTCCCAGCACAATCCAAGACTCCTACTAGAACATGCAGCACAACAGGCCAGAGCTGTGGGGTGGGAGCTGTAGCTGGTACCACGTAATTTACATCTCTAGGCAGAGCAAGCCTTTGTAAAGTATTGAGTCCCTTTAAATCTAAATGTCTCCAGCTTTACTCACCTACAATCCTTTCTTTATTTCTTGGCATCCCACCTCCATTTAAGATCAGAATATTCTGGCTCTCATCACTTCCAGAAGATAGCTGTTGGTAAGCAGATGCTGAACTTGAAGTCTTAAGAATTGCACTGAGCCCAGGCCCTGTCAATAGTTAGATGATTCTACGAAGCTTGGTAACTGGCACATGGGAGACTTCCAATAAATAACTGAACATCTGAATCATCTAGGAGCCCAGAAAGGTTCTGTTCTCAGTAATTTGTACTTCAAGCACCTACTTGTTCTAGAGCATGGCTCCCAACTTTTTCAAAGTGTGAAGGTTATTTTTCAAAGCCAAGAAATTTTATAAACCACTATCTTATGATTGATGAACATCTATCAATTAAGAGAATACCTCAGAACACAAAGCTGTATAAATTCAGCACTCCTCTGAATATGAGTTGTAATCGTTAACCACAACAGCATCTACTGAATTAAAAGTCTTAGTATACCTATGTGCAAAGTTTACCATCCATTCAGTCAATGTAATTTTTTCCTGGACCCAATTCCAGAAATTCTAATTCAATGGTTTTGAAAGTAGAATCCTGGTATCTGATTTTAACCCTCAGCATGCTTTTAAAATGGTGGTTATTTCCTGAATGCTCTTGAGGGATACTATTCTAAGGGGACTTACATTTGAATTACCTGTCTACCAACTGTGGCAGCTCTTCATAGTTTAACTCAACAGCTGTTGTCCAGTTTAGGATTAGCTTTGCTTGTCATCTATCCTTAATGGCTTCTGAGGCCTATGAAGGTAACCATGGAAATATTGGCTTGATGGCTCGGTCATCAGGCTAAGGACTGGCTAAATGATTGAATTTAGTGCCTCATGAGTGTCCGTTAACGTACATCATTTCCAATTGTCTTTCACAGTAAAGATTCAAAGCCTTGATCCTGATTTCTAGCCCTGCAAAGAGAAATTGAAAGAAGTTTGTGTTACTTCTCATTGGCTCCATATCAATTTTACAAACTCAATTTTGCCATGAGTTATTCTCTTAATTGTGTGTCTTCCAACTCATATAATCCAGAGATCCATAACTGGACAGCTCATGTAGTTCTAGAAACTTAACTTCCCTTCTACAGTAAACATGGGGATGACCATGGCGTCACTGTTCTTGGTCTGGGCATGGCATTTGGCTCATCCATCCAAGAGCCCATAGTGAATATGGATGGTTTCAGAATCCATCTGGTCTTTCAATGCCCTGGAATTTCCGATCTGATTATTAAGAGCTCTGATGAATCCAATTTAGGCTGGGTTTCTGGCTCTACATAACTCCCACATTCTTTGAGTTTGGGATTCCTCTAGAATTCATCAAATCTACGTCCCACACTGACTCCAATTTCTATGTTATATTAGAGATCTGAGGAGCACAGCAAGAATCTGATTTCCTAGCCCAAGTTTCCATTTAACTGAGAAAACAGAGCTCTTAATTTATATTTCCCTTGACAAACAATGGTTTAACTTACAGGGGAAAGGCGTCTCAGGAACTTGGACAAACTTAAGAGGAGAACTAAATTAGAGGTTAGATAAATCTCAGCCTTCCCACTTTAGCCAGGTTCTGCCATCTCCAGTTACTATAAACAATTGTGATTTTGAAAGTGCTGAAAAAATACATTGACAACTTCTCCCAAAGGAGAAAGGAATTATAAGAGCATTTGGAGCCTCAGTGATGCTCAGTAGTGATATGGTTATACAGGGCAACCTGAGCCCTAGACAAGCAAGGGTGCCTTAATACTACTCCACTGAGCCCTTGGAATGAAGCATAATGGTCCCAACATAATTTGTCTGGTAAGTCTTATTATGAAATGCATAGTGAATTCATACCATAGTAGGGAATGTCTTCCAGAACTCTCTATCTTCTCTTCCACCCCACACTTCTCACACATGGGAAAGGTAGATTTTCACCCCATTTTGCAAGCATTTGGAAAGTATCTACCTTGTGCTAGGAATTACATGGGCAAACATTTTGAAGATAAGGGCTAGCCTTTTTCTTATAAGATGTGTTAATATAAGATCTGCTATCCAGCAATAGAAACCCAAGCGCATCCTTTTTGTATGTTTCCTATGAAAGAGGAAACAATGATTCCTTTTATTCCCTAACATCTGCAAACCAGAGAGAAGCCCTGATTGGCCTTGCCTTGGCTTCAGTGGCTGACATATAGCTCTACAACGTTCTCTTCATTTCTGCAAAACAGCAGTGACCATCATTTATCCAAATTTTCCAACTTGAGGAAATTCCTTACTTCCCTGTAAGAGCCCCCTTATAGAAACATTCAAGGACTCCTAAAGGCAAACTGGGCAAAGGTGCACGTGTGCATGCTAAGTTGCTTCAATCGTGTCCTACTCTTCTCCACCCTATGACCATAGCCCACCAGGCTCTGCTGTCCAGGGGATTCTCCTAGCAAGAATACTGGAGTAGATTGCCCTGCCCTCCTCCGGGGGATCTTTCCGACCCAGGGATCAAACCCATGTCTCTTATATCTCCTGCACTGGCAGATTCTTCACCACTAGTGCCACCTGGGAAGCCCAGGCAAAAGTGGGAGAGTGCTTTTCTCACCTGTGACTTTGGTCAAATCTATTCCCCACCCCCCCACCCTGCATCCATGGTTCCCAACTGCACAGAGAAAAAGTCAAACCAGACCTCTAAAGCCCCTTCCAACTTGGGTGGTCCTCCAGTCTTCAGTCCCAGCCCTCAGCTCCCTTCTCTAACCTGTGGTAAGACTCTGAGTCCTCCCTCCTGCATCTTGGCTTCCCCACCCAGGCCTCTACATTCTCAGAGGGAATGAACTAGAATAACTAATCTGCACTAAAAAGTCAGAGTGTTGTCCTCATTTGGGTGATGTCTTCTGGTCGGGGAGTGTCATCGTTTTTGCATTTTATGAAGTCCCCTTGGATTTCAACATCCATCCAGCCAACTGAAGAAAGGAAAGGAAAAGGCAAGTGTAGATTTCTCAGAGACCTTTAGCTCAACCCTTAAGCTTCCATCCTTGGAAGAAAAGGTATGACCAACCTAGGCAGCATATTAAAAAGCAGAGACATCACTTTTCCAACAAAGGTCCATCTAGTCAAAGCTATGGTTTTTCCAGTAGTCATGTATGGATGTGAGAGTTGGACCATAAAGAAAGCTGAGCGGTGAAGAACTGATACTTTTGAACTGTGGTGTGGGAGAAGACTCTTGAGAGTCCCTTGGACTGCAAGGAGATCCAACCAGTCAATCCTCAAGGAAATCAGTCCTGCATATTCATTGGAAGGACTGATGCTGAAGCTGAAGCTCCAATACTTTGGTCAATTGATGCAAAGTACTGACTCATTGGAAAAGATCCTGATGCTAGGAAAGATTGAAGACAGGAGGAGAAGGGATGACAGAGGATGAGATGGTTGGATGGCATCACCAACTCAATGGACATGAGTCTGAGCAAGTTCTGGAAGTTGGTGATGACAGGGAGGCCTGGTGTGCTGCAGTCCATGGGGTTGCAAAGAGTCAGACATGACTGAGCTACAGAACTGAACTAAGCTTCAATGTGCCATTTTTATGAACAAATGGCTCTGGACAGACTTGTTTCATAGTTTAGGGAGGGAGCCATAGTCTAGAATTGTCAAGAAAGGAAGAAGTGGGAAAAAAATACTGGTGGGAATTACCACAAAAGGAAACATTGGGTAAAAAGACTACTGTTTAGGACATGCAGGGCAAAAAGAGCTGAGATGAACGGGGATAGCAAGCATGTGTCCAGCAGGCTGCCAGCCCTGGAAGACTGGGCTAAATGATGACAGCTCTCCCTGCTGTCTCAAATTGCTTCTCAGTGCAGCTCCGGGAGCTGTCACCATTGATCTGTTGGTGGAGGATGCTGAGCTTTCTTGCCATCCATTAGGCTATACTTAGCAATTTGTGTTTGAGACCCTGGCAGACAAAAGTTAGAAAGAAAGAAGCCACAGAGCTCCTCTGACAACTTGAGGGTGACAACAAAGAGCTACCCTGATGTCAACTTCCCAGAACCACTACCAGAGATAGAAATGCATGAACCATGGTAACCTCAGCTCTAAGGGGTCAGAGCAGTGCAGTGAATTTCCTGCCAGTCCAGATAGAAGCCACCTCTATAACCCACCAGGTCTCCATCTGGTCGCTCCTTGAGAACTTCCAGTAGCAAGCAGCTTATTCGTCTTGAAACTGCTTTACTGTTAGAGTACTCTATTGTTAATTGAAAGCTTTCTTTGAGTTGAGAAAAAGTTACCTCTCTGTAACTTGTACCTACAGACACCAAGTCAATCCTCTGGGGCCACACAGGAAAGATAGGTAACTCCCTTTCTTGTGCCAGTTTTTAAAGCTTGGTGTCATCTCTCATGTCTCCTTCCATCTCGCCTTCTGTAGACCGGGCATGCCTGGGTCCTTCAGCTGTCCTCCATCCAGCATGGTTTCCAATCTAACCTGGGATGATAATCATATGACTGTGGAGAATTGCTTGTATTATTTCAATCAGAGACAAAGGATGATTTCCCCCCATTTTGATTCTAAAAGATAGAACTTTTGCTATGTCACTAAGCATATGATCTTGGTAGGGTGTGTTCTCTCTCTGAACTGGGAGGATTTTGAACTTCATGGACCCACTCACTTCTACAAATCTAAGAATGAATGGGCATCACTGGACAAGCCCACACTCTTGAGGGCTCTTCACCAATGAAATGTGAAGGGTGCTTCAGCCATTGCAGCAGAAGCAGAGGATCCTGCTGCTGGAACTGTTAGTCTCTCCAATGCTCCCCTGTACAGAACTCTATTCTTGCCCTTCCAATCTTTACGTACATCCTCCGAGGGTTCCTCAGCAACTCCATTCTCCTTTATGGCAGCTTTCCATTCTCTATATTTCACCTGTCTGGTTCAGAGAGAAACATGGGGAAACATCTCAAGAAATAGGCTACAATGCAAGCATATGAGCTTTAATAGCTTTGAAATTGGGGTTGCTTCTCAGCCTTTCTTCTGCCTGCAGTGCAGGAGGCCCAGGTTCAGTTCCTAGGTCAGGAAGATCCCCTGGAGAAGGGAACACCACACACTCCAGTATTCTTGCCTGGAGAATTCCATACAAAGAACCTGGCAGGCTACAGTCCATGGGGTGACAAGGAGTCAGAAATAACTGAATGACTAACACACACTCAGCATTTTAGCTAAGATTAATTGTATGATTTGTCCTTACCAGTTTAATAGTGAGGAAATTTGGTAAAGATCCTGGAGATAGTGTTGAGTGATAGGAGTGCTGGGAGATACAGGTATTCAGTTTACTAACTGACCTGGGGCTGCTTAAAGTCCTTGTTGAAGGTCGAGAAGGCAAGTCCCAAAACCTAGGATAGCCCTTGGATAGGGCAAAGCAGCCAGGATTATGGGTATTACAAGACCCAATCCTGAGCACAGCCAAGAAGTTCTCAATAGCCAAGGATATCAAAAAGCAGGGGGAAAAAGTTACCTTTAGGGTCAGTGCTATTATCCTCTTGTATGATTTTTCTCAGGCTCTTCTCATTGCCTATTACAAGGTCTGCCCTGTATCAGGTGCTCAATAAATATGTGAAATGAATGAATCTTCATTAATAACCTTATCAATAGCTCTAGTTCTGTGTCTTTCATTTACACATTATTCAGCACCTTTGGTGTACTGTGTTAGACACAAGAAAGTTTAATGGAAAAAAAAGACACAAGAAAGTTTATAAATAAATTTGACATGAGCTCAGAGCTCAAATTCTGGCAGGGTAGGTAAGATGTTTACCCAAGTGGCAATTAGTGCACTAAAAAGTGATCAAGATAAGACAGTTCAGTTCAGTTCACTCACTCAGTCATGTCTGACACTTTGTGACCCTATGAACCATAGCACACCAGGCCTCCCTGTCCATCACCAACTCCCAGAGTCCACCCAAACCCATGTCCATTGAGTCAGTGATGCCATCCAACCATATCATCCTCTGTCGTCCCCTTCTCTTCCTGCCTTCAATCTTTCCCAGCATCAGCGTCTTTCCCAATGAGTTAGCTCTTCACATCAGGTGGCCAGAGTATTGGATTTTCAGCTTCAGCATCAGTCCTTCCAATGAACACCCAGGACTAATTTCCTTTAGGATGGACTGGTTGGATCTCCTTGCAGTCCAAGGGACTCTCAAGAGTCTTCTCCATCACCACAGTTCAAAAAAAACATCAATTCTTTGGTGCTCAGCTTTCTTTATATTCCAACTCTCACATCCATACATGACCACTGGAAAAACCATAGCCTTTGACTAGATGGACCTTTGTTGACAAAGTGATGTCTCTGCTTTTTAATATGCTGTCTAGGTTGGTCATAACTTTCCTTCCAAGGAGTAATCGTCTTTTAATTTCATGGCTGCAATCACCATCTGCAGTGATTTTGGAGCCCAAAACAATAAAGTCAGCCATACAGAGTGGACACTAAATCTGGGAAGATGTTATAAAGGTGGTTAACAAAGCACCTTCATGCAAAAGGACTCACTCCAACTTGTCTTACTTGCGTTAGGTGTGAAGCTGGGTGTCCTCTCCTTAAGTACAAGAATTCAGTCTGGTTATTCAAACTAATATTCTTAGACATGAATTTCCAGGCAGAGTGGGAGGGAGAACTTTTCCCATGAAGGGTCCTTGTGGCTGGCTCACTCTCCACCTCCTGGCCAGGCATCACTTGTGACCCGCTTATTGTAAACTTCTGCCTGGCAGCTCACCTTCTCCTTGGACTTACAACTGGGAATCTCATACCTGGCTGCAGCCAAAAGATTTCAGGAAATGGTGTTTTGGAAACACATCTTTAAAATGAAAACAGATAGAGCAGCCTGCAGTGGAGCCAAAGAAAACCCTTTCTGAGAAGCCTGGAAACCTACCTGCCCTGAGCCAGCAGCACATCTTTTAATAAGTGCACTAGCAGAGACACATGTACAAACAAACACGGAGCACCTGGGGTGCAGAGCACACCCTTAAAAACCTGAGAAAAGTTACAGCTTTATTGTTCTTTGGAGGGTGCCATGGCCACTAGGCTCTAACCCACAATGCCTGAGTCACATATTTCCTTCTGGAGAAACCTTTGTGGCTTCCTTCTTCACACTGTAGACAATGTAAACCAAGCTCAGTGGAATTTTTGTAGGCATTTCTACAAAAAAAAAAAAAAAATGCACCTTTTAGCAATCTTCAATGATTAACCCTGAGGGTTTGTTTCCAATTTAGCAAAAGGAAAAATAAGTGAGTTGGGACCATTTCATCTCATAGGGCAGCATTGGTAAGCTGATTCTCCCACTTCCCTCCCTCCCTCTCCATCTCCTCCTCCCTTCCTCCTTTCCCTCCCTCCCCATCTCCCTCTCCCAGTCCTCACCATGCCTTCTGCAGACCCCTTACCACACTCTATCCACATTTTCTTACCATTGCACCCTTCACTTCTTGATCCCTATGTCTGACTCTCTAGGAAGGCTCAGACTGGAGATCTGAGCTGCATGGGAAGCACTGGCTAGCTCTAACATCACTTGCCAAGCTGTAATGATAGACACAACATGGGGCCACAATTCTGGGAGTGTGTTATCAGCAGGAACACACCAGGGCATGGACATAGTTCTCCAACACATCATGAAGACCAGCCCCATCTACACTGAAAATGGAGACTCCCAAGAGAAGGAAGAAATCTTCTGACCTTTGCTGAGCTGATAAGATCCAAGAGTTTTAGTTTCTGGCAATTCACAAGACAAGATGCTGACATTGTTCCCTTAAGAGAAGATGAGCAGAGAGCCAAGGGAAGAGGGTATTTTCTGAAAGGTCAATACGGAGACATCCTCAGGAGAAGGTGAGCCTTACAAAAGTAAGAAAGGGATTAACCCCCAAAGTGTTCAAATGCTGGGGAACATTGAAGCTGCTCGGGAGAACCCAGTGGTCCTGACCCACCCCTGCAACCTGCTCATGTGAAAACAGGGCAGAAAGCAGCCGTTTTTATTTCCTTAGGATTAGCCTGTGAATCCTGCATTGCCTGTCCCCTCTGCTTCTTATCCACATGGTCAGTTGCTTGAGCACAAGTTCTAAAACATCTTGGTAACCTCAGCCTCCAATACAGTGTCTGAAGTCCTAGAAAATGATAAACAAAGAAACAAATGAAAGATAAGAACAAAAAGAATGTCCCTAGTCATTATCATTTATGAATGGGAAAGTTCCCATCTTTCTACAAAATGTGATGATCCCTGGTTCTTAGAATCAAGTTTATGAAGCTCTATCAGAATTATCAGTGTCTTACAAAGAGTTTTTGTAACTTAACCACTCTTCACTGTAGAATGGATTGGGGAGCCAGATTTAGGGAATTATTTTGGTTTGTAGAGTAAGGTTGGAGGGTTTCCCTGGTGGCTCAGATGGTAAAGAATCTGCCTGCAACACAGGAGACCTGGGTTCGATCCCTGGGTTGAGAAGATCCCCTGGAGGAGGGCATGGCAACCCACTCCAGCATTCTTGCCTGGAGAATCCCCATGGCCAGAGGAGTCTGGTGGGCTACAGTCCATGGGGTCGCAAAGAGTCGGACACAACTGAGCGACTAAGTACACACAGAGAGAGGTTGGACTGGGGACTCTAGGAAATCAATGAGACTACCTCTGAAGGTAGTGGTTGTCGCTTCAGGGATATTATTGTTAGGAATATGACTAGTTACTAGGATGGTGATCTGCCTGTTATCAGATTCATTGCCAGGCCTGCTCTGTCCTGTTCTGCATCATCGGAGCTGACCCCTGCCAGCTACATTCTCACCAACTCCTGTTCCAACTGGCTTCTGATTAAGTTCAGCCAATAGGAGGCCTCAGAAGAACACTGGAGAAAGGAAAAAGCCCAGGTACTCCCCTCATTCCATGTTTTAGGAGGCATTCTAGCAGCAACTTTGTCACCTCTGGGGCTCCACATCTTCTGGGAAAACTCTCCCTTAACAATTCTAATTCTGAAACTCTGGTAACACCACCTCCTCTGTCACCAGCCCTAGAGGCAGAAGTGGCTTCCTGCCTATCTAGGACTCTCCTCACTCGTTTGCCCTTTTAGTTCCATCAAACATAATCTACAGCTATTTACACACTATTTGTATTGTATTGTTCAGTCACGAAGTCTTGTCCAACTCTGCGACCCCATGAACTGCAGCACACCAGGTTCCTCTGTCCTCCACTATCTCCATGAGTTTGCTTAAATTCAATCCATTGAGTCAGTGATGCTATATAACCATCTCATCCTCTGCCACCCTCTTCTTTCCCCTTCAATCTTTCCCAGCATCAGAGTTTTTTCTAATGAGTCAGTTCTTCGCACGCAACAGGTGGCCAAACTATTGGTGCTTCAGCTTCAGCATCAGTCCTTCCAATGAATTTTCAGGACTCATTTCCTTTAGGATGGACTGGTTGGATCTCCTTGCTGTCCAAGGGACTCTCAAGAGTCTTCTCCAATACCATAGTTCAAAAGCATCAATTCTTTGGCACTCAGCCTTCTTTGTGGTCCAACTCTCACATCCATACATGACTACTGGCAAAACCATAGCTCTGACTAGACAGACCCTTGTCAGCAAAGTAATGTCTCTGCTTTTTAATATGCTGCCTAGTTTGTCATAGCTTTTCTTCCAAGGAGCAAGCTTCTTTTAATTTCATGGCTGCAGTCACCCTCTGCAGTGATTTTGGAGCCCCCAAATATAGTCTGTCACTGTTTCCACTGTTTCCCCATCCATTTGCCATGAAATAATGGGACCAGATGCCATGATCTTAGTTTTCTGAATGTTCATAGCAACCCATTTCAGTACTCTTGCTTGGAAAATCCCATGGACAGAGGAGCCTGGCGATCTATAGTCCATGGGGTTGCAAAGAATTGGCCACATCTGAGGACACAGGCATGTATTCAACCTCCTATACTAGATGATAACCGGGTTGAAGGAGCTTAGACGATGGTGTGCCAGTAATTGTGTAAAAGTGGGTTCTCTGAGGGAGAAACTCTGATTTACTGCATTTGCCAGGTTCCCTGGTGAAAATATTTTACTATGGTGAATTTAACAGGTAGATAGCACACTCCTGGGAGCCTACAATTTCCTTGGACAATGGCCCACTCCCCACTCCACTGCAGGGGTTAGAACTATGACCCATGCCTTTCTCCTGAGCTTTGATCCTCCCCTCTGTCACTTGCCTCACAGCTAGATTTTCTGACATTGTGGGGGCGACATCAAAGCTTACTTTTGCTTTCGTGTAGAGCAAGTCCATCATATCATGCTTCCTAGTCAATAATTCCATCACATTATTTTCAAATATTAACTGAAACCAGGTTTATATTCAGTCCCATGACCCCTCCAGACCTTAACTTTAGACAAAGCAAACACCACCACTGCATCTCAGACAGACTTGCTACCAAAATTTGGATCTATTTCCTTTTCCTTTTCTCTAAGATGGATGCACTCAAGCCAAGCTTTATATGAACTTAGTGGTAAAGAAAAACAAATAGCCCACTTGTAAATGCTCCGAATTTCTTTCTGAAGCACCACTGGAGAGCCAAGTTCTATAATCCCGTAGTTAACATTGTGACATCTTCTGTGAGAAATGGCTTTTTCCAGAAGGACAGAATTCTAGTCCACTAATACTTTTGGCATGTTGCTTGAGCTCCTTCAGACTCAGTTTCTCTCCTTTGCAAAATGGGGTAAATAATACTGTCTAGTCAATGGCACCATAGGAATAATTCCTAAAACAATTTTGTTTACTTTGATGTCAGGGACATCCACATTTTTTGTAATTTTCTTTCAGATTAAATTACTTCAACTAGAGGCAGGGGTTTCCCTGGTAGCTCCGCTAGTAAAGAATCTGCCTGCAATGCAGGAGACTCCAGTTTGATTCCTGGGTCAAGAAGATCCTTCGGAGGAGGGCATGGCAACCCATGCCAGTATTCTGGCCTAGAGAATCCCCATGGACAGAGGAGCCTGGCGGGCTACAGTCCATGGGGTCGCAAAGGTTTGGACATAACTGAGCGACTAACCACAGAGAGCCAGGAGCTTTAAAAAAATTCAAGAGGAAAATCAACAAAGAATGTGCACACAAATCACTGTGCTTCTTCTTGGAAAATGGTATCATTAAGCATTGTGATGCCAAAGATAAATACTTTTCATCACTAGTTTTTAAATGTGCTGGGTCTTATTTTCTTGAGGCTCCTGGATGTAAGAGGCTAAATAGATGGGAGCTGCTGGTGTCTCTGCAGAAGTGTTTATTTCCTTTTTCATGCTTCCCAACCCTAACTGGTGGCTCAGCCAGTAAAGGATCTGCCTGCAATCCAGAAGACCACTTGCAATACAGGAGATGTGGGTTCGATCCCTAGGCTGGAAAGATCCCCTGGAGAAGAAAATGATAACCCACTCCAGTATTCTTGCCTGGGAAATCCCAAGGACAGAGGAACCTGGTAGGTTCCTCTGGGATTGCAAGAGTTGGACATGACTTAGTGACTAAGCCACCAACAACAACCCTACCCAAGGTAACTTGTCATTCAGATGAAACTTCATAGAGAGGCACTCAGGAGCAGAATTCTCTGAGAGTATGGAAGTTTCTCGGGATGTCAGGAACTGTATAATGTGTATGACTGAACAATGGCATGCATCTGTGTTAGAGAAGAAGGCTGAAGTTGCAAAATATGCCCTGGAAAAGAAGACAGCGGATGTTATACCTTCACTACTTCACTGTTTTGAAACCAGAAGACACCAATCCAGTCCCTCTGGGCATTCAGAATTCTACTCACAAATTCTCCTCCCTGATTACCATCTCTGGTTCAGTTAATCAAATGTTCTAGAAACTAGCCCTTCTCCCATCCCAATTCATCAGACTTACTGGTTTTCATGTGAAAGGTATTGATTCAGAAACTCCCAATGTCTCCCTGCTAAACCATTGATTTGCATTAATCATCCTGCCCCTTCATGCATTTGACAGATCCAAGAATTCTGTTCTCTTGTGTTCTTTTCCATTTTCTTCATTGCAAGGCCCTCCTCTCTCAAATAAACCCTAACTTGGGTTTAAGACCTTCCTGGAAGATGATTCTATAGCCTCCCCTTCTAGACCTTCCCAACCCTCCCTCTCATTCAAATGAAAAAAGCACTATAGGTCCCCTTGTCCTTGTCCCCCAGCAGACCCTCATAAATCCACAGGGAAGTTGTTGTTTTTTTTTTAATTAAAGCGTCTAAATAATTAATGATCAACTCCATTTGGGCCATTGAAAACCCAAATGTCACACGGTTGAAAAGACCCAACCAAATAATTCAGTGTACCCTATAAAGCCTTAAAAAAAAAAAAAGCAGAGCCCGAGAGGCCTGCATGACTGGTTTCTGTGCTGTCTGAAAAGCTTGGTTGGGTTTTGGGGCACTTGATTGGATTCCAGGAATAATGTGCCCTGAGCACAAAGGGCTCTTTTGATGTGTCTGTGCCATAACTCCTCCCCTTCCCTCCTCACTTTACCTGGGATACACATTCTCCTTGTCTCCCAAGTTGGAAAAAATAACCCATGGAAGAGAGGAAAAAACAGCAGAGGGAAAGTTGAGGGTAGGGGTTGGGAGAAACTGCAGTCCCTAGTCTGAGTTTGGTTACTTAAGTCTGGTTATTCCAGAGGAATAGAAGAAATGAAGTTTATACAATGTCTGTGACCAGACACTGGAAAAATGTGATGAAAAGATGCCTTTTGCTTGAACTTGGTCCCTTGAGCTATGGGTAATGAGTGAGTCTCCTAGCAAAGACACAATACTTTCAGAGTCAGAAGAAATATAGATTACCAACCCTGAAAATCAGCATGGAATTACATGCCTAATTCAGGCAGAGAATCTCATAGACAGTGAGTTCAGCTTGATGATTTTTCATGGGTACTAGAATACTCAAGGGGCTTCCCAGGTGGTGCTAGTGGTAAAGAACCTACCTGCCATTGCAGGTGACATAAGAGACTCCAGTTCAATCCCTGGATGGAGAAGATCCTCTGGAGGAGGGCATGGCAACCCACTCTAGTATTCTTGCCTTGAGAATTCCAAGGACAGAGGAGCCTGGTGGGCTACAGTCCATAGGGTTGCAGAGTCGGACATGACTGAAGTGATTTAGCATGCACAGAATGTTCGAGAAAGATGAACAAAAAGCAGCAGAGTCCCCAGTGCTAGCATGCTCTGATAAAAATGACAGAGCCAGCTCAAAGTCAGTATAAGGCCTTGGCCCTGGGAGGAAAAGAGTGTGGTACTAGCCCCAACCATAGAGATGCCCAGATTGGCAGCAAAGGTCAGCAAACTGGTGGTAGAAGAGGTCTACTAGAGGTCTTTCTGGGTTAACTTGAATAGGCTGTTGGACCCTTCTAGTTTTATTTTCTTTGCCTGCAAAAAGATGAACTTCAACTACATCAACCCTGAGATTTTCTTTGAGGAATCTATCGCTATCCCCAAATTAATGTGGACATAGCAATCTGCTATGTAACAATATGCTTTTGTACGAATTCTATATTTCAATTATGTTTTATTTATATCTATGTTTATATGTACATATTGTATACATATAAATTTGTTCCATTTACTCCAACTATTTAATATTTTGATGCTATTAAATATGATACATTTTTAACTTTATTTTTAAATTATTTGCTGCTAGTATATAAAAAGCCAGTTGATTTTTGTATGCCGAATTTGAACACAGTAACTTCACCAAATCATTTCTTAATTCTAACAATTTACCTGTAGATTCTCAATTTGTCTTCTCCTCACCATCAGCTATCAATTGGTAAGATCACAGAGAAAATACTTGATATATTCATTGAGCTTTAATGAATATAGATTTCAAGCAGCAACAGCAACTCTGGCTAACTTGAATGTAAAATAGGATTTACTTTCTTTAAGGCTACAGGATAGTTCTGTGAGTCACAAGAAGAAAATGAACTACCAGGCCTCAGGAAAGGACAGAGTCCAGAAACAGCATGCATGCTTAGTCGTTCAATTTTGTCTGACTCTGTGAACCCCTGGACTGTAGCCTGCCATGCTTCTCTATCCATGAGATTTTCCAGGCAAGAATACTAGAGTGGGCAGCCATTCCCTTCTCCAGGGTATCTTCCCAACCCAGGGATCGAACCTATATCTCCTGTGTCTCCTGTTATTGGTAGGATTCTTTACCACTGAGCCATCTGGGAAGCCCTCAGCACAGCACTAGAGAACAAATCACTCCTTTTAAGATTTAAATTCCTCATAATGCAAATCTTGTTGCCCCTATTGAGATCCAACCACCGACCATACTGACTAAATGGACAGGTCCCCAATACTGCAGTTCTGGAGGAGTGGTACCCCAAAGGAAATTCACCATGGAGTTAAAAGAAGAGAGAATTGATACTGGAAAGGCAAGACAACACATGGCCACCATTCACAGTATCTAATTGAATCTTTCTGCCACTTAACCCGTTTATCAGAGCACACAGATTAGCACTTAAATTTTGATGATGACACTGGTAATGGACAAGATTGCTGTTATACAGCCCTGTTTGCTATCTAGGCATCAGAAGCACTTGGAACTGTCAATGACCCATGTTATTCATTTATACATGAAAGTGGATCCTTTACTTAGCTTGCTTCCCTGGGTTTCAGTCAACCTCCTCTCTTTTAAGATGCATTGTGCCATTGAAATAGGTTTGATTAATAACCAAATGTATGCATGTTCTATCCTGCCTTCTTCCCTCTATTTTCTGTCTCTTTCTATGGGTGGTGAAGTGTTTATTTTGCAGTGGTTACATTAGAATAAGAGACCCAGTATTTATGCTGATACAATCAGTATCTACACTAAGGTCTATCTGCTTGTTGAACTTCTGACTCTCAGCTTGCACACACTTAGTGTATAAAAGGTGCTTCTGGGATTCATAGGTGTTTTTAATCCATAAGAAAATGGATCGAGGCCATCATAATCAATTTCCTTAAGGAGAGGATTATAGTGAAAATGAAGTGAGCTTAAAGGCTCTTATCTTTGCCATCATTCATCTCCACCTTTATGTATTTCCCTCTCTGGTTTTCATTAGCATGCTGACAACTGGAGCTCCAGGCATTTTCATCTACACTCCAACTACTGCCCTGATTTCAGTTCCAAGTTATGAAACCTAATCTGAACCTTAGAAGGGAAGTTACAAGTTATAACTTTAAATTTCAGTTTACAGAGTTCCCCAGGATGATTCCAGGAATTGAGCTGGGAGAGGTCCTGGGAATCAGAAACCAAACTACTGCCTCCTTCCTCCCCTAAAAAGACCTGAAGACATCAGAAACAAAACTCATAAAATACCATTTTCACAACATCTTAACTAAGAAGAATTGCAAGAGAGCATCTCATCCATCCCCCTCCCAGTAACTGCTCCTAACTAATCCCAGACAAAAGTAGGTGTCTCTTATTCAAAATCACTTGAAGGACATTTCACAATGCCCCCTGGTCACCTGTTTCAAAATAAAAGAACTAGGTGCCAGGAAAATCTTCCTCATACTCAAACACTCATTTTTTTTCTTCAATTCAGACCATTTGGATAATTAAAGTATAAAATTTCAGAACTGGAAGGTACTTTAAATACCATCTAGTCTAGAGGTTACAACTGGTGACCCAAGGATTGAGACATATTTTACTAGGGTCACAGAAAGTTTAATTTTTGAATTTTTGAATTAGTTGACCATGCTTAGATATTGAGATATTTCTTTTTTAAAAATCATAGAGCTATATCTCTAGAAAAAAAGATCAGAAGGTCTGGAAGCACCATGATCCTCATTCCCATGGCAACATCCAGAATTGGGCACTCCTCTTTACACTGTGGTAGTAGGAGAAAATCAATTCTAGTACATCAAAAATCCAACCAGGCCTCCTCATTTTCTCTAAGATACTAGCCCCTATAGACATTTCAGTTTGTGATCCCTGCTTTTTGCTGCCACGAAAACTGAGAGTCAGAAACATGTGTCAACTGGGTTCATCAGTTGAGTTCTTCATGTAACAAGAACTAGAACCCAGGACTCACCCCTCTTGCTCCAATGCTCCTCTCCTGTAGGTCACTTTTTTCAGGATGTAGCCATGTTGATCTGAAGCAGCGGAAGAAAAATAATTATAGGAACTGAGGAATGGACATAATAAAAGACAAAAACTACAATATTCATTTTTATTGTCACTATAGTCCTTGGGTCAGCTCAGCAGTATGCTGATAGAGATGTGCCCTATGACCACTAAGGAAGATACCCAGCTGACCCAAGGACTATAGTCCCAGGGAATAGCAGAGGAAAGATTCAGTGGGAAAACTCAGAAGATCCAGGCTCATTTTTATGTTGAAGAGTGTGTGTGTGTGTGTGTGTGTGTGTGTGTGTGTGTGTGTCTAAGGGATGATTCTCAGTGTTTTTAATGCAGAAAAAAAAAAAAAGAAAGGAAGAAAAGTAAAAGAATGGTGGTATGCCCATTTTCAGCTCAAACATAGTTTGTAAAAGACAAAGAGAGGACTTACAGAGATTATAATATTGTGGGGAGGGTTGTCTATCAAGAATATAAAAAACAATGATTCCAATCTAAGTGTATGTTTATAAGAGGCTGTTAAACTTGGAGGTCAATTCAGCAAATGTAGAAGTTGAATAGTATATCGCTCAAGAGATTTCCTGAATTAGTTTTTTTGGTACTAGGTAGATACAATATAAAACAGTCTTTTAAGCCTTTGAAGAGGGAGTGATCACTGGGAAGAGTAAGAATTTTGTGTTAACACTCTTCTGCAACATGGAAGAAAAAACTAGGTTAAACATTAAGGCAACATAGGGAGCCCCAAAGTACCTGTTCATTACAGTCAGTTCAGGCTCTGAATAGGTTAGTTATCACCTGGTCAAAACAGCTGAAGAATTAAGTGCATCATAGCAGTCACCAGCTGGTTTAGTCAAGTATCAATTTGTCCTTTGAAGCAGTTTCTGGCTGCTGCTGTGAATGTGGCTCAACATGGAGAAACATGGCCAAAAGAGACTTTCAGATTTTCTTGTTGTAGCTCTTCAATCATAACCAAGAAGGGCTGGAGCCCTTTATCCCAAGAGCAAAGACATGACTTTGAGATATTTGAGTTTGAAGACATCTAAATCCCCCTATTTCCACTGAATCATTCATAATTGGCATTCATGTGGAGAATAGCTTTTGCTAGTTGGGGAAAGACTAGTCAAAAGCTCTTTCTCAAGGTGAACTGATTTTTAATAAGCTTGATGTTCTTTGTGGGTTACAAAACTGATTAACATCCATTGCCTTCCAGAGCTCACCAACTAAAGAGACTGCATTTACCAGTTGACCAGTTTCCCTCCCTCCCTTAACTTCTTTCTTAAGAAAATAGGAAATAAAAGAGCATTCTGGAATGCCAATTCAGTGCCTGGTGGTCTTAACAAAATCATACACAGTTGACTTGTCCTGTCTTTTGGTATCAGTTGAATGCTAGACATACTTCTTGAATGAAAAATGTCTTTCCTCTAATGATGAAGAGTTCTCTAATGAAACAAGAGGAAAGTCATATTAAGAAATGCAATATAAAATCAGTGGATAAAAGGTGCTGAGATAATTGATTATTAATATACAAAAACCTTTGAATCCATATAGCTTCCCTTAAACAAAATTGCTTTTAATGCTGATTAAATATATAGACAAGAAAAACAAAAATCAAAGCCTTTCACAAGAAGGTATGGCATATTTAAAATCAGTAATAGGAAAGAATTTTTTGAATCCATGATATACATAAAAAATATTTTTAAGCAACTACTTTAAAGAGGCTTGGTAAATTTACCTATATTAAAATTAATACAAAACATATATTTATTTTAAATACACTAAAAAGTGAAAGAGTAGCAATAGACTGGAAGAAGATGTTTGCAAACATATAGCTAACAAAATATTAACATCCAAAACATATAAAAAATTCCATAAATCAATAGGCAAAAGAAAAGCAACCATAAAAAGATCTAAAATCCATGCTATTAGACTCTCTAAAGGAAAGGAGACAGTGATTAGGGCAAAAGAAATATTTGAAGAAATAATGGCCAAAATATTCCCAAATTTGGTGAAAGAAAAAAAAACAGCTCAGCAAACATCAATCATAAATTTGGCAAATTCAAATAAAGTTCTACCTACACACATTGAAATCAAACTGCTGAAAACTATGAATAAAGAACAAATCTTGAAAGTAGTTAGAGATAAATGACACATCACATACAGGAGAATAATGATTCAAATGACAAGGGGTTTCTTATCGAGAACCATGAATATGAGAACATAGTATAATAATATCCTTTAAAGTGCTGAAAGGGGCTTAAAAAAAAAAAGCTACCAATCCAGAATTTTATATACAACCAAATATTCTTTAGAAATGAAGGTAAAATAAATATATTTCCAAGTAAAGAAAATCTAAAAGAATCACTGCTAACAGTCCTGCAGAACAAAACAATACTGAAAGCAGTTCCTCAGGCTGCAAGAACATGGTACTCGAGTTAAAACTGCATCTTCAGGAAAGGACAGAGCATCAAAAATGGTAAACGTAACTATCTGGTGTATAATTCATGGTTCAACCTGAAAAGTTTATAGACAGAGAGATAGGGATGGACACAGACATGGAGATGGAGATAGATAAGGAGAGAAAGAGAGAAAGAGGAGGGAGGAGAGAGAGAAAGGGTTACTGGAAAGAACTGGTTTATACAATTACAGGATCTGGCAAGGGCAGATTATCAAGAAGGATAGATAATGAGTAAGTTAGAACCTTGCAGATTTGGAGTCTCTACATTCAGGGAAAGCCTAAGCCCTGTTTTAAAGGTCTAACCCAGGATAATATTCTTTTGATTAAAGTCAACTGGTAATAACTGAGGACTTCAGTTATATCTACAAATTTTCTTCATAGCAGTGGCTATATCCATATTTGACTAAATAGCTGGAAATGTAGTTCATCCTACCCAAGTTGGCACACCAAAAAGCCACCACATCTGGATAAATCAGTTCAGTTCAGTTCAGCCTCTCAGTCATGTCCAACTCTTTGCATCCCCATGGACTGCAGCATGATGCCAGGCTTCCCTGTCCATCACAAACTCCCGAAGCTTGCTCAAACTCATGTCCATCAAGTCATTAATGCCATCCAACCATCACATCCTCTGCCATCCCCTTCTCCTCCCACCTTCAATCTTTTCCAGCATCAAGATCTTTTCAATGAGTCAGTTCTTCGCATCAGGTGGCCAGAGTATTGAAGTTTCAGCTTCAGCATCAGTCCTGAATGAATAGGAAATCAGGACTGATTTCCTTGAGGATTGACTGGTTTGATCTCCCAGATATCCAAGTGACTCTCAAAGTCTTCTTCAACACCACAGTTCAAAAGCATCAATTCTTCGGTGCTCAGCCTTCTTTATAGTCCAACTCTCACATCCATACATGACTACTGGAAAAACCATAGCTTTGACTAGAATGGACCATCGTCAGCAAAGTAATGTCTCTGCTTTTTAATATGCTGCCTATGTTGGTCATAGCTTTTCTTCCAAGGAGCAAGTGTCTTTTAATTTCATGGCTGCAGTCACCATCTACAGTGATTTTGGAGCCCAAGAAAATAAAGTCTCTCACTGTTTCCATTGTTTCCCCATTTATTTGCCATGAAGTGATGGATCCAGATGTCATGATCTGAATGTTGAGTTTTAAGCCAACTTTTTCACTCTCCTCTTTCACTTACATCAAGAGAGTCTTTAGTTCTTCTTTGCTTTCTGCCATAAGGGTGGTATCATCTGTGTATCTGAGGTGAGCCACCAATATGTACTCTGTATCTATAAGAATAAAGAATAAATAAAAATAATTTCTTTTCTCTTAAGCTTTTTAAAATATATATAATTGCTTAAACTACAAATTTTTATATTGGTGGAATTTTCAATGTCTGTAAACATGTGACAACTGTATCACAAAGCATAGTGGGCATGCAATAAAGGGAACCATAAGATTGTCCCTTTATCCTTACAGATACAGAGTACATATCAGTGGCTACCAAACATAGAGGATGGGTGGGCAAAATGAGTAAAGGAAGTAAAAAAGTACAAATATTCAGTTATAAAATAAATAAGTCATGGATACATACATAAAGAAAAAACAAAGCAGGAAAGGATAACAGAACAGCAAAAAACAAACAGCAATATAATGAACTAGTAGACCTAAATTCAACTATGTCACTAATTACATTGTGTTAACGGTCTAAGCATTAAAAGGGAGAGATTGCCAGAATAGATTTTTAAAAAGTAAGACTCACATGTACTGCCCCCAAGAGATGCACCTTAAATATAACGATATGTATAGTTTGAAAGTAAATGGATGGAAAAACTATAACCTGCAAAGAGTAAGCATAAGAAGATGGGAGTGACTATATTAGCCTCAATTTAAAAAGCAGAGCTCAGGACAAAGAATATAGACAGGGGTAATTTTTAGAAGGGACAATTCACCAGGAGGACAATAATTATAAATGTGTTTGCACCTAATAAGAGAAGCACATGAATCAATACTTGACAGAAATAAAGAAGAGAAAAAAGGACAATTTCACAATCAGAGTAAGTTTTAACACCTTTCTGTCATCCATGAAAGAACAACCAGAATATCTAAACATTACTACTTATCTTCCTGATCTAATAGATATTTTCTGAATTCTATCCAAATACACGTTCTTTTTAAGCACACGAAGAACATTCATCAGGATAGACTACATACTGTGCTATAAAACAAATGTCAGTAAGTTCAGAGAACTGAAATCATGTAGAGTGTGACCTATGATCACAGGAGAATTCATATAATGTGTCTAGAAAAATCCAATTATTCAGAAGTTGAATGACATACTCTAAATAATTTATGGGTCAAAGACAAAAATCATGAAGGAAATTAGAAAATATTTTGAACTGAATGAAAAAGAAAATACAAGATGAAAAGTTGTAAGATAGGGCTAAAGTAGGGCTTAGAGGAAAACATAGCTTTAAATGCAAAAGAATAAAGGTATAAAAGCAATGGCCTACTTTACTTTAATAAGTTCTAAAAAGAAGAGTGAAGTAAGCCCATAGTAGAAAAATGGAATAAATATGAGAATAGAAATCAGTGAAATTGAAAATAGTTTACAGAGAAATCAACAAAGCTGAAAACTGGTTCTTTAGGGAAAAAAATTACAAACTCCTAAACTCATCCCAAAAAAATGGGAAGGGGAGGGAGTAGGGGAGAGAAGGAGAGAGAAGGAGAATACAATGTCCCCGATATTGGGAATAAAAAATGATTTATCGCCACAAACCCTACAGACTTTGAAAGGATAAGTGAATTTTGGAACACTTTTGTGTCATCATAGTTTATGACTTAGGTGAAATAAATGATTTGTTGAAAATAGAACATTAAAGTTGGTACAGAAACAGAAATGAAGAATTGCCATATTTGAAATAAATTGATGAATTATCAAAAACACTCCAAAAGAAAAGCAATCAAGTGGCAAAACACAGGAACAGACAATTCACAAAAGAAAAAAATCTAAACTGTTCCTAATCCTATGAAAATATGCTTGATCATAGGAAAGTGTGAGTTAAAATCACATGAGGAAACACTCCAAATTTATCAAATAGGCAAAAGTTAAAATCCTAATGACAACAAATATTGGTGAGAAAACAAGAAAAATGAGAAATTTTGATAAACTTCTGATGGCTACACAAATTGGTACAAACACTTTAGAGGCAACTTGACAGCACCTAGTAAAGCTGACAAAGCACATATCCAATAATTTGGCAACTCCACTTGTAGGTATACCTTTAGGGAGATGCAGATGTGTTCACAGAATATGTGTACAAGGATGTTCATGCAAGTTTCATTTGTAGCAGAAAACACTGGAAAAGCAAGCTAAATGTCCATCAATAAGAGAATAGATAAAAAATACATCTTGATATATGTATGAAAATTTAAACAGCAGTTAATAGGAAAGAACTAGAGATATATGTTTGATGCAAATACATATCAAAAAGTTATAGAAACCAAGCAGCAGAAAGATACACAAATGAGGCCTTTTATTTAACATGTAATACATGAAAATACTCCTTGGAAGGAAAGTTATGACCAACCTAGACAGCATATTAAAAAGCAGAGACATTACTTTGCCAACAAGGGTTCATCTAATCAAGGCTATGGTTTTTCCAGTGGTCATGTATGGATGTGAGAGATGGACTGTGAAGAAAGCTGAGCACCAAAAAATTGATGCTTTTGAACTGTGGTGTTGGAGAAGACTCTTGAGAGTCCCTTGGACTGCAAGGAGATCCAACCAGTCCATCCTAAAGGAGATCAGTCCTGTGTGTTCATTGGAAGGACTGATGCTGAAGCTGAAAATCCAATACTTTGGCCACCTCATGCGAAGAGTTGACTCATTGGAAAAGACACTGATGCTGGGAGGGATTGAGGGCAGGAGGAGAAGGGGAAGACAGAGGATGAGATGGCTGGATGGCATCAGCGACTCAATGGACATGAGTTTGAGTAAACTTCAGTGGTTGGTGATGGACAGGGAGGCCTGGCATGCTGCGATTCATGGGGTCGCAAAGAGTCAGATACGACTGAGCGACTGCACTGAACTGACTGATATGAAAATAATGCTACATAACTTGAGGGATACAGAGTGGATATAAAAAGACAGAGATGGGAATGATAAAGACCAAAATCTAATTTTTGTCTCAACTGAGAAAGGAGGATGGGATCAGAGATTCAAGCATATTTGTCACGCTTCCCTTTTAGGCTGATTAGTGCATGTAAGGGTATTCACTCTAATAGGCATTGCACCTTTTTGTATGTCTGAAATATAGTGTAATTTTAAAAATTAGAAAGGAACTGGAGCCCCAAATATGGCTGCTTGGCAAAAGATGGAGTTTTCAGTTGTAATGAGGGAACAGACGCCCTTGCTGAATGCCCTCAACTGTTATGACTTCTGGAGGGGCGGGCCGTGATTACAGCTGTGATTAGGTGACTCACCATAATTATGTTTTGTTGAAATTGAATTTATTGAAGCATGAATCATTCTGTCCAAGTCCTACCTAATTGCTCCAACACTGTGGATGGGAAGGATGGCGGAGGAGTTTTCCGTGGAGGTCACCGCAGATGACTGTGCGCGCGTGTGCATGTGCATGCGGGGGCATGCCCGCGCACACGCGTGCCGTGCTCGCCCTGCACAGAGCCAGCTGCGTGGCTTCCTTCTCTGTGATGATGAGATGTTGGCAGGGAATGTTTACAGGTTTAACTGTGTTTTATTCTGCCTTCCACCCCCCTACTCAAATTTGTGAGCAATTCACTACTTGGCTATTTGGCACCCTGGGAGACAGGGTTCTCTGAGCCTCAGACTGGCCTCCCTCTGGGTGTTGTCTGGTTCCTCAAAGCTGCTGAGTGGCAGATTTTACCCATGTTCTCCCCGCTCAGCCCCCTCACTGCTCAGTGGTATCTGAGGGACGCCCTGGGAGCTGTGCGACGGCTGTCGAGCTGGAATTTGAATCCACATGAGTGCTCTGAGGGAGTGAACAGCAAGCCCAGAGCGTGGCAGAACCCCCGGAACCCCTCTCTCTGCACCACACTTACACGGGACCCTGGGGGATGGAGAATACTTGGGCTCTCACACGCTGTGAGTCACCCACAGGCTCATGCCAGCGAAGAGCTGAGCGCCTTTCTCCTGACTCTTCCAACGGTGAAGTCGGGAGACCTCAAGTCATCCGGTGGGTGTTCATCTTTGTGTCATATTCATGGAACAAATGAAATGGGGGTTTGCCTGTAGCAGACTGAGTGTAGGCTAGACATGAGTGAGAACAAACCCATGAGCATTTTTTCTGTTCGCAGAGGCAATTGTGCGTAACAAGGACAGTAATGAGAGCAAACACTTGTATACCACTCGGTAGGAACCAGGCACTGTCCTAATGACATTTTGGTTCATTTGTTTTTGACAACTTTGTTGTGTGGATGTCTTTACCAGCACCATTTTGACAAGGAGGAAACTGAGGCATGGGAAAGTAAACTAACCTGCTCACACTCACTTAGCTAATAAATGAGGGAAACCAAACTAACTCGAACTGTCTAGTTCCAGACTTCCTTCTCGTAACCACCCCTCTGCATGCCTTGAATATGGCAGGCATTATGCCGGGTGCTTTATGAAGTCACCAGACTTACTCCTCAAAACAATTCCCATTTGACCAATTTGAGGAAACTAAGGCTGAAAGAGACAAAGTAATTTCCAAAGATTATACAAATAAGAAGTTATATAATTAAGATCTGAAGCTTTTGGTTCCAATGACCTGCCCAGTGCTGAAGCAGAAGAGAAATGCACAACACAGGATGGTCATGAGCAACAGTCCATGGTCCAGAAAGCTGGATTCTATCCACCTGCCCATTTGCAGGTGCTGCAGGCATGCTTCTGGGCTCCCTCCTCCTCCTCTGATTCAGACTTGGATGTGATCATGGCAGTCTCTTTCCAATTACTGCATCTTCTCCTGCAACCATCTCCTCTGTGCCATTATTAAACACAGTATCACGATGGTGTGATCACTCACCTAGAGCCAGACATCCTGGAATGTGAAGTCAAGTGGGCCTTAGGAAGCATCACTATGAACAAAGCTAGTGGAGGTGATGGAATTCCAATTGAGCTATTTCAAATCCTGAAAGATGATGCTGTGAAAGTGCTGCACTCAATATGCCAGCAAATTTGGAAAACTCAGCAGTGGCCACAGGACTGGAAAAGGTCAGTTTTCATTCCAATCCCAAAGAAAGGCAATCCCAAAGAATGCTCAAACTACCGCACAATTGCCCTCATCTCACATGCTAGTAAAGTAATGCTCAAAATTCTCCAAGCCAGGCTTCAGCAATACATGAACCATGAACTTCCAGATGTTCAAGCTGGTTTTAGAAAAGGCAGAAGAACCAGAGGTCAAATTTCCAACATCCAATGGATCATCAAAAAAGCAAGAAATTTCCAGAAAAACATTTTTATTGACTATGCCAAAGCCTTCGACTGTGTGGATCACAATAAACTGTGGAAAATTCTGAAAGAGATGGGAACACCAGACCACCTGACCTGCCTCTTGAGAAACCTGTTTGAATATCAGGAAGCAACAGTTAGAACTGGACATGGAACAACAGACTGGTTCCAAATAGGAAAAGGAGTACGTCAAGGCTGTATATTGTCACCCTGCTTATTTAACTTATATGCAGAGTACATCATGAGAAATTCTGAGCTGGAGGAAGCACAAGCTGGAATCAAGATTGCCGGGAGAAATATCAATAACCTCAGATATGAGGATGACATGACCCTTGTGGCAGAAAGTGAAGAAGAACTAAAGAGCCTCTTGATGAAAGTGAAAGAGGAGAGTGAAACAGTTGGTTTAAAGCTCAACATTCAGAAAATTAAGATCATGGCATCCTGTCCCATCACTTCATGGCAACTAGATGGGGCAACAGTGGAAACAGTGAGAGACTTTATTTTTCTGGGCTCCAAAATCACTGCAGATGGTGATTGCAGCCATGAAATTAAAAGACACTTACTCCTTGGAAAGAAAGTTATGACCAACCTAGACAGCATATTAAAAAGCAGAGACATTATTTTGCCAACAAAGGTCCATCTGTCAAAGCTATGGTTTTTCCAGTAGTCATGTATGGATGTGAGAGTTGGACTATAAAGAAAGCTGAGCACAGAAGAACTGATGTTTTTGAACTGTGGTGTTGGAGAAGACTCTTGAGAGTCCCTTCGACTGCAAGGAGATCCAACCAGCCCATCCTAAAGGAGATCAGTCCTGTGTGTTCATTGGAAGGACTGATGCTGAAGCTGAAACTCCAATACTTTGGCCACCTCATTCAAAGAGCTGACTCATTGGAAAAGACCCTGATGCTGGGAAAGATTGAGGGCAGGAGGAGAAGGGGAATACAGCGGATGAGATGGTTGGATGGCATCACCAACTCGATGGACGTGGGTTTGGGTGGACTCCGGGAGTTGGTGATGGACAGGGAGGCCTGGCGTGCTGCAGTTCATGGGATAACAGAGTCAGACACAACTGAGCGACTGAACTAAACTGAACTGAATAAAAATACTAGCATTTTTAAAATCCATTGGATTATTTTTCTTCTTTAGCTTCTACTCACTAGAATCAATCATTAAAGAGTAAGCACTTCAGGGAGAAACTAATGTTTAAAACCCATGTTGACAAACTTTTGAGTGAATTGACTGAGTGGTCAGTGGCAATCAGGAACACCATGTTTAAGCTCACAGTGAGCATTTGGAGAATCAAATAGGCAGTAATGTTACTTAATAGAGAAATGGAGAAATGTGAATCAAAACTACAATGGGTTATCACTTTGCACCAGTCAGAATGTCCATCATCAAAATATCTACAAATAATAAATGCTGGAGAGGGTATGGAGGAAAGAGAACCCTCCTATATTGTTGGTAGGAATTTAAATTAGTATGACTTCTATGGGGAACAGTATGGAGGTTCCTTAAAAATCTAAAAATAGAGTTAAGATGTGATCCAGAAATCCCTTTCTTTAACATACATCTGGAAAAGATGAAAACTCTATTTGTAAAAATACATATACCTCAGTGTTCATAGCAGCACTATATCCAGTAGCCGAAACATGGAAGCAATCTAAATTTCCATTGGCAGACGAATGGATCAAGATGTGGTACATATATGGAAAAGACACTGATGCTGGGAGGGATTGTGGGCAGGAGGAGAAGGGTACGACAGATGGCTGGATGGCATCATCGACTCGATGGACATGAGTTTGAGTAAACTCCAGGAGTTGGTGATGTCCAAGGAGGCCTGGCGTGCTGTGATTCATGGGGTCACAAAGAGTCGGACATGACTGAGTGACTAAACTGACTGACTGACTGACATATATACAATGAAATGTTGCTCAACCATAAAAAAGAGAATGAATGAATGCCATTTGCAGCAATATGGATGGAGATTATCATACTGAGTAAGTCAGAAAGAGACAAATATTATGTGGCATCACTTATATATGGAATCTTAAAAAATGATACAAATTAACTTATTTACAAAACCAAAATAGGCTGATAGATTTAGAAAATAAACGTATGGTTACCAAAGGGGGAAAAGAGGAGGAATAAATTAGGAATTTGGGATTAATAGACACATACTACTATATATAAAATAGAGAAACAGCAAGGTTCTACTGTTTAGCATAAGGAACTATAAAATATAAAACATCTTGTAATAACCTATAATGAAAAAGAGTCTGAAAAAGAATATATTTATGCAGATACATTTATATATAATAAAGATATATTTATATATAATCATACGACAGAGGACGAGATGGTTGAATGCATCACCGACTCAATGGACATGGGTTTGGGTGAAATCTGGGAGTTGGTGATGGACAGGGAGGCCTGGCGTGCTGTGGTTCATGGGTCGCAAAGAGTTGGACACGACTGAGTGACTGAACTGAAGTGACTGATATAAACATATAGCCACTGAGGTGTGAGTTCTCCTGGCCTCAAAACTAAAAGAACTGAGTAGTATCTTGAGCCCTGGCCACTGTGGCATTCATGTCTGCAAGAATCTTGTGAGTTGCTACTCATCCACCAGCTTTGAGTCTGAGGCAACAAACGAGGATGGGAAGGACAACAGCACAGACTTGCTCCTAGGATAACTAGGCAGTGAGTTGGGGAATCCCAACTCTGATCTCACCACCATTCCTTGCTGCCTGTTTGATTTTTTTTTAATTTATTTTATTTTCTTTCTTAAAGATTTTTTCATTTCTTAAAAAAGAAGTATAATTGCTTTATAATGTTTCAGGTATACAGCAAAGTGATTTAATTTTATAAATATATATGTATTTATTTATATATATTCTTTTTCAGATTCTTTTTCATTACAGGTTACTATAAGGTGGTTCAGACAGTAAAGAATCTGCCTATAATGCAGGAGACCCAGGTTCAGTTCCAGAGTTGGGAAGATCCCCTGCAGAAGGGAGTGGCTACTCACTCCATTATTCTTGCCTGGAGAATTCTGTGGACAGAGGAGCCTGGCTGCTACAGTCCATGGAGTTACAAAAAGTCAGACACGCCTGAGCAACTAACACACACACACTGGACAGTATCAGAACAAGTAATAAAACTCAAAAACAAGGTCCCAGGAGAATCAATAGCCCTAAACAGCTAAGGAAGGGACAGACAACCTCTGGCTTCTCTGTCCTTTAAAGGCCCATTCTCCTTTAGTAGCACCATGGAAATGTCCTTCCCATGAAACAGTGGAAGAGATGTGTGGTAGAGAAACACTAAGTGTGCAGTCATAAACTCTACATTCCAGGTCCAGCTCTGATACTCACAACCTGTTTTACCTTGGACAAGACACGTCTGTTCAAACCTCAGCTTCCTCAACTGTCAGTTGAAAAAAAAATCATCAAACCTTTTTCACACTTTCAAATGCTACCTTTGAAAGTATGGGGCATAACCTCTGGTCCTAGCACACGTTCTCCAAGCTTTGAAGCCTCATGAATGCTTTGTCATTGCACTTGACTGGAGGAGAACTTAGGGTCTGTAAGAAATTTAGTTTGCTTTTCCACCCAGTGGATCATCAAGTGCTTGCCTTTTTTCTTAATTCACAACACTTTACAATTGTGTCTCTCTTCCTGTTACCTTTGCTTTTTTCCAACCTCTTAGTTTGGTATCATTCTCAGATGTAACAAATTTATTATCATGTTTACTATCCAGAATGTAGGGATGGTTTAACAATCATTTTCCATCTCTGAGTTTTCTGGAAGCTCACTTATAACACCCCAGCTTTGACCTCTCCCAAGTAGACCCCTGTTCATTGTAAAGCAAGATGTGCAGTCAACTGTGCATCCATTGATACACCTACCTAAGACCAGAGTCTTCACTTTCTCATACTATTTATTGGTCAAAATGCCTGCTGTCCTGGTGATCACTTCAAAGTTATTTCATCCTAACCTCCCTTATTACTCTTTCCTATTTTTCTTCTCCTTTCTCTGATGGTCTTCAATTTCTCCAGCTTCTCTTCTAAAATTAACTTCATGTATTAATCAAGCATCACTCAGGTTCAGTACATTTCTATAACCATTTCCATAACTGGAACAGTGGTAACCTCACTCATTTTTCCTTATTTGGAGAGATATTTGGAAATAAAGTGCCATCTCATCAAGGAACTCAATCAGATCTTATTTGAGTAGTCATTTTAAAGTGATGACTAAGTCTTAGGCCTGAATATGCATACAGAAGAATCATCACTCTATATATGTAAGAGATTTATACCAGACCACCTGACCTGCCTCCTGAGAAATCTGTATGCAGGTTAAGAAGAAACAGTTAGAACTGGACATTGAACAACAGACTGGCTGCAAATCAGGAAAGGACTACATCCAGACTGTATATTTTCACCCTGCTTATTTAACTTACATGCAGAGTATATAATGAGGAACGCTGGACTGGATGAAGCATGGCTGGAATCAAGATTGCCAGGAGAAATATCAATAACCTCAGATATGAGGATGACACGACCCTTATGGCAGAAAGTGAAGAAGAACTAGAGCCTCTTGATGAAAGTGAAAGAGGAGAGTTAAAAAGTTGCTCAAAATTCAACATTCAGAAAACTCAGATCATGGCATCCAGTCCCATCACTTCATGGCAACTAGATGGGGAAACAGCGGGAACAGTGACAAACTTATTTTGGGGGGCTCCAAAATCACTGCAGATGGTGACTGCAGCCATGAAATTAAAAGACGCTTGCTTCTTGGAGGAAAAGCTATGACCAACCTAGACAGCATATTAAAAAGCAGAGACATTACTTTGCCAACAAAGGTCTGTCTAGTCAAAGCTATAGTTTTTCCAGTGGTCATGTATGGTTGTGAGAGTTGGACTATAAAGAAAGCTGAGCACTGAAGAATTGATGCTTTTGAACTGTGGTGTTGGAGAAGATTCTTGAGAGTCCCTTCGACTGCAAGGAGATCGAACCAGTCCATCCTAAAGGAGATCAGTGCTGGGTGTTCATTGGAAGGACTGATGTTGAAGCTGAAACTCCAATACTTTGGCCACCTGATGGGAAGAATTGACTCATTTTAAAAACCCTGATGCTGGGATTGAAGGTGGGAGGAGAAGGAGACAATAGAGGACGAGATGGTTGGATGGCATCCCTGACTCAATGGACATAAGTTGAGTAAACTCCTGGAGTTGATGATGGACAGGGAGGCCTGGCATGCTGTAGTCCATGGCGTCTCAAAGAGTTGGACATGACTGAGTGACTGAACTGAACTGAACTGATGGATTTGGTGAAGGGGAGCAGTGAAGGCCCAATATGAATATTTTATCATTGTTATTAAAATTAAAGAAAGAAGCATAGTTCCATGTTTTGGTGAATGGTTAAAAATATAGGCTATCCCAAGGAACAGAGAGGAATAAAAATTCAGGGGATGTAAGAAGTTAGGAATGAAAGTGACCATGAAATTTTAACTTGCTGTTCTCTCAAAACATCCCACCCTCTCCTTCTCCCACAGAGTCCAAAAGTCTGTTCTGTACATCTGTGTCTCTTTTTCTGTTTTGCATATAGGGTTATCATTACCATCTTTCTAAATTCCATATATATACGTTAGTATACTGTATTGGTCTTTATCTTTCTGGCTTACTTCACTCTGTATAATGGACTCCAGTTTCATCCATCTCATTAGAACTGGTTCAAATGAATTCTTTTTAATGGCTGAGTAATATTCCATGGTGTATATGTACCACAGCTTCCTTATCCATTCGTCTGCTGATGGGCATCTAGGTTGCTTCCATGTCCTGGCTATTATAAATAGTGCTGCATCGAAACATGTATATTATCTAGGGTGAAACAGATCACTAGTCCAGGCTGGATGCATGAGACAAGTGCTCAGGCCTGGTGCACTGGGAAGATCCAGAGGAATCGGGTGCAGAGGGATGTGGGAGGGGGGATCGGGATGGGGAATACATGTAAATCCATGGCTGATTCATGTCAGTGTATGACAAAAACCACTACAATATTGTAAAGTAATTAGCCTCCAACTAATAAAAATAAATGAAAAAATAAAATAAAAATGAGCAGAAAAAAAAATAAACTAAAAAAATTTTTTTTAATTTTTTTAACTTGCTAGGATTTTCTCTGTAAAATCCTAGCCATAACAAGGAAGTTGCACTTTTCTTAGAAAGTAGAATAGGGATTTAGGACAGCATCATCTATTTATATGATTTAAATTCCAACAGTTTTTAAGCTAGCACCAGAGTGCAGACAACTCCAAAATAAATATTCACTGCTCATCTTGTCTTCAAGGCACCACTTTTGTCTATCATCACCTCATCTCCTTTCTTCATCTCTAGCAATGACACCTCAGTCCACCCAACAGCAGACTTAAACTTGGAAACATCTTCTCTGTCCTTCACCTCCCACCCCATTTCCTCTTTATATCTAAACTGTGGCAACACCGCAGTGGGTGGCCAGGCAGGATCACAGTAGATTCAGATGTGATCATTGTGATGTTGCAATATACCAAGTTTAACCTAGGAAAATCCAATCCACCTGTAAAAAGGGACAATAAATTCCTATCCTTACTTTTCATCATGTAAATTGGCCAAAACAAACTAGATTGGTGGAACCATTTGTCCCAATCTGGTTGCCATAGGGCATGTAGAGTTAACATCATCCTCAGGTCTTATCTTCTCCCTTCTCTCCATGTCTTTACCACCAGATACCTCGATTAGCCTCCAACTTATATGTATGTATCTCCCTCTTGCTCTAACCACTATAATTAAACTGATTTAGATTCAGAGCCAGAGAAATTGAGCCATGTTTTCACCATTTGTTGGTCTTACCAGATCAACAAATAATTTTTCATATGCTTACCACATGTAAACAGGAGACAAAGGAAGTGGTTTTGATCTAAATATTTGAGACATGGTTTTTGGTAAATATGAACTCTCTTCACTTTATGACAGCATATATTTGAAGAGACATTGAAATGAGGGAGATGGTTTGGGGAAGTTTTGTATCATATTTTGGGGAAAAGAGTGTCAAAACTCTACCAACTAGGCCATCTGGAAATTTAGAGTTATCTGTACTAGAGACTAGAAGACCTATTAATAAAATTCACATTCCAGAAGATGGGCAGTGGTTTCTGGGTACCTATCAGCGTGTGTCTCTATAGAGAATCACTGAGATAGAGGGGGATTGGGCAGCTGGCTGGATTTATTGAGACATCTTGAACTATTTTTTGAATGTTTGGGGCTTGACGAATAATGCATCATGCCCTCAAGCACCTTTTCCCTTCATTTAAAACCCATGTGTATTGAAGAGGAAATCTAATCCTTATGCTCCTGATTCACTTATACTTAACCCATTAAAATCCAGCTTGATGGGAACCATTGGATGCCCATGAGCCTTCTGAAACTTGTGCAATAAACTGCTTGGAGCTGCCTTTTATTTGATTCTCAGAAACCACAATGAGGAACTATTTTTGGTGGCTTTAGTTGGGGGAGCAATATAGGATTTCGATTTTGCCCTCAGATTTTTCCACAGCAAATAAATTCTAACTTTGGTCAGACACATTGCCACACCTTGCATTTATTTAATTTTTGCCAATCATCTGAGATCCAAGGACTACCATTTTTGAAAAGTCAACAGATACGAACTGAGAGCCTATTCCAGCTGTGTGCTGAGCCCTGTGTGGGTCTCTGGCATTGGGTCCCAACGTCCTTCCCAGTGGCTACCTTCCCCCTACTCTGGGTCTCTGAGTGGCTCTCTTGCCCTCTGCTATAGGAGGGGGAAATGTATAGGAGACACTGTTAATTTGTAAAGAGTAGTGGAGAATGATGAAAAAGAGAATAATATCAGGAAATATAATCCTATAGAGGTAAACAGAACATGATAACCTATACACTAATGACAAAAATTATGGAGACATCTGCAAATATGACAAAATTTCGTACAACCCATATGTTCACCCAGAATTTTGTCTTTAGACTACTTCAAGCTGAATGTGATCACTTTCAACCAACTCAATTATCTACATCAGTCAGTAGTAGATGAAAGAACAATCATAACTAGTATGCAAGCCATCATTATCCAAATTTGTTTTTTTATTGCTCCATAACAAACTCAGGTAAATACAAACACACAGTCCCTTCTTTGCCTGGGCCTGAATCTCACCAACATGTGAGATACAGAGAATCATTTATTTCTATCCCACCTGTCCCTGTTTTCTTGCCAACCGGATACATGGTAGGAGAAGAAGCTAGGTGGTCTTGACCTGTTCATGGATACCCTGTTCACAAGTAGTCAGCAGTTAGCTGTCCTCACAGTACCACAAACCAGGCATTCGTATTTCCTTCTTCATGCCTACCACATTCCCAAACTGGTGTTTCATTAAGATCAGAGTGCTCATAAACATCATTCCTGGAGCTCACGTTTCCCCCACATCCCTCAAGGCACACCGTGTCTTTCCCTTGAGTCCCACAACTCACAACATGTGGAGGAGAAAAGATGGGCAAGAAGGTGTATTTTCATCTTTCCACTGAGACCACTTTATTATTTATGTCCCTTCATTTCATCCAGAACCCTACTCTGGGCTTCCTAGCTATTAAACCTCACTAATTTCAAGACTCATGAAAGTACAATTTCCAGTGGAACAGTACTTTTTATTGTTTCTCCTTGGTCTCCAAGTAACTTACACCATCAAAAGAGAAAGGGCTGAGGTTTCTCTTGTTAATTCAGTCCCAAAATGGAAAAAATAATAATAATTTGAAATCTGGAAAGATAAATAAAAATTAAAGAAGGAAGTTCCTGAGTTGGAAGAGGCCACCCATTTGACTAGAATGAAAATGAGATGCAAGGACACCTAGTACATGAATTCCCACCATATTGACACCACATGAGTTGTTCAGTCTGAGTTCATCCAGAGGAGCCATCATAGGAGGGGTAGTAAAGGCTTTGAAATCAGAGGGACTTGACGTGGGTCCAAATCACACCTCTGCCTTTTAATAACTATGTCATTCATCTGTATGAGCAACAACGTTTATCCCCTACAAACTAGGATTGATAATAACTTTCTCAGGATTATCATGAAGATGGAATGTTCTATGTATTTAAAGTGTCTAGTGTAGAGTTGGCACAGAGTGGAAGATAGTAGAATGGTGGCTATAAAACATATACCTCAGACACCTTGCTGTTTTTCTGGGAATATTTATTATTTGCTCTTTCAAGTTGACAATCGGAAGTTATTGTTAAAAATCAAATAGGTTACCTAGAAGAAATAATGACAATTTCTTTTAGTGACAGCCACCTTAACATATGTTAGTATGTCAGCCAGGCTTTTGGATGCCATAGGGACATGAGATTGGTAGATTTTAGTGCCTAGAAGAAAAGGGAAAATTTTCAGAACATGGTTATGCTAGTGGTAAAAGATAAACTGAAGCATGTTACATTTTTAAGAGTTTATTTGAGCAAAAACTAATTTGATTTGGGCAACCAGAATTAATTAGAAATGCTCCAAGAGCAGGAGCTGTTTTCCTTAGGCAATAGTAAGCATATTGGATTAAACAATAGGTCCGAAGTCTATAAGAAGATGTTGAAACTGGGGCCATATTGTTCTCCCAAAGTCTCAAAAGTATTCTTGGCCAAAAATACTTTGGTTTGACTTATATGTATCAAAAAAGAAACCTTGATTTCTTCTGTTGAGCCCTGGATAGTTTCCCATTGACTACTTTGATACAAGGTACTGTCCTGAAGCCTGATAACTTGCAGGATGGGCTAATTTTTGACCACTCACCCCTGCTCCTTTCCATTTTGTGCCATCTATGCCCTGTCCTGCTCTCTGACCATCTGATCCCCACAGATTTCTTTATCTAGACTCCTTTGGCAGCTGACTTCAGATATTTTGGGTTTGGCCAATGGAAGACACTGATTATTTAGAAGTAGGGGTGAGAAATGATGTCAGCAAGATGGTAGAGTAAGAATTTCAAAAAATTTCCCTCACAAAGAGGCTGAGGACCGCTGCTCCAGTGCCCCCATCCCCACAGTGAATCACTGCCGACCCACGCCTCTATGAGAAAGCCTCCAACACTAGCAACTAGTTGCAATTTGGGCATTCTCCCAGGAGAAGATGAGTGCACATCTTCTACTCCTCCATCTTGAATCGATCTCTGCTGCATGGATTTTAAAAAGCAATACTGTTCTAAGATTCTTCCTTGGAAACTAGAAACTACTAAGACTGTGAAGCACAATTAGAGAGTCTGTACACTGCAACAAAAGATACTGCATGGCAACAAAGATCCTGAATGCCACAACTAAGACCTGAAACAGCCAAATAAATAGACAAATAAACATTATTTTTAAAATTTTTCCTTAAAAATTTCTGTTCCATAAAAGCAATCCATAGAAAGTCACCAAACCTGCCAAAATAAATTTTTTCAGAATTCTAGAAATTAATCAAAGACTTGTAGCAATCCAGTAGCTTTCACTCAAGAAAAAATAGCTGAATCTCAGTAAGAGCAACATCTTTTCCCCTTGTTTTATCCTCATTCACCTAGCTTAGTGATAGTTAAGCTATTTATTGAAAAACAACATGTATTCCTGGCGTTTCGAGGAGCAAATGAAGCTGGAACACTTTCAAAGATTTATTCCCAAAGAGAAATAATCATACGAACTATCTTATACTTCTCTGGTAGAACCACTCAAAAAGCTTCAGTTCAGTTCAGTTCAGTCGCTCAGTCATGTCCGACTCTTTGCGACCCCATGAACTGCAGCACGCCAGGCCTCCCTGTCCATCACCAACTCCCAGAGTCCACCAAAACCTATGTCCACTGAGTCAGTGATGCCATCCATCCATCTCATCCTCTGTCATCCCCTTCTCCTCCTGCCCTCAATCTTCCCCAGAATCAGGGTCTTTTCCAGTGAGTCAGCTCTTTGCATCAGGTGGCCAAAGTATTGGAGTTTCAGCTTCAACATCAGTCCTTCCAATGAACACTCAGTACTGATCTCCTTTAGGATGGACTGGTTGGATCTCCTTGCAGTCCAAGGGACTCCCAAGAGTCTTCCCCAACACCACAGTTCAAAAGCATCAATTCTTTGGTGCTCAGCTTTCTTTAAAGCTTCATTTCACTCAAAAGTCTTTATTTCACCTGTCTCAGAACTTGCATAGTACTGCAAGCCCTAGAGGGAAGGGGTGTTTGTTGAAATCTTGTATCTGGTAGTATTTTGATATAGATTCTGCCTGAAGCAATGTGGGGGAAACAACAGACAACCAAAAACTTAAAAGCCAAACAATGAGTTGTCTACCAGGGCTTGGAAAGACTTCAGCTTACTCCTAAAAATCCGTAAAGTCAAGCCTAAATCCAAGGTTATCTGCAGGATCACTAAAGAACTGAGAAGGCCCTGGCTGACCTTGAGGCCCTGTTCTAGCAGGAAATCAATGAAAACAATCCAAATACCCACCAGCTGATGAATCGATAAACAAATGTGGTATATCCATACAATGGAATATTATTCATCCTTAAAAAGGAATAAAGTAGTGATGAAAGTGAAAGTCACTCAGTCATGTCTGACTCTTTGTGACTCCATGGACTATACAGTCCATGGAATTCTTCAGGCCAGAATACTGGAGTGGGTAGCCTTTCCCTTCTCCAGGGGATCTTCCCAACCCAGGTCTCCTGCATTGCAGGTGGATTCTTTAGCAGCTGAACCACCAGGGGAGCCCATCCTGAATGCCACAACTATTAAAGTAGTGATATACACTATAATATGGATGAACTTGAAAACATTACGCTGAATGAAAGAAGAAAGACACAAAAGGCCACATACTTCTCTTTCTTTGAAGAAGTGTCTAGCATAGACAAATCCATAGAGACAGAAAAATAAATTAGTACCTGCCAGAGTTTGGAGAAAGAAGACAATGGGCAGTGACTGCTTATTGATATGGGATTTCTTTTGGGAGTGATGGAAATGTTCTGGAATTGGATAATTGTTATGTTGTACAACCTTGTGACTATACTAAAACCACTGAATTGCATGCTATAAAATGATGAATTTTGTGTTATATGAAATTTTATGTGAATTATATCACAATATTTTTTTTTATTCGTTGGAGGCTAATTACTTTACAATATTGTAGTGGTTTTTGTCATACATTGACATTAATTAGCCATGGATTTACATGTATTCCCCATCCCGATCCCCCCTCCCACCTCCCTCTCCACCCGATCCCTCTGGGTCTTCCCAGTGCACCAGGTCCGAGCACTTGTCTCATGCATCCAACCTCGGCTGGTGATCTGTTTCACCCTAGATAATATACATGTTTCAATGCTGTTCTCTTGAAACATCCCACCCTCGCCTTCCCCCACAGAGTCCAAAAGTCTGTGCTATACATCTGAGTCTCTTTTTCTGTCTTGTATATAGGGTTATCATTACCATCTTTCTAAATGCCATATATATGTTTTAGTATACTGTAATGGTCTTTATCTTTCTGGCTTACTTCACTCTGTATAATGGGCTCCAGTTTCATCCATCTCATTAGAACTGATTCAAATGAATTCTCTTTAATGGCTGAGTAATATTCCATGGTGTATATGTACCACAGCTTCCTTATCCATTCGTCTGCTGATGGGCATCTAGGTTGCTTCCATGTCCTGGCTATTATAAACAGTGCTGCGATGAACATTGGGGTGCACGTGTCTCTTTCTGATCTGGTTTCCTTGGTGTGTATGCCCAGAAGTGGGATTGCTGGGTCATATGGCAGTTCTATTTCCAGTTTTTTAAGAAATCTCCACACTGTTTTCCATAGCGGCTGTACTAGTTTGCATTCCCACCAACAGTGTAAGAGGGTTCCCTTTTCTCCACACCCTCTCCAGCATTTATTGCTTGTAGACTTTTGGATAGCAGCCATCCTGACTGGTGTGTAATGGTACCTCATTGAGGTTTTGATTTGCATTTCTCTGATAATGAGTGATGTTGAGAATCTTTTCATGTGTTTTTTAGCCATCTGTATGTCTTCCTTGGAGAAATGTCTGTTGAGTTCTTTGGCCCATTTTTTGATTGGGTCATTTATTTTTCTGGAGTTGAGCTGGAGGAGTTGCTTGTATATTTTTGAGATTAATCCTTTGTCTGTTGCTTCATTTGCTATTATTTTCTCCCAATCTGAGGGCTGTCTTTTCACCTTGCTTATAGTTTCCTTTGTTGTGCAAAAGCTTTTAAGTTTCATTAGGTCCCATTTGTTTATTTTTGCTTTCATTTCCAATATTCTGGGAGGTGGGTCATAGAGGATCCTGCTGTGATTTATGTCAGAGAGTGTTTTGCCTATGTTCTCCTGTAGGAGTTTTATAGTTTCTGGTCTTACATTTAGATCTTTAATCCATTTTGAGTTTATTTTTGTGTATGGTGTTAGAAAGTGTTCTAGTTTCATTCTTTTGCAAGTGGTTGACCAGTTTTCCCAGCAACACTTGTTAAAGAGGTTGCCTTTTTTCCATTGTATATCCTTGCCTCCTTTGTCGAAGATAAGGTGACCATAGGTTCATGGATTTATCTCTGGGCTTTCTATTCTGTTCCATTGATCTATATTTCACAACAGACAACACTGAAATACAAAGGATCGTAAGAGACTACTACCAGCAGCTCTATGCCAATAAAATGGGCAACTTGGAAGAAATGGACAAGTTCTTAGAGAAGTATAACTTTACAAAACTGAACCAGGAAGAAATAGAAGATCTTAACAAACCCATCACAAGCAAGGAAATCGAAACTGTAATCAGAAATCTTCCAGCAAACAAAAGCTCAGGACCAGATGGCTTCACAGCTGAATTCTACCAAAAATTTAGAGAAGAGCTAATACCTATCCTACTCAAACTCTTCCAGAAAATTGCGGAAGAAGGTAAACTTCCAAACTCATTCTATGAGGCCACCATCACCCTAATTCCAAAACCAGACAAAGATTCCACAAAAAAAGAAAACTATAGGCCAATATCACTGATGAACATAGATGCAAAAATCCTTAACAAAATTCTAGCAAACAGAATCCAACAACATATTAAAAAAATCATACACAATATTTTTTTAATGTGGAGGTAGGGGAGCTTGGGATATTTCTTCTCCCCTTTCTTACTTTTCAGCTGGGCCTTTCTGGAAGCAGACATGTTCTTCTACATTTCCCACTAAGCTGTCCCTTCTTCAGAGCTTCAACTCATACTAGACTCCAGGAGCATTTTTTTTCTTCTCTTTGCCCCTTGGTCTATAAGTGGCAATGGTGTCCCACTCTTGCTGTTCTCTGGGTCCCTCATTTCTTTGTTTCCTTAAGCTTTCTGACACCACTGGAAGCAGTCCTTCCATTAGAGGCACAGGCCATCCCACCAGACTTCTGTTTCCTGATGGGAGTTGACTGATACACAGACAGTCCCAACTTACCATGAAGAAATGTTCTTTGAAGGTCTGATTCCCTGGAATAGGTTCCCATGGAGAATGGATAAGACAATAGGATTCTCATGGAATGCTGATGTTTTCCAATATCCTGTTTCTCCATTGTTATCCCATTCGCTACTCCCTTAAGAAATTTCATTGCCCACAGTGACTCCAACTATCACCTCTGAACCAATAACTAATCAGTTTGGGATTTCTGTCTCTAACTAGATTCCTGACTTTTAAACAAAATATTCTAATGGTACGATCAAAGTTTCCCCATGCATGTCTTACAGATATCTCAACTCAGTATGCACACTTGGCAGTTTTAGTGAATGGCACCACTATCCATCCACTCACTCAAATTAGAACTTCAACTCTATCTTCAAGTCTACTCTCTATCTCACTGTCCAGTTGGATCTCAAATCCCACTTATAGTTTAGACATACTTCAGAGGAATAGACCTTCAATTCCCCTGATTTCATCATCTTATGTTCCTACTACTAAATAGCCTTTCTACTACCACTTTCCTCTTTGAAACATTTTCCCACATATCTAAAATACCATGATCAATCTCAAGAAGTTTAACACTGATGCCATATTATCTAAATACATTTAACAGTCACTTTTCCGAATTATTCTAATAATATATTTATTGATTAATTTTTCCAACCAAAGGTCAAATCTAGAATTATGGATTGCAGTTGTTTGCCATGTCCATTTATTCTTCATTAAAAATTCCTTTGCTTTTTTTTTTGCCTTCTTTTCTTTCTTTTTTTTTTTTTTTTGTCTTTCATAACAGTGAGATATTTGCAACACCCTAGCAAGTTCTCCTGTAGCTAGTTCCATAAATATGGGTTTTTCTAATTGTTGACTCATGTTTAAATCCCAATTAGACATATTTGGCAAGAATATAACATAAATGGTGTTGGTTCTTTCTCAGTGCATCACATCAGGAAGCATATAATGTCAGATTATTCCATTATGGGTAATGATGTTCCATTACTGGTTAAGATAATGTCCAACAGATTTTTTCCAAAGTAGAAATAGCTTTTTCTCTTTTGCAATTAGTAAGTAACTTAAACTTTAAGACTGTACAAATATCTTGTTACTCAAGAGACTTTACCCAAATTTTTAGTTTCTATTGTTGGTACTTGTTTGAATCAGCCATTACATCAATGGTGACAAAGCAGTTATTTTCTAATTCTATTATTCCTTCTACACTCCACTAGCATTCTGTTATAAAAAAAAAAAAAGAACTTTTCCTTACCCTTCTACCTCATTTTACTTTGTTTGCTTGTTTTTGAATATCATTATTTTTAATTCAACTTAACAAAAGATATTATTATTGCTGTTCTTCTAATACTTAATTTTCCTCTAAACTGGCCAGTGGGGACATCTTTAAGCTATCTCTTGTGCTCATTTGATACATTCCAATTTTCTTGCTTTCTGAGACAAAAAAATACTCCAGATTCAATTTGAACTATTCTTTCCTCATACCTCATTGAACAGAACAAATAATTATGTGCTTAAATCATGAATTCATTCAGACACCTTCAAATCCAATACAGAGAGTTCACCATTTCATCTCACTCCTTATTTCTAACTCCTTTCTATCGTGATAAAAAAAAAAATCCATTGTTGCCTGGTTTGCTCTGTCATACAATTTGCACAAAGTAGCATGGAAACTGGTACACCAATAACACAACTAACAACAAATACACCAAATAATATATACATTTCATTGCACTTCTTTTTGCTCTTAGACTATATCTCACTGAACATGTGCAATGGAATTCTGCATTCAGTTAGTCGGGTTAATTCTTTCTTTTTGCATGACTATGTTATCAACTGGTTGGACAGTAGGGTTCATTCATTTCTCTTTTTCTTCAGATTAGGAGTGTGCCCTTGCCTATTTAATTTTATTTTAAAATATACATAACTTTGTAATGATTTAAAAGTCAAAACTATACTAAAATGTGTCGCTGCTTCCTCATCCTCTCTATCCTTTTCTCATTCCTGTCCTATACCTAGGCAACCATTGTAGTAGCTTCTACTGTATTCCTCCCAAGTTTCTTTTTGCAACAGTAAGTGTGTGTGTGTGTATTCTTCTTTCTGATTTACTCTCCTTTCTTATGTAAAAAGTACCCTTCTATTTGTATACTTTTTCACTTTGTATTTTTTATTTGAAACGGATCCTAGAAGTGACCCTGAGTAAGTAGTAGAGATCTTCTCCATTCTCTTTATAGTTTAATAGTTGCTCTGATGTATGAATATACCATAGGTTATTTAACCAATATACCATAGGTTATTTAACCAATATTTTATATGTTGTCTTCAGGTTGTTTCAGTTACTTTACTCCTACAAATCATAGAGTGATGAGTAACCTTGTTCATATGTTTTTTGTTTGCTTGTTTATGAGGGTTTCAGAGTCAAGTTCTATAGGTCGTATTGCTGAGTCAAAGGGTAAATGTTGCACAGATAATGTTTAGGTATTTAGATTTATTTACCTCCAAATAGATTGCTGTTGCTCTTTAGTTGCTAAGTTGTGTCTGACTCTTTTGTAACCTCATGGACTGTAGCCCGCCAGGCCCCTCTGTGCATGAGATTTCTCAGGCAAGAAGACTCGAATGGGTTGCCATTTCCTTCTCCAGGGGATATTCCCAACCCAGGGATCAAACCTGTGTCTCCTGCATTGCAGGCAGATTCTTTACCACCTGAGACACAAGAGATTATATCTCCAAATAGATTATATCATTTAAATATCTACTACCAACATATGTGCTTGTGTTATAGGCTGAATTATCTCCCCTCAAATTCTATATGGAAACCCTAACCACCAGTATCTCAGAATGCAATTATATTTGGAGATAGGGCCTTTAAAGAGTTGGTTAAGTTAAATAAGGTCATTAAAGTAAACCCTAATCCAATCTGACTGCTGTCACAACAAGAGGAAATTTGGATACACAATGAGATACCAAGGAAGTGCCTGTATAGAAGAAAGAGCTTGTGAGTGTGCATTGAGAAGGCAGCCCTCTGCAAGCCGAGGAGAAAGGTCTCAACAGAAATACAAAGAATCAACAATTTGATCTTGGACTCTGGGCTCCAGAGTGTGAGAAAATAAATTTCTGTTGCATAGGCCTCTAATCTGTGGAATTTTGTTATGGCAAACTAATACAGTTCATTTTCTCCACAGCTGCACCAACATTTTTGAGCATTTCAATATGTTTAAGGATCATGTCCCTATACTTTTGTGGAGATTAGTGATTCGGGATTTTTTTTCTCAATTTTTAAAAATATTGTATATGAGACAATGTTTTGGAGACAGCCATTTATCTCCACCACATCATGTTGCGGAAGATTCCCTGGAGAAGGAAATGGCAACCCACTCACAGTATTCTTGCCTGGAGAATCCCATGGACAGAGGAGTCTGGTGGGCTACAGTCCATGGGGTCGCAGAGTCAGACACGACTGAGCTTCCCTGGTGGCATCTGTCTACAATGCTGGAGACTCGGGTTCAATCCCTGGGTCGGGAAGATCCGCTGGAGAAGGAAATGGCAACCCACTCCAGTACTCTTGCCTGGAAAATCTCATGAACAGAGGAGCATGGTAGGCTACAGTCTGTGGGGTCTCAAAGAGTCGGACATGACTGAGCGACTTTACTTACTTACTTACTTACTTACATCATGTTGCAAATATTTCCCCCCAGTGAGCCATTTTTCTTTTGGTTTTGCTTATTTTTTGTGATGCAGTTCTTTCTTAATTTTATGTAGTAGAATTTATCAATCTTCTGCTGTTGTCTATGGGTTTTCTTAACTGGAGTATAATTGCTTTACAATGTTGTGTTAGATTCCACGAGCAACAAATTGAACCAGCCATATCCCCTCCCTCTTGGACCTTCCTCTCAACTGCTTACCATTCCACTTTTCTAGGTTATCACAGAGCACCAAGCTGAGCTCCCTATGCAGTACCACAGGTTCCCACTAACTATTTCATATATGGTAAATTAATCTCCCAGTTCATCCCACATTACCCTTCCCACCCTGTATCCACACATCCATCCTCTTGTTGTTCAGTCACTCAGTAGTGTCTGACTCATTGCGACTCCATGGACTGCACACATCAGGCTTCCCTGTCCTTTGCCATCTCTGGAGCTTGCTCAAACTCATGTCCATTGAGTCGGTGATGCCATCCAACCATCTCATTCTCTGTAGGCCCCTTCTCCTCCTGCCTTCAATCTTTCCCAGCATCAAGATCTTTTCTAATGAGTCAGCTCTTCGCATTGGGTGGCCAAAGTATTGGAGCTTCAGCTTCAGCATCAGTCCCTCCAATGAATATTCAGGACTGGTTTCCTTTAGGATTGACTGGTTGGATCTTCTTGCAGTCCAAGGGACTCTCAAGAGTCTTCTCCAACACTGCCGTTAAAAAGCATCAATTCTTCACCATTCAGCCTTCTTTATAGTCCAACTCTCACATCCATACATGACTACTGAAAAAATCATAGCTTTGACTGTACAGACCTTTGTCGACAAAGTAATGTCTCTGTTTTTTAATATGCTGTCTAGGTTTGTCATAGCTTTTTTTCCGAGGAGCAAGAGTCTCTTAATATCATGGCTGTAGTCACCCTCTGCAGTGATTTTGGAGCCCAAGAAAATAAAGTCTGTCACTCTTGCCATTGTTTCCATCTTCCATGCCTCTATTACTGCCCTGCAACTAGGCTTATTTGTACCTTTTCTCTCGATTCCACAAACATATGTTATGGGGGAATGCATATGGATTTTTGAATCACATTAAGTAAACATCTTCCCACACTCAAGTTACAAAAACAGTCATCCATGTTTTCTTTAGTACTTCTATGGTTTGCTTACTTTGTATTTTTACTTTTAAGTCTCTCATCCTTTTGTAGTTTACAGTATATGGTATAAGGTAGGAATTAGTTTTGTCTTTTTCCAAATGGCTATTCAGCAGTCCCAACTCCATTTATTTAAAAAGCCCACCTTTTCTTCAGTGATTTGAAATGCCACTTTTATCTAATGATACATTTTTGTACATACTTGAACCCATTTCTGCCTTCATTTGGTTTCTCTGGCCTCTCCATCCACATGCCGGTACCACACTGTATTTACCACCGAACAGTTAGACTGTGTTCATGTCAGGTAATATCATTCTCTCTCTTTGCTTCCCCCTTCCCTCTGCCCAAGTTTTCCTGGCTTTCTGACATGTTTACTTTTTGACATGACTTTAGAATCAACTTATTTATCTCAGGGAGAGGTGAGAGTGCTTGTTGGCATTTTCCTTACGATTGGATAAAATTTTGTACGCTAACTTAAGAAGAATTGACATCTGAATGACGTTGAGCAGTTCTCTACACAGATGCCTTTTTACTTTCTCAAACCTGCTTTCAAGTCTTTGGGGAAGATTTCTAAATTTTCCTCATTTAAATTTTGCGTGTTTCTTTTCGGCTTCCCATGTGGCCACAGCAGTAAAGAATCCGCCTGCCAATGCAGGAGACACGGGAGACACAGATCCAATCCCTGGGTCAAGAAAATCCCCTGGAGAAGGGAGTGGCACCCAGTCCAGTATTATTTCTTGGCAAACTTCATGGACAGAGGAGCCTGGCAGGCTACAGTCCATGGGGTTGCAAAGAGTCAGGCACAACTGAGCATGTTTCTTTCTAAATTTTATCTTTTTTGTTACAATTGCAAATGGCTTTTTCCCCTTATGTTGTAAATTATAATTGGTTATTTTCTGTATATATGAAGGCTATTGATTTTATGTCAACTTTTTATCCTAATATTTGAGTTCCTTACTAATTTCCACTAGTTTAATCACTAATTGTTGGGTTTTCAAGCTTCATCTTCACAAAGAGGTGGTTTTTCTTCTCCTCAAATGGTATTGATTAACAGCTCCAGTACAACATTACATAGAATGAAGATAAAGGGTATCTTTGCCTTATTTCTAGTCTTGGAAGGAGTGTCTTCCATGTTTCTCAATTAAATAGGATGCTACATTTAGGGTATATATATATATATATGCATACATAAATCACAAGTATATATAAGGCCATATATGTTAATTGTGTAAAGAAATTATACATGAATTCTTAATTACTTAATAAATAATGAATTCTTAATAATTAATTCTTAATTAAGAATTTTTCAGAAATTTTTCAGAAATAGGTGTTAAATATTATTAAAGGTCTTCCAGATCCATTTAGATAATCATACGATTTTTCTCCTTAAATTTCACCATAAGGTGAGTTATATTAGTGGATTTCTTCATACTGAAACTCCTTGCATTCCTGAAATTTGATCTTGATGTTTTATTTCATTAAGATGGTTTTGGATTCCTTTTGCTAGAGTTTTATTTAGCTTTTGCAACTATAATTATAAAGAAAATTGGTGTGTAAGTGGGCTACAGTTCATGGGGTTACAAAGAGTCAGACACAACTGAGCGACTAACACATTTCCACACTTCTTTTTCACTTCCCTATAAACTATATTGTTGTTATCATTTTTACTAATAATCTTTATTAGATTTGAGTATCAATATTACACTTTTTTCTTTTAAAAAATTTAGAAGTTTTCCTTCATTTTCTACACTCCGAATTTATTAAGTGTTGTTGTTTAGTCACTAAGTCGAGTCCAACTCTCTTGTGACCCCATGAACTGTAGCCTGCCAGGCTCCTCTGTGCATGGGATTTCCCAGGCAAGATTACTGGAGTGAGATGCAGTTTCCTTCTCCAGGGGGTCTTCCCGAACCAGGGATCTGACACAGGTCTCCTGCACTGGCAGGAGAACTCTTCACCAGTGAGTCACCAGGCAGGCCCTTATGAAGCGCTGAGAGGATCTAATCTTTAAGGTTTGTAGTTTTCCCTGTGCAACAATCTGTGTATGGTGTTTCTACATGGAATAATTTGCTGGTTACTTTCTCCACCTTTTTTCCACCCTGAAGCGTGGTCTGCTTGAGCTTTCTATGATCTGTTTTTGTAAATTACATTTTCACAGAGAATAACCAATCTCACAGTTTTCAAATGTATTTGTATAGAGTTTTGCAAAGTAGTCTATTTATGATTGATTTTACCTTTATAATAGTAATTTCCCTCTAGTCTTTCCTTATTTTGTGAGTCTCTGTTTTGTCTCTTTTTTCTTGATTAGGTTAGCTATTGGTATGTATATTTTAACCGTTTTTTCCCAAAACAACCAGCATTTTTATTCATTTATTAGTTCTACTCTTTCTACTATTTTCTGTCACATTAAATTCTTTCTCTTTTATTATTTCCTTCCTTGTGCTTTCTTTTCTTTTTATCTTTGTTATTTTTCTATATTTTTTCACTTAAGAATTAGACTTTTAAAATTAGTTTCTCATTGATTTAAGTACTTAAGACCATGGATTTTCATCAGAGCATTGCTTTAATTATATCACAAATTCTGATAGGCATATTTTTCATTCTAATTATGGTTTTTACTAATTCTGCAATTTCAATTTTACATCTACTTTCACCCAATGCTAGTTTAATGGAGAATTGTTGCTGTTCAATTTCCAAATGGAAGGACCTTTTAAATTTGTCTTATTAATTTCTACTTTATGGTGCTTACTAGGACTTTCTTTCTGATCCAAAATGTGGTCAATTTTGGGAACGTTCCATTTGTGTTTTAAAAAGGAAGTATATACTCTATATTTGCAAGGTTTGAGATTTGATATAAACCCCCCTTATTGATTATGTTGATTTTGTCTTTACACTCTTATTTATTTTATTGTTTTCATTCTTCTGGACTATCTTTGCTAATCTTTTTATTTTTAGCCTTTCTGAACCACTTTGTGATAGGTGGCTTTCATTGTAGGTATATCTTTCCATTTATTTCATGGACTTGAGCCTTGCTGTGAGTCAATGTCAACATATTTTTAATGAAGGGATAATGAAATAAATGAGAATAAATGAGAAACGCTGGGCTGGAAGAAGCACAAGCTGGAATTAAGATTGCTGGGAGAAATATCAGTAACCTCAGATATGCAGATGACACCACCCTTATGGTAGAAAGTGAAGAGGAACTAAAAAGCTTCTTGATGAAAGTGAAAGAGGAGAGTGAATAAGTTGGCTTAAAGCTCAACATTTAGAAAACTAAGATCATGACATCTGGTCCCATCACTTCATGGGAAATAGATGGAGAAACAGTGGAAGCAGTGTCAGACTTTACTTTTTTGGGCTCCCAAATCACTGCAGATGGTGATTGCAGCCATGAAATTAAAAGACTCTTACTCCTCGGAAGGAAAGCTATGACCAACCTAGATAGCATATTTAAAAGCAGAGACATTACTTTGCCAACAAAGGTCCATCTGGTCAAGGCTATGGTTTTTTCAGTGGTCATGTATGCATGTGAGAGTTGGACTATGAAGAAAGCTGAGCTTTCTTCAAAAAATTGATGCTTTTGAACTGTGGTGTTGGAGAAGACTCTTGAGAGTCCCTTGGACTGCAAGGAGATCCAACCAGTTCATCCTAGGGGAGATCAGTCCTGGGTGTTCATTGGAAGGACTGATGCTGAAGCTGAAACTCCAATACTTTGGCCACATTATGCGAAGAGTTGACTCATTGGAAAAGACCCTGATGCTGGGAGGGACTGGGGGCAGGAGGAGAAGGGGACAACACAGGATGAGATGGCTGGATGGCATCGCCAACTCGATGGACATGAGTTTGAGTAAACTCTGGGAGTTGGTGATGGACCGGGAGGCCTGGCGTGCTGTGATTCATGGGGTCACAAAGAGTCAGACACGACTGAGCGACTGAACTGAACTGAACTGATTGCAATAAATGTTTAAATTAATTATAATGATATGATAAATATAAGTTACTAATGTGACTACTTGGTCTCAAATGATTTTTTTTAATTGACTGTGTATATTGTTCTATTCTCTACATGGTTGGTTTTCTGTGTCCATTTCACATTTCTTTTGGCATTCAGGAAGTTCAGTGTGTTCATTGTAGTGATTGCCTTTTCACTAATAATAGCTATCTTAATGCCATTAGTCCATTTTTTTCTCATTTGCCCTTCTACATTTTGGTCTGTCTGCTTTAAATGATATCCTTCACTCTGCCTTATTTTCTATGTCACAAGCCATTATTTCAGTTTTGTCAGAACACACAGCAGTCACACTGTGCTTCCACTATTGTCCCCATCCTTGCTTTAGAGGATTATATTTGACCCTCACACTCAACGCATCTATCTGAGCACCCTAGTCCTGGTCCTATGTTGGTTGGATCATGTTCACCCTCTGGCAGATGACTTTCAGAGCAACAGCCAGTGGCCTGAGTTTTTACTTAGAGAAAACTGCCTCTTACAGTCTGTCAGTGATGAGCTCATCTAGAAAGAGAGTATTCCTGTTACACTTCCTTTTGTTTTCTGAAAGTGAGACTCCATGGTTCTCTTATTTTACACGAAAAGTCTGATGTTTACTTGATTTTCTTTTCTGTGTGAGTCATTTGGTCCTTTTGTGTAAAGACCTGGTGTTCTTTATCTTTAAAGTATAATATTTTCTTGGAATAAGTCTTAGACTTCATCATTTCAGGTTTATTTTCCCAGGAACACAATGGGTTCTTTAAAGATGCAGATTCAAGTCTTCTTTTAATTTTAAAAATTTGTCTTAATTTATAGTTTGAAATACTAGTTATTTTGCATTGAAATATTTTTTCTTTTTCAGACTCTTCTGAACCTATCTTCTATCAGTCATTTTTGTTCTGGTCTTTTTTCCTTCATTCATTATTTAAATTTCATCCTCTTCCTATTATGTTCTCGATGTCTCATTATCTATTGTCCCATGAGTACCTTATTCAATTTAACCTTCTATTTTTAGATGATCTTGTCTTTTATTTCCATTTCTTTCCTGAGTTTATTCAACTTCTATTTCCATTTTCTTTCTTTTTTTGTCTATTTTTGTTCTAAACTTTAGAACTTCTGACAAGATTTCAGTGTCATTTTTCAAATGCCTGTTTTAGGATATTCAATTCGGGTGTTATGTTAAAGTTTCCTCTGCTTCATGTTTGATTTAGATAGGAACATTTACATCTGCTGAAATGTTTGGATTCTCATATTTTGTTTCCTTAGTGGCCTTGTACATATGTTGTCCGACATTTTTTGTTTATTTTTAAGTGTTTACATAAACGGTTGTATGTAGGCACAATTATGGCGGTCGGGTGACTGACAGTGTTTCTTAGTTCAAGAGCACCCTCTTCTGTTCGTATAGAAAAGTGTAGTTTTTTTCATTGATGGCACTTAAGGCAGGAGGGATTAGTGTCTCTTCTGATCTTTGAGATTCACTTTTGTTTGGCAGAATAACATCACTTCCTTATTTCCTTTCTCTAAAAAGCTTCCCAAAGTACCCCTGCCAAGTGTCCCCGCTCCTTCTACCCACACCACCAGTCCCTCCCATGCAAACCAAGCCCTTCCATTCCATTCCCAGGGAAACTGTATTTCAGTGACCTGGTCTCAAAGCTGTGCTCATTATTTTTCACTCAAATGTGAACTCCTGTTTCTGAGGGTTATTTTATCAGTGATCAAGGTCCCCAGACTCATCTTCTCTTTGCCCTGTGTCTTCAACCTGGCTCTTTGTTCCAGCATGATGGAATCTAGAATTTATCTTGTCAAACTTAGAAGCTTACTCTTCTACTGTAGTGTAACATGAAATTTAGAGTATTCTCTGTCTCCTAGTTATGTTATATGTGGTGGCTCAGCAGTAAAGAATCCACCTGTCAATGCAGGACATGTGAATTCAGTCCTTGGGTCAGGAAGATCCCCGGAGAAGGAAATGGTAACTCACTCCAGTATTCTTGCCTGGGAAATCCCATGGACAGGGAAGCCTGGCAGGCTACAGTTCATCGGTGACAAAAAAAAAAAAAGTGTGTGTGTGTGTGTATATATATATATAATTCATATATAATTACACCTGTATAATTTATATATACATATAATTATAAATATATACATGTTAGAGAGACAAAGAGAGAGACTCTGAAAGTCTTTATTGACTCAGGGTATTCTTAAAACTGTTTTGACCATAAGAAATTTAATTTTTAGGATTACTTATGAAGCCTTATTAGAGTCAGGTCCCTTGACTTGCAGTCCAGTTTTACCACTGCCCCATGTTGCCTTGGACAAGTCATTTAACTTCCCAGGATGCAAGTTTTCTCTTAGTGGAAGAATATCTGTAAATGTCATGCCACTGATAATCGATAAGCTTTAGACTCCTCCATCCCTCTTACCATCATTGGCTCTCTTCCCTGTTTGATGCACACACATGGAATTAACTTGCATCACACAACTCGGATGTCAGCATCACAAGGAAAACTAGTCTGGTGTTAACTGAGTCTTGACAAAATGTAAATATCAACTTGCTTCCCCTGCTGGTTTAAAGAGAATTGAGGTCTCTGCTAATTCAATTCGTAGCCCTCCCAGGGAGGAGAGCTCAGTTAGGAGCTACCACGTGTCTGTGTTGGGTTTCTTTTACAAGGTCAGGATGTTCCTTCTCAAACACACACAGTCCCCAGCAAGTCCAGGCTGAAGACTGCCACACATGCCTTCCTTCCCCCTTCTCCATACTCCTTTGTGCTCAGGGTCCTGCCTTTTAACCAATTCCTACTCTATGAAATATCTCCATTCCAAGAGGAGACCATAATTTTAAATAAACCAAAATCAAAATAAGCAGGGGAACTGCAAGGGTAAATGTGAAAACTTACAAGGTCACCATAACCACTCTTTCTCAATAATGAGAATTTATGTAGTGTTCTCAGTTTTCATGTGGCTAAAATAATGATACATATTCCCCACTCATAGTGGCTGAAGAGACAATATCACAGATGACTCATCCCAGAAAGGCCCTCCAGAAATCATCTTGCCAATGCCCTTGCTTCACACTGAAATGGCCCTCACCCATTATGAACAGATGCAAGCGCTGAGCGGATAGAGAGATCCTCCTATTCTTAAAGCTGTCAAGGTCAGGAGCTGAGGCTGCCCCCTCAGTCACCTGCTCATGGGTTCCCACCACTTTGACATTCAGGAAGCCAAGCAGAAATAGACTTCCTTTACCAGCATCTAATACCCAGTCCTATTCATTCCAAAACTATGTCCAACTGTCACTCGTAGGCTTTCTATCTCTTTGCATCTGCTTCCAGAACACTGGCTGCAATGGTGGCAAAAATAGTGGGTCAGCACCAACACACACGGGTCTTGCCTGATAGCTCAGTTGGTAAAGAATCTGCTTGCAATGCAGAAGACCCCGGTTCGATTCCTGGGTTGGGAAGATCTGCTGCAGAAGGGATAGGCTACCCACTCCCGTAATCTTGGGCTTACCTTGTGGCTCAGCTGGTAAAGAATCCACCTGCAGTGTGGGAGACCTGGGTTCAGTCCTTGGGTTGGAAAGATCCCCTGGATTAGGGAAAGTCCACCCACTCCAGTATTCTCCATGGACTTATATAGCACATGGGATCACAAAGTGGACATGACTGAGCAACCTTCACTTTCACCAACACACATTCACACTTGTTCACACAAACACACATGTGCACACTCACAAACACACATGTACCACACACAGACACACGTCCACCCTTGTGTGCCCATGTAGTTAGGTTTAATGTCAGAGAAAAGAGGGAAATGTGTCAAAAGAGAACGTATCCTTGGAAAGAGGATTAGGAAACCAGAGGGAGAAAGAACAGACTCGCACAGTCCCGAGGCCCCAAGTAACTGATCTAATTTTGTTGTGTCCACCAAACTGGCTTCATTCCAGAGGTCAAGAGTGCTCTTTCCGATCTCACTCTCTGGCCAGCCTCTTTGCAAAGGAAACCAGAACAACATTCAAACATGAATCCTACTTTAATTCTACTGTGTAGAATCCTTCATTGGCAGGAAAACACTTGAGGCCACATGAGGCTATCAGAATGGCTCTCTGAGGTTAGAGGAGACACATGAACCATACTATTGCCAAAAATGGAGTATTTTTTATTTTTATCCTCTTCTAATTAAAAAAAAAGCATATTTTATTCTAAAAGCTATGAATCAAACATTAACAGGCTTATGGTATGTGATGACTACCCTGTTACCAAACCTGGAGACATCAAGGAAAAATCAAGCCCCCCAAAAGTAGTTCAAGGTCAAAAGAGGTTTGACCTTCCAGATCCTCCCAGACATGGCCCCAGCCCACCTCTCAGACAGCAAATATTTTCTGCTTTCTCCCTATATGCCACTCTGTTACAGACCAATTTAATCACTCACTTCTTCCAGACATGTTTCTTAGAATATTGTTCCCAAAAGTCTTTATATCTCTGTCTCCTTCAGAGCTTGGTAAAATATCACTTTCTCTGTGAAACTTTCCCTGGATCTCTAGTTGGAAGAAATTTCCCATTTTACTGGGTTCTTTTTCTAACTACTTATCAAACTTGGCACATTTTGCTTGGTAAAGTAGCTATTTACCAATATGTCTTAGCTTCTCTGAGCTTAGAAATGAGAAGCCAATGAAGTGTTCTAAGCAGGAAAATAAGGGTCATATTCATATTTCAATGACTGGCTTAGTTGAAGATGGGCACGCTAATTTTTGTTTGATATTGGAATAGCAGGAAGGTTCGTATGCAGAGGAACAATACAGGCAATGGAAACCACTGTAAGCCAGTCTGCAAATGGCCACCTGGTAGAAGCACTTAAGTCCATTCTTGACCTTAGTGTTATTTTGAACTAGAGCCACAGCTAGTCTGAATAAGTAGGTGATCTAATAACATAATGGTCAATATCATCAACTCAAGGCAAAATTGAGACTCAAATTCCAGTCTTGCTGTGCAAGCTTGGGCAGTTTGCCGTGCAAACATGTCCAAGTCTTTGTGTCCTTGTCTGTATGTTACTTAGAGGACTAAATACAGTAACATAAACAGAGCTCTTAGCATTATCCCTGGCTTATAAGTATGAACTGATTGTTGTTGAGAAAATAAACTCTTAATAAATGTCAGTAAATAAAAAGGAACCTCCTTAAATGTTATAGTCAACTGACTTTGACATTGGAACAAAGACAATACAATGGAGCAAAGATAGTCTCTTCAACAAACGGTACTCTAACAAATGGACATCTGTGCCCCAAAAATAAATCTCAACACAAACCCTTATACCTTTCACAAAAATTAACTCAAAATGGGTTATAAATCTATATATGAAATACAAAACGGTAAGGCTCCTAGAAGATAACATGGGAGAGAACCTAGATGACCTTGGGTTAGTGATGCTTTTTAAGACAAAACACCAAGGACACAATCCATGAAAGAAACAAGCGATAAGCTAAATTTCATTAAAATTAAAAACCTCTGCTCTGCAAAAGACAATATCAATAGAATTAGAAGACAAGCCACAGACTTGGAAAAGTCATTTGCAATAGACACATCTACTAAAGGATTATTCAAAATGTACAAAGAACTTTTGGAACTCAACAATAAGAAAATAAATTGATTTTTTTTAAGTCAGCCAAAAACTTTAACAGATACCCCATCAAAGAAGATATACAGATGAGGAATAAGCATATGAAGAGACTCCACATCACATTAAATTATGCAAATTAAACTACAAACTAATACAAATTAAAACTACAGTGAGATACAACTACACACCTATTAGAATGGACAAAATCCAGAACACCAACAATATCAAATGCGGATGAGGACGTAGGGCAACAGGAACTCTCATGCGTTGCTGGGAATGCAAAATGGTACAGCCACTTTGGAAGGCAATTTGGCAATGTCTTACAAAATGAAACCTACTGTTATCATACATTCCAATAATCACATCCCCTTGGTATTTGCCCAAGGAATTAAAATTTTATGTCCACACAAAAGTTGTACTCAGATGTTTTTAACAACTTTATTCATAATTACCAAAACTTGGAAGCAATCAAGATATCCTTTAGTAGGTGAATGACTAAATGAACTATGGTCATCCAGACAATGAAATATTATTCAACACTAAAAAGGAAATGAGCTTCCCTGTTCCCTCAGCAGTAAAGAATCTGCCTGCAATGCAGGAGACACAAGAGACATGGGCTTGATCCCTGGGTCAGAACGATCCCCTGGAGGAAAGCATGGCAACCCATTCCAATATTCCTGCCTGAAAAATTCCATGGACAGAGAGGAGCCTGGCGGGTTATAGTCCAGGGGCCACAAAGACTCAGTTGCATGACTGAAGTGACTGAGAACAGCAAAGCATCAACCCATGAAAAGATATGATGGAAACTTAAATGCATATTACTGCATGAAAGAAGCCAATTTGAAAAGGCTACACACTGTACGCATGAGTGTTCAACATAAATGACATATTTTGAAAACAAAAATGTCAGTGGTTGCCGGGAGTGACAGGGGAGAGTAGAAAAGGAAATACACACAGAGTTTCTGGGACAATGAAAACACTCTGTGTAAAATTATAACAACCAATATATGCCATTATGCTTTCATCCAAACCCATACTCCTAAGGTAAACTATGGACTTTGAGTGATTATTATGTATCAATAGAGGTTCATCTATTATGAAAAAAACAAATGTGCCCTTCTGGTGAGTGATGTTGGTAATGGGAGAAGCTATGCTTGCATGGGGGGGTTCCCAGGTGACACTAGTTGTAAAGAAGCTGCCTGCCAACGCAGAACGCAGCAATCCCTGGGTCTGGAAAATCCCCTCAAGGAAGGCATGGCAACCTCACTGCAGCATTCATGCCTGCAGAATCCCATGGACAGAAAAGCCTGGCAGGCTACACATCCATAGGTTCGCAAAGAGTCGGACACAATTGAAGCAACTGTGCACACATGCTAGCACAGGTTTGTGGGGTGCGATGTTTGCGTGGGACAGGAAGCATATGAAAAAATCTCTATATGATCTTGTTGTAAACCTAACACTGCTCTAGCAAAATTAAGTCATAGTTAAAAAAATTAAAAAGTAACACACCCACACAAAAAAAAAGAAAAAGGAGAACATATAGATGGTACTATTCTGTGTGGCCCATCCCCATCAAGACTGTTCAGAAGAGAGGAAAAAAAAGTGAAACCCACAGAAACAATTAAACATCCCTCAACAAACACAGATTTGGTGGAACTGGAGAGCTTGGTGAGATGCTACTGCAGGGGCTCAGGATGGAGGGGAAAGGTTTCTGTGTCATGGTCCAGACAATAAGTGATATGTAGATTTAGGCAAATCACATTTCTCCAATCCTCAGATTTTTTTAACATTAGAACTACCTCATGAAACTGACTAGCCTCCAAATTCCTTTAGCTCTCTGGCTTTCTCTGAGGTTGTGAGATGAAAGTTGATGATATCTAAAGACCCTTGAAACCCACTGTGCATGGCTTTTGAGAAAAAGTTTGAGTACAGTCTTAGTTGAGGTAGGGGACTGAACTAGAGAATCCAGATGGATAGTGTTTCCAGCCAAAAACAATGCTTCTGGAAGGACTGAGGACACATTTGTTTCAAGAGGGTTCAGTACCACAAAGGCCTTTAATAGAGGGAAGAGACTACTCCTAACTGAGTACCTCCAACAGGTGTGGCTGTTTTTCACTCTTTTCCCCATTCTTCAAAGCAACAAAGTCAGATGACAGCGAAGAAGAGATCTTAAAAATACCTCTCTCCTCCTCCTTGCAGTTCCTAAGCCTCCCAGAGATACCCAAAAAACAGTTTAATGTATTTTCATGGTCTTAGAAAATGCACTCCTTCTCTTCTTCCTTGGCCCCAGAAAAGCCTCCCATTCAGAGTTCTTATCTTCGAAACTTGCAAGAGACGGGTGCTGGTGATTTGCAATAGTGCTCCATGTGATTTAGACTCATAAATCGAGAGATTGTCTACAAGTAAATTGCATGGAGCCTTAGGCCAGACGCAGCAGCCTGGTGTTTAAACAACCTGATCTAATCCCCTTGGCTAACAGGCTCTCCTGCTCCAAGGAATGGCAGGCAGGACTGCCTTGTGTGCAAGTCCCAACATTATCCATAATTTCAGTCTATTTCTAGTGGGGCTTTGGGAGACCATCCACTCAAGCCAGAGTCACTTCAAACCAATTTATCTTCACCCATCCAAGGAGAAATAAAAGCCAGCTCTGGCATTTAAGAAAATGTTCTCAAATATATCAAAATTGACTGAAGCAAACGCCCAAGTCCCCTGCTACCTCCAGGGCCTGCCCATCACTGGCTGGGGGAGCTTTCTAGCTCCAGCAAGATGGATTCCCCAGTGCTTTGATTCAGAATCCCTCCCTCAACACAAGGGATCAATCTTGGGCCTGTATTTTCCAGGCATGAAATTGAAAGAGAAATCGAGCTATATTAAGTCCAGGTTACATGTGGGAGCCCACGAGTTGAGCCCGATCTGTGGCTTTCCCAAGGATGATGAATTTACAAGTCCCCTAGGAGGGCTATGTGCTGGCTCTCTGACACGAGTGCTCTTTTTAAAACTGCTCAGCAAATGCCAGCTGTTCCAAGGAGTCATGTGACTTCTCAGATCTCCAAGCTGGAGGCTTTGTGTCTTATTTATATTCCTGCAAAATTTCAAAAGCTCATTCCAAATGAGCAATTGGTAGAGAAAGAGAGATGCCAAGGGCAATGCGACCTCGGTCTCCTAGCCTGGGCCCTCATGGGGGTTCTCAGCAGTAGGGTGTCATTGCAGAAATGCATGCTTGTGGGGTTTGGTTTCTATTCAGGTGCTTCATCTACAAGCTCTTCCACACATGGACTGAGCGAGTGTCCAGCCTTTCTGCAGTGACTGTTGCAGCCTGTGGAGGATCAAACTTTCTAGGCAAGGTCTTTTAGGAGCTCCCTCTATCACGGTGCCAGCCCTAAGTCTCCTCTGTCCAGCTTCACACTGACTTAACAATTAACTTCCTCTTGAAATGTGCTGTCATCTCTGAACTGTTTGAGAAGGAATCAAGGTTTATGGAGCTTGCTCTGCTAAGAAGGAATAAGCATGGGATGGCAGCTATCAATGGCTGAATTCAGAGCTGTCACAGGTCCAAAAGTCTGAGAGTCTGCATAGCACTGCGGTGCAGGAGGATGACCAAGGAGGGTGTCTTGGTCCATCTGATTACTATAACAAAACATCACAGATGGGATGGCTTATAAACAACAGCCATTTATTTTTCACAGATATGGAGACTGGAGGTTGAAGATCAGGGTGCTGGCATGTCAGGTTCTGGTGGAAGTCCTTTATCAAGCTGCAGACTGCCGACTTCTCACTGTGGCCTCAGAAGGTAGGAGGAACAAGGGAGCTCTCTTATTGGAACCTCTTTTATAAAAGACTTAGTCTCATTCATAAGGGCTCTGCCCTCACCCCAGAGGCCCACCTAATACCATCATGCTGTTGTTATTGTTGTTCAGTTGCTGAAATGTGTCCAACTCTTTGTGACCCCAAGAACTGCAGCACACCAGGCTTCCCTGACCATCACTATCTCCTTGAGTTTGCTCAAACTCACGTCCACTGAGTTGGTGATGCCATCTAACCGTCTCATCCTCTGTCACCCCCTTCTCCTCCTGCCTTCAATCTTTCCCAGCATCATGGTCTTTTCCAATGAGTCAGCTCTTCACATCAAGTGGCCAAAGTATTGGAGCTTCAGCTTTAGCATTAGTCCTTCCAATGAATATTCAGGGTCAATTTCCTTTAGGGTTGATTGGTTTGATCTCCTGTCCAAGGGACTCTCAAGAGTCTTCTGCAACTAGGATTTTAACATATGAATTTTAATGACACATTGACAACATATGACAATGACTTATATGAATGACACAAACATTCACACTAGCAAGGGAGAAATTAAAGAAGGGGTATTTGGGCCCAGTATGTGGAATATAGTTATCAAGCACACCAAAGGGCCAGGCATTTTATATACATAGCCAGTTAGTTCATGCAATAAATCTATGAAGCAGGGATTAGGACACATCAGGAAACAGGTTGAAATGGGTTAAGAGGATTGCTCAAGGCCATATCTAATGAGTAACAGAGACAGAAGTTGACCCCAAGGTAGTGTGTCCAGAACCCATGATCTCATGAAGCTGCCTCCAAGGAAAACTAGAGTGAAACAGTGAGTTTCCCTGCAGCGTTCAGTGTGCATATGGTATAAAATATAAAGGGAAGTTCTAGATTAGATGAGAGAGTAAATCAAAGATTCTCACCCAAGGATGACTTTATTCCACCTCTGCTCTACCCCAGGACACTTAGCAATGTCTTGGGATGTTTTGGATTGTCACAATTTAGGGGGAGCTACTTTCTGTTAGGTAGAGGCCAGAGATTCAGCTGATCATCCTACAATGCCCAGGAAAGTCCCCAGTAAAGAATCATTTGGCCCAAAATGTCAATAGTGCTGAGGTTAAGAAACTCTGGACTTGATGTTCTTTAAGTGTCTTCCAACTTCAGAACTACGTTAAAGGCCTTAATTTTTCCCTTTAGCTGCATAGATGAGATTCAGTTCTGTAATCCCATATTTCTCAAGGCAGAGCCAAGGAGGGGATATGAGGATACCATACTCATTTCATTAGACCTTTGTAAAACCCTGATTTTCTGGCATGCCACAGGCCCCAGAGAAATTCCATATAGTATAGGGATCTCAGCCTGGTGCTCTGTGATGACCTAAATGGGCGGGTTGGAGCGGGGGCAGGGGAATGGAGGGAGATTCAAGAGGGAGGGAATATATGTATACTTAGAGCTGATTCATGTTGTTGTACAGCAGAAACTAATACAATATTGTAAAGCAATTATACTACAATTAAAAATTAAATAAATAAATAAAGGCCTATTTTTCTATTTTTCACAGTCTCCAAAATACTTACATAAATAGTGTCAATACCTCTTAAAGACATGGTGATGAAGTGTTCTCAGGATGAATCTTGGACCCCTGAGAAGCCCAGCTTGTTAAGAGAGTCACTAAAGCTTGCTAGAGGGTAGACAGTGGATAGGGGATTCTAGAAAACTCAAGATGGGAGGGTGGAAAGGGAAAGATATCACCAGTTCCATGAAAATCATTTCAGTGAATGCCCATGTGTTAAAAGCTAATTCTATGACAGGCCAATTTGCTGAAAGCTAATTCCCAGGAAGCCAGTTCTTAAGTCAACTTGCCAAATGACCAATTCACTAAATTTATCAAATTCACATGTTGTGATGTTTAACTGAAATATTTATCTACTGAATTTCAGTGAATTATAAGGAAATCTCTTTCAGTTCAGTTCAGTCGCTCAGTCGTGTCTGACTCTTTGCGACCCCATGAATTGCAGCACACCAGGCATCCCTGTCCATCACCAACTCCCAGAGTTTACTCAAACTCATGTCCATCGAGTCGGTGATGCCATCCAGCCATCTCACCCTCTGTCGTCCCCTTCTCCTCCTGCCCCCAATCCCTCCCAGCATCAGGGTCTTTTCCAATGAGTCAACTCTTCATGTGAGGTGGCCAGAGTATTGGAGTTTCAGCTTCAGCATCAGTCCTTCCAATGAACACACAGGACTGATCTCATTTAGGATGGGCTGGTCGGATCTCCTTGCAGTCCAAGGGACTCCCAAGAGTCTTCTCCAACACCATAGTTTAAAAGCATCAATTTTTCAGTGCTCAGCTTTCTTCACAGTCCAACTCTCACATCCATACATGACTACTGGAAAAACCATAGCCTTAACCAGATGGACCTCTGTTGGCAAAGTAATGTCTCTGCTTTTTAATATGGTATCTAGTTTGGTCATAACTTTCCTTCCAAGGAGTAAGCATCTTTTAATATCATGGCTGCAGTCACCATCTGCAGTGATTTTGGAGCCCAAAAAAATAAAGTCTGACACTGTTCCCACTGTCTCCCCATCTATTTCCCATGAGGTGACGGGACCAGATGCCATGATCTTAGTTTTCTGAATGTTGAGCTTTAAGCCAACTTTTTCACTCTCCTCTTTCACTTTCATCAAGAAGCTTTTTAGTTCCTCTTCACTTTCTGCCATAAGGGTGGTGTCATCTGCATATCTGAGGTTATTGATATTTCTCCCAGCAATCTTGATTCCAGCTTGTGCTTCTTCCAGCCCAGCATTTCTCATGATGTACTCTACATGTGAAATCTCTTTAGCATATTATAATTTTAACTGGGAATTTTCTTTTTTATTTTCTTGTGATGAAAACTCTTAGGATTTACAACTTTTATATTCACCTACATCAGTGTTCATTATACTTACCATGTTGTATATCACATCCCCAGTACTTCTCCGTCTTATAACTAAAAGTCTGTACTTTTAGTCTGCCTTCATCCAGTTCCCCCTCTCCCACCCCTCACCTCTGGTAACCACAAATATGATCACTTTTTCTATGTTTGTTTGTTTTTGAAGCGTAGCTAACGCTATGTTAGTTCCTGTTACACAACATAGTATAATAAGATATTTCTATACATTTCAAAATAAGCACCATGATAAGTCTAGTTGTGATTTGTCACCGTATAAACATTATCACATAATTATTGACTCTATTTCCCACACAGCACATTTCACATCTTCTGACTCTTTTATTTTGCAACTGGAAGGTTGTACCTATTAATCTCCCTCACTAATTTCCATCCTACTCCCCACTGTCAAATACCTGTTTATTCTCTGTATCTATGATTCTGCTTCTGTTTTGAAATGTTTGTCCATTTGTTCTGTTTTTTAGACTCCACATATAAATGAAATTGTGCAGTATCTGCCTTTATCTGTCTGACTTATTTCCCTTAACATAATACCCTCCAGATCCAGCCATGTTGTTGCAAATGGATAACTGCATTATTTTTTACTAATATTTTATTGTATATATTTATACATCATCTTTATCCATTCATCTATTGATGGATACTTGTAGTGCTTCCATATGTAGGCTATTGTAAATAATACCAAAATGAACATAGGAGTACATATATTTTTTCTGATTAGTGTTTTCCTTTTCTTCAGATAAATACTCAGGAATGGAATTGCTGTACCATAGAAAGCTATACCAAATACAGTTCTAAAAGTAGAACTACTTTTAATTTTATAAGGAGTCTTCATACTGTTTTCCAATTCCCATCAAAAATGCATGAAGCTTCCTTATTCTCCACATCCTTGCCAACACTTATTTGTTGTCTTTTTGATAATAGCCATTCTGACAGGTATGAGGTGGTATCTCATTGTGGTTTTGATTTGCATTTCCTGAATGATTAGTGATGTCAACATCATATTTTCATGTGTCTGTTAGCCATCTGTGTGTCTTCTCTGGAAAAATGTCTATTCCATTCCTCTTCCCATTTTTTAATTATGTTACTTGATGTCTTGATGTTGAGTTGTGAGTTATTTATGTATTTTGGATATTAGCCCCTTATCAAATACAATGTTCACAAATATCTTTTCCCACTTGGTAGGTAGCCTTTGGGCTTTTTTTTTTTTTTTATAGCTTCCTTCACTGTGCAAAAGCTGTTTTTTAGTTTAATATAGTACAATTCATTTATTTTTGCTTGTTTCCTTTGACTGAAGAGACACATCCAAAAAAAAAAATATTGCTAAGACCAGTATCAAAGAGTATGCTATGCTTATTTATAAAAGTTTTATGGTTTCAGGTCTTACATTTAAGTCTTTATCTGTTTGTAATTTATTTTTGTGCATGGTATGAGAAAGGAGTCCAGTTTGATTCTTTTGCATGTAGTTGTCCAGTTTTCCCAACACCATTTATTGGAAAGACTGTCTTTCTCCCTTTATATATTCTTGCTTCCTTTGTCATTGATTAATTACCCATATAAGTGTGTGTTCATTTCTGGACTTTCTATTCTGTTCCTTTGATCTATGTGTCTGTTTTTGTGCCAGTTCACCATACTGTTTTGATTATTGTTCACTGGTAATATAGTTTAAAATCAGGATGCATGATACCTCCAGCTTTGTTCTTTTTTAAGATTGTTTTGGCTATTCAAGGTCTTCTGTGTTGCCACACAAATTTTAGAATTATTTGCTCTAGTTATTTAAAAAGTGCCATTGGTATTTTGATAGAAATTTCATTGAATCTGTGGATTGTCTTGGATAGTATGCTTGTTTTAACAATATGAATTCTTTTCCATGAATGTGCTATATTTTTCCATCTGTCTGTGTCATCTTCTATGTCTTTCATCAGTGTCTTATAGTTTTCCAGGTACACGTCTTTAATCTCCTTAGTTAGATTTATTCCTAGGTATTTTATTCTTTTTGATGTGATTGTAAATGGGATTGTTTCTCTTAATTTCTCTTCCTGGCAATTTATTGTTAGTGTATAGAAATGCAATAGATTAATTTGCTTGCCTGCAACTTTACTGAAATCATTGATGAGTTCTAATAGATTTTGGGGGGGGCTATCTTTAGGAATTTCTATGTATAGTATTATGTCATCTGCAAGCAATTTTACTTCTTTCTTTCAATTTTGGATTCCTTTCATTTCTTCTTTTTTTTTTTCCTGATCACTGTGGCTAAGACTTTCAATATTATGTTGAATAAAAGTGTCAAGAATTGACATCCTTGTCTTGTTCTTGATATTAGAAAAAAATGCTTTGTTTTTCACCAGAATTTTCTTCCAACTAATTCTGATTCCTTTTGGATAGTTTTGAATCAGTAATTAAATTTTAAATTACAGACTAACATTATAAAATTCTGCTTTGAGTACTATTTAAAATTAACTTATTCATATTTTAATTTAACATTAATTTAAAATGTACAGTCACTTGGCAACAGTTTGCAGAAATACCCAAGGGGAAAGGGTACAACCAAAGCAGTGAAAGTGATTTGAGGATGACCAGAAAAAATTTCCCACACTAGTCATGTGCCAAGTATCAGGCATGTAGTCAAGGAAGAATCAATTTGAAAGCAGCAGAATTAATCATCTTGTATTTTGAAATGTGGCTGCTAATAACTGATAATAATAAACCAAGTTAGGTTAACTATCTGAAAGATACTAAAAGTGAAAGAAGATTGACAAAAACCAAAATTGACATCTAAAAATATATTTCTAGTTGATTAGCTGGTTTACGAAAAAGGACAATGTCACTTTTGTCACAAGATATGCATTACTTTTCATAAGTCACAAAATCAATAGATCTCAGTTTCTCTTTATTGAATGCTACAATTGACACTGTATAGGTAATGGATTTTTTTAGACACTTGTGATTTCTATTGTACTATGATGTCATTTTCCATTTTGCTAAATATCAAGCACCTTTCAGTAGCATTCACCATTTTTTCAAACTGCACATCTGACTTAATTTTATATTCTTGGCAATTCAACATTTAATGTTATATTATGTTTGAAAACACTAGAAATATACAAGAATTTTGAATTAAATTTAAATTTAAACTTAATCCTCAATATGGAGTAAATCAAAAGTGTGATTTTAAATTTGAAAACATACAAAGTAAACCCATTTATGCTAGATTAAATTAAAATCTTCCAAAGCATACAAAGAAAATCAAAAGTAGCTATTAGTTTAAAATAGTTCCACATAAATATTAGCATAATTGAAAAATCCCCATGTGAAATTCTGATATAGCATTACTAATGATAAAATATGTTTCTTTATGTAACACCATTAGTAGCAAAAATGAGACATTATAGGTGTAATATATTAAATTCTTGTTAAATTAGCTGAACACTCTAGTCGTATATTAAAAAGTATCCAATTTGGTAAATTTGGCACACTAAGCAATAGATAAATTGATTATTTGGCAAATTTGCTTTATAGTAACTGCTTTTCGGGAACTGCTCAGTCCCAACAGTATTTGAAAGTGGGAAAGGGAGTAAGTTTCAGTATGAAGGCTTTAGGACAGCTGGACAAGCTGTTGTTTTTCTACTTAGAGGCTGTAATTTGCCCTGGGCCAGGGGTGAGTTTACTGAGTCACCCAGATAGCCAGTACTCCAAGTGGACCACAGTGCTGATGGATATGCAGAGATACAGAGATTCAAGACATGCTCCCATCTCTCAAGACAAGCCTCTTCCTTTTGAAGGAAACCAGATACTTTAATTCGTCAAAATTACTTTCACCAGTGTAAGCTATCCTTGGGCTTCCCTGGCAGCTCAGATGGTAAAGAATCCGCCTGTAATGCAGGAGACCTGGGTTCAATCCCTGGGTTGGGAAGATCCTCTGACGAAGGGAATGGCAACCCACTCCAGAATTCTTGCCTGTAGAAACCCCATGGACTGTAGCCTTCCAGGCTCCTGCTACAGCCCATGGCATCACAAAGAGTCAGCTATGACTGGGCAGTTACGAACTCAAGCTATCATTTCATTTTTACAGACTATAAATTGCAACCAAAGCTCAGAGGGGGTTGCATATAGGGACAGTAACTATATAGTTGGGCTAGGCCATTGGATCTCCTGGGAAAAGAAAACAAAGTGAAAAGTGAAAGTGTTAATTGTTCAGTCATGTCCAATTCTTTGCAATTCCCCAGGCAAAAATACCAGAGTGGGTAACCTGTCCCTAACACGAAAAGAGAATCAGTTCAAATCTCATTCCCCATCTAGATTGAATTTGGGAATGTTTGTTCATCTGGGAATTAGCAAAATGTACACCAATTGGCAAATTTATGATGGTAATTTATTTGGTGCATCCTGATTTGTTGATGAATCATTTCAAATAGAGAAGGGAATTGTTCCTGATTCAGGAAGACTTGAGTTGCAATAATGATGGGAGTTTCCAGTACAGAGGCTGGGCTTCCCTCAGCTCCCCCAGCATGTGGTGTGCTCCCAAGCGCCACAGAGGGAAGGAGACAGGGGACAGCAACACACTGAACTCCTCAGATGTATATTCGGCTTGAAAAAGCAAAAGAGAAAATCTTAGTTACTCAGTCGTGTCCAACTCTTTGCAACGCTATGGACTGTAGCCCACCAGCTCCTCTGGCCATGAAATTCTCCAGGCAAGAATGTTAGAGTAGGTAGCCATTCCCTTCTCTAGGGGATCTTCTCAACCCAGAGATTGAACCCAGTTTCTGCACTGCAGGCAGATTCTTTATCATCTGAGCCACCATACTCTGCTTGGCCCTTTACAAATCTTGTCCCATTTGCTCTCCAATGCTCTGTGAGCAGATAACTAATGAATTCAAATTCCCCGTCCAGCCTCTCCTCCAAACTCCAAACCCATATTGCCCACCTGCAGTTGGCATATGTGTGTTCCAAACTCTTCTCCAGAGTAGATGTTACAGACATCTGCAGCATTAGGTGTTTCTGCTTCACACTACTCTATGTGATGGTTGATTTAGCTCATAGTACATTGCATGGACAGTTTCTGTTTTCACTTGGCACTATTCTTCAAGCACCTGGCACAGAGTCTGATATGTAAAGAGAGAGCTCAATTAATGTTTGTCTACTGCAAAATGAACAAATAATTGCATCTTTTTTGACAACTATTATGATCTTCATTTGAAAGATGATAAAATAGGAACAGAGAAATCAAATAACTGATCAAATTTGCATACCTGGTGAGTTGACGAGGGCTAAATCCAAGATTTGAACCTAGGTCTAGTGACCCAGAGTGGCTCCACTGTGACAGTTTAACATGAACTGAGCCAAATACTGTGTCCAAGCACTGTAGCAGACACTTCTTGACTCTCAAGCCATTTAGTTCTCTCAACAGTCCTGTGAAAAAGTTACTGTTATTTGCCACTTAGAGATGAGAAAACAGGCTCGGAAGGGCCAAAGATAGAGTTAGAAAGTGTTAGAAATGGAGTTTGAACCCAGGTTGTCTGACCCCAGTGTCCTTTTACTTCCCATCATTCCATTTTAATATTTATAATAATGTCATTATTATATATCCCACACCTATACAGTCTGTAATTACTCTATAGCTTACCACCACCTCACCAATAGCCCTATTGAGAAGGAAGAGTTATCTTCCTCTTTCCTTTACTAGTGGGGCTTCCCTGGTGGTTCAGATGGTAAAGAATCTACCTGAAATGCAGGAGATCTGGATTCGATCCCTGGGTTGGGAAGATCCCCAAGAGAAGGGCATGGCAACCCACTCTAGTATTCTTGCCTGGAGAATCCCCATGAACAGAGGAGCCTAGTGGGCTACAGTCCATGGGAGCTTTCCTAGTAGGAAAGCTCATGTTCTGAGAGATTAAATGACCTATCCAAATTCACATGGCTGATCAGTGGCAGATCGTGGAGATTATTTATTCATGCTGCCCAAGATAGTAGCCACTTGTCACACACTTAAGTTTAAATGAATGAAAATTAATAAAATTTGAAAAAAAATAAAATTTGTAAACCACTCATTAGCGGCAAACTAGCCACTGTAACTAGAAGCTACCACACTGGAGAGCTCAGATCCAGGACTTTTCTGTCACTGCAGGAACATCACAGAACAACGCTGAATCCTGAACCCTGCAGAGCAGCAGTTGAAGCATCACCTGGAAGCTTGTTAGAAATGCAGAATCCTAGGCCCCACCCCAGACCTACAGAATCAGAATCTGCATTTTAACAATATTTCCTGTGTAAAGTTTGAAAAACGCTGACCCAAACTATGCCACCTTCATTTTGCTGCTGAGACACTGCAGTCTATAGAGCTGAACTGACTTCGCCAAGGTCTCACACAGGCTTAGGAGTGGAGCGGAGCCAAGACGCTGCCATTCAGCCTTCAGGTGGACACAGGACCATAGAGGCCTCGTTGGTACCTGGCAATGGAATGGGGTGAGTGCTGACAGCTCTCTCTCTGCTGCAGCGGCTGAAAGGGCAAGAGTGTGGGCGCAAGGGGGACAGGAGGATGCTGGTGTCTGCGGATTTAAGAGGCCTGTGAAGGGAGGGAATTTGGCTTCGGTACCCTGTTCAAGATGGGGGGCTGACACCTTAGAGCTACCAGGCTGAAGAGTAGGGGTGGAGGCCTCCTGACAGGCCAAGACTGTAGCCAAAGGAGTGTTGGTTACAATCATCTCTAATGCAGTGAGCGGGAGGAGCGGGTCTACCCCCACTATGAAGCTTGACCCTCATAGTGCTGTAACTAAGTTTATCTCTGGGGTCCTCCCTATCCCCAGCATGCACCCCAGGGCCTGCCATTCCTCCTTCCTTCATCCCAAGCCCTTCACACCCCTGGAGGTGTCAAAGAGTCAGGCAGACCAGAACCCACAGGCAAAAAGAAGAGGAAAGCTCTGGGCTTTGAGATGTGCTTCGAGCCTCTGGAGTTCACTAAGGCTGCTCTGCAGAAAATTTCAGGGCCTGATCAAAAGAAGAGGGGGATTCAGACTAGGACTCACCTCTCAACTAGACGAGACTGGTTGTGTGACTCTAACAACACCATTTAAGAGGACTTTCTACATGATAGAAACACTCTGAATCTGCATTGTCCAATACAATAGCCACCAGCTACATGTATTAACAGCTGTAGAGCACCTGAAATATAACAAAAAGAAAAAAAATCATATACTAACACATATACACAGAATCTAGAAAAATGGTACAGATGACCCTATCTGCAGTGCAGGAATAGAGATGCAGACAGGAAGAATAGACACGGGGTCAGAGGTGGGTAAGGGGAGAGTGGAAAGAACTGGAAGAGTAACACTGACATATATACACTATCAGGCATAAAATAGACAGCTAATGGGAAGTTGCTGTATACCAGAGGGAGCTCAGCTTGGTGCTCTGTGGTGACCTAGAGGGGTGAGGGGGGTTAGGTGTGGGAGGGAGGTTCAAGAGGGGGCTGATATTTGTAGCCAATTCACTTTGTTGTACAGGAGAAACTAATACAACTTTATAAACCAACTATACCCCAGTTAAAAAAACAAACTTTTTAAAGCAAAAAAAAAAAAGACCATAGTACCCAAAGCAATCTACAGATTCAGTGCAATCCTTATCAAACTACCAACAGCATTTTTCACAAAACTAGGACAATTTCCCTTTAAAACTTGTATGGAACATAAAAGACCCCAAATAGCCAAAACAATCTTGAGAAAGAAGAATGAAGCTGGAAGAATCATGCTGCCTGGCCTCAGACTATACTCCAAAGCAATGGTAATCAAAACAATATGGTACTGGCACAAAAAAAGACATATAGATCAATGGAACAGGATACAAAGCCCAGAAATAAACCCACACACTTATGGTCAATTAGTCTACAACAAAAGAGGCAAAAATGTACAATGGAGAAAAGACAGTCCCTTTAATAATTGATGCTGGGAAAACGAGACAGCTACACATAAAATAATGAAATTATAACATTCTCTAACACCATATACAAAACTAAACACAAGACAGATTACAGACGTAAATTTAAGACTGGATAATGTAAAACTCCCAAAGGAAAACATAAGCAAAACACTCTTTGGCATAAATTGCAGCAATATTATTTTTGGATCTGTCTCCTAGAGCAGTGGAAATAAAAACAAAAATTAACAAATGAGACCTACTTAAACTCAAAAGCTTTTTCATAGCAAAGGAAACCATAAACAAAATGAAAAGACAACCTACAGCCCAGAAGAAAATATTTGCAAATGATGCTACTGACAAGGGATTAATTTCTTAAAGCATAAAAACAACTCATACAGCTTAATGTTAAAAAAGACCAACAACTCAACCAAAAAATGTTCAGAAGATCTAAATAGACATTTTTCCAAAGACATGCAAATAGCCAACAGGCACATGAAAAGATGCTCAATGTTGCTAATTAGTAGAGAAATGTAAACCAGAACTACAATGAGGTGTCACCTTGCACCAGTCAGAATTGTTGTTCAGTTTCTAAGTCATGTCTGACTCTTTGCGACCCCACGAACTGCAGCATGCCAGGCTTCCCTGTCCTTCACTGTCTCCTGGTTTGCTCAGACTCATGTCCATTGAGTTGGTGATGTCATCCAACCATCTCATCCTCTGTTATCCCCTTCTCCTCCCACCTTCAATCTTTCCCAGCATCAGGGCCTTTTCAAATGAGTCAGTTCTTTGCATCAGGTGGCCAAAGTATTGGAATTTCGGCTTTAGCATCAGTCCTTCCAATGAATATTCAGGACTGATTTCCTTTAGGATGGACTAGTTGGATCTCCTTGCTGTTCAAGGGACTCTCAAGAGTCTTCTCCAACACCACAGTTCAAAAGCATCAATTCTTCGGCGCTCAACTTTCCTTATAGTCCAACTCTCACATCCATACATGACTACTGGAAAGATCATAGCTTTGACTAGATGGACCTTTGTTGGAAAAGTAATGTCTCTGTTTTTTAATATGCAAAAAGGTACATGCACCTCAATATTCATAGCAGCACTATTGACAATAGCCAAGACAAGCAAGCAAACTAAAAGTTCATCGACAGATAAATGGGTTGAGAAGATGTCATACACACACACACACTCCCCTGGTGGCTCAGCTGGTAAGAATCTGCCTGCCTGCAATGCAGGCAAACATGAGTTTGCCGGAGACCAGAGTTTGACCCCTGGGTTGGGAAGATCCCCTGGAGAAGGGAATGACTACCCATTCCAGTGTTCTGGCCTGGAGAATTTCATGGACTTTATAGTCCATGTGGTTGCAAAGAGTCAGATACAACTGAGCGACTTTCACTTCACACATATACACATACACACACAAAGGAATATTATTCAGCCATAAAAAGGAGTGAAATAACGCCACTTGCAGCAACATGACTGGATCTAGAGATTATCATATTAAGTGAAGTAAGTCATACAAAGACAAATATCGTATGATATCACTTATATGTAAAATCTAGAAAATGAAGCAAACGAATTTATTTACAAAACAGAAATAGACTGACAGACATAGGAAACAAATGTATGGTTGCCAAAGGGGATACTGGGATGGGGGAGGGAGTAAATTAGAAGCTTGGGATTAACATATATATACTACTCTATATAAAATAAATAGCACAGGAAGCTCTATCCAATATTCTGTAATAACCTAGATGTGAAAAGGATCTGAAAAAGAATGCATACATATATATATATAACTGTATCACTTTGCTGTTCATCTAAAGGTAACACAACATTATAAATTAACTATACTTTAATTGTTTTAAAACAATTAAATGGTTAAAACAACTCATGGTTACAAAAAGAAATTACTTTCTACTTTTCTTCCATCACTGGGGGTAGCAGCGATCACATCTCTCAAGTTAGAAATTCTCAGTGAACTCTCCCTATCTCTTACACACACACACACACACACACACACACACACACACACTTCCCACATGTCTCATCTCAGTTTAATACTCATAAAAGCTGGAACAAGATCATCAACTTCTTAGAATCAAAACACTTTCTCTTCAGTACTGGCTCCTTAGCTCCTGTTTCTCTTATCACATTTTAGGCGGGGAAAGGGTATGAGTGGCAGAAACGGAGGGAGAGACAGAGTGAGAGGAGACCCGGGACCGAGCCCTGTGAGCGTGGCCCTGGGCCGCTCGGTGGAGAAGCAGCTCACGGTACCCACAGCACTGCCTTCCTCAAGATCTCTCGCCGCCCCGTTCCAAAGACTAAATAATCAGCAGGGAACAGTCAACGGTTGGGAGAGGGAGGGAACATTATCTCTGGAATTCCATCTTCTCGGTGGTTCAGAAAAAGTTCAGGGCATTCCACTTATCTCCCCAGATGAGTCTCGGGTACCTGACGCTGCCAGGCAGCCCAAGCTCCTCCTCTGATCTCTCTGTCGCCAGAAGCTTGGCAACGCTGAGAGCCAGGGAGACGCTCTGGGTGGGGCAGCAGCCGAGAGAGGGGAGGCGTGTGCTCTGGCCCTGGAATAGGGAGGTGAGCAGACCCCTCTCCTAGAAACAACTGGAGGTAGAGTGAGGAAGCAGGGATGTTGTGATCAGGAATGCAGGATGGGATGGGAGAAGGTCAGCCCTAGCGTTTTGCCTTTTCTGATTCCACAGAATGGACATAATTTAACAGTTAGAATAAAAGAGTGGCTAAGACAGGAAAGTGCATGAATCATGAGTCTAGCTTCACTCTCTTCCTGGCTTTGGCATGATTGTCCTTATTTTCCTACCTGAGAGGAGGCCTTGCAGAGTGAAAAGAGTCCAGCCTCTGTGCCCCCACGACACCAGCTTTTGGCTCTGTGACCTGGAGCATGTCACTTAACTTCTCTGAATCCCACTTTCTCCGTCTATAAAATGAGTGGTACAAAGAGTTATGGTGAGGATTAAATAAGAAAACACAAATACCTTAGGAAAGTACTTGCCCAGTTCAGATGACGTCTAAATGCTAGCTCTTCTGCCTGTCACCTCCCCCCTTTCTTCCTCCTCACCACCCACCTTTGCAAGAGGGAACAACCTCTCAGCCAAAAAGTAACCACAGAGAAAGCCATGGGCAGAGATGCAGGTTGCTGCAACGCTGATTCAAGGCATGTAATCATCATGAAGCCAACCGTCACAGCTTATATTTATTTTGCACCTGTCCTTGAAGGGCTCCATCCCTTTCAGCTGCCAGATGAACTCAGTTATCTTCATGAACAGCTGAGTGAGGTCAAGAGGAAAAGCATAGGCCTGGCTCAGGTTGGAGACCTCAACTTAGGAAGTTAAATGATTTGCCCCAGACCATTCAGATAGAACAGAGACAGAACAGAACCAAGGTTGGTATAGCAAGACTGATTGTCCAGGGAATTCCCTGGACTCTGTGCTTTCACTGCTGAGGGCCTGGAGTTCAACCCCTGATTGGGGAACTAAGTTCCTGCAAACTGCATGGGGTGACTAAAAAATAAAATTTTAAAAATAAAAGGGCCATTGTCCAATACTAACCAGAGTTTACTCACTGTTCTGCTTCCTGAGCAAGAACTGGATTGTGTCTACTCTTTCTTACCCCCTTAGGTCATCCTGCATGTGTGGATCCAGGATTCTACAGGTCTTGCAGAGAATGTCTAGGTTTCAAAGTTCCATATAGGTGGTGAGTCACCAAGTCATGGGGAGAATGTGTCCCAAGGGAGAAGCTCTCTAGGGATGCAATCTTCATCCACCCAAGAATCACTTCCCTCCAGCCTAGATATTAGACAACGGCATGCATGTGGAATGTGCAAGTGCCTGTAAAAAGATTATTACTAAGTAAGAGTGGATGATGATAATTAATTACCCCCCCATTAAAGAGAAAGTCCCTAGAGCAAAAGCATCAAAGGCAATATTTTCCTGAGTTGGCAGTTTCTTTGGCTCTGGCACACGATGACTCCTTAGTTTGCATCTTGAGTCTGTTCCTTTCTCTCTCTCTGACTTGAAGAATATGCATTTTGACTTTGGACAGCTTCTTCTAATTTCTGCCTTTCTCCCCATCTTCGATCTAGTAATCATTATTATTAAAATTTCACACCAGGGCTATAGATATAATTTGTGATTGTTTGATGGCTTAATTCATGGTTACTCTCCTGCACTGAAGTCTAAATCAAAGGAAATGAACTTAGAATGGAAAACAAAACCTTCTCACCAGCCCAAAGGAGGAAGACCCTAGAAAATAGACATCCAAAGAGATGTATCTATCTCTTCCTCAACAAATACACTAAGAGGGGGAATGGGCAGAGCAAGAAGATGTGGCATAGTCCCAGAAAAAGTGGAGGGTCTGGACCAGGTTGACTCCTATGTCAGAGAGTCTACAAAGTGCATATCCATGTCTCTTAGAAATAAGTACACACTTTTTGATACTTGGAAAATACCTCTTCTCCTATAGATCCAAGTCAACAGACCTGTTACCAGTAGTAAAGATCTCTGCTTACTGAGCAAAGTTGACCGTGGAGAGAATAGCCTTACATTTTCCTGTGACTAACTGGAAAGATATGGAAATGTCCATGTGTAGTAAAAGGAGTACAGAGACTGCAGAATTGGAACTGATAAGGCTCTATGCTTCCTGCACTTGTGACCTGGGAGTCAGGCTCTTTTATCTGTAAGGAAAAGCAGAAATATTTTTACCTAATGAGGTTCTTGAGAAGTTGGGAGAAGATCATTGCTATGATCAGCTCCTGGGCACCTTCCATCATGTTACATAAACAAGCGTCATAGGAGAACAGGGGCAAGGCCGTGGAGCAGGCCCAAAGTCATTGCATCCCAACTCCCAAAAGACTCTCTGGACCTTTGTAGGCACCCAATAAATATATGCCAAATAAATTAATGCAACCAAATCCATTCATTATGGCTGGTGCAGCCAGAACTTTGGTAGACTGGCATAAGTAAGAGGTCTCTAGACACCCAGGAAATTTTTCCCAATCATCAAGCCCCAGGGATCTCAACAATCCAAAGATGTCCTTTGGGGATTAATACTCAAGGACCCCACAAAAAGAACCTTGCAAAAAATAGTGGACTTTTTATAGGACTAGACAGAAACTAGCCTCCATCAGCCAATCCTGGAGAAGCACTTGCATGCCAGAAGATTTTCCCTGGAAACAACCAGCCCAACACCATCCTATTAGGATAATTATTGTTAGTAATTGGCACAAGAAAACTCTTAACACAGCATCTTTGTACAGTAGAAGTGTAATTCTCACTCACTGAAAGTCCAATGTGGCTTGGTAGGATTCTTCCTGCAACCAATGACACAGGGGTCTAAGGGTCTGATTGGATTTCATCTCTGCAGATTTCTTTCAAGGCTGCCCCATCAGAGGAAGGAGAGATGAGGTGGCCCCATGGCTCTTCACTGCGTTAGCCCAGACGTATCATGGATCATTTCTGATCACAGCTACTGGCCAGAACTGCTCATAGGGCTCCAATCCAACTGCAAAGGGAACATGAGCACTGAAGGTCTCCACCACCTCCAGGGACTCGATGGTGGGAATTCTGGTGTCTCACCACGCTGACAGCCAGGAAGCTCTGGATCCCCTTTCTCTATACTCTAAGGCTTAAGTGGAGGTCCTAACGGAGGCATTGAGACAAGATACTCGAGCATAGAGGCCCAGTAGTGCTGGCCCTGGGAACAATCCTCTACTTGACTTACCACTCACCCTTTTCCCTCTCTCTCCAATGAGTGGTTTTCAGATGGGGTGACTGAGGGCACCGTCATGGTGTCTTTGTGGCTGATTCCCTCTCACAAACTCAGTTGAGAGGCAAAAATCACAGAAAATCTGGCAATCCCTCTCATCTCACTATCTCCTGGAGAACATAGGCCCTCCCTGTCTGGAATGTATGAAGCCCGCCAGTTACAACACAAATTCTGCTGCCAGCTTTAGTGCCGTCTGCCAGGAGTGGGGGCTGTTCCCAAGAGGCTGACAGCTTAAGATGCCTCGTAGCTGTTGAGAGGGGTCCTAGCCTACAGGTGAAAATCCAGTTCCTCTCACCAGCCTGTGACTTTCTGAACGAGAGATTAAAGCTGCCTGAGGCTTTCAGGGGAAGTAAACATAGGCACTTGGAGGCCCTTGGGGTTAACAAGCTAGGCCTATATATTTTTTTTTTTTTCCATTTATTTTCATTAGTTGGAGGCTAATTACTTTACAATATTGTAGTGGTTTTTGCCATACATTGACATGAATCAGCCATGGATTTAGGCCTATATTTTAAACTATAGCTCACCAAGTTTTTTCCCTGAGCTTGATGCTGCGAAAATTCTAAACTATCCCATCGCTGGCTGTGGCCCAAGTCACTTTTCTTTTTACCTTCTGGGTGCACACCTATCACCCCAATTCCCTGACTGCCTCTGGGAATGCCAGCATTTTTCTGCAAACACATTGCGAGTAAAAATTGAATCCAAGAAGAAGAAAAGGAGAGACCAGCCTTGTTAAACTCCCCTCTGCTGGCTGTGAGGATTCTTTCAAGTCCACTATTGGACTTCTTTGAGGTCTCTGTACGTGCGGATGTGCATGGCTAGTCTAGCAGACCGAGACGGGAGGTAAGACAAGCTTTGCACTGGATAAATAAAACCTCTTTGTTAATTAAGGAGCCACTGACAAAGCCATGGCCTATGTCAGGCCACAGACACAGAAGGTCTGACTCTTCTGGAACTGAAAACAAGGAAATAAAGAAACTCCACCCCACCCCCGGCAACCACCACCACACTGCATAACTTTGTTCAAAGGCTGCTAAATTATTCCCTGCTACTATATCAGCTGTGAGAGCCCCATGAGACATGCTGTGGTTAAAATAAAACTCAAGCCCCCAAACATTGAAAAAAAAAAAAAGAATGTGTTACCTCAAAGAGTTGATCTCCCATTTTCTCTCTGAAAAAGAATCTAAATCATTAATTTTCAGTTCTGCCTTCTTATGCTCTTCTGACCTGTCCAAGCAGCCTAATATGAATACAAGATATGAACACTTTACCCAAGTGGGCTTGAGAATGTTAATTGGAAAAAGTAGTCAGGTGATTCATCCAAAGCCCTGGCCCCCACCAGATCTTCAAAATGGCTAGCCCTTTGTAAGGGTGATCTCTAGCCCTACTTTGCAAAAGATCTTTCCAGGCCAAAGGGTATACCGATGACCTAAGCACCTGGCCACACAGTCTCTCCCTTGCTGTACCATTCTTACCTGGGCTTCTGAATCAGATAGTCTAGGGTTAGACTTCCAAGTCTACCTCTCCCATGGACAGGTCACATAACCAGTATTTAATGCAAGGAAACTGCTAAATGTGATCATATGTAATGTGCCTAATCATATGTACTATGCATATGTAATATGCCTCATAAGATTACATAGTTGTTATAATTAATACCTCCTCTCACTCTTTCTTCATTCCTTTGAATAGAGCAAGTCTATCCCAAAGAGACCCTAGCCATTTCCAGGTAACCTAAGGGATAAACTGGGCTAATTAAATTTTTCTGAGGTAACAGCCTGAGGTCACTCCAAGCTCAAACTGATGCTCTGACTTTCTACGATTTACTGATCAGTTATATATGCCCAGCCCTGTGCTAATTCCACTTTCAGGGTCTCATCTGAGCATCCGTGTTTATAGAATTCCCGTGACCCTGGCTGCCACATGGCTTACAGCCTCTTCTCTCAGACTTCTCTCAGCCACCATCCTGCTGTTAAAAAACCTCTCCTAGTACCCCCAACCACAAAACAGACCACAGAACCTCAACTTTGGGCAGACTCCATGCTTGCCTTTTTAGAGAACTACAGAAGCTGAGCCCACAGATTTCTGGGAAATAGAGATACCCATTATGTAATCCTCCCTGAGTCCCCTCTAAGGGGACTCTACCAGACTCAGCCCCAAGATTTCTCTCCTGGGAATCATAGAGAGAGCTTTGCCTGAATGCAAAACTGTTTTCTCAAAAACTGTAGGTTATTGCTTCCCCTTTCCTCTATCTTGTAACTCGCCAGTGGCCCACCTGATGTTAATCTCGCAGTCCTCCTCTCCTTATATCTCACCGACATAGACATAGACATATAGCAATCAACTGGCGATTGGGAGGCTGAGGACAGTCAACTTAAAGTTCCTGGATTTCAATCAAGCACTTGCCAGGAAAATGGTAGTGCTTATGTCTGCTCTTTCTAGTTCAATAAACCATTCATTTTCCATGAACCACAGAATGGCATGCTGAGAAGCAACATGCATACATATCCAGCCTCCTGCTTTGAGTATTTGAACTTTTAAAGCAACCAGAACATATTGTCCTATGTCTTCCCATAGGGTAACCTGCAAGGTGTCTCCTCTCCACCCTGACACTTCCTTCTGACACTGGCCCCGGGGAAACATGGTCATTGTATAAGCCCAGTAGCAGTGAGAGATTCAAGTCTGCAATTTTTGTTTCCATTCTGAGTGGTGCACCTCTACCGAATTGCTTTTAGGGTTGAGATCTACCAGCCCCTGAAAACTTCAGTCAGGATGGTCAGAGCAAAAAGGCAAGGTTTAAGAGTGTGACAAGCCTGAACGTGTGACAAACCCACTTCAACCATGTACCAGTGATTACTTAACTACATAGCTTCCACAGCTAGGAAAGGGAATAACAATATCTTCTGCACAAGGATGTTGTGAGTGTTAACAGTCTCTCTAAACAATGCCCAACAGCAGAGAGAAGTAATGACAGCATTTATTCAGGACCTGCTGTGTGTTACACTACTAACCAAGTCTCTTCTTTGCCTTTTTATGGTCAGAATAACACTCTGAAATTTACTGTTCCCAGCTCACTGATGTTATGTTTCACAGAGATTATTTAACTTGCCCGATCACAGTTAAGTGGCAGGTCTTCGATTTAAATGTAAACAGACCTGACTTCAAAGTCTGCTCTTTCTCCAGCTGTTGCATTTCCTAGTGTGTCCTGCTGCTCCAGTCTACCCACCAAATGCTCTTCTTACCATAACTGAGTCCTAAGAAAACACCTTGAACCTTTTGCTTTGAAGATGACGTGGTCTCTCACTCACATTCTAAAGACCAGTTATGTTCTGCCTTCCTCAGAAAGTGAGGAATAAAACCAAGAGGATGAAATTTAATGGAAATAAGTGTAAAGTTCTACATTTTGGTTCACACCAAAAATTATGTAGAAAGGTTTTAGAGCAGCTTGGCTCAGGCTGGTCACGGGAAGGGGCTCTAATGGGGAGATGAGCAGCCACTAAGTCTTCATCTCTGGCTCAGCATAAGGAGTCTAGCATTTGATTTTACTACGTAAAGATGAGCAGCAAGGTGAAGCTCCTTGAAGAACAAATGTCTAAGGGCCATAGGGATAGATGTAAAATGTACCTTGAAGGAAGCCCTAGTCTTGTCCAGTGACCTGAGAGCTCTAGACAGGTGATTTCAAGCCCCTTCCTGCTTTAAGAAAGCTACTGACAAAGAAGAGGGCATCTGAGAGGGTGTGGTCAGGATGATGAGAGCAAATCCATTCATCTGTTTAAGAAACACTTATTGATCTCTTTCCGCATCAGATATTGTTCTGTAAGCTGAGGATATAGCCAAATCTCTGCCATATCAGAGACTCCAAATATCCTTGCCTATCATTCAGTCTTCCAACAGCTTCCCAAGTTTGTATCTTGGTCTACAAGGCCCTTTTACTCTTTCTTTGACATTGTCTCGTACAATTTCTCTCTCTCTCTCTCTCTCTCTCTCTCTCTCTCTCTCTCTCTCTCTCTCTGCAAGTGTTCCTAGAACATTGGCCTTGCTTTTTTTCCTTGCTTAACACCAAAACCTCAGGGCCTTTGCTCATATGAAGGTGCCTCAGATATCCTCCAATTTTAAGAGTGTGTTATTACAATACATTCTAAGATTCTTAAATATTTTGCTGCCTACAATTCCTCTATAATTTTTTTAAATTTTCTTCCACTTTCTTTGAATCAATTTTTATCAGTGTTTATATCTTGGTTTAAAAATTCCTAAATGGCAAGGATTGTGATTAACAAGAATTGTTTGAGTGAATTTGATATTTACTTTAAGGGAATAATAATTATCATGACTTCTTTCTTGTCATCACTGTAGCCATGGTAATAATGCGTGAGACATCTTGGGACTCAATAAATTATTATGAGATGGTTTATGCAATATTGGAAGTTACAATAACAAAAATATAAAAGACGATGACTCCTACATTTCGACATTTTCTTTGGCTTTCTTTGGGCTGATGTCTTCACATCAAAACTTACCTCCCTTTAATCTTAAATTATTTGTTTGAGAGTAAATAAATGGTGCCACTTTCTTATCATTGGCTAATAGCTCTAACCACACTGAATAGAATAAAACAATTCAAGCAAATAAAACAATGGCTGTCCCAGCAGCATACACTCCTCCATATGGGTTCTGCCTTTGAATTTTATGGTCCCAATGATGCTCTGGTTCCAAGAGAGGTCATCTCCTATCTGGTGGCTTTATTCCAGCTTATGGATATTTTATTAAAAGCTGCATCCGGTAGGCCTTCCAAAATATCCAGCAAAAATTTCTTCCGCTAAAGGTAAGGAAATGAATAACAGGATTCAAGTCTCAGAGGGGTTATTACATGCAGAGCAGAGGCCAGCTGTTCTCCATCTTTTCAGAAGACGTTTCAAGGAAAAAAAAAAAAACCACTGAAATCACAGTGGGCAAGATGTAAGCAGCACAGGTAGAAAAGAATGCTGAAGATAAAGGATTGTAAAGTTATGGAAGAAGGAAAGTTGAAGGTTTTCTTCCTCTGGAAAATTTGAAACTGAAGGAGGCTGTCCACTGGTCTGGGTTGACTTAGCCATAGGTCACTGGGGGACAGAATGTATACTAGAATGTGTGATCTAAATCTCCCAAAGTGACTTTGGACACTGGAGGATTTTAATCAAAACTTAAGGATCTACATGTATTCCCCATCCCAGTCCCCCCTCCCACCTCCCTCTCCACCCGATGATCAATTTGCACATGAAGGTGAACTTCATCTTTTTTGTAATAAATTATATATTTTACTTCATTAAGAGGAGTCAAGGATAGATAGAGGGTGACACTCAGTGGTTATGGCAATTTAGAATATAACATTTAAAAGCTGATTTTCTCCTACTAATTATACTTATAAGCAAATGACAAAAGACTTGAAAGAAAAGCCTTAGACTTCTGCCAAAATTTTATTTTCCAAATATTAAATATATTTTATAGCTGTCATTATAAATAGTCAAATAGCTTAGCAACCTAAATGCACAAAGAAAGAAATGGAACTTTTAAGGAATAATCCTTTTAGTCAAATTTGTAGCAACAGCAGACAGATACACATGATGTGGGAAAACAAATATTGGTCTTAGACTCAAGAGATCCATGTTGACTCTCAGCATTGCCAAGTCACTTCATTTTCCTGAGCCTAAATTTTTTTTGTTTCAGACAAATCTCTTACCCTCTCTGTCTCTGTTTCTTCCCCTATAACTACAAAATCTTAAGGTTGCTATTAATATCTCCCCCTACATGTGTTATAAGGATTAGATGGAATAGCATAGTCAATGTCCTGATACATAATAAGTTTTCAATATCAATATCATTTTCCAAAGGAAACAATCAAAAAAAAATTCATTTTTCTTCCTTCCTAGCTGTGTAAAACTACACAGTTTCTTAGTATTTCTTCCATTAGTGACTTATACAAAAGATAAAATAAATTGACTCTAAGCTTCACCTCCAAACAAAGCTTAAACTAAACAGACTGTGCAAGCTCCCACTGTGAATAAGGCCCATGCGCCACTTCTTGATAGCATCGTTTGGGGAGACAGTGCAAAATCTCAGAAAGGAGAGCTTTGTGTGCACCAAAAGGACTTAGTGCATGTACACCAAGCGTCCAGCGACCACAAACATCCCCATGTTCGCCGTGTGACACATATAAGCAGACCCACTGGACTTGAAGGAACACAATGAAGGGACAATCAGCAGCCCTAACCAGTGTGGATCATCATCCATAACCAACAGGGCCTTCTTAAAGTTCTGGTGCTTGTAAGACCCTGGGACCCTGGGATCCGAGAAGATCCAAGATGTCATATTTGGTTTCCCAACAACCTGAAGAGTTGTAGTTACAATGATTTGGAGAAAATAAATGCAGTGTTTCTTGCACACCTGACTTAGAGACCTAAGAGTCACGTATGTACATCAGTAACACACCCAGGAGCATGTTGCTCAGCCCTACAGACGAAAGGCCTAGGAATTTCCTGATACGATGTGAAGAGGTAAAGTCATGTCTGTAAGTCTGGGAAGGCTACAGGGAGACAGAATTCTGAGACTTCTCTGACTAACGAGGGAAGAATCCAGAAAAGAACAGAGGGAATGATGCATAAAAGAAGTTTCAGGCAGAAGAAACTAAGCAAGGGAAACTGAGCTAGTCTTCATATACTTGACCTCTTTGGATGAAGCCATGAAACAGTGACTTATAAGAAGATCTCAACCAAAGCTTAACACTTCATCTCTCAACTGAGCCCTGGAAATGGAGTCTTTGCCCTTCCCCACTATTCATGGCCTTCACTTTGTGTGTTATACTGCCTTCATTCCTCCTGTCAAGGATCAGTGCACTTGATAATGTAATTCACATTAAAGTGTTAAATGACAGTGATATTGGAAAAGTCAAGAAATGGATAAATAAATCCACTTTGTAATGACATTAGAATATCAGTAAGAAATAAATGTGGCCATATTGGACTCCAGACAGAATCACCTATTCAACCTAGGAGTCTTACCTCCTCCTAGACCACTGTTCATCAATCCAATTAGTTTCTCTCCTTTAGAATAGCTTAGAATATTTGTTAAAATGCAGATCCCTATTTCCTACCCTAGATATACTGAATATGAATCTCTAAGGTGGAAGTCCAGAAATCAAAATCTTAAACAAGCTTTCCAAGTAATCCTCATGCACAATAAACTCTGAGGTTCTCTACCTGCCTCTCTTTTCTCACCCTTAGCATCTTGACCATATCTCTATATGGCACGTTTCACTACATGATATTTGATTGCCCATCTGTGTCATCCATGTGACACATGTGAACTTCATTATGGAATAGATAGCAAGAAAGGGATCAGGTGGAAGGATTAGAGGGTCTTGAGAAGGTGATATAAAAGAATCAGTATGAGAAAATCAAAACTGAAAACAATACATGTACCCAAGTGTTCATCATATCACTGTTTATTATAGCTAGGACAAGGAAGCAACCTAGATGTCCATCAACAGATGAACGGATAAAAAAGCTCTGGTACCTATAAACAACATATGAGCCATTAAAAGGAATGAATTTGGCATCACTGACTCAATGGACATGAGTTTGAGTAAACTCTTGGAGTCGATGATGCACAGGGAGGCCTGGCATGCTGCAGTCCATGAGGTAGCAAAGAGTCGGACACGACTGAGCGACTGAACTGAACTGAACTCAGTCAGTTTTAATGAGGTGGATGAGCCTACAGCCTATCGTACAGAGTGAAGTAAGCCAGAAAGAGAAAAACAAATATCATATATTAATGCATACATGGGGAATCTAAAAAGATGGCATTGGTGAACTTATTTGCAGGGCAGCAAAGGAGACGCAGACACAGAGAAGAGGTTCATGGACACGGGGGAGTGGTGGAGGAAGAAGGTGGGACAAAAGGAACACTATTCGTAAGGTGCACTATCACGAATGGTACACTACCATAGGTAAAATAGATAGCCAATGGGAATTGGTTGTATGACTCAGGGAACTCAAACTGGGTATAACAAGTTAGAGGGGTGGGATGGGGAGGGAGGTGGGAATTTAAGAGGGAGGAGACTTATGTATACCTATGGCTGATTCATGTTGAGGTATGGCAGAAACCCACATAACATTGTAAAGGAATTATCCTTCAATTAAAAATAAATAATTTTTTAAAAAAGAAAGAAAAATGGGGAAAAAGCATCAGGAATAATTCATAGGATGTTTGTGAGAATGTAACAAGTTTAACATACAATACAAGTGTTAGCTGTCTTCCCCCTTCACTCCTTTACATTTTGTGTGAATACACTAGAATGTGAATTCTTTTCCTGCCTTGTTTATTTTTGCCATCCTGGAACTTCGAGTAGAGATGATGTATAATTGGTGCATGACTGAGTTAATGAATAAGTTCCTGTTGTAGCCTAACAGCCACAATACTGTATGCTCAGACGCTCAGTCACATCCAACTCTTTGCAACCCCATGGACTATAGTCCACCAGGCCATTTCCTCCTCCAAGGAATCTTCTCAACCCAAGAACTGAACCCATGTCTCTTATGTCTCCTCATTGGAAGGCAGATTTTTTTACCACTATTGCCACCCCAAAGATGCTAGCTGTCCTGGAAATGGTTTTTGAAGGAATAAATGAATGAACTAGGATTATCTGTGCAGGATATGTGCTTCTTTCTGCCTTGTCAATACCCCTGAAAAAATTAAATAAATGTATGTGTACATAGAAATGTGTATATATGTTTTAAACACCCATAATGGTTGCTTTAATGGGTCACTCATCAGTTCTAACTACCTCTGATGTGAGTCAAAGCCAACTAAGAAATGTGGACACAAAGCTCACATATAAGCTAAAATTTATGAGCTACAAGAGTTCAGAGTAAAAATTTGAACCTTACTAGAGATACAGCAAGCTGGCTGGGAGAGATCCAAAGGATATAACTGTTCAGGTAAATGACTCTGAAATTCTGTTCCACCATAACCAGTTCCACAGTTTTCCCAAGATCAACAGAATGGAACAGGAGAGCTCTGAAGCCTGTGGCAGGTGGCTCCCCCAGGAATGGAAGAGGACTTATTTCTTTCCTGTTTGAGTTAATTTGCTGTCATTTATAGAAAAGGCAGCTAGTCAAGAGAGGATGCTGAATACAGTGAAAAACCCAACATATACATGTATATGAAGAAAGAGATTGTGCCTACATAAATTTAGTCTGGAAATAACCCATGCAGCAGGGGAATGGAAGGCTGAAGTTGCAGAGCCGTGAAGAACCAGGGAGGAAATGGAAGGGGTTTGGGGCGGGCTGTGAGGCAGGAGGGAATGCTTCCGTGGAATGAATGGAATCATTCAGAAGCCCAGATTGCCCTGCCTGGCCCTCTCTTGCTTCACAAATGTACAATTGCTAAAGATGCCCAGTGAGATCTAGTTGATGCCAAAAGCACTGTTCAGTTCAGACAGACTAGAAAAAAGTTCAATCAGCTCAACAAAGACTCTCAGTCAAATCTCAGCTATTGTACAAAACATTGGTCAGATAAATTAAAGAGAACCTAAATAAATGAAGCTATATACCTTGTTCATGAGTCAGAAGCTTGAATATTGTTACGATATCAATTCTCTCCCAAATTAGGCAATAGATTTAATGCATTCCAAGTCAAAATCCTAGCAGACTGTTTTGTAGAAATTGGCAAATTTATTCTAAACTTCATATAGAAATGAAAAAAATAAAGAAAAAGAAAACAAACTTGGAGATCTAACACTTCCTGACTAGACTTATTATAAACCTGAAATAATCAATACAGTGTACTGTTTGCATAGACACATGGATCAATGAAACATAAATCGACCCATACATACATGAACAACTGATTTTTGACAAGATGCAAAATCAATTTGGTAGAGAAAATGCAACATTTTCAAAAAATTTAAGCAATTGGATATCCACAAGCCAAAAGGGGGGCTTCAATTCATATCATATTTCATATGCAAAAATTAGCTTAAAATTGATCATAGACCTAAACTAAAACAGATCATATATCTATGGATCATAGACCAAGTATAGAATAATAAAGCTTTCAGAGGAAAATGTATTTAAAAAATTGTGACAAAGACTTCTTAGATACAACATTAAAAGTGTGATTTTCATAAAAAAAGAATTGATATATTAACTTCATCAAAATTTAAAAATTCTGTACTTTGATAGACACTGTTAAGAGAAAGGAAAGACAAGTCATAAACTGGGAGAAAATAGTTTCAAGTCATATATCTGGCAAAGGAATCACATATCTGGCTGTAGAAAACTCTCAAACTCATTAATAAGAGACAAATCTTAAATAGGTAAAAGATTTGAGAAACACTTCACTGAAGAAGATATGCAGAAGGCAAATAGGTGATTGAACATAACACCAACATCATTGGTCTTTAGGGAATGAAAATTAAAACCACGAGATACTATTCACACTCATTAGAATGGTTAAAATTAAAGACTGACCATGTAAGTGTTGGTGAAAGGGTAGAGCAACTGGAACACTTATACACTGCTAGTGGAAATGTAAAATGTACAATAATTTTGGAAAGAAGTTTAGCAGTTTCTTAGGAAATTAAATATGTGATTCAGCCATTCTATTCTTAGATATTCACCAAAGAAAAATTAAAGCATGTATCTATAAAGACATATATAATACCATATGGACACAAATGTTCATAATAATTTATTTGTAATAACCAAAAATCAGAAACAACATGAATCAACTGATGAAAAGATGAACAGATGAAGCTATATCCATACAATGAACTACTACACAGCAAGAAAAAGGAAAAAAGGAATAAACTATTGATATACATATCACCATGAATGAATCTCCCCCAAAAAAATGTTAAGTAAAAGAAGCCAGACAACAAAGAGTGCATACTGTAAGATTTCACCTATATAAAATTCTAAAAAGTGAAAACTTGTCTATAGTGACAGAAAGCAGCTGAGCTGCTTGAGGATGAAGTGACAGTAACAGGCAAGGGGTAAAGATACAGATACTGATTATCTTGATTGTGATGATACTTTCACGGGCATACACATATGTTCAAACTTGTCAATTTGTGATTTTAAACATGCAATTTGTTGTATGTCAATTATGCATCAGTTTTAAAAAAGAACAAAAGCATATACAAAATAATCACCATGCCAATTTTCATATAGCTAAGGAATGAAAAAAATTATTATTCATAGTTGCAAGTGAAATAGCACCCCAGTACACTCTAACCATATCATGATAGCAAACAGATCTAGAATTTCTCATATATTCTGCCTCCTACTTTAGTTTGGCTTTTTTTTTTTTTTTTTTGCAGGCAGGGGTCATTCTGCTCTTCCATTTATATATCCCAGACCACTGTTGGTCCCTTTCCGGCCCAAAGAAGATAGCCATGCTCAGGGCTCCACTGGTACCTGCCCTAATGTTAAGTATCTGTAGTGACTCAAGGGATCAATTGCTAAAATATGTTCCCTCAAGCATTATGGATTATTCCAGAGGCAAGATGCTTCTAAGATGGCACACCCACTTCTGGCTGTCCACTGTAAGGCTTTAAGAGGATTAACACTCTCCAGGAAGTATGACCCTAAGAATATACTCGAAAACAGTTGCTGGAACATGTACTTGGACCTTGCCATGATAAGAGACCAACAAATACCAGCCAACACACCACAGCATCTGCCGTTGGATAAACTTAGCACGACAGTGGCCGTGCTTAGTCATGTTGGTATTCTGGCTCGTGGAAACATCCTAAGAATCTGGGCAGAGTTGTCAGTAGGTTTAAACCTTGATGAACTGGAATGTGAGAGGAATGAAGGGGCCCACACCCACTTATGATCTGCAGCCAGGAAGCCTTCCCAATTTACAATGACCTCTACCTCTCTGAACTCATAGCATTCTTCATGTATCCATTATTCCACTGGTTGGATAATATCAGTCATTGCCTGGTGCCCAACATTGTTGTCTAATGTGATAACTTGGCTCCTACAGTGAAATTCAAACTTTCTAATTTATTTGTCATGCAATAAGTGTCCAGTAAATTCCTACAATGGCAAGGCACTTTGTCATATACCGGGGTTACCAGGATGACAAAGATAAGCACTACCCCTCATGGAGGGGAGAAGTTCAAGAAAGAGGAGATGAACATTCAAGAGCATCATATGGTAAGTGATCTGATCACAGTTGTGGTAAGAGCAAAAATTGGAGCTGGCAATGACAGCAGATAGGGAGGTAGCTGAGGGTTCTGAAGGACCAGGGAAAACCCTCTAGAGAAAGGGACACCAACGCTGAGATCTTAGGGATGAATAAGAGTTATCTGAGGAAATCAGCACACAACTGGCTTCCTGTGTCCTCAGGCAATAGGTGTCTCTCTCCACGCTCTGCCATTTTCAGCTTGCCTAGAAGGAATACAGGTCACTCTGCACAGCAGTACCCAGACGGAGATGTTGTTTCTTAAGAAAAAAAGAGGGAGAGAGGAGGCATGTGTCATTCCCAGAGAGGGAGATGAATCATGGCCTCTCTGATTACTTGGAAGTCTCTCGTTTGCTGCCCCCACCCCAGCTCCCCACCCTTTCCAAGAAAAAGGTTCCAGTAGGGCTCCTTGGATGCCTCAGAAAGGAAAAGAAAATGTCTGTTTTCCCCTTTATCTGGAGAATGTTTCTCAGCATTTGTTCCTTTCAGGCATCAGGCAGACAAGGTTATTTCATCACCGTTCATCCTCCCAGACAGCTAAAGTTAAACTTGTGGTATCTCATATCAGAAATGTGACTTGGTTTTGGAACCTAAGCTCCAGACTTCCTACCTTAGTGATCAAGGCAAAGCTTTCCTACTTGAGGCCCTGGATGTCTCCCATTGTCTCCCACTTCAGGGTCCACAAGGATTGGGATACAGACAGAGGCTAAAAAAGACCAAGGTAGAAGTTTGAGCAAAAAGCAGTGACTAGGGAGAAATTCCTGAAAACAAGGGGAAAAGAGAAGCCATGTGGTGTCATAGAAAGAGAATTGATTGCCGAGTAAGGCATTGTGGGAGGTTTTTGTAGCATATGCTACATCAGCAGCATCTGCTGTCTGAAAGCCAGTAGACAAGACTCTTTCCCCTCCTGTATCAGACTCTTCTGTGACATCAGAGTATCTGACTTAACCTCTAAAGTAACTCAGCTAACAACATTCTGCTATACCTATTTCCCTGTGAGCTGGAGAAACTAAAATGGAAGAGAAAGAGGCAAAAGGAGAGAGAGCATAGGAGGGCAGGTGGAGCTTCAGAATCAGTAGACAGGAACAAGAGAAATGATTGACTTGCCTGGTGGCTCGGCGGTAAAGAATCCACCTGCCATTGCAGGAGACGTGGGTTCAATCCCTGGGTCAGGAAGATCCCCTGGAGAAGGAAGTAGCAACCCACACCAGTATTCTTACCTGGGAAATCCCATGGACAGAGAAGCCTGGCTGGCTACAGTCCAAGGGGTCGCAAAGAGTCGGACACAACTTAGTGACTCCTCAAGTCTAGTAACAACCAGAGAAATAAAGTTGATGGATGGCTCAAGAAAGAACACCTGGAAAAGACAGGCCAGGAAGACCACTCAAAGAAGAAAATATTTTGGAATCAGAGAAGTAGATTGTGTCAATTGTACTTACAACTAAATACAACTTTGAAGTTGCACTCGCTAAGGAAACCAAATGCTGGCAAAAGAAGAGAGAGTAGAAAGAGAAGACAGAGCTGCCTTCCTGTCTTTCCATCCATTCAGGACCCTCAAATCCTGTTCCTCTTCAAGGAAGGCAAGACATTCAACTAGCGTTGGAAAATATCTGTCCAAATCCTGTGGCTCACTAAGAAGACAAGTTTTGATCTATAAATGTTAAGTACTATGATTTGAGTGGGGAGGCATGAGCCTGGCCTGAGATTTCTGAATCAGTGACTAGAAAGAGCTTGCATTTCATGTAAATTTAGAATGACAAAGCAGGGTGGAATCATGGGTGTGGTGGGGAGAAGGAGAGGGAGAGAGAGAATGAATATAAATTATTTCTGGAGGTAATAGTTGACTACCTTGGGAATGTTGTGACTCAGAGGGCAGCAAGAATGAAGAGACACACACTCCCAAGGATATGGAGTGGCTGTACCAGTGGCCCTAGACTAGACCATCAGTGTCTCTTGCTCTGGCCTAGGTCTGGCAGGACTGGCCATGACTTGCTACTGGAGGGAGGCTGTGAGATTTATGAAATGAGGTAGTGGGAGAGATGAGCTCTGTTCTTGGCAAACCAAAGCTATAAATGTACAAAACTTTATCTCTGGCAAGAATGTTTTTAAAAAAAGAAAGACAGGAAATATCTATAGCAGAACCCCAGCCACTGGTTAAGGAGACTGATCTCTCTGGAGCTACATCAAAGGCCCAGTTCTGTCTGCTCCCTGTGGCCTCCAAGAGTCCTGCCCTAGGAGTTCAGCAGTTTCTTGGAGCCAAGGAAGGAAGAAAGCGCATTCACTGCAAGTGCTCTCCGTGTCAAGACAGGGGTGACCTGGGGCTGCAGGGAAACTGCAGTCTTTCCCTCCCTAGTCTTCCTTCCAGGAGACTTCACCATCCAGATAAGATACAAGCGCATCCATGGGGCTGAAGCCTGATGGAGTTCATAATAGGAGCATTGAACTGGAGGTCAGGAAGCTAAACCTATCGTCTGCAACAAGTAAGAGTTACTGAGCCTGGAGAAGGTCACTTCCTTCCCTAAGCTCATTTCCTTATAAAACGAGCAGGTCAAAGATGAATTGATAGCACTCTTTGTGATTCCCTCCAGTGACTACAGAAAGGCAGGATTGGCTTTTAAATTTTAGGAAAAAAAAAAAAGAAGTCTTTTTCAAGGGAATTTCATTCAGAATGAGAGGCAAATCCCACCCCTTCTATGTTGCCTCTAACTGACCACACTGATGAATGAGACCAGCTGGGATCAAAATGAAACAGAAACTAGATTCTTTAGGGCTGATTGAGGAAGTTTGTCTCACCCTTGATGCCATCTTCCTAGAGTCTGTAAAAAGAATCAATCTGTCTTTAATTTCCTAGAGGATTCATCCCAGGCATTTTGTTCTTCCTTTCTCTCTCATCCTAGGGAACACTTCATTGAAAATAAAGTGCCTAAAGCCACGGCTGCAACAGCCTATAGAGAAACTGTATGTTAGGAAAGGCCACACAGCATAAGTTAGGTAGAGGCCAAACTATGCCAAACAGCACAGGGAGAGTTGTACAGAGGGGATTTCAGCCTTCTCTCGACTTGCTTGACTGGGTGCTCCCATACAACCTGGTACAGTCTGCACAAGCTACAGGTGAAGTGCCAGACTGGGCTTACAGACATTGCTCAAATTCTACAGGTCAACAATAATGGTATATCGCCCTGTGTCACAGGTGCCCCAGGAACCAGAATCAGAACTGAAGATCTGAATTCAAGGCTGTAACCTCAGGGTCAACAATTATGCAGGAGGGAAGGAAGCAGTACTGGGGAGAAGAAGTTAAATAGTGATGCAATTACAACAAAGGCCTCAGTCCCCTCTGTTGGGAGCTCTGTAGTAGACATGTGTGTTAGTCACGCTGTCATATAGAGCTACTCTTTGCGGCCCCAGGGACTATAGCCCATCGGGCCTCTCTGTTCATGGAATTCTCCAGGCCAGAATACGAGAGTAGGTTGCCATTTCCTACTCCAGGGGATCTTCCCAACTCAGGGAAGGAAGCTGGGTCTCCTGCATTGCAGCAGATTCTTTACCATCTGAGCCAGCAGGGAAGCCCATGCAGTAGACAAGGCTCTTCTGAATTGCTGGAACTTGCGCAAGTTGGCTGGACCTCTATGGATTAGTTGAAGATATAGGCTGTCATGGGAGAGGGAGTGTGACCTTGGGAGAAAAGGATACCTAAAATGCAAGGGCAAGTCTTGAGACAGACTCAGTGGTAAGTGGTCAACCAACAGCACTGGCAGCCTCTGGGGGAACACAAGCTTCAGTTGGGGTGGTTGTGGATGGCACACGACACAATCCACTATCTTATGTTAAATACTTCCTAGTTTAACAAGAATGTGCTGTGCCAGAGAGCTTTTATTTGCCCCTCCAGATCCACTCTCTCCCTCTGTCCATGATGCTCTCTGCCCAGGGAGGCTGACTGTAGATCCACATCTACATGTAGTCTCCCATGCCCCCAACTCCCCCTTGGGTTCAGCCAATAGAGGCCCGGCAGAAGATGAAAGGGGGGGGTGGAGTCATGGAGGGGGGGATGTTTTCCTGGCTGTTTCTCTACAAGGTCCACTTGGGTTGGATGACTCCTCTAACTGAAGATCAGCGGCTCCTCTCCAAAACCCTCACACAGAACATTGATTTTCTCCTTCCAGGTTCTGCCAACTACTCTCACCCCTCACCCTTCCACCTTCGAGCTGTATCAGGCCCTCCTCACCCCCCCACTCCTCTATGGTACTGATGCTAGGTCAGCTCTATCTGTGTGATTTCTCTAAATTCTGCCCATACTTTTTATAAAGAATATTTTCTTTGGTAAATCCTCCTCCAATTGTCCTAAGTTCAGTGTATTTCCTCAAATTATTCTAATTTGGTTTCTCCTAGATCCCTAACTGAAATGCTCAGACAGACATACATTATCTCGCTTCTTCCTCTCTACCATCCTATGAATCAAACATTCTTATCCCCACTATAGAGATAAGAAATAAAAGAGTGAGAAGAGTTCCATGACTCACCCAAGCTCCAAGATAATAAGATGACCCTTGTCTTTGGATTCAGAGCCACTGTCCACAACACTCTAACACCCTAGTGCGTCCTTCAGCGTAATCTCTTTGCCCAGCACAGCTCAGGAAAAGACCAGAGAAGGAGGGATGGCCATGGTATTCAAGACTACAAAACTGGCTAAAATGTAGCATGAGGATGAAAGGGGGTAGAAATGGGTGACACAGCAGAGTGTGTCTTCAGCCCTGGGATTGAGGGAAAAGGACAGGAGAGAGTCCACTCTATCGAGTCTTCTGAAAAACTTAAGTTTCTTTTCTAAATTACCTTTTCAAATAGAAAACTAAGCTATTTCAGAACCCAGATCTGCCCCCATCAGCTGCTTGACCCTGGTCAAGTCTGTGGTTTCTTCATTTGCATGAAGAAAGATGGGTTAACTACAGAATCCCAAGCTCCCCTCCATTCTGGGTTTCTATGAGTTCCTTGTTCTCTTTGCTTCTCTTATCCTAGAAACAGACATAGGTCACGTGGATGAACCCTCATTCTGACAATTGTCAGTCTCATCCCTGGGAAAAAGGGGACGGAGCTCAGATGGTGCCATGCACAAAGACTCACTTGTTTGCTCTAAAAGTCCCTTCCAAAGGTCTTGCCCAGACCCTTGCTTTTAACCAGGAAAGCGGTGCAGCCCAAATGAGAAATGAAGATACCATTTCATTTTGCTTTGCTCCCTAAGTCCTTGTGTGTGGCAGATTTTTAAGCTCTCTTTCCCTTTTAGGGTGGTGTTTCTGTTTTCTTGATCAAAAGCAGATGGATCGTTCCTTTACAAAATATCTTTTGTCCTATTTTCCCTTACATTGCCCTACATGCTACGCAAATCAACTAGCCCAGGAACCAGCTAAGAACAAGTTCCATCTGCTGCTCCCACCACTGTAAGGAGCTTCCATTTACTGAAGCTCCTTACAGAAAAGAAAATGCTTGTTCCTTCCTTTTCATGCTCCTGTTCCTAGGTTTTGGGGTAGGAATTAGGGACCTTGAATTTTAATACTAGTCCAACCACTAAATCTGAGCAAGTCACTTCCTTTCTCTAGACCTCGTTTCAATATCCATTCAAGTGAGTAAATGGATATCATTATTCTTTCTAGTTCTAACTTCCCATGAACCTGTAAGAATGATAGGATCTGGATAGATTGATTTGGGCAGATGGCATCTTAACTTAGGTTAAGTTAATAACCTCAGAAAATAAGTTCTGAGGAGAGACTTAGATGTTAATTGTTTACTGGAAGGTGTAATCCCAAGATAGCAAAAACAAGGGGAAAGAGACTTGAGACAAGGAAGAATGAGAAGCAAAAGTGATAGATCATTGTATTAGTCCATTAAGGCTACTATAAGAAAACACTACAGGCTAAGTAGCTTATAAATAACAGAAATGCATTTCTCGCACTTCTGAAAGTTGGAAGTCCAAGATCAAGGTGCCAGGATGGTCACCCTCTGAAGAGGGCCCTCTTAGTGGTTCATAGCCAGTGCCCTCTCACTGTGTTCTCACAAGGTAGAAGGGGCTAGGGATTTCTCTGGGGCCTCTTTAGAAGGCACTAATGACTTCAGCATTTGCCAAAGCCCCCACCTAAAAGGGGCTTCATCTTTGATGAGGATTTCAATGCATGAATTAGTGGAAGGGACACATTTAGACCATAGCAAGCCACAGCAACCTAGGCATCCCAGGTTGGTGCTAATGGTAAAGAACCCAGCTACCAATGCAGGAGACATAAGAGATGCTGCAGGTTCCATCCCTGGGTTGGGAAGATCCCCTGAAGGAGGGCATAGCAACCCACTCCAGTATTCTTGCCTGGAGAATCCCATGGACAGAAGAGCCTGGCGGGCTACAGTCCATAGAGTCATAAGGAGTCAGACATAACAAAAGCAACTGAACACGCTTGCAAGCCACAGCAACCTAGCCACAGTTCTACATGCTTCAGAGAAGCCCAAAGGATCATTTATCACACTGGACATCTCTGCACATATTGTACAGGAAAAAATTAGAGCCTTAGAAAGAACAAAAAACAAACAGGGATTTATCTGCAAACACATTTCTATTTCCTTTTTCTCACTGGACAAAGTTCACTCCCTGGGGGGTTACTTTGATTGCTCTTCAGGGTTGCATCATCTGAACCCTTCAAGAGTTACTGTGGAAGCCAGATCCTTCAATTTGAAGTATGGTGCTGCACCCAACCTGGATGGTGTGGGAAGCCAGGGATTTCGGGATTCAGTTGATCTGCCTCCTGCCGTGGAATTGTGCAGGGTCACCTGGAGCCTGTTGCCCTGGCAGAGGCAGGCAGCTAAATGTTTGGGAGATCACAAAGCTGAGGGATACTGAGGTGGCACCGAAGCCATGCCTGGCACTGATGGGAGAAATCAGTAGGTTGGAAGGTGTACCAGGAGAAAGCCCAAGCATCTTCATTCAATAAATGTCTTCCAAGAAACTTGTATCAATTTAGTTCACTTGCTCAGTCGTATCTGACTCTTTGTGACTCCATGGACTACAACATGCCAGGCCTCCCTGTCCATCACCAACTCCCAGAGTTTACTCAAACTCATGTCCATTGAGTCAGAGATGTCATCCAACCATCTCATCCTCTGTTATCCCCTTCTCCTCCTGCCTTCAATCTTTCCCAGCATCAGGGTCTTTTTCAGTGAGTCAGTTCTTCACATCAGGTGGCCAAAGTATAGGAGTTTCAGCTTCAACATCAGTCCTTCCAATGAATATTCAGGACTGATTTCCTTTAGGATTGACTGGTTGGATCTCCTTACAGTCCAAGGGACTCTCAAGAGTCTTCTCCAACACCACAGTTCAAAAGCATCAGTTTTTCAGTGCTCAGCTTTCCTTAGAGTCCAACTCTCACATCCATACATACAAGAAACTTGTATAGAGAGATGGAAAAACCTTCCATCAAGGGACATACCCTACTGGACAGATACAAACAGGCTTACATGGAAGTAGTAGACCATCATGATGCTTATACTTACCTCCCCCACTGTACTTACTGAAAAATGAAACCTAGACTTGGATGTATGTGATAGAATGTGGACCTAAAACCCGCACCTGGTTCATTGCCAAGTCAATGCTTAATTTACTTCCCCCTCTAAAAAGTGCAGAAGGGGCTTAAGGTGGACTATCTTCTGAAACAAGAGTAAATTTTAAATGTCTGGAGGCATCAGGTCCCAGCTGAGTCATATTGCTCAACTCTACACAAATTCACCTGCAGAACAGAAAGACATATCGGGGACTGGGTTGGGGGTGGAGGTGGGTCAGAAAGAGACTGTCAGAGAACTCTTTGTGAAGACATACTATTTACTAAAAGGAGCCAAGAGGGATCAGTTTAATTGAAGTTAAAGATATTTTAAGGAAGGTAAGAGCCTAACTGGAAGTTCAGCCAAGGGGGTTTTGTTCTGCCTTTGAAAATGAGAAGAGTTGAACAGGATCTGTATGGATGAGCTGATAAAAAGTCCTTTGAAGTGGACAGGGATCTTTTTTTATAAGCTCTGAATAACTTAGCCTGGGGTGAGGGAAGAAAGCTCTCATTTACAAGCGTGGAAGATGGTGAGCTGTCCCCCTCCAATTGGATTTCTTCTGGCTTGGCCATGAAGAGAGAAAGATTGGCCCAGTGTCCTTGTCTAGCTGAGAGAAGATAAATGTGGCTTTCCTTCCCACAAGACAGCACAGATGAAAGGCCCAGGGAAAAGCCCTAGAAAGCTAGTTAACAGATATTAGAAAGAAAGGCACAGAGCATAAAATCATAGCCCCCCACATACGACCCCTAATTCACAACCCATCCACCCCACAAGATGGATCATGGGTTAATCCTTAAAAAGAAGAAACCAATAGCAATATCAAGAAACAATAGCAATAAAAATTACTGTTGTGAATTATTTGCTATGCTGTGCATGCTGTATCTCATTTGTTCCTCTTAACAACCTAGGAAGCAGGTATTATTTTTACTTCCATTCCATATTTGAGAAAGTTGAGGCTTCTCTGTGTATGAGCAAGTTTAAGCAATTTGTTCAAATTAAGTGCATCCCAGGCCAGAACAAAGATAAATAATATTGTTAGATAAATGTCAAGGTAACATGAGGTTACCTTTGGTTACGAATGTCATGGAGTAAAACTCCACTCGTGTGTTATCAGGATTCAGTTCTCTTGGCTAAACAGCTGACCACCTTGGTCTAATCTCCAACTCATGAAATAGTTCAGAATTCTGGCCATGGGCGCACTTTGCCAAAGACTGAAAATTCAGCTTTCCCAAAATTTCTGTGACCTGTTTGTCCTGCATTGGAAGAAAAAGAGGAAGCTTGGGGAAAGGAACCTTTGTGATTAACATGTCCTGGGGTTATAAACTAACCAAAATGTTGCTGATGACCACGTTTCATTCCCATTAAGGATGGAACTAGAGACTGGGAACCCAAATTACAGTAGGCTTTAACTTAACCTGAAATTGAAATGCTTTTGCAAGATCATAGGCTCTGTAACTCTCAAACCTGACCCATGTTCCTATAAAAACAGTAAAATTTTAATATCTGAAGCTATGCAGTGGGAAAGGCAAAGAAGTCAGGAGACTTCTTGGGTTTAATCTCAGTTCCACCAAAACTCATCTATCTAATCACATTTCAAAATGACTGTATCTTCTCTCTGGACCTCAGTTTTCCCATCTGTAAAATGGGAGAATTTGTCAAAACTATGGTTTTTCCAGTAATTATGTATAGATGTGAGAGTTGGACCATAAAGAAGGCTGAGCGCCAAAGGACTGATGCTTTCAAACTGTAGTGCTGAAGAAGACTCTTGAGAGTTCCTTGGGCAGCAAAGAGATCAAACCAGTCAATCCTAAAGGAAATCAATATTCCAATGAATGAATATTCATTGGAAGGACTGATGCTGAAGTTGAAGCTCCAGTACTTTGGCCACCTGATGCAAAGAGACAATTCATTGGAAAAGACCCTGATGCTGGGAAAGATTTAGGACAGGAGGAGAAGGGAGTGTCAGAGAATGAGATGGTCAGATGGCATCATTGACTCAGTGGACATGAATTTGAGAAAACTGAGGCAGTGATGGACAGGGAAGCCTGGCGTGCTGCTGTTCATGGTCACAAAGAGTCAGACACAATTGAGCGACCGAACAACGAAAACAACAATCTCTAAGGAGTCCTCTCTTACTCTCGTTCTGGGTCTTGGATGACGATGACCTTTGCCTTACATGCATCACAGAAGCTGCAATGAAAATCAGAGTTGGTAAGGGGAGGAAGAGAAAAATGGGCTCTTAAAAAGAAAATCAATAAGGTTTTGTATTTACAAGTACAAAGAACATCGTGTCTTCAGTCAGCCATACAGCCTTCCTACCATCCTTGAGACTTCATAAAGACAAATGAAACACTCTGTGAAATTCCATGATTAAAAAAAAAAAAAAAAAGTCTCTTCCATCTTCTTTTTGGATGGATATTGGACTCTTGAGACCTACACAGGTTTCCTCCTGTCTGCCGGAGGGGCGGAAGTTCAAAATATACTAGACTTCCTAGATTCTGCCTGTAGAGTCTCCACCTCTGTTCCCTGTCTCCTGAACCCTCCTCTACTACAGAAACACAAACAAAGGGCATTTGAAAGACAAGCCCTGGAAATGGACTTTCAGGACACATTGGAGCTAAAAGAGACTAGAGATCTTTTTAAAGTTCTAGGCATAGGGCATGTGCTTATTGGCCTGGCTTTAGCTACGAAATAAATTGCTGTCATCATTATTTTATCCTCTGAAGGAGACAACCTCGGGTTAGTATTTCAAAGAAGAATGAGTCACTGGAAAGGTTTTAAAGTACCTGCTAATTATTTCTTTAAAGAAAAACCTTAACTCTAGGAGAAAGGGGTTAGACACGGCATCAGCTGCCCATTAAGATGAAAGGGTCGAATTACCTGGGCTGCTCCAGGAGGCCCAGGAATAACAAGCGTGCCCCTTTTCTTTGCAGAGCAGAGTTCCCTGCACAGGCTCTTCTGCAGACATTATCTCACTGACCCTGAATTCCTGCTGGCTTCATCATTTCATCATCCCTTTATTTCTGCCTTGCCATGATGCAAGGAGGCTGAGGGAAGATTGGTCAGGGGCAAGAAGGGACAGGGGTCTCCCACTTGTCCATGAAGTTGGCATATGGACAGCTGCTTTGAACCCTAAGCTGCCCCAGTTAGGAGCAATCTGGCTGCCTTCTCCAATGACTTCCAAACATGTTTGGATTTTCTTTGACTAGAATTCTATAAAGAATCCCAATAGTTAAAATAGAAGATCAGTTCTGCATTTTGTTTAGATTTTTTAACATTGATTCAATACCCAGTCCACCAGACTGACGAAGACTGATGAAGTTCATTTGATGAATGCAAAAATACTCAGTCAGTCATCTGGAGCTTAGTAGCCACAAAGATGAGTATTATTATGGAGGACACTCAACATCTTTAAAAGAACTGCCAAAGTCCCATTGAGCCAATGCTTGCTAGAACCTTGAGTGGGGAAAATGGAATTCAAGGGTTCAAGGCCTTAGTTTAGTTAGTGTTATTGTCTAGGTCAACTGAAACATTTCTGGACTGTTTATCCAAGAGAAGGGGGAGGGTAGAGGCTGCTGTCCAGGGGAAGAAGACAGTGGCCCTGTTTCAGAGAGGAAGGAGCTGGAGTCTCATAATGAAAGGATAAGGGAGTGACAAGTTCCAGGAGAGCATGAAAGAAGCTGTGCCTTCCTTCAAAGACTACATCCCAAATGAAACTGATAGGGCTCCTGCACAGTTAGCTACTGACTAAGCACCGGAAATGGACACTTAGGAGCTGGTGCAAGGTCCTATGGCTGAACTGGCAGCCAGAAAACTGTGTGGCTGTGGAAGCCTGTCCAATGGGCATCTTCAGAATAAGTCCTGAGAGACTACTGACCAAAGGCCTATTCATTATTTCCTGGCTTAAGATAAAAAAAAAAAAAAGTAAGGGAGGCACAAAAATGGATTATTTTTACTCTTCCTGCAACTTGGGGATTAGACATGGATTTTCTTGGACATACAAGAATGTTATTACTAGAGTAAATTTATTATAAGGAAAGGCAATTCCCATTTGCTATAGTGGGAATGTTTGTGTCACCCCCAAAATTCATTCATTGAAAACTTAATGCCCATGGTAATGGTATTAAGAGGTAGGGCCTTTGGGAGGTAATCAGGTCATGAATGAGGTAAGTGCCCTTGTAAAAGAGATTCCAGAGAGTTCCCTCACCTCTTTCACCAGGTAAAAATAAGTGAGAAGCCTGTGACCTAGAAAAGTTGTTCAGTCGCTTAGTTGTGTCTGACTCTTTGTGACCCCATGGACTGCAGCACATCAGGCTTCCCTGTCCTTCACCATATCTTAGAGTTTCCTCAAACTCATGTCCATTGAGTTGGTGATGCCATCCAACCATCTCATCCTCTGTCATCCCCTTCTCCTCCTGCCCTCTGCCTTTCCTAGCATCAGGGTATTTTTCAATGAGTACAGTCTTTGCATCAGGTGGCCAAAGTACTGGAGCTTCAGCTTCAGCATCAGTCCTTCCAATATTCAGGATTGATTTCCTTTAGGATTGACTGGTTTGATCACCTTGCTATCCAACGGACTCTCAAGAGCCTTCTCCAGCACCACAGTTTGAAAGCATTAATTCTTCAGCACTTAGCCTTCTTTATGGTCCAACACTCACATCCATATATGAAGAGAGTCCTCAGTCATATGGATACCCTGATCTTGGACTTCTAGCCTTCAGAATTGGGAAAAGAGAAATTTCTGTTGTTGATAACCTACTCAGCCTGTGGTATGTGGACTTTTATTCATATTTGTCAATGATTTAGTGTATTTTTTACATTATTTTATTATAGTATAGCTGCTTTATAATGTTATATTATTTTCTACTGTGCAGCAAAGTGAATCAGCTATACATGTACGTATATCCCCTCTCTTTGGGGCTTCTTTCTCATAGGTCAATCCTGTGGTCTTTTGCTATAGAGCTTGAATGGTCTCAGACACAATTCCATCCTTTGAGTAGTGTAGAGCCCTTCACATTTTTTGCACCAGCTGTTTCTGGCACCCCATCCACCCCAAGTTCAGTCCCTTTTCCTCTGGGCTGAGCTCTCCTCTCATCAGGCATCCATCCCTTCTCTTCCCATCTCTTCTCTTCTCTTTTCAACCATCCCCTCTCTTCTCTTCTCATCCATCCCTTCTTACTTTCTCCCCCAAATGTTTTTACTTCCTGACAAAGCAAACCACTGGATAGAGAAGAGTTTCATCAAAAGCAGTGGTTGGCATGAGGGCAGATAGATTCTTTTCAAGGGAAGCTTGGCCCCCAAAGGCTACCTCACCCTCTTAGGAGTACATCTTTGAGACAACTGGCTCTTCAACTGGTTGTTAATGCTGGCTTGTATACTTTAGCCACTTTATGGTTTCCATCTCCTCAACAAAATAATGAGTTATCTCAGCATAGAAGGTGTACCTTCTACGCTTGATCTACCCACTGCAGGATCTTAGGTGGGGGATGCCGGCTGACCCACACAGGCAATGGCCCTGGATAAGTGAGCAGAACCCAAGAGAGAGCCCATTTTTCTCCTGGGCTCTCTTCCTTCCAGAAGCTTCCATCATATGTAGGCACTGACCACACATGGGCCAGCAAATCCATGAGAGGTGTTGGAACTTCTAGATGGGAACCTCTGATTTCAGTCTTCTGGGAAAGGACTAAAAGCACCAAAAGTTCCACCCCATGTATGGTTCTCTTACATTTATTTCCTGTCATTTCATCCTTCTCTCCTTGTTCTTCTGGCAGGGGGGTGGGGGGGATGGGCAAAAAAAAAAAAAAAGCATCATGCTGGGGTCAGAATGTCCGAGTTCTGCCTCTTGTGTGATCTTCTGAGTTCCTCTCCATGTGCAACCAGAACTTACGGAGCATCAGTACTCACAGGCCCGGGAGGAAGGAAAGGAGAAGCTGAAGGAAACTGAGCTTCAGATAGGAATATGCTGTTGGTTCACCTAGGCTGAGGACAGAAATAATTCCAGAGAACTAAGCCAGTGCTGGGACAGGGTACCTGCTCCACGAGAGCTCTGAGGAATGGGGGAGAGGCTCAAGGGAAGCAGAGATCCCCCGTTAGGGTTTGGCTTCAAAACTTGGCCCAATAGGAGCTGGGAACAGAGGGGGATAAAGTGTTTCCACTTCAGAAAAGCTGACCGAGAGAGCAAGCCACTCAGACCTCCTCCTAGTGGAAGAGGGAATGAATGGAGGATGGGGCAAGCAAACAAGGGGACTTTTGGAATGCTTCCTGACATGCATGGAAGCTGAGGCTACTACCCATCCCTCTGGCCCCCACATCTAGAAAAGCCTTAGGGTGATCAAGTTCCAGGTAGAAATAGTAAGCAACCCTCAACCTTTTCATGGTCTCTCCCTCCCTCTCTTTCTCACACACATACATGCACCCGACCACTACCACCAAACACAATGACAACAACTGTACAGGCCCTTCAGCTCCCTCCTGCCTGCACGCTCAGTTGGGAATCCTGGAGTAGAAAGCAAGAAAACAGATGAGACAGTCCAGCTGAGTTTCTCATGAGTAAATAGATTCCACATGGCAACAGAAAGGTCAAGGAGAAAACAATTTATATGGGACCAAAGAGAAGGGAATAGGTGTGGAGCGTCTTCCATCTGATCAGAGGGGACAGCCATTCTAAGATGCAGCCTGCTGGGTCTGAAGAGGAGCTCCGTGCCTGGCCCTGAGAGAGTGAGAGTCCTGGGTCGTGTCTACAAACCCACAGCCCTGCGCACAGAGCAAGGGGCCAAGTCCCGGTCTCACCAGGTGGCAGGCATACTGAGGGACTTCAAGCCTGTCTTTGAGTCTGAATCTCAGCCTTATTTACCTATAAAATGGAAATAAGAATCCTTTGGCTCAGCTCACCTTAGTGGGGTTAAGACTCAAGAAATGATAGAACTGAGTGGATTTTGTGGATCTGGGAAATCAGGAATTGTGTCTGGACCAGGGTCAGAGGTGTGGGAGTCCTTAGCCAACAGATGCAGACTCAAGCCATGGGCTTGACAAGTGAGTCCCAGGAACACCAATGTTTGAGTGGCAGGCAACGGCTGAGGGCCACAAGGGAGAACCAAGAAGGAAATACCAAGAAGGACTGGAGCTATGAAAAGCTAAACAGAGGTAGTCTGTGGAAATCATCATTTGTATCAAGCAGATTTCTTAAGAATTTAGGTTTCATTCTTCTTGAAAGAAAGTGAAAGCGTTAGTCCCTCAGTCATGTTCGATTCTTTGGGACCCCATGGACTGTAGCCTGCAAGGCTCCTCTGTCCATGGAATTCTCCAGGAAAGAATACTGGCACGGGTAGCCATTCCCTTCTCCAGGGGATCTTCTCGACCCAAGGATCAAACTGGGTCTCCTGTATTGCAGGCATTTCTTTACCATCTGAGCCACCAGGGGTTTCATTCTTACCTCTTACATATCCCCCAAAGCACAGCAGCGGTCAAGCAGAGCAGGGAAAAATGATATCAGAGGAGAGAATATTTGTGATCTGGAAACATACATAACATTAGTTATACACTCAGAGAGAACCATAGAGCTAGTCTGTACCTCCGTGGTAGATTGCTGTGTGATACTGGGCATTTCACACAACTTCTCTGTGCCGGTTATTAGCTAGTGTTTATCCAGATCCCTTAGTAGCTTGGGTTCAGAGGGTGTGGGCTGTGCATCCAGTTACTACTAGGCAAATGACTCCAAAGGGAAATGTGAGCCTGGAGAGGGAGTGAAGCACATCATAATCAAACAGAGTCAGGGTCTTTTCTCCTCAAAGCCTTCAAGATCCTCTACCTTAAAACAGGATGAGGATCTTAGAGTTCATTCTCAAAGGAAACACACTGGCCATTTGAAAATATTTTAATCCAATAACACCCAAAATAAATTCACTCCAACAGCAAATATTTGTGGAGAATCTCCATGTGCAAATCATTGAGCTGTTTTGGAAGACATAGAAAGAAGACAGGACTCAAAGATGACAAATGCACTGTGACATCATGCCCTGCTCTCCACCTAGTGGGGAAGACAGACTCTTAGAAGGAAACTACTGGAGACTGTGCTAAGTGTCATCACAAAATTACAAACAAAATGCAACAAGGACCCAAGTGATAGTCATTAATTTTGCATCAAAGGGATCCAAGAAGGCTTTATAGATGAAGTGCCATCTGAATTAGTGTCCTAACACTAAGATAAATTTTAGCATTCAAGGAAGGAACATTCAGCTTTAATGAGTGAACATCATGAACAAAGCTTTGGCAACAGAAAAGTGGCATTTTGTTCAAGGAATAAGTTGATGGCTTGGGACTTCATTCTGTACTCAGTGTAGAGTCATAAAAGTGTTTTTGAACAAGGGTGCAATAGAATTGGTCCTTTCCTTTAAACAGAGCTTTTGGGCCAAGATAAGTAGCAAAGCTGGAGAGAGTAGAAGAGAGAGGAGAAGAGACTTCTTAGAACATTCTTATCAGAGTCCAGAAGAGAAATCAACAGCATCCTAAAAAGTAAAGAAGCAGTGAGATTAAAAAGATCAAAGATTATTTTTCCAGAATGTGCCAATAAAGCACACAGAAGGCATAAAGCTGGGAGAGTGAAATGGAGACAAAACTATTTCTACACAAGTGGAATCTGCAGTTTGATGTAAGGTTCAAGAGCACAGGAAAAGGTACTCACCCAGAGGCAAGGCAGAAATCTGTGTTGGGGAGCAGCGCAATGCCACTTATCTGGAGGTCAAATTCTGAGGTTAGCACTTAAGGTCAATGTTGAACAGAAACAAAATGTCCCAGTCGCCTAGGGGGACTGAGATCCACCTGTGTCATAAGTCCAGTAGGGCCAGTGATTCTTACAGAGACAGGTGTCATCAGGGCACCAAAAGAAGTAGTAGGTGTGTGGTTGGGGATCTGTTAAAAGGGAAACACTAGTGCCCATTTCCCATTACCTGTAGATGGAGTGGAATGGTGGCCAGAACCATGTGCATGAACTATATTATGTTTCCTGTTCAACATGCTACTGATGCTATACAGAGCTAGACACCATGGGCCTATCTGTGTAGTGAAATGACCTCAAGCCCTTGGTGTGAAATGCTTATGGAGAGACAAGTGGTCAAGAAGTACTGAGGGCTGGAAAGTGCCAGAAGCTAACTAAAGGGATTTGATCAAAGGAGCCAAATAAGACTCAAAGAAGGAGAATTAAGAGATGATTAAGGCATTATGTAGAACATGGAATGACAAGGAAGTGAAGACCATTGAGAAAGAGAGGATCTTTGACAATGTCAAACTCTATAAAGAGAAAGAGACCACAAAGTCATCTTTTGAATCTGAAACTGGAACATTATTAAACATGTTAAAACATGAAACCTCCAAGATTGTTGAAAAGGTAAGCCAAGTTATGAAAGTGCAGATTTGGGCAATAAGAAAGTAAAGACAAAAAAGAAGTTACACTAGACAACACAGAAATACAAAGGCTCGTGAGACTACTATAAGCAACTATATGCTGATAAAATGGACAACTTGGAAGAAATGGACAAATTCTTAGAAAAATATAACCTTCCAAAACTAAGTGAAGTGAAAGTCACTCAGTCATGTCCAACGCTTTGAGGCCCCATGGACTCTAGGGCTGCCAGGCTCCTCTGTCCATGGAATTCTCCAAGCCAGAATACTGGAGTGGGTTGCCATTTCCTCCACCAGGGGATCTTCCCAACCCAAGCATTGAACCCAGGTCTCCCGCATTGCAGGCAGATCTTTACCATCTGAGCCACTAAGGAAGCCCAAACCAGGAAGAAATAGATCATCTGAACAGACCAATCACAAGTAAAGAAATTGAAACTGTAATAAAAAATCTTCCAACAAACAAAAACCCAGGACTGGATGGCTTCACAGGTGAATACTACCAAAAGTTTAGAGAAGAGCTAATACTTAACCTGCTCAAACTCTTCCAGAAAAATTGCAGAGAAAGGAAAACTTCCAAACTCATTCTATGAGGCAACTATCACCCTGATACCAAAAACAGGTGTGACAAAGATGCCACCAAAAAAAAAAAAAAAAATTACAGGCCAGTATCACTGTTGAACATACATGCAGAAATCCCCAACAAAATTCTAGCAAACAGAATCCAACAACACATTACAAAGATCATGCATCTTGATCAAGTGGGCTTTATTCCAGGGATGCAAGGATTCTTCAATATATACAAATCAATCAGTGTGATACACCATATTAACAAATAGAAAGATAAAACAATATGATCATCTCAATAGATGGAGAGAAAGCTTTTGACAAAATTCAACACCCATTTATGGTAAAAAAAAAAAAAAAAAAAAAACTCCAGAAAGTAGAAATAGAAGAAACACACTTCAACATAATAAAGGCCATATACATCAAACCCATAGCAAAGATTATCCTCAATGGTGAAAAACTGAAAGCATTTCCTTTAAACTCAGGAACAAGACAAGGGTGCCCATCTCACCACTATTATTCAACATAGTTTTGGAAGTCCTAGTTACAGCAATCAGAGAGGATTAAGAAATAAAAGGAATGCAGATTGGAAAAGAAAAAGTGAAACTCTCATTGCAATGACATGATTCTCTACATAGAAAACCCTAAAGATTCCACCAGAAATTACTAGAGCTAATTGATTAACATTAGCTAATCAATGAAAAATAAAAACAAGATCAGGAGCTGACTGTGGCTCAGATCATGAACTCCTTATTGCAAAATTCAGACTTAAATTGAAGTAGGAAAAACCACTAGAACATTCAGGTATGACCTAAGTCAAATCCCTTATGATTATACAGTGGAAGTGACAAATAGATTCAAGAGATTAGATCTGATAGACAGAGTCCCTGAAGAACTATGGAGGGAGGCTCATGACATTGTTCAGGAGGCAGTGATCAAGACCATCCCCAAGAAAAAGAAATGCAAAAAGACAAAATGGTTGTCTGAGGAGGCCTTACAAATAGCTGAGTAAAGAAGAGAAGCTAATGCAAAAGGAGAAAAGGAAAGATATACCCATCTGAATACAAAGTTCCAAAGAAGAGCAAGGAGAGATAACAAAACCTTCCTCCATGATCAGTGCAAAGACATAGAGGAAAACAATAGAATGGGAAAGACTAGAGATCTCTTCAAGAAAATTAGAGATACCAAGGGAACATTACAAGCAAAGATGGCCACAATAAAGGACAGAAATTGTATGGACCTCACAGAAGCAGAAGATATTAAGAAGAAGTGGCAAGAATACACAGGAGAACTATATGGAAAAGATCTTCATGACCCAGATAACAACGATGGTGTGAACACTCACCTAAAGCCAGGCATCCTGGAATGAGAAGTTAAGTGGGCCTTAGGAAGCATCACTACGAACAAAGCTAGTGAAGGTGATGGAATTCCAGTTGAGCTATTTCAAATCCTGAAAGATGATGCTGTGAAAGTGTTGCACTCAATATGTCAGCAAATTTGGAAAACTCAGCAGTGACCACAGAGCTGGAAAAGGTCCGTTTTCATTCCAATCCCTAAGAAAGGCAATGCCAAAGAATGCTCAAACTACTGCACAATTGCACTCATCTCACACACTAGCAAAGTAATGCTCAAAGTTTTCCAGTACATGAACTGTGAACTTCCAGATGTTCAGGCTGGTTTTAGAAAAGGCAGAGGAACAAGAGATCAAATTGCCAACATCCGCGCATCATAGAAAAAGCAAGAGAGTTCCAGGAAAACAACGACTTCTGCTTTATTGACTACGCCAAAGCCTTTGACTGTGTGAATCACAACAAACTGTGAAAAATTCTGAAAGAGATGGGAATAGCAGACCACGTGACCTGCCTCTTGAGAAATCCATATGCAGGTCAGGAAGCAACAGTTAGAACTGAACATGGAACAACAGACTAGTTCCAAATTGGGAAAGGAATACATCAAGGCTGTATATTGTCACCCAGTTAGTTTAACTTATATGTAGAGTACATCATGTGAAATGGCTGGCTGGATGAAGCCCAAGCTGGAATCAAGATTGCCGGGAGAAATATCAATAACACCAGATATGCAGATGATATCACCCTTATGGCAGAAAATGAAGAACTAAAGAGCCTCTTGATGAAAGTGAAAGAGGAGAGTGAAGAAGTTGGCTTAAAACTCAACATTCAGAAAACTAAGATCATGGCATCTGGTCCCATCACTTCATGGCAAATTGATGGGGAAACAATGGAAACAATGAGAGACTTTATTTTGGGGGGCTCCAAAATCACTGCAGATGGTGACTGCAGCCATGAGATTAAAAGACGCTTCCTCCTTGGAGGAAAAGCTATGACCAACAACGACAGCATATTAAAAAGCAGAGACATTACTTTGCCAACAAAGGTCCATCTAGTCAAGCTATGGTTTTTCCGGTTGTCATGTATGGATGTGAGAGTTGGACTATAAAGAAAGCTGAGCACCAAAGAATATGTGCTTTTGAACTATGGTGTTGAAGAAGACTCGACAGTCCCTTGGACTGCAAGGAGATCCAACCAGTCAATCCTGGAGGAAATCAGTCCTGAATATTCATTGGAAGGACTGATGCTGAAGCTGAAACTCCAATACTTTGGCCACCTGATGTGAAGAATTGACTCACTGGAAAAGACTCTGATGCTGGGAAAGATTGAAGGCAGGAGGAGAAGGGGACAACAGAGGATGACTTGATTGGATGGCATCACTGACTCAATGTTCATGAGTTTGAGTAAGCCCCTAGGAATTGGTGAAAGACAGAGAAGCCTGGTGTGCTGCAGCCCATGGAATGCAAAGAGTCATACACTGCTGAGCACCTGAACTGAACTGAATCAATGAATGCAGTAAAGCCACAGGATATAAAATTAATACACAGAAATCCCTTGCATTCCTATATACTAACAATGAAAAATCAGAAAGAGAAATTAAGGAAACAATCCCATTCACCATTGCAACAAAAAGAATAAAATGCTTAGGAATAAGTTTACCTTAAGAGAAAGAAGCCCTGTATGCAGAAAACTGTAAGGCATTGAAGAAAAAAAATGAAAGATAACACAAAAAGATGGAGAGATATACCATGTGCTTGGAACATGAAAAAGTACTATACTACCCAAAGCAATCTATAGATTCAGTGCAATCCCTATCAAACTACTAACAATATTTGTCACAGAACTAGAACAAATAACTTCACAATTTGTATGGAAACACAAAAGACCCCAAATAGCCAAAGAAGTCTTGAGAAAAAAGAATGAAACTGGAGGAATCAATCTTCCTGACTCCACAAAGTCCTATACTACAAAGCTGCACTCATCAAGACAGTATGGTCCTGGCACAAAAACAGATATATAGACCAATGGAACAAGATAAGAAAGCCTGGAGATAAATCCATACACTAATGATCACCTTATCTATATGACAATAATATACAATGGAGAAAAGACAGTCTCTTCAACAAGTGATGCTGGGAAAACTGGTCAACTACATGTAAAAGAATGAAATCAGAACACCTCTGGACACCATACACAAAAGCAAACTCAAAATGGATTAAAGACCTAAATGTAAGACCAGAAACTATAGAACTCTGAGAGGAGAACATAGGCAGAACACTCTCTGGCATAAATCACAGCAAGATCCTCTATAACTCACCTCCCAGAATATTAAAAGCAAAAATAAACAAATGGGACCTAATTAAACTTAAAAGCTTTTGCACAAAAAAAGGAAACCATAAGCAAGGTGAAAAGACAACCCTCAGAATAGGAGGAAATAACAGCAAATGAAACATCTGACAAAGAATTAGCCTCCAAAATATACAAACAGTTTGTGCAACTCAATACCAAAAAAGCAAACAACTCAATCAAAAAGTAGGAAGAAGACCTAAACAGACATGTCTCCAAAGAAGACATATAGATGGCTAATTAACACTTGAAAAGATGTTCAATATCACTCATTACTAGAGAAATGCACGTCAAAACTACAATGAGGTACCATCTCACATTGAGGTATACTTTTTGAAAAATTTGGCCATGGAGGAAAGGAGAAAAGTTGAGGGATGATCAGAGTTACAAGAAAGGATAACAAAATACTTTTAAGGACACGGGCTCATTTGCAAAGTAAGAAATGGCCCCAGTTACTCAGTAATAGTGATAATAGTTTGCAGTTACTGAGCATTTCCTATGCAGCAGTTAAACTTAGTTAACCCCTTGAGATAAATATAACTATCATCCATCAGAAGAAACTGAGGGTTAACTAGGTCAAGAAAATATCCCTTAATCCCGTAGCTGCAAAGTGGCAGAGATAAGATTGGAAAATCATAAATTTGACTCTGGGGCCCACTCACTCTCCTGCTGAGAGTGGAGGAAAGTTCCAGATGTCACATCTCAGAGAAGAGGGAAAGCATTGGGCTTGGCTCATAACCTTTCAATAGTCTGACCCTTTCATTTGCAAGATTTCAAACACTGCTTTCACTCATTTCTAGGATGTCACACATGACATCTATGTAGAATTATAGTGATAATCTACCTGATTTACTCACCAATCAACATCTCTGAAACCCTTTTGCTCAGACACCACTGAGAATTTTCTAGGATGCCCAAGTTACTACAGCCTGACGTCTCTCTACTACACTGAACCCTAGGAACTATGCGGAAACTCAGCTCCCAGACATCTGAACCCACAGCACAAAGAAGGCTACAATAGGCAGAAAGAGGAAGGAGGAGATGAGTTGAGGTGCTAGCAGAGACAAGAGGAGTTAGCTAGGATACCTAGCTGAAGAATGTCCACTGTCTACAAAATGGTGTGGAATTACCAATCAGAGCTGAGAAACGGAGATGACATTGGATAAAGAACCTGTACCTCAAAGTCTGGAAGAAGAGCCTTATAGCAATGGCATTGCAATCAACATACGTTTTTATTGAGCAAGTGCTATAGATCTCACACTGCTCTGGGCAGCTGGACCATATAGTTTTGACGGTGAGACAATGCTAAGACATGTGAATAGCAGCAAATAACGGTGTGGTGTAAGGGCTGTATTCAGAGGGGAGAGACTCATTGAGAGCTGAAATAGTCAGGGTATGGGCAAAGTGGGACATGGCTCTGAAACAAGCTGTTCTGGGGGAAAGCAAAGGGCACAGGGCATTCTGAGGGGTGGGCAGTGGTGCAGGAAAATCTGAATGAAGTTGGTAAGAGGCATATGAGTGAATTTGAGGAAGAAGTAGCTAATAGGGTGAAATTAAGAAGGAGATTAAGTTGGGGGCATATTTTTAGAGAGGGAGACTGTTACAAAGATTATGGAAAGGGAAGAGCGTGAGAGTGCTCTGTGCCACAAGGAGTGAACGAAGACCACTCGGCGTGATTGCACAGCAAAGAGAAGGACCAGGAGCAAGCGCAGAGCACATTAGAGAAAGTGGATTGATACTATCTATCTAATCCAGTCTACCCAATCTCATTTTGCATCAATATTTTGAACTACATTTTTTTTTTCAAAGAAAGAGAAAATCAAAGACTTTCCCAAGATCTTTGTGCCACATGAAGGGCCAACCTGTCTTCTGACCCTGAGTTCTTTCCTAAGAGTCCTACAGTGGCTATCTTGACCTTTGACAGGTGAGAACACCCAGTTTGTCCCCAGCTGCCCTAACGCCAGCTCATCTGTGAAGGCTCGGCTATTTAGATGACAGCTTTTTCTTTACCTGCCCGACACTCAAACACATGAAGTGGCCTATAAAAGAAAGATAGTTCATCGATTCATACAGGCAAAAACAAGGTTCTCTAACTTCAGGTTTGAATTATGCAGGTGAAAATGATTTGGTCTAAAATTACCCAGATGGTTACATGGGCCTCTATGTGCTTTCCCAGTGGACATCAACTCTCACCACAAGACTTCCCAGCACCTGGTGATCACACCCTCCCCTGGCTGACTCAAACATGAGATAGGGTCTAGCCAGAGCACCTAATTACACAGGCCAGGTCAGGCTCTGGAGTCAAAGCCCTGCCCCGTGCCAGACTGCTGCCCTCCAAGGGGTCAGAGCAGACAGCCATGAGCAAGGGCCTGGTGACCCACTTTGGAACCTCCTTCAGCAGTCCTTGGTCCAAGGCAAGCCTGCTCTACAGACTGGGAAATGTAATAAAGGTTTTAATGCGGGCTTTATCATGGACTGGGAGGTGACACTTGGTTATCCGACTGGCAAACTGCTCTGAGAAACAAGCAGTTCTCTTTCATGTGGCAACTCTGACATGCTTAGATCACGCCGAGGGTGGGCGGAGGCAGAGTTCTGAATGTTTTGCAACTCAGCACAACCTTTGTGGGAGATGCCCAGGCAGCTCAAAACTGCAGCAGCCAAGTTAGGACTGCAGGAGAGCTGGGCTGGTGATGAGCCAGCCTGTGGGGAAGGCCACACCCTTTGTCATCACTCAGCAGGGCAGATGACACTGCTGACAGGTCCCAGGGGACCCCTGCATCTGCCATGAGGCTGGAAATGCAGCTAAAGGCCTGGATCTCAGGAGAGATTCAGGAAAAGAAAAAGTCCATTGATACAATGACTGCCAGTCACTTGAGAAACTTGTTAAAAATACAGATTATTGACTTGTACTATAAAGATCTTGATTACAATTATCAGCCTAGGTTTGGAAACGAATTCATTGGGCTACCTAGAGGAAAATGAAGCACTATTTTTTGTTGGGTAAAATATACATAACATAAAATTGACTTTTTCTTTTACTCATTTTTAAGTGTATGATTCAGTAGCATTGAGTACATTCATAGTATTTTTGAGAAGGAGCCATTAGATGCCTACCATTGATTGGAAAAATTCTTTGGAAAAATAATCTGACATTAAAATATATATAAGAGAACTAGGGATGACCCTAGTGGTTCAGTGGTTAAGACTCCACTTTCTAATGCTGTGTTCCATTCCTGGTCAGGGAACTAAGATTCTACATGCCGTGGAGCAATTAAGCCCATGTGCTACAACTAGAAAGCCTGCATTCTAGAGCCCACACTGCAATGATGACCCAGCACAGCCAAAACTTTGTTTTAAATAAATAATTTTTTTTAATTTTAAAAAGAGAACTATACATAAGTCATGTACTATACCGTGGTTGGTAAAGTTGTTCATGGTGGTGCAAATTAACAATTCTGAAACTACCATATATGTGTACCAGGCTGAACAAACAAGTAAATGGATTTCAGATAGTAGGAGCAAAATTTCTCACTGTTGGAATGAGAGGTTAAATATAAGCAAAGGAGTAAATCTAGAATGAACCAAGTAGTTCTGGAATAGTCAGAGATACCCAGTATGAACTCATGTTTGACTTAATATAGATACTAATGGAGATTAGATTATCTTAATATAGACACTAATATATAGATACATATATTTATACATGTGTATGTATATATATGGCTTACCTGGTAGCTCAGATGGTAAAGAATCCTCCTGCAATGCAGGAGACCCCGGTTCGATTCCTGAGTTGGGAAGATCCCCTGGAGAAGGGATAGGCTGCCCACCCCAGTATTCTTGGGCTTCCCTGGTAGCTCAGATGGTAAAGAATCTGCCTGCAATGCGGGAGACCTGGGTTCGATCCCTGAGTTGGGAAGCTCCCCTGGAGAAGGGAACAGATACCCACTCCAGTATTCTTGCCTGGGAAATCCCATGGACAGAAGAGCCAGCCAGGCTACTGTCCATGAGGTCAAAAAGAGTGTGATATGACTGAGCGACTTTCACTCGATATATACGAGTGTAGACAAATTTCCCATACAAAAGAACACTAAATAATTTATGTAAATACTACCCTCTCAAGGAGTGGAATGAAGTCCCCATCCCGTAAGCATGGGGTGTACTTGGCAGTTTGCTTAGAGAGATTACAGTATGGAATGGGGAAACTAAAGTAACTACAGAGGAAAAGCCTGGCTACCAGATGGTCAAAGTCAACATCAGCAATAAGCTGATGGCATGTCCTCTTGATATGATATGTTGAAACTGATTCTTCACTTCCATAATCTTCCCCTCAAAAACCCATAACCCCATTACGACTATGACAAGTGTGGAAGCCAAACTCAAATTGAGGGACAGTCTACAAAATTTCTGACAAGCGTGCTTCAACATTATTAAGTTCACCAAAAACAAGGAAAGTCTGAGAAACTGTTACAACCAAGAGGAGCCTGAGGAGACATAATGACTATAGACCTAGAATAGATCTATAAACAGATGTAGATCTAAAGAGTATTCCCTTATTCTACAGATAAATACGTCTTTTTTTTTTTTAATTGATTTATTTATTTTGGACTTCCGGGTAGCTCAGATGGCAAAGGGTCTGCCGACAATGCGGGAGACCCAAGTTCGATCCTTGGGTTGGGAAGATCTCTTGGAGAAGGAAATGGCAACCCACTCCAGTACTCTTGCCTGGAAAATCCCATGGACAGAGGATCCTGGTAGGCTACAATCCATGGGGTCGCAAAGAGTCAGACATGACTGAGAAACTGTTACAGCCAAGAGGAGCCTGAAAAGACACAAAGACTATAGATCTAGACTAGATCTATAAACTGGGCTTCCCTGGTGGCTCAGAGGTTAAAGCGCCTGCCTACAATGCGGGAGAACTGGGTTCGATCCCTGGGTTGGGAAGATTCTCTAGAGAAGGAAATGGCAACCCACTCACAGTATTCTTGCCTGGAGAATCCCATGGACAGAGGAGTCTGTGGGCTACAGTCCATGGGGTCGCAAAGAGTCGGACATGACTGAGCAACTTCACTTTCACTTTCAGATCTATAAACAGATGTAGATCTAAAGAGTATCCCCTTATTTTACAGATAAGTATTTCTTTTTTTTAATTGATTGATTTATTTTAATTGGGGTCTAACTACTTTACAATACTGTAGTGGTTTTTGCCATACATTGACATGAATCAGCCATGGGTTTACATGTGTTCCCCATCCTGAACCCCCCTCCCACCTCCCTCCCCATCCCATCCCTCAGGGTCATCCCAGTGCACCAGCCCTGAGCACCCTGTCTCATGCATCAAACCTGGACTGGTGATCTGTTTCACATATGATAATATACATGTTTCTTATTCTCTCAAATCATCCCACCCTCGCCTTCTCCCACAGAGTCCTATAGACTGTTATTTACGTCTGTGTCTCTTTTGCTGTCTCGCATATATGGTCATCGTTACCATCTTTCTAAATCCATATATATGTGTTAGTATACTGTATTGTTATTTTTCTTTCTGACTTACTTCACTCTGTATAATAGGCTCCAGTTTCATCCCCGTCATTAGAACTGATTCAAATGCATTCTTTTTAATGGCTGAGTAATACAGATAAATACTTCTAAGCTCCAGAAAGGGAGTGTCATTCAAAAACCACCAGCTACTTGGTGACAGGCTAAAACTATAATCTGGGGTTTTTGACCTTCAATGTACTTTTCATTCCTCCAATGAAAAGTGCCTCTTTTCCTGTATCACATTGCTGCTATTCAGGAAGGAACTGGCCTAGCCTGGTTTCCTTTCTGTTGTCATTTCAGCTCATAGACAGACATTTGTAAAGAGAAAAGAATCATGCCATATCTTGGGACATAGCAGGTTATGACCCAGTCATGTGGTACAGGGCCAGTCAGAGGGCCGAGATCTGGAAACTAGATCCTTCCACGGATAGGAAGAGAGCTGGCCAAAGGTGTATAAGTTGTATCCAAAATGGCAAGAAGAGTTTGGTTTGACAAGCTTTGAGAGAGGTGGTAGTTCAGGGAGGTATGAGGGAAGCAGGTTGAGGGACAATTGGCAGGCTGGGTAAGAGGGACCAGGAATTTAGGAGCAGGGCAGATTTACTACAGACCAGCAGGCAACCTGACAAGCGGCCAGTGTGGTCTCTGCATCCCTCAAGACTGGGATCAGAATCAGGACTCTAAACTGGCACAGAAAAGCATGAATACAGCTCTAAGAGGCACTTGGACACAAAGAAAATGACTAAAACTGTGAGCAGGTGCTAGAAATCTACTTATCAAGAATGGTATACAAAGCGAGTACCAGCTTGGACTCAACACACGGACTGATTATCGGAACCAGGGCGCAGAGTCCAAGCAAAGTGAGCAGAATAAGGGACAGTCTTCCAAATACCAGGATTTTGGCTCATATCTCTTGACATCATTTCCATTTCAAGGAAAAGTGAGTTCAAGAGCCTGAGCTAGGACTGATCCTTTGTGTGGAGTTAGAGAGTCCCAGATATGATACCAAAAGGAAACACAAAGATTTTCTGACCCCAGCAAAACCTTTCTTCCTGAGAGAATGAATGCTTGTATGATCAGCAGACACTGCTTTGACAACCACAGCAGACAACACACATGACACTACTGTAAGGAAGCAGTTTATTTTTAATCTATCACTGAGTTATAAGCACATCATAGAGCCTCAATAAATATGCATTGAATGGATAACATCCATTTGTTTAAAATTGGCAGGTAGGCATTTTTTTTTTCTTTAGATGATTATTTCCATAGTCTCTGCTCACATGGAAAATTTCTTTAAAAGCAATAAAAATACAGAGAAATAAAAAAGTTACATACTATATGATTCTATTTATATGACATTTTTTAAACAATGAAAGCTGTGAAGATATAGGACAGATCTGTGGTTTCCAGAAGTTAGAGAAAGCGAGGGAGGGTGTGACTTTCAAGGGACATGACTAGCAGGAGAGAATTGCTTCTTGGTGACAGGATTCTGTATCTTGACAATATGCACTGTTAGTAGGATAAAATGTTATAGTGAAAGTGAAAGTCGCTCAATTGTGTCCAACTCTTTGCAACCCCATGAACTATACAGTCCATAGAATTCTCCAGGCCAGAATATTGGAGTGGGTAGCCTTTCCTTTCTCCAGGGGACCTTCCCAGCCCAGGGATCAAACCCAGGTCTCCCGCATCACAGGCGTATTCTTTACCAGCTGAGCCACAAGGGAAGTCCAAGAATACTGAAGTGGGTAGCCTATCCCTTCTCCAGCACATCTTCCTGACCCAGGAATTGAACTGGAGTCTCCTGCACTGCGGGCAGATTCTTTACCAACTGAGCTATCAGGGAAGTCCTAAAATGTCATAGAATTACCCACAAAGACATACAAGAAAAATTAGTGTATACAAAATTGAGTAAAAATTTGATGTCTAGTTAATTATAGTGTGTTGATATAAATTTCTTGATTAAACAATGAAGATGAACTTGTAAAATTGAAAGTTTGAACAGTGGCCATTTATTTGATGACATTAAGGTCTTAATTTCAATTTTTTATTTAATAATGATACTGAGAGTCTTTTAAGAGTCCTAATCCATGTCTGACTCTTTGCAACCCCACAGACTATAGCCCACCAGGCTCCTCTGTCCATGAAATTCTCCAGGCAAGAATACTAGAGTGGGTAGCCTATCCCTTCTCCAGCGCATCTTCCCGACCCAGGAATTGAACTGGAGTCTCCTGCATTGCAGGTAGATTCTTTACCATCTGAGCTACCAGGGAAGCCCCTATTTAGATACATGCAAAGTATTCAGAGCTGAAATTATACATCTGAGATTGTTTCACATAAAGTAGAGAGGGAGGCGAAGTGACACTGAAGAAACCAGAAAGGCCATGAATTGATCATTGCTGGAACAAGTACATGAAGGTTCTTTGTACTATTCTTTCCACTTTTGCATATGTTTGAAAAATTCCAAAGAACTTTAAAATAGTAAAATTTTAATCTAAAAAAAAAAAATACAGAGACCCCCCCTACTTGAGAATTCTTACCAGCTTCTCCATTTGTTACTGCTGCTGCTGCTAAGTCACGTCAGTCATGTCCGACTCTGTGCGACCCCATAGACGGCAGCCCAAAGGCTCCTCTGTCCCTGGGATTCTCCAGGCAAGAATACTGGAGTGGGTTGCCATTTCCTTCTCCAATGTATGAAAGTGAAAAGTGAAAGTGAGGTCGATCAGTCATGTCCTACTCTTAGAAACCCCATGGACTGTAGCCTACCAGGCTCCTCCATCCATGGGATTTTCCAGGCAAGAGTACTGGAGTGGGCTGCCATTGCCTTCTCCGTGTTACTTACTAGCAGCTTCCTAACATGGAAATATGTTAGGGATAAATATGCATGTGGGTGTGCAAGCTATGGGTCTTCCCAGTTGACTCAGTGGTAAAGAATCCACCTGCCAAACAGGAGACACACATTCGCCTACTGGATCAGGAAGATCCCCAGAAGGAGAAAATGACAACCCACTCCCGTATTTTTGCCTGGAGAATCCCATGAACAGACGAAACTGGCAGGCTACACTCCATGTGGTCGCGAAGAGTCGGACACAACTGAGCAACTAAACAAAAACAACAACAACAATGCATCCTGTATCACATTTGGCAAATCCAAGCAGCTTCTCCACAACTGGTGGTGAAAAACATAGTCATAAATATTGGGTTGGCCAAAAAGTTCATTTGGGTTTATCCATACAATATTATAGCAAAACCCAAGCTAACTTTTTGGCTAACTCAATACAAAGGCATAAAGGCACAAATTTGACATAAAGATTCTTTCTTGATCAGAGTGAGTGGGGAGCTGTAAAAGGCACAGCTAACTTGCTTATCACGCTTCCCCCCTTAGGAGCAGTGAATTTGGTGTCTGATTTTTTTTCTAGTAGATCTTCCTTTATCGGCCTTTCCGGTCATTATTATTCCCTTTCACTTTAGCCTTGACCTCTAATTCACTGTTTTGGAAAATAAAAAAATTAAAATTCAGGCATGTTTATTCCAAGAATTTTGCTTATTTCCTTCCTGATATTTTCCCTTGCCCTCTTCCCTAGAGAGATCTTGACACAGGACCTGGTGACTATGTATTCTTATTTTGTAAATTCTGGTTGAGGACCCTCCCTTTCCATTTTCTCTTTATTCCCAACAGCCATCCAGTGTGGTAATAATATTGACCCCATTTTACAGATAAGCAATCTGAATTTAAAGATTTCCACTGAGAACTGCAAGCCTGGTACTGGATAAAGTTGAAAGACAAATTTTTTGTTCAAGAATAAACTGACTCAGCACTCACTTTTCTTCATTGGATAGCTCTAAAATTCATTTTGAGAGCCCTAAACCATCATTTAAGAGAAAGAAAGTGAAGTCACTCAGTTGCATCTGACTCTTTGTGACCCAAGGACTGTAGCCCGCCAGGATTCTCTGTCCATGGGATTCTCCAGGCAAGATACTGGAGTGGGTTGCCATTCCCTCCTCTAGGGTAGAAGGTTGCCATTTCCTTCCCAACCCAGGGATCAACCCAGGGACCCACAACTGAATGTAGGATTTCTATTTTTCTTCTTCTGTCTCTCTTTAATAAGTGATAAAAATGTGTTACAACAATATTAGGCCATATGGCTGCTGCTGCTAAGTCGCGTCAGTCGTGTCCGACTCTGTGCAACCCCATAGACAGCAGCCCACCAGGCTCCCCTGTCCCTGGGATTCTCCAGGCAAGAACACTGGAGTGGGTTGCCATTTCCTTCTCCAGGCCATATGGAGTGCTATGCAAAAGATTTTTCTTTTGTAAAGTAAATTAATTATGTCCCATCTATTTTTAATTTTTTTAAACTTTTTATTTTGTATTGAGGTATAGACAATTAACAGGCTTCCCTGGTGACTCAATGGTAAAGAATCCAAAAAATCCACCTGCCAATTCAGGAGACTCAAGTTGGATCCCTGGGTCAGGAAGATCCCCTGGAGAATGGCCACCCACTCCAGTATTCTTGCCTGGGAAATCCCATAGACAGAGAAACTTGGCAGGCTCTAGTCCATGGGGTCACAAACAGTTGGATACAACTTAGCCGCTAAACAATAGCCTATTAACAATGCTGTGATAGTTTCAGATGAACAGCAAAGGGACTCAGCCATACATGTACATGCGGCCATTCTCCTACAAACTCCTCTCCCATCCAGGCTGCCACATGACATTGAGTAGAGTTCCATGTTATTTTCTTTAATTTTACTTTTTTATTGAAGTATAGTTGGTTTACTACACTGTGACAATCTCTATTGTACAGAAAAGTGATTCAGTTATACACAAATAGACATTCTGTTTTCTATTTTTTCTCATCATGGGTTATCACAGGGTGTGGAATATAGTTCCCTGTGCTATACAGTAGGACCTTTTGTTTATCCATCCTATATTTAATAGTTTGCATCTGCTAATCCCAAACACCCAATCCTCCCTTCTCCTACCCCTTCCCCCTTAGCAACAACAAATCTGATTTGGATGTCTTGAGTTTGTTTCAGTTTTGTAGATAAGTTCATTTCTGCCACATTTTAGATCCCACATACAAGTGATGTCATATGGTGTATGTCTTTCTCTTTCTGACTTATTCCACTTAGTATGATAATTTCTAATTGCATCTACATTGCTAAAAGTGGCATTATCCCATTCTTTTTATGGCTGAGTAGTATTCCATTGTAGACACGTACCACATCTTCTTTAACCTTTCATCTGTTGATGGACATTTAGGTTTTACCATGTTTTGGCTATTGTGAATAGTGCTGCTATGAATATAGTGGTGCATGTATCTTCTTGAATTGCAGTTTTGTTCAGGTATATGCTTAGGAGTGGGATTTCTGGATCATATGATAATTTCATTTTTAGCTTTCTAAGGAACCTCTATGCTGTTTTCCATTGTGGCTAAACCAACTTACATTCTGAATGTGGGACTTCTTATAGATGGACCAACAGCATCTTACATTCCTGTACCTTTGCTTCCTCTTGTAATAAGTTGTAAGAATAAATGAAGAGTACATCTTTCCACTCATTCTTAACAAACCCACTAGTCCAACATCCCTGGCTTTCCTGGTGGCTCAGATGGTAAAGAATCTGCCTGCAGTGCAGGAGACTCTGGTTCATTCCTTGGATCGGAAGATCCCCTGGAGAAGGGAATGACTACCCACTCCAGTATTCTTGCCTGGAGAATTCCATGGTCAGAGGAACCTGGCAAGCTACAGTCCATGAGGTTGCAAAGAGTCAGACACAACTGAGCTCACAAATTAGAAAAGGGATAGTTGTCTCCATGTGTATTACTGTGCTGAGTGCCAAACTTCTTACACAGGACCTAAATTTCCCTATGAGCTATCCATGATAACCATGACTCACTTTCCCTTACCAGAAGGCTATCATTTGCATGCTTTCTTGAGGTAGAAGCCTTGGAGAGTATGCTCTATTCCATATTTGCTTTTCCTGCTCTCTCTCCTTTCCTATTGTAGCTTCAGTCCCTCCCCTACAACCCAAGAGTGCAAACCTGATGAGCCACTGGAACTTCCTTCCCTCCACAACCAATTCAGCCTGCTAGGCACCAGACCAAGAGCAAGGGGAGAATGCCTGAGGTCTGCAGGAGATGCTGGCACTCCCAGGGTAAGCTCTGGAGTCAGAGGATCCCGGGAGACCTGCTAGAGTGACTCTCCGGACGGCCTGGGCATCAGCTGCCCCAGGAAGTCTCTCCTTAATCTGCAGCACCACCTTTGGAGGAGAAGCTGCATTTGGAGAGAGTGTTGGGTGAGATCTTGGTTGGGAATTGGTGCCACTAGCTTTCTGGGTGGGTGGGGACTTGTACACGGCATTCCCCCTGTGTGCTTCTGGCTGGGAGCAGAACTACCTATTATTTCTAAACTTTCATTATTTTTAAAAGCTCCTGTCCTCATGATCAAGCTTGTCTAAATTTGAGAATCAATCCCAGGCTATCTCTTGAACTGAACGGAATGATATTCTTCTCAAGGAGCTTTGAGCAGGAAAGCAGCCTGGGCAGAAGAAAAACTATGTCAAATTCTTAAGTGAGAAAATAAGAATGTCAAATTCTTAAGTGAGAAAATAAGAACTGAAATGCAGGGACAGAGATGCAGACAAAGACAGCAGACATGTGAGCACGTGGTGGGGGGAAGGGGAGGGTGAGATGAATTGGAAGAGTGGAGTGACGTGTAAAATAGACAGCCAGTGGGAAGCTGCTATATAGCACGGGAACTCAGCTTGGTGCTTTGTGATGACCTAGAGGAGTGGGATTGGGGAGGTAGGATAGGAGGGAGGTTAAAGAGGCAGAGGATACATGTATACACAAAGCTGATTCATGTTGTTGTACAACAGGAACTAACACAACATTGTAAAGCAGTTATCTTCCAATTTAAAAAAAAGGAACACAATAAATTAATTTAAAATGGCATACCAGAACTTAATGTTCTACTCATTATACAGAGCCGACTGGGACAGGAAACTGTTCTGTAGACCATAGCAATGGTCAGCTCACCGTTGCAAAACAGGCCAATCAGTGTCCCCTGCAGAGAGCACATGCCCAGATGGTTCAAGGAAACACCAAAGAAGACTTGCTTTCAGCAGTATGGTCTGGTTTGGCAGCGTCACTTGATGCCTCTGAGCTAAAAGTTATTTGTTCTTATTCTTGTCTTTTTCTTTTACCTTGTAGCCACTCTTCTTGTTGTTCTCAATGTTAGACAATCTCTGCCCCACCCCTACCCCCACCTGGAGCCATCCTCTGCCTTTCTGCCCTGCTCTGCTCTGAGGCTGGGCCCTAAAGACAGCATTTACAGTGGGTGTGTGGCTGGGTTTAGTCACACTGAGGACACTGGTAGGAGATCAAAAGATCAGGAATATTCTTGTCCTACCACCTCCCTGCTTCAGCCTGCTTCTGGGGACTTGACTGCACCCATACCCTCCCACGGCTCGTGCCAAGAAGCCTTATTTCCCCACCGACTTCCTACAGGGCTCCAAGGACACCATGCCCCATGCCTTGTCCTCAGCCCTGGGGATGGAAGCAGCTGCCCCACAGATGCTCCTTTGTGGGAGCTCAGCATTACTTGTCCTTCCCTTTAAGGAAGGGAATCCCATCCTCACCTTCTGAAGCAGCACCTTCAATAGCATCTCTGCACTGAGTTCTGTTTCCTGCTTGGACCCTGCCTGCTCCAGGCATACTCAGCTCCTGGCTGTGTCTCAAATACTCTAAGCAGGACCCTGTCTCAGGGCCCTTCCATCTCCTTTTCCATTTCCCTGGAATGCTCATCTCCCAGATTTCTGCTCAGCTCACCTCCTTGCCTCCTTCAGGTCTCTTTTCAAATGGTACCCAATCAGAGATGCACTTTTTCACTACCCCTGTAAAATGGCAACCTCTTCTCATCCCCTTGCACTTGTCACTCTTCTCTTCTCTTTCCCTACTCCGATTCTCTTCATAATCCATTTTATCATTTGACATACCATATAGTTATTGATGGGGCTTCCCAGGTGGTGCTAGTGGTAAAGAATCCACCTGCCAATGCAGGAAATGTAAGAGATGCCACAGGTTCGATTTCTGGGTTGGAAGATGCCCTGGAGGAGGGCAGCGCAACCCACTCCAGGATTCTTTCTTGGAGAATCCCATGGACAGAGGAGTGTGGTGGGCTATAGTCCATGGGGTCGCAAAGAGTCAGACATGACTGAAATGACTTAGTGCGCATGCACACATAGTTATTGATTTGGATTTTTTTTTGTCTCTTTTCCCAAGCCAGAATGAAACCTCCTTTATAGTTCATTGCTAAACTTAAACAGTTCCAGGAAGATGATAGGTATTCCATAAACATTTCTTGAATGAATAAATGCATTGTGTAGGTATTGCTTAACTCTTTCCTTCATAACTTCAGGCTTTGAACTCTGTGTGCAGATTTTTTCCAGAACTCCCTCACACCAACTTAGGAAATAATTACTGAATATTTCACAAGTGCTTGGATCTGTACTCAGAGATTCTGGATGCAGCATTAAGAGAAATCAAGGCACAAGAGGAAAATAACTCCCAAATTCCAATAGCTACCAGGATTTGGGATCTAAAGATAAGCCTCCAAAACTTGGAGGAAGGTACAGGAGCGGCCTATACAGCCAAAGAAGGAATGGATGCCTTTAGGAGACAGATCAGGGATGGGTGGGACTGGGCCAGAAAGAAGGAAGAAAGGGTAAGTGTTTAAGGGAATAAGCCATGTGGTAAGACCAAAGATTTTTGTCCCTGCAGAAGAAAGGACATTTCTTTTCACATTGAGCATCCTTTTTTAAGAGAAATTCCAACCTCTCTCGTGTTGCTTAGGCAACATCTTACCTCAAGCTCTTCATCTTCTGAATAAGGAGCCTTAGGAACTTGCACCTCCTCCTTCACAAGAGTCTAGGAAACTTCTAAGAGGAGAAAGTGATCATCTCAAAATGAAGCCCTGTTGGTCCTGAGGGAAATGTAATATTCCATTTCCTTCATTCATTCTGACCCTTCTCTAGCAAACACTAAGAAGTAACTCAGAGGTTGTAAGACCTGGAATCTTGGGCTCACCATGACCTGACCACACACACACCATATAACCCTACAGACTCCCTGCGCTTTCCCACCTAGAGCCATGCTGGACCCCTGACCATCCTTGGTCTTTACTAATTTTAGCCATTCTATAGGAGTGCAGGGATATCTCATTATGGTTTTGCATTTCTCTAACAACTAATGGTGGTGGTTGGTGGTTTAGTCACTAAGTCGTGTCCGACTCTTGTGACCCCATGGACTATAGCCCACCAAGTTCCTCTGTCCATGGGATTCTCCAGGCAAGATCACTGGAGTGGGTTGCCATTTCAGCATATTTTCACATGCTTATTTTTCATCTGTGTATTTTTTGGTGAATTTTCCAAGTTAATTGCCCATTTTTAATTTCATTATTTCTTTATATTCTGTATAGAAGTCTTTATCAGAGAAGTGATTTGCAAATATTTTCTCCCAGTCTGTAGCTTAAATTTTTATTTTCTGAATAGTGTCTTTCAAAGAGCCAAGGTTTTACATTTTGATGAAGTATAACTTATCAGTTTGTTCTTTTATGGACCATGCTTTTCTATCATATCTAAGAAACCATCACCAAACCCAAAGTCACAAAGGTTTTCCTTTTCCTCCTGTGTTTTGGAAATTTTTCTGTTATCTAGTTAATCCCATTGTGATCAGAGGACATATTTTGTATGATTTTAGTTCTTTTAAATCTGCTAAGATTTGTTTTATGATCCAGGATGTGGTCTATCTTGATGAATGTTCCATGTGTTCTTGAAAAGAATGTGTAGTCTGCTGTTACTAGATGGACTGTGTGTAAATGCCAATTATGTCCAGTTGGTTGATGGTGTTGTTCAGTTCTTCTATATACCTGCTGATTTTCTGTCTACTAGCTCCATCAATTATGGAGAGAGGACTTGTGAAGTCTCCAGCTATATATATAGAGCTGTCTATTTCTCTTTTCAGGTCTGTCAGTTTGTTCCTTCAAATATTTTGGAGCTCTGTTGTTAGAGGCAAAACATTTAGCACTGGTATGACTTCTTTATGAATTTATTATTTTTTTTCATTATGTGATCATGAATATAATGTGCCTCTTTATCCCCAGCAATTAATTTTTCTATGAGACCTACTTTGTCTCAAATAGCTGCCCCATGAGGGTTTTATTTTTTTAGAATTTCTTAATTTTATTTATTTTTTAAATTAAAATGTATTTTAGTTGGAGGATAATTGCTTTACAATATTGTGTTGATTTCTGCCGTATATCAGCATGAATGAGCCATAGGTATACATATTGTCCAGGCTTTGCATTCAATGGGAGACACAGACTAGAGTGTACTTACTCCATCTTACCCAAAACAAGAACATTCTTATGTAATGTTTTTAAATGGGAAAAAAATTATATTTTCATTTTTCCTATATTTTTCTAACTAGAAATAATAAGACAAAGCAGCCAAAACATTCGCCTAACCTGGATTTGTCCTTCAGAAGAATGGGGTCATTTTTCTGTATATCTCCATGTGGCATGACTCAAGATCATTTGATAAGGACTCTAAATAAATTCTAAGGAAAATTTCATGGAACTAACAAGGAATGCAGTCACTTCTGGGCTGTCTGAGTTGTTTATTGGTTGATTAAAACATGACAGTTATTCACCTGGGTTCCTATCTTCAAGAGCCAAGTACACCCTGCCCTTGGAACAGCAAAACCAACCTTAACTGGATATGAAGGGTGCCACTGCACCTGAGCGGTTAGATAGGACTGACATTCCCTCTGCCAGAAGAGAACTGTAGCAATGGTTGAGTACTTCTGCATACAAGCACTTTACCAGATACTGTTCACACGTTATTTAATCTAGGGTCCTCACCACAACCAGAAGGTTGGTATTACTTGCACCATTTAGAGTTAAGAAATCTGAGTAAGTTTAAGGCACTTCCCAAGTTCCCAGAGCTACTAAGTAGTGAGACCCAATTAGAGTCTGGCTCCAGAGTCTTTACTCCTCTCACACATTATGCTGCCCCTTGGGAGAAGTATTTACATCTGATTACTCTTTGTGCAGCTAAGATTTTACACCCAGTAGATGCCATAAATGGATTCATTACTTTAATAATGAACACTAGCCTATATCTTGTTGGGATTTTTTTCTCCTTTTCTTCCTGTCATTTTCCTTGCTCCCCACTGTGTCCTCCAAAGGGACCCTGAAATTCTCAGAAATCTGACATCCAACATCTGGTGAGTTAGAAACACTGGAATGATTGGCTAGATTTTTCAGTTTCAGTCCAGATGCTAAGCATCGTGGAGACACTACAAACCCTGTCTAGTCCTTCCTCTGTGCCTTCCCAACACAGCCAGTGCTGGGATCTGCGTACAGCCAGCATCTCATAAATGCTGCCAGCTGGTCCAGGACTTGGCCCGTCCATGCTTCCTGCTTCTCTGCTCCTGGGCACCTGCTTTTTATCTCACTTTCCTCACACCTCTGGAGACCCTACAGTCAACTCTCTAAGTTTCTATAAAAGGGATTCTTGTATCTGATGAGATACTGGATATTGTTACCTTTGAGGCTGTTTCAAATGCTAATATTCTGTGCCCCTGTGATTCTAGGAAAGTCGCATCAGCTGATGGCCAGCTGTTGGGAAGAGCAAAGAGACATGTGACAAAGCTTCTGCTTTATGAATGAGAAAACGTCAAACAATGTGCTTTCTTTGACCTATAAGCCACTGACCATACTAAGAAGTAGCTCTCAAACCTTAAAGTGATAAAAATTCTGTGTGTGCTTGACATAATGCTGTTTCCCTGGCCTAGCTAAAAGATGCTGAATCAATAGGTGTGCTAGGGCACAGGATTCTGCTGGTTGTTTTATTTTTTTCCTGGTGCAATTTATTTATTTGTTTTTAATTGGAGGACAATTGTTTTACAGTACTGTGCTGGCTTCTGCCATACATCAACATGACTCAGCCGTAGGTATGCATATGTCACCTCCCTCTGGAACCTGCCTCCCACCTCTCACCCCATCGCACTCCTGTAGGTAGTCACAGAGCACCGGGTCTGATCTCCCTGTGTCATAGAGCGAATTCCCACCGCCTATCTATTTTATACATAGTAATGTCAATGTCTCAGTCCTGCTCTCTCTATTCATCCCATCAGGATTCTGCAGTTTTAACAAGTGCCCACAGGTAATTCTAATACAGGTAGATCACAGCACCCCTTAAGAAGTCTTGACCTAAAGGAAAAGTGTTAGTAGGTTCACCTTGTTTTACACAACACTTAGATCAGCAGACTCAGTTTCGACCCCTGATGTGGGAAGATTCCCCTGGGGGAGGAAATGGCAAGCAGCTCCAATTCTTGCCAGGAAAATCCCGTGGACAGAGGAGGCTGGCAGACTCTTGTCCATGGAGTCGCAAAGAGTCAAACACAACTGAGCACAGTACCACCGTTAGATCAACAAGCTCTCAGCATAAGTGGGCTGAGGGTGGTTCATTCCAAACATAAGTGTTTTTGCCTAAATTAAGAAATAGAATATCAATAATAGTAATAATAACAATAGCTACGGCTTGCCTGAGGATTAACAATTCTAGCACCCATTATCCGTTTAATTCTCAAACCTTGTCTAAGCAGATGCTACTGTCCACATTTTAAAGAAGGCAAAATGGAAACGTATGGGCAAATTTACATCACAGTTGGTACTTGGCTAAGTCTAGACTTGAGCATAGGCTTATGTGAATCCAAAGACAGTACTCACTCCACACTTCCTCTCCTCCCAGTAATGACTTTGGGGAAAAAGAAGACTCATTATTACATATAAGCTCTGCTTGGTATTAACCTACGTCCCTTAAAAATAGAAAGAAATATGTTTGCTCATAAAGAAAAGCCCCTGACAATGAGCCCAGGGGAAGTCATGGAGTCTTCCATTAAATGTCTTTAAAGCATAAAGAACTCAATTAAGCTTCATCCTTCCTGAAGGCAGAGAACCAGAAAAGATGACCTCTCCAAGTCTTTTTGGGGGGCCAAGAATTCCATTAAATGCTGCCCTCTACTAAATATCTGTCTCCGAGCTCAGGGACTCGCTGCAGTCAGCTTTGCAGCCTGTGGGTGCAAACATCTGGAAGGCAGCTGTTTGATTTTGTAGGTGCCGGAGGACACACAGCTGAGCGGCGCAGCTGAGGGGACAGGGGAGGAAATGTCTTACATTGATGTAGCGCCTTCTGATGCTCCCCAAGCCCCCTTCAACAGGGAAGCGATGGGGGGGCAGGAGGTGACTGGAGGGCCACCAGCTGTGGACTGGCTGCACAGGGGAGCGTTTAAGACCGGGACAGGAAGCGAAACACACAAGGGCAGTCAGTCTCAGGGAGAGGTCGGAGGGAAGTGGAGGGGAACGGGGCTAAATCTTCCTGCCTGAGGCTGCTCTGCGGAGGGCCTGCTTAAACTCAGACACCGAAGACGCTCTCACTTCCAGATCTCCTCTGGGAGGTATAAGGAGGAAGGGGAAAGAGCATTTTTCTTTCATTAAAAACCAAGGGTCATACAGACCATATCAGCGTGCGCCACCATTTCATATTCTGACCTGAAAATGGCTATGGGTTCAAAGAGCCCACCAGCTCTCACATGGGCAAGAAGTAGCCTCAGTTTTCTTTTTTTTAAATCTATTTGTATCGTATTCCAAGTCTCTAACATCCCAGGTGGGGGAAAAAAATCAGCTTCCATTCTCATGAGTTTTCTCCCCAGAATTGCGCCAACTTTGAAGAGGCCCATATGAGTGTAGATAATTGATTCAGCTGATACCTTCTGGGATGTCCCTTGTGCCAGCCTGGATAGTCCCTATAGATCCAAAGTCCACTGTGCCCCGACCCCAGTCTCCCTAGGTCCCCACACCACCATTCACTCCAAGACAGCCTCTTCTCAGAACACCCTCCCTTCCAGCTTACCTGTGGATGTCTACACTCTGCCTGCCATAAGACTTTTGCCTCCCTCCTTTCCGCCTCCCACTTCCACTGAGAAAATTGCCTGGTGGCTTTATTCATTTACAAAAGATAGAGACTTTGATTTCAATGTGACTTCTGTGATCCATTCTGCAAGGAAAGGAATTAATAAAACATAAAGCTTAGCATAAACTTTTTATGTGCTAAGCACTGTTTTAAGCACATTATATATGTTCACTCATTTAATTCTCACAAAATAACATGAAGTGAGTCCTAGGGTCATCCCACTTTACAGACAAGGAAAGTGAGGCTCAAAGAGGCTAACTTTTTTAAAATTAATTTTTATTGGCATATAGTTGCTTCACAATGTTGTGGTTGTTTCTACTGTACAGAAAAATAAATCATATTTATTTTATACATATAATATACAGACATATAACTTTTTATTTAAAGGCACACAGGTGGGCAGTGGCAGAACTGGGGTTTGAAACCCAGTCTGTCTCTATAGTCTGTGATCCATGTTATAAACATTACTTCACAAAATTTACCTCTTTGAAACTAGAAAAGATAGAAATACAGATTAAAACACATACAAATTAACATTTAAAAATTATTTTCCCTCACTAGGAGGTAAGTGAATAAGTTTCCTAGACATGGCTTAGATACTCACCCAGGACCTCTGAGATACTAAATAAGCTTGCGTGCATGCATGTTAAGTCCAGCTATGTGACTCTATGGATTGTAGCCCAGCAGGCTCCTGTTCATGGGATTCTCTGGGTAAGAATACTGGAGTGGATTGCCATGCCCTCCTCCAGGGGTCTTTCTGACCCAGGGATCGAACTTGAATCTCCTGCACTGCAGGCAGATTCTTTACAGCTGAGCCACTGGTGATGCCCGCTATATAAGCTTGAAAAACAAAAGTGAAAGTGAAAATGAAAGTCGCTCAGTCATGTCAGACCCTTTGCAACCCCATGGACTATACAGTCCACGGAATTCTCCAGGCCAGAATACTGGAGTGGGTAGCCTTTCCCTTCTCCAGGGGATCTTCCCAACCCAGGGATCGAACCCAGGTCTCCCGCATTGCCGGCAGATTCTTTACCAGCTGAGCCATCAGGGAAGCCCTTATAAGCGTTCAGTTCAGCTCATTTCAGTCGCTGAGTCGTATCCAACTCTTTGCGACCCCATGAATCGCAGCATGCCAGGCCTCCCTGTCCATCACCAACTGTGGGAGTTTAATCAAACCCATGTCCATCGAGTCGGTGATGCCATCCAGCCATCTCATCCTCTGTCGTCCCCTTCTCCTCCTGCCCACAATCGCTCCCAATATCAGGATCTTTTCCAATGAGTCAACTTTTTACATGAGGAGGCCAAAGTATTGGAGTTTCAGCTTCAGCATCAGTCCTTCCAATGAACACCCAAGACTGATCTCCTTCAGGATGGACTGGTTGGATCTCCTTGCAGTCCAAGGGACTCTCAAGAGTCTTCTCCGACACCACAGTTCAAAAGCATTGATTTTTGGCACTCAGCTTTCTTCACAGTCCAACTCTCACATCCATACATGACCACTGGAAAAACCATAGCCTTGACCAGATGGACCTTTGCTGGCAAAGTAATATCTCTGCTTTTTAATATGCTATCAAGGTTGGTCATAACTTTCCTTCCAAAGAGTAAGTGTCTTTTAATTTCATGGCTGCAGTCACCATCTGCAGTGATTTTGGAGCCCAAAAAAATAAAGTCTGACACTGTTTCCACTGTCTCCCCATCTATTTCCCATGAGGTGATGGGACCAGATGCCATGATCTTAATTTTCTGACTGTTAAGCTTTAAGCCAACTTTTTCACTCTCCTCTTTCACTTTCATCAAGAAGCTTTTCAGTTCCTCTTCACTTTCTGCCATAAGGGTGGTGTCATCTGCATATCTGAGGTTATTGATATTTCTCCTGGCAATCTTGATTCCAGCTTGTGCTTCTTCCAGACCAGTGTTTCTCATGATGTACTCTGCATATAAGTTAAATAAGCAGGGTGACGATATACAGCCTTGACGTACTCCTTTTCCTATTTGGAACCAGTCTGTTGTCCCATGTCCAGTTCTAACTGTTGCTTCCTGACCTGCATACAGGTTTCTCAAGAGGCAGGTCAGGTGGTCTGCTATTCCCATCTCCTTCAGAATTTTCCACAGTTTATTGTGATCCACACAGTCAAAGGCTTGGGCGTAGTCAATAAAGCAGAAATAGATGTTTTTTGGAACTCTCTTGCTTTTTCAATGATCCAGTGGATATTGGCAATTTGATCTCTGGTTCCTCTGCCTTTTCTAAAACCAGCTTGAACATCTGGAAGTTCACAGTTCATGTATTGCTGAAGCCTGCTTGGAGAATTTTGAGCATTACTTTACTAGCGTGTGAGATGAGTGCAATTGTATGGTAGTTTGAGCATTCTTTGGGATTGCCTTTCTTAGGGATTGGAATGAAAATGGACCTTTTCCAGTCCTGTGGCCACTGCTGAGTTTTCCAAATTTGCTGGCATATTGAGTGCAGCACTTTCACAGCATCATCTTTCAGGATTTGAAATAGCTCAACTGGAATTCCATCACCTCCACTAGCTTTGTTCATAGTGATGCTTTCTAAGGCCCACTTGACTTCACATTCCAGGATGTCTGGCTATAGATGAGTGATCACACCATTGTGATTATCTGGGTCGTGAAGATTTTTTTTGTACAATTCTTCTGTGTATTCTTGCCACCTCTTCTTAATATCTTCTGCTTCTGTTAGGTCCATACCATTTCTGTCCTTTATTGAGCCCATTTTTACACGAAATGTTCCCTTGGTATCACTAATTTTCTTGAAGAGATCTCTAGTCTTTCCCATTCTGTTGTTTTCCTCTATTTATTTGCATTGATCGCTGAGGAAGGCTTTCTTATCTCTCCTGGCTATTCTCTGTAACTCTGCTTATAAGCGTACCTATGCTCAAATGCCAACAGCAAAGAAATGGGCAAGAGAAGAGTTTTTTAAAATAATTGAAAAGCAAATTCTGCCTCAAAAAGATTAACCTGGAATAGACCAAATATTAAACCAGAAGTAACTAATTTACACTGAGGAGAACGGTAAAAAGTTTCAACAACAGCAAAATGGTGACTGAGTTCAATTTCAAAAAAATAAATAAAGTTAAATTTCTAAAAATCTGAGTTGAGTGATGTTTTTACCCAGTGCATATGTTCTCTATCAGCTAGTAAAGCAGAAGTGTTTTTTGTTTTTAGGAACTTCTACAGTTAGGGATAAGGAGAGAGGACCCAAAAATTTCAAATAGAACTATCAGATGGCAACATATTTTCCATCATAAAAAGTAAATCATGTTTCCACATCACCATCCTCGATCTCTCTTCTGTTCTCTGCTCAAAGTTCTTGGTCATTTGAAGGCAACATGGCACAGCCCCAGTCCTTATTATTCTCCCAAAACTACCTCCACTCCTATATCCTCCACCTGAGTGTATCCTGCACCTCAGTCTCCCAAGCCTGAGTGTATTCTCCACCTCAGTTTCCCAAGCCTGAAACCCAAGAGTCAGACTGTATTTTTCTTTCTCTATGATCACTCAGTGGTGCCCAGTTCTTTGTTACCCCATGTCCTGTAGCCCACCAGGTTCCTCTGACCATGGAGATTCTCCAGGAAAGAATACTGGAGTGGGCTGACATGCCCTCCTCCAGGGGATCTTCCCAACCCAGGGATCAAACCCAGGTCTCCCGCATTGCAGGTGGATTCTTTACCATCTGAGCCACCAGTAAAGCCCCTCAGCCTCTAGTACCAATCGTTTTTTGAAAACTACTGACCCTTCCTCCCAGGTCTCTTTCAATTTCACTTCTTCTCCATCCCTACTTCTACTGTAGTGCGTTCAGGTCCCCATTACTGTTACCTAGGTGTTTCTCCACCAACGAAGGCTAGTCTCCCAGCCTCCTTTCTCTTCTTCCTCTAATCCCACTCTTTTTTACTGCTCCCATCATCTTATGACTATGCTCTCTCTCCCATGGTTTCCAAAAACCTATAGTAGAAGCTCAGGTGTCCTCACTGGCTTTCAAGGTTGGCATTATTAGGTCCCAAGCCCATCTTACTAATTTCCCTTCCTTCTCCTGAACACCACAGACCCTCTGTTGCAACGCACCAGACAGCCACAATTCATGCAAAATATCCCCCCACCTTTTTTTCCTGTTGTGTTGTGGGTTTTTGCATGTGTCGTTTCCTCCCCTGGGTTCACTTTCCCTTTCCTCTGCCCAAAGCACTTCTACATGGCTTTCAAGAATCATGGAACCATATATACTAACACATGTAAAACAGATAGCCATTGGGAATTGGCTGTATGACTCAGGGAACTCAAACCAGGAACCTAGAGGGATGGGATGAGGTGGGAGCTGGAAGGTGGAAGGGAGGCTTAAGAGGGAGGGGTATATGTATACCTATGGCTGACCCATATTGACATATGGCAGAAACCAACACAATATTGCAATTATCCTTCAATTAAAAATAAATAATTTTTTTAAAAAGAATCAATTGCCATGTCACCTCCGTGATGACACCTCCTCCACTTGCCTAAACAACTTTAGCATCTTGTATAGAATCACAAAATTTGCATTTACACACAAAGAAATAAATACAATCAAGTTGGATGTATTCTCACCCCAGGCTATGAGTTCCTGTACATCCCTAGTAATATAAATTTGCCTAGCACACAGAGGAAATTCTGACTTTCTTGAGTGAATAGTGGGTATAATAGTACAAAGCATTTTTATTAAACACAATCTCATTTTATCACATTAGAAGTCATCATAGAGTATGCTCAGAAGGGTAGAACATCTAGCACTGAATCTTAGCTCTACTTGCCTGCTTTCTTACCTTGAGCAATTTACTTAAACTCTCTCTGCCTCAGCTTCCTCATCTGCAAAATGAGATACTATTAGCACAGACTTAAAATAATGTCCAGCAAATAAGACTCAATAAACTATGATTACTATTCTCAGTAATATGATTACTTTTTTACTTTGTAAAGAGTATTTACAAGATATCATTACTAAGACCTCTCTCACATGTAGCCCTTTGCTTTCAATGGTTTGGAATCTAAAACTGAGGAAATCAAGCACACAACTTTCTCATTTATAATATACTCCATTTGTCAGTGTTTTAAAACAAAGGTAAAAGGCACTTCTTCATAAGACCTTTCTTGCTAGTTTCTCTCTGTGACTTGCCTGTCAGTTCCAGGAGACAGATGCCATGTTTATACCCTGCCTGTTTACTCAGTTTCCTTTCCACTCTATGGGTTTCTCATAGCAAGACTTCTCTGTGGACCTAAGAACCTCCTGGGGAACATGTTAAACAACAGAGCCCCAAGGTACACTCAGATTCTGACTCAGTAGATGTGGAATAGAGCCCCAGCATCTATTTTTATAGTTCCTAAACTGATTGTGTTGTAAATAGCACATGCTCTTCCTCCTGGGAAATCCTGCCCTGCTAACTCCTACCCAAAAGCAAGCAGGGGATCGAGCAGTCTTCCAGAATCTTCCAGAACAAAAGGAGGAGGTGGGAGCAGTCCCAGCAGCTGGAAGGCACGTATTGCAGCATCTCTTTATCAGCAGTGTTGCTAAGCCTTCTGTCAGCACTTCATAAACAATCACCAAGAAAATAATAGCTGGAATAAGTGGACTGAAATTAAACACAGGCGAAGCAGAGCCACACCTGGAATGTGAGGTGGTATAATGACCTGGGGGAGGGAAGTCCTGACTCTCCTTTAGGAGAGTACTACAGAGGGCTCAACCCCCCACCAACCGCAGGACTGAGAGCAAACAGTCCTCTTGATGGTGATAGGGATGCAGCAGGTGCCATATTGCACCACCCCCATGTGATGATACCCGTGACTCCTCGGGTGACCTCACTGGACTCGGACAGGCCTGGCTCTCCGAGGACTACTTCATACCCACTCCCTCATTCAGGCATCGAAGACCACTGACAACCCAGAAGTCGCTCACTTCTCTCCAGCAGCCCTTGGCTCCCCTTACTCCCATTCAGTCAGCTACTATGTAAGTTTCCAATATGTGCAAGGTACTAGGCTAGAAAGAGAAAGATCATATAATGAGACAAAGCTGTATCTTCTGTAAGATACAGATGCAGATAAAATCTCTTTGCGGAGTATAAGACAGGATTCCTGAAATCAAGCAAGGGAGAAGCAACAGTGTCTATCCTGGCTTCTTCTCATCTAGTTCCCCTAGATCCGATCTCCACCTGTATCCTTCTCTGTGCTCTAGAGGATGATGTCTCAAGGTTGCAAGAAGCCCAGTCCCTCTGGCTTCCTTGAGTTCAACTATTGGGAGTTGACAGTAGGAGATTGGAGGGCAGGCAGTGCGAGCCTAGTTTTGTCCCCCAGGTCTCCCTTCCTGTCCAGGCGGTTGGCAGTGGCTGCATTTTCCTCCCTAGAGACAGAGCTGCTGTTTGGAGGCCTTGTCTCACAGCCACCATCTCACCAGGTCCCAGCAATTACACTCTCTTCCAATACAGGCAGACCTCATTGATTTATGCTTCACTTTCTTGCTCTTTGCAAATAATCAGTTTTTACAAATTGAAGGTTTGTGGCAACCCTGCATCAAGCAAGTCTAGAAGGGCCATTTTTGCAACAGCATTTTCTTAATTTATGTGTCAAATTCTGATAATTTTATCAATATTTCAAACTATCTTTGTCATTATTATATTTGTTATGGTGGTCAGCAATCTCTGATGTAACTATTGTTAATGTTTTCTAACTGTAATTACTGACTACCCCCCCTCTAAAACAGAAAACTTAACTGATAAATGTTGTGTGTCCCGATTGCTCCACCAACTAACATTCTCCCATCTTCCTCCCTCTCTATTCCGTGAGACTGAACAATGTTGAAATTAGGCCAGTTAATAACCCTACCATGGCCTTTAAGTGTTTAAGTGAAAGAAAAGAGTCATACATGTGGCAGCGGCAGAAGCATGCATGCTCGGTCATGTCCACCGACTCTTTTCAGCCGAACGGACAGTTGCCCACCAGGCTTCTCTGTCCATAGAATTTTCCTGGCAAAAATACTGGAGTGGGTTGCCATTTCCTACTCTAGGAGATCTTCCCAAACCAGGGGTCAAACCCATGCCTCTTGTGTCTCTTACATTGGCAAGCAGTTAATTTACCACCACACCACCTGGGAAGTCATTAGAGTCATACATCTCTCACTTTAAATCAAAAGCTAGAAATTATTAAGCTTAGTGATGAAAGTATGTCAAAAGCCAAGATAGACCAAAGGTGAGGCCCCTTGCACCAAACAATTAGCCAAGTTGTGAGGACAAAGGAAAAATTCCTAAAGGAAATTAAAACTGCTTCTCCAGTGAACACATGAATAACAAGAAAGTGAAATACCCTTATCGATGATATGGAGAAAATTTTAGTGGTGTGTATAGAAAACAAACCAGCCACAACATTCCCTTAAGCCAAAGCCTAATCCGGAGCAAGTTTCTAACTCTCTTCAATTCTAAGAAAACTGAGAGGTGAGGAAACTGCTAAAGAATAGCTTGAAGATAGTAGAGTTTGGCTCATAAGGTTTAAGGAAAAAAGCTATCTCTATAACAAAAGCACAAGGTGAAGCAGCACGAGGGCATACAGAAGCTGCAGCAAGTTTTCCAGAAGATAATTAACGAAAGTGGCCACACTAAACCACAGATTTCAGTGTAGATGAAACAGCCTTATATTACTGGAAGATGCCACCTAGGACTTTCACAGCTAGAGAGGAGAAGTCAGTGCCTGGTTTCAAAGCTTCAAAGGACAGACTGACTCTCTTGTTAAAGGCTAATGTGCTGGCAATTTTAATTTGAATCCAGTGCAAATTTACCATTCGCAAAATCTTAGGGCCCTTAAGAATTATGTTAAATCTACTCTATCTGTACTCTATCAATGGACAACAAAGCCTGGATAATAGCACATCTGTTTACAACATGGTTTATGAAATATTTTAAGTCCACTGTTGAAAGCTACTGCTTGGAAAAAAATTCCTTTCAAACTACTGCAGTTCATTGCCAGTGCACTTGGTCACCCAAGAGCTTTGATGGACATGTACCACTCTTCATGCCTGCTAACACAATATCCCTTTTGTAGCCCATGGATCAAGGAGCAATCTTGACTTTCAAGTCTTAGCCTTTAGGAAATATATTTCAAGGAATTCCCTGGCTCTCCAGTGGTTAAGACTTGGTGGTTTTACTATCAGGGCCTAGGTTTGACCCCTGGTCAGGGAACTAAGAGTCTGTGAGCCATATGGCACAGTCAAAAAAAAAAAAGAAATATTAATACATAAAGCTATAGCTGCCATAGATAGTGATTCCTCTGGTGGAGCTGAGCAAAGTAAATTGAAAGGAAAGGATTCACCACTAAAGGCCACTAAGAACCCTCATGACTCATGAAGTGAACTAAAGTGAATGTCACTCAGCCGGGTCCAACTCTTTGCAACCCCATGGACTATGCAATCCATGGAATTCTCTAGGCCAGAATACTGGAGTGGGCAGCCTTTCCCTTCTCCAAGGGATCTTCCCAACCCAGGGATCAAACCCAGGTCTCCCACATTGCAGGTGGGTTCTTTACCAACTGAGCCACAAGGGAAGCCCTCATGATTCATGGGAAGAGGTCAAAATATCAATAGTAACAAGAATTTGGAATAAGTTGATTTCAACCCTCACTGATGACCTTTAGGGATTCAAGACTGCAGTGGAGGAAGTAACTTAGTTAATAAAGCAGTGGTAGGATTTGTGAGGTCTTCCTTGGTGGCTCAGATGGTAAAGAATCTGCCTGCCATATGGGAAGACCTGGGTTTGATCCCTGGGTTGGGAAGATTCCCTGGAGGACGGCATGGAAACCACTTGTGTTCTTGCCTGGAGAATCCCACGGACAGAGGAGCCTGGAGGGCAACAGTCCATGGAGTCACAAAGAGTCAGACACAACTGAGCAACTAAGCGTAGCGTAGCATAGTATCGCATAGGCTTTGTGAGGGTTAACTCCAATTATGAAAAAGTTGCTACTGTGCATAAAATGCTATCAAACAGCATTTCATGCTACAGAGAAATCGTTCATAAAAGGAAGAGTCAATGGATGTGGCAAACTTCACTGTTGTCTTATTTTAAGAAATTGCCACTGCCACTCCAACTTCTAGCAACCACCACCCTGATCAGTCAGCAGCCATCAATATCAAGGCAAGAACTCCCATACTAGCAAGAAACTTCCAACTCACTGAAGGCTCAAATGATAGCATTTTTTAGCAACAAAGTAATTTTTAATTAAACTTGTACATTGGTTTTCTTACTGTACACTTAATAGACTACAAAATAGTGTAATCATAACTTTTATATGCTTTAGGAACTCAAAAATTCATGTGACTCTATAGTGATATTGAAGGAAAGTTATGAGCAACCTAGATAGCATATTAAAAAGCAGAGACATTACTTTGCCAACAAAGGTCCATCTAGTCAAGGCTATGGTTTTTCCAGTAGTCATGTATGGATGTGAGAGTTGGACTGTGAAGAAAGCTGAGCACTGAAAAATTGATGCTTTTGAACTGTGGTGTTGGAGAAGACTCTTGAGAGTCCCTTGGACTGCAAGGAGATCCAACCAGCCCATCCTCAAGGAGATCAGTCCTGGGTGTTCATTGGAAGGACTGATGCTGAAGCTGAAACTCCAATACTTTGGCCACCTCATGCGAAGAGTTGACTCATTGGAAAAGACCCTGATGCTGGGAAGGATTGGGGGCAGGAGGAGAAGGGGATGACAGAAGATGGCTGGGTGGCTGGATGGCATCACCGACTCGATGGACATGGGTTTGATTAAACTCCCACAGTTGGTGATGGACAGGGAGGCCTGGCATGCTGCGATTCATGGAGTCGCAAAGAGTCGGACACGACTGAACGACTGAACTGAGCTGAACTGAACTGATAGTGATATTTGCCTTATCTTTCAGTCTGAAACTGAACCCACAATATCTCCAAGGTATGCCTTACCTTGTGGATCAGCCATTTCTTACACTGTAGCACCAGTGCTTCAGCATCCCTTACTGGTTTCGCTTAACCTATCTGCAGCAATGTCAATAGACTTGTCATTAAACTCACTTGGGCTCCTCTTTTTGAATATATAATCTGTAGCAGATATTGCTGGCTCTCTGCTCACATATACTAGGCACACACTATTCCCACTGGTGTTTTCTTGCATCAAGATCTATGTGCTCTCTCTGCCACAAGACTATGCTTGGCCTGCACAATGGTTCATACCTACCCAAGAACAGTCTTCAACAAATGATAAAAAACTGTTGGTTGATAAGTAAATGGCCCAGCTTCCTAGACCTTCAAGACAACTCTAAAATATGTTCTACACCACACCCCAGACGTTTCCAGTAATATTGAGCTCCACTTCCCATAATGACAATCTGCTCATCAACACACTCAATACTGGCTTCCTCCCCTTCCCTATCTCACTTTCCCCAGATGATCTCACCTGGGATCACCTTCCCCCTCACAAAAAAAAAAAATAAATAAAACTACTTTCACTCAAAACCTGGCTTCTGGATCAGTTTCTAGAAGGGCCTAACATATTTTTCTTTCTGGGAATATGACTGATACAAGATCAAATTTTATTAAGTAAACTACTACAGGATAGGATTGTGTTGATCACTCTACATATGTTTTCTTAACTAATCTTCATGAAAATAATGTTTGGAAGATACTTTTGGTAACTGTATCTTGTAGGTAATAAAACTGAATCTCCAAGAGGTTAAGTTGCCCAAAGTCACTCAACTAGCAATTAGGTGGCAGAGGTGGGATAGGAGGCCAGCATTAGCAATTAAGTGCAGGAAGAGACGCCTGACATCCCTTTTCCATCAGAGTTTAATCCAACAGAAGGGTTGAATGCAAAATCAAATGAGGTCTAGGAACCATGGTGGTCATAGAAGCTTATAGGAAGGAATGTACAATCCCAATAGTCCTTAGTAAAACTTTTAGATCCTGACTTACTGCCATCATGCTACCTCACTCAGATAATGATGGTCCTTCCCATAAAATCCTTAGCACAACTCATTTGGCCACTATGTACATAACCTTCTTTCTCCACAAGTAGGTGCTAAACTTGCAAGTCTCTGAAAATATCCCTGTAGGGGACAGAACAAATGGGATGAAAGAAGGGTGGGCAGAAGACCCACTTCACTCAGGTCCTCCTAACTCCGTCTGCTTCTCTCTTCTTTTGCTGCCATTGCTGCTTTGTCAGACTTCTAAGACCACAGATTGGACTCCCATGTGGAAGCTGCTGGAAACATTGCCGGGGACAGGGATTTTGGCAGACTTTGCCCTCCAGTAAGTACAGATGTGTCTCCATGGAGCACAGCTGTGTGAGAACAGGAAAGGAATGCTTCCTCCTTCTCTCTTCCATTCAGCCACCATATAAATTAACAGAAGAAGCAGCAGTCTGGAAACTGACAAGCCAGATTAGGAAGGGAACGGTGAACACATGATCTCAAAGGACCAAAGGTTCTGAAGGCTGAGAGGCTCTGGAGGTCATCTTGTGCAAATCCTGCCTCTATGCAGCATCTAAAGCCACTGCTGGTAAACAGCTTCCTTTTTCATTAAGGAGACACTACTGCCCAAGCAAATGCCTTTCTGAGTCTCTGATGGTGAGGCACTCCACACACGTATCTAACCTAGATTTTTGCCACAGAACTCAGAAAGATTAAGGCATCTGTGAAATTCTGTGAGTGAGGGAGGCATCCCTAAGTTCAGTGCAAAGAGGCAAGGAAACAACTGTGGATCCATACAGTGCCTTCAGGAAGATAACTACTCTTTTGCCAAAGACAGAGTTGAGACGTTCCTTAGGTATTCTCTGATGGCAATCCAGTGAACCTTCCATTTTTCAACTTGTACCCATCAGGGGGTCTCCCATGCTACCTGGCACCTAATGAATATTCAACAAATAATGATTTTAATAAAATTGAATTTAAATCTTCTAATCATATGAGTTGTCCATCTCTGTGAGGAGTAGAAATGAACTTCTAACACAAAGACATTCCCGAAGGACAAGCCTCAGGGAAACTGGTTACCAATGCACCTCCTTGTAAATGGGCAGAAGGGAAGGAAGGTCTCCTTGGTCATTGGAATAAAAACTGGTGCAGTTTTATTCCCCTATTGTCTTCTTTGCACTATGTCAAATAGCAGCACAAAATTTATAGACTTCCTAGGTGAAGTAAATTCCCCAAGGTCACCCATTTCTTGGCTGGAGATCTCTACTTCCCCCATGAAGAAACATGGATTCAATCAGGCCAGAAGATTGGGCTGTGAAGACAGGGTGTGGGAAACCTTGGTAACTCTTGTAGCAGGGATCACTTTTATTCTACAAGTTGAGTGCAAAATGTTGCCACATTTCATATTTTATCCCATCTACATCACATTTGGAGGAGCTCCCAAGATGGTGCTGAGGAAATAGAAGATTCATTCAAAGGCGGGACCCTGCATCCATAACAGGGACACAGAGGTCTTTCCCTGAGGCTCCCAAGGCTCAGCTTTGGTGTTCAGACCCTGGTGCCCCATGCTGCTCAGTAGAGGAACTCAACTCTCAGTCCCTGCCTTGAAATTGGACACACACAGTTCTCCAGTCCTGCTGGCAGGCTCACCCCACACATGATCCCTGGGCCACTCTTGGCCCCATTGGCCCTCAGATCCATTCCCCACCATTCCCTATCTGACTGGGTCACATAGGTTGACTTATGCAGGCTGTTTCCAGAGTCCTGTGATCACTAGCTTCCAGTGAACTTATCTCAGTATGAAGCAGTTTGAGATTAGACAAAAGGTAGAAGTGAGACTCCAGGTCTTGCTCCTTCTTTCTCTCTCTGCTTCCTAGGGAAGCATCTCCAACATTTGGAGCATCTCCTCTATGGCCAATCTGCCTCATGTGAACATACCCTCATAGTCTCTGCCTCACAGAGTAGGTGGAAAGACCATGTAAGTTAATGCACATAAAGCACTTTGAACAGTACCTGCCACATAGTAAGTGCTCAGTAAATATCAATCAAGTCACCACTAGCATGAATACTCTAGGAGGACAGAAATCTCTAATTTGTTTTCCATCAAATTTCCAGTAAGTAGAACAGTCCCTGGAACACACTGGGCACCTGTTAGTATTTGTTGAATTAATAAGTGGAATGTTCACTGTGTGGGAGTCACAGTATATCAGTCCAGTTCCCAATGGGAAACAAAGGCACAATCAAACTGGGGTCATTTGAGATGGGTTTAGTAAAAACACTACTGATGAAGATGTGGGCTGAATGGAAGCACCATTATTACCCCTAAATTTGAAGGGTCATGGGAAGTTAGCAGCTATCAGACCCCACAGAGGATGTGTGGAAAGGACCATCGGACAGGAGTTGTGACCTTCAGTCAGAGTTGGCCCCTCATGGACCCTCAGAGAGAGAGTTGGGGCAATAAATACCCAGTTCACTTTCCTTTCACTCTGATCTTCTGGTGGGAGTCGCCCTTAGCCAGGCCAATGGGAAACCAGAGGAAATGAGAACCCCTTATATGGTCCTTAGCCTCCAGAGTGGAGAAGGAGAGCTCATGAATCTGGAGGTGCAAAGAGATGTTATTCAGCCCAGCTTTATGTGAACTTTGTAATTCTTCACAATAAATTTATAAAGTAGAAACTTTCATTATTCCCATTTTAGATGAAGAAACAATGGCTCAGAGAAATTAGGTAATTTGCTTAGGAATGTATAGCTAACGCATGAGTGGGGCAGAGTTCAAGGCCAAGAAGTCTTACTCCAAAGTCTATATCTTTAACTACTACCCCATCTCTGTTTTGCTTGAAGAGATCCCAGAAAGAGGCAGTTAACACCTTGAACCCCCAACAATGAACCACTACCCTCATTATCCCGTGTGCATGTGTGCTTAGTCATTCAGTTATGTCTGACTCTTTGTGACCCTTTAGACTGTAGCCTGTCAGTTTCCTCTGTCCATGAGATTTTTTCAGGCAAAAATACTAGAGTGGGTTGCTGTTTTCCTCCCCCAGGGGATCTTTCCAACCCAAAGATTGAACCCATGTTTTCGGTGTCTCCTGCAATGCAGGTGAAGTCTTTATCCACTGAACCATCAGGGAAACTCATCATTATCCTATCTGTACCCAAATAGCCACTTTTATAAGTCACATGATTTCATTTCTTATCTACCAAAAACCAGTATTCAATGACCTCTTGCCAATATGTTTTCTCTCTTAATCATGCTAAGTTTCTTCATACTTCCTCAACCATTCTAGAGGTAATTTCATGAAGGAGGAAAATAAGTTCAGCTCCCATAATCAGAGTTCAGTAGGGAAACTTAGAGGCAAGGTCACCTGACCTATTCTGCCATCTAATGCTTACACACCTGGAGATGGTCTCTTGATCTCTGTAGCTATGTCTGCAATGAGGGACTCCCCACTCAATCCAGGCAGCTCTGACAATGAAAACATTCTCCCTCAGGACCTTAATGGCATACATTTTTATTTTCACCTCCTGATTCTCTGTCTGTCCTCAGGAACTGTATAAAGCAAATCCCATCTCCTCTTTAGAGGTCTTCATAGAGTATTCACATCTCTGATCACCTCTCTAGTTGACTCCACTATTTGATTATTAATGTGTATCTCTCAGAACTGAAACACTGCTTCTGGATTGATTCTTCTTATACCCAGCCTTCTTAAAGATCTGGAAGGTTAGGTCCAAAGAAGTGAAGCAAGACTTCCTGAAAGTCCCACGGACCGACACACCACCCATGTCATCTGCTGAGGCCCACAACTCGGACTGAGGGCAGCCATGGAATCCTCCAGGGTCCCACTTTCTCCTTTGCCCACCTGCAGCTTCTATATTTCATCTGCCTCCTGTTGGCATACACCACTGGGGGGGGATGGAGTAGGCAGAAGAGAGATTCTGTGGGCCCCCATAAGGGGTGGCCGTTGTGGGAGCCAGGAGAATTCTATTTCCAGCCACCTCATTTGCACAAGCCGGGGATCTGGACAGCCAGCTGGACTTGTCCAGGATGTGAAGCTCTGGAAGATGCCAGATTGTTATCATTGTCAGATACAATTTCCTCCCACTGCCTCTGCCCCTCCGCCAGGCCCGGGGTGTCCATCTGTTTATGGAAACAGCAAGGTCCCGGCTGGGTATTTTTAGATAGAGCCTTTGTTGGGCAAGAGTAACTTCCCACCAGAGCCCTGCTTGTCAGCACCATCCAGCTTCTCTTCTTCGTGTATCTGTTGTAAAATCTCTAATAATATATAAAACCATAGAGTCAGGGCTGAAGACTCCTTGGAATGTGGTGGGTGCTGACCTTTTTCCCTCACCTCCTCCAGCAAGGGTGGATTTTCCTGTTTTGATTTGCTTCTGTTTTTGTTTGTTTTTGTTGGAGGGTTTTTTTTTCTACTCCTGTCATTATTTTGAAAAGAGAATAATGTACAGCTCCTCCCACCCTCATTGAAAAATAAGTTTTATTTGAGGACTTCCTGAGGAATGAGAAATTGCATGGCATGCTTGTGACAGCCAAGTCAGGGGAGGAAAGAAAACCAAATGAGAGGCAAAGGGAAGTGATTTTACAGTGTTGACACTATCAGGTCAGTAATAGGCTATCTAGTCAATTTGGCCATCAAATACAATTATCATTTTACATGTGAAGAAACTGAAGCATAACAAAAGGAAAGGAGATCATGGCAATTCCAGAGCATAAAGAACCCCAAAAAAGTAAATAATAATAAAGTAACTAAGGTATTATTAACCCTAGCTCTGCCATTTAGGGTGGAGGATGAGGATGTGAGATTATTGGATGTTCTGATAAGAATTTGAGATGGGCGGTCTTAAGGAATAGGGGTTGACTTCAGAATAAAATGATCTATAAGTGGCAGCCTGGATCTATAAGTGGCAGTCCAACCCTCTTTGGACTGGGGAGGGAGGAGAAGACAAAGGCAAATGGAAGCAGCCTCTTTGGAGAGAAGAGCCTTAGGAAGGAGAGATGATGGGCAGGAGAACAAAAGGCTGGTAACACTTAACAGTAACACTTAACAACACCATGCTTAAGAAATCAGCTACCATGGGGCTGAGACATTTTCATGATGGTTTAAGCAGAATCCCATCAGATGTTAAACTTTGTTATTAGCCAAACAGCTTTGGAAGATTGATTTTAAAATTTCCCAGGAAAACAAGCCATGGTGTGCACCTGGCTCCACACTTAAACTATTGGTATAAAGTTTAAACAACTTAAATTTTCAAAGACTTGATTTCCATCAAATCTACATAAACAAGCATTCAGGGGAAATGGAATTGACATGGGACTGGCATTGGGAGGATGGATCCCAGCTCCAGGTCAGTCACTAACTCACCACAACAGCATATGGGGCTGTGATTTTGGCTCTTGCAGCCTCAGTTTCCTCATCTGGAAAGTACAGGACCGGCTCTTTAAAGTTTTTTTCTTCTTTTTTTAAAACATATCCTTGTCTTATCTAAATTCTAACAGTAAGTTAGGGTTGTATTTCAGGTCTTTCAAATAGCATTCAAATTGTATTTATTATTTTCTAAGACATAATGAAATAAAAATAGAACTGGAGCAGTGAACAGCAGATAAGCATGCAGGCCCTGGACTCAAGAGAGCCTGGACTGGAAACCTGCCTCCATCACACACCTGCTCCACAGCCTTGGGAAAGTTTTAACCTCTCTGGGCATTAGTGTTCTTATCATAAATACAGACACTGGGAGTACTTACCTCATGAGGTAGTTGTGAGAATTTAAAAAGTTAAAGCATCCAGAGCCCCTAGGGCCTGTCATATACTGAGCAATACCTGTTAACTATTAAAATATATGCTGCTATCCAAAATCACCTCATATACCACAAAACTTCTGAAAACAATAAACTTAGGGTGAATTTTAATCCATTAACAGAAGCAAACGTGGAGAGAGAGGGGAGGTACCATGGACATTACTCCAGCTGCACACTTAGGATTTGGGAACTGGGGGTGTCAACTCACATAGTTCTTCAGTACTCAAGCCCACCATCTTCCCTGCACATCATCAGAAGGACTTGGGCTGCTGGCCACCAGACAGGCAGGCAACACTCATCAATGGGCTTCAAGAGAAGTGGGCAGTGAGGAATGACCTGGGAATCAGGATGCTGGCTCCACAAATACTAGTCATGTGACCACAAACCATCAGTTCCACTCTCTAGCACCAGCTGTCTATTTGCCAGTCAGGAGAATGGGATGAAGCTCTGGGTTTCTACCAGCTAACACAGTACATGTCTGGGACAGGGCCAGTTTCTCGGCAAGTTTGCTTACCCTTCTCTGAGGGATTACAGGGGCATTTCTGAACAGGCTGCTGAAACTTGACCAAAGAAAGGAACTGCATGAGCCCCCCACGGATCTCCAGATTTCCTTCTGATTTGATCCAGGTTCTTGCCCTATGATTGGAGCTAGGGAGAGGTTACTGGGCATTTTCTAGGGATCAGCAGAGTCACCTGCTCGTTGAACTTTTTCCAGAGGGCAAGAGGACAAAAAGCATGCATTCCCCTAGGAATGCCACCAAATGGAACTTTACCCAACCTAATGGTGACCTACGATTGCTGCATGTTCTTGCACAGTAGTAGTGCTTATTAAAATGCAAATTCTTGGGCTCCCTTGGTGATCTAGTGGTTAAGAATCCGCCTGCCAATGCAGGGGCACAGGTTCAATCTCTGGTCTAGAAAGAACCCACCTGCTGCAGAGCCCACTTGCTGCAACTACTGAAGCCCGCACACCTAGAGCCTGCTCTCCACAACAAGAGAAGCCACGGCAACAAGGAGCCCGCACACCTCAACGAAGAGCAGCCCCAGCTTGTCACAACTGGAGAAATCTCACACACAGCAACCGAGACCCCGTGACAGCCAAAAATAAATAAATAAATAAGTCTTTTTTAAAATGTCGATTCTTAGGCCCACTTTGAACTTACCAAATCAGAATTTTCAATGGAAAGACCTGGGAATCTGTATTTTTAACAACTTCTCTTAGATAATTCTAATAAAGACTCCTATATAAGAAACTAGCTCCAAAGAATACTAAAGTATATGGTCATCCCTCTCTCAGTGGAAAGATAGAGACAGTTGGTTGAGTGGGGCTTGGCCATCAATGGATGGCCCGTTATACATGCGTGGACTGAGCAGAAACCACTATGGCCCCCTCTTTTCTCAGGAGCATACAGTGTGTGGATAAGAAATGAGAGAGGAGGGAAGACAGACCCTCAAACAAGTAAATAAAATACAACTCAATAGTAGCTTCCCAGGTGGCACTTCCCAGGTAGTAAAGAACCTGACAGCCAATGCAGGAGACACAAGAGACGCAGGTTCAATCCTTGGGTCAGGAAGATGCCCTGTAGTAGAAAATGGCAACTCACTCCAGTATTTTTGCCTGAGAATCCCCATGGACAGAGGAGCCTGGGGTCACAAAGAGCCAGACACAACTGAGAGACCTAACTCGCACACACGAGGAGAAATGGTTAAATAGGATGGACCATTAGGGAAAGCAGTATAGCAGAGAGGAAAAGGCATGGCCTTTGGAAATACATAGTCTTAGGTTTTAATCCCCAGTCCACTACTTACTGACTGTGGATTCCTGTGGGCCTCAGTTTCCTAGTTTTGTAATGTGAACCGAATACGTGAAGACTCATGAAAAGCAAATAAACGACTTTCTAGCACAGTGCCTGGCACAGAGCAGAACTTCAGTGACCTCAGCTCTTTCCTTCTTGCCCTGAAATTGCTAATGATACTCTGTCGGCCAGGATGCCACGGAGACAAAAATGTAATCTTATCAGGAGTTATCCTTAACTGCAGTTGTCAGGGAAAATAGCATATTCATCTAGTTGTCTGAGAAAAGAGGATTTTGTTTTATTTCCCATTGTTAGGCTGAAAATAAGACTCCATTCTCCAGGGATCTTAGGGCTATGTGTTTTGTGTTTTCAGAGAGCTCTGAACTCCTGGGAGTGGCATGTCCTGCAAACAGAATACCCTGCTTTCCCAGTGGGAGAGTGGTCCTCCAGCCTGCTTCTTCCCAACAGAGGAGTCCAGCACAGTCTGGGACAGAGGCCAGCATCTCCCCTCTAGGGGACACATCAGTCTGAGATGTGAAGACAAATGGCCAGGTTGTTTGTTTGCTTGCTGTTGCCCGAGTCTACACTGTTTACAAAGCGCTTTCCCACGCATGACCAGTGGCTGGATGATATCAACATGAGGGTGGCAATGGCATCTGAATGACTCCCCCACACATCCCCCAAGTGTTTGCTCAAACATCACCTTCTCGGTGAAGCCTGTTCCGACCACCCTGTGAACACTATAATCTGTCCACACCCCAGCACTCCTCTTCTTCCTTAAGTTACCCCATTTTTTCACATTTTCTTTTCTCCTGTGCAGCAGCCATGAGAATGCCCCCTGAAGATATCCAGGGGGAACAGCTGGCCAAGGGCCTCAGGTGTCTGACTCAAAATCTGTCACTGCTTTAGTGCGGAGACCAAACCTTCCACAGGTGGGCTCCAGCCAATGACCAAGCGTGTCAGGGAGACAGCGGGACTCCTGATGTCTGGCTTTGGCTTGAGTCAAACCTGGGCAAACCAGGAGGCTTCATCCCTGGCCCCTAGACTGGCACAGTGGTCCTGTGGTTCTGCCAAGCTTTCTCTGGCAGCCTCCCTACTTCCCCTTACCCAGGCATTTCCTCTAAAAACACTCCTCGCAGGTTCAGTTCTGACTTTGGCGTTTGCTTCTAGAACACCCAGACTAACACCCTATAAACATTGATTTACTAATATGCCAAATCCTCTATTTATTTCACTTATTTTATTTTCCATCTCCACCCACAAGCAGGCAGGCTTTTATTATTCTGTTTTTTTATGTATCTGAGGCACCTAGAAGGTGACATGTAATTAATATTAATTAAGTAAACAATGACCATTCTCTAGTAAGAAAATGAGGTTCCAAGAGGTTAAGTGACTTTCCTAAGTGGCTCAGCCAGAGAGTGATGAAGCTGGAATTATGGGCTTGTAACTCCAAAGCTCTAATCTTTCTTTGTTCTTCCTTCATTACCCCTGTCTTCTTTTCCTCTCCTCTCACCTACCTCTCTTTTGTTCTCTATTTCTCTTTGTTTCTCTGCTTGTGAGTCTTTCTCTTTGTCCATCTCTTCCTCGTGTTGTTGATTAGCTCTCCAATGAAAGTGTTGGCATGGGTGGGTGTGGGTGTGGGGGAGGGGGCCAGAGTGTGTGTGTGTGTGTGTGTGTGTGTGTGTGTGTGTGTGTGTGTGGGTATGTAGTGTGTGTGTGTGTGTGTCTACACTATGGCTGAGATGAACTGATGTGTCAGTATTACTCAGCAACATGAAATTCAGGAAAGGTAGGGAGTTGGAACATGGCGGGAAACTAAAAAACACCACAAAGGTGCAGGCCTGGAAAAGGCCTGAGGAAAAGTTGAAAGGCTGCACAGGAAAGTGAGAAAAGAAAGATTCAGCAGCAAATGTCATCAAAGGGAAGTTAAGAGTCTAGGACCCAACCCTGCTACTCACTGGCTTTGTGACCTTGGCTATCTCATTTTGGTGCCTTAACCTCTGGGAACATCAGTTCCTTCACCGAATTTTCATCTCCACCTTAGGAATTCCTGCTTAGCATTCATTATAGCAGTAAAGACCAAATGAAACAGTGGGTGGAGAAACGCTTGAAGTGGAAACAAATGTGAGCATTCTGCAGGGAGGATGAATAGACCCAGGTGACAGAAGGCACACTGCCAGGTCTGGGATCTCTCCTTTCCCCCACAATGCTGCTCCCCAACTGAGGGGTTAGAGAGAGGAAATCCCTTCAGCCTGTGGGATGTGAGCAGCAGCAAAGAATTTCCAGTGAGGTGGAAGGGAGAGGGAACAGGTGCCCAGGGAGGACCGGGGAGTTGCCTTCCTGGAGTGTGGGATCAATTTCTATGTGTCGGGGTGATTTACGCAAGGTCTTGAGTGAACACCTGGGCAGCGGCTGCATTAGGCTCATGAGGACGGCAGACAATGGATGGTGCCCAGGAGAGAGGGACAGTGGGCCCCAGTCACCTGCAAGAGAAGGTTTGGTATCAACACAGGGCACTGTGAGAGCCCAGCTGTGCCAGACACCATGCCAGGGCCAGGGGCAAGAGAGGAGTTGGCAACACTCCTGCCCAGAGCCCCTCCCAGCCCTGAGCCCTCAGGAGGGGCATCTCCTGTGGAGACTGATGTCCTGATAGTCCTTTTACAATCACATTCTGGCTTCCTAGGTGGCTCAGCGGTAAAGAACCCACCTGCCAATGCAGGAGACTCAAGAGACACAGATTCAATCCTTGGGTTGGGAAAATCCCCTGGAGTAGAAAATGGCAACGCGCTCCTGTATTCTTGCTTGGAAAATTCCATGTACAGAGTAGCCTGGCGAGCTGCAGTCCATAGGGTCTCACAGACTGAGCAACTGAGCATGCACTCACAGTGACAGAATACAAAGTACAACAACAGCGTCACCTGTGCACTCCATCCTGCCCCTCCTGACACCTGTCAAAAGTCACAGCACACATCCTAAGGGGCTTACAGCCACCTGGCAGCAGAAACCTCTTCACTCAGCAGAAAATGATCTTTCTGGGCTTCATCAGAAGCCCCAGGAATTTGCCATTGGTCTGTGTCTCTCAGGGTCTCCTGTCTACTCCATGGCTGGGAAGCTGATAGTCAGGGAGATGGATAGGAAATGCTGCCAGTGACTTGCCGAGTGACACAGAAGATGAACAAATGATCACATTCTCTCCAAAAAGAGGCCAAAATGAAAAAAAAAAAAATTAATTAAAAAAAAAAAAAGAGGCCAAAATGAAGCACCAGGATGTCCGGTATGTTGACACCCAGGTTGTGAGGAGGCGCTAGCCCTGTTTACCCGGTGAACCAACACCCCCAGTACCTGTACTCTGGGGGGCGGGGGTCCTTTAAGAACAGAAGTCCTCACTCCCTGCTGTTGGAAGCCTTCACTCACTGTGAGAGCTGAGGGGAGAATGGAATGAGATCGAGGTTGTGAAAAACACTTAAATGAGAAGGAACTGGGCAAGATTAGCTGTTTTAGCATTCTTTGAATTGGCTCCTCTAGGTTTGTATAAGGGGGACAGCCCAGGGGTGAGCCAGGTGACCCCAGCCTGCCTTTGATATTGTAGTGTGTTCGTGAGTCACCTCCTGAGCATCTTATAAGCATTTGTCTGTGTCTCAATTTCCTCATCTGGACAATAGGGGGAGGAACAGATGATTTGGGTGTCTCTTGCGGCTCAGACATGTTGGATCCTGTTCACCCCCTCCAGGTAAGAGCTGGGGCGTCTTGCCAGCTCGTCATGGCAGAAGAAGCACAAGATGGCAGGAAACTCGGAGGCCTGCCTGGGCATCACCACCAGCCTCTGTGGGTCTCTCCAGACCTCAGTGCTCTTCTGTAACCAATCAGATCCCGAGGTTCATGGCTCTCCAAGTCCACTGCTGGCCCCAACAGTCGCACACAATGGCACCCGCTTCTCCTGGAGTGTGGGGTCAGCACAGCCCAGGTACAGCCCCAAGGAGTTAAATTGCACACAATCTCTCTTATCTAGTGGCCTTGTCTCCGTGTCCATTCTCAACTCTACTCTAGATTGGGGGTGGGATATCCGGGCACAAGACAAGCCAAGAACCTGCCTGCCCCTCGCCACTCACTCTCATGTTCTCCCTGCTCCCTGTTCACTCCAATGGGGCAGAGGACAGAAAATAGATGAAAAATGCCCTTGTCCGGCTTTACCAGTTGGAAGCGTGCTCTCTTCAGGACCCTCATCAGACTGTCAAAGCCTCCTCCTCACCATTGTCTTCTTTGAGGGTAGAAATAAAATAAACAGCTCTGTGGATCTGGGGAGGCGGGCAGTGGCACAAATGACTCTGGAGGAGGAGGACGTTGGTGTGCTCCCCACCCTGGAGACTAATCAAGGCAGTCATTGCTGAGGACCCAGGAGGAAGTCCCCACAGGTTCACGCACTCCACAAGGCACCGCCTGGCCTGGCCTGGCGCCCACACTTCCTGGACGCCAGCCCAGGCATCTGAGCCCGAGCAGACTCAGAGAAAGGACACCAAGGGAGCTGCCATGGGCCTGACGGAATCTCATTCTGCTGAGTCACAGACTCATGGAATTCCATGAGCCTTTAAAGCTCACTCCCACCCAGGAGCTGCCTCCTACATGATGTCCTGCCTGCTTGACCACCTCCATTGGGCAGGGTGTTCACAACACAGCTTGCTTCATCTGGATGCTAAACATCACTCCCTGGACTGAACCAAAACTGCCTCCAAGGAGCCTGAGAAGTGCCCTCTGGAGTTCTATAGAATGAAAGGTGTGCATGAGCGTGACCTCCATCCCCCTTGAGCTCCATGGCTGAGGCCATGACTTGTGACCTGGGATATACCCCTTCTCTGTGACTCTGCTCAGCAGCTCTGCTGGAGAAAGTGCAACAAGCAATGAAGACAAGGGGACCCCTAAGGTACCCCAGGGATCTGGCCTTCTAACACTATGACAGTAAAGAAGCACAAAGAGATGAACACAGTTAGCCTAAAACATGGGCACAGCCTCATGCCCATTGCTCTTCAAGAGCCCCATGCTCTTCTTCCCTCCTGCCCTTGTCTGGTTTTCGTCCTGTCACTTCATTCAGGGAAAATCATCAAGGAGATGGAGTCACAGAGGGAAATAACCACCAAGACACAACGAAGTTCTGAGTTCTGTTCACCTCCATCAGCCAAAAATAACAAACGAACTCAGTAACCATGTGACCTTCATAAAGTGAACAGCCCCCCCAGGCACTGTGACTCACGCCCAGTGACCACCCATGGGTGTTGATTCAGGATCCCAGTGTCTGATAGATCTTCTTACCTTCTCACTGGGAGGAGGTAAGAGTCACTGAGTTTCTCCCCAGAAATTAAGGGCTGTCTGATTTCCACCATCCCATCTAGAAGAGGCCTGGGGGCCAGGGTGGTCTTGGACTTCTCTAAGAAGGTCTCCATGTGTCCTCAGAGCAAAGCTGGATCTCAGGTGACATCCCAGGGTCCCTGAACTGGGAAAAGAGGGCAGGGACAGGCAGCCAGCTACCAGGAGGGCTCAGAAGAAGGACAGCCTCTATAGGATTCTTGGAGACCCGCTGGGGTGCATTATCAGCCTGCATGGGTCAACATATGCTATGGTAAAGCGGACAGCAGGGATTGGCAAATCCAGAGCCCCGTGGTGACCCGGAGGCCAGCATGCCCATGGCACCATGCTCTCGCATCAAAATGCCGCGAGGGCGAGTTTCACCGGATGGCGGCTTTATTTACAGATCCCGGCTCCTGCTGGGCCCTCCTCCACCTTCCTGAGATGGAAGTGCAAAAATGACTCAGACTGAGCCAGAGTTTTCATCTAAGCAGCCTAAACTCAATTCAACACAGATATCACCATCCTAGCAGAACTCCCCCAGCCTTCCAGCCACTCCTAACCTACCTCACCATGTACACTGAGGGACCTTCACCTTTTCTGGGGCCCCTCCTTAGAAGGGAGAGCAGCAAGTTGGTCTCACATGAGACCTAGGATTGTGCCACAAGTTCTGAAGGGTCTTCCCGGTAGGAATTGTCCTCCTCATTGGCTGTCACAGTGGGATAAAGAATCCTCTCTCAATTTGTAAGGGCTTCCCTGGTGGCTCAGATGATAAAGAATCTGCCTGCAGTGCAGGCAACCCAGGTTCCATCCCTGGGTTAGGAAGATCCCCTGGAGGAGGGTATGGCAACCCACTCCAGTAATCTTGCCTGGGAAATCCCACGAACAGAGGAGCCTGGGGGGCTACAGTCCATGGGGTCTCAAAGAGACACGACCGCGTGACTAACACTTTCACTTTTTCAATCTGTAAAGGCCACTTGATGAATCATCCCTCCCCACACGCTTAGTCCTGTGTTTGGGTCCTTGGTCCAACTCTGCTGTCCTCTTTGCCTCCATGACTCTGACCTAGCCATCAAAGTCTTAATGATAGCACATGACCCAAAACAGGCCAAAGGGACTCAGGACAAGAGCTTCTGGGTGAAACTTGCAAAAAGACTGGTGCGGTCAAAAGGAAACTATAAGCAAGGTGAAAAGACAGCCCTCAGATTGGGAGAAAATAATAGCAAACGAAGCAACAGACAAAGGATTAATCTCAAAAATATACAAGCAACTCCTCCAGCTCAACTCCAGAAAAATAAATGACCCAATCAAAAAATGGGCCAAAGAACTCAACAGACATTTCTCCAAGGAAGACATACAGATGGCTAACAAACACATGAAAAGATGCTCAACATCACTCATTATCAGAGAAATGCAAATCAAAACCACAATGAGGTACCATTATACGCCAGTCAGGATGGCTGCTATCCAAAAGTCTACAAGCAATAAATGCTGGAGAGGGTGTGGTGAAAAGGGAACCCTCTTACACTGTTGGTGGGAATGCAAATTAGTACAGCCACTATGGAAAACAGTGTGGAGATTTCTTAAAAAGCTGGAAATAGAACTGCCATATGACCCAGCAATCCCACTTCTGGGCATACACACCAAGGAAACCAGATCTGAAAGAGCCACATGCACCCCAGTGTTCATCGCAGCATGGGTTATAATAGCTAAGGGACAATTGGCAAGCAGACCCAGTGGTGCCCACAGCAGCAGACACATGTTGCAAAGCGCGAGGCATATTACACCATGGAGTTTCTAATTAAAAGAGTTCATTGATCTCTCTAATTGAGATGGATGAAAATGGAGCCAATAGCAGAGCAACTAAGCCTAAATAAAGACAACACAGATATACATCTAGCAGATATATTATGGACTTCTACCAAAGATGGTAACGAACTACCTCTATATGCACAACAGAAAAGGAGACTCAGATGTATGGACCTAGATTGTGGCACTTCTGGAGAGGCTTCCGGTGGAATGTCCTCTCATTGGTGTCACATGAAAAATCTTCTCAATTGTAAGGCTTCCCGGGCTCAGAATGATAAAGAATCTGCCCGTGCAGACCCAGGTTCCATCCAGTTAGATAGTCCCTGGAGGAGGGTTGGCAACCCTCGTACTGCTGGAAGATCCCAGAAGGGAGCTTGGTGCGGTCAGCTGCCATTACCCAAGAACTTCATCCACTCTGTCACCATAGAGAGGAAACTCCCAGAGGATGAAGCCAGCGCAGAATAGAGCAAAATGACAGAGAGAGGCAGATTCTCAGTGTCATCATTTGAGTGCCTGGATCCAGCCAGAGCTTAAGTGGCTTTTCCTCTGAGCTTTCCATCTCTGGGCTGGAAGCAAAGAGGGCTGACACTGTTCCCAGGATCCTTTCCAGCGTCTCTGTGCGAGAAAAGTGAGCCCTTCCCTCTTCCTTCCCAAAGGCAATCACTAAATTATCTGAGTCACCAACACTAGCCCCCAGAAAGCTAGAGAAAAATCCTCCTAAAACACAGAAACTGTAGGAGGACATAGTGAATGAACTTAAAGAACGAAACAGCATGACTTTTGGAGTTTGGGGATTTTCTCATGCATAGAACCAAGTTCTATGCATGGGGAGGAGAGCTTTAGTTTAATATTAATAATACAGGTAATTCATAAAGATACCATTATGCAAATTTTTAACTTAATACCAAAAAAAGAATAAATCTCTAAAACCCCTTTAGTCATATGTTATCTTATTATCTCAACCCCATTTCCTTCCCTGAAGGTAACTGTCCTTCCAGACTTGTTTCTGTGTATTTATACAAATGCATGCACATACATATATTCAGTTTTATTAATATTTTCTTTCTTATATAAATCATGTAGCAGAAATTGTGTCATAATATGTATTCACCACATCTTTACTTAGTCCTGAGCCATACAGTGATAAAATAGTTCCGAGTTTCCCTCGCAAATAGGTTAGGAATATATGACTGAATTACAGCCAGTGGGAATGTGAGCAGAAGTCATGTGTCACTTTTGGTCCAAGGCGGTTATGATTGGGCATGGTTTCTTCATGTTGCCTGTTTTTCAGCTCCACGGCTAAAAGTATTCTGAGATTATGGGATTATAGAATGGAGGCAGCGTGGGTGCCAGGTGCCTGCTTAGAAGAGAGCCATACCAGAGAGTCAACTGACCCACACTGGCCTGTGACATCAGCAAGAAATAAAACTTGGTAAAGTTAAATCTCAGATTTGATGTTTGTATGTTACTGAAGAATGGCCCTGGACTATCCTGGTACAAATAAAATCATACTCTAGCTATTTTTTTTTCTTTTGTTGTCGTTCAGTTGCTAAACCTTGTCTGACTGTTTGCAACCCCATGGACTGCAGCACGCCAGTCTCCCTGGTCCTTCACCATCTCCCAGAGTTTCCTCAAATTCATGTCCATTGAGTCAGTGATGCTATTTAACCATCTCACTCTCTGCTTCCCCCTTCTCCTTTTGCCTTCAATCTTTCCCAGCATCAGAGTCTTTTCCAATGAGTCGGCTCTTCACATCAGGTGGCCAAAGTACTGGAGCTTCAGCTTCAACATCAGTCCTTCCAGTGAATATTCAGGGTTGATTTCCTTTAAGATTGACTGGTTTGATCTCCTTGCTGTCCAAGGGATGCTCAAGAGTCTTTTCCAGTACCACAATTGGAAAGCATCAGTTCTTCAGTGCTCAGTCTTCTTTATGATACAACTCTGACATCCTTACATGACTACTGGAAAAACTATACCTTTGATATGCAAGTCATTCGTCTTCTCTTCATCAGGATATCATAAAGTTGTTGTGAAGGGAATTAACAGAGAGTGCTGAATGTAAATTCTCTGGAATTCAAGTAATGTTTCCTCTTCCTCTCCTGTACACCTTCCTTATAGCACCAATTAATATTCTGAAGGAAGCCTGAAACTTTGGGATTCTGTTATCCCTCTTGGGATACAAAATAGGTTCTATGCTTTGAGATTCTCTAAGAAGACTTTCTTGTCCTTGTAATATCTCTTATTCTAGACTATCATAGGACCACAAATTCTCCCATTAGCTATATATTCCTTTGGGTCTGGAGGCTTTAAGATTTCCTACAAATATTCCAGGAAACATAACACTCTAAACCTCATCTAGTTAAGTGGGGATTAGTGGTCCATGCTCAGAGGTTGATGATAACAGAGTGTAGGGTAGTAAACATGAACACCAAAATAAGAAGGAAATTGAAAGAACACAAAACTCTTTGATTTTTCACAGTTCTACTTCAACAACAACAACAACAAAAAGCACATTTTTCCAGGAGAGCTCTAGTATTTGTTACAGTCTGTTGCTTTCTAATTCTTGGAAAAATGGTCACCCACATAGGGAATCCCTGACAACACTCCATTAGCCAGAATGTCCAAGTAACTAGGAGACCCCAGGGATGTTCAGTTGGGAAGTGTAATGATGATGAATCCTGTCCATATTGTTTATGATTTAACAACTGGCTTATTATGTAGGATGTTCTGGGTCTCTCCTGGGAAACTATTTAAACAAATAATCTACAGTTAAATGATCTAATAGAACAAGTGTTGTCAGGTTTTTGGAAGAGAACCATGACCTAAAGCTATTCACAGATTCTTAGAATTGGAAGGTACTTTCAATATCATCTAATAAGGTCCCTTTATTATATACTGAATAAACTGAGGCCTAGAGAAGTTAAGGAACTTGCCAAAGGTCAAAATTTACATAGTTCACATACCCTTGCTACCTAAGTGTTGATGTCATTTCTACCACAATGACATCTCCCCAGGATTATGTAAAGAGCACTGGAGTATGAGCCACAGGATCTGTTTCTAATGCAGGCTCTGGTGCCCAGCAGTGTATAACCTTGGTCAAGGGACTTAACCTTTTCAACCCAGGTCCATTGTAAAGCTTTTAGGAGCCCACCAATCATATGACTCCCTTTGGAGGAAAATGGTTTCATGCAATCATTTCCTGCAAAAATTGCTATAGCTTATGCTTCAAGTGTAGATCAAAATCAACCCCACCACCTTTTCTGGCCAGAAAGAGGGGAGCAGTTAAAGGTAAGCACATACAAGCTCAGTGTAGGAATGACCTCAGAGATGGAACAGCGTAAATCTACCCAGTAAGCACCCAGGTATTGGAAGCTCTCTTAGGCATAGTGAACTCTTTTAGATATCTATCCAGCATCTGTCACTCCTTTCTCCTTCCTAGCAGACTCCAGTTTTGTTGAAGCATCCATCCTCCCTCACTTGTCCTACCTGCCTTCAGATGTGGGTTCTGAGTACACCAACCCAGTCATGGCAATCACAGTGTTTGATTCAAGAACTCAAGTTTAAGCCAGTCAGCACATAGCATCAGCCTAACAATTATGATTTGTTTAGAAATGGGCACATGACTCAAGTTAACCAATCAAATAGAAGGGGAAAACTTTTATTGCATGCTGAAGACGGATTTTGTTCCATGCTTTTCCTGTCTGATTGCATGTGCAATAAGAAAATGTGTCACCCTGGCAGCCATCTTGAAACTGTGAAGGAAGATGGCCTGAGCCAAGACCAACACTTAGAAGGGAAAGGAGCTGAGCAAATCACATAGAAATGGATCAAGATGAGCATATTTTGTCTACAGTCCCTTCTACCTCTAGATTTTCTTTCTGTGAAATTTTAAATGTCTTTACCTCTTAAACAGGTATGAGACTTTCTGTTCCTTTCAGTTGAAAACATTCTAACCAATAGATGCAGGCAATTAAAACTCATATGTGACAGTTTCTCAGTCATGTCTGACTCTTTGCGACCCCTTGGACTATTTATCCATGGAATTCTCCAGGCCAGAATACTAGAGTGGGCAGCCTTTTCTTTCTCTAGGGGATCTTCCCAACCCAGGGATCAAACCTAGGTCTCCCACATTGCAGGTGGATTCTTTACCAGCTGAGCCACCAGGAAAGCCCAAGAATACTGGAGTGGGTAACCTATTCCTTCTCCAGCAGATCCTCCTGACCCAGGAATTGAACCAGGGTCTCCTGCATTGCAAGCAGATTCTTTCTCAACTGAGCTATCAGGGAAGAAAAAAACGCATATAGAAGAAGGCAATCCTTGGAAATCATGGTATATCCTAAACGAGGTTAAGAAGTGCTCCAGAACCATTCTTCATAGTCATGGGAACAGAGGGCCCCACGCACCACGCTGCTGCAGAGACCATGTTCCACGTAACCCCACATTCCTTTGTATCTCTGAAACAAACCCCAGGAGCTGAAATTTGACCTACTGCATCACTTATTACAGTCTCTAGCCCTCAGTTTCCACCTGTAAAACAGGGTCGAAGATACTCATCAAATTGACCTTTAGAGTTCACCTGATATGTCATGGGCCATTTCCAAAACTTCAACTATTTCTCTTCTACTCATCCTCTCTTTGTTCCCCTGATTATCTCAACCAAGATCATATGTGAAGGGAATCATATGTTTGGGATGGAAAGCTGTAGTGCTAGAATCATCGCCTATCACCCTTCTGCCTCAGCCCACTCCCTGGGGACACCTTGCAGAATGTCCCTGGGCTCCAATCCTTAGTGCATGGCCTTTGTCAGGCCTTTTGGCTTTTGGAATGCCATACATTCCATCCCAAGATGGTGCTGGAACTCAGCAAGTCACTTCTAATACTTCCCTGAGAACTTCTGCCAAGTACAAACCAGGCCAGATTCTGAGAATAGGATCCCCCCAAGTGGAAGGGGCACATCAGATTGCACTGATGCAACTCCTGCTTCCCTCCCCCATCTCTAAGCATCTCAGCCGGGCCTTTGGGCTAAGTGAACACAAAAGACAACCTTGTAAGGAGACAGCCAACAAATGGCATAATGGAGACTGGAAGACTTATACAAACCTCCTCCTTCACCAAGGATGAGTGAGGCTATCTCTTTTCTTTAACCAACCTCACCCCCAGGCAAGGATTCCATCCCCAAATATTTTTCCATTCCAAGCTTTGACAGCAATGAGAGGCCTTACCTGAAAAACAAGGAGGTTGGAAAAGAGAATCATCCAAGTCACTTCAGACCACATATTCTTGGTTATAACATCTCATAGAAAGGAATTTATGAGACTCCTGGAATTTAAGATGTGAGCCAAGGAACTTCCTTCTGGCCTCAGTGTCCTCATCTCTACCTGTGGAGCTCTATCTGTTTCCTAGGGCTTACCCAGAATCAGAAGAGATGAGCAAACGAGAGAATTGAAGTATAATCCTTTCTGACTCGTTTTCATATTTGAATGCTATGGAAATGTTTCCTGATGTTTCTGTGTGTGTGTGTCTCCGTCTCTCTCTCTCTTGCTGCCCCTCTCTACCCCCAGGAAGCATCCAAAGCAGCTGACCTCCCACCCTGGTCTTCCCTCCATGTTTTCTCTCCAGTCTCAGCATTCTCAGGGACTTCAGAAACTCTTTCCACAAGGCTCCCTAGCTGGGAAACACAACCCAGTCCTCCATAAGTATTCCTCCTGCAAAGAGCAGCCTCTGCCAGCCCTCTGGGTCTGGCCTTTCACACAGGCTCCTCCCCTGGGCCTCCCACCCTGGGGGCATTTGTGCAGGTATTAAGGAAGGACCTTGGCAGTTCAGCCGGGGTTCATAGCAGGCCCCCCACACACGCTGTGGGCTGTGTAGACTCTCAAACAGGGCTTTCTGCTCCCTGTCAGGGATGAGGGTGCACATCAGCCATCTTCCACCTGCCTCCTGATCAGCCTTGGAATGCATGGGCCAGAGCGGGGCGATGGTCCATGAGGCTAAGAAAAAAATCTGCACCTCTTCCCATTCTACATTTTTCCCTCTGTTCAGCTCAGCAAACTAAAGTTCAAGTCAGGGTCAGGGAAACGGGGTTCACATTTGAGACATAGAGGAGTTGGGAGACTATTTCTGAGCCTCTGTTTAAAGGCATCCTTCTCACTGCCCCAGTACCACATGCTGAGTACCTGCTACATGCCAGGCTCTGGGTCAAGGGTCAGGGGATACCAGGATGGGTCCCACAAAGCCCAGAGCAAGGGGACAGGCTTACCCAAGGTGACAAAACTGCTAACAGTGGTACATGGAAGGTGCAAAGGGCTGAGAGCTCTGAGAGCTGACAGCAGCTATGATACATCTCAGAGGTGACAGAAACTTGCAGCCATATTTCTAAAATTGCTAGTATAAAAAGTAGGCAGTTGTCTTCGATTTTCTTCTAACCATACAATTTGTTTTTCAGTCACTCAATTGTGTCAAACTCTTTGTTACCCCATGGACTGCAGCATGCCAGGCTTCCCTGTCTTTCACTATCTCTGAGCTTGCTCAAACTCATGGCCATTTACTCAATGATGCCATCCAACCATCTCATCCTGTGTCACCTCCTTCTCCTCCTGCCCTCAATCTTTTCCAGCAGCAGGGTCTTCTCCAATGAGTTGACTCTTCTCATCAGCCAAAGTATTGGAGCTTCAACCTCAGCATTTCAGTCATTCCAATGAATATACAGGGTTGATTTCCTCTAGGATTGACTGGTTTGATCTCCTTTGCAGTGCAAGAGATTCTCAAGAGTCTTCTCCAGCACCACAGTTCAGTCATCAATTCTTTGATATTCAGCCTTCTTTATGGTCCAACTCTCACATCCATCCATGACTACTGGAAAAACCAAAGAAGCAAAAATCCAGATACATGGTGGACATAGATAGGGAGAATAAGAAAGAGCATTTCTCATTGGAATGTTCCTGAGGAACAAAAATACTAAAATATACAATCATTGTACACACTTAATCCTTTTCTTTCTTCCTGGATTCTCCCCCTACTCCTACACCTGGCCTAACCAAAGGCCCGTTTTCAGCAGCACTTGCCAAAAAATAAAAAGTTTGGTGATTCATATGCAGGTAAGGCCTTAAGGGATGATCTCACTAGAGGGTATTTGTATCTGAGTAGTGGACTCTGAAATTTAACATTTCAGTCAACCCTCTAAGGGAGATCCCGGCAATGAAGGTACCCTACCAGGTATCAGGAAATCAAAGGTAATTAAGACATCTTTCCAAGGTTAAATCGCACAAAAAAGCAAAGCCAACTGTTATAAGTCTAAGAAATATACAGAAGAAAACCTGGGAATTTAGAGAAGGGAAAGCTGGGAGAAGCCAGAAAGTTCTCATGGCACAAGTAGCATTGAGATATACCTTATTGTTGTTTGTGCAGACATAGCTGGGGGTGGAAAAAGCATTCTAAGTGGAGGAAAAGACATGAACATAGATAGAGAAACACATGCTGATGTTTTCCCTTTTATCTGGAGCTCAGTGTAAGCACAGAGATCTAGACAGTATGTCAGTAATAATACCAATAGAGCATGTGTGCATACTAAGTCACTTCAGTAGTGTCTGACTCTTTGCAACCCTATGAACTGCAGCCTGCCAGACTCCTCCATCCATAGGATTCTCCAGGCAAGAGTACTGGAGGGGGCTGCCATGCCCTCCTCCAGGGGATCTTTGTGATCCAGGAATCGAACCCACATCTTTTAAGTCACCTGCATTGGCAGGCAGGTTCTTAACCACTAGTCCACTAGTATTGGAAGTTCAATATCAACAGCAGCTAACATTTATTGAGCTCTTATTATACAGCAGGTGCTCGACCTAATCCTCATGACAGACTAAACAGGTAATGTTACTCCTCCCATTTTACAGATGGAAGAAACTGAGGGTAGGGAAGTTAAGTAACTTGCCCAAGATTGCATCTCTTTCAAGAGGTGAGACTAGGATTTACATTCAGATCATTTGAACTGCCAGATCATATTGTATATTGACTATTATTTTAAGCTGTGTTTCTCAAACTGTGTCCCACGGAATGTTGGTCTTATTAAATGTTACCCCCTTCACCACCAACACCCCCAAAAAATATGTTAGTCAAATGAGTTCAAGAAACCCTCTACATTGTACAGTACAATATAGAGGTAATTCTCCTCATGCAAAATTATATATTAAAAGCTCTGATAACTCCTATCATAAAGAAACATGTTTAACTTTGTCTAACCTGGTATTTTCCAAATGCATTTAATCAGAAAACTCTGCATTCATGTAGCACTAAATTGACAACATGAGATGTAGTCATCTGCTGAAAAGTCTTGGGAAATACTGCCTTGGGACATTATTCCTCCCATTCCTTTGTTGTTGATGCAATCTCTAGGAGGAATAATAATAGCTTCTATTAATTTAACTCTAGGGTTTTTCCAAGTGCTTTAACAAATACACTCTCACTTTATAATATTTAAAGCTTTCAAACTATATTTCACATTTCTTCTTTTTCCTTCTTTGAACAGACTCCCAAGAGATTTCAGTTCTGTAGGTGTATCTCAGAAAGCTAACACCATGTCTATCTTTTTTTCAGATCAAAATGGTGAAATATTCTACTACTTAAAAAGAGAGAGAGAAATCCTTTTCTCTAAACAGATTTTTATCAGTTTCTAGGAATTACTTAAAATGTGCTTATAATAGTAAATGTCAAAGATTAATGTTTTTCAACCCCCTTAAGAGGCGTCCTCCCAGACATTTATTCTGATAGAAACTACTTTCTGCTAAGGATTACTTTACAAGGGAACACAATTAATTTAAAGTAAAACATTTCAAAAGAAAATGAGAGTCTTGTTTTGTTTTTAATAGAGCATTTTAATGACTAAATGACTTCCCCTCCCAGAAATATTTCCATTCAAAAACAGTTTTGCTTAGCTCAAAGGAATGGCTTTATAATGCAAGGTTTCAGGCTGTAAGGGGAATATTTAGGGAGGTAAGGGGTGTTAATTTTATTCCTCAAATCACCTCACATAGGCAATTGCCATCTCTATCAGATTGGTTCTGGTCATTTCTACCCCTTCTATCTCCTTCTGAATTCCTGAAATGCAAGGACATTGAAATTTGAAGGATGTGAACCCTGGCTCCATCACTATCATTGGATACTGCTACTTTAATTACCTTTATCTCAGTTTCTTTATTGCTCATTATAAAATAACACTGTTTAATAACATTGTGGTTTTGCAAGGATAAAACTGGAACAGATGCAAAGCATCTAGCACCCCCACCTGACACATAGCAGGGACCCAGGAAATGTAAGGGTGTGGATCAACATTTGCCTTGGCAAGCTGCAGGCAACAGAGGCGCCGAAGGTTGCTGCAGTGTCTCCGAGAGTGTGGTCTCTGAGGTTTCTACTTAACACAGAAAAGTAGGTTAAGGCTTGTCTTCTCTCCCCATGGAAACCCAAGAAAGGACTCAACTAAGACCACTGGCTGACCACTCACCCCCATCTCTCTAGCACTGAATCCCATTATTCCACAATGACATCTGTTTGGGATCGTGCTCTAGAGGAGCTAGCCCTTGGACAGGGAGTCTCAGGGAGCACTCCATACTTCTCTTCCTGACTTTGCAATTGTGACCACAAAACCACACAGGAGAAGGGGGCACTGAAGAGTAGACTGGGATGGGGCAGAGGGCCAAGGAAGCCGGCATGTTCTCAATCAAGATGCCAAGTTCAGTGGCCAAAAGAAAACCCCTAAGGCCCAGAGGTTGCCATCTGGAAATGGAAAATCACCACCAGTGAGCTGCGGGGGGCTGCTGCGCCACTGGATTTCAACAGAAGCTAGACTACATGAATCCAGGCTTCATTTCCCCCTTTAGCAGCTCCTCTACCCCCGAAAAGGATAAAAGGCTTTTGGCCCCAAATTGGGACTGTGAATGCACTGGAAAGGGGATGGGTTGCTGTCATGAGCATGGAGTTACCCCTCCTCAATAGTTTGCCCGTGAAGCCAGGGGTAAAAGTCCATCGTTGCTATTTTCTGTTCTCCTCAGTTCCCCAGAGGCTGGCAGCTGTGTGGGCAAAGCACACAGATCAATGAGAGCCTGCACCTACAAGGACTCCTTCCTCCCCACCAACCTCCACCCTGCATCCCCCAGGCTAAGAAGGCAGCCTGCTCTTCTCTCTGTGCCCTTCCAGAATTTTCCACAGGTCATCTCAGGTGTCACCTGCCACCGGAGCTCCTGTCTGACCTGCAGGGCTTTGCACGGTTGGTCCCGGAGCCCAGGAACCCCAGGCCCCAGCCAGAAAGCCGAAAGCCCTGGTATTGCAGACATGAGGACAATGGGGCTGCCGGCTGAAAGCATTCCAGTCTCCCACATTCAGTAGGAAGGGGTGTGTGGTGGGGAGGAAAGGTCGTTAATGCCGAAGCTTTATGTTTTCCCAAGCCAGCATTCCTCGCAAACAGCTGTGTTTATACAAAACTCTTGAGAAGAGGGAGCGAGGGGAAGGACAGTGTCCTAGGGATGACATCATTCTGTCTGCTTCGGCTCCCACCACTGCCGGCAGGAGGAGGGTGAGTGGGGAAAGTTGCAGGGGCTGGTGGACTGGATGTATATGGTGTCAAGACATGCAGAGTGTTTATGCATGTGTGCATTTATTAGAGATATTATTTCCTTGCTCCCCACTCCGCTCCCTCCCCACTCACTCCCAGAGCTTCCTAATACATTTTGCAGAATATTGTTTTCCCCAGATCAGCACCCTCTGAGGAAGGCTGGATTGGGAGGCTCATGTTCACTCCTTCTAATCACTTTAACAAACCACCACCCCTCCCTGCCCCCCCCCCCACCTTGAAGAAAAGCCTGACAGGAGGCAGAGTCATTAAAGTGAATTAAAATGCATCCAAGGAGAGATTAGCCCCCAAAGCCATCCCCATATCAGACAAAGGCCCCTTTCATGCAGACTCCAGCCGCGTGGAGTCCTGTAAGCAGAGATTAGGGAACAAATTCTCAGAACCTAGAAGCACTGGCTCCTTGGGAGACAGGCCAACACAACCAGCAAGACCTTAAGAACTCAGCTTCTACTTAAGCTACATTCGGCTTCTTCAGATTCAGGCTCTAAGGGAGGGGGGCTCCCCAGGCACAAATATATCCTCCAACTTCATTGAGACAGGACTGCCCCTAACAAAATTCAGTGAACAAGGCCCTCACCTGTTCTTACACTTTTGCCAGAGAAAGTAATGTGATAATTCCCCAGCCTCCTGCCTCCATGTCTCAGGTAAGATGCCCTTCCACCATCAGTCCAAGCATAATCCCTACTGAACTCCATCAGCTCACCTGCAGCCGTCTAACTGAGCATCTGTTTTGTGCCTGGCTGAGCATTACATGGCGTGGATGCAATGAAATGGCCAGAATAGGATCCCTGCTAGCAAAGCACTTACAGTTTGTTTGAGAAAGACAGACATGTTAATAGTAAGTGCGATTCAGTATCATGTGTACCAGTTGGAAGGCATCTGTAAAGATGCAAGAGGGGTATCAAAGATGGTCAACTCTGCTTCTAGAAGGTGCAGGGAAATTTCATCGCAAAGGTATTGTATGAGCCAAGTCTTAAGATAGGAGAACATGTCCTAGGTAAACTGAGGCTGGGGCTGGAGACCTAGGGAGGAAGGAGAACATTCCAGGCAGAGGGTGCCATGTAACTAAAGGCATCAGAGCAAGACAGAGCCTGTCACCCTGAGGGACCTCCAAGGGTTCTTCCCTAGAGGAGCAGAGCCTCTAAGCAGCAATGTTGCAAGAGATGAAATGAAAGGTTGATGGAGGTCAGGTTTTATAAAGGGCTATGCCAATCTGAGGAGTTGGAAGAAATGTAGTCTTCAAACTTCAGAGCTGTTGAGGAATTTTAAGCGAGGGACATTCCACAGTCAGGCATGCATTGTAGAGAGATCCCTCTGGGAGATGTCCAAGGCTGGAGGCAGGGAGACCAGCTGGAAAATTATTTCAAGAATGCTGAGAAGAGTTGGTGATGATTTAATGGGCAGTAGTGACAACACAGAGGTCTAAAAAGAGGAATATGTATATGAGACATATAAAAGAGAGGGAAAAAAATGAAAGAACTGGCTTTAATTGGATGAGTAGTGAGCGAAATGGGGGACTCTAGAATGACTCCAGGGCTTGGCAGCTGGATGATGTAATGTCAGTTCTCAAAACAGGGGTGTCAGGGGAAGAAAGCTATTGGGGAGAAACCAACCATCACCTCTTGAGCAGCATCTCAGCCTCGCCTCTGATGAAAGCCTAGTCTTCAGCTGCCAGTTCTGAGGAGAACCTGAAGACACCGCACCTCCAGCCTATGCCCCTCTAGTGGGGCTCCATGCCTTGGGTTTCTCTAGCCTGCAAAGGCTTCCATGCCTAAGGCAACCTCTGGGGGCTCACATGACTTCATGAGAGAATGAACACCCCGTGGGCACCCAGTTAGAGGATGGGAGACGGTGAAAAATGCTTCCTCTTTTTAAAAGGCCCCAGAGGCTGGATCTCAGATACCCAGATGGGTGATTTCTCTCTGTACTAGATCTCCCTCCTTGTTTCATTCTCCTTTCCCTCATTCATCTTTGGATCCATTTTCCCACATACTACTCACATATGTGACAGTTAATTTTACATATCAAAATCTGGTTGGGCTACAATGCCCAGATATATAGTCAAGTATCTTTCTGGATGCATCTATAAGGATGTTTTGGGATGCAACTAACATTAAATCAGTGGACTTTGTATAAAGATATTACCCTCCATCGTGTAGGTGGGCCTCATTCAATCAATTGAAGGACAATATGGAATAAAAGATTACCCTCTCCCTCAAGCAAGAGGGAATTATGCCAGCAGATGGCCCTCAGATTTGAACAGCAACATTAGCCCTTCCCAGGTTTGATGGCCCACTCTGCCGATTTTGGACTTTTCAATCTGCATAATGGCATCAACTAACTCCTTAAAATAAATCTTTTGCTATCTCAATGAAGAACCTTAACACAACACCCAAGTGTCTGTTTCAGGTTCTGCTTTCTGCAGAACCCATCCTCCAAATGGAGGAATGATGTTAACCTTGAGATTACTATGGGACAAAGAGATGAAGATGGATACACAACTGAGGGTACCAATTAAAGGATTTAGGAATCACCCACATGAAAATGGTACTTGAGGCCAGGAGGATGGGTAGGGGAAAGAGAGATGATATAGCTTCTTCAAAGACTCTAGATATTCTGTTAAATTTCTAGTCTTCAACCAAAATGAATGAACTCAGATTCTTTGTACAAACTTAAATGTTTTGAGAGAAAAATTTTTTAAAAACAGAGGAAATCTCATTAAAATAAATAAAATTATCATTGTACCCGTAATACATGGATACATATGTGGTTCTCACTAGGGTCACAATTTCAACTTGAAATGTTTAAAATTGCACTTTTTCACTCAGTCTTGACCTGATAGCACACGATCTGCAGCCACAAGGCTCCAGTGGTCACACTGAGCTACATCTTAGTCTCTACTCTTTTTCTATAATTAGCCACGCAGAGATCGAACCCATGTCTCCTGTGACTCCCACATTGGCAGGCAGATTCTTTACCACAGATCCATCTGTGAAGTCCTGCTTAACCCAATACACGTCCCCTACACACATACCTCAGGGATTCCTCAGCAGTAAAGAATTTGCCTGCAATGCAGGAGATACACAGGAGATGTGGATTTGACCCCTGGGTTGGGAAGATCCCCCGGAAAAGGGCATGGCAACCCACTCCAGTATTCTTGCCGGGAAAATCCCATGGACAGAGAAGCCTGGCGGGCTACAGTCCGTGGGGTCGCAGAGAGTCGGACATAACCGAAGTGACTAAGCACGCACTCACACATATACCACACACACACACACACCACACACCCCTCACAGACACATACCCCCATATGTGCACACTTCATGAGCACTTATCACACACACCTAACACATACATCATACATACTTCCGTGTTCACTATTCCATGATCTATATCCACTTCATGGAATAGTCCCCATCACTACGTGGTCTTGCTTCCTCTGTGTTCATTTTCACCTGCATAGGAAGGCTCTGGAACAGGTTGCAAATGTGAAAACTCAGAAAGAAGGAAGGAGCCACAAGCATGCCAATGAATGCAGTGAATAAAAAATTTTTCATTTTTTATTTTTCATTTTTCAATTTTTCATTTTTTAAACCTACTCCTTTAAAAAAATGGAAAAACTATTTGTCTTTTATATTTTACTTAGCTACTTCAGCAGCCATCAGGGAAATCCCTTTTCTTCTTTAGTTCTTGGAGGAATCTTGACTCACTTTCATCTTTTAATTATCTTTACTTATTTTAACATCTGTGCACATTCTGCAGCCTTTGACGGAGAACCCACATCCCCACGCCAAGAATCTCACTGTAATGAGATGGGAAGGAAGGGAAGGCAAGGAAGCCATTTCTTCCAGGATCCTGGCTCAGGGACATAGCCAACCTCGGAATGTGTCCAGGCTCAGGCCAAGGAGCCCTTTGACCCCCATCACCTCATCTGAAAAAGCTCACTTTCCCAGTTTCTATCTCATTCTGTTGTTTCCCTCCCTCAAAGCATCAGTTTGGAAATGCATACGTTTACACTTTTGTTCCATTATGTATCATCTGGCCCCTCTGCTAGACTGCAAGCCTCTTACAGAAAGGTGTCTGTCGAACCACCACATCCTCGGCTCCCAGAACAATGTGTGGCATATAATAGGTGTTCAATAAATGCTTCCTGAATGTTGATTCATGAAACAGCTGGACCAAAAATGCCAGACATTAAATCTTAATGACAGAATTAACAGCCCTCAAGTTTCAGCTGTTCTTTCACTAGCAGACGAAGAAAATGAAAATGGGCTGAAAAACATCCAAGTTATGAGGGTCATGAGGCCCTGGAGCAAGTTGAAATAGAAAAAAAGGCACTGGTCTGAGAGTCAGGAAGTCTGAGTTCAAATACCAGCTGTTTCTTGATCAATCCATGACCTTGGGCAAGTATCCTATTCTCCCTGGCTCTCTATTTCCTATAAAATCAGGAAATTGCACCTGATTGGTATTTTTTTCAAGGTTTTTTAGCAGTAGAACTTCACATTGTATAGAGCAGATCAAAGTAGCAATTCATTTACATAAAATATTTCCTAATTCAAATGCATGTTTACTTGATATTTATACAAACTATAGACTGATGAGGATAGTTTGATGAGTACAAAAGCATCATATCCAGAGGTATGAATAAAAACCTATGTTTAATTTCATTACACAGTCTCAAAATTCAGATTCACACAGATAGACAGTTAAAACAGTTGTGATTTCCAAGATGTATCTAAAAGAGTGACCTGAAAAGGCAGAGACTAGTAAGTTGATAGACCGTATTTCCCAGAGTTCCTCACAGATGTAGCCACATGACAAATTTCCAGCCAATACCATGTGAGTGGAGGATGCACACAGACCGCCCCAAAATCTCTGACACCCAATCTTTCATGTTCTTTGCCCTTCTGCTGGTTCAATACAGAGGAACACAAAAGCTTGGACATCCTGGGTAAGAGATGGCAGACCACAAGATGGCAGGAACCTGGGTTCCAACATGTCTGCTTGAATGACAGCTCCCAGCATTCAGAAATACCAAGTGTAGGCTTTGTTCTTCTAATGTACTTGATCCATCCTGTAAACTTTTATAGCAGCTGTCGTTACTCCAACACCTGGCAACACAAATTGGCTTTTTGGAGTTCTTGACTGCATTAAAATGGGGTATATAATATCTATTGCTTTTATTAGAGCTTTCTTTCATAAAGTTTTTCTGCAGAATGAAATATGAATTCAATGAACACTTGTTGTATCCCTGAAACTCCTTCATGAGGACCTAGGTCTTCATGAAATATAGCTGAAAATTACTGAAAAAGATCAGGCTAGAGGTTGGTGCTTGGAGAGAGAGTCTAAAATGGCTCAAGTCTACCCTCCATCGTACAAATGTGGCCTCTGCCAAGATGTAGGATGGTTGACAGGTTGGCTTTCTGACTTCTTAGACTGTTTTGTCCATCCTATATCATCATGCCTGAGTCCCAAGTTCTGATGCTGGAAAAAGAGTCAACATTTTATTGAAAAAAAAAATTTTTTTTCATTTTCCAAAGGGAAAAATTATATTTTACTTTGTAAAAGAAAAAATAAGGCCCCTCTGCCTCTGAAATAAAACAATACCTTAAAAAAACCAGGGGACGCACATGACCTTTCTAGCTTGTGTTGCATATTTAGGATGGTAAGGGCCTTCTTGTCCTTTTAGTACAAGGGCAGAAGGAGAAGAGGGTGTCAGAGGATGAGATATCTCGATGGCATCACTGATGCAATGGGCATGAACTTGGGCAAACTTCGGGAGATGGTGAGAGACAGAGAGGCCTGCCAGGCTATAGCCCATGGGGTTGCAAAGAGCCGGACACAACTGGACGACTGAACAACAACAAGGGCCTTCTTTAGGGAACTTTGGTTCTGGGAGCCTATTTCTTCTGGATGTAAGAATAATCAAGCTAAAAATGGCCTGAACTGTCTGTCAAGCAGTGATATAAATTGTTTGGAAGGCCCTTCAAAGAGAAGTAAAAATGAAAGCCATTTTCTTCACGTGTTCTACTTATATCCAAATGCATTAATGGACAGCACTTTGATGAATCACACAATTACTATCCAGAACAAGAACAAGCAAAAACATTTTTTTCTCCTGCCATGATCTTTCTTCAGGAGCCATCATGCTCAGAAGCTGAGGCATGGCCTCAGTGACTTCTGCAGTGCAGTCACAGTAAATGGATGTCATGCCCACACGCAGATCAATAGCTGCCCTAATCAGAGGCAGCACTACCCTAAAGATTGTCTCTATGTTGCTAGGAAGGTCAGTCTCTATGGGAGACAAGGAGAAGATAGCAACGGGGAAAACCTTGACATTTCCCATATTCTAAGCATACCTTAACTTAGTAACATCCATGCCTAGAAACAGTATTTGCTATCAATCTGCAAGAAATTTCAGACCTCACCTCAAAGAGCCTCCTCTCTGAGTTTAAGAATCTTGAAGAGAGGAAATTAGCCTACAGGATGAAAAAAAAAAAAACAAACAGATTCAAAGAGACTGTGGATTTAGGCATCCTTAAGTTTGAATCCAATGCTTTGCATGTTGCTGTGTGACTTTCGGCTAGTTCCATAACCACCCTGAGCCGGCCAGCAGCTTAAAATGTGGAAATGGCAATGGCAACTGGAGAGGAGCTCAGGATCCAACTTGCTGCAACCCTGAGACTTCATGCCCAAATGCAGGCCTCTGATCCCCACTCAGTCTCGCTTTGCCCCATGGTTCTAAAGTACTCCACTAAGTACTGAACTTTCTAGAAGGAGTGTCCTGTCCCTGCAAGTCAGAGACTCAGGATCACTGAGTTCTGACCCAAGTTATGCGGTAGAAGGGGAGGGGTTGTTTTCCTTTCTTTCTCTCTCCTTTTGTTTTTCTTTTGCAAAACACTTGAGAAGCTTGGGGAAAACAAGCTTTGTGAGACCCTGTGAAGATGTAACTCTAGAAGGCCTCCCAGCTGGGGCAGGCCTGCCAAGTGTCAGACTGGAGACCACAAAGATAAAGAGGGTTTCTGCACAAAAGAGGCATGGGTCTCTGGGAATAGATGATCCAAGGTTGAACCAAAATAAATCTGTCATAGTCTGAATGCTGGGACTGGAAAACCAACTCCTCTTACACAAGACTGCCCATCTCCTGGGCTAGACTAGAGGGCAATGCTTGGTGAGAGAGTCTAAAATGACTCATGTCTACCCTCATACAGAGGCCTCATACAGATGTGGCCTCTGCCAAAATGCCAGATGTGAATGGTTGATAGGTTGACATTCTGTACAGGTTGACAAGACAGTACTACACTGTCTTGTCCATCTTATATCATCATGCCTGAGTCCCAAGGCTTGACACTGGAAAAAGTAATTTACTGTGTTCTCCCTGCAGAGGGATTATATCCATTTCTATTTCTCCATATGGGCTTCCCTGGTGACTCAATGGTAAAGAATCTGCCTGCCAGTGCAAGAGACATGGGTTCAATCCCTGGGTCGGGTAGATGCCCTGGAGGATGGCATGGCAACCCACACCAGTATTCTTGCCTGGAAAATTCCGTGGACAGAGGAGCCTAGTGGGCTGCAGCCCATCTGGTCGCAAAAGAGTCAGACATGACTTAGCGACTAAAACACAGCAACAATCAGATTCAGTTTACTTTCTCCCCAGATTTGTTTGGCTCCACCTGCCCCCAGACCTCTAGCATGTCTATTCTGGGGCAATTGTGCTGGTGATGGTGGAGACTCAGCACCTCTAGCAGCCAGGTCTGACGCAGCTGGATTCACGGAGGTACTGCCTTTCCCAGCAGCTACCTAAAGGAGTAAACTCTGAGTGATGAGAGGTAAGTGATTGAAAGGATCTAGCCAATGAAGTCTTCCTTCCTCTCTGCTCTCTAGAGTCTCCAAAGGCTATTCCTTACATTCTCTCCAAAGACTTCCCATGTGCCCAGACAACTCCCTGCTTGCTGTCTTGTAAGGCTGTGGCCAACTCCTTATGCATTTTCGTTCCCTTCTTCCCTGTGGAGGATCTTTATCCCTTACTCTCGCTGCACTCTCCAAAAAAATGTTAGCATGCTTGCCTCGGGCTCTATATTGCGAAGAATCTAGCCTTGAACAGCCCTTATCGTTTCTCTTCCCCCAGCTGGAGAAATTAATTTAGGCAGCATGCCTCCCAACACCTAGCTGTTCTATTTCCTCCTTCTTCAAATTGTGAGGAAGGAATGGAAACAGTGTAGTATACCTCTCCAGCTCTTCCACCAATGAATTATAATACTTTTTTCCCCCATTTCCTTTATTTTTGGTTTTATACCTTGAATTTGGAGTTTTAGGATGCCCTTGGTGGATTTATCAAAAATAAGGTATAAATCCATGTACTTTTCTTTCCCAGGATCTAGAAAGAAGTAAAATCCCATTCCCATAGACCCTGAACAAGGTCTACATCCTTGTGCAGCAAAGAAGACCCAGACCAATAGTTTGCAATGGCAGAGTTTACCCTAGGGTAACATTTCCCAAAGTCTGATCCATAGAACACTAGTTGTGTGGGATATTAAAAACTAAATGATTTTGTTCTCAAATGCACTTGGGTGCTTAAAGATTAAGCAAAATTAAGTAGTTCCCCTTACCCTGTAGGATTTCTGAGATTTTACAATAGTATTGTATAATAGTACTCTCCAAGAGAGGAGTTTGAAACTTTTTTGGAGTTTACTAGGACACACACTTTTTTCCCTGGGCATCTCATAGGATTGATGCTACACAATACTCAGTTCCTGTGCTTACTGATGTTGTAGAAATTCTAAACATACCAGCTTTGGGGAAGAAATCCTCCCTACTCTTCAGACTTCAAATTACAGAATCTTTGGGTCCCCGTTAAAAATACCATCATTGCATATAATCATCCTTATTCTACTTCCCTTGGGAAAATATTAAAAGTCTACTATCTAGAGACCTATAGAACTCAGAAGGACTTTCCTGGTGGCTCAGTGGTAAAGAATCTGCCTGCCAATGCGAGAGACATGGGTTTGATCCCTAGGTGGGGGAAGATCCCCTGGAGAAAGAAATGGCAACCCACTCCAGTATTCTTGCCTGGAGAATCCCATGGACAGAGGAACCTAACAAGCTACAAAAAAGGGTCACAGAAGAGTCAGATGGGGCTTAGTAGCAAAACAACAAACACAGACAAAAACAAAATAGAACTGAAAAAGGCTGAGGTTAACAGTCAAGAACTAATTCGACTCCTTCCTTCTTACTATTCTCTCCCATCCACAGAATTTTTATTCAAGATCCATCCACTTCCTGTCTACACAATGTTATAGATACTTCCCCACTAATGCCCTGCTAATAACCACCTGACTATGCAAACCCCAGGTGGAAGAAGAAACTGAGGCACAATTCACCTTCCCAGCCTGCACATTTCCCCACATGCTCCCACCCTTACTCAACCCAGTTGAGATCAGCAGTTATTAAATGTTTCAGGTATTCTGTTCTCCTCCCCCCCCATCCAGCCCCAGTGCTCCCTAAAGTCACTTTTCAGTTCTAGGATTAATAAAGTGCAACCAGAAATTTTGCTGCTGTTAGTCCTGGAGGTTAAAGCTGCCATCACTACATAAAATCTCGAGAGTGAAGGCTCAGTAAGCAAAGCAAGGCAAATGACTCCCGTCCCTCTGGTAATAAGCAGCGGAAATGAGCTGCTGGGGAAAGCCAGTGCTCCACATAAATCCACGTGTTAGCAAACCTGCGTGCTGCAGGGCCAAGACTGAAAGGCGAGGCCAGGAGAGAGCATGGAGCCGGAATTCACAAAGAGGAGGGTCTACAGAGACCACCTAAACCAGCTCCTTCATTTAGCACAGAGGAGACAGAGGCCCAAAGAAGTCCCCTTAACTCACCCAAGACCACAGTGTGTACTTGTGACTTAGCAAGAGAACAGCCCCGGGCTCATCATCACAGAGCAAAATCCAGGGCAGCTCAGGCAAACTGATTGGAACAAGGCCTCTCGTTGGGCTCTTAGACATTAAAGGGTATCACCCAAGTTTGGGGAGATGGCAATATCAGCAATAGAGTGAAAATTGGAGAGCAGGAGAGTTTTTTTCATCTCCCTTTGGGTCCCGCTTCTCTAGGGGCAGTGGGTGTGCAATACTAAGGTGGAAAAAAAAAATGCTAACATCCTTAGGAGGAAATCTGAAAGACAATCTGCATTCTAGATTCTCCTGTAACAGCCAGATAACTAAATCTGATTTAACAGATTAATTTTTCCAGAGTAACTGTTGGAACACAGAACCAAGAGAGGGGAGGAGAAATAAGAGGAATTTTAGCTAAATCTCTCTCTGGTCTAACTAAGCAGAATATCCCACCTTTCAACAATCGGGGGCCTCTAGGTTCCGGTGGAAACCAGGCCAGACCCCACTCCTGGGCTCCTAAGACTCAAACCCAAAGAGAGGGAAGGGCCCCTATTTTGTGGCCCTTGTATTTTAACAGGTAGATGCATGTGTGCTCAATCGTGTCCAGTTTTCCCAGTCTATTTGCAACCCCATGGACTGTAGCCTGCCAGGCTTCTCTATCCGTGAAATTTTCCCGGCAAGAATACTGGAATGAGTAGCCATTTCCTCCTCCAGGGGATCTTCCCAACCCAGGGATTGAACCTGAGCCTCCTGCATTGGCAAGCTGAATCTTTACCACTAAGCCCCCTGAGAAGCCCCATATTCTAATATAAAGTCTTGCTTAGTCACATTGGGCATGGAAAAGACAGACAGCACCATGAGGATGACCCAGATCCCAGAGAGTGGGGAAGCTCTGCAGGGTCCCAAGCAGTCCCTCATTCCTGCCATCTGGAAACCCTGTCCTGTCTTCTGACAGCTTCCCAAGCCCGGATGCACAGACTCAGCACAGCACGCGGTGTTCTGTGAGCAAGCGGAGCATGCAAGGAGCTCCAGAGCCAGGTAAGTGATAGCCCTCAGCAAAAGGAGTGTTCCCAGAGGGTCGTTCCCAAAGTCAGTTCTTATTTCCTGTCCTCCGGCAGAACTAGCATTCAAATGATCCTCTCATCCCCAGCTTTTGGAAAAATACAGCCAGAAAAAAAAAAAAAAAAAGCTTCCTGCTAATGCAGCATGCTGTCAGCACAGTTCCCAGCCTCATGTGGAAACTGAGCCTCCCTCAGTGGCACCTGGGAAAGCCCAAGGGCTCAGGGCCTCACACACTCCACGTGTCTGACCAAGGGAAGACAAAATCATTTCTATCTAACCTGCCTCTGGTTCTATGACTTGGAGACCCCACAATCTAAGGTTTGACAGCAAACAAGACAGGACTGACCAACATCTTGCAGAGTATTTCATCAGCCGAAACCTAGATATACTCAAACATATCAAATAACTTTTTAACCCAGCACATATGATTCTGCAGAGCTAATGGAAACTTTCTTATGATGAATGGCCACCAGTCATGGCAGACATTTTGCCCGCCCCTTCCTATCCTGGGTCCAAGAAAAGTCCAAAAGAATAAGTCTCACCTTAACCACTCCAGTTCAGTTCAATCGCTCAGTCGTGTCCAACTCTTTGCAACTCCATGGACAGCAGCATGCCAGGCTTCCCTGTCCTTCGCCATCTCCTGGAGCTTGTTCAAACTCATGTCCATCGAATCAGTGGTGCCATCCAACCACCTCATCCTCTGTTGTCCCCTTCTCCTCCTGCCTTCAATCTTTCCCAGCATCAAGATTTTTTCCAATGAATCGGCTCTTCTCATTAGGTGACCAGATTATTCAAGCTTCAGCTTCAGCATCAGTCCTTCCAATGAATATTCAGGACTGATTTCCTTTAGGATTGACTGGTTTGATCTCTTGCTGTCCAGCAGACTCTCAAGAGTCTTCTCCAGCATCACAGTTCAAAAGCGTCAATTCTTCAGTGCTCAGCTTTATGGTCCAGCTCTCAGATCCATACATGACTACTGGAAAGACCATAGCTTTGACTATAAGGACCTTTGTTAGCAAAGTAATGTCTCTGCTTTTTAATACACTGTCTAGATTTGTCATAGATTTTCCTCCAAGGAGCAAATGTCTTTTATTCCATGGCTGCAGTCACTGTCCAAAGTGACTTTGGAGCCCAAGAAAATAAAATCTGTCACTGTTTCCATTGTTTCCCATCTATTTGCCATGAAGTGATGGGACCGTATGCCATGATCTTAGTTTCCTGAATGTTGAGTTTTAAGCCAGCTTTTTCACTCTCCTCTTTCACCTAGCAAATGCTTGTTTGTCAACATGGTCCAAGAAAGAAAAGGATTAGGCATGCGGGACAAATCGGGGGATGCTAGAGGTGGTCCACACAGGCGTAGACTCTGAGCCTCATCTTTTCCTAGTGAGTAGGAACAAGTGAACTCAGTCTTCATCACTTTTCTCTAATGCCCCCCCCCCAGTTCCCCTTGGCCCATCTGAGCTCTCCCAGGTCTTCTCTGCCCCCAAACCAGCAGGTCATCCTCTCTTAAACAAGCCCTGTGCAGTAAAAACACCTGTGCCCTGTTTGCCCTCTGGGGAAGGGAAGCTGTCCAGAGCTGGAAGATGACATGAAGTCCAGGTCCCAAGCCTGCCCGCAGGCCAGGACACTAAGTGGAGAACCACTCAGATGTGGGACTATGACCCAGGATCCCAGGATCAAGATGACTCCTTCACGGAGCATCCCGCTCCACCTGCACCAGGCGCACTGCGGTGATGCAGGGAGAGAAAATTCAAAACTGCACAACAGTTCCTTGGCATTCTTCCTGGAAGTCTCCTAGAAAATATTGTGAATTCCTCCTGGGTAATGTCACAAAAGCACAGAGGTCACATATCTGAGCCACGTTGCCCTGCACTGCACACACATCAGGTGCAATTCATTGCTCTTTCACCCAAGAGACTGTACGGGACTGATCATTAATATCCTCAGAAGGCCTGGAGACTTCCAGCTAATTCCAAAAGAGACACCCGGCCCCAGAGCCTCTCCCAGGATGGAACAGGCTGACTCCTAAGAGGACAAGTCACAGACCAGAGTTTCTTAGGGCAGGAGACAACTGAGAAAGTCCATAGACTCTTTCACAGGGCCTCAAACCAGCACCATTCCTAAGAGATCCCCAGGAAGATAACTTCTGGTTATTTTAAATGCCTAAAAGATTGGTGATTGAGGCCCACTAGGGTTTGGGGAAAACTTTGCAAAATGTTTACACTAAATCCCTACAACTTCTACTGCCACCAAAACCTACTGTCTCATAACTTCTGAAGCCTTCCCTGACTTCCTACTGCCCAAAGAATTAATTCTAAATCTGGCACTTCTTCAAAAACCAGCCATGATCTGTACCCAATCTACAAACCTAAACTGAATTCCCATTAAGCACCTCCATGCACTTTGGGCCCCAATCACTCCAGTCTGGTCCTTAGTTCCAGAGCACTTGGGCCCAGACTGTTCTCCCTGCCTGCCAACCACCACCACTACCACCACTAGCCATCTTCTCTGCTCCTTTCTAAGGAATCAATTCAACTGCTATGTGTTCCATAAAGGAGTCCACTCTAAGTGAGTATTAACAACTCCTACCTTTGTATTACCATGAAAGGAAACACAAATTTAGAGAGCAAGACAGGACAAAGGCTTATTCTTTCATTCATTTGTAAACAGGCCCCCAGCACTTTGCTAAGAACTGTCAGTCCACAAAATTGAATAATACACAGTTAGACCTTTGGGTTGCTCACAGCCCAACAGGACAGTTTGCTAAAACAACAGAAACCACAGCATAATATGACAGTTGCTCGGGTAGACATGCAAATATTGTGCTGGGGCAGAGGGGGCACTGGGACAGATGATGCATGGGCTCAACAAATAATTCAGACCACAAGTGCCACTGAAGAAATATCAGTGACCACACGAAAGGGTCTTGGGAATTGTGTGACTGCTGTGTACAGAAAGAACCAGGCTTGTCAGAGATAAACCCAACAACAATACTGACTCTCCTCCTCCAGAGAGATCTTGGGGTACTCACAGCATCTCCATGAACAAAGTCTTCCCAGACAAAATCAGATCAGGGGCTTACTCAGGGTATAGGGGAATATTGTAATGTAAATTAAAAGCCTACTTCCCCAAGTTCAACTGAACTCAGTTTAACAGATATTCCCAGGGCCCTATTGAGTGGCCCTTTGAAGTCATTCTCCTGCATGAACCCAAGTTCAGATCTTGAAGGTGGGGCTCCAATTCCAGAAACCTATAGTTATTCCCAGGTGGGGCTAGTGGTAAAGAACCCAGCTGCCAATGTAGGAGATGTAAGAAACATGGGTCCAATCCCTGGGTCAGGAAGATCCCCTGGAGGAGGACATGGCATCCCACTCAAGTGTTCTTGCCTGGAGAATCCTGTGGACAGAGGAGCCTGGCAGGCTTCAGTCCATAGGGTCGCAGAGTTGGACATGACTGAAGCGACTTAGCACACACCCACGCATAGTTATTCCCAGGCAGGTGAAGAACTCTGCTCCTAAAAAACTTTCTATGCAGCCCATGGCAAGTGCCTTTCTGCATTCTCAGTTTCTCCTGTAAGACTCTCAATATCAAGAAGGCAGGGACTGAATTGGCTTGGTTCATTGGATTTCAGATTTTCAGCCCTAGAACTCCTGACTTGGAGTAAGATGTTTACAAATGAGCAAAATAGAGCAAAACAAGGCTTGTTTTGCGAAGCCAAAGTCTGTGCTAGTGTACTAAATTGCTGCTGCAACAAATCCCCACACACATAGTAGCTTAAATCAACACAAATTTATTGTCTTACAGCCCCAGAGATTAGAAGTCCAACACAGATTTCCCGGACTGAAATCAAGGTGTCAACAGGTCTGTCTATGTTGTTTTCTGGAGGCTCTAGGGGAGAATCCTTTTCCTTACCTTTTCCAGCTTCTAGGAATGATCCCATGTGGCTCCCTTTCTCTGTCTTCAAAGCCAACAACATTGCATCTCCTTAATTTTTCTTCCACAGGCACAGCTTCCTCTCTCTCTTTTTTAAAAATTAATTTGTTTATTATTTATTTATGGCTGTGCTGGGTCTTCGTTGGTGCATGTGGGCTTTCTCTAGTTGCAGAGGGTGGGGTGGGGGGTGGCTACTGTCTAGTTGTAGTACGGGGATCTAGTTGGCCGATGCCTCCAGTATGTGGGATCTTTCCAGACTAGAAATCAAACTTGTGTCCCCTGCAATGGCAGGCAGATTCTTAACCACTGGACCACCAAGGAGGTCCCACTCTCTCTTCCACTTTTAAGGACCCTTGTGATTACATAGGACCCATTGGATAATCCAGATTAATTGCCCTGTTTCGTGGTCATCTGATTAATAATCTTAATTCCTTCAGCAGCCTTAATTCCCTCTGTCATCTTTCACAAGACTGGGTTCGGCAGTGGGGGGGCAATAGTTTTTCTCCCCACCACAGAGCCCAATCCACCAGGATCCCAGGGAGAAGGCACATTCCAGGAGGATGTCGTCCCTTCTGAGACGCCCTTAGCCCAGGCTGTTTGAAGGCAGAGTATGTACTGTATCCATTTCTGGGTTCCTTTCCTTTCCTTCATCTGACCATAGGAGCCTGCTTGTCTCTGGGCAGGTAGGCCAGAGACCTCACAGAATTAACACCTTAGGGAGCAAACTGCAACCATCAGCGGACAGGAGCCGATGGATAAACACTCCAGCTTCTTTGCCCCTCAGTGGCACATTTCTAAAGCAAGGTCTACACAGCCATCCAGGTGATCCCCATGAAACAGTCAGAGCCAAGTTGCCTGCAGCAGTGACCTTACTACTAAAACAACTAGGGCTGCCACTTGTTCTGGTTTTCTTGGGATTGTCCCAGTTTTAGCACTGGGAATCCCACATCCCTAGTGAGACTCAGTCTCCAGCAAACCGGATGGCTGGTCATCCTAAACCTACCTACTCACTACCAACAGCTCTCTTTCCTCCCTTCCCCATCTCATTTACCCACCCCTCACACTGGTACTTCCTGGTATCACCTTCCAAATAAACAACTTATCTCTGGGTCTGCTTCTAGGAATAGCCAAGCTAAGACAAGTCCATGGTCCCATCCTTCTGTGTCTAGCCTACAGGGCTAGTACTTTATGGCCATACCTGTAGGGCACCCCAAAACTCCAGGGGGCACCACTCCCATAGACTACAATGTGAACCATCTCCTAGTGGAGTGTGCTAGAAACCCTTATAACAGCTGGTTATCTTTGACTGGGCTAAGGTTGTTTTGGGATGAAATTCTCTTTTACCCACCTTCACAACATGGGAAAGAGGCGGCCCACGTTATTACCAGAGAAAATCTTCCCATAAAGAGGGAACAGGTTTAATCCTCTCCCACCCTGCTCCCCGTCGCCCCAGCCCTGCCCTTTTCCAGATGTTCCCATTTAGTCATGCTGGGAGCCCAGCAGACGAACAGCGTGACTGTGCCTGGACACCCTTCATGATCCATTGAGCTGTGGCAGCTGGACTTGCCCCCAGATGGGGAGAACTTTGTGCAGACGGCTATTATGCAAGGGAAACCAGAGAGCCTGGGAGACCAGATCACCACAGGCTGCACCTCTGCAACTCCCACTGGTCCACTTCAAATTAGCAACCCTGAAAACGAGCTAGGGCTCTCTGAGTCCTGACGTGCCTCCCACAAGCACGAGTTTGGCCTCACCTGGGGAGACAGCCCACCCCTAGAAGTGGAAGGCAGCTCCAGCAATGGACATCTGGACACCCCTAATGAGGCCAGCCCAGGATGGGAGCTCAGCTAATTGCTCAAATCGGTCGTGATGTCTGGATTCCAGCTGCCACGTCTGGCAGCCTCGTTTGGATGTCTTGAGTTTACTATGAGGTTGGGACTAAGAGACCCTTAGGAATGGGGAATGTCAGCTGGGGTTCATGCTGAAGCAATTAAAGGGACATTTGTTGTAGGTGAAGAATGGTGAGATAGAAAAATAAAAATATCACAGCTTGCTGACATCTTACCAGGAAATCCACAGTCCCTAGCCAAGCTGGGCCATTCCAGGAACACAGAGCATGTGGTGTGTGATTGCAGAAGAAGGGCAGGAAGACTAGAAAATGTGCCGAACCCTGAACTGGGAACCTGAGTTCTCAAGACACAAATCGACCAGATCATTGCACTTCCTCACTTGCCTCATCTCATCCACCTCAAAAAAGAGAAGGGCTTTATTTATCCAACCTACTCCCGGACCAGATTTACCCTGAAGCTAATGAAGTTTAATGTTCAGGGCTCCTCACTTTCACAGGCCAGTTTCAAGGCCATGGAAAGAGTGTTGGAGATGTTTTACCCTGGTGGACTATTTTTTTTTTCATGCAGCACTTGTCTTGTTTAATAAGAAATATATACAAAAATTAGTTTCAATTACTGTTACTTAGAAACATTATATTTAAAGAAGAGATTAGAATTAGCTAAATACCAGAAAGGGTATACTAGGTTTCTTTTTTCTTTTTTTTTCAAAATTTTCAAAAGAAGGATATTTTAGCCATAACCAGTTAAGACGAGTTTTTTTCCATTCTGACTCTTGCCTCAGTCACACATCCTCTAATAACAAGTGGTGTTGTTATTTGGGGGGATTTAAATAAAAGAAAGTTGAATTTAGGGTGCATTTAGTTCTGGTTCAGTGGGATAATTTTGCTGTTCATAGTCCTTCTATTTATAGTTCCAGCTGCCCCAGTGCAGAAATGGCTCCTGGGAACACTTCCTCCACTCACTCTACTGAGTCACCTAGTATCATGGCATAACGGTGCTAAGCCACAGGTGCTATCCTGCAAGTGTAGCCTATGGCACTAGAATTGGAAGTATCTGCATAACGGAGAAGGCCATGGCACCCGACTCCAGTACTCTTGCCTGGAAAATCCCATGGACAGAGGAGCCTGATAGGCTGCAGTTCATGGGGTTTCGAAGAGTAGGACACGACTGACTGACTTCACTTTCACACATTGGAGAAGGAAATGGCAACCCACTCCAGTGTTCTTGCCTGGAGAATCCCAGGGACGGGGGAGCCTGATGGGCTGCCGTCTATGGGGTCGCACAGAGTCGGACACGACTGAAGCGACTTACAGCAGCAGCAGCAGCATAATGTAGAAGAAATAAGGTTTGAAATAAGGAGCCAGAATCTAGGCTGTAGAAAATTACACCATCATAGGAAGTGATGAACCTTACATGGAAGTTCAGTTCCCATTGGTCCCTAGGCATGATGGAAACATTCTTTTACCAGAAGTGCACCTGATGATTCTATGTATGTAGTTACAAACATATTACACATCTAAATTAGTTTTCATAGTTTTCTATGTGAAACCAGAAGAGAGAACCCTGACATCAACACATGATGATAACAAAAAAAAATTTTGATCATTCCAAAAGCAGCAATTCATTAACAGAGATACATTTTAAATAGGAGTGATGAATAGACTCTTGGATGGTTGTTGTGGTGGTTGTTTAGTCACTAAATCGTGTCCGTCTCTTCTGCAACTCCATGGACTATAGCCTGCCAGGCTCCTCTGTCCTTGGGATTCTCCAGGCAAGAATACTAGACTGGGTTGTCATTTCCTTCTCCAGGGGATCTCCCTGACCCGGAATTGGAACCCACATCTCCGGTACTGCAGGCAGATTCTTTACAACTGAGGGCCACCAGGGAAGCCCCTTGAATGGTTAGGTAGTTCAATTTTAAAAGACAAGAAAACTATGTAAACATGATGGGGGAAAGTTTAACTTCTTACTGACTGTAGCACCACTAAAAAATAACAAAAATCACAATATACAACTATAACACCATGAAAGGCAAATTGGTTAATGAGTGCAATCAATTCAGAAGCATTTAAAATGAGTCACTGGCCAAGAAAGCTTGATCAGTAATAAACAACAAAAATTTCTATTGAAAAATGAGAAAGGACTTGACTAGACATTTCTTCAAAAAAGATAATAAAAAATAATACATACAGCCAATAAGCACAAGAAAATCATTAATAATCATTAGGGAAATACAAATCAAAATCACAATGAGGTACCATCTCACACTCTATAGGATGGTTATTACAAAAAAATAACAAGGATTTTTGTCAAGGATGTGGAAAATTTGGAAACTTTGTGTACTATTGATATGCAAAGTGACAAAAAACAGTATGGAGTTTCCTCAAAAAATGCAAAATTAATTTATTATTAATATCTAGCAATTCCACTTCCAGGTACATACTCAAAAGAACTCAAAGCATGGTTTCAAAGAGATGATTGTACACCAGTGTTCATAGCAGCATTATTCACAATAGCCAAAGGGTGGACACAACACACTGTCCATCAATGCATGAATGGGTAAGCAACATGTGGTTGATACATACAATGGAATATTATCCAGCCTTAAAAAGGAAAAAGATTCCGACACGTGCTACAACAAAAATGAACCTTGAGGACATTATGCTGAGTGAAATAAGCCAGTCACTAAAAGACAAATACTGTATGATTTCACTTAAATGCAGTATAGAGTAGTCAAATTCATAGAAATTGAAAGTAGAATGAAAGTAGAATGGCTCAGGGGAGCAGTGAAGGGGATTTGTAGTTTCAGGGATATAAAGTTTCAGTACACTAAACCACAAGCTTAAAAATGGTTAAGATGGCAAATTTTATGTTACATGTATTTTACCATAATTAAATTTTTTTAAATCTTAAGAAAACTTGAAATGCTTTAAATCTCCCTTCTCATAGATGATAAAAAAAAAGTGATTGAGATGTTCCCAGATTTAGTATTTAAAACCCCCCAAATTGCATGACATTGTCAATGACAAGTTGTAATAACTGATAAAAAAAAGTGATCGATAATTTTTAAAGTGCATTATAAGCATGGTGAAAAAAACTAAATTATCTTTCTGTAATTATTCTTGCTGTAGAAAATATTATCAAATTGTTGACATATGAAAAAACATAAAAGAGTACACAGTCACAATGTAAAAAGAAGCATTATAGAGATGGTTTATTAATTAATCAGTTAATGATATTTTTGGATTCTGAAACGCTCATGGTATTTTGTATGCATTCTTTAGGTTGCAACTTGTTGTGATTTCTTTTCTTTTCTCATTCTAACTGAACATTCACATTTGTATAGAATTTTCCATTTTTTTCTTAAAGAGGGTCACCAAATTAAACGAGCATAAGGCCCCATAGGGGCTTCCCTGGTGCCTCAGAAGGTAAAGAATCTGCCTGCAATGCAGGAAACCTGGGTTCAATCCCTGGGTCAGGAAGATCCCCTGGAGAAGGGAATAGCAACACACTCCAGTACTCTCGCCTGGAAAATCCCATGGACAGAGGAGCCTGGTGGGCTACAGTCCGTGGGGTCACAAAGAGTGGTACACGACTGAGTGACTAAGACACACAAGACCCCACAGAATCTGCACATGGCATTTATAGTACGTCGTTCAACAGGGCAGTGCTCTGGGGGAAACTCGAGTTTTGGTCTGTGTCTCTACCTCCTAGAAACCGGGTCAGAGGAAACACATGGCTGTCACTCCACCTTGAGTTTCTCAGTCACAATCTGAGCCTCACTTCTCTAACTTAAAATGAGGGGAAATTCCTTGGAATTTTCTACTTCCTATAGGTGAGACTGGGGATTCACAGGAAATCAGCCTGAAACCAAAAGCACTCTAGAAACCATCACAAAAAAAAAAAAAGAAAGAGAGAAAAAAAGAACAATAAATCAGTATTTCTTGAAGCCTGTATCTCACTTATTTGAATTTGCCCAAGGTGCTTCAGGCTTCTTGAGTAGCTCAGCTGGTAAAGAATCCTCCTGCAATGTAGGAGACTCTGGTTCAATTCCTGGGTCAGGAAGTTCCCCTGGAGAAGGGATAGGCAAACCACTCCAGGATTCTTGGTCTTCCCTGATGGCTCAGAAGGTAAAGAATCTGCCTGCAATGTGGGAGACCTGGGTTTGATCCCTGGGTTGGGAAGATCCCCTGGAGGAGGGCATGGCAACCCACTTCATTATTCTTGCCTCGAGAATCCCCATGGACAGAGGAGCCTGGCGGGCTACAGTCCATGGGGTCTCAAAGAGTCAGACATGATTAAGCACACCACAGCACAAGGTGCTTTATCCCGTTGGACCTCCCATCTATGTTTGGGATTGGGGGTTGGCACGATATGGCAAAGGCCACTGGGACGTGACTGACTATAAGGGAAATGGGGAGAGATCCCAGGCTAACTTGGACCTGTTGAGCAAACAGAAGCCCATTTGGGGATCTGTTAGGCAGGGAAGACACTTTGGAGAACTTGGTGGTCTACAGGTCTGGAAAAGAGTCAAAAGAAAATCAAAGAGTAATTAAGCTGAAGTCTGTCTTCTAGATTTTTCTCCTTGCTAAGTCAAAGCAGAAGAATATGGACCCAGTAGACTGTTTCAGAGCTTGAGTGTAATACAAGATACTGACCCTCAAGATAAAAGGGGGAAATAGAGCAAATTCATTTATTCAAGACTTACAGATTGGATATGGAAGATAAGGGGAAAAAAGTTGACTCAAGAATGATTCTTACTGGGACTCTGTAACAACTTAGAGGGGTGGGATAGGGAGGGAGGTGGTAGGGGGTTCAGGAGGGAGGGAACACATGTACACCTATGGCTGATTCATGTTGATGTTTGGCAGAAACCAACACAATTCTGTAAAGCAATTATCCTTCAATTAAAAAATAAATCAGCTTTTAAAATTTTTTAAAAAGAATGATTCCTAGATTTGAGACTCAGGCAACCAGATCAAAGGAAATTCTATGAGACTGAGGGAAAAACAGGGCAGAAGGTACATCAAGTTCCTTTATGCACAATTTAAAGTCAGGAAACTTGTAAGACATCCATACCAAGTCTGCTGTTGGTTACATCAACAGAACTGTGGGGCTCAGAGAAGAGGTCTGATTTCAAATTATATTTTTTGGAGTCATCGGAATGATTATGGTATTTAAACCCATGAGAATGGATCCAATCATCTAGGAAGAAGAGAAAGGAGGGGAGGGGAGGAGAAACTGGCACTCAAGGACCCAAGGATTTATATTTGCAAGTGAAGAAGCCAACATTCATGACTTCATGCTGACAATTTGAAATCAGTCATGATAGGAATATTTACACCATGGAAACCAGCAAACACTACTAATGGGGGCTTTTACCTCTTCCTGGAGAGTCAGTTGTTAAATATTTCCAGCACACCACCGAATTGTGTCCTATAAGATGTGACATTCTATACATATATATATATGCCAAGGGGGGGAAATGTTCAGGTCAAATAAATTTGGGGAAAACACAACTTACCACTCTTGGAAATTCCCCGTGCACATTAGCATATTAAAAATTCAGAGAAATATTTCTATAAAGAAATATATTTAACTTATTTTTTATAAACAAGAGTTTTCCAAAGTTATCTAGCAATAGAATCCTTTTTTGTTGAATCTCTGTCTCTGTCACATGAAGTTCATGCTGCTCTAAACTTTTTTTTTCCAAACAAAACTAAGTTGTTAGCACTGACATAGAGATAGAAAGTGGCCATAATGGTTCTGTTGATCATTCTCATGGCTATTTGAAGAGGTGTGTAGATGATGAATGTTTGCAGCCATTCTTGTGACTGCTGAAAGACACTTATTATTTATGACCTGAGTTCTGGGTGGTGATTGCTGTCATTAATAAGGATAGTTCAGCCCTAAGGCAGAGGAGACAGCAGATCTGGAGTCTCTCTGCTTAGCCTGACATCCCTGTGATGCAGGAGTAGGGGCTGTAAAGCTCAAGGCACTTAGTACCAGCAGGGAGAGGACTAGCTTTCAAATCCTTTCCTCAGTCGAGAGCAGGCGCTTGGGGGCCCAGGGCAGGGGTCTCCTTCTAAATGTGGAAACCACCGCTGGCTCACAGATTGAAACAGGGAGCTCCTGGGGACCCGGTGGGACTGAACAACTGTGCTCATTAAGGGAGCCAGGAAGCGGCCATGGGGGTCTTGTCCATCGACAACTTGGCAGGACACAAAGTATTTTACCAAAAGGAATCTCACAGCTGGAAGGAGCAGGTGCGGGCAGCGCAGAGCCAGTGCAAACGCTGGAGAGAGATTAAGGCAGGAAGGAAATTGGATTTTCCCAAGTTCCAAAGGGGAGGGGTGCACTAGGAGGAGAAAAGTGGTGAGAGAAGGTGGGGGGGGGATTGAAGTTGATTTAGGACTTGAAATAAATATCCTTAACCAGCAAAGGGGTTGTCATTTTGCATTTTCACAATTTAACAGGCCTAAAACCCCAGCATTAACTGAATCCATGCCTTCAACAGAAAAGGAGATTATCAGTTGCTGAGCAGGAACAACTAAAACTAAACAGAAAATTTTCACATCCTCATTCCCCCAGGAGCAGGAGCTGGCGCCAGGAAAGCCGCTTCTCTCTGCTGACCCTCCTCCCAGCCCGTGTTCCATGTCTCTCTACAAAGTGACATGCTCCCAGCCCTCACTATAGCTCTAGATGGATGTCAGCAAGTGGGAGGCTCTCCCCAGGGCAGAGAAGAAGAAGGCCAGTAGCTGAAACCAACAAGCTGCGAGGCTTTCTTTCCAGACAAGCATCAAGTGGAAGGTGGCCACATTTTCAGAAAGCGATGGAGTTCTGCCTCTAATCTTGTTAGGTTCAACCTGGGGCCATGTTTCCTCCCCTACTTCCTCTGACTCCAGTCATTTGGAAGTAATGTTTTATTTTCTAGATTTGATTCACAAAATGAAACAAAGCAAAACATAAACACACACACACACAAACACACACACACAAACATGAGAAGGTCAACTAGATATAATAACACAATAAATCATACTTTAAAAACCAATAAAGGGTCATGAAATGTGGAAAAAAAAACCCTGTATGTATTCCCAAAAAGGCAAAGCGCTTCATCCATACACTCACTGGTCACTTTGTGGTTGAGAACACAGCCTTCATCTATATATAGTGAGCGGCCGAGGTGGTCTTTTCCTTGCTGGATGTTTGCCCCTCCAGAAAGGGGGTTAATGTGCTTGCATTTAAAGACAACAGCAATTACATTGGAAACTTTCTCATTATTATTCACATTTAATCTTCATAATATTAATCATATTTAATCTTTAAATAGTGATCGACATTCTACAGTCATTCTCACATATATTATTGTATTTAGTCCTCTAAAGAACCCCAAGAGTCAGGTGATACTATGACCCTCGTTTTCCAGTTGAAGAAATTAAGGCTCAGAGAGCTTGAGACAAGTAGGGCCCAGGTCACACAGCTGGTAAGCAGATCTGTGTGACTCTAAATCTCTTGCTCCTCCCCCGGCCCCTTGCCATAATCCTTCGGGAGGCAAGCATCCTGGCAATGTACTCTGCAGGGCCCCCAACACAGATATTGCACAGGCAACTGTTTAGCTAAAGATGGAGGAGAAGAGTCTCTTTCCCCACCCACCACCCACCAATGTTACCCTTGATTCTTGTTCCCCAATCTGCTCCCTGTCTCTTCATATACAACGTACTCTCTTCAACTCCCAAAGTCATTCCATGTGCCAGATTGCTAACTTTGCTGGAATGGCTGGAAATGTACAAAAACTATAGCCCCAAGACCCAGATCTACCCCCTTTCCTTCCTAATAGTCCCGCCAGAAAACACGGGGCCCCTTGGGCTACAGGGTGGAAGAAAGCGACAGGGAACATTGAGAGTGTACCCAGCAAATATTTGTTGAACTGATTGTTTTCCAGACGAGTCCACTGAACACATCACATCTGATATCTTGTTCTCAGGCTTCTAGGCAATTTTTACATCCTTCTCATTTTTGTCCGACCCCTTTTCAGTCAGGACGAGAACCTAGCTCAGGACCCCAACCAGAAAAGCGATGAATTCAAAGTCACCTGTGAGACCTGCTTTTTCCCCTTAGATTTCTCTTTCCATTGCCATTCCTCTCCCTAAATCCCTTCTCACATCTAGCCACTCCCTCACCCAGCATCTTCAATGGCTCTTCACTGATGCTAGGATTAACTCCAAATTTCTCAACAAGGCATTTTACAACTCCATCCCATTCAAACACTATTTATGCAGTGCATGCATAAGCGTATTGGATGGGTGTATAGATGCATGGAGAGATGGATAGGTGGACAAATGAATGAATGGATGGATGGACAAATGGACAAAACTCAGTTTCCTGTTAGAACATTTTCTCTGTGTCCATGAGAGAGCAGCAGTCTTCCGCCTCTGGGAAAATTGAAGAACCTTATCCTCCTTTCCTCCAAAGTCCCCTTCCTGCCTGCACACACCTTTACCACTATTGACATCTTGGTCTCTATAGTTTTCATGACTCATAATCTATCCTATCACCAGGGGAAAATCCACTCCCTAAATGTTGAACTGTCCTGAGCCTCAGGCAATAAGACTTCTAAGGGTAATTTACAACATTGATTCAAGTCACTTTCTCCTCAAGCCTCCACTTTCTAGTTTGTAAAATTAAGATCTTCATATGGAACAGAGTTGGGATCTCAGAAAGGCCCCTATTTGTTTGAGAATAAGATATATTCTTCAATTCTTAGATAATAGCCATCTAGAAAATGCAGCTGCTGAAAGGTATTTGGACAATTCCCCAAAGTATTTGCAAATGCAGTATCCTCAAGTATAACCAATGGGTCATGACCTCTGCCTAATCCTGGAGGAGTCCAAACTGGGCAGCTCCTGAAATGGGCCCCAGGGCATCTGGGTCAACAGCCAAGATCAAGTGCACCCTTGCTGCCTGCTGCTCCTGCAGCTGGTGCCGTGTAGGGAGGTGATTTCAGCAACCTGAGAAACACAGCCTTTCATCACTCCCCTCTACATTCCCTGACCCTTGGTATCTCTGGCCCATAGCACACATTCTCTTCCATGGTCAAATTAACCTAACATCTCTCTTTTACCATTCTTAATCATTTTAATCATCCTAATGAAGAGCTTTGGGGCCTATTTACTGCTCCCTATTGAGCATGAGTTGGGTTTTATTTCTTGTGAATTGTGAACAAGAAATCTATTTGCTATTGCTTTTTATGAGCACACACTCCTTCCCTGGTGACAACTGCTTAATAGACCAGGGTGAAAAGTAAGTGATTCTACAGATGCTCTCTTGCTTCCTTCTCAAACTTCTCACCTATCCACTACCTTATGATGTTCCCATCTATGAAATAGAAGAGACTCTCATATGACCCCTCAACCATCCTGAGCTTGAAGGAAACCTGTTCCCAGCCATGGTCCAGCACTGTTCTAGTGGCTGCATAAGCACTGGCCTAAAGCAGAGCACATGTAAAACGAGTAAGCATCAACATTTTAGGAATCAGTGAACTAAAATGGACCAGAATGGGTGAATTTAATTCAGATGACCATTATATCTACTACTGTGGGCAAGAATCCCTTAGAAGAAATGGAACAGCCCTCATAGTCAACAAAAGAGTCCAAAATGCAGTACTTGGGTGCAATCTCAAAAACTACAGAATGATTTCTGGTTGTTTCCAAGGCAAACCATTCAATATCACAGTAATCCAAGTCTATGCCCCAACCACGAATGTCAAAGAAGCTGAAGTTGAACAATTCTATGAAGACCTACAAGACCTTCTAGAACTAACATCAAAAAAAAACGATGTCCTTTTCACCATAGGGGACTGGAATGCAAAAGTAGGAAGTCAAGAGATACCTGGAATAACAGGCAAGTTTGGCCTTAGAATACAAAATTAAGCAGGGCAAAGGCTAACAGAATTTTGTCAAGAGAACACACTGGTCATAGCAAACACCCTCTTCCAACAATATAAGAGAAGACTCTACACATGGACATCACCAGATGGTCAATACCAAAATCTGCTGCTGCTGCCAAGTTGCTTCAGTCATGTCCAACTCTGTGTGACCCCATAGACAGCAGCCTGATGGCTCCCCCATTCCTGGGATTCTCCAGGCAAGAACACTGGAGTGGGTTGCCACTTCCTTCTCCAATGCATGAAAGTGAAAAGTGAAAGTGAAGTCATTCAGTTGTGTCCAACTCTTTGCGACCCCATGGACTGCAGCCTACCAGGCTCCTCTGTCCATGGGACTTTCCAGGCAAGAGTACTGGAGTGGGGTCCCATTGCCTTATCTGATACCAAAATCAGATTGACTATATTCTTTGCAGCTGAAGATGGAGAAGCTCTATACAGTCAGCAAAAACAAGACCAGGAGTTGACTGTGGCTCAGATCAAAAACTCCTTATTGCAAAACTCACACTTAAAGAAAGTACAGGAAACCACTAGACCATTCAGGTATGACCTAAGTCAAATCCCTTATGATTATACAGTGGAAGTGAAAATAGACTCAACGGATTAGATCTGATGGAGTGCCTCAAAAACTATGGACAGAGGTTTGTAACATTGTGCAGGAGACGGTGATCAACACCATCCCCAAGAAAAAGAAATGCCAAAAGGCAAAATGGTTGTCTGAGGAGGCCTTACAAATAGATGAGAAAAGGAGAAGTGAAAGGCAAAGGAGAAAAGGAAAGATATATCCATCTGAATGCAGAGTTCCAAAGAATAGCAAGGAGAGATAAAAAGGCCTTCCTACGTGATCAATGCAAAGAAATAGAGGAAAACAATAGAATAGGAAAGACTCCTCAAGAAAATTAGAGATACCAAAGATATGCAAAGATGGGCATAATAAAGGACATAAATGGTATGGACCTCACAGAAGCAGAAGATATTAAAAAGAGGTGGCAAGAATACACAGAAGAACTGTACAAAAAAGATCCTAATGACCCAGATAACCACAGTGGTGTGATCACTCACCCAGAGCCAGACATCCTGGAGTCTGAAGTCAAGTGGGCCTTAGGAAGCATCACTACAAACAAAGCTAGTGGAGGTATGAAATTCCAGTTGAGCTATTTCAAATCCTAAAAGATGATGCTGTGAAAGTGCTGCACTCAATATGCCAGCAAATTTGGAAAACTCATCAGTGTCCACAGGACTGGAAGGTCAGTTTTCATTCTAATCCCAAAGAAAGGCAATGACAAAGAATGTTCAAACTACCACACAGTTGCACTCATCTCACACGCTAGCAAAGTAATGCTCAAAATTCTCAAAGCTAAGCTTCAATAGTACGTGAGCTGAGAACTTCCCTAAGTTCAAGTTGGATTTAGAAAAGGCAGAGGAGCCAGAGATCAAATTGTCAATACCCGTTGGATCACATAGAAAAAGCAAGAGAATTCCAGAAGAACATCTATTTCTGCTTCATTGATTACCCTGAAGCCTGCCCTGTTGTGCAGATCACAACCAACTGTGGAAAACTCTTCAAGAGACAGAAATACCAGACCACCTCACCTGCCTCCTGGTAAATCTGTATACAGGTCAAGAAACAACAGTTAGAACTGTACATGGAACAATGGACTCTATCCAAATTGAGAAAGGAGTTTGTCAAGACTGTATATTGTCACCTTGCTTATTTAACTAATATGCAGATTACATCTTGTGAAACAGTTAGACTAGATGAAGCACAAGCTGGAATTAAGAAGGCCATATCGATAGCCTTAGATATGCAGATGACCCCACCCTTATGACAGACCGCAAAGAAGAACTAAAGAGCCTCTTGATGAAAGTGAAAGAAAATAGTGAAAAAGCTGGCTTTAAAACTCAACATTAAAAAAACGAAGATCATGGCATCTGGTCCCATCACTTCATGGCAAATAGATGGGGAAACAATGGATACAGTGAGAGACTTTATTTTCTTGGGCTCCAAAATCCCTGCAAATGGTGCCTGCAGCCATGAAATTAAAAGACACTTGCTCCTTGGAAGAAAAGCTATGATCAACCTAGACAGAATATTAAAAATCAGAAACATTACTTGACCAACAAAGTTCTGTGTAGTCAAAGCTTTGGTTTTTCCAGTAGTCATGTATAGATGTGAGAGTTGGACCATAAGGAAAGCTGAGCATCAAAGAACTGATGCTTTCGATACATGGTGCTGGAGAAGACTCTTGAGAGTCCCTTGGACTGCAAGGAGGCCAAACCAGTCAATCCTAAAGGAAATCAGTCCTGAATATTCATTGGAAGGACTGATGCTGAAGCTGAAGCTCCAATACTTTGGCCACCTGATGCAAAGAAATGACTCATTGGAAAAGGCCCTGATGCTGGGAAAGATTGAAGGCAGGAGGAGAAGAGGATGACACGGTTGAGATGGTTGGATGAGATGAGGATGAGATGGTTGAATGGCATCACCTACTCAACAGACTTGAGTCTGAGCAAGTTCTGGGAGTTGATGATGGACAGGGAAGCCTGGCATGCTGCAGTTCATGGTGTTGCAAAGAGTCAGACACGACTGAGTGGCTGAACTGAAAGCAGGTCACTGCACCCTGGATCTAATGGAAGCTGGCCTGGAGGCTTCACGTGGCCAAGGAGGAACGGGAGTATTTGGAATTACAGGACTATGTTCCACCAGAGCCTGGACCTAAACAAGTCCCATCCTTCCCTGGGTCTGTATTCCTTCTATAAAGGAGGAAGACTCAACTTACTTCCAGTATCAATGACAATTATAAAGCACGTCCAAAAAACCTACTACCAGGAGATATGAAAACACATTATGAAGAAAAGCATAGAGAATACATGATTAAATGCAAAAATGCTGTGTTTGTTTATTTGTTCTTAACACAGATTAAAGTCCCAGATTAATCTGTAAATTTAATACAAACAATCTTCAGGAAATTTGACAAGATGATTCTAAAATGATGGTGGTCACTTAGCCGCAAAGTCATGTCCAACTCTTTTGACTCCATGGCCTGAAGCCCACCAGGCTCCTCTGCCCTTTGGATTCTCTAGGCAAGAATATTAGAGGGGGTTGCCATGCCCTTCTCCAGGGGATCTTCCCAACCCAGGGATCAAACCCAGATCTCCTGTAATGCAGGCAGATTCTTTACTGACTGAGCCACCAGGAAAGCCCCAAAACTCGATATGAAAACAACTGCATAAAAGTAATCAAGACAATATTGCCTAAATGAAGACACAGAAGAACACAAAAGGAAATTCATGCCATCAAGTAAAATAATTATAATACCCTAGAAATGTTTGAATGTGGCATTAACTCAGGAATAGATGAATAGACCAATGCAACAGGATAGAACAACTACAAATCAACTAATGCATGGTAGGCAGAATAATGGTCTTCCAAAGAAGCCCCCACCCATATTTTAATCCCTGGGTGGAGTCTGTGAATACATTAGATGTCTGTTACATTAGGTGGTGTATTAGTTTGCAGGGGCTGCCATAACAAAGCACTCCAGACTGGGTGGTTTAGACAACAGAAACTTACCTTCTTATAGTTCTAGATGCTAAAAGGTCAAGATCAAGTGCCAGCAGAGTTGGTTTTCAGGCCTCTCTCCTCTGTGTGCAGATGGCCAAACTATTAATGCCTCCTCACTTTGTCTGTTCCTCTGTACTCATGCATCCCTGGTGTCACTTTATATGTCCAAATTTCCTCTTCTTTTAAAGACACTGATCAGACTGTGTTAGGGTCCATTCATATGACTTCATTTAACCTTAATTACCCCTGCAAAGACACTTTTTCCAGACACAGTCACCTTTCAAGGTATTAGAGGTTAGAGCTCCAATACATAAATTATGGGGAGACAGGAATCAGCCTATAATACATCCAGGAATTAAAGTTGTAGATGGAATTAATAAACTGACCTTGAACAAGTTGAGGAGATTATCTAGGATTATCTAGGTAGGCCCAGTGTAATCACAAGTGTCCTTCTAAGTGAAAGAGGTCATGAGAGTCAACTTCAGAGTGATGTAATGTGAGAAAGACCTTATTGGCCATTACTGACTCTAAAATAGAAAGGGGCCATGAACCAAGGAATGTGGGCAGCTGGGAAGAGCAAGGAAACAGACTAGCCCCTAGAGCCTCCTCCAAAAATGCAGCCCTGTCATTCCATAAAACCATTGCAGACTCTGATCTTTAGAACTGTAAGACAATAAATTTGTGTTGCTTTAAGCCACTAAATCTGTGTAATTTGTTATAAGAGCAATATGAAACTAATACATCACATATATGAAGGAATTAAGATATGATAAAAGCATCATCTCAAATAACTGGAAAAGGATAGACAATTAGCCAGTCATCTGGTTTAAAATAAATAAATGAAATCAGATTTCTATGCCATGTCATTCACAAAAATGAAATCCAGATGGATTTAAAACCCTTAACAATCTGCACATGAAAGTAGTGGAAGAAAATATGGCAGAATGTGTTTATGACTTTGGAATAGGGAAGGGGAAATACATAACAAAAAATTAATAAACTTTACAATATTAAAATATAAAACATTTGTTTCAAAAGACACCATCAACAAAGTCAAAGGACAAGCAAAAATGGGAGAAACACATTTGCGACCTACATACTCTTTTGAGTTCTGTTGCTGTTTTTCCTTCTTGAAAAGAAAAGTAGCCCTGGGGACACAAGGCTTTGTTTGACTGAAGTGAAAAACAAATTATGATTCCTTAGGACATTTCTTCCCTCTTTCTCACCTTCTCTGGTTCGATTTCCTTGCACACACCTGTGGAGTGAACTAAGCTCAGCCAGTATTCACAGGAAAGGACTGCTGAAAGGCTAACCTATTTAGGACCTGCTGAACCTGTGGCTGAAATTGGCTCTTTACTTCTTCTTTTTCTCTTCTTCCTGGGCACACAGCTGGGCTACAGTCCTCAGGCTTGCAATGAGATGTGTCCACCTGAGTTCTTGCTAATGGAATGTGGACACATGATTTTTCTTCTTTTGCTGACTTGACACAGATAAGGATGCCAACTTGGAAACCAGGTACGGAAGTTACAGAATCATAAATGGAAGGAACTTGGTCCCAACTATTGCCTCGAAGAAAGTTACCCAGTGACAGAAATACCCATATTGGGCTTGTGAGAGCTAAAAAGAATTATGTTGAAGAGATAATACATTTTTTAGTTGGTATTTGTTTCAACCGCTGGTATTGCATTAATTCAGAAGTCAACTTGACTTCGTCTGGCAACTTTCTTGGTCTGACATCTCCTGGACAGTCCAATGGAGCCTAATAATTCTTTGGGTTAAATGACCTCTGTTAGAAACCACACCAGTGTTTTGCCTCATGACTGGATCCTGGAGCTGCCTGCAGTTCTTCGGTCATCTTAATGGTACCAATAACACAGAATGAACAAAAGAGAAGACCTCTGTCTCCCTCCCCCCAGCAGCCTTGCCCTCCCTATTTTCCCACACGCAAACAAGAAACAAACCATAAAACACATCCTGTCTCCTGCTGCCATTCAATGAACCTCACCCAAGGTTGCAAACTGGGAAAACGAGGACCCAACAGAGTGTGTCTTGTCCTCTGTGTCCAGGATGTCATTGCTTTGGACAGCTACATATCAGATATCACTTCTACCTCAAGAAAAGACAGGTCAGCCATTGAAATGAATTCTCTACCATCACCCTCTGACATCTCTTCCAAGTGGCCACCCTATTCAACCACACTCTCCAATACAGCTTCTACACTACAACCAGAGACACACATCCTGGAAAAGGGATGCTGCTAGAAGACTGGAAACTCATTAAGGACCACATTCTGTTCATCCACGTATCCCCTATCCCAAGGCACACAACTCCAAGAGCACACGAACTTGCATCTGTAAAGCACTTTCAAAAATGCCTGATGTATCCAATCCCTTTGCCCTACACAAGGCAGACACTCAGTAAATCTACCTAAACTGGGTTGGAATTGGATTGGGAGTTAGCTGCCAGCTGAAATGTTGCCTCTTCCCCACTTTCCCCAGGGAGAGCAGCTTTTTATACCCTCCTCTGCATGTCCACAGCTCTTTCTTGGTATTTTTGTTTAGTCCTCGCCATATAAACTTGCAATCAATCTGTGTCCGTGTCTGCCTCCCTAAGATACAATAAACTCCCCAAATACAGAGTCATTGTGTCCTTTTCATTTTTATATCTCCAGGCCTGGTGCATAGGTATTCTGAGGACATGTTATTAAATTAATGAACAAACTCTGGCCTGAAGGAGCCATTTTTCCACCAAAAGAAATTGCAGTTCTAAATCTGTTAACTTTTAAAGAAAAACAGAAGAATAAGAAACAGTATCTGAGCACTTAAGGGAGCCCGAAAGAGCATCAATTCCACCTCTCCAATGCAGCAAATCCTTCCAAAGGATTCCAGATTTGAACCTTTGATTTACATACTCTCTAGAAGTTTTTTTTATTAAGTTTACTGCCTTAATAAAATAGTTCCCTCCACTGTTAGACAGGCTTTGATGGTGAAAATGTTCCTCCTCCTAGTCAGCGAAAGCCTTCCTCCTGCTAACCTCTCTGTGGGATCAGGTTGTGCCCTCTGGAGAAAACATCTCTGAAATACTGCTAGCTCATCACAGAGATCCTAGAAGCTGCCACGTTCCTGCTCGCTGGGCCATCTCAGATCTGTCACTTCTGGTAAGTATCATGCACAGCCAGGGAGTTCCTTTCCCTGCCTTCAGCTAAGAGTCTCAAATATACATCCTCTTCATTTCAGAAAAATACCCACAGGAAAGAAAGCCAGCCCATTCCTCTTTGTTTCTGGTGCTGAAACATCCTAGAGCTCACTTCTAACTTAAATTCTTTTTATTGCAGTCTCTGTTGCTTCCTTCAGTAAAGAAAGAGAACTTTTGGCCCCTGTCCACTGCATAAAGCCTAGCCAATGCCTCTTTCCTCCTCCCCCAGTACGTGCCCCTGGCAATCCAACCTTCTCTTTCATGAGCTGATTCACAGATTCTGAAGGAACAAAGCCCTCCCTCAAGCGCCCTCCATGGCCACGTGTGGCTGAGCCTTCAACCCCCGCAATGACCAGGGCACGATGCCAGCAGGGTCCGGACACATCCTGAGGCCCCTGTGCCCACAGCGTCATCACTTGGACCATCACGTGTGGGAGCGCCACCTCCACGAGGGGATGGAAGGACGTGAGAACGAGCAGGGTCAGACCCGTGGGGGACTCCAACCCTCCCCCGCGAGCACGGGCCCCCATGCCGTGAGCTTAATTACTTTGCAAGAGGACATTTGTCACTGGACTTCCTCTTTGTTCTCAGAGAAAGCTGGGAGTGGGCACCGGAACAAAGGCGGGTCTCTGCGGAACACGGGTGAGGGAGGACCCCTGCTGTGAATCTGGGTCTGGGCCCACGTGTGCGGAGGTCCAGGAACAAGGGGGCTTGGGGGGTGGGGGTGACCGGAGTGGTCTAGCCGCCCTCTCACTGGGCTCCCGCCGCACTCGCCCTGTCTTAAGTGAGGTGTGGAGCCCTGAAGGAAAAAGTCCATACATAAATAACTAAAATTTAAAAATAAAGGAAAATGCCCTGAGGGCTTCTCTCCCCATCCCCCTGATCCTGATAGGCTATCTGCTTAAAAAGGAGTCTTTTTCTTTTTTTTTTTTTTTGGTTATCAGAATAGTCTTGATATCTGGCCTTCAGACCTCCAGCACTTGATGATATGAGTCCACAGAGACTCATAAAAGGTTATTGAGCATCTTTCAATATATAGAATATCATCGGTGGGCCCCTCATTCCAACTGTCCCTCCTGACCTGTCTGGGAAGAGACTCCTTTAGTATAATAATTCTCTGAGGTAATTTTCTGCAGCAGTATTAGCAAAGGAAAGGTCTGGATGTGATCAGGACTGTGCTCAGAACTGAAGGAGCAGAGCCCGCTTTTACGGAGGACCAGAGGGCTCCTCTGGTTGGAAGAAGTAAAGAGGGGAGCTGAGAGAGACGGAGAGAAGACCTACACATGCGGAAGAGCAGCAGGAAGGGCAAGTGAAAAAGGAACACCTGGATGCCCAACCAGCACAGACAAGCCATCAGCAGAAAGACCACTCCTTAGGAAAGATCATCTTTGCCACCAGCCTCCCGTTCCCTGAGATCTGTGTGCTTGTGGTTACCCAAAATAATTTTCCCTCTGTAGTGGTCACACCTGCTCTCTTTTCCAAAGGACACAAAGTACCTCCCTATGAGTCACCTTTCGATGTATGTCACACTGTGCTCGCTTCGGCAGCACATATACTAAAATCGATGTATGTCACAGTCACTTCCAAAGCACGCCTTGCCTTGCTTCCTCCAAAATGACGCTCTCTCTCCTTTCACTTTATTCCCAGAGATTTAAATGGCAAATTACAAAGAAAAGAAATTCAGGAATTGAGTATCTAACTTGAGCTGGGACACGAGAGAAATGCTTTACATAAATGTTTTCAATGCTTCCTGCTAGCTACCACCAAAGGCTAAGTGGGGGTACACATTTCTCAGATGAGGAAACAGTTTGGAGAAATGGAGTAGCTCTAGGTCACAGAGGTTGGGCCCTGGATATGCAAGCCTTCAAGGGCAGGGCTTCAGGGCCCTACTACCCTCTGAGTCTCTGCTACCAACCTTGACCCACCCCACGCCTGCCATGTTCTCTACCACTGCTCTGATCTGAGCATCTGGCCTGGATCTGAGCAGAAGGAATAAACAGCATCGACTCAATGGACATAAGTTTGAGTAAACTCCAGGAGTTGGTGATGGACAGGGAGGCCTGATGTGCTGCAGTCCATGGGGTCGCAAAGAGTCAGACACAACTGAGTGACTGAACTGAACTGAACTGAACTGTAGCCATCTTGGAAGACTTAGCTCTGGGTCAGACCCATGCCTGAGACTGGGTGTGGAAGTTGCCAGGAGAAGATGTGGTGTCCAGATAGAAATGTTAGCCATGGTACCCCAGGCTCAAGGGCCAGGAAAGGGCCCCAACTCACTAACAGTTGAGCTTCTCCAAAAATCACAGTGCTGGCCTGTGCCCAGCCTCTATAATTACCAAAGTGATGTTGGGAAGATGTATTTCCCAAAGGTGGATTCTCAGTTTTCTATTTTCCTCTTTAAAGCACAGTTGTGACTGCTAGAAAGATCTCTGAATACAAGAAACATTCAGACACTCTAGCATCACAGACTACCAAGGCTGGAACATCAGGATCTCCAAGTTCACCTAGCCAGACCCCTTCTTGGAATTTAGCAGCTCCCTCAAGTTGGACAGTGGCAGAAGGTGGGCTGAACCCCAGATTGCATGAACTGCTATCCAGCAGCCCCCAGGTGTCCCAGGTCAGATGATCAGATGACACCTTTAAGCTCCTTCCACCTCTGGGATGTTGTAGAATGGCTGTTACAGGGAAATGTAACACTCATTGGGGTGAGGCCCAGCACTCACCCTAATTGCAGAAAGAAATCTGTCCCTCCCTCCGCGTCAAGCTGCCTGGCTTCCTCCCACCCCAGCATCTCCTCTTCAACAGGACCCAGTCAAAGAAGCCATCTGTCCTCTTCCAAATACACCAACATCTTAAGCACATGGCAGAAGCTTGTCTGCATCCCAATCATTTCTGTGTCATCTGAGTCAAAGGAGACAGAACAAAAACTCTGTTTGTTCCGGGGATAGGGCTCAAAATGGGCAAGGGGTGAATTCAAGGATAGAATTTGTGTTCATGGAGTAAGATGGGGAAAGACGAGGTCTCCACCCAGGACACTAAGAGAATGAAGACCCACAGAAGGAAGTCCGTCCATCCGCAAGGAACCCATTTCTCCATCTCTAGCCAGAGCCTTCTGTTCCTAATTCACAAACGGCCCCCTTTTTGAGGCTTGGGACCCCTTAATAGGGACCCCTTAATAGATTCTGAGTTCAGTTTCTTTTGTTTTGTTTTTATCTCAAGGAGAAAAGGAACTAGAAGCTTAGCTGAGAAGAGAGTCTTTCAATCCATCCTTGGAGGGACTAGACCACTTCACCAGGCCACCTTTTGCCCAGGAGGCCCTTCTGGAGTCCCCGCACTGCTCCCAGAGAAATCCGAGCCTCCTTGTCCTGAGGGTGTGAGAGCCTCCAAGCTTGTCCGCCACCCACCAGCTTCCATGTCAAGGTATAAAACGGCCAACGAGCCCAAACAGTTTCCCTAAATATGATCTCAGATTATCTTACCACGGAGGGGTTATCTGACACAGAGAGCTCGCTGTATAGCTCAGAAAATTATCCTGACAGCCACAGAGAGGGAAGTTGAGACACAAACTCAGGCCCGCCGGGGCCAGCTGCAACACGGCCCTCGGCCTGGCAGTTCTCGCCTCTAAACAGCTCTCCTCTGCCTCTTGTTTTCCCCTCTCTCTCTTTTCTTTCCAAAGGATTGAGTTTTCATCTTCATTGTTCCATAGATGGAAAGGGAGGTCTTTCTGAGCTGACGCCAAGCACTGTGTGTTCCTTACGGTTTGGTTTGGAAATAACTTGAAACTCTTCCTCACCACCGACTCCCCCGCCCGCCACACACCCCCCACTATCCTCGCAACTCCTATCAGAGCCCTGTGAAGACTGTGCAGAAGCAGCGAGCCTTTTTCTAATCTGCCCTGACATGTGCAAGCCAGAGCAGGCCAGTGGAAATATTGCCATCCTATCTGAAACTGGAATCAGGGGGAGTGGTTTGTTAGGAGGGTGAGTGCTGGGAGGGAGACACAGCTCTGCCTACAGCCTATCCGGTAGTCCAGTGGTCCCCAAGGACTGCTGAGGCAGAGTCCAGGGCCCCAAGTTACTGAGTGGGAGCTGAGGATGGCTACAGGCATGATGCTGTGCCTCTATTTTCTTGGGCCAGTGGGCATCTAGTAATCTCCTAGAAGAAGCAAAGATAGACAAGAGATGGGGCATCATGAGGAAGAGGAGTGGGATCTTGTCCAGTGGGTTGGTCATTCTCCATTTGCCTTCCACCCACCCCAGATCCATCTTCTGCTCTGTTCTGTGCCCTGGGACCCCTGGAAATGACTCCACCCACTGCTTCCTGGCAGGGGCTTCCCAGGTGGCACTAGTGGTAAAGAGCCCATCTGCCAATGCAGGAGACATAAGAGAGAGGAGTTAGATCCCTGGATGAGAAAGATCCTCTGGAGGAGGACTTGGCAATCCACTCCATTATTCTTGCCTGGGAAATCCAAAGGAGGCTGGCCAGCTACAGTCCATGAGATCACAAAGAGTCAGACATGACTGAAGTGACTTAGCACGAATGCACTGCTTCCTAACACCCAGCAGGAGCCAGGCAATGGGGCAGTCCGGAAGGCAGCTAGAGAGCAAAGGTGCCAAGGTCGCTCCTGCTGCATTTCTGGCATGTCCCTCCCTGGCCCTAGTTCCCCCAGACAGCCCTCACCAAGCCCTGGAAACACTGTCCCCTGCCTTCTGAACGCACTGAGGGTGGATTTCTGAAGCCCTAAGGTGGTCACCGCTCCTGCTGTGGGGTCTCCAGACACCTCTGCTTCCCTGTGTGCCCCTTTAACGTCCTGCCAACACCCCTGGGAGCAGCCCCTTTGTCAGAGTCTTGTTTGAACCCTCTGAGATGGTTCTTGCCAGGACTCCAACTGAGGCACCCAGTATGTTCAGTGCAAGTACGGAGGTTAAAAAAAGAGAAGATGTGGCTGTCCATCCTGAGGAGGTCACATGTGCTCCCTGAACCAGCCGCATCGCACCACCTGAGGACTAGGTAGAAATGCAAGTGCACGGTGATCTGAGACCTAGTGATTCAGAAACTCTGGAAGTGGGTCCCACGGACTCAGTTTAAATAAGATTTAACTTTACAAAGTCATTGAACATCTCAGTTTTTGCACTCCCTCCTGGGTGATTCTGACACACGGGGAAGTTGCAGAAATACTGGTCCTAAACCTCAGAAGCCATGTGTCCCAATGAGAAGCACCTCTCTCTCTCTCTCTCTCTCTCTCTCTCTCTCTCTCCTTCTCTCTTTCTATCTCTCTCTCCCCTTTTCCTGCCCATTCCGATCCCATCCTGAAGGGAAGCAGATAAGGGAACAGAGCATCCAGATTTTCCAAAACCGCAGAAATTGGGTTCCTCCCCCCAAGGTCATCCAAAGATAACTCTGCAGGTGGCCTTTACCTCCTGGGTGCTGGCTTAGGCGAAAGAGGTCGTTGTGAGTGGGCAGTCCCTTGCTGTACTGTGCAAAAGGGGCAGGTGCTTTGTGATGCATTCAGTAGCTGGTGCTTGCCTTGCCTGCTACTTGCTCAGATTCCTTGCACATAAACACAGACGATCAGCCCAGACTCTTTGTTCTCAAATGCATGAATCAACAGCACGTTGGCCAAAAGACTGCCTAAATGCTATCTTCCAGCTGTGCCCAGCTGTTTCACATGGACTGCTGTGCTTTTTCATGTTTAGGAAAGTTTTCTTAGGCTCTTGCTGCTCACATGTGGCACATTCTCACCCCCCTCTAGTTCACATATGCAACGGAAATACTTGGCCTCTGGAGGAAAGACGGAATTTGGTTTTAATCTGATTACCCGTTGGACCAGGGAAGCCTGATGTGCTTCTGTCCATGGGGTCGCAAAGAGTTGGATACAACTGAACAATAAGAGCAACCCATGGGGCCAGCTGTGTGCCCACAACCAGCTACTTCATTGCCCATGCATCCCCTTCTTTTGTAGAATAGGAGAAATAATACGTCTTTGGAGTGGGGTAAGGATTAATTGAGATGACACATGTACAGTGCCTTAGTGCAAGGAGTGGCACATACTAAATGTCAATAAAAACTGCCTTTCTTTCCATTCCTTGTTCTGAAACACTATAACCATGTATCTCTAGAATGAAGAAGTGGTATGTAGAAAATAGAGCAGAATCTGGAGTCAGATGGCCTGTGCTTATCTCAGTGCTGCCACTTACTGTCTGTCTGTATGTCTTTGGGCAATTTACTTAACCTTTATGCACCTCAATTTTCTCATTTTTAAAACAAGGATGATCATAGCACCTACCTTATCAGGTGATATTTAAAACTCATGGCATATTTAAAACTTCGCATCTGTTTCACTGTGGATGTCAGCTGCTATTATTCATTATTAATAATATTATTGTTGTATATTCTGAGTAAAAAACTGAGAGGCAAAGGCTATGGGGGAGATCAGCAAATAGGGAGAGTTGGGCGGAATATTTGAAACTGGGACCACATTAATGTGTCTGTATTAATATCTTTCTCACGCCCAATGTTTGGGGGAAAGTTAATACGTATCTTGGGTGAGAGTTTAGGACATTAGAGGCAAGAAGACCAGCAAAGAGGGGGTTTTAAAAAAGCTGGAAATAAGAGGGAGAGAGCCTGGATTGGGCTGGTAGTAAGAGAAATGGCAAAACTGGGCCAAATCCAAGGATGGGGTCTTTGAAAAGTCTTTGTCACAAGGCACTTCCCATTGGTGAGCTTTTCCATCGCCTGGGGAAGAACAAGTCTGTTTTCCTTCCCTGAGTTCCTGCGGCGTTATTGTCACTACCACCCATTTTGTTCATGCCCTTCCCTACCCCGTAGTCTTTCCTTCTTTCTCCTCCTTTCAAATCCTTCCAAATTCAGCTCCATTCCCAGTTCCTCTGGAACACTCCTTAGTGGATTCATCCTCCTCCTACCTCCTCCTTGTCCCTAGACCCCTGTGTGGGCTGTGGTCGGTTCCCAGGCTGCTTATCACAAATTTGTCTTCATTCCTAGCAAGTTTACTGTGGCTTCACCCATGCAAGTCTCCTTCCCCAAACCATCATAGGCTTCTTCCTGGGGGCAAGGACTGCATCCTCCATTGCTTCTGGACCAAGACTCAGAAAGGTAATTAAACTGAGCCCCCAAGGAAGCTTAACAGGTCCGTATGAAAGCTTTGACTTTCAATAGGCTCCTTTGCACAAGTCCTGTCCATCCGGGTCTTAGTCCCTGCGTCCTTGTTCTCAGGTCCCTGGGACAAGTGAAAATGGAAAATGTAAATGAAGCACAGTGTTCTTTTTCCATTTTAGAGACTTGCTGTCAGCATTTCTGTCTGGATCCTAACCCCACAGATCCCCTGACTCCCCAGGAAGCTCCAACTCTCTGAAGCTCTTCTTCCACCAGCAGAACAGCAGTGGACAGAGGTGCCAACTAAAAGGACCTTCTGTTTGATATCCCTCCGTTTTCTCCCCTCACCACATCAGCAGGCGAATGTTAGATGGCACAGTCAGGCTGAAATATAGGTTAAATAACAAAGATACGTGTCAACAAGAATAACTGTAAAATTTTAAATTTCAAATCCAAAAACCAAGTTCAGAAGCATAATATGGTGAGATCCAATTTGACTTCAGGTTCAATATAAAATAATAAATGTTATCAAGGTAGTTAATGCAACCTACAAACACTGAAAAATATCTAATATTCAAAGTGATATTGGAATGATATTTTCAACATTGGATATGTATCCAATGATATTTCCAGGCATTGGAGGTGATATTTCCACTCTACTAAATTCATTAGTCTGACCAGAACTAGAACACTTAGGATTCTTTTAAGAAGGGCATTAACCATAGAGAGGGAAAGACAAAGCAAAAAAAAAAAAAAAAAGGGGGTCTATAAACAGAATCACAAAAAGAATTAAGGAACTGGAAGCACTTAGCCTGGAGAAGAAATGTTTCAAGGGGATATGATCCCCATTTTCAAATATTTGAAAAGTGCTCATGTAAGAAAGAGATGATTCATTCTGTTACTCCAGAGTAAAGGAAAGCAGATTTCAATTCAAGCAAATTTTTCCTTTCTGCTTAAAAACATAATGGATTACTTTGTGAGGTGGTGGGTTCCTCACTACTAGAAATATTAATGAAACACAATTCCTTTCAGAAGCCTGTTACTTTCTCTAGAAGTCCACTGTCTTCCTGCTGCTCTTGGACTGGTCAGGATACCCCCACAGGGACACTCAGGGACAGAAGAGCAAGGTTGCTCCAGCAGAATTTACTTATGCAGCTCTCCATCCTTTGGCCCATGAGGATGCAGTATTGCTAGATAAATCAGACAGAATTAGACTTCCTGACTGACAAGCTGATGGAAGACGCACACCCTTCTGCCCCAGGAAACAAAGAAGCAAAGACAAGACAAAATGCTTAGTGGTGACCTGAAAAAGATTTCACTTTCTAGAGGAACTCCAGGCAATGAACAAGGTGGTAGTAGAGACATTCAGAAATCTGAGATGTCTTACTCTGATATACTGAATCACATCAAGAGAAATTTTTTTAGTTTGCCTTCCATGAGACAGTAAGGCCAGAGCTTAAGAAGGTCAGGCAATGGCTGCTTAATCTGAAACTCAGCTCTGCCATCTACCACTGTGTGACCTCATGGACACAACTTTTCTCATCCATGCCTCCCTGCCTCTTCTACAAAATAAGGACACTGATCCTCATAGTACTTATGATGGTTAACTTTATGTGTCTGCTTGGCTGGGCCACAGGGGGCCCAGGTACTTAAAAACATTATTATTATTCAGGGTGTATCTTTGAGGGTGTTTTTAGAGCAGATTAACATTTAAATCAGTAGACTGAGTAAAGCAGAATGCCCTTCATTATGCAGGTGGGCCTCACCCAATCACTTGAAGGAAGACCTAAGTAGAACAAAACCTGACCCTCCTCCAAGAAGAGAGGAGTCTTCTGCCTGATAGTCTTTGAATTGGGACATTGACTCTTTCTGAGTCTATAGCAGCCTGCTGGGCTTGGAACTTGAGCTGGGGTACCAGCTCTGCAGATTTTAGACTTCCCTGCTAGCTCAGCTGGTAAAGAATCTGCCTGCAATGCAGGAGACCCTGGTTCGATTCCTGAGTTGGGAAGATCCACTGGAGAAGGGATAGCTTACCCACTCCAGTATTCTTGGGCTTCCCTGGTGGCTCAGATGGTAAAGAATCCGCCTGCAATGCAGGAGACCTGGGTTGGGAAGATCCCATGGAGAAAGGAATGGCTATGTACTCCAGTACTCTGGCCTGGAGAATTCCATGGACTGTATAGTCCAAGGGGTCACAAAGAGTCAGACACGACTGAGCAACTTTCACTTTCACTTTCTTTTTCAGCCTCCATAATTGCAAGAGTCCATTCCTTACAGTAAATCTATATCATTAGATGACAGATGGACAGATAAATGAGAAAGACCCTATTGGTTCTCCTTCTCTAGAGAAACCTAATATGATGTTATTTCAAGAGGTTATATCAAGATTAAATACGATAATGTGATAGAAGACTTTTGGCTATAAGTCTGGTATCAAATAAATGCTCAGTAAACTCAAGCTTTTTTATATAAGCCCATTCTTAAAGTGTGAAATCATCTAATTCATTTTATTGGTGGTGGTGGTGGTTTTTTTTTTAAGGGAAGAGAAAGATTTGTAGACAGGGCTATAAAGATTGTGGACACATGTGATCACTCCCTTAGAAGAATGGCTGCCCTGTGGACATCAGCAGTGTTCTCCAGGGCTCCTGAACTCTCCTGTCCAAGGACTTTCCTCAGTGGCAGATGTACCCACCAGGTATCTGGGGAGTTGCAGCCACATACTCTGGTCTAGAGAAGATTTATGTTTGACAAGATAACAGCACAGCCCTGAGACAATGAGGAGATGCGAGATTCCCCAGCAATGCCTAGCATCCCTCTGCTGTGTTTCCCAAAAAACCACCAACTGTGCTCATCCTCCCTGACTCCAAAACCAAGGCATTTGTCCAAACTCTGGATACATCACACCTTCACCCCTTAACCTCCTCCTCCTTTGGTTGAGTCCCTTCCCATTGAAATCATACCCATCATTACAGAAGGGCTGACATCTACCACCCCTGTCCTGACAGGCTCTGACCACTCCAGCCACACTAATCACTTATTTGCCACTTACAAGGCCCTCATGTAATATTTACTCAGTCATTTCCTTTCATTTGTAACCAATGTCTTTTCTGAATCCCTTTACATGCTGCTAAAAGATAGAGAACCCCATTTCTTAACCTTTCCCAACACCTGTTGTAGTCCCAAATCTAGTTAGTTTCCTTGACTAAATGATCAGTATCCTTGCAACTCCTCAGCCATCAGCACCTCTTCGGGTTTTCCTAATCTTGGGCGCTGACGCCCAAACCTTCATGAGTATCAGAATCACTGGAGATTTCTTGTGAGCTGCAGATTCCTGATCTTACCTCAAACCTATAAAATAAGAACCTTCAGGGATGGGGCCTTGGAGTCTGAATATTTTTAAAGGTGCTCAGGTGACTGTGATGAGTAGCTAGGTTTGGGAAGTTAAAGATATAACAACATTTTCCCATGGCTGTGTATTCTCCCCGAACAACTCAACTCATCCAAGACTGTGTTGTTAAGCCAGCCTCCTTATATCACCCACACAACATTCTCTTGCTCCTTGCCCTTTTCAGTTTACTAAACAACCCTCCTTTTTTAACCCTCCTTCCCTCTACATCCCTTTCTTGCCAATAACTTACACATCTCTTCCCTCCCAGCACCCCAACTCCAGCTCCTCCTGAGTGCACTCTCAGCGGACACCATCTCTGCCTTAGCTTTCTTAACAAGCATGCCTCAGAGAACCTACAAAAAATATCTTGTCTTATACACTGACTATGTAAGGATGCTTCAGCCACGTGTTTGTTCCAAGATAAACAAGAATAAGGCTGACTAGGTGGAATGTGCCTAAAATTCTACCTCTAGTTTATCTCTTACCTTGCAATAAGTTATCAAACAGGACTTTTAAAACTCTTCATTTAAAGAACTTTAGTGCCTTTGAGAGGATGAGAAGAGTTTCAAAAAATGCAGTCTTCTTAAATGAGGTCTCTCAAAAAAGAGCCAGCAGCCTCAATCCCTGCCTTTCAAAGACATATTTAATGGGCACTAAATTCTAGAATACAAGATTTGGGAGGAAACCTCAATGCCATCTTCTCTGAGGGGTGACAGTCACAAAAAATTCTTAGAACACAAACCAAGTTTTCAAAACTTTCTCTGCAGTGTTTGTTGTCCAAGGCCACACCTCTGTCTGTCCACTCGGAGGTAGAAACAGTTAATCCTCTCCTCAGACTGAATTTACCCTTCACACATTTGCACCAGCTAATGGAGGAATATGACCACAGGTTACTGATTCTCTACAGCAGGTCCCTCAACAGTGGTATTATTGATACTTGGGGCCCCCAAACTCTTTATCATCCTGGAATTTATAGGATATTTAGCAGCATCTCTGAAATCTGCCTACTAGAGGCCACTAGCATTACTAGAGGCCACTAGCATTCCCTCCCTCCCTTTCAGGGACTGGAGGACAAAATGGTCCTCAGTGAGAATCACTGCCCTTTAGTCTTCTATTTAGTCCCCATCCTCCAGGACCTCACAGTCCAGCTGGGACATCAATCCCTACGCCGATACTCACCAAACCCCATGTTAAGTTCTCTAACAGGTCCGAGAACAAGAAAGAGGGAGACCCAGCTCTGCCCACAAGAGTCAGAAAAAGCTTCACAGTGGGGGTGCACTGGGGACAAGTCAGGCTTCCCTGAGGGTCAATGGTAAAGAATCCACCTGCCAGAGACACAGGAGACCCAGTTTCAATCCCTTGGGTTGGGAAGATCTCCTGGAGAAGGGAATGGCAACCCATCCCAGTATTCTTGCCTGGGAAATTCCCATGGACAGAGGAGCCTGGCGGGCTCCATAGAGTCCATGGGGCCACAAAGAGTCGGACACAACTGAGCACAGAAGCACTCAGAAACATAAGGAAGGGTATTTCAAGCTTGCACCAAAAGCATGGAAGAGCATGGAGAATTCAAAGAACAGAAAACTGTTGGGAGAGTTGGTGTTCAGAGGCCCTGGTGAAAAGTGATGAAGCTCAAAGGATTTAACCGGATTGTTGCCAAGCCCCTCTGACCCTTGTGTTATCCTCCCAAAGCTGACTTCTTTTAGATATTTATTTATTTGGCTGTACCAGGTCTTATTTGTGGCACATAGGATCTTTGATCTTCATTGCAGCAAGGGGGATCTTTAGTTACTGAATGCAAACACTTAGCTGTGACATGTGGGATCTAGTTCCCCGACCAGGGATCAAACTCCAGGCCCCTGCATTAGAAGCTCGGAGTCTTGGCCACTGGACCACCAGGGAAGCCCCCTCCTGATTCTGAAAGTGAATTTGCTTTGGAGCAAATGGAGTGTGAGTTCTAGCGATAATAAATGAAGATCAGTGGGGCTGCATCACACACTATGAAGTCAGGCCTCAGAGTTTCTATTCATCAGGCTCCTCTAAACCAAAGACACTGGGGCCACTACAATGGGTGTTAGAATGCTGACTTTAAATAAGATCACAGTGAATACTAGCTGCATTCAAACACCCTTCGAGGTATTTCTGTCAATTCTCTGAAGTCAGGAGTGAAGTCTGGGACAGACAGCCATCACTGCTGCCCAACAGGGATGACAAGGCTAAGGAGGCAATAGCAACACAGTAGGAAAGACAGGGATGAACATAGGAGGCCTGGGCTGAGAGCCTGGCTGCCAGCTATCAGCCTGACTCTGCTGCTGAATGGCTGAGTCACTACAGTTCCCCAGGCCTATTTCATCACGTGTAGATGGAAGGAATTATAAAAACCCTCAAAGAGGCCTTGGTTAAGCCACATCACTTTGCTGGTCCTCAATTCCTCCAGATGGTCAACATGTAGACTGAACTGGACCAGTGGTTTGAGGACATTTGGATCACAGTCTCTTGCAGGAGTGATGAAAGCTATACCTGGCTCCCATGCTCCAGGGGGAAAAAAAAGAAAAGGACACCAATGCCATTTTCTTTCATTTAAGGGCATTCTCAGAACTCTTGTAAGTTCCACCTTAGGACCCCAGTACTAGATCATCTTTTCTAAGATCTCAGTGAACTCTGGGATTCTATGATCCAAAGAGCTTGCATCCACGTGTGGTTGGATGGGGCAGTTGCCTGCTGATAAAAGGATGGGAAAAGCACTAAAACTTTTTTCTAAAAACAAAAAGGCCCCTGTGAGCAGTTATTGCTCCTGGCCCTTCCAGGGTCCCTGTGCTCCTCACTATCAAAACCATCCCTGCCCTATTCACAGCTCCTTCCACCAACCTTGCAGGCCAGCCTCTCTGCCTTTTCTGTCATTTACCACTCACTCCATGTCCCTCTGTAGAGGGGCAGATAACTGCATATCTGTATCTGTACATGTTCTCCATGTGTTTTCTTTTTTATTACTTACTGATTTATTTTTTGGCTGCACTGGATCTTCGCTGCTGTGTGCGGGCTTTCTCTAGCTGAGTGAGCAGAAGCTCCTCTTCGTTTCAGTGTCTGGTCTTCTCACTTCACTGGCTTCTTTTGTTACAGAGCCCAGGCTCTAGGGCTTCAGTAGTTGCACACAGACTCAGTAGTTGAGGCACATGGGCTTAGTTGCTCCATAGCATGTGGGATCTTCCCGGACCAGGAATCAAACTCATGTCCCCTGCCTTGGCAGGCAGATTCCTATCCACTGTACCATCAAGCAAGTCCTTAACTCTCCTTTTCTTTGTATCCTCCCTAACCCCTCACTTGGGGCTTCCCTGGCGGCTCAGAGGGTAAAGAATCTGCCTGCAATCCAAGAGATCTGGGTTCGATTCCTGGGTTAGGAAGATCCTCTGGAGAAGAGAATGGCAACCCACTCCAGTATTCTTGCCTGGAGAATTCCATGGACAGAGGAACCTGGTCCATGGGGTTGCAAAGAGTGGGACACGACTGAGTCTCACCCCCCCCCCCCCCACACACACACACCCTCACTCGGAGCCTGCCCAGTTCAGACCCTTTGTCCAAGTATGCAGGGCATAGAGAGATGACCTCTGGAAGACCCCATCCAACTGACGCATATGATTGTATGTCACTGCGGAAACCAAAGAAAGGAAAATGTTTATTAAAATCAGTGAAATCTAACAAGGGGGTGGGGACAAGCGAGAATGCCTGAATTCCAGCACTCTCCCCGTGGAGAGAGGATGGAAAAACCCAGGCCTTCCTGCCTGGACAGCCTGAGATCCCAGCCTCCCCAGAGCCAGAAATCAGTGGAAATATATATATTTTTTAATACACCCTCATTACAAATAAAAATAGTGTTACATCAATACAGGGGTTGGTTAAAATGCATTCCAACTTTGCTAAACAGGGAATGCATCAAAACGCCTATAATAATATCAAGCAAGGCAGTCCCTCTGCCAAACTCAGACAGAGGGGAATTCACACAGCCAGGGAAAATCTGTTCTTCATCAATGTTTCAATATAGTCAATGAAGCCGGGGACATTTTTCTGAGATTGAAGCAGATTGCCAGCTGCCAATACTATGATTTAATTCCTTCTTTTTCCCCCTTCACTTGAAAAAAGTTACCACAAACATTTGGTGGGCCATGGAGGCCCTTGGGTAACATGGACCATACCTAGATGGAGGGACAGGATGTGGGGGGAGATAAGGAAGAGAAAGGGAAAAGCAAGAGAACAGGGAAAGAAGGGTTGAGGAAGAGGGGAGAAAAGGGGATCGGGGTGAGCGGAACGTGGAGAAAGAAGGGAGGGGGAAGGACAAGAGAAGCGGAAAAAGGAGAGAGGGAAGAACAGAGGGAAATGGGCTGTGGGAAGACGAGCAGAGGAAAAATCATGTACAGAGAAGGAAGAACAAAGTCTTAAAGATCATAGAGGTCAGCTTCCTCTTAAGTATCCAGCAGGAACTGCAGCAGTGAAGTTATTAATATTTTCCCCAAATTAGAGCAGAGAACCAGGCCCTCCCAACTCCAGCCTAGCACTCGCCACTTCTCAACAAGTAGAGAGCAGGGTAAAGAGAGGGGAATTAAGACCAAGATGAGAATTTTCATGTATGCACATCTGCATGTGGCGTTTGGCTTCTTCAAACATCTATATTATCTAATAGCATCTAATATTCTAAAATCTAACAGGATCTGGTATTCACAGAGCCCTGATTCTTAGCCCCTGGGAGCTTCCCATGAAGTGTATCTCAGACCTAGAGGACACTGTTTTCTGCCTCATCAGATCATAAATGGTGGAATCAGAGCACTGAAGGATATCAGATTGTCACCAGGCTGAGGCTTGGCTTCTAGGGTGATCCTCTAAGCCCCCATACCTAGGTCTCTGGCTTCCCAGACTGGTAAGTATGCTGACAAGATGCACCCCCTTGGGTACCTGGAAATCCCAAGCTCCAGGGCCCCGGTTCTAGCTTTGGAAGGCTCAGTCACCCCCTCAGAGATGAGGGCCTTTCTGGCTTAAGCATTAGTTGCCATTTTTCAGTCTGTCATTTAGTTAACAGTATTGTCCAATGTTGATTTATTTTGGCAATGGTATTGTGGTTGTATAAGATAATAATTAATATTAGGGGCAACTGATTGAGATATACAGGATTTCTCTGTACTATGTTTATAACTACTATAAAATTCTTTCAAAATTAAAAAAAACAACAACAAAAAAAAACCTTCATAATGATCTCAAAGGCCAGGTCTGAATTTAGAAGTCTTCATTAGTGTCAGGGCCCCAACCTCTGGACTCTGCCCAGTGACTCACCTCTCCCCTCTTCCCTCCTTCAACTTATTCCTATACAACAAGGAGATCTACATAGACTACAGGTAGACAAGATGGGCTGCTCTTTCAAGTTCAGGCCACAGACCACTGACCATACATATACCCTCTCCTTGGCCACCTCTGGGGACCAAGGATGTGTGCAATGGCTGTTCAGTCCATCCTTGGGAGAACAGAAAGTCTCAGCGCCTTTTGGCCAGGGACATTCAGAGTCTTGGGTACCAGGAACAGAAGCAGGTATGACTCACAGGCTCCAAGGAGGCACATTCTTGGCATCTCTTCCTGAGGAGGTGCATGGAAGAGAACCTGGCGGTTAAGAGTGGCTTATCAACTTTATCTGTCTCCATAAAGACAGAGTCTCTGCACACAGTGTACCCTTCAGACCCTGCCCGGATATTCCCCCACCAACCTGTCCCCTTTTAGGAAGGATCACTGGTTTCACTCCATCCCCAAACACAGAGGTCTATGCCCTTCTTGATTCCACATCAACTTCTGAACTCCTACTGATGCCCTGATTAGAATTATTTATGTACAAGTTTGTGTCTCATTCACTAGACTGAGAACTTCTCAAAGGCAGGGATCTATCTATCTCACGTATGCCCATGCTCCCAGCCCCACGTCTAGCACATAGATAGGTATTACCAACTGATGGTTAAATTGTTGTATCCTCAGAGAGTCAGGAAAGCACAGCAAGAGGTCAGGAGAATACGTTGTCTGGAATAAGGCAATCCTGGTTCCAATTCTGACTCACATACTTAATTGCAATGTGACCGTGAAAATTTTATTTAATCTCTCCACGGCCTAGCTTCTTCCTCAGGGTTGTCAGCAGAAGTGAATGAAGCAGGGACTTCCCTGGTGCTCAGTGGTTAAGATTCCATGAATCCAATGCAGAGGGTGTGGGTTTGATCCCTGGTCAGGGAACTAAGATCCCACATGCCTCTGGGTAAGGCCAAATGTTTTTTGATTTTTTAAAATTCCTTATATGCAGAATCTAAAAAGACTTGACACAGATGAACTTATTTACAAAACAGAAACAGACTCACAGACTTAGAGAATGAACTTATGGTTCCAGGGAGGGGGAGGAGAGTAGTGGGGGGAAGATGGGGAGATAGTTACAGAGTTTGTGATGGACAGGTACACACTGCTCTCTTAAAAATGGATAACCAACAAGGATGTACTGTATGGCATAGGGAACTCTGCTCAATGTTTTGTGGAAGCCTCGATGGGAGGGGAGTTTGAGGGAGAGTGGATAGATGTACATGTATGACTGTCTTTGCTGACCACCTGAAATTATCACAACACTGTTAATCAGCTATGTGCTGTGCTTCACTCAGTCATGCCCAGCTCTGCGACCCCATGGACTGTAGCCCACCAGGTTCCTCTGTCTGTGGGAATTCTCCAGGCAAGAATACTGAAGTGGGTTGCCATGCCCTCCTCCAGGGCATCTTCCTGACCCAGGGGTCAAACCCAGGTCTCCCACACTGCAGGCGGATTCTTTACCACCTAAGCCATCAGGAAGCCCAAGAATACTGGAGTGGGTAACCTAGCCCTTCTCCAGGGGAACTTCCCCACCCAGGAATCAAACTGGGGTTTTCTGCATTGCAGGCAGATTCTCTATCAGCGGAGCTACAAGGGAAGCCACATTAATCAACTATACGCCAACACAAAATGAAAAAGTTTTTTAAAGAAAGAAAAAATAATAAAATGTATTACTGTAATAATTAAACTTATTACTGATGAGGAATTAATTTTATTTTATAATTTGTGTTTAGGTTGGGATAATTTAAAAGTTTTGATATTTTTAAAAAATTAAATAAAAAGAATGAAGCAATGTTGTTGAAGCGCTTGGCAGAGCACTTGGCATTTAGTAAAGACTCAATAAGTGTGCTGAAACAGCAAGATCAGGCTGCCAGTATCATGGGTCAGTCCATGGATGAACCCATCTGCTCACACCTCAATGGCTATCTCCCAGTTATCTTTATTTAGGTCCTGGGAGAGCCTCAGCAGAAAATAGATGAGGCAAATCCATCCAAGTGACCAGAAAAACTAGAAAATCAGCCCCCTACCCACTCCTGGAAGAAAAAGCTAACCGTGTGTGCTAGCCCCAGCAGCCGCCCAACACCCTCTCTCTGTAAACTCGGGCCACTTGGATGCCGCAGGCCCTCCAAGCTAACTGCCGACTGATGGGGCCCCAGACACTTTCCAGAGAGCTGACACTCCATCATCTCTGGCCAAGGCCCCCATATCTCAGAGTGGCTGGTGACAATGGCAAGACACATCAGGGAGCTGACAAGGAAGAAAAAACTGTTTTCAAGAGATCAACACATCAACACCTGTTAGTCAAAGCTAGCTAACTCCAGCAGCCTGGAATGCCAAACAAGAAAAAGGCATGAAAGATGGATCCCACAACGGCAATCACAGAGACTGAGGTCTCAGAGCAGATGGCCCTGCGTGGTCACAGAAAATGAAGGTGTGACAGCTCAACGCTGGACCAAGTCCATCCCAAATGTGCTTAAGATGACAAAAAAGCAAAAAGAATAAGAAAGTAAGGGGTAAAATCAAATCCAAATCCTAAAGCCAAAGAAAATGAAGTGTTTTAAGAGAAAATCTCTAAGGAAATTAAATTTACATGCAAGAATTTAACAAGATAAAGAGCATTTCTGAACTGTAAAGTAAAAAAGATTAACTAAGCGAAGACAGTCGGGATCTAGTTCTAGGCAAGTAAAACGGTGGTGTCCTGAAAAGCTGTTCTCCCTCCAGGCCTCTTTCTTCTGGGCCCCATTAGCATTTTGTAAATGTGCTGGTGTACTGTGACCACATATTTTCTAGAACAAGGTCTGATTTCAAGTGTTCTATCCTTTTCTGTCCATGGGTACCAAAAATTTCATGGGCTCTTGAATTGGGAGTTCAGAAAATGGGTTCAGCATAATATAAATCACATTATAGATTGACATTTACATACAGATCTGTCTCCTCCTTTAGGTCTTGAGCCATTTGAAGGCAAAGATATGTTATTCCCTTTTTAGTCCCTAGTACTTAACCTGATACCCAAAATACAGTAGGTTCTTCAGTTCAGTTCAGTCCCTCAGTCGTGTCTGACTCTTTGTGACCCCAAGAATCGCAGCCATGAATCAACCCCATGAATCGCAGCCAGACCTCCCTGTCCATCACAAACTCCCAGAGTTTACTCAAACTCATGCCCATCGAGTCAGTGATGCCATCCATCCATCTCATCCTCTGTCGTCCCCTTCTCCTCCTGCCCCCAATCCCTCCCAGCATCAGGGTCTTTTTCAATGAGTCACCTCTTCACGTCAGGTGGCCAAAGTACTAGAGTTTCAGCTTCATCATCAGTCTTTCCAATGAACACCCAGGACTGATCTCCTTTAGGATGGACTGGTTGGATCTCCTTGCAGTCCAAGGGACTCTTAAGAGTCTTCTCTAACACCACAGTTTAAAAGCATCAGTTTTTCGGCACTCAGCTTTCTTCACAGTCCAACTCTCACATCCATACATGACCACTGGAAAAACCATAGTCTTGACCAGATGGACCTTTATTGGCAAAGTAACGTCTCTACTTTTAAATATGCTATCTAGTTTGGTCATAACTTTCCTTCCAAGGAGTAAGCGTCTTTTAATTTCATGGCTGCAGTCACCATCTGCAGTGATTTTGGAGCCCAAAAAAACTATTTAAAGTCTGACATTGTTTCCACTGTCTCCCCATCTATTTCCCATGAGGTGATGGGACCAAATGCCATGATCTTAGTTTTCTGAATGCTGAGCTTTAAGCCAACTTTTTCACTCTCCTCTTTCACTTTCATCAAGAGGATTTTTAGTTCCTCCTCACTTTTCTGCCGTAAGGGTGGTGCCATCTGCATACCTGAGGTTATTGATATTTTTCCCAGCAATCTTGATTCCAGCCTGTGCTTCTTCCAGACCAGAGTTTCTCATGATGTACTCTGCATATAAGTTAAATAAGCAGGGTGACAATATACAGCCTTGACGTACTCCTTTTCCTATTTGGAACCAGTCTGTTGTTCCATGTCCAGTTCTAACTGTTGCTTCCTGACCTGCATATAGGTTTCTCAAGAGGCAGGTCAGGTGGTCTGGTATTCCCATCTCTTTCAAAATTTTCCACAGTTTATTGTGATCCACACAGTCGAAGGCTTTGGCATAGTCAATAAAGCAGACATAGAAGTTTTTCTGGAACTCTCTTGTTTTTTCGATGATCCAGCGGATATTGGCAATTTGATCTCTGGTTCCTCTGCCTTTTCTAAAACCAGCTTGAACATCTGGAAGTTCACGGTTCACGTATTGATGAAGCCTGGCTTGGAGAATTTTGAGTATTACTTTACTAGCGTGTGAGATGAGTGCAACTGTACGGTAGTTTGAGCATTCTTTGGGATTGCCTTTCTTAGGGATTGGAATGAAAACGGACCTTTTCCAGTCCTGTGGCCACTGCTGAGTTTTCCAAACTTGCTGGCATATTGAGTGTAGCACTTTCACAGCATCATCTTTCAGGATTTGAAATAGCTCAGCTGGAATTCCATCACCTCCACTAGCTTTGTTCATGGTGATGCTTTCTAAGGCCCACTTGACTTCACATTCCAGGATGTCTGGCTCTAGGTGAGTGATCACACCATCATGATTACCTGAGTCATGAAGATCTTTTTTGTACAGTTCTTCTGTGTATTCTTGCCACCTCTTCTTAATATCTTCTGCTTCTGTTAGGTCCATACCATTTCTCTCCTTTATCGAACCAATCTTTGCCTGAAATGTTCCCTTGATATCTCTAATTTTCTTGAAGAGATCTCTCATCTTTCCCATTCTGTTGTTTTCCTCTATTTCTTTGCATTGATTGCTGAGGAAGGCTTTCTTATCTCTCCTGGCTATTCTTTGGAACTCTGCATTCAAATGGGAATATCTTTCCTTTTCTCCTTTGCTTTTCACTTCTCTTCTTTTCACATCTATTTGTAAGGCCTCCTCAGACAGCCATTTTGCCTTTTTGCATTTCTTCTCCATGGGGATGGTCTTGATCCCTGTCTCCTGTACAAAGTCATGAACCTCTGTCCATAGTTCATCAGGCTCTCTGTCTATCAGATCTAGTCCCTTAAATCTATTTCTCACTTCCACTGTATAGTCATAAGGGATTTGATTCAGATCATACCTGAATGGTCTAGTGGTTTTCCCTACTTTCTTCAGTTTAAGCCTGAATTTGGCAATAAGGAGTTCATGATCTGAGCCACAGTCAGCTCCCAGTATTATTCTTGATGACTGTATAGAGCTTCTCCATCTTTGGCTGCAAAGAATATAATCAAAGTAGGTTCTAAGTAGACATTAATTGAAGAATAAATGCATGAATGAATGAACTGTTTTGTCCCTGTAACATGATATTAGTGGAAAGACAAGACACTTTGGGATCAGACAAATTTGGATTTGAAACCTGATACTGTCTGGCATCAGCCAAGCTAACAAGCATAATCATATATCTGAAAAAAGGGATAATAATTTTTGACTCATGAGATTGTTATGAAGATAATGAGTGGTGGATGTAAAAAACTCTGCAGATATTTTTAAGTTGCAGTGTAATTTACATAAAGTGGGAAAATCTTAAGTATACAGCTCAGTAATTTTGTACACACTCACGTAACCATCACACCACTCAAATCAAAATATAGAATATTCCCATTAACCCCAGAAAGTTCCTAGGGAAGTTTTAAAGCATGGTTGCAAATTCTTTGACCCACCTGTCACTGAGAGGTGCAATCCACGTTTCTCTCTATGAATCTGGGCAAGCTTGTGACTGCTCTGACACAGAATCCAGCAGGAGTGACACAATCTGACCACCAAGGCTACACCAGCAAGGGCCATGCAGGTTCTGTCTTATTCTCTTAACACTCATTCTCAACACCCTGAGCCCAGGTGTGAAGTCTGACCACCTGAAGTCACCGTGGTACAAAGGCTGTATGCAGATACTCCAGTCAGCAGTTCAGCTGAGCCCAGCCTTCCAACCAAAGTGTCAGATATGCAAGGAAGCCATCTTGGACTCTTAAAGTCAGCCATCTTGGACTCTCAAAGTTAGCCTACACATCAACGCCACACAGAAGAGAAGAATCACTTAATCAAACCCTGCCTGAATTCCTGACCCACAAAATTGTGGAACATAATAAAGCAATAGATTTAAGTCACCAGTTTGAGGATAATTTGTTATTTGTCAACAGATAACTGGTCAGCATATATGTACCCCTGCCCCATCAATAGCGTCTTTCCTCCTTCTCTGAGATAATTACGTTTCTAATGTTTATCATCATAGATTCATTTTGGCTGCTTTCAAACTTCATATAAATAGAATCATCCAATATAAAGTCTTTGTGATTGACTTCTGTCACTTCTGAGAATCCTGTATGTTGTCTCTATCAGTGAATTTTACTAAATAGTACTCCATGTTATTAATATACTGTAACTTGTTGACCTGATCTCCTGTTGAGAGACATTTGGATTGTTTACAGTTTATGGCTTTTACTAATAAACCTGCTATTGAACATTCCTGTGAAAATCTTTCCTAAACATATATTTCCACCTCTCTTGGACAAACGCTTAGGACTGGAGTTCTTGGATCAGAGAGTAGGTGCATGTTATTATCTATAAGCAAAGGCTGGCTTTTCAAATGAGTTGCAGCATTTGCCCTACAACCAGCAGCTATGAGAGTTCCAGATGTCCACACTCTCACCAACACTTCATATTGCCAGTTATTCTAAACTTAGCCATTCTAATATGTATCTAGTAATACTTCTATTCATTTATATTACATTTCCCTGATGTCTAATAATATTGAGTGACATACTGACCACTTGAATATTTGTGTTTGTGGGAATCCTGTTCAATCTTGTGCACATTTTTTAAGTGGATAGTTTGGGTGTTTTACAAATAAGTGTACATTTTTTATTGGGTACTGTGTATATATTCTGGATACCAATCTTTTGGCAAATAGTTGCACCCATACTATAACTTGTCTTTTACTTTCTTAACATTATCTTGTGATGAACAGAAATTTGTTTTTGAGTTTTGATGAGATCCAGTTTACCATTTTTTTTGTGGTTTGTAACTTTGTGGCCTAAATAATTTGGCTCCCCCCACTCACCCACCCCACAGGTACAGAGGTATTCTTTCATGTTATCAACTAAAGGTTTTAATGTTTTCACTTCCGCATTTAAGTCTATGACTCATTTCTAATTAACTTGTATGTACCTTACACACTTGGGGTTAGAGTTTCTCTTTTATCCTCCATATTAATATCTAGTTATTCTAGTACCACTCACTGAAAAGACCTTCCTTCCTTTCCCCACTGAACAGCATTGGTGTCTTTGCTGAAAAATAAGTGGCCATATATATATGGGTCTACACTCTTCCAAAGATGGTCTACCTGTCCAGGTGCCTGAAATGCTATCATTAGAGATAATTATCTCTGTAATTTGCATTATTTGAGTCTTTAAAATCCCAAATATCTATGATATAACAAATTAAACTCTGTTCTCAATTTATACCATGGGGTTCTGGAGTTCATTAAGTCTCGATAGCAGAAATGCCCTGGACAAAAAGTCAGAAGACCTGGGTTACAGATAATTCTAATTCAACAAACATCTGCTGAGGGCCTTCTCTTTGCCAGGCAGGATGCGTGGGTGTGTTTGAAGAGGGGAGAGGATGGAAAAGAAGACATGTTCCCTGTCTTTAAGGGAGCAGCTGGACTGCAGATCAAATGACCTGAGACCACTTTTACTGGTCCCATGTTCCACAGAGAACCCTGGAACACAGAGTAGGGGATTTGGACAATTTTTTTACTCCTCTAGTAGTTGCACAAATTTTAAGACACTAGTCAGTTCTCTACTAAATGACACTGATCAACATGTGCCTTAAATTTCTCTGTTGTGGAAGAGGGATTAAGAAAGTCCTCACTCCTGAGGTAATTCGTATAAATGCTTAGCTCTGAACTTGATATCTAGCAAGTACTTCACATGTCAGTTGTTGTTATCATTATGATTCTTTGCAGGGCTGTGACAAGAATAAAATCACAGCATCACAGAATCGCAGGGTTGGAAGGAAACTTCCAACTGGAGATAAGCAGTTAATTATAGGAATTATCTGGTAATATTGTTTAGGAATATCAGTCCCAAGGCTCCAATCCAAGATTGCCTTATTTTGTCCCATGGTGAGGCCTGGGAACCTGTATTTGAAACAAAAATCTCTGAATATTCTATGATCAACTAAGTTTACAGACCACCAGCTCCTGGCACAACTGAAGAGAGACTGTTGTTGTTGTTCAATTGCTAAGTCACATCCGACTTTTTGCAACCCCTTGGACTGAAGCATGCCAGGCTTCCCTGTCCTTCACCATCTCCTAGGGTTTGCTCAAACTCATTTCCATTGAGCCAGTGATGCCATCCAACCATCTCATCCTCTGTCACCCCCTTCTCTGCCTGCTCTCAATCTTTCCCAGAGTCAGGGTCTTTTCCAGTGAGTCGGCTCTTCTCATCAAGCAGACAAAAGTATTGAAACTTCAGCTTCAGTCTCAGTCCTTCCAATGAATATTCAGGGTTAATTTCCTTTAAGATTGACTGGTTTGATAGCCTCACAGTCCAAAGGACTCTCAAGAGTCTTCTCCAGCACCACAATTGAAAGCATCAATTCTTCGGCGCCCAGCCTTCTTTATGGTCCAAATCCCACATCTGTACATGACTATTGGAAAAACCATAGTTTTGACTATACGGATGTTTGTCGACAAAGTGATGTCTCTGCTCTTTAATATGTTGTCTAGGTTTGACTTAGTCTAGGCTTTTCTTCCAAGGAGCAAGGATCTTTTAATTTCATGGCTGCAGTCAGTGTCCACAGTGATTTTGGAGAATAAGAAAATAAAATCATTCACTGTTTCCACTTTTCCTCCATATATTTGCCATGAAGTTATGCCATGATCTTCATTTTTTGAATGCTGAGTTTTAAAACAGATTTTTTCACTCTCCTCTTTCACCCTTATCAAGAGATTCTTTAAGTTCCTCTTCACTTTCTGCCATTAAAGTGGTATCCTCTGCATATCTGAGGTTGTTGATATTTCTCCTGGCAATCTTGATTCCAGCTTGTTTTTCACCAGCTTGGCATGTCACATGATGTACTCTGCATATAAGTTAAATAAACAGGGGGACAATATACAGCCTTGATGCACTCCTTTCTCAATTTTGAACTGGTCCATTGCTCATGTCTAACTGTAGCTTAGAACTGTGTGCAGGTTTCTCAGAAGGCAGGTAAGGTGGTCTGGTATTCTCATCTCTATTTTTTTCTTCTATTGTGATCCACACAGTCAAGCTTCTCTGGTGGCTCAGACAGTAAAGCGTCTGCCTGCAATGCAGGAGACCTGGGTTTGATCCCTGGGCCGGGAAGATTCCCTGGAGAAGGAAATGTCAACCCACTCCAGGATTCTTGCCTGGAAAATCCCATGGACAGAGGAGCCTGGTAGGCTACAGTCCATGGGGTAGCAAAGAGTCAGACATGACTGAGGGACTTCACTTTCACCTTCATATAGTCAAATGCTTTAGCATAGTCAATGTAGCAAAAGTAGATGTTTCTCTGGAATTCCTTTGTTTTTTCTATGATCCAGCAGATCATAGAAATTTTATCTCTGGTTCCTCCACCTTTTCTAAATCCAGCTTTAACATCTGGAAGTTCACAGTTCAGGTACTGCTAAAGCCTAGCTTGAAGGGTTTTTAGCATTACCTTGCTAGCACATGAAATGAATACAGTTGTACAGTAGTTTGAACATTCTTTGGCATTGCCTTTCTTTGGGATTAAAATGAAAACTGACCTTTTCCAGTCTGTGGCCACTGCTGAGTTTTTCCACTTTACTGGCATATTGAGGGCAACACTTTAACAGCATTCATCTTTTAGGATATGACATTGCTCAGCTGGAATTCCATTATATCTCACTAGCTTTGTTCATAGTAATGCTTCCTAAGGCCCACTTAACTTCATACTCCAGGATCTCTGGCCCTAGATGAGTGACCACATCATCATGGTTATCCAGGTTATTAAAACCTGTATTGAATAGCTCTTCTGTGTATTCTTGCCACCTCTTATTAATCTCTTCTGCTTCTGTTAGGTCCTTGCCATTTCTGTCCTTTATTGTGCCCGTATTTGCATGAGATATTCCCTTGGTATCTCCAATTTTCTTGAAGAGATCTCTAGTCTTTCCCATTCTATTTTTTTCTTCTATTTCTCTTCATTGTTCACTTAAGGCTTTCTTCTCTCTCCTTTCTATTCTCTGGAACTCTGCATTCAACTGAGTATATCTTTCCTCTCCTTTGCCTTTTGCTTCTCTTCTTTTCTCAGCTATTTGTAAGGCCTCCTCAGGCAACCACTTTTCCTTCTTGCATTTCTTTTTCTTGGAGATGATTTTGATCGCTACCTCCTGTACAATGTTACAAACCTCCATCCACAGTTCTTCAGGCACTCTGTCTACCAGATCTAATCCCTTGAACCTGTTCATCACTGCTGCTGTATAATCAGAAGGGATTTGATTTAGCTCATACATGAATGGGCTAAATCCCCCATTTTCTTCAATTTAAGCCTGAATTTTGCAATAAGGAGCTCATGATCTGTGCCACAGTTCACTCCATGTCTTTTTTTTTTTCTGTATTTGCTTGTTTTTGCTCCAAGTTCAGCTGCAGAAAATATAATTAATCTGGTTTTGGTATAAACTATCATGTGATGTCCGTGTGCAGAGATGGCTCTTGTGTTGCTGGAAGAGGGTGTTTGCTATGACCAGTGCATTCTCTTGGCAAAACTCTAGCCTTTGCCTTGCTTCATTTTGTACTCCAAGGCCAAATTTGCCTGTAAATTAACTTTCTACTTTTGCATTCCAATCCCCTATGATGAGAAGGACATCTTTTTTGGTGTTAGTTCTAGAAAGTCTTGTAGGTCTTCATAGAACCATTCAACTTCAGCTTCTTCATCATTAGTGTTTGGGGCATAGACTTGGATTTCTGTGTTGTTGAAAGGTTTGCTTTGGAAATGAATGGAGAAATTCTATGGTTTTTGAGATTGCACCCAAGTACTACATTTTGGACTTTGAAGAGAGGCACGGATGCCTAAATTATCTTAGAGATGCTGTTGCTATACAAATGTAAATAGTTTAGTCAGATAACATTGTTAATACTGGTAAATACTTTCAAGAGAAATAGCTTGCCACAGGCAAATCTAGGGAAGGAAAGAGTATGAGACAGGAGAAGCTGCCAGAGACACATTTCAACAATTGTTCACAATTACTTAAGACCCAAAACCAATTTACATCAAGCTAGTGATGGAGGAAAGCAACAGGTCAGTTAGCCAGTTCAAATTCTAATATGAAAAGGAAAAAAAAAAATTAGAGCCAAAAACAAATCGAATGCAAGATAAGGCAAACTAATAGGGCAAAACCCTAGAAAAAAATGATTTTAAGGAATAGTTGTTGGATGGTTGGATGGCATGTCAATGGACATGATTTTGAGCAAGCTGGGAGTTGCCGATGGACAGGGAAACCTGGTGTGCTGCAGTCTATGGGGCCACAAAGAGTAGGACATGACTGAACTGAAGGAAGAATAGCAAATTTCACATTCTGACTGAGGCATGACAACCCAGCAGGACTGCTGAGAGTCGGGGCAATTCCAATCTTGGGAAAATCCTGCAGATGACAAGCCAAAGAAAACCAACCTGAAGACTGTTAGTGGAACAAAGCAGGGAGGAGTTGGGGCTGGTTTTGTCTGCAATGAAATTTTCCATGGATCACACAGATTTCTTTTTTTCTTTTCTGAGTTTCAGGGTGGGTGAGCAGATGGCTGGAGCACTGAAGAGAGCAAGAAAAGGATCTGGCTGTAATTTATCTTACAGAAAGCCAAATAAACTGTATTTCAAAGTGGCGTGAAAGTCTCTAGGTCAAGACTGAGACCAGGAGCCAACATGACTCCACCTCCAAATCTCCAGAGAGGACATTCCACAAGCACACAGCCTCACGTTGTAGGAAGAGAGCCCTGGGCTGGAAGGCGAGCGGCCAGAGTGACCTTGGGTGCGCCAGTTCCATTCCCTTGGCCTCAGTTTACACATCCTCACTGGCCACGTGTCATTAGATCCTATAGTCATGACCTGGAAGTTCCCTTGAGTACTAGATGGCATTTTCTTGCTCCCTAAGTCTTACTGAGAGATTAGGGGGCCCACTGGGGTCACTGCAAAATGCTTTGTCTACAAAGCTTCACCTACTTTTCCTCATATCCAGCTGTGCCTCTCACATTGGGTGACTGAGCGCACAGTGGGAGCTGAGAAGGAGAGAGATGGTGGGGCTTCCACAGGTCTCCTGCCCAGCAGCAAGCCCTCTCTGCTTGAGCAACAGAGGACCACGGAAATGCTGGTGGGTCCCTGCTAACACTTCCACCTCCAGTCCCTCCCCACTCAATTCCCAGCCTCACCTCCTCATCTGGGCTGGGGAAATGAAGACTTATCTACCTGGGGCACTTCCACTCTGGAAAACCCAAAGAAAGCAATGTCCTGTGTGTCCAGAAAGTCAGTAACATACATTATATTATATGTGACACTCTGAAAATGCAGAGGCAGGTACTGGAATGGTAAGACAATAGTTAAGAGAAACTGGAGTGTTAGAGAGATAACTCCCAATCTCATTCTTTTTTTTTACATCAAGAGCAAGGGTTATCTCTAAGAGACAAAACTTGGCACTGATACTCTCTCTTTCTCTTACACACACACACACACACACACACACACACACACACATTGTTGACATCATGTCCCACCTTAGCAGCAAAGTCGAAGGAGACACACATACCACGCCCTCCTCCCCCAACAGTAAAGGCTGGGGAGGAAGTTGATTTTGTTCTTTTGAGTGTCTTCTCTGCTTTGCCTTTATGGCTTTTTGGTGGGCTGACCAGCTTAGTCCAATTACTGACTAGGTTGCCAAGGACCTACTTAAACTCCATTAGCTTTATGAAACGTGGCAAGACCAACTTGCTCAGTCAAAATCCCTGGAATTGGTGTTGCCTCTTCATTCTCTCTTCCCATGGAAAGCATGCAACCATTTTGAGAGGTTGAAGATCAAGTGAAACATATTAACAGTGAACATGATCATGACGTTATGGATGAAACACTCTCTGGCCTCCCTTTCAGCTTTGAAGACGGTCCTGTGTCTTCTTGCATCAAGCCCACTGTCATACACTGGGTGGGGCACTAGGCTGAGCAGTTCCACACTGTGAGCCTCAGGTCCCTCTGCTGACAGGTAACCAATTTGACTCAGTTGAAGGAGACCTATTGTTCAATTGTTAAGTCATGTCCGACTCTTTGGGACCCCATGGACTGCAGCATGCCAGGCTTCCCTGTCCATCACCAACTCCCAGAGCTTGCTCTAACTCATGTCCATGGAGTCGGTAATGCCATCCAACCATCTCATCCTCTGTCGGCCCCTTCTCCTCCTGCCTGCAATCTTGCCCAGCATCAGGGTCTTTTCTAAGGAGTCAGTTCTTTGCATCAAGTGGCCAAAGGATTGGAGTTTCAGCTTCAGCATCAGTCCTTCCAGTGAACATTCAGGGCTGATTTTCTCCAGGACTGATTGGTTTGATCTCCCTGTTTTTCAAGGGACTCTCAACAGTCTTCTCCAGCACCTTGTCTACTCCTGCATTCAGCACCAAGGACAATGTGGGCATGCAGTCGTCGATGGAATAGATTTTCAGGTTCAAGTTGATAGCCAGTTTTTTGGACACATCAATGCAACATAAGTTCAGCAGATATTAAGACACAGACAAATTTAACCTGCATGGAACAGACACAAAGGCAACCAAAGCAAGAATAGATTTCCAGGAGAATCATCTAGTGCTTTTGTCCCTTTCCTAAGAACAGAGTCAGAGTGTTTTTCCTTATTTCTAATTTGAATACTCTGACCATCATAAAAGCCCATTTTCTCCTTTGAGGGAAGGGAAGGAGTTTCCTAGTAAACAGAGAATAAACCACAAAAATCCTTAACATGAAACATTTCATAGCCTAAAATTGTATAGAATTCCTCAGACTATATGCCTATAACTTGCAATATGTCTATAGGTTCACTTCTAAAATTACTTCTTTTCCCCCATTTTGAGAGCTACATTCTCCAAATGTCTTTTTTTTTTAAACTTTTTATTTTGTACTGGAATATAGCTGATCAAGACTGCTGGGAGAAATATCAGTAACCTTAGATATGCAAATAACACCATCCTTACGGCAGAAAGCAAAAAGGAACTGAAGAGCCTCTTGATGAAAGTGAAAGAGGAGAATGAAAAAGTTGGGTTAAAGCTCAACATTCGGAAAACTAAGATCATGGCATCTGGTCCCATCACTTCACGGCAAATAGTTGGGAAAACAATGGAAACAGTGACAGACTTTATTTTCTTGGGCTCCAAAATCACTGCAGATGGTGATTGTAGCCATGAAATTAAAAGACACTTTCTGCTTAGAAGAAAAGCTATGACAAACCTAGACAGCATATTAAAAAGCAGAGACATTACTTTGCCAATAAACGTCCATATAGTCAAAGCTATGGTTTTCCCAGTAATCATCTGTGGATATGAGAGTTGGACCATAAAGAAGGCTGAGTGCCAAAGAATTGATGCTTTCCAACTGTGATGCTGGAGAAGACTCTCAAGAGTCCCTTTGACTGCAAGGAGATCAAACCAGTCAATCCTAAAGGAAATCAACCCTAAGTAGTAATTGAAAGGACCGATGCTAAAGCTGAAGCTCCAATACTTCGGCCACCTGATTCGAAGAGCTGGCTCATTAGAAAAGACCCTGATGTTGGAAAATATTGAAGGCAGGAGGAGAAGGGGGTGACAGAGGATGGGATGGTTGGATGGCATCACCAAATCAATGGACATGAGTCTGAGCAAACTCCAGGAGACAGTGAAGGACAGGGAAGCCTGGCGTGCTGCAGTCCATGCGGTCACAAAGCGTTGGACATGACTGAATGACTGAACAACAGCAAATAGCCAATTAACAATGTGCTGATAGTTTCAGGTGAACTGTGAAGGGACTCAGCCATACACATACATGTATCCACTCTCCCCCAGACTCTGCTCTCATCCAGGCTGCCACATAACATTGAGCAGAGTTATCTGTGCTATACAGTAGGTCCTTCTTGGTTATCCATTTCAAATATAGCACTGTATACCTGTCCATCCCAAATTCCTGAACTATCCTTTCCCCCCATCCTTCCCCCACCGCAACCATCATAGTCACAGTGATGTCCAACGTGTTTCTGAGGTCTCAAAACCTCAGATCCAATATTTGTTGGTAGTGAACTCAGAGCTTCTTTGTCCTCTACCATAAGGTCTACACAATTCAGTTCTCAGTTTCACAAAATAAACATTCTTTTTGTTACTATTATTTCTTTGGCTGCACCACAAAGCATGCAGGATCTTAAGTTCCCAGAGCAGGGAAGAAACTCGCACCCCCTGTAGTGGAAGCATGGAGTCCTAACCACCAGGGAATTCCCAAAATAAGCATTCGTATCCAGGAAGGACAGAATTCACTGTACCTCAAGTGTAAGCAATTGTGTATTTTAAATGTTTGCCATTTTTTCAGACAAGAATTCAACCAACTAATTTTGTACTCTACCCAGTCTTCATGCAGTAACAACCCAGTGGTATATGGGAATCTAAATTGTTGGAGCTTGGTGGGAGATACCCCACCCAAAAGAGATTGTGCATGTGTGTGTGTGTGTGTGTGTGTGTGTGTGTGTGTGTGTGATTGTGAAGAGAGAGAGGGGAATTTTTGCCATCCTAGACTTTCTGGAAATGCCATGATCTGTTTTGTCCTCATCTTAAGTAAACTGACTTACAAGCTGAAAATATGTCAGTTCCTTGAAAAAGGAGATGTACAAGGTACATTCCATTCCCAGATCAAATTAAACAATTTGCTGCAAAGAGATCCACTTTCATGTACACTGAAGCTCATCTGAGCTTCCCTGCAGTAAGCAAGGACTGTAGGCAGGGAAAGCTACATTTTCCAAATGCCCAGCCCCTCCTCTGAATCATGATCATTTTCCCTGAATATTTTGCCCATTCTTACAGTTGAGGGATTATGAAACTGATACTTTCTCCTGTTTCCTTTTTCTCCCTCACTCTACTTTTCTAAACCACAAAAGAGAAATTTATTCTCACAGGTCAGAGAAATTAGGCAACCTAAGGAAAATTCTTCTGACTTTGGAAGCTATGCCATGGGAAGGAGAGTTCTAGAGAATTTTCACCAGAGTTGGACTCACATGTGGCTAGAGTTGAGTGCTCCAACTGGCTTCACTTGCCTTCACTCTGGGTTTCTCACATTTGAGTGGCCACTGGAATGTAGGAGACTTCTCCCAACCTGTTTGAAAACCAGGTCTTCTGAGAGCCAGGTGACTTACAGGACTGCTTTACACAGCTGCCCTGGGACATGCAAAACTCCTTAGCCATGTGTGATTGGCTCCATCATTTTAACACTTTTGATGGTTTTTAAATCTATGTTCAAATATCTTTCCAACCTACCAGTTTCTAAAATTGAAAATTTCAGCATTAGAGATTCAGTTATACTCAACAAATCATGTACATACATTTTACACCCTCAACACCTGAAATCTTCCCTGCTGGACTATGACCAATCTGAAGAATGAGAGCATGGTTTTCACCTCTGTATCACCACAGCTTAGCCCAGCTACTGGTACATAGTTGTTGTTTAGTTGCTCAATCATGTCCGACTCTTTTTGCGGCCCCATGGACTGTAGCCCACCAGGTTCCTCCATCTATGGAATTTTCCAGGCAAGAATACTGGAGTAGGTATCTATTCCCTTCTCCAGGGCATCTTCCTGACCCAGGAATCGAACCCACATCTCCTGCATTGGCAGGTGAATTCTTTACTACTGAACCACCTGGGAAGTAGATGCTTAATAAAGATAATTTAGTCAAAGAATAAAGCAATGAATGGAGGTTCAACATAGACCCAGCACTATCTAGGCAGACCTTATGGAAGGAAGGAGAAAAGGAGAGAGAAAGGAAGAGAAAAAGCGGGAAGAGGAGAAAGGAAAAGAAAGAAGTAGCAGCAAAATATACAGCACTGATTCTCCAAAAAGTTGAAATTTTCCTGCATGGAATAATTGGGGAACAATGAAATTCAATGTATATAGTTCCCTGAGCTGAAAGGTAAATAAATCAAGTGAGACAGTAAAATTGAGTTTTTGCAGGCATGTGCATGCCTGTGTGTGTGTGTGTGTGTGTGTGTGTGTGTGTGTGTGTGGGTGGGTGGGTGGTTTAGGGGAGGGGTGGGTTGGGGTTGGAAAATAAAGAACACATAGTCTACTGTCAAAGGGTTGCTGGTCTGATTTTGCCAGGTCAGCTGTATCTATTCATCAAACTCAGTTAATTGCTAGAGTCTGGACTCCTTTTTGCCTGAGTAAACGAAGCCTAAAAGATTTTTTTAGAGTTTATACCTTTGTTTTCTTAGCTCTTCTGAATGTGCTGTCATCCAAAGGCATTGGCCGCACCCCTTTCTTTCAACACTCCTCAGGGGTTTGTTCTGTTTATCAAGCAAATAATTGGTGTGCAGCAAAGACTGCCTCCAGCTCTGGGGAAGCCACGCTGTTGACTTGCTAACCTGTTTGAGGAGGTGACAAAATAAATCTTCTCTGCAGGAATCCATAGAGCCGATCTAGGCTCCTCGAGTCTCATTCTTTGCCTCTTGGATTAATCCAGTCCCTCTACAGGTGAAAGAAATGGGACAGATGAGTCCCCCTTCCCCATCTTTGTTGCCCTCCTCATTGTCATTGCCATGCTGTCTATTTAATTGCATCCCTGGACCCTGAAAGTTTCACTGCATATTCATGGCAAACCCATCAATTTGACTTGCATTTCTTCTACAAATATTGGGTGTAAGGACATTTCAGTTAAACATCTGGAAACCCATTAAATGTCACAAGTGTAGGCATATAAACAACCCGAAAATCCCATTCTTCACAGAATTCTAAAGTCTGGCTTCTCCCCCAAGAAACCCTTACATGCTACACAGGGCTTCTGCCTCTATGCCCTAGAAATCACTTTGAAAGAAACTGCTTTGAAAATTGAGCAAACCAAGAAAACGCTGGTAAGGAGGAAGGTCACCCTATATAGACTAAAAGAGAAGGCATGTTCCAATGAAATGCCAACACAGTTTGTCATTGTCCAGATTGATTATGACATTCCAGTAACACAAGATATTTATCTTTGAGTTCTGCACAATGTGTACATAAATCTTACACATTTGTTCAACATTTACTGCCATTATTTATAATGGTCTGAGAGTACGGCAGATGTTAAGACCCATGCTATCTGTTTTACATCAAAAACTTCTGGAAGATAAGGACCCAACTCTGAACAATGTTTTCAAACACAGAGGTTTCTAACCACAACCACATATCAAATTCATCAGGAAAGCTCTCTTTTTAAAAATATTGATTGCTAGCCCATCCCCAAATTTCTGAATCAGGATGTCTGAAAAGGGGGCTCTTAGGATCTTTGCTTTTAACCACATGAGTGCATGCTAAGTCGCTTCAGTCATATCTGACTCTTTGTGACCCTATGGACTGTGGCCCACCAGGCTTCTCTGTCCATGAGAATCTCCAGGTAAGAACACTAGAGTGGGTTGCCATGCCCTTCTCCAGGGGATCTTCCCGACCCAAGGATCAAACGTGCGTCTCTGGTGTCTCCTGCATTGGTAGGTGAGTTCTTTACCACTAGCACCACCTGGGAAGCCCTGCTTTTAACCACATCCCCCAGTAATCAGCAACCAGCTCAACCCTGGTGCGGGAGCAGAGTCAGAACTCACAAGCTAGCTAAGGCAGCTGGGATTGTTATGGGTCTTTTAGATGAAACGGAACCAGCCTCCAGATCTCCCTGAAGGCAGAACTCCCCACAGTTTTTATGAGAACTAGGTGAAAGAAACCTCACATTCCCAAGGAGTGGAAAAGATCTCAAAGAAAGCATTCCCTGAGTTAAGGCTCCAAAAGAAATTCATGTTAGAGATCAACTCACCCTGCCCCTCCCAGCAATATCATCCCCTTCTCCCAGCCACCCTTCCTCCAATTGTCCTTCCACCCGAGGCTTCCTGTGAACACTAGGAGGAAAAAAGTAAAACTCTTGAAAGGTCTCTCAGGATTGTTCCAGTGACCCACCCAGTTACCAAATGCTGATGTTTGCTCCTGTTCAACATTTACCCAGACTCTTGCTTTTCACCTTGTCTGCATCCCCAAAACAGACATTGCTCCAGTTCATGCCATAAGCAGTGAAGACACTCTTGAACTGAACCCAAGTCTCTCCCCTTATTTCATTTATTATAAAACCCACAGGAACCCTGGAGGCCAAAATGACTCCCTGCACGCCCCTCCATATCACCCTCCTTCTGCACAGAGTGTAGACATGATGGGCTCTGAGAATCTTTCTAATTCTCACTTCCTTACCTCTGGTGACTTTAGTCTCTCTTTTGCTGTCTTGTTTTTTGTTTTATTTTTTCAGTTCTCCCTTTTTATGCTGTGAAGACCACCAGCAAATCCTAAAATGCTCTCCTTTAGCAAAGCAGAAAGAGCTCAATCAAGATGCTAAACTAACCTCATGCTGGGCTTTCAGACCCTTTTCTTTTTGAAACTCTTCCAGAACCTATCACTCCAGAAACATGCACTCTTGCCTCTAAGATCTTTACAGCTCTGGTCTCATCAGCATCTACAAGAAGACCGCTTACTGCCCTTCTCCATGACCTACAGCTGCTTTTTTGTCTGCAGTCCTAAATGATACTGGCTTCTCCTTCTCTTTCTCCCACCCACCATTCCTCATCCCTCCAACTCGGGTCGGCCAGTGGTAAGTCAAGGGCAAGTATGAAACAAATTTACAGTTCCCCCTCCTGCCCCAGGTCTCTATTAGTGCTAATTTTTTCCAGCTTTCTCCCTAAAGCTTGGATATTTGTATTTGGGATTCCTGTCTCACAGATGTATTTGTTTGTTCGGTTCCGGGCTGGACTTTGTTAAGTTCCTGTCTCTTCCCACCAAGGGAGGATCTTTAAATTTGGAAAGTTCTGTCTTGGATCTTTGCTGCTGTCCACCAACACCTCCTGTTCCGGAATCCATACATGGCTTGGAGAAGAGGTCAGAGAGGGGTGAAACTCTGCTCTCCAGTGTTCACTCTGCGAATATCCAGCCAGTCCCCTCCACTACACGCACCAATATTGGCAACCAACATTGCAGCTGCTACCACCAATCCTCCTGGCCTCTGGCCATTTCTCCAGCAGGGAACTGGCCTCAGTCCCTCCCAAAATAATCTGCCCACATCTTGAAATGAAATTTACAAGGAGTCCTATCACATTTTCCCTAAAATCCCAAATCTGTAACATCTACAGAACCCCTTTCATCCTATTACTGAGTAATCCTGTGAATGGAAAATGGAACAGTGGGAAAGAAAATCAACCCATCCTCCCCCACCCACTGAGGTTTCCATGCTCCTCTTTAGTTTGTCTGCAGGACTGGCCTGTCTCTCCCCCTGCAGAGGCCTTTGCACTTTCCCGTTTGTGATCCAGTTCTGTTTTCCATGGTGCTCTGGTTCATAGAACAGTGATACTGTTTGATTAGAGATCCAAACATTCGCCACGCTCTTGAAAATTTACAACACCTCCAGCTTTCTGTTCTCCCCTCCAGCTAGGGTCTTGGTGCCTAATGCTTTTGTGTGCTCAGTCGTATCTGACTTTTTGTAGTCCCATGGACTGTAGCCCACCAGGCTCCTCTGTCCATGGAATTTTCTGGGTAAGAATACTGGAGTGGGGTGCCATTTCCTACTCCAGTGGATTTCCCTGACCCAAGGATTGAAACTGTGTCCCTTGTGTTTTCTGCATTGGCAGGCAGATGTGTATTCTTTACCACTAGCGCCACCTGGAAAGCCTAATGTATTTATCCAGTAGGTATTCTCTGAAATGTGACACGCAAGGTGTGACCTGTGGGCCTGGGGGTGGGAGGGTCTCTGAAAAGGTGGCTGCAATTGCACCCACTCCCCAGCTCTCTCTTGTGACATCTGTGGGGTCCCAAGTTCTTTTGTACTAAAGCTAAATATGAATCCTCTATTTAGCTGAGAAAATAAAATATGGCCATACAGCACTTTTAGAGGAAAGAAAGCACAATGAATCCAGTCACTACCCATTTCACAAATTCTGAAAGTTGGGGAATTTCTGCTCTCTGGAATGTCAGTGGGCCAAGCTGACAAATGGATTGTTCTCTTCCATCTGGGTAGTTGGCATCCTGGGGATGTAACTGGTATCGGATCTACTGCTTTGACAAACCCTGAAGCTATGCAGATCAAATCCTATTATAGCATCCTCCAAGGGCTGTCTGTATATATTATGCTGAATTTTGCTGCACCAAAGGTTTTGTGAAAGGGGCCAACTGACTTGAATCCTTGTTGTGGCCCAGAGGGTTTCTAGGCAAGCAGGGAGGGTCCCTGGAGAAGCCAGATTCCTGGTGCCGCACACCCTCATGTGCAGAGTTCTGTGGCCTTCAGAGGAGCAGCACACGCCAGCCACATTTTCCAGCTCATGAGAGAGACAGACAGACAGACAGAAAGATGGAGAAACAGAGATTAAGTCCAAGGCACTCAGATCCTGGGCTCAATCATCATACCCCAGTTACCTGGAGTGGAGTTTAACAGGCTATTCCCTGACCCAAAATATGTCCCAAGTATTCTGGCCTAAATTCCATGGGCTATCTGGTTTTCTTATGCTTAATAGAAACCTCAAACTCATCCCAAGCTGGAACTGTATAGATTCTGGGTCTGCATGAGAACTTGGGACTGGCAGGCACCTCTGGATTGGAGTGACCTCCCCCACCTCCCAACTCTTCTAATTTGGATCCTACATCTTCCCTGTCCCTTCCAATTTGACATGTTTCTATCATATTCTCAGGATTCAAGGTGACCATGCAAATCCAGACTGCCCAGGGCTCCCAGGCCTGAGGCTGCCTCAGTTCAGTGACTTGGAACTGGCTATTTTTGATGAAGGCCTAAGTTGTATAAGACCTTTCCTGTATTCCATCCCAAAATGTTGATTTGAGAAGCTCATTGACAAAGAACACACAGCTGGAGAGTGTCTCCTTTCTTCATGTTTTATAATCTCCAAATGAAAAGTTAGAAGTCACAGTTCCAATGAAGTATCTTAACTTCTTGACAGGAATACACATGAGCGTGAGCGCACACACACACACACACACTCACACACACTCAGACACTCAAGTTGTGAGATGAAATATAAAAACTGAAAATGTGGGTGTCTAGAAACCTGGGTTCTGCTACTGGCTCCAGCACTACCTTGCTGGGTGACCTTGGGAAAATCCGTTCACTCTCTGGACCCAGGCATTCTCTTTCAGCTTGAACATATGAGCCTGAAAAAATCCCAGAAGTTACGGCCTTGCCAACCTGATCATTCATTTAGCCTAATAGCATGATCATGATTTGCATAAAATCACTCACATAGCCTGGAATATTGTAGGGATGTTAGAAGGTTGGGATGGCTGAGCACAGAGGGCAAATACGTATTCTTTATATTATCAAGCTTACTGCACCAGAGACTTAGACCACAGCCACTTTGTCACCTGTGGGATGACTCACTTAGAAGAGTGGATCAGTTCCCTCCAGTGGGAAAGGCACTTGGTAATAGAAGAGCCCTGCACAGCAATGCCTTTTATATAAAACATTTCAAAGCCTTAAAATCCTGCCTTTGAAATCCAAATTCCAGTACAGTGAGGTGAATCTATTCTTATTTAAAATGTTCCATATGCTGAAATTAATTAGCAATCAGCAAGGGGAAAGGAATGAGGTTATTCAGTTCAGTTCAGTCACTCAGTTGTGTCCAACTCTTTGAGACACCATGGACTGCAGCATGCCAGGCTTCCCTGTCCATCACCAACTCCTGGAGCTTGCTCAAACTCATGTCCATCAAGTCGGTGATCTCATCCTCTGTGGTCTGCTTCTCCTCCTGCCTTCAGTCTTTCCCAGCATCAGAGTCTTTTCCAATGAGGTTATTAGTGGTCTTTTTTTTGACTGGATGGGGAAAAGTTAGGATGGGGAGAAGACAGGTCTTCTAGTGTCCTTCCAACCATCAAATCAGGATGTGTCTCATTGAGAAGATAGGCTCTGAAGGTATCCTTGAGATGAGTAGATCTCTTCACAAAGTTTAAGAGTAGGGACCATCTGTGAAGTCATGACATCCCCAGCCATGCCCACTTTATTCCAAGGTCAGGTTTATACCTATGCACTAGATCTGGAAAGTGCCTTGTCATTTGCCCCTGGTTTGGCTCCATTCTTTCCCTGCTGTAGAACAATACTCATGATACATTAACTGTGAGTAGCTGTAGATACAGAGAAGGCAATGGCAACCCACTCCAGTTCTCTTGCCTGAAAAATCCTATGGCTGGAGGAGCCTGGTAGGCTGCAGTCCATGGGGTCGCTGGGAGTCGGACACGACTGAGCGACTTCACTTTCACGCATTGGAGAAGGAAATGGCAACCCACTCCAGTGTTCTTGCCTGGAGAATCCCAGGGATGGCGGAGCCTGGTGGGCTGCTGTCTATGGGGTTGCACAGAGTCGGACACGACTGAAATGACTTAGCAGCAGCAGCAGCAGCTGTAAATAACAGCAAGGAGGATGGATTCAAAGATGGCTTACATGTCCTTCTGGACAACCTTTTCTCTTGTTCCAACACCAACTTCAGAATTCCTTCCCTCCACTGCCCTCTTCCTCCAGCCCTCAGAGACAGTCCACATTCCCAGCTTAGACAATGCATTCTTGCTACCCTGACACACACCACCAGAGTGGGCCAAGCAAACTGTTGAGAGAGCCAAACTACCCACCCAACACTAGGCTTTGGCTGAAGGCATCAAGCCAGGCCATGGTGTCATAGCAGTTAAGGTCTCTTGATAAGCCACATCAATTCAACTCTTAAAATTGATCATGGCATTGTTGATGAAGTTGATGAGGGTTACCTCAGACTGAATCCCTCCAGAGCCCAGACTGAATGACTTTTAATTCGGACAAGTCTGATGTTTAACTCTCTCTTCTCTGTGGAGGCAGCTGCTAGACCCAAATGTGGAATGGGTTTCAGTAGGCACAAGTTTGTTGGTTATGGGATACACCATCACATAAAGATGGCTTCCATATATGGAAAAGTCTCTAATGAAACTTTGGGGTTCATTTCCATCACTTCTAAATTACCACTGATTCTGGATTATTTTGAACCAGTGTTTGATATCAATGCCTTCCATAAATAGGATTCATCCATTCATTCAAAATTGTATTTAGAATCCCCTGTGTGTCATGCACTGTGTTAGATGTTTAGGATATTGAGATTAAGGAGACATGTCCCTTTCTTTCAAAGAGCTCCATAAAGGGTGATGTGTATATTTATTTCTCTTAAGAAGATGGCTGAAAAACTACTATATGAACCTTCCAAAGTCAGTAACTACCAAAATGTCATTATGAGCTATAATGAGCACTCTATCTGCAGGGACAATGATTTTGCTGCTGGTGGCTCACCCTCTCTAGATTATTAAATTATGGTAAATCGGACAAATGTTTTCCTCCTCCACAATTCCTCATGTGTCATAGACAGTTAACAGTTGACAAATAGAATGAAACAGAGCTACAGACTCTACAGTCTCTACAAGACATTACTTTTTGTTATGATTACTTATTGTAATATTAATATTAATAAGTAAATCTGAGTGCTTATTAAGTACCAGTGAAAAAGTGAAAGTGTTAGTCAGTCATGTCTGGCTCTTTGCAACTCCATGGACTGTAGCCCGCCAGGCTCCTCTGCCCATGGAATTGGCCAGGCAAGAATACTGGAGTGGGTAGCCATTCCCTTCTCCAGAGGATCTTCCCAACCCAGGGATCAAACCCAGGTCTCCCACATTGCAGGCAGATTCTTTAGCATCTGAGCCACCAGGGATGCCCCTCTAAGTACCAGGAATAGTTCTAAATGCTCTATATGCATTATCTCATTTAATTCTAACAATCCTAAGAGGTGAATACTGCCTTTCCCCTATTTTCATCCTGACTTTACAGATGCAGAACTTGAGGCTCAAACAGACTTGTGTACTTTTATTCCCTGCAAAGATTTCCAGAGGCTCCCACTGAGCACTGCTGACCTAGTTCAAGCTCTTTGCTTTATGAAGCACATCCATTCAGGCTCTATCTCCAGTCGGTGACTATGTTACTTTGTCAAGCAATGGCCACAAACCCAAATTATGAGATCATTTAGTCACTTAACAAATATTTATTTTGAATTACCATGTGATGAGCATACAGTGATGAAGCAAACACAGGCTCTGCTCTCCGGAGACTTTCAACACGAGAGAGGAGATTTTGAAATGAACAGAAAGAAGATAGAAAACTATGAGCAGGTACTGAACCCACTGGGCTTCAATAGCAGAGTCCAGACTGAGACTGGCCCATCAGCTCTCCCACCTCAAACTCCTGCAGCTGGACTCTTGAGTTCCAGACCCTTAGTATGGCTCACACCTTGGAACCGTGCCCTTCTGTGACCAACTTCATTCCACGAGCACCCAGGTCATCAGCATCATGGGTAAAATAATACCAAAACTTACTCTGTGAAGCCCAGTGGAACTGAAGACATGAAGAAAACACCCACTGGGGATGGCCAGGAGAAGTACAAGATCCTGAAGTACAACTGCTGGGAACTCATAAAGAATCACTAGAAAGAGAAGCCCAAGAAAGAATTTGCCTGGATGATCAAAAATTGAACAAGAAGGAACTGGAGGGGAACTACAGTCCAAAAGTTATACGATTCGCTCTAGCATGAAAGCCGCAGAGATCTTGGCTCAGGACAAGCCCAGAACCCTCAGGGTTCTCAAAGAAACATCAGAGATTGTCAAATTCCTCAGTAGCTGATGTGGAGGCTCTCTGTCCTTCTGTACACAGGAGCGGCCCTGTGCTGGGTTGCATTTGGAATTCAGTACTTCAGGGATAAGTCTGCATCCTTAGTGTGTATTTGGGTTCTGTGTTTGCTCTGGCTGGTGTGATCTTTGCTTATTTCTAATTGGAAATATGCACCAACATCATGGTCAGATTCACTAAACTATTCCTCAGTAAATTACCCCAGTTTTTGTCATCTGGGATGCAAGGAAGAAAGCACAGTCCCGGAAGAGCAGCTTATGGTTGGGGACTTGGTGGAGATTATGGGTGGAGACCAAATTCCTACGGATATCAGATAGCTCACTTCTCAGGGAGGTAGGGTAGATAACTTCTCTCTCACTGGGAGGTCTGAGCTCCAGTTCTGCTCCTGTAACTTTACTCATGACAATCCCCTTGAAACAAAGAACTCTGGCTTCTCTTCTGCAATCTAGTTTAAGGGCACAGCGACTGGCACAGTCACCAGCACGGGCAATGGCACCATCACTGAACAGATTGCTTCACTGGCTTCTGGAACTGGCAGTGGGAAGACACTCCTTGCCACAAAGACTGAGCACTTTTTGAGCATTGTGGCAAAAGTGGCCACTTCACCAGCCTCCTTTTCTATCTTTTTTTTTAATTTATTTAATTGGAGGCAAATTACTTTACAATATTGTAGTGGTTTTTGCCATACATTGACATGAATTAGCCATGGGTGTACGTGTGTTCCCCATCCTGAAGCCCCCTCCCACCTTCCTCCCCATCCCATCCCTCTGGGTCATCCCAGTGCACCAGCCTGAGCACTTGTCTCACGCATCCAACCTGGACTGGCAATCTGTTTCACATATGATAATATGCATGTTTCACTGCTAGTCTCTCAGATCATCCCACCCTCGCCCTCTCCCACAGAGTCCAATATTATCACATCAGGTGGTGCAGTGGTAAAGAATCTGCCTGCCGACGCAGGAGACATGGGAGACATGGGTTCAATCCATGGGTTGGGGAGATCCCCTAGAGTAGGAAATGGCAGCCCAGTCCAGTATTCTTGCCTGGGAGATCCCATGGACAGAGGAGTCTTGCAGGCTACAGTCCATGGGGTCACAAAGAGCTGGACACAGCTCAGCACAGCAGTCCATGAACTACGTCCTAGGTTCCACCACCTTCCTCACTGGTGTCTCTGTGGCCCATGCATCTGTGGACCTCCCGGTGATTTCACTGTCACTTCATTAATGAAGAAATACGGATGGCCAAGAACTGCCTGGAGATCAACCTGGAAGCACTGAAGACCTCAGTTCTGCTTCTATCATTTGCTCTGACAAGACTGACCCTCGGACTCACAGCAGAACCCAAGGGTGATGTGACAGTCAGATCTATGCAGCTCACACATGGAGAACAGAAAAACCAACTCCTTGCCTAAAGCTCTGGAATCTGGGCTTCCTTATTCAAGATAACAACACTATATAATCAAGTTGAGTTCAAACCAGGACAGGAGTAACCACCGTGGAGAAAGTGGTAGTTGGAGATGCCTTAGAAACTTCCCTTGGAAATTTTCAGAGGTCATTTTGAGGGGTGTGATGGAAATTAGGAAATTAAACCACAACATGCCTGGAATCCCTTTTGATTCTACCAATAAATTTCAGCCCCTCCCCCCACATAAGATGGATGACCCCAGTGACAGTTGCTGCCTCACAATGAGGATGGGGACCCTGAGAAGATGTTAGAGAAGTGCAGCACCATCATTAGTGAGGTCCTAGGGCAGGGCTGGAAGAAGCACAAGCTGGAATCAAGATTGCCAGGAGAAATATCAATAACCTCAGATATGCAGATGACACCACCCTTATGGCAGAAAGTGAAGAGGAACTAAAAAGCCTCTTGATGAAAGTGAAAGAGGAGAGTGAAAAATTTGGCTTAAAGCTTAACATTCAGAAAACTAAGATCATGACATCTGGTCCCATCATTCATGGGAAATAGATGGGGAGACAGTGGAAACAGTGTCAGACTTTATTTTGGGGGGCTCTAAAATCACTGCAGATGGTGACTGCACCCATGAAATTAAAAGATGCTTACTCCTTGGAAGGAAAGTTATGTCCAACCTGGATAGTGTATTAAAAAGCAGAGACATTACTTTGCCAACAAAGGTCCGTCTGGTCAAGGCTATGGTTTTTCCAGTGGTCATGTATGGATGTGAGATTTGGACTGTGAAGAAAGCAGAGTGCTGAAAAATTGATGCTTTTGAACTATGGTGTTGGAGAAGACTCTTGAGAGTCCCTTGGACTGCAAGGAGATCCAACCAGTCCATCCTAAAGGAGATCAGTCCTGGGTGTCCATTGGAAGGACTGATGCTGAAGCTGAAACTCCAACACTTTGGCCACCTTATGCGAAGAGTTGACTCATTGGAAAAGACCCTGATGCTGGGAGGGATTGAGGGCAGGAGGAGAAGGGGACGACAGAGGATGAGATAGTTGGATGGCATCCCCGACTCAATGGACGTGGGTTTGAGTAAACTCCAGGAGTTGGTGATGGACAGGGAGGCCTGGCATGCTGCAGTTCATGGGGTTGCAAAGAGTCGGACATGACTGAGCAACTGAACTGAACTGAACTGAGAGCAGCCTCTGGTCAAGCACATTGCTCAGACCTTCCACATAGTGTCCATGGAGCTAGGGGGCTTGGGAGAGCCACATTCTGGGCTTCTGTCTTCTTTCCCTGCCAACCTTCAAGCTCCCAGAAGCCTACACATTTGACAAGTGTCATGACCTTGCACATCTCCAACTTCTGCTTTGTGGGCTCTTGTCAAGGACTGATCCCTTTTAGTGCACTGTGTCTGATGCACTTACCAAACACCAGGGTGCTGGGGACAGGGTTATTATGGTCACAGGTGATCGTCCCTTCACAGCCAACATTACTGCCAGAGAATGTAGGTGAGATAGACGGCAAAAGACATAGAAAGATGCATCAGCACTGCTATGGAGCAAGTATACAAACAGGGCAAAACCACCGTGATGACCAGTATGGAGCTGAAGGGCCCCATCAAAGCATCTGGATGAACTCTTAACCGACCACTCGGAAACCACATTTGTTCCTCCAGCAGAAGCTGATGACTGATGTGAGCTGACAGAGACAGGATGCATAGTTTCTGCATCAGAGGATGGAGTTAGCGCTTCTCCATTTCTAAAGAATGCAGGTGTTGGGGTTGTCATGAGGATGGCAAATTCTAACACATCCAGAAATGCAAGCCACGTAGTCTGACTGGTGTGACAGTGACATCTTTACATCTCTCGGCACAGGGTGGAGGAAAGCTGCCTAATCTGTGACAATCTAAAGATTTAATTTTCCTAAAGAAGATTAATACTTATACCCTGACCCAGAACATTGCCAAGCTTTGCCCTTTTTTTAATTTACATTATTGTCAGGCTTACCCTGCTCCCTCGCATCAATACCATCTTATTCATTACCAACTTGGGCATAGACATAACTCTCTCCAGCTCATGGGAAAGCTGAAAGTGACATTATGAAGCAGATGCCCTGCCATAAGAAGATGGACAGACTAGTGAACAAGCCACTTGTCTTGTATTCCTGCTGATACACCAGCCTCATGCAAGCCTGGGAGCTTTCGTTGTTTATCACACCATGGATGCACAGAGTAGATTTAGGTTCAGCACTCTCTTTAACCTCTGAGGCGATGAGGGAACAACAGCATGTATGACAAGGAAAATTGTTATGGACAAAAATGTAGAGAGTATCAGAGAAAATACCCAGAATGTACAGGCTACACAGCTGCTCTCTCTGGCATCATGAACTAACAAACAGCATATCTGATAATGAAGAAGACCTGGAGCAATTTCATCTTCCAACACAGTCTTTTCAGAAATAAAGTCATCTGGCTAGGGATTGTCTCACCACTTATCAAGGCAGTAATCCTCTCCTACGGCCTTAGAAGTGTCACAGCCCTGGATTTTACTATGCTTCTGGCTTAGCATAATAAACAGTCTGTGGATATGGAACATACATACCTTCTTCTTTGGGTGTATAATGATGTGTGAAAACTTCTCATCAGACTTTATTGTAGAATCTGTTGAGATAATGCGTCACTAATACCATCTCTTTGCCTAAGTGTTCAAACTTCACATTAGTGATGACCTTTGGTTCTCTTGTGCAGTAATGATGTCATCCATATTTATACCAGAGAAAGACAAAAACTATATGAAAGGCACTCAGTTGACATTTTGTAGTTTACAGCTGAGGTTTGACTGTTTATGAATGACTTTTATCTCTATCTCTAATTTTAAAATATGTGAATTTCAAGATGGTGATATATGGAAGAAACACTTATTTTTATGTACACAGATTTCCAAGATATTAGATAATCTTGTGTAACCCAGATATCTGCTGGGATCTCCCTGCTCTGAAGCTCTCAGTGCATCCATGCTAAGTTGCTTCAGTGGTGTCTGACTCTTTGTGAACCTATGGACTAAAGCCTGCCAGGCTCCTCTGTCCATGGGGATCTTCCAGGCAAGAATACTGGAGTAGGTTGCCATGCTCTCCTCCAGGGGATCTTCCCAACCCAGGGATGGAATCTGCATCTCTTATGTCTCCTGCATGGGCAGGCAGGTCTTTTACCACTAGCACCACCCAGGAAGCCCTCACCCTTACTACCGGGATGCTAGTTGGGCTTCTTCCAATTCCTGCTCCAATACCAAATTCCAAGTCCACTTTGCATATCCTAACTCAAGGGGTTGTACTGAACAAAAGAGTCTTTCATTCACCAGGAAGCCATTGTGGTTTGAAATAGTAATATCTGTTTCTTGAAAAACACTTGCAAAGCACTTTTCAGCACCAACATTATGCCAATCATGTTTCATGCTTTCAACTTAGATTTATTCATGTGTGGGACACACATCTATGTTGGCAGGGGCCCAGAGAGACCACGTTTTAAAGTAAAAGGCATTTTAGAAAACAAACATGAAGATAGAAAGTGTTAAATGACATACTAGGGGTCCAGAAAGATTATCTGTAAGTGACTTCTAATGTCCTTTTCAATCCTAATTTTCCATGATTCTAGGTCATGTACCATGATGTCCAGTCAGGGACTTAGAAGAGGCTTCAAGCAGCAGGTGAACGTGGGCTAGACTTAAAGAAGAGACAGTGTCAAAGTAAGAGAGACAGTGTTTTAAGAAAAGTTGAACAGATCCCTATTTCCTTTGAATGAATCAGGAAACTTTACAACAAATCAATATTGGGAGTATGAAGTTTCTGAGACAATCTTAATTATATTTTACTCTTTATAATTTGCAAAATTTTGACTTCCTGTCTTTCCATCCTTCTTTCTTTTAAACAACATTGACTGAGGGCCTTTTATGTTTCAGGCAGTGTGCTAGGCATCGGAAATGCAAAGGCAAAGTCCCCAGAAGACAAGAATTCAAGTCCAAGGGGTGAAATAAACAAAGAAACAAATGTAGTTCAGGTTCAGACTGGCAGTTCCTGCATCCCTGCCTCAATCTCTGGCCTCTACCCCTCAAGTTTAGGCACAATACTCATCCATTCCCTAGTCTACTCATCCCCAAGTCCAGAGTATGGGTTTAGTAACTTACATTAAACCTTTGGGGAGTCAGAATCACCCTTCAGTTCTCTTCCATAAGCTGACTTCTCCCTCATCTCTTTCTACTCTTTTCTCTCCTCTCTGCTCTCTGAGGAACAACACAAATTCCCCTCCTCATCCTACACACAAGAGTTTCAAAGCCATCTTTTTTTACTTGAGGATACCCTTGGGTGCCACCCTTCACCCATGATGACTCAAAATACTACTTCCAAATAAACACTGGGCCCACCACAGTAAAGGGGTTTGAAGACGGAGGAAAGGGGGTCTCCATCTTTGCTCAAACAACATTTCTGTGCTCAGAAATGGGTGGATCTTGTCCAATAAAGACAGAATAAGCAGCCTGGGTGGTAAAGACTAAAAGGAATTCTGGTCCATAAAATGTATTTCTAATTCTCAGTGAGACCATTCCAGAAATGTAGGGAGTTGGCCCCTGAACTCACCAATGTTTGGGTTATATTTCATCCTTGATTGAGCACCGGAACTGCACACAGTGCCAACTCCCATGTGCTCTGAGGAGGGCTGGGTACATTATGCCTCTGTTTTTGCTTTTTGGTATTTTCCCCACGTGTCTGGGGTGTTTCTTCCATTCAAACCAGAACTTTTCCTCCCTCTAAGCCACACATGGGATCCAGCCTGGGTTGATACTCATGCTGCTGCTGCTGCTAAGTCGCTTCAGTCATGTCCGAATCTTTGTGACCCCATAGATGGCAGCCCACCAGGCTCCGCCATCCCTGGGATTCTCCAGGCAAGAACACTGGAGTGGGTTGCCACTTCCTTCTCCAATGGGTTGATACTCATAGGAGATGCTAAATTCACTTTAGGGCCAAAGAGTAGAAACAATTTATTCAAAAACATGCCAACAACTCCATGGAAAACCTTCACGGACACCATCACTTCATCCAGACTTTCTGATGGAAAGGAGCTCTTTTGCTCAGTGGCGACCCTGAGATGATGGGTTGTTCCTCTGTAGGAAGGAAGGGTGGGCCCAGGGCTGGCCCTCTTCTGGGGTTCCAGTATGGCGTGGGTATCTCTGCTTGTCCCTTGCTGAATCATCTCTCCCTCTCTTTATTCTTTTCTATGTTCTTCTCTCATCCAGGGTCCACATCTCAGTTCAGGACTCCAGATGAAGTCTGCTCAACAGACACGGCATTCTTGCTAAACCAGCCGGCATAGAAGATGCCAGAAAAACATGATCTTTGTCCTCAAGTAGTTGAAGGCCTGACACCAGAAGAGGCATTAGATTTGCTCAGCTCGGCAGCAGAGGAGACAAATGGGGCAAGAGACAGAAGATGCTAGAGCAAAAAACATCTTCACTATATAAAAAGAGGGTTTTAGCCAAAATTGGTGGTGGTTTAGTTGCTAAGTCATGTCCAACTCTTGCGGCCCCATGGACTGTAGCCTGCCAGGCTCTTCTGTCCATGGAGTTCTCCAGACAAGAACACTGGAGTAAGTTTCCCTTTTCCTTCTCCAGGATATCTTCTTGACCCAGGAATCAAACCCAGGTCTCCTGCATCTCAGGCAGATTCTTTACCAACTGAACTACAAATGGAAGCCCATAGCCAAAATTAGAATTGGACTTTTGCAAACATCTGAAGTTGGGTACTCCTCCAAGCCCAGAATTTATTTACAGCACTATAATCTGAGTGAAATATCAGAATATCCTGGGGGAAAGAACTTGAACCACAGAAAAACTGGGGATTCAGATATAGAAAGGGACAGAATTTGGGGTGTGCAAGAAGTACATATCAAGTGAAGCTAAATTTGAAAGGGAGAAATGAAGAAGAATCTACAATAAGGGTAGGAAAACACTGGAGAGTTGGACACAGCCCCAGGGCATGGGCATCAAGGGTGAGGAATCACGGTTCTGGGAATAGCTTGGTGGTGACCCAATTTTAATCTGCCCCTGTCTCAGGCATCCTGGTGACATGTGTGTAAAGAGCAAAGGGTCTCATGTAAACATTAAAAGGCCATGATATTTAAGGACATGAGCAATTCTTCAGAGAGAGCTACAAAGGAGTAGACCATCAAGAAAAGGAAGATATTTCCATCTTGGCAGGGAAAAAAAAAAACCTGCTATCGAATAGCATGGAGCAAAGTGAGCACATCAGTGGCCTGAGGTGGAAAGGTCTTGACACAGACTTCAGACCAAATTTAGCTTCAGAGATCCAGTCCAGGACAGAGTTGGTGGAACCTCAGACTTGCTGGACCATAAGAGAGTAGTGGCCAGGTTTTGGCTGGATGGATTCAGGCATCCATTGTGTGGGAGCCCTTGTAGATTTCCAGGTAAAGGGTCCTTTCATTTCCATCATTACCATGAGGGCCAAACTTTTGCAGCCACATAGATGGAGACAATTCAGTGACTCAATTTTCTATCGGCACCTTTTTAAATATTTTTTAAAGTCAGGTTTAAAATTTTCCTTTCTGAAGTGTACCATATAATAAATTTTCACAAGCACATAGAGTTGTAAAATTGCCCCTACAATCAAGATACACAGCATTTCCATCACCCCAAAACATGCCCCCATGTCTCCTTGAAGTCATTACCTTGCTTCTATCCCCAGGCTCTGACAACCATCAATCTCTTTTGTCTCAGTGGTGGCACTAGCGATAAAGAATCCATCTGACAATGCAGGAGACATAAGAGATGCTGGTTCGATCCCTGGGTTGGGAAGATCCCCTGGAAAAGGAAATGGCAACCCACTCCAGTATTCTTGCCTGGAGAATCCCATGGACAGAGAAGCCTGGTGGGCTACAGTCCAAGGAGTTACAAAGAGTCAGACCCAACTGAAGCAACTTAGCACAAAGCACATGTATATGTTCTGTTTGTTGCCTCTTCTGGGATGTGATGTAAATGAAGTCATAGCATATGTAGGCTTTGAGTATGTTTTCTTTACCTTAGATAAGGCTCTTGGGATTTATCCATGACACTGCACATATCAGTCCTATGATTTTTTTTCTTGCTTTACCAATTGTATTCCAAGCATGGGTACACCACAGTTTCTTTATCCATCTGCCAATTGGTGGACCGCTGTTGATTGTTGGTTGTTTCCGGTTTTTGATGATGAGGAATGAACATTCTCATACAGCTTTTCTTGGGGACAAATGTGGTCATTGGGAAAATACCTAAGAGTGGGATCCCTTGGGCCCTATGGCAAGCATATATTTCACTGTACAAGAATCAGGCAAACTGTTTTCCAAAGTGGCTGGACTGTCTGGCATTCCCAAGGACCCCAAAGTGTCTGAGTGTTATGGTGACCTCATTTGCACTCATAGGATCTCAGGCTGAGAATACCAAAGTTCTGTTGCTATTGACCCAGCATCCTAGAAATCAGAACGCCCAGAAGCAGAATTCACAGGCCTTGGAAATGTGAGTTCTCTGTCACCAAGTGTCTTGCACAGGGGCTGGGCAACCGCTTGTCAGGGATGCAGTAGGGGCTAAACCATCTGACCTTCTAGAACTCTCCCAACTCTGGAATCTCTGATACTATTTGAAGACACCACCCACCCACATTTCTTACTCTTGGTTCACTAGACAAACATGTGTCTTGATGTTTGACATCTTTATCAGTTTGACGGATGTGTTTCCTTGAGTTGATATTTTTCATGCAATCAACTGGATCTCTTGGTAGTTTCTGCGAAAAGGGAATAAATTAATGGACCACCCACATCTTGTTTCATCCTGTTGACCTATTTGGGGCTGTAGATATTTCACTCAGCCTCTCTATCCTTCAGCTTCTCCATCTGGCGCTGACAGCACCCAGCACCCAGAGTCTGGCAGATCACCCCTAGCACGGGGCTGACTGAGCAGTGACATTTGTATTCACGACTAGAAATCCTGCTGCTACTCTGGGCTCTCTGCTGTGGGTTCTGGAGTCTATCTGACCAGAATCTGGATTATGACTCTGTTCCTAGCCAGATGACCCTGAGCAAGTTGCTCTCTGAATCTTGGTAAAATGATCCTTCTCTGCATAGGGTTAGAGTTAATGTAGGTCAAGCACTTTGCACAATGCCTGGTATGAAGTCCACCCTCTGGGAAACATTATTTTTGTCTTGACTGTCCCTGAACCTCCCCTCCCTATCACCACTACTTAAGGGAACTGTGGTCATCTCAGTTGGATGGGAAGGATCCCCATCTTAGCAGCGGGAAAACTGGGGCTGGGGTGTAGCTCTAGACATCAGCAGAACACAGGGATAGGAGGGGGGAAGTGGCAGGCACAGCTGGACAGGGAAGGGTCCGCATCAGCAAGCATTGAAGAGTTTGTCTCCTCGTGGTGAAGCTGGCCCCAGGTTCTAGATCTGCAACCTTTTCCTGTAACTGTCTCTGAGCCCCAGGCACAGGGCATCTTTCTGGATAACGGCTTTGCATTTCTTCCCAGGGCTCTTTGACTTCTCCTAATCATATCAGGCCTTGGGAAATTTCCCCCAGTTCATCTGGGGGCCCCATGACCACTGATGTTGGTTACAAGGTCAGCTGAGTATTCTTGCCTGGAGAATCCTATGGACAGAGGGGCCTGGCAGGCTACAGTCCATAGAGTCACACAGAGTCTGACACAACTGAAGCGACTGAACACATACACACACACACACAAGCAGTTCTAAAATGCTCTTACAGTTCAGAGGTGTAGGTGGATCTGACCAGGCCCTGCTCACCAGTCTTCACCAGAGAAATCAGAAACTCTTAATACCTGTAAATTTTGTTTTTAAAGAGAATTCCCTAGACCAGGCCTCCATCATCTCCAAGAACATATGAAAGACAGAGTGAACATGCCCTTCACCCTTCAGAGATGCCTGTAAACAGTTCTCTGAACCAACACAGCCAGTTTCTCACCTCGCATCTCCACCCCTGCTTCTCCCTTGGCATCCCTCTGCCCAAACAGCTTCACCTTTCTGAAGCTTGGGAGACAAATTAATCCGTTTCCTCTCCCAGCCGTGTGGTAGACCAGGACAATGGGTTCCAGCCAAGAGCTGTTAGTGCAGGAGCCAAGAGCTGGATGAGCAGCAGATATTTCCATCCCCAGCCCTGACCTGTCCTGGATCTGGTAGAGGGTGGAGAACATGAACCTGCCCTGAGCACCATGGGGAAAGCACTCCTGACTTGGAATGAAAGCACATGCACTTGGATCCCAGTCTCAACATTTCTGAGTCATGCAAATCTGGACAAGTGATGACTTCTCCTAGACTCTGTGCTCGGACCCTTCATCTATAAAATGAGGGTAATGACAGCTCCCTTGCAAGACTGTTTTGGGATTAGAGATTATACATATAAAGTATCTGGTGTGTAGCAGGTACTTAATAAGCCATAGATACTTCTGCTGTTGCTGTCTATCTTCTTGCTGTAAGGATTAAACAAGATAATCCATTTGAAACTCTAGCACCAATTTCACCAGATTCTCAGATATATCCCTGAAAGGGGATAAGTGCTGGGCTCCCCTGTCTCTATTACCTGACTCCTGTCTCTATCACCTAGAGAGGGGGAAGAAACAGATTCTTCACTTCTCATCAACTCTGTCCTTGCGGGGCAGCCTCAGAATGATAGACAAGTTAGAATTAAAGTCGTTTGAATGTGACTTTTTAGCTACTTAACTTTAGAAACATCTTCAGGAGGAAGTTAAGGTGTGTGGCTGAGTTTTCAATAATCATTATTAATTCTGTGTTATAGACATGGTTTTTCTGGGCTCTCCAAATATTCTCTCACCCTCCCAACCCACACCAAACCGTAGAAAATTAGGAGTTGGCCTTGGACACCGTGTTCTGCCTCCGCTTGCTGTCCACAGGCAATACCTGTTGGTGGGACAAACAGAGGAATCTGGTTTCCAAGGCTGTCAATCTGGAAACCAATCCACTCGCTGAAATTATTGGAAACAGCATCTCAACAACTTGCAGCTAAGCACGAAGGCCTCGGCCTCCAGAGCTCTCACGTTACAAAACTTGACAGAAACCGCCTGCATGGGGCTTAGACAGACAGACAGGTCCAGGTCACTTTGTTCCTGCTACAGGAATCTGGAAGGGAGACAGACGTGTGTCCAGATCACAGCCTCAGATACCACTCCAGCCAGAAGGTTGGCCCAGGAGAAAGGGCTGCTTTTCCTGAACCAGCCACCTCCCTCTTCCCCAACTCTCCACTGCATCTCTGTTTCCAATCACCAAGTTAGAGATCCAGCTCTCCCATCAGATCGCCGAGAGATGGCCTCGGTGGAACAGCATGCTTCGAGTGCAAAGTAGGCAAGAAAAAAGGGCAAGAGGGTAGCAGGAGTTTCTATGGGTTTCAGGGAATGACATCTCCGTCTGTCTCATCTTCTAGGATCAGGTTCACAAAGACCCAGCTCCTTGGAGAGTCCCTGATAGACTCAAGATGGAAGAGAGGGGATAGACCATAGCAGAATGCAGGCGACACTTGAAAGAAGACTCATTTATGTGGACATGCTTTCAGACCACTGAAGATGCCTTTTAAACCAAACTACCACAAACAACAACAAAAACAAAAAAAAATAACTGAAAGGAGCAGGCTAATAAGAGTGTGGACCCTCAAATCAGACACTCCAAGGAACTTTCCTGGTGGTCCAGTGGCTAAGACTCCATGTTCCCAATGCAGAGGACCCAGGTTTGATCCCTGGTCAGGGAACTAGATCCCACATGCCACAATGAAGATCGAAGATCCTGTGTGCTGCAGCTGAGAGCTTGATCAGCCAAATAAATAAACAAAATGTTGTTTTAAAACATCAGACACGTCTGACACATGCTCCACCTCATCATTCCCAGGAACATGATCCAATCCATTTGGTGATGAAGGCGATTAGAGTTGAGATTCTGCCACTTGGAACCACAAAAGCTCCAACTACACCCTAAGTCACTTTCCGAAGTGCCAGTGTGAGTTAGCAGCAAATGCAGCCTCTCAACTGAGCAACTCTAGGCCTGTCTGATCCTTTCTGTTCTCCATATTGCCTTCCGTGTCCCTCTTTCCCAAAGCCAAGCTCGTTAGATCCTCCATCAGGGGCAGGGGGAAGAAAAATGAAGCTCAAGTATTTTGTTTAATAACCAACTGCCTAGAAATGCTCTAAAGCTTGAACTACAATGAGAGGAGTACATCAAAAGACACAGGTCAGTAAGGAACAGGCTTGTGAACAGACTGGAAGGAGAAAGAAGAAAATGGATGTGGAATCAATGATAGATGTTCTCTCCTCACCAGAGCCAGGAGAGTTGAGGGTACTATCTTCCAATATTTGCACCCATTTAATTTTTTGTGTGTAATCTCCCTCCAGTTTCTATCTTGGCAGATACAGTACATGTATGCCCTTGTAGGGACCATGTTCAAGTTCTACAAGATAAAGAACAGAGCACAGGTTTAAGTGCTGGCCTCTTACACTTAGACCCACCGTATAGATGAGACAGCAGAGGCTCGGGAAGATTAACTGTAACTACTGTTCCATGCCTACTGCCCTCCCAGATCTGAAAAGAGAACAGACTAAATAGAGGTCTGAAAAGCTAACAGCCCCACATAAATGCAAGATGATATTATTCAAGGAGGTGGAACTGATGTATCTCTTTGGCTGAATCATCTTTTTGCTATAGTCTGGGTGGAATCTGGGATTCAATGACACATGGCTGATTTCTATAAATCCTTCTTTGATTAACAGTTGTGACAGGTTAAGATTATCCCATTTCCATTGCACAGACCGCCCCCCCCCCCCTCGACTACCAGGAAAACCCCAGGGATTCTAAAACTCACAGCTCAAAACACCTAGATTCTTCCAAGCCCACTTACAATTGGGGCATAGGATAGAATCAGAGCCCCCAGTGACAAGTCTTCTCAGGGGGACACCTGGAAGGAAGAAAAGTGTTAGGATATAGTCTCATTTGGGAATGCAAGCTTCTATTCTTGAAAAGATTAAGATCTTCAAGAATATACTAGTCAGGGCTTCCCTGGTGGCTCAGTGGTAAAGAATCAGCCTGCCAATACAAGAGACACAGGTTCAATCCCTGGTCCAGGAAGATCCCACATGCCTCAGGACAACTAAGCCCATTCGCCACAACTACTGAGCCAGTACTCTAGAGCCGACTTGCCACAACTACTGAAGGCCACTTGCCTAGAGCCTGAGCTCCACAGCAGGAGAAGTCACAGCCGTGAGAAGCCCGCGCACCGCAACAGGAGAGTAGCCCCTGCTCGCTGCAGCTAGGGAAAAACCCACACAGCAACGAAGACCCAGCACAGCCAAAAAAAATAAACCCAAAATAAGTAAACAAAAATTTTTTTTAATATACCAGTTGGGGGTTCTTGGTTACAAATAATAGAAATAAGCTAAAGGTCATTGTGCTTCATTCGTCCTCCGAAGATGAGTTAATGGAACAGCACTGGGCAGCTCCAAAGATCAACAGGAAGGGTGGATCACCATACTCCTAAGGGAGAACAGCCAAGTTCATGCCCCAGAAACCATCTGCTTAGGGTGGCATTCCCACCATCACTTGTCCTGGGACACCACCACCATTGCACTTTAACAACTATTAGATCCTGGATCCTGGGAGTCAGTGCAACAAAAATGAGCTCTCCACTGTCTCTGCTCCTCTCTGTCAAGCCTCTTGAGACATAGAGTTCTCCAGTGACAGCACTGGCTATTACCTAGCCTCCAGGGTTTCAGGAGAATAGGACTCTGGTTCTTTGAGCTTCCTGGGGGCAGCGGGGTTGAGGGGGCAGGGACCAGGGTCCTGCTTCATACCTATCACTCACTAGTAGTAAATTCTCCTAGCAGAGAGAGGGTTGGGATAACAAGTTAGCCCAGACAGTAAGCAGTGTCCCCTCTCCAAGTGTCTTTTCCTTCATCCCTCTACCTCTCTGCAAGGCCACAATCAAACCAGCCCTGCCAAGACCAGAACTTTCCTTCTGAAAAAGACACCCTTCAGGAGAGAGAATTCCATGGGACACAGATTGCAGTGTCCCGTGATTTTCTTCCTGGTGTCTTATTTCGCTCCCACAGAAGGAGACTGCAGGTCAGGAACACACCATCAGCCTCAAACAGTCTTTCAGTGGGGTCAATCCAATCTTCTTTGGCAATTTAGAGGACCACTGCTCACCACCACTCACAATTTACAGGTCCATACCACCCGACCCCCAGTTTTATCCTATGCCATCCTGTTCACTTGCCCTAATCCTTCAAATTTCTCATCCCAGCCTCTCAACTTGCTGCCCCAACCTGCCCACAGCCAAGCCCTAAATGAAACCCAGAATTGAACAAGTGCTCTGATAATGAACTCACGCATTGGTGTGAGGCCAGTATTGCCAGGGTGCTCGGTTTAGTCTCACCCCAGCCCGGATACTCCTGCCCCAATGTATCGTCTTGTTTTTAACAAGATAGTTCTGCCTTCTCTACAGAACATGCCTGCCCAAGCCAGAAACCAAATGCCCCATCTCCTTAAGGCCTTTAGCCTCCACCCTGTAAGACTTCCTTGACTGCTCAGAAATTCCATGCAGATTTTCTCACGGACAAATTAAGCCCCTGTGGGAAAGAGAACTAAGCTACAGGTGCCCCAGACTCAGTTCCAAAAGCCCTCCAGGAACAGGACTTAGAGGGAGCCAGGGAAAGTGGAGACAGGGTGGCAGGGCTGGGAGGACAGGAAATGAGCTTCTGCCCTTGGGTCAGTTTCCAGGAGTGGTTCCTTCCAGCCAGACTGACTGGGATGCATACAGCTGCCTCCCTGATGGGGTTTCAATGTTTGTTTCTTCTCCAAAGCTGCAGCTGGAAAGAACAGTCATGCAAAAATGAAAACAGGACTAAGAATCCCTCTTCGGCTCTCCTTCAGCCCAAATGAAGTGGAAATGCCATAAACGAAAAATAGCAGAAAAATAATATCATTGGCAAATTAGTCATTCAGCAAAAGATTAGTAGATAATGATGCTGAAGGACTAATTGTTTCTGTTTTATATTGTAGAATCCTGAAAAGCAAAACTAGTCTAAAAAGAAAGAAAGATAGAGACTTTGAGATTCTGATGGAAGTGTCTTAAGTCTCTGGGAGTGGTCTTGATTCTATTTAAAATATTGTGATTTCTTTATTAAAGAAGCAATACCTATTCATTGTAGGAAAACATCAAAATTCAATTAAACCGAAAAGTTTCCTTTAAATTAAATCACAATTTCCTCTCTCATGAAACGTGCATACCTTTCAAGTTTTTCTCTATGTATTTATAAGTACTTTCTTTTTATAAAAATTATAATACATATTTTGTAATCTTTTCTCTTCTCAATTTTATCAATAACATCCAATTCAGACCATCATTTTAATTGGTTATGTAATATACTATCATATGGATATTTCATATCTAGTCAACAAATTCCTAATATTGAATATTTACTATGTTTCCAATTTTTTCCATTAAAACCAACACTGTAATAAACTCCCCATCTTGCATATACAACTTCGTGATTTTGCCTGGTCATTTCTTCAGAACACATTCCTAGATGTGAAATCACCATATAACAGCTTATCCATTTTTGATATATACACCAAATTACCTTCTAGTAGGGTTGGACCAAATTACATTTCCACCAAGTCAGTAGTGCCTGTCCCCTCATGCTCTCAATATCATGAGTATTGTCATTCTTTTCCTTATTTCTTAACTAGACCAAGTTTGCTGGGTAACTATTTTCATTCGCTTTGATAAGAGTATTATGAGAACTCCTTTTCTTTTGGTTGCATTTGCGACATAAGATTAACTTCAATCATTGTCAGTCAGTTGAAGAAAGAGAGTAGGGAGAAAACAAGAGTCCACTCAGGTAAATAAGGAAGAATTAGCAGAAATGTGGGAAGATCAAAAGTCCTCTCAAGGGGAGAAAAGGAGGTGTTGGAAAGTGACTTTGGTCCAGATAGTTTCCTGTGCCAGTTAGCACCTGGGACCAAGAACACTTTCAGTGCCATCCAAAGTGTCAGGAGGCCTTGGGCAAATGATTAGACTTATGACTCCATTTTTAAGTTGATGTGTTCAATCTAAATGATGTGTGATAGTCAACCTACAGATAGTGGACACTTGAGTGTTTGCTTGATCTACGAAAAAAGACAACCCAAGAAACATGATGGAGAGTCTAAGGAGATTGTGAAATTGGGCTGTGTCCTCCCCAAATACCAGACCCCAGCTTTTCCATTGATTAGAACATTCTTAATGACACAATCAGAATTCTCAGCCCCAAATACCAAAGACATGTGAAACCCAGGTGAAAGAGATGATGCCATCTTTGAAGTGCTTCTATGCTTATGATTTCATTCTTATATGCTTCACATGCATCATCCCTTTTAATTCTCATGACAAACTTTTGAGGTAAATTTCATTATTTTCCCCATTCACAGAGAAACGAACTGAAGCTCAGACCATTGTGACAAAACCAGAACTTAAATCCACCTTCTGTAGCTCCAATATTATGCCCTTTACACTGTAAGCACCTGGTGGGGTTTGTGGTAACACTGCTGAGCTCTGGTACAGTTGGAATCAAGTCTCAAACAAGAGCCCAAAGATGGCCAAACTCCTTGTTGCACCAGATAAGAAAGAGAACAGTAAGGCGTTGGCAATAATTTCAAGTCTATTTCAAGTTCTGAACACAAGAGAAGGGTATCTCCCTTCAGAAGGGAAGACACTGCAATGATTACAGGACTTCTGAGAAGTGTTAAGGAGTTAGTCTCTTCAAATACTAAAGGCTGGAGAGGATATAGAAAAAAGGGAACCCTCCTCCACTGTTGGTGGGAATATAAATTGGTGCAGCCACTATGGAGAATGCATGGAAGCTCCTTTGAAAACTACAGTAAAGCTACCATATGATACAGCAATTCCATTCCTGGGCATGTATCTGGAGAAAACTCTCATTCAAAAAGATGCATAAACCCCAGTGTTCATAATGGCACTATTTACAATAGCCAAGACATGGAAGTAACCTAAATGTCCATCAATAGATGAATGGATAAAGAATATGTGGTCGGTGTGTGTGTATGTATGTGTGTGTGTGTGTATATGTGTATTTACACATATGTGTGTACGTATGTGTATTATATATTGCCACTGCTGCTACTGCTAAGTCACTTCAGTCGTGTCCGACTCTGTGCGACCCCATCCCTGGGATTCTCCAGGCAAGAACACTGGAGTGGGTTGCCATTTCCTTCTCCAATGCATAAAAGTGAAAAGTGAAAGTGAAGTAACTCAGTCATGTCTGACTGTTCGTGACCCCATGGACTGCAACCTACCAGGCTCCTCCGTCCATGGGATTTTCCAGGCAAGAGTACTGGAGTGGGGTACCATTGCTTCTCCATATTATATGTTACTCAGCCATAAAAAAGAGTGAAATAGGTCATTTGTAGCAATATGGTGGACCTACAGATTATCAATTGAGAGAAGTAAGTCAAACAGAAAAACAAAAATCATATATCACTTGTATGTGGAATCTAAAAAAAAATGATACAAATGAACTTATTTACAAAGCAGAAATAGACATAGAAAACAAACTTATGGTTAACAAACGGGGGAAGCGATAAATCAGGAGTTAGATATTAGCAGATACAAACTACTATATATAAAATAGATAAACAGAAAGATCCTGCTGTATAACCCAGGGAACTATACTCAACATCACACAATAAACTTTAATGGAAAAGAATCTGAAAAGAAGATATATATGTGTGTGTGTATATGTGTGTGTGTGTGTGTGTGTGTGCATGTGTGTGCTTGCTAAGTCACTTCAGTTGTGTCCAACTCTCTGCAACCCCATGGACGGTAGCCTGCCAGACTCCTGTGTCCGTGGAATTTTCCAGGCAAGCATATTGAAGTGGATTTTGCCATGCTTTCCTCCAGGGGATCTTCCTGACCCAAGGGTTGAACCCGTGTCTCCTATGTCTCCTGCATTGCAGGCAGATTCTTTTCCACTAAGCCACCAGAGAAGCTGATGCTTCTCTGTTCTATATCACTGTGCTTCACACCTGAAACTAACACAACACTGTAAATCAACTACACTTTGATCTTTTTTCAAGTCAATCTCTTTCAGACAAGTTAAATCTAAATGATAAACACCCAATCGTCCTCTCCCTGGAAAGGCATATCCCAGGTTCACAAGGCTTAGGATGAGCTGCTTAGAAATCATGCAGATCATGCAGGGGCACCGGATGCTAATGCAAGACACCAGTCATTTTGTCTCCTTCCATAGCAGCTTCTCTCCAGGAAGCTCTGAGACGGTCACGGCCACCAGATATTGCTGAGGGTGAGAAAGCTGGTGCCTGAGTTTTGCCAGAAGTCTACCCTGGACACTGCTGCACCCACAGGGCTCTCTGACGATCCCTGTGGTACTCACATCAAGGGCAGCTTCTCCTGTGCTTCAGATTAGATCGCCCATCTGCCTGGGCACCAGGGCTCAGAGCGGGTGTGACGTGGAGACACAGATTGTCTGGAGCTAAGTGTCTGCTAAGACTAAGTTCAGTCTGGTGGGCTGCTTTGAGGGCTGCTGTCTGAAACATCAAAGCAATGAACAAATTAAACAAATAAGCCATTTTAAGATGTTCTCCAAGGTGGGCGTGCTCTCATAAGCAAATGCTGGTAGAATTCCATCATCACATCCACCTCCCTTTCACCCCACCCTCCCCACACTTTGCTGAATTCTCTGCCATTAGCCAAATCCTCTTTCAGCCTAAATTAAACCTTCTACAGATGAAGCTTCAAAGTACTCCATCTCTCGGCCTCCCCCACCTTCCTGAATTTCTTGTAAAAGGCCATAAAACACCACCCCTACCCCCACAAAGACAAAAGGCCACATGACTCCATTCTTCAGTCTTCCTGCATTTTCTCAAACCATCCCACATAGTGAACTAGCTCTCCAACTTCGTACAACCTAAGATGCTCAAATCACAGAGAATTCTCGACACTGGGGAACCTTCTCAGATACCTCCTCTAGTCCCCCACACCCACCCCAAATGCCATCATCAGCATGCACTCAAGATCACGTTCCAGGACAGGCACCAACCATAAGTGCCCCCAAGCCACATCTGCTAATCTGCAGATTCACACGACACATTGAAAGAATTCAGTTACTCTGTGACTAAAATCAAGCTCAGAAATCTGGGCTTCTCCATAATCGGTAGATTCTCTCTTTTTTCTTTTTTTAAAAATGTATATATTATGGCTGTGCAGGATCTTCCTTGCTGCTCACAGGCTTTCTCGAGTTGCAGTGAATGGGGGCTACTCTTCCTTGTGTTTGCTTCTCTTGCGGCAGATCAAAAGACCTAGGCACATAGGCTTCAGTAGCTGTGGCACGTGGGCTCGGTAGTCATGGCACACAGGCTTAGTTGTTGGATCTTAGATGTGGGATCTTCCCAGACCAGGAATCGAACACGTGTCCCCTGCATTCGCAGGTAGATTCTTTACCACTGAGCAACTAGAGAAGCCCCGTAGATTCCCTCTTCCCCACTCACCAGACTGCCTCACTCCAGCAGATTCATAGACTCTCTATGTTCTAAGAAAATACAGATCCTCCTGAGATCTTCACAACAGGTAGGTGAGTTAGATATCATCAACCCCATCTTATAGGGGAATAAATCAAGATTCGGAAAAACTGAGTGATTTGCCCAGGTTCACACAGCTGACGGAAGCGTACCTGCAGAGATTGGACCTCAGTTCTAGCCATTATGACCTGTACCAAGATCACACATGTGTTCAAAGGCTTTAGAAAAATAGAAACAAGAGGAAGCTCGACCCCGAGGAAGGGAGTAGCAGGGACAAAGATGTAGCTTTATTGGCAAGGTAAATAGTTGACAGTTTACATTATAGGCATTTTGCCATGGCAGTTTTTAAGCAAAAGAAAAAAAAAACTAGTCAGAAGAAGGAAAAAAATATAAGTAGAAAATGATCTCTAAAAACAATTATGTCTAAGCCCCTCCTTCCAGAAAAGACTTTCCTTAAGTCACCCAGGCCAAGTTGAACCATTTCTCGGAAATCTAAGCCACATCGTGCATCTGTGGCATGAAATCCCGTGCAAATGCCATTCAGCCCTCACCTGAGTTTCCCTCCCCTGGGCTCTTATTGCATCCAGCTGCCCCAGGACAGCCTGGCTTCAGTGGTGGCTTGGTGGGTGGTTCTGGTTGGAAGCACAAACCTCGGCACTCTCACCTGACTCTCAGCCCTGACACAGCTCACAGAAAAGCCCAGGCCTCTCTACTGCAGATTTTAAATGCAGAACACCACAAAATCTCCCACCCAAACCTGCATTTGGACCAAAATCCTGCACTGTTCCTGGCAGAGGACAGAGCTGAACCTCTGGGTACAGATTTGCACAGAACTCTCAGGAGCTCAAAGTACACAGATGCTGAGCCCCCTGTAACTGGGAAACCCCAGTCTCACTGGCCAAGCCAGCACTGTCTCCACAGGGGGCTAGTTGGGGTCAGTAGGACACTATGACCTTGAATCAGGAGATCTTGGTTTTTAATCCAGGCAAGTCACCAACCAGTTGTGGGGCTTTGAACAAGTCACTGATCATCACCAGGTCTCAGCTCCCACATCTCAGGGGTACCAACCCTCCCCAGGCTGCAGAGCTATCCAAAGAACAGTGATGTAGAAATCACAACCAACTGCAGGTCTTTTTATACTTCCCGCTTAGTAGGCTACTGGGAAGGGAGTAGAGAGAGAGAGAGATGGATAGATAGATAGATAGATAGATAGATAGATAGATAGATAGATAGATAGATAGATAGATAGATAGGTAGGTAGGTAGATATGATACACAGAAAAATAATAATCCAGATTTCTGCACACAGTATGGATAACAGATGTTCTTCCTCGGATGCCTCATTAGCAAATTCATCCTTTTAAGATGGTATCTACTAATTTCTGGTCCAGAGATTAGGGTAGATAACCCAATCCCAGAGAGACAGACACAGCCCAGAGTGAAGATTAAGGATGTGCGCTTTGCAGTCCTAAGGCTAATTGTAGTGAACTGTATAACCCTGGACTAGTTATTCAATTTCTCTGGGCCTCAGTTTCTTCATCTGTAAAATGGGAATGTTAACAGTATCATCTGGTTGACTTCAGTTCAGTTCAGTCACTCAGTCATGTCCGACTCTTTGCGACTCCATGGACGGCAGCATGCCTGGCTTCCCTGTCTATCACCAGCTCCCAGAGCTTGCTCAAACCCATGTCCATTGAGTCAATGATGCCATCCAACCATCTCATCCTCTGTCATCCCCTTCTCCTCCTGCCTTCAATTTTTCCCAGCATCAAGGTCTTTTCCATTGAGTCAGTTCTTCACATCAGGTGGCCAAAGTATCGGAATTTCAGTTTCAGCATCAGTCCTTCCAATGATCACCCAGGCCTGATCTCCTTTAGGATGGACTGGTTGGATCTCCTTGCAGTCCAAGGGACTCTCAAGAGTCTTCTCCAACACCACAGTTGGTGCTCAGCTTTCTTTACAGTCCAACTCTCACATCCATACATGACGATTGGAAAAACCATAGCTTTGACTAGATGGATAACTTTGACTAGATGGACCTTTGTTGGCAAAGTACGTTTCTGCTTTTTAATACGCTGTCTAGGTTGGTCATAACTTTCCTTCCAAGGAGTAAGTGTCTTTTAATTTCATGGCTGCAGTCACCATCAGCAGTGATTTTGGAGCCCCCCAAAATAAGTCTGTCACTGTTTCCATTGTTTCCCCATCTATTTGCCATGAAGTGATGGGACCAGATGCCATGATCTTAGTGTTCTGAATGTTGAGTTTCAAGCCAACTTTTTCACTCTCCTCTTTCACTTTCATCAAGAGGCTCTTTAGTTCTTCTTCACTTTCTGCCATAAGGTTGGTGTCATCTGCATATCTAAGGTTAGTGATATTTCTCCCGGCAATCTTGATTCCAGCTTGTGCTTTATCCAGCCCAGAGTTTCTCATGATGTACTCTGCATATAAGTTAAATAAGCAGGGTGACAATATACAGCCTTGACGTACTCCTTTTCCTATTTGGAACCAGTCTGTTGTTCCATGTCTGGTTGACTTGGTCAAGTAATAGCAGCTGGTGACGTTATAAAGGAATTCTGACCTGAAGGCTCTGTCCTTCCACTCTCCCTCATATCACACACCCCAGGTTTGACCCTGGGTGTACCTTGAAGAGTCTGCCTCTTTTTCTGAGGTCCACCTCTTGGAAAAGAGCAGATCTCCTAGGGCAGCCACAGAAGTAGCTCGCACTGCCTCCAAACTGCTGGGACTGCAAATGGCTGCCAGAGAGACTGCCCAGGAAAAACAAGACTCCCGGGGGGACAGGCTGCTCCCACCAGCATCTCCCAGCGAGTTTCTGAGTGTGGGGTTCCCCTGGGCTCACTCTCTGACCCATGTTCATGTTCACTGACACCATTGTCTGTGTCACTTGTCAGCGTGAGGGTCTGACTCTCCTAAGCCCTAAGAGGCAAAGCTTGCACCCACCAAATGGAAACAAGCAGTGGTTCTCAAGAGTTTGGTTAAGCTCACAATTTGAATTGACAGAGTGACTCCTCCCACCGCAACCTTCAAAGTTCTATTCCTCCTTTCACTTAGCTAACTTGTAATCGGCAACATAGCCCAAACATGGAACCACCAAGAGTCAAAATTCCAAGCCACCTTAAAGACAGACCATCTGATGCAAAAGCTTCCTTTTCCTGTTGGAAAAAGCAAGTCCCAGGAAAGTAAAGTGACTTCTCCAAGATGATATATTTGACTCGAGAGTAGCGTGGGAATCTAGAAAAGTGGAGGTAACTTCATGACTCTTTCTCTGGAGAAAATACAACCGCAAACAGGGAGGAGGTCCTTGGGGTGTAGAGGTGGTTCTGGTTGAATTTCAGGGGCACCAGGGAAGGGTGTGGTGGGCAGTGGACCAAGCATTAGGAGACAGTATTGCTACTTGACTCGGCCTCTTTCCAGTTGAACCACTCAGGGCTGTCACCTCACCTCTCTTTGGGGCTCAGTTCTCTTGTATTAAATGGGCAACATCTCCCCCCACCCCCCCCCCCCCCGCCCACCAAACACCTCTCAGGGCTTCCTGGTAGCTCAGTGGGTAAAGAATCTGCCTGCAGTGCAGGAGACCCAGGTTTGATCCCTGGGTCGGGAAGATCCCCTAGAGAAGGAAATGGCAAACCACTCCAGTATCCTTGCCTGGAAAATTCCAAGGACAGAGGAACGTGGTAGGGTACAGTCCATGAGGTTGCAAAGAGTCGGGCACGACTGAGTGGCTAACCCACAACACGCCTCTCAGAACTACTATGAGGAACCAATGAGAATATGTCTCAAAAAACCATGAAGTTCTTCGTATGTACAAACTCTGCCCATCTGCACAGCCACCTTTAGGATTGGGGAAGAGTTAGGTATCCTCTCTGAGCTAAGCCAAGGCCTGGGGCAGGGTCGAGGTTAGGGGAGCGGGGCTTCTCTCAGTCAAGGGAGCCCAGAACTCCAGGCTAAGTCATGTCATTCAAGCAGGGCTCCGGTTGTGTGTGTCCAAGCAGCTTTGATATGAAAAGATTAGGAGGGCAGTGGAGTGGAAAGAAAAGTTGATGAGGCAGCAGAGTCCTGCCTGCGGTACCACACTGCCCTCTGCAGGACACCAGGGAGAGGTACCCGGGCTGGGCTGGGGCAGGAGAAATTAATTCATACCGTGCAGGGTCATGGAATCCATTCCCCTGCCTCCACGCAGTGCAAATAAGCCCCCTCCAAGTTGCAGCAGGGACAGAGACCTGCCCTACCCAACCCTCAGCAATCTGTTCGGCTGGCCTGAGTCTTCCTCCCATCCTGATGCTCAGCATTCTCCCATCAGCACTCTGAGGAGCCGGCAGGCAGGAGGCCTGGGCGTTTCTCATTTTGAAGCCAGAATCCAGACAGTTCTGGGAAACAGCGCAGCCCCTGACTCACGGTGTCCTCTCTGCTGCAGAGTGCGGTAGTTTCTCCATACTCCGGACCTACTCCAGTCCATGGAGAAAGTCCCCCTGTGGAGGGAGTCCTGACCTGCCTGAATCAAGGAACCAGCCCTGCAGGCTGCAGGGATGAACCAGACCTTCAGTGACTCAAAAGCATCAGACACAGACCTGAAACTGACCTGGGAATTGGAGGGAGAGGTCCGGGGGCCCAGAGCCCGCACGGTGGCTCCAGTGTCATCAATGGCCTTGCTGAACCAGACCTGCTCCACCCCCAGCCCGCTGGCCGTCCTTGCCCTGGTTATTCGGTTCAGAGCAGGCACCCTGCAGCTGGCTCGGCAGCCTCCAGGCGTGGGCTCAGGCCACGCTCCCCGTGCGCCCTGGGGCGGCCCCGGGGAGTTGCTGCAGCCGGCCCGGCCACGTGATGTGAGTGATTCACACGCGCGGACGTCCAAACCAGCTTCTCCATTCTTCCTCTCCCAGGCCATCACAAAAGGCACAGTCTCGGCTGCTGGGGCTGGAAAGCCTTCAGCACAGAGCCGCATTGTTCCCAGGGTCAGGAGGGGCTGCAGGCTGAAGGGAATTAGGAAGACGGGGAGCCTGGGCCAGGGTGGTTTTCCATGTGGCATATGCCCCTCATGTAGGCCAAGCCCACTTCCTGTCCTGGCTCCAGTTCCAGAGCTCAAGTTCACATCACCCTCCTTTAGAACTGACTTCGAGTTGGGTTGCTGGTTTCTTTTATTTTCCACTCTCTGCACGTGTGATTTAAAAAAAAAAAAAAAGTACATGCTGTTTCCTTTCTTCTCTCCAATACACATCATTCTTTAGACCACAGAGTAAATATGGAGTCCAGCAACCTTGGTCTTTGGGAGCATGCCTTATCTGCCTTCTTCTGCACCCTAACCCCTGATCAAACAGAACCCAGGTAGATGGATGGGACTGGAGGGTATAAGTATGAGTGAAAGGGAAAGAGAAAATCTGATCAGCCTTAATAGGAGGGAAGAGATGGAGATGGGGGGATGAGGTCAAGATTGGGGTTATCAGGGATTTGGGAAATCATTCTAGTTCTCCTGATTCTCAGGTTATGAAAATATTCTATTCTGGTTGTTGAAGATAAGTCCCTAGTAAATAAACACTTGGAATTTCAGGGCTTTTAGAGGCTACCTGGTCCCATTCTGTTCACCTGAGAGGTAGTCCGTCCTCTAGAACAGGCCCACCACAGAACAGCTCCAACTCCTTTAGAAAGTGAATGTCAAGTCAGAATCTGTACCCTCTGTGGTAGACTGTAAAAATAGCTATCATCCTAGACTCCTGTATCTGTGCCCTTCATATGTTACTTTGCAGGATTTTCTTATGACTTACTTTGACCAACAGAACGCAGCGAAAGTGATGCCATACCTAGACTGCAGCCTAGACTTCAGGGGGTCTTGCCTATGTCTACTCTCTTTCTCTCAGAACCCTGTCAACACCATGAGGATGAGATCAGGGTAGCATGCTGCAAGATGAGCTAACTCAAGGAGGAGAACTGAGTCATCGCAGCTTGGACCTTCCTAGACCAGCCAGGCCACAGCCAACCTGCTGGCTGACCACAGACAAACCAATGAGATTAGCGCAGCTGTTCTGGATCAGTAGAACTGCCCTGCTGAGCCCAATCCAAATTTCATATCCTTAGAATCATGAGCTAAATAAATGGTTAAGTCACTAAGTTTTGGGATGTCTTCCTATGCTGAAAATATAAACTGATGGACCCCATAATAACCCTCTAGAACTGTACAACCTTCAGTACATAATAATGGGCATCCTTCATTAGCATAATATCCACTCACCAGGGACTCTAAGCACCCAGCGCTCAAATATTCTGGTCTTTCTAGCCCATTTTATTGTCAGTTAAGAGAAACCAAAAGATCAAAGTGAGGAGGGTACTCAAAATACAATGAAAATACTTAAGTCAATTAGGCTTCTTGAAGTCTCTTCTGACCCAAATCTAAACTGTCAAAAAGCCTCCAAAACAAACGTCCCTGACAGGTTTCCAACAGAGCCCTGGATCCGTGGCCCACAGCAATGGGAGGGTGGTCAGAGGCTGCTGGCTTCCAGAACGTGCCACGTGGAGCGAACACAAATGCACTGAACTTGTTCTCGGGGTCTGATGGGGAAGGTCACCATTACCACCACGGGAGTTGAACCAGGCCAATGGCAGGCCCCATTCTCAACCAGACACGGAGGGAAGTGGTGTTGTGGGCAACGGCTGCCATCTGTGAATTTTCTGGCTGAAATTTTGCTACAAACTTTGCCAGTTTCAAACAAGCCCTTGCAGCTGGGTTTCCTGTTTTCTTTTTGCGCTCCCCGTGTGTCACGGCACAATTATTCTGGGAGATGTTCTCCAAATGGACACGGTCTCCAATTTTCTTTCCCTAATAACAGTGCGGGAAATAGGGGTGAGGGAGGCAGAGAGAGGGAGAAACCCCAAACCTCAGAAAAGGATGAAAACATTTCTACACTCTATTTCAACAATGAGAAAATCAAATTCGCCAAGTCACAGTACACGGCCCTCTGCTCATCCAATCTGGTCCCCTACTCTGGGCGGGCGATGGAAAAAGAGACACTTTAGGGAAGTCACGGGTGTCCGCTCTGTTTTCATGACATCAAGGATATTTGGAAATTTGCTTCCCAGAGAGTCTAAAATTCATCAACATGGCTTCTTCAGTGACAACAGGGTCAAGTGGCTGGTGGTGGGCTCCTGGAAAGCTGTCCACCAACAATTATTTTTCAGCTTCTAAAGGACACTGGCCATGGCTCAAAACAGAAGAAAAGAATTCCCTTTCCCAACTCTTTTCTCTCCTCCACCTGACAGATGCATCAGGCCCAGTCCCCAAGTCCATTCTTTTTCGTGGCCATGAAAGAAGCATAGAGATTGAGTGTGCATATTTTAAAGGTTTTCAGAGCTGCCTTGCTTTAGGATTTGGGATGAAAAGATGAGCACATGTCCATGTGGACATGAGGATATGAGCCTTGTATCCATACTTTTGTACATGTGCATAGGAACATACATTTGTGTCTACAAGAGTGCCTGTCATGTGTAAGTGTGGATTTAGGTCAATAAATGTATCCAGAACATGCAAACTTGGTACAAATGCCCATGTGAGTCCATGAGTGTATGCATTTGCTGGTGGCATGTGAGTGAAGGTATTGTGCATGTGTGTGCATGTGAGTACATGCAAGTATGTGCACACCCCATACATATTTCCCCTGACATGCCTGTAGGTCTGTGTTCCAGGCGGGAGTGCCTGTGGGTATGTGATAGTGCACGCCAGCCTGTGAAAAAGTGTGCCTGTGTGTGTGCACGTGTCCTTCACACAAGCAGGGCCCCTTGTCCCCCCGTCTCCTCTTCCCTTCCCGCAAACCCACAGCAAACTTTGCCTGCCCTCTTGGGGATCTGCCAGCTGATGGCAGGGGTCCCTCTCCTGGGAAACAACACTCCTCCCCCGTTTATCTGTGTCCCATAAGGGCTCCAGGCTCCAGGCTCCCGCCCTTAAATGGCAGCCCAGGCTCACAACGGACGACTTTCTTAATTGCCCGTGATGCTTGCGGGTACAGCACAAACACAACAGTAGCTATTAGGCTGGGCGCACTGGAGCAGGGCTGCGTTCTGCGCCTGTGTGAATTTAGTGTTCCTGGGAGTTGAGAGGCCAGAGCGGGTTAGAGCCACCGAGAGGCTATTATTATGGCCTGGCACAAGCCTACCGTCAACTTCTTGAGACCCTGAGGCACTTTCACCACACTCCAGTATTGCAACACCCCTAGAATTTCCAAACCAGGGCACCCCCTCGGCAGCATCTTCCCTGCCCCACGCACGCGCTTTCTGTTTCTCTTTCTCTCAGTCTCTTTCTCCCCCACCACTGCCTTTCTCTCTCTCTTTGCCTCCATTCTCTCTCCTCCCTTCCTCTCCCCTCCCTCTGCCTCTCCTCCAGTTCTCAGCTCACAGCAGCAGTCTCAAAGCTGGACAAGGACCAGAGCATCAGCCCGCTCCCCACCATCAGCTGCATCTTCTCTCTCCTGCCTGTCCCACCCCATCCTCAGTCTCTCCCTGTGGTCCCCATCCAGCCCAATCCTTCAGAGTTCTGGGTCCCAAAGGGGAGATTTGCTATCTACACTAATCTCCAAGGCTGTGGGAAGGCTGGGGTGGCCTGGCAAAGGTCTTTCTTGTTCCTGTATTTCCCTCTGCTCACTCTATCCTAGGCACACGTGAAAGGCAGTGTTCAGACCCCAGTCTCCTGCCTTTGTGGCTTTAGCTCACACAGGGGAAAGTGAGAATCCAGAGACAGAGAAGAAATGCAGAGAGATCCAGAGGGCAGGCTGTGTGGCCTGAACATGGGGCTTCCAGGCCCATCACTTAAGGCTCAGAACTTTCTCCCTAGGCACAGATGGAAGGACAATAGGTTCGAATACGCCAGCTGTGGCATTTGAAAGAATTTAGAGCAACAATAGCAGACTGCCTGATTTCCTCCTGAGAAGTGGGAGAAGTGAGTCAGGGAGAGCAGAGGAGCAATGTTTTATTAATATAAATGGCTCAAACTACACTCTTTCACACTGCTCATCAGAACTGTTACTGTCCAGTCACTAAGTCATGTCCAGCTCTTTGCAGACCCATGGAGTGCAGCATGCCAGGCATTCCTGTCCTTCACCATCTACTGGAGTTTGCTCAGATTCATGCCCATTGAGTCAGTGATGCCATCCAACCATCTCATCCTCTGTCACCCCCATCTCTTCCTGCCTTCAATCTTTCCCAGCATCAGGGTCTTTTCCAGTGAGTCAGTTCTTCACATTAGGTGGCCAAAGTATTGGAGTTTAAGCTTCAGCAACAGTCCTTCCAATGAATATTCAGGACTGATTTCCTTTAGGATTGACTGGTTTGATCTCCTTGCAGTCCAAGGTACTCTCAAGAGTCTTCTCCAACTCCACAGTTCCAAAGCATCAATTCTTCAGTGCTTAGCTTCCTTTATGGTCCAACTCTCACATCCACACATGACTACTAGAAAGCCATAGCTTTGACTATATGGACCTTTGTTGGCAAAATTATGTCTCTGCTCTTTAATGCGCTGTCTGGGTTTGTCATAGCTTTTCTTCCAAGGAGTAAGAGTCTAAATTTTGTGGTTTCAGTCACAACCCACAGAGATTTTGAAGCCCAAGAAAATAAAATCTGCCACTGTTTCCACTTTTTCCCCATCTATTTGCCATGAAGTGAAAGGACTGGATTAATGTTTATGAATGAATGATGAGTAAGTGAGTGAATGAATGAAAGAGAGACTACTAGGTTCCCTTCCCTAGAGACTCCTGAAACCACAGTGTTACTAAATCTGGGTGATGTCTCCTCAAAGTAAGGAAACGTGTGAAGTTATATCAGCTAGGATTTCCAACAAGAGGAAACGGCCGTCCTTAGGTAAATCCCCACCCATCATTGTACCCAAGTTTCTTCATCTATATAATGAGTCTCCACAAGTAATCTTAATTCATCTTCCCAACTTGGAGATGAGGAAGCTGTTGCATCATCAAGATGAAGGAGTTTCAGGCTCTTTCATGGTTTTGATCCCATGAGCACAACACCCTCTCTGGTCCTCATCATAGCGAGGACCACTGGAGGCTCCCAGGTGCCTGCACAGTCTCCTTGGCACAGCTGGAAGAGCATGGGACTGGCGATGCAGAGGTCCAACCCTACCGCCCTTCCCGTTTTTCCCACCTTGCCAGGTGTGAGGGGCACTATTTGGCTAGTTTGGAGGCCCTCTGAAAGTTTGGGTCCCTTACGGCTAGTCGGGACAAACTCTGAGGCCTATATCTCACTCCCTCATTCCTCAGAGGGATCAAGCTAAATTCTCTCCCACGTATCTTTGCCTGAAATTTTATCTTTGCTTGACTCCTTCCTCTCCTCTGTTCTGCATGCACCACTCCCTCTCTTTTTCCAGGAACCCTTTGTTAATAAATCACTTGTGAACTAATACTCATCTCAGGAACTGCTTCTGAAAAACTGATGTGAGACAACTACTACCCAAATGATAATGCCTACAGTTAGGAGCGATAAATAGGAGGGGTTATCGAAACTTCCCCTCCATCTAAAGAGGGTAGCCACTCTCCATCTGTTTGTTCCCAGCAGGAATGGCAATCATCCTGCAAGATACCCTGATTATTTTAAAGGAATCCATAGTTTTGCAGAAGGTCTCATGGTTTTTAAGTGTAAGAAACGTGTGAGATCAGTTTTTAAACACTGTGCACAAACAAAATATATCCACAGACTGAATTCAACGCTCTGACTACTAGAATCCAACATCTAATCCATTGGTTCAAAGACTCCAATGAAGAAATTATTGAGGTGACGACTACACCCCCTTTCAAAAGAGCAGAAAAATATTTCCCATAATGTGATCAATTTACCAAAACCAATCTGGAACTGACACAGATGCTAGAATTGAAGCAGTTATTAGAGCTGTATTCCGTATATTTAAAAAGTTCAGTGGAGACATGCAAGGTATTTTAAAAGACTCAACTCAAACTTCTAAAGGTGAAAACTAAAATGTCTGAGATGAAAAATATACTAGTGAGTATATTTGGGAAGTCAACTAGTAAACTTAGTAAACCTAGCTGTAAGAACTATCCAAAAGGACATACAGAGAGAAAAGAGAGTTTTAGAAAAATGGCCAGAGCACTGGTGAGTTACAGGGCACATTCCAGCAGCCTGATACATGTACAGCTGCAGTCACAGAATTTGGGGGTGGGGGGAGAGGACAGAAAAAAATTTGAAAAAATACTGGCTAAAGTTTTTCCAAATTTAGTGAAAACTACAAAACCAGGAAACCCCAAAAAATGTAAAGCAAAAGAAAGATGAAGAGAATCACACCACAGAATTAAATTGCTCAAAACCAGTGATAACGAGATAATCTTAAAAGCAGTAAGAGGAAAAAAATGACATATTATAAACAAAGGAAAAAAGGTCAAGATGTGAACAGATATCTCATCCAAAATAAGTCACATGAGATAGGGAGGTGGGAGGGAGGATAGGGATGGGGAATACATGTAAATCCATGGCTGATTCATGTCAATGTATGACAAAACCCACTACAATATTGTAAAGTAATTAGCCTCCAACTAATAAAAATAAATGAAAAAAATAAAAAAAATGAAAAACAAAGGTTAATGCAAGTTAAAAAAAAATAGGTCGCATGAGAAGACAGTAGAACAATATCTTCAAAGTATTGAAAGGGAAAACTAGAATTCTATACTTAGTGAAAATCTTTCTTCAAAATATGGATGAAATAAAGATGGAAGAATCCAGTAGTATCAGACTTATACAGGAAGAAATGTTAAAGAAAATCCATCAGGCAGAAGGTAAATAAAACCAGATTGTAAATGAATCTCCCGAAGGCATGGGAGCATCAGGAACAGTACATCATGTCAGATAAAGAAGATTAACTCAAAATGAATTACAGACCTACAGGTAGAAAACAAATCTGTAGAACCATAGATAGAGAAAATATAGAAGAAAATTTTATGATTTCTTAAACACAATACCAAAAGTGCAAGCAATAAAAGTACAAATTGATAAACTGGGCTGCATCAAAATTAATAACATCCTTCAAAGTCAGGATAAAAAGCCACACAGTGAGAGAAAACATTTGTGATCATTTACTGTCTAACAATTTTAATACAGATTTATATCGAGATCACTCAAGACTAAATAATAAGAAAATTAACAGCCCAACAAAATGGACCAAAGGTTTGAACAGACACCTCCCCCCGGAGAAGATACATGGATGACTAACAAGCAAACAAAGACAAGAAGAGAAGTTCAGTATCATTAGTCACTAGGGAAGTGCAAATTAAAACCACAGTGACATACCATCTGTTATTAATATACGGGAAGTATGGTCTGGTATTGACGGGAAGGAGTCCATTAGATTCAGGAGCTCTAATGTCCTACCAGCCTATGTAAGCAAATCAAAATCTAAGCCTGTAAATGCCTCAAGCTTACAAAATCCAAACACTAAAGAACAAGCAATCAAAAACAGCCAAATAGCCTTTAAACAATAGCCAATCAATAGTTTCTTGCTTTGGCTTCTGTGAAAATCTCTCTTGAACTTCTGTTGTTGGAGCACCTTTAAGCACTTCCCATTTGATGCTGCCCAAATTTATTTTTGCTCAGATGGACTGTTAAAATTTTAATATGTCTCAGTATACATTTCAACACAATGAAGAGCTATTCAATGGCTAAAATTAAAAAGATTGACCATATCAAGTGTTGATGAGGATGTGGAGAAACTAAAATTCCCCTAAACTGCTAGTGGGATTGTAAAATACGACAAGCACTTTGGAAAGCAGTTAGGCAGTTTCTTTAAAAATTCAATATCATCTACCCAATGATCCAGCCATTTCACTCTTGGGTATTTATCCAAGAGAAATAAAAGCACATGTCCATGCATAGATTTGTACATGGATTTTAATATCAGCTTTATTTGTAATAGCCAAAAACTTGAAACAACCCTTCAACAGGTGAATGGATAAGCAAACTATGGTATATCCATATGATGCCATACTATTAGAAAATACCATTAATGAATTCTTGCTATGCACTATACCATGGATGAATCCCAAGATAAGTATACAGAATGAAAGAAGCCAGACAAGAGTATATAAAATGGATTATTCCATTTATATAAAGTTCTAGGAAATTCAAACTAACCCGTGGAGATATAAAGTGGATCAGTGACTGCAGGGGAAGAGGAACAACAGAGAAGAATAGCAAAGGGCCACAGAGAAACTTTGAGGAATTATGGACATGTTTGTAACTTGATTATGGTAGTAGTTTCACAAGTATATGCATGTGTCAAAAGTTGCCAAATTGTACACCTTAAATACAGGCAGTTTATTGTATGCAATTATACATCAATAAAGCTATTTTTAAAAACAAGTGTCTGAAAATAAAAAACAATGTCTGGCAGATGGTGGGCACTCAGTAAATATTTGTTAAATTAAAAACAAAAAGAAAAGCATGGTTACAAAGAGTGAACGGTTCCTCACCTGGACATCCTTGTAGGAAAGAGGTGGGGGGGTAGGATACCACTGCCCATAACCCAGCCCCACGATGGTACCAGGGTTCATTCATCCCTCTGCACAGGTCTTCACAACAAACCAGCTGACAGTAATTTACTCCAAGTGTATTTAATTAATATTCATGAAGAAATGAGAATGTACCTGAATTTCCACCAAGTACAAGAGCTATGTCAACTCTTTATTGTGTATGGTCCACATAAAAATCTGCCTTCTATCCAGGCATAATACCTTACATAGGCTAAAGAAACATAAGTACTTATCCTTTACAACAGAAGCATAAATATAGTATAGGCCAAATATGATACACAAGTGGGCCATTTGTTCGTAATGGTTCTGCACCAAGATCTCACTGGTGTTTACCAATAACCTGATAGTGAGTGTTCAATACATTTCTGTGAAGCCCTCTCCTCCAGGGAGAAACCCTCAGAGGACCACTTTGGGGTCTCATTCACAACCCTGTAGCCAATGGCAACTTCATTTATGTTTACTTATATTAAAAGCATTTCCCTCTTCCAACTTCACTATGCTGCCCAAGGATGACAAGAAGAAAGATGCCAGAATGTCAGCCAAGAAAGGCAAGGATCCAGTGAACAAATCTGGGGGTGAGGCCAAAAAGAAGAAATGGTCCAAAGGTAGAGTTCAGGACAAGCTTAATAACCTAGTCTAGTTTGACAAAGCAACATACGACAAACTCTGTAAAGAAGCTGTAACTCCAGCTGTCGTCTCTGAGAGACAAGATTCATGGCTCCCTGGCCAGGGCAGCCCTTCAGAAACCCCTTAGTAAAGGGCTTATTAAACTGGCTTCAAAGCACAGAGCTCAAGTGATTTACACCAGAAACACCGAGGGGGGAAATGCCTCAGCTCCTGGTGAAGACACATAAACAGGTCCCACCAACCATACATTTTGAAAATTAAAAATTTTATTAAATAATAATAAAAAAACTAAAGCATTTCCACTCGCCAACACATGCTTATCTCACGCAGATTTTCCCAGCGCCCCTGCAGGAGTAAGTAGGATACACACATCATCGCCTCCTCACAGATGAGAAAATGCAGACAAACAGGTGAAGCGATGTGCCCGCTAGGACACAGCCAGGTCCCAGTCGGAGCTGCAGGCTGACAGGTCACACGGCTGCCCACGTGGCTTGCCAGCAAAGTGAGGGAAGGAAGCACCATCTCCAGCATGGACCTCACAGAAGCCGTGACCCTCATCGGCTGTCAGGTTAGAGGGACTGTCCTGTGAGATCATCACCAACGTCCCAAGGCCTACGAGCCACAGAGATTAAACCCCTGCCTTTGCTCGCTCATCAGCTAATAAAGATGAATCTGATTACTGATGGGGCCTGAAGATCCCGTGGGTCTGGAAGCCAAAGTGGATGCCTTTTGTCCAACTCAGCTCTTGTCTGAAGAGCCAACAGGCAGTTTAAATAGATCTCAGCTGACAACTGTGTTGGGAGCCCAAGGTCAGGGAAAAACATAGCCACAAGACCTGCCGCTTGGGACTGGGGTCTCAGAGATGGGAAGCTTCTCCAAAGAGAAAAGACGGAGGAGGAGGGCTGATCTCACAGCCCAAGCCCTTGACACCTCGTTCCAGCCTGGCGTTTCAGCAACACAGGCTCTCTCTCCTACAATAAGGCCACAAACCCTGGAGGTCGGTTAAAACACCAGAGGCCAGCACATTAAGTGCCACACCCCTTATCTCCAAACAACTTTAAAATCAACCACCCAGATACCAACAGGGATATGCAGCTCCAGAATTCAAGAGGTAACTCAGGAAGCTGGTGAAGGGTGGTGACCAAGATTACCAGCCAGGATGTCAGACAAACCTGCTTTAAGACCCAACTCTTCATCTTCTTAGCTGTGCAACCTCAGGCAAGTCACTTTACCTCTCTGAGCTTCCATTCCTCATTTAGAGAATGGGGAGGGTGGAAATGCCTACCTCACTGTCTTACTATGAGGATTCAATGGGTTAATGCATGAGAGAGCTTAGTAAACTGCAGGGTCTGTAGTAACAGCCCCCTAAATATTACTCGTAATTATTGTGCTGATTGGAGACAGAAGTAAAGGAAGGGGAGAGCCTGGCCTTTTGCTGGACCACACTCCATGGAGGAGGGGTGGGTAGAATGAGGACCCAGGAGACATGAGGCAAAGGGAGCCAGAACAGAGCACGTGGATGCTAAAAGTGGACGTGGAAGGCCACCAGACCCTTCTTCTGTTGTCTAATTACTATTTTCTTTGACAGATGATGAAACTGAACTCAGCTGGTTTCATGGCAGCCCCCCCAGCAGCTCCAGTTTCACCACAGGGCCCTATAGTCTCTCCTCCACTCTTTGTCGAGACTGGATCCCTTCCCATCTGGAGAGCCACTGGGGACAGGAAGTGCCTTTCAACAAACCTCTTCCAGCCCAGCTCAGAAAACAGCTGACCTGCTTCCATGCCGTGGCACCTGCAGACTTGCACTGGTGCTGCACCGTGAGACCTGCATGAATGATCCCCTCGGGAGAGCCCCACAAACCCAGCATCCCACTGCCCTGTGCTAGAAGAACAGTGCACAGACATTCTAGCCTTGATTCCAGCCCTGTGTGTTTCAAGCCAGCCTCAGGCAGCTCAGTGCTAAATAGACACTTGGGGTGACAAGTGTAGAAAGGTGCATAGAGATAAATCACTCTGGCCCTACTCACCAGGAGAACAAATGCCACCCAAGTCACAGGGCTGGCTGCGACAAGTTTGTCTTAGAGGCAGTGGCACAGATAAAAGGCTTCAGGAGTTCCAAGAAAAGGGAGTGGAGCCTTCCAACTGGAAGGCAGGAAGCAGGCATTTGACCCAGGTGGCATTTCTGTGCCCCAGGCAGCCAAATCTATGGGGATTTATCTCCTGACTTTCCCGGAAAAGACGCAGGAACAGGTGATGCAGGCGGCTAAGAGCATTTCTCCAAAGACCTTGAAAGGGATCCAGAGCCCAAAATGTGGGCAGACTTCCTCAAACCCTGCTCTCTCCTCAGGCTCTGACACTCCCCATGCCCCCTCCCACACCCCTAAGAGCTCCCAGAGAACCTGGCTGGATTTGTACGCAGGAAGAGTCTCACTCAGGACTTGCAGTGACTATGAAGCCAGAACGACTAGGAGAGAAATCTGAGATCTTATACACTCGTGCCCTCAGCTCACTGTGAGTGTCTGGGCTCAGGGCACCCCCTCTCAATCCTCAGTCATTCCACAAGCATGAAAGACAGCCCTCTACTCCCCAGCCCTGGGAATCATTTATTAGGTGGAAAGAGATGGGGCACAGAGGACAGAATGGGAAACTCAGGCTTTGCCTCTCCCTAGAACCACTCCCAAACAAATCCAGGCTTCTCACATCCTCTAATTCATTTATGCATTCTTCAATAAACGAATATTTCTTGAGCCCTAGCTCTCCACCAGGCCGACAGTCTCCTCCTCTTTCCAAAGTTTACTATTATCGCAGCAGTGCTTCTCAAATTGAGGTGGACTGACCCTCTGCCACAGAAACATGAAATTGTTGTAAAATGAAGACTTCCCAGGAACCCTCTCGTTGCACCCCACACTGAGTCAGAACCTCACCAGTAAATCTGGGACCACAGACAAAAGCAACTGTCCACCCACATCCTGCTCCTGGGCGTGTGATCTGTGCAAGCACATGGGGCCTCAGGCTCAGATAGGTTTCCCAGAGGGTTTGGTGATCTGCTGTCACCATCTTGTGATTTTCTTTTTTTTTTTTTTTTTTTCGAAGAACAGTTGCTGATGTTTTTGCTGTTTTATCACTAAGTCATGTCCAACTTTTTTGCAACCCCATGGACTGTAGCCCACCAGGCTCCTCTGTCAATGAAATTTCTCAGGCAAGAATACTGGACTGAGTTGCCATTTCCTCCTCCAGGGGATCTTCTTGACCCAAGAATTGGCAGGTAGATTCTCTACCACTGAGCCCCTAGGGAAGTCCGTAGTTGCTGTATAAACATTATATGGGTTACAGGTATACAATACAATGATTCACAATTTTAACGGTTACACTCCATGTATAGTTATTGTTTAAAAAATTGCCTACGTTCCCTGTGTTGTACAATATATCCTTGTAGCTTATTTTATACCTGTTTGTACCTCTTAATCCCCTACCACATGTTGCCTGTTCCCCCTTCCCTCTCTTCACTGGTAACCACTATATTTGTTTTCTATACCTGTGAGTCTGCTTTTTTTTTGTTATATTCACTAGTTTCATGTATTTTTAGATTCCATGTATAAGTGATGTGATACAGCATTTGTCTTTCTGTCTCTGATTTATAATGTCTTCCAAGTCCATCCATGTTACTGCAAATGACAGAAGTCTGTTCTTTTTATGGCTGAATAGTATTCCACTGTCTATATTAATACACATACAAAACTTTCTTTGTTTATTCATCTGTTGATGGACACTTAGGTTGCCTCTATATCTTGACAATTGTAAAAAAAAAATGCAGCTATGAACCTTGGGTTGCACGTATCTTTTCAAATTAGTGTTTTTGTTTCTTTCAGATATATACACTCAGGAGTAGAATTGCTAAGCCATATGGTAGTTCTATTTTCAGCTTTTTGATGAAAACTTCATACTGTTCTCCACAGTGGCTGTACCAATTTACATTCCCACCAACAGTGTACAAGGGTTCCCTTTTCTCTGCATCCTCACCAACATTTGCTATTTGTGCTCTTTTTGATGGTGGCCATTCTGACAGGTGTGGGGTGATATCTCACTATGGTTTTGATTTGCATTCCCTGATGATCAGCAGTGTAGAGCATCTTTTCATATGCCTGTTGGCCATCTGCATTTCCTCTTTGAAAAAATTCTTAATTTGTGATTCAGAGTAATTCTATGTTTCTGTTTTATAGGTGAAGCCCAGTGGAAAGCTGGGGTGCGCATGTGAGCAGAGCAGACACAGGCATAATGTGTGGCCACCATTCTTTTTTTGCAAGGGGGATCAAACCATTTTACTGAGGGGCTTCAGGGGAGGGTCAAAAAGCTGGGAGGACAATGAAATCTGACGTCCTTCTCCTGGCCATCTCCCCAGCTTCTCAGCTGCTGAAAGTTGGCCACCATTCTTTGCGTCACCATTTGTACATAGCATTTGCGATTCCTATGAGCATAGAATTCCAGTGGACTCACACTGCACGCAACTGAGCAAGACTCAGAGTAAGCACAAGAGTGTTATGGCAACAACTGAGTGACAAGAGAGCTGACAGCCTCGACAAGCTACATTTTCTATTCAAATCAGAACTCGCTTTGAACACGAAAAGAAGGAAATGTCTCCTAGGAAACCTGACTAACCAAGGAATGGGAAAGGCAGAGAAACTCACAGACCTCTTTCCTTTCTGTGTTTCCTTCCTCATCAGGAAGCTGAAAGTAGAGAGAGCTAGCTGATAGAATGTGGGACTACAAAGAGATGCAATAAAAAACAGTAGAGCTTATTTGTAAGAGTTTCCACTATTCACATGTGAGCTATGAAAAACAATTGTGTAATTGTGGTGGTTCCACTAGTTAAACACTCTTATACTTTCATCCAAACTGGCATTGTACAATATAACTATAAATTCATGTAATAATTTAATTCTTAAATTTTCATTTACTTAGAACTCTCTTAAGTAGAAAATTAAAAAGACCTTGAGATGGGAATATAAACTGGGCAGCCACTATGGAAAACGATTTTGAGGTTCCTTAAAAAAAACTTAAAATAGAGTTGCCATATGATCCAACAATCCCACTCCTGGGTGTATATCCAGAAGAGACAAAAACTCTTACTTCAAAAGATGTATGCACCCCAATGTTCATAGCAGCACCATTTATAATAGTTAATACATAGAATATCCCTAAATGTCCATTGACAGATAAATGGATAAAGAAAATGCAGTGTATATACATATATATGTGAATATTATTAAGTCATAAAAAAGAATGAAATACTTCCATTTGAAACAACTTGGATGAACCTAAAGATTATCATACTAAGTGAAATGTCAGGAAGAGAAAGAAAATATATAATGTCACTTATATATGGAATCTTTAAAAATAATACAAATCACCTTATTTATAAAACAGAAATAGACTCACAAACATAGAAAACAAACCTACAGTTACCAAAGGGGAACGTGATAGGGGAGGGATAAATTAGGAGTACATGATGAACAGATACACACCACTATGTATGAAATAGACAAAAAAGGACTTTTTGTATACCACAGGGAACTATATTCAGCATCATGTAATAACCTAAAAAGGAAAAGAATCTGAAGCTCTACACCTGAATCTAACATAATATCATAAATCAACTATGGTTAAATTTTTTTTTAATGAAATGAGGGGAAAAACATTAAAAAAGAAAAAAGAAGACTTCCCTAGTGATCCAGTGGCTGAGAAACCACCTACCAATGCAGGGGACAAAGGTTCAATCCTTGGTCTGGGAAGATCCCACACGTCTCGAGGCAACTAGGCCCACAGGCCACAGCTACTAAGCCCACGCTCTGGAGCCCGCAAGCCGCAATTACTGAAGCCTATGCCCCTAGAGCCTGTGCTTTGCAACAGGAGAAGCCACGGCCATGAGAAGCCTGAGCACTGCAACTGGAGAGGAGTCCCCCGCTCGCTGCAGGTAGAGAAGGTGCACATGAAATGAAGATCCAGCAGAACCAAAAATAAATAAAGAAAAAAAAACAAAAACAGAAAACACCTTGAGAGCTTTATGTTTTTGTAGCTCTCGTGGCATTTTTTTTTTTTTCCTGCTCTTTGAACAAAGGGCCCACATTTCCATTCTGCCCTGGGACTCACAAGTTATTTGCAGCCCTGAATACACCTGCAGAGGTACATAGCAAGGGAACGTTGAGAACGCACAGCTGGATAACAGTGGCAGAGCTCTGCCGACGCCAGAGCCAGAAGCAGCGATGTGCAGGGCTGGCTCTCAACAGTCAACATGGCAACTCTGTGCAAGTCTGTGCTCAATGACATAACTCTGAAATCTGCCGGGGGTGGTAGTGCTGCCATCACAGAAATGAGCATATCCTGCAGATCAGGGCTCTTTTTGTCCCAGAGAGCTAAACTTTCATGAGCATACAACTGGTCAGAGGCCAACTAGTTCAACCTCCTTATGAAATCAAAGCGGATGCGATTGTCTAAAGTCCCACCATTCCTAACGAGGGGCTTGTCATATCTGGGTCTGAGGTTTTAACGTGGAAAAGAGTCATTCCAAAGTCCATTGGAAACCAGGGGCCAGAATCCTGGCAGATGTGCCTGTGCTGCAGATGGTGCAGACTCTCTGGGATGCTCCAGGGTTTAACTGGGACTGGTGGTGTCCTCCCTGAATTGTCCTGTCACCAGGCTGAAAGGGTAACCTTTGCTTATAAATGCTGGGTCTCACTCCAGAACATGCCTCCCAGCCCGTAATTACCCTCAGAGCATGCTGTTTCCACTTAGGGAAACCTGAGCTTCCTTCCAAATGGCACCGGGCATGACCTGAAATTACATGTTTGCCTTCTGAAATGGGCACACTAGTCAAGCCTGCTGCCCTGGAGTCCCAGCAGACCAAGAGGCAGGAGGCCTGGAGGGGAGCTAGCTGGAGCTGGAGCAGCCATGGACTGGCTAAAGCCAGACTAGAAGCAGGGCCTCCTGTGTGTTCATCTGCACTGCAGAAGCCTGAGGTTGCCGTCCCCACCCAGGACTGGACCCGCCCAAGGCAAGGCCCTGCAGCCCTCTGGGGGCTCATCAGTGTCACACTTTGCCCAAAGTCTTCGTTCCTCAATGCAAAGCACATTTGCCAGTCACCTATCTTGTGACAGGCATTGGAGATGCAACCCTGAATGAAATGTTTATCCTGTTCCTCCAGGGCTCACAGTCTGGTGAGCAAACCAGATGTGAAGCAAATGGTCACACTTTAAAGGAGACTGTGATGTGATCCTTGAGAGAAGGAGGAAACAGCTTGACTCTTCCTGGCCCCACAGAGAAAGGTAGGGTCCAGGGTGGTGGGGCAGAAGTGATATTTGACCTTGACATTGAAGGATGGATTGATTGAACCCTTTACGATTTGAAGGTACTTGCATGAACATTCGTTAATTTGACTCTAAGAACCGTGCTATCAAATAGAATAAGAAAGATAGTATTAGTCCACTTTGGAGAGGTAGAAATTAGGATTCAAGTTGACTTGCTCATGATCACATAACAGGGAAGGAAGAAAAGGGCTGAAAATAGAACAGCTGGGAAAGAAGGTTAGACATTAGCTCCTGTGTAATAGGAACAGAGCTGGTATTAGAAAGCGATGTGGGAGAAGGCTGACTCTCCTTTGCCTAGATCCTGATGCAAGGGCAATCTCCATTCCCCTTCCCGAGGGGGTTACTGCTCCTGACCTCTCTCCCACCCTGGCCTCTCTCTTCCCCACAAATGTCACCCAGCTTCTGTCCACCAGTAGCCCCTGACTTCCGAGTCCCCTCAGCCCCCATTGCCCCCCGGCCCACTCATCTCCACAGGCCAAGGCACCCAGGTGTGTGGGTCTGGTCCCAGGGTGGAGAGTCTGGGGTCTCTCAGATAAGTCCCATCTCCATCCGGAGGTGTGCCCTATGCCTGTCAGCTACACAGAACCACCTGGAGAACTTTTGAAACAGAAAGACCTGAGGCTCACCTCTGGTGAGTCTGGTAGAGCAACTTGAGTTAGAGCTGAGGAATCTATGTGACTTTTAAAGTTGCCATACTGACAACGAGAAAAGTACATTAGTGCTTTTCATTCTACCTGCACTGTTTCATCTAAGCTATACCTATAGGTGCAAAGATGTTCACTGTGACATTTTGCATTTTCATTAATGTAAAAGGGGGAGGAAAAAAATTAAAGGTCTCCAGGTAATCTGATGTTACCAGATTTGAGAATTAGTCTTCCAGGGCCCCAGGAATCATTTCATCAGTTCTGTCTTCAAGTAGAAGTGTCCTTAAGTTCAAGCCTCAGAGATCACGGCCCACTCCTTGTCCAGATTTCCAGGGAAGAAGTGGTGAATCCCCCTTCCCAACTGTCTCTATTGCCTTAGCTCCCTCCCTGACAGATGGCCCCGCCCAGTGGTTCCCTCCGTCCCATTTGCTGTACTGGTTTCCCTATGGTGAACTGACCCTTGACACCAACGAAGAGCCATTTTCCTTTTATACTCGGGGTGGTGGGGGGTGGAAGCTTGCAGAGTTGAAGTCATATGTGTGACAATAAATTTTTTAGATGAAAATAATATGGAACTTGGAACAGAGCTTATTAGGGTGCTATAGGAGTAGGTGTGGGGAAGGATAAGGGGAGCAGGGATTCCCCTGACACCTCCATGGTGAGAAAAGGCAGAACGAAGAGTTTCACCTTGCTTGAGCGGGAAGTCTAAAGTCAAGATGTTGGCAGGTTCAAGTCCTTCTGATGGCCTGGAGAGAAGGATCTGCTCCAGGCCTCTCCCCCGGGCTTGCAGATGGCAGGCTTAATATCATCTTCCGTCTACGTGTGTCTCTGTGTCCAGATTTCCCCTTTTTATCAGGATCCCGGTCATACTGGGTTAGGACCTCATGGCCTCACTTTCACTTCATTATCTCTGTAAAGATTCTACCTCCAAACAAGGCCATATTCTGAGATACCTGGGGGTTAGGACTTCAATATATAACACAATTCAACCCATAATGTTGCTCTTGTTATTGAGTCGCTAAGTTGTGTCTGACTCTTTGCAACTCCATGGACGGCAGCATGCCAGGCTCCTCTGTCCTCCATTATCTCCCAGAGTTTTCTCAGATTCATGTCCATTGAGTCAGTGATGCTATCTAACCATCTCATCCTCTGCCTCCTTCTCCTTTTGCCTTCAATCTTATAATACCAAGCTAAAATTTCATGTTTTCATGGCACCCGCTGGTCGCTCTGCCTGTTTCACAGAAGGGCAAAACTGAGACCCAGGCAGAAAGCTGCCCGTCCACAGGAGCTCCAGTGAGTCATCAGTGGGAGCAAGAAGCTGACCCAGCAACCCGGACTCCCAGACCAAGTGGTCACCACAGGCTCCCGTAAAGCCAGAAGGCAGAGGCTTCCGAACTGGCATCTGAATCCATCCAACTCTGTGTGGTTTGCTCTGAGAGCCTTTTATTTACTTTAAAATATAGACATATAGGGAGCTGCGTGCCCTCCAACATATGTGCAACACCCTCAGCTGAGATGATCTGTGAAACCCCAAATTGTCCCCATTAGATTCCCAGGAACCTCTTTGCTGAGCACAACCGGACCTCAAACCCCACTGCCTGGACAACTTCCAGTTCGTCATTCCGGTCACTCTGGAGTCTGAAAATCCCTCACATGACCCCCGTCCTGGCCCCTCCTTTGCCACATCATCAGAATTCAATAAGTCCATACTTAGTTCAAATTCAAAAATCTTGCTTTTTCCTTTTTTTCAATATCCTGAATTATTTTCTAGATCAGGAGTCCCCAACCTCCAAGATCTCATGCCTGATGATCTGAGGTGGAGCTGATGTAAAAATAATAGGAATAAAGAGCACAATTGATGTAAAGTGCTTGAATCATCCAGAAACCATCCCTCCCCACATCCGCTTGCAGAAAAACTGTTTTCCATGAAATCGGTACCTGATGCCAGAGGTTGGGGACCACTGTTCTAGACCACAGAGGGCAGTCACTACCCAGGTCTTCCAAGGGTGATCTGAAAATACCGGGACAGGGACTTAGACTAAACACGAGAAAGAACTTGCTGATGCATTTGGCACAACTCAGCGCTGATCAGTCTCTGAGCTGGTATTCAGTAGAGTCTTGCCATAGCTGTGCTAGGACAGCAAGGCTGTAGAAATTCTGAAGGTACATCTGGTTCTCTCTGGGACTCAACTGAGTCCTAAAGAATGACCTTACTATCCTGTGGACTCCCCACGTGGGTGTAAAGGCATTAAAACATGTACAGGGAGAATCAGTGTATTCCTCCAATGTAGCAGGACTTCTCAGGGATGGCCACCGTAATCACTACCACCACCAGCGCCTCATGAGGAACTTTCAGGAAACGGCACAGTGCTCCTCCTGTAGATGAGAATTCTTGGCTCCCTGGGATTCACAGTCAAAAACACACACAGTGGAAAACTCTAATTCAAAAGGATACATGTACCCTAGTGTTCATAGTGGCACTATTTACAATATCCAAGACATTGGAGCAACCTAAATGTCCACCGATGGACAAATGGACAAAGAAAATGTGTGTGTACTGTACATATATATATATATGTATAAATATGAATACTAATCATTAAAAAAGCAAATAATGTCATTTGTGGCAGTATGGATAGATCTAGAGACTATTGTTTCATTTCTTTGAGATTATCAAAGAAATTGAGGAAAACAATAGAATGGGAAAGACTAGAGATCTGTTCAAGAAAATTAGAGATACCGAAGGAACATTTCATGCAAAGAGAGGCTCAATAAAGGCCAGAAATAGTATGGACCTAACAGAAGCAGAAGTTATTCAGAAGAGGGGGCAAGAATACACAGAAGAACTGTACAAAAAAAGATCTTCACAACCTAGATGATCACGATGCTGTGATCACTCGTCTATAGCCAGACATCCGAGAATGTGAAGTCAAGTGGGCCTTAGGAAGCATCACTGCGAACAAAGCTAGTGGATGTAATGGAATTCCAGTTGAACTATTTCAAATCCTAAAAGATGATGCTGTGAAAGTGCTGCTCTCAATATGCCAGTAAATTTGGAAAACTCCACAGAGGCAACAGGACTGGAAAAGGTCAGTTTTCATTCCAGTCCCAAAGAAATTTTTGAGCCAAAGAATGCTCAAACTACCGCACAATTGCACTCATCTCACATGCTAGTAAAGTAATACTCAAAATTCTCCACGCCAGGCTTCAGCAATACATGAACTATGAACTTCCAGACGTTCAAGCTGGTTTTAGAAAAGGTAGAGGAACCAGAAATCAAATTGCCAACATCTGCTGGATCATCGAAAGAGCAAGAGAGTTCCAGAAAAACATCTATTTCTTCTTTATTGACTATGCCAAAGCCTTTGACTGTGTGGATCACAACAAACAGGAAATTCTGAAGAGATGGAAATACCAGACCACCTGACCTGCTTCTTGAGAAATCTGTATGCAGGTCAGGAAGCAACAGTTAGAACTGGACATGGAAATACAAACTGGTTCCAAATAGGGAAAGGAGTACGTCAAGTCTGTATATTGTCACTCTGCTTATTTAACTTATATGCAGAGTACGTCATGAGAAGTGCCGGGCTAGATGAAGCACAAGCTGGAATCAAGATTGCTGGGAGAAATATCAATAACCTCAGATATGCAGATGACACCACCCTTATGGCAGAAAGTGAAGAAGAACTAAAGAGCCTCTTGATGGAAGTGAAAGAGGAGAGTACAAAAGTTGGCTTATAACTCAACATTCAGAAAACTAAGATCATGGCATCTGGTCCCTTCACTTCATGGCAAATAGATGGGGAACTAGTGAAAACAGTGGCTAACTTTGTTTTTTGGGGCTCAAAATTCATTGCAGATGATGATTGCAGCCATGAAATTAAAAGACACTTGCTCCTTCGAAAGGAAGTTATGACCAACCTAGACAGCATATTAAAAAGCAGAAACATTACTTTGCCAACAAAGGTCCATCTAGTCAAGGTCTATGGTTTTTCCAGTGGTCATGTGTGGATGTGAGAGTTGGACTATAAAGAAAGCTGAGCGCCAAAGAATTGATGCTTTTGAACTGTGGTGTTGGAGAAGACTCTTGAGAGCCCCTTGGACTGCAAGGAGATCCAACCAGTCCATCCTAAAGAAGATCAGTCCTGGGTGTTCATTTGAAGGACAGATGTTGAAGCTGAAACTCCAATACTTTGACCACCTGATGTGAAGAGTTGACTCATTTGAAAAGACCCTGAAGGCAGAAGGAGAAGGGGACGACAGAGGATGAGATGGTTGGATGGCATCACTGACTCGATGGATATAAGTTTGGGTAAACTCCAGGAGTTGGTGATGGAGAGGGAGGCCTGGTAAGCTGCAGTCCATGGGGTCGCGAGGAGTCGGACATGACTAAGCGACTGAACTGAACTGAACTGAACTGAGAGATTATCAAGCTAAGTGAAGTAAGTCAGGCAGAGAGAAAGACAAATATCAATAATATAGCTTATATGAGGAACCTAAAAAGTGATGCAAATGAATTTATTTGCAAAACTGAAAACAAACCAAGGGGAAAGAGAGGAGAAGAGATAAATGAGGAGTTTAGAATTAACAGATACACACTACTGTATACAAAATAGATAAACAACAATGATGTACTGTATAGCACAGGGAACTATATTCAATATCTTGTAATAACCTATAATGGAAAAGAAATTGAAAAAGAATGCATGTATGTATCTGTGTGTATTTTTGTGGTTGTTCAGTCACTCAGTCATGTCTGACTCTTTGCCACCCTATGGACTGCAGCATGCCAGGCTTCTCTGTCCTTCACCATCTCCTGGAATTTGCTCAAACTCACATCCATTGAGTCAGTGATACCCTCCAACCATCTCATCCTCTGTCATCCCCTTCTCATCCTGCCCTCAATTTTTCCCAGCATCAGGATCTTTTCCAGTGAGTCGGCTCTCTGCATCAGGTAGCCAAATACTGGAATTTCAGCTTCAGCATCAGTCCTTCCAATGAATATTCAGGACTGATTTCCTTTAGGATCGACTAGTTTGATCTTCTTGTTGTCCAAGGGATTCTCAAGAGTCTTCTCCAGCATCACAGTTCGAAAGCATCAATTCTTTGGCACCCAGCCTTCTTTACGGTCCAACTCTCACATCCATACATGACCACTGGAAAAACCATAGCTTTGACTAGACAGACCTCTGTCAGCAAAGTGATATCTCTGCTTTGTAATATGCTGTCTAGGTTTATCATAGCCTTTCTTTCAAGGAGCAAGTGTCTTAATTTCACGGCTGCAGTCACTGTCCACAGTAATTTTGGAGCCCAAGAAAATGGATGTGTGTGTGTGTGTATAACTGAATCACTCTGCCCTACACCTGAAATTAATACAACGTTGTTAATCAGACAATGGCTTAATAAAAAATAAAAATGAGAGCTTCCCTGGTGGTCCAGTGGTTGAGAATCTACCTTGCAATGCAAGAGACACCAATTCGATCCCTGGTCCAGGAAAATCCCACAGGCTTTGAAGCAACTAAGTTCTTATGCCACAACCAAGTTCTAGAGCCCAAGCTCTGCAACTACTGAAGCCCATGTGCCTAGAGCCTGTGCTCGGCAACAAGAGAACCCGCTGCAATGAGAAGCTCACACAACACAACAAAGAGGACCCCCCGCTCCTCACAACTAGAGAAAGCCCACATGCAGCAACGAAGACCCAAAAACAAAATAATACATAAAATACTCAAAAATAAAATAAATACATATTTTTTAAAGAAATAAAGATGACAAGCACGCACAGTGCTTCTTCACCCACCAGTGTGTCTGTCATTTGCCTGTTTGCTCCCTACCCTCTGTCCCCACTCCACTCTCTCTAGGTAGGAGGAGATCACTTTCCCAGGCTCTGTCCTCTGACTTGGGGACAACTTTCTGGGCTTCCCTGGTGGCTCAGACAGTAAAGAATCTGCCTGAAATGCGGGAGATCTGGGTTCGATCCCTGGGTTGGGAAGATCCCCTGGAGGAGGGCATGGCAACACAGTCAAGTATTCTGGCATGGAGAATCCCATGGACAGAGCCTGGAGGGCTACAGTCCATGGGATCACAAAGAGTCAGACATGACCGAGAGACTTTCACTTTCACTTTTGACATGGAAGGCACGACAGAGGTTGAGGAGCAGATGGAAGGCGGGACCACACTATATCTGTCCCTCCCTCTCTGCTTTGGGTAGATTCAAGCAGCCTCCACCCCGAGGCTCCAGCTCCCACCACACGGGCTGCCCACGGTTTCAACTTCTACCAGGAGACCCCCTGTCCTGGTTGCCAGTAATGCCACCCCCTGACCCCTCCAGCCCCAGGGGTGTGAAAACCTTCCTGGTGTCTTTAATTCCTGTTTGGTTTCTTGGTTCTCCCCTCTCTAGTATAACCAACTCCCTATGTTCAACTCTCTATAAAATACCCAGAGTGGTTTCTGTGTTCTCTCTGTTCATTCGCTCAGTCATGTCCAACTCTTTGCAACCCCATGGACCGCAGCACACCAGGCTTCCATGTCCATCGCCAACTCCTGGAGCATGCTCAAACTCATGTCCATGAAATTGGTGATGCCATCCAACCATCTCATCCTCTGTCGCCCCCTTCTCCTCTCACCTTCAATCTTACCCAGCATCAGGGTCTTTTCCAATGAGTTAATTATTCGCATCAGGTGGCCAAAGAATTGGCGTTTCAGCTTCAGCATCCAATGAATATTTAGGACTGATTTACTTTAGGATTAACTGGTTGGATCTCCTTGCAGTCCAAAGGATTCTCAAGAGTCTTCTCCAACACCACAGTTCAAAAGCATCAGTTCTTCAGCGCTCAGCTTTCTTTATAGTCCAACTCTCACATCCATACATGACTACTGGAAAAAAACCACAGCTTTGGCTAGGACCTTTGTGGGCAAAGGACTTTGTGTTCTCTAGCCCCTGACTAATACATTAGATGACAGAAATTCAACCAAATTAGCCAGGAAAGAGGAGGAATGCACAGCCTCCCAGAAGGAAGCTGCAGGCTGGCCAGGGATGCAGCGGGGTCTCAGGAGCCATGGGCTCTCACTGCCCACCCCACCAAACAGGCTTCCTCTGCATTCCCTGGGAATAGCCCCCAGCAGCGTCATACTCACATCTTCAGATTCATTGACAAAACACCTGTTGCTCCTTCAATCTGAATTGAAAAGACAGCAGGGTAACCACTTCTATCAGCCCAACTAGGGGACACATGCCCCCTTCTGTGGCCAAGGGACCAGGAACTGGTGGACAAGGCCCACTAGAAGTCCATGAATGGGGCCACTTAAGAAAACAAAGCCCAAGGCAGCCCTTACATGCTCAGGCCAGTTGGGACATGCGATCTCAAGGCAATGAGAGGTCAGGAAAAGGAAGGTAAAGGAAACGGGCACAGGGAATGCATCACCAAGTGTCCAGAGCCTCACAAAGGCCACCTAGCCCTCAGCACACAGGACCGCTTGACACACATAAGGCATCATCACCACCCCTAAGAACAGTGATCAGATGGTGGGAGGGAGAGAAATACATCTGCTGGATCTCTCCAACCCCTGTCTCGTGGGTCCACACTGTCTGTGTGGGGCATTACCTCCCCTACACACATGGGTTGTTGCACCACTTGGCAACTTGGGAGAGCCCCTAGTGAAGCCAGATTTCATACTCTGCTATGTGACACTCCCTCAGAGACCAGTATGGGGGGAGATAAGGGCCTCCGTGGATCAGGTCCACCATAAGAGGAGCAATGGGGGCCACACCAGAGCCCAGACTCAACCCAGGGCAGGGGATCGCTGGCAGCACTGGCAGCTGAGGCTGCAGCAGGCAAGGATTTCCATGAGGAAGCAAATCTTAGGTGATGCAGACGTTAAGGAGGAGGCATGGCAAGCAGGGCCACAGATCCCAGCAGAAGGAATCACTGTCCCAAGAAGGAAAGGTCCTAAATGGACGAAACAATATGTTAGGGGATAGAAGTTGCCAGGTGCGACTCCTGCAGGGTATTTCTATTCTGCTGTCATCAGGAAAAGAGCTTTTTTTTTATCACCTACACCTATCATCTGTGGGTGATACAGACAGAGGTGCAGAGGCGTGCTTTCTAAGGCTATGACTGCCCTGCACTTCTCTCCAGGCTCTCAACCTCCCACAATGGTCCTCCTCTCCTTGCCTTCCTTCCCAGAGCACCTGCTCTGTGCCAGATACTGTCCCCTGGACAGTCTGTGCCCCACACAGGTATCCTGAGCACAAGCACTTCTCCCCTCCTCCACCCTGACCAAGTCAGCATCATCTCACCCAGGTCTCCTGCAGTCGCCTCTTCAATGGTCCCCCTCCTTCCTTTTCCCTCTTTGCTTCACTTCTGTCTCTTCTGTACACAGCAGCCTGAAAGTATTATTCACTCAGTCATGTACAACTCTTTGTGACCCCAAGGACTGTAGCCCACCAGGGTCTTCTGTCCACAGGATTTTCCAGGCAAGAACACTGGAGTGGGTAGCCATTTCCTCCCCCAGGGGATCTTTCTGACCCAGGGAGTAAACCCAGGTCTCCTACATTGCAGGTGGATTCTTTACCATCTGAGCCACTAAGGAAGCAGCCTAGTGGTCCTTTTAAAAACAAAATCATATCATATGTGTTTTGTCCTCTTCTTTAAACCCCTCAAAGGCTTCCCATCCCACTTCAAATAAAAACCTACTCACTGGGCCTCCACAGGACCTGGCCTCTAGGCTTCTGGCCACCTGTGCAGCATCTCCCCTTCATCAGTTGGTTTCAGTCCCTCTGGCCATTTTGCTGTATCTGGAGTCCAGTCCGCATGCTCCCACCTCAGGCCTTCTGCTCTCACTGTGCCTCTCCAGGAACTACTCTCCCAAGACATCTCGGTCCGTGCCTTCCCATCTTTAGGTCTCTCTGCTCCAAGACACCTTCCAGAATATCCTCCCTGATCACCCAAGCTGAAATGGCGCTTTTGCTTCACACTCTGTCCCCTTAATCTGTTATACTAATTCTCACACACTTATCACTCACTGACATCACATTGTGTGTGTATGTTTCTTCCCCTTCCCCAACCTCCCCCATTAGAATGAAGCTCCATGCAGTGAAGGCCCTGTTTTACCCCTACTGTGGCTAAAACAACGCCCTACACTGTCAGGCTCTCAATAAGTATTTATGCAATTAAATTGATTAATCTAATGGGAAACATAATGATCACCGCACTATGACAAGTAAAGCAGATATAGGAACATCATGAAAGCCTTGGGTTTCGTTCTCTGACCAGAGGGGTCTGGGAAGTCCCCGAGGGAGGCCATGGGCAGCTGGGACCCATCCACCCTGCAATTTCCACAGTAATTCAAGGATAAGAGAAGCCGCTGATGTAACAAAGACATCTGACAAGGAAAGACCTCTAGGGCAGGACAGTTCAAGGTGAGCATCACGGTGAGCATCACGGTTAGCACAGCGAAGTCCCTCTGAGCCTGTGCTTAAAACACTGCTTCCTATCTATTTGGAAAGTGTTTGTCAAGGTGGAAGGAAGAGTGGAGATCATCAAGGTCAGTTTTCTTGAAGTATAAGTTAGGAGACTGCATCTCAGAGAAAGCAAACGTCTTTTCTCCAAGAGATACAGTGAGCTGGTGGCCAGGCCCACTGTGATGGAATTTTAGACAATCTTGAGCTCTCGGTTTCTTAAAGGACTTGGTCCTAGTTCACACCTCCTCCTATCAGAAAGAAAAGATGGTGAGAAATTTTCACACAAGTTATTATAAAGGTAATGCTTGGCTACTAAAAAAAGCTTCATTGGATTTAAATGTATCAGTAAAGCAAGAGGACAACTTGAGCTTTTTTCTTACTCTTTTAAAAAGTAGGTTTTGTAAGAAAGAGACTCAGACTTAGAAAATGAACTTACAGTCGCTGAGGGGAAGGATGGGGGGAAGGGATAGTTAGGGAGTTTGCAATGGACATGTACAAACTGCTATATTTAAAATGGATAACCAACAAGGACCTACAGTATAGCACATGGAACTCTGTTCAGTGTTATGTGGCAGCCTGGATGGGACGGGAGTTTGGGGGAAGGTGGATACATGTACATATATGGCTGAGTCCCTTCCCTGTTCACCTGGAACTATCACAACGTTGTTAATCAGCTATCAGTTCAGTTCAGTTGCTCAGCTGTGTCCAACTCTTTGCAATCCCATGGACTGCAACTTGCCACGCTTCCCTCTCCATCACCAACTCCCAGAGCTTGCTCAAATTCATGTCCATCAAATCAGTGATGCCATCCAACCATCTCATCCTCTGTCATCTCCTTCTCCTCCTGCCTTCAATCTTACCGCATCAGGGTCTTTTCCAATGAGTCAGTTCTTTGCATCAGGTAGCCGTATTGGCTATACTTCAACACAAAATAAAAAGCTCTTTTTTTTAAAGTAGGTTTTGTAAACATCATGAGGGTCTGGACCACACTTGCATGAGTCTCCCTTGTGCTCCAAGAGTCAACCAGATGCCCCACACATGGTCAGTAATCATAGTTGATTTAATTGGTTAAGGACGCTGTAAAGTCATTGTTCTGGAAGAAAACAGCTAGGCACAAAGTTTGGTATTCTCTCCATCTCACATCCATATGAGGAGAAGCTGCAGGGAAGCTGAAATTTCAGGCTGGTGTTGGGAGGGTTAGATGACAAACCAAGGGATTTCTTGATTCAACTAATTCAGTTATGGATTAAAAAGCAACAATTTTCATCACTCAGCACTCATGATGTTTCTCTCGATTTAGGGAATAAGAAGGGTTGGTGTGAAACTTGGGAGTCATTCATACCCTTATAGACTTTGACTGCATTGGATATGTCATGAAAATGTCCCATGAAAGCTTTAATTGTGAAATTATCAACATTTTCCAACAGCCATCAACATAAGGGAGAAAGCTACCCTAGTGTCCTAATGGGTTTGCCTCTTTTTCAACTTGCTTTGTAAGACTCCAATTTGCTCATAAATGGCTTTAATAAAGAATTCTCTTAGCTTCCAGCACATGAAAGTCAAACACAGGGCCACCATGATCACGTGTCAAGGTAGCAGTTTAGTCCTTTTAAAACGAGAACAAATTTACAAGCTGAGTCAGCAAATCTAAATAGACACCCAGGCAGCAAGCATTCCTTGGAGGGGGGGAGCTGAGGACAGCACCACCCTCAGAGCTAGACACACAGGGACCTTGCCCCAATACTCCCCACATGGCAAGGATTGGGAGGCAAATTGATTATGCCAGCCCAGCACTCAGCACTTCCTTCTGAGCCACACTGTGGGTCTCTGCCAGGCCTCTGCCCCGGATTCCTCCTCCTGAGGCAGGACCAAGCCACTCCTCTAGCACCCACACACCTGGGCTTGGAGGGTGGCCAAGCTTAGCTGCAGGAGCTGGAGCAACCCCACACATGCACACATAAGCTCCAGGGTGGGGCTGGAGCTGGTGGCAGGCGGAGCAAGGGCTGAGTGGGGTGGGCAGGACCAGTTCTCCCCTCTCCGGAATATTCTGGCACAGGACCCTGAAGGGTCTGAAGTCCCAAATTAGAAGCTGATCTTCTAGGTTGTCCCTTTACAAAGGGATTTTGTCAAGGAGAGAGCATACACATTCATAGCTCTGTTTATAACTTTGGAATATTAGCCATTCGCTTGATAGACTGCCACCCTGGGCCCCACCAACAGTAGCGCTGAGCCTGCCTGGGAAGGTGCTTCTCCCCATCAAGGCCCGGGGGCTCACTGCTTCGGGGTACAAAGCCCGCAAAGAGAGGGTATTGGAGGACCTAAATCCCGGAGCAGAAAACCCTTCCTCCCAGGCATTTCTGCAGGATTTGGCCTTGAATTTGAACTTCCACCTTCCTCTGACAGAAGGAAAAAGAGACTTTCCCAGATTGTGCAGTGAGTTGCTGAGGTCACTGCTGTTAAGTCAGCTATTCCCAAAGCAGAATGAGGTAAAACCAAAACCTGTGTGGGGAGAGAGGAGACGGATTCAGGGGACTTTGGAAGGGCCTAGAAAGGTTGCTTTCTCTGGAGCGTGATTCCCTGCCAGGTTTGGAAGGCTGTCGAGAGCTGGGGATGAGGGGGAGGGAGGAGACAGAGGACTTCCTGGTTTTCTGGATCCTTGGAGCCAAGTGGCTAAAGGAATGGTGTTCACCCTTACATCAGGTGGCAGCAGGGCCCAGGAGTGTTCTTGGAGCCCCAGAGCCGCAGACAAGCCTGCCCTGCCACTCACAGCGCCGCCCGCGGGGCCAGCATCTCCATGAGCTTTGGGCCTAGGGCCTGTGGTGTTCTAACAGCCCCTCCGAACTGTTTATCTTGCTGTGCTGTGCCTTGCCACTCACTCAAGACCACGTGGACTGTGGCCCACCAGGCTCCTCTGTCCATGGGGATTCTCCAGGCAAGAGCACTGGAGTGGGTAGCCTTTCCCTCCTCCAGAGGATCTTCCCAACCCAGGGATGGAACCCAGATCTCCCGCATTGCAGGCAGATTCTTTACCAGATGAGCTACCAGGGAAACCCTTTTTTATCTTAGTTTCTTAAAAAAAAATTATAAGGAAAAATGAGTATCATGAAAATGAACATATAACCATAAATCCAGACTGAATTATATCTGTCTTCTTACCAAGGTAGTCATCCGTATAATCTCTAAGATTTTTCTCTGGAGGATGGGGCCCACTAGGGTAGGGGGCCCCAGGTCCACAGACACCATACCCAGGCCCTGACAGCAGAAGGCCCTGAGGGGGTTTCAGCCCCACGGGGAGATGGCCTGGGATCTGAGGACCCCCACAGCCAGGCACAGAGCAGCAGCTGATTGAATGGGGGATCTGGGTAAAGCCTGTGACAGCAGCCGGGGGCATGGCAGGAGGAGGTAGGTCCAAGAGGGAGGAAATATGTGTATGTGCGTGCATGCTAAGTCACTTCAGTCATATCAGACTCTGTGTGACTCTATGGACTGCAGCCTGCCAGGCTCCTCTGTCCATGGGATTCTCCAGGCAAGAATACTAGAGTGGGTTGCCATGCCCTCCTCCAGGGCATCTTCCCAACCCAGGGATGGAACCCAAGTCTCTTACATCTAGCTGCATTGGCAGGTGGGTTCTTCACCACTAGCGCCCCCTGGGAAGCCCAGATATATGTATACACACAACTTATTCCCAGGTGGTGTTAGTGGTAAAGAACCTGCCTGCCAATGCAGGAAATGTTAAGAACCTGGCTCCTCTGTCCATAGGGTCACAAAGAGTCAGACAGGACTGAAGCTACAGTCCATAGGGTCACAAAGAGTGGGATGCAACTGACGCAACTTAGCACGCATAGCTTATTTACTTCATTGTACAGCAGAAACACAACCTTGTAAAGCACCTATACCCTGATAAAAAAAGTTAGCAAAGTCTCAGAATACAAGGTCCACCTCACCAAAGGAAAAACAAGGTAGACAGGAATCCCAGGGACAAGTGGGACTGTGAGTGTAGAGGGAAATAGCTGCGAGAAAAGTAACGACAGAGCCTCAAAAGCACTGAGTGAAGGTCTCCGAAATAATCTGAACAGACTTCCAGTCCAGGACGGCAAAGGACAGAAGAGAGAGGAAGAGATCTGGGCCCTGACCGGGGGAGAGACACAGGGGAAGGCCTGCACTCGAGCCAGCTGGGGGCTGTCTTCTGCATACTCACCAGAGAGGCTGATCCATCTCCCTGTTGCATCAGCACGCCCTCCAGAGGTCATGTCATCCACCCCTCCGCCCCCAGCAGGGCTGCTAAGAAACGCCAGGGCCACCAGGGAAGGAACCTTCTTGTTTTCAAGGACTCAGGAAAGGCAGGGCTTTTCAGCCCCTTCCTCTCTCCCTGCACATTTTAGACAGTTTACTCATACATCTCAGAGATGGTATCGAAGCCATAGGACTTCCTGATGATCTGAAAATCCCTGTCTCTGCCTTTTCCTGCCATCCCCTCCCTGTCTGACACCTTCCAGCTCCCACATGCAAAGGACCCTCTCAACAGGAACTTAATTCACATAGACCATATTACAAATCTTTTTTTTTAATTGAATGGTTAATTTTTTTAAACCATTTTTATGTTCAGAAATCAGCTAACGCCAGACCAAAGACCTGTCTTTTTAAAAAATAATAATAATTTTATTGCACTAAAAATCAACTAAATATTTTGTTTTTCATTTCCCAAGCCAAACAGCATGTGTGGATCCAGGCTGTAAGTTTCATACCCTTCTCCCAACCAGCTCATCCCTGATGCAGAATGTAAGTCAAACCAAACAAACGGAGAGGAGGGGTGAGAAGAAAAGGCTAATTCCTTCCGGGCCAGCTGCCTGGTTTCCATCAGGCCCAGCCTGAGACTTCTGTGGTCGAGCCACATGGTTGATTACGATGCGGAGGCTGACAGGATTGCACAGGCGTCGGCAGAAGCTAGAACCTCCCGATAACTGCCCACACATGAAAGGAAGCAGGATTCATTTCAAAGAAAAAACATCCCATGAGGTTAAAGCATCGATCAGCCAGCATCAGGGCAGAACCTTAGAAATGATTTATTCAAAAGATTTGGCTTTAGAAATTAATGAACAGATTCAGAGAGAGAGAGCACCTTGACCAGTAAGGCAGCAAGGCGGGGCTGCAATCCAAGAGGTCCCAACCCCTCACCCTAAGATGTTTCCTTGATACCATTTCCCCCAGCACCCCAGCTGAAACCCAAACAGCCAAGGGGGAAGTTCAGGGTCTCACGGGGCTTTCATCTGGAGGTATCAAAAATAAGCCAGATCGTCTCCCCCACCCACCTTCTCCCACTCAACAATAACTAAGTGAACTAAGCTGAAAGTTTCCAAAGAATTTCACTTTGGGGCCAAGCCCAGAGATGGAAACTTTTAGCCTGGGAAGGGAATTTAAGCAGGAAGCAGAGCGAGTGAAAACAGAAGGTGGAATTAGGAGGTAATGCAAGGGGCATCAGGGCTTCTGCGCATCCGGCCCACATGGCCCAGCACCACGCGGGGTCAGGCCTGTGGTTTTCACCCGAGTGGGGCATCCTGCTGCTGTTTTGCCGGGTGTGCATGCGGTGCCCTGGCAGGCTGCCATGTGCTTCTACCCCAGGGCCAGAGTCAGGGGGCTGGGTAGGGAGGGGGGCCTCTGGCCTTTGTCCTCTGGCCAGCTCGCTATCTCCCTGCACCCTTTCCATCAGTGATATGGCTGAGGGCTCCGAGCTGGGCATCCTCTGGAGAGGCTAACCAGGCCTGACCTAACATGGAGGCCCCTGATGTCTGCAGGAGAGGGTGTCAACTGGTCTACAGGGCCTGTTCCTGGCACCAGAAGAATCACTCAAATGAGCAAAATCATTCAGATAAGAAGTCCCTGTCTAAGTGGGAGGATGGAGACTGGAGGAGAATCTCTCATTACTGGGGCCTCCAAGCCTCCTTCTCACACTCCCAGAAAGATTTAGGCATTTTCTCATTACAAAAAATGCTCCTCTACAGAAGGGTGAGCACCGAAGAATTGGTGATTTTGAACTGTGGTGTTTGGAGAAGACCCTTAAGAGTCCCTTGGACTGCAAGGAGATCAAACCAGTCAATTCTAAAGGAAATCAACCCTGAATATTCACTGGAAGGACTAATGCTAAAGCTGAAGCTCCAATACTTTGGCCACCTGATGCGAAGAGCCACCTCACTGGAAAAGACCCTAATGCTGGGAAAGATTGAGGGCAGGAGGAGAAGGGGATGACAGAGGATGAGATGGTTGGATGGCATCCCCGATTCAATGGCAATAAGTATGAGCAAACTCTGGGAGATAGTGAAGGACAGGGAAGCCTGGTGTGCTGCAGTCCACGGGGTCGCAAAGAGTCAGACACGGCTGAGAGACTGAACAACAACAACAAAGAAGGATGAGAGCCCACCACTACCTGCTAAGGCTGCTGATGGCATTAAATGAAATAATGCAAAGGAAGATTTGAGCTTGGGGACTGGCGCTCAAAACTGACCACTGACCTTTACAACGAAAGCCTGTAGAAGCCGGGCACCATCTGGTCCTGTGGCTCTCTGTTCCCAGCGCCTGGCCTCTCCATGGCACTCAGAGGTGCCAGTTAATGCAAAACGGGTGCACAGTCCCACATGAGGAGGAAGAGGAGCCCTGCAGAGACTGGGGAGGACCACACACACATGTCACCCGCGGCCAGGCCCCTGGTGCAGGCAGGAGGAGGAGACAGGGCATCTCCGTGACATGAGGCTGCTTCCTAGAATCTCTGTGGACCCCAGAGAACACTCCCAGGGAAACTGGCCAGGGGAGAAAGTTAAAAGAGATAAGACGTACCAGTCACAACTGTCCAGCCCAATTCCAGAAGCTGAACTGAGGTCAGGAGTTGCTCTTCCAGTCACGCTGGTTTCCATCAAGTTTTCCCCAGACTCTTCCTTTGCCAGCGCCATTCCAGATACAACCCACTCAGTGTCCAAGAAATGGCTATGTAAGCACAAAGCATCATAACACAATGGGCAGGGATCATGGTCATCAGTACAACTGGCAGACAAAGGATGCTCCCCATTTCACAGGCAAGGAGACAGGCCCAGCACTCCATCACTTACGCAAGTTCTCCCAGCTACTGGGTAGCAGAGTTCAAATTCGAGCCCACTCAGCCCCTCTGGCCCAGAGTTTAGGCCCCTTATTACGACACTCTTCTCCCTAATGAGGGCTTAACTTGATGATGAGGATGAGGGCTTAACTTGATGGGAGTTAGAGGGATTCAGTGCCATTGGCTTAGCCCAGGAGGGCATCCTGGAGGGAGAAGGCCCTGCTGAGTTCTGAGAAAGCAGAGATGGGGTCTTTAAGGAAGCCAGGAAGGAATAGGCTTCATGAAGTAGGAGTCTCAGAGACAATGGCCAAGTGGGGAGCAGACCGCCCAAGAATACCTTTGGGGTGAGCGATAACGAAGACTTGGATATCCCCCAAACATCACCCCCAAGCTTGTCCTGGGACCTGGAATTATCCTGTGAAAAACAAAATAAGCAAACAACAACAACAACAAACCTGCATTCTTTTAGGCCCAGGAAAGCAGTATCCTTGGATCTGAGGAGAGAGGAGGTTTTTGCACATCAACCATCAGTCTGGTCCACAGAACTTCAGAGATATCAGTTACTCTGGTGTGACCCCCAGAGGCCTCACCATCTGACCCCAGTCTCCTTTTCCAGTATCATTTCCTCTGCCCACCCCCCAGCTTCCCACAGTCCATCACACAGATGTATTAATGTCCCTCAACCCTTTAACCGCCCACTCTCCAGACTTTTATCATCTGTCCCATCATCCTGAGCTGAAAATTCCTATTCATCCTTCAAAGCCCAGCTCCAATGTCACCATCCAGGCAGACTTTCTAACTTCCCTTGGGCTCCCCCCAAATTAGTTCTCAGGACCACAATGGGTCCTGAATGCCTTGCACTATGGTTTGTTATCTATCCCACTATCTCTTGCACCAAAGTCCCTCCAGGAAGACTATCTCAACTTCAGTCCCCCTTCAGGGATGAGCTCCTTCTTATGAGTACCCCCTCACAGGGTCTTGAAAGGGAGATACCAATATTATTATTGATATGTATTTTTATTTCTGCCTTTTTTATTGTGGTAAAATCACTCAGTTCAGTTGCTTACTTGTGTCTGACTCTGCAACCCCATGGACCACAGCATACCAGGCTTCCCTGTCCATCACCAACTCCCAGAGCTTGCTCAAACTCATGTCCATGGAGTAGGTGATGCCATCCAACCATCTCATCCTCTGTTGTCCCCTCCTCCTCCCACCTTCAATCTTTCCCAGCATCAGGGTCTTTGCCAATGAGTCAGCTCTTCACATCAGGTGGCCAAAGGATTAGAGCTTCAGCTTCAGGATCAGTCCTTCCAAAGAATATTCAGAACTGATTTCCTTTAGAATTGACTAGTTTTATCTCCTTGCTGTCCACAAGACTCAAGAGTCTTCTCCAGCACCACAGTTCAAAAGCATCAATTCTTCAGTGCTCAGCTTTTTTTATGGTTCAACTCTCACATCCATACATGACTACTGGAAAAACCACAGCTTTGACTAGACAGACCTTTGTCGGTAACGTCTCTGCTTTTTAATATGCTGCATCTATAGCATAAAATTTACCCTTTAAACCATTTATATGCATACTGTGCATGGGCATTAAGTACATTCTCACTGCTGTAAAACCATCACCACTATACCTGCCCAGAACTTTCTCATCATCCCTTATGAAACTCTACACAGTAAACCCATTGCTGCTCCCATCAGCCCCTGAGAACCACCATTCACTTTGTGTCTCTGAATTTGACTGCCTTAGGCACCTCATATAAATGGAATTACACACCAATTTGTCTGTTTGTGTCTGGCTTTTTTAGCATAATATCTTCAAGGTTTATCCATATTGAACATGTAGTATGTGTCAGAATTTCATTCTTTTTTAAGGCTGAATAAGACTTCATTTGTATGGAATGTTAAATAAATACTACACCCTATAATACTTACAAGTATTGTAAATAAAATATCACATTTTCTGTGTCCATTCATTTGTTGACAACAGTTGGGTTGCTTTCATTCTTGGCTATCGTGAACAGTGCTGCTATGAACATGGGCATGCAAACAGAAAGGCAAATTTCAAGGGGGATGAGAAAGAGCCCTGAGTCAGCAGGCCAAGCCAAGGAAAGAAGCCCACACTTTTCCTTCCTGTCTCGAATTCCCATTGCCAGCTAAGAGGAATGGACTAGGATGACAACTAGGACGAAAAGCACTTGTCAGACATGTGCCCATGGAAAGAAAAAGAAACACTATGCAACGCTTATTCCATCAGGTAACAATTTAACCACATGACATGTGTAACTCCTTAATCCTCATGGTAGCCTTGTAGGTCACAGAGCACCAAGCTGACCTCCCTGTGTTATACACCAGCTTCCCACCAGCTGTCTATTTTACACATGGCACTGAATACATTAATATGTCAATGCTACTCTCAATTCATTCTGCCCTATCCCTCCCCTACTGTGGACCAATACTCTTAACATGCCCCTTTATAGGGAGAACAAGCAAGGCAGAAGGGCGAGTGGCCGCTCACAGCTCATCAGCTAGCGAGAGGCAGAGCCAAGATCAGAACTTAGAAATATGCTTCAAGTCCATGCTGCAGACCCTTACAGACACCTCCCCCGATCCAGGTGAAGACAAGGAAAGCATTTTCATGCCCGGATCTGCCTCAACATCTTCACCAAACAGAGAGAAAGAGAGCCTGGGACTCAATGAATCAGGAAGAATCTGGTGGAGACATATCTGGCCACTGGGGCTGAAGTCCTGTGGGACTTGAGAAGTTGAGGGGCCCAAGAGGGAACCAGAGAGGGTGGTTGGTGCCCAGAGGAGAAAGGGTGTAATTCTGAGGCCTAGAGGACTCCTGGATGGGGAGCCCTCTTGGCAGTCTAGGTTTCTGTGGGCCCCACCTCCCTCGGAAACCACAAAGCCAAAATGTAAAGGAATCTATTTTCTAAGGAAAACACATACTTATACATCCTGAGTAATTTCCCGTGGAACTAGGAAAAAATAAACACAACACCCCAAATGGGTTTTTGCTTACAAATGGTTTCAAGTGAAGAGAAGTGGGAGAAGAAAATATAGGGTCGGGGGAAACACTCTGCTGGTTCCAAACCTCAGGAACAGCCTGGAGGCTCAAGGGGAGTGGAGGGCTGGGGGTGCGGGAGAGCCAGGTGGGGGTGGAGGAGGCACCCAGACCCAGGGGCCTGCTGGCTCCTCTCAGGAATTCCTCACCCACCCTCCGAGGACTGGAAAGTCTCACATCACACGTGGAGGGGGGTTGCCAGCCAGAGGAGACCACGTGCCATAAGCTTCAGACTAGGTTCAAGGGCCAAATGCATGGCATCAATCAATCAACAGTGATGCAGGCAGGATTAAGGTAAAAGCAGGAGTTGTGTGCCCATAGCCTGGATGGTTAGGAAAGAAGGGGCTGTGGAAGGCCTGGGGACCATGAAAGAACAGTTAGATGGCATGGGGCGGTGGTGTCGGGGGACATTAAGATCGAGAACATCATTCCAAAGAAACCCTGGAAGAAGACATGGGTGGTAAAGGACACTGAAAGTGAAAGTGAAAGTCGCTCAGTCGTGTCCGACTCTTTGCAACCTCATGGACTATACAGTCCGTGGAATTCTCCAGGCCAGAATACTGGAGTGGATAGCCTTTCCCTTCTCTAGGGGCTCTTCCCAACCCAGGGATCAAACCCAGGTCTCCCACATTGCAGGTGTATTCTTTACCAGCAGAGCCACAAGGAAAGTCCAAGAATACTGGAGTGGGTAGCCTAGCCTTTCTCCAGCAGATCTTCCCAACCCAGGAATCAAACCGAGGAATCAAATCAAATGCAGGAATCAAATCTCCTGCATTGCAAGTGGATTCTTTACCAACTGAGCTATCAGGGAAGCCCTATAGAGGGTATTTAGTTCAGTTCAGTTCAGTCACTCAGTCGTGTCTGACTCTTTGTGACCCCATAGACTGCAGCACGCCAGGCTTCCCTATCCATCACTAACTCCTGGAGCTTACTCAAACTCATGTTCATCGAGTCGGTGATGCCATCCAACCATCTTATCCTCTGTCGTCCCCTTCTCCTCCCACTTTCAATCATTCCCAGTATCAGGGTCTTTTCCAATGAGCCAGTTCTCCACATCAGGTGGCCAAAGTAGAGGACATTAGCCATAGTCAAATGAAGTGGACAAATCACTTCACTTTCCTGAGCCTGTAAAAGGAGGAGCCTTTACAGGAGTCTCCCCTGTAAAACAGTGGGTATGCTCTGATTTCTATTAATAACATCCCTTCCATACAATTTACATGAGCCTGGCGAGCTGCAGCCCATGGGGTCGCAGAGTCAGACACGGCTTAGTGACTGAACAACAATAAAGGGCAAAGATCTGTGGAACTGGAGTCATGGAGTGGGGGGCTGGAGGATGAGTTCTCAAGAGTCTAAGAGAACTTAGAACAGCTAAGGGTCCATCTGCACCACAAACCCGACCCAGGGGGATGCCTTGCCCAGCCAGGTCAGGTTGTGCAGAGTCTGGCAGCTCCCGCATTCTGAGACCCTGGCCTGGATCTGCTGTAGCAGAGGAGTCACGTTACGTAAGGGTTTCCAGATCTCCAGGGCCCCAAAGGCCCCATTCTGCCCGGGGAGAGCCCAAGAGCATGTGTTTCCCCAGCCAGCAAGGACCTACCTGCTCCAGTCATATAGCACTGCACTGGGGACAGGTCCCATGGCCTCTGCCACCTCATCTAACCCTCATAGCAGCCTGGCAAGGAAGGGTGAATCCTCATTCCCATTTCACATATGAGAACACTGAGGCTCCGACCAACTCCATGCCTAGCAGAGGCAGGAATGACTCCCACAACTCCTGCCCCCTCCCCAGAGGAAGTGCCACGTGGGTCCATGGGGGTGTCATTGCCCCCCTGGAGGGGGAGTGGGTATAATGCCAAGGGCAGGAACCCCTCTCATCCTCTGCACATCCCCCACCTCTCTCCTCCAGGGCCCATGGAAGGAGCTGGAAGCAGGGAGATTCAGAGGTAAGAACATCAGACAGGGGCCAGAGACTTACGTCCAAGGCTACCTGCCTTTGGGACAAGTCCCTCACCTGCCTGAACCTTAGTTTCATCATCTATAAGAATAGAGATTGCACAGGTGAGCAGGTATTTTAGAGGCAGATCTTTGCTTTTCCCTGTATGGGTCTTATTCTAAACCCCAGTCTAAAAACAGGAAAAGGAGGGCCATTCCAAATGAATCAGACCAGAGGCCTGGCATGGCTAACAGTCCATCAAAGCTCCGCCATCCCCCAAGGCTACTCCATAGACCAACACAGTGCAGGACACAAATGGAAAACCACTTTGTGTTCTCCTCAAGGTTACTGGGGGTCAGAACTCCTCAGAGCCCAAACTGGGCCTTTCTCTTCTAGTGTCTTCCTAAGTGCTCAGCCACCATCAAACTGCAGTCCACATCCACATTTTAATTTCAAATCATGATAAATGCTTACCCAATACTTACCCTTGGCTGTTGGTATCAGCTATTTATTGCTGCCTAACAAATTGCCCCAAAACTTATGGTTTGAAAACAACAAACATTATCTCACACAGTTTCTAAGACTCAGACATTCAGGAGACGCACAGCAGGGTGGTTCTGGCTCTAGGGCCCTAATGAAGTGGGCTGGGGCTGCAGTCTTCTGAAGGCTTGACTGGGGCTGGAGGATCCACTTCCAAAACGGCACACACACACAGCTATTGGCTGGAGGCTTCAGTTCATTGCCACAAAGGTTTCTCATGATATGACAGTGAATTCCTCCATGGCGTGACCTAAGGGAAAGTACCCAGATGGAAGCCACAATACTTCTTATGCCCTAGTCTTAGAACATACACTGGCATTATCATCATATTCTGTTTATTAGAATTAAGTTACTAAACCCAGCCCACAATAAGGAGAGGAGAATCAAGCCCTGTCTCTTGAAGAAAGGAATATCAGAGAACTCACGGACCTATTTTCAAACCACTACACTGTCCAAGATAAGACTTGTGAACTCCTCTCCCAAACCCAGCCCCATTCAACTGGTGCCTATGAGAGTAACTGGTACCCATGAAGCAAGCTGTGAGCATCTCTTATGCTAACTCTCCCTCATATCTAATGGAACACTAAGTCTTCCCATGCTCACCTTCTAACATCCAAACCACTGAGTGGCAGAGAATGATGGTTAAGTTTGTGGGCTCCTGGCCTGAACCCTGTTTCCACCAATTACCAAACTTCCATGTGCCTATTTCCCCATCTTTAAGTGGGGATATAGCACCTACCAGATGGTGAGGAGTAAACATTCCATGTAAAATCCCTCAGAAGAGTAGCTGGCATGTAGTAAACACTAAATAAATACTTGCTATTATATTTCTTAGATTCAGATCTCCCTCCATCTGCACTGGTCTAAACCATCATCACCTCTCACCTGGATGATTTCCATGGCCTTCTATTTGCTCTCCTTAAATACACTCTGTTCTCAAATCTGGCCTCCATAGAGAAGCCAAAAGGAGCTTTGAAAAATGCATCTTCGATCACATTTTATACCCCACACTCCACCACCACTGCATAAAAACCTTCAAAACTTCCCAGTGCACTCAGGACGAACACAAAGCCTGACTCTGACCTGCATGGTCCTGCACAGCCTGGGCCCTATCTCAGGCAAGGTGTTCCATCTCTGCTTTTTAGATATTCCTTGAAAGCACCATTCTCCTGCTCACCACAGGGCCTCTCCCTCTGAGCCATCCCCAGCAGGAAAACACACGCTCCCTCACATCACCATCCCTCCCCTAGACAGAGTCCAGCATTTTTCCAATCTCAACTCAGGTGCCATTTTCCAAAGAAACCCTCCCTGGCCTTCGAATTTCCTTAGAGCACAAACCCTAGCCCACAATTACTCAATTAATCCCTCTCTCCCGCTTGACACGAAGCTCCACGGGAGCAGTAGACCACACCTGCCTTTACTCACCACTATTTACACAACTCTTAAGCCAGTACCTGGCACAGGGCTGGTTTTCAGCAAGTGTTTATGGAATGAAAAACTGGAATGTTCTCTCAGGTATTTGTAGCGAGGGTTCCAAGACCCAAGGATTGGCCAACAGAAAAGGATCCACCCTTATCCTTCCTCGCCCACCCCGAAGTTGCCTACTCACCAAGCAGTACCCTTAGCTGGACCACCTCTCATACCCCGGAGCCTGCACAAGCGTAAACAGACACCAGACCCCTCCTGAGAGCGCCAGGAGGGGGGCTTCCCGCCTCACGCTCCAGCTGGCTGGCGTCCCCCCTACTTCTGAGAAAGTGATGGATCAGTTTCATCCATGGCTTTATTGAATTCCTGGGAAAGGCTCGGCCGCGCCTTGCTTCCTCAAGGCTACATCTCCTCGCCGTCCAAATCCCTGACCTTCTCCTCAAATGCCCTCCCTGAAATCGGGCTCAGGAAACACAATCAATCTCCACTTGATGTCAGTTAAAGAACTGCTTGATTTCAGCCCCACGATAAGGACTCTCTTTCCCCAAATCTTCCATCCACGTGCTTGGAGAAGCAGCAGAAGGTGGCAGAAAAAGACTGCCACCCATGTTTCTTCCACCAACTTGCTTATGGCCTGGGAAAAGTCACTTTTTAAGTCTGAAAATACACTATGACTCCTGCCTGCCCCCTCTCCATATTCAGTTACCCCTCCTGGGAGCACTCATATTCAACATCTGTAATTATCCCCCAAGGAACCTCCTGCAGGTCTTTCCCCAGCCACCCTCTGATACCAGGTACACTCTCCGCTCCTCCCTGGAAAGACTGTGCCCTCGTTCCAAACCGAGCACCAAAATCCAAGTCTGACCCACAGAGTGAATAGAATTCCCTTCTCACATAACATAAAGACATTCAGGATTACCCACAACCTCTGTCTGCAGTTGACCTCATTAGCCTATCTTGTCCACATGACTATCTATCTTACTTATTTGGGGTCTCCATACCTGGAGTTGGTGACGGACAGGGAAGCCTGGCACGCTGCAGTCCATGGGGTGGCAATGAGTCGGACACGACCGAGCAACTCAACTGAACTGAACTGATACCTCCCCCACCCCACCTGATGCTGATATACCCCATGTTAGGATCCTGTCTGCTTCCTAAGCTCTGAGTCTCTCCTGTTCCCACCACTAGAGTCACATGACCCCCATCTGCAGCTCACCTTGTCCAAGTTCTAGAAGGAATCCTAACAGGAAGCCAGGAGGGAGAAGGAGATTCAGCCTCGCCCCTGGAGACACAGCTTCCTTGCAGCCATCAGACCTAAGTCACGGGCCCAGGTCTGCGTGCTGCCTCCCTGTTGCTTTGGACCCATCCTGAGCCCCATCTTGGAATTCTGCTTTGAGACCGGCCCCAGGGGCCTAGAACCCATCTCACTCTCACTCCTACTCTTGCTCCAAGGCCCTGCTGTTAGCTGGTAGACATCACTGGACCGCCTGAACTTCCGAGAGTCACCCACTGCAGCCTCAGGAGGGGAGTTGACCATCTGGTATGATATCTGACTCCCTTGCCTGGTCCTCTGCCCACTCATCCCGACCATGACCTTCTTATCACTAGTCTTCCAGCCTGGGTTGCCACCACAGCACCATGATCTTCAGTTTTCTCTCTGCTTTCTCCCCCCACAGTTCTCCCTCCATTTGCTCCCTACTGTGGGATGACCCAAAATATCCCTAAAATATCCCTTGCAAGTATTTCAAGGACCCCAGTGTGAATTTGGAAGAGACTTTTAGCTCAGTCCCTAAAATACAATGTTCTTATACCCCTGTGCTCAAATTACTTATTTAGTCAACAAACTTCTTTTTCTTGAGAACCTGATCTGTGCTCGTCTCTATTTTACACACTGGCATTGAAGCAATGAGCAAAAGAGACAGGAACCTCTGCCTTCAGGGGTTTGCATCCCAATGAGAGGCTCTCAGAGCTGGAGCCCAAGTCCAAAATCCAAACAGGGAGTTCCCTCGGCCTGAACCTGAGGCCTCTCCACTTACCAAGTGGAGTCAACTTCTCTACTGTCGCCATCTTGAATCCCAAAGTATGGAGCCCATTATCGTCTGCTTTCCAGCTCAATTCCTGTTCCAACTGTTGTTCTCCATGATTTCCCTTCCAAGAAGGGACAACTGTGTCTGTGGGGCCTTTTTCAGTATCCCCACTGTTTTTCCTCCCCTCCTCCTGCCTCCTCCTTCCTTTCTTGGGTCAGACTCTATTTCTCAGGTCAGTCAGCATTTCTATCCCAGAGGAAGGCCTGTCTGTCCCCTCTTCAGGAACCCACCTCCCTCTTGTTTTGTCTCCTCAGCATGATTGCCCTGCCCTGCCCTCCATGAGGATTTTCTCCTCCCCAGAGGCTGCTGCTGGCGTCCACAATGACAGGGAAGCAGAGCATTTCCCAGTCAGCTGCCAGGCCTCAGTAGAGCTTGGCCTGGGGCCCAAGCAAGCATCTCAGGAGACAAAAATCAACTTTCCTGGACTCAACCCCTGGCTTTCCAGTGAGAACCCACAGGCTCCGCAAGCTGCTGGCACACCCACTGGAAAGGACGTATGGATGGCACACAGGACTGTGTACATCGTGCAGCCTGCAGGCTCCACAGAAGGAAGGCCTGGCCCTTTCCAGAGAGGACTCGGACAGGTGCTCAACCTCTGGCTCCCACGCAAACTTGGTGCATTCACGACCTGGGCTGAGGCCTGGCCTTGGGGACCCCTGACTCCCAGGGCAGCTGAAGGACGCCTGAGGGCACTGAGGTTCTGCCAAAGGCTGGGACCTGCAATGCCACACACCACAATGCCACACGCATGTCATTAACTCTTCCCTCCCATACAGGGAACTGTCCTGCATGGCCCAACGTCTCAGGGTCATACAGCCCCGGCACAGACAGTAAGAAATTGCACACATCTCCCCTCCCCCATCAAAACAAAAGGCATCTACCCTCACAGGCCAAGCAGCCAACCAGGTGCCAACGCCCAGGTGAGCCTCATTTGGACTTTCTTAAGCCTCTGCACTATAATCGGGACCCTCCAGACCTAGTTCTGGACCATCACTAGCTTCCAGTCACCCTCTTCAGGGGGCTGAGACCCCATGAAGGTGGAGAGGACAGTTGAGCTGAAAAGGATGGTTCTCCTAGTGAATCATAAGAACGCCTCACAAGGGAACAAGTGGCAATGGAAAAGGACAATGGAAATCTAAACGGGCCTGCGATGCTGGGGTGACCAACTCAACCCCTGGGAAAGAAGGCCTGCAGGGAGATTACATTGTCCCTCCCCAAGTGTCTCTTTCCCCCATTAGAAGAGTTCTGAACAAAAGAACATGGGTTAGTTCTGCTGCAAACCAGTCCTGAGCTATAACCCAGGCTGACCCAGAAACAGATACTAAGGAAAGAACAGCGGCCTTAGAAGACCAGCTGTACAGAGAGGAAAAAAGAGGCCAAGGAAATAGTGGTGATCCCATTGACCTTGCAAGTCTCGTACCAGCAAGACTCTGGGTCAAAGCTCCCAGAGTAGTGAGTACTGGTATTCAGAAATCACAAGCGACAGGATGGCAGCAAGAGCCCTGAAGGTGCTTCTCCTCGGGGAGACAGAGGGATGTAAGAGGGGCCAGCAAGCAGGCATCATCCTCCCTGGAGATCAAAGTCAAAGAGGTCACCATCCAGACCGAGGATCCAGATTCCAGAGCCAAAGCCAAGTATCAACCAGTTCTCCCATCAGCCAAGAAGGTTCCACCATGGAGATGCTTGGAAGGAATGAAGACCAGCTCAGCCCCTTTGCTCTGCCTCCTGTGTGGCCCCCAACACCCAGCAGACAGGCCCCCATGGTACCTCCCAGGACAGGAGTCATTATACCCAGAGGACAGGCATTCGCAAAGGATCTGGACACACAGCTCTGAGTGACCGCCCTGTCCCACGGGTGGGGAGACAAAATCAGCACTTTCAGATTTCCCCACAAATACTTCAGCCAGAATGCTTGACTTTCATCTTCTTTTTGCATCTAGTGGGGTTCCTTTTCAGCTTTCTTTTAAAGAAAAAAATCACATGGCTAATGAAAATCTCTGAACCCAGGGTTACCCACGGACCCTCCCATCTTCCACGTGTACCATCGCATCTCTGCTGCCCTGTCTGTTGCATCCCTGGGTCCCAGGAGTTAAGAGCTGACCAGCTCAGCTCCTTCCAGGGTCAGAGCCCACTAGCCCACCCCCCAATATCCACTCTGACCAGCTGCCACCAGTCCACCTTTGAGTGTCTGCGCTGGACCCTGGCAGCAAGTCATATTTTCAAGGGGGGCACACCTCCAAGCCTGAAGGCCCTTGAAGAGCCCACGAGAGACAGTGACTGCCGAGGGCCCTGGGAGCACAGCCCATGCCCCTGGCACAGCTGTGGGGTCCTGTTCCACTTGCTCCCCCTGCTGGATCAGATGCCCCCTGATCAGGAGCCCCAAGCCAGTCCCCAACCCCTGGGAGAGGACACCTCCCCTGCTCTTTGGGCTATAAAACTGAGGTTTTTTGATTAGCAATGTTTTTCAGGGCTTCCCTAGTGGTTCAGACAGTAAAGAATCCACCTGCAACGCGGGAGATCCAGGTTCGATCCTTGTGTTGGGAAGATACCCTGGAGAAGGGAATGGCAACCCACTCCAGTATTCTTGCCTGGAGAATCCCATGGATAGAACAGCCTGGCGGGCTATAGTCCATGGGGTTGCAAAGAGTCAGACAAGACTGAGTGACTAAGCATGCTAGATGATCTGGGAAACTCTAACCCCATTATATGTGTCACAGAAACAGGTTTCTTTGGCCAAATAGTCCTGGGAAATGCCGCCACCATACCAAGCTTTTTGGCGCCCTCTGGGTTCCGCTTAGCATATTAAAGGCGTCGAGGATGCTGCAGTGAGGCAGGGAGGCTTGGGAAAGACTTTAATTTTGGGTGAGGTTTTATACACCCAGCTGCTGTTCTAAACACTTTACGTCAAACTCTTTGGGTAAAGCAGTATTATTAACCCCACTTTACAGAGGAGGAAACTGAGGCACAGATTTTTCAGGGCAGTCTGGCTCCAGAGTGGGAATCCTCACCCCCTCGCTGCCCTTAGACGCACCGGTGCCCGAATTGCAAAGGGGGAATGATTGTGGCCTGGGCTCACAGTCTCTTTCCCCAAACTGGAGGGATCAGGGTTTCAAGGAGAAGGCTGAGTTCCTGCAGCCCTCCAAAGTCAAACCCTGATCCTAGGTTGGTGGTGGGGAGGGGGTGTCAGACCCTGTGACAGGCTGCATGGGAGGGAAGTTTGGGGACAGGTGGCCCAATTCATCACCTCTCAATTTAGGTCCAAGTGAGTGGCTGCTGCTTCCTCTCGCTTGCCACGTGGCTGTCACTGAGGTTGCACAGATATAGAGAGAAGATCCAAAATAAAAAGCCCCTCCAAAGACAAATGGCCTGGACGGGAGAGGGTTGTGAATTCAAAGATGGAAAGAAAATGTCAACCGTCAGGGGCTACCAGCCGTCTGCTCTTGGCTGGAGGTCTCTACAGCAGGCGACTAGGCTGGAGCCAGGGGAGGGTGTCCCATAGGTGGGTGGGGGAAGGAGCACATTCACGGTCAGCCTGGGTCTCCTCCGTGAACATGCGCTGCCTCCCCTCCCCCAGCCCCGGCCTAGTTCCACCTCTCCTGAACCTCTGAGTGCGGAAGCCTGTCCCCCCTGCCCCAGGCAAGGGATAGAGACCTCCCAGGCTCCTCTGAAACCTCCTCCTCATCCAGGCCAAGCTGCCCTCTGAGAATCCAGAGGGCAATGATGAGCTACCCTGTGTCCTCTAGGAGGACTATCTCTCCCTAGGCAAGAGCCGTGCCGTCCTCAGCTTGTGGGCCAAAACACACATCCCAGGGGGCTTCTGGCCTCCCCCAGCCAGGCTGGAGAGTCCTCACTCATGGTCTGTCTCTCTTCCTTCAAAACACGGCTTAAGTGATGAAACCTACCCAGGCTGGGTCGCCTTGGTAACGGGGGTGCTGACTCTCTGTCTCAGTGTCTCTGGGTACCTCTCTTTCCCAGTGCTGTGGGCAGGTGTATCCCTCTCCACCTCTCTGTCTCCCAACCTCTCTCTCAATCTCTCTCTCTACCTCTCCCTCATTTAATGGGCCTATCTCACAATAAGGCAAGCAGCTAACTAGTCTCAGAGGCGCTCCTGACCACAGTTGCTCAAGCTCTATCCCAGGGTGCTAAGATATGCTTTATGACAAGCATCCTAGGTTCAAATCCACTGTTCAGGGGGCTCTGGGGAGGAGAGGGCAGAGTGCAAGGTGGGTCCATCGGGGGATCCTGCAGACAAATGGATGCACAGTGCTGGGCTGCCCACTTCCCTCCCCTGCACCTTTACACTCTTAACCCTGTAAAATGAAGATGGTAGTCAGAGCACCTACCTTGTAAGTTTGCTCTGCACGTTAAATAAGATAAATGGGGGTGACTTAGCACATAGCACTCAAATGCTCACAGCTTTTATCATCCTTTCCACTTGAGGTTAGGGGAGGTCTCTCAGACCCCCAGAAAATGAGAGTTCTCTTGGCAGACACCACAGACTTTATGGTCTGGCCCAAAGGCAGTGGGGAATGGTGGAAGCTTTGGGAGGGTGAGAGAAAAGTGTGGCTCCATCACCATGCTGAGGGGAGACTGTCTGGGGCAGAGCCTTCACCATCCCATTTTGCAGATGAGAAGACTGAGGCCAAAGAACCAAGGCCCTCAACTTGCTGAGCTCTTCACCCCAAGCCCAGTGATCCTGCCCCTTCAACAAGTCAACTTGGAGTTTAGCAGAAATCATCAGGGGGTGCTGGGGAGCAGTGAGTGAAGAAGGAGGCAGGATTCTGAAACACCCCTTCCACCGACCCATCCCCGGGGTGGGGTGGGGTGTCCACCTGGGCAACACAACACTGACTAGTCTTGTAATTCCCCTGAGTTTCATGTTTTCCAAATCCTGCCTCTCCCCTCGTCCCTCCCCCTGGAAAGCCATCGTAGGCAGGCCTCTCCCAAGCCCCTGTTTACAAAATTATAAGCTTCCTTTGTCCCCAGCCTCCTCTGGTTACAATAATACTCATCAGCTCTCCGGCTCTCCAGAGTTTTCAGGGGCATGGAAAATGTGACTTCACTTCTCAAGGATTTTCTGCATTAACAAAGTGGTATTGGGGAAAGAAAAAGAAAAAGAATGATTTTGCCCATCCTTGAGAGAAAAGGTACCAGGGATCCCACCTCTCAGCCCAGAGTTAGAACCAGAAGCTTCCAGCAGATCCACGAGAGACAGCCAAGGGACCTCGCTTACCCCACAGGCTGAGTGGACTCAGGGAAGCAGGGCGGGAAAGGGTCCCTGAAGAGTTTCAAAAGTGCAAGTAAACTCATCTGCCTTGATATTCACCAACTTGACTAATTTATGATTTCTGCACGTGGGTATTTGTTCAGCCCATCAGTCAACTACTTACTTGCACCCGAAGTTTAGAGTGAGGGGCTCCAGAGTCAATGATCTGGGTGAGTGTCCTGCTCTGCCACCTGCTAGCTTCTTCACATTGGTGATGGATGTCACCTCTAGAAGCCTCAGGTTTCTCATCTGTAAAGTGGAGATAATAGAGTACTGATTTCATAGGCTGTTGTGAGAACTCCTGAGATAACACACACAAAGGGCTTCTTCAAAGTATGCCCAGCAGATCATAAGCACTCAATAAATGGTGGCTATTACTGTGGTCATCCACTCTAGCCAACCTTCCCCAAGAGGACCAACGTGTCCAATCCTGCTGGAGCTGCCAATCTCAAGGCGTCTGCCATCTAGAGACCCAGCCCTGGGCTGTCCCAGTCAAGCCCATCATTCAGGCCTTCCGCAGTGGGGAGACCTTGCCAGGTAGCCTGGCCCATAAGGAGAAGGGCTGCTGAGCCTGTGCGGTGGGCCAGGCTCGGTGCGGGAGCTACAGGAAATTCAGAAATAGCAACGCTACATTGTCTCCACAATTTCAGGTATGTGACAAACGTCATTTTTAAAAATGTCTTTGAATCAAGTTAAATCTGTCTCTGAGCCCACGTCCCACCTGGAGGAAGGAAAGTCAGTCTCCATCGTTAATGAGACGCCCACCCAACCTCTCTCTCACCAGCATGCATGGTGAAGGGAGCACACGTGGTCACCGGCCACTTGTCCCCACTGGTTACTGCGGAGACACCCGGGCCAAAGCCACAGAGTCCTCGGGAGCCCGGAGGTTCTGCTGCCTCTGAGCCAGTGACCACCAAAGAAACGCAGCCCCAGACACATCACACAGTCTGCCATGGGCACGGCCAGGGGAGCAGGCACTGGGCCTTCAGACTGTCCCTCAAAGGCCCTCACGACTCAAAGAACTCAGGCTTCCAGGGGGAAAAAATGCCAGGAGTTAGAATCTAAGCAATTCCTGCCCTCTACCCTGTAGCGCCAGCCTCCAAAGGCTGGGGTTAAAAACGAGCCAGCTGTCGACATGGGAGCAAGGGGTGGTGCAGAGAAAAACACGGGGAGAACAGAACATGGATCCCCCTCTCTCACAGAAGCGGATGGCATGGCCCCGCCTGCAAAGAGGTGACTTCCAGGGGACATAACCGGACATCGCCACCTCCTCCCCTTACCCACAGACACAGGAGCAGTAAGCCACTGGTGGTTTCGTAGGCATAGCAAATAGCCCTGCAGGAGGCCCATCTGTCCTCCCCTGAGTCTTCCTGATCGCCTGCCCTCTCATCGTCCCCTGTGTACAGACACCCTGGAAAGGTCTCTGCCAACCGAGATCAGCTGACTTATCATGGTCAGGGGGACAGGACAAAGTTAAGTTTGGATCAGGAAGCCGTGCTGGTCCAGGAAAGAACTTGGAATTTATTTAGGACCTACTGTGTACTGGGTGGTTCTACAAATATCCTCCCTGTTCATTGCAACTGCACAAAATGAGCACTGTTGCTCTCTGTTGATGACAACCGTCCTGCAGGGAGAAGGGTCAAGGTCACACACCACAACAGGGAGAAGGGTCAAGGTCACACACCACAGCAGGGAGAAGGGTCAAGGTCACACACCACAGTGTGAGGGAGCTGAGACAGACACTCCGCTGGTGTTCACTGACACAGTAACCATGCCATGACTTACGCTGCTGCGACTGTTCCCAAGTCCAACCTCGCTCTGCTTGCCGCACGACAGGCAGGTGAATCCGAGTGAGGAGGTGTAGAGGCAAGGAATGCGACAAAGTCGGAAAGCCGGCTAACCTGACCAAGAAGATGGGAAACTAACATTTCAAAATAATCATCTTATCAGGGTCTGGATGCCAGGTTCCATATAGAACAGAGATGGGGAGAGGTGAGGAAACATAGTTAAAAGGCCGTTAATCTTGCGAATATCTCCTAGAATGGCAAGCCTCTTGGGGAGGGCATGCGTGAATTTCTTCCTTCCTGCAGCCATCTGCAGTGGATAGGGTACAGAACAAAGGCACTTGGTTTAATGTTCAAGCAGAGGGCCTAGGTTGCCCAAGGCAGGCCATAGGTATAAAAAGTATCAATTGGTGAACAAAAGCAGTGGGAGGCCAACCGGATCCTGGAGTCAGAATTGGTTCTTACCTGAAAAGACTATCCCATTTTACAGATGCCACTGGGTCAGGCAGGCTGACCCTGATGCCTGAGGTCTTCGCCACTACATTTTTCTCCTCTGGGTGAGGGGCTCTTGGTAGAAAAGTCCCAGCAGCTCTGAGAACTAGGGCTTGGACCAGATTCCTGAAAATGACTGGAGCGCTATCCAAGGGCACTAGTGCTTTTGCAGAGGACTTAACCATGCACGCTATTTTGAAATAAAACTTTTATGAAAATGAAAATACAGATTTTGTTTAATCGATTAAAGCATTGCTCTTGAGAGCAGAAGACAAAAGTTCTCCATTCTTCTTTCTCTCCTCCCCTCCCTGGCCCCCGACCCCGGTCAGTGGCCTGATATCCTTAACCCTTTTAAATGAGCAAAGATTTTTAAAGATGTCACCCAAAGGTGCTGAGCGACAAAGGAACACTGGCTGTCAGAGTGAAGGTCCCCCTTCCGTGGACAGATGAGAAAACAGGTCCAGTTGACAAGAGCAACGGGCCCAGGGTCAGGCACACACGCGTGTGCACACGCACAGGTCATGCACACTCGAGCTGGGCTTGCACAGCCAGCATGTGCCCTCCAGGTCTTACACACCCACACTGCACACACCCCACACGCAGCAGCTCCCTCTCCTTGAGCCCACCCCCCCACCTTCTCTGGGACACTTTGGGGCTCACTCGTGAGTGACGACTGCCCCCTAGTGGACACCAGGCCGCCACAACACCTGAGCTGTGATTAAGTCCACCTAACATAAACTCTAGGATGGAGGGTGCCCTGGGGACTGGACTGCTCTGGGTCAGGGATCTCAGGACCAGAGGAAAAAGACAGTGGGGACTTGGTGTTGCAGGTCATGTTCCACAGGAGGCTGACTCTGAGGAGAAGAGCAACAGGAAATGTATTGGGAACTTTCCCAGGATCAACACCTGTGCTGGGAGGAGACACAGCTGAATCCGTGGGAGCACTAAAGTTGAGATGGCCCTTCAAGAGGGCTACCAGATTTAACAAAGGGAACTCCAGGATCCTCAGTTAAATAAGAATTTCAGATAAATAGTGAGTGATTTTTCAGCAGAAGGATGTTCCATTCAAGGTGAAGAAGCATGCGGTTGCTTCAGTCATAGCCAACTCTTTGTGACCCTGTGAACTGCAGCCTACCAGGCTCCTCTGTCCATGGGATCCTCCAGGCAAGAATACTCAAGTGGGTTGCTATGTCCTTCTCCAGGGAATCTTCTAGACACAGGGACCGAACCCGCTTTTCTTACATCCACCTGCGTTGGCAGGCAGGTTCGTTACCACTAGTGCCACCTGGGAAGCCTGATTTAAAGTATACAGGAGGTTATATGCAAAAATATGTGCTTAATCTCTCAGTCATGTCAGACTCTTTGCAACCCATGGACTGTAGCCTGCCAGGCTCCTCTGTCCAAGGGATTTTCCAGGCAAAAATACTGAAGTGGGGAGCCTTTCCCTTCTCCAGGGAATCTTCCTGACTCAGGGTTCAAACCCTGATCTCCTAATTGCAGATGGATTCTTTACTGTTTGGGTCACGCAGGGAACCCTGTTATGTGCAATGCTACGCCCTATAGAGACCTGAGCATCCACAGATTTTGGTATCTGCAGGACTCCCAGAATCAATCCCTCAAATATATAGAGGTATGATGACTACTCAGGGTAATTGGAGGTGATGAGGTCATGAGGAAGGAGACCTCACGAGTTAATGATCCTCTAAGAGACCCCACGGGACTCCCGTGCGCCTCTGGCATGTGAGAACACAGCAAGAAAGCACTGCCTATGAATTGGGAGAATGGCCCTCACTGGAACACAGTCATGCTGGCACCTTGACCTTGAACTCTCAGCCTCCAGAACTGTTGTTTATCAACTACTCAGACTGTGGTACTTGGGGACAGCAGACCAAATGGACTGACGTGACTAAAACTGTCGAATGTAAAAGCAGAGGTTAGAAGAACAGATTAAAAAAAATGACCTAACACACCTTAAATATAAAAATAGGGATATGTTGAAATTAATAAATAAATGAACTGAAAAGATATACCATACAGGACCATATGAGGGCTGGAGTAGTTATACAAATGTCTCATAAAATAGACTTCAAGACAGGATATTACCAAAAATAGAGATACTTTATAAGGACAGAAGGATCAATTTACTGGGAAGACCAATAATCATACATGGGTATACAACTATCAGAAGGACTTCAAAATACACAATGAAAAATTTGACAGAATTAAAAGTAAAAAGAAACAACTGCACAGTCATCACAGGATATATTAACATCCTTCTTTTGACAATCGATAGACTGACTAGACAAGATCATCAGTGAAGAGCTGTAAAGGTGAAGATGTTATTCAAGGATCTGAATGATAGTCTGAACCATGTTATGGTAACTGGTAGTTAGAGACACTATGCCCAACTATAGAACGCACACTCACGGAAACTGCATGTTTTATGTCCACAAGATGAACCACAAAACAAGCATCAGTAGATTTAAAAGAATTGAAATCATACAGAATATCTCTCTAACACAACTAAATTAAATTTTAAAATAAAAAATTGTAGGATAGCCAGAAAAAAACAAAAGGCTCATGACAAAATTCTTTTTTAGTTTCTTTTTTTAATTAATTTATTTTAATTGGAGTCTAATTACTTTATGATTTTGTAGTGGTTTTCGCCAAACATCGACATGAATCAGCCACGGGCGCACATGTGTTCCCCATCCTGAACCCCACTCCCGCCTCCTTCCCCATCCCATCCCCCAGGGTCATCCCAGTGCGCCAGCCCTGAGCGCCTGTCTCATGCATCCAACCTGGACCAGTGATCCGCCTCACATATGATAATATACACGTTTCAACGATACCCTCTCAAATCATCCTACCGTCGCCTTCTCCCAGAGTCCAAAAGACTGTTCTTTACATCTGTGTCTCTTTTGCTGTCTCGCATATAGGGTCATTATCACTCTCTTCCTAAATTCCATATATATGCGTTAGTATACTGTATTGGTGTTTTTCTTTCTGACTTACTTCACTCTGTATAATAGGCTCCAGTTTCATCCACCTTATTAGAACTGATTCAAATGAATTCTTTTTAACAGCTGAGTAATATTCCATGGTGTATATATACCACAGCTTCCTTATCCATTCGTCTGCTGATGGGCATCTAGGTTGCTTCCATGTCCTGGCTATTATAAACAGTGCTGCGATGAACACTGGGGTGCACGTGTCTCTTTCAGTTCTGGTTTCCTCAATGTGAATGCCCAGCAGTGGGATTTCTGGGTCATATGGCAGTTCTATTTCCAGCTTTTTAAGAAATCTCCACACTGTTTTCCATAGTGGCTGTACTAGTTTGCATTCCCACCAACAGTGTAAGAGGGTTCCCTTTTCTCCACACCCTCTCCAGCATTTATTGTTTGTAGACTTTTTGATAGCAGCCATTCTGACTGGCATGAGATGGTACCTCATTGTGGTTTTGATTTGCATTTCTCTGATAATGAGTGATGTTGAGCATCTTTTCATGTGTTTGTTAGCCATCTGTATGTCTTCTTTGGAGAAATATCTGTTTAGTTCTTTGGCCTAGTTTTTGATTGGGTCACTTATTTTTCTGGAATTGAGCTGCAGGAGCTACTTGTATATTTTTGAGATTAATTCTTTGTCCGTTATTTCGTTTGCTATTATTTTCTCCCATTCTGAAGGCTGTCTTTTCACCTTGCTTATAGTTTCTTTCGTTGTGCAAAAGTCTTTTAAGTTTAATTAGGTCGCACTTGTTTATTTTTGCTTTTATTTCCATTACTCTGGGAGGTGGGTCATAAAGGATCCTACTATGATTTATGTCAGAGAGTGTTTTGCCTATGGTTTCCTCTAGGAGTTTTATAGTTTCTGGCCTTATTTTTAGTTCTTTAATCCATTTTGAGTTTACTTTTGTGCATGGTGTTAGAAAGTGTTCTAATTTCATTCTTTTACAAGTGGTTAACCAGTTTTCCCAGCACCACTTATTAAAGAGATGGTCTTTTCTCCATTGTATATTCTTGCCTCCTTTGTCAAAGATAAGGTGTCCATAGGTGCGTGGATTTATCTCTTCTTAGCACAAAAATTGGGAAGTTTAAAATTAGAAAGACTGACTCTACCAAATGTTGGTAAGGAAGTGGAGCAACTGGAACCCACATACATTACTGGAAGAAATGCAACATGATACAAACTCTTCCAAAAACTGTTTGGTAGTTCATTAGAAAATTACAAATATTCTGACCATATGATCCAGCCACCCATCCCTTGGTATTTACCTAGGAAAAAGAAAAGCCTTAAGTCCACCGTAAGACTTACACAGGCTCACACAGCTTTATTCTCATTTGCCAAATAAAGTGAAAACAACCTAAATAGCCATCATTTAAGTGAATGGATAAACAAAAATGGTGTATCTATATAAAAGAATACTGCTGCTGCTGCTAAGTCGCTTCAGTCAGTCCGACTCTGCGCGACCCCATGGACAGCAGTCCACCAGGCTCCACCATCCCTGGGATTCTCCAGGCAAGAACACTGGGTGGGTTGCCATTTCCTTCTCCAATGCATGAAAGTGAAAAGTGAAACTGAAGTTGCTCAGTCGTGTCCGACTCAGAGACTCCATGGACTGCAGCCTACTAGGCTCCTCCCTCCATGGGATTTTCCAGGCAAGAGTACTGGAGTGGGGTGCCATTGCCTTCTCTGGCAAAATACTACTTGGCAGTAAAAAGAAAAAGTAAAGGAACAGATTACTGATAAACACCAAAAAAGACTAAGTATCAAAATCAATATGCAAGGTGAAAGAAGCTAAAACTAAAAGAGTATACATGATATTCAGTTCAGTTCAATTCAATCACTCAGTCGTGTCTGACTCTTTGTGACCCCAAAGACTGCAGCACACCAGGCCTCCCTGTCCGCCACCAACTGCCGAAGTTTGTTCAAACTCATGTCCATTGAGTTGGGGATGCCATCCAATCATCTCATCCTCTGTTGTCCCCTTCTCCTCCTGCCCTCAGTCTTTCTCAGCATCAGGGTTTTTCCAAATGAGTCAGCTCTTCACATCAGGTGGCCAAAGTATTGGTGTTTCAGCTTCAGCATCAGTCCTTCCAATGAACACCCAGGACTGATCTCCTTTAGGATGGACTGGTTGGATCTCCTTGCAGTCCAAGGGACTCTCAAGAGTCTTCTCCAACACCACAGTTCAAAAGCATCAATTCTTTGGTGCTCAGCTTTCTTTATAGTTCAACACTCACATCCATACATGACTACTGGAAAAACTATAGCTTTGACTAGACGGACCTTTGTTGGCAAAGTAATGTCTCTGCTTTTTAATATACTGTCTAGGTTGCTTATACCTTTCCCTTCAAGGAGCAAGTGTCTTTTAATTTCATGGCTGCAATCACCATCTGAAGTGATTTTGGAGTCCCTCAAAATAGAGTCTCTCACTGTTTCCACTGTTTCCCCATCTATTTGCCATGAAGTGATGGGACCAGATGCCATGATCTTAGTTTTCTGAATGTTGAGTTTTAAGCCAACTTTTGCACTCTCCTCTTTCACTTCCATTAAGAGGCTCTTTAGTTCTTCTTCGCTTTATGCCATAAGGGTGGTGTCATCTGCATATATGAGGTTATTGATATTTCTCCCAGCAATCTTGATTCCAGCTTGTGCTTCATCCAGCCCAGCGTTTCTCATGATGTACTCTGCATATAAGTTAAATAAGCAGAGTGACAATATACAGCCTTGACGTACGTCTTTTCCTGTTTGAAACCAGTCTGTTGTTCCATGTTCATTTCTAACTGTTGCTTCCTGACCTGCATACAGATTTCCCAAGAGGCAGGTCAGGTGGTCAGGTATTCCCATGTCTTTCAGAATTTCCTGTTTGTTGTGATCCACACAGTCAAAGGCTTTGGCACAGTCAATAAAGCAGAAGTAGATTTTTTCTGGAACTCTCTTGCTTTTTTGATGATCCAGCGGATGTTGGCAATTTGATCTCTGGTTCCTCTGCCTTTTCTAAAATCAGCTTGAACATCTAGAAGTTCACGGTTCACATATTGCTGAAGCCTGGCTTGGAGAATTTTGAGCATTACTTTACTAGGGTGTGAGATGAGTGCAACGGTGTGGTAGTTTGAGCATTCTTTGGCATTGCCTTTCTTTGGGATTGGAGTAAAAACTGACCTTTTCCAATCCTGTGGCCACTGCTGAGTTTTCCAAATTTGCTGGCATGTTGAGTGCAGCACTTTCACAGCATCATCTTTTAGGATCTGAAATAGCTCAGCTGGAATTCCATCACCTCCACTAGCTTTGTTCATAGTGATGTTTCCTAAGGCCCACTTGACTTCACATTCCAGGATGTCTGGCTCTAGGTGAGTGATCACACCATCATGATTATCTGGGTTGTAAAGATCTTTTTTGTACAGTTCTTCTGTTTATTCTTGCCACCTCTTCTTAATATCTTCTGCTTCTGTGAGGTCCATACCATTTCTGTCTTTATTGTGCTTATCTTTGCATGAAATATTCCTTTGGTATCTCTAATTTTCTTGAAGAGATCTCTAGTCTTTCCCATTCTATTGTTTTCCTCTATTTCTTTGCACTGATCACTGAGGAAAGCTTTCTTTTCTCTCCTTGCTATTCTTTGGAACTCTGCATCCAAATGGGTATATCTTTCCTTTTCTCCTCTACCTTTTGCTTCTCTTCTTTTCACAGCTATTTGTAAGGCCTCCTCAGACAACATTTTGCCTTTTTACATTTCTTTTTCTTGGGGATGGTCTTGATCCCTGCCTCCTGTACAATGTCATATATGGTATTACTCCATTTATTAAAAAGTTCTAGGAAATTCAAACTAATATATAGCAATAGAATTAATAGTTGCCAGAGACTAGGAGTAGAAGGAAGGACATACTATAAAGAAGAATGAGGACCCTTTTGTGGTTACTAGAAAAGGACTTCATCTTAATTATGATCATAGTTTCATGGCTATTTACAACTAACAAGAGTATACACTTTAAGGGGATTCAATCTATAGGATATTACTTATACCTCGAAATTGCCTTTTGTAATTTCAGCATAAAAAATTAAAAACATGATCAACTGGGACCATTCTAGGAATACCAGGAAAACTCATTATTAGAAAAGCCATTAATATGATTGATAATGTTGAGATGATTTAACAGATGGAATTATTTCCATAAATCCTGGAAAACATTTGACTAAACCCTGGATCTGCTCATGATACAAAAATTTAAACTAAGTAAATAGAAATGTATGGATATTTCCTTTACATGTTAAAATAACTTTAACAGAGAGTCACAGAAGACATTCATGATTAAGTCAGCAATAAGGCAAGAATTACTATATGCTTCCTATTGCTTCTATAACGAATTACGGCAAACTTCATGGCTTAAATCAACACAAAGGTATTATCTTACAATTCTGAAATGAGTCACACTGAGCTAAAATCAAGGTGCTAGTGTGTCTCTGTTCCTCCTAGAGGCTCTATGAGAGAATGGATTCTTCCTTTTTCCAGCTTCTAAAGTCCACCTGTGCTCCTTGGCGCATATAATCACATCACTCTGATCTTGCTTTATGCTCACATCTCCTTCTCTGACCCTCATCCTCCTGCCCCTTCTTACCAGACCCCACCCAGATAATCCAGGATAATCTAGCTCTCACCTTTAACTTAATTATATCAGCAAAGTCCCTTTCGATATGACTTTGCAAAGTCATATTACCAAAGTATTGGGGGAAAACATCAGGAAGTCATTCTGCCTACCAAGGTTACCAAATGCACTCTCTGCAGACAAGACTTCCGGTGATTGAGTGAACAAGATGACCTACTCAATGGATATCAGCTGGTCTCTCTAGCCAGACAGCCCAGTGCTTATTCAATGGGTTCATGAACAAAGCTGCCTTGATAGCAGGGGTGGATTTCATACAAGAGCTCACATTTCCCTTCCCTGACTTAGACTGAGCATGCAATAGCAGAGACCAATATTGAGCACCCAGTGCAATAGTTCACCACACAATAAGACACCTTCCATCGTGAAAGGAGAAGTGATTTGTCCTCACTGGAGTAGACACTTCCTGGAATATGAATTTGGCTTCTCTGCCTATGGTTCCTCTGCCAGGAACAATGTTTCTCTTTCTCAACACTGCTACTGTCCAGGAAAATCATTTTAGAGCAATGGATAAAAGGTTTATTTCCACAGGGTACACTTGAATTATCATGGGTCTCATTACCCAAAGTAGTTGGAGTAACAGATCAGTGGACTAATCTGTTGACAGTTTCAGCTTGGAGTCAACACCTTGTGAGCGTGGGAAGTCATCTGCAGATCACTGTATGCACTCAGAACTGGGAGGTAAGATAGGGTGTTATTGTGCTTATAGCCAGAAATACACACATACAGGACCAAGGAATAGAAATAGAGATACCCCTTCTCTAATAACTCTAAGGGTCCCTTATAGACTTTTTTTTTTCCATTCCTTGGGCTAAATTGATGTAGAGGTCTAAGTACAAAAGGTAGAAAATTGTCCCCTAGGAAACCAAAAATGGATCCACTAAACATAGGAATACGAACTTGTCTCCTAGCCATGTGGTTCTTTTTTAAGCCATTAAATCAAAGGCATAAGAATCAGACAAAGGGAGAATAAAGTTGCATCTGGTGACTCAGACAGTGAAGAATCTGCCTGCAGTGCAGGACACACAGGAGACTTGAGTTCAATCCCTGGGTTGGGAAGACCCCCTGGAGAAGGAAATGGCAACTCACTCCAGCATTCTTGCCTGGAATTCCATGGACAGAGGAGCCTGGAGGGCTACAGTCCATGGGGTCACAAAGAGTTGGACACAACTGAGCAACACTTTCACTTTTTCACAGGAATAAAGTTCTGTGTGTGGCAGCAGGGAAAATATGTTAAGAATCCAAGGGATCTTCTGAAGCATCTCAGATGGCCATGTTCAGTGGCAAATAAATGGAACACTCTATCAACCCGATAGGTCTAACCCATCTCACATGCCAGCAAAGTAATGCTCAAAATTCTCTAAGTGAGGCTTCAACAGTACATGAACTGTGAACTTTCAGATGTTGAAGCTGGATTTAGAAAAGGCAGAATAACCAAAGATCAAATTGCCAACATCCATTGGATCATCAAAAAAACAAGAGAGTTCCAAAAAAACATCTGATTCTGCTTTATTGACTACTCCAAAGCCTTTGACCATGTGGATCACAACAAACTGCAGAAAATTCTTCAAAAGATGGGAATACCAGACCACCTGACCTGCCTCCTGAGAAATCTGTATGCAGGTCAAGAAGCAACAGTTAGAGCTGGACATGGAAAAACAGACTGGTTCCAAATTGGGGAAGGAGTACGTCAAGGCTGTATATTGTTACCCTGTACAGAGGGTGTCACAGAGCACATCATGAGAAACGCTGGGCTGGAAGAAGCACAAGCTGGAATCAAGATTGCCGGGAGAAATATCAATAACCTCAGATATGCAGATGACACCACCCTTATGGCAGAAAGCGAAGAAGAACTAAAGAGCCTCTTAATGGAAGTGAAAGAGGAGAGTGCAAAAGTTGGCTTAAAACTCAACATTCAGAAAACTAAGATCATGGCATCTGGTCCCATCACTTCATGGCAAATAGATGGGGAAACAGTGGAAACAGTGAGAGACTCTATTTTGAGGGACTCCAAAATCACTTCAGATGGTGATTGCAGCCATGAAATTAAAAGACACTTGCTCCTTGGAAGAAAATGTATAACCAACCTAGACAGTATATTAAAAAGCAGAGACATTACTTTGCCAACAAATGTCCATCTAGTCAAAGCTATGGTTTTTCCAGTAGTCATGTATGGATGTGAGTGTTGAACTATAAAGAAAGCTGAGCGCCAAAGAATTGATGCTTTTGAACTGTGGTGTTGGAGAAGACTCTTGAGAGTCCCTTGGACTGCAAGGAGATCCAACCAGTCCATCCTAAATAAAATCAGTCCTGGGTGTTCATTGGAAGGACTGATGTTGAAGCTGAAACACCAATACTTTGACCACCTGATGTGAAGAACTGACTCATTCGAAAAGACTCTGATGCTGAGAAAGATTGAGGGCAGGAGGAGAAGGGGACAACAGAGGATGAGATGGTTGCATGGCATCACTGACTCAATGGACATGAGTTTGAGCAAGCTCTGGGCATTGGTGATGGACAGGGAAGCCTGGCATGTTGCAGTCCATGGAGTCGCAAAGAGTTGGACACAACTGAGAGACTGAAGTGAACTGAACAACCCAATAGAAACAAGATTGTCAAAGACTCAGAGCCCTCAGGAATTGTTGTGGTTCACTTCACCAAGGAAATACCCAAACGACACTACAACCTCATGGTCAACAGCAGAAAGGAGGGCTGTGACAGCCACCTATATTCTTGCACTTTCTTTGTTACTTAAAAATAATAATAATAATTTCTTCTTTCTCCCTTTTGCTTTTCCCTACCACTCTTTATGGAATATGTCTGGGTGGTTAATTACATCATTTAGTCCATGGGCTACAAAATATCAAGATGGCATTGTAACTAAATAAGAGGAAGAAGGCTCATTACCCAGTGATGATTGAAATCACTACTGCAACTTTAGGTGTCTCATTGGTTTCAGAGGAGATCGTGAATGTGATTTGATTTATACGAGATGATTGCACTGTATTCAGAGGGGGAATGTTGTTCCCATAGAGGTTGTTTATAGACGTGAGTATGGTAAAAGACGGAGTTTGATGGATGGAGTGGGTTGGCGCTCTGCCTCCATCTCTCTCACCCCACCCTCTGTTGCGCTTTTCTGTTTGGCAGAGGCTGGGTGAGTGAGCATTACATTTCCCAGGCTCCCTTGCAGCTCAAGTTTTAGATGTGATTCAGGCTCCATCCCTCAGAGGCACTCAAGGTGTCTGAAAGCAGTGGTGGGTTCTTTCTGCTTGTTTCCTTCTAGCACACACAGCCAGAGAGGTGCTGGTGTTTCTGTGACAGCATTAACAGAAGTCTAAGTGTCCAGCCAGCAGCTTTGAGAGTGTTCAGGCAGAGCTCAGGGTGACCATTCTGCTAGCCAAGTCGAAGCACCTCTAGGTGGATCTACAGCCAGCAGTGACAACTCCTTCATGAAGACAGCATCCTGGTCACAGAACTGACAGGTGTGACATCTCTGGAGATAGCAGCTCCCTCACTCCAGAAGAGTCACAGATCTCTTGGGGACTGTTTCTGTAGCAGTTCCTAAAATCTTAGGCTAGCATCTGTTTTGTTCAACCCTCCTGATGGTGTTGAAACACATTTAATAAATTTCTTCCCAGTTAAGCGATTTAGAGTGGAATCTGTCCTGCACAAGAATCCTGACCACACAGTTGTGCTCATGTAAACACAGGATGGTGATTTTCAGCTTTTAGATTCAATCTAGAAATAAACTTCCGAAGAGAAAAAGAAGACTATGAACTTTGACCATATACAAATAACAAAGACTGCTAGTTATTAATCAAAATGAATCATTCTTCTTTCCTCTTCTTCCTGAGCACCTAAGTAGAATATCTTTCCCTTGCAATAAAGTGTGTCCATATGACAGAATTCCAGCCAATGAAATGTGCATGAAGAATCGTGTGCCACTTCCATGCCTGTTCCATAAACATCCCCCATATACTACTGTCCACCTTCCTTATCCTTTCCAGCTGGCTGAAAAGCTGATTATTTCCATGGAAACCACATTGATTTGTCTTTGAATTTATAAGGCTTCCATCAGACTGAATCAATAAATGAACTGCCAACCTATTCATCTCCCAGTGCTGTTACATGAGCAGTAAGTAAGTTTTTATTGTCCTTGAGACATATTTGTTTCCTTCCTGTTTGTATCTAATATCACCCTAACAAGTACTGTAAGTAAAAGCACACGTGCAAAACGTTAAATGTAAATGGGGAGAAAATAGATGAAGGAAATGGGCCTGAATACCCTCAATTTACAAAACTGTGGACTCAAGATACATTTTTATAATTTATGTACCAACAGATAAAGATGTATTTTATTTCTACAAAGTCTCAAAATAAACAAAAGAGGAGCTGAAAGGAACGATTTGGTAGGAAGTGGGATTATATGAATTAGCAGTCATCTCTCATAGCAGAAGAAGACAGGATAATCTCTGAAGCTGATCATTGAGAAACAGGGATGTAGCATGGGAGAGGAAATCACAAACAAAACTCAAAAACAGAAAAGTTAAAGAACATGTTGTTGTTCAGTGGTACCCGACTGCTTGTGACTGCATGGTCGGCAGCGCGCCCCTGGCTTCCCTGGTGGCTCAGATGGTGAAGAATCTGCCTGCAGTGCGGGAGACCTGGGTTCAATCCCTGAGTCAGAAGGATCCCCTGGAGAAGGAAATGGCAACCCATTCCAGTATTCTTGCCTGGAGAATCCCATGGACAGAGGAGCTTGGCCAGCTACAGTCCATGGGGTCAGAAGAATCCAACACAACTGAAATGACTTAGTACAGACAGCAGCATGCCAGTCTCCTCTGTCTTCCACTATCTCCTGGAGTTTGCTCAAATTTATGTCCATTGGATCACTATGCTATAGACCTAAAACTAACACAATATCATAACTATGTGCATGAGTGTGTGCTCCGTCATGTCTTATTCTTTTACGACCCCATGGACTGGAGCCCACCAGGCTCCTCTGTCCATGGAATTTTTCAGGCAAGAATACTGGAGTGGGTTGCCATTTTCTTCTCCAAAGGATCTTCCCAACCCAAGGATCGAACCCACATCTCTTGCCTCTCCTGCACTGGCAGGCAATTCTTGGCCAGTTGAGCCACCAGGGAAGCCCAAATCAACTATACTTCAATTTAAAAAAAGAAAAAACAGAAAGCTAAAGCTCCATGTGGATGAAGGGCCAGGATAAGAAGGGATGGAGCAGGGCTCTAGGGTCAGCTTCATGAGCATGTGATCCGTACATGCAAAGAGCCCTGCATTCAGAAGAGCCCCGTGCTTGTTTTAATGTTCTGCTGTCAATGTAATGCCATTCTCAATGAGTGTATCTGTGAACCTGTGTTTTGCAAGTCTAGTGCAATGCGCCCGTGGAGCATGTCCATAAGCAGAGAAGACTCGGCAACAAGATTATCCCCAGTTCCCTACCTCCCACACACGTGTTGGCAATGCCACATGAGCACAGAATCCAGTGGATGCACTATGCGTGGGAATCCAGCAAGACCAAAAGTGAGTAAGAGGTAAGCACAGTCTGTCAATGACTGGGTAAACAGGGCACCGACAGCCATGAGAGGCCACACCTTCGACTGAATGGGAACTTGCTTTGAACTCAGAACAAGGCAGTGGTATTCTAAGAAACACAAACCACCAAGGAACCAGTCACATGCTTTTCTTATTTGTGTCTCCTCTCACTATTGATGCTGAAAATAACAACATAGAAGGGAAGAAAGAGATGAGAGAGGAGTCCATCAAAGGCATTCTTCACCTTTTGAAGATTTTTTTTTTTTTTTACATTTTTTAAATTCAAGGATAGTTAACAATGTTGTGTTCGTTTCTGGGGTGCAGCAAAGTGAAATATATGCATTCTTTTTCATATTATTTTCCCCTATAGGTTATCACAAGATACTGAATATATAGTTCCCTGTGTGATACAGTAGGACCTTGTCTCTTTTATACATGGTGGATGCATTTGTTAATCCCAAACTCCTAATTTATCCCTCCTTCGCCTTACCCCTTTGGTAACTAAAAGTTTGTTTTCTGCTTGTGAATTTGTTTCTGTTTTAGAAAAAAAATAAGTTCATCTGCCGCATAAATTGTATTCCACATATAAGTGATATCATATGATATTCATGTTTCTCCATTTGACTTAACTTCACTTAGTATAATAATCGCTAGGTCCACCCATACTGCTGCAAATAGCATCTTTTCATTCTTTACTCTGACTGAATAGTATTCCATTGTTTATATTTTTACCACGTTCTCTTTATCCATCCAATTGTCGATGGATATTTAGGTCGCTTCCATGTCTTGGTTATTGCGAACAGTATTTCTATGAAGTTGGGGTGCATGTATCCTTTTGAATTGGCATTTTCTCCAGATATATGCCCAGGAGTGGAATTGCTGAATCATATGTTAACTTATTTTTAGTTTTTTAAGGAAAGTCTATATTGTTCTTCATAGTGACTGCACCAATTTACATTCTCACCAATAGTGGAGGAGTTTCCTTTTTTCCCACACCCTCTCCAGCATTTGTTTGTGAATTTTTAAAAGATGGTCACTTTGACTGGTGAGGTGATGATACCTCTTTGTAGTTTTCCTTTTCATTTCTCTGATAATCAGTGATGAAAGGCATTCTTCATTTCTGTTACTGTATTTTCTATTTCTACCATTTTCATTTGATTTTTCCATAGTTCCCATCTTGCTTATGTCAGATGAACCTCAAAAACATATTGCTAAATGAAAGATCACATAGTTTATGAGCCCATTTACATAGCATTCCAGAAAAGGCACAATTATAACAACAGAAAACAGATCAGTGGTTTCTAGGGGCTGGGAGTGACAGGAGAGAACTGACTACAAAGAAAAGCAAGGAAACTTTGGGAGTGAGGAAATATTATATATTTTCATCACAAAAGCACATAGGTTAGTGAAAATTCATAGGCCTGTACACCTAAATGAGTGAATTTGACTGTTATACAAATTATGTGTCAATAAATCTTATTTTTTAAAAAATGCATTGAAATGTCTGCATTACACATACCCCAGAAGTGCTAGAATTTAAGAAATTGTCAATGTTAAGTGCTGATGGAGATGGAGAGCAATGGGGATCCTCTTACACTATCGGTAGGACTGTAAATTCCTACAAGAGCTTTGGAAAATCATTTGACATTATCAATTGAAGGTGAACATATTAATACCCCCTTGGCCCTGCCATTCCATTTCTAGATTAATACCCCTTGACCCAGCCATTCCATTTCTAGGTTCACATCCAGAAAGAAATTCCTAAGAGTGAACATCAACAGTACAAAGATGTGCATAGAGCTTTATTCATGATGGTCCAAAACTGGAAACAATACCATATACTTACTAATTCATTGAGCTCTACATTTATTATGCACTTGAGTTTGTGTTCTTTTCTGAATGTAGTTTATGCTCTTTATATAAAAAACACACTCTATAGCAGAGTGTCCAAGGCCCTTCATGCTTGGCCCCACCCACCTCCACAGTCTAGGTTCCCTGTCCACAACCCTTGCCCCAGACACACTCATCCACAGACACGCTCATCCATGGCCTTTGACCCTCATGACTTTGCACACTCTTCCAGCTGCCTGGATATTCTTCCACCAATCCCACTGAATACTCTTCATCTGCGTGGAAACCTTCAACTTCCACTTCAAAACCAAATACTACCTCCTTTTCCCACTGCTTTTGTGGTCGACCTTGTAACATCATGGTGCCTGTGGGTGTGTCATTTAGCATGCTGATGTGTTACAATGATCACGTGCTGAGGTTCAAGGTCTAATGGAAGTTGACTCATCCGCCATCTTGGATCTAGTTGGTTCTAATCAATTTATGACGCGTCCTCGGGCTATGTCATTCCCTTAAAGGTTGTACCCTGTCCCCTTCCTGTCTCACTAGGAGCTCAGCGCACATCCTTCTGTGACTGTCCACACTGTTGCCACTATTACAGCGCTCCTGGGACGCTCATAGCCCCAAAGAATCACCAGAGAAAACTATACTCAATACACTGACTCTTGAAAGCCACCCTCTATCCCCCCATGCGCCCTGTTCCTGGGCATCTCTCACAAAGGGAGCCTGACACTGGGAAGACCTCAAACATTTTTCAACTAGGATAATGTCTCTGGCTGCACTGGGCACTTCCTCTGGCCTTCCGGCCTCGGCTCGCGATGCCACCACCATGGGCCACCAGGGGGCGACATCCCCTTTCAAATGCCTACACTTACCCCATTCTTTTTTTTTTTTTTTTTAAATTGGAGGATACTTACTTTATAACATTGTGATGGCTCTACCATACTCCAACATGATCCAGCCACAGGCACACACATGTCCCCCTCCTCTTAAACCTCCCTCCCCACTCCACCCCTCTAGGTCGTCACAGAGCACCGGCTTTGGATTCCCTGCATCATACAGCAAATTCCCACTGGCTATCTATTCTGTATATGGTCAACCCTGAATATTCATTGGAAGCACTGATGCTGAAGCTGAAGCTCCAATAGTTTGGCAACCTGATGCGAAGCGCCGACTCACTGGAAAAGACCCTGATGCGGGGAAAGACTGAGGGCAGGAGGAAAAGGAGGCAACAGAGGGTGAGATAGGTGGATGGCATCACCAACTCAATGGACATGAGTTTGGGAAAACTCCAAGAGATGGTGAAGGACAGGGAAGCCTGGCGTGACGCAGTCCACGGGGTCACAAAGAGTTGGACACAATCGAGAAACCAAACAACAATACATGTTTCAATACTGTTCTCTCAAGTCATCCCTCCCTCTCCCTCCCCGTCTGAAACCAAAAGTCTGTTTTTCTGTCTGTGTCTCCTTTGCTGCCTGCAAATAGGATCATCAGAACCATCTTTCTTTAATCCATTTTGAATTTATGTTTGTGTGTAGTGTTCTACATCCTCCATTCTTAAAACCAACGTCTTCCCAGGACCAGGGCAGAGACTGCAGGGATGTACACTTCCATCTTCTGAAAAAAAAAAAAAAAAAAGAGAGAGAGAGAGGATTTCGGACAAGACAACTGACCTCACTGCCCCCAACAGGATGCTGGGCTGATTCAGACATTAAACTGTGACGTCCTTGGGCATGAGCTGCCTGCCTGTGACTTCACCTTCCCTGCTTCCCATGAGGGCAGTTCTCTCCTATCGAGTCCAGGAGCATCCCCAGCCCCTCTGGAGTCAGGAGAGGTGACCCCACCTCTCAGCGCTGTCTCGGGGCCCTCCTGGCTCGGGCTGGGTAGGAAGACCCCATACTGACCTTCTGGCACCCCCTCTTTGAGAATGACCCCACTCCCTCTGTAAGCCTGCTTCCCTGTGCCATGCATAGTCAAGCCTGGATTCTTCCCAGATGCATCCTGTAGAGCATGTCAAGCCTTGCCGGCCTCTTGATGACTGTTGTAGGGTCTCTATCACTGGCTGTTTGGACCAGCCAGGCTCAAAGAGTTCAAGTGACCTGTGGAAAGTCCCTTCCCCTCCTGAGCTTGGCTGTCTTGCTTGCACAGGGCACAGTGAGATGAGATGGTCACCAGGTCACATGAGCCCTGTGTCTTCTCTCCAATGTCTATCCTTGCTCTCTCTCCTTTCCTCCTTCCCTCCCTCTGACTCTTCTCTGATCTCACAAGGGCTTCTGCCTTCTCAGGACCCTACCCTCAAAGGAATCCTGCCTCTACCCTACCTACACCTTTCTAGATATGCCCATAGTCTTTAGAAGCAGATACAGGTGTTTTAATTAATTCAATTTTCACCTTCTTTAGCCTTGGTTTGCTTATCTGTGAAATGGGGGTGACAGTGACCACCTAGTTAGGGTTTTTGTACATGAGATCCTGTGCATCTCCCACAGGACTTGGCATAACATAGGCAGTCAAGAAATGTCACTTCACTCCCAATGCTCCACATGAGCACAGCGCTAGACACTACATACAGAATCACTAATATTCATGCAACTTTGTCAGGGAGTCATTACTGTGCCACTTTGTAGACAAGGAAACTGAGGCACAGAGAAGGTAAATTGGCCCAGGGACCATGAGCTGAAATTCAGCTCCTAATTGCAAGGACCTAAAGGCTTGTCCTCCTCAACCCCTCACTTTGCCTCCCCACTTCACGTGCCAGTGGAAGAAGGGTTTTCTCATCTTTGTTTCACACTTAGTTTATCAGAACTTTGACCCTGCCTGTGTAGAGGCACCCGCCACCCCTCCTTTTTAAGGAAAAGAGGTTTATTCACTTATTTATTTTTTCTTCTCCAGCAGATTCAGCTTCTCTTTCATGAAGACCTGGGGCACTTTGGTGAGATCAGAGGCCTGAGAGTGCTGGAGAGAAATGTACATGTTTATTCTCACTGTCTTCATGGGGGTCACTAACTGTGAAGAAGAGGGAAGTAAACCAACCAAGTCCCAGGGGATGTCGATGCCTTGTTCCTGGTTCTCAGACCCAGACCCCCGAGGACTGGAAGCAGCTGTTTTCTGTCTTTGTAAGGGCTGGACTCTCCAGAAAAATGCTTGCACAGAAGGAGGAGGCATGAGGGTGAGCAGAAGAAAATTTCGAGAGTGTCAGATCTTTCTAAAGGGCCAAGGGAACAGAACATTGCATTGTTGGCCTGGGAGAGACGCTCATCTGCTTGACAACTTGACGGAGAGGGTAAACTTCAGGCTGGCTGCAGGGGGATGGACTGATTGGCCTTGCAGACCCAGGGAGTAAGACCACAGGGATGGGTCATGCAGGACTGTGTGAAGGCACCCAGAGATGTCATCTGTCCTGGGGACCCAGTTAAAGAAGAGGACATGGAGGATCTGAGAGGGGACTTCTCTTGGCCAGCCACTAGTTTAACCAAATCTCCTGGCTGCTTGTCCAGTGCCCTTTCCACTGAGCCGCACTCTGGGGCCACACCTCACCAGCTCCTGCCACCACTGGCCACCTGCATGGTCTCCAGTCCCACCACCAGTAAGTTATGAAGAAGCTGGGAACCAGCTCCAATCTGCAGGGGGGTGGGGGTGACCCATGCTGAAAACAGAGGCCACCAGCTATCCATCCCCACCACCTCCTGGAGCTTTCAATAAACAGCCTGCCTCTAAGTGCTCGATTACGCTCAGCTTCCAGCTCTCAACCCACCGCATCCCTCAGGCCTTGGAAGTTGGCTCCCCGGACAGCCCATTGTGACCTCTTCCAGATGGTGCTCCGAGTGCCTGCAGTGACCCAGTTGGCCACTGGAGGGAGCGCTAGGTCCGCGGCCGCAGTAAGAAGCCATTGCCCGGTATGGACTATCTCAAGAATCCCAGCCTTGGCTGGACTTTCCAAACTCCTCCTTCAGCCCTCCCTGCCCCAAGCCTAAGCCCCTCCTGACCCCCCACCAAGGTCCCTTGGAAGAGAGGGTCCCTTGGTCTCCACGCCCCGAGAGGGAGCACGGACGCTGATAACAGCCAAAGCCCTGTCTACCTCCTTGGGTGGGGGCTGGGAGGGATCGCTGGGAAACAGAGGAGGGGATGGGAAACGGGAGGAAGAGAGAATAGGCAGATAGGAAGGGATAGATGAAGGAGCTAGACAGACAGGGCGAATCCAGATGACGGCCCGCCACTCTCCTCTGGTGTCTGTGCCCCCTCCCTCCCTGCCCGCTCACCTGGTCCAGCCAGTCTCCCCAACACCAATCCAGGACCTGGGGCTGGTAGAGGCTGGACCAGCCTCGCAGGAGGAAGCCGAGAAGAGGAAGCGGGTGAGATGGCTGTAACGCCGCCCGAGCCCACACAAAGGCTAACACTGCCGCTCACCTGGTTCTCACCTCTCTTATCTCCACGTGGGATAGAGTTCACGGGCTTTAGTCACTGGAGGCCTGTCATTGAGAACAGGCTTCTCCTTCCCCACTGACCCTGCTGATAGGACTGCTTAGGTATCAGGAAGCCTCTCCTGAAAGGATACCCCCAGAGGGCTTCAGATTTCCAGGACAAATCGCCTTCCTTCTCATCTCTACCCGCCTCACCTCAACTTCTGATACAGGTGAAAGCCAGACCAATGCAACCAGCTGGAAGCAGAGAGCAGCACTCAGGAAAAGAAGTTAGCAGTGGGTCAAAGTCAGGGTTTTTGCAAAGCTGTCCACACTTGCTGTTTTTCTCCTCTTCCTGGCCACCTGATTACAAGAGCCGACTCATTAGAAAAGACCCTGATGCTGGGAAAGATTGAAGGCAGGAAGAGAAGAGGGCAACAGAGGATGAGATAGTTGGATGGCATCACCGACTCAATGGGCATGAGTTTGAGCAAACTCCAGGAGATGGTGAAAGGCAGGGAAGCCTGGCGTGCTGCAGTCCACGGGGTTGCAAAGAGTCGGACACAACTGAACAGCTGAACAACAATCACTAATCAAGTCACCAGTCCTACACCTGTTGTGAGCCTTTTTGAGCCAGGTGCCACGCTAAGCCTCCTCCTCAACCCACAGCCCCAGTACCCTACTGTCAACTCTTTTCCCAAGGAAAAAAGGGACTTTCTCATCATCAATCAATAACCTTCTCTGAGGCTCTTTCGACTTGATTCCAAGGGAGAATTGGACTGTTGACCAGCCATTTCCTCCTTCTAGAAGCTCTCACTCCTTTCACCTACTGAGACAGGCTCACCGCCTTCCTTCTGAGAACTCTTATCTTCTTCATGGCACCCTCTTCCTATAACCCTCTCCACTGAAAGGATGAGAAACTGTGAATTGTGTCCAATACCTGGGGCTTCGAGAGCACCCAGGCATTGAGACAGGTCCATCTGGACCTCAAGTCCCCAGTCCAGGGGCTCAGCCTGAGACGTCCATCATCTGGCCTGGGGGTCCTGGGAGTCAGGCTGCTCTCTCCACAGTAGTTCCTGGACCACACGTGGAGCACAGGGGCCTCTATGCTGCTGTCCCAGTCCTAACCTTCATGTCTTGTCCCTTCTGTAAGGACAATGTTGAGAAGTCCATGTAGCAAATCTCCCCCTGCCCCCAGGCCCTTTCTTTCTTTCTTTCTCCAGTCCAAGCAAGAACTTAGATGGTCCCCAGCTGTGTCAGGCACCCACTGCAGCACAGCCTGCTCCATCCTGGGAGGAAGCGGTCAAGTGTCTGAGCACACAGACGGAGCCGCTGAGGTCCAGCCCTGTAAGCCGGGCTCTTCTTGTGACAGAGGGGGACTTCTGGACTGTGCAGACACTCCGCATGGAATCTACTCTAACTTTGAATCTTTGCCTTCTGCCCTTCATGTCCATTGTCCAGTAAACATTTCCACCTGGAATTCTCAGAGCTGCTCTTCTCAACATGACCAACTTCCGACACTGTTGGGTGTGTCATCAAGGTGCAAGCAGCTGTTCTCAACCCTTCTCCTTCCATCAGCCCTACACTTGACCACTGATTGAACTTTTCCATTTCTACCTGCTTAGCCTCCCCCGAGTGTGGTCCTAGAAAGAAGCATGGAGTCACCCCTCACCTCCCACCGCTGAAACAACAGAGGAGCTCTGCTTCCCTCTGGCGTCAGAATGTGAGTCAGAAGAGCTGCTCCCCAGACCCACTCTCCTCTTCTTCCTTTAGTAATAAGTCCCTGGTTGGGCTCATGCCTGCACAGCTTAAAAGTGACATTTCCCAGCAGCTCCTTGAATCCATGTGACAGTGTTGGCCATGGCAACTGAGCAGAAACAATGTGTACAGTGGAAACAATGTATTATGTCTGTAAGAAGAAGGGCATGCCCTTTCCTTCCTCTTTTCCTGCTTTCCACCGCTGGAATGCAGTTGCAATGGCAGGAGCCGGAGCAACCATAATGGACCATGTATTGAGGATGGCAGAGCAACAGAACTGAAGGACCTGGGATCCCTGGATGACAACTCCATGGGGAGAGCTACAATACAAGCCAGAGCCTTTACTTGAGAGAGAAATAAATTTTTATCTCATGTTAAGTGTTTGCTCATTTGAAATCTATTATAGAAGCTGAACCACTATGTTAAATGATACAGAACTAAAGAGATCTTAAGTTCATTATGTAGAATTTTCCAGCTATGAGATCTTGAGCAAACCACTTAATCTTTCTAAGCTTTCATTTTCCTAGCTGTATACCTATTCCCCAGGGTCATTTTATCAACAAATAAATGAGATAACAGCTAATACAATAACTCAACCTATAGTTGGCATTCAACAGATGTTGAAACAGACAGCCCAGTCATCTTTGCAAAATGCCAACCTGATCCTACCACCCTGTTGGTTAAAACCCTTCAAGAAAACTTCCACTGCTTTTATGATAAACACCAAACACTTCACATGACCGAATAAGCCCCGCCTCACCCATCCACCCTTCCTGGTCCAAGCTCCCCCTCACTTGCTCCAAGGGTTACTCTGACCTTGTCGTTACCTCACTCCTTCCACAAACACTGATAGAGGGCCTCCCGCATACCAGACACTGTGCTGGGCCTTTAGATACAGACCTGGGTCCTTGCTCTTAGGGACTTAATAGTCTAGTGAGGGAGTGGGAAAATATTAAATACGTGAATAATAAACCATTTGCTGGTTGCCAGCTGCTGTTCCAAGCTGTTTTTACAAGTATAGACTCCTAGTTCTTACAACAACCTCCCACTATTACTATCCCACATTTACAAATATGGGAACTGTAAGGTCAAGGAGCCGGCCGAAGGTGGCACGACTAGGAAAGCCAGAGCTAAAATTTGAACCCAGGCAGTCTGACACCACAACCTGTGCAGAGAACTACTTTTCTACCTGGCCTCCAAAGGAGTGGCAAGTGACACTGTCAAAGGTATTCCCCAGGGGAGGTACAAGGGTTCCGACCCACACGCCCCCTCCCAACTCTGGACGTGCTCTGGGCGCGAGCTATTCCCTTGCCTGAAACACCTTGCCCCCCTCATTGCCCAAGTCCACTCCTATTCATCCTTTGGACCTTAACATTCAGAAACTGTCACTTCCTAAGCGACACTTTCTTGGCTCTCCCAGACTATCCGCATCTATTTACAAACTCTGACCGCATGGTGTACCTTTCCTCCAGGGCATTTATCACACTGTGACACTACGTTTGCTGATGCTTTATAGGTGGCCCCTGCTCTCCCTTCCCCACTGCCCTTAGATTGGGATGCTACAATATGGAAGAAACACCCCAGGATTGCTCAGCACCTCACATATAGATGCTCAATAAATATTTGGTGAATTAAGGAATTGGAGTAACTGACTTACCCAAGGTGGCCCTGAGGTCTCCACGGCTGTAAGGTTTTCTTCATCACTCCTGGTGATCTCCTGCCCTCATCAAGGCCTCCCCACCACGTGTCCCTACTCCTGAAATCTCCAACCACCCGAGTCCCCGAGGGAGGGCCAGTGGCGCTGCCATCAGACTGAGCTCAGGCAGGATCTGGTGCTGGAGGAGGGTGGCGGAGAGGGGCTGGTGACCTTACGGACAGCTCACACTTTCCCAGGACCTAACCCTGGAATGTGAGGTTTCCCAGGACCAAGCAGGAGTCAGGGGATGGAGCGGGGGCTGAGGGAAGGGGCCCAGAACCCGGACATCCTGTCTAGATGACCAGAGATGATCTCTAAAACCCCATAAAAGCTGGAGCCATGGAGGCGGCTAGACCACCATCCCCTAAGCGCTGCGGTCTGAAGTCAGGAGCCAGTGAGATCGATATCGTTCGGGAGGCTTTCAGCTACAAGTCCTCTCTGCTGCCAAGTCTCCCCAGAGCCCTGAGGAAATGTGTGGAGGAGGCAAGAGGCAGGAGAAAAGGCGGGGGAAAGCGCATATTCCTGGAGGGCCAGCACCCCAGTAGCAGACCCAGGAACATGCTCCACGTCACACACAGTCTCAGTCCTCACGCCTCTGGAGAAGGTGCTAGCCCATTTTACAGATGAGGAAACTGGGGCCCAGAGGAGGGGAAAAAACCTCCCTGAGATCCCAGCAAAGCTGGAACCAAACCCAGCCGAGCCTGACTCTGAGACCAGCAGGCGTTCGGCGGTTCATCGGCGGCTACAGGGCCCCGCCACACCTGCACTACCGCCTCCGGCCGGAAGAGGGGGCGCTCCCAGGCTAAGCCCGCAGCCTGGCTGGAGATGGAGACTGGGAGGGGGCCCCCTGCAGTCCTCGCACTCGCAGGATCCCGGACCTCTGCCCTCCCAAAGCATCCTTTCCCTTACCAGCAGCCCTCTCTCCCCTGACCTTCCTGCGACCCTCACCTATGACACTGCGACGCCCAGAGAGGGCTGACCCTCTCCTCCTCACGCTCCAAGCCGAGCTCTTCTCCTCTCCGGGTCCCCCTCCGCCTGCTGCAGCTCTCTCAGGGGCCATGTGCGGTGTGCACCCGGCCCTCCAAGGGTCTGACCTGCAGAACTCCCGGGGGTGGGGGGTGTTCTCTCCCCTCTCTGATTATGCCACTCTGCTAATTAGCACAGATAAGGGTGGGCTCACGGTGGGGGCGGCCCTGGCCCATCGCTGGCCTGGTACCCCTGGGCCTGAACGCTCACTAGAGAGTTGGAAAGAAGAAGGAAGGAACAGAGATGCCTTCCATGGAGACTCAGCACAGCCCAAGGGGCCAAGTCTATGAAGTGTGTGTGTGTGTGTGTGTGTGTGTATTCCTACACTTACTGTCAGTGCTTTTAGAAGCAGTGTATCCTTTCCACAATTTGAACTACTTAGAAACTGTTGAGACTAATAGTCATTTTCACCAATTAATGAGGGAAATCTAGTTCTTGAAAAGAAGGTCAACTTTGATCTGGGCTTGCCCGGTGTCTCCGCGGCAAAGAATCTGCTTGCAATGCAGGAGCCACAAGAGATGAGGTTTTGATCCCTGGGCCAGGAAGATCCCCTGGAGGAGGGCATGACAACCCACTCCAGTATTCTTGCCTAACGGATCTCCAGAACAGAGGAGCCTGGCGGGGTACCTGTGAGGAGGAACTCCAGAGCTCCTAGATTTCGATTCTCCAGGCACCTTCCCTCCCCATCATTGTCTGTCTATGGGCCCTAGAGGGCACATCCCCTCCAGAGACCAGCCCTTAGGAGGGCTGGGTACAGCCCAGCCTGGGTGCAGGGGAGGGACACTTGGATGGCATTCTTCCCCAAGGAGGAGGGATGTGGGGAAAGGCTGACCGTGGGAAGCCCACCTCCATCTAGGGGGGACTTCTCCCCACTCTGCTCTCCTCCCCACCCATCCCCAGTGCACACACACCTGCCGTGGAAGAGTCCACCTAAGGAGTGCTGCCTGTCGAATCCCTGGGGAGAGATGGAAGACCCCCCCCCCCCCAGCACCCCAGCTGGACCTCAGACCAGTTGACTCACCCTCTGGGTGGGACCCAGGCTCTGCTCCTTTTCAGCCCAGTCTGACACTGAATATGAGACTCCTCACTTCCAGCCCCCAGCCCCACTCCCTGCCCCTCCTGCCCTCCCCTCAGCTAATATTTCTGCCCTTCCTGGGTCATACTCTGCTCACTCCCTACACCGTCTGCTGAAACAGGAGTTCCTGCTCTCCAGGACCGGGCCTCACCCCTAAAAGGGCCCGGTCTCTGCAGGGACTCCAGAATCCCATCAGCAGAGCAGGCCCCAGGGTGATGCCTAGGGTGACTCAGCCCTGTGGAGACGCAGACAGGAGCACTGCAGTCCTGACGTTTCAGGAGGCGCCGCCGAGGCAAGGCCTGGGCTCCCTGTCTCAGGCCCTGGGGTCGAGTCCCAGCTGTGTGTTACCTGCCCAGACTGCTCAGACTTCAGTGGCTGTGCAGACTTCCTGGGAGTCTTGTTAACAGGAAGATTCTGGTCTGCAGGTCTGAGGTGGGACTAAGAGCTCCCACCCTTCTAATAAGCTCCCAGATGATGCTTAGGCTGACCGAGCGTGGGCCACACTTTTTACAAGAAATGAGAAGATTTTTAGAATTCTGTTCCATGTTACGTGGCAGCCTGGATAGGAGGGGGGTTTGAGGGAGAATGGATACATGTATTTGTATGGCAGAGTCCCTTGGCTGTTCACTTGAGACTATCACAATGTTGTGAATCGGCTATCCCCTGATACAAAATTAAAAGTTCAAAAAACATTAAAAAAAAATTTTTTTTAAGGTGAGAAAGTCCTTTAGGTTTTCTGTGTACTAAGCTGGGTCACAAGCAGTCACCTCCACCGCCTCCCGCAACTGCAGCCCTTTTCCCTCCTCAGGGCCCCAGGAGCACCCTGCTTCACTGTTTAGTTCCCTCCAAGCCAGGCTAGATCAGCCAGGTGCACAAGCCTGGTTCTCGTCCCCTGTACCAGGCCCAGCCTCGGGTACCCACATGGCTCCATAGCTGGGTAGCATCAGAAGGTGCCCTCCATCACACACCAGCAGCCCTGGACCACTCCCCAGGAAGCCGCCGCAACTGCCCAGCCCTTGACCTCCTCCCGCCTGAGCAATGCCATCGATTTACTCTCCTGCCTGCCCTTTGCTCATCAGTCGTGTTTTCTGTCTTTTCCTTCCGATGCGAACCCTGAGCAGAGGAAGAGGTGTGAGCTAGGAAGTCAGCTCCCTGGCTTCTTAACCTGGCTCTGCTACTTGGCAACGTTGTGGTTTCTCTGAACCCCCGTGAACCTGTTTCTTTCTCTGTAAAGTGAAGACAAGGACACAGCCCTTATCTCACTGGGTGCATGCCCATGAGAAAATGCACACGATGCTCACACACTTCGCAGGTGTGCTAAATGCCGGCCGTCCCCAGCAGTGACAAGCATCAGCTCTGCCCAGTTAGAAGCAATGTGACCTCTCACAGCCTCAGTTTCCTTGTTTTGTGCTTGAGTGTGACAACCCCTGCCTCTTGGGTCCTTTGGGAAGACCAGACAGGATGAAGCCTAGCACGGGGTAGCGGCGCAGTACGTGTTAATCCCCCATCACGGGCAGGATGTCTGTGTGCCCACATGTCCTCATCCCCGAGAGCGGCAGTTCTCGAAGTCTAGTCTGGGACCTCAAGGATCTCCTGAGACCCTTTCAGAGGTTTTGTAAAGTCAAAACTATCAAAGGTAATTTCTTAATAATTAAGTTGTTCCTTGTCTTTTTCACTGTCCTTTCCCACGAGTGTATGGTAGAGTTTTCCAGAGGCGCGGCATGTGTAATATCACAACCCAGGGAGTACAGGAGTAGATAGGAGAGTCCAGCTGGCTTCTGCAAAGCCAGGCATGAAAGAGACTTTTCAGAAATGCTAACAGTGTCTTACTTCTCACTCAATCCATTTAGTTTTAGAGAATATCACTTTTCATAAAAACGTTGTTTATGTGAACATGTGGTGAGTTTAAAATTGCTGTGGAAGTGAATAAACATTTTTAAATGTTTTCAGTTTTAACTCATAATATGGCAACTATAGAAAGAGATAACCCATGTGAACAGAAGTTCTTTGAGGTCCTCAGTGATTTTTTTTTTAATTGTTTATTTATTTATGGCCGCACTGGGTCTTCACTGCTGCACACGGGCTTTCTCTAGTTGCAGCAAGCAGGAGCTACTCTCTAGCTGCAGTGCGTGAGATTCTCATTGCAGTGGCTTCTCTCGTGGCAGAACACAGGCTCTAAGGCACGTGGGCTCAGTAGTTGGGGTGTATGGGCTTAGTTATCCCACAGCTTGTGGAATCTTCCTGGACCAGGAATCGAACCTGTGTCTCCTGCATTGGCAGGTGGATTCTTGACCAGTGAGCCACCAGGGAAGTCTTCCTCAGTAACTTTTTAAAATGTAAATGAGTCGTTAGACCAAAGAGTTTGAGAAGGCTGCCATGTGTCATGGTCCTCACTACGCTGGCCACATGGGGTCTCAGCACACACTCGCCCAAATCAGCTCATCCAAGCTCAAATCAACTCAACAGGGACCTGCAGTTGATGTTCTGTATGAGTCTCTGAGATCTCCCAAGGAATGCTGCACTGTGCTAGCATGCCTTACTGCAAACCTTCTGAATTGCGGAGAATTTACCCAGCCCAGGATCACGAGGCTGGGTGTCCAAGTGAGATACACACCTGCTGTCTAATCGGCAGCCAGAGGTGTTCCTAGCAGCCTCTGCTCCCCCATCCTCTGATAAACCTCGCCCCTTCAGGGACCAGCACTACCCCATTCTCAGCCCCAGTGGTTCAGAAGGCTCCAAAGACAGCCACGTGACCCAGACCCAGCCGGAGAGTTTGGTTCAGAACTAGTTACGTGACCCAGTCAGGGTCTATCAGAGCCAGTGAGCATTTGTCCCAAGTTGTCGTTGAAAACACTGGGAGAAAAGAGCTCTCTTTTCACTGGTAGGATAAAAGCCTGGGGCCTTGAGGGGCCATATTCTAGAGCATCTGATGGTACCACCCCTGGGAGAGAGGTTGCCTGAGAATTAATCCAAATTTGGAAACAAATTCCTGCTTCTACCATTTGAGTACCTGGATTCAGCTGTGCTTGGACTTCTTGGTTATGTGTGCCATTAAATGCCTTTTCCTTTAAATTAGTTTGAGTTGAGTTTCTCTTCTAGCTAACAGTCTGAAAAACTCATTGTAATCAGACCCAAGACCTGGCTGGTGGGGAAGTTCTGGGAGAGCTTGGGGTGAGTCATCCCCCAGCAGCATCCCCGAAGCCCACCACAGTTCCGGAGCCTGGGTGGGACACTCTTTTGCCCACTGGAGACGCAACAGATCCCCTTTCCCAACAACAGAGCTAGTTAACGACACACGGATTTTTCTTTCACTTTATCATTTATAAAGCCATACAATGGATCGCCAAGAAACAGAGCATTGTACAGGAGTGGAACAGCTTCAGTGTACAATACATTCATATCCAGGATAAGTCGCGTACATCAGGGTTTATACAAGGTGACAGAGGTTACAGGCACAAAGATACAAAATAGAAAGTATATTTCCATCTATATAAATACACAGCCAGAGGAATGGGAGGATGCTGGGTTTTTCCTGCAGAGGGTCTGGGAGGCAGGGGCAGGAGTCGGGGTAAGGAATTCCTTACATTTGTTTTGAATGGCATGTCAGAGAGGAGAGAGGTGGGGAAACAGCATGCCCGCACACACATGCTCTCTCTCACACAGACACGAACCACACGTGGGCACGCAGAGGAGTCTCCAGCTGCTGAACACTGATTAGAAACAAAAGTGGGCTGTCTCTCTACAATTAACCTTGCCGCTGGGAAGCGCCCAGGTGTGGGAAGCAAACAGAGGCCCTCCAACATTCCGGCCATCTGAGGACAGAGGAGCACCGCTGTGAGGTTGACCCCCATTGCCACTGACGCTGGGATTCCCCCGGTCGGGGGACCCTACAAGCCTCGCTTCCCGATTCCTTTCACCACTGGGTGATAGTGAACTTGACATCCCATTGCCCACCACCTCCAACCCAACTCCTAAGTTCCCTAAAGAGACAAGCAAAATACGCGCACACACACACACCCACACTTGCACACGCGCGCACACACTTTCTGTGTTACCACTGCCCAGGGCACTCCAGTCTCAGGATGCCGGGGCCTGGACTCGGGTGAGGAGTGGCCCCAGGATGCTGCCCGCCCCCCAGCCTCTCCCAGGACCCCAAGGGTGGGGAGATGGAGAGGCAGCAGGAAGCCTTAGAAAAGACATTGGCCCCCTTGCCTCCCCCAGATTCTGAAGCTGGAAAAGCCCAAAGCAGGAGAGAAGGCCCAGGAGGCAGGGCTGGCGACAACACAGGAAAAGGGAGCAGACACCGTTCTAGGCACAGACTTGTCCACAGGCCCCTGGATGGTGTGGGGGGTCTGCCCAACCTCTGCTCAGCCCATCTGAGTGGCCAGAAGAATGCCCAGCCCATCTCCCTCCTGGGACCCCCTTTCAGAGAATCACATCTGTTCCACCAGCTCCCCCTTATAGTCACGCAGCCACGGGGCCCCCACCCCTATCCTGTCCATCTCTGACACACCCAGGGATCCCTCCAAACCCTGCCAGGGGAGAAGGAATTCTGGCAGTCCACAAGCATCTGGAACTGCTGTGGGAGAACTTCCAATGAGGCCCTGGGTCAAAAGGCCTTTCCCAAATCTAGGACACAAAGTCTCTGTCTCTGGAACACCTGGCTGGCAGCCAGAACACCACGATCAATCGCAGGGCAGGGGCATCGCTCACCCCTGGAACTCCATCCAGCAGCTCCCTTCCTCCCCACTTCCCCTCTGAGGTCACCTCTCCCCTGTTCCCACGCCCAGTCTTCCCCTCTGGCTCCATCTGGGAAGGACCTCCTGAACCTGGCTGGGCCTCTGTCCCTGCTGAACGGGAGGGCTGTCACTTCCCTGCCCTACCCCCTCCCCCGCCAGATACATACAGGACAGCTACCGCGAGGCCCCCACTGCCTCAGAGGGCTGGCTGCACAACAAGATGCAGGTTGGGCTGCAGCCCGAGCCTGCCTGGGGTCTCTGTCCCTGCCTTCCAAGCTGACCGGGGCCTCCTGCCTATGCCTCCCATCCCCTTTCCCATCCCCCGCTCCCCAGCCCACTTTCAAGACCAGAAGGGGCACTCTCCTGGCTGACAAACAGATTCAACAATAAACAACAGCAAGGAAGATTGAGGGGGAGGAGTGGGGAGAAAAAAGGATAAACATTTACACAACAATAACAATAATTATTAAAAGTGCTTCTTTCTTTTAAAGGAAATCTTTGGCAAGAACATACTGCAATGCTATGGTGTGGTGTGTGTGTGTGCGCGTGCGTGGTGTGTGCACGGGTGCAGGGTGCACGGGCCTAACCTGTGAGACACGGAGGGTTACAGTGTCTTCCCAAGCGCTGTCCGACCCACAGGTGAGGCTGTGGTGTGGATTGGGGTAACCCTTCCCCATCGTTCTTCTGGACAGGCCACATGCTAGGAAACTGGCTCCCTCCAGAAGCATGTGGGGCAGGGGGTGGATCGGCTTTCCAGCATCTCCTGGGGCCTTCCCAGAGTCGCACACGGTCCAGGCCTGAGTGGGGTGGGGTCTGGCTGGTCATTCGTGGTGGTGGGCTGCTGGTGGGCGGTGGAAAAGCACGTGTGAGGGGTCTGACGCTCCGCCCAGCCATCCAGACCAGGAGGAAAAGAGTCCCCAGGCAGTTCAGTGGGAGATTTACAAAGGAAGGTGGAAATATCCTCTTTTGCCTGGGAAGACAGTTGGGGTTAGGCAGGGAATGAAAGAGGGGAAATCGGGGTGTCTGGCTTGAAGGCCTCAGAAGGAAGAGCCCCTAGGATGAACCTTGGTCACCAAAATCAAGGTTTCCATCTTTGGAAAGTGAGGTGGTAGAGGGACGCTCCCCGCCACCTTCAGACGCTCTCCTTTCCAACTCCCTGAAACAGAACGTCCACACAGATACAGCTTCTTGGAAAAGAAAAACTACAAATGCACACGTCACCCACGCCCACCACGCGCACCCGTGTCCCTGCAGGCTCATGCACCTGCCCTTGCGGGGCCCGCAAGGAGGCGGGCAGCTCCCCCGTCATCTCTGGGGTCTGACAGCCAGGCCTGGGCTTGCCAAAAATGAGAAGGGATGAAGGGGGTGAAACGCATGCACCCCCTCTCTGCTGAGCCCCCATCAGAGTCTAGGGAAGGCCAAGGCCTGTTCAAGGAGACCCCTGATAGCTCCAAGGATGAAGGCCCTGACCTTTGAGGCTTCGCTTGGAACACAGAGAGGGATGGGGATTGGATTATGCCGCGGAGGCAACAAAGCAGTATGGGAAAATAATAAATACTTCTTGTCAATTTGCCTATTCTTTTTTTTTTTAATCTTTTCTTATATTTTATTAGCTTACAGATTCTGTCAGTATGTCTCACATATATATTATATATATTTATATATCAGTACAGTGCCTCTCTCTAGGGAACCCAGAGGCTTAAGAATCTACTCAAGGATGGAGTCCTGGTGGATTCTTCCATCCGGCTTAGAGTGCTTGGGTGGTGGTCAGGGGGTTCCCAGGTGCCCAGCTGGACTCTCAGCCCTTCGACCTAAATGTGTGCCTTCTGCCCTCTGGTCCACGGCAGCTGGGCTTTGGGGGAGAAACAAAGGAGAAGGGTGGGGAGCAAGGCTTTAGTGTCAGAGCAGGCCATGTGGTGTGCAGCAAGCAGCCCCCAGAGCTCTGGCCAGCTCCCCTGGGCAGCCCAGCAAAATTAGACCCCCAAACCCTTACAGAGGGGGCACAGGAACTACAGGGGTCTCCCCTGGGTCTCGCCAAGCAGGGCTTCTAGAAGCAGGTCCCGGGATGAGCCCCAACACAGGGACCCTGCAGGACAGAACAGGGCAGGGCAGGAAGGCTCGTTCCGAAGCACCCTAAAGGCATCCTGAACACGGGGCACATCTGAGAACGGCTGATCTGGGACACGAAAGCCAAGATTGGGCTGAGGACTGGAAGCGACGGGAGCCCCCTGCCTGCCCCGAGGCTGGGCCACACGCCTCGGAAAAGGCTCCCCGAGCTGGGCAGCCACCCTTCCTGAGGGGCCTCTCCCCCAAAGCCCTGGACACATCTGTCCTCATCTCCTCAAACCAATGCCCCAGCCTCCAGATGCCAGCAGGTCAGGGGGAACGCTGCAGCGTGGCCAGCCCCACTCCATGGGGGTCTCTGCTGAGGAGAAAGGGCTGGCGGCCCCGAAGGCTGTTAGAGCAGGTGCAGGGACCAGGAAAGTCCATTACCTACAATGCCAGGTGCCCCTGGGGAAGTGGACTTACACCCCCTCCTTGCTGCCCTGTCACCCCATCCCTGACTCTTTCTTGCTTTGGACGGTGTGCACATGTGTGTGCAAACACAGAGGACAAGTATACCTGTTTATAATTCTAGCTGAGAGGCAAACAGAAATCAGTGAGTGAGGATGTGGGCATGGCCATATATACACCCCAGAAACACACCCACAAACTGTACATCAGAGGCAAAGCAAAGAGACCTTAGGTGCCTGGGGTCTGAGATACTTTCAGAAGCAAAAGTTCTGCCGCTGGACGTCCCATGCGGGCTCTTTTTGGTTTGGTGATCTACCCCAGAGGTGGCTAGAGAAAGATTCTCCATGGGATTTCTCCTTGCAAAGCAGTTGGGTTAGGGAGAAAGAGCTTTTCCATTTTCATTCAAAATGTGGGTCTCCAAGGAGACCAGTCCTGTCTCCCCTGAGGAGCCCCATCAGAGGGTGGAGGGGGACTTAGGTGGACCTGGTGAGTTTTGGAGGCTCTGGGGGTTTCGCAGTATCCATCTCCCCAGGGGAATCTGAGTTATTCTCCTCCATCTCCTTCTTTCTTCCTCTCTCTCTCCCCCTCCCCGCTCAATTCACTTTCCTCTCCCCACGTGACACTTTCTTCTCTCCTTCTCCAAAATGGCCCAAAGTCCTCCTTCTGGGTTCAAGGATGGTCAGGATTCATGGGTCCCCTCCCCATATGCCCCATCCCCACTGCCCTGGCCCTGGGCAAGGGGTGGCAGGGGCTCATCTCTTCTGGCCGGCACTCAGCATGACCTTGGAGACAAAGTTGACGATGGCGGAGGCCGGCTGGTTGGGGTCAAGCTCAGCAAAGAGGTGGCAGGCGTTGTCCGTGGTGCTGCCCTGCTTCCGGGCCACGAAACCGAAGAGCCTGCAGGGGCAGGAGACAGGAGACAGGTGTGAGTGGGAAGGAGGAGGAACCCCAGGCCTTGGAGAAACACCCAGGAGAGCAAGCTCATCTTTCCTCCCTTCCCCGTCTCTCTCCACCTCCCCGAGCACTGGGCATTGAGGGTGATGCCCACAAGAAACCCTCTCTTCCCTTCACCAGCAAGGAAACCCACCCCTGGAGATGGCATGTCACTTGTTCAGGGTCAGCAGAAATTCCCCGTGGCGGGGGGTAGGCGAGGAGAAGGAGGAGGTGGTGGAGGCGAACGAATGACAAGACCAGACAGCAAGAGGTGGAGATGACACCAAAAATAAAATGGAACATTCCTAAACCAGTTTCTCTCAGCCCGTCCCTGCCACACCCCTGGCCGAATGTCCTTACACACAACACATAAACAAAACGCCATCTGCCTGTCAAAGGGCTTGTCCTCAGACACCAGAGGGTCAGGGAGACCAAAGAACAGGGGGCCACTGTCCCCCACCGCATACACACACACACACACACATTTCTCCTGTGCTCTAGAGAATGGGAGGAGGCAGGACCCCACACCTGTTCCCCCACCCTGACTCCCCACACTAGGACTGGAGTGACTGAGCATTCTCTCTTTGCAAAACAGAGTTAAAAATACGAGCGCAGAGAACAGAATGTGAGCTCAAGTCCCCTCCCAGTCGGCACGTTGCTAATTAGAGCTGGATGGGGAAATCGGGACAGCTGGGGATTCCAATGGAAACCCCTCGCCCAGGACTGGACACAGCAGCTAAAATTAGCCAGGCTGGGTCTGGCTTGCCATCCTGTGCACACATGCGTGTGTACACACACACATACACACACAGGGGGCTTCCCACAGCTTTGCTCTTCCCAAATGTGTTTCAGGGGCTGAATCAACCCAGTCAGCTCAGAGGCCTGGGGTGATCATCTGCCCAGGAGGTGGGGAAGGTTGGGGCTGTGGACCACTCCCCAGAGCCCCTTCTCCATCCTTGCAGGGTGGGGGGGTGCAGTGGAGGGAGCGGAGGGCAGAGGGAGGGAGCGGCTCCAAGCTGCCAGCGTGGCAGCGAGCCCACTCCAGCTCACTTCTGCCAAGATGAGAGCCAGTCAACCTCTCAGGCCTGAACACTGCCCACCTGCCCTCCCCTGGTGTTTATTTCAGCTCTGTAGGTCCCTGGGCCAACTCAACCGTAGCCCAAGCTCTTTCTCGGCTTGGAGGAGTGGATGCAGGCAAGAAACCTCAGCCCCGAGGGTGGAGAGGAGCATGACAAGCACCCGAGGGCAAGCACCTCCTTAAATGTGGGGCCCAGGGCATCTCGCTGGCCTCACCCTGGTCCAGCCCTGAGCTCTCCTGGGCCTCGGCAAGGGTGAGTCATAAGGAAGCTCCACACAAAACCTGCTCTTAAGTAAGGAATTTCCAGACCTGGGACCAACCTGCTTCAGTCCCTGACCCATCTCCCACTTGCAGGGCCCGGCGGTAAGGAAGGAGAAGACCCTTCAAACAGAGAGCTCTTGCCTCCTGGCTGGCAGAAGGGACTCAAAGACCCTAATAATTCTGTGAGTCTCAGAGGCGGCTGAGACAGAGGGAGGCAAGCTTCGAGAGGGACTGGACACTGGGGCATACGTGACCATGGGCCAGAAGACGTCTCCTCCATCCCTCACAGCCCCTCTGGACACCCCCAGAGGGAGACTCATCATGCCAGTGCTGGTCTGTTCTACTCATCTGGACCATGGTGGCCTCACTGGGCCTCCTCCTCACTCTCCATCTCTCTGCCTCCATCTTTTCATTTCTTTCTTTATGCAGTAGACACAGTCCTGCCCTCAGGAGCTTGCAGTCTGGCAGCTTCCCTTTCCCATCCCATGAAATCAGCTCTCTCTTACCCCTTGCACCCATTTCTACCTGTCTTATAAGACCTATTTTTAAATACAGGTTCTTTCCCCAGGTGGTGCTGGTGGTGAAAGAACCCATCTACCAATATAGGAGGCAGGAGATGTAAGAGACATGGGTTCAATCCCTGGGTTGGGAAGATCCCCTGGAGGAGGGCATGGCAACCCACTCCTATATTCTTGCTGGAATCCCATGGACAGAGGAACCTGGCGGGGTATAGTCCAAAGGGTCTCACAGAGTCAGACATGACCAAGCTACTAACACTTTTCCCCAAATCTCTCCCTGCCTAGAAGCACTCTGCCTCATGATACCACAGATGTGAGCTGTCCCCTCCTGACATGCCTCATTCAGCAGTGGTTGTAATTTTCTTTTTTTAACAGTGAAAGTTTCCTTTCTCTAAAGCCAATCTCATATGAAGTCTGGATATGTAAAGGTGACAGTATTTATGGCAATAAATGTAACAATTCAACAGCATAACATCAACCTATGATACGATCAATCAGAAAAAATGGGGCTGTCTGGATACGCCTGACGAAGTACAAGGTGGAATTATAGACCTCAGTGAGTCTTATGTCAGCTTTATTAGCCAGCTTATTCCCATGCTTTGTTTTACTGAGAAAAACTCTGATTCATGCTGATAAATATCGTAAATCACAGCAGAGTTTTTCCTCCCCTCAAGCAGCCCAATTACACCCAAGGAATCTAGGGTTCCTTAGAACACAATTTGAAAATCACTGCAGCACCTTAGCCCATTTATACACTTCTCTCATCTACCTGCACCAACATCAGGCACCCAAGGGCAGAGCCAGCCTCCTGGTTGGTCTGAATTTTCTGAGGGCTGAGTTCCCTGGAAGCACTTAAAAATGCTGAAATGGATGGAAAATTGACCAAAGGGCCACAAGGCAATCCCTAGAATTCTGGAAGGAATTCAGACCTCCCAGACTTGTGCGGTCCAATGAGGAGGCCTAGTCTCCCAGGAAAGCGGGAAAAGGAGTCAAGGAAGCCAGGATTGTGGCAGAAAAGATCATTTAAACAACCCCGCCCCACTGCCATCACCTCCCAATAAAACTCTGGGTTTTCGATTCCCTTCCTCAGCCTCTGATGGTCTGGTTCTGGGAGCAGGACGGGGATAAGGCGGGAGGCTAGGCCTTCAGCTCCAGGCAGGAGGTCACAGACCTGGCTGCCTGGGCCAGGTTTTCTCCAGAGCCACCTTTTGCTTGCCCCCTGGTCCTGGAGATTAACCTGCTCCCTCACCCACCTCCCCCTGAGCCAAGGACCACAACAACCAGCCGGCCGGGTTGGGGAAAAGGACACTTACTTAGCAGGGGCACCTCCCTCCGTCTTCGTCCACCTAGGGAGAGAGCGAGGACACAGCGTAAACCATCACTTCCCCCTCAGAGCCCAGCCCCAGCGCCCAGACCCCTGGGGAAGACACAGCCCCGCTGCCAGGGCCCCAGGGTCTCTAAAGACTACACGGAGGGGGTCTGTTCACGGTGGAGCGATGGAGCGAGCACCGTGGCCTGCTTCCCAGGGAGCTGTCCCCAGTGTGGAGAGGGAAGCAGCTGCAAGTTCAGAGGGGTGGAAGCAGGCATTTGAGTCCCCAGGAGGGGCTTCAAATCTGTGGGGGAAAACGCAAAAAGATGCCAATGCAGCCATGCCACTCACAGTCCCACAGACACAGGCAGATCCCCAAATTGAACCAAGAATGCACACCCTTACACTTGCAGCACTCACATGAGTGCACACACACGTGCACACAATGACACATGCATGCACACACACGGACTTCCAGGGTTGGAGAGATGGCTGGGAGGGCAGGTGTCCACAAGAGACTTACTTCCTCTCCTGTGGATCCAGGTCACAGAAGGTCACGGTGTTGAGAGGGTAGTGTCGCCTGAAGAAGAGCCTGTGGCACACCCATCATAAACAGTAAGCGCTGAAGTGACTGCTCTTCCCCACCCCCCACCGCAGGCCAGGCCACCACCTCTGGCTGTCACAGGTCAACACAACCTCTCCCTGATGAGCACAATGGCCTGGGCTGCTCCCCTTGGGAACATAAAGCGATGCACAGGGACAGAGAGATGTGTCACAGAAACATGTCCCAAATGCTAGAGACTAGGGAAAGAAGGAAGAAACTGGCCTTGAGGAATGAGAAATGGGGGGACCCTGGAGGAGGAAGAAAAGAGCCTGGGGAGAGAACATGAGAGAAAGGGTCTCTGCTCCAGAAAGCAGGGACTTCTATCAGCTGTATTTATAGCTATATAGCCAATGCAGGCATGTTTGTAGAAGGAAGGAAGAATGGATGAATGAATGGATGAACAGATGAATGGATGGATGGATAGAGGGAGACATAAATGAATGAAGGGGAAAATGGGTGGGGAAGATGGATGGGGGATGAATAGATGCAGGAATGGATCGATCAATTAGTAAGTGGGTGAGCAAGTGGATGGATGGGTGGGCGGGTAGATGGATGGGTGAATGAGTGGATGGGTGGGTGGATGGATGGGTGGTTAGATGGGCAGAAGGGATGAATCAGCTGGTGAGTGGGTTGGTACACGTATGGATAGATGGGTCACAGGGCGGTGGGGTTGCCCAACACAGAAGCAAGTAGAAGAGTCTTACTTTCTCTGGTTGTCAGTCAGCGTAATTCCCTGGGCAGAAACTTTGAAGTGAACGACGGTGGCAGCTGGTGTGGGGTCAGCAGCCAGGGTCTCGGAAGTGGCTTTGGAGATGGCCTGTGGCCCAGTAAGTGACTCCATGTCCACCGAGTTGACGAAGAGCACGTTGCAGGCTGGGAAAAGACCCACCCGAGGGGGAGTCATGGGGACCGAGGTGGGTGGGGACCATTCCCAGGTCCTCTTTTCAGGGAGAAGGCAGCAGATGAATTTCAGGCCAGCCCTGGACCAAGGCATTGCACACAGAAATGTGGTCTCCCTGGGGACCTCTGGGTCTGGGAGTGACAACCAGCCTGCACCTGCAGGAGGGTCCAGGGCCGGGGGGAGGAAAGGTCTGGGCAGGGATCCCATCTGGGGTGCCCACTCACCTGCCCCTTGCTTCAGCAGGTCACTGGTTGAGTTGGCAGGGCCCGAGCTATCTTTCGATTCATCTGTGGGGTCTGAGACAAAAATTTAATTCAGCTGGTAATTAAAACCCCAGAGCTGGAAAGAAGCACAGGCTTGGCTGGGCCTCAGGCTAGCTCTGCAAACACTTTGCGCAACAGATACTGCTGCTCATAACCAGCCCTGCCAGTCGGCACGTGTGTCCAGCTTGAACGTGCAGCGATTGCTCTAAGAATTCAGTATCCTGGCTGGGAGCTCTGGGGTCCCACAGAACCAGGTTCAGGCAATTATCAGCTATCTACAAAACAGAGGTGAAGATGAGAATACCCACTCATTGGGCTTTTGAGATGCTCCGTAAATGGTGTTAGTCCCTGATTAACAAAAAGCAAGCCTTCAAGTGGCTATTGATGTGGTTGTTTTGCATCAACATGTCTTTGTGTAAACCAGTAAACACTCTAATCCATTAAACCATAAAGCAGCACAACTATAATTTCAACAGTAATAAGAACTGAGTACAGTGGTGCTAGTAGTAAAGAACCTGCCTGCCAATGCAGGAGGCATAAGAGATGCGAGTTCAATCCCTGGGCTGAAGATCGCCTGGAGGAGGGCATGGCAACCCACTCCAGTATTCTTGCCTGGAGAATCCCACGCACAGAGGAGCCTGGTGGACTACAGTCTATAGGGCTGCAAAGAGTCCAAAACAACTGAAGCAACTTAGCACGTAATTTATGCCAGCATTTCCTAGACTTTGGTATACAGGTTTGTTAAAACATGCATTTCTGGGCCCCACTCCAGAGTTTCTGATTAGCTGGGGCTCGAGAATATCTACATTTTTAACTAGTTCCCAGGAGTGTTGATGCTGCTTCTCTGGGGACCATATAATGAGAACCACTGTTTTATACGATGTAAATAAATAGCAGTTATATAATTGTGAAGTTACTTTGGTAAATTCCTTAGAAATACAATTTAATTAGTGTCTAAATTATATGGTTAATGGGACTATTTAAATAGTATTTGAACTTTTAAGTTAATAACAGTCAATTATCATTAATAATTCAATGAACTGGATTCGATACACAGAAATTGCCAAATAATATTGGAGATTTTAACTGTGGACATAACCCCAGCAGCTCCAAGAGAGACTGAAAGCAAGTCCCAGACACAATTCTGTATACTCCATTACTGGGCAGAGAACATGGGGAGAAGACACCCCAGTTCCCTGTTCCTGGAGCTCAAGTTCATGACCAGGCATATTCCTTTCCCCTTGTGGGAGCCCCACGTACCTGGGGCTGCATGAAGGAAGCCTGTGTTGTTGAAGAGTTTGGGGTGTCCATCGGCCCTCCTCTGAGGATGAGGCACCTCTCTCAGAGAAACTAAAAATCTCCTTTGCTGGCCCCAATGTCACTCAAATTCTCGCCCTGTATGTCCAGAGGCTCTTGGGGTCCATGCTTACTTCCCACAGTCAAGAGAGCTGGCTCCTCCCATCAGCCTCAGGTCCCTCCTGGCCATGGAAACCAGAAACTCCAGGGACATCTTAGGCTTCCTGTTTCCTTCCCAAGCCACGCACAGTGCAGCCACCTCCTCCTCTAAGCGACCCCTCAAGTGTACTTTCCCGTCTCCATTAGACACCTGGACACCCCATGGCCTACCTCTGCCTTCCCCTCCCCCTTCCCTTGGCCCTGCCCACTGATGCCCATCTCCTCCGCCAGACACAGTCCTCCCCACCATGGCTGTTTCCTGCTTCGAGCACCTCCCCTGGGATGAAGCTTACTTCTGAGGACACAGGAATAAATTCTTAAAACCTCCAGAGGATTTTCCAGAACAATCTGGCAAGTCAATTATGTATGTTTCTGGAATTAAGCTTTTAAGTGAACTTTCTCTTCTTTTTTTATTAGAAAAAATAAAGCGGAGAGTGGTTTCGAGTTTCCCCAGATTGGCAGCATGACCCGTTTCCTCCAAGCCTGGCCCCCGTTCTGGAGCAGCTGGCTGGGGGCTGAGACACAGAGGAGGCCAGCGCAAGGGTGCGCTTGGAGGGCAAGGAGTCTCAGGTTCCTACCTCGGTTTGGAATGACCAGCTTGCAGGGCAGGGCCAGTGGGATGATGGAGTGCTGGTAGACCAGGGCAGACAGAGATCCTGCAGAGAGAGACAGCCCGGCAGCAGCAATGTTATTTGGAGCAGGCCACAGGCAATGAGGATCAGCCCACCCACCCCATCCCTCCATCCATAATCTTCCGCTTCTTTATTACCTCTCCCTCATCCCACCCACAAAGTTGAAACTTCAATCTCTCTTTGTTAGCCCAAGATCTAAGGGGGAAGATTCTAAAGGCTCACTGTGGGCATCAGAAGGGTACCCTACAGCTTTCCTTTATTGACAGTTACACCCAGCATCTCTCCTACATCCTTCCCGCTGCCGGGGACCCTCTCAGGAGAGTGTAGCACAAGTGTCAGAGGATGGCGGGGTCAAATCCACACTCAGGAACTTACAAGACATGTGTCCCTGGTAAGTCTAACTCCTACGAACCTGTTTCCTCGTGTGTAAAATGGGACCATGACACCTACCACACAGGATGGTCAGGAGACCAGAAGTGATATAAAGTACCTAAGGTGGCTTTCAGCTTCCAAGGTGGCACTAGTGGTAAAGAACCCGCCTGCCAATGCAGGAGACATAAGTGACGCAGGTTCGATCCCTGGGTTGGGAAGATCCCCTGGAGGAGGGCATGGCAGCCCACTCCAGTATTCTTGCCTGGAGAATCCCATAGAGAGAAGAGCCTGAGAGGCTACAGTCCATGGGGTCGCAAAGAGTTGGACACAACTGAAGTGACTTAGCACACAACGTGGCTTTCACATAGCAGCCTTTGTTAATAGTTGTTATTCCACCGATCACAGTAACAGGTCCCCATGGGGCAGGACAAAAACAGAAAGGAATTTGACCGAGTGAAGGTACCACAGCACAGAGGAAGGGAGTCACGGTGCATTTCCCTGCTGCATCTATGACAAAGGTGACAAGACAGAAGCTGCAGCAGGGAAGCCGGGACAGGCCTGAGACTGTGGGGAGGCGGGGGTGGCTCACCGAAGTTTGGCTCGTTGGGGCAGCCCTTGAGCTTGACTCCTCTGGGGCCGGTCTCTATCAGGAAATGCCTCACGAGCTCGTGGGTCATGTCCCCTGGGACGAAGAGAAAGAAATGTGGATGGGTCACTGCTCATGGCATCCCCACCACCACCTCCCAGCACCACTTCCCAACTTCTCCAGTGAGTGAGGCTGTGATGGAGAAAGGTTCACAGTGATAACATGGCCAGAACCCTGGGATGGAGAGACCACCACTGCTAGCCACCTCTCATGGAAACTCAGTCACAGGGTTCCAGTCCTCTTGCTCCCCTGTTCTCTGACCCCGGTCATCACCAAGCTCAAGACCCATCTTTCTGAAGAGTCTGACTAGTAGGGACCAGCTCCCATGAGAACCAAGAGACCTGCACATCCCATCCTACCCTCTCACCCCCTACATCCCTACCCCCAACCCTGCTCCTTCTAACAGATCAGGACCTAAAGAGACTGCAGGGACCCCCTGGTCCTGAGCCCTGCTGGACAAGCTGGTGTTACCTTTTTTATTCTGCTGCATAATGGTCGGAGGGGGCGAAGACACCTTCATAGCCAGCCCATAGGCTCCTCGGAAGGAGTGGCTGTCACGGATGATGAAAGCCCCTGGCTCCTGGTCCTTAAGGAGGGCGATAGCTGAGTCAGGAGAGAAGAGGAAATGAGAAACTGATGCACTGGTTTCACCAGTTCAGTGGACATGAACTTGAGCAAACTCTGGGAGATGGTGAGGGACAGGGAGGCCTGGTATGCTGCAGTCCATGGGGTCACAAAGTGACTGAACAACAACTTCACTTAGGTCTTATCAGGCCTCAAATCTCACTCTTTCTCAGATGAGATGAGAGCCCCTAAAGTTAAAATGTAAACACTCCTAAGGGTCCTCCTACACTAGAGTCAGCAAAATTTTTCTGCAAAGAGCCAGACAGTCAATATTTCAGGCTTCACAGGCCATGCAGGGTTGGCTGCAGCTATTCATGGCTGCGATCACAGCCCAGAAGCGGCCCAGACAGTGAGTAAACCAATAGATGGGGCTTCCCTAATGATTCAGCAGGTAAAGAATCCACTTGCAACACAGGAGATGCAGGTTCGATCCCTGAGTCGGGAAGATCCTCTGGAGGAGGAAATGGCAACCCACTCCAGGATTCTGGCCTGGAAGATCCCATGGACAGAGGATCCTAGCGGGCTACAGTCCGTAGGGTTGCAAAGAGTCTGACATGAGTGAGTGACTGAGCATAGGATGCTGCAAGAAAACTGTATTTATGAAAACAAGCAGCAGCCTGGATCTGACCTGTGGCTGGAAGTCACCCTGCCCTACATCCACACAGACTTTTCATAGCCGATGCCTCTCGTCTCCATCCCCACAGCCCCAACTATGTTCTTCTATAAAATGTGCAGAAACCTCCCACATCATGCAGATGGAGGGCTAAGGTTCCATGTGATCTCAGCCAGCCTTTTCATTTTGCCCTGGAAAATCAAGACTTGCAGCTTTTAAGGAACTGGCTACAACCATGGCTCCTGCTCCCTGCCCTTGGCCTTGGGAAGGTGCCTCCTACTGTCTAAGCTTGGGGCCAGGTCCTCTCTGTGACCACCACCACTGCAGAGAGGAGTGAGTCTGCTTATATCCCTTGCCCAGGGAAGACAAGGTGGACAGCGGCCAGTGTGACCTCGGATGGACCCCAGGACCTTCAGTGTCATCCAACACTCACCCTGTTCTCTGGAGATCTCAGGCTTGTACCAATACTTGGAAGTGTCTTGGACAAACTTCACTTTAGCCCGTGTCTCAGGACTGTTGTCTAAAGAAGGAAAGGACAGGAGATGTTATGAGTCTCCATCTCTGTCCCCCCAAAAAGATATGTTAGAATTCTAACCCCCAGGACCTGTGAATGGAACTTTATTTGGAAATAGTCCTTTGCAGATGTAACCAAGTTAAGATGCAGTCATGCCGGATTAGAGTGGACCCCAATCCAATATGACTTATGTCCTTATAAAAAAAGAGAAAGGGAGACAAAGCATCATGGGAAGACGGAGGAAGAGAATGGGGAGACGTGTCTACAAGCCACGGGACCCCAAGACTGCCAGCCACCATGAGGAGCAAAGAGAAAAGCCTGGAACAGAGTCTCCCTCAGGGTCTGCAGATGGAGCCAGTCCTGCCAACACCTTGACTTTAGACTTCCCAGCTCAGCTACAATGAGATAAGCGACTTGTGCTGTCTTAAGTCACCAAGTTTGTGGTCCTCTGTCATGGCTGACCTAGGAAACTAACATAGGAAAAAGATCTGCTCAGACCTCATCAGAGCATTGCTGGAAGGGGCCTCAAGCTGCTTCCTCCCCCATCTCCCAACAACCACTGTGGGTCACCCAGCTGTCCTCCTGCTGAAGCGCCTGAACAGCATCTTCCCCCAGCCAGCGAGAGTCCTACTCCAGCCCACCTCGCCCTTTCTCTAGAAGAGTCAGACTAAATCCTTCCTGAAGCTCTCTCCCACCTTCTAGTCCCTTTTCCCACAGCTCAATTTCTCCACTTCATCATAACAACCTTGAGGATGAGAGCAGAAAAACACATTTCTGTCCACTTTTCCCAAGCTCCTCCTCACTCCCCACATGGAAAATCTCATTTAGAACAAAATGATCGCTCCTGTTCTACCTGGGATAAATAAGGGAACGGTTGGCCTGGAACTAAGAAGCTGTCTACCGAGTGTCACGCACCCCACTTCTCTGGTAGACACTCCCCACCCCAGACCCTTTGCAGACTACGGATGCTTTGATAGGATGTTCTGGAGAGAGAGCATCGTATTCAACTGCTTAACTTTACAAATGAGGAATGTGAGGTTCCTGGAAGGGGAGCGACTTGCCCAAGTTACACAAATGGTCCACAAAAGGCTTTTGTTAGATGTTCCCAGGTAAGAAGATGCAATAGCCAGTTGAGGTCAGCTACATCGTATCTTCCTGGCTGGGAATAAGGACTCACTCACCAACCTCTTCCTTCATTTTCTGACAGCAAAGGAAACAAAAGGGAGGATGGGGGAAGAGGGGAAAAAAGGAATATTCCAGATCTGTAGGTTTCCCCTGCTTTCTCTAGGGACGGGCTGAAGCAGAGGACCCTGTGCTCACAGCGCTATAAAAAGTTCAGGGCACAGACCAGAGATGAGGGCTGGGCTGTGAGTCCAGTCAATTTCACCTTGTTATTTACATTCTGCGAGGCTTCTGGGATCTGTCTCTGGAGGACAGACAGGGGGAAGGTCAGCTCCTTTTCCTGGCAGCTGTGCACAGAGCAGGGCCTCTGGGCTAGGCAGCTGGGCCCCACAACTCTGCAAGCTGCCTCTTTCTGCTCCAGAGTCCCAGGCCCCAGGGCTGCTGCTGCCTGTCTAATGAGCTGTCAGAGGCGGCTGCAGCCCCATGTGCCTTCCTGTGTTGACTCCCATGGCTATTTTAAGCAAGGAAGATGGTGGGAAACAGGAAATATCCCAACTACTAGAAGTTTTGCATCCTCCAAGAACTGGGGCTGGGAACCAGATGTCTCTGGTGGGCAGCAGGAAGCCAGGTCGTGCAGTGTCACTTAGAAGGCTCAGGGCAGGACCCGGGAGTGACACATGGAGTCTCTGGGCAGCTGGGGCCCATCCCAGGCTGCCTGCTGCATTCTACATCTTCCTCGGATGCCCCAGGACTCTGGGGTCACTGTAAACAAAGTCAGATTGGAGATGTGGCTGAAGAGATGCACATCAGCTGAAGCCTTGACCTTTTTGTTTAGATAACAAGTCCTGTAAGTGGCGGCTAAAGATGCCCAGTTCTGGTGATAAGTGAAGAATTCACCGTGTAAACCCGCGCAGGCTTCTCTTAAGCCGAGCTGGTAGAAACGAGATTCCAGTAAAAATGCTTAACCCTTGGCCTTTTCCCCTATCTCATCTGGTTGCGAGATCTTTTATTAGTGATGTGGGCAAAGTGGGCATCAAAAGGCGGGAACAGTGCTATCGGCTGGCAAAAAGTGGGGTGGGGCGGGTGGTCCAGGTTTGGAAGCCGTATTTTCCAGGATACACTAAATTACAGAAACTATCAAGACAAGGCAGTAAGACAGCTCCAATTGGGTTTTAAGAGCACATGCTTTAAGGTCGTAAGGGTCTGGATGCTAAACCATTTATTAACTGTGGGATCGTGGACAAATGATTGAACCTCTCCAAGCCTCACTTTGCTCATGTGTAAAATGGAGGTAATAATAGCCACTTTGCTAGGTGGCCATGAGAACTGACAAGGTGGACCATGGCGCAGAGCCCGGCACAGAGCACGTGCTCAGCAAGGGGTGAAGATGCTAATGATCATTGGAACAGCAGGGCCATCGTAGGCATCTGGTCACATCCACGTCCCCACCCCTGCCCCCACAGCTGCCACGACGACAGCACATCGGCTCTGAGCACAGCTCCAACTCCTGTGACACGGCTAACGCACCTGAGGACCCGAGGCCGATGACCCACCCAAGGCTGTCTGCCCAGGAGATGCCAGAACAGACACGGGGACAGAGCGCCTGCCTGGCGGACGGCATCCGCCAGCAAGAGCGGTGGACGGGGAAGGAGGCGCACCTGGCATGGAGTACTTGGAGAAGTCGGGCAGAGTGTGGGAGAAGGAGACGGTGCTGCCCCCGCTGGGACTGGACATGCCGCTGGCGACTGGCGAGGAGGACACCTTCCCGTTGACGGTGGCGTAGTTGGGGAGGCTGCCCGCTCGGTCGCCCATGGACATCCTCCGCTTCTCCGGCAAGGCCGGGGTGGGGCTCCCTTGTCGGAAAGCCGCCGAATCCGGCGAGGGGGAGGTGGCGGGGCTGCTCAGGCCGGGGTAGTAGGCGGGGGACACAGGGAAGGAGGGCGTGGAAGGAGCCTGGTAGCCCGAGGCGCTGCTCTGCCGCGACAGCGTGGGTCTCCGGTCCTCAGGGGTGGAGTAGCCACCGTAGGGTACGTGCCGGTCCAAGCTGGGGCTGCCGGGAACCACAGATCCAGACCCTCCCAAGTGACGGCCCAGGCTGGGGCTTCCGGGGCTGGCTACTGCGTTGCCATGGAGATTGGAGGCCAGGGTGCCTTGGTGGGCCCCGGGGTGCCGGCCCAGGCTGGGGCTCCCGGGAGTGGTGGCCACATTGCCGTGGAGGTTGGAAACCTGGTGGGCCCCAGGGTGGCGACCCAGACTGGGGCTTCCCGGAGTGGTCGCTGCGCTGCTCTGGGGGCTGGAGACGGTGTTACCATGGAAACCGGTTCCCAGCGGACCCATCACCTGGCGGTGGCTCAAACTGGGGCTGCTGGGGGCAACCAGGCTGGGGTTCACGGCCCGGCGGCCAAAGCCAGGGCTGGGGGGCGTGTTGGTGCCCACTGTCCTGTGCCGTGCCTGGGGGCTCCCAGGCACCGTGTGGACTCCGGCCACACTGAACTGAGACCGGGCCTGGGCCTCCGGGCAGCTGAACTGCTGCAGTGAGTAGTCGGGGCTGCTGTAGCTGCTGCCTGCAGTCGGCAGAGGAGGAGAGCTCTGGTAGCTCCTCTGAGCCGAAGGGCTCGGCTGGCCCAAGCTGCCGGAGCGGAAGCCAGAATCCAGCAGAGGCTGGGTGGGTGTCCGCGCGCCCTGGTCGCTGCTCTCCCCGGATGGGAAACTCCCCACGGAAGTGCTAGAGAGACAGAGACACGGGCAGGCCGAGATGTCAGCAGGTGGCATTGAGGGAAGGACAGGCTTTCCGTGAAGCTTCAGCCCTCCCTCCAACCACTGTGTTGTCCAGTCATTCAGTCATACCTGACTCTTTGCGACCGCATGGACTGCAGCCTGCCAGGCTTCCCTGTCCTTAGCTCCTCTCGCATGAACAGAAAAGTCAAGGCTTTTGCACATCACCTTACGTTCAAGATGTCAGAAGATGAAACTGAGACTCAGAGAGGTTAAGCAATAGGCTCACAGCCACACAGCTCACGAAAGACCAGGATCTCAACTCAGCAGTGTTGGATTCCAAAGCCCTCATACACTCAAGCGTCACCCTGACAGCTCAACCACAAGTCAGAGCGAGATCTCTGCTATCGAAACTGAAGGTGGCTGTCCTGTTGCCCCCTCCAACATCACAGAAACGGAACACTGGAGATGGAGTTAAACCACTTGGGCCCTGGTCCTCCTGGAAGCATCTTCCCCTGACTCACTTTCCCCAAGTGAGTTGACATTTACACACTGAGAGTGTAAATGGGCATCCGTTCCTGGGTAGCTCCAAAAAAAAAAAAAGACAAAGATGAAGAAGTCTTATAGCAGGAGATTTCAGCTCATTATAGGATCTGTTTTCTAGCTATTGGATCTAGCCACTAATGGAGCAGGCTGCATTACATGGTAATGAGACTCCCATCATTAAGAGCATTTAAGCAGAGGCTGACCAACCTCTTGATTTGAATACTGTAGGGGAAATTTCCTCCACTGGGAGGTTAGATTAGATGAGCTCAGAAGTCGCTTTCAATTCTAAGACTGATGAAACTCAGTTCAGAGGGCACTGTACCTGGGAAAATGGCCACAAAGGTTCTCCTCTGAAATTAAGTACAAGTCCATGCAGGAATACAGGAAATGGCCTGTAAACTGGGAAACCTGGATTCTGCTTTTCAAAGTTTTCTCAATTGATGTTTTCAAACTGTGGTGCTGGAAAAGACTCTTGAGAGTCCCTTGGACAGCAAGGAGATCAAACCAGTCAATCCTAAAGGAAATCAACCCTGAATATTCATTGGAAAGACTGATGATGAAGCTGAAGCTCCAATACTTTGGCCACCTGATGCGAAGAGCTAACTCATTGGAAAAGACCCTGATGCTGGGAAAGATTGAGGGCAGGAGGAGAAGTGGGTGACAAAGGATAAGATGGTTGGATGACATCACTGACTCCATGGACATGAGTTTGAGCTAATTCCAGGGGATGGTGAAGGACAGGGAAGCCTGGCATGCTCCAGTCCATGGGGTCGCAAAGAATCAGACACGACTCAGCGACTAAACAACAACAGCAACACAAGTAATGAGGGAGGTGGGTTAGATGACTCTGATTGCTTCCAGACCCAAACTTCCTCAGTGACATGGCAGCAGAGACAAAGGCTGTCAGGGACCACGCACAAGCATTGGCTGCAGGGAGGCAGCAGGCAGGCTCACACAAGGAGCCCTTGGGTGAGGGCTGGCAGTGGGGCAGCCGGGGGCGGAGGGGAAGGGTCCTTACATAAGACGATGCACCAAAGCCTGGAGCCGCAGACTAGGAGTTTGGAGACTGGCCGGCCCCACCCTGGGTTGGGTTGGTTAAGCTCAGGTCCCCAGGGTGGTGTGAGGTGGGAGGGCCAGGCAAGAGCCAAGGGCAGAGAGAAGGTCAGGGCCAGGCCAGGACAAAGTCTACCACACATCCCAGAAGAGGCCAGAGTAAAACACCACTTCGGTACAGAATAACCTGGATTCTGAGAAATGGGGGGAGGGAGGAGCTGGGGACACGGAAATGGCGTTTCGGGTGATTAATCCTGGAGGAGGAGCTGGCTTCCTGAATCTGACTGCGGGAGGAATTTGAGTGAGAAAAAGTGAAAACTCCCTAATGTCAGGACTTCTTGGATATCAGCATGGTGGGGGGTGAGAGGTGAGGAACATCTCCTCTCCTTTAGAAGAAGAATCAGCTCCTGCCCAGAGGCGGACCTTTCCCCAAGTGGAGCTGTTAAGAGGCTGGGGAGGGGGCCAAGTGGACTGGGGGTGTATGCTTGGCTTGAGGTTTCAGATTCTTAAGAATCCAGAAGAAAACTGCCTCGGCTCACCTGCGCCTCACCTGCGCCTCCCGCCCCGACCTGGGTGGGGGAGCACACTGCTCACTTCTGCCTGTGGAAGTGGGGGGAGGCGGCTGGATAGTTTCCGGCCTTGTGGGGTCCCAGTCTGAGAAGGGGAGCGGACGTGGGAAGGGATGGTTGGGGCAGTCGCCCCTCCTGCGGGGTGGAATTCTGGCCGGTGCAGGCCGCCTCCCCGCCTGGCACGCTGTGCCCTGCCCGGGCTCATCTCAGAGTCCCTCTCCAATGTCATCTCCCTGTCTCCCCATCATAAAGCCTATGCCCCACCCCGCCAGTCGAGCAGCTTCTCACTGCACCCCAAGCACAGGAGCCTCCCTTTCTGGGAAGTTTCTGGCTTTCCTCTCTGTCTGACCCCCTAGAATGTCAGCCACCCATCCACTAAGACATCCCTCCCCTAACCCCAGTGACCTGATCCCCAGGCCCCACACCCAATACCTCCACACCCGGGTCCTGTCCTTGCTATGCCGCGAAGGCCCTCTCCCTCCCTTTCACCTTTCAACCCCTGCTTTCCTCTGGCCTTAGTACAAATACTTCCCGTACTTCCAGCCCCCAGAGACCCTCTCTGCAGACTGAGCCAGAAATAACGGCCTCTTGCTCAGAGCTCTTTGCTTACACCTCTGCTTGGAGCACCTCTAACTGCGGCTCTGTGATGGAGGGTGGGGGGGGGGGGGGTAGGATAGAGATGTGGACTCCGGAGCCAGACACCTTTGTTCTGAATCCTTTTTCTGCTACTGTTTAGCTGTAGGACCTTGAATAAACTACTTTAATCTCTCTCTGCCTCAGTTTCCTCTTCTGAGAAGTGGGAATAATACTACTACTTACCTCTAGGATAGCTGTGAGGTTTAAATAGAAAGCACTTAGCAAAAGGCCTGGCACATGGGAAGCAGTCACAACATAGTAACTATTCTTGTTCTATTTTAAACTTGGGAGAAGAAGGCTTTCCCTGGCAGTCCAGTGGTCACAACTCCACACTTCCACTGCAGGGGGCATGGATTTGATCTCTGGGAAAGTAAGGCTCCCAGCATGCCGCATGGTGCAGCCAATAAGTAAATAAAAACAAAAGTAATACATTTGAGGGAAGAACTGTGCCTGGTTCACCTTGGTACTCTCCCTGGGGAATTGCATGCTGTTGCCATGCACCCCAGTGAGCTGGTTTCCCAAGGGCAGCACCCTGGATACAATTTCTGCCCGTCCATGCCCTAGTTGGATCCAAGAGGCCTCATCCGTGCTGCCCTGGGCCTGGATCCTCCCCCCCATCACTTACCTGTCAGCGCTGAGGATGGGGCTGCTGGTGGAGAGGGGGCTGGGAGAGACAAAGGAGCCTCCCAGGGTCCCATTCCTCAGGGGTGTCTCGTGGCCATAGGCCTGCGCAACTGGGGCGCTAAAGCTCTTGGGCTCAGGTTCCTGAGTCCGGGGCCCAGCCACCGCCGTTCGTACCACCGACTCCACGTAGCTCCGGGGCTCTGGAAGGGGCGAGGGGACAGGGACTGAGTGTGGATCCAAGGGATGCAGTGTGGACCCCACCCAACCCCAGGGAACCCGCCTCCCCAGAGCCTGTGAGGGAAATCCCAAAAGGTCAGCCAAGCAGACGAGGGGCACATCTCCGGGGCTCCTGCCTGCCCAGGTCCAACCTCTTTCCAGCATCGTGGAGAAGCTGTGAGAGCCCCCAGAGAACCTTTAACTAGAGCCTCATTCTGAGAAGCTTCCCAGAAAGGGACCCCAGAACACAGCCATCACAGAGTCCTCCCTGCTGGAGCTGGGACACCGTCCTTCACTGGTGCCCCTCTAGCTGAGCTTTTCTTCCCCAACCCTGCTACCCAGGTCCCCAGGCCCTTCTCAGCTCCCCAGGCACTGCTGTAGTCTGGGCTGTCCGTGGACCCCAAGCTCCAGCCCAGCCTTGCGTCTCGGGATGCTCACTCCACCCCACACCCAGAGTCCAGAAACAGGCTTGCTGGCCTAGCAACAGGCCTGTGTGGGTGAGTCACACCCAGTCCGCGTGCCAAGACACACCCATCCACCTTGCCTGACACACTTAGCCTGCCTCCCGAGACTGACATCATCATCCCGCTTGGTGTTCAGAATGGCCCGAGAGGAAGGCTGGGTGGGGAAGAGGGGGGCAAGTGCCAGAGAGGTCACTGTACAGGTGAACATGCTGAGACCTGGAGAGCGAAGGGGCTGGAGGCGCAACCAGACCCAGATTTCCTGTACCACCCGCCCCGCTGCCGTGCTCCCCCCAACTGCCCCCCACCCCGGTCTCTGGAACCCCCCCATGCCCCCTCACCCCACCACTGCAAACCAACTCGTTGTCAAACAGGAAGAAGAAGGAGGACACTCTTGGCTTCTCCAGGGACAGACAGTGTTCCTGCCACCTCCGAACCTGGCACCATTTCTGAGGACGTCCCAGGAGGGACGTGACCTGAGCACACACCAACACTCTGCCCACCGCAATTAGGGCAACCACTGAAACCAGCCTGAGAAGTGGAAGAACTGCAGTGCGTGCAGCCCTGGGGCGCAGGGAGGGGGCCAGACAGTCTCTCTCACAGCTACTCAATGCTACTGTTGTTATCGCGGGAGCAGCTATGGAGAGCACATAAAGCAATGAGCACGGCTGTGTTCCGATAAAACGTTCCAAAACCAGGATTTGGCCATACTTTACTGGTTCCTGATGTAACATGTCTCTCCTCAGCCCGGAGAAGTAGAGAGATTTGCCCCAGAACACAGAGCCAATCAGTGGCCATAGCTACCGTCTCCTGACTCCCAGTGCTGGTTCTGGATGGCCAAGAGAGGGACCACCACGTTATGGGACACTCAGCGTTGGCTGTTGCTACCCAGAACTGCAGTCCATCAGCCAGAGAAGAGCCAGCTTCACAGACTATCAATAACAGTAAAAATAGCAAACAACTACATGAGCAAAGTAGAATTTGTAGAATGTAAGTATCTTGTCTGGACCACACAGTAGCAGGTGACAGAACTGACCTAAGAACCCCGGTAGCCTGGCCCAGAGACTGCTCTTGGGCCCTGCATATACCGCCAGCTGAAAATCAGGGGAATCGAGAATGTCAGTGTGTTTTTAGCCTTGGGGGGCTGGCTCCACACCCTGGGGTAACTCGAATTGACAGAAGGGACCCTCAGAAAGGAACTCACACCCACAGAAATGGCAGTTGAGACCCAAGGCCACAGCCTACCTTACTGGCCCATCCCTTACCTCCTGGGTCACTCTCTGACTCCGCCTGGACCCCTCCAGGTTCTCAGCTTCACCCTAGTGCCCGCAGAACCCAGTATCCTTCTCTCCCACCCAGAGGTGGCAAGAGGATCCATCTGCTCCCTGGCTGCCCCAAGCTCCTTGCTGATCTGTACTCACAGCGCCTGGCACACGATGAATCCTCAGTAAATGTCTGTCTCACAAACTAGTAGATGCATGACCTTTACCCTCTGCCCCCTATCTCCCCCCACCACAGAGGTACACAGTGACTAAGACCTAAGTGGCCCACATTCGTTTTTCTCCTTCCCTTGAATTCTTGCTGACCCCTAAAAGTTCAAGCTAAAATGCCCGAGGGTGAGCCCTGAAGTCTGCACTCCTCTCCACCTGCCGTGTCCTCCTGACTCATTCCCCAGCCTGCTCTGTGTCCCTGCAGGCCAGCTTTTACTGAGAGCATCCCCCAGATCCCTGGACTCAGGGCTCCAGAGGGTCTGGGCCTTTGGCAGCTGGCTGGTAGGCAGTGCTAACAGAGGATGAGGGTGGGTGGGGAGAGAGAGTCAAAGTTCCAGGACCGCGTGCTCCACCCAAGATACCAGCTCCAGGGGTGGGCCCTCTCCTCCAGCTCCTCCTGGTTTCTTCAGGCCTGGAGTGCTGATGGCTCCTGCCTCCTGCTCGGGAGCACCCGGAGAGGTGCTTCACCATCCCTAGTTGGTTTGCCCAGACCATCTAAATAGTCCATTAAACCCTCTTCAGTTGCCCCATTGGAATGAGCTGTTTCCTGCCAAGACCTGACCCATACTGTGGGTAAGCAGTTCACATTATTGGATCAGCACCCCATCTATTAAAAAAAAAAAAGTACATATACCACTTCTACCATCAGTAAAACCGAAGTAAGGCCACCCACACCACCCAGTCCTAGGGTCAAGACAGAGCCAGGCCTGGGACCACAGACACTGACTCCCATCTGCCCTGTTTACCATGAGTCAAGGCCAGGTCCCCACTAACTCCTTTTGACCCAAACATAGTGTCAGGAACCCGAGTGTAGTTTGCACAGAACACCGAAGGGACAGTATATTATAAAGTTGGAGATATCAGAAAACCTGAAACGGCTTTAGGATGGCCACATTCATAAAGCATCAGCCTCAGGAGCCCCGTCCTCACTCCCATCAGATCCTCAGCTACAGAGCAGCTTACAAAGGAGCTCTCAGAGGACTCAGCCTCTGAACTTGAAGACAGGACCACTCATCCAGGGAGCAGCACCCGCAGCGGTTCCCACCATGTTTGCAGTTAAGAGCTCTGTGAGTTCAGGTGGCCAACTAGCCTGGGGGCTTTGCGCAGGGGCTCCCAGCCTGTGGATTTCAGACCCAGCCCTCCTGGCCCTGCCCTCACTTTATTCTCCGTCCTCTTTCTTGGTTGGCTGGTTGGCTGCCCTTTCCTGACCTTCCAGGACTAAATCAGGGTAGAGACTCACTCAACCTCTGCTCCTCATGAGCCCAGAGCAGGAGCGACCCTTTGGGAAGATATTTGATTTTCTGAGTCCAACTTCATAACTGTTCAAAACCAACCTTGAGGGCCAAAACAGCCCATTTCCCATCAAGTTTTCAGACTCAGATTACGTATTGAAAATACCCCCTTTCCCTATCTCTTCCCATTTTCCTCTCCTCCCCACTTCAGTACAACATACAACGTGTGAGCTCCCTGTCTTTCACTTACTGGCAGAGTGAGCGGGACAGGCTGCTGAACCTCTCTGGGACTCTGTTCTCTAGTCTGTAAAATAGGAATGAGGACACCCACCTGCCCAGCCTGGATCAAGTGACAGGAGACGAGCAAGTCCCTTCTAACTCCTTCTTGCTGGCTCCAACGCCAGTGTATCAGCAGCCCCACAGTTGTCTGCTGGAGTCTGCCTCCCACTACCCCCTCTCCTGCTGTTCTGCACACTCTCTCCTGCAGTTTCCTCCTCTCCGCCAATCCTGGAGCAGCTAGACCCAGGGGCAACGGGAACTGGGAAGGGCAGGAGATGTAGGGCCAGGAGGGTGCCTCGTGCAGAACATTCCGGGAGCCCAAATCCATTCCAAGAGGCTGTTGGAGGCTGAGAGCAGCTGGCCTGGAGGCTTGGTGACGGCCCCACCAGGCTGGGGGCACTGTCAGCTCCTGACCCACACCCTCAAGTGCATTTTCTGCCTCGCAGAAAAGGTTCTTTGCCTGGAGAGAAACAGCCTGCTTGGTCCGAGTGAAATGAAGACACGCAGATGGAGAGAGGAAAGAAGTAAAACTTCTGAGGCCCAAATCAGGAGCTCAAAAGTTGGAATTCCAAACTCTGAGACTGAGCCACACGGCCCTCCTCTGAGTCCTCATCATACCCTGTTCCTCCCCCAGCTCAGCATTTCGACCTTGTGCTGAAATATCATCCTGACCAGGCGATCTCACTCATCTTTATGCCCTCAGTCCCTAGCACAGGACCTGGCACAAAGTAGGTGCTCCATAAATTTGCATTGCACAGAACTACCTTAAAATACCCAGATGGCACTGTGCAACTGTCACCGAGGATTTCAGAGCAGGAGGGATCCCCAGAGGGGCCATTTCTAATCTGCAGTCTTCCTTTGTGCCAAATCCACCCATCTAATCATGGGAACAGACAGAACCTCAGCTGAATGTTCCCTGTTTCTATTCCTCTAGGAAAGAAGGTTCAACCATTTCTTTCCCTATTCCCCCACTGGAAGATCCTTGACTTTGACCTCATACCTTTATTGCTATGGGCTTTCTTCCTCTGCTTCTTTCATGGAGAAGGGCACCCTGTACCCACACCCAGTAAAGACACTGTTCATGTTTAGAGGTCATACCCTGTGGAATCAATGGAAAGCAGCGTACACTCTCAGCCATGCCCCTCGTCATCTGTCTGGGCCTGGACAAGTCATTTAACATCCTTACACGTCACCTCCTCATCAGCAAACTGGGGCCCCTACCACCTTCCTCAGTGCTTCTGTGATCATTAAATAAGATGACTGTGACGATGACCCACATGCTCCCATCCCTACCTGCTGACCCTCACTCTGCACCACACTGCCTCTTGCTCCAGCCTCCAGCTCCTCCTTGCTCTCACTTCACTGCCCTTGCAATTCATGGGGGGGAAAAATGCTATTCCTCCCACCCCAGGGCCTTTGCAAGTGCCCTTTACTTCTACCTGGAAAGCTCTTCTCCCATCCCAGTGTCACCAAGTTAATGCCACTCACCCTTGCATCTTACTTCTCCAGCCAGGGTCTCATAAAAACGTATCTCTTCACTTTGGAGCACTTATCTCAATAGTTCTCGGTGATAATTTAATTCTGTCACTGGTCATGCATTTGTTCCATGAGATTAAGAACCATAGCACTGCTTATCCCCCAGAGTGCCTGGCACATAGTAGGCACACAAAATATTTATTGAATCAATGAAGAACAGAACGAACAGAGGTAAAGCATTTACCATGGCACCTTGAACAGAACACTTCCCAAAAGTCTTTTTCTCCCCCTTGCTGAATAAGCCTACTGGTTATTTTTCCTTATAGGCATCTTTTTCTGCATTCACACAGATCAGCAGGGCAATCAAGCAGAGCTTCAGAGGGTCAGCAAAGAATATGCTTTAGTCTGACCCGGAAGGCGATGCATGAGTCAGGAAAAATGGAACCAGCCGCCCACATCCTTGGCCCCTGTCCCCACTCCAGATCAAGACAACAATTCCAATGCCCACGCTGGAATCCCAGGGCATGGCGCCTGGAGGCAGGAGGAGGGTTTTGAAGTGGCCACTTGATTAGGAAACAGGAGACCAGTAAGTCCAGTCTAGTCCTGCTGCCTCTTAACTGTGACCTTGGGCAGATGCCTACCCCCACCTCACAACACGGACCTCAGGTCCACATTCCTGAAAACGGTGGCTGCGGTAGAGCGGATCCCTAAGGCCCTTCCCCTGCAGACTCCATGCCTCCAGGAGAGATGAAGGAGGGTCAGAGGCCTCGGGGCCTGTAGGCTGAGATTCACTCATCAGGTGCGAGGGCCAGGTGTCAGTCCCATTCTGTTGAAGTGTCATCCCCAAGTGAGGAGCACACAGCCAGGGCCTGTCACCCTCAGACCTTGCCACTGGAGACTGAATGGGTCTCACCAGTCTGCGGAGGTGAGCAGCCACAAGGAGAGCTGAGAGCCTCCTAGGTGGGTGGGCTCCTGGAACACAGCACCCTCCAGGCCTCAGCTGATTCTAGACTCCTGGCGAGAACCAGCAGCCCACCTCCAGCCCGGGGAAGGTCCTCCCCTTGGGTGTGAGGCTGGCCAGGGGTGAGAGCCCACTGTAGTTCATCCCATTCTGGGATCTGTCCTGGGGGGCTGCCTTGTTCTGCACCCCCCAGGCAGTCTGGCATTGTTGCCAGAACTCTGGCTGGCTAGCAGAGGGCAAAGCTTTATGGAAAACTCCAGCCATCTTACACAGGTGACAGCAGATTCAGAGAGGTACAACCCATGCCCACTTTGGGGATAGAAAATCAAGGTAGTGAGTGCAAAGGAAGTGGGAAATGGGCTTAAGAATCTGGAAGGAGGAATTCCTTCATGGTCCAGTGGTTAGGACTCTGCACTCTCACTGCTGAGGGCCCAGGTTCAATCCCTGGTCTGGGAACTAAGATCCCACAAGCCAAGACGCAGCCAAAAAAAAAACTGGATGGAGTCTTTAAAGAAACCAGGCCACATGGACCCAGGGCCCAGGTGGGAAGTCAGAACATCTAACACATCCAAGCTGGAAGGTGCTCAACACCCACCTTGTCCAACCCCCTTCCCCCACTTCCCCCAGGGTAGAGATGGGGACATGGAAGCCCAGGCCACCCAGGCCAGCATCTCCCTCATATCACCTGCTGCTCTGAGTCATCCTTTGAATTCTGTTCCTAATAAATTAGTTAAAGGCCTTCAACCAGATTACATCTCCTCTCTGCTTCTCCATGTGCAAGGCTGAGTTCATTTAAATCAGGGGTTAAGCCAGGACACAGATGTGCTAACCAGATACTGTCACAACTGTGCATGGATGTCCCGAGGCATCTGTGTGTGACAGGGGGGCGGCAGGGTGGGGGGTGGAAATCCATAGCTTTTTCAAAATCCCCCCCAAAACATCCAAGATCCCAGAAAGACAGACATCCTCCCATCTGTGGTGATAGGAAACCAGGCAAGGGCTTCCAAAAGGCAACTTGTGGCTCCAAGACAGTGGCTCTGAACCAGGAGTGATTATCCCCCCGGGGACATTTGTCATGTTGCAGACATTTTGATTGTCATGACGGGTGAGTGCTACCCACATGTGTAACAACAGTAGGTAGAGACCAGGGATGGTGCTAAACACCCTACAGGGCTCAGCATAGTCCCCACAACTAAGAACTGCCTGGCCCAAACATCGGTAGTGCTGAGGCTGAGAAATTGTGCTCTGAGCTGTAGATGTGGGGCACACCCAGAAAGTGGGATAGGAGCCCCCGACATCTGAAAGGGCTGCTGTACCCCAGGCAGTGGGTGGGAATGCCTCCCAGGAGGAGCATTTTGTCAGCAAGGTGGCACCGCACTAGTGCCTGGACCCTAGGCCACACCAGGACCCATGCCCTGGGGCTGTGGGCACCTCAGTCAGTATCCAGAATGACAGCTCATCACCAGAGTGACAGCTCATCACCCCCCGATCACCCATCAGGGGGTGGGGATCGGGGGGGGGGGGCGGGGGAGGCCTATGCGCCCAGCCACATGAGACCTGATCAGAGAAGAGAGCTGCTCCCCACACACCCCCTCAAGCCAGGCAGATCAAATGGAGTGAACAGCCATTCCCGGACGCGGAGAGCAGGAAGCAGTCACACAGCAAAGCCACACTTACCTTCAGAAAGCTCTGTCAGCACCTTCCTCTCATCCTCCTCTGAGGGAAGATGGGAAGAGAGGTGAGGAGGAAGGAGAGGCAGGGGATGAAGGGGAGAGGAAGAGCAAAAAGGAGAGAGAGAGATGGATTAACAGGGATTATTTCCTGAGAGAGAGAGACTTCGCTGAGAAAAGGGCTGAGGCCGAGGCAGAGGCAGGCCCTCCAGGGCGCACAGGTAAGACAGGGCCTCGCTCTCGGGAGCAGCAGGCCCGTGTCCCTGTCACAGCCCCAGCGTCTCAAGCAGGAGTGTGCTGGCCTGGTGACAGGCAGCCCCCCCACCCGGTGACTCCGTGTCCCTGGCCATGCAGACACGTCCTGAGTGGGAGGCTGTGCCCGGCTGTGTGTCTGCGTGGCTCACACCAGTCATGCCACCACCCGCCTACCTGGCTGGATCAGTCTTCTGGGGACTAAAGAAAAGAAGCAAAGTTGGTCCCCAGAACCCCAGTCCAGCCTACACCAGAGTCTAGAGAGCAAGTTTCTGGGCTCAGCCTGTTGGCAATGGTCACTAAGGACGCAGGGTCTCCACTTTCCCTTTCCCAACAAGGAGGAGAGGAGCTGGGGAACGTGACGAGGTGTGAACCTGGAGTGTGTGCGTACATGTCTGCATGTGGTATGAGTGCATGTGCATGTCTGTGTATGTGTGTGTGTGCATGCCTGCATCTGTGTGCACATGCATGTCTGTGTGGGTGTGCATGTCTCTCTGTGTGTGTGCGTGCGTGCATGTCTCTGTGTGTGTGTGTGCACGCCTGCATCTGTGTGCACATGCATGTCTGTGTGGGTGTGCATGTCTGCATGTGTGTGTGCAAGCATGTCTCTCTCTCTCTCTGTGTCTGTGTGTGTATGTATGTATGTCTGTGTGTGTGTGTGTGCATGTCTGCCTGTGTGTATGTGTGTGTGCATGTCTCTGTGTGTGTATGTCTGTGTGTGTATGTATGTATGTCTGTGTTTGTGTGTGTGTGCACGCCTGCATCTGTGTGTGCGTGCATGTCTCTGTGTGCATGTCTGCGTGCATGTCTCTGTGTGTGTGCATGTCTGCGTGTGTGTGTGCGTGCATGTCTCTCTGTGTGTGTATGTATGTATGTCTGTGTATGTGTGTGCATGCATGTCTGCATCTGCGTGTGTGTGCATGTCTGCGTGTGTGTGTTTGTGTGTGTGTGTGTGTGTGTGCGCGTGCACACACAACCACCTGGACTCTGGGGCACGGGAGCCAGGCTTCCGCAGAAAGTTAACCATCTCCAGGGAAACAGGGCATGCCTCTAACCCCGCGACGTCAGAGGATGCTGGGAGTGGTGCTGACCCCAGAAGGCAAGGGCAGGAAGGCTCCGCCCCCCTCAACCCCCAAACAGAGAGCCCCACCCAGGCCTGACCTCAGCATGGACACAGAGCCAGGCTGCCACCTTGTTTCCAGAAGAATCCAGAGAACCCACCAGGCCCGGGCCCTGCCAAGGACCACAGGCGTCCTCCAGCTGCCCACTCCTCCCTTCGGCCTCCCCAGGTACCTCCCTTCCCGCTGGAGTTACTCACCGCCAGTGGGGTGCAGCAGGATGTCGGCTGGGTTGTGGGGCTTCAGGCCCAGAGCAGACAAGGGTGTCTTGGCCAGACCTGGAGGGGAACGCACTGCACCGGGAATAAAAGGGAGAGCTGGGAGTGAGTGCGGGTGGAGGCGTGGGGAGGGGACCCCTCCTGAGTGAGGGCATGCGGGGGAGCGGGGCTGGGGGGGCAGCAGGAGGTGGAGCAGAGGAACCAGCCCCGCCCTGGCGGTGCCGGGGCGGCTCCACTCCCCCGTCCCGTCTCCTGTGTTCCTCCACAGGATGAAGGGTAAGAGGAGTCAGGAAACAGCCTTGCCCCTCAACCTCCACAAAGTCATTTCTATCCCTAGACCCTGAGTTTCCTCCATACGGTCCCTCCACACTGTGGAGTTATAACACATATGCTAGTTTCTTGGGCACCCTCTGACTTGCTCTATATCATTGTCTCTCTAACCTCTCCTCTCACATTCCCCCCCACACACACACACCCCACAGATGGACTTAAAGAAAGAGGAATATCAAGATGGCACAATCTGTAAAGGACAGAAGGAGAAGGGACCACCAGCAGGACCGACCCTGAGTCCCCAGGCCAGTCCTCAGCCACAGGTCTTTGACCTCCAGCCAAGCAGGCCCTTTGCAAGCCCCAGGAAGAGAGAATTTCTCAGCTGGGAGCTCTCTTACTTCCCCCAAACCTCAGTGTTCTGGAAGAGGAAAAAGCCCCATCTCTAAAATACGTGGGCAAGAGCATGACCACCCTGCACAAACCCAGGTCACCTCCCAAGCCACCTGTCTGCGCTGGAAGTGTCACATAACACACAGGTCAGAAAGGGCGGTCAGGCTTTCTCCCATCAGCCAAGGACGTGGCTGGACTCCGCGCTGAGCTGCAAGGTTGTTGCTCTGCCCAGTCACAAGATTTCTCAGTGGCAGCTGCCACGTCTCCTAACCCACCTCTGAGGAGAAGGAAAGAAAGGAGCTCCGTGTCTCTTGTCGCAGCTCTCAGGACCCTGCAGAGCCCACAGCTGTGGACAGGCAGTCACACAGGGCCGCCAAAAGCCTAAGGCTGCCTGCCCCACCCCAGTGGCCTCAATAGATGAGCACCCCTCGGGGTGCCCAGGAGCCACACAGCAGCTCCGGGACCCTCCCTGGCATCTCCTCCCTTTCCCAAAAAGACAGTGAGACCTTCAGGAAACTAAACTCCCAAAATATAATCTTCCAATGAAAGTAATTTAAATAGCTTATTTGTGATCGCCTGGAGGAGGGCACGGCAACCCACTCCAGTATTCTTGCCTGGAGAATCCCCATGAACAGAGGAGCCTGGTGGGCTACAGTCCATGTGGGCACAAAGAGTCGAACACAACTGAGCGACTAGGCACACACACACACATTTGTGCACATGCTGGTGTATCCACAGGTGTCCATGGGAACAGAGAGGCATCACAGGAGTCCAGATGGTTGACCCAGCCCTATACTCTATCCTCACTCTGTCCGAGATACCCAACAGACAGATATAGCAGAGGGGACAAGTGTGTACAAACACACACATCCAGGCAGGGGGTAGGTCTGGCCTGCATGTTTCTATGTGTCCCTCTTTCTCTAATTACACACACACATCTTACAATAGACGCTTATCAGGCACTTAGTAATGTTTGTCAGACAAATGACTTTGAATGCAATTAACTATGGAAGAATGAGCCCAGCCTCAGAGACCACTGTCCGTGGGATGACCACGAAGACTCTGGGCCCGTAAGTCTGCCTAGTGGGTGCAACAGAGCTGCAGGTGAACGGGGTGAAGGGGACGAGGGGACAGAGGCGGTGGGAGGCTCCTCCGGGCTTCCCTCAGCACCTCCAGCTTCCTCATCTCTCCTGCCCTCAGTCCCCAGGCATCCAGCCCTTCTGCTGAGGCAGACGTGGGGGTGGCCCTGAAGCCAGGCAAGGCTTGGCTTCCCCAGAGAAGAATTCCTTGCATTGCTCCGCCTCTGTTTTCTCTCCCAACCCTGTGCCTGGAGGAAACCTCTAACTTATTCTTTCCTCCCCAGGCACCCGGGGCTGACCCACGGGAGGGAGAGAAGAATGGGAACAGAAACAAGCGGTAGAACCAACTCTAGCCCAGCCCAGGCAGGGTGACGGCCAGGATCCTGGCTGTTTGGACCCACAGGAAATTGAAGCAAGTGTGAAGGTGGTGGGGCGGGGAGCTTCCCAGACGGCTCAGTGGTAAAAGAATCCACCTGCCAGTGCAGGAGATGCAGGTTCGATCCCTGGGTTGGGAAAACCCGCGGGAGGAGGAAATGGCAACCCACTCCAGTACTCTTGCCTAGAGAATCCCATGGACAGAGGAGCCTGGTGGGCAACAGTCCAGGGGGTCACAAAGAGTCAGACACGACTGAGCATGCACACACGCATGCACATGCAGGTTGGGGAGTTAAGACCAGGGAGAGAGATTCCAGGAGTCTGAAGCCTTTTATAAGCCTAGAGAGCTGTCTTGAACAGACTGCCCTGGGCTTTCACGGTCCAATACAGTAGTCATGAACCACACGGGGCTATGGTGCACCTGCTGTGTGTCCAGTTTGAACCGAGGTGTCATATGAGTGTGAAAACACACAGTGGATTTCAGACTTGTATGAAATAAGAATGAAAAATATGTCTTTATATTGATTACATGTTGAAATCATACTTCAGATCCTTAGGGCTAATACAGCAAAATTTTTTTTTTGGGCCGCACTGTGAGGCTTGTGGGAATCTTAGTTCCCGGATCACGGATTGAACCCAGGCCCTCGATAGTGAAATCACAGAGTCCTAAACACTGGACCACCAAGAAATTCCCTAAATAATACCTATTATTAGAATGAATTTCACCAACTCCTTTTTAGATTTCATAAAAAGATTGTAGGATAATATTCTCATTAATCATTTTATTTCTACTTACCTATAGAAATGATAATACTTTGTGGATATTTTGAGTTAAATTAAAAAATCATTACAATTAATTTCTCCCATTTCCTGCATGTTCTTTAATGGAGCTGTTAGAAAAGTTTCTAGTGCAAACAGCTTATGTTATTTTTCTGCTGGACAGTCCACTCACAAATGTATGCTGGACAGTCCACTCACAAATGTAGCTTCCTGTGTGTCCAAGATGGCCTTCCCAGGTGGCACTAGTGGTAAAGAACCCTCCTGCCAATGCAGGAGATGTAAGAGACACAGGTTAGATCCCTGGGTCAGGAAGATCCCCTGGAGGCTGCTAAGTCGCTTCAGTCGTGTCCGACTCTGTGCGACCCCATAGACGGCAGCCCACCAGGCTCCCCCGTCCCTGGGAGTCTCCAGGCAAGGACACTGGAGTGGGTTGCTATTTCCTTCTCCAATGCATGAAAGTGAAAAGTGAAAGGGAAGTCACTTCAGTCGTGTCCGACTCTTAACGACCTCATGAACTGCAGCCCACCAGGCTCCTCCATCCGTGGGATTTTCCAGGCAAGAGTACTGGAGTGGGGTGCCATTGCCTTCTTCGTCGCCTGGAGGAGGGCATGGCAATCCACTGCAGTATTCTTGCCTAGAGAATCCCATGGACAGAGGAGCCTGGCGGGCTACAGGCCATGGGGTCACTAAGAGTCAGACACAACTGAAGTGACTGAGCACACGGTACGTGTCCAAGATGGTGGCCAACACAATTCTGTTGGCACAGAAGGCAAGCACTGGTGTGTCGTCCCCCCAGCAGGACAGCCAACCGCCGGAGAACACGTGGCCAGCTCCAACTCTCCTGTCCTCACCCTCCACCCATCTCACCTGGACGAATGAATAGCTTGGGTGGACCCCCCTCGTCTAATCCTGGAGCATCACTAGTCTCTTCACCTCTGCCAACTCAGGCCTCTTACAGGAACCCCGAGGCCTTCACAGCCTGGGATTGATCGTCACTGCTTTCCCAGGTCTCCTCCAGTTCCTCTTCATGTCTCTTCTACCATGAAATGGAACACTTCCTCTCTCCTGAGCTCATCCAGGTTTTCTCATTGTTTGGAAATGTCTCTGCCCTTTAGGGACCTGCCACTCTAGTGAGAACATCAAGTAAGACACAGACTAAAGGCTCCTGTCTGGAGGCCAAGAGATGGATGCGTTGGGCATATGGTCAGCCTGAGGGTTCCGAGCCTTTCTTTCCTTGGTGAAAACTAAGAAGTGGAAGAGATGCCTGGATGCAGACAGAAATGGGAGTCAGAAGCAAGAAGGTCCATGGGTTATTTTAGGATGTTACTTTAGGATGAGGGATGTTTTACACATAGGATACAAAGACTCTTAGCAACTAGCAAACCATAATATGGGAGTCCAGGGACCCCAGAGTAGGTCAGCCTGGATCCCAGGATGCAGCTGCTGCATCTTAGATGTGTGAGCGTGGACAGCAAAAAAGAAGTGAAGGGAGGTGAGGAAGGGAAGCAGAAGGAAGATGAGCCGTAGGGATGAGAAGCGGCAGATTCTGGCCCCACCCAACTCTGCCAGCACTGCCAAACCTGGGAAGCTTACACAGGCCAGAGGGCACCCAGGGAAGGAAGGCTGAGTGTGAAGTTCTTACCCCCACTGGGTGGTGGGCTGGTTGGAGAGGTTCCCTCCATCTCCTCGAAGGCCTCCTTGTAGCTGTGCAGATGGGGCTGCAGAAGGAGAACAAGGGAGGAAAACCACAGTTGTGAGCCTGGGGAGGTGTTACCAGTTACCGGCCTAACCAGTCATCCTTTCCAGTAAACACAGAGGTCAAAGGCAGATCCTCGTCACCTGTGGCCCCAACAACTCCTTGCAGCCGAGAGAACAGAAACTGACATTGCAAGGCAATCGTCCAGCAGTACCTGTCCTGGAAATGTTTCACAACAGGGCCAAAGAGAAGGGACAGAAGGCAGGAGAGAAAAGATGTCCAAAAGCCATTTTTGTCCAGAAGGACCCATTAACCTGGGATTTTACCAAATATGGACCACTCACATCAGAATCTTCCAGAATCAGATTCCTGGGTCCCACCCCAAGTCTAATAGGCTAGAATTTCTACAGGGGGACTTGAGAATCTACATTTTTAACAAACTCCCTGGTGATTGTTATGCTCACTAAAGTTTAAAACCTACTTCCTCAAACTGCTAAACTGTCTCAAAAATACAAACACTTGGACACTGAAATTATCTATCTCCCAAGGAAACCCTACATCCAGAAAGGGTTCAAAAACAGTTAGTCTGTAGGATCTGGCTGGAGTCTAGAGTCTGTGGTCACCTACATCACACCAGGGTCCTTAACACCCTAATAAAGGATGCTCTCTGGGGCTCAAGAAGGGAACCTCAGTCTCAGTGTTCATGGAAGAAGTAGGGGAATAAAAGCTATTTAGAGAGGGAAATTGGCTCCAGATTCCACAAGCCATAGAGAGGCCCTAAGCTGAGGAGGCAGGGAGGGAAAAAATACTGAGTTTACTGACAGGTCACAGTTACTCAGATGACCATCAAGTCCCTCAGTAGTTCAGGTGGGCTCCGCTACCCTCTGTGGCCCCAGGACTCACCTCTTTGGGCCGCCCTCCAGGATTGAGAGCGATAGTAAGAGCCAGCTCTGGGGAGACACATTGGACAGGCGAGCGAACCCCGGGGCTACGGGGGGATGTGGGTTCTGGTGACTGGTTCTCGTACTGCCCATCGCTGGCAGCCCGCTTCCGGAGAGGTGCTGGGGGCTCTGCAGGCTGCTTCTCCCGAGCCTGCACCCCTGGGAGAGATAGCAGGGCAGAGAGGGCAATGAGCAAAACGTGGGGGAAAAGAATTAATCCGACCTAACTCCCCTAGAGGAGGCAGTGACTCTTAGCTCAGGGGGCCAAGCTGGAGCTGGGCTTGCCTCCCCTCACACCTCCTCCCTCCAGGCTCCCTCTGCCCACACCCCAGTTTCTCTACTGGGTGGGGGAATCTGCTTAGGTTGAGCTGGCCTTCAGCAGGAATCTCTACTCTGCACAGGGCTGGGGCCCAGAGCACAAAGAACTGATACAAGAAACAGATGTCAACTTCTTCCAAGCCCCAGAGGCAGAGGGCCAGAGCTTCCAGGCAAAGGAGGGAAGGTGGAGGGAGGAGAGACAGTCTCCAAGGCGACTGCATCAACCAACAAGCAACACCAGGCCCGTGGGGAAGGACTTGGAAAGACTGAATGACGCATCAGCTTGCAAATGGTGCTCCCGAGAAGAAACCCAAGAAATGACTAAGACCTGTCACGATGTCCCAGCCCCATCTGGCCCCTGGAATACTGCTGGCCTTCTCTGGGGCTTCCCAGCCCTCATCCATCCAGCGCCGCTCTGAAACCTCCCACCCACTTCCTGTATGCCCACACTTTTCTTGCCCCAAAGATGGCCCAGGTTTCCAGGCTGCCCCAGAGCAGCAGGCAAAGAGCCTGCAGACAAGTGCCTCCTGTGCTTTTGTGTACTTCCCTCCCATTCCCCAGGCCTTAACCTCACCCTCCTCCCTTCCCACTCCCTCTTCCCACAGCTGGGCTGCCGCACGAAACCCATTGCCTCATTGAGCTGGCTCCAGAATCCTAGAAAACTTACTCCCTTGGGGCCCAGAGGCCATGACCCAGCCTGCGGGCGGGCCCCTCATCCTCACTACCCTGCAGAAGGAAATTCCAGCCCTGCCTTCGCCACCACCCGAGAGGGCAGGCGAGGTGAAGAGAGGTGCTAGGACTTATCAAAGGTTTCAAGAGACCCTGTCCACACCAGCCTCAGGCCAGCGCTTATGGGCTGACCGACCACCCCAAGGCACACACACGCACACACACACCAGACAGCCTCAGCAACGAGCCAGCACAGCCAAGCAGAAATCACCCTCGATCAGACTGAATTGTCATTTACCCTTCACAGCGGGGTCTGCATGGCCCCAAGAATCCCTAGCTCCCGCCTGGCACCACCACTGAGGCCACTATGAGAAGCACAGGCTGAGAAGCCTACATACTTGTCATGAACACCAGGCTGCCAGCTGCCAAGTCTAGGAATGGATGCGCACACTCTCACACATACACAAACCCACACACAGTCACTCCAAGACGTGCACTCAGACCAGCCCATAATTAGGAGCCTTGTCTGGAAAGCACTTGCAGATGCAGAAGGTCCCTGGTTGGGGTGGTATCCTGAGTTTCCACTGCCAGCTCTTCATTCCATCAGAGGCAACCTGCCTACCAGCTCAACCAAGAGAAAAAAGAGCCCCGAGTGAAGACTATAAACCGGACTCACAAACCGCCTTACTTAAAACAAATACGCCCCTTGCCTCAAAGGACCCTTATTTGCAGAAGAGAAAAGTAGGGGTAGCACCGTCCTAACCAGGGGCTGCTATGAGGATCAACCCAGATGGAGGACAGGGCACACCTCTGAAGAGCTGGGCAGGGCCCGCTCAGGGACCCTAGGGCAATCCCAGGCTCTCAGCCCTCAGAGAATCGGGAACGGGGGGTCCCCTACTCTCGCTCAAACTTCCCCCACCTCCACCAAGCCCCCTTCCCCCTCAAGCCTCCCCGGGCAGCTTGGTCCAGAGCTGCCGCTGGTTTCATTCCTGGCAAAAACATTAGAGAGAAACAGACATAGCCATTGATTTTCTAATAATAATTGTGACAAAGGAGGCGCATTCGGAAAAGGCTCCCAGGGGGTTGGAACTAAGGTCAGCCCCAAGGTTAAAAGAAATGCATTAGGGCTGCACCGAGTTCCTGCTCACCCAGACCTGCTGCCTCCCTCGGCCAGAGCCCGTGTCTTTGCAAGGGGCGGCTGATGTCCTTGTTTGGGGATCCAATGTCTGCCCTTGAAAAACGGGTCTGCTTTAACTCAGGGCCCTGACTCTCCTGGAGGGACACAGAACATTCTCTCGGATGCACTCAGAACATGAGCTCCACGTTCATGGGCTGCAGAGGGTTGCAGTGGCCCAGAGAGGAGGCTAGACCGTTGTGGGGAGGGGAAGCTTCCAGGCCATGGAGGGTGTGAGGTCTAGCCCAAGGCAGTCAGACACTTGAGAGCAATCACACCTCTTCTTCAAGCCCCCTCTCCACCACCACCAGAGTGGGACCAGCTCTGTCTGGAGGCAGGGGGATGGACAGGCTGCCATCCAAAGCATAGGGTCCTGCAGGGCACAGCCCCCCCTGCAGAAGAGGGAAGCCCCGCATTCCACTCCCACGGGGACAGACCCTCTCCCACGGAGCGCCCCCCGCAGCCCCAGTGGCCAGCCCCGGGCCATTCTCTGAACACAGTGTCCCACTGTTGTCCGCCTTGGCAGGCCCAGATCTGCCCCCCGAGTGCCAGGAGAGCCATATTCCCTCTCTCTTGTCCCTCTCTACAGGAGGGGAGACGGGCCATAGCAGAGGGGAGAGAAGAGAGCCCCATTGTTCCTCAGCCAAGCTGGGACGTCTGGACACAAGCTGACAGCCTGTGTCAGAGGGAGAACACCCCTCCCTCACGTCCCAGAGATGGACGGATAATAAAAATAGCCCCACTCTCTCCCACCAACCTCCTCTCCGCCCAGCACACCCCCCCACCCCCACCCCAGGACTTTCTGTCTCCTGGCCCCGCCCCCATTCTCAGTAGTGCCCTACTCCCCGCATACACACAGGCATGTGCATGCGCGCGCGCACACACACACACACACACACACACACGTGGGCACACACAGCCTGAGCCTGGCAGGAACAGCGGTGGGTCACAGTCATCCTCAGAACCTCCACAGTCAGCCGTTCCTCAGCAGGAGACCGGGGACCACAGGAAGTTTATGAAGAAAGTGCAGGGAAGACAGGCAGCCCAGGGACTCTGCAAAGTCTTCCCAGCAAAGCTGGTGAATCCAGCCTTCTAAGCCCAGCAGCACAAAGGAGCAGCCAGAAAGCGGCCTTTAGGATAGTAACACACTACACAAGAAGACGTCTGTCGTCCTCCAAGAGCTGCTCACATGCTCTGGGCCTTCCCCACCTCCTGGAGGACAGCGGTCAACTCAGCCCGGGGCCTCCGCCTTGGCCATCAGACCTGCAGAGCGGGGCACGGGGCGCTGGAGCAGCCCCATCTCCCGGGGCCCTCAATTGCTCCCCCAGGATGGTGCTGTGCTTAGGGGACAGCCGGCTCCAAGGCTCCCCTAAAGTGGCCTGGACCTGAGGTCAAAAATCTCCTTCATCTCACACACACACACACACACACACACAACTCTAGAGGCTGTCACCCTAACACATATCAACACACATTGATGTGTGTGATTGAATCATAGATACAGCATGGCTGCCCACCACCCCAGCATCCATGGACAAATGTCCTTGTGCCAGCTTCATCACATGCCTCCTCTACAACCCCCGGACTGGCCGCTTCCACCCTCACAGACCCAGCTCTTCTCTCCAGCCTTCCATTTTCCAAAAGACTGGATTCCTCAGCTCCAGGTGGCAGGGCTGGGTGTCCGACTGCTTGCCTGGGGCTCCGGAAGCGGGGGTATCCGGGAGGCCACCTGCTGGGCCAGGGCACCAGAAAGCCACACGGCAATCACACTAGCTAACAGCCCCAGGGCAAGCCATGCCAGCTCCCCTCAGGACAGGCCCACCCCCAGAACTGCCCCAAACCCCAGGCCCAGCTGGACACTGCACTCCCCACCACTGGGCCGAAAAGAAGATGGAGGGACAGGAGAGGAGGCGAACAGGGAGCCATTCTGCTACAGCCATCTCCCTATAGTACATGGACTGGGAGAAGGAGGGCCCTGAAAGCACCAGATATTGCCCCTGGGAGTCAACAGCTCCCTCCACCCGCTAAGCCTTTTCCCAGAGCTGCTTAAGGCCACTGCATGGGGTAAACCCGTGCACACCATCTTCTCCCTGACCTGGGCTTCTGGCTTCCAAGGAGCTGGGATGGGATGAGGGGATTCCCTCCCCAGAGCTAAAAGCCTAAGGGCTTAGATGTCCAGCTGGGGCAGAGGATGCCAGTGGACCACATCACTCTAAAATAGAGCAGCGTGACTCTGGATGGAAGGGCCACCATATTGGAGTACATCAAGTCACTAAGCTAAAGGCACATGGCCAGGCTACAATCCTTCATTTGTCACGCTGCAAGAGTGAGCTCTGAGCAATTCAGAGACTTGCCCGGGAGTGTCACAGAGGTAGTCACAGGCAGAGCCAGGACCGCACCCGGGGCTTCTAACTCTTGGCCATGGGTCCTGGGATCAGAGATTCAGGATGAGTCAGAGGGGGGTGCCCTGCCCCACTCCAGAATGGACAGAGCAGCAGGTGCCAGGGCACCACTCTGCGTCTTGTGCCCGCTGGTCCATGCTGAGCATGGCCTGGCTCCTGCCAAGGCTCTGGCCAGGACAGCCCGGGTGATCTAAGAGCCAAGGCAGCTGGAGAGCTGGGCTGTCCCAAACCCTCACTGAGCGCCTTTGTTGCAAAGACCTGCATGCCCACAAGGAGCCCAAAAGTTGGTCCAGTCACCCCAGACCCTGTTCTCAGCAGGGAAGGCCAAGGCTGGAAGCATCAGGCCGTGTCCATGCAGAAAGTGGGAGCACTCGCTCATGCAGAGAGGAGGGAGGCAGAAGGGAGCAAGGACAGAGCAAGAAAAGAAGCGGAGGCAAAGAGAAGAAAGAGATGGAAAGGAGAGAATAGAAGAGGGAAAGGAGGGAACACGAGGAGGAGATGGGAAATGAGGAGGTGGAAGAAAGTGGGCAAAGTTTGGAAGGGAGGAGAGAGAAAAGGGGAGCTAGGGTGAGTCATAAAAGGAGGGGAGGGGGAGAGGAACCAACCAGAGAGAGAGGAAGATCGGAGCCGGTGGAGAGGAGGGTGCCAGGAGCCGACTCTCCGCCCAGTGCCCTGCAGCCTGGCATTGTACGCTGCCCACCCCCACCCCAGGGAGCCGGCAGGGGTGAGGCAAGCAGCGTGGGGTGAGGGGGGGGAGCGAGGGAGGCGGGAAGAGGAGGACACCAGGCAAGGAAGGAAACACGCCCAGGCGCAGGGGACAGATGGACACGGGACACACGAAGAACGCCAGGGACCAGGCATTTCACAAGACGAAAACAAAACAAAAACAAAGAAAAAAATCAATATTAGTTGGTGTTCTGAGTCTAGAACCTGGCCACACACTTGAGGGAGGTGGGCAGGGTGTCAGACAAGAAGAGAAGGTGGATCCGGGGTCTCACTTCTCCAAAGGACAGGTGGACGTTCTGCGGTCCAGTAGGACACCACTCACCTCTGTCTTTCCTAACCCCAGCGTGGAGCAGGAAGGTGCCAGCCTGGGACCAGGAGATTTCAATCCTTTGGCTCCACATCTCATCCACCCTCATGGTCAGCATGTCCCCATTCCAAGACCTCTCTCCTCTCATGGTCATCTCCCTCCCCCTGGATTCAGCAGTGACCCCACCAGTCTCAGTCCAAGGGTCATCTCCCCAAGCATCAGGGCATTCCTCGGCCCTTTATTCTTCCATCACACCCTCCTTAGTAATCTTCTTCCAGGGAGCCACTTAGGAGCCACTTCAACTCCTGCCCCAAACTGCTGGGCACCACTGAAAAGTCCTTAAGATGAGCCTGCCTGGATGCGCTGTAAGGACCTGTGATGTCTTTTTCTTCAACCCAGCTGACTCCAATCCATCTCACACCCCAGGGGTTGCACAATGGCCAGTATCACTTCTGTCTGGCTTCCAGAGAGCCATACCTTTTGAGTATTCTCTACTTGAAAAGCTGCTCCATATCAGTTTTTTCTTTTTTTTTTAACTGGTTCCTCCTCATGTTTCAAGGCTCCAAAACTCAATCCCAGGACCTCCTCTCTGTCTGTGCTCACCCCCTTGGTAAGATCATGCAGTTTCTTACTTCACATGACATCATAGACTGATATCTCCCACATTCCTAAGCTCCAATCTCTCCCCCCCTAAACTCTGAACCATCTTAAACACTTCATGGGCATCTCAAATGTAACATGGCCAAAATCACACTTCTGATATCACCTCGAAGACTGCTCTTCCCACATTCTTCTCCATCTGAAAGAAGAGCAACTCCATCCTTTAGTTGCTCAAGCCAGAAACCTTGACTTTTCCTTCCCTTAGGAAGCTTTGCACTTGCTATTTCCTCTGGCACATTCCCTCCCTACCCAACAAAGTTTTTTCCCTGACCATCCAACTACCCCACCACCACCCTTTACCCTTCACTGGCATTTCACTGCACTTCACTGGCATTTCACTGCTATGGCACTTATCACCCATCTGACAAATAATACGTGTATTTGCTTATTGGTTTATTGTCCATTTCCATCTCTTAAAAAAATAAAACTTTATCTTTTTTGTTTACCACCATTTCTCCAGAGCCTAGGCTAACATGTAGCATAGACAAGGAGCACATGTTGAATGAATGACAGAATGGGCCTTGATCTCGTCTCCTTTTTCCATTATGAAATATAAAAACTGAGTTCTTAATTCAAGCTCTCAAAAGTTGACACCAATATTTCACTATATCTGTATCCATTCTCTATTCTTATTTCATGAAGAGGTACCTTACCTCCTCAGCTCAGATGTATGCTCAATTGTATCTGACACTTTTCAATCCCATGGGCTGTAGCTTGCCAGGCTCCTCTGTCCACGGAATTCTCTAGGCAAGGATACTGGAGTGGGTTGCCATTTCCTACTCCAGACAATCTTCCTGACCTAGAGATCAAACCTGCATCTCTTGCATCTCCTGCATTGGCAGGTGGATTCTTTACCAATTGTGCCACCTGGGAAACCCCTACCTTACCTCCTGGTTGAGCCTAAATTATCTACCCAGGTATCTACTCCTAAGCCTACCCCCTCTTTACCTCCAAAGAGACCTGTTCTATCAGTTTCTTTCTCACTCTCTTGTATCTTTCTCTTCTCACTCTTCCCTCCATACTCAACCTCTCTCTCTTCCGCCTCTAAAAACTCTCCTGGCTCCTATATTCACACAAAGAAGTTCTCGGTATCTTGCTACCCTCTTTAGCTGCCACCCTCTTCCCTTTTATCACAAAACCTTTCAAAAAGATAGATGATGCACTATCTGCACTCTCTCATCTCTCACTCCTCAATCCCTAAGTCTGGCTTTTGTCACCACCACTCTACTGAAAATATGCCTTTGAAAAACCCCGAGGCCACCTAATTGGCAAGCCCAGTGAATTTTCCTGAGTCTTCCTTTTCATGATCATGCCACAGTGACATTGCTAACCTCCTGGGAACCCTTTACTATTCTGACTTCTATGATGACCCACTGTCTCGGGGTCTTCTCGCTGCCCTGAACATTCGCTCTCAAGGCCCTGCATGGCTTCCATTCCCACACAGCCATTTCATTCTAAGTTCTTTTCTCTCCATGCCTTCTGATATATAGAGATTTCATACACGCCCAAAGCTTTAACCTTTATCTTTGTGAGGATGACTCCCCAGTCTATAGCTCCTTCTGCTCTTCAGGTCCAATTCCAGATGTCCAATTGCCTTCCATACATCTCTATCTGGAGCCTCGACTGTTACTCAAATTCAACATAACCAATACTGAGATCTTCATCTTACACCAAACTGCTCCTCCTCTTAACTTCTGGCTTGTTAACAGAATAATCATTCTGTTTCTATTTATGGAGCCTCAGAATTATCTTTGATATCCCCCTCCTCTTCACTTACTACATCCAATCAACTTGTAAATGCGTTAGTTCTCATCCCACCACAGCATCCCTGCCCCTCATCTCTTCTTTTTCATTTCCAAGGTCAGCACCCTAATTCAGTCCCCATCACCTAGGTCAGCCAATAAGCTCCTAGCATCTACCAGCTCAAAGTCTCTCCCCTTTTGTATCCTTCCTCCCCAGACCCACCAGATACATCTTCCTAAACTACAGCTCTGATCACGGCATCCTTTCCTAAAACACAGTAATGGCTTCCTTCACTTCCACTAGCTAAGATTCCAGCTTCTCCGTCTGACATTTAAAACCAACCAGATGCAAGCCCCAAGCTCCAAGCCTTTCTTGACTCTCTATTACACAGCCTATTTGGCTCTCAATCCACTCCATTCTTCAAACACATCCTATGCCCTCCTAGCTTCATTATGAGCCTTCCTTTTCCAGTAATCTCACCCATTTCAAAATCCTATCTTCTAAGCTTCTGTTTAAAATATATACACAACACAGGCCCTCCCCAGTCTCTCTAGCTGATAGTGATCTTTCTTTGTCTTCATTCCCACAGAACTTTTCTTCATATTTCTCTTATTACAAATAACTTTATTTTAAAGTTCTAGTTCTTCTTCCCCTTACTAAACTCTAGACTCCTTAGGGATAAGATCCACATTCGCAACATGCATTGAAATCTCTACTTTTAGGGACACCTGAGATCAGTCCAGGCCCAGAATCAGGATCATATGAAAACCTGTTGGACTCAACAACTCTGACTCTTATTTCTTTTTCGTGTCTTATTGCACTGGCTAGGATATCTAATACAATGTTAGATGATAGCAGTGATAACAATCATCTTTATTTTACCCCTGGTGTAATGGGACTGCTTCTAATGTTGCACAAGGAAGTGTGATATGTGCTACAGGTTTCTGGTATCTACTCTTTATCAAGTTAAGAATACTCTAAAAATCTCTGAGAGCTAAGCTGAAATAAGACATAAGTAGTAGCTGGATCAAAGTGGCATGAACCAAGGACACAGAATTGAAGTACAGAGGACAGCCAAGGAGGAAAAGGCAGAACTGAGGGTGAAAAGCCAGAAGAAACTAGATCATATTCACGACCATATGGAGGTTCTCCTCAGATCTGAGCTTCCTAAGTTACTCATGTGGAAGCTTATATTCCAGCTCCTTGCAGAAGAATACAGAATGAGAAGAGGTAGTGCTGAAAGTCTATCCCTTGGCTCCTAGACTGTTTTACAAATTAATCCTGCTGGTGCATCTTTATCTACACAAGCACTGCAGATATCCTGAAGGGCCACTGAAGAAGTTGTGCAAGCAAGATCTGCTGACCTAAGAAATACTGGTGATGACAGGGCATGGACCAAAGAGACCTTTTGAAGCCCTAGAGACCAAATATAACTGTCCCTTCTACACATCTTAGCCCTTTTCCTGATGGAGTCACCCAGAGCTGGTGGAGGAGATGACAGCAGGGTTGGGGGACACAGATACTGTACCAATAATATCCCTCCATCCCTATGACTTCTTGGCAGCCAAAACCTGAGCAGCTACAGGATATGGAGGTTGACAGGCAAGACCTTTAAACTTGTAGGAGAGAGAAGGCTGAGCGGAGAGCCACTGTAAGATGGACATCTTTCTGAGGCCATTAAAGTATGGCTTCCTCTTGAGCTACACGGGAGGGTTCTGGGAGGGGAAGGAAATTCATCCTACCCTCTTTAGATACTTCATACTTCTCTTCTATTATTAAAAATAACTTCATTTCAAAGTTCTAGTTCTTTTTTCCCCCTTACTAAACTCTAGACTCTTTAAGGATAAGATCCACATCTGATTTCCAGAATGCATTGAAATCTCTACCTCTAGAGACACCTGAGAACAGTCCAGTCACAGAGTCAGGGTAAATTTCTTTGGATACTGCCCATCATTAGAATCACTAGACTAGCGTGTCACTATTCCTCAGGCCACCACCCCAACTCTGTAAAATATTGAGAGAGCCCATTCCTTTCCCTTCAACAAAACCAGGAAGAAAATGGTTTCTACTAACAAACCAAGTATTCCTTATCTTACTGGCCCAGATGTGGACAAAAATAGAAGATGGTGGTCCCTTGGGGACCACCCCATGGAGCATTTTGCCTCTCGGGTTATAGAGCTACTCATCTTATCCTTTGGCCCTTGGATAAAGCTGATGATGTGTTGCTAGACCAGATGTCCAGAGAAGGTGAAGCCCTTGATTGCCAATTTCTATAGTGTGAATACTGCCATTATGGCCAATTTCAAGTTACCCATAGTTGAACTGGGGGCTATGTTCTGCCCTGAAGTACAGAAGCAGGGCATCCCTGCCCCCATATCCTGGACTCAGCCCAAAAGGCAACTGGCCTGGCCCCAGCTCCCTTCCTAAACCCACTGCCCATCCCCAAGAAGGGCGTCTCCCTCCTTGCAGCTGGCATGCTGACTCAGCTTCCCCTAAATTTAGGAAAAGGAACAGAAGGCAGAATCAGCTGCCCGGGCTCCTCTTCTGACCTCCCACCACCCTATCTGAGGGGCTTGGCACAAGGTTCCCCTCACTCCAGGCTCTGGTCCACCCCTGCCTGGGCTTCACCCCTATGACAAAGCCAGCTCATAGGATTTCCCACTCAGTTTAGCTATCTCCTTGGAATGGTTATAGGCTTAGGCCAAAGTGAAGGTAGGGAGTCCTTTCTGTTCCTTGCAACATGGCCTGGACACTGCCATTTCTTGCCTCTTTATTCCCCAGTAAACCTGTCTGGTTGCACCCCTCTCTCTCCTCTCTCCAGAAAGATAAGTCCATTCTCTGGTAGGAAAGACAGCTGTTTCTCAGTGCCTGCTTCCAATACAGAGCTGGTCCTAAAGCAAGGACTAGAAGGATAGCTGAACAAGAAGGGGGATCCTGGCCTCCCTGGAGACATAAATATCCTGAGAGGACCCACTAGGGTTAAACACTCAGATAGAGTCCAAGGACTTTGGGGTACCCTCTCAGACATAGTTATGCCTCTGGGAGGGCCCAAAAAGGAACTGGAGTCCACAGAGGCCTCCCTTCCACCTTCTCCACTACAGGTAGCTACAGTGAGCATCTCGTCTCTGCCTAGAAAAATCTGTACTCCAATCCTAGAGTCACCACCTCCAGGAAGCTTTCCCTGATCGTCCTAGGAGGTAAGCCTTACTTACCCAGGCTCTGGGGCTTTGGTCCCCATCTCTGTTGTGGCACACACTGCACTCTGTTAGAATAATCTGTCTGTGTACCTCTTTCCTCACTAGATTGAAAACTCCTGAGACACTGATCTTTGAACCACAAGGCCTGGCTTGGAGTCTAACAGGCACAGAATGCAGGAAGGGATGGGTGGTGGCAGGTAGGTTCCTAAAAGCCTCTTCCCCAGGCCTAAGTAGCACTCACTGATGCATGAGAGCTGTGCCTGCATGATGGCTGTGCCCCCCCCCCACCCCCCCCCCGGCAAAGCCAACCAAGACCAAAGAGGGAAGGTGTGGCGGGAATAAAGAGGGGACTCCCAGCACTCACAGCACCTGAAGCTCTTACCTGCCACCCGGTGGGCCACCAGCCCCTCCAAGTTCAGTGGTTCCTCCTCTGGAGTTCGGGATGGGTCTGAAGTCACCTCCTTTGGTGGGAGCTGGGGCTGAGTGGTGAGGCCAGGGAGAGAGGCTGGGGGCTGCTGAGGCCCCAGAGAGCTCTGGGTGGTTGGAAGGAAGGCAGGCGAGGAGGAGGTGGCCGGGCTCTTTGGACGGTAACTCTGGTTGGGCCCAGTTGGACATGGCTGATAATCATAAGGTGAGTAAGGCCTGCCAGTGGGAACGGACTCCAGGGAGGCCCGGGGGGCTGGCTCAGGGGTTCCCAAGGAATGCCCACTGGGGATGTAGCCAGATCTGGACTGGGTCAGTGGGTGGGACTGGCAGGAGGAGCCAGAGAAGGGCTGGGAGGAGAGCGGAGAAGCCCCCGGCCAGGCCCCAGGCACACTCTGGGACTTGTGTAGGGGGGCGCCCGCCGTGGCTGGCTCCAGATCGAGCATCAGCATGTTGAGGGCCTCGATGGACTGCTCGATCTCCTGCCGGGAGGCTGCACGCGGGAACTCAGGGAGGCCAGACACGGGGGGCTCTGCCAGTGGCTGGGGGCTGGGCCTGCTGAGCCCGAGGCTCTCCAAGTGGGCTCTTTCCTGTTGGCGAGGAGGTGGGCGAGGCTGCTGCTGCTGCTGCTGCTGCTGCTGCCAGGAATTCAGGCCCCTCTGCACAGCCTCCCGGCTGCTCCCACCACGGGCTGGAGCTGGGGGCAGCTGGGGCTCCGTTTCGGGAAAGGACTGAGAGCGAAATATACCGTTGGGGTCATGGCCATAGTGGGAGGTGGTTGCTGACTGTGGCCAGGCTGGGTGGGGTCCCTCCCGCTGGTAGCCAGCTAAACCCTCCTGTGCGGAGTAGGAGGGTCTCATGGGGGCTGTGTGGCCAGCCTGGGCAGGCACCACACGGCTGGCAGACTCATAGGGGTAGCCCCCGCCGTTGACCATAGGTTCCATGGGGTAGGGCTTGTCCAGACCGTTGGTCAGTGGGGAGAGGGCCTCTGGGTAGCCACCCTCACTGGTGTTGGTGACCCCATCCAGGGAGGACAGGGTGCCCATGCTGCCCACACTGTGCCCATCCTGGTTGGGCAGCTCATCGTCCAGGATGTCCGTCTCCCGCTCGGAGGCTAAGGCTCCGCCATTGACGTGAACCTGGGCCGGGACGATGTGGCGGCCAGAGGAAGGCGCGGCAGGGCCGCCCACTGGGCGGGACCGGAGATGCTGAGGGTGGTACATGGCGCCTTGCTTCTCCCGCTCCAAGCCAAAGCCACTGAGCAGGCGGTCCAGCTCGCGCTTCTCCTCGGGACTCAGGGCAGCAGGGGCACTGGCGGGGCCGGGGGCAGGCTCATCGGTCTTGTCTGTCTTGGTGGAGGCTGTGGAGTTGCCCGAGTCACTGCTCACGGAGAGGGTGTGCTCCACGTGATTGGGGGTGGCCGACAGCACGGGCCGCGTGGCGTTGACAGCCCCGGTGCTGCCGTGCAAGGAGTCCTTCTTCTTCACCTTGGCATACAGGCTCCCGTCCAGGGGTCCCTGGGTATGGCCCACAACCTCTACAAGAGAGGGACCGGAGGAGAGACGGAGAGCAGACATCAGTGGGAGGTGGGACATCCTCCATTCTCCCCAGGAAAGCAGCTGAGAGCTTCCCTTCCCTGGATCCCCAAAGGGAATCCATGGAGAGCAGAACATACAGCAGGGGTCATGGACATAGTGGGAGGCGGTCGCTGACTGTGGCCAGGCTGGGCAGGGTCCCTCCCGCTGGGGTCCCTCCCCCCACCGGTAGCCAGCTAAACCCTCCTGTGTGGAGTAGGAGGGTCACATGGGGGCTGTGTGGGTATTCCCACATAGGGGATTCCCACATAGGGATTCCCACATATGCTCATAGGGGTATTCCCCCACTGTGTACCACCTTCAGCATCTCCAAAGGGAATCCTCTCAACCCTCAGAGATAGAGCCGAAGTGGCAGAAACGACAAAAGGACCTCTTCCCAGGGCTTCTGAGCAGAGCCTCCCCAGCACCCAGGGTCAGACCAGGCAGCGGAGCCCCAGATTAGTCAGGAGACCTGGGGGCAAGACGCCCCAGTTCAAAGCCTGACTCTGGCATTGCACTCACTTCCCAAAGACCCGGAGGGACTGGGGCAGGCTGGAGCTCAGTAAAGCCAGCAGGATGGGTGTTAGAGAGAACAGTTTCCCTCTGAATGCCAGGGCCCATGGGGGTTCTGGAAAGGAGCTTCAGGGGCCAGGAGTAGAGGGAACATCTTAGGGATGGAGAACACAAAAGCAGAGGTCTTCATCAGGGAGGGGTGACCCCTGTGTCATTTCATCTGCAGATACTCTGGGGGGCCCCGTGAGCAATACTTTCTCCGAAAGGAAAAAGTGAGCACTGGGTGGCGGGAGGCCAAAGGGCTGACTCAGGAGTGAAGAACTTCCCCGCCCAGAGGAACTCTGATTTCACACCCTGTACAGTCAGCAGCCCAGCTTCCAGCCTCCACACACACACACATACACACACACACACCCCTCCCCTTCCCCCACTCCAAGGCAGGCCCTCAACTGGCAAGAAAAGAAAGCCCCCTCCCAAACACAGCAGAGACTCCAGCCCAGACACCAACAGTCACACACAGAAAACCAGACACAAAGACGTCCAGAGGCACACTCTCCCACCAGAAATCACCCAAATCAAACACCCAGACACAGGCTCTCGTGGAGTACACCCGACAGGCACCCCCAGTCAGAAAGAACGAGTGTGGATACAAACACACAAATACTAATGTTAACAGCTAACATGCAGGGAACACCTTGCTACATTTATACATACATTATTTCTAATCCTGTGGGTGGAGGCTGTTATGCCTATTTTAAAGATGGAGAAACTGAGACTCTGAAAGGTGAAACCATGTGTTTGCAGACATACAGTGCCTGGTAGGGCTTCCCAGGTGGTGCTAGTGGTAAAGAGCCCACCTGCCAGTGCAGGAGATGTAAGAGATGCGGGTTCGATCCCTGGGTCAGGAAGATCCCCTGGAGGAGGGCACGGCAACCCACTCCAGTTTTCTTGCCTGGAGAATCCCCATGGACAGAGGAGTCTGGCAGCTACAGTCCATGGGGTCGCAAAGAGTCGTACGCAACTGAACGACGCAGTACCGGGTAACGCTGGGATTTTAAGTCAGAACTAATTTAAAATTTAAAATAAAAGTAAATTAAATCAGAACTTTGAAGACCACACAACTTTTTTATTATTTTACACTGTTTTATCTCACACACACAAACATACCCTTAGGAAAAAACACACAAAAAAAGCAGCAATACCCCAAAATAAGTACTTAAATTTAAAGCCACAAACATTGCAGAAAATACAAGCTCCTACCATGCCCAAGGACTAGCCCTCAGGCCAGAAGTGGCAACCTCTAAAAATAAACACTCATACAGAAGCCCACGGCCAAAAACAAGTGATCAGACAACCGCAAAACAGGAACATCCTGATCAACACACACACACACAAACCACAGGCCAGCCAAATGACGTCACCCGAGCCCTAGCGCTGAGATGCTCGATGAGGCACATCATGCACACACACCCCCTGGGGGCTGGAGGCGCTGCCCGTTCACGTAACTCTCCAGAAGCATCTCTCTGTCTTCAGTTCTCCCCGGGGCTTTGGGACCTCAGCCAGCAGCAGGCCCCAAGTGACACTGGGCCAGAGTGCTGCCACAGCCGAAGGCTCATGGGGATGGCTCTGGTCTGAACTAAAATGGGGTTTCAGCTGAGAAAGGTCTGATTCTCTGACAGCCTGCCCCTAGCGCTACTGAGATGCAGCCGTGCACACGTTGCCTCTCCCGACTCGCCTGGCATCATCCCTGTTGTTGTTATTGTTTAGTCACTCAGTTGTGTCCGACTCTTTGCAACCTCATGGACTGAAACCTGCCAGGCTCCTGCGATTCTCCAGGCAAGAACACTAGAGCAGGTGGCCAGTTCCTCCTCCAGAGGGTCTTCCTGACCCAGGGAACGAACTTGTGTCTCCTGCATTGGCAGGCAGGTTCTTTACCACTGTACCACTTGGTAAGCCCTGGATCATCCCTAACGGGGCCAAAATGCAGTTGAGAGGCTGCCCCTCATGCCCTGTCCTTCCAAAGAACCAGACTCCAAAAAAAAAAAAAAAAAAAAAAGAACCAGACTCCATGCTACACTCACAAAACAGAGGCTCTGCTGGCTGTTCCCAGAGGAGAAAAGTATTACAGACAGAAGGTTTTCATCCACTCAGATCTTGGTGGGGAAGGGGCAGGGGCGGGGGAAGGGAAGGTTCCCACAAGGATGGACCCCTCACACCACTTACTGGGAATCTGAAGAGCTGTCCTTCCTTCTCACCTGGAAAGGAAAGCTGCTGACCCCTTCCTGGGCCCTGGCCCCACTCTGCAGCCCACATTGTGAGATGACAGAGTATTCCTCCTGGACTAGGGATCTCTTCCATCCCCCAAAACCCCTAATCTCCCAGGTCCATGCGTACCCAGTCCAGGAAGCAGGGAGAAGAGTGAAAGGTGAGGTGTCCCATAGCCTCCCATTTACACTCAGAAGGAAACGAGACCCCCTGGGTGCAAACCAGTGCAGGCCTGAGTGCCCCTTCCTTCTAGGAGAAAGCACACCCACTCCAGGATCTCCCTAGGGTCCACCAAACAAGAGTTTTTGGCAAGAGAGATAAGAAAGCATCTCCCAAGACAGAAAGGGAGAATTCACACTGATCACCAATACCCGATATCTTGGTTCATCTGGGCCAACCCCACTCTCCATCGACTTTGAAAATGCCAATATTAAACTTCTTCTGTCATGTCATTTACCCCAACGTGGGCTACTGTTTGCAGGAACAACAACAGGATAATAACTGCCAGGCCTCTGGGGCTTAGTAAGAAAATCGAAGAAGTAGAAACTGTTTAATTGAATCCTATTTGCTAAGCACAAATGGAAATGTCTATTTCTGTCCTCAAAGAAGGGCTGCTCCTGACGCCCATGGCTGGCAGCATGCGCCAGGCGATTCTACACTTTCAATGGGTCGTCTTCCTTTTCAAATTAAGAGAGGACACCCAGGCCCGTCCCAGGTCTATCAGCTCCCGGGAGGGTTCCACTGAAACTCTAGCGCCCCACCAGCATGACCCACGAGGCACGAATACCTGCTGCTCCCATCGGAGACGAAGGAAAGTGCCAGTGTCCCCCATGCCACACAACACACTCACCACCCCCTTCTCCCCATCGACCACGGCCACATTAAGAGCTATTTACCAGGACCACAAGGAGCCAGAACATGTCGGTTTCAATCTATTAAGGCAGGAAGGGCAAAAAAGAGACACAGCCAGAGCAAAGAGGGGGAGTGAAATAGTGGGGGAGGAGGAGAGGGAACTGGAGTGGTGAGGGAAGATAGCTTCAAGGCTCTCAAGCTAGGGAGCCACCAGATGCATCTTCAAGTCCCAGCAGCTGTCATGGGTGTGGCCGATTCAGGTAAAACCATCTCAGAGGAGAGGGAGTTGGACCCCCAGTGGGAGGGGACAGGGGATAAGGGAGGGACCTGTCCGGATGGGCCCATGGGTGTTGAGATGGGTGACAATGGGGCAGAAGGGGGAAACACAAGGTATGGGCAGCCCAGAGTGGGGAGATCACCCAGGTCCCCAGCCCGGACCAGACTGGACTTCCTGCCCACTTCTCTAGGGAAGTGAAGTCCACAGTCTCTTCCAGGCCCCGCTTGTTTTGTCTGACCACACCTCGCTCTTCCCAGCAGCTGCTCCAAGCCCTGGACTCCACCCTCAACATTGAGCTCAGTTGCACCAAGGGGCCCCTATTCCACGGCGGCCGTAATTCAGATGTGCGTGTCATGCTTCTGGAAAGCTCTGAGGAAAATCCCCAGCTGACTTGGACGTGGACTACTCCCTACTCCCCAGGCTCCCTCCAGTGAACGGCGGGAGCTCGAGCGGGGCTGGAAGCACAGAACAGGCCAGTCCCCTGGAAAGGAAAGACACGTCCATCCGTTGTGCTTCAAAAGGAACAAAATAAATCAACACAGGATGCTAAGGTGATAAAAGAGTTTGGACAGTTGTCTGATTTTGATGTTCATAAGAATGTCCTCTGAGAATTGTTTAAAAAAAAAAAATGTAGATTCCAGGGCCTTATCTCCAAAGATTTTCACTCATAGATCTAGGGCAGGACCAAGAATCAGCAGTTAAACTAGCTTCCAGGGGCTCTGGGTCACCTCTTGAGTAACCTTGACCCAGGTGGTCAGCATTTGGAGCCCTGAGGTTAAAGACCTTTGCTTCTCTCACTAATGTTAAGTGGGGAGAGGTCATTTGTTTAGATGTCGGGGCAGACAGGCCAACCAGGAAAAAGAAAGGATGCCAGCCTAGTGGACTGCAGGAAAGTGATTCAGCGAAGAGAGATCCCCTCCGTGTCCCACAGCAGGCCTGCTGTGCACCATGAGTGATTTATTAAGGTCTTCAGGATGGGGCCCTTCATGATAAGAAGTCCTTTGGGTCCACATCCAGCAGAAGAACAATTCATTAAAACACATTACCCAGAGCAGTGATGACCAACCAACGTGGAGGAAAATCAATGCACTGCCAGCAGGAAGGGGCACGGTGCCCACCCCAGACACAGGCGGTTTAGAGGCAGGCGGGGGCCCCAGCAAGCCGAGAGGACTCTCAGCACCTTAACCGTGGGAATGAGGCATCAAAAACCATGTGCGTCAGGGAGGGAGATGAGCTCTGACAAACATTGAGGCTCGGTCATGAGGTAGCCAGGGGAGCCAGTTCTGGGCATGTTAACCCTTTAGCTGCAACCTCTTCCCCAGCTATGGGAGAAGGTGGGCCGGGACTAGGGCTGGGGCTGTTGAGAAGCGGCACATGAATGCCAGAAGAAGGGTACCAGGGAGGCCAGAGGGATGTGATTCCGTAGAAAAAGCAGAGGAGAAGTAGCCCCTCCCTCCTCACCCCTGCACCAAACACACCCATCACCCAGAAGGATGGTCCCCATCTTAATAGCTAACTCAGCTAATTCAACCACTTAAACCATGCGGAGCCTGGCTTCCCAGCCCATGAGGTGAAGATTCAGCAGCTTACCGGTAGGTTTGCTGAGTGACAAGATTCAGGAACTGAGCACCTTGAGCTGCACCTGAAACCTCCAAGCTCACTAACCTCTCTTGTCTCCATTGCATACCTCTCATGGCCCACAGAGTAAGGCCCAATCCCCCTCCCTCCTCATACATGCAGACCTTTTATCATCTGGCCCCTGCCTGCCTTTTGAAGCCTCATCTTCACTGTCCTCAATACTCTGACCACGCCCCATTCTACTCTTACTATTTATAAGCTCAAATATGCCTCGAATATGCTGTTCGCTCTCCTAAAAGTCCCTTCCCTACCCTGCTCCCACAGCTATCAACCTCCCTGGCAAACCTCTTCTTCCTCCTGGAGGCTCAGTTTGAACCTCTCTGGGAAGCCTCCCTCGGCCTTCCCCCTTTCCTACAGTCCTCCAGACCCAGATAAACTTTTTAATGTTCCCATTGCCCTGTTCCCATGACTGTAACACTGGTCACACCAGATGCTCATTATTATTGCCCATGATTGTTTTCCCCACTAAACTCCTTGAGGAAGGCCTTTACCTCTTTCCCTCAATCCTCCAGTACCTAGTTCCCAGACAGTACAATTCATAATGTGGTGTATGTGAAGACAGCACAGAATTCAATGCACTACTCACGTAGTTATACAGGGTGACCCTACAGAGTGCAGGGTCTGGTACACATTAGATGTTCCATCAGTGCTTCTCGCAGGACATTCATGCTCAGACACTCAGTGCTGTCTGTCGGTTTGCGACCCCATGGCCTATAGCCTGCCAGGTTCCACTGCTCATAGAATTCTCCAGGAAAGAATGCTGGAGTGGGTAGCCATTCACTCCTCCAAGGGATCTTTCTGACCCAGGGATCGAACCTGGGTCTCCTGCATTGCAGGCAGATTCTTAACCATCTGAGAAACCAATGCATGACATTAAAGTTTTATATACTCCTGTAAGCCACTGAGATGCTCTTCTTTCACTGCTATCCAGAGAAGAGGAAAATTAGGGATTCAAGGTGGACCCCAAGCTTCCCTGAATGGGAAGAGACACATTGCCACCAAAATATCATGAGAGGGGTGTTCTACAGAAATGGTAGCATAGGCTGCACCCATGGAGGTCCCTGCAATTGGCTGAGCCATAGCCCACCCCACAGCATCCCTCACTGGACTCCTCAGTCACACTCCGGCCCCGTCCAGGGGACATTCACTTTCTTAAACAAGAACCCCTGGGGGTATCTGATGAATTACCCCCCAAAACACACAAACACAAACTCTGCACATCATTTCAGGGGGTGATGTGCACCCCAGAGTCCACACACGATTCTTAAATTAAGACATGTGCCTATGACAGTTAGGGTGCTGCTTCTGGGGGGGGTCCATCCCCGTCATCTGGACTTCTGTGGGGAACACCAGGCTCATCCAGGAGAAACGGGAGGACACACAGAAAAGGCAAACCTTCCAGCGGGAGGAGCCCGAGAAGCAGCCCCCAGCCCAGAGCAACACACCGAGCCGTAGCCGCCGCAGGGCAGGTGTGTGTGACGAAGGGCTGACAGTGGAGAGGGCTGCAGGAAACCTCAGCCCCGTGGCTCAAGTGTGGCCTCCTGCGGCCCTTCTGGGACAGCGCTGGCCTCCACCCAGGCTGACCGGTGCGCCCACCGCACCCCACCCCACCCGGACACACACACAACCCCTCAGAGCCAGCCAGGGCCTGAGGCCACCCTTTGTTCAAAACAGCTGGCAGAGAGTTCTGGAACTTTCCTACATGGGAATGGGCTTCCTCCGGGGATCTGAAGAGCTTCAGAACTGGGGCTGAAGAGAAGTCCCGAGTCTCTGAAGGGGAACCACAGAGAGGAGTCCCGGCCTCTGATAGACAAAGAGGGCAGGCGACAGGTGCAGCCCGAGGCACGCAGGTTCACCCCGGGAAGAGCCCACGGCGCCACAGTGACAAGCGCTGACGGCAGGGACAGAGGAGTCCGGGCGGGCAAACAGACACCTGTCTTCCTTCTCCTCTAGCAGCCCTCACAGGGAACCTACTGCACTTTCCAGGAGTGGAGAGCAGAGAACAAGCTTCTTCCCAGGGCTTCTGTCCCTCTTCTCACAGGTGGCTCTGGCCCCTGCACAAGGGACCTCACCAAGGTCACCCCAAACCTGCCTCTGTGGACCCAGGGAGGAGCCACGACTGGCAGCCACCCGCCAGAGCTGCTGAGGTAAGAAAGACCGAGCAAGGCGCTAAGCCCCGCGTCCAAAGGCAGTCCCATCCGAATTCCAGAAGATGGAGAAAGCCAGCATTCAAGCAGAAATGGAAACCAGAGCCCCCCTCCCACCAGCGGCTACTGCCCCACGGCTCTCAGCCAGCGCTCAGAGGCAGTGGAACGGAGGTCTGAGAGGGACCAAGCAAGTCGGCTGAGCCAAGAGAGCACTTTAAAAGCCAGGAGATCTGGGGAGCTGAAGGGCCTCGAAGGCTCAGTTAATCCACAGTCAACCCCTCATTTGTTCCACGGGCTCCAGGAAACCCCCAAGGTCACCCTGAGCAGAGGGCATACAGACTCGCCTGCCTGCCTGCCTGCCTCCAAGTTGAATGTTCTTCCCCCTAATGGCGCTTCAAGGTGAAGATGGCTGGAGGAGCCTGGGGGGGCAGGGGGTACTCTACAGCTGTGACTGTGGCCTAAGAACCTCACCATATAAGACACGGGGCTTGGTCAAGCGGTGATGACAGATGTGTCCCTAGGCCCTCCTCAGGAAGGACCCACACTCTTTACACAGATACCATCTTAACTTGAATTCCTCCAGAGAGAGGGAGTAGGCACAGAACACTTCCTGGTGGCCTTTATTTCAGACCCGAGGGACCCGGGCCTGGAAAGTGAGTGACCGGCCCCAGTCACAGGCCCGCCCACTCCTGCGAGGTGAATGTGAACTTGCAGGGCCAGCCTCCTGACTTCAGCCTGGCCTCTGGCTCCCACGCCAGGCACTAGGGGCAGAGCTTGGCACTCCCACTCCCCGCCCTCGGCCTGTTCAGGCAGCGGCTATCACAGGCACACTCCGGACGGTAAAAATAGCTCCCGAGCCCACAACAACCCAGGTCCCTCTCTGCTAGGCCAAGGCACCCGCCTGGACACTCACAGATCAGATCCCTGGCCAGGGGGACTGTTGAGCCACCAAGAGTCCTGGCAAAGTTGGGAGAAAGCCATGAATGGCAGCCTACAGGAGACCAGTGGGGGAATGGTCAGCCCTGGGGTGGGGAGGGTGCCTCAAAGTTCAGGTCACAGAACTGGGGAGTCGGGGGTGCTGTCCTGAGTAAGCGGGAATGTTTCAGGGTCTAGTCAACGCCTCCACCACACGCCCTATGCCCACCCCATTCTCTTCCACCATGAACCATTACCCCAAAGAGCAAGGCCGGCTCAGACACACTGCCCCCCGCTCCTACGTACGCAGCCACCCCTCAGATCTGAGATGGCAGCTCCTCCATGTCCCAGGGCAGCGAGTCCAGGAGGGAGGTGGCCAGGTCGGCTCCATCTGCTCCCAAAGGCAGCCCACTGCTGGCCGCAGCCCCCACAGAGCCACACGCCCTTCCCAGTCCAGGTCCACTGCAGACCCCGGCCCCCGGGGCCCAGAAGCTGCCCACCACCCTCTCCCAAGGTCCAGCAGGGAGCCACACAAGGACACACACAGGAAAAACACCTGCCCGGCAGACACTTACCCTCTGGACAGAGAGGCAGCGAGGGAAGGGAAAAGGCGTGCTCTGAAGTGCCCCCTCGTCCCTCAAGTTTCAAATAATTCCTCCATGGCTGCAGCTCCCAGCACCGCCGCCGGTCTGTGTCCTACTCAGGCTCCCTCGGACTGTCAGGGGTGGGAGGAGCAAGTGCCGCCTGCCTGCCCATAGACACACACACACACACACACACACACACACACTCCCTCCAGCTCTCACTCGCTCTCTCCCCCTCTCAGCTCGGCTCGCTCTGCCTCACTCTGGCTTGTAGGAAGCCAGTGGGATAAAACTCTGTCTGTAATTTCAGCCAGCTGGGTCCCTAGGGCTTCACTTATCATCCTGCAGCTATGCAGCTCTCGAATGACATCACAGTGGCTTCCCAAGCCCTCCACACGGAGTGAGAAGTGGCCGGGCCAGCCCAGCTCCAGCCCTGGCTCCATCCTAGTCCAGCAACAGCCCCAGCCCACTCCTGGCCCAGCATAGCCCCAGCACCACCCCGGCCCAGCCCCGGTCCCAAACCCACTGTGGTCCCAGGACCCAGAGAAGAAGTGGAAGCAAAACGGCTGGGATGTGAGGTAGAGAGAAGGGTGAGAGTTCCTATGAGGGTATTGAGATTTATTTCCCCAAATTTTTCCACATTTTTTTCCCATTCTCAGCAAATGAAAGGCAGAACAGATGACAACAATTTTCCAGCTGCTGAACAATAAGGTGTAAGTCTTTTTTTCCTCTCTCCCCCTCCATCCCACCCATCCTCCCACCTCCACAGGGCAGAGTCTAGGAGCCAGGACACTTCCTTGGCTTATAAAAGGGGAAAAAAACCCATGAGCTCCTGGATTTCCCAGAGGTGACCATGGGGCCTGAATGGAGGGACTGGGGTATCACTCAGGCAGGCTGCTAGGAGGGAGAAAGGAGCCCCAAAGTGAGGTTCTCAGTGCAAAGCTTTGGCTTCTGGCCCAGGAACCATGACCATTGTTGAAACCTGACTTCAGGAAGGCCAGTGGATGTCTGGTCAAGGATACTAATCTGCCAGGCCACCTGAGAGGCCTCCAGGTGACTGGTCATTCGTATTCAGTTTGTTCCCACCTGTGAGCACCACAAATGGCAGAAAGGACAACTTTCTGGAATAATCAGTGACATCTCCCCTCATACGCAGGCACCCAGATCCAAAACAGCCCCCTCAGAAGACAAAGGGGCTCTCCAGAGTCCCCACCACGGTCCTGACGTGCCCTTAAAAGTACCAGCAGTCCATGACAGCAGGATGCCAAAGCCCACCTCTTATCTGCACATCAACTGAATGTACCAAACCCATGCCAACAGGCCAGGGATTTGCAGCCAGGCCAGTGGGGGCTGCAGGGCCTGGTGTCTCCTTGCCAGAGCCCTGGTGAGTCTGCCACCCTAAAGTGCTTCTACAGCCTCCCCATGCTGATGCCCAGACCCTTCACTGCCAGGTCAGGCACTGCAGGCCCAGGAGGGAGAGCTATAATAGATGCAGGCCACTTACTTCTCCCTTTTCAGAGCAGACAGCTCATCCCTAGTCCCCTCCCTATTGTCAGCATCACTGGCTGCACTGACTGTATTACTAAAGGCATGTTTTCGAGAAACCGGGAGGTGACAGGCCTCATAGGTCAGAGAGCCCTCATGAGTTGTCTCTTGCTTCACACTGATAAAAACCACTGGTAGCAAGAGCTGAGCGTAAAGAAGGAAAGTAAGTGGAAGAACAAAAATGGTGCCCTTTGCCCTGTACTCTGTCCCAGCCCTATCCTAACAGCATCTTCACTGAGGTGATGAGGAGGCCCCCAGCCCAGGGAAGAAGACTTCACAGTAACCATCAAGAATGAGGCCGAGAGAAGAGGGGTTTCATGCCCCAGGCTCCAAACTGGGGGCAGAAGGATTTCCAGTCTCCTCAGCACAGTTGTAAGATGACAATTTGGACAAACTACTCTAATTATCCTGCTTATCTCCACAGAAACTTCTAGAACTAATGGACAAACTAGGCTCTTGAAAGGATTACAGTCAACCAGTCCACCCTCTCATCCCTTCCCCACAACAGTGTTAACCTAGATTTTATCTGCATACACCCTTCACCTTCATCTGCACACCTGAGCCCCATCAATAGTATCATTTTATAAGATTTTGTAAAATTTTGAAAATAAATGTAACTTCAAGTAGTTCGAGGCATCAATATCCATGATATCACAGATTTGGTGTGAAAGCTATATACGTCCTCCTCTAATACGCATTAAAATAAATACACCTAAAATAATTTCGTATATAATTACCAGTCTGGCCCATACTTTGGAAACATCATCATACAACAATCTCTTGTGAGTAGGAATCTGATCCTATGGTTCCCTGGTACCATCCAGGGACTAACTGCACCAGAAGCCTTCTGGGGAGTTTTGTGAAAACCTTGACTCCCTGGCTCCACCCCAGATCTCCAGAGGCCGAATTGTCAGGGGTAAAGGTGAAAGTGTAAGTCGCTCAGTCGTGTCCAACTCTGCGACCCCATGGACTGTAGCCCACCAGGCTCCTCTGTCCATGGGGATTCTCCAGGCAAGAATCCTGGAGTGGGTTGCCGTTCCCTTCTCCAGAGGATCTTCCCAAGCCAAGAATCAAACCCAGGTCTCCAGCACTGCAGGCAGATTCTTCACCATTTGGGCCACCAGGGAAGCCCATTGTCAGGGGTAGGGCCTGGGAATCGGGATTGTAAAACACTCTCCAGTTGCGAATGCAAGGCAGACAGGTTTGGACAAAAAAAAAAAAGTCCCAGCTATACTAAACTGTTTTCCATTATAAGGATCTTACTATCTACCCCCCAAAGTCCATTGCATCATGAGGTGGCTCTAACATATAGATTTTAGCTCCTTAGCTTTTCCATTAAGTTTGTGGTACCCAATGGGGTGGCTCAGACAAGCCAAATCTTTGCAAACGAGAGCTTCAGATACTGAATGTGATGTGCACATCCTCCTGAGTCTCTCCTTTGACAGACAATCCTCCCTCACTCCTGCCCTCAAAGCCCCTGAGTCCGCCCTACCTCCCTCTGCTTCTCCTCACCACCTGAGTACTTGCTACCAGAGGTTTTTTTTATCACTCTGAAGCAAGGGACAACCCATGTGACCTATGAGAGGCACCACTATCACCTCCCAGCTTCTGGAACACATGCCTTTAGTAATACAACCCAAAATTAAACCCAGCCCTTCTGATTTGTCTCACTTCAGCATCTGTCAGGAACACACTGACCAAGAACACGGGCTTAGGGATCAGGCAGACACTGGCTTAAATACAGACACTACTACTTAACTAGCTTAGTGCAGCCCTGGGCCAATTACTTAATTTTTTGAGTTTCAGTTTCTTTATAAAATGAGTATCTCAGAGAGTACTGTAAAGATCAATATAATGTGTGTAAAGTGCTCAGCACAGCAGAAAAGCACACAGTGGTGCTCAAAATGAGGCACCACATATATATAAGGACCACTCCGACATCCGCTTTTCAGTCCTCCTTCCCTACCCAGCCCCACCCTGAATAGCACCTCGGTGACCCCAGCTCACTCAGCCCACATGAAATGCACCTGATGCTTAAGCTTCAGGACATATCATTTGGCCTGTCCTTTCTCTGCTCAAAACTCATGGCAACGAGTGTCCAGCAAAGAGAAGAGTCTCACAAAATGGCCCAGACTCTGAGGATGTGGTGTTGCTCAATCAACAAACTCTGGAACTGTCGTGGCATCTGTTACTACCAACAGGATGCCCAAAAATGCCACCCTGTCTCCCACCTCCAGAGACAGCTTCAATACCAAGGATCACGAGGAAGGAGGGATGATATCTGTCCAGACCTGGCTTTTTGCTCTTTCTCTTAAGGAACAAAACGGGGTTTCCCTGGTGGTCCGGTGGTTAAGAATCAGCTTGCAATCCAAGAGACATCAGTTCTATCCCTGGTCCAGGAGCATCCCTCATGCCTTGGGACAACTAAGCCTGTGTGCCCCAACTACTGAGCCTGCACTCTGGAGCCCGTGAGCCACAATTATTGCGCCTGTGTGCAGCAACTATTGAAGTCTGCATGCCTAGAGCCTGGGCTCCACAAGAGATGTCTCTGCAATGAGAAGCCCATGTGCTGCAGCTAGAGAGTAGCCCCCGCTCACCGCAACTAGAGAAAAGCCCTCACACAGCAATGAAGACCCGGGATAACGAAAAAAAAAAATTTTTTTTTTTTTAAGTAGCAAAATGGTTGAGTGCTCTGGTTTCCCAGCAGCCTGATCCTCGAATGGAAGCAGGAAGCAGAAAAGAGCATCTTCGGGGAAGGAATACTTCACGCCCTCCCTAGTGGGAGACGTAAGGTTTCAGAGACAGGGGCTGAAGGGACACCTAGACAGTGGTCCCCCCCTGGGGTGGTGTGCTCCCTGGGGAACATGTGAAAATGGATGGAAATTCTTGCAGTTGTCACATCCAGAAGAAATCCTATTGCATCCAGTGGGTAGAGATGCTGCTAAACATCCTCCAACACACAGAATGGGCCCATGTCAACAGTGCCACAGCCAAGAGTGGCTGAGCCAGAGTGAGGGCAGAGGATGTCTGGGGAGAGAGAGCTCAGGATTGACTCGGGAGTCCTGGGTCCCAAACCCAGGGGGCCACTAACTCACCATGAGACCTTGGCCAAGTCATTTCCTGGGGCCTCAGTTTCCAAAGGGCTAAGATGAGAGATAAGAGCAAGATGAGCTTTGAGCTCTCAGACTTCCGGTTCTAAGCAGAACACGAGGAGAGGCCTGGACTTTCCACGGGTTGTGGTGTGAAGGTCTGGGGGAGAGGGAGGAAGGACCAGGCGAAGAGGCCATTGCCTGGGCCAGGTGTGGGGTATAGCCCAGGAACAAGTCTCAGTGTACCCCACAGGACTTCCTCCCTGCATTCCAGCACAGCAGAGAGAAGACAGGCAGACCTAGAGCTCATGGCACCCACCCCTCGCACTGCCCCAACTTTCCAAGGCCTCCACGCAGTCCCCTAGGAAGGCAGCGGACAGGGCCAGGTTCAGAAACATGTTCCCTGAGAGTTAGGCAGGAGCTTCAGCGCCCAAGAACCACTCAGGAAGGGAATCGCCAACTCCCAGGCAGACGGCTGACAAGGGTCAAGGTAGATCCACTCACCTCCCTCCTGCCTCCCCCACTTGGATCTCCTCCCAGGGCCTTGACACCATCTCGGTAGCAGTCCTCACTTGGGAAGGATGGCAGAAGAGTGGGGAGTGGGACATGGGGCTTGGGGAGCCAGGAAGGATCAGACAGCACAACAGAACAGGGTGGGCGAGTTGTAACTGTGCCTGCAGTTAATGGATGTTTTCCTGTTTGCTTCGACAACTGCCCTTCAAGGTAGATCCTTGATAGAGAGATCAGAGGCTTCGAGGCTGTGGCTTGCCCAAGATTACATTGCCAGTCTGACTCTGACGCTCAAGTTCTTTCTGCTTCCCAGAGAGGAAGGAGGAAGGAAGACAGAGCTGGGCAAAGAGTGAGAGCTTGGAGGATCCAATGGGATGAAGGGAGTAGACAGTGACAATCAAATCACAACACTGGTTTAGAACAACCAAACCCAAACTACAACATCCAAGTGGGTACTGTCCTCATCGAAGTGGCTTCTGGGAATTTTAGCCATTTATCCGAACGATGCTGCCAGGGTTCAAGGCATTTCTGGTAACTCGTAGGGAACTGTCCCAGCATTGGTTCACAAGTGACACAAGGGACCCATCTCTGCACTTGGGGTCAATCCCATGTCGGTGGTACTTAACAGGCCCATTTAAGTACCTCACATAAGTACTGGCTACCAGATTGGTCATATTTTATAAAGACAGCTCCCCTCACTCTGTGGGGGTGTGCAGTGGCAGGGAGGTCAGTGGGGTTCCATGCACGAGTGATGGGTGTGTACAGGGGGCTCTCTGTGGTTCTGTTTCTGAGAGGATGTGGGAACAGGGATGGAAGGGGGCTCTGGGTGGGTTCTCTTCTTCCTTTCCTAAATGGGTCCCTCTGCACTCACGAGTACAAGGAGGCTCAATAGGCATCTCTGTAGGGGTCTCCCAGTACTTGTGTCATAGCTCACACACATGAGCAGGTGTGGGTCAGAAGCAGGAAGGCCCTGGTCAAGAGGAACAAGCTGGGAGTGACCTTCCTGACCCACAGAAGAGACAGCACCATGGGGCACAGGCCTGGACAGGAGCCAGGGCCCCACCCCAGGCCACTTTCACCCTTGTAAAGAGCGCCTGCCTGATTCTCCAAGGTTGTCAAGCAGTACACAGACAGAGGGGGACAGAGAGGCAGAAAGAGAGAGGGAAGGAGCTGAGAAGCTTTGCACTTTCATAACAAAATCTGATCTCACCGCCCCTGGAGAAGGAGAACAAACATCAAAGAACACTTTGCTGCTAACAGTTTTTTAAGCAATCAAAGCAACACCAGGCACAAGTCTCCAACGAGCACCAGCATCGACAAGCTGTAAGGATGTGAAGACGCAGTCCGGGAGGAGAAAGGATGAGAAAGGACACCAGTAGCTCCTGACCCCCATCCGCCAACTGCTCTGCGCTGCCTCCCAGAACCAAGGGGCCCTGCTGGCAGCCTGCACAACACGGCTGGGGCTAGACCAGGCCCTGGCCCTGAAGGGTGGGAGGGCAGTCCAGTGGGGCTGTCATCTGGGGCAGGATGCCCCATGTCCCTGCAGGAGGGTCTTGGGGGGCAAATAATGTTTGAACAGAAAAAAAGGAGGGGCAGGTGAAAGGGGAGTCTGTCAAGACTCTCAGGTCCCCTTTGCATGCAGAACCTGCTGGGGCTTTATCAGAACGCTCTAGAAGCTGCCTGCTCTTTCCTGTTCACGCACCATGGTCACTCACCCTATCAGGACAGGTATGCGGGTGGAAGATTCTCCTCAACCTCAAGAAAATCCAGTTCTGCTCCCAATTCCCCATTCTCATGTACCTCAAAAGCAAGACAGCTTTCCTAGAAGTCAGACCCCTACCCTGCCAGCTGTAGCTAAAACATACTCTCTCCAACTCAGCCCCCCAAATCCAAAGTGGTCACGGCATGATACACAGGCCTGGAGAAAGTGTTGTCTGGCCCAGCAGTAGCAGACTAGGAGTCAAAGGGCTAGAGTACCAAGGAGTGATTGAGGATGGGCCTCAGTGTACTCCTCCGTGCAATAGGAGAGTACAATCAGCTAAGGGTCCCTGAAATCCTGGCCAATTCTAGATGCTCAAGGGTCCAACACAGAGAAGATGCTCACCCTGGCACTGTCTGTGTCCCAGAGCCCTTGGACTCGGTAAACCTGATGCTCCTCTCCTGTGCGGTCTTGCCTGGGTGGCTCCAGGCTCCAAGCTCGTCCAAGGCTATTTCTGCAGCAGACACAGAGGCCCTGGGGGCTAGGACAGAAGCAGTGACTTACAGGAAGTCTGGAAATACATGCCAGGCTGCAGAGGTCCCGAGGGCCACGCACAGCAGTAAAGAAGCTGATTTATTTTCATCAGTGAAATGCCGAAACCCAATCCCTAGAACAAGCTGACCCAGCAGACGACGGCGGGGAGCTCCTCACCCAGAGCAGAATTAGCTAGATCGCAGCCTCCCAGGTCTCACCACTGGGGCTGATGCTGGGAGGCCACCTCAGCCAGTGTGACCACAGGTCCCCAGGGCTGGCCTCTCCCCACCCTGCCACTGGATGGCAAGGGTCTCCAGGATGTAGGTGCAGGAGTGCTAGGTCCACATGCCCACGTGCACGGGGCAGGGAAGCAGAGGAACAAGAGGCAAGGTGGCTCAGACTCTCATCCTCATGAAGCCAGGGTGAGGAATGGCAGGCATCAGAACCCCAGTTCTACATCTTTCTGGCTGTGTAAACACTGGGACATTACTTGACCTTTCTTGCCTGTTTGCTCATCTGTGAAAGGGGAACAAGAATACTCAGCTCACAGGAGGGTCATGAAGAATAAAGAAAATAACGGGCACCTAATAGAAGCCACCCCCTGTGGCTACGTTGGCGGCTCCGTGGTAAAGAATTCGCCTGCAATGCAGGAGACACAGGAGACACGGGTTCAACCCCTTGGGTCAGGAAGATCCCCAGAGAAGGAAATGGCAATCCACTCCAGTATTCTTGCCTGGAAAATTCCATGGACAGAGGAGCCTGGTCGGCTGCAGTTCTTGGGGTCACAAAGAGTCAGAGGCCACAGCACACACAAAATAGAAGCTCACATGTGGAAGAGGTATGCAGAAGGGAGAGAAATTTTCCTCCTAGTCCCTAATCAAATTGCTCACTGGGAGCGTCAACTAATACAACCCTTATGGAAGCCAAGTTGATGCTATCAAAATTATACATGCATACATTTATCCAGCCAATCCTACTTCTAGAAATTTGTCCTACAGTCAGATTTGCACAAATGAAATGGTGTTATGCACAAATAAAAAGGTTACTCACTGCAGCATTTTTCAAAACAGTAAAAAACTGAAAACAACCTAAATGTCCATGTTATTTAAATAAAATACTAGTTAAATCAAACACAGTACCCATGCACAGTGGAATATTACACAGCTGAAAACAATGAGAGGGCTCTTTGTGTGCTATTATGAAAAGATTTCCACGATGTGTCGTTAGATGAAACAGCTCAGGTACAAGCCAAATCTTTACAGTGCCTACCAGACCCTAAATGATTTGGTCCCGGTTACCTCTGACCTCAACTCCTATTCCAGTCTTCATTGCAGTCACACTGGCCCTTGTGCTGCTTCTCAGACATCTCAGGTGGGCTTCTGTCTCAGGAGCTTTGCACTTGCTGCCCGCCTCACCCCTGCCTGGAATGCTATTCCTCAGATATTTGCTTGGGTGACTCTCTTACCTCCTTCAATTCTTTGTTCCTATGTTCCCTCCTCAGTGAAGCCTAGGCTGATAAGCTTTTTAAATGTTTCAAATTTTAAAACATTTCAATGCCCAACCAACAACAGCCCCCAATCACCCTTACTCTGCTCTATTTTATTCGCAGAGTATTTATCACCTTCCAACATGCTCTCTTACTTACAGTTGACCCTTGCACAATGCAGGGGTTAAGGGCACTGACTCACGCAACATCCATGTCCCACAGTCAAAAATCCACATACTGCTTTTTCTGCCCTCAAAACAAAGGAATTGAAAAATGACTCACCAAAGGGCAAGAAGTTGAAACGGTTTGGGTAGAATCAAGACTAGTTCTTTTGATCCCACATAGTGTAATCTCTAACTGAACACAGACTTTTCGCCACAAAGATCCATAAAATGGGGGACTTCCCTGGTTGTCCAAGCTTCTACTGCAGGGGCCACGGGCTCAATCCTTCATCAGGTAACTAAGATTCCACATGTCACCAAGAGTGGACCAAAAAAAAAATCCATAAAATGAAAATACAGGTATCATATTTGTGGAGAAAAAGTTGTGTATAAGGGACCTGCACGGTTCAGACCTGTGTTATCCAAGCATCAAATATTTTTAAAAAATATTTATTCTCTGTCTTCTCCCACTAGAATACAATCACGACAAGGGCAAGGATCTTTATTGTGTTCACTACTGTATCCTCAGCATCTAGAATAATGACACACAGTAGGCACTTCATAAATATTTGTTGGTTGAATAAATGAGTGTTACCACAGACAGATTTTTGTGCCAAAGAACAAATGATTTGTTTTTTTTTTCAATACAGTAGATTCAAGGTTATACCTATAATCACATCATTCTCACTCTCCTGCATCCTGATATCTTTTCTCAAATGAAAGAGAAAGAAGCATCTTTACAGCTGTTCCAGGATCAGCAAACTCAGACAAGCACTGTGTACAATACCACCAGTGACAACTAACCTTAACTGATGACTTACTACAGAACAGGCACAGAACTGAGCACCCACCCGTTATCTCAGTTAATTCTCACAGCCTACAAGAAAAGTATATCCTTGTCCCCATTTTACAAGGTAGAACACTGAGACTCAGAAAGGCTAAATGATTTGCCCAAGGTCAACAGAGGGCTTGACCCCAGGCAGCTTTGAGTCCCAAGCCCACACTGTCAGCCACTATGGCGCTTCCACTGCCTCCCAAGGATGTGGGTTTTGCCCCTTCTCAGACCACTCTAAGACACTGTCCTTCTTAACCTCGATGGAGGCTGCCTATTACAGAAGGTTTGTGAGCTCAGCAACTTTGCCAGGATTTTAGGTCTACTTTGGCCACCTGATGCGAAGAGCTGACTCATTGGAAAAGACTCTGATGCTGGGAAAGATTGAGGGCAGGAGGAAAAGGGGACGACAGAGGATGAGATGGTTGGATGGCATCACCGACTCGATGGACATGGGTTTGGGTGGACTCGGGAGTTGGTGATGGACAGGGAGGCCTGGTGTGCTGCAGTTCATGGGGTCGCAAAGAGTCGGACATGACTGAGCGACTGAACTGAAATGAACTGAATTGGCAGGGAAGGAGCGGAGAGAAGAAAGAGATGTATGGGGGATGAATCACCCATGAGCAGCTGGGGAAGTAGAGGAAGGAGAATCATGAAAGAAGAAAGGACAGATCACCCTACGGATCCCAGATCCACTGAAACCTTTTCCCACAAATGGGCTCAGAACTGTCCATTGGACAGAAAGCAGGGCCTGGGAGGGTGGACCAAAAGGGATGGGCTCTGTTGCCTGCAGAGAAGCACACCAGCTAGCAGGCAGGAGAGGTGAGCAAGACGTAGATAAGCTCCAGGGAGGGTGCTGAATCTCACAGGCTGATGGAGAGATGGACCCGAAGACCAGCACCACTAACAAAGAAGCTGAACTTTGCCCAGTAACAAACCAGCCTCAGACAGCACCTTCGAGCCAGCCGCAGCCCAGCTGGCCTGGACGAAGAGAAAGAAGCCAGGCACAGCCTCCAAGGGCAGGGAGAAGCACCCAGGGCCTGAATAGGTCCAAAAAGGAATAATCCAGAGAGACAGCTGTCACCAGCTCAGTTCACTCTCTGTGCCCATCACTCAGCCACGTGCACTAGACAACAGATCCAGGCTCCAGGGACCCAGCCACTGCAGGATTTTGTGTGCTGTCTTTCCTCTTAATCTCCTGATTTGTTCTCCCCTCCTGGACTCCATGCATACGGTTCTTCAGTGCTCCTCTCACCCTCCCTCCACCTTCTCCAACATTCCCACCTTCACCAACCCCTACATCCCACTGACCTCCTAATACCCAGCCTATCACGGGACCAGGCAACAGGACAAGGAGGCCGGAGCAATTTGATGGCTTTCTTTCCCTCTAATTTCTAGCCTTTGAGCAATGTTGTTAGGCCACTTTTGATTTGAAAAACAATTCTGTTTTCAATGCTATCTATGCTCTCAGGCCCAAGACAGATGCAGTCCTTCTGCAAAGCCATCCATCTCTGATCACCACCATCCCCAGAAACCTCTCTCCTGAGAAGCCTGGCTTTTGGCCAAGATCTTCTCCATTTGACTGTGGGTCAAGGAGGATGGCGCACCTGTCTGATCTGGCCACATGCCCTCCCCTCCCTGTCTGCAGGCAACTCTGAGAGAGGACTTTCTACAGCACCCAGGCTAGCCCAGGGCTCACCATCTAGTAGGTGCTCTCTAAGTATTTGGGAAAGAAAGGAGAGAGAGAAGGAAGAGAAGGAAAGCAGAAGGAGGGGCGGGAGCAAGGGAACGATGGGTGAAAAGCAGCCTTCGTTGGGTACCAAAAGTATTTGATCAATGGAAGCTTGAATTTCCTTTCTTGGACGTGGTTAGATCTTGGAGTCTCGCCGGGTCCAGCTAACTTGCACCTGTCTGCAGGTCTGGCAGGAGAGGAAGCAGGGAGAGTGGTTGAGGGGTAGGAGAAGAGTGCACATTCCCCTGTGCCCCGGGGCAGGAGCTTGATATTTGAGCGCAGCAAGAGGGCAGACGTGCCGCTCAGGCCACTGGCCAAGAGCTCTGCGTCCGCTCCAAGTGTGGCTCCGGTTTTCCAACCTCCACCCGATGGCAGAGATTATGGAGGACCAAAGGCACATTCAGTCGGGAGGGTATTGGTTTACTGAATGTTCCGTGGGCAGACACCGCTCTCCAAGTCTGCCAGCTGCCTCGCAGAGCCAGGCCAGCTCAGGGTCCGAGGGCACCCGACCCACCCCGCCCCACCCGACCAGGGCAGCGCCAAGCAGGTGGCTGGCAGGTGCTGGGGCGGTGGAGTCGTCTTCTTTACCCACAAGGTCAGGCTGACCCTACACTTAAATTCTCGGCACTCTGATCGTTCCAGCAGGTCAGGAGGGAACTCTCTCTTGGGGGAGTAGAAGGGACCCAGATCCTCCTCAAGAAGTCATCCCACCCCTGCCTCTGTCACTATCTCTACGGAGACCACCCCACACTGAGGCCCATGTCCCTTGTTTCTCGACATCTCTGCCCAAACAGGCCAGGAGGACAAGGGCCCAACCTCCCTGGCACAGCTGATAGACCCACTCACAGCTGGGAAGTTCTCCCAGGTGGCTAACTCAGATCCCTCCTGCTGCAGTCTAAGCCCTGTGATAGAACAGCGACAGAAGTTGAAGCTGCCAGTAACAGCTTTGAATTTCTCCCTCCCTACCCTTTCCCCCACCCCTGACCAGACCAGAAGGGCTGCCCCCTCCAGCAGTTAGGTTAGGACTTCCCAACAAAAGTCATGCTCTTGGGGGAGTTCCCTGGTGGTCTAGTGGTTAGGACTCTGCACGTTCACTGCCATGGCCCGGGTTCAACTCTGGTTGGGGAACTGAGATCCTACAAGTCAGCTGCACGAGAAAAAATAAATAAAATAAAATCAGGCTCTCAGCACCTGTGCTTAGAAAATCACCCCTTAAAACCCCCTGCTCAGAGACAAGGGGCAGACGTACCACCCTGGGACCCTTGGACCCTCTTCCTGGAATCATTTAGGACTACCTGCAATCTTGTCCTCCCCTCTTTTACTGGTTCTTCCATGTCTTACCCCAGAGTTCAGAAGGCAAGAATGTCACACCCTGTGAAAGTATGTCAAGGGTAAACATTCACCACAGTGCTCAAGTGTTCTTCTAAGAGGGCATGGAGGCTGTTGTCTCCATTAACTGCCTCACTCCATACCCAAAGGGGCCACGTTCTGCTACCCAACCCCCGCCACCCCTCGCCTCAGTAGATGCAGGGACATGGGCCATGTAGGTGGCTGAGGCAGCCAAGAGGCAGGACTCATGGCTTTGGTGTTGCCCTGCCATCCAAGGACCTGAAACCCAGCCTCCCTCTCTGTGTGATGGGGCAGGTGTTCCAGACCAGTCTAGGCACCAGTTCCAGGGCTGGAAAGAGATTAGATGAAGCAGCCTAAAGCATTTCAGGCTACAGATGTATAATCTCTCAGATTAAGATCACGGGAAGCAGTATCCCTGATCGGTTCCAGACCTCCATCCACCCCAGAATCCTGCCTTCAACATCTACTAAGGGTATTGTCTGGACAAGGTCCCTAACCTCTGAGTGACTGCCTCAGTTTCCTCTCCTGTAAAATGGGAACACTCATAAGTAGGTGTTCATATGGAAGTAGTTGGGTCCCAATTATGACAAAGGCCCCAGGAAAATGAATAACACATTCCAAAAGTAAGGCAGGGCTTGTAAAAAGGGATGACTGACATCAAGACACCAAGAAAGTAAAAAGCCAGCCCACAGAATAGGAGAAAATTTTGCAAATCATATATCTAATAAGGGACATATTCTCAGGATATTAAAAAACCTCTTATAACGATAACAAAAAGACAAAGAATCCAAGTTTTAAAATGTATAAAAGATGTAAATAGATGTTCCTTTAAAGAAGATGGTCAATTAACAAAGATGTTCAACATCACTACTTAGGAACACGCAAATCAAAACCACAATAAAACACCACTTTACACCCACCAGGATGGCTAGAGTTCCAAAGATAGAAAATTACAAGTGTTGGTGAGGATGTACAGAAATTATAGTCCTCATACATTGGCTGGTAAGCATGTAAGATGGTGCAGCCACTTTGGAAGACGGTCTGACAGTTCCTCAAACAATTAAACATCGAGTTACTATCTAACACAATTCCACTCATAGATATCTACCCAAGAGGAATGAAAACATAAGGGCATGCAAAAATTACACACGAATCCCCACAGGAGCATTCTACATAATAGCCAAAAAGTAGAAACAATGCAAATATTCATCCACTGATGTGTATATAAACAAAATGTGGTATGGCCATATAATGGAGTATTGCAAAGCAAATCAAAATGAACCAACACATGCTACAAAACGGATGAACTCTGAAAACATCAGTGTTCAGTGAGAGAAGGCCACAAAAGATCACATACTGGATAATTGCTTGTACATGAACTATGCAGAACAGATAAATATATAGAGATAGAAAGTAGACTAGGGCAGGGGTGGGGAAAGATGTGGGGAGTGACTATTAATGAGTGAAGTCTCTTCGAGGTGGGTGATGATGTCCTGAAATCAGATTATGGTGATGGCTGTACAAGCGTAAATATACTAAAACCCACTGAACAGTATTCTTTAAATAGGGGAAGTTAGGGTATTAAATTACATCAATGTAATGTCATTTCATTATATTTGATTATATTATATTGGGAATATATATTAGCTGTTTAAAAATATTTTAAAGACAGAGATGGCTGAAAACTGTTTGTGGCTCTGAACTACCCCTCTCTCCACCCCACTCCCCCAACACACACACACATCCACGTCAAGTGACAAAAAGGTAAGAAAGTAGGGGATTCTAACAGGCATCTTGGAGAGAAGAGTTGTTTAGCTGCAAATGCCACCTGCCAGGGCTGTCCCCTCATCTCAGGGAGTCTGCTCAGCTCAGTGTGAGTCATCTGGAGTGACCCAATGTGAGTCACATCTGCTCAGCTCAGTGTGAGTCGGCTGGAGCAGGAAAACGTGAGAAACGGGCCTGGCACAGGCCCGGAAGTCCACACAGTGAGAAGCCAGCCAGGGAACAGACAGGGGATGCACTGGCCACCTCAGTCCCTGGCTTTGCTGAGTCTAAGAGCACATAAGGCTCCCGCAGACCCAGGGGAGAGAGTCAGCCCCAGGGCTGCCTCAGATCTTGTCCCAGAGGGCCCCCTGGAGGGCTGAACCGCCTCCGCAGAAGGAGGTGGAGGGAGCAAGGGATGCCCAGGCCGAGGAAGCGTCCCGAGCCTCTGATGGAGCTGCAGTCACCCACCCAAAGGAAAACATGAGGAGAGACTCTTCAGGAGTTCAAGGTCGGGGGGCGGGGGGGGAGGCCTCCAAAATGCCCACAAAGTGCTGCAGGAGGAAACAGCACTTGATGCCTCCAGAATCTTCCTCTGGCAAAGAGCTCAGACGTTATATCACCGTTACCTGCGTCCCCACACAGAGCAACCTCACAATGGTGCAGGCAGGCAAGAAGGCTCCCATCCCTTCCCTCCTTCCTCGCTTCTCATCAGTCAGGAAAAGAGAGAGAAAAACCTACTGAAACACCCTCGCCCCTCACATCCACACCTGGTGCCAGGTAAGGGCGGACAAGGGGGAAGAACTAACTCTGGGTGAAACATCAAGTTCACTGCACTGGGCATATTGATTACTGCCCAGAGGCTCTTGTATTACCCAACTGTGACTACAAAAGGCACACGGGACTCTCCCTAATGTCATCTGGGGGCAGAGCAAGCTTTAAAACCACATCCTGCAAGTTCCGCTTTTTCTGCCTAATGGTTACAAAACAGTAGCCGCCTACAGATGTTTGAGGACAACATGTAGGCAATGTTGCCAGGCACAGGGTTGGCACACAAGGCCAGCTGCCATATAGTCATTGTCTTTATTATCATCACTGTCATCGCTGGGGAAGTCCCCTTAGGAATCCACCCGCCTCGATTCACTGCTAACGAAAACTGAGAACCAGAGAGGGAAAGTAACTTTTCTGAGGTAACCCAGTAAGTTGGTATCAGAGGCAAGTCTCCTGACTTCCAAGAGTGGGGCTCCCAGAACAGAACCAGCTACAGATGGTTCCCAGAGAGTAGAGGGACCAGGGGAATGTTTTTTCTTAAGAAGAGCTTGTATACAATCAAAATCACACCTCTATCTTCTTTCCCCCAGTACTTCAATAATAATAGACACGATTATTGCCAGCATAGTATATACCAGGCACTCTACTTTTCACATTTCCACACATCTTAGCTCACTGAGTCTTAACGATAACCCTAGAAGGAAAGCACTGTTATTGTACCGATTTTACAGATAAGACATCAGAGAGGCAAAGAGACTTGACCAAAGAACACAATTATAAACAGAGCTTGGAACCAGATCTTCTGATTCTCACACAGTCTTAATCCCTAGAGTAGACAACAGTCTGTTCAACGATATTTCTGTCTTCTTCCACGCACAGATTCCCTACCCGCTTTGAAGTTAGACATCGATCTGTGACATGTTTTGACCAACGTAATGTGAGCAGAAGGAAAGTGTCTTGTCCAGACCGAAGTAGCAAGCAAGTCACAGTGTCCTCCACCTACTTTAGCAGCTGTAGTGGACACGCCTATGACATGAAGCCACGACCAGCCTGGAGGAAGTAAGATGAACAGAGACACCTGCCAATCCACACTGGACTGGCATCATGAGCAAGTAATACACTTCTATTGATTAAGCCACTGAGAATTTGGGCCTGTTATGCAGCATAACCAAGCCTCTCCTGACTGACACAGCCACGGAGCAATGCTGCTTCTCAATACAAGTTCAAGAGAGGGAACCTCTGCACATCCATCTTAGCTCCTCACAAGTCACAAAAAGGAACAATGAGCTCAAAGAAATGGCAAGAATTGCTAGCTACCCCCAACATCCTCATTTTACAGGAAATAATAAAGGTCTAAAGAAAAGGAGTTGCCAAAGACACTCAAATCTCCTGCCTCCCAGGCCAACATCTGTCTGGGTCTGTCTGCCTCCGTGTTTCTCACTTGTTTCCTTCTTCTTTTCACTCTCTCCCTGTTTGTATGTGTCTCTCCCTTCTACTTTCCTTTCTCTCAAAAACAAATTGGAATCCTTGGACAAGCCCAGCTGATGAGAAGTCACTACAGACCAGGGACTCCTGGCTGCCACTGGAAAGTCTCTTCTCCAGCTCAGACAAAAGACTGTGCGGAGGAGATGGGGGTCCCATGGACTCGGAAGCTCTCCCACAAGGAAGGGGACTCTTCTCCTCATGGAGCCTGAGGGTAAGAGACTTGGTGACCAGCCCCTTGTCACCAACCCCTGGCTCTGGTTGGGCTGCCCACAGAAACAAAAGAAGAGCCGCCGGTCATTCTGCAGGAGGAAAAACCCCGAAGAGGGGCTGGTGAGCAGTCCACGGGCCATCTTCAGCCAGGACAGCAGTCTTGTCTTTTCTCCCTTCATTCTTCCTTTTGGCTCTGAGTGACCTGCTGCCTTGCCAGCCCCAGTCCTCCCCCCAAGTCCTCTTTTAAGTCTTGAGAAACTCTAATCAGTGAAATGTCCAAGGAGGTGGGGGAAGGGAGGGAAGGACTGGGTGGGCAAGGAGGCAATGCAAGCCTCATCCACCTGTGAGTTTCTTGGCAGTGGGAGGCAGGCCACACCCCTCTGGCCTGGCACTTGCTTCCAGGAAGGGCTGCCCTGGAACACTCTGGAGGACTCTGGAGACAGCTCTGCGCACCATAGGCAAAAAACACAGCCCCGCTCTCACCCACGGCGAGCTGAGATCTGGGCACGGGGCTTTAGCACTCAGGCCAAAGAGCTAATGGGGCTGTTGGAGGCTGTGAAACGTGGTGTCAGCTAGAGTGCTGAACTGGCAGGCTCCAGACCAAACCAGAGAAAGACAGGAGGAGGCTCATGGAGCACCAGACTGCTCTCCTTGCCTCCACCACCCCGGACCTTCCCTTGCTCCTCACTCGGGACCAAGATACTAGGCATCCAACTACTGGAAACCCAGCAAACCTCTTCATAGGTGTGATGGACTGAACTGTGTCTCCCTCACCCTCCGCTAAATTGCTGTGTTGAAGTCTTAACCCCCAGGACCTCAGAATATGACTGTACTTGGAGACAGAGTCCTTAGAGGGGGTGATTAAGTTAAATGAGGTCATAAGGCTGGGCCCCAACCCAACAAGAGCGATGTCCTTAAGAGGAGGTGAGGACTCAGACCCGCACGGAGGGAGGACCAGGTGAAGACACAAGCGAGGAGGTGGCCACCGACAAGCCAAGGGGGAGGCCTCAGGAGAAGCCAGCCCCGCCCACACCTTGATCTCAGACTTCTGGCCCCAGAACTGGGAGAAAATGAATGTCTGTGGTTTAAGGTAAACAGTCGTGGTACTTTGTTGCAGCCGCTAGCACAGACTAGGACATCAGGCCCTCGGGTCTACCAGAGGGCTCTGTTCCCAAAGGAAGGAGTCCCTGAGATGACAGGCATCCCCCTCTGCCCCCAAGCCACCCATCCCAAGGCCTGGAACCTTCTCTGCCCAGAAGGTTCTTCATTGGATTCTTCACCTTTCATCACTCCCCACACCACCACTTCTGGCTCAAGTGCAGAGGAGCAAAGGTGGTCCCAGGCAGCACAGTGACCGCAGCCTCGGTCCACCAGTCAGAGGCGCACTCTCCCTTGGTTTCTGCTGCTACTTCCTGGCCCCAGTCCTGCAGGGAAATGGGCTGCCCTGCGGGGCACCCTGTCATCCAAGGTGAAGAGTGACAGGTGTGAGGAGGGGAAGAAGCTGAGCTGCAGAGGGAAGGAGGGATCTGGAGCCGATCCCTGGATCCACATGCCAGCCCCATCTCTGATCTTCGGACCCTGAGTGAGATTGCTGCCCTCCCCACGTGCAGTGTGGTCATCGTGCAATGTGGTGGCCACAGGCTGGGCTGAGGTCCTAAGACAGTTCCACACGTGGGGATGCCTCCCCCTTGGACAGGTCCCTTCCCCTCCAGAGACTGATCTGGAGTGGGACCAGCCTGCAGGGACCAGAAGTCCTCACACGATTTCTTCCTTCATTTTGCCACTGAGATTGACGGAGGACTCCCTGGGGGAAGGGACAAGCATACTGAGTGTCACACGGTCACACATTCTGAACTGGAAGACTGCACAAGGTTCCGGGGGGTGGCAGTGCAGGCAGCGAGGGAGGCATTAAATACAGAATGGTTGCTCACAGGCAAGGTTAAGTCGGGGTCACCTGGAGGGCTCCCTGGAGGAAGCGGGAGCTTTGACCCCAGCGCTGACCGCCTCTCACTGCAGGGAACGCCGAGGTGGGGCCCAGGCCAGAGATGACCTTTGTCGCCAAGACCTGGGCTCGGGGCCCTCGCCCACCACTCTGAGTCACCCGGCGGACTCCAGAGGGACTGGCCGGCCCTTCCTACATCCACCCCCTGTGGGCTTGACATAGGAAAGGCAGACCGCCTCCAGAAACGTCCTCACCCTACCTTGCATATACCACCCCCTCTGTATTTTGAGAGGCCAGTCCCTCAGCAGAGGCTGTCCTGAGTGAGCAGCCTCTCCTGTAAGTGACCAAGGTCACAGAGCTGCGGAGGGGACACCTGCAGGGCGGACACACGTGCTTGCGCCCTGCGCTCCAGCACCGCGGGGTCAGCCTGCCTCTCCTGGCCCAGGGGTTCCCTGGGGAGCAGGCAGAGCCATCTCTGGTACCACATCGTGCCCCGCAAGGCCAAGCCCCAGCTCCAGTGAATGGCCAAGCCCCTCCCAGGCGCCAGCGTGAGCCATCTCTCGAGTGCCCCCAGAGTCTTGGGGGTCAGGTGCCTTTATCCTAGCTAGCACGTGTGGAAACCAGGCCCACAACCAGGAAAACAGACACAGAACTCCTGCTTCCCTCCCTGACCAGAGAACTAGCCAGAAGAAAATGCAAGCTGGATGGCATGACCAACACAATGGACATGAGTTTGAGCAAGCTCTGGGAGATGGTGAAGAACAGGGAAGCCTGGCATGCTGCAGTCCATGGGGTCGCAAAGAGTCGGACACGACTCCAACTGAACAACAACCAGGCCCCAGAATCTAGAGCCTTCCAGAAATGTTCCAGCCAGGAAAAGCAGGATGGGAGTAACAATCACTACTCCCAGTACAACGCCCCCGGCTGGCTCTCCTGTCCCTGTGGGGCCCACAGCCCAGCGATAGCGGGGAGCACACAGTGGGACTGGGATAATATGGGGTCTGCCCAGACCACGTGAGGTGACCACCTCAGTCACCCAGCCCCCAGCCTAGGCCAGCCAGATCAGGGAGGAGGACGGCTGGGCTGTGAGCCACTCCCTAAGCCTTCCCTTCCCACCCTCGGGCATAAGGCCAGCATCTCAGCCTCCAGACAGGAGCCCCTCTGTCCCTACAGGACAAGCTGACCTTTAACTGGCCTGAAGGTCCCACTGGTTCCATCTCCCTGCCTGGGGGAGCAGATCGGAGGAGAAAGCAGGGTGGGTAAGGGGGTGGGAGAGGAGCCCAGGGCCTCCTTCACCCCCTCCTTCCTCCCCCTTCCCCGCCTCTGGTACCAGCCTCTGGCTCCTTCCGCCCACTTCCTTCCCTCAGGCTGACTCTGACCCAAGTCCCATCCTTCCCGTAGCCCCTCCTTTCCCCTTAATTATTTTACCTTCTGTTTGCCTGGCACTTTATAGTTTACTAAATGTTTTTACATTTATCATCGCATTGAATCCACACCAGGGAGAGATGGAGAGACACTGAAAATTCCTTCAGACTGCCAAGTGTTCTTGTTAAAAATGCAAACATCCCCAGGATGATGAACAATTAGGCTGGCAGCCACCGGTACCTCAGGACTGACTGATTCATTGCATCCTCTTCCTCCTCCCAGCTACTGGGTACAAGGGGACATGATTGGAGGGAGAAGTACTTTGGGGGCGGCCTCAGCATAGTGGGCAGGGCTCAGTGTCTGGGCCTCCCGGGGCAGGAGAAAGAAGAGCAAGAACTAAGTAGGTACAAAGACAAACTTGGACCATTGAAACACTGCACGTGAACTTCGCTCATCAAACCCGAAATTCTAGCTCCACCAGCACCCTCATCCCACTCCCTCTGAACTCCACTGCTCATTCTGGAGTGTCCAAGGTCAGAGAGAGAAACTTTATGCAGAAAAATGCCAAAAAGACTTTTCAGGGTGGAGTCAACAAATCCAAAACCTTGGAGATGGAGGCAGGGTGAGGGCCCCTGGACTACCTAACCCAGCTCTCGATGTGGCCGGGGCCCTCCCCCCACCCCAGGACCAGCTTCAACCGGGTGCAGAAGCACAGAGGCTGGGTGCTGGTGTCCTTGAATGGACACAGGCTGGTCACAGGTATAAATCAAAGGGGGTCTCAGTTACCCCAGCTGAAAACTGATGGGGGATGGAGAAATAAGCCTGTGATTAAACCCCAGACAGGGTGTCTCAAGAGTTCCTGAGCTCCAGACAAGCTCACTTCAGAGGCCCCACATATTCAAATGAGCCACATAAATCAACAGAACTCATGCATAACTCTTAAGAGCTGATATGAGTTGTGAATGAGCATTTGACATAATGCTAGGGTTTGCTGCTAGATTAAACATGTATTAATTTCAATTCTGCTGCTTTCTTTTCAAATTTTGGAGCCTACCGATTTATTTCCAGCTCGCAAACATTTTCGTTGGCTGTTGATGAAAGCTTGTGGGCCCTGAATACTGTGTCTACATTCCTAGTGCTCTGACCCCAGAGAACTCAGGCAGCGAGCCTGGAGAAATCCAACAACAGGGTTAAAAGAAATCTAACAAAGGCAGTGTTTGTAGCACAGCAGGGTATCTCAAGCTCCATGCAAGGCTACCTCCTCCAAGGAGGCCTCCCAGACCACTCCAGATCTCAAGAATCCCTCCCAGGCCAATCTCAGAGCATTTGCTGCCTGTGAGACTCATTTGGTACCAAGAATACACACTTCTATGGCTGGTTTGCTGCATTCTTTGGCTCTGCCCTCATAGCTTAACACATTCATGTTTAGTTTTATCTTCCCCCACTGCTCTCAGAAATGTCTTGGACTTCTCTGTACCCCCGACCCTCTGAACCCAGTATGGTATCATAGCAAACCAAGAGACCCAAGGCCATCTGAGCAGGGCTATGCAATTGCAGAGGGACTAGAAGTCACTGGTCCCACCTACCCTCCATGCCATCATCTCGATGCCCATTGAAGTTGTCATAGGAATCCCAGCGGATGAGGGGGTCGGAGGTGTTATAGTCCACGGACACACTCGGCCCATTCTCCAGGTGTTCCATGCCTTAGAAAATGGGAAAGGAGGAGAGGACAGTAAAGAGAAAGAAAAAAAAAAAAAAAACCAGATTAGCAGCTGGAAAAACAGAGGAAGCCAACAAGCTCCCCAAGGATGCTCCCTAAGGGACTTCTCACTTTCTTGACCATGCGGGGTGGAACCAGTGGCTTAAGTTGGATGGAGAACCCAGGAGTCTGGTTTCTTACATTCTTGAAAAGGCTCACACCAGGTCATAAGGGTAAATCAGGACAGCGGCACTGAGCAACAAAGACCCCCCAGAACAGAGCTGGGGGGGAGCTCTCTCGCTGGGTGGCTGCCTCTTTCTCATCTGTGCCCCAGGGGTCCCTGTGACAGTGCCAAGAGTCCAGTGAGGCTGGCCCTGAGTCAGAGGGGAGCGTGGGAGAGACTTGCGGTGGGTTCCATAGGGTCAAGGACAGCAGGCAAGTCACAGCCTTGCGGCTGAGAGGACACAGGTCATCCCAGCCATCCCCCTGCCCCTCCACTTAAGAGGTTCTCTCCTCCAGGCAGAAATCTGAGGAGAGAGGCAGAATCTCGCCTACACTTTCAGAAAAAGCCCAGGATGTGGACAGAAAAGCTACAAGTCAGGCCTCCTGGGGCGAGTTACCTTCCTGACCCAGCAGTCCTTTCTTTAATCTACCAAGTCCCTCTGTCGGTAACCTGACTTCATCTCTTCCTATTCAGTTCCCAAATAAGATGGCGAACAACTGGTCTCCACATATAACCAGTCTAAAGGCTTAACGGCTATTATCAAATCGCCCTTCTCATCTTCAGGTCGAATCACCTCAGTTCTCATAAATACTTATCGCCCATTCAGCACCTATGAGTATCCCCTGGCCACTCACTCCATCCACCACAGCCCTCAGTCTCTGAATTTAAGAGGGTGATGACTTAATGGGGCCAAAATAGTTTATCCAACCCAGCGCCTGTCTACTTTTTTATTTTTATTATCCAGAGATTAAGTCACTGGTTCATGTTTAGCTGGGGGTCCACTGTGATACCCAGATCCGCTACTGCTGGTCTGCCTCTCAACCACAGGTAACTTGATATTTGTAGAACAGACCAGTGGGGAAGTGGTGGAGATGAGCTGAGGTGGGGCAGGGCTAGATGGAGGGAAGGGAGTGAATCAATGGGTTCTAACTCAGCTTTTACCTTGAATTTTCTCTGGTCCATAGGAAAATACAAATTCAACTTTGCCGTATTCTGGAAATCGATCATCTGAAAAAGGAGAAGGAAAACAAAAATGGGCAATCAATTCCCAAAAAAGGACTCCACAGAAAGTTTTCTTCTAGAAAAGATTAAAGTAATATATGTATTTATTGTTGTTATTTAGTCACTGAGTCATGTCTGAGTCTTTTGCGACCCCATGGACTGTAGCCCTCCAGACTCCTCCGTCCATGGGATTTTCCAGGCGAGAATACTAGGATAGGTTGTCATTTCCTTCTCCAGAGGATCTCCCTGACTCAGGGAACAAACCTGCATCTCCTGCACTGGCAGGTGGATTCTTTACCACTGAGCCACCAGGGAAGCCCAACATATGTATACATAGTTGATAATATAATAAATAATATGTATAATGATGTTAAGTCTCCTGCCCATCTTAGTCCAGTCCTACTTGCCTAAGGTAACCACTTCTTACCATTTCTATGTTCTGTTCTACTAGCAGCTACCTCTAAGACTCTATAAAATAACCACAGTTTTTATGCCACTATTTTTAATTAGTTTTAAATAATCTTAATTGAAAAAAAAATAAAAAAATAAATAATCTTCATTGATGCAACACTGTGAAGATGAATAATTTGGACCACTTATAGTATCCCCACCTTCCTTCTTAAATCTTGTTATGATTATTAATCACCCTTCTGATTACCTCTGAAACTTTAAATATTACAGTTGAGCCTCTATTTCTTGATCTGTCCATTTTTGATCATGTCCTGACTCCCTCCAAACAGGAGGAGGAAATTTTTGCCCCTCCCTTCCCATCTCTCCACAACCCCTTTTATCTCGTTAGTTATTCCTTTACCTTCCTTGTTAGGACTGATAACATTTACATTCTCTTCTGCAAATACAACAGCATCTTCTGTGTTTGCCATCCTGGCTCTGGTACAGGGAAACCTCTTCATAGAAATATCATTCTCCCTGCATGAGCCAGACCACACTGGGGGCTCAGGCCTCCCCTCCCCAGAGCTCCAGCCCCAAGCTCTGATCTCTGCCTGAACCCAGTCTGGACACAGATCACAGCCACTGCTTGTCAGAAGGGAAGTTACAGCAGGGGTGGCGTCCCCTCCCTGGACTACCTGTCACCCCCCCTGCACGCCTCCATCACTATAGGCGTCACTTCACAGTATCACGTTTGTGTGTCCCTTCCTCCCTTAAGACTGTGAGCTCCCTAAGGGTAGGGCCTGACTTCTTTCTGTTTGTATCGCCAGGGTCTAGCACATGCCTGGCACATACGGACACTCAAGTGATGCTGGTGGGTTTATAGATAGATGAATAGATGGGTGAATGAATGTAGACACGTCCCAGACCTGAATGGGATGCAGATAAAACCTAATGGATAGAGGAAAGAAGCAAAGAGAGACAGCTCCCTGATCACTCCCCTTCCCCTGGGAAAATGGTCACCCTTCACGGCTGCCACAGCCCCTCCGTTAGGTTCTTCTATCCAGTGATATAATTATTCCTTGCTACGTCTGCCTGTCTACTCAACGAGCCTACCTTTGAAGGCATCATCAAGGTCCTTCTTCCCAAAGACAACTCCTAGGTCATGGATGGCACAGGTATGGAACTGCACGCGGAAGATGACGTCTCGAGCTGGGCTCCGGAACTTCTTGTGGTAACACTTCAGCTGTTGGGAGAGACAGCCAAGCCCATCAGGGGCCCAGAGGGAGGAAGTTAGTCCCAGGGCGCCTCCTTATCAGCTCCATTTCTGGGCCCCAAACCCACTGAGGAGAGGTCACCCGTCCCCAACAGAATCTCAGAGCTCTCTGGGGAAACTTCCAGAACAGCAGAGGTCGGAGGCCAATCCTGCCCTGTGGGGACAAAACTACCCTCCCGAGAAGTTCCTGCATGTAAAACAGATGGCCAATGGAAATTCCTTGTATGACTCGAGGAACTCAAACCGGGGCTCTGGAACAACCTAGAGGTGTGGGAATAGCTGGGTGGTGGGAGAAAGGTTTGGGGGAGGGGGAAATATGTACACTTAGGGCTAATTCATGTTGATGTGCAGCAGAAATCAAACCGATATTGCAAAGCAATCATTAATCAATTAAAAATAAAACTTTTTAAAAAAGAAGTTCCTGCACAAGAGTCAAAATGGAGAAGGCAGAAGTGGATTTAAAATGCAAGTAGAAGGAGTGAAGCTGGAATTGAGGCAGTCCTGGTCACCAGCAGGAAGCCCGGAGGTAATAGCTCACACACAGGCATATTTCCCTGGAGATGCTCCGGAACAAGAGGCAAGCCCAGGGAAGGCATATCCCGCTGTGAGGAAGTGGATGGACAAGGACCTTCCAGGTTGGAAGGCCTTGCAGGGCCCCTGAGAGCCAGTCAACACCCCCAAGGCTGGTGGCCCACCAGGAGTGACACGCTTATCCAGAGAGACAGGAGGGGAGTAGGATGAAAAAAGAAAAAAAATAAACAGTGGGTGGCGGTGGGGAGCTTGAGATGGAGGAGCAACTCACCAAGATGTCTCCCTTCAAGAGCAGCCCAGGCTCAATGGTGATGCAGATGCTGGTCTGGCTGTCTCCTTGGACGTTGCTAAGGGAGAGAGGCAGAGGGACAGAGGGCTGCTAACGGGGCTGAGCAGAGTACCTCCTTCCAGCTGCCCCTCCGCCAGGGGGCTGTCGGGAAAGCTCACTGACGCATCCCTCAGCCCTCCTCCTAGAAAAGGTTCTAGACAGCCCTCCAATCCCTGTCCCCAGTCCTCAGCCTCAGTTCACCAACATTCCTGGCCTCTCATTCCTGTGGAATACCTACTAGATGCCAGATGTGTAGACAGGTTGCATGGCCTGGTAGATCCGGAGAAATGGTCGACACCCTGTAAAGGAGGGGTGGTGTTAGCCAAGACAGCAGAAACAGTGAGAGGAGGAAGGGGGAGAGGAGAGATGCAGGAAGGAAGAAGAGTGAGAAGGGGAAGGAGGAGAAAAGGAAGGAGAAACAGGAAAAGAAAGAGGGAAAAAATGCTAACTTTTCATTAAAGGCATTTTGAGAAACTTCCCTGGTGGTCCAGTGGTTAAGGATCTGCCTTCCAATATTGGAGACGTGTTTCCAATGTTTGACCCCTGGTTGGGGAACTAAGATCCCACCTGCCACCGGGCAACTAAGCCCGCACACCACAACTAGAGAGAAACATGCATGCTGCAACTAAAGACCCCATATCCCTCAATGAAGACCCAACGCAGCCAAAATTAAATAAATAAATCAATATTTGTAAAATAATAACAAAACAAACACATTTTGAGTTTACGAACGTGCCCACATCCAGCGTCACCTGCCAGCAGGCACGGCCAGTATGAAACCCACTTTGCAGATGAATCAACTGGGGTGCAAAGAAACAGGAAGTGGTACAGTTGAGACTCCAAGCCTAAGACTTGGCAGCTAGCCAGCATTTTTACCACCTAGCGCTGCCTCCTGAGAGAAAGAGACGGAAGACAGGAGGAGAATGGAAGCCAGGGGGTTCAGAGAGTTACCTCCTTTAGACTCGAAGTTGGGGATGCCATGCATGATCACGTGGTGCAGAAACAAGGGCTTGTTGTTCATTTTGATGGAGCCAGAGAGCAGGCCGCTGAAATAGTGCACGTACCTGGAGCAGGGAGAAGGGCAGCTTCAGCCAGGGAGGCCTGTGCTAGAGTACAGCCATTCTGTTCTCTTTCTCCCCAGCACACTGCCCTAGGTGGCCCTGCCGACTCCCCACCACCTCCAGCAGCCCCCAGGCCTCCGAGCGCCTGGGGTCTCCATCCTTGCTGCCTGCAGCCTTAGGTAAGGAAGGCAAATAGGTACTGATACACCTAGAGTGGAGCCCAGCCAAACCTCCCACTTGGGGTTCTCCAGCGCCCCCTGGTGGTCAATGTGGCCGTCTCTTTCCCGCTTCACCCCCAGCCCAGGAATCTCCAGCTGGACCAAATTTCCTCCCCGACACATCCCTGACAGGCATCATTTAGCTGTGCACTACAGAACAAGGCAGGATGACCAGCCATCAGACAGCTCTGACACCCTGGCCCCCAGCCCAAACCAAGTTTACGTTTGTACCCACAGGCCCCAGTTCTGTCCCCACAGATGCACCAGCCACATAACAATATAGCAAATAGTAAGAGCTTAATAATTCTAGTCCTTCACTTTTTCTTGTCTGGAGAATCCCACAGACAGAGGAGCCTGGCAGGCTACATCCATGGGGTCGCAAAGAGTCGGACACAACTGAAGCAACTGAGCAGGCACACAAAAAGGATACAAAGTTACTCTATATCACTTCATTCGATACTGAAGGATATCTAACTTCCACTAAGTATTCCTATCTTTAGAGTCAACATTCCGCAATTCCCTTAACAAGACTCTGGCTAGAAGACTGGAAGGAAAAGCCACCCCCACTCCTAGAAGAAAGGGAAAACTAATCCAGAAAGGGTCACTAGCCTCCCAAAGAGACACAGCAGGAGGGCACAGAGGTGAGAGGGGAGCGGGTGGGAGGAGAAGGGAAACAGTCTGACTCCGATGCATCTGCTAGAAGGAGGGGCCAGTCCATTTGGTCAGTGCTTCCTCCTCTCCTGACTGGCCAGAGGATGCCAGCTGGACCAATCAGAATGTATTTTGATTTGAGGAGAGTGGGACCAGAACACTCATGATCATGACAATGGTCTCGTCCTGACTCCCGGCTCCTTGGCCCACCTCCATGCCTGTGGGCCTCTGTCCCTGCGCTGGGGTGGGGCCACCTTGGACTGCCCTAGCAAGATAATCTGATGGGCAGCGCCAGCTCCTATTCAAGCCCCATGCCCAGCCCCCAGCCCCGTTGCTCAAACCGGAAACCTGGAATGGCAGGTTCCTATCAGATCTTCTGATCGTGCCAACAGGATGTGTCTGTGTGCTGGGGACAATGAACCCGGGGGTGGGGTGACAATGAATGGCGGAGCTAGCAAGCAAAGCTCCTCCCTCCCTCTCTCCCTGCCCTCCGCTCCTCCAGCTGATCCAATCCCTGAAAGTAACACTGACAAGGCGGGAAAGTGGCAACGAACGCCACTTCCCCAACGGGCGCACTTCCACATTTGAGCACAGACAGAATTACCCACCCATGAGCAGATGCAGCTACAGATATGAGCAGCAAGGCAGATACAAGGCAGATAATGTAAACACAGACACACACACCCCCCAATGGCACACTATGTAAGCACATACTGAGCACAGTGGAATCCTTGAACCATCCTAGTCCTGAGAGTAACACTAATCCCCATCCTCCAGGCTTTTAGCTGCAGAGATGTGACTGACCTGCCCACACTCTCCACGCCACATTGTACCATCATAAACATCGTGCTCCTCTTATCTGAATCTAATCATTCAAGGCCAAGGGCCAGACTCGCGACCAAGGCCACCAGCCATATGTAGCAAGCCAGGATCTTGAACAGTAGTCCTTTCCTCCCTAGGAAGACTCTCACTGACCCACTGCTGCTGTGTCTGACAGCCTAGTCAGAATTTTCTGCACATAAAGATATTCCATTTCTGATCTCTGACCCAGAAGCTGGCTACCCACTGCTCTGTGCTGGTTGTAAGGCACTGGTGGCCTAAGGACTCCCTCACTTCTGCCTGGGCTTCCTGCTACAATGGCAGAAACACAGTCCCCAGTGGAGCCAGCACACTTTTAGCCAGGCAAGATGGAAGCAACGGGGTGTGAGTTGGGAATCCCCTGCCTGGAGAGGTTGGAAAGCTCCGGGACCTGCGGCTAGGGAGTCCTGCTTTGCTTGGTCAGTGTTCCAAGGGGCTGCAAAAATCACTGAAACACCGTGGCCTTCATACATGCTACCTGAACCCTTTACTCCAGACCTTCACTCATATGCTTCCTTCTCCCTTCTCAGACCTCACCTCGCATGGCATCGTCTGTGCCCAGAGTAGGCACATAGGCTGATCCACCGGAATCAGCCTCTCACATCCACCCCTGTCACACACTCTAGTCCATCATGTTCTATTTTGGCTTTTTTCCCTTCAAAGCACTTCTCACTGCCTAAAATGACCTTGATGGTCTATTTACTTGTGTAAAGTTCTCAACAGAGTATCAGCTTACTAAGGGCTAAAGATCATCCGTTCAATTAGATATGACCAGCACTTGGAACATACTAGAGTACAGAAAATTTTTCAGATGAATGACGAAATCCACCCTTGTCCTGCTTCCTACATGGGCTCTTGTGGACCACATCGCTGAGAGCCCTTTGTAAAATTTTAAAGCTCTCACAGCAGAAGGGGACCCTCATCCTGAGTGTCTGTGATCTTCTCAGGGCAGACAGCAGTAATTTCAGCCTCCTGCAGATCCATCCAAACACAGAAGCAACCCCGCTTCCAGGACCAAGAATGGCGCTGCTTTCTCACCCAAGCTGTCTTCTTGCATGCCTCCCTCCAGCCCCTACTGCTGGCCCCGCTGATCTCTGGCACCAACCTCAGGAGCCAACTGCTGTGCCCCCTGTGGGCACACACAGCTGCCCACAGGTTCCTGAGTTCACGCCCCTCCAGGCTGGACCTGAACACGCATGCTTGGCACACCACCACACAGGTACACTGCTCAGTCCCCATGGGTTCACATACAGCGAACACACACACACATGTATGTACTGGGCCAAGAGCCCTGGAGACCCACCTCTTCTGGGATGGTTGGCCAATGGGTACAATCTTATCCTCATAGAACCGTTTCATTGCAAACCGGTCCAGGGCCTGGTCGGCACTGTGTGGAGAGACAGGTGGTAGGAGCCAACTTCTACGACCCCCCTGCCCCCCCACCCCTGCTCCCCAGACCTGCAGAGTCCTCCAGTCGCTCTGTCCTGAGATGCTTTCAGGAAAGGATTGTTCCAGCATCCCTCCCTCCTGTGTGCTGCAATACTCAGCACGGGAGGCTTAGAACCAGACATCCTGGGAGCCCTTCTCAAGTCCACCACTGACTTAGTAGCCCTTGGTCTTTGGGGAAGATTACTTAACCTTCCTGAACCTGATTTTCCTTTCCTGGCAAATGAGGTGATAACTATGCCTTCTTTGAACGTTGTTAGGGCAATTGAGGGAGATAACATCTCTAAAGAGCTTGGCACATGTGGGCACACAGTAGGTGCACAGGCAAAGTTCACCATTAAGCAAAGATTAAGCTGGTCAGGTTTCTTAAAGTCATAAAACTACCATCCTATTGGCAAGCCCTTCAGAGGACACTCTACTCATCCTCGAAGAGGTCGTTTTATAAAGAGACAGATCATATAACTCTCATATAAAGAGACAGATCATTCTAGACTCTCCACCGATGTCCCTCTTAGAATAAACCCCAAAGACCTCACCAAGGGCTGCAAGGCCCCTGGACTCTGCCCCTTCGCAGCTTCACTTCCTAGTCTTTGTCCCCTCACTCATTCAGCTCCAAACATACCAGGCCCTGGCATTCCCATTGCTGGCATTTGTCCTACTCTCTTCTCTGCCTGGAAGGTCCTCTGCCTCCCGAGACCACATATGACTCAGTCCTTCCCAGCCTCCCACCACTTAATCCCAGTCTCTGCTCACACATCACCTCCTTAAGAGACCTCCCCTCCCCACTGTCTTGCTCCAGTCTCTGTTCTCAAAGGACTTGCCTCCTGCTCTTAAGGATGTGTTTGTTCACTTAATTTAACACTCACGAGAAGAGTGGCCCACCTTTGCCCACTGCTGTATTCTCAGCACCTAGAACAGCCTGCACTGTGACTGTTCCGTAACCATTGTCAAATGACAAAATGAATGGACCGACTCCTCTGCCTCTCTGCAAAGCTGGATCAGAATGGAACCCATCCGCTGGCTGTTTCCTATTCTGTCTTGCTGCAGACACCAAAGTGGGAAGGTGCCCCTGATGGCCAGAGGCAGGGGGCATGGATGAGAAGGCGTCTAGATGGCTCTGCTGGACCCAGGTGTGTTCCAACATTTCCTTGTGACTCCCTCGCTGCTCTTTAGGGTGAATAGAAGGCAGTTTGGCAAAGGAAAGTGGCCCCAAGAAGCCAGCTGGGTGGGGTGCCCATGCGGGGCCTGCCTCCCACAGCGGCTCCCCCCACCACTGGGGCCCCAGATAGGAGGATGGCCTCTGCTCTATGCTGCCCTCTGTCCAAGGGCCCCTACCCCAGAGCTGTGGGCGGGGACTTTCTCCTTTCTGGGGGTCCTCGCCCTGTCCTCAGCACCTCCCGTCTCCTCTGTCTTCATTCTCTAATACCAAAGAAGGGCGAGGCCCTAGGTGGGTGGAGAAGGGGGTCCTGCTGTCAATATTCAGAGAACAGGAGTCTCGGGTTCTCTTACCTGGCAGAAATGTTGCTGTAGTGCATGTAAGCCGCGATCACAACGCCGATCCTGCCTCGATTTCCCTGAAAGAGCCCCAAACACAAAAGCCTTCACTGCTAAGGCTGGCCCTCCCACCCCACAGCCCAATCAGAAAGCCTGGAAGAAAAGGGGTTGGAGAGAGGGGATGTAGCTCTCAGACAGAAAAGGAGTAGGGAGGAAGCAGGTGGGACTGAATCTTAAAAAGAAGAAACAGTTGATTATCTACCACACCTGAGGGCCCCACAGGCTGGTAGCCCCCACTTCTTGTGGGTGCCGCCCCAGACAGAATGTATTATCCCCAAGAAGGAGAATACACACAAACTTGCACACTCACACAATCCAACGATACGGGCAGGTACATGCACTCATCACACACACACATCCTGCCATCCCCGCTCTGACCTTGTTGTGTAGGACGACCACATTGTGGGGGTCTGCATTGAGCCAGGTGTCCATGGCCTTGCAGACACTGCAGATCTTCTCCAGGGCCGGGGTGTGCAGGTCGGGCCAGCCAAATTCCAGGACCTGTGGCCGAAGCCATGAGTAAGAAGTGACAGAGGTGCAGAGAGCCAACGGGGATGGGGGACAGTGAGGGGACGTTAGTTCCTGCCCTGCCCATCAACCCCGCTCAGAGGCAGGGGTGTGGAGGCTTAGGACACTGGTCCAAGGCTTGGTTCTGACACCGGCTCCCTGTGGAACCTCAGGTTAGTCACGGCCCTGGCCCCAGCCCCAGTTTCTCATATGTGTATAAAGCAAAAGCTTAGCGCCCGCGAAGGTCCCAGCAGTCATCAGCCTCCTTCAAACTTTAGCTCACAGAACTTTAAAGTACAGGAAAACTTGTGCTCAGAAGGACCCAGAAAGCTCATCTAATCCAGCCCGTCCACTTTTAGACACACAAACCGAGGCCCAGAGAACTCTGCCGCCCACCCAAGGTCACACAGCGACGGGCACCAGAATCCAGGGGCTGGAGTGGCACGTAGAGCCCCTCCACACATGCCTCACTCAACAGCAAGTGAAAGAACGCTGGCTGTCGGACGCCTGCACTGGCAATTCCCAGCCGATGCAAATCCAGAAGACTGGTCAACAAGACCAAAAATCCCACAACCCCAGCCTCACCCCAGGGACTGTGTGTGCACACCGCCAGAGACAGGCCTGGGTGGAAATGACTGTACTGAGCTTTGCTTTCTGTAATTCATATCACAGAAGCGCTATGTGCGTTTTGGTTTTTCAAACAGAAGAGAGCACAGTGACTTTGAAAAGGCTTTGCAAACAGTCACAGCACTTTCCTCCAAGATTCTAACATGGGATCTTTGGAGGAAGGGAGCCCAGGCAAGGAGAACTCCCCCAAACAAACCCCCAAACAGCCACAGGCTCACCTTGGCGTGGAGCTTCGTGATGTCAGGTCTTCGCTCAGAGAGGTTGAAAAGCTAGAAGGAGGAAAAGGAAGAGGTTGTGAGAAGGCTGGCCCTCTCTCTCGCTCTCTCTCTCTCTCTCTCGCTCTCGCTCTCTCTGTCTTCCTTGCTGGAAATTCTACTACATGAACACACATGAAGCCCCCCCAGACACACACCGACCAACGGGAACCAACTACAGGTTCTCAGGATGAACAGGGAGACAGAGACAGGTATGCAGACACTCAGCCCCGCCCCTGGATGAGCAGACATCCTGAACTGAAGGTGAGAAGGGGATGGAATCTGTCTTGGGCCCCACGTGCCACCCCCAAGGTGGGCGTCTCCCCACACTGTATGGAGATCCAGTGGTGGCAACTGATAAGCATTTGGCCATCTCTGGTTCCTACTTCACATGGTGTCTTTAGAAACTCACCCCATGGAAATGCAACTGCTCTGTGGTCAGACACCCTCTATCAAAGGGTGCAAACCATGCTGGGTGGACCCTCTCAGATCCTTGATCTCCCAGGAGACACCCCCTGACACTTGACCACATCCCACTGGAATCCCCCTGTCTCTGAATTCCTGTCTTCCACCTCTGGAGGAGGCAGGCAGAACTCCCGATATCCAGCGCAAGGCCTGGGAAACTCAAAGGCCCCTGTGATGGGTGGGACAGAGCGGGGAAGATACAGCAGAGACTCATGGAACTCTGGACTCCTGAAATTGGGCAGGATCTTAGATGGCTTCTGGTCCTCTCTTCATAGGCTTCCTTGTTGGCTCAGTCAGTAAAGAGGCTGCCTGCAGTGCAGGAGACCCAGGTTCGATCCCTAGGTCAGGAAGATCCCCTGGAGAAGGAAATGGCAGTATTCTTGCCTGGAGAATCCTATGGACAGAGGAACCTGGTGGGCTATATAGTCCATGGGGTCGCAAGAGTCGGACATGAGTTAACGACTAAACCACTACATTACATCACTCTTGAGTCCCATAAAGGACTATGCCTTATGCCATGAACAAAAGCTACAGCTTGGGTGTCCACAGCCAGCCAGGCCGCACTAAAGATTTGACATTTAACAAGGTGCCTTAATTCTCTCCACAACCTCTGAAGTAGATACTGTCATTAGACCCATTTTACAGATGGTATCCTACGGCTTAGAGAGGCTAAGTGCCAAGATTAGATAGTTGGTAAGAGCAGAGCCAGCATAGAACTTTCTGATGTTTAAAGCCAGATGTCTTTATTTTTTTTTCGGCTGCACCATGCAACATGTGGAATCTTAGTCTCCAAACCAGGGATCAAACCCATGTCCCCTGCAGTGGAAGTATGTAGTCTTAACCACTGGCCCATCAGGGAAGTCCCTAAAGCCAGACTCTTAACAACGTCCAACAGAGCTGATGGATGGGTCTCTATAGAGGAACGAATGGTGTCCCACAAAAATTCATATCCACCTGGAACTTCAGAATGTGACCTTATTTGGAAACAGGTCCGTTGCTGATGTAAGTAGTCAAGGGTCTGGTGATGAGATCATCCTGGCTTCAGAGTGGGCCCCAAATCCAATGACTTGTGTCCTTATAAGAAGAGGAGAGGACACACCAACTCGGGGAAGAAGGAAGGTCATGTGATGATGGAGGCAGAGACTAGAGCAAGGCGCCTACAAGACAAGGAGCTGCCAGAAGATGGAAGAAGGCAAGGAGAATTCTCCCCCACAGGACTGAGATGGAGCACGGCCCCAGTGACACCTTGACTTGGACTCCTAGCTTCCAGAACTGTGCAAAAATTAATTTTGTTGTCTTCAGCCACCTAATTTGTGGGAATTAGTTACAGCAGCCCTAGACCTTGCCTCTCCTCTCTCACTGTGGCGTGGCGGGTCCGTGGGTCCAGCCCACACGGATCTTCCTATAAGGTGGGCCCGAGCCCTCCTCTGGGGCCAGGATAGCTCCGATCTCCCGGCCAGCCTTTCTGACCCCCATAGTGGGTGAGGAGTCGGGGGTAACCTCCTCCACATTGATTGGGAGATTCTCCTGTCCCAGGTACAATTCTCTATTCAGCAACACAAGGTCCCTCAAAACACGATCTGCCACAGCTCTGCCCTCAGACTTCTCAGAGGCACCGACAGCGTGACATCTCTGCCACTTCCTGACGCTGTGACCTCAGGCAAATACCCCACCTCTCTGCTCCTGCAGTAGCTGCTTCCTAGGGCTGTCGTGATGTTAAATACGTGGGGGGGAGTTAGGACAGAGCCTGGATCATCACAGGCGCTCAGTAACATAAGCGTCACCATCACTCCCTCCTCTGGTCAACACACACGTACACCCACACACATACAGACATACCACATGGACACACAACCCACTCGTACACATATACACACAAACACACATACCGACACACATACACGTACAGACACACCACATGCATACACACAGCCCACTTGTACACATATACTCACACACACACACATACCCATACACACACACTCCACTGTACACACACACACACAAGCACACATACCTGTACAGACACACCACATGCACACACACACCCCACTTGCACACATACATGCACAAGCACGCACACATACAAACCACACATACGCATACACATGCACACGTACAAGGACAAGGACAGACACACACGACTTGGCTCAGATCCCATGTTCCAGCTGCAGAGACACTCCTCAGAGGAAGCTGGACAGTGAGCGAGGACTCAGACCACGAGAGAAGCCCAAGGTCAAGGGCAGGTGAGAGGAGAGGGGAGGAAGAGATGGTGCAGGGGCAGGTGGGATGAGACACCAGCAGGAGAGGCGGCACGCAGAAAGGATGGGGGCCCTAGGCCAGGGAACGGGGGGCCCCATCCTCACCAGGTAGTTGCCTCCATGTTTGGATTTGAGCATCTGGGCCACCTCGCGGAGGTTGCTCCGGAAGTTCTCCTCATTGGCTGTGCTGGGGAAGGAGACGGCGATGATCCTCTCGGTGACGTACACCAGGTCCAGCTCACAGCTGTCCTCCGTGGTCCGGCTCGTACTCATGTTTCTGGGGAGACAGCAGGCAGCAGATCAGAATCCAGGCCCAGGACGAAGTCCAGGAACCTGCACCCCTCCACGCCATACATGGCCCCCAGATCTAACCCAGGAGGGCTTGGCTGCTCCCTGACCCCGAGCCAAGGCCAGAGGCTTCCCTGGGCAAGACCAGTGTAGCTCTCGAGGCCAGTCTGGGAGAGCCAGGGAGAAGAGAGCTGGGCAGAAGCCGGCAAGGATCTCAGGCTGTTTCAGGAACAAAGAGTGATGACACCAGTCCTAGGTGCTCATCAATCCCATTGGCACTGCCTTCAACCTGTGATCCAAGAGGTCGGAGCCAGGGCCGGAACCAGCCAGGGCCCAGGAGTCCAGCTCAGCCTCCCAACACATGGCAGCCACCTGATCTGGCAGAAGCTTTTCGAAGGATCCAGGGAGGGCTCCAGAGAAGGAGAGCCCGAAGCGAGGGCTCTTGCATCCCAGAGCTGAGCCTTCTACCGCCCTCCGCTTGCTCTGAGCTGTGGTGTGGGCGGGGGGGCCCATCAGGGACAGGGGCAGCTCAGGTGACACGCTCACCTGGGCTCCAGGTAAGCCAGACCGCAGCGCACATTCCAGCCCTCCCTGGAGGCAAGCCGACTCCTGCCCTTTGTTCGCTGGCTCTCCCCCCACTTCTGGCAGCTCCCACCACCTCCCGGGCTCTTCCTGCTAGTGAGTGCCCTGGTCTCTAAGGGCCCAGGAGGCCGAGGATGCTGCCGCAGTGGCAGGGGACCCCCAGACATCCCAGTGCCATCTGAGCTCCTAAGAGAGGTCTGCCTGGGCCGGGCACCTAGTGAGAGGGAGTACCCACCCACCTCACCCGGCTGCTCTTCCAGAGAAGGGTCCAGGGTGAGCTCACGGGATGGGGAAAGGGGTCTCGGGACACTGGCAATCCATTCCAAAGGCCCCCAGCGGCTTCTAGGGGCACCTTATACCCTTCTTACCCCATCACCAGCCTCCTGCTTCCGCTCACTACCCAAGATGGACCACACTCATGTTAATTACCTCTCACTACCTCCAGCTAAAGCTGGGACTGGAGGGGCAGTGGGAGGGATACCACTGGGGTGTTTCAAAGTGATGGGGCAGCAGTAGGGTGTACAGCCCCAGGACACCAAGAACCGGGGCAGAATCCAAATCTCCAGGGTTAGCTCTGAGCCAACTGTCTAGATGGGGCTTGGAGACAGGGGAGCCAAAGGTGACATATAGCTTCTCCATGGGGACGGTGACTGGGACGCGGTGACAGAGATGCCAGTGTGCTGGGAGCCCACTGTGAATTGGGCCTCTGAGTCCTGATCATTCCTGGTCCTGCAGCGTGTGGGGGTGGGGCTCCTACGGAAGGCAGAACAGTGCCACCAACTGGACGACATCAACATGACACTCTGCACCCACCGATTCTCAGCTACAAGGGAGGAGGGATCTGCTAAGGGGGCCGTCCACTCTCTGTGGACAGCTGGCAGAGGGACTACGGCCCACTGGGAGCTTCAGCTACACACCAAGCCCTCTCTGGCTGGGGCTCCAGATCCCTGGGGCCAGATTCTCACTCATCTCAGAAGCCTCGGATGAAGGAGAGGCAGAGGAAGCCAAAAAAATCAGAGAACCTGGACCCAGGACAAAGTAACTCTGGATGAGCCAAGCACCGAGTCCCCTGTGATCCCCTTGCCCCAGCCCCCATCAGCCCAGCCAGCCAGAGAACCTTGCTTTTATAAATGACCCTCGAATATCAGAAGTCACTGCTCATGGAAAGGAACAGTATCTAGCACAGGCCTCAATGCCAGCCAGTCCTGAAGGAAAATCCAAGTGCTGCCTGTTGGTGGTTGCATGACCTTTAACAAGTTGCCTCATTTCCCTGAGACCCAGTTTCTTCATCAGTCAAACGGGGATAAAATACTTACCCTGCAGGGTTGTTGCAAGGACTAGATGAGATCATGCAGGTAAATAAAGAATCCAGCTCAAGGACTGGCTTCAAACTAGAATTCAAAACATGACTGATTCCCAGTGGCATCTACCCACATCCTCTCGTTGTAGCTTCCATGTCTGCCATGCTCCCGACCAGGGGCTTCATGACTTTGGCATTAGAGACTCAAAGGCATGACTTGCTGGGAACACCCACAGTGACCTCACTGCCTGCCCCTCACCCCCTGCCCCCTATAGTCCAGGCATACCTGATGGGCTGGGGATGAGGCTGGACACTTGGTGTAACTCTGGTGGAACTCTGGGAAAGAGAAGAGAGGAGCAGCGTTAGGATGGGGACCAGCTGGACGGCAGGAGAGCAGCAGAGAGCTGTCCACACAAGTGGTCAGGGCCACGGGCAAACACAGATTTCCTTCTCCTGCTTCTGCCAACATTCCAGCCTAGGCGCCCTAAAGCCCCAGCAACACAGCAACTCAAAGCCAAAAGCAATCGATGCCAATCCCACGTGAGTGTGCCTGTGTGCCTATAAGCCCCCGAGGGGAAGCGCTTTCCTCCCTCCGGGCAAGGAAGAAATCCCCAATGCCCAGAAATGCACCAGGCCTGGGCTGGTGCCACCTGCACTGAGTTTACACTCAATAAAACAGTTAAGTTGATGGACACTCATTTCACCTTGATGTGCTGGATATCGGAACAGTAAGCCCAAGTGGTGAACAGAGATTCAAGCATGAAAGAAGGAAAGATGAGAGCGCTAGCACCCCTCCATCCAGCTCTGAACATCTCTCCTCTGACCACCAGCTGCCCACAAGCCTCTCCTTTAAAGCAGCAACACCAGGTCAGTCCAAAGTTTTGAGACAAGAAGCCACCAGGCACGGTGTGTACCGACCAGAGCTAGGCAGCAAATCATGCTTCTACGGACCCACTGCCCATCGTCTGTTACCTCCCTCATCCGCTCCCATCTCTAGGGTTGTCGACTGGTACAAAATTAGGCAAACGGACCCAAGTTGGTATCCAAAATATCTCAGGGAAACTGTATGGTATGGCAACGAAAGTGCAGGATCAGAGCCCCCCCGCATCCTGCTGGACAACCGTGCACTACTCAAAGATCTGAGCCTCTGTAATGTCATGAGTGCTGTGCTGTGCATAGCTGATCTTCAGTCATCTCCGACTCTTTGCAACACCATGGATGGTAGCCCTCCAGGCTCCTCTGTCCACAGGCAAGAATACTGGAGTGGGCTGTCATGCTCTCATCCAGGGGATCTTCCCAATCCAGGGATCGAACCCTTCATTGGGTCTCCTTCATTGCAGGCAGATTCTTCACCATCTGAGCCACCAGGGAAGCCCCAATGTCACAAGTAAGATGCAACAATCCTCATGGGGTTATTTGAAGAGTAAAGGGAATTGTGCATATCTGGTCCTTAGATGTTCTTACCATTATTACATCGAGTACAATTAAAAGGATAGTTAGAGACACAACAAAAGTTACCTCTATAGAAAAGCAAAACCCTGCATCACCAGCTGCTACCCATCTTTTCATCCACCTCACTCGAAGCAGAATCGGAGCCCTACCTGGACACTCCCAGCCAGAGCCCTCTGAGCCCACTGGCACCTTCCAAACATGTCTGAGCCTCCCCTAAACCAGCCTTTTGTGACCACCAAGCTGCATCCTCTTGGAGGAGAGAGGAGCACACTCCACCAAGGAGAGGGGAAACCGAGGCTACAGCAACTCACCCCCAGGTCCTGACGACCAGCAGGATTCATCCTCAAACTCCGGGCTGGACCACTGGGTCCCCAAGAAGAGGAGCCCCCTTCGGCCCTCTCCACGCAGCACCAACGAGGCAGGGGTGGGTGGGCTCTGCAACCCCGCACCCAGCTGAGCCCCAAGTCAGGGCAGCCCCCCTAAGAGGAAGACTCTCCATCCAGCCTTTCACAAGAAGGCTGCAGCCAGAGCCCGGGGCTGCAGTGCAGCCCGGAACAGCTCAGCCTGGAGGCAGCGGGAGGAGGAAAGAGCCAAGTCGTGCTGTCGGGCGGGAAGTTTCTGTCTCCACAGCTCTCCTGGCCCCGAGGACTTGGGTTTGCATGAGTCAGGCATGGGGAGTTGGGGGGTGGGAAGTGGTGGGGGGGGGCAGTAAGGAGGGGTTGAGTTGTGTTTGGTTTTCAAGACCCAAACCAGGCTGTTCCAAGACAACCCGCTCAGAGGAACGCAGAAACCCGACACTTCATCGGTCTCCGTCTCTCCGGTCCCTGATGAGGAGACGATGAACCTCCCCAGGCCCTAGGCCCGGCTCCAGGCCCCAGGGCCACCCTGCTATAAATAGCCCCTCGGTTCCGTAGACTGCTGATCCACAGCCATGTTTGGAGGAGGCCACTACAGCTGCTTCTAACAACTGGAAGCCACAACTATAGCCAAGGCGGGAGGTGTGGCCAGGACCACGGGGCCAGGCCCCCAGGAGCCTCAGGGATACAGAGCTGGGCTTGGTGGGAAGACTGGGGAGTCGAGGGGAGCCAAGAGCCTCCACAGGCGCAGGAGCGAAAGGGAAGCACGGAGCAGGAGAGCCAGGTCCTGCTTCTCCACCCCCCTCCCCAGTTACAACACTCCACATTCTTCAGCTTCCCCACCCCAAAAAGCCGGGAAAGATAAATAAAAACTTGGCCCCAGCAGAGTCTGGCCACGCCGCCTCCAGAGGTGATAAGACAAAGTCCAAGCCGGGGCCAGCGGTGAGGGGGGCGGGGGAGAGGGGAGGCAGGGGAGGAAGCCGCCCTGGACAGTGACCCTCGCGCGGAGGATGGGGACGAACAGCTGGACAGTCATCCCCTGATGAATCACTGGGCTGCCCTCGCTGACGGGGCTTCCTGTTTTCTGCAAAGTTTGGAAGCATGTGACACTCACTGGCAGAATGCAGCCATGCACAGGTAACACGTCCACGTCTGGGGGCGACTGGGCGGAGTCACGGGAGAACTGGAGGACCACAGACGGGCCGGGGGCGGGCGCGGGGCACGTGAGCGACACCGCTCAGGGCTCTGAGAGACACAGTGACCTCGCAGACCGGGCTGGAGACCGAGCCGACTCACACAGGGCCTTTTTCAGGAAGGATGAGGTCTCCTCTGCATTCCATCATCATACCCCCTCCCTCATTCTGTGAACTCTGCTGAGGGCCACCAGCTGGGCATGAGGCCCCCGGCCTCAGAAAGCTTCCATTCTATGAAAGAGGATTCTCATCTACGAAGCCCATGTGAGAAGCAGCCATGAGGCCTCACTGACTGCTCTGTAAAATGGGTACAACACAGTCGGGTGTGATTTACCTGTTCCACTCAAGAGCCTCTGGGGTAAACTACCCAAGGGTTTTACAAAGAGTTCTCTAGGGACTTTCCTGGTCCAATGGTTAAGAATTCCCCTTCCAATGCAGCGGACATGAGTTCGAGCCCTGGTTGGGGAACTAAGATCCCACATGCTGCAGGGCAACGAAGCTTGCACGCCTATAACTAGAGAGAAGCCCATGCACAGCCACAAACAGCCTGCATGCCGCACCTTAAGACCTGATGCAATCAAATAGATAAATACATTTCTTTTTAAAAAAAAGAATACTTGAAGATTTTATTTTATAAAGAAAAATAAGCTGTCGGTCTGCCTGTAATACCATTCCTTTACTCTCTGGGGCTCTCAAAGCCATCTACCCACAGCTCTGAACTTCTTCCCTGCGCCTCCCAAGACACAGATCCATAACAGAACTTCTGATCCAACTCCCATAGGCACCAAGATCTCTCCCCCACCGACATCACCAAAACGCAGTCGCTTCTCTGCTTAAGGGACACTGTAAAAGGAAATTCCATAGCCTCCTCCAAACCGTGTCTTATGTCTCTTTCTATCAGCCAGTTCCTCCTGGTATCTAACCCTCACCCTTCCTGTTGCAGATTCCGCCAACACCGTTGACCTCGATCCTCAATGCCGGCGGGAGCTGCTGACCACCGCTCAGACACTGCGGGGCCACTCAAGATCTGTGACCCTCGGTTCCGTTTTTCACCTTCATCTTACCCACCACGCAGCAAGAGCAGGAACCCCAGGATCTGGGCGGGGTTGGTTTGGAGCAGGGGCTGTGTGGGAAGAGTCCTGCCTTCTTTTGAGGTCCACAGACCAAACACAACAGCACTGGACCAAAGGGAAAGCTGTTTCCGGAGCCCAGGTCCCCAGGGAGCACAGTTGGGAGGAGGGTATGTAAGCAACAGTAGCAGCCATGTCAGGCAGCCAGAGACTGGTGACCAATCTACGTCATGGGCCCTTCCCCACCCCGACATCTCCTCTGGGGGCTGTGGCGACCCCCTCCCCTCTGCACCAGCCCCTCCGGCCACACCCCTTCCTCTCTCCTTCCTGCCCACCCGCCTGGATTTTTCCAAAACAAAGTGCGACACAGCACACCATCCACAAACCCTGCAACACACCAGCCTCGCTGGAGGAAAACAGCCATTCCTGCCCTGTGAGTCCTGGGCCGTGGGCCAGAGACAGGAAAACAGCTCAACAAACAGGCACATTATCACAGAAACAAGCCCCAGAGCAGCAGCCATGCCGCTTCAGAAACGGTCTCCTCACCCGGGGAGAGGGCAAGAGAGCTCAGTGGTTGGGCAGGGGACCCTGGGTTCACTCAACCCGGGACAGGTTTCTGGGAACCTCAAAAACTAGGTTTTCTCTCTTCCTTCGCAGTACACAGGTCATTCTAGAATCTGCTCACTTGCTCAGCCTTTCATGAACTCCTTTAACTAGACTAGGCAGACCGAGACTCATCTCTCCTCCCATATCAAGGCAAGACCCATCCCTGGCACCCCTTACCCACCCCTGGCACGCACAGACACACATACTTTCATCCCAGATCAACAAATTTTCCCCTAAAAAACTTCTAATCCCAGCTAGGCAGCAACCTCTTTCTTCCCCAGGACCAAAGTCCGACACGCTCTCATGTCAAAAAGTTCTTCACGATGTCTAACTTCACTTTCTCTTGCTGCACATTTACTTTGTTGGATCTATGTGGCCTGGGATGGGGTTGTGGGGAGCAGCTGCCCTAGGACTCGACTTATAAGAATGTCCAGACCATGAGCTAAAAGGCTTGGTTCACACAACATCACCCTGTCCCCTGGCCAAGAGTCAGGAGTCCTGGAAACACCAGATCCAGGCAGCAGTCCCAGGACGGAATGGAGAAGATAGATATTCATTGCAATAGTGAGCTCCTCCAAGCCTCTGTTTCCTCATCTATAAAATGGGTTCACAGCATCTGCCATAGTGGGATGTCATGGGGATCAAAAAATACTCAGGCCAGCTTCTGGCCCTTAGCCAAAATAATAGTAATAAGAATGGCTAACATGTATTGAGCATATAGTATTCACTTTGTGAATTCACTACGTGAATTATAGATTTCACTTTGTGTCCGTTAAGCTAGTTAATCCTAGTAGGTACACAAAACATTGCTTCCTCCCCTGCACCCCAGCCCCAGAAACATCACAAATGTGGACAAGGGTCCCTCTCAGCTTGTGTACTACACACCCATAGGACCCGTGCATACCTTTTCCACTAATTTGAGAGGCATGTTCCTCCTCCTGGCCAGCCCCCGTGCGGCCCTGGGGACACCTCCGCCTTGCAGGGCTGGGCAATGTGGAGTGGCAGTGGGCTCACCACCAACGTGCACTGCCTGCAGGAGCCTAGCGCCTCCCTCCAGGCCCTCCCCGCCTGGGTCAGGCAGCTGTCAGATGATACGGCCCCATGCCATCAACAGCTCCCCCTGTGCCAACCGCCAAAACCACTCCCTGTTCCTCTGCAGATCAGGGCGGGAGAGGATGGAGAGGCCCGCTGAGGGGTGAATTGTCAGAGAAGGGCGGGGAAGAAAGAGAAGGTCCAACTTCACTGGGCATCTGCCCCTGGGGTGTGAGGACAAGCCCAGGCACGAGTTGGGCTCAAAGCAGGGGACCCAGGGAGCCCCTCCTTCCTTCCCTGGGTCCTTCCACTTAAGGAGTTCGCCTGTCACCCTCCACCAAAAAACCACACGGCAAGAGAAGCCCACAAGGTGAACCAGCCCATCTTTCAGCTTCCTCCTGAATCAATCTCATTTAGCCATTTTCAAAGCCTCTTCTGTCCAAAGAAGCAGAGCCTATGATCCCCAAGAGCCCAGGAGTCCCTCTTCATCTCTGCCCTTAGTCCCTCTTGCTGCATGCAGTGTCACCCATTCCCCTGGCCCTTACTTTAGTGACTGCTCACCACCCAGCCAGCCCTTGCACCCCCTCCCTCCCCACCCTGCAGTACTGAGGTCTGCTTAAGTGATGGGCAAATGAGCCCTGAATCCAGCTGAGCTGGATGGAGGCTGAAGCCAAGACTGAGGCCCAAGACTGAGGCTAAGTCATGGGCCTGCTCACTCCTTTGCCCCACCCCGCTGGTGGCTCAGATGGTAAAGAGTCTGCCTGCAGTGCAGGAGACCAGGGTTCGATTCCTGGGTTGGGAAGCTCCCCCGGAGAAGGAAATGGCAACCCACTCCAGTATTCTTGCCTGGAAAGTCCCATCAATGGAGGAGCCTGTCAGGCTATAGTCCATGGAGCTGCAAAGAGTCGGACATGACTGAGTGACTTCATTTTTTTACTTTCTTTCTTTCTTTCAGTCTGGAATTGAGCTAAGTAACCCTGACTGCCCTTCTAGACAGGAGATTGTGAGGGATGCCCCACCAAACAGGACAGGTATGAGACGTCATCCACCTCCCCGCATCCCCCACTCATCAGGGAACCACCATGTCTTCCTCTTCCTCCCCTTCCCCATACTTACATCTTCCTCAAGGTTTTTCCGTGTGTTCCCACCCCGAAAGGTTCCTTCTCCCTGGAGACAAAGAAAAGGCAGTCAGAGAGGGGAGTCGAGGAAAGTCATCAAAAGGTCCCGGGTCTTTCACTGCTGGGTGTGGCCGTGGTGGGGGTGGGGGCCTGCAGGGAGATTGCTTGTTTGTGCAGCATCTCTTTGTCCACTAAAGGCCCCTTGGAGCCAACCGCACCCACTCATGTGTGTCTCTCCTAGGGAGATATCATTATTCCCATTTTGCAGATGAGAAAACTGAGGCACAGAAAGGCTTGAGACATGCTACAGTCCACAGATAGAACCCTGGCCGAGTTGAGATATAAGCCCAAGTCTTCCAAGCCCATCAGCTAGCTGCCAGCCTTGGTTTCCCCACTGCATGATCCACCTATTTCCTTCCCTTCCTCCTCCATGCAGCCTTGAGGAAACCATCTGTCCTTCTGCTAAGGCAGAAAGATGTGTTTGGAAAGATCTTCCTGGCTCTCTCACATGCTACATATTTAATAAAGAAGACCACATTTTACACTGGCTAAAATGCTCCTCCCTGCCTGCCTCATTCCCCAGCAATCATTTCCCAACACACAGGGGGATGGTCTGATGTCCGGCTCCACATGTCACAAGGTCCCCACCCTTCCCCAAGTTCCACAAATCTACTCCAGAAGGGTGTCCTCAAACATATCTGTTCACTGTCCCCCCATCTTCCTTCTGCTTTCCCGGCCTCCCCAAGCTGCTCCCTGCCCCCACCCTGCCTGCCATCACTCACCGTGTCCACTACATTCTTCAGAGCAGTCTCAGTGTTGACAGGCTGTGGACAGAGGGAGAATACAGTGTGAGGCCTCAAGACAAACAGGTTGGCTCTCTCCCCAGGGCTGGAGGCTGTGATGGGCAGAAGGCCTCTGGAGATAGCTTGGATGGTGCCAACCCAAGATTCAGACATAATATGCTGACCCCAGGCTTGGAGGCAGAACTTGGAAAGTGAAAGACCATCCTATTGGTCCTAGAACCACCCAGCTCCACACACCTCAAGAGGGACCCTAACTCTGACCTCTCAAAAGGGAACAAGGAGCAAGTAAGTGACTCCTGTTCCTACCTGCCAGGCATGTGTACCTACCCCAGATGCTTCAACTATTCATAAGAACCCAGGGGTTCTTATGGGAGGGACTCTTACCATCTTTGAGCCTTACTTTACCAATAAGGAGAAATCAGATGAGTAGGCCAAAGCCACTTGACTACCAAGCGGAACAAAAGGGTTGGAACCCCATCTTGGGTATCTACGCCTCAAGCTATGTGAAACTGCAGCAGTCCCAGACAAGATGTTTCACACTTTAGTGGGCTTTCAAGGACCACCCCACACGGGCCCTGCCCCCCGCCTTGCAGACCTCAATTTCCATGCCCCAAAGCTCTGCTCCATCCAGACTCCTTGCTATTCCCACATCCAGGACTTGGCTTGTGGAATGGCTTCTCACTTTTTCCTGCAAGCTCTCCTCTTCCATGAAGCCCTCCCTGAACACCCCAGCAAGGGGGGCTCTTTCCCACCTCAGAACTCCAGTAAGCCTTACTGTCTGAGCTATTTATCTGGTCCTCGGTGCATGAGTAATCTCATTGTGGGAATAGGTCTCACTCCAACCATTGTTTTATTTTTGATTTTTATCCCACTTTTCTCCAAAACAGATTCAATGCAGCTTTTTTTTTAACCAACTCAGCTGCAACATCCCTCATTCTGGAGACTAGTTTATGTGTAGTGGGCAGTCACTAAACACCTGAGGACTGATCCTGTCCCTCATCCCGGTGCCATCCTTCCCTCACCCAGACCAAGAGAAGTGTTTCCCACTAAAGGCATCCTGAAACATGGGCTCCTTAGACTCCCTCACCACAAGAGAAAAACTTCTCGTTCCAGGGCCACCTCCTGACCACAGTCTCCAGGGCTCCATTTCCAATTCAGCGATGTGGTCAGAGGGGTGCTTGAATCTTGCAAGTGGGCATGAGTCAAGGTCATGGAAACAAGTCTTCACTGAGATGACCATGGACCGGGTATAGACAATGGATCTCAGAATAGGAAACACCAGCCCCAACCCTATCCCCAGGACCTGAGGATGTGCTGTTCATGTCTGAAGACAGGGGAATGAACAGAATGACTTCTGAAAGGTTCTGGCATCTGGGAGAAAACTGGACCAAGACAGGCATGGAGGAGGGCTTCCCTGGCGGCTCAGACAGTAAAGAATCTGCCTGTGATGCAAGAGACCTGGGTTTGATCTCTGGGTTGGGAGGATCCCCTGGAGAAGGAAACAGCAACCAGAAAACTCTGCTTTCTTGCCTGGAATATGCCATGGACAAAGGAGCCTGGTGGGCTGCAGTCCATGGGGTTGCAAAGAGTCAGATATGACTGAGCAACTAACACACTTTCAGGCTTGGAGGAAGGAAGCAGGCTGAGCTAAAGGCAGTGCTCTTTCTAAAAATGCACAAACTTTACCCTACTGTACTAGAGACAGAGTATGCCATGGACAGAGGAGCCTGGCAGGCTGCAGTCCATGGGGTCGCGAAGAGTCAGACACAACTGAGGGACTAACACACACACCCACTAGAGACAGGAGGATGAGGCCAAAACTTCTTTCCAGGCGAATAAAGCCTCCTGTGTAGTTCAGGGTCAAGGCAGATTGGGATGGTTGAGGGAGCACAGGGTCCAGGAACGGAGTCAGAGCTGGGGAGGTACATCAGCCAGCCCCTCCCAGCCTCCTCGGTTGACCCACCTGGAGTCTGAGGATGACTCTGCAGAGCAATAAAGATGCCACATTCTGTCCCCACCCAGCCCAGCCCTAACCCTCCTCCAGCCGCCCCCTTCCTCCCCCAGAGCCCCCACTCCCAAGCCATAGGCCATGGGGCAGGAGGCAAATGAGCCCACAAGATATCCCCAGGGATCCCTGCCCTAGATGGAGCTCTAGGAGCTGCCTGATAATCAGGACCAGCGTCCCCCTCAGCCTCCCGCCACCAACCGGCCCCACCCAGCAGAGGCCTCAGAGGCAGAGCCAGGCTGCCCCCGCCCCTGGATCCCCGGCCCATCTCTTCTGGTCCACGGCTCTGTGATGCTCACGTGGAGACCATGGGCTGCACAGGACGCCCGAGTGCCTCCACCCTGAGTGGCTCTGGCCTCCTGGCGGGGAGGAGAAGGCCTAGAGAGCAGTCCACAGGGACCTTCTGCATGCAGAGTCTACACAGCACAACTGAGTCGGGACCCAGACCTCCCAGCTTCAATGCCCTCACTCTTCACAGTCTGTACAATCAGCCTCCCTGATAGGGAGAAAGGACAGAAACAGGGTGGGATGGAGAAGCTGGAGACAGAATGCCTGCCTCATGTCCATTACAGGCCCCGAAGAGCCCCTCGTCCTGCTCTGGGGAAAGTCTCCCAAGAGACCCTTGACTGGGCAGGGCAGAGTGAAAGCTGGGGGCCTCAAACTGGACTGTGCCTGCCAATCACCCGGAGGGCTGCTGACAGACAGGCGGGCCTCTGGGCCCTCCCCAGAGGTCAGAACCCACAGACTAGGAAAGGACCCAAAAGCGCGCATTTCTAATAAGTTTCCAGGTCCGGGCACGACACTGTGAAAACGACCAGTCTAGACTGGCAGCATTGGCAGCAGCCAGCCGGGCCACATCCTGACTCTCTGTTACTAACTGTGACCTCGGGCAGGTCACCATGTCCTTGCTGCTCCCTGGCAGGACTGCACGGCCCTATTCTGTGAGATGCAAATGAGATGAAGCACAAAAAGCACTCAGCACAGGCCCGGGCACTTAGGAAGCTCTCCATAAAGAGAGCTCCACCCCACCCCACCCTGCCCCACCTTGACCCTCCTGTCCCACCCCTCCTGGGTCTGGCACAGGGCAGACCAGGGAGGCAATATTAGAAACCACAGGCCTCAGCAGGGCAAGAGCAACTTCTCTCCCTGCCAGCAATCATCTGAGCACCAGCCCCTCTCCCCGCACCCCTTCCCACGCCAGCTGGAGGCTAGCCACAGGGCCAGCCATTAAACGCCTGCCCTCAACATTAGTGAAGAGGCTTTCTGAGGAGCTAAAAATTTCCAAAATAACACTTCCAATCTCAACACCTAGTGTTTTCCTGCAGTGTTTGCAAACATAGCCCAGCATGCACACTGCACTCCCCTCCCCTCTGCTCTGCCCCTCGCCTCCACCCCAGGCCTCCTGGGATTGGAGTCTTGCTTCCCTGTTTCCCAGGCACTGCTAGCTCTGGGGCTAGTGGGAATGATAAAGGCAAGGGTACTGGTAACAGGAGAGGGGTCTCCCCTCAGGCCACCCCTGTCCCAGGTCCTGCGGGGAGGCTTGGGTATGCTACAGGAAGTTCCCAGGCCATCAGGGCTTCAGTGGCTGACAGAGACCCACTAGGCCTTGGCTGTCACCCTAACTTTAGCGTCACACGCACACACCCTATTTTTGCACACCGCTCCTCAGACACCATCTCCTCCCTCCCCATTTCATGGATGGGGAAACTGAGGTACAGAAAGGTATGGATATGATTTGCTCAGCCTCTCACAGTGAGATGCATGGCAGGACTCTGGTGGACACCCATGTTTCATAAAGCCCACCAGTAAGCCGACCTGCTGCCCCTCACCCCAATTCCCACCTGGCCTGCAGGCGAGGTGAGCAGGTGCCAGCTGGCCGACTCTGCTTTTCCTTCCCCCTAAGGCTCAGCAGTCCCTTGTGGCTCAGCTGATAAAGAATGCACCTGCAGTGTGGGAGACTTGGGTTCGATCCCTGGGTTGGGAAGATCCCCTGGAGAAGGGAAAAGCTACCCAGTCCAGTATTCTGGCCTGGAGAATTCCACGCACTGTATAGTCCATGGGGTCACAAAGAACTCGGACACAACTGAGCGACTTTCACTTTTCACTTTTCAAGGCTCAGCAGTAGAAGGATGAAGCAGATGGAACCCAGATAAGGATGGTACCCCCCCCCCACCTGGCCCCACCCCCTGCCCAATCCCAGGACAAACCCAGGCTTTTCAAAGCCGAATCACCTGCCCCACCAGGGGTCTTCCAGAATGCCTCCTGCCCCCAGGAAGGACAACTCAAATCTAGCTCAGGAGCAAGTGGAAGGGTTTGGACCTGGTACTGCTTAATGGCCAAGTCTCATGGTGAACAACCCAAAGAGCAATACCTCCTCCAGTGTTGCACCGAGGGGCCTCACTTGCCTGACCTCTTCCTGGCCCTGGACTGGAGGTGCCTTTTCATAATGTGACTGCAGTAACAAGAACGACTCAGCAGGTACTAAGGATGCCCTGGGCTTAACACTGGGCTCTTCACTTTCATGATTATCAGTCTTCAGAACCAATGTTCACCAGGTAAGCATTATCCCATTTCACAGGTGAGGAAAACTGAGGGGCCAGTAGGTTAAACCACCCGGCCAAGGTCACACAGCCAGTAGATAGACAGCTGGTTTTTGAACGCGGCTCCTTACATCCACCTCATGCTCAGTCTCCTCTTGGGCATAATCTTCATCCAGTTCCTCTTACTCTTAATCAACTGCCCTCCTGTTGGGAACAAGCTTTCTGCGGCTTAAAAGCTAATTGTCTCGGGCCCTCAGGAGGATGAGGCTTCTCCAATACACTTCCAGAGGAAGAGGAGGAAATGGGTTGCAGTAGGAGAGACTGGGATCAGACATTAGAGGGAACTTCCTGAACGCGAGGGGTTGTGAACCACAGGATGGATAAGGGAAGCTGCACATCCTTTGCTCAATTTTTTCTTTTCTTTCCAAAAAAAGACAAGCATGTCCTCTCAGTGGGTTTAACCACCCCCAATGGTGTGGGCCGGAGGAGGGGCCAGTCTGCTGAGGCTGCTGTGGCTGTGATGACTGCCTCGAGGTTCATGCAAGAGGACACGTCGGTGGCCGGCAGGGAGGGTGGGCTGGGAAAAAATGTGTCTGTGGGCTGCTGTTCTGGAGGAAGGAAAAGGCAGAGGGCCATGGCCGGTGGGGGGAGGTGCCCAAGTCCTGGACTTGGGGGAGGAGGGGCCTGGGCAGAATGCGGACTCAGCCTCCGGAGGAACATTCCGTCCAGAAATTCCTCACACCCTCCCCCCTCCCACCCCTCCAGCTCTCCCCTCTCTTGCCCCTTGGGAGGCCTGGAATCCGGACAGTTTTTCAGGCCAAAAAGACCCCATGACATCACATCTACTGCCACAGATGGACTGTGAGGTCAGGGACAGCACTGCCTGCCCGTTGGGAGGCAAATCGAGGACCCAGAGCACGTTATTCTAGGCTCATGTGTTCTCAAAATAGAGCCCCAAAGCAGATGAAGAAAAGGGGCTGAAAGCCAAAGGGAAGGGCAGGGAAGCACCATTAACGGGACATTTAGAGGGGGCGTGGCTGGGAGGGCACTTCGCAGGCCCCACAGCCAGTCCAGGACCAGTAACCTGGTAACAAGGCAGCAGCAGCAGGCAGGGGAGCGCTCTGAATCTCTCTCGGCCAATAAGGAAGCTGAGTTTCCAGGGTGGTTGGCCAGCTCCACGTGAGCGCCGGTCAGCCCTTCACCTCCAGTTATTTCCCAGCATCCCGGGAAGAGGGGGTCATCAAGACGGAGGGCAAGGGGCTGAGGGGGAGGGCGCCAGCAGCCTGGGGCCCATGAGTCTTTGGATGAAGTCGCTGCAGGGGCCACATCCTCTCCTGGGCAGGCCGAGGCCACCAAAGTAAAAGAGCAAGCTGGATGTGAACAAATGGAATGTGATGCCTGATTTTTCCCTGCACCCCCAGGGAGGGGCCTGGGCAAGCTCACACCTGTCTTCAGGGTCCCCCCAATTCACCCCGAGGGACCCAGGACCCGACTCCAGGTGGTTGAGGCTGGGCAACTGTGGACCCCGCCCCCCTACCCTGTCCTGCTCGCGTGCGCTCACCGGGCTGGCCCCAAGCCAGGCTGGAATATTTCTCACCCCCTCCTGCCACCCTCTCCTCCCTGTGGATGTTGTTCTCCTCCCTCTCAGACAAGGCGTTGGGGGTGTGCACCTCCCCAGGCCCTTCCTCCACGCCCCCTTGGCTTCCCTAGCACAAATCCTCTGCCCCACGAAGGCGCCAGTGTCATCTGGCCTACCAGCCCTCCTCCTGGCAGCCCCCTCGCCCCCGAGCCACACCCCACAGCTGGAGGCAGACTTCACTCACAACGCTTGCTTTGGGTCACTTCCCCACTCAAGGACCCACAATGGCCCTTAGTGCTTGGCTCATCAAGTTCAAGTTCCCCAACCTGGCTTCTGGACTCCTCTCCCTTATCTGGCCCCTTTTCCCTCATGGACTCCACTTCCTTCCCCCTCCTCTTATCTGCATCCTCTGCTCCTCACTGCCCACCACCATGCCACCTGGGTCCGCGCCTCCTTTCCCACACCCGGGCTCTTCCCACCGGCACCCCTGCCAAGGCCAACGAAACAAGATGGCCCGACCCCTCGTCCCCCCAGCAAAGGCGCTGGATTTGCTCCGGCCCCCAAGCTTCGTCTTTCGTTTCAGCCCTCTCCTATTCAGCCCTGCTGCCTTCTGGAAGGCCTGCCCTCCTTCCTTCTTCTTGTCCATTTGCTCAAGTCTTAACCTGGACTGGAAACAGGAGGCAGGCTTGCCCACCCAGCGCAGCACAGAGTGACAGCTGCCTCCTTGGACCCCAAGGCTACCTCTGGTCAGAACCCCTGAGTCCAGGCACTAGTTCACTTCCACAGTAGAGTTCTATCTCTCCCACCAGACAGGGCGAGGCCCTTCACCCAACTGGGGCCTCTCCCAGTGGGAGTCAAAAGGGATGTGGTTAGCACATTCAGGGATGCCTTGCCCTCTGGGGACCACATCCCTTCACAGCCAAGTGTGAGGACAGGACCTTGGTGGGTCCTGAGGACTTCCACCCAAGCACTCCCCACAGGGACAGGACCTTCTATCTGCACCATAACAGGCATCAGTGAGTGTGATGTGTTCCAGTGACAGACAACGACTCCCTCAGACAGCCCCGACGGTCCATTTTAGGTGTTAGAAAACTCTTCTCTACACCCAGGTCTCCTCCTCTTTATGAGACCCTCCACCTAGGAGGTGCTCCTCTGGAGAGAAATGGCAAGGAAGCCAGTTTGTCCTTCAGGAAGGTCTCACTCCCACTCTATACCCACCTCCCCACCCCATACCCTCCCTCTCCACACCAGGCAGTCGAGGGGGCACACAAACTGATTTCCAACCCTTCTCATGGCTCTGCGAATCCTCTTTGGAATGCAGTGCTTAGAGTTTGCCCTTTCCTTTGAAAACCAGGACTTTCTCAGGCTCATTTCTCCTGGTTTTACTCCGTTTCCCAGAATCTCCAAAAGATGGCCCCCTCATGGCCCACTCAGTGCCCTGGGATGAAATGCATCGGGGTTGGGAGTTCAGATGAACTAAAGCCACTGCTGGACACTCTCCCTGATGGAGAGCAGGATGGCAGCGCTGGGCTGGGGGGCTCCACGTGCTTCTCAGGGGCCTTCTTCTCTTCCATGAGACAGCCTGGTGCCTCTTCACCCTAGATCTGACACTGGGATACCCTGAGTCATCTGAAAATCTGAGGACCACCACCTCACAACCATTAGGATGCCTACGATCAAAAAGAAGAAGGAGAAGAAAGAGTTTGGGCAAAGATGTGGAGAAATTAGACCCTCTTGTGCACTACCGGTTGTAATACAAAATGGTACAGCCACTGTGGGCAACAGTATGGTGGTCCCTCCAAAAAAAGTCAAAAGCAGAATTACTATGTAATCCAGTAGTTCCACTCATGAGTATATACTCAGCAGAACTGCAAGCAGGGATTGACAGATATATTTATATGCCCATGTTCATAGTAGCATCATTCACAGTAACTAAAATGTGGAAATGACCCAAGTGTTTATCGACAGATACATGAGTCAGTAAAATGTGGTATATACACAGGGAAGCCTGGTGTGCTGCAGTCCATGGGGCCGCAAAGAGTCAGACACAACATAGCAACTGAACAACAAACAACAGTACATGCAATGGAGTATTACTCAGCCTTAAAAAGAAGGCCACTCTGACACATGCTACAGCATGGATGAACCTTGAGGAGGGGTAATAAGCCAGTCACAAAGGACAAATTTTGTATGAATCCACTCATATGAGGTACATTAAGTCATCAGATTCATAGAGGCAGAAAGTAGAAAGGTGGCTGGCAGGGACTACGGAGCTCTTATTTAACGGGTGTAGAGCTTTTTGTTTCACAAGATGAAAAGTGTTCTGGAGGTGGATGGTGGTGATGGTTGTCCAATGAATTAGATGTACTTAATACACTGACCTGGACTCCAAAATGATTAAAATGGTAATTTTTCTGTTATGTGTACTTTACCACAGGTTTCCCTGGTGGCTCAGCAGTAAAGATTCCACCTGTAATGCAGGAGCCGCAGGAGACGTGGGTTTGATCCCTGGGTCGGGAAGATCCCCTGGAGGAAGGTATGGCAACCTACTCCAGTATTCTTGCCTAGAGAGTTCCACAAACAGAGGTGCCTGGAAGGCTACAGTCCATAGAGTTGCAAAGATTCAGATATAACCAAAGAGACTAAGTGAGTACACACATATTTTACCACAATTTAAAAAAAAAAAAAGTGAATCAGAGTGAAAAAAAAAAATGTCAGGGCCTCAGTTTCTTCTCCTAAGAAAGAGCAGGATTTGACTACATGTCCTGTGGTCCTCTCATTGTTGTGGCTCTGTGCCCACTGCATCTGCATCTGCCCTCCAGAAGCCCTGGCACTCAGCAGAAAAGAACCAGCATGCAGTGCCCGGCACAAGGGAGGTGCTCGGGAGTTGTTAGCTGGTAGGACAGATGGCAGATAGATGGATGGAGAGTGGGCTATGGGGCTTCCCTGGTGACTCAGTGATAAAGAATCTGCCTGCTAATGGAGGAGATTCAAGTTCGATCTCTGGATCGGGAAGATCTCCTGGAGAAGGGAATGGTTACCCACTCCAGGACTCTTTTGCCTGGAAAATTCCATAGCCAGAAGAGCCTGGCAGGCTACAGGATGGATGGCAGACAGATGGATGGATAGACCGGCCCCTAAATCCCAGGTCCTCTGGTTCATGACTAGCACTGTTTAGAAGAAGAAATCCAGGAGAAGCCCACTTGGCAATAGCAGGCATTAACATCAGCAGCAATCACTGAGAGTATCAGGGAGAAAGCTGGCCTAGGAATCCACAACCCCACTCCTGATCCAGCCTACACCCCACTGCTGTGTGACCGTGAACCAGTCACCTGGCCTTTCTGAGCCCCAGTTTGCTCCTCTCCCCAAGATGGGCCCACACCCGTCCAGACCTCCACACAAGTCACTGTGGGCTCGGGGAGCCCAGCATCAGGGAAAAGGCTCTGAGAACAGCAGCTGCTGTGTAATAAACCAGTCCCATTTGTCACGATCATGGTTACGAGTGCAGACCCTGGTGCCAGGCTACTGAGATGAAACCCCAGAGCCCCCTCCAAACAACTCTGTGGCCTTAGGTCTTATCAGGGTTCTTCATCTGAGACATTGGGATAATCACAGCACCTCCCTCACTGCACTGTGCTGAAGAATAAATGAGTTTATTTTTGTAAAGCTCTCACAACAAAGGTCTGCAAAGAGGAAATTCCATACATGGGTTAGCTTTTCACTTGCTCTGATTACTGAAACCAACCTGGCATCCCCGTCCCCCACCACACACTCTCCACCCCACCTGTGGTTCAATAGGACTTGTTCCACAGAACATTTCAAGTCCTGGTTTGGGGGCTGGCCTGCGGAGAAGAAGCAGTGCCCACACAGCTCTCCCCCCACCCAGGTCTCCTGGGTGCCAGCCTTTGGGTGCAGAAGGGCTCAGATCTGGCCCACTTCGGTGGCCACTGCACTTGGCCACGACCCTCGGGAAATTCCTTTGGACTCTTATTTTTCCGAAGTTGAGAAGAGCTGTCTCAGCGCTTTCCAAGGATCAGGAGCATCCATGACAAGCACACCCTCAGCCCTCTCCAGCCCGCCCCCAGCAGTGGACCCCACAGGAGGGAGGTGACCCTAGGACCCTTCTCCTCAAGACCTTGGGCAACATCTGTTGAGTAAGACAAAAATATGGGTTGAAGATTAAGCCACTCTGCCCTGGTTGGCCTGGCACAGGCTGGAAAATGTTTGACTGGCAGGGCCCTGAAGCTGGCAGAGATCCTGGGCCCAAGGATGAGTGGTCCCAATCCTGGGGAAGGGGTGTGCGGGTTGAACTGAAGTGAGATGGGTGAGAAGGCCAGAGGGAGAGCTGGGGGCATGGAGAAAACTCAACAAAAAGACAAACACACAGTGCGAGGCAAGAGGGAGGGGTCGGGGAGCCCAGAGACCAGCCCTGCAGAGACTGAAGGGCAGGCATCGAAGGGAAAAGGAAGGAAAAATACAACCCGCCCTTTCCTCCCTCCTCTGAACCTGCTCAAAGCACTTGCCTGCCTGCCTGCCGTGAGGAAACAGGTGTTGAGTGCTCTCTAGGGAAAGCCAAACTTTCTCCCAGCTTCCCTTGGGCCACTTTCCCTCCCCAGGGACAATATCAGAGTTTCCAGCTGGAGACTGGCCCCCCGCAATAGACCCCCACGGCCCAAGAGCAAAGAATCAGAGGACAATAGTCCTGTTTATTGAACACCTAATCTGTGCTGAGCATCTGGCTGAATGCCTTTCTTCCAGCCACTAAATAAGCATGCATTGAGTACCTACTGTGTGTCAGATAGTGGGAATACAGCAGTGAACATAGAGGATAGAAACCCCTTGTCATCATAGAGTTTACAGGCTGGTGTGGTGGGAGGTTTTTTTATTTATTTATTTATTTATTTTTAATTGAAGGATAATTGCTTTACAGCATTGCGTTGGTTTCTACCAAACATCAACACAAATCAGCCATTGGTTTACCCATGTCTGCTCCCACTTGAACATCCCTCCCACCTCCCTCCCCATCCCACCCCTCTGGGTTGTTACTGAGCCCCGTTGGAGTTCCCTGAGTCATACAGTCATTCCCACTGGCTGTCTATTTTGCATATGGTAATGTATGCTTTCATGTTCGTGGGAGCCTTTTAAAGGAGATCAGCAAGTAAGATGGTCACACATGCCAAGGGGCAAAGAAAGCAGGGAAGGGAGAGAGGGTTGCTGGGGGACGGAAAATCTGACACTTGAGTAAAGAGCTCAAGGAGGGAAAGAGCCTGGCAGGTATCCTTGGGAAAAGCTCAGCAAGTGCAAAGGCCCTGAGGCAGTATCTGGCTGATGTTCAAGGACCAGCAAGAAGGCCAGGTAGTCACAGCAGACTGAGAGAAGGAGGGAGCTTTTAGAAGATGGGGTGAGAAAGGAAATCTACCCATTGTTGTAGGGCTGTGTAGACCAGTGGAAGAACCTGGGCCTTTAATCTCAGGGGTGAGCAGCCATTGGAGGCTTTGAATACAGACTGATTCGGTGAGTTTTATTCTCTTCACAGCCTTATAAGGTAGGTACTTTACTAACTCCCAACCCGCAGAGGAGGAACTGAGGTCCAGAGAGGTTAACCAATGTGTCCATGGCCACAGACCCAGGCCCTGGGGCACTCCCTCATTCTTGATCATTCCTCGGGGGAGGCAGGCAGGTCCTGACTCAGGTGGGGAAATCTTCGGTGTCACAATCACTTCCCCACCAGATGGCTCATGCAACGTCCACAAGGGTCAGAGCCCCTCTGCCTAGAGCGGACACATTACAGACGGGAACATTCCACAGCCTGGCCCAGGCAAGAGTCCCTTCTGCTGCCGTGCTGTGCTGTGCAAGTGGCTTCGGTCATGTCTGACTCTTTGTGACCCTGTGGGCTGTAGCCCGCCAGGCTCCTCTGTCCATGGGATTCTCCAGGCAAGAATACTGGAATGGGTTGCCATGCCCTCCTCCAGGGGATCTTCCAGACCCAGAGTTTGAACCCACGCCTCTTTATATCTCCTGCACTGGCAGATGGGTGCTTTACCACTAGCGCCACCTGGGAAGCTCATCCCTTCTGGTATCTAACTGCAGTTCCTCCAATCAGAACGCCAACCTATTCCCTTCGGTTCCAATCCCTGACCCCTCCTCATGTAAACAAAGCTCACGAGACTCTCGGAGGTCAAGCATCTGGCTCCTGACTGGAGAGCCCTAGACCCCAGAGCCCCCCAACTATCCTCGACCAGCCAAGAACATTCTGTTCTCAGCGGCCAAGTAGCAGTTGGGTTGAAATGCTGAGACGTGGGCTCCTTCCTCTCCACCCCTCCCTGCCTGCCCTCCACGGCATCCTTCCGCAATCCCAGAGAGAGTTCTTGCTGGCAATTCCAAACCAGGCCTGCACTCTGGCCTCATCCCCACAGTATTCAACCCCTAAGCCCTGCTGTTGTCAGATGACCTTTGACTGAGCTCTGTGCAAAGAATACTCCACATCTGGAGATGCACAGCTGGGCAGAGATGAGGCCCAAAAGCATTTGAGCCCAGTGAGTTTAGGAAGGAGGGGCCAATGAGAGGAAAGGATATGGAATGCCTGACCTCTGGGAGTCTTGTGAGCTTTGTTTATGTGAGGAGGGGTCACAGGTTGGAACAGAAGGGAACAGGCTGGCATTCCAGCTGGAGGAACTGTAGTTAGATACCTGAAGGGACTCCTGCCTTAGCCAGGTTGTGGAATGTTCCAGTATCCAGGCCGAGCAGGTCATGGCAGGGCTTAGACCAGGAGGGCAGAAGGCAGTGACTCTGCTCTGCGTCCAAGAGACATCTAAGAGTCATAATCACTTCTGCATACCTTTTTTTTTCTTTTTTTGCATGTTTTATTTCATTCCACCAATGACCCTGAATAGAGAGGGGAAGGATGGGAGGCGGATATGTATTAGAACTGAGAAGGCCTTTGGAGCATCGAGTGCAGCCCCCTTCTTTGTCAAAAAGGGAAACTGAGGTCCAGAAAGAGGGCAGGACTGGCCCACTGTCACACAGCACGTGGGTGCCAAAAGAGAAAAGACCAGGAAACCCGAGTGAGATGCCAGCATCCAGGCTGAGCAAGTCATGTGCAGACACCTCCAACTGCCTGGGCCCCACTGGACCCTTGCCTACTCCAGTCTCCAGGGCCCCCGCCTGCCTCCTGTGCTGGGCTGGGGAACAGGAGGGAGCTCTGAAGGGTAAGAAGACAGACAGACGGCAGGGAGGGAAACATTCCAAATCAGCCCAGCTGGGATGGGTCTGGAGCAGGCCCCTCTCCCCAGCCCATAACTCACAGGAGTCCTGCCCCATCCACACTTTTCTGGAAGCCTGACTGGAAGAAAGACAGAGCAGTGCGGGTGGGGGAAATGGAGAGAGGGCAGAAAAGCAGAGTCAGCTAAAGAGCCTGGAGATGGAGCAGGCCACCTGAATGTGACTAATTTCCCAGGTACCTGGACTCTGTGGGTCATGCCATCCATCTCCCCACCTCCAGCCAAAGGGGACCTGACCAGGGACCAGGCAGGTCAAAGGAGATGCCATCCCCCTGTTCTGTAAGCCCCAAGACAACAGGCACCTGACCAGGCCTAGAGACAGGCGAGATGCCCTTTTATGGGCTTTTCCAAAGACTTAAGTCTCAAGATTGAAATAAGAGGCCCCAAGTCTCATGAAGTCACGAAGGGACCTCATGACTCATTTCCTCCTAGTTGGGCTTCAGCTTCAGGACACGGCCCCTTCCGCCTCATTACCTAATGGCCCAGCACCCGTGGGGGCTACCAGGATGCTTGGGGGCTTCCCCAGTGGCTCAGCGGTAACGAATCTGCCTACAATGCAGAACACACATGAGACGTGAGTTCAATCCCTGGGTCTGGAAGATCCCCTGGAGAAGGGAATGGCAACCCACTCCAGTATTCTTGCCTGGGAAATCCCATGGACAGAGGAGCCTGGAGGGCTACAGTCCATGGGGTCGCAGAGTTGGACATGACTGAAGCGACTGAGCAAGCACAGAGGCAAAGTAAGCTGCAGCAGGAACTGAGGAAAGAGAGGAGGGTGGGCTGGCGGGGCAGGAATGGACTGTCACTCACCACCAGTTCATGGCTGGATGGAGGAATGCAGGGGGCAGCCACCTGTGGGAGGAACAGAGAAAGGGCAAGGTTAGCATCTTTCATCCCCATAGAAACCCAGGGCCTCCAGAGATCATTTTGCTCCCCCACCAGCCTGTGCTAGACACCCCTCCCTTCAGTTCACAAACACCGACACCCTCCAGGAGGAGAGTTCATTGGAAGACTGTGTAGCAACACATGAAAATGCCTAGGCAACAGTGCTCAGATGCAGAGGCAAAAATGAAATGGACACATTCTTAAAATTCTGTAAAAAGAAATATGCAGAAAGACCGGAGGTCAAAGCACCAGGGTTAAGGTAATAAGAATAAGGTGTTTTGTGTTGTTTTTTTTCCTTTTGCGTTATGTTCTGAATTTTCTGCAACATGGTAAGATTTTTTTTTTTAAACCATGTTTAAGACCTCTAGGAAAGGAAAAGTCACCTCCTCCATTCTCCCAAATGCCAAGGTGTCTCACTCAAAGGTCAGAGCTACAGAAGGCTGGCCAAGCTTCCCACACCATGTGGGGAAATGGCCTGGGGAAGGGCCTGTCGGCTCTTCCAAAAGAAACCAGCCACTCTGCTAACACATGTGAAAGGTCTTGAGGGTGGAAACACTCTCCGAGGGTGAGCTATTATTTTGTCATCATCCTCATCTTCTCCTCTGATGAGGGAGGGGGTGGCCCCATGGCCTCGAGTCAGAGGGAGATGGGCGGAGAGAGGGGGCTGGATTGCTCCCTACCCTGAGATCACACTCCCTCCCCAGGGGCCCGGCAGCCAAACCACTACCCTGACAATTAGCAGAGGCCTTTATCAGAGACTCAGGGTGTTCCTTTTTTTCTAGCCAGGACACGTTTTTCTTGGAGCTCATACCTCAACCTTGGCTCCAATTCCTGACCTGAACACCATGCAGGGGCCCACAGAGGGGACGGAGGGGGAAGCTCTCCCCACCTCCCCCAGCCCCAGGCATGAGGATGTCTGGACATAAGCCGTGGATCACCAAAGAGCAGGTGGCTACCTTCTCCAACAGTGGGTGATCCAGCCCCCCACTCTATAAGAGCAGTGACAGCCCCCAGCCCCAGTCGGAGCTGGCTGTTCACAGAGGCGTCACCCTCAGCTGAGCCCTTCTGTCCCCTGACCCTATTCTATCATCTGACCAGCTCCAGGGACCACCTGGCTTGACATGTCAGCTCAGAAGGGGTCCATACTTATGGAACCATGTGCCCCGGGCTCTGGCAGAGGTGGAGGGGCTGAGAGTTGGCATCCCTGCGTTCTTGACCCCATCATGCTGCAGGCTCCCTGCCAACTCATTCTCCAGCAAAGTGACCTGAGTTGAGTCTCAGTACCTATCACCCTTGGAGGAGAGCATGGCAGCCCACTGCAGTATTCATGCTGGGAGAATTCCATGGACAGAGGAGCCTGGTGAGTTATCATTCATAAGTTTCACAAAGAGTGAAGCAACTTAGCACAGCACACACACCTACCACCCTGTACTTGACATTGCTCTAGGACTTGGGAGAATCATATATGAAGCCAAAACAAGGAACAATAACTATATTGAATGTGTACTATCAATAGATAGCAGGCATTATTATCAATACCTTGAAAGTGTTAGTCACTCAGTCATGTCCGACTCTTTGCAACCCAGTGGACTGTAGATCACCTGGTTCCTCTGACCATGGGGATTCTCCATGCAAGGATATTAGAGTGGATTGTCATGCCGTCCTCCAGGGGATCTTCCCAACCCAGGGATCAAACCCAGGTCTCGTGCATTGCAGGCAGATTCTTTACCATCTGGGCCACCAGGGCCATTATCACCATTATCAGTGCCTTACCCACATTAACCCATGTAATCCTTTCAACAACAGTAAGGTAGGTACTATCATACCTCCAGACGAGGTACAGGGGGCACAGAGAAATTAAACAACTTTCCCAAGGTCACACAGCTGATCAGTGACCAGGGGTGGGGTGGAGGATGCCAGGAAAACAGGGCAGAAGGGCAGGAAAGTCTGGAGGTGAAAGTCAGGACACCCTGCTCATCAGACAAGGTCTCAGTCACTGCTGTCCCCTAGGAACCTTCAGAGCAGGAGTCCAGCATCTAGCAGTGACCTCCTCCCTGTCTCCTTCCACCCCCAGCCCCAAATCCCACTCTGGCGCTTGTAGGTTTCAACCTCCTGGGGCCAGGCCCTCCGGTCCCACTCCTCCTAACACCCTTGGGCCCTCAGGCCCGAGTGGGAGTGGGTCAACCCACAGATCAGCACCCTGCTCTGCTCCTTCTCTCGGAGCTAGAGCTGGAACAGGGCTGAGACCCTAAATGTGGAATCAGATGCAAGAGGAGAGGATGCTGCTGGCTAGTGCCACGCCTCCCAGCCACAGGCAAGTCCTATCCACCACCGCTGTCTTCCCCTGCAGTACCCGACAGTCCTTTCGGGACTGGGGGTTAGGGAAGTGAGGGGGGTTACGGACACATACTGAGGCAAAGGCAGGATGGACAGGTGTCCTCTGAGACAAGAGGGAGAGCCTCTTCTCTAGGACCACCCTAAAGTACTAGTCACTCAATCGTGTCTGACTCCTTGCAACCCCCTGGACTACAGCCCACCAGGCTCCTATGTCCATGGGATTCTCCAGGCAAGAATACTGGAGTAGGTTGCCATTCCCTTCTCCAAGTACCACCCTGAAGCAATGGGGAACCTCGGAACCTGACCCCAGGTCCCATCCTTGTCCTCTCTGAGGACTTAGATCTGCACTGTGGACCCCCAGTTTGCGGGCCTGATGCCGGGGTGCCCCTTCGTGGCCTGCTGCCCCCCAGGGCCTCCTCCACCCACCGCCCACAGCTGCACATTCCAGGCCAGCCCGCCAGCCAGCCCACTAACTTTGTTGTGTGTTTCAATGTTTCTTGTCTCTATTTTTTTTTTTTTAAAGCAGAGAAATGTTTCCTTAAAAGGCTCTCTCCTTCCCTCCGGCACCCTGGCTCCTGGCCACCCCCTCAGGAGCCTGGAATGTGCCAGGGAGGGCCAGAGCCCCTTGCCACTCTGGCCCGGGCCCTGCAGCCCCACACTCCTAGTGTCCGCAGCGACGACTCCCACTGGCCCCTGGGGACCCCAGCTAGGAGCCCTCCCTCTGCAAAGACGGCAGACACAGGGGTGCCGGTCATTTGTCTCCCCAGGGAGGGCAGGACAGGATTCCAGGGCTCAGGCCTGGGAATTCGGCCTCAGGTAAGCCTTCTCCCCGGGTCTCCCTCCAGGATCCTTCCTCACACAGAGTGTGAGCTGGTGGGCCTGAGGCTCAGCCTTTCCATTCTGAAAACTGTAACAATACTAAAAGTAGCAGCAGCAGCAAATACTCCCATCAAACTTGCTACCGGCCAGGCACTCTGCTTTGTATCTGGCGTGAGATAACTCGTTCCATTCCCACAACCCTGAGCATCCCATTTTGTGGCTGAGAAGACCAAGGCACAGTAGTCAATCAAGTGTACAACAGAGAAGGCAGGACGCAAGCCCAGCCTTCTGGCTGTAGACAAGGACGTGGCCTGGTCCTCCTTGCCATGCCGACTCTCCTGTAAAGACGAGTTTCCCCAGAGCCCTACACAACGACAACAGAAACAGAAAGCTTATGGGATGTGCCTGTGTGTCTGTTGCTGTCCTAAGCCCTTTCCCTGGACTCATTTGATCCTAATAAAAATGCAGACTTTGGACACAGTAGGGAAGGAGAGGGTGGGACGAATTGAGACAGCAGCGTTGACATATATACACTCTCTAGTGTAAAATAGAGAGCCAGCGGGAAGCTGCTATATGGGCACAGAGCGCTCAACCTGTGCTCTGAGGTGACCTAGACGGGTGGGATGGGGTGGGATGGGGTGGGAGGGAAGGGACATATGTGTACTTGTGGCTGATTCACGTTGTTTTATGGTGGAGGCCAACACAATATTGCAAAGCAATGACCCTCCAATTTTAAAGTTTCTTTAAAGTTCACAGGGGAAAAGATGCATGAGTTATCCTGTTTTACCCCCATTTCACAGATGCAGCAACTAAGGCACAGCAAGGGTAACGACTTGCCCAAGGCCACTGCAGCAGAACGATGCAGCTCTGGAGGTAGAAAGGCAGGAACGCTGCCAGGATGTGTGCGTTACCAGGCCCCATAGCCTGGCACTGGGGCCAAAGCCTGGCATTCATCAGCCCTCCACCCACTAATATTTTCTGAACTTCAGAGGTCCCCGGGAACAGTGCCAACAACAGGACACAGCCTTGGAGACTCCCCCCAGGACAGGAGAGTCCTGAGAGCAGGCAGCCCAGTCAGGGGGCGCCCTGCACAACCCGTCCCCTGGCCTGTTCCCCAGTGTCTCTCTGTGTCCATCCCCCTTGTCCAGGACCCAAGGCCACACCCAAGGGGTGGGCTCCTCTCAGTCCTTGGGACACACTTAGCTCTGTTCATCCTCAGGGCCTCTGAGTATGCGGTTTCCTTGCCCAGATGTTCTTAGCCCAGCTGCCTGCACAGCTGGGTCCTTCCTATTCTTCTGTCTTTGGCTTAAATGCTACCACCCTAGAGAGAAGCCCTCCCTGACTCCCTTAAGTTACACACACACAGCTATTCTCTCTCCTGAATTCCTATCTCTCCTTCACAGTCCTAAATACAATGTGTAATTATAGATGTATTTATTTCCTTGTCTATAATCTGCTACTCAATAGAGAAATCAAGTGCCCTAAAGGAAAGGAGCATGCCTTGTTCATCATGCTAGTCCCAGCACACAGTAGGCACACATGAAAGATTTGTGTAAAGATGAAAGCAACTCAAAGCCCAAGGACAGGAGGCACCAGTCACCACTACTAGCGATAGGATCACTGCCATCTGTTAGGCTCCTACTCAAGGGAGCTAATTCTACCATATGCCTGTTTTGCCTCTGAGACCCTCCAATCCTGCAGAGTTGGTATTACTGCTCCCATTTTACAGATGAAGAAATTGAGGCTTGAAGAGATCATAACAGAGTCAACCAGCTGGAAGAGGAGAGTTGTAGGTGAAAACCCAGGGACCTGCCTCCCATTGCCCCCATTACCTTACTACCTGATGAGTGGCAGGACCTCATCCCCAAATGGGTGACACTCCCATCCTCAAGTCTCAGGATAGGTTACATGACATCCCAGCCTTTCACGGGTCCCTACACCCATGTCCACCTGGTCCCCAGGGCTGGAGGACAGCCCAGCCAAACTAGAACCACTTGAGTCTGGGGATTGAGCATTTTATATAATCCTGAGCAGAAAAGAGATCTCTCCCAGATCTTGCTAGCCCTCCCCCCCAACACACACACACTTTAATTACATTAAAATGCACATAACATAAAATTTACCATTTTAACTAGTTTAAGTCAGTGGCATTGTATATTAACAATACAGTATAATCATGTCCACTATCCATTGCCAGAACATTTTCATTATTCCAAACCCATCAAACAATAATTCCCCATTGCCCCCACTCCAGTAACCTTTCATCTACTTTCTGTCTCTATGAACTGGCCTATTCTAAGTACCTCATATAAGAGGAATCATACAATATTTGTATTTTTGTCTGGATTATTTCACTAAATGTTATAAGCTGAAGTATCCCTCCAAATTCTTAGGTTGAAGTCCAAACCCCCAGCACCTCACAATACGACGATATGTAGAGATGGGGCCTTTAAATGTGTGTATTAGTTGCTCGGTCGTGTCTGACTCTTTGCAACCCCATGGACTGTAGCCTGTCCATGGGAATCTCCAGGCAAGAACACTGGAGTAGGTAGCCATTCCTTTCTCCAGGGGATCTTCCCAATCCAGAGATCAAACCCGCATTTCCTGTGTTGCAGGCAGGCTCTTTACCGTCTGAGCCACCAGGGGAGGCCCAGGGGTGATTAAGTTAAGGTGAGGCCATTAAGGTGGGCCCTAATCCAATATGACTGGTGTCCTTACAAGAAAAGATCAAGACCCACAGAGAGTCACTAGGGGTACATGCACAAAGAGAGGAACACTGAAGACACAGGAGAAAGTGGCTGTCTACAAGCCAAGGAGGGCCTCAGCAGAAACCATACCTGCCGGCACCTTGATCTTGACCTCCAGCCTCCAGACTGTGAAAAAATAAATTTCTGTTGTTTAAACCACTGAGTTTGTGGGTCTTCCCTGGTGGTCCAGTGGCTAAGACTCCACACTCCCAATGCAGGAGGCCTGGGTAAGATTACTGGTCAGGGAATTAGATGCTACATGCCACAACTAAGAGTTTGCATGCTGCATGTTGCAACAAGATTGAAAATCTTGTGTGTCGCAACTAAGACCCGGGGAAGCCAAATAAATAAATAAACCACTGAGTGTGTGATATTTTGTTATGCCAGACCCAACAAACTAACATACTCTGCATAATGCTTTCAAGACTTTCTCACATCGCAGCATGTATCAGAGTTGCATTCTTCTTTGAGGCTGAATACTACTCCATCGTATGACTATACCACATTGTGTTTACCCGTCCATCCATCAGTGGACACTTGGGTTGCTTCCAGAGAAGTTCTTGCTGACACTTACTGCACATGCCTCCCCCAACAACTCCAGGCACCCACCTGGAATGACATCTACCCCTCTTCATGACCCCCCTGACGTAGGTTCTTAGCATCCTCATCTGACAGCTCAGGCAGTTCAACAATTCTGTGAGATCCAAGATGGCACATCTATCAAGTGACAGTGTCAGGACTGATACCAGGTTGGCCTGCCTGCAATACCTGCCTTTCCCAGCAAGCCACACTGCCCCGCGGCCAGATGAGGCCCATGCTATGGCAGAGGAGCCGGGGCTGTGAAAACACAGAGAAAGCTGGGGGAGAATGGGGGGTTACCCAGGCATACTCCATGGAAGAGGGGGCACCTGAGCCAGGCCTCAGTAACACATTGCTTTTGTTTGTCTACTGTATGGTCCCCCCTGTGAGCCCCAGGAGGGCAGGAAGCCCATGGGTCATTTTCCTCGAAAAGCTCTGGGGCTCTGCTCAGAACCTGGAGCTTACGAGGTCCATGGGTAGGTTTTGAAGGTGACGATGGGGAAAGGGCATTTCAGGTAGAAATAACCACACAAACAAGGCATGGAGGTAGGAATGGTTCCCACATCAAAAGAATCCCCTTGGGCTTGGACTCAGGATGGGGGAAGGGAAGGAAGAGATGGCACTAGAAGGCATGTAGAAGGAGATGAGGCAAACGACTGAAAGTCTCCCTCCAGGCTGGATGATGGGAGACTCTGAAGGTCCAGGAGAGGAGTTAGACTTTCAGCTGCCGGCACTGGGGAGCCACTGAAGATGCCTGAGTAGGAGAGGGACCAGGGGAGGCACTGAAGATGCCTGAGTAGGAGAGAGACCAGGGGAGGTGAAGGATGGGGAGCTTAATGCAAGCAGGAGACGTTCAGTAACACTAAGAATAATGGGGAGAGGGGGAAAGATGGGGAGGAGCCCTGAAGTCTAGAGACAAGGGGCCATCACATTGCAGGTCTCCTGCATTGCAGGCAGATTCTTTACCAGCTGAGTCACAAGGGAAGCCCAAGAATACTGGAGTGGGTAGCCTTTCCCTTCTGCAGGAGACTTTCCCAACCTAGGGATCAAACCCAGGTCTCCAGCATTGCAGGGAGATTTCTTTACCAGCTGAGTCACAAGGGAAGCCCAAGAATACTGGAGTAGGTAGCCTATCCCTTCTCCAGCGGATCTTCCCGACCCAGGAATCAAACCGGGGTCTCCTGCATTGCAGGTGGATTCTTTACCAACTAAGCTATCAGGGGCCCCCTAAGGGGCCCTCAGGTACCTGAAACTCTACAGGACCCCATCCTCACCTCATGTTAACATATGCCCCCTCCAGATTCTACTGCTCTCCTCCACCCAGAGCATGGAGGGCACAGCCACGTTCCTGCATTCCAGAGCCGGGGATCCCGCCCTCAGCTCTGCCTGCTGCTCATCCTCTGGGCCCCACTCAAGGAACCTGTGGTGGCCAGGAATCAGCCATCCTCCGAGACTTGGTCACTGAGGCGATACCGAGGAGTCAAGAATAATGCAGACTATGATCCTGGAGGGACCCAGCCCACGCGCCCCGCGTCTGAGGACACGATCAGATGACCTCCGCGTGTGGAGAGCCCAGCACCTCCAAGTTCACACTACGAATCCCCATGGGGCTCTATAAAGCCCAGCCAGCCCCTGCCAGCCAGACCAAGTCAGGCTGGGAGCCCCTGCCAACTAGACCAGGGCTTGGCTTGGAAACCGGGCGAGGGGTGAGTGTAGACGCTCACAGTCAGACAGCTACACGGGGCCCAGCCACGGGGGTAGGGGATGGGCACTGGGCAAGCACAAGGCCCGAGAGTGTAAAGGGCAGCACCCCAGGGCAGCTCGAAGACACTGGCCTCCCAGCCTGAGCCTCAAGCCTGAAGCTCTGGGCCGGGGGGTTCCCGAGAAGGAGGGGGCCCCTGCCCTGGCTCCATTTCCTCCCCAGGCCTGTGCCTCCCCTCCAGGCCACCCATCCTCACCAGAGCTTGCTCTCAACCTACTCTGCTGTTTCCTTCCCTTATATAGAGTTCTGCTCACGACCGGGAAAGGAACTGCGTCAAGTTCCTGGAGGCAAGAAGGGGCCTGTTCCCAGGGACACCTCGAGGTGAGAGGCGGGGGGGCCATGCCCCTTCAGGGCCAGAGTCCCCTTCAGGGCCAGGCAGCCAGCCGGGGGCAGGGAGGGGGCCTGAGCCTTTCTCCAAGCCCAGCAGTCTCCAACTCAGAAACCAAGCAGACAAGACACACGGGCGACCCAGAGGGCTGACTCCAGTCACTGCTCCCAGAGTTCTAGGCCCATCCCCTCCCCAAATCCTCCTGGGCCAGGCTCCTCTTGGACCACTGACCCAGTCTTTCCCCCCCACCAAGCTCCAGCAGCTCCCCTGAACCCCAACCCTCCCTCTTATCCTGGGAGCCTTTTCTCAGGCCCCACTCACTGGCTGCCCCAGCCCCTGCCGGCTGCCAAGTCCTGTTGCACGCTCAAGAAGGGCCCTCCAGAAAGGGAAGTTTCTAGCCACACCCACACACAGCAGCCCTGACCTGCACAGCCCAACCCCATACAAGGGGAGGGCCGGGTGTGCCAGACCCTCTTGAGCCTGCTGGAATGTGATATTTCAGAGCAGACACTTCCCCAGAAGGTCGTGGCAGCAGCAAAGCAGGTGAGGTGGGTCTGGCACTGAGCGCCAGCCAGTCCCCTTCAGAGCCTGTCCGGAGGATGGCATAAGATAGCACCCAGATCTCTGGATGCCGAGCTGGTGGCAGAACATCTTTTCTGATGATCTGCCTCCTCTGAGACCCAAGCCGGGACCCCAAGGGCCCAGCTCAGGGGCCACGCTGGCCCACACCCAAAATCAGTGACCCTGGAGGGCCGAGTTGCATACCAGGCCAGACTTCTCGTGAGCAAACCCTTGTGAGCAAGAAAGTTAGAGAAGCTGAGTTCAACAGACAGGTACCAAGCATCTCCTACGTGCCAGGTCCTGGGAGCACAAGAGGGGAGCCACAGGCCCAGGAGAGGCCTGGCAATGACAAGGGTGGGGTGTGCGGGGGCAAGAGGGCAGAGCTGGGCCCAGGACTCAACACGGGTCAGCCTCCTGGGATCACATCCCTGTCCCCATTCTGCCTCCTCCTGGCTCCCTCCCTGCCGTTGACGTCCACCCCACTCCCGGACCACCTAAGGTTGTTAAGCCAAAAACCTGAGGGTCAGCTGGATTCTTCCTACACCCTCCTCTCCCCGCCAAGCCTGGCCAATTCCTCCACCAGAGTATCCTTCCAAGCCACTCCCTCACCCCTAGCCTCTTTAAATCATGGAGATTCTTACAAAAGCCTCCTGACATCAGCCTCCTTGCCCTGAGCCCAGCCCTCTAAGCCTCTCTCCACTCAGCAGCCATGGAACTGTTTCTACAAGGCACAGCCGGTCATGCCACTCCTGCCTGAAGTCCTTGCACGGCTCCCAGCTCCACGGGATAAAGTCCAGATGCCCTAATATGGTCCTCACAGCCCTTCGGGACCTGGCTGTGTCTCTCTTTCCAGTCCCATTTTTCACCTCTCCGCCTCGAAGCCATTGCTCCAGCCAGAGAATACAACTTTCAAGTTTGTTTGTTTGTTTTCCCATATGGCACACTGTGAGGTAGGGGTTATCAGCCCTTTTTACAGAACAGGAAAGAAGGCTCTGAGAGGTCACAGCCTTAGCCTGCACTAGGTAATGGAACCAGAGTTCCAACCTGGTGGCACCCCATGACTTGGCTCTGCCCAGGACCACAGCACTTTGCCACAAATCAGGGGTCACAGGTAGAGTTTCATAGGGGACATGGCTTCTAAGGCAGGTGGGCTGGGAAGATGTCAGAGTCAAGAGGAGGGTGGGGGCAGAACAGGAGACCAAAGTGAAAGAAGACTCTGAGCTGGGGTTCTGAGCAGAGTAGGGAAGTTACCAAGAACATTCCAAGGGGATGTAAGAAGACAGAGGAGAAACCGGCCACCACTGAGGGGCCCAGCCCAGAGCACTCAGGGGACGCAAGGCCTCTGTTATAAAGTGGAGGCACTCAACCAGGAGTCTGACAGGCAGACTCCAAGGTCACCTTCTCCTAAGACCTAAAGAGCAGGGAAAACCCCAGCTCTTCTTTCCCACCTGGAGAAGAGCCTTTTGTTCTGGAGCAGGGGGGTGGAAGACATGGCCTCCAGCACAGAAAACATTGCTTCTAGGAAGTTCCTAGAAGAATCTGGTGAAGGAAAGGACTGTGGTCTGTGGTCAAGGTTCTAATGGAACCGGGGACAGGGAGGAGGTGATGGGCACACAAGCAAGGCAGTGCACTTCTTCACCAACAGTAACAGGGGTCCTCGGTGCCACGTTCCCAGCTTCAGAGCCAGAGAGGAATAAGAATGGCCTGACCCGGGAGGGGAACTTGTGGCCCAGTGGAGGAGACAGGCATGTAAACAGAGAACTACAAACGAGCCCGGGAACTGCTGTAATGGAGGTGTAAGAGGGCTATTATTTCACTGAGATTCAAGTCCATCTGGTTTTCCAGAAATTACACCCAGAGAGAGACTGCCCACCCTGCCCCCTTACTCTCCATGAGGGTTTCTGTCCCTGATGAAAACTTGAAGGATCAAAGTCTTTGACCCTAAGCTGTGCTAAAACAGTGAGGAAAGAAGGATGCGTGGGAGAAAAAAAATGTATTAGTAGGAGCAAGGGGGAAACCCAAGAAGCCAGAGGGGTCAGGACCTGCCAAGGAGCATGAAAGGGGCCCCAGCAGAAGAGGCTGGGGCAGGGGTGGAGGAGAGGATGGGCTGAGCCAGGCCCCAAACTGAGAATTCCAAGGCTAGGGGTCACCCTCAAACCTGCACAGACAAGAGAGGCTCCCTGTGCCTTCCTAAACTCAGCCATAGTCAGCTCTCAGGACAACAGGACAACAGCTTGCAGGCTTCAGGCCCTTCCACATCTTCAGGAGGCTTTGCAAACCACAGGCGTGCATGGCTCTGTTTCCTAATCTCAAAGATATCACTGTCTGGGGTAGCATCAGCTGGACAATAGCTTTTGAGGAGGGAAGGCTACCCAAAAATGTACACTTTCAATCATAAGATGCATTCCAAGTTCAAAAGCATTAAACAGAATGTAGGAGGGAAAAAAAGACATCTCAGATTTGAAGAAATGGCCCAAAGCTTTTCTGGTTCTTCAGGCTTCTCACACTACCTGCATCACTGCCCAATACTGCTGCTGATAAGGAAGGCCTACCCGCTTCTTTAAAGATTTAAGGCTTGTCAAAAGAAAAGAAAACAGGAGAAAATTCTGTATTCTCCAAGCCCATCTGTAGCCTTGCTTTCCCTAAGCCGCTAAAAGTCATTTTGTCTCATCACTTGACTACAAACTGCTCTTTGTGAACCTAACACAAATGTGGTAACTGGAAGTAGGTTCAACTCAAAAAGATCATAACAACTTCTGCTTGTGGGTCCTCATTTCTAAATTCCTGAACACATTGAGGGTCATGAGTTTCCAACCAAAAGATAATAGGTAAGAGAGAAAAGCCCTGGACTGGGTTAGTGGAGTGGAAGTCACTCAGTTGTGTCTGACTCTTTGCAACCCCATGGACTATGCAGTCCGTGGAATTCTCCAGGCCAGAATACTGGAGCGGGTAGCAGTTCCCTTCTCCAGGGGATCTTCCCAACCCAGGGATCAAACCCAGGTCTCCCGCATTTCAGGCGGATTCTTTACCAGCTGAGCCACAAGAGAAGCCAAGGGGACGCATACTTGCCTCGTGGTACAGAAACAGGAAACTTGAAGATTCGTCCCTACAGAGCCACTGACTTGCCACATGCAGACCCTGCTTGAGGGTGGGTATTGTCTGAGTACCGTCAAGACAGCAGTGGAACAGGACAGTGGCTTTGTAAGATGCACACAGCCTACGAATGACAGGTGATTCTTGCACCAAACCCGCAGCTGCCTTCGAGGAGCCCGAGGGTTAGGCCTGGGCTCAAATATCCACCTGCCACAGACCGGCTACTGAGAGCTAAATTGGGGATAAGGAGGCCTACTTTGCAGAATGGTTGCGTGCGCTCATGCTAAGTCTCCTCAGCGTTGTCCGACTCTGTGCAATACTACAGACTGTAGCCCGCCAGGCTCCTCTGTCCACAGGATTCTCCAGGCAAGAATACTAGAGTGGATTGCCATGCCCTCCTCCAGTGGGATCTTCCCAACCTAGGGATCGAACCGTGTTTCTTACATCTCCTGCACCGGCAGCCAGGTTCTTTACCACTGGTTGGGAGGACAAAATAAAGTTGACTGAGATGACACGAGTAAAAATGCCTGGAACACAGCACATGCTTGGAAAACATTAGCCCCTTTCCATTTGAGCTGGATGCAGTTCCTGCACCTCTCCATGCCTCAATGCCTTTGTTTATAGGTGAGCAAATTGTATGGGGCATACCATGTGCATTTGATGTGTAATCCTCTCTCAATTACTCACATAATCCTCTCTCCAACCCTGTGATGTAGGTTCTGTTCATAGGCCCACTTTAGAGAGGTCAAAACTGAGGAACAATAACAGAATAAGAGGAATCTACCTTAAGTCAGAGCTCGGAGCAGTATAATACAATGCAAAAGATTATCATCAAAACAATTCAACTTTTTTCTTTGGCACTTCCGACTGTTACACGGCCTAAGCTTCAATTATCTGAAAATTCACTCATGTAGAAAACTCCTGGGCCACAGATGGCAGCAGCAGGAGAAACCGGTGTGATGGTTCCGCACAATTAGTGCATGTCAAGGGCTGGTGTTCTGGAGCCCCATCTGCTCTGATGGACTGCTCCAGGGGCCCCAGGGGCACGAGGTCTCCAGCGCAGGACAGCCCGGCTCCCGCAGCTCCTTTAAATCCATCTGTGGCCCAGTCACAGGAAGCCCCTTCCCAATCCCAATTAGCCAGCAGCAGAGACTTGAAGTCAGGCCAGCACTGAAGGCCAGAGGAGGCCTGGCTGTCACCAGCATTGTTCGTGCTCCATCTGACGCATATCCACTACCCCCCCTCCCCTCAATGTTTCCTTGTTCCCCGGGAGGCCCTTCAAGATGCATGCATCCGCATCCAAAACCAGGTCTGGAGGGAAGAGGGGGTGGAGAGAGGGGCAGGGGCAGCGGAAGACCAGGCTCTATCTGGCTGGGAAAACACAGGCAGGTTTTCAATACACAGGAGAGACAGGCCACATCAGATAGAGGCTCCGGGGACCAGAGACACTGCACAGAGCTCGGATGCCCCGAGGCACACACAGCGCACCCACACGCCACAGGACCACTGCCAGGCCCAGATGCAAAGTCAATCCCTGGTGCCCCCTCCCTGCCCCACCCCAAGCAGAGCCTCACAGACGGGAGCACACCCCCTGGCAGGGGCAGTCTGCACGGCCCTGAGCTCAGCTGACTTCAGGAAGCTAGAAGGGGAAATGACCCACGTGGGCAGACAGTGGGGAGGGGTGAGCATGAACCAGCAGAGGTGGGAGGCGTGAGGTGCCCACAGGAGCCTGCCCGCCCCCTGAGGCCAGACACGTGACACATTCCCCTCGCCCAGCCCACCTGAGCCCTGAGCATATTTCCACTGGAGAGGGGGCAGTGTAGGGAACACTGATGGAAGCTGGATACGGAGATGGCAGAAACAGGACAGCACATGTACCAACGATGGGGCAGATCCAACTGGAAGATAAGCATCCTGAAAATGATGGGATGAAGACGCGGAAGCAAGAATTTTGGAGATGGAGGTGGTAAGGAGGAGCAAAACAAAGTTCAGGGCTTGTGGGACAACCGCTTTATCTGAATACCTACGGGGTACCATTTACTTCAGACATAGTATCACATTTAACCCTTTCAGCAATGCACAACAAGCAACACTCCGTTCCTCCATATGCGACCACTGAAACTCAACCAGAAGACTTAAGTTGCCCAAGACCACTCACTTCTGAACAGTTGAGGTGGGACTCAAATGCAGGACAGCCAGAATAAAAAGTCTATACTCCTTCCGGCGATCAAGTCACCAGGGTGCTTTGAAGACAAAACAGGGCAGATATGGGGTCAAGGCGGGGTGGAGGTATCGGTGGTGGGAGGGGCCAGTGCAGAAAAACACAAGAGAGGCAAAGGGGCGGGGGACGCAGGCCTGCAGCTGCTAAGCTCCAGGAGACGAGGGACTTCGGGTTCCCAAGGAGGGCAGGGGCTGCGGAGCTCAGGCTGCCATGACTCAGTGGCTGGGCCTCCAGAGAGCATTTCCGGAGCCATGGACAGCTCTGTACAGTCTAAGAGCCACCTGCCCGACAGACACACTCAGCCATTACTCACGACTGTTACTCACTCCTCTGTACGCCCTCCACTAAGCGCATCACTTACTCCCACTGTCCCCTAAGCATGACCAAGCGCTGGCAGATCTGCCTAGTTCCCTCTCTCACTCCACCAGCTCTCATCCTGCCAGCGCGTCCCCCCCCTAAGAGAACGGGACAGAGACCCAGAAGCTCTGGCCCCTCAACTCAAGACAGCTGTTGCCCTCTGCTCTGTTCCAAGAAATGGAGCTGAGCAGTGGTCACCGGGCAAAGAATCTTCCAATGCCAGGGCTGGAAGGGACCTCCCCAGCATCTCAGCAGGCTTCTCAGTAGATACCTAAAGACCCTCCAGGGCCCGCACCTCCGTGCCAGACAGCTCTTCCCAGAGCCCCAAGAGCAAGGACCTCACTATTCAGAAAGAGCCATGGACTTGCAGAATTTCAACACCGACTAGAAATCAAGAACTCCACCCTCTCCGCTCATAAATGAGGAAACTGAAGCCCAGAGAGGGGAAGTGATTTTCCCAAGGTCACACAGTGCCAAAGAGGGACTAGAAACAGGCCACCTGAATCCCCCCGCCATCAGTCCCTCCAGCTAACCATTCCCCTGCCCCAACTCAGGGCAGGGCCCTGAAGTCTACCCTCACTCCCTCCCGTTGCAAAGCAGCTGCTCCTCCACCCCAAAGGAACTGCAGCCAGACAGTAGTTCATGCAGAGCGATCACTTTCTAACAGGGAAGGGGCATCAGAAACAGGCTGCCCAGGAAGCAGGGAGACTGGACCACTGTAGCTAAAAGGTCAGGACCTCTGGCAAGAGATGATGGAAAGAATTCCTTGGGTCTCAGCTGGGGACTAGGGAGAGTCCTGGCCTCCTCTCTGCTCACCTCTCCTCCCCCACCCCTCGCCCCGGCTCGCCCCTGCTCTCCCAGGACTCCAGCCGGGAATCCAGGCCTGGCTGCTGCCTCCGCTCCCACGCTCTGCTCAGCTCAGCTGGCCACAGCACAGGCAGCGCCCTGTGTGGCGTCCCAAGCAGCTCACAAGGCACAGAGGATTCTTCAAAGGCTCCATCTATCTCTTGCACTCCCCTCACCTCCCTCTGGGTGGCTCCTCTCATCCCTGCCAAGAAGCCCCTGCCCCAATCCCTCTGCGCCAAAAGTGGTAATATCAATAACAGTAATAACTAATAACCACAAGTCCCCCACGCCTTCTCTCTTGCCCAGAGAATCTCACAGACAGAGGAGCCTACAGTCTATAGGGTTACACGAAGTCGGACACAACTGAAGCAACTTAGCATGCACACATGCAATATGTCCATAGGGCACAGATCTTTCTGGTGCCCATATTTCACAATTAAGTAAACTGAAGCCCTGGCAGGTTAGCTAAGTGGCTGGCAGTCACACAGCCTGCAGGAGGTGGTCTCAGGATTCAAACCCAGACAGTGCAGCCGCAGGGTATGTGGTCTTGACCCCCATGCCACTCCGCCCGAGGGACAGGACCTCACTTCGGGAAGTTAAAGCTCCTGAAATCCTTGCTCCCTCATCCGCACAGTCGCTGAGCACCCAGCCTCTGCAACACTCAACCTTCCTCTTGGCTCTGGACAGGCAGCCCATGTCCAGACACTCACCAGCCCATTGACGGTCAGATAGGACACCACTGCCTCCACCCTGACCAGGGGATGCCCTTGTTCATGAGTGAGCACCTACTGGGTAAATAACACCCCCTAAAGGAGTCTCTCTTGTATGACTCCTTAGAAATGGGAGCTGCCAACAGTCTACCCTCACTCCCACCTGCTGCAGTCTGTCCATCCATTCATGTAGAGCCGTGCCCATGCTCTCTTCTGGCCCGAAAGATCACCCAGGAAGGAGATCTCAGTGCCTCCCCAGCCTTCTGACCCCGGAGAGGAAGACAGCACGTGGGAAAGAAGCCTAGAGGCGTGAAGTGATTCAAGGGAGGGTTTCCCAGCCTGGGGACTCCAGGAGGCTGGCCTTGGGACCTGTCCCCGGTCTCCCTGGCCCAGTTTGGGCTTCTCAACTGCCCAAATCACCATCTCTTTGTGTTTCTTCTCTGTCAAAGCCCTCTGCCGCTTCCCTCTTTAACCTCTCCTAGTAAACCCCCCACAGCTGAACCCCAAGCAACACCTCCAGGCTCCCCTAAAGCCAGCCTTCCCCACACAAACCACTTTCTGTGGGCTTGGCCTGTGCCAGGCACTGAGCCTCACAAGCAGGCACTTCACAAGTACGATCTCATTTCATCCCCACCACAACTCTATGGGATTGCGCGTTAACCCCATTTTACAGGTGCAGATACTGTAAAGGCTCAGCCCGAGGTCAGACAGCTAGTAAGCAGCAGAGTTAGGAGGGACACCGAAGCCTGGCTCTGACACGCAGCTGGAGCCATTATTTCATCCATCATTACAGCATGCCCCTGTTCCTTTGTGCAGGCCTCCCCTCATACCCAAAGAAGCTTTTGTCCCTTTTCCTTCCTGCAGAACTCCTTCTCAACCTTCAAAACCCATCTCAAACGGCACCTCTTCTCCAAAGTTTTCTCCATTCTATCAGCTTGTGTGCACTCCTTCCTGCCTGATACCCCCTCTGCATGCTGCAGAGATCCTCCAGTGACTCCCCTTTGCTTCCTACTAGACCATGTCTCCCTGGCCTTTCCAGCCCCACACATATCCCTGGCACCCTGCCTGGCAGAGGGCTGACACCCAGAAAGTTTTAAGTGTGCCCAGCTGCACTCAGCTGTTGCCACACCGCCTTGGCCCCGAGTCCCGGGCACTGCCAGGGCCCAAGAAGCCAACCCTTAACCCCACACAGGCGTCTAGCGCCCCCTAGTCACAGTCACCACTCCAGTCCAGGTGCCCCCTGACTAGGGGCTGCTCCCCATGCTTCCCCCTTCCTGGCCTGGCGGCTCCTCTCTGCTCTACCAGCTCCGCTGTTTCTGGGAGTCTCAGCTGGTGATTAGGGCCCTAATCAGCAGGACTTCCTGCCAGCCACTGCCAGAGGTGGGGGCAGGGGTGGGGGGAGGGAAGCAAGGTCAATCCAAGGTGAAGTTCAAAGCCTGGGACCAGGGGAGGCTTCGGAAGGGACATGGACTCACAGACTCCTCCAGCGCAGCATCTCTCCAGCCCTCTTTCCTACAGACGAGGACACCGGGCCCAGCAAGGGAAGGGACTGCTCCCAAGTGCAGGAAGAGGCAGGTGGCTTGCTCTCCCACCACCCTCGGCCACAGGGACCCCAAGGCAGGAACCCTCCCTTACGTGTCCCTTGAAGCCCTCTGCCTGCCCCTGGGCAGTCCCACCCCAGCATCAAGCCCCATGCTGAACCCACAGGCTGCTCCCCGTAAAGGGTAGTCGGAGCCCAAGTGACTGCTCAGGTCTGATTGAGGTCAAAGGTCAAAGGTGAGCCCCTCCTCTAGATGAGCAATGGCCTAGAAATGGGACAGAAATGAGCAGGGGCTAAGACGGGGAAGCAAGATAGGGCCAGGCTGAACTCAGGAACTCTTCCCCAGCTGTCATCATCATCAGCCCAAGCCCATTCTTTCTTCAAAAAAAAATTGCTTAATGCTTTTTACAGCTGCAACTGGGCGGGCCAGGGGTCCGGAAACAGAGCTCACACCCCCCGACCTGGAACAACCTCAGCCTCCCTGGGTGGGAATCAGGACTAGGTGGAGGGTATATGTGGCAGGTCTTGAGAGCTGACCCTGACTAATGAGGAACATCAGGGGTGCCGGAAAGCAGGTGACCCCAAGAGAGGCCTGAGATGGAGAAAGAGCATGACCAGGAGCCTGCAACTGCCACCATGGGGTCAGAGCTGCCAGCTTCAAGGCAGACAGGAAGCGCTGGGCATGGTTCTCCCCCACCTCCTACCAACAGGGGACTGAACTAAGGCTACAGCGAGAGGGATGCAGGTTAGACTTCAGAGAGACCTAGAGGGCATAAGATGCAGCAACTTGCAGCATTATTGGGGGAATCCTACTTTTAAAATATAGATGCTATCCCTGTGCGTGTAGCCCATGGTTAAGGGGAGCCTGCTTGGAGACCAGGCCACATCCTTGCTGAGCCTGGGAGTCTCTGATTCGGTGACTCTCATCAACGAATGGGATGGGAGCCAAGAAGAGGAAACTGGGCTGGTTTATAATAACGCATCTTGTTTACAGTGATGGCAGCTTTCTCAGAGTCCTCCATAAACACAGCTCCCTGGGCAGAGAAAGCCTGGAGAGGCTCCCATATCTCCCACCTCCCCTCAGTCACACAGAGAGAGTTAGGCAGGGAAAGGAAATCTCTTCTCTAGGCTCTGAGGCTAGGACCCCTTGAGGGAAAACAATGCCACTATCTCCACTCTCTGGGCCCATAACGCTCCCTGTCTTAGGGCTGGAACAGCCACAACAGGAGAGAAAAAAGCCAACCCAGAGTTGGGCACCTAGAATACCACCACCAATAATAATAATAATCACTAATATTTATTGAGCACTTATTACATGCCAGGCACTGTTCAAAGTGTTTTCAAGAAACTAACTCATCTGATCCTCACAAACAAACCATGAAGCAGAAACTGTCATTAAAACTGGCAAGGGCATTATACTAAGTGAAATAAGTCAGACAGGGAAAGACAAATACTGTATGATGTCACTTATATGTGGAATCTAAAAAATGCAACGACCTCATGAATAGAACAAAAAAAGAAGCAGGCTCACAGATACAGAGAAGAAACTAGTGGTTACCAGTGTGTGTGTTTGGTGGGGGCAGGGGGCAGGTGGGAGGTGCTGGAGAATAAGTGCAGAGAAGTGGGAGTTACAAGCTATTGGGTGTAAGGTAAGCTACAAGGATGTATTGTACAACACGGAAAATAGCCAATATTTTATAATAACTGTACATGGAGTGTGACCTTTAAAAATCATATTAAAGAATAAACTTAAAATGTTCTAAGCTGTCTAAAACTGTCCCCTGAGCCCATCAGTCCATCAGTTCATGTTAAGCAGCACTCTGCCAGGTAGAGCAAGCATCACCAGGGAAGCGAAAGGCACAGGCTTGCCCTCAAGGAGCGTGTAATCCAGCCAGAAGACAGGTGAGCACAGAGGAAGCCTGCAAGGACTAGGAAACTGGGGAACCCCCATATTCTCTGCTGGAGAATGCCTAGGAAGTTCCCAGGGGACCTGACCTGGGACTGGGGCCCTTCCCCACAGTGGCAGACGGACAGGATTTGGCCCTCCTGTAGCACCTCGTGCCTCACCAGCTCCCGGGGACTCCGCCCTCCTGGGCCAGTCCCTATCTGCCTCCAGGAACACCCAGGCCCAAGCTACAGGCTTCCAGCCCTAAAAAGGCAGGGATTAGAGCGACCAGATGGACCCTGGAGGAGGCAGCACCAGGGGCTGGCTCGGGCAAGCTCCCACTCCACGGAGACCAACCACCCTCTCGGAGGGAAACCAAAGTGTGGAAGAGAAGGAAGATGGCCAAGGTCACCAACCTGGGTGAGAGAGCTGGCCAGGGACCCAGCTGCACCTTCTGAAGGCCTCCACCAGCCCCCCAGCCCGTCCCATGGGAAAGAGTTTCAGGCGACTGGAGATTAGGAAGGAGGTGAGGGCACGGGTGACCGTACATAATGGAGGGACACCCAGGGGGGCGGCATGAACCGCAAGGCTGGCAGCCCTGCCACCCCCACTACCCTCGTTCCAGCTCACTGGTACCCACACCTCTGCAAGCCTAATAGCTTTGAAAGCTAAGACCAGGGCCACGGGTCGGGGGGGACAGTACACAGGAAGTCCCCCCAGTCTCCCCAAACCACTCTCTCCCTCCTACAGCACCGCACTCATTTCTGATTTGCTTTTTTCTGAGTCTAGTAATTGGGAGGGCTTTCCTCTGCCCTGCTTCAACACTATCCCTCAACTGGGCCTCAGTTTCCCTTTCTGGAGTGAAAGAGACTAGGGGCCCCAGAAATAAGCCAAGAAGCCAGAGCAGCTGCACCTGAAACCCTTTGCCAGCCACCCCAGCTCCCAGCCTGAAATCTCCAGCCCCTCACCTCCTGCCCCTCCCATTGGTCCTAATCAGACCAGAGGAAGATGGTCCTAATTAAGCATCCTCATCAGGTCCCGAGGTGCTGAAGTCGTACATTAGCAAGGATTTCATCCTCAGTCAAAGCCAGGACCCTCCTCCTTCACTCTCCCACTAAGGAGAAAGGGGCTTCCCAGGTGGCTCAGGGATAAAGAATTCATCTGCCAATGCAGGAGACTCCAGTTCAATCCCTGGGTTGGGAAGATCCCCTGGAGAAGAAAATAGCAACCCACTGCAATACTTTTGCCTGGGAAATTCCACGGACAGAAACGCCTGGCGGACTACAGTCCATGGGGTCACAAAAAGACGAGACTGAGCACTCATGCACGCACTAAGGAGAAAAGGGTTCACGGGCCATCCAGAGAGGAGGGGCTGCAGAGAGAGGCAGGTCGGGACACCCAGTGTGGGTCCAGAGCCCAGCCCAGAAGCCCACCTTGACACTCCATCAGGGGACGCCCATGGTTTCCAGGGTTTGGTGCTCAAAAATCTTGAGCCCCACCCCCACCCCACCTCACCTCTCTGCTTTCAAGGACCTCCCTCCCCCTGCCACCCCCAACCTTGGAAAACAGGTCTAGAGAGGCTGGTGTTGGGGGAGAACGTGACCGGCTCCTCCCACACCCCAGAGAGGCCCTAGAACAACTCTCTTGGCTTGCACTTCCAGCTGTTAGTTACACAAACCACTTCTCGGTGCCCAGACAACCCCAAACCCATATTATTTTACAAACTCAGAAACTGAGGCTCAGAGAAGTACAACCCCTGTGTTTTTCACAAGATCTTGGCTCCACTGCCCACCAGCTCCAGGCAGGCTGGGGAGGCCCCTTTTTCCAGTGGAGGACAAACTGGACAGGAGCTCAAGCTACCCACCCTAGCACACTTCTCTCCCCCTCCACTGTCCCCAGTTAGCATCTCAGGGCAGGGAGTGGGCTCTAACTGCAGAGAGGCAGGGGGCCCCTCCATTCCACACCATGTCCTGAGCCCACAGGTCCGCTCTAACCCTTGTGGGATTAAACGGCAGGGCAAGGCAAGGAGCAGAACAAGAGGAATAGGAAGAAACCCAGAATCTTTGCAGGAAGCAGCTGGGGCAACGTGGTAGGCTGGTGAGCAATGGGTGTGAAGGCAGAGCATCAGGTCTGCTGTTCCCCAAACAGTGGCAGGGAGAAGGAGGACCCTGAGAGGTCCTGCCAGGGCCCACGCCCCAGGCCAGAGGCCACTGCCTTCCTGCTCCCTGACCCCAGGGTCAGAGAATTCCCCGACTCCAAGAATCCCAGGACCTCAGCATCCCCAGAGACCTTCAAGGTCATCCCTTCTAACCACATCCCAGCTCAGGAATCTGTTGTCCAGCCTCTGTCCGAACCCCTCCCTGGACGGGAAGCTCACTACCTTACAAGGCAGCCCTTTCTCCCACTGACCCGCTAGGCTTGTTAGGAAAGCCCCACGTTAAACAGACCTAAGCTTCCTTCACCAAACAAAAATTCATTCTGTCCCTTTGCTTCCTACTCTTACTTCAGTAAAACAGGACACTGAGAGTTCCCGAACTCCAAAGCTTCAGCCACAGTCCCTCGGCAATGAGAAGACGGTCACCAAACAGTAACCTCGTCTCTGAACTCCTCTGTTCCCCATATACCCCAGCCCCACTCCAGCCCCCTGTGTTCACAGTTCCGGAGCCCACAGCCCCCCTGTGGGAGACTCTGAACTGGGGCTTTGAGGGAAGTGAAGTGTGAAGTCTGCGAGGAGGGATTAGGAAGAAGGGCCAGGAGGGTTCAAGGCCAGGGGTCTGGAAGCAGAGGTTGGTGCCCAGGTTGCCTCCTCCGCCACCCAAGACTTCTCAGCTCCAGATCAAAGTCCTGGCTTCAGTCCTACTGGCCTGGCTGAGACCCTCCTAGGCTCTGGCCCACTGTCTCCACTCCTGGCCCTCAGCGGGACAGCAGCGTCAAGGCCAACCCTAAGCCACAATCCCAACGCTGATCCCACTGACAGCTCTCCCAGCCGGCTCCGCATCCAGAGTCAGGCCCAGGGCCTCCTTCCCCCAGCCCTAGGCCAGAGAGGTCGGGGCAGAGGGTGCCTTAAGATGAAGCAAGTTTTGAGGTCCTGGGGGTAAAGCCAAGGTGGGGGCGGCTGGAGTAGCTGCCCGCTGGCAGGGGTGGAAGCAACTTAAGGCCAAGCCTGACCACAATGGTTCCCACCCCACCCAGGCAGCTTCAGGAAAGGGCCCAGCAGAGACTCAAGGGTGCTCCCTCCCCACCTTCTCAAACACCTGGCCTGGCTGGGCCACACAGAAGGCACTCTGGGGCTCCCAGAAGAGAAATTCTTGTCCCGCAAAGGCTCTAGAACCCTCATCTCCAGCCACCTCTCTTAGCCTCACGCCACGGCCATCTGTCCTGCTCTGACCAAACCACCTCCTCCCCGACCCAGCATACATTCTGTCCCCTAACCCCGTCCCACCCCCCTGGAGGGAGACTGGCTTGAGAACACAGCATGTCACCCCTCGGTCACCACCCTCCCGGTTCCCTCTTCTAAGAGAGTAGCCAACCTAAAAACATCTGGGCAGGCAGTCCCGGCCCTGGTCCTGAATGAGGGGTGAGGAACAGACCCTGAAGTTAGCCCTGTTTGGATGCTCAGGCTTGGGAAGGGGTGGCACGCAGGGTCAGGGCCCAGAGAGAGCAGTGGGGATGGAGGGGGGTGCGGTTTGAAAGGCACCTGTGTGTGTCTGTTCATTAACCACCTGGATTAGCTATTTCTGCCCAGAGGGATGAGAAAGGATTGGGAGCTGCTGGTTGGGGGAGGGCGGTAGGGGGCATTCATGCCAGGCTGTGCCCATGGGCAAAGCGACCCGTGAGACTCAGGCCTGCCACCCCACTCCCAACCCCGCCCCGGGGAGATGAGATATGAGAGGAAGAAGAGCCCCAAGGGGCAAGAAGGTACCCAGTAACAGCTCCAGCCTCCGGCAGGGGAAGAAATGAAGAGAAAAAGCCGCCTGCGTCTGGGTCCTCTCCCCGCCGGAAAGCAGGCAGGGGAAGGGACCCTGGAGACTTGAATACCCTGACCTCCCGCCTGCCTCAGTCAGCAAGTCCTCCTCGCTAGTCCCTGCTGGCCTCGGTCTCAAGCAGCCACTGACACCAGCAACTTCTCCAGGAAACAAAACTCCTTCTGACCGGCAACCGCGCCCCAGACATCCCTGCCAGAAGCAGGCACTGACGGCGGCAGAGGACTGATACGATGGCCAGGACGGGCCACTGAGCCCGGAGGCTTGTGACCAGGCAGGACCGACTTCCCGCTCCCCTAATTTACACCCAGATCGGTGGTCCTGAGAGCATCAGTGCCGGCAGCCCGCCGCACACACACACAAACACGCGCACACCCCACGCTCACCTTTCCGGCAGAGGAGTCACTGGGCGGGATGGGTGTCTGGGCTCACAGGACGGGGCGGTGGGCAGTGATGGGGCTGCAGCTGTGGCTGGCAAGAAGCTGGTTGCCGAGAGGAGGGCGTGAGTGAGCCTTGTGTCCAGGCGGGGAGCGGGAGCAGCGAGCAGAGCTGGTCCCAGGGCCACTGCTGGGAGCAACTGAGCGAGGGCGCTGCTCGCCCGGCTCCCTCCCCCAGCGGAGGCGGGCGGGCTACCGGCGCACCGCCTCCTCCTTCCCCCTTCCCGGAGCCGGCCAGCAGTCCGCCCGCCGCCTCCTTTAACCCCTGAAGCACTCGGCCAGGACACTCGCGCCCAGCTCCCCGGCTCGGCCGGCTGGGAGTCAGGGCACGTATATACGTCTGGGGCAAGGGATGCCAAGAAGGGTGGCATGCCCCCTCCTTCAGCCAGGCGCAGCAGGCTCCCTGGGGACCTGCCGGGAGGGGCAGAGGGCTTTGGGGCAGAGGTGGGAAAAGGGGGCAAGATGCCAAGAAATCTAGAAACCCCACCCTCCACTCCCCCGTGGAAGAGACATAACGGCAGAGAAATGGCCCAAGAGCTACTGGGTGGATAAGGATGGTTGACGAGACAGTAATAATAATAGCAACTCCCAACTTTTGTAAACCGCCCTGCTTTATACTGTTTCCAACTCATTTTGTGACTGGAGACCTAGAATCTCACTTCTGAACCTATTTTTGTTTTTTTTCTTTGCCAAATGTGGGATAACAACCCTGGCTTTTTTCCCTCTGGGCTGAATTAGGACATTTGTGACTGTATATTCAAAAGTGATTTGCATTGAACTCCAGTTAGTGAAATGCATGCTTCAATTCTCTTTGAAAAATATTGAAAAAATAAGATGGATTGATGGAGGGAGAGACAGAAATGTGATAAAGCAAATATAACAAAGTGTCCATTACAGAATCAGTGAGTTCACCGTGTTATCCTTTCAACTTTTCTATATGCAAAAGATTTCTTACATTAAAAATATTAGGGGAATGGGACTTCCCTGGTGGTCCAGAGGTTAAGACTCTAGGCTTCCGCTGCAGGGGGCACAGGTTTGATCCCTGATTGGGGAACTAAGATCCCACATGCCCTGTGGCACAGCCAAAACAAAAAAATGGGGGGAAATGTGATTTGAAGCTTGGAGTACCACACAAATGACAAAAGAAACAGATAGGATTATCCCAAGGGGAAGGGAAAAGTCATTTGCCGCACACCTGTTTGTATGCCCGGCACTTAATGAATATTGTCTCTCACTTAAGTCTTTGAATCTCTCTTGTTATTTTAGCTGAAGAAAGTGACCTCCAAGCGGTTAGCTGACTTGTCCAAGACCACACAGGATGGTGCAGAGTGGGAACCCTGATCCCATGGGCTGGCTCCAAAGCCAAGCGCCCCACTACTCAGCCCCTCCAGAGATTCAAAGGCCCTCCTCTCGGCCATCTGGGCCACCTTCCTGTGAGGTCCTGGGCCAGCAGGCCAGTGACCTGCACCTCGGAGCCTCCTCAGGTTCCCCAGCTATCCAGGGAGTATGGATCGGAAGGTCTTCGAGATCTTTTCTGGCTCAGACGCTCAGTAGTTTTTTGAATCCAGCTAAACCCTTCCCCCGGCTTCAATTTTCCAAAGAGTAAAGTGATAGGGGAGGCCCGGGAGGAACAAACAGCCTTAGAAAGATTTGGTGCCATCTGGGGCCAGTGTCACAGAGATGGTCACCACACCTCTAATGTCCCCTTCACTGTCACCACCTGTGACAGTGAAGCCCAGGAAAATGGAGGCGGGCGAGAGAGGCACCTTCTGCTAGGGGAGGGCAGAGACAGACGAATCCTTGCATTCACCTCAGGTCTCCAGAGCAAGATGATCTCATTCCTTCCCAGATAGTATGAGTCTGGCCTCCCAGAGTCCCAAATTTCAGCATCTCAGTGCCTACCAGCCTTGACGGCAGCCTCAATCTAAGCACATGGGTACTAACCAGAGATGGGAAAGTCCTGGCCCCACAGAACATGACTCTGAGACGTTCTAGACGTTCCAGACGTGCCTCTGGCTTCAGGCCTCCCCAGGTCCCTGCCCAGCCTTCACTGGCCCTGACTCTGGGGCAAAGCTGTCTCCATATACCCTGGTCCTGCCTGAACCTCACACCCCCTGCAGACCAAGGGCTGCTCAGGAGCTTGGGCCAGCCCTGGTCAGGGGAGGGAAGGGAGAGGGGTCCGTGGCAGTCATCAAGGCTCTTCCAGAGGTGGATGGGGGTGTCTGCTTTAAAAGAGGAACCCTCCCCTGGTCAGAGAAGTGTCATCCTCCCCCATCGCCTCCTTCCAACCCACATCCACTATCATCCTGCTTGACATCAGATAGTACCTGGCTCCCCACCACCTACATACCCAGTCCCAGCTCTGCAGCAGGACATTAAGAACCTCTGCGATGCGGTCCTGCCCTTTGAACCTTACCATCACACCATTCAGGGCAGAGTTCAAAAGCCACATCCTCCATGGATTCTTCACCAATCATTTGGCAGGTACTGACCACTCCTCTGAATACCTAACACTCTTGCTCCTATACTAATGCTGGGACAGACACTTGCTAGGTGCACTCCCATATCTCCCAATCGTTGAGCAAAGATTTATTTGTCCTTTTCCTTTCCTTTCCAACTGTGTCCAGTGCTTAGCACAATGTTGACACCTCCAAGCAAGATTACTAGCATGGGTTGCCATTTCCTCCTCCAGAGGATCTTCCCCACCCAGGGATGGAACCTGAGTCTCTGTGTCTCTTGCATTGGCAGGCGGGTTCTTTTACCACTAGCGCCACTTGGGAGGCCCTTAGTAGATTTTCAATAAATGTGGAATAAATAATGGAAAAATGGAGAGATGGATGGGTGATGGATTAAAAATGGAATAAAAGGGTTCTTTTAAACACTTAATTCTGCACAAGGCTGTATCAAGATAAAGGTATGCAGTTTTTATCTTCAAAGTTATGACAGCAGACAGAAAACCTGACTATGCTAAGACATGGGAACCATCAGACTGATACGTGGACATGCCAGGAGCATCCCACCCTCCCCAGGTCTGCAGCAGATGCAGGGGGGCTCTGAGAAGCACCCTCCTCCAGTGGTGCTCGGAGCCCCACCATCATTCTCCCAACCCACCATCATTCCCTCTATCCCAGCCTTCCTCTTCCAGCACCTAGGTACAGAATCATGAATTCAGCAAGTCTCTAAAAACCACACAGAGAGGAAGTCAAGGAACTAGAGGTTTTCAAAGGAGAGCAGCCTTGCCCTGTATTTCCAAAAGCTGTCCCACAGCCGATCTCTCCCCGCCCCTGTCCCCCACCCCGCCACCCCACCCCCCCCACACACACACACACATGAGCCAGAACTGCTTTCCGAAGAAGTCTGCTCAGCCCTTCTCTCCCCACCCAGCTCCTCCTCCTCCGGGCTGGGGAAGACTCAGCATTCCCAGGGTTTCCCACCTCCCATTCCCCCGACCCCTCCCCCCTTCCTGAGCCAGCCCATGCCCCCTTTCCCTCCTCCCTCCTCCCGTCCCATCGCGCACATCTGGTTCCAGTTGTGGTTGGTCCATTCAGGGGCAGGCCTGGGGGGTTCTCATAAAACTGAATAATACCAGTGTTGGAGCCCAGTGCAGCTGGGGGAAGGGAGGGCAGGAGGCCGAAGGGAGTGGGAGGCAAAGAAGCAGCAGCAGAGAGGCAAGGAGACAAGAAGAACCAAGAAAGGCGCAGGGCAGTGCCTGGCATCCAACGCGCGTTCAATGGGTGCTTGTTAATGGCAGATTAGCGCTAGAGACACAGAGGGGAGAAAAGCCAGGAGGAGACAGGGGGACAAAGAGTAGGGACCCAGAGGGAAGAAGGAAAGGAGCTGGGGAGGGGCGGGGCGAGCCCATGGAGCCACAGAGAGGCCATTGAGAAGGGAGGGAAGAGGAACGGCCCATGTTGGGGCCAGGTGCTGAGTTAGACACTACCAGGCAGAGCGGAGGAGATGGGACAAAAATGGGGACAGAAGCACACAGAGAGACAGAGAAGAAAGAGCCAAGAGAAGGTCAAGGCCCAAGATTCTCTCAGCCTCTCAGCCCCCCAGGAGGTGGTGGGGTGGGAGTGAGGGGGCTGTCGATCCAGAGCTGATCTCACTTGCTCCTTCATTTCACTTTCATCACTGTTTAAATGCCTACCCTGCACCAAACCTTTCCCTTGCGTTCATCCACACAGACCCCCATCAAAACCTGGGAAGTGATTGTGATTCTTATCCCACAATTAGAGATGGGCTCAGAGCAGTTAAATGAGTCACCCAACATTACAGGGCAGCTGATGAAGGAGAAGGAATCTGGATCCAGGTCTTCCAGCTCAAGAAGGCTCGGTCCTCACAAAGCACAACCAGGCATTCGGGGTCCCAGTGCTCCCCCTGGAGGGCACCATGTCACTGGAGCCCCCATTCTTGAGAGGCCAGATTCCCAGCCTCTTACAGCACTAAGGGGAAGCTGTTCCATCCTGGGCTAAGAGTTAAGAACAAACACCCAGCAGGGAGGGATTGGCTTCTAAAATCTTCCTAGGGTGGGGGCAGGGGAGTGGCCTGCAGGGGGAGTTGCTGGAGCCAACCCCTCCAGCGCCCTTGGACCCCACTCTCCTCCTCCTTCTCCACCACAGAGAAGACAGGGCCACATGCCTGGACCCCAAAGGAAGAGGTCCTGGGTCTCAGAACCCTGCTGGGTCCAACACACAGCTGGCTGGAAGCCAGACCCCGGGGGACTGCCCTCGGCATGTCTGTCTGTGCATTTGGGTGGCAGCCTCCCGCTTCTGACCACACCACCCCACTGCAGCTGGGGATGAGTTGAGGCTGTCCTCCAGAATGCTTTCATCCCAGGGCCAACCCTGGGACCCCTTACAAGGGCACCCTCCAAAGCTGACTCCAGGAGCCACACCCTGCCCTGTTGCCCCACAGAGCCCCTTCTCCATCGTTTCCTTCCTGAACCGGGCTTTGCAGCTCGGGTCACTGGTTGTTTCCTTTCCTATTTGTCATCCTTAACACTCAGACCAGACCGAAGCCGAAGCCGGAGAGGGGTGCCCCCTCCTCGCTGCACTCCCCTATTTGCATCTCATTTGCATGCATTCCCAGCCCTGCCTCAGGCCCTCTGCCACACAGGGCCCCCCCAGGGAAGGAGAAATGCCGAAGGAGAAATGCTATGTGTTAGTCACTCAGTTGTGTCTGACTCTCTGTGACCTCAAGGACTGCAGCCCACCAAGCTCCTCTGTTCATGAAATTCTCCAGGCAAGAATACTGGAGTGGGTTGCCATGCCTTTCTCCAGGGGATCTTCCTGACCCAGGGATCAAACCCAGGTCTCCCACATTGCAGGCAGACACTTTAACCTCTGAGCCACCAGGGGAAATGGATGAGGGAGAAGAAGCAACAGGCCTTCCACATTCTGGATTCCTTCTCTCAGATTTGCACCACAGTCTGAGGATGGAGGATCAGGAGGGCAGGGGAAGCCTGGGGAAAACATCTGCCAACAGTGGGTGCCCAGGACACCCGCTGGCAGCCCCTCCCTCCCTGGAGCCTGCCTCAGTTTCCAGCCAGGAGAGGCAGTGGGAGTCAGTTCCAGCCCTGCTCAGCCACCAATGGCTTCGGGACCAAAGGTCACTCCTAGTCCCTCTCGGCTTTCATCTCCTTATCGGATAACCTCAGGTCCCTTGGAAGTTTCTAGGCAGATGTTGATCCCTGGCTGCCGGTGTCAGTGGACAGCACACAAATCGCTATCTCCCCTGAGAAGTGCGATTTTAAAGCATGAAGAACTCTGAGATTCAGATGCCTCCAGGCAGCATTCCTCTTAGCCCTCCCCCAGTGATGATTACTGGCTCAGCCTGAATCCTTTCAGAGACCCACATCCCTCCCCAACAGAGCCACATCCACCACCAGAACTCCATTATTATAAGGTTCCTGGACTGGACGGTGGGGGAATCCCCTAACCTGAATTATCTGTATCTCAGGAAGGTGTTGGCAGGATTCATGTTGAAATACTTAGAGAAAAGATAGAAAGTCGAGTGGATTCCTAGCCAGCAAGCCAAGGAGTGTTGATTAATAGATCAATGTCAACTTCCGGACTTGCCAAAGGGCTCTGTCCTCTGCCCTGGCTTGTCCGAAATACTTATCAGTAACTAAGGTGAAGACTCCGAATGGAGGCTACCGCGCACACGAAGAAAACAAAATGCAAAAAGAAAAGCTAAGGTATCCAACTGAAGTGCAAAACTGACTATAAAAAAGGCTGAAATTAGCAAGGAAACATTTCTCTTGCAGTGAAGTCCTGAACTAAGATTCAAAGGTCATTTTTTTCAAACACTGAATTAATCAATCATGTAGGAAAAGGTCTAAGATTTGGTGAAAACAAATTCAGTTCATATGGCAGAAGGATATGGCTGACCCTAGAACTTTTGCAACTTTTGGTTGCCTGAAGAAAGGTATGGAATCAAAATTAAAGGAAGGGAAAGTTCCATTCTACTCCACACAGCTTAGACATCATCAGAAATGTCAAGTTCTCTTCTACACGCTATAAACCAAAGAGTACCCAGAGGAGGACAACAGTACACACTCAGCAAATATTTCTTTTTAAAAAAGCACAAGAAAAGTTAATGAAATTGGGCCCCATTTTTATTTCAGATGATAAAGAAAGGATACAACATTCATCATCAAATACTTGAAAAACTGTCTTAGGAAGGTGAGCCAGAGCAAATTCCACTGCCCATGTACACCTCCCTTTGTCTTTCTGCCCCTCCATCTGTGAATTCCTTGAGCCTGGGACCACTTCCCACTCATCTCTGAATGTCCAAGAGGCGGAAACAGCCAGAACTGAGCAGTTGCTAAGGACAGGATAGCATCCTGACAAGGCCAGGCCTGTGGGTGCCAATCAGCAGAGTAAGCGCTGGCCCCAGCATGAGAAGGGACCTCTAGCCAAGCCGGCTGCCAGGCAGGAAGAGGCAAGGAGCCGGGCTAGTGGCTGAACCTCCAGCTTGGACCTGCTATCCCAGGCCGGCTCGCTGGTCAACTAGCCTCCTACTCCCTAAAGCTGCCTCGTTGCCTGCCCAGTAGCTCTGTGGGGGACGGGCCCTAGCTGGCCACCTTTGCCCAAAGTCTGAAGCCCTGCAGCGGCCCACTTCCTGCCAAAGGTTGGGTTCCTCTCCCTCCTCTCTCTTATCACCAGCATGGTGTTAGCCCACGCCTCACCCCTCAGGGCATCTACTTCCCTCCCCCGAAACACCCCACCCCCCTCAAGGTGCCCCTCATCTCATCATTCCTTCTCCATAACATCTAAACTCATGTCTGCAGGGTTCCTCTTATGACTCTCTCCTTGCCCTGGGCCCCCTGGCAATGAGCTGCTGAAAATTTCAACCCTTTTCCTACTCGCATGCTCTCCCCAGGTTTTTTTTAATTACATAGTACTTTTAGGGTTGGACAGAATTGGAGACTTCCTTCCTGAGAACTGAGGTTCCTATAGAAAATAATAATCCCTACAGATAATAATCACCATTTAAGCTCCACCTTAAAATGAACTGATGTCCTTCCCTGGGTATGAGAATCAGAGAAATCTGGCCCCCTCCTACCGAGGCTCCGGAGTGGAGAGAGTGTCCAGGCTTTGGAGTTACACAAGCCTGGCTAACCACTCACTGGCTGCATGATCTCAGGCAAGTCACTTAACCACTTAAGGCACTGTTGAGTGCAGAGTCTGGCCTGAGCAGCATTCTCCCCCTGCCCCCACCCCGGTATGGTTATGCTCTCCCCAAATACTACTCCATTAGAGAAGCCATCACCACCCCCACCCAGAAGCAAGATTCATCTCTTCTTCCCATAAAATTCTTTGGTCCCATTTAATAAATGCTCAAAATTTATTGTGCTTTCCATGTTCTTAGAGCTTTGTGAGTATTAACTCGCTTTAATCCTCTTAACAACCCTAGGGGTATTGACCATTATTAATCCCATTTTATAGACGACGAAACTGAAGTTCACAGACATCAGCTATAACTGCGATTACTCTTCTAGCTGAAGCAGCAGCATCAAGCGGGCAGGGACCTCAAGGCCTTTTGAGTCGAGACATCCTGTCCAACGCAGGGCTCCCCCTATGCCTGGCGTACCCCCAGACTCTGTTTGCACACCCCCGGCCCTCAGCTCCTCCCATACACAAGGCAGCTCCCACGGCTGAGAGGCAGCCCGCTACCCGACGCTTGGTTTTGCTTCAGAGAACAAACCTCAGAGCTTAAGTCCTAGGTGGCACTAGTGGTAAAGAACCCGCCTGCCAATGCAGGAGATGTAAGAGACTGGGGTTCGATCCCTGGGTCGGGAAGACCGCTTGGAGAAGGGCATGGCAACTCACTCCAGTATTCTTGTCCGGAGAGTCCCATGGACAGAGGAGCCTAATGGGATACAGTCTATAGGGTCGCACAGAGTCAGACACGACTGAAGCGACTTAGCATCACACACACACACACACACACAATCACTCACAATCTCCCAAAATAGTCACTTCCTAAGCTGGACATTCCCAACTCTTTCAGTTTCTGGATCTTTCCACTTTCTAGGTGTTCAGCTATTTCTCTGCCTCTGATCCTTTTCCAGCTGCCCTTCATTCATTTGTTCATTCATTCATTCACCCATCCAGCCGACAACTGTTTTGTGAGCACTGCAGGGTGTACAGGTGCAAAGCCGGGTAGAAGGCCTGCTCTCAGCGTCTGGAGGAGGAGAGACACGGAACAAGCAAAAGCACAGACACAGGTGTGCACAGTGACAAGAGCGAAAAGAACAGGATGCCAGCGGGAGGGACCATATCCCTCCCAACGGCTGGTGTGCTCTCCACCCATTCCAGGCCCGTCCATGCAGGAGCACGTTCACTCTGCACCACAGCCCTGGGAGCGGGTGTAATCCCTGCCTGCTCTGAACAGCGCAGGAAGCTCAAGAGGTGAAGAGGTGAAGTCACTTGCCCAAAGTCAATCATGATAAGACGGCAAAGCAGAGATGATGCCATCTTATCTCCAGAGGTTCAGAGAAGGTTCCTTAAGATCCATTCCCAAACTACTAACCCCCCGGCCACACACACATCCCAGCAGCAGCTGACCATGAAGAAGACAGTGGGCCAGTCCTGGCATGTCCCAGACCCCACGTTGAACCCGAGTGCAACACTGGCTTCACCAAGATGGCAGTCACCCTAACCCCAGGCCCTCTGCTTTTCTCCCACTTGATGTCACCTTCACACCTTTGACCTTTACCCTGGCTGGCTTCAAGGTGGCTGGAAGGACTGTCCAAAAGGACATGAAGAGGTCCAGTCGCCAGCCCCTCTTGCATGAGACATGGCCCCTGGTCTCACCGGTGGCATCAAGAGGGAGCTAGAAGGACTCCAACGTCTGGGTAACAATCCCCCCAGGCTCTCCCCAAAGATACCCAATCAGGACTCACAAAACATGGGTGAGAATCTAGAGCTGACCTGAAAAATCCTGGGGCTTCCCAGGTGGCGCTAGCGGTAAAGAATCTGCCTGCAATGAAGGAGATGCAAGAGACACAGGTTCGATCCCTGGGTGGAGGAGATCCCCTGGAGGAGGGCATGGCAACCCACTCCAATACTCTTGCCTGGAGAATCCCATGGACAGAGGAGCCTGGTGGGCTACAGTCCATAGGGTTGCACAGAGTCGGACACAACTGAAGTGACTCAGCACGCACACACGCAGTGACCAATCCTCTCCTTGCAGTGATGTGGGAACTGAAACTTAGAAAGGACAAGTAGGGAATCCAATGTCACCACAGGGTCAATGGACTTGAATAGAGAACCAGGCATCCAGCTCCCAGCCCACCCCCCAGGAGAGCCAGTGCCACCCCAGCCAAACGAGAACAGCAGCAGGAGCCCGTCCACTTAACCATGAGAAGGGAAAGAGCAACTCGGGCCCTTGGGGTGGTGAGGGACCCACAGGGCCTGGATAAAGGATGCTTGGGATCCAGGTGCAGCAGGGCCCTGCTCCCCACAAGACAGAGAGAGCAAAAGCAGGGGTGGGAAGGCGGAGCAGGACAAGGGGCAACAGCCGGAAGCCCTCCCCATGGGTGCTTCTCCCCAGGGACCCCACGGGTGACTGTTTTCCTAGGAACATTGTGTTCAGGCTGTGAGTCTTGGCTCAAGCACCCTACCCTGGCAGATCTCCAGCTGCCTGTTTAATAATGTACAGCCAACGGGCCATTAACAGCAGATTCCAAAAGAAAAAAGTTCGATGGTTGTTTTTGTTGTTGGTGGTTTTTTTTTCTTCTTCCGGGTAGTTGGTGGTGGTTATGAAAAACAAGTCTTCTCTGGCTGGCGTCCAGGGCAATCGCAACCGACCAGGCTCAGGGATCCTGGCAGATCCCACCCACCTCTGCCCACCAGTGCCCCACCATGCTGCAGCGTCAGGGTGCCCACTCCCACTTCCACACTCCTGGCAACACTCTGGGCATCCTACCCCAGGGGGGCAGCCGTCCTGGCACCTGGGAGTTCCAGGGAGGCCTAGGAGGGCCAAGGGAGAGGATGTGGGAGGTGCTGGCAGGGCAGAGGGGTGGGGCAGGTGGGGGGCCGAGCTTTCCACGGGCCCAGCGCTTCCTAGGAATTCCACTCCTGTCTGGCCAGAGCAGGGGGTGGAAGGTGGGGCCAGGGTAGCTCAACCAGGTGCGAGGACCTCAGTTCACAGCCAAACGGCCAGCTCTTCTGCACAGGACTGGATCAGCCAGGGAGCAAAAATCCTGGGGCCTGCCCCCACAGACTCCCATTTCTTTCCATCCGAGAGTCAGTATTTTTTTTTTTAATGAAACAAAGATGAATGTTTTTAACGATAAAACGTACAATTCACAAAGAAGATAGATATCATAAACCATTAGACACCTAACAACCAAGAAACAAAGGTACATAAAGCAAAAATCAGAAGCAATGTCAGAGAAAAGAAAAAAAAAAATCATAATCATAGTGATATCCAAGAGTCAGGATTTGTAGTAGGATCTGGGGAGTTCAGAAGCAAAGACTTATTGGAGGGCAGTTGGAACAGAGGGTGGACCCCTCGTCCTGTAAGAAGCTGCGTGGTGAGCAGAAACAACCTGGGCTGCCTGCAGCAGCTGGCCTGGGTGAGAAAACCCTCCAGACTCTCCTGACTGCTCCATCCTGGCAAGGCGCTTCCAACCCAGAAACACCAGCAAGGCAGAAAGAGCCTCGGTAGCCTTTCTTGGTAGAATGAGCTGCTAGGATCCAAGGGGTTGTGTCTTTATGGCTCTGCCGGTCTTCCTGGTGACCTTGGGCCAGTCTCGTGCCCACTCTAGGCCTCCCTCTCATGGTCTGCCATGGGTGAGATGAGCTGGGGGTCCCACATTCTGCCTGAAAGTCCTGGCCAGAGAAGAACTGTCAAGCCAGATGCTGGGCAGACAGGGAGATGCACAGTCATCATGATGATGGTGATAATGTTATCATTTATCAAGCTTTTATTGATTGATTGATTATTATTTTATTATTTATTTATCAAGCATTTATTGATAAATGTTATCATTTATCAAGTGGGTACCACGCACTGCTTTTTTTATTCTCCCAGTAACTCTACTGGTCAGGTTACTATTATCACCAACATACAGATGAGGAAACTGTGGCTTGAAGAGGTTAAGTCACTTGCCCAAGTTCACGAGGCTAGTGAATGATAGAGGCAGGACTTGGACTCAGGCCAGTTGACCTCAGGGCTCTTTACCACTCTGCCACAGAGAGTCTAGCCTAGGGGAGTGGCCCAGACCTCAGGTGCTGAGAGCCCCAGCAGCCCCTCCTGCCTGCCCTGCACGCCTGCCTGCTGTCCTGCCTCCCCCATCCAGTCTCCCGGCATCTCCCCACACCCTGGTGGGGTCCAGTCTCCAGCCTCTGCCCTTTACATCCCTTCTGCTTCCTAGGCCTCCTCGGGAGAGCTTCCTGCTTCCGCCAGGTAGGAACACACACAGACATAGACATGTAACCACACACACTCACACATTCATTCACACACACACTCATGCACACGTATCCACACTGCACACAAATGTGCACTTAAACCCATGTGCACACACACAGGCATGCACACATCACTGCAGATAGTCACGCACACTCTTTACACATGCACTTCCAAACTTAAAGGCCCCCAAAGATCCACCCTGACACGCACATTTGCACCCACACAGGCACGTGCCTTACACTGGTACATACAGATCCACACACACACACACACGGGCACACACGAGCTCCAGCACGGGGGGTTTGGTGCAGACACCAGAGGGCTGTCTGGGCAGGCAGAGCCGGACAGGTGTCTGCCACGCCACCAGGGTGATTATTCCAAAGGCGAGAAGGCTGCCGGCTAATAATACCGCAGAACATTCCTGGCCAGAGATAAGCAGCCCCAAGCATCCCCGGCACGTTCCAGCCTCGGTGTCTCACCCCTCTGGATTCCACCCACCCGCAGCGCCGTGCTGGAGGAGCCCAAGAAGCCGGCGCCACCAGTACAGACAGACGCCTTGGCCAGGGGCCTGGCACTCTCCCTTCTCCAGGGACCCCTCGGAGACACCCACCCCACACAGGCAAGAGAGGAGGGCTTCATGCATCCTGAGAAGTGAGCTGAATTACAGGTCATCCTCCCCGAATTCCAGTCCCTCTAAGCTGAACAAACGCACCCCACACACTTCCAGGACTGACAGTACCCAACCGGGGCCCCCCCACTGCCAAGGGGTGTCCAGGGCACCTCATCTCACCCCATCCTATCCACCACTTAATGACATCAGTGATATTGCTGATATTTTGCTGATGAAGTGAGCCAGGTTCACTGAGCTCCCATAGCTAGGAAGGAAGAGACCCAGAATTTGAACCCAGGTCTTCTGACTCCTAAGCCAGGGCTCTTCCTAGGACCTCAAACAACCATCCGTCCTGGCTGAGTCTTAAGTCACATATTTTCAGGGATCGTTTTTCTCAGAGAAAAGACTCGTTCATTACAGGCTCAGGAAGAAGGCACTCTCAGTAACACATACAGGAGGGCAACACCCCCACAAAGGTGTCCAGTGTCGGGGGCTATTCTGGGCATCTGTAGCTGCCTTGGAACAGGAAGACAGATGGGTGTCCATCAGTCGGATAGACGACAGGAGGACAGGAGTCCTACAAACCCCCAAGTCACAGAGAGTTTTGGAAGAAACTTGGGAGATAAATGGACCCCCTGGGCGTGGAGTCAAAAGGGAGGGGTCATTGGTTTTTTAGGGCTGGGGTTCTGTACAAAAGGTTACAGGGCATCAAGACTCAGGCTGGGGACGAAGGCAGGACCCTGAGGATGACATGTATCTACAGAGTCCTGAGGGGCACAGCAGAAAGGAGAGGGTGACGGATACAGAGAGAAAAGTCAGACAGGAAAGAGACAGAAGAAAGATAGAAATACATGGAGGTGGAACCTGAGATCCCCAGAGGAAAGACGCAGCAGAAGGAGAATACGAGACGTGACCATACACAGGGGCGAGAAGCTGGAACGTTCTGTCGGGCCTTGGAGATGTCAGGCAGCCCTCTCTTCAGTCTCCCTCTGCCCTGGATGCTCGAGGCTGCAGTTCTAAAGCCTGGGTGCACACACGTGCACACACTCACAATCACGTGTGTGCACACAAGCACATGCCTGAACCCCAAACGTCCCTCTTGCCCACTCGGTCAGGAGGTAAAGCGTTGCTCTGAGCACTTGTCACAGGAGAGCACTGAGACCCAGGGAAGGGTTGCAGTATCCCCCAAGGTGCCCAGAATCAGGCGAAGAAATCTGGAAAGAGGACCCCAGTACCCCCATCCCCCCAAGATTCCCAGGAGGCAAAGGGCTGAGGCATGAGACCTCGGAAGCAAAGGCGGGAGAGGAAAGACACAGTCCCCGGGGATGCTGGGGCATGACTTTCCCAGCCCCAGGGAGATGGGATCAGAGGAGCAGAGCGGCACCAAGCTTGAGACCAGGCTCCGAGAGGGCAGGACCTTGGCTGGCAATGAAAGCAAGAGGGCAGGGGTCCAGGGGGTGGGACCACGATGGGGAGCACGGCCGAAAGCAGGGGCGTGTTCCCACAAGGCTTTGGCCAGCCCCAGGCCAGCCGCCCAGTAAGGCTTCCCAGAGCTGCCTGACCCTCACGGCCAGCCCCTTCAGCACTGCCCACTGGCCCCCACTCCAAGCAAGCCAGGCTACCATGGACATCTCAGGAACACAGTATTCATCAGGTGGGGCGTCAACAAAGATGGGCACGTGGGCTCCTCCCTGTCCACCAAGCCCGCCCTCCATCAACTTCACCCAAGAAGCACCCACTGTCTCTCCTCCTGAGCCCCCTCCTTCCTGGGCACAGGGCAGCAGGTCGGCCAGGCCAACGCCAGGGAACAGAAACTGGGACCAGGAGAAATAAATACCAGACTCCTGATTTCATGGCCAGCTGGACAGAGACCCCCACTTAAGAGTTTGCAAGGACACCTACACTGGAGAAAAAGGAATGAGAGAGGTGATGGATATAAACTACAGAATAGGGACCGATCAGAAAAAGGGATCCCGTATCAGCAGGTGATTAGTGAAGAGACACAGGCAACGATACACGTAGACACACGATTATTATGGAAATAGAGAGACTAGAGCACAGTTTTCAAACCAACCAACCAAAACAAGACATTTTTGAGATAATCAGGGAAAACTGCATGCAGACGAGGTACTAGCTGCTTTTAGGAAAATGTTATTAATTATGTTGACAGTGATAATGGTATTATGGTAACGTTAAAATTAAAAGTCCTTATCTGTTAATGATATGGACTGAAATATTTACAGTGAAATGATATAATGTCTGGGATTTGCTTTAAAAAAAACCCACTCCAGCAAAAAAAGAAAAAGAAAAGAAAGTGAAGAGGGACAAATGAATCAAAAATAGCAAGAAACACAATTTTTGAAGCAGGAGTATGGGTACTATTATATAGTAGTATTCTCCCTACTTTTATAGATGTTTCAAAGCTCCCATAATAAAGAACTGACCAAAAAAAAAAAATATATATATATATATATATGGTGGCTCAGTTGGTAAAAAATCTGCCTGCAATACAGGAGACTGCCTGCAGGAGACCTGGGTTCAATCCCTGGGTCAGGAAGATCCCCTGGAGGAGGAAACGGCAACCCACTCCAGTATTCTTGCCTAGGAAATCCCATGGACAGAGAAACCTAGCAGGCAATAATCTATGGGGTCGCAAGAGTCAGACATGACTTAGTTACTAAAGCACCACATATAAGGGTGAGAGAAGTTTACCTGATCCAGAACTCCTAAGATGTAGTATTCTAGCTGATTTTTCTTGGAAACCTGGTTCAACAATGGTATTTTAATTTTTTAGTTTAATTTACCAAGAAACTAAAACAGATAATCATAGATTAAGCCCAGTCTTAGAATGAGTAAAAGGTTAAAAAAACAAGTCAGTTTTTAAAAAATGATGCTATAGTGTAGGAGTGTAGGACGGTGATGACTAATATGGTAAAAGAGGAAAGGAGAGAGAGCACCAAATCCTAACCACTAGACCACCAGGGAGCATCTAAAGATGAAAGGAGACCAAGCCTGACAGTGGTTGGGAAACCAAGGAGCTCACCCACTGCATGGGAAGCTGATAACTGTCCCACTGCGAGCGTCATTTGCTGTCTGCTCAAGCTCTTGCCTGCACCCTATCTACAGGGATGCAGCTACACCAGAGACATCGACCACAGAGGATTGAGTGGGCTGCTGCTGGGGATCCCTGTTGATGTAGCTGGTGATAGACAGCGGATGACTGCTTGTTTACCAAGGGCAGCTCAGGCCTGGCTCTAAATTTCTAGAATCTCCAACCTCTAGACCATCCTTGGATGTTCACAATATCTTGCCTGTTTACAGATGGGAAAACTGTGACTCAGAAAAAACAGGCCCCAAGGTCACTGGACAGTAAAGCCTGGATTTGAACCCACATCCCTCTGACACTCAAGGCTGCTAGGTGAACCTCAAAGGCAAGCAGATAACCAACCCAGCAGGAGTCTAAAGCCCTGCCAAGAGCTGGAGCAATGAAAGAGTCGGAAAGGAAGACAAGAACTGTATGATCATGGGAGGAAAAGGAAGGAGAGGAAGGCAGGGAGGGCCTGCACCATTGGTGTGGGTGGCTGGACAGTTATTACACAGAAGTGGCAGAAAGGGAAGGACTACAGCAAGTTGAATGGTAGTTAGACCACTAGGGGAACTGGATGGTAAAAATGAAAGATGGTGAGCTTTGGTCAACATTTCAAAACACCACTCTTCTGAGCTTTGGAATTATTGCAACTCAGTAAGGGGAGGTTGGTTACTCTACACCTCCTGGAACTTCTAGTCAGTAGCTGAAAATGGGTTTGACTAACAGACCTGGGGAAATGAATATAATTTCTGAGACTGTGAAGTTCACAGGGGAAATACTAATAAAAGAATCCCTTCATTGTCCACCAGAGCCTGAAAACAAAAGCATTACAGTAGCACCTTGGAGAGGGTTGCCTACTCGCCCAGATCTCTAACTTCACATCTCTAAGAACTGGAGCAGGAATGAGGAGGGACACTAACCTTCCTTTGCAAAGTTCTCAGCACCCAGGCGGTCCCCATCCATCTTCCCTGACAGGTGAGATGCCCGAGGGAGTTCCGGTCCCCTGAGCAAGTCTTGCCACCCATGGCTGCATCTTCTCTCAGGACTATGTCCTGTGTCCAGGGACCAGACCGGCTGACTGGAGCCTAATGCTGCGGTGGGGGAATGGGGTGAAGGGGAGAGGATGGGGAGGCAGGGGACCACTGGGACATCTGCAGCATGGGGGTGGTGGGGGGTTCTGGCTCCACCCATTCACTAGCTGTGTGGGGTGGGGCAAGCAGCTTGACCTCTCTGAGCCTCAGGTCCCCCCTTCCAACCCACCTTCCCCTCCCTGTCATTGCTAAAACTGGAAGAATAATAATAGCAGCCTCATGGGGCTGTCTTGAGAATCCAGTGACATGATCCATGTAATGTGCTTAGCATGCAACCTAATTGCTTAATAAATAATAACCACTATTATCATTAATAATAATATTATTGTTGCTGTTGTTGTTAACTGTCCTATCCAAGGCCCCCAGCTGGGCCCTTTGGTATTCAAGGCTCTGCTGAGACCAGCTGGAAGGAAGCGGCTGGTGGGCAGCAGCCGGCAGGACAAAGGAGGGGTGAGCACCACCGCTCAACCTCATCCTCTCCAGGAATGCAGGGCCGGCGGCTGGGAGGGTGGGGGGCGAAGGGAGATGCCTCGCCGCTGAGGTCAGGCCCTATTCGGAGCTGGCAGCCTGTTTATCATCCTCCCGGGTGAGGGGGGGTGGGGGAGGAGGGGGAGCAGGGAGCAGGGAAGAGGAGGAGAGGCAGCTGCAGAGAGCAGGGGGAGGACTCCCTGTAGGGGAGGGACCACTCCTGCAAAGCAGTCCCGGGAGATCCCTGCCCCTCCTAACTGGTCCAGTGAGTGGGGGGCAGGAGGAGCGCCAGCTTCTATGAGTGGGGGTGTGCCCCCACTCATAGCCCCAGCCAAGAACAGGACACTGACCCCCAAGGTGCAGCATCTACAAAGCTCTCCCCACAGCACCCAGCAAGCTAGATGTTATTTCCTGATCTCCATCTTCCAGAGGAAGAAACGAATGGAGGCTCAGGCTGGTCCAGCTCAAGGTCCAAGGATGCTCACTGACACCAGTCCCATCTCCTGGCTTTTGTCACTGCCCCAGAAGCTGGGCTCACAGTGGGGTGCAGGGCTGGCACGAGAACAGATGTGCTCTTAAGGGGCACATCCCCAGGTCAGGGCAAAGCAGGCTGGGACTCCAGGATTCTCCTGGGTTCATCATCCTGCCCTTACAAACACCCCAGTGCTTAGAAGACCAGCCCTTCCCAGCCAAACACAACCACCTCTATCCTTGAGATTCCAGTCAAGGGGTCCCAGCTGCCCCTTCAGTCCCCTGGGGCTCCTTCCTGGGCTCCCACCAGCAGCCCCTAGAACTTACCCCTTCCAGCTGCAGTATCAACCTGTTTCCTCCTAGGTTGTCTTCCATGAAAATCAGAGGAACAATCTGGTTTCCCCCAGTGACTGTGCCTGGTATCTGCCCCTGGCCTGGGCTTCCCCTTATGGAAAGAAAGAGGGCAAATGACCTCCAGGGAGGTGGGAGGAACACCAAGACCCTCTCCGTAGGGCAGGTCTTTGGGGATATAGCTAGGGTTTTCCTCTTGCATGAAGGCTCCTTTCCCATTAGTTTCCACCTCAGCTTCTCCAGTTCTGGAGAAGCCAGGCCCCCTCACCCCTACCTCCCCAGCAGTCTAAGAACTTCAGGGAATCCTGTCCAGTTAGAGAGTTCAGCACCTGTGGGCCCCTCGCAGGCTCAAGTCCCACAGGGGTCTCCCTATCTGACCTCAGGATACTAAACACACGCACACACACACACACGTGTGTGCCCAGAGCCACAACTCCTGCCTGGGCTCTGCGCTTAACCCACTTTGGACTCTCTGAGGATCCTCTTCCAAAGTGATCAGATTAAGGAGAGGAACAGCTGCTGCTAACAGCCCCTCAGCCTCTCCCGGGATGGAGGGATACCCCAGGTGTGTTCCCAGAAGGTTGGCAGCAAGTCCTGGAAGGTATCGGAAGCCGTGTGTGTGTGCGTGTATGTGTGCATGTCTGTGTGTTGGGATGTTCTCACTCAGACTTCCAAGACAGGCATTTAAAAACCCTTCTTATGAGAATTCCCCAGTGGTCTAGTGGTTAGGACTCTTCATTCCCACTTGCCGGGGGCACAGGTTCGATCCCTGGTCAGGGAACTAACATCCCACAATCTGCACAAAAATTCTTCTTTTGAATCCACCCATGCCCAGTAACAGCGATTCTCCCATTTTACAGAATAAAGGAGGCATTTGCCCCAGCTGTCACAAAGAATAGAAATCAAAAGTCAAATCTGGAAACTAAAGGGACCTGGATTGGGATTGCAAACTTCCAACCCAAACCAGCCTGACGGGGCCCTGTGATGTCTATCCACCCACCCATGCTGAAATATGAAAAGCCAAGTAACTCTCATGCTTCCTATAGGATGAGTGGGTATGACAGTCAGTTTCCTATATCAACTTGGCTGGATAAGAGTACCTGGCGATTTCATCAAACACCAATCTAGGTATGTGTGAAAGTGTTTGTAGATAGGTTAATAGGCCTTAAATAAAGATTACTCTGGATCCAGTATGGGCCTCATCCAATCAGTTTAAAAGCAAAAACTGGTTTCTTGGGAAAGAAATTCTGCCTTAAGGCTGCAATATCAATTCCAGCCTGAGCTGCCAGTCTGAGAGACTGCCCTACAGATGTCAGACTTGCCAGTCCTCACAATCTCATGAGCCAATTCCTTAAAATAATTCTCTTCATCTAAATATCCTATTGGTTCTGTTACTCTGGAGAACCCTCACTGCTACAGGAAGAAAATAACAGCTCACACACCGTGGGTCCTACCAACTTAAAGGAACTCCCAGTGCCCAGAGCTGAGACAATCTGACCCAAGAAAAACAACGAAAGCATTGGATTATAACTTATAAAATAAAATGAATATCTACATCCCATACAGACATAAATTCAATTCAGTTCAGTTCAGTCGCTCAGTCATGTCCGACTCTTTGCAACCCCATGAACCGTAGCACGCCAGGCCTCCCTATCCATCACCAACTGCCAGAGTCTACCCAAACCCATGTCCATCAAGTCGGTGATGCCATCCAGCCATCTCATCCTCTGTCGTCCCCTTCTCCTCCTGCCCTCAATCTTTCCCAGCATCAGGGTCTTTTTCAAATGAGTCAGCTCTTCACATCAGGTGGCCGCATATTAAAAAGCAGAGGCATTACTTTGCCAACAAAGGTCCGTCTAGTCAAGGCTATGGTTTTTCTAGTAGTCATGTATGAATGTGAGAGTTGGAGTATAAAGAAAGCTGAGCGCTAAAGAATTGATGCTTTTGAACTGTGGTGTTGGAGAAGACTCTTGAGAGTCCCTTGGACTGCAAGGAGACCCAACCAGTCCATCCTAAAGGAGATCAGTCCTGGGTGTTCGTTGGAAGGACTGATGTTGAAGCTGAAACTCCAATACTTGTGAAGAGCTGACCCATTTGAAAAGACCCATAAATTAAACATTGAATAAGTACACAAATAGGGTGGGGGTGGGGTAAAGGACAGTTCTTTATAGTAGAATTCCAATTAATAAACAAAGAAGCAATAGTAGGGTTAGTCGTTCAGTCATGTCCGACTCTTTGCAAGCCCATTAGTGTAGCCTGCCAGGCTCCTCTGTCCATGGAATTCTCTAGGAAAGAATACTGGAGTGGGTTGCCATTTCCTTCTGCAGGGGATCTTTCTGACCCAGGGATCAAACCCGGGTCTTCTGCATTACAGGCATATCCTTTACTGTCTGAGCCATCAAGGAATGATGGAAATAGAAAATCAAATAAACCAAAATTGAGGGACATTCTGCAAAATAACTAAGCAGCTCTCTTCAGAAGTGCCAGAGTCAAAGGAGACAGAGCAAGAGAGGAATTGTCCCAGCTTGGAGGAGGCTAAAGAGATGGATGAATAAATGCAAAGTGGGATCTGAAACTGGATCCTGTATCTGAAAAGAGGTAATGGAAACACTGGCCAAATTCTACTAAGATATGTAGATTAGTTAATAGCATCAGATCAGTGTTCATTTCCTGGTTTTGATAATTGTGTAACAGTTCCATAAAAATTGAGAAAAGAGTATACTGGTACTCTTTGTACCATTTCTGCAAATCTTCTGCAAGTTTAAAATTATTTCAAAAAAAATTTTTTGATTTAATTGGGTCCTGAAAAAGACACAGATTAGGGGTCAGAATGAGAGCCGGAAAAACATAATAGAATTAAGTCCTTAGAAGGGAAAGTGAATTCAACCTGAGAAGGTCCCCAGAGACCTTGGAATCAGACAAAGACGCTCATAAAAGAAGGCAGAGGAGGAAGAAGGCAGGCTGCTCAGGGAGCAGAGCAAACAGAATAATATGACACAGGTGGAACACACAGGTATTCCAGCTCTGGGATCATCACCTAGAGAGGGCCAGACGCGACATCTAGTGATAATCACCATGAAGCTACCCCTCCAGCTGCAGCTATCACAAATCACTGGCTACTGGGCACCAGCAGCTGAAGAGCACTCTCCATATATAGCTAATTTAATCTTCACTATGACCCTGGAGGAAGGTTTTTGTGACCCTAGTGTGTAGATGAGAAACCGAGAACCAGCGCACTTCAGAAAATGGTCCAAGGTCATCCAGTTGTAAGCAAGGAAAGCAGGAAACCAAGCCAGCTCTGTCGCTGAAGCTCCCAAGTCTTAGCACAAAAGAGATCTTCACTGCTTCCAGTCCAACCTCCTCCTCATAACACAAGATGACTGCTGAGGGCTCGCCATCTCACAAGACAGCCCTCTCGAGTATGGACCACTCCAACTGCCTACCCTGGAGGTCCAGGCAAGCTTAGTCAAGCAGAACTTTGTCCACCCAACCTGTCTCTCTCCTAGGACCCCATGCACAGGGGGGCCATGATAATAATAATGGCAATAATTGCTGGTATTTATCTATTGCTCTGCACACTTTAGACGCATTCACTCTTATTCTCACAATAATCTTCAAGCAGGAACTATTTTTATGACTTTTATAGATAAAGAACCCAGGTCATAAACAAACAACTTGCCCAATTAGAGTTATGAGCATTAAAGAAGGAAAGTCAGACAGGAGGTCACTGTCACCTCCAGGCAGACTCTCCCCTGGAGGCTCTCCCTGAGTCTGGGTTCAACTCCTGGGTCCTGGTTCCACTACCTTCCTGGCTGTGTGAGCACACGCTCCACCGTCTCAACCCGTTTCCTCCTCTGTGTCCTAAGGGATTACACTAATGCCTATCTTTTAGTGCCGGTGTGAGGATTAGATTAAATGAGCCTGTCTGTACAGGCATAGGGGATCTTCATAAGCCAGAGACTGATGGGGGAATTCAAGCCAGTGTGATTTTCAGAGTGCAGGAGAGGGCGCTGGAGCCTTTCCACAGCTCCTCCGATCACACATGACCCACAAGTGACCTTCCTTCCCTGCTTCCTTGAACAGAACCTGGTTTGAACCCAGACACCTCTGGACACTCTCGCTTGGGTGCCCAGGCCCAGCAGGTGGAAACAGGCCAGGAGGTTAATCTGTGACTGGCTCTGTGCTTCACTGTGCCCCAGGGCACACATACCCCTCTCCTCCTAACGGCCCCCCGCCAACATCTCACCCTGCCTGCCTGCTGCCTGCCAGCTTGGCCAATTGACCAAGTCATTCACCAGCCACGAGCCAAAACCTCAGAGAGAGGGAGCAGGGGCCTCTTAGGTCCTAGGAGAACACGGGGCCAGCAGGTGACTGCAGGGGGCCAGCAGGTGACCACAGGCAGAGGAATCAGTGTGGGAGGAGGATAAAGGAATGTGGGCCATGGTCATTCCAGTGGAGCGAGCCAGGCCCGCTGGCTAGGGGGTGTCGGGGCACTTAGCTGTTTGTTATCCTTGTATCTCAGAATAATAGAATAAGAGTTATCATCTATTGAGAAAGAGTATATCACATGCCAAAATTTCACCTACATTTTCTCTAATCCTCAGACCAGCCTTGCAAGGTGGCTGATCCATATCAGTGTTACCGTTTCTATACCAATGAGGAGACCAGGTTCAGAGGTTAAATGGTTTGTCGGCTCTCATGCAACTCACGTAAATAGCAAAGTCAAGATCGACCAGAGGACTTCCCCCGGCAGTCCAGTGGTTAAGAATTCACCTGCCAATGCAGGTGGCGTGGGTTCGATCCCTAGTCCAGGAAGATCCCACATGCCTCAGGGCAACTAAGCCCATGTGTCACAACTACTGAGCCCAAGCACTCTAGAGCTTGTGCTCTGCAACAAGAGAAGCCACCGCAAGGAGAAGTCTGTGCACCATAACTAGAGAGTAGCCCCGGCTCTCCGCAACTAGAAAATGCCCAGGCACAGCAACGAAGATGGAGCATAGCAAAAAAAGGATAAATTCAAAAAAGATCCACCAGAGCCCAAGGCCAGAGGGGCTCCAACTCCACCAGCACATCCAGGCTCCGGCACTGGCTCTGGGTCAGTGGCTCAGAAGGTTAAGACTCTCCCCAGGGAGAGCCAAGCAGGGTCGGATGCCTGCCGGGTCCTCAGGAAGCATCGTAGGGCCCTCTCTCAGGACCAGCAAGCAGCTTCTCTCGGGCAAAGGTAGGTGCCCCAGGAGGGGAAACCCCACCTCTCCCTCACTCTCCCTGCTCAGCCAGCTCCAGGTGAATTGCAAACCCCCTAAGTTGAAGGCCAGAAGCGGCCAGGGAAGCTGGCATGGGCCAGGGGTTCAAGAGTTACCTCCCCTCTCGTGAGACCTTCTAACCTGCCGTGGCCCCCCTGCCCGCTCCCTGCACTGCAGACCCCAGCCCTCACCAGATCCCTCTTTAGTAGGAACCCCTGGTCTTTGTTCCCTCCTGCATATTTCACCACGTGTCCTGTTTCTACGGGACCCCAGGTCCTCCCCGTCTCCCTTTCCGGCTCCAACTCTCCAGCTCCCATCTGCCCTTCTCTCCTTGCCCTGGGTTCCCACCCTCCCCCTTCCTAACTCCTGCAGTCTCTCAGATGCAGCAAACCCCCGTGTGATGTTTACACAGTCCCAGAGTCAGAAACGCTGAAAAATATGAGACCTTTTGGGAACCACATTCCAGGAAAATGAGAAGCCAGTCACAGCTCAGTGTCACTTTCTCCCCCAGCCTTGGGTGTGTGTGTGTGTGTGTGTGAGAGAGAGAGAGAGAGAGAGAGATCACACATGCTAACTGACTGCTTATGACACACTCCAGGCCTACTTATTAACCCCTAAAGGCCCTGTACTCTCAGATGTGTGTGTGTGCATGCGCACGCTAACTGGCTGCTTATGACATACTCCAGGCCTACTTATTAACCCCTGAAGGCCCTATACTCTCAGAGAAAACTCTGGGAAGATTGTTAGGGGAGGGGTGAGAGGGGCTGTTACAGCTTCTTGAAAATTTTTAGAAAGTGGAGATAAAATGGCTTCTCGCCCAAGACCTACCTCATCCTTGACGCCCACTGTGGGGGAAACAAAAGCCAGGAGAACAGAAGCCAGAGAAACCAGTGGCTCCCTAGGGCCTGTGCCCAGAGGCGTTGAAGAGGACTTTCCAGAGGCAAAGACATGTTAGCCAGGTGCTATCAAGGGACTCCAACATCAGAATCATTGGGGGGCGAGGGGGGAGTCTTAGAAAATAACGCATATGCCTGGGCCCAAGCCAAGACCCACTGAACCAAAGCTGAGGGTAGCAAGAATGTGCTTAATGGGCTCATCAGGTGAGGCTGAGGCCCACTGATGGGTGATGTGAGGGAATGGTGACCCATGGCTCTTCTCTTTAGAAACCAGAAAAAAAAAGAAAAAGAGCCTCAGCAGCAGAGAAAAGAGGCTGAAGGTGGGAAAGGAAGTAGTGAAAAGCCATCAAGCGCTGGAGCTAGATACTCAGCCCTGAGCGGCCTGCTAGCTACAGGACTGGGGCAGAAAGCTTCACTTCGGCTTTCCCTCTCGAGAGTGTGACCAATTATAGCCACTTCATGTGTGGTTCTTCAAGGATTCAATGAGATGAGTGTCAAGCAGCCACCATGCAGAGGATACTCAATAAACAGTGGCTATACACAAAGTGACCATGATGAAAAACCCTTCAAGTTAGAGAGAAAATAGGTTCTTTGAAAAGGCCAACAAAGTTGATAAGCTGTTAGTAAACTGACCAGGATAAAAAGAGAGAAGACAAAATTACTTGAATCAGAAATGAAAGAGGGGATATTACTACTGACCTTACAGAAATAAAAAGAATTATGAAGGAATACTATGCATAATTGTAGGCCAATAAATTAGGTAAGTAAGATGAAATGGACAAACTCCTTGAAAAACATATACTATCAAAACCGACTCAAGAAGAAATGGAAAATCTGAATACATAAAAAAGTTATCTGTTAAACCGAACTAGCAACACTGATACAGAGAAAAGCTCGGGCCCAGATGACTTCACATGTGAATTCTATCAAACATTTAAAGAATAATCGATATCAACTCTTCACAAATACTTCCAAAAAGTGGAAGAGGAGCAAACACCTGTTAACTCATTGTATGAGATCAGTATTACCTTGATGTCAAAACTAGACAAAGACATTACAAGAAAAAGAAAACTAAAGATCAATATTTCTTATGAATAAAGATGCACAAACTCTCAACAAAATACTAGAAACCACATCCAGCAATACATAATAGCAAGAATTACACAACCTGACCAAATGGGATATATCCTGCAAATGCAAGGTTGTTTTAACATCTGAAAATCAGTTACTGTAATACACCATATCAACAGAATTTAAAAAAAAAAAAGCAAACAATCATCTCAACAGATGTAAAAAAAATTGACAAAATCCTGATTTAAAAAACACTCAACAACAAACTATAAATAGAAGGAAATGTCCTCAATGTGATAAAGGGCATCTATGAAAACCCCACAGCTAACATCCTGCTTAATGGTTAAAGACTGCATGCTTTCCCCTAAGATCAGGAACAAGATAAGGATTTCTCCTCTTGCTACTTCTAGTTCTAGCCAGGACAATTAGGCAAAAAAAAAATGGAAAAAAAGGAAAGAAAATTTGGAAAGAACGAAGTAAAACTATCTCTATTCACAGATGACATGATCCTGTATACAGAAAATCCTAAAGAATTCAATTTTAAAACTATTGGAATTAATAAATGAGTTCATGAAGGTTAGGGCAAATCTTTAATACACAAAAATCAATCATATTTCTATACACTGACAATGAACAATCTGAAAATAAAGTTAAGAAAATAATTTCATTTATAATAATATCAAAAAGAATAAAAGATTTAGAAGTAAATTTAGTTCCCCAAAAGTGTAAAACTTCTACTCTGAAAACTACAAAACAGTATGGAAAGAATTTAAAGAAGATATAAACAAATGGAAAGATATCCCATGCTCACAGATCAGAAGACTCAACACTGTTAAGTTGGCTGCTGCTGCTGCTGCTAAGTCACTTCAGTCGTGTCTGACTCTGTGTGACCCCATAGACGACAGCCCACCAGGCTCCCCCGTCCCTGGGATTCTCCAGGCAAGAACACTGGAGTGGGTTGCCATTTCCTTCTCTGATGCACGAAAGTGAAAAGTGAAAGTGAAGTCGCTCAGTCGTGTCCGACTCCCGGCGACCCCATGGACTACAGCCTACGAGGTCCCTCCGTTCATGGGATTTTCCAGGCAAGAGTACTGGAGTGGGTTGCCATTGCCTTCTCCGGTTAAGATGGCAGTACTCCCTAAACTGACCTACAGATTTAATTTAGTCCCTATTAGAATACCAGCTGGTTGCTTTGTAGAAAATATAGGTTGATCCTAACATTCAAATGGAAGCTCAAGGGACCCAAAACAGCCAAAACAATCTTGAAAAAGAAGAACAAAACTGGAAGACACACACTTTCCAATTTCAAAACTTACTACACAACAGTAGTAATCAAAACAGCATGGTACTGGTGTTAAGGACAGACATACCTGTCTGTCCTGACATTCCATTCTAAATGGAATACAATTAAGACTCCAGAAATAAAACCTCAACATCTATGGTCAACTGATTTTTGACAATGTTGCCAAGATCATTCAGTGAGGAAAGAGTAGTCTTTTCAACAAATGGTTCTGGAAGAACTGGGTTTGCTGTTGTTGTTGTTTTTGTTGAGTCACAAAGTCGTATCCAACTGTTTTTGTGACCCCATGGACTGTAGCCCACCAGGCTCTTCCATCTATGGTATTTCACTGGATAGGCACATGCAAAAGAATGAAACTGTACCCTTACTTCACACCATATATAAATACTAACTCAAAATGGATGAAAGATGTAATGGTAACAGCCAAAATTATAAAACTCAGAAGAAAACACAGGGCTAAATATCACTTTGGATTTGACATCATACCAAAATCACAGACAAACAAACCAAAAAAAAAAAAGATAAACTGGACTAAATCAAAGTTTAAAACATCTGTGCTACAAAGTAAAAAGACAATCCACAGGATGGGGAAAAAATATCTCAAATCATATATCTGATAAGGAACTTGTATCCTGAACATACAAAGAACTCTTATAACTCAACAATAAAGAGGCAAATGATTTAATTTTTTAAATGGGCAAAGAATCTGAAAAGACGTTTCTCAAAAAATGATATATACATGACCAATAAGCACATGAAAGAATACTCAACATCATTCATCATCAGGGAAATCAAATCAAAACCACAATGAGATATCACTTCATATCTACTAGGATGGCTAGAATTAAAAAGTCAAATAAGTATTCTTGAGGATGTAGAGAAATCGGAATCCTCATACATTTTTGGTGCAAATATAAAATGGTGCAGCTATGTTGTAAGTTGAGTTGTGTCGCACCCCCGCTCCAAAACAGGTATGTTGAAGTCCTAATTCCTCATCCCTCAGATGTGACCTTATTTGGAAGTAGGGTCTTTAATGAGGTCATCAAGTTAAAATGTCATCATTATGGTGGGCCTTAATCCCATATGACTGGTGTCCTTGAAAAACTTGGACACAGAGACAGACATACACAAAGAAAAGAGGATAAGAAGACACACTGAGAAAATACCATGTGAAGATAAAGATCAAAGTGAAGTATCTATAACTCAAGCAACATCAAAGATTGACAACAACCCACTCAAAGACCCAAGGAAGGATTCTCCCTACAGTTTTCAGAGGCATATGGTCCAACTCTGGACTTCAAAGCCTCCAGAACTGTGAAACAAGAAATTCTGTTGTTTCAAGTCAGTTTGTGATACTTTCCTACAGCAGACCTAGAAAACTAACATTAGCTACTTTGGAAAACAGCCTGACAGTTCCTCAAGAAGTTAAATGTAGAGTTAAAACAGAACTCCATAATTTCACTCATAGGTAGAGATAACTAGATAGATAGAGCCAAGAGAAGTGAAAACATATGTCCAGTGACAACCTAGAGGGATGAGATGGGGAGGGAGGTGGAAGGGGGCTTCAGGATGGGGGGGACACATGTATACCTAGGGCCGATTCATGTTGATGTATGGCAAAAGCCATCATAATACTGTAATTATCTTCCAATTAAAATAAATAAGTTTTTAAAAAAAGAAAACATATACCCACATGAAAACTTGTTCATGAATATTCATGTCAGCATTACTCACAATAACCAAAAGGTGGAAACAATCCAAAAGTCCATCAACTGATAAATGGATAAACAAAATGTGGTATACCCATACAATGCAATATTATTAGGCCATAAAAAGGATGTATCTTGAAAACATTATGTTAAGTCAAAGAAGCCAGCCCTAAAGAACATACATTCTACTGTTCCATTTATATGACATCTCCAGAATAGACAAATACGTGGAGATAGAAAGCAGACTAGTGTTTGCTTAGGGCTGGGGCCAAGGTGTGGGAAGGAGAGGGATTGAGGGACAGTTAGAATGCATGGGGTCTCTCAAATGCTGGAGAGGGTATGGGGGAAAAGGCACTCTCCTACACTATGGGTGGGACCGTAGGTTGGTACAGCCACTATGGAGAACAGTATGGAGGTGTCTCAGAAAGCTAAAAAGAGTTGCCATATATGATTCAGCAATCCCACTACATACTCAGACTCTAATTCAAAAAGATACATGCACCCCTATGTTAACAGCGGCACTTATCACAGTAGTCAAGACATGGAAACAACCTAAATGTCCTTCAACAGATGAATGGGTAAAGAAGACGTAGTGTATGTACACACATACACACACACACACACACGCACACATAATGGAATACTACTCAGACATAAAAAGAATGAAGGGATGCTATTTGCAGCAACAAGGATGGGCCTAGAAACTACCTTACTACATGAAATGTCAGACAGAAAGACAAATACACAACATCACAAATGTAGAATCTAAAATGTGACGCAAATGAATTTATCTATGAAACAGAAACAGACTCACAGACACAGAGAACAGATTTGTGGTCGCCAGGTGGGAGAGGGAGCTCGGGAGGGGTGGGCTGGGAGTTTGGGATTAGCAGGTGTAAACTGTTATATATATAGAACAGGCTTCCCTGGAAGCTCAGCTGGTAAAGAATCCACCTGCAATGCACGAAACCCTAGTTCGATTCCTGGGTCTGGAAAATCCCCTGGAGAAGGGATACACTACCCACTCCAGTATTCACGGACTTCCCTGATGGCTCAGGGATGGCTCAGATGGTAAAGAATTCACCTGCAATGCAGGAGACCTGGGTTCGATCCCTCAGTTAGAAAGATCCCCAGAGGAGGCCATGGCAACCCACTCCAGTATTCTTACCTAGAGAATCCTATGGACAGAGGAGCCTGGTGGGCTGCAGTCCACGGGGTCACAAAGAGTTGGACAGGACTGAGAGACTTAGCTCACACAATCGCATATACAGACTAGATAAACAACAAGGTCTCACTGTATGGCATAGGGAACAATACTCAATATCCTGTGATAAACCATAATGGAAAAGAAAATGAAAAAGGATGGATATAAATGTATAACTGAATCACTTTGCAGTACAGCAGAAATCAACACAACATTGTAAATCAACTATACTTCAGTAAAATAAAAAAAATTTAATATATGAAGTTTCTTTTCAAGATGATATATTGTCTGTGGTGATGGCTGCACAACATTGAATATATAAAATACCACTGAATTATACATTCTAAAAGGATGAATTGTACTGTATGTGAATTACACCTCAATAAAGTTGCTATAAAAAAAAAAAAAAAAGAAGATGACTAGGAGAGGTCCTTGACTGCTGAAAGCGCTATTATACACTTGGCACTGCGCTGGGTGCTGACCAAAACAGCAAGGGCAGAGATGGGTCTTCAAAAGTTGCAGACCAGCGATTCTCAAGACTGGCTGCAAAGTGGACTCAGCTGAGAAACTTTTATTTAAACCAACTTTACTGACATAATTTATACACAATAAAGGCATCCCTTTTAAGAATATAGTTCAGTGAATTTGACAAATATATACTCTGGGTAACCACGACCACCACAATCAAGAGAAAGGACATCTATATACCGTCCAAGAAAAGGTTCCCCCACACCCTTTTGGAAACAATCTTCCCACCACCCCCCAGATCCAGAAAAGTACTACTCTGCTTTTTGTCATGAGAGTTTTGCCTTGTCAAGAATTTCATAAAAATGGAACCATTTGTTCCATTTGTGTCTCGCTTCTTTCACTAAGCCCAGTGTTTTTGAGATTCATCAGCAATGCTGTGCATAACAAGAGTTCATTCGTTTTTATTACCGAGTAGTATTCCATGGGAACTTTACGTCACAATTTGTCCTTTCGGCTGTTGTTGACTAATTGAGTTTTTCCAGTTTGGGACTATTATGAATAAAGCTGCTAAGAATTTATATGCAAGGGACGTGTTTTCATTTCTCTTGGGTAAATATCTTGGAGTGGAATTGCTGGGTTATAAGGCAAATGCATGTTTAGCTTTTTAGGGGATGGCCAACGGCTTTCCAGAATGGTGGCACCATTTTACACTCCCAACCCTGGTGGCTAGTTTCAAAAATCCCAATGCCCAGATCATGCCCCAAACCAATTAAATCAGATTCCCTGGGGAGGAGGACCCAGGCAGCACTATCTTTAAAGCACCCCAGTGATTATAAAGTACAGACAAGATCTGAAACCATGACTACAGGTCTCGGTGCCCTGAGGCAAGCAAGCAAGCAAAAGACAAATTATATTCGCTGACATCTGTTTCCTCATTCTTCCTTGACAGTGGAGAGGGAAAAAAGAAGCCAAACACATGTCAGCATCTAGTTTTGCCTGACACCAGGGCCTTCAGCAACCTTGGCTGGTCCCTCAAATTCTTCTCACCTTTTTTTTCTGCCCCTGCAGTGGAAGCCCAGAGTTCTAATCACTGGGCCACCAGGGAATTCACTCTCTGCTTCCCAGGTGGCACAATGGTAAAGAATTCACCTGCTAATGCATGAGATGAGGTTTGATCTCAGGGCCAGGAAGATCCCCTGGAGAAGGAAATGGCAACCCGCTCCAGTATTCTTGCGTGGGAAATCTCATGGACAGAGGAACCTGGGAACGGGGGCTGCCTACAGTCCATGGGGTCGCAAAGAGTCAGACACGATTTAGCAACAAAACAACAACAGAGTTAGAAGACAACAAGAAGAATACAAAATAAATATTGGCAACATTTCGACCACGTATTTTGAGCTTGGCATTTTAGTTGGGATATCACAGAGCCCTACAAGACAGGTCCTATTATAATCCATGTTACAGACGAGGAAACTGGAGCTCAGAGAGGTTAAAACCCTTGACAGGGTCACACAGCCAGTTGTTAATGTAGAAGACATTTAAACTCAACAGTCTGTCTCCGAGTCCAAAGAACTTAAACACTCACTGCACCCAGAGCAATCGATGGGTCTTAGAGCCATGAACCTCCTCCTGCTACCCTGCTATCCCGGTAGCAGGAAAACACAGCAAGTCTCCAACAACCGTGCAGGGAGGCTGCAGGTGTGTTTATGAGAGAGCAGGAAAGGTGCTATGTAATGTGAATGAATAATGTGACTGAAAGATGGGGGTTAATTATGGGATTTCCTTTCCTTTCAAGCTTAAAGGATGGGATTTAAACCCCTCTGGTACAGGGGAGGAGACCAAGTCATTGCTGCAGCCTCCCTGGTGCAGAGCGGAACGAAGAGCCGGGGCTGGGAAAAGCGTGTTATCACGGTTGTTGTTTAGTTGCTCAGTTGTGTCCAGGACTTTACAACCCCATGGGCTGCCGCCCGCCAGACTCCTGTTTGTGGGATTTCCCAGGCAAGAATACTAGAGTGGGTTGCCATTTCCTTCTCCAGGGAATCTTCCCAACCCAGGGATCAAACCAGGGTCTCCTGCACTGGGAGGCAGATTCTTTACCACTGAGCCACCTGAGGAAGCCCAAGGGTAGGAGAAGGTAAAGGAAGCAAGGTGAGAAGGGAGTGCCCCGAGGCTGAGGTGTGTGGGTCCCGGCAATTTGCCTGCTCGGCAGCTACCTGGCTCTTGGAACTCTTATCAGACCCGGAATGGACAACCAGCATTTTGCTGGAAGGAGCCACCCTTGTCTTTGAGAACTGCTATTTCAAAACGAGGGGGCAAATCAGGAGTGAAAAGAGGCTTTCTCAAACACTGTATCCGGATTAGGGGAACCTGGGTGTGGGCTGCACAGGGACTCTGTGTTCTTTCAACTTTTCTGTAAATCTCCAACCAGCCTGGCGGGAAGGAGAGGGTGGGACGAATTGGGAGAATATGTATGTCAATACATACACTACCACGTGTAAAACAGATAGCTCGTGGGAAGCTGCTGTATGCACGAGGAGCTCAGCTGGGTGCTCTGTGATGACCTAGAAGAGTGGGGGGGTGGGAGAGAGGCTCAGAGGGAGGGGATATACATATACACACAGCTGTTACACCGCAGAAACTAACACAACACTGTATATTGTACACTGATATTTTAAAAATAAATTTTTAAAAGACAAACTATGTTAAAAATGACAGACAAAAACAAAACCAACCGAAAATGTAAAATCTCCTTTAAAGTAGTAAATAAATACATAAATGAACAAATGTATCTGGAGACTGTGGAACCCTATAGCAGGCAAGTGAAGAGAAAAGCAAAACAGAAGAAAATCTACTGTGTATACACACACTGTGCACGGGCTCAAATAAAAGTGGAAGACAAATCCTGGGCCATTCATTTTAAATCCTCAACTGAGAGAAACAATGGGGAAAGATGAGGACCCCTATGAGACTTAAGGGTGGGGACTAAGGGAAACTCACACTTGGCTCCCGTTGGAGAAATTTATGCAGGGGGGTGGGGGGGAGGGGCGGGGGGACGCAGGGAGTCTGGGGGGTCTAGGCAGGACCAGGGAATTTGTTCAATCCCTGGTCTGGAAACTAAGATTCCACATGCCACAGAGCAACTAACCCCAGGCTGAAACTAAGACCCCCAACTAAGACACTGCAAAACCAAAAATAAATATTCTTTTTTTTAATGGAACTAGCTTTTTTTAAAAAGAGATTTGGAGAGGCAGCTAGATAGTGGGGCTTCCAGGAACCACGATGAAATGCCAGTGCCTGAATCAGCCCCTTCTCTCTATTTGTCTCCGTCTCTCTGGCTCACTCTCAACTCACTTCTCTTTTCACCTGCTTCCCACCCATTTTTCCCAGGGCAGTACCAGAAAGCTACTGGCATCAAGGTGCCCTTAGCCAAGACCCTCCCTGAGTCTCAACAACAGATCTATAAAACGGGGCTCCCATGAGCCCTGCCCACCTCTTAGGACTGAGAAGGTGAGGGAAAATGTTTTGGGTATTACAAAGTTCAGTGTAGATACAGGTGATTAGATGTTCATAGCAGGTCTGTTCATTACAGTTCCAAATTGGAAATAACCCAAAAGGCAATACACACTGGAATGGATAAATAAATTGTGGTTTATTCACCTACTGGAATACAACATAGCAATAAAAAAAGAATGAACCACCACAACTCACTAGAACACAAATGAGCCTCCCGGACATAATGCTGAATGAAATAAGCCAGACACAAAAGTAAACATACTGCATAATTCAATTTATATGAAGTTCATATACAGGCAAAACTAATCTCTGAGGTTATAAGTAAGACTAGCAATTGCCTTTGGGGGATATTGATTGGAGGGGAGCACAAGGACTGCTTCTGGGGTGCTAGAAATGTTCTAGCTCTTGATCTGGTTCATAAATATGTACAAATTTATCAGTTGATGATATTTGAGTTGTATCCCAACTAGAAAATGTAAATGACTAGATTTATTATTTGGAGCATCTTTTTTCTCTCTTTCTGTCTTCTGTTGGCTGCACCATGCAGCTTGCAGGATCTTAGTTCCCAATCAGATTATCAAACCCAGGCCCATCGCCATGAAAACACCAAGTCCTAACCACTGGACCACCAGGGAATTCTTTATTTGGAGCATCTTTGTGTCAAGCTGTAGGAGAGCATTTTGAAGGGGTTTTAAAATGGTTTTTCTGCTCCTTCTTTTATGCTCTCATCCACCCCCTCAGCCTCTCCCTACTTAGGAACTTCTTGTTTCTCAACATTCCTTTATTCCACTCCTTTATTTCTTCATGGAACCTCTACTACCAGACAGACACTATTCTAGAAGTTAAGGGCGCAACATATCTCTCAACAGTTCTAAGTGCAATAAACAGCTCAATCTACTCTGAGCTGAGCACTAAAACCCCTCTACCAGCATTTCCTCTCAAGCAGCTCCAAGTGGCAAAGAATGGGGCACAGAATATCCGGGCTCTTTTCTATTTTTGCCTATGGTTCCAAGAAAGGAGAAGATGCCTACTATGTGCCAATGGGAACTTAATCCTCTATAACCCAACTGACACAGCTGGAAGGCAGCAGAAGTAGAGTTCAAATCCACGTAAGTCTAATTCCTATGTCCTGCCCTTCCCACCACTCTTGAGACCTTCCAAAAGCCAGATCAGTTTTCCTCTCTTCCTGGAAATCTGCGGAAGTCAGGCTCCAAATGGTCTCAATGGATCTTGTCTCCAAGGCCCTTCCCACACTCAATGGGACTAAAGTGGTAGTTGCTCAGTTGTATCCGACTCTTTGTGATCCCAAGGACTATAGCCCACCAGGTTCCTCTGTCCATGGCATTCTCCAGGCAAGAACACTGGAGCAGTTAGCCATTCCCTTTTCTAGGGGATCTTCTCAACACAAGGATCAAACCCCAGTCTCCTGCATTGCAGTTGGATTCTTTATCGTCTGAGCCAGCAGCGAAGTTCCTCTCAATGCGATTGAGTTGTGTTAGTGAACAGCATATTGCAGAAACAGTGTTCGTCTTCCAAGGCAAGGATATAAAAGACTCGGGGCTTCTGCCTTGCGTTCTTGATTCACCCACTCTGAGGCAGCTACCACCATGTTGGAAGCATACTCAAGCAGTCCTACAGAGATGTCTGTGTGGCAAAAAACTGAGATCTCCTGCCAAAAGCCTGCCCCAACTTGTTAGCCATAAGAGTAAACCATCCTGGAACAGATCCTCCAGTCCATTCCATCAGGCCTTCAGACAACGATAGCCCCAGCTGACATCTTGACTGCCACCCCAGGAGAGATCCCAGGCTAGAACCAAATCCCACCAAGCCACCCCCAAATTTCTGACTCATAGAAACTGTGTGTTGGCTGCTTTTAAGCTACTAAATTTGAGGGTAACTTGTTACATTGTATTGTGACTATAAATAACAGGGCACCTCTCAGAGTCCTGGGTTCATGCTGCAGGAACAGCCTGGGCGAAAGAATGTTTAGGCATCCAGAGCCAGCCACTTACTAGAGGGGTGGCCAGACTGAGCTGAATTTGAGAGGACAGAGGAGGATCGACGTCAGCAAGAATTCCCCGGTGCGTGGGAAAGGAACTGTGAAACAAGAGACCAAACAAAGCAGACATCCCGCACCCTCTTCGCTGGAAGTTTCTCATACACTTCATCTATCTCAGTAAATGGAACCACGTGCACCCAGTGACTCCGGCCAAAAACCTGGGAGTCATCCCATTCTGCCTCTCACACCCAACATCTCCTCTACCGGCCAGGCTCTGGGCTCTGGCCCACCATGCATCCCAGGGCTGGTCCCTTCTCACCGTCTTTCCTGCAAGCACCAGGGACTACACTGCCAGCCACTCTCACTTGGGCAACGTCAGCCGCCTCTTGGCCCATCTCCCTGCTCCTGCCCTTTTGCCCGCTCAAGGTGAGAATAGGCTTCTCCAAGAGAAGTGTGGCTTATGTCTTTCCTGCTCAAAACCCTCTCCAGCGCTCTCTACTCTACACAGCCCTCTTTGAAGTGTGACAAGCTCAGCTCACCTCTGGAACTTTGTACTGGCTCTTTCCATCTCTCAAATCATCATGTAGCATCATTTGGGTCTCATCTCACACAACGCTCCCTTGGAGGAGCTTCCCTGGGCCACTCAGCCTAATCATCCTCTAACCTCCGCTCTAGCTCATTTCCTTCATAACTTGGTTGCCTATTTATCATCTGTCACCCACGTTCGAGTGTCAGTCCCATGAGGGCAAAGGCTTTCTTGGTCTTGTTCACCTACAGCAGTGTCTGGCACATGGAAAGAGCTCAAAACACACTGATTTAATGAATCCTGTCTAGAGGCAGGGGAATGGATAAGAGGACCTCCAAGTTGATCTGGTTATAAAAGCTGGAGTAACAGAGCTCTGCTGTGTGTTCTGGGGCTCACATCACCCTTTCCCAGCAAAAGGAAACAGCAGGGCGGTAGTAAGAACTGTGGTTTTAGGGGAGAGGCTTGCCAGCTGGGTGGAGCTCACAGCACCGGTGGGTCCCATTTCCTACAGAGGAAAATCCTACAAAAAGGCCCATCTGTCCGGCCGCCCGGCTGCTGCCCTGGCAGTCCACCTCTCCCCTCCGCGTTGGCCTCTTTGGCTGGGCAGAGCAAGGCTGCTGCAGCCTGGTATATTCTGACTCCCAGCATACATGAGAAGTGCCAAGCAGACTGAGCACCACCCCCCAGAAGTCATCTTTGTCATCCCTCTGCCTCCACACAGGAGGCAGCCGCACAACAAGCCGCACAACATCTTCTATCGCACTTCTCAGCCTCTCCAGAACACTGCCCCACCACCCCCCAGCCACCACCATTAGCCGACTCAGACCCTTCACTGTGCATTCATCCCCTTCTCTCTGACTGCATCCGCGACAGCAAGAGAGAGACGGCAAAGGGGGAGGGGCAGCTAAGGACCAAGGAATGTCTGCCCATAGGCAAGGAGGGGACGTTTAGAAGGAAGTACAAGGGTCCAGGGACAGAGGTGGGTGAGGCTTTATACTGAGAGACCTTGGGAAACTCATCCAACCTTTGGGTGCCTCAGTTTCCTTATTTGTAAAACCAAAGGATCTTTCAGCCTGTTGTTTATCCTCTGATAGAATCCAAAGAATAGAATTGATAATTCATTGAAGTGCTTTCTAAGGCCTATAGCACTGTAAATGTCCACTGTCATTGAGAGAAACAAGTGCAGGAAGGAGGGGGCATATTGGGGAGGAGCTAGAACACCAGAAAGTTCTGGGATTAAGAGTGGAAAAACTCTGCTCTGAATGAAGAGAACAAGGAAGGGGATGGAAGGAAAAGCAGAAACTCACTCCCCAACTGGAGAAGAAAAGGCTGAGGGGGTCAGAAAAGCAGAAGACAACAGAAGAGGCAGAAACCATCCAGATGGCAAGGACAAGCCAGGCCTTTGACACTTGTGCTGGGAGAGCCCCCAGCCTGGAGTTTCCAGATGAGGAGGACACAGCCCTCAGCAAGGCCTGAGCAAAGACACTCAGGAGGAAGTGGGTCCCCTCTAAGACCTGCTGGGTCCACAAGGTCTACAAGTGCCACCTTTCTACAAGGTAACCCTTGGCCCTCAGAGCTACCGACTGATAATCATCAATTACCTGCTATGTTTTGAGCAGCTGTTGTGTCTCAGGAACTGCACTGGGCCTCGCACATATTATCCCATCTCGTCCTCGTAATAGACTTTTCTTATTCCCACATCCTCAAGAATGAAACAGAGGCTCAGAGAAGTTTACCCAGCTAATAAGAAGCAGAGCAGAAGATGCTCTGCTGGGTTTCCACTGCTCAAAGTTCCTTTTTGAAGCATCCTTCCTCCTCTTTCCATTCCCTGAACTCCTTCCTGAAAGATCGAGGGTGAATGGCAAAGGGGGCAGTTAGAGGGCAGGGAAGATATTAACAATACTGGAGGAAGGCAGGCAGACTGGACTGCCTATGAAAGTTAAGGCAGGGCATTTCCAGCTCCAGAAAGCTGAGCGCATCTGACAGAACAATTTCCTTCCCAAGTAATCCATCATAATCCAACCTGGTGTTACCCCCACCCCCATAACTCCAAAAGGCTGCCACTGGTGATCCATCACTCTTCTGCCAGGGCCTGAGAGGATACAGCCAACCCAGGGATCAGCCAGCTCGGCCAATCAGGACCCAGCAAACCCTCTGGTCTTCCTGCCTCTGGTTTTCCTCTCCCTCAAGACCAGCCAGGAAACACTGATGAGGAAACCGAGGATGAGACCCGGCCAATAAAGAGCAGGATGGTCGCTGAAGAGGTTCCAGGCCCAGAGGTCGCGACACTGAGTTCTGACCTTTTTCCACCGCACCCCTCCACCCCCTACCTATCCCATGCTCCTGCCTTCGGGGTCCTGTGGCTGTGACCCCCATCCCGCCAAATCCGGCCGGCTAGAGCTCCGCGCGCGGCCCACGGCGTAATTGTAAAGCATCCCTCTGCCCCTCCATACCCCCACCCCCTGGAGAACTAAGGGGAAATACCTTCAAAGGCCCTGCCCTCAGAGCTCGGTCTCCGTCAGCCACCCGCAGCAGCCGCCGAGCCTGCGCACCGCGCCCCCATCCCCCGCTCGCAGCCCCCCCCCCCCCCCCCCCCCCCCCCCGCGCGCCCCAGTCCTCGCCTTCACCTTGACCTGAGTCCGCTCCGGGGCCCAGGAGCTTTGCATAAACAAAGAGAGAAGGAGGGGACGATCGGGGCACCGCCCCCCGGCCCGCCGGAGCCCCCGCTCCAGTCCCGGGACCCCAAGCCCGTCCGGCCCTCCAGTCCCCCGCGGGACCGGGCGGCCCGCAGCCCCTTACCTTGGCCTGGCATTTCCGATGACAGGAGAAGCTGCAGACTGCAAGAGGGCGAGACACAGAAAGAAAGTTTAGCCGCGAGGTATGAAATGGAAACTCCGGCGAAATCTCCTCCCACCCCCGCCCGCAACCCGCGCTCAGGAGGGAAGGAGGGACGGAGGGAAGGAGGGACGGAGAGAGGAGGGGCGGGGGGCTGCTGCGGCTCCCCGGGGCCTGCGGGGCGGGAACGCCCGGGAGGCGCCGAGGCCCCAGTCGCCCAGAGCCCCTCGGGCGGCGCGGGAAGCTAGGAGGAGCAGCGGGAGAGGAGGGGACCCACTCCGTGGCTAGGTCCTGGCCGACCCAGTCTGGACCCAGGCCCCTAGCCAGCCGAGCCGGGAATAAGAGGACCGTCTCCCCTTACACACGAGGCAGCAGGCGGCACCCCAGAACCACATCACTCTCATTCCGGCAAAGAGAGACACACGGACCCAATTCGCCGGTCCAGGAGAGGGCTTGTGCACGCACACATACACATTGACACCCACACACACCAATAACCACTTACACGCGCAGCACACACAGCCAGCCTCACACACCCACTGGCAAGCCACACACAATTTCAGGGGAGACCTTCAGAGTACAGGCTAACACAGACTGTGGACACAAACTCACAAACTTCATGAGAAAACACACATGAGTTGAAACACACACACACACACACACATGCGCGCGGGCGCGCGCGCACACACACACACACACACAGGACTTGCTCTGCCCTCCCACTACCAGAAGTTGGAATCAAATTTCCTGTGGGGTTCCCTCAGCCTGGAATGTCCCAGCCCTGCCCGCCCTACCCCCAGGGCCCTCCACCCAGGATTTGGTAGTCCCCTCCCACCAGGTCCCAGAGACGGGGTGAGGGGTCTCCTGAGCTGAGCTGCGGCACGCACTTAGGCCTGCAAAGGCAGGTGGGCTATGGACCGTGACCCCAGAGCCTCACAGCCCTGGCCTCGGTCAGCTGCCTTTCCTCCTGGATCTACAGTTCTGTTGTTGTTGTTGTTTAGTCACTAAGTCGCATCTGACTCTTTGCAACCTCATGGACTGCAGCCTGCCAGGCTCCTCTATCCATGAAATTTCCTAGGCAAGAACACTGGAATGGGTTGCCATTTCCTTCTCCAGGGTATCTTCCCGATCCAGGGATCAAACCCAGGTCTCCTGTATTGGCAGGCGGATTCTTCACCGCTGAGCCTCCAAAGAAGCCCGAATAGTTACCCACCCATTTCCAACCTCAAGCCAAACAGATCCCCAGCCAAGTGCAGAGGGGAGACCGAGGCACACAGGAAGGCCCAGAGCTGTCAGTAAAGCCTCCATGGCTCCCCACATGAAAGCTTCTGGTTTGTCTGCGGTGGTAGGGGTTGGGGGTGGAAGCTGGAGGACACGGGGCGGAGTCTGCGATGTGACCTTGGCCGGACCTTGTTCTCCCAGAACCCAGTTCTGGCCACAGCTCAGGCCTGTGGCTCAGCCAGTGCTGAGTAAAGCTTTCCTGACCCCACCAGTCACACAGTCCAGCTCGGGGACTTCTCCACCCCCGGCCACCCAAGTCAAGTCACACCCATCCTTCTAGCCTTTCCGCTTCTCTCTCAGTGTCCCACCCTCACCACCTCAGGTGGCAACTCCCTCCAGAGGGTGAGTCCACTCTGACACCAGAGTGACCTCTCACTCCCATCCCCGGGCCTCCTTTTCTGGCCTTGGAATGTGGAATTGAGAAGGCCTCAGGCCATGTGGCCTGAGCTTTGAAGGCCCTTCCAGCCAGCCAGGCGCCCACTGGGCCAGTGCCTCCTGACCCAAGGAGCTCTCCTCTTCCTCTGCTAGTCAAATGCCAGGTCTTCAAGAATAATTCAACGGACATGAATTTGAGCAAACTCCAGGAGATAGTGAAGGACAGGGAAGCCTGGCATGCTACAGTCCATGGGATCGCCAAGTCAGATACAACTTAGCGTCTGAGCAACTACAACAAGAACAAGTCCTGGGCCCTCCTCTGGAGGCCTCTGCACACACTGTGCCCTCCTCCTTGAAGGCATCACCGCAGAGTGCACTTCTCCTGACCATCTTGCTTCCTACACTTGTTGGCTCCTTCAAGAAAGGGACCTCCTTGCTCTCTCTGTCTTCCTCTCTGTCTCCCTCTCTCTCTTAAACACACACCTACACACACACACACACACACATATGTGACAAGTGGTGCCTAGTGCAGAGTAGAGGCTTAATAAATGTTTGCTGCATTGACCTGACTGAAGATCTCCCCAGGAATTTATGTGCACCCCCATTTAATAGGGCTTCCCTGGTGACTCACATGGTAAAACGTCTACCTGCAATGCAGGAGACCTGGGTTCGATTCCTGGGTCGGGGAGATCTCCTGGAGAAGGAAATGGCAATCTACTCTAGTATTTATGACTGGGAAATTCCACACAGAGGAGCCTGGCGGGCTACAGTCCATGGGGTCCTGGGTCTACAGTCCAAGAGTCAGATATGACTGAGCAACTAACACACACACACCTATTTAATCACCCCCACCCAACACTTAGTCTTCTCCTGAGCCATAACCCTCCCTACAGCGTCTTATAGTCAATCAAAAAGGCATTCCGTAGGGCTTCCCTCCCCAGGCTTTCCCAGGTGGCTCACTGATAAAGAATCTGCCTGCCTCTGCAGGAGACACAAGAGATGCGGGTTCAATCCCTGGGTTGAGAGGATTCCCCTGGAAAAGGAAATGGCAACCCACTCCAGTATTCTTGCCTGGAGAATCCCATGGACAGAGGAGCCTGGAGGACTGTAGTCCCTGTTGTCACAAAGGGTCAGACAAGACCGAGCGACTGAGCATGAACTCAAGGGCTACCCTGATAGCTCAGCGGTAAAGAATTCGCCTGCCAATGCAGGAGACACAGGTTCAATCCATGATCCGGAAAGACCACACATGCCTCAGGCAACTAAGCCCGTGTGCCACAACTACTGAAGCCCAAATGCCCTAGAGCCTGTGCTCCACAACAAGAGAAGCCACTGCAATGAGAAGCCTGCGCACCGCAACCAAGAATAGCCTCTGATCGCCACAATTAGAGAAAAGCCTGTGCAGCAGTGAAGACCCAGAACAGCCAAAAATAATTAATTAAATTAAAAATTTTAAAGGCATCCATTAGGGTCCACCCCAGGCCTCCCAAGCCCAGTCTACACACTGGGAGCACAGTAAGAGCCAGGCCTCTGTCTTCTTCCAGCATCGGACTTCATACTCCTGACATTCACAGCGTGCATCAAGCTCTTTCCTACCTCAGGGCCTTTGCACTTGCTGTTCTCACTGCCTGGAAGGCTCTCCCTCACCCCAGCTCTCCACTGTTCACCGATCCACATCCGTCTTCTACTTCTAGAATCCACTGAAAGCTATCTCTTCCAAAGAGTCTTTCCATGACCACTCAAATTACAGTAGGCTCCCCATGATTCTTTCTTAGCAGCACCCTGATAAAAATCCTCTTAGCACAGCTTACAATCTGAAGTCTTCTTGGGAAATTCCTGCTTATCTTTATATAGTACATCTCCCCACACTAGACTGATGAGGGCAGGGAACATGTCTGTCTTGTTCAGACTGTATCCCCAGCAGCTAGATCAGTGTGTGTTACAAGCACATGGTGCCAAACAACATCTTTTAGAAAAAGTCCCACCCTCTGGGCAGACCAGCCCCCAGGACACTGACTACATTGTCTTTGTGGGAATGGCACAAAGATGTCCTTCATCCAGGTGGACCCAGCCCTGTACCTGGATGCGTGGCTTGGTGAACGAAGCACAGACCAATTCCAAGACTCTCTTGGGCAGGCGCCATTGGCACTGAGTGGCCTGCATGACTATACAGGACAGCCCTGCCTGTCACACAGTGGGCAGACACTCAGCAAATGCCCTTGAATGGAGGGCAGATGGGGAAATCGTTGGGCAATTGCAGCACAATGTGCTGAGTGCTCCCTACGTGCTGGAATGCAAAGAGCTCGTCCTTGAAAGCTCTACAGTGGGGAGCAAAGAAATACCTCCCCAGCCCCCAGCTCAAAAGACAAAAGCTTGGCAAGTGGAATTCAAGTGGCAGGTTCCAGGCAGCCCCAGCATGGTCAAGCCCCCACAGGTGAATTTTTATGCCTTAAGAAGCACCTGCTCCCAACCCCAAGGAAATCCGCTTGCCCTGAGCCCCCTCCAGGGAAGACTCCTTTACAATCTTGGTCACCTGTCTCCGGTATTCTCCCATAGGGCAGTATTCCTACTCTCTAACTTGCATCCCTCCTGCTGTAATTTGAAATATGCTGATCATCTGGCTTCTCACTTCTCAGATCAATGAGGCGTCCAAATGGGTCATAGAAAGGGAAACTGGGGCAGGCAGCCTCCAAGGTGGCCCCAGTGTGAATAACCTCCCAGTAAGCACATCCTTCTGCAGTCCCGTCACACGATGAACTGGTTTATAGACCAATCGTATTTTATAGAAAAGATAGTGTGTAACTTCTGAGGCTAAGTTATCAGCTTTTGTCTCCTGGATTGCTCACTCGCGGGGAAGCCAGTTACTGTGTCATGGGGACACTCAGGCAGCTCAATGCGGGGGCCATGTGGGGAACAACTGGGCCTCCTGCTGCCAGCCAGCACCAAGTTGACTGGCAGACAACTGAACCACCTTGGAAGTGGATCTTTACTCCCTCAGGCCCTCTGATGACTACAGCCCCACCTATCTTGACAGTAACTTGATGAGACACCCCAAGTCCAAACCACCAAGGTATGTGGCTGAGGCCCCACTCATGAATCCCTGACCCACAGAATCTATGTGAGAGAATAATTTTGTATTTGATGTAAACTGCTAAGATTTGGGGTAATTTGTTACGCAGCTACAGCTAACTAATACAGATACCAGAGCACACGATCCTTCAGAAAGCAAGAGGCCAAAGGCTGATGCTGAGAACTAATACTAGAGGTCATCCTTTGGGTCTTTCCTTGCTCCCTGAGTATCTATATATTCCTCTCTGTAATTCCTTCTTCCCTTTCATTACCTTACCAAGCAGTTAGTCATCCAAAGAGGCTGCTGAGTCTCAACCTTTCTCTTCTACCACTGTACCAGTTCAGACCAATTATCTTTCCCTGGGCCACATCTCCCCACCAGCCTTGTCTCCCTTCAATCCACAGTCACAGTCCATTCCAAGGAACAAACTGATCATATCACACCCCTGCTTAGAACCCTCTGTCCAGCTCAACACACCTATTAGGCCTACGTCTTGCCTCCACCTCCTGCCACTGCCCATAAAGAGATCTGTCCCTGCCACACCAAACTCCACAGACTCTGAGTCTACAGGGCTTATGTCTGGAATAGTGAACTCTTATACATCCTTCAAGGCCCAGTTCAAAATGCTCACCCTGGATAATAAAGCATTCAAAGATGGTCTCTCTCTCCTCTGTGCTCCAAGAATCCTCAACCCACAACAAAACTCTTATCACCTTGGGGTTCTAAGTGTCCCTTTATTATTCGTTCTCCCCCACATTCAACTGTTTTAAGACAGAAAGGCAGGTCCTGTTCAACTCTGTAGCTCTGTGTCCTGCCCCTTCCCCTAGTACTGGGTCTGGCATAGATGAAACTCAGTAAATGTGGAGTAAATTTCAAACTGGAAGGATTTTCTGCAGCCTAAACCCTTGGGACCAGGCTGACATTCTGAAGCAACAGAAAACACACAAGTGAGGTATGGAACTTCACACTTCAGCTCCACCCCCTGCTGGGGAGAAGGCAGGTGGGGACCATAGCCAGTCTTCCTAAGTGCTTCAGGGCAAACACCACCTACATCAAGCCTGGCAAAGGGTGGGAGCACTAAAGGAGTTGATTTATCCTCCCCTAATCCCCCATGGGTCCTGCTTTCTATCTACCCACTTTCCTACCTGGCTGCATGTAGACTGACTCTCAGTTCAGATGCTCGTCATGCACCAGCTCTGTGATCTGGGACAAGTTGCTTAACCACTCTGAGCCTTCATCTCCTCATTTCTAAAATGGGGGTAATAATAGCATCGACCTCACAGAGTTGTTGTGAGAATTAAAGAAGTTAATATACCTGGCCAGCCCAGAGGATGTTCTGTATAAGGGTCAGTTGTACCAGCAGCATCTCCATCACCATTGTGATATTATACAGAAAAACCCTGAGTCAGGAGAACTGGGTTCTAGTCCTGACTGCTATTACAGCTGTGTGACCCAAAGCAAGTCACTCCCATCTCTGAGTCTCAGACTCCTACTCAGAAAATAAGGCAGCCAACTAGCAGCCTGCAGGGCAGATTGGGCCTGGGCCCTGGTCTTCATTAACTGGCTCAGTGTTTAAAATACAAAGGCTTCTCTCAGCTGGAGTGCTGTGCAACAGAGCAACTCTCTCTGGATCCTTGGGGCCTCCATCATGGCCTTCTGTCCACACTCACTTGCCTGATTTACCACCAAAGTCCCCTGCATCTCTGACCCCTGTTCCAGGGAAACGAAGGCAGGAGAACTCCAACCTCCCCCTCTAGCATCCCTCAGATACCCAAGACCTCCCTAGACAACACACATCTCAGGATCAACCCCACATGAGCACACCCACAGAAGGCCAGGGAGCATGCAAGATGAGGATCCCTGGGGAGGGACCCTGTCAAACCAAAGCTCCATGGAGCCCAGGAGCCCCACCTTGGCCAGTGGGTGTCAACACTGTCCCTTCACAAGAGAGCCAGGCCGGTGGGCTGAGATAGAGCCAGAAGCCTCGGAGCAGGGAGGGGTCTGTAGGTCACCTGTGGGGTGGAGCACCCCAACCCCAGCACTTGGCTGACTCCTGCCTCGCTGGGCTGCCTAGACTCTGTCCTGGGGTGGCTTCCTGCCTCTTGGGAACACAGGAAGTCAACATTGTTGGGATCTAAATGGCCTTTTCCTCCTGGCCTCGGGTCGGAAAATGAGCACATAGCCTTGGTGTGCACCTGACCCTGGTGATAAAACGCCTGCATGCCCAGCAGGCCTCTGCTCCTTCCCCAGCTGGCAGAAACCTGCCCAGCTGCCCACCGGGCTTCACAGCTCTTCCCGGCCTTGCTTATTTCTGTGGCCTGGCCTGGAGGTGTGTGATGGTTTATATTAATTGTCGACTTTCAGTAGATTGTGAGTAAAGAACATTACCGGCCATAATGTGGGTGGGCCTCATCCAATCAGTTGAAGGTTTGAAAGGCAGAGACTGATCTTCCCAAGAAAGAAGGAATTCTGCCAGCTTTTAGACTTGAACAGTCACTCTCCCCTGGGTCTCCAACCTGACTATCTGCCCTGAAGATTTTGGACTTGCCAAGTCTCTATAATCATATGAGCCAATCCTTGACAATAAATATCTATCTACATACCTATCCATCCTATTAGTTGTGCTTCTCTGGAAAACCCTAATGCAAGATGACTTGGGGTGGTAGGGGGAGTGGGCATGGTGTGGCTCTGACGCTGAAGCAAGAAGAAACCTTCTAGGTCATCCCATCCAGTGGTTTTTGTTTTTGTAGCCAAACTCTTGATGCAGCTAGACTGTTACATGGAATCTCAATGATGTTGTTTAACTGCTAAATTGTGTCTGTCTCTTTTGAGACCCCAAGGACTGTAGCACGTCAGGTTCCTCTGTCCATGGAAATTTCTCAGGTAAGAATACTGGAGTGGGTTGCCATTTCCTTCTCCAGGGGATCTTCCCCGCCCAGGGCTTGAACCCATGTCTCCTGCATTGGCAGGTGGAATCTCTACCACTGAGCAACCAGGGAAGTCCCCTCAATGATATTGTTGTCCAGTCACTAAGTCATATCCGACTCTTTGCAGCTGCATGAACCGCAGCACGCCAGGTCTCCCTGTCCTTCACTATCTCCCAGAGTTTGTTCATACTCATGTCCATTGAGTTGGTGATGCCATCCAACCATCTTATCCTCTGCCACCCCCTTCTCCTGCCTTCAATTTTTCCCAGCATCAGGGTCTGTTCCAATGAGTCAGCTCTCCACATCAGGTGACCAAAGTATTGGAGCTTCAGCTTCATCATCAGTCCTTCCAATGAATATTCAGGGTTCCTTTAGGATTGACTGGTTTGATCTCCTTGCAGTCCAAGGGACTCTCAAAAGTCTTCTCTAGCACCACAGTTTGAAAGCTTCAGTTCTTCGGTGTTCAGCCTTCTTCATGGTCCAACTCTCACATACATCCATGACTACTGGAAAAACCATAGCTTTGACTAGACAGACCTTTGTCAGCAGAGTGATGTCTGTGCTTTTGAACATGCTGTCTAGGTTTGTCATAGCTTTTCTTCCAAGGAACAAGCGTCTTTTAATTTAGTGACTGCAGTCAATGATATTGGTTGGCATTTATTGAATGCTTGTTATGTGCCAGGATCTGTTCTGAGCACTTTACATATATTGTCTCAGGTAATTCCCACAGTAACTCAAGGAGGAAGTTTCGCTGTGTGTCTTATTTTAAAGGTTAGGTAACAGAGGCACAGAAAGATGAAGCAAGCTGTCCTCACTAGTAAAAGTTGGGATTTGAATCTAGGATGTCTGAGCCAAATGCAGGATCACCACACCATTCTGCTCGCTGATATATTTAACTCTTGAAACCAGAACTGCTCCAAGTAAAGTGGGCACAGGTTCCAGGGCCCCAGGTCCTTAAGCCTACCTTTGATTTCCCCCTTTTTCCTACCTTCTCAGGCCCCTGAAGAACCTTACAGCTCTTCTGGAACACAGTTTAGAACCTCAGATCTAGTGCAACCCCTCGTTTGGAGAACCAGGAAAACTAGGCCCAGAGAGGTTAAGCGTCTCACTCAAGGTCACACAGCCAGGCAAGAGGAAGCCAGGACTAGAACCCAGTGTCTTCCCACTTGACCAGGCTGCTTCCAGTGACTCCAAGAAGGGAGTGACTGGGACACAGGCTGGAAGCTAGGATTCCCAGTAAAGAGGAGAAATCTCCCTGAAACAAGGTTTCCCCAAACCCAGCTAGTGAGGGCATCTAGGTGGACTTGTCCCATTGAGGGCTGAAGCATCTTCCCCAGGTACATCCCACTCTCAGGGACACTGCAGGTGACAGCCCCACCTTGCAAGCTGATCAGATGAAGAAGGGGAGGGCTCTTAAGTCTGGGCCCCACTCAAGGCTGGATGGCAGTCTTGGGCTCTTGACTGCCATTCTGATCTCTTCCCTTGGATGTCAGCCTGGCGGGAGGCTGGGGCCCTTGGTGCAGACCCTAGACTCCCTAGAGCACTGCCCCCCAGGGGCCTGTGGGAAACCCTCTGTTTGGACTGAGGAACTCCTACACATCCTTCAAGATCCAGACAACATATGGATTCCCTACTGAAGACTGACAGGAAAATCTGCTGAGTCAGAGGCAGCCGTTCACACACACTGGGCTCCAGAATTGTCCAATAGCACGTCTACCTTCCCAGGATAGGAGCTGGGTTTTGGCTCCAGCATGGCATTCAGCCCAGAGGGGCCCAGTTCATGACTGTCAGAAGGGTGCACACCTGCACGCAGGTGGTGGGGGGGCGGCCTGCATTTGGAGAGTTTTCCAGACTTTGCAGATACCAACAAGGGAATTCTCTAGGGCCTCCCACGGTCTGGGCCTCCGTGGATATTCTTGGTCCAAACCTTTTTCTATAGATGAGGAAACTGATGCCCGACAGGGCAAGAGATTTATCTGAGCTCACCTGGCCTGTGCATGGCCAGCCCCAGAAGTCAAGGCTAGGCCACTGACAAAGGCCCCAGATGCCTCTTCTCCCACTCCTATCCACCTCCGTCTCCCCACGGGGAGCCTTAGTCCTGACACCAGGGCTCACTTTGAGCCACACAAAGAATCTCAGTGCTCCTCACAATCACCACTCAGAGAGAGGGCTGGGTTTATTATTAACCCTTTGATACCTGGGAGGAAACAGTGCATCAGAAGACCAGCCATGGTCTCACGGCCACCTCTTTGCCAGTAATATCTGCCACGTTGGCACCCACATGTCCACCCACCTCCGTTCTCTATCTGCCTCGTTCACCTTTGAGCCTCTCGGAACCAGAACTAGACCCCGGGTTCCCTGACTGTCTCCCCGACCCTGTCTCCCACCCACCCCCTTCAGCCATAGTTTGTTCAACAGTACAAGGCGGGGAGCTACGGGGCAGGGTGGCCAGTGGGAGGCAGGACCCAGTGCCCCCATCTCTCTAGGTCCGGGCTGGTGTTCTCACTGACCCTGCCTGCAGCAAAAGCTCCCTCAACACTGCAAGCCCCATGGAGACTCTGCATCCAGGGCCTTGACACTCAACCCTGAACCCCCAGCCACTAATCCAGAGAGTCACCATGTTGCAGCCCGATTGAAGACCGGAAGAGGAGCTAGTTCAGTTCAGTTCAGTTGTTCAGGCATGTCCAACTCTTTGCGACCCCATGAACCGCAGCACGCCAAGCCTCCCTGTCCATCACCAACTCCCGGAGTTCACGCAAACTCATGTCCATTGAGTCAGTGATGCCATCCAACCATCTCCTCCTCTGTTGTCCCCTTCTCCTCCTGCCTTCAATCTTTCCCAGCATCAGGGCCTTTTCAAATGAGTCAGCTCTTCACATCAGGTGGCCAAAGTATTGGAGTTTCAGCTTCAACATCAGTCCTTCCAATGAACACCCAGGACTGATCTCCTTTAGGATGGACTGGTTGGATCTCCCTGCAGTCCAAGGGACTCACAAGAGTCTTCTCCAACACCACAGTTCAAAAGCATCAATTCTTCGGCGCTTAGCTTTGTTTATACTCCAACTCTCACATCCATACATGACTACTAGAAAAACCATAGCCTTGACCAGATGGAACTTTGCTGGCAAAGTAATGTCTCTGCTTTTTAATATGCTGTCTGGGTTGGCCATAACTTTTCTTCCAAGGAGTAAGTGTCTTTTTATTTCATGGCTGGAGTCACCATCTACAATAATCTTGGAGCCCCCAAAAATAAAGTCTGCCCCTGTCTCCACTGTTTCTCCATCTATTTGCCATGAGCTAGAGAGCACAACAAATCCTTTGGTTTGGCCTTGGCAAATTGACCCCTCAGCCAGCAAACTATCTGTGCAACCGTTTCTGGTGACCCTGAATGGACGGGTGGGTGGATGGATAAATGGGACGGAGGGTGGGTGGGTGGAGGGAGGGAGAGAGGGAAGGATAAGTGAGTCTCGTGCCGTGCCACCATGACCTCCTGGTTCCAAACCACACAGAGTCGATCCACTTCTGCATCTCCTGCCATTAAGCCCAGTGGCCCCAACCCTGCCCCCAGACCTAGTGACCTCACCTGTCTCCCTGGGGATGCACACGTGGGCTGAAGATCGAGGAGTCTTCTGTCTTCCCTTGCAGGGCTGGAGGCCCCTGGGCCTTCCGTGGCCCAGTTCTGACACCTGCTGGTGCCTCTGAAGAGTGGCCCCGGCTTCTTCCTTCTCGCCACTCATTCACTTAGAGCTGCCAAACCAGCCTGGCAGCCCTCTTGGCCACCTGCCCTCCAGTCTGGTTCACACTGGCAGGGCCAGGCTCCAAACCAGAGGAGACCCGGGACATCTTTGCACATCATGGGAGCCTTCCATTCACGTGGGGTCAAAGCCCCTCCTCCACCCAGGCCCTCTAGCCAGGTCATCCTGGGAACCAAAGACCACAGACTATCACAGAACGTGCGGCTGGAGTGCTCAAGGTCACCCGGTGAGTGTGTCGGGACTTCCTTCTACTCCCAGCCCTGTGTCGCCTCCTATCAGAGCAGTATTGGGCATCACTGGGGTGAAGGGAAGAAGCACTGGGAAAGGAAGGAAGGAACTGGGGATTGGCCAGCAGTTAACAGGAGCAGGTTCAACAGACAGGATGAGGTGGGGGCTATGATGCAAGCAACATGCAAGACCCCACCTTAGGCAATACCTCCTTGACTTCTCCCAGTTCAGTTCAGTTCAGTCACTCAGTCATGTCCAACTCTGCGACCCCATGGACTGCAGCACCCCAGGCTTCCCTGTCCATCACCAACTCCCGGAGCTTACTCAAACTCATGCCCATTGAGTTGGTGATGCCAGCCAACCATCGCATCCTCTGTCAACCCCTTCTCCTCCTGCCTTCAATCTTTCCCAGCATCGAAGATGGGAGAAGAGGACGACAGAGGATGAGACGGTTGGATGGCATCACCGACTTGATGAACATGAGTTTGAGTAACCTCCGGGAGTTGGTGATGGACTTCTCCTAGCTCTGACCCTTAAGCACCATCCATCCTCAGAAGGTAAAGAACACAACTGCAACGCAGGAGACCTGGCTTCAATCCCTGGGTTGGGAAGATCCCCTGGAGAAGGGCATGGCAACCCACTCCAGTATTCTTGCCTGGAGAATCACATGGACAGAGGAGCGTGGTGGGCTGTAGTCCATGGGGTTGCAAAGAGTCAGACACCACTGAGCAACTGCACACATCTCAGTCAGACCACTTGGGAAGAGGGTGCCACCATGTGGCTAATATTGGTATTACACACATTCCTGCTGGACCCCTAAATTCAGTCTGGGTGTCCCAATCCTGCAGTCAAGGGTCATAAAACTCTGCCCTTGGCCTGTAAGAGGCTTGCCTGGAATGCCCCCCAAATGCATGCACACATTCACACACTTCCATCCACCCACTCTGACTTCAACACCAGCAGCAACTCCTCGTCTAGGAAGCCCCCATTGCCCAGAGAGCTCACACGCTGGAAATACCACTCCGACCCAGCCAGCTGCATGTCTGAGCAAGAGACTTGACTCCTTGGAGCCTCAGTTTCTTCGGCTGTAGAACAGAGATGACACCAGCACCTCCCAGATGCCATGAGCCCTGCATGAGATCACGTGTCTGTGTGCCTCACTATTGTTTTCATCACTGTTCACTAGGGTCTGACACCCATCTTCCCAGCCCCTCTGGGACATGGGCATGAGGGGAGGGAGGGGGAGAGCCCAGGTAGAAAGAAGCGCGTGAGTAAAGGCTCCAGGAAGAAAGAGCCTGGCGCTTTGGCATGTTTGACATACTTGGTATACTCGGGAAGTGCGAGGGGTGCAGCTGGTTTCACTGTGGACTTGGGGGGAAGGGGAGACGTGGGTCAGAGAGCTGGCAAGGGGTGAGTCCGCCAGACTGCACGGCTGCAGGAAGGAGTGCGCTTCGTCTTGAGGGCATGGGGGCTCCCGAGGCGAAACCCAGGGAACACCAAGTCCCAGGGAAGCTGGCACGGAGGTGGGCTGAGAGGGTGGGTTGGGATGCGAGAGGCAGAGGGGCTTCCAGCCGCCCAGGTAAGAGAAGTCACCTGAGATGAGCAGCTCAGGGACTCAAGCTGTATGGCGGGCGGGGGGTGTGATGGCGATTGATGGGAGACGACAGAGGGAGGCAGCCGGTGGCAAGGATGTGGGTGATGGTGTCAGTCGCTGAGACTGAGCACGGGGCCTCCTGCTGATTTCACCGTGTGATCTGAGGCAAGACACAGACTCCTCTGGCGGCGGTGACAGCCGAGCCCGGGCCGTTCCAGGAACACGTGAAAGCAACAACCGCAAAAGCCTGCCAGCCGGCAGGCCCTCTGCCGAGGCCAACCAGGGGCCTCTTAGACTCTCCCCTCAGTTGCCACAAGGAAAGGACCGTGGCTTGGCATCTTTGCAGTACTCCCAGTGCCAGGCACACGCCCCCAAACACCTTCCACACGCCCTGCACACACCAACCACATGACATCCACAGGCCAACCACACCCCTTCACACACTCCCCACACGCCAGCCACACACCAACCACACACCATCCACCTGCCACCACATACTATGCAAACGCCTTCCCCATGCCATTCACATGCCATCTGTAGGCCACCCACACACTTCTTCATGTCATCCACACACAAACTACATGCTATTTCCATGCCATCCATCGCCTGCCACGTGCCATTCACACACACCTACACGCTCGCCATCCGTGTGCTCAGCGTCTCCTCCCAAATGAGAACCAGGCACCCACTTGGAACCCCAAGGACATCCCAGCCCCACGGGACCACAAACCTCTCATTTCCGCGAAGACACGCTCCCCCTCCCCATGGCCCCACCAGTCACCCACCTTTGCAGGTGCAGCCCTCCCGGGTGATGACCTGTCGGCAGATCCCACAGGGCTTCACCTTCCTGAAGGTCTTCACCTTGAAGTGGTGAGTCTTGGGGGCCTCCAGGTCCTCTGGCTGTGGGAGGAGAGGTACAGAAGTCAGGCTGGGCTCCTGGGGAAAGAGCCGGGAGACCGAGGGAGAAGCAGGCCAGCACTGGGGGAAGGAGAAGTGAGAGCCCCTTCAGCGGTGACGGGACTGAGCCCATTTCTGGAAGGAGATGCCCATGGAAAGAGAAAGCTATGGGTGTGACCCAGACTCCCAGAAGGCAGTGGGGCTCAGACAACCCAAAACCCCAGCATCCAGGCAGCACAGGCTCCTCCATGGTTTCTTACTCACTTTTTCTGTATTAGCCAAGTGCACTGATTTTAAATGTATTGCTCAGTACAATTTGACACATGTGTGCCCCCTGGATTCACACCCCTGGAGGCTCCCTGGTGACCATCTCAGTCATTATCAAGTCTTACCAAGGTAAAGACTATTGACTTCTGTCACCAAAATCCATTCTGCCAGGTTTTTAAACTTCATATGAATGGAATGACACAGTATACGCTCCTCTGTCTGCTTCCTTGGCTCAGCAAGAATTTGTGAGATTCATCCCCACGGTCACGTAGAACGGCAGCTCCCGCCTTCTCACTGCTGCATGGTACTCCACCGTGTGCACACAGCTGACTTGTTCATCCATCCCTCTGCTGATGACCCTCAACGTTTCACCCCCGAGAGTGCCATGCCCCTCCGCTCTCTCTCCAATCCTCATTATTACTCCTTGCCTCAGCCCAGAAGGTGTCTTCCATCTTTATCTCTATTTCCTCTTCTTTACATTATGAAAATATCAATAGGTTCAATATCCTTTTTTAAATTTTTTTTTTTTAGCTGCATGCAGCATGTAGGATCTTAGTTCCCTGACCAGGGACTGAACCTCCACCTGCTGCACTGGAAGTGTGGAGTCTTAACCCCTGGACCACCAGAGAAGTTCCTAAATATCCTTTTTAAAATGACGCCACCGCACATGTGGGATGGGAGACGGGCTGGCAAGTCCAAGCCTTCTCTGTGTCTGGTTTTCGGTGAGCTCTGGGCCAGCCGCCAGCCTACCACTAACAGGGGCCTCAGTTGCCCCCTCCAGACAGTGTGAGGTTGGGCTCCACACCCCCTTGTGACCACAGATGTCAACACACTCTAAGTCACAAAGTCATGCATGCTGCTTAAGAACCCCTCCTCCTCCCACCCGCAGCCCCCAGCCCAGGCACAGGCTCTTTCGAGGACACCCCCGGGAAGTCAGGCCCTGAGTACAGACGCACATTCCTCTCCCAGGCACCTCCCCCTGGTGTCTGACTGGATTCACTTCCCAGCTCCGGGAGCAGGGGCCAACAGAGCACAGACTCTGATGCTGCCCCACCGGCCCCCCAGGCCCAGAGCTTTCCATAGCCCCCAGCACACACAGGGACACACAGATGCGACAGTACACGCCACAGTGCCAGGGAGAAGGTTCTTTTTCTCCAAGCCCCTCTCCGAGCACCCCAGTCTGAGCCTCCCAGCCCTAGGTGTTCAGGAGATGGCTGGCAGTGTCCCAGAAAGTTTTGATAGCAAATAGACATACATAAACGCTTGCAATGCCTATAGGTTGGAATACAAACCAGCATGTCCAGGGCTCGCAGCTGGAAGCCCTGTAGTGCTGAGTCCTGGGTAAAGGAGATGGAGCCACGAGAGACACAGAGAGAAAAACAGATGAAAGGAGAGACAGAAAGCCAGCAGGGAAAGAGGCAGAAAGACAGAGAGATGCAGAGGGAGAGAGAGAGACACAAAAGAGAAAAATACAAAGAGAGGCAGAGAGAGAGAAAAGCAACAGTCAGACAGAGAAGGAAAAAAAGAGGATCAAGATAAAGGCATAAACAAAGAGACAAGCAAGCACATAGACAGTGAGAGAGATGAGATGGAAACAGAGAGACTATAAAGGGAACCAGAGACTCCAAGGGAAACAGACAGACAAAAAGGACACAGGAGCCAGCTTGAAGGGGCTCCTCAGATCTGGGAAGACGTGAGCATCAAAATACATCATGATAGTAATGATACATCAAAATACATGCTGACAGCAATGACAGTCCATACTGATAGGTGAAATAAGTGAAAACACTGAAAGTCTGGTGAGGAGCAGAGCATTTACGAGGCTCAGAGCACCTCCCCACATCATGCTTATAAATTACAAAGGGGGAAAAAGAGTAACTCTGCCTGGCAGGCTCCACTTTAATCAAGTGATCAAAGCTAACGTCACCGGTAACGGGATAAGTGGAGATCGTGCACTAGGGAGGGGATGGAGTGAGAACAGAACATCATTTCTGCGATACTCCTGCCAAAGACACACAAGCTGAATCCAATCAGGAGGAAGCATCGAACCAACCCCAACAGAGGGACAGGCTGCCAATGCAGTGGCTTAGAATCTCCCAAAGTGACAAGGTCACAAAAGTCAAGCAAAGGCTAAGGAGACTTCCAGACTGAAGCAGGCTGAAGAGACCTGACAAGCAAACGCCACCACTGACTCCGAACTGGATTCTTTCCACGCCCCGAAAGGACATCACGAGGACAACGGGCCGACCTTCAGCGGAGCCTGAGGATGAGAAGGCAGTCACTCAGCAGTGTCAATCTTCTGACTCGGATGGCTGTGCTGGGCTCGGTAGGGAAAATCCTTGTAGGAAAATACGGCCGTATTCAGAGAGGGTATGGCAATGGGTCAGCTACTCTCAAATAGTTCGGGGCTGGGGGGGAATGTTCTCTGCACTGTACTTGACACTTTTCTGAAGTTTTAGATTGTCTCAAAACTCAGAGACAGACAGACTATACGTTGAGATGGTGGGGAGGCAGAAGGGAGCAGAGATAAAGCCCAAAGCCGAGACAGAGCGAGCAGAGGGTAGTGGAGCCAGCAGGTGCGGGAGCCCAGCCGCGCCCCCTGTTGGCTGGACCAGGCAGCAGGACCCAGGTTCTGATACTCCAGACACTTTGCTCTGGGAGCTTCAGCTGAGGCTGGGTGTGAGGGGGTAGACTGAGAGTGGGCGCAGGCCACTGCCCGGCTCTGCACTTGACCCAGTACCCCCTACCCCACACCAGGAGGGGCAGATGAGTCCTCCTATCCTGAGGTCTCACCTCCCGTGTTCCCATCTCAGCCCCCTGCTGGCGACCTTCCAAATGATCTCTGTCACTGACCTTCCAGGGAGGGGACCCAGTCCGTTGTCAACTGCAGCAGCCAAGGCGTAGATGGGAGGAGAAGCAGGGAAGGGATTTGGGGTTCAATTTAAGGCATGTCTGAAGGGCCTGCAGGAAGCCCTAAAGCCCAATCATCTCAAGCCTACTCTACCCCCAGAAGCCTGCCTCTCCCACCCCACCAAGTCAGCAAAGCTCCCCATACCAGCTTATCCCCCAGCCTTAGCTGCCTACGACCCCAAATCTAGCCCTTCCCCTAAAGCCCAGGGAAAGAAGCCTCCTCACTAAAGCAAAGTCAGGACAGTGGAATCTGCCCAGTAAACAGATGAGGAGCAGGCTGGCCTTCCAGGCTGACCAGCAAACACCCAGGCTTCTCCCCTGGCTCCTGGGCTTGCTTGTTCTGCTTGGCCAACTCCATAAAGTCTGGTTTACAAAATCTCCTCCCCCGTGGACTTGGAGAACAGAAATGGGGTTCAGAAAACATGCTCTCTGGCCTCGCTCACGGCCTCTTTGAGCTGCCCTGGGTGATGGTCCATCACACTCCTGTCCCCTATACCCACCGCATCCTGGTTCTCTGGCTGAAGGATCTCTGAGATGGGAGTCTAGAGACCAACTTTCCAGACTGGCAGTCTTGGGACCATCAGTGGCCTTCTCCGGGCCTCACAGTCCCCAGATGGAAGTGAGGGGTTCGGACAAGACAGCCTGCTTGTACACAGTGTAAGGGAAACGATGGGCCAGTTTGAGAGGAAGAGACTGTGGGATCTAGGGGGTGGGCCTTGCTGATGGTTACAGAGAGGGGGCTGTTTAATGGGACATCACCCCTCTGTGAGGGGCTGGGCAACCCCAGTTGGAGTGAGGAGACCAGCTGGGCCATGCCCAGGAAAGTGACCCCAAGTCATGACCGTGACTCTGCCAGCATCCCTGGCTATATACACTGGGATGTCTGGTAATCTTGTTGAGTCATCCACAGAGGTCTGAAAGTTTCCCGGGATGATGGAGGAGGAAGTGTAGGGTGGAATATCTTCAAATATCTGAAGGAACTGTCATGGCTGTGAAGTTTCTAAAGACAAAACAAAACCCCAGTGGGTAGAAGGTGCCAGAACTCATGATTAAACAGGAGAAAAGGAACTTCCGAACAATCATACATCAAAATCCAGAGGAAGAAGATAAAGGAGGGTCTGGCACCTCCCCTGCCCCGCCCACGGTTACTCTGCAGGTACAGGCAGAGGATGAGCACGGAGCCCATAAAGCACCAAGCTCAAGGGTAGTGGCTTGTTATGACAATGAGCATCATTTTCCCTGACAAGCGGCAGACAGCCTCACAAAGCACGCCGGCCCCTCCCTTGCCGGATTAGCTCCTAACGGACCTAGGGAAAATTCAGGGCAGAAGAGGCCCGGCCACGGCAGGAGCTGCCTGGTCTGTCCCCAGCCCGCCTCCCTCGAGAGCCAGAACTCAGAAAAGGGAAGGGTCCTAGCTGAAGTCATTCTTCCCCACCCTCCAAGCCCAAAGCCCTAGCCTGGTGACAAGCCCAGCCAGCATCAGAGGGCTTTCCTGGCCCTCTGGGGGATCTCTCCCTGCCCCACTCCCCCAACTCTGTTCAGCCAAGCTGCCTGCCAGAGGGGTGTGGCACATCTGGCTTGGGCAGCCTTGGCGGGAGTTCTTGGCCTTGGGGTGGGAATGGCTGTTTACTGGCTCCTCCCTGCCCCTTGGGGCAGAGCGCAATGGAGTGGGGGTGGTGATGAAAGGGGACTGATAACCCTAGAGGTCCTCAGCTCAAGAGCTCCTGCCCCCTCCCCAAGAAAACAGCCCCAGCCCTGCCCCACTGGGTTCCCTGGGCCCCACACTAGGAGCCATGGACGAAGAGGCCAGAGGACAGAAGTCGGCAAGCCAGTGAGCCTTGGGAAAGAAAATCACTATAAAGCAGGCCCCGGACAGACCTGGAGGGTCACACGGTCCTCTCCCAGCCATCCACCCCTCCATGTCTCATCACCGTGGGTTGGGACACCAGGACCTGACTGGCATCAGCGCTTATTTCTATGAGGAAGACTGGGACTCCCAGTGGAGCTGCAGGCTGGAGTCTGGGACACTCCCCCGCCCCAGCACCGCACATGCAAGCTCCCTCCAACCCCACCTCACCTTCAGGTACACACCACCCCACCCAAGTTCCTCTTCACCATCACCATCACTCCCCAGCCCCTAGCCAGCTAATGGGCTGACCGTGTTCGTGGTCGCCCCGGGTGGAAAACTCTGAGTCACTCTCAATGCCTCCCAGCCCTCCACCCTCCAATCCAACCAGTTGCCAGACTCTGTAAATATTGCTTCCTAAATATTCTCTTGGCCCTCCTGTGCTTTTTCATTCCATTGCCTTTGCCCTATTAGAGGCCCTGTCACTTTTGCCTGGGACCGTGGCAACAGCCTCCTGGTCTCCCTCCTCCCTGCACAGCCTCTCTGGGGTCATCCCCACTCACTCCGAAAGGTTTCCATGCCTTCCCGAGCATCCACGATAAAATGTGCACTCCCTCCAAGCAGCAGGGAGCAGCCTTGGTCCATACCCGGCCCACCCAACCATCTCAATCCCCACGCCCCATTCCCCAACTCCCTGCCCTGGGCCCATATCTGAGCCCTGGTTCTGCTGTTCCCTCTTCCCAGAATGTTCTTCCGGCCTCTCAGCATGTCAGGCTTCTAGGCATCCTTGAAGGCCTCATTCAAATCTCATCCCCGAAGGGAAATCTTCCCAAATAACATCTCCACTATCCCTTTCAAAAATCCATCTCTCCATCCTACTTTTCTTTTTTCATCATGGAAAGTTTAAAAGCTCTGGAAAAGTTGGACATGCATATGCCCTTGGCCCTGATTCACCGCTTGTGAGCATTCTGCCACTTCTGTCCACGCTCTATCTCTGTCCCCTACCTCAACCCAATATAATCACCACCCTCAGGAAATTCAACCTCACAACAATAGCATTATCTAACATTCAGTAGTATATTCTGATCTCCCCTTTGGCCACAATAGCACCCATTCGAGCTGGGTCTTTGCCTTTGTTTTTATTTTGGACTCAGGATCCAAGCAGGATCTTGTATTACGTTTAGTTGCTGGGTTTCCTTCCTCTTCTTTCATGTGGACACATGACTCCACTTTATGATTTCTCTTTGATGACGCGGACTTTTTTGAAGAGCCCTGGCTGTTTTGCAGAATGGCCTTCGGTATCTGGATGTGTCTGGTCATTTCCTCATGATTCGATTTGGGCGAAGCGCCACCCAGCACCCCTTCCTTTCCTCAGTCACACGTGCTTGGCGCCCCAACACAGCGCCCTGTGCAATCCGACTTGTTAGCAAGGTGACCCTTGGCAAGTTAATTAACCCCTGTCTGCCTCACTTTACTAATCTGTTAAGTGGGCTAATCGTAGCAACCATCGATAGGTTGTGACAATGCCTGAAAAGCCACTGGAACAGCGCCTGACACATAGTAAGCACTCACTAGACGTGGACTCTTGATCTGTGTTGTCACGCCCGGGTGTGCACTGGACTTGCCCACCAGGCACACACACTTGCTTGTGCTTCTGCTCCATGTCCACGGAGTCCCAGACAATGTGAGCCCAGAACAAGTCAGAAGGAGCAAACTGAATGGAGCTGCTGCCTGACCTCGGTTCCCTCCAGTGATTGCGCCCACTGCCACTGTCCTGCCCTTGGGGGACAGAACACAGGCTCAGGGGGTCCTCACCCGGTTGAGGAGAGAGCTCTCCTATGCCACGCAGCCCTGGGTCTCCAAGGGAGGAAAGACGCAGAGAATGTCTATAACTGAGCTCCTCGCGTGACAGAGGAGCACACGGACGCTTGGGGAGCCCGGATTCTGCCTGGTGGCCTTCGGCCGCTGACAGGGCTTCCTGAGCTGGCCCATCTCTCAGCATTGGCCTGCCTCTCTTTCTCTCTCTCTCTCTCTTTCTCTCCACATGGTTCCTTCATAAACCACATCCCAACATTTTTGAGCATTAAGCCCCGTGTCCCTTTTTGTGCTCTAACATGAAAAAATCACCTCCTGGAGTGGGAAGGCACAGTGAAGGTAAAAGTGTTAGTCGCTCAGTCATGTCTGACTCTTTGCCACCCCATGGTCTGTAGCCCTCCACGCTCCTCTGTCCATGGAATTCTCCAGGCAAGAATACCAGGGTGGGTTGCCATTCCCTTTTCCAGGGGATCTTCCCAGCCCCGGGATCAAACCTGGGTCTCCTGCATTGCAGACAGATTCTTTACCATCTGAGACACCAGGCACAGAGATGTGGGTGGTCTGAAACCCCATTGATGGGCCTGGCCTGATGGCAAGGGCCTGGTACAGCTTCTCTCACTGATCGCTCACCGCAACATCCTACGAGGCTGAGGAGCGTGCTCTGGGGCACAGGGAAGCTGGGATGGAACAAAGATTCAGATTCTGTCTGTCCGAGACAGGGTCCCCAGTCCCTAACCACGGCAGTACCACCACTTCCAAGGGTGTGTCAACAGCTGCCGCCTGTATTATCTAGAGAAGCCCTGGCAGCTACATTGTCAGGACTCCTCTGCCCAAAGGCCATCTTCTGACCAGTTTACCCCATCTTATCTTTCTTCAGTTATGCTTACTTCCTGCACTTGGATTTCTGCAGTCTCAACTTCATCTTTGGATCTAGTTTAAAGTTCACCTCCCAAGAGGAGAACATCTCTTTCCTGATATGTCCCTCTTTCTCCCTCAGTCTAGGCGAGGTCTGTCCTTAAATGTCCTTACAGATTCCCTCTTGGATAATATCCATCTTACTGCAATCATTTGTCCAGTATCTGCCAGCTTCTTGAAGAAAGTCGGCACTCCAAGATTAGTGGTGAGATAGGTGGAAGGAATATGGGTGGGTGGTGCTTAGAAGGCATCACAGTGCTTCCCTAACATTATTTCCCATCTCTGGGCTGCTGGCCTCCGACCCCTCAACCAGAGGTGCAAAACCTCCAGCCCATACACTTCCACTTTTCGGAAGCACTGAACCCACCATGGCCCCCTGGGCAGGCCACTTGCCCTCTGCAGGTCCCCTTTGCCTTAGCCAGAAACTGGAACTAGCCATCCTTGCCCTTCCTACCTCACAGAATTACAATGAGGTTCAAATGAAATAAGTTAAGTCAAGGACATGGAGACAAGGAAGGCACAGAGAGGCTACATGGCTGCCCGGTCCACACAGCTAGTAAGTGGCTGAGCCAGGATTTGTACCCAGAATCCGTGCTCCGACTATGCATGCTGCCTGCAGGAGAAAGCCTGTGTGTTCTGGGCCTTCACATTGTCCTCACACCCCACCTGCCCTTCCCGGGAGATTCCCAGAATGGAAAGCCCTGGATGGGGAGGTGGGAGACCCAGGTCCTAGTTGTGCCTCTATCCTTGCATGGCCTTGAACTGCACCATTGTAAAAAGAGAGCTAACATTTCTTGAGCCCTTACTGGGGGAGAAACGCTATTCTAAAATGTATCGGCTCCTTTAAAACCTAACAACCCTATAGGTAGGTGGGGAAACCAGTGGAGAAACAGAGATTTGAAGCCACTTGCCTAAGGTCACAGAGCTCCCGAATGACAAGGCAGGATGAAACCCAGGCACTGTTGGGTTTGTGGCGGGCACCACACTCTTGGCCCGCCCGCCATCCTTCCTCTGAGCACCACAGAAAAATAGTACCGTATTTGCTCCCTGACTTTGGGCCTCAAATGTCATGTTGAAAAATTTTACAAAGGGGCCTGGTTTCTTTCAGACCCTGTGAGTGTCACACCACCCAGCCTAGCTCCCAAACCCACAGTCAGGAGGCCCCTTGGTGGGCACAGTCCTACAGGCCAATGAAACTCCAAAGAGAGCGAGTTCAGGACAGAGGAATCAGAGTCAGGTTCACAGGGCAGAACTGCACGCTAGGCAACCGGGAGCTCACGAGGACCCTCTGACAAAAATGCGTGCTTAGCGCTGGGAGGGACACGGGCTTCAGAAGAGAGAACACTTCTTTGTCTGCAGCTGCGAGCAGCCTCAGAGGACAGCATCCAAGTTCCTATGAGAAACTCAGGATGAACAGTCAAATGCTGAGCCAGAGGCCACACGGCTCGCTCAGCACAGGGCCAGTGCTGTACTTGGCCCCCGCTCCTGCCTTGTAGCTCTCTCAGCCCCACCTAATAAGCCCTCTCCCAGGGCCTGCAGCCCTAACACCAAAAAGCCTCAATTAATAGGCATGTAATTATTTTCTGAATAAACCATACTTGAATATGTAATAGCAAACGATGGGAGCATTTGATGAGAAAATCAAGTTACACATGATACACAGCTACGTGCCTCAGCTAATAAAGTGATTTTTATTCCTATAGCTTGTTAAAACTATGTGCCATGGACAGAGGACTTCTTGGATGAAATGTCTGCAGCTATTCCTGGGGAGATTCCCCCCCACTTTAGACCTGGGGTGCAGGGCATCCTGTGAGCCAAGCAGGGGCTTGTGAGGTGGGGGGAGGGACCCGCATATACTGAGCAGCTACTATGCTGCTCAGTATATACATATACAGTATATACACATGTATACATGTACATATACATATACATGTATATACACATGTATATACATATGTATATACATATACAGTATATACACATGTCATCTCCCTCCTCACCCCAGCCGAACAAGGTGTATATTCTTCTCCCCACTTTACAGATCAGGAAACTGAGGCTCAAGGAGGGAACTGTGATAGCCAAGGCTGCCCATCTGATAAATGACGAAAGACACGGCCTTATCTTTCCCCTTTCTTGGTCTGAGGCTAGCCCTGCCTGGTGACAAAGGCCACCCACTTCCCACCAGCAGGTGCTTCTCAATTTGCACCATCTACTCCTCCCCTCCCTGCTACAAACTTATACCCCAGCCCCACAGAGGTCCACACAAAAAGGAAGAAAGTTGCTGGGACAACTGCAAGGGAGGACTGGGGACAAGAAGTTTGATGAGACCAGGACTGTGCCCCGGGATCAGTCCTCACTGCTCCCCCAGACTTGGGCCCACTCTGGCGATGGGCATCCAGGCCAGGGCAGGATGGAGAGAAGACATCCTCCTCCCCAGTCCACCCCGCCAGCCTCTTCTACCACCACAGAAAGGTGCCCACTGGGTTGTCCCATGAAGCCAGAGAGGGACAGAGGAGGGTGGGGATTCACAGGAGAGAGGACAGGAAAAGGAGGGGGGAGGACCTTAGAGAAATCGCCACATTCACACCAGCGCTTGGTCCCCAGTCCCCTCTCCCAGCTCTCAGGCAGAGGAGTGACCTGGACAAGGCACTCGTGCTCACCTCTTGGCACCTCCCCTCCATCCCCCTCATGTCAGCCCCTGAGGAAACTGAGGCTCACAGCCACGAGGCGCTTCTCCCACAGCCTCTCCGCTGACGTGGCCTTGTCTCCATCCACAGCAGCATCACCCTGGAAGTTTAACCGCCAACCTTCCCGCCACAGGCCTCCCTCCCTCCCAGCTTCCCTGAGGCTCCATCCTCAGCACCGTCCACAGGCCTTCCAGAGCTGGGCCCAGGGAGCTGGCAGGGCCTGGAGAGATGAACTTGGCCATGGCTCCCATTACACAGATGTGGACAGCAGCCCGGTGAGCCCCCTCTGTGCAGGACACTCCAGACACCTTCAGTCTGTTACTGAGAACCCCACACGCCACCCAGACGCCCTCATCCCAGGGCCTCCTCACTTCCCCTCTGCCCAGGTCTGATGTCCCGCCACTGTCTTTCAGCCTGGGCTTGCCTAAGCCCAGGAGAGCCCTCCCCAGAGCCAGCTGGAACAGGGAAAGAGCAGGAAAGATCACATCTGGACCCAGGGCTGAAGCGCCCTCCCCTAAACCAGCCGGCACTCTCTGAGAGACCAACATTAACCTCGGCCAGGGAAGCCTTCCTCACCCTCCTGACCCTTGCATGCCTTCGCCCAGCCTGACAGCCCAGCCAAGTCCCTCTGAGTAAGGGGTCTTCCGCCCCCGCCCCCTCCCCTCCTGCAGCCAACAGCCCCCCCTCTCCCTCTGACAGGCCTCAAGGCTTTTAACCCTCACCGCGTGGCCCCAGACCCTGCCTGCCTACCCCTCAGGCACTCGCCCCGATACACACCTTCCTGAATCTGGGGCCAAGGAAGGGGAAAGACAAGGCCGCGTCTTCCTCCTTGGGACTAGGGGGTGAGTGGGGGTGGTTCTTGGTAAGGGTGGGAGGGCTATGGAGGAAGAGGTGGCAATGGTTAGAAGTTGAAATTGCGATAAAAGTGATGGAATCCAAGCAGAACTTCCCTCTAGCCGGGCTCCTCCAGATTCCATTTTCTAGGTTAATACCCCTTGTTCCCAGGCCCCCTACCACAGCACCTTCCTCAAACTCTGAGGCTGAGCAACTTGAGGGGTGACAAATTTTCCCCCCAGTGCGGAGGAGGGATAGGGTGGGGGTGGAAATGGAGACAGGAGAAGCTCCAAAAAGAAACCAACTTTGTGATGGCTTCCTCTCCTCACAGCTCCTGGACTCAGCTGGAGGAGAGGGCAGGAGGGTGGGGGGATGGACCGATCGGCAGAACCGGGGCGAGGGGCCCCCATTGATGGGGAAGGACTAAGGCTGAGAGTCTACTCAATTAGGTCCTTCCTTCTGTCCCTCAGAGGCAGAAAGGCCCCCTCCTTCACGGCCAGCACTCCCCCCACCCCAGACTCTCAGCGTCAGGCTAAGGTTGAAGGGGCCGGGGTGGGGGCTTCGACCTCCTAGCTAACACAACCACACCTACCCAGAGCATGCAGGAGAGACAGATCCATGTCATCGTCGCTGAGTGCTGTCCCTGGGGCCACGCTGGGGCCGGCGGATGGTCCCCCCCAGCTCACAGCCCCCACAGAGCAGGCAGAAGGGAGCTCTGAGTCCGCAGCAGCCGCGGCTCTGGCTCAGCCAGCATCGCTCGCCCTGCCTGCCTCCAACTCACCCTCCCTCCTCCCCCCCCCCCCCACTCCACCCCTTGTCCCAGCCTCTGGTCTCCTCCCTCCTCCCAGCTCCTCTGGTGGCTAGCAGGGTCTGAAGCCTTTGCTGTGCAAGGGGTAAGCAGGAGGCGGAGCAGAGGGGCAGCTACTGGAGACAGCCCCTCCCCCCCAGAACCCTCCCCTGTACCCCCAGTCCCAGACACCCAAGCCCTATGAGCTACCCAGGCTGCTCCTGCCTTCTGGTTTGACCCAGCACTACTGCTTTACTCCCTGCAGATCCCTACCCCCAGAACCCCGATGGAGGGGCAGACAGACTGACAAGGGATGGCACAGCCTGAACTGTGGTTCTTCTGTCCCATCCCATCTCCAAGGACACACACATGCCCTCCTGCCCTGGGAACACAAACTCCTTTGCACACACTTAGCTAGCTCTGGTGCCCTTCAGCGAGTTCTGAGCCTGTACCTCACTTGACTCAAGACAAACCAGGCCTGAGATGGCTGGAGAATGGCCCTGCCCTTGGGGCTGTGAATTTCATTCCAACTTTTTCCTACTTTTTTCCCCCTCCTTCTTTCTTTCTTTTCTCCAAACATCTGTCCCAGCCCTTCCTGCCCTTCCTAAAGGAGCCCCGCTCCAGGCTCCCGCGAGAGTCTGTTTTTCTTGACTGTGCCCTGGGCCAACATTTGGTTTGCATTTCCCCACTTCCTCCTCCGCCTCCCCGGCTCCCCCTCCCAGGGCCGTTTTCACCTCCCACCATTCCACATGCCTACTTCTCCCGCACACTGTCCCCCCTACTCACTCCTGCCAGCCCTTCCCTCCGCCCCCCACCACCTTACCCCAGGGACTAGAGTTTGGGGTCCGGGGTAGGGGGGGAAGACGAGGGGTGCAGACTCCAAACGCATTCCCAGGGCTCGCTGCAGGGGAATCCAGCAAAATCTGCCCACGCCTTCATTGTCTCAACTCCCCCCTCCGCTGTTCCCCCCAGAAACTTTCCTCTTTGAGCTCTGGCCACAGCTGGACCAAGCGAGGGTGGGTGGGGCTGGTGAATCACCCGCACTATTTTTTTGGAGACTTCCAGGGGAGGGAAGGAGGGCTCAGCCCCACCCCCTTCTGTAGACACACACACACACACACACACACACACACACCCCAGGACCACAGTCCAACTCACACAAACACATAGAATGCCGAGGACAGGGCCCCACCCAGAGCAGGCACTCTGAGACCATTTTCTTGGATTGAGTAACTTGGCAAGAAAGTCCTCTTGCTTGAGGACTTATGCACACACATCAGCGTGTGGTACATGCCCTGGGCCACATGTAAAAAGGGTTATGTATCCCCTGCCTCTCTCCCCAACTCACCCAAGAACACGCCCTCACCACTCTCTGTGAGCACCACACACGGTGCCATCCCAGGGTAGCGTCTACACAACCAGCCTCTCCCCTCAGGTGGATCTCTCCAGCCCGGTGTACTGGCTTCCAGCCCACAGTCCAGTCAGGACGTCTACCTAGGAAACCCAGAATGAGAGGGAAACATTCACACTTTACCTGGGAAAGGGCTGCCATGTGCGGGTGTGCAGGTTGTGCACTGCACAGAGGACTCTATTACTTGGCGATTCCAAGATGTCAGGGGAGGACTCTATAGCAAGATGTCTCATTCTGTCCCTCCTGGGGCGGGTGCCTGAGTTAAGAGTCTTTGTTCTGATGAAGACATGATAAGGTAAAAAATCAGGGCCCTTCTCACATCTCTCCAAGCCCTTCTGCAGAGCCGTGGAACAATGAAGGATTCTGCCTCTACCCTACACCCCTTTCCAGAACCACAGTGCCCCTGGATATCCCCTCCTAAGCCTGCCAGGGCTCAAATGACAGTTTAGCCAACACTTAATGAAGCAGAGTCCCACATGGAGTCGGCCCTGCAGCCACCGAGGGGATGTCCACATGCAGACGCTCCTGCCAACCCTCCCTCTCTCGACGGGCTAGAGCTCAAGGCGGTATAGGAAGGGGGCCTCTCTGGGAGCCCCTGAGCCCACCTCTAGCCACCATCACCAGCGCCGCCAGCCCTCCCAAGGGTTCAGCCAGCTCAGCCCTGCCATCTCCACACTCATGCCCACCCCATCTCCCCATCCTGCTCCCACAGCCCTGCCCTTTATGGCTGGCATCACTAGATGTGCCTGCCGGCAGCTATCTCAAGAGTTCTGAGAAATCACCTTCCAGCTTCCCAGAAATGCTGAACAAGACAGAAAACCAAGTCACAGCAACACCAATTTGTCTGGCCTCCCACGCAGCCCACGGGGGCCCTGCAGCCCCAGGCCAGCTCCCTCTGCAGTCCCTTCAGCTGGAACTGAAAGGCTGGAGTAGAGAACCTTAGTACTGAGGGTCTTCTTGGAAGAATCCGGCCCCCAGAGTTCCCCCATCCCTCTTTTCTGAGACTCTGGGGGTCTCCCCTGTATCTTAATCTCTCACAGTTGGGAAGTCCTTCCTCCCACCCAACCACCATCTTCCCTGTTGAAGGTTCAACTCTCCCACCAGAAGTATCTCTAACTGTATGTGATGACCCTGTTTCAGGACCCTGTTACCCATTATTCACCCTTCCCAGCTGGTTCCTCTGCTCCACCCACACAAGGAGAGTTCCTTGGGTAAGGACCTGTCTTGTATTTTGAATCCTGAGAGCCTGGCATATAGCATGTATCAGACATGATTGTAGAAACAGTGGATCAATCTACCATCAATAGGTCCTGACATATTTTCCTACTTTTATCACTAACTATCCCCTTCTCAGAGCTTCCCCGGTGGCTCAGCAGAAAAGAATCTGCCTGCAATCCAAGAGTCACAGAAGACACAGTTTCAATCCCTGGGTCGGGAAAATCCCCTGGAGGAGGGCATGACAACCCACTCCAGTACTCTTGCCTGGAGAATCCCATGGACAGAGGAGCCTGACGGGCTACTGTCCATAGGGTCACACAGAGTCAGATGGGACACTGAAGTGACTTAGCACACACACAGCAAGCATGCATCCCCTTCCCAGGAGCTTCCCACGTGGCACTAGTGGTAAAGAACCTGCCTGCTAATGCAGATATAAGAGAAGCAGGCTCGATCCCTGACTCAGGAAGATTCCCCTAGAGGAGGAAATGGCAACTCATTCCAGGATTCTTGCCTGGACAAGCCCATGGACAGAGGAGCATGGCGGGCTACAGTCTATAGGGTCCCACAGAGTCAGACACAACTGAAGTGACTTAGCACGCACACATGCACATTCCCTTCCCAAACCCTCCTCCTGGTTCACTCCAGCCCCCTGAAAGGATGTTGGTATACCTTGCCTGCACACCCAACTTTCCTCAGCACCGTATCTTCCTGCCACATGCTGATCTCCAAGCTCTCCCAGAAGGGGGAGTCTCCAGAGGCTGGACCAGTATCACCCTTCCTGGGGTCCTGACCCCATGCCTGGACCAGAGACTCACAGGCAGAAGCTGTTGGGGTTGGTGGGTTTTCCCCGCTGAGATCCCAGAAGCCTCAGTACCTGCCCCCACCCTGTGCCATGACACCCACTGCCCCGGCCATTTCTGCAGTGGCTGATGTTTAACCCCACTCTCCTTTGCAGGCTGAGCCTTCCTGCTCGCTGCCCACAGCCTCCCACCTCTAGCTCAGCAGTCAGTTGAGGAAAGAGCCAGGACTGCAGGCTCTGGGGCTGGCGCTGAACTAAGGCAGAAGGAAGAGTGAGTGAGGGCAGGAATAGAGCTAACAGGCCTCATAAGCCTGAGCCTGGCACTCCTGTATCCCAGCCTCAGTTTCCTCACCTGCAAAATGGCAGAGCTGATGGTCTCAAAGGTCCCTGCCAGCCCCACCTCCTGTGAGACCACCGATTTCCCAGGCCAAGATCCCAGCTCCCTCCGACCCATTCTTCCTCTCCTTCCACACTTGTCCATCAGAAAGTTCTTCCTGTTTTCAGCCCATCTCCTAATGGAGCATCAAGTCTTTTTTTTTTAATTTTAATGCTCTATTTATACTAGATTATCATTTCAACATGTATTTAGTTATTAATGAGACTTTACATTATTTTTTACATTTGTAGCACATCTCAAATCTTTTCTCGGTCACCATGGTCACAAAATTCAAAGGTCACGGAACATCAGAGCTGGAAAGACCTAGGGTCTTTCCAGGGGTCACAGTCAGAACCTTAAGGGGCTTGATAGAAGTTAAATGAAAGGAGCAGGCAAGGAGTCCCTCAGAGAACCAGAGAGCTGGCAGGCTCAGCTAAAGGGGACCCCGCTCCTTGTCAACAGCTTCTATGGATCAGTGACATGGCCCACACTGTCAAATCTTTTAATCTGTCAAGAGAAGCCCCAGATCTATATTATCTTACAAAATCTTTTCTACAAAATATGAAAAATGCACTTTTTAAGTGCTGGCCTTTTCTTCTTTTAAAGCTGTTCTGCCAGATTAAATTAAACAAGTCTGCCAGAAGGGTTTGGCTTTCGGGGCACCGCTCACCTAACCCAGCCCCCTCATCTGAGAGATGACCACCCTGCAGCGGAGGGAGGGGTGGGATCGCCCTGGTGTCCCGGAGCTGTGGCTTCCAGCACCTGCCGTCCAGTCACTGTAGGACCAGAGTCATGCTCTTGCCTTTCTCCTGCCAACCCTGCAGCCCGCTGTCTCCACACGGGGCCATACACACCACAACCTTCCTCCCAGTCGGTCCCAGGGGCCTCCTGTTCAATAGGGAGGAACAAAGCTGGTGCTGGGATTCCCCACCAATGTCCAACTACAGATTCCAACAGCACAGAACACAGGAATCAGACACCAAAGCCCTCAGTAACTGCGTCTATATCCTTTGGCCCCCTTGGGCTATGTCATTTCTTTCCATGCCCCTGGAAACAGCAATATTAACTAACCAGACACGTAACTGAGGTCTCATATTTAAGCCTCTTACCAGCTCTTGTTTTATAGATGCGGAAACTGAGGCACAAAGAGGCCCAGCAACTTGCTCAGCATCACACAGCTACTATGTGTGAGAGTGGGGTCCAGGGTGTCTGATAACCATCTTGTGGGCATCAAGAATTTTCCTGCTGTTCCTCTAGGAATACTGTCACCCAGAGACTAGGGCTTACAGTCCCACATTGAAGTGATATGTTAACTGTCCTCCCCACTCCTTGGCAAAGGAGAAGGTCAGCTTCCCAGGCCCAGGACTGACTTGGTTTGGGGGGCAGGGGGACACAGACAGGGAAGCCAAGGACAGTGCTGCCACCTGGGTCAGGATGAAACTGACTGGCTCCCTAGTGGCTCCAGAAGAGCCAATCAGAAGAGAAAAACCACAGTCCTCGCAAGCCCTGGGCCTTCCCTGATAGCTCTGTTGGTAAAGAATCCTCCTGCAATGCAGGAGACCCTGGTTCGATTCCTGGGTCAGGAAGATCTGCTGGAGAAGGGACAGATGACCCACTCCAGTATTCTTGGGCTTCCCCTGTGGCTCAGCTGGTAAAGAATTTGCCTGCAATGCGGGTGACCTGGGTCCGATCCCTGGGTTGGGAAGATTCCCTGGAGAAGGAAAAGGACTACCCACTCCAGTATTCTGGCCTAGAGAATTCCATGGAGTCACAAAGAGTCAGACACAACTAAGTGACTAACAGCTAGTAAGCCCAGGGGCCTGAGTTCTGAGTGAGAACAGAAGCCATAGGATTTCTGTTCAGATAAGCCGCACTCCCTCTCCCTGCCCCCCAGCCCCCCAAAAATTGGCCTTTGAGTCCTGGGGAGCTCAGGGCCCTAGCAGAGCCTCCATGTGCCACTGGACAGGATGTTCCTTGAACTAGGTTGCAACCAAATGGTGCATGGGGTCTTAAGTCCCAACCATGCTCTACTCACCAAGCCTGACATGAGACACATCAGCCTGGAGAATGGGGCATTCATCTGAATGCCCGCCAAAGTATCCTATGGGCCAGGGACATCCAGCCCTTTCCCCCATGTCCACAACCCCTCTAGTATGAGACGGAGTTGCCTCCTTGCACTCCAGAAATCAGAATGCTCCTTAAGAAGGAAAGTGAGTTTCCAACCAGGCCCTGCCTGGACCCAGCCGACCCAGGAAAGAACATTACTCACACCCCCTTCCACCAGCACCCTTCCCCTACCTTCCCTCCACCAGCACCCTGGGTGGGGACAGCGTCTGGGCCAAATCTTAACAATTTTTAATAAAACCCTTCCCAGAACCTGACTCGGTGATCTTGATCTCTTCCCCAGCTCTAATTTCCTGCCTGACTCGGACTCTCAGAGGCTGGAGGGAGGCAGCTGCAGCTGACCACCAACTCCCGCACCCCCGGCCCCCGACTCTTATCCTAACCCAGGAGCACTGAGGTCATCCTCAACCTCTGCAAATGATGAGGGGGAGTTGCCAAGTGGCCTGGGGTCCGACTGACCTGGTCTTGGCTGGCCATTCCCACTGCAGGCTGCCTTTTCCCCAGTCTGCAAAGTCGGACTCCGCAGCATCTGAACTCAGAGCCCACAGGACCGTAGATGTGGCTCTGGCCCTGCGGTCTGCAGCGCGTGCCTCCCAGCCAATCCCTGGACACAATGCATTTTGCTAGAAGATTTCAAAGCACACCTTGGGTGACTGGAGGGACTGGAGCCTGCTGGCACCTCTTCCTCACTGCGGAGTAGCAGTGGGGGAAACTGAGTCCCAGAGGCAGCACCTGGGAGGAGGAGCTGAACATTCAAGCTTCTTATGGAGTGGAAAAATCCTTCCTATGCATGTGATGGGAAGAATGGATACCGGGATAAACCCCTCCATCCTCACATATCCCATGTCTGGCCTGCCTGAAGGTCTACAAGGAGGGAGAGCCCTGCTGGAAAGGCACAACAAGAATAAACCCCAAATATTTACTGAGTACCTACTATGGAATAAGCACTTGGTAACCATTCCAAATGTCCTACATCATTTAATCCTCACAACAAGCCAGTGATATAGGTACTTTTATAATCCCTATTCCACATGTTTGAAAGCTAAGGTACAGGCAGAGTAAGTCACTTGCCCAAGGTCCACAGCCCAAGAATTCAAAGCCAGGCAGACCAGTTCTACTGACTCTTAACCTGAGTACCACTGAGCCCCTTCGCCCATATGACAGGGCCCTTTCTAGTTTCCCTAAGGAAAGCGGAGTAGATCAAAAGCCAGACCACCAGCCCCTGAAATCCCTCTCCTCACTGGAGCCTTCTGGGGGCTCAAGGTCACGTTCTCGGAATTCTCTCTGTGCCTCCAGGGGAGGATTTAAGGTTACACGCACTTTCACCTGTTCCCTACTCTGCTGGCCAGCTAGGCCCCCACCTCCTCCCTCTCCCCAGCCTCCCCCACGCCACTCCACCGCACACACAAGCACACACACCCTGAAGACAGTCAAGGATCTCCAGAAGAAAGATGCTCAGCCATGGCATGCCCACCCACAGCACTGTGGGTCCCACCACACCCCTCCTCCCTCACTAACCCAGCTACTGCCTTACTAACCCAGCTACTGCCCCAGCCCCCATCCCTTCCACACTTGGTTCAGGTCCCTCCATCCTCCTGAATAGATAGGAAGTCCCTTCTGACATCCACCAAGCTCATTTCTCACCCTGTTAAGTCTTAACAGCCTCACTCTGTTAAGGGCCCAGCCTTAACTCTGAAACCTCTGAATCCAGTGCAGGGGTGGGGGGGAATGAGTTTCCAGGGACTTGCCCCCCTTTTACACAGAAATTTCAGAGAGATGCGAAAAGCTACCCCCCCCCCCCGCCAAGAAGTACTCCTCTGTGTCCAGGTCCCCAGCGTCCTTGCACAGACTCCAGTGTTATCCTTTAGACTTCTGACCTGAACCCCAGATGCTATGCCCTGGCAGAGGGGCGTCCACTCCCCGACATGGATCCATGTGTGGGAGGGGGCTCCCCAGGAGTTCCCAAAGCCTCATGAAAGCCACACTGACCCGCTCAAGGTAGGTGTCCCTGAGGGCACGAGGGTGATAAACCTGAGGAGAGTGCCGGTAGGAAAGAGTGGAGCAGGTGTCAGGTGAGTTTACCTGTCTTCGGAGGCAGAGGCGCAGGGGCAGGAAGCAGGAGAAGAGGTACTTGCTCCATCGAATCACGCAAGAGAAGCACCAGCTCAGTCGAGTCATGTTGACCCCCGAGGTGAGTGCCCCCCCACCCCGGGCGCGAGGGTCGGGGTGCGGGGGGAGGAGGACCGGCTGCTCTGGGGAGGCGGTGAGGACCAAGGCGAGAGCCCCGCCCCGGGCTCTCCGGGACGCTTAGCCCCGCAGGAGCAGCCCGGGTGTCCCGGCCTCTCTAGCGGGAGGAGCTCGATGGGGCCCCCGCGGCACGGCCCCGACGTGGCTCCATCTGCCCGGAAGCCCTGATGGGAGGCGCGGGCTCTGCAGGGCGCTTCCACCCTGGGGGACTTCCTCCAGCTGCTGCCTCTCTCCTCCCCTCGGCCTGACAGCCTCCGCCTGCCGGTCTCCCAGGCGGGCTGGGGGGCGGGCACCACAACTTCGGAGGAGGCTCGGGGAGAGGACCGCAGGCGAGGCTGAGCGGGCAGAGCAGAGGCGGTACCAGGCGCCCAGCGTCCACCTGCGGAGAAGGCGCAGCGGCGGCAGCGCGAGCCTGGGAGGCGGTGGCGGCAGCATTGTGCTCCAAGCTGCAGTGAGTGTGTGAGTGTGCGTGTGTGTGCCTGTGTGTGCGGATTTCCCTCCAGACCTCACTCCAATTTCCATATTGCTCCCCAGAGCATAATGTGATTAACTTAAACGGAGGCCTCCAGCTGCCCTGATTGAAGCAGAAACATCCGTGGGCCTGGCATGCACGTGAGAACACCTCCCAGACAGGGCTGTTCCAACTCAGCAACCTCTGACCCTGGCCACACCCGAACTCCGCTGCCTGGATCCCTCTCCGAACAACTACAGGAGGGAAGGAGCTCTGAGCATCCAAAGGCGCCCCCACGAGTTGGAAGGGCCCCTGCCTCCCAGGCTGAACCTGCTCTGATGGATGAGAGCTGGTGGGCCACACACAGCTATGGCTGAACCACCCCTCAGGGTTCAGGGTGTGCCCCGTCCCATCACCACATGTCACGTGGCTGCCATCAGATGCCAGGGACCCTTCTCTGCCTCTGCTGTGCTCAGAGGATGTGAATAGAGGTTGGGGCCTCTCAGGAATATTGCTTGGGGGAGTGGGGAGTCACCCTACTATGACCCTGGCTCTAGGCAGCAGGAGGAAGGAGCGGGTGAGAAGGAGGTGCTGACTCTGGAGAGAGGGAGAGAGATACAAAGAGACAAAGGCAGAGGGAGACCCAAGACAGACTTCGGGGAGGGGGAGAGGCAGCGGTGAGCTTTGCCCCTGGTTTTTGTCGCTGCAGAGAAACTGGGAGGGGAGCCAGGCAGCCAAGCCCAGAAAGAAAAGGGGCGGGAGAGCTGGAGAGCTGCGGCTGAGAGCAGACCCTGCCAGGGCCTCCCCACAGTAACAGGCCGCTGGAGCGCCAGCCAAGGGCCGCCCCCGCCCCTACCGCTGCCTGCACTCCCCGTCTGGGCTTCCCTGGGCACCTTCTCAGGGCCGGTTTTTTGTTTTTTTTCCCCATGGCAATGCCGTCTCTCTGGCCCCCTCCTCCTCAAGGGAGGATGGCGACACAGAGACAGCATCACACGGTCTCCTTCTTCCCAGCAAGCGGCCTGAGGACCAACTTTCTCAGCGACCAAGCTCCCGCCTCCAAGCTTTCCCCCACTCAGCAAATTTGTCAGGCCCCCCCCTACATCCCCAGCTCAGCTCCCCACCGTGAGGCAAGAGCTTTGGGGAAGGTTGGCAGGAGCACAGTGAACACGGTGAAGGAGAAGGAAGGGGGCCCTGCCATCGCCTGAATAGAGAGAGAAGAAAGACAAACCTCAGCCCCCAACAATCTCCAAGCAAGGGGAGACCTCCACTGCTTCCTGCCTCCACGGCATACAGCACCAAGGAGGCTCTGGATGAAAGCTGGAGCGGGGGTACCAGGGAAGTTAGGTGGAAATAGGGCATATGAGCCCAGCCTTAGCAGATCCTGCCTTTGCTCTTGCCAACGACCTCCAGCCAAGTGCCTGGCACTGTCGAAATCTCTGCCAGGCTGCAGAGCAGGCCTTCCTTCTCTCTGGTGGCAGAGGTTGGGGGTGGGGGCACGGGTCCTACAATCTCCACAGGCCCCCCCTTAACCCTGGCGCCAGAGGAATTGGATACATTGTGAGATGTGAGGAAACTGGGCAAGTGGAGCAAAGTTTAATCAAAAGGGATCACTGGTTGAATTTGTTAAACAGAAGGAAGTTCTTCAGATAGGCTGAAGCCTGGCCCTGCCTAGGCTGAGAGAGGAGGACAAGGTGATTTTCCTTATGAGGATTCTTAACACTTCTCAACATTGAGAACATGACAGGTACTCATCAAACAGAAGGAAGGAAGAGAGGATGGGAAGAAAGAAAAGGAAGGGATTTCTAAGCTTCAGCCCTTCCGGACAAGGAGATCCTGATGAATAGGGCTCAGAAGGTAGAGAGTCCTCAATTTCATCCACTGGCCAGCAGGAGGTGTCCTTAAACCAATGACCCTCCAGAGAGGAAGGGAAGAGACGGTGGTTGACAGGGGTGAGGAGGAGGCCCAGCCCTGCCTGGAGCATCTCCCCAGCTCTCCCCTCCCAGCCCCTGGCTCCAGCACACTTCACTGAGCTTCATGCCGGGTTTCTCAACTCCTGAAGGTCAGTGAAATCCTGCCCGCTTGTGCATGGCCTCGATGGGACACAGAAACATGTCCTTTGGGGTTTGGTGCTTCATGGGAAATCACACATCCTCTGTTCTGTTTTCATCACCAAAGGAGATCAGAACCCCAGGGACAGCAGCTAGAGGATCCCCAGAACCTTCCAGGAAGCTTTAGCAGGGATTCCCTACGCTTCCCATTTCAAATTCTGTGGATGCATGGAGGGGTCCAATCCCAGCAATTCGTCTCTCAATTTCAATCCATTTCTCCTCAAAGCACCAGAAACTGCATCTGGTAGGTTCTAATGTGTATCCCACCCCCTGTCTCTCCTTCCAGGCCCCCAAGTGTCAGGGACAGAGATGCAGGATTCCACAGAATGGATCAGAGGCAGGGGACGTAGGGGACCACGGTTAAAGAAGAGCCCGGGCAGAGCCTGGTCTGTCAAAAGGACCTGACATCAGATTCCAACCTCTCTGCAGCCCCCATGTGAGTCCCTGACAATAGCCCCCCAGTTCCTCACCTTGGCCTCCCCAGTGAAGCTTTTGAACAGCTGGCCGCCATCCTCAGAGGGTTAACCAACTCTCTGGGGACTTTCTGTCTGTCCTGCCCTGTGCAGGCTCCCTCAGACCCCCAGGCCTGTCTCCCAGCCCTGCCAGCCCCTGGGACCACCCTTCTTCCTTCTGCCTCCTCCCCTCAGCTAGAGTCCAGACAGCCAAGTGGGTCTGGCCATGGCTTGAAGGAGGAGGAATTTCTTCTCCACACCCCACTCTTATTTACACAGCCCAGAGACCCGAATTCTGAGGCCAGGCCAGGGAGGAGATTCCAGAGTCTACAGCCAGGTGGGATGGAAGCCACATTCACGGAAAGGGGGCTGCTTTCCCCTCACCCCACCAGTCTCCACACCCCCACTCCCTGCGAATCGGGAGAAGACCGGGAAACTTCCCAGCCGCATCCCGAGAAGGTGTCAGGGAAACAAGAGAGCAGGTCACAGCCGCCAGCTCCCTGGGGACAGGGTAAGCACAGATTCTCCTCTGTCCCGGGTCCCCAGGGCCACAGTACCCCCGGCTGGTTTTGTCTGTGAGGAGACAAAGGCCGCTCCTGTGAGGGGAGAATGGCTTGGGCATCTGATCGGAGGCTCTGGGTCTTGCTTTCACACCGAGAGAGATGCATAGAGGCTGCTCCCTGGAGGCCCCCGACCTTTCTTCTCCATCAGATGGGGATGGCGGCGGCAGACCCCGCTGTCCGTGTGCTTGCTCACAATCCTCCCAGCCAGAGCAGTTCCTCCCTGGGGCTCCCACTTGGGTCTTGCCTCCAAGACCAGGTTCCCCAGAGCCTCAGCACTTCCACCAAGGGTGGGTTTCCTTCCCCAGCCCCACTCAATGGTTAAGCTAACAAACCATATTCAAGGTCCAGGACTTCCACATAGCCACAGAACTGGGGTCCCTGAAGAGCTGGGGTCCCATCTCATATGGGCTCCAACGTTTCCTCCTCTGATGCCCCCACCAAAGTTCTTCCATCCCTCTAGTCCCGAGTCTCTGTGTGACCCCCAGCCAGTTCATGTCTTCAGAGCACTTAGCACTATCTCTTATTGACAGATCCACTCACTCCCTCACCCCCTTCCCCACCAGACTGCCAGCTTTCAGAGGACCTTGTCAGTCATTCAGGGCTATACTTCCAACACTCAGAACCAGGCACCCAGCACTCAGCATGGTTCAGGGCACATGGTCGATGAACATGAGTTACTTGGTAGATTGGTTAGTTGGTTGCATGAATACAGGAGAGGAGGAAGGCAGGCCATCCCTTCTTCTAAACCCAGAGTCTCTGCCCCAGCCCTGGATTAGAGCCAGTGGGCAGTCTCATTTTCCAGGCTCTAACTGCTACTGTACCAGGAGGGTGGAATCCTTGTCCTCTCCACTCCACCCACCCCTCACAGAGGGCACTCCTTCTTCTGCTCTGCCACAGCCAGCAGTGATTCCAGTTAAACTTAAGAGTGACCCAACACCTTCCCCTGCTCCCTCCCCCAACCCCAACAACATGTGATTTATGAATATGATTGGAGATCCAGAGAGGGAGAGTGACTTGCCAGGAGTCACACAGTGAAGAAGTAGCAGAGCCAAAATGAATCAAGGATTCCCCCTACCCCCCGCATTTCCGGCTCTTTGCTTTTCCATAGCACAACACTGAGGATGGAGGAGAGGAGGCAGAGAAGAGGAAAGGTCCCCCCTCTTATAGATAGCCCAAGGAGGTGAGTCCATAAATTCTCTTTCTCCCCTTCACCACTCCTAACCCAGGTCTGTGACCCCCAACAGGCAGGAAGTTCCTCCTGATACCTAACCTTCATCCCCACTCTCAAATTCCAGACCATTTCCTCTTAGACTGCTTTGCCTGGGGAAGGACAACTTGGTCACTCTCTCTGCACAATAAATGCCTTCAGACACTGGTGACTCATTATTCATGCCCCCATCCCCACCCCACCCCCAGCCCCCTCTATTCTTCAGGCTGAGAATCCTGGGTCCTCTGGGCCCCTTTCCAAGTGACTTCCATCACCACCCAGCAGCTGACATGATAAATGGGTGGGGGAGGGATGGGGACAGATCTGGAGTGATGGTGCATATTGATCCATTAGGGAGCCCGGGGGCCTGGGCTGCCTTTCCAGGCAAGTCATAGCATCTAGGGGTAGAAAAGTGAGAATAGGGGCTCTGAGGTCATCCTGGTCATCCTTCTGCCCCCCGGAGTGTTCATTGCAGGGCCTGTCATGGAGACTGCAGACCTAGGAGCTGGGCTGCTGGGTCTGAGCCCAGGTTCCTGCAATGAGATTAAAGCAGGGACTGTCTAATTGATTCTGATGGAACTGGGAGGGGGGGTGAGATGAATGGAGACGGCAGGAGGAGAGGGTGAAAGGAGGGGGCAGGCAGGCCGGGAGAGTCCAGTCTGGGAGACCCAATTGCATCAGAACCAGCTAATACAATTACTGTCCACCCCACTCCCTCCTCCCAAGCACAACCCCCTCCTCTTCCTGGGAAACCAGCCCACTGACTGTCTGCCCCTGAACTGGGCAGAGAAGGCAGATGGGCATGGGAGGCACAGACGGAAAGGAGCTGGGTTGAAGCCCACAGTCCAAGGAACCAGATGACCCAGAAAGGCAAAGATAGTGACAGTGACAGCAGACGGCAAGGGACATCAGAGACGGAGACGAATGGAGATGGACTCAGACAGATAAGCAAATCCCTCCTACTCCCCCGCTCCATTTTCACCTGGCAATCTTCCTCCAGCCCATTCCCTGGCACCCCTCACCCCTCTCCAGCCAGGACATCACACTGGGCTCCTCTCCTGGGCCCACCTTCCGTTCCTGCAGAGTGGAAAAATGGGAAGAGAGGCCAGGAAATGGGACCATCAGGTCTCTCCGGTCCCCACACATCCCAGGGCCCTCAGCCTGGGCCCTGCAGGCATCCAGGGTGGTGTGACAAGGGGGGAGGGCCGGGAGGAGCCAGGCCACTGAGACAGTGCCCGGTGGACCCCAGGATGGAGATGAGGGCGGGAGGGGGAAAATAGAGCCTCCAAAAGGGACATCCAAGATGAGAAAAGCAGTGGGGCCGAGGCTGCCAAAGACCAGACAAGTGAGAGAAAGCCGGCCTGAGTGAAGAAGAAGCCAGCAAACGGGGAGGAGGAAGTGGGGGCAAGGAGATAGGAGGAAGGGGAGAGCTCTAACCATCTCACAAAGAGCGGCGGGGAAGGGCCAGCATCAGGCAAGGGGTGGGCGATGGGCAAGAGTAAACAAGGGGGAGAGAAAGCATGGCATGCCACCAGTCAGGCTGCTGGGGAAACTGAGGCACAAAGCAGGGTGACATGGCCTCATCTCCAAGCTCCAGAAGCAAGCAGGGCCCAGGGCTTCTGGGGGCTCCCAACCCCAGTTTCAGAAAACCCAAACAGCAGACCCAGAGCAGAGTCTGAACTGACCCTGTAAGTGTCTGGCTGCAGCCCCTGTGGTCAGGAGCCAGGTCTGGACCCAGGCTCTCAGGTACTTGCTTCCAGACTAGGAGAAAGGCACACCTGGCCCGTGGGGCCGGCCAGGCTGGGAAAAAGCTCCTGGGATGGCCTCAAGCACCCCAGACATGAATCCTTCACTCCTCCACAGGAGAGCTGGCAACTCGTGTGCCCTGGCTGGACCCTGTGTCAGATGTGGGTAAAACCCCTGCATGAGTGCTAACTCACTTCAGTGATGCCCAACTCTTTGCGATCCCATGGACTGTAGCCCACCAGGGTCCTCTGTCCATGGGATTCTCCAGGCAAGAATACTGGAGTAGGTTGCCATGCCCTCCTCCAGGGGATCTTCCCAACCCAGGGATTGAACTCGAGTCTCTTACATCTCCTGCATTGGCAGGAGGGTTCTTTATCACTGGTGTCACCTGGGATGCCCAAGTAAAATCTCTGTATCCCCTCAAATCAAGGCTGCAGCATTCCTGGGCTGGCAGATTTCCGTTTGCTCCCCTGCCCTGAATGGTACCATACGGCTTCCTCTTCCCCCTGCCCCAAAAGGGTCCCAGGCCCGCTCTGTGATCCCCTGGATCCTGGTTCTGGTATGTTCTATTCTCACTTCCTCTGGGAGCTTCAGGGTAGAGCAGGGCAGGCCCCAGACAGACCAGCAAGAAGGAGCTTACTGATGCCGTCTCCCCAGCCCCAGCCCAGCCCTGGATGGATGAACAGAGGCCATGAGAAGTGGGGACTGGGACCCGAAGGCCAGAGGGAGCACTGCACTGAAGCACAGTCCCTCTGGGAGCCCCCGTGTCCTCGTCCTGGGGAGCAGGCACTGCTGCATTTGCCTTTCTGACTTGCCAGTGCAGTTGAGAGCATGCCAGGAGACACGTATGGGAAGTGTCACCTCCATCGTTCCCACACTCACCTGCCAAAGAGGAGGGTTGAGGGACAAAGCCAGCAGAGACCAGGGTCCAAATCCTGGCCCTGACACTCACCAGCTATGTGACCTTGAAGAGGTCTGAACCTCTTTTCTTTTCTGTAAAATGGAGACAAGGATTCTAACCTCCCGGGTAGCTGTGAGGATTAAATTAGATGTGAAAACACCTGGCACCAGACCTGACTCATCAAGGCACCCTTGGGAGCTACCGGACACCCATCTCAGAACCTGAGACCAGGATGGACACCCTAAGGTGACTGTCAAAGCAAGCTCATCCACCCTAAAACTCTTCCTGGGTCTGCTAGCTCCATGCTGCACACCCCACCCCCACCAGACAGACACTCCCCGCCAGAGCCCTGGGCAAGAGTACCCTGTCTGGAACATGGAGTTCACACTGCCATCTGGGGCGTGGACGCCAAAAGGAGGAGGAGCCAGGAGTCCCAGCAGGATGAAGCCCAAACAGCACTGTTAGGAAGACGCTGGAAGCAGGCCAGAGGAGAGGCAGAATGGGGGCACATGAGCCCAGAAGAGGCTGCAACTCAGGAAGAGGGATGCCTCTCAAGTAGAGAAGACAGAAACGAAAGCATCGCAGGGAGTTCCTGAGCTTCCCATCCCCACTGAAGATGTGTGGATGTGTGTGTGTGTGCTCAGTCATGTCCGACTCTTTGAGATCCCAACCGCATGGACTGACTGTAGTCCGCCAGGCTCCTCTGTCCATGGAACTTTCCAGGCAAGAATACTGGAGTGGGTTGCCATTTCCTACTCCAGGGGATCTTCCTGACCCAGGGATCAAACCCACATCTCTCGAGTCTCCTGCACTAGCAGGAGGGCTCTTTACTACTAAAGTAAAGTGGGGAGCCCCCCACTGAAGATAATCAGGAAGAAGAGGTCAGGAAATACTTGAGTTAGACAACAGGCAGAACTTCCAATGAGGCACCATGCTGCCAGAGAGGCCTCTGCTCTTACCGTACTATTCTCCCACTCTCCTCTTCTAAAATGAGGTTCGAGTCTTCAATTTCATATGACTTAGCATGACACCTCAGTATTAAAAGTTCCTGTTCACTTTAGCAGAAAAGCAGGCCTGCCCTGCTCCCCTGGTCCCCAAATCTTCAGCCTTACTCAGCCCAGCACCTTCTGTATGGATTCTCTTGCTGAAACCAAAAACCAGTCCCACCATTCCTGGCCATCTTAGATCCCTGGGGCAGGGGACCACTTCCCATCCAGACATCTGCTCCTCATCCATCAGAAACATCTTCCTCAACCAGGCCTTGCTGAGGCCGCTCACACCTGGTTCTGTCTAGCATCAGGTTATCCCCTTCCTACGTTTCCGTCTCTGGGAGGCAGAGGAAGGTGTGCAGAGGCTGAGGATGGAGACAGAGGTGGTAAAAATGGTGAAGCAACTTGGAAGACAGGCTGATGGAACCACAGTATTGTTCCTGAAAGTTTGTAAGTAAGGGCTGGGACTTGGTTAGAATGGGGTGTATTTTGTTTAAGGGGCCAGAGTAAGGTAGCAAAAATGAGCCTGAAGAGGAACTGTACACAGCATACACAGACCCACATAAAACACACCCCCACAGGGCAAGGTGAGGGTGCTGGAAGGAAAGATCTATGGCTGGAACTCCATAGGCAAGGAGTTCCCGGGGGAACAGGACAGGAAACAATGGAAGGGGATGGAGCTGAGAACCCCCAGAAAGAGAAACGTAGGTGCCAATGGAAACTTTTGGCCACTTTGGACCCCAAGTGACATGCAAGTTGAACAGGAGAGTCTTCAAATGAGGCTGCTTCACAGAGAATTCTTTGTCTCTGTCCTGCTTGACTATAAGGAGATGCTGGTGTAGGGCTGCCCTGGAGGTAGGAACCACTCCAGTCTTCCTCCTCAAGAGCCTCATCTCCTTGGAGATGGCCCCTCTCCCTCCAGCCTTGGGCCCCAGGGAAGGGAGCCTCCCAAACCTTACATCTCTTTCTAGATCCCCAGACGTCCTTATATCTCTGCCCCTCACACCCCAAACTTCCTCTTCCACAAGAGGCTTATCCTTTAAGCCTGCAGAAGGGGGAACTCTCCTTCCCATAGAGAGAAGCTTTCTACTGATGAAAAGAGGAAGGAAGGCAGCCGAGGGAAGTCAAGAAGTCAACAGTCATAGGAGGGACTTCCCTGGTGCTCCATGACTAAGACTCTGTGCTCCCCAATGCAGGGGACCTAGGTTTGATCCCTGGTCAAGGAACAAGATCATACATGCCACAGCTAAGAGTTCGCATGGTCCTGCTGCTGCTGCTGCTGCTGCTAAGTCGCTTCAGTCGTCTCCGACTCTGTGCGACCCCATGGGCTGCAGCCCACCAGGCTCCTCCCATGGGATTTTCCAGGCAAGAACACTGGAGTGGGGTGCCATTGCCTTCTCCATCGCACTCCACAATGAAGATCAAAGATCCCATGTGCTGCAACTCAGACCAGTGCAGCCAAATAAATAAATAAATAAATATTTTTTTAAAATTATGGGGAAAAAAAAAATAGTGGGGGCAGGACAGGCAGCAAGGCCCACTGGGATGATCTCAGTCGGCCCCCTGCCTTCCCACAGATCCCCTCCAGCCAGGGTCAATAAGGGGGCCTCCTGGCTTAAAGTTCTTCCAGAAGGGAGACTCCAGAGCCTCCCCAGACCAACCTGTTCTCCAGCTTCACAGCCCTGACTGCGGGGACGTGCTTCCTAAACTCTGACCTCCTGCCCTTCTGCTGCTCTTCTTACACCTGCTGGTGGCTTCACACCACACGTCCCGTCAGTGGCCTCCAGGCCATAACTAAGAGAGCAGATCTAGGAGGAAGAGAGTGGAGGAGACCCTATATCTGGGGCCCAGAGAAGGCTGCACCTTGCAGCCCTCCTCACCAGTCTCAGCCTTCCTGCCAGCCTCACTCCACTGCAGGTGAGGGAGGCCCCCGCCCAGAGGACCCCAAGTGGACACTTCCGGGGAAGTTGGCTGATTAAACATACATGTGGACTTTTGCTCTCCTCTCAAAACTCCTCTAACGCAACAGAAAAGTATTTTATTTTGTTTTAATGAAAGCATAGAGACTTCCCTGGTGGTCCAGCGGTTAAGAATTCACCTGACAATGCACACGACACGGGTTTGATACCATTCGGAAAGATCCCACATGCCGTGGGGCCCCTAAGCCCGTGGGCCACAACAACGGAGCCCACGCACTTACAGCCTTTGCTCCGCAGCACCGAAATGAGAAGCCCACCCACTACAACTAGAGAGAGGTCTTCTGCCAAGTGCAACTAGAGAAAGTCTGTGTGCAGCAACAAAGATCCAGCGCAGCCAAAAATATATAAATAATAAATAATTTTTTCAAAAAAACATAAAGCCTGGTGGATCAAAAAAGACCAAAACAGGGGAGAGAAGACCATAGGAGTGATGTTCAGCACAGCACAACCACAGCGGTTGCTAGAAACTAAAATACTTCTAGTCCAGTGGGTAAAGAGTTACAGCGCACCCACCCTCCCAAAGCTCTAGCCCCTCCTCTGGACCCAAAAAGGCTAACTCTTGGCTCAGAAGGGGCCTCAGGACCCTCTCCAGCCTCTCAGCACAGTCCCTAGGATCTCTTGTTAAATATTTTGATTATCACCCCTAACAACAGTGTCAAAATTCTGGGAGGCGGAGAGCAGATGTATGCGTGGGAACCCTGAGCCTGAGAAAACTAAACTCTGAGCTGGCTGCAGAAAAGCCAAGAAGCCACCTAATTCTTCAGCGCAGAGCCCCCAAAGGCTCAGAATCAGTGACTTTGGAATCCCTTCGCAAGGCAAGCAGGGGATGGGGAGGGAGAGGGGAGGGGACAGGGACTGGGTGTGAATGTAAACCTGAACCCGGATTGGTAGGACACGGAAGAAGTGGTTAGATTTCTAGATCCTCTCCCTGACCCCCAGCAGAAGACAGGAGATTTATTCCCTGAAAAGGATAAAAGAGTGAGCTCTAGCCCCAGGGCCAGCAGGCACAGTTAAGAACACAAGTACTAATAGGAAAGACAGAGTCAGCTGGGCGTTTCCTGAGCAACAGGCAGCCAGGCCTTTACCTGCCCCCAGGCAGAAAAGTGAAAACTTCTCCGGAGATCTGGCCAGGCCAAGAAGAGAAACCCAAAGATACCAGACAGTGGGTTCCCCAAAATAGCAGCCCAGCCGGACACCTGAGAGCTAGAAAAGCCCTTGGGGTCTCCACCCTGACTTCTGGTACAAAGAATCCACCCTTTAATCTCCCACTTGAAATAGAAGTGGAAACCCCAGGTTCCCAGGCATTTAAGGAAAGCTTAGTGTTAGTCGCTCAGTCGTGTCCGACTCTATGCAACCCCATGGACTGTAGCGACCAGGCTCCTCTGCCCATGGAATTCTCCAAGCAAGCATACTGGACTGGGCTGTCCTTCCCTTCTCCAGGGATGGAACCCCGGTCTCCTGCACTGTAGGCAGATTCTTTACCATCTGGGCCACCAGGGGAGCCTGAGGCAAGCTTAGCAGAGAAACAACAGAGGCCGACAGCAACTGAGAGATAGTAAGTGAAATTCAGTTGGGAGAAAAAGGTAAGAAAAAGTTATCAATATCCTCAGAGAGATCAGAGAAGAAAATGCACCCGTGAAACAAGATCAGCAGGTAATAACATAAAAAGAATACTCAGAGAGCAACAAGAATAATAGTAAAACCTCAGAAATGTAAAAGCATGGAGCCCAGACTGAGGCCCACGCCGAGCACCCAGCCTGTGCTGCCCCTTCACTCCCTCCGTACATACTGACAGAGGCCTGGCTCTCCTCTCCAAGCAGTTCTGCAGACCCCGGGGGGCCCCTCCAGGATGGGAGCCATCTGGAGACCAGAGAAGGCATGAGAACCCAGACACAGGGAGGGACCCAAAGGGCCAGGAGGAGACAGAGGGCCCAGGGCTGAGTCTGAAAAGGGACAGAGGCCGCCACCTTGGGGAGCCTGTGGATGTCCCCAGGGAGCCCTGTCAACCACTGAGCCAGTAGCCATGGGCCTAGCGATGGCCCGATCACGCATGCAGGAAAGCTGGCTGAGGCTCGGAGAGCCCGAGTCATCGCTCAGAGCCTAAAGCAAGAGAAGTGAAAAGCTGGGCACGAGAGCTCATCTTAATTCAACCCACATGAACAAAACCAGCTACGGCTGGAGTGGCGCTGCCTCCAGTCTGAGAGCCTGAACTTGGGTTCAAGTCCTAACCAGCTCCCCTGGTAGCTCAGACGGTAAAGAATCCACCTGCAATGCAGGAGCCCTGGGTTCGATCCCTGGGTTAGGAAGATTCCCCTGGAGGAGGGCATGGCAACCCACTCCAGTATTCTCGCCTGGAGAATCCCCATGGACAGAGGAGCCTGGAGGGCTGCGGTCCATAGGGTTGCACAAAGTCGGACACGACTGAGCAATGAAGCACACAACCATTCGCACTCACCAACTAGGCATCTTGGTTTGATCTTGGCACTCAGCTTGCCTCTTTCTGCCCACATGTCACCCACCAGCGACAGAAAGTCCCTCCCAGGTGTCGCTGGGGCCTGAGGCCCTCCACCCAAGAGCTTCTGGTGGCACCAGGATGATGGGGAGGCCCCAGAGGAATATGTTCCCCAAGGAGAGCATGAGGGGGCCTGTGGGCTGGACCCTCCCTCTGCCCCAGACTGCCCTGAAAGCACACCACAGATGGGAGTATTTTTAGCCAGGCCCCCGCAGGCAGCCAGCCACCCAGTGTTATTTGAGACTCTGGGGTCATCAGGCCAGCCAGGGTCAAGGGAGCCACGGCTGAGGCTGCGGAAATAGCACCCCTGGGAGGAGGCACCCTGTAGATTGACGGAAGGAGGAAGAGGTGGAGCCCAGAGCAGGGAGTCATGGCCAGAAGGGCTGAGCTGAAGACAGAAGTCAAGAACAGGTTAAAATACTGGGATGGCGGCAGGTGACAGGGTCTCCCTGGAACTAACATCCAGAGGCCAGGAGGGGTGCCTTTCTGGTTTCTCCTCAGTAAGGGGGTCAGTGCCGAGGAGGGCAGATGCCAAGGTGAGAATAAGGGAGTGGATGGAGAGAGGTTGTAAGAAGAGAAAAGGAGCAGGGAAGGGAAAAGAGGGAGGTGAATGATGGTCTCAGTGGTGGGGAGGGGTGACAGCTCCCAATTGGAGCCAGAGTCACGCCCAGGCCCAATCACCCCCTCCTCAAGGCACCCAGTCTTCTTTCTCCCACTTGGGTCTCTCAGCCTTGGTATAGGCTTGCATCTCTGAATCCTTTCACAATTCGTCCCTGTCACCCCATATAAGAGAGGCCAAGTTGGGATGTGAACACACGCATGTGTACATACACACACACACACACACACACACACAAAGGCCTCCTGGGAAGAGACAGGACAATGGAGAGGGGAGAGGGGTGTGCCTTTGTCCACCCCACCCCCACCCCACCCCCGCCCAGCCTTGAAAGCTCAAATCCACACAAAGAGCTTCACAAAGGGCCTCTGGCTCCCAGAGAGGGAGATAAATGAGGAGAGGAGGAGAGGAGAGACCCCGGAGCTGGAAATGCCCGGTCAGTGGGTCTGGGAAGCAAGATGGGGGCTGTTCTCACAGCCACGGAGGCCGCTGGGGAGCACAGAGGCCGGGGAATTGGGGTGGGGGTGGGGCTCATGTGCCCAGAGCATGAAGAGAAAGCTGGGGCGAGAGGCCGCTTCCTGGAGGAGGCAGCCAGAAATGCCATGCCAGCCTGCTGGCCAGCCTGCTGGAGGCAAGCAAGAGACAGGTGGCTGCCCAGCCTGAATGAGAGGGGCAACAGGCCTAACCCCACCCCAACCCCAAAGACGGTCGCTGCACCAGACTAACCCCCACGTACCCCCTACACTGACTCAGGTCTGGCAGGGAGGAAGGTGGGTACCTTCAAGGCTGAGAGCCAGACCAGGAAGGGGGGGCATGTCTGTCCCAGAAGAACTGACTGGTCAAATAGAACACTGACTTCTTACTCCCAAGAGACCGTAGAGAGCAAGAGGAACCCCTCCTACCCGTACCACACAACCCTCCCCAGCACAGTTAAGGGGGGCTGTCTTGCTCAGCAGGAAGAGAATGGGTAAGAGGCAGGTGGCAGGCCAAGTGCAGACAGCCAGGGACCCTAAGACCTGGTTCGCATCCCAGCTCCACACTGCCAGTGATAAGACCATGGATGAGTCACTCACTGGGTCTCAGCCTGCCCATCTGTGAAACAGGGTGATGATGCCTGCTCATGCTGATTTTCAGGGTTGTTGTGGCATCATGTGAGGTTGGTTTGAAGGGCATTTATTAGTATTATTATTGCTAAATGACCTCTGACCTGTCTGCCAAGTCAGAGGCCCCAAGCCCAGGGCTCTCCCCAATCATCCCTCTTTCTGAAATGGGCTCAGATGTGAGGCCCTTGGCCAAGTCAGCAAGTGAAGGGGTGAACCAGATGATTCAAAGGCCCCTTATAGGGGGAGAAGGAAACTGATGTGTATTGAGGGCCTACAAAGTGTTAGGAACTTTATCTATATCAGTTAACTTAACCTCCTCCCTAACGCTGTGAGTAGGTGTTATCATTCCCTTTTCCCAGATTAGGAAACTGAGGCTCACAAAATTAGTCAGTGGCAGAGCACAGACCTTCAACCAGATCAGCCTGGCCCACTGAAAGTGGTTCCACACTTTCTCACCACACAGCCTTCCTCATTTTGTCGGTATCTGGGGTGGCGCTAGTGGTAAAGAACCTGCCTGCCAATACAGGAGATGTTAGGGACATGGGCTCAATCCCTGGGTCGGGAAGATACTCTGGAGGAGGGCATGCCACCCACTCTAGTATTCTTGCCTGGAGAATCCCATGGACAGAGGAGCCTGGCAAACTACAGTCCATAGGGTCGCAAAGAGCCGGGCATGACTGAATTGACTAAGCCCACACATCCTACCCCTAATCCTTGAACCCCAGAGCAGAGCTCCCAGAACAGCCTCCTCCCCACACACCCATCCCCAGCTGACCTCAGAATTCAGGAGTCCAGACAGCAGAGGGTGATACAAGAGGGAAAGAGAAGCCAACAAGAATTGAGTGTGGACAGGCTTGAACTGTGGCCCTGCCCACTCTGTCCCAGAGCTTGGCATACGCTGTTCACAACAGCTGGCAAGGTGGGCTCTATTGTCCCCATTTTACAGGTGAGGAAACTGAGGCTGACTAGTTTGCCCAGGGCTCCCAGCCAAGAAGCAGTAAGCAAGGACTCCTCAAGTGCCTGTCCATAAGTCCCTGCTCCCTTCACGACAGGCTCTTCTCTCTGAGCTGACCACCTTGAGGGGGACAGTGCTGAGTCACACACCCCACCCCAGGGAGCTGGGGTCTTACAGCAGAACCATGGAAAACCACCCTCCCCGCCCCCAGCCCCACCAGTCGCCTCCAACTCACTCAGCCCCTGCTGGCTTTGCTGCAGGGGCTTTGCTTGTTCCATTAAGGAGCAAGGGAATAAATTAGGCCTGCTTAGCATATTCAGTGGCTGGGGTTTAAGAGGCCATCTGGGTGGCTCACGCATCTCAGTGCAGTCTGCAGTGGCGGGGAGCTGAGACAGGCAGTAAGGGGGGACAGTCTGGCCAGACTGGGCCTGCTCTGACCGCCCACAGACGGCCTCAGCTTGATGCCCAAAAAACTCTTGTTCCTGCTCCAACTTCATTCCCCTAATGGTGTCGCAGCTTGGCTCGGGTATCTGCACCCCTGCGCCACACTCAGGCCAGTCCCAGAGGACACCCAAGGTTAGCATAGGGGTAGTTACCGGCTGCCCAGCCTCTCCTAGGAGGAACTTTGAAGTGGATGGCTCTGTCCAGTGGGGAAGGGAAGGCCATTCAGTACAATACAGATTCCTGAGTGCCCCCGCCTGGAACCCACACCGGCCCAGTGAGTCGTGCCTCAGTTTCTCCCCTCAGCACTGAGGTGCCTCAAGCAGGAAGGGAAGACAGGGAGGGGAACAGAGAAGAGTGTCACAGGCCAGGTGGAGTCAGCCCTCTGCTCCAAGCAGGACCATCACACCGTTAGCACAACTAAGCTAACAGCCAGGACACAGCCTGAAGCCAGGCCCTGAGTGAGGAGGCCTGGCAGCCAGGCCAAGAAGGCCCGGGGTCATGCTTCATGGCAGCCTGGGGCCCAGGCCGCTGCCTCCTGCCAGCTCCTTGGGTCACCCCCTCCACCTGTCCCACCCCACCTCAGACTCCAAAACCAAAGGCCCTGTCCTCCTCTGAGTTGCGAGGCCTCAGAGGGCACCTTGAAGGCCTCCTGCAGCAGGAGCAGGGGCCCCACTGTGCTTTGAAATCCATGCCTCCCTAGGGCTGCTACCCACCATTGATTTTAAGGCCAGTTTCTGGGGGTGAAGAAATGTGTCGGCTAACTGTGGTTCCTGGATTCCCTGCCCTGAGAGGACAGGGAGGCCTGGGACACTTCTGCCCCTCTCTGGCTCCCCGTCTCCCCTTCACCAGGGGTCAGACTCTTGCTGCCTGCTAAAGGCTCTCTCAGCCTTCCCCGGCTCCTTCGTCTCACTCAAGCATTTCCCCTAATAAAATCTTTACACATTTAATCCCATCTTGTTTCTCGGAGGACTTGGGCTAATACAATCATTCCATAACCATAACGACAGCAACAACAACAGCTACTGTTTATTAAATGTTATCGATATGCTTCACACTGAGTGCTCTTATGGGCAGTGGAGGCACAGAGAGGTTACACAGTCACCCAGGGATGCACAGCCCTGCAGTGGCAAAGCCCAAAGCTGAATTTAGTTCACCCCAGAAGGCCACTGGTGTAGCTACAACTCCACACTGCCTCTTCGGTCAGAGAGAGTCCATCCATCCATCCCCATCTCCCGCCTGCGGGGAGGAAGAAAGACTGGAAAAGGGACTTGAAACTCCTAGGAAGGGACAAGCTAGAGAGAGAAAGAAAGAGAGAGATAGAGCTTGAGGGAGATTTAAGAAGAGAAAGAAGGCGGAAATGAAACAGGAGACCAGGAGGAGAGCCAGGGCCGGGCCTCAAAAAATCCTGATCCTACAAGCAAGAGTGCCTCGCCTCCCCGGGGCAGGGCTGGGCTGGGCTGTAGGACCAAAAGAAACAGCGAGGAAGGAGAAGGCAGCCCTGGAGCACTTTCCAACCCCACCCCTCTCTTGCCACCCTTGGCCAGGCACCCCCAACTGCGCCCTCGGGCACGTGACCAGAGTATGTCAGAGGTGGCAGCCTAGGAGCTCTGCAGTCAGAGGCTTCACGGCCCCAGGTCCAGGCACCTCCGTCCCTTCCCGCCCCCTGCATTCCTCGTCCTCCAGCCCTTCCAGGGCAGACACAACAGGCCCAGCCCAGGTCTCAGGGTCCCAACAAAGCCAGGCCTGTCCCCTGCCCAGCCTCCGTGGGAGTGACATCTGGGCTGGGCAGCAGGTGAAACTGAGCCAAAGGAACAGGCAGAGAGCCAGGGACGGCCCTCCCGCAGGTGAGCGCGCAGCTTAACTCCTGGTCTGCCAGACCTGAGTTCTCCGGGTTGCTGGTTAGGGCAGGAAGGGCTGGGTGGAGGTGAAGTCAGGGATGAGGAAGGGGAAGCAGCTTCCAGAGGGCGCCCCTTAGCGCGCGCGCACACACACACACACACACACACACACACACAGCCCCATTTGGTCCAGCCACAGTCACGTGAGGATGACCCACCAGCTAGCTCACACCCACCCATCACCTATCCCCTACCCTATGTGAGTGAAGTCACTCAATCGTGTCTGACTCTTTGTGACCCCATGGACTGTAGCCCACCAGGCTCCTCCATCCATGGGATTTCCCAGGCAAGAGTACTGGAGTGGGTTGCCATTTCCTTCTCCAGGGGATCTTCCACCCTATATCATAGTTTAAAATGCAGGCTCGCCTCCAACCTTGGTTGAGACTTCCAGAGGCTCTCTGTGACCCACAGAAGTCTAAGGTCCAAACTCTTTAGCTTGGCATTCAAGGCCCTTCCGATGCTGACCCACTCTTTCCTAGCCTCTCTTTTGCTCCCCTCTACTCCAGCCCCCGGAGGACACCACACACTTTCATACCCCCTGACAAAAAGTGGCTTTGTCTCCCCTCTGTGAACTCCTACTCACCTGCAAGGACCCAGGTCAATATGTCACCTCCTCTAGGAGGGCTTTCCAGATTGCCCCAGGCAGAAGAGCCACTCCCTGCCCTAGAGCCAGGTGCCAGCTTGCACAGGCCTGCCTGCACCTTGTCTCAGGATGAGGTGTTTGCACTCTGCCCCCACCCCCCACCCCCACCCCCACAGGGCCCCTCCCTCCACAGAGTGAGGACTCACTGGGGAGGACGTGTGTGCACCTGGGCAGCGGGTGGGTGAGTGGGACAGAAGAAGGGTGCTGGAGACAAGGACGAAGGGTGGATGGAATAGAGAAGATGGTAGAGGGAGGCAGGAGCATGTGGGTGGAGAGGTAGATGGGCTGAGAGGTGAGCAGACAAATGAGAACTGGGAAGAACAGAACCAACATGTCACATACAGGGCACCAGGGCCCATCAGACCAAAGTTTTGCCAGAAGGCTCTGAAAATTGAGTCCAAGGACCCACTCAGCCATTCTTGACAACTCTGATTTCAGCTGTGGCTGGAAGAGAGGGTGAATGGGGCTTGATGGGGACCGCTAGAAGTTCCTGAGAAGGAGATGCTGGCAGGAATGGCCAGAGGAGGTAGGCAGAGGCAAAAGCTTGAGCTGAGAGACAACCCCTTCACCACCACCGGCCTCCTTAGGACTGCTACCCACTGCTGGTCCCACCAAACATCAGGGTCTTAGCTCCCTTTCCACTCCTTCCAAACCTTCAAAATGCCAGATCTTCTGGCCCTGCAGACATTCCTATTTGATCCCCCAATCAGGTCTGAGCTTGACCGAGGTTGTCTTATCCCAGCTCCGTCCCCACTCCAGCCCCAGCCACCACCCAGTGGGTGTCCAGAGGAGCCTACAACCCAGGGGAGAAGGTGGCTTTCCAGGCAGAAAGGCAGCAGCCCCACTTGCCCATCACTGTCCCCTGTGCCAGGCCTCCACCCGGGTTCTCTCTCCTTCTCCAGGGTCTTCACCTGCCCACCCTCGCCATCCATCCACTGAATAGCCCTTACTGAGCATCTATCTGATCTACATGGGATACCTAATTCACCAAACACCGGCTCACAGACTTGCAGGGGAGACAGGCTAGTGAACAGACATCACCCAAAGCACCCAACACTCCCCTTATCTTGGCCAGAAAGGAGCACTAAAGCTGAGGCCTCTCCACCCTCTTTTCCTGGGGTCTGTTTGGAGATCCAGCATCCTGATGTGGGCTCCAGGGCTATTCAGGTTGAGAGACAGAGGGGCTGGCTGGAAGCACCAGGGCTGGGGTCTCTTGATGAGGAGGGCGTCAACTAAGGGCTCCGAGCTAGGACAGTCAGCAAGAAGACCTGGACCCTCAGCATCACCTGGGTCTCCTCCGCTCCCCGCCACTGGGCTTCTCTGCAGATGGCAGCCTTGGCTTCCCACTCACCAGCTGCTGTCCCTCCAGGGGTTGTCTTGGCTTGCCTGCCCTTGGCGCTGTGCTGCCTCCTGGTGCCAGGGTCTTCCGGCAAGTTCACACATCAAACAAGAAGGCAGTGGCTGGCTTCCTGCCCTCGGCAAAGAGAGAAGGACTAGGGGGCACAGCCCTCAGCCTTGTATACTCCTGACCCATCAGGGACCTGGGCCTGCCCCCAGAGAGTGGGTGAAACTGAAAGAGGTGGTCAGCTGCCCTCTACCCACCCTGACTCGAATACAGACCTCCAGGGCTTCTTCCTCCTTCCTCTCTGACACATGAGCCCCACATTGGAGGGCGAGGGGTGGCAAGATGAGAAGAGTTACCACAAAGGGACATATTAGGGAGCTAGATAATGTTCTCCTGTTCCCCTGGATGTCGCTCATACCAATTATCAAGACAGTGAAGTGCTCCCTTTATAGAATGATGCCTCGGACTCTTGAGATACTTGAGTCTCCCAGAGTATTAAGAAGCAGAAAAAAAATTAAAAAATAAAAAGCAGAGATAGGCTGCCCAGCCTGAACTTTGAAGCCCCTGGCTTTATCCAGGGGTGAAGGGGAGGTCATTTAGTACAATACAGATTCGTGAGTGCCCCCACCTGGAACCCACACCAGCCCAGTGGATCTGTGCCTCAGTTTCCCCCTCAGCACTGAGGGACTTCAACAGAAAGGGAAGATGGGGAGGGGAATAGAGAGCAGTGTCACAGCAGTGTCACAGCCCTCTGCTCCAAGCAGGACCACCACACCATTAGCACAACTAAGTTAACAGCATATTAAAAAGCAGAGATGTTACTTTGCCGACAAAGGTCCATATAGTCAAAGATATGGTTTTCCCAGTAGTCATGAACAAATGTTAGAGTTAGACCATAAAGAAGGCTGAGTGCCAAAGAATTAATGCTTCCAAACTCTGGTGCTGGAGAAGATTCTTGAGAGTCCCTTGGACAGCAAGGAGATCAAACCAGTCAATCCTAAAGGAAATCAACCCTGAATATTCATTGGAAGGACTGATGCTGAAGTTGAAGCTCACATACTTTGGCCACCTGATGCAAAGAGCCAACTCATTGGAGAAGATCCTGTTGATGGGAAAGATTGAAGGCAGGAGAAGACGGGGACGACAGAGAATGAGATGGTTGAATGGAATCACCGATTCAATGGACATGAGTTTGAGCAAACTCCTGGAGATAGTGAATGACAGGGAAGCCTGGTGCCCTTTGGTCCATGGGGTCGCAAAGAGTCAGACACTACTGAGCAACTGAACAACAACAAAGAGACACCCATCAGGATAGATGGATGAATCTGCCCAACAGAAATGAGAACACAGGATCACCGAAAGACATGAGTGAAAATGTTCGTGTCAGTGCTATGCGCAATAGCCCCAAGCAAGAAACAAGCTAAATGCCTGTCAATAGCAGAATCGATAGCTTCACACAGTGGGGCAATAGGCGGCAGTGAGAAGGAATGCTCTACAACCAGACACAAGCACGTGGATGAAATTCTCAACCATCATGTTGATCAGAAGTCAGACACAAAAGAACACACATGCTCCATTTATAGGAAGTTCTATAAAAGGCAAATCTATGCTGGTAGAAGTCAGGACAGTGAACAATGCTCAGAGGGCAATTAGTACCTGAAGGGAATGGGGAAGGGGGCCTTCTGGGTGTGGTGGGCAAGGCTCTATTTCTTGACTGGCGCTGGTTACATGGCCACAGGAGTGTATTCATTTTGTGAAAAGCTTGTGCACTTTAATGCATTTATGAAACACTTCACTAAAACGGAGGAATGCTCAATGAAGCCTTACCACCTTCCATTTTTATGAGGGGAGTCATCTTCACCTCACACCCTCCTTCCTGCTCCTTCTCACCCCACGTCCAAGCCTCCATGTCCTGTCCCTTCTCCTCTGGAATCAGTTCTGGCCTCACCCACCCCACAGTGACCCCTCCCCATGACCTGTCACCTCTCTAACCCAAACCACCATCATCTCTCCCCCAGGTGACAGCAACCATCTCCCCAGGTCTCATTGCTCTGCCTCTCCCTGCTTCCAATACACACACACACTGCATGGATCACAGGGCTCAAGGGGAGCAGCTGGAGAAAGCCTTTGTAAAATTCCCAGGTGCTCCCAACTCCCAACTCTCCTCCATCTCAGGACCTTCACATGTGCTGGTCCCACCACCTGGAACGCTTCTCCTCTCTAACTTCTACCAGCACGTCAGCTCCTTGTTTAAATGCTACTTCCTCCACCTTCCTGATCTAACTCCAATCCCTCTGGTAGCCCTCATTACCTCCATTACTTCTCCTCCATTGCACTGTTTCCAACAATGCATTTGCGCAATTACTTGTTTACACTTGGTTCTCCCTCTCCTCTTGGAATGACACTCACTCTGAAGCCAAGAACAGGGGCTGCCTGCAGGTATCTGTATGGCTGAGTCCCTTCGCTGTTCACCTGAATCTATCACAACACTGTTAATCAGTTATACTTCAATACAAAATTAAAAAATTAAGAAAAAAAGAACAGGGACTGCCTGCATTCCTGCTCTGGCCTCAGCTGCCAGCTCCACGGCTGGCTCACTGCAGGTGCTCAAAAATGCACATGGGCTAAGAGACCATATCCTTCATTGCTCCCATCACAAAAAAAGAAGTGATAATTATGTGACATGATAGAGGTGTTAGCCAACACTGCAGTAGTAATCACATCACAATATATAAATGCAACAAATCAAAACGCTGTATACTTTCACCTTGTGATATGTCAATTATATCTCAATAAAAATAAATTTAAGAAATACATAAACCTGGATGCAAGCATGCTCAGTCATTTCAGTTGTGTCTGACTCTTGAAACCCCATGGACTATACCCCGCCAGGGTCCTCTGTCTGTGGGATTGTCCAGGCAAGAATACCGGAGTGGGTGGCCATGCCCTCCTCCAGGGGATCTTCCCAAACCAGGGATCAAACTTGGGTTTCTTGAGCTCCTGCATTGCTGGCAGACTCTTTCCCCAAAAAGCCACCTGGGAAGCTCAATGCATACACTTACAATGAAGTTAATTCTGTTACAAACTGGGGCAATGAATATCCCAAAACTAAAGGAAAGAAAAAAGTTTGTTAAATAGATGAATGAACAGACCCGCCTACCTTACAGGCAGTCTGGGAACCAAATTCCCACTTATGCAGGGTCAGAACACGGGTTATGTTCCTATCTATCCCTCTGTTATGGCTGTGCTATCCCTCATGTGGCCCTGGACGAGTCACTTCCCATCCGTGGGCTTCTGTGTGCTCATCTGTGCAGTGCAGGGTTGGGGTTGGGATGGATCAGGACCTGGGTCTTGAGGGGGTTTATGATATTGTGCGAGAGTGATCCTACAGTGGTGGAGTGTGTGTGTGCATGCATGTCTGCGTGTGTATCTGTGTGTGCACACACCCATGCACATTTCCCAAGCTGGAGAATCCATAGCTTTCATCAGATTCTCAAAGGAATCTATGACCTTTCAAGGTTCAGAACCACTAAGCAAACTTCTTCAGCTGTGGGATCTATGATTATATATGACAAGAGAAATAGAGGAAGCAATTCAACCCAGAGCAGAGGGAGTTAGATGAGACCCCAGAACTCCCATCACACATGTAGGACCCCACAACAGGAATGCAGGGGGGCTGCAGGACCTTTTACCCTTGGGGATCTCCTAAACCCAGTAGGGCTCTGGGCTACTGGGCAGAGGCCGGATGAACTGACCCCAGGAGCCGGCTTCCAGAGAGAGGAGGCAGAGGCAGCCCGGAGTCTCCTCCCCTCTGCTCCCACCAGCATCTGACAAGCAGCCACTTGTCTTGGGATATGGCAGAGAGCAAGGAGGAGAGGCTGGCACCTGGAGATGCCCTCCAGGCCCCTTGGCGCCCAGGTCAGAGAAGGTTTGGCGGGAATGCTCCGGAGGAGTGCCAAGCCCCACCTTCCCCTCTCCCGAGGCTGGCAGGCTGCTGTGTAAGACTAAGGGAGGACTCCCGGTGTGGGGCAGTCATGGGACCACGAGGAGGCCACCTGAAGGGTGCAAGGCCTACAACTCCAGGCTCCACTGATTCAGAGCTGAGGCTCAGAGGTGTGGGTGCCAAGGCGGGGGCAAACTTCCTCAAAGCCAAGAGGAGGAGCAGGCCACAGATTGCGGCTGGGGAGGAGAGAGGTGTGGGATGGGGCCTGAGGGGACAAAGAGGCCACCAGAGCAAGGAGAGCAGTGTGGCCTGAGTAGAGGATAGACTGCTTAGGGGGGGTGAGTGTGGCCAGCATGCAGGGACTAGAGGACAAGATGGCCTTGTGGGAAGGGGGCTTGCCAGAACGGAGAGGGGAGGAGCGAGGCTGCGGGTGGGGACAGGTGATGTGAGCACAGCCTGTGGCCCAAGAAGAGAAACTCGGTCTACGGAAAGAGGCAGAGGGGAAGGGGGTCCTGTGGCAGGGAAGGTGGCATTTCAGTGGCAGAACTGCTGGTAGGAGTGCCCTGGCCAGGAGCCCAAATGCTTGAGTAGCTTCTAAGCCCTGACTCCTAAGGGAGGCTGAGAGCCCGAGAGATGTTTATCCGCCACAAGAACGTGATAAAACACCTCCTCTGGCAGGTGACCAGCAGCCCGGCTGCCCTTTCCAGGGTGACCAAAGTCTCCTGAGAGTTGCAGTATGAATGGGGGGCCTGGAGAGGGGAGACCACACTGGCGACAGCACCTGCCCCCATCCCCCCACCTGCTGGAGCCAGAAGAGCGGTGGGCATGAGCTAGGACTGGGACAGCTCCATCCTGCAGATGAAGGCAGGCTGAGTCATGGGTGAGCGCCAGGCTCTCTCAAGAGGCTGCTCAGAAACCAGCTCATCCAAATGCAGACAGACACTTGTCCCCATAGCTGTCACACGTGGGCATCCACAGGCCTTCACACCCGCTCTCCCTGCCCCCACCTTCTCCCCTCTCCTTGATCACCCTCCTCCAGCACCCCTGGCTCCTTCCTCTGTCCTGCCCTGACTGCCTGTCCCTGCCCACCCTCAGGTGGCCCCTGGCTGCCACCCACCACCCCCACCCTCTGCAACCACATGCAGAGTAGAGAAGGTAGGGAGACGGGAAATCAGGAGACCCACAAACAAAGAGAAAAGTCAGGAAGGGTCTGCAATAGGAACAGACAGAGGAGGGAAACTGTGAACTCACTTCCCCATGAAACCTTCCAAGGACAGAGGAGGGTTCATGAGGCTCTGAGGCCAGGAGAAGCCTGGATGACATCTGGGGCGGGGGATATAGAGTTCAAGAATTAGGCCACATCAGCTTCACTTTCTGCTCCTTTGCCAGGACAGAGAGGCAATAGTCTGGGATGCCCAGCTGACACCCTCAGCCCTCACCGTACCCTCAGGGCCCAAAGCTGGAATCAGGCTTCCAACAGGATCATCCCTGGGCCACCAGCCACTGTGAAGACCCAGAAAACATCTATACTCCACCAAGCCTGTCCCCTCACCATGGTTAATCATCGCAGTGAAGACTGGCGCTAGTTTGGGAAGGACAGAGTACGGTTTATAAGCACAGCCATATACCTGACACTGTGAGTACAACCACGAATATGCCAGATCTTTGACCTGAAGGGACATCCAGTCAAGTGGGGCAGGGGAGTCACTTGAGTGCACACACACACACACACACATATGCACACGCACACACCTGGCTTTGCTGGCTGCCTCAAAGAAGGGGGATAAGGGAGCATGGATTACCCACACCACACATTCTGAGTTGCCCAAACTCTGTGAGCCCCAGGTGGAGGGACAAAAGATACCAGCATAATTCAAACCCCATACACCAAATGAAACTTAGGAGGCTGCAGCCTTCACAGCCCCCAAACAGGGAGGTAGGCTGGGATTGTGCAAGAAGCCTACAGCAAGGCTGTCTAGTCCCTGGTGACCCCAAGTATCCCTCCTCCTCCTTGGAGAAATTCAATGCCCACACCTACACCAAGCTTGCTAGTTCAGGGGACAGAGGCCTTATCCAGGACAAACAGCTGCCTCCCTACACCGGCCTATTCCCACCCATCTGGGTGAGCTTCCCACTTGCAAGGCTCCAAGACTTACCCAGAGCAGAGAGTGCAGAGGTGAGGGTCCAGCTTCCCCACCATCTTCAGGTCAGTTCTGGCTCTAACCGGACCCTCCCTGAGTCAGAAGGCCCCCTCCCTCCTGACTATGGAGCCCTGGTCAGAGACAACAGTCGGGGCTACAGGCAGGGACACACAGTCAACTGCTGGACTAGCTCGGGGAAAATTCATTCTTTCAGTGCTTTTCCCAGCAAGCCCAGCCCTGCCTCTCTTGGGTGGCTCCTAAAATCTCACCTAAACTACTTGTCCTTTTAAGGGTCAGGTCCTACATCACCCTTCTCCCAGGGTCACAAGACAGCCAGATGAGACCTAACACGCTGCCCCTTCACCTGGTCCACGCTCCAGCGTGCCCTGACCCATGTTGGGTGCTTTCCCCGCGGGGCTCTTTACCTGTCTCAGGTGAGCCAGGCTGTGCCTGCCACCTACCCGCACAGCGCCCTACCTGAAGCAGCAGCCGCCTGCTCTGGGCTCGGACTGAGCCCCGGGGCTCTCGGTACTCCCACGGCGCGGGGGCCGGGGGGCTCCCCGGGGGCTGCGGGCCGCAGGGGGGGGCTGGCTCCAGCGCCTCGCAGCACACCAAGCTCACCGTGCAGCCCATCCGGCCGGGCGCCCGCCCGCCCCTCGCCCTGGCCACCGCTCGGCCCAGGGCGCCGGCGGCGTCGGGAGGGGACCAGCGATGCCCCCAGCCCGTCCCCGCCCGGAGCCTCCTTGGCCCGCAGTGCCAGGAAGCGAGAAGCGCGGGGCCGGGCGAGGGGCGGTGACACGGGCGCCCGGACGCAGCCAGTGAGGAGGGAGACCCGAGGGCGCGGTGGCGCGAGGAGGGGCGCGCGGGGGTCTCAGGACCCTGGGCTGCGGACCCGCCGGGAGAGAGACAGCGCCGGCGGGCGCGACGGAAGAGGCAAGAAGCAGATAAGGGGAGATAATGAGGGAGAGATGGGGACACGGGGGACGGAGAGGGGGGACGCAGCCTCTGCACGCGGGAGACCGAGTCCCAGAGAAGAAGAGACGGGCAGGAAGTCCCCACCGAAGGACAGAGCCAACCTTAGGTACCGCGTGCGCGCTAGGGCTTCCGCGCGGCTCCTGGGGCGGGGGTGGGTAAAGTGGGTTGTCCTCGCAAGGGCCTGCTGCTCTGTACCCTGCCCTCAATACTAGCTCCTGGGGGCCCCACGGGGGGAAAAAACCCAGCCTCAAGGAGGCAGAGCCATAGTCAGGGTGGGAGAGTCCCAGCCCACCTGAGCAATCCACCCAGGCCATTCTGGATACAGCCTTTCGCCAGTGCTTTCATTCTCGACCTTTCTAGGGTGATTCCCAAGACTGCGGAGATGGCACTGGTGATCAGCAGTCACGGTGGAGAAGGGAGACACGTGGTGGGACCCTTGTTCTCCTCTCCCCACTTGTATCACACTCCAACCAAGTGTCAGTGAAGACCTGCGGTGCTCCTGGGGGCGGTATCATGGCCCCTTTGTGCCACCTGGTGGCGATAAGGAAGAAAGACAAGAGCAAGTGACCTTGATGAGAAGCGGAAAGAACTCGCAAAGCACTTGCAAAGCAGCAGTTGCCTCTACCTCTGGGTCCCCATCCCTCTTCAGCCAATGAGTGAATCTACCCCGGTCTGCCTAAGAGGAACTGTCTCCTGTCTCACTACCTGCCCCGGTGCCCTTGACCCTGCCTTTACCACTTCTGCCCTGTGTACAGTCTTCCGTTCCTCCTGCTCTGAGCAAGATTTCCCCTTCGTCCAGGGTGCTAGACTGGGGTGAGTCACTTCCCAGGCAGCAGTCACTTCCTGGGAGCGGCTGTACAGAGCGCTCAGTCACAGATGACAGGCTGAGGCTGCAGTCCCCCAGCTTTCCATGCCCCAAAGAGCCAGGTCTTTCGAGGTGAGTAGCAAGGAGATCCCTGGGTCTCTGGGGTGGCCGGAGAAAGGGAGTGACACCAGGAGCAAGGGCAGAGGAATCCTGAATAGAGGTGAGGAAGGGGAGGTAGTCCAGCTAGGTGTTTGTGGATTTCAGAGGTCATCTGGGCTAAAAGGAGCTACAGAGACCCTCCATCCAACCCCTTGGTCTACAGGTGGGGACATCTAGGCCCACGAAAGGTGAAGGATGTGCCCCAGGTCACACAGTGAGCTCACAACAGGGCCAGGTTGGAGGAGCAGGACTCTTGACTCTCAGCACCATGCTCCCTGAATGCCATCCCCCCAGCCTCCCTCGCTCTCTCTTCCGTTTCCTTTTCGCTTCCCCTCTTGTGCGTCCCAGTGCTCCTTCACTCCCACTCACCCCCAAATTCCAGCCACCACAGCGTCGGAGGCAGGACACCTGGCTTTCCCACCCTGTGTTTGTCTTTACTTCCAGCTCAGAGAAGAAGCCCACGGGCCCTAGGGGCCACATTACTCCTCTCTGAGCCCCAAGACCCACTGTGTGTGGGGCAAACAGGCTGAGATTCCCTGGGGAGAGGGCAGCAGGATTAAAACCCTGCTCCTCACACCCCACACCCCAGCATTCTAGCCTGGGCCTCTCTCTGGGGGCTTGCCTTGCCTCTGCCTCCTGCCTCCTTTTCCTCCAAGAACACACATTTTCCACTCAGCTGGGGCCCAGGAGAGAATGAATGTGTGTCCCAAGGATGATGACTATTAGGGCAAGGCCCCCTGTGGGGAATGGGGCTCGGCCCAGCAACCACATGGCTTGCACACATGAGCCCTAACAGGACTGCTCATGGCCAGGCAGGGTTGAGAGCATGGGCCCTGCGGGCAGGGACCTGAGTTCAAATTCTAGCTTCATCCCTTAGAGTTTGGTGACTTTGGATAGAACACCCTCTCTGAGCCCCGCCTCTCCTCGTATAAAACGGAGTTAATAACCTCCCAGGGTTACTGTGGGGACCAAATGAGACAAGGTAACAGGCAAGGGCACAGTACTTGCCTCCCAGGAATGGCTCCCTGGGAAGTGGGGGAACCCCACCATCCTCCTCCCACCCTGCCTCGCAAGAAGGAGCTGGGCTTTTCTCCTACCGGTGGACTCGCCATATGACCCCAGAGATGTCACATTGTTCTTTAGGCTCTGATTTTTCCTTTGTATGAGGAGAGCGCTGGGCAGCTGCAACCGGAGGCTCTTTCCCAGGCCAGTATTCTAGACCATAGGAATCACGTCCTTCAGATACTCATGGCGGAAGAAGGGGCTGTCCTCAAGATGACCAGGGACCTGAAGGGTGAGTGTGTCCAGAGAGAGCTCTGGGATGGCACTTGGGGAGAGGTGAGGGGTCTCGGGAGCCCCAGTCCTCTCTGAGGTCTGACGTCCCACCGTCCTCCCCACAGCTGCTGTCTCCGCCATCCTCCAGGGCTACGGGGCTGGGCGGCAGCCGGTGACAGACGCCAGTGCTGAGCTACACAGACTCTGCGGCTGCCTGGAGCTTCTGCTGCAGGTAGGTCCTCCCCTCCCGTCTCTCCCATCTCTCCAGGTCCCAATAACCAGTAACCGAATGGTTTCCCAGGCGCTGAAGGAAGAGCCCCTGCCACTCTTTGGGACCACACACTACCTCGTCTCTGTGACTGTACGTGCACACTCAGTTGTGTCCAACTCTTTGCGACCCCAGGGACTGCAGCCCACCAGGCTCCTCTGTCGATGGGATTCTCTGGGCAAGAATACCAGAGTGGGTTACCATTTCCTACTCCAGGGGATCTTCCTGACCCAGGGATCAAACCCAAGTCTCTTGCATTGCAGGCAGATGCTTTACTACTGAGCCACTGGGGCCTCCTCTCTGTCAATCGGCAAATCCTCCAGACATTTCACCTCACTCTTGGAGGAAAGTGAACCAGAGCAAGGCTAGGGTAAGATTGGGCTGGGCTGGAGGCAGCCTCCCACCCTAAAGACAAAGGTTTCAGAGGCATGGATGTCCCTGGGCTGGCCATCCTCGCTGCTGGTTACAGCCTCAATCATCAGTAACACTAGCTTTTATTGAGCACCTACTATGTGTCCAGCTGAACCTTTTATATGCCCACCTTGTTTAATTTGGGCCTCCCTGGATGGCTCAAATGGTAAAGAATCTGCCTACAGTGCAGGAAACCTAGGTTCTATCCCTGGATCAGAAAGAGCTCCTAGAGAAGGGGATGGCAACCCAGGCCAGTATTCTTGTCTGGAGAATTCCACGGACAGGGGAGCCTGGCGGGCTACAGTCCATAGGGTTGCAAAGAGATGGACACGACTGAGCAACTTTCACTTTCTTTCTTGTTTAATTTTTCTTCACTATGGTGCTTGATGACCAGTCCATCCCCAACCTCCCACACACCTCCCCTTCCTACTTCTCTATGTGCGTGTAGATGCGTGTGGTGTGAGTGTGCGTGTACGTGTAAGGTTTGTTTGTGTGTGGTGTATGTTGTGTGCCTATGTGGTCTCCTGCCAGTCTGCCCCTCAGGTGCTGCACCCCAGTCACACCAGCCTCTTCCTAAAGCACAGCAGGAAAGCACCTGCCTCAGGGCCTCTGCATCTGCCGTTCCCTCTGCCTAGAATGCTCCTCACCCAGAAATTTGAATGGCACATTTTCCTTCAGGTCTGGACTTGAATAAAACCTCCTCAGTGAAGCTTTCTTGAGCCACCCTAATCTACATTTTTAACACACACCACACACACACATCACACACTCACACACACCACACACATCTCACATATGTATGCACACACCACACACTTTCCATTCCCTTTCTCTGCTTTATTTTTTCTCCTTACCAGTCAGTGCAATCTAATGCACTATCTGTTTTACTTATTTACTTTGTTCATTGCTATATCCCCATTCATTCTGCGATGAATGAATGAATGAGAACACCAAAGGCTCTGAAAGATCGAGCAGCTTGCTCCTGATCACACAGCCAGCTAGGGCAGACCAGGACCCTAAGCTGGCTCTGTCTGCACGAACCCCTTCCCTGCCACCACATGCCCACTCAGCGTGCTGGATGGCAGAGTGGGTTCTGGCAGGAAGCATTTTCATACTTTCCTTTCCCTCTTCTTGCTCCCAGTTTGACCAGAAAGAGCAGAAGAGCTTCCTGAGGCCTCGGAAAGACTACTGGGACTTCCTCTGTGCAGCCCTGTGGCAGCAGCGGGGGGACACGGAGCCAGTCCGCTTCGTCCACTCACAGGACAAGGTATCCAGGGCCAGGTGGCAGGGAGGCTAGCCCCGGCATGGTAGGGTCCTGCCCCTAAGCCCTTGACAAAGATGGCTGGGGGGCTGGAGGGGACACAGGCCTGCCCGAGGTCCCCCTTCTCACCCATCCCACTACACTGACCATAGCAGCCCTCAGCTGGTCCCCACCTGTCATCAGCCCTGCCCTCAGTACCCTTTCCTCCCACAGCCTTGAGTCCCAGGACACCCTTTCTCATTAACCATTCAGTCATTCCATCTTTTCTCCCTCTGTCCTAACACCTCTATCTGCCCACTTGTCCGCTATGCACTCTCAGTTGAAGACTCCACTGGGGAAGGGCCGGGCCTTCATCCGCTTCTGCCTTGCCCACGGACAACTGGCCGAGTCCCTGCAGCTCTGCCTCCTGAACCCAGAGCTTACCAGGTGGGTAAGAGCCTCTTTACCCCAAAAAGGATGATTTGATATCAAGGACAAATAGAGGAAGGGTTGTAAAGGGAAAGTGAAGGAAGAAAGGGCAGAGGGGGAGGTTAGAGTCCCAGTCCAGGTAGCATCGTGATGCTTGGGCCTCCTGGTCCCCAAGGCCCATAACCCTGTTCTGCAGAACCATCCTGATATGGGGTATAGTGGAAGTGGATTCTCTGTGGTCGGGGGTAGCAATAGCACCAGAACCAAAGGCCAAGAGCGTGGGTCATTGTTAATGCAGGGAATGGTATGGCCCCCGGAGCCCTCTGGTGTGCCCTGAACTCCGGGAAGACATCCTGGACTCCCTCTATGCTCTCAACGGGATGACCTTCGACTTGGACCTGCAGCGGCCAGACTTGGATGGGGCCTGGCCCATGTTCTCAGAGTGAGTGGGGTCAGCATGGAGGGGAGCTTCTTTTCAATGCCTGCTCCCAGTACCACCACCCACCCAAACTAACCCTAAGCCTTCAGTCCCTAGCCCCATCTTTTCCTCCCTCCTTTATTGCTCCCTGAACTCCCTCTTCTCCACCTCCCTAGACTTCTGTCTTCCAAGTGTCATCTTAGGATGTCCCATGATGCTGCATGAAAGAGTTTTTGGATTGTTGGGGTGGAGAAGGCAATGGCAACCCACTCCAGTATTCTTGCCTGGAAAATCCCATGGACGGAGGAGCCTGGTGGGCTGCAGTCCATGGGGTTGCTAGGAGTAGGACACGACTGAGCGACTTCACTTTCACTTTTCACTTTCATGCATTGGAGAAGGAAATGGCAGCCCACTCCAGTGCTCTTGCCTGGAGAATCCCAGGGACGGGGGTGCCTGGTGGGCTGCCGTCTGTGGGGTTGCACAGAGTCGGACATAACTGAAGCAACTTGGTGGCGGTGGTGGGTTGTTGGGAAGGATAAATGGATGTTGGGATGGAATGGAAGGATGGATAGAAGATGGGATGCATGGGTAGATGGACAGAAGGAATGCATGCATCAGGGTGGAAAGGCAGGAACATGGGAGGGTAGGTGGGATGAATGGATGGCTGGAAAGGTGGGGTATCCTGCATCCAAAGACCAAGGCCACTGCTGGAGAGAGACCTAGCGTCTCCCTGCCACTTTCACTTTCAGGTCCCACTGCTCCAATTCCAGCCGGACCCGGGGAAGAAGACCCAGAAAGACCAAAGATTCCCCGAAGGAGGTGCCTCTTCCCAACCTTCACTCTAGTTGCCTCTTCTTTATCTCTGTTGGGACCCCCAGGTTGAAAAGTAACTGAGCCCTGACCCAGCTAGACAAAGACGGAGTGGCCAACATGTGGAGCTCACGAGCCACAGTAGCATAGGCTTATATTCCTCAGGTGGTGAGGATATCTACCAGAGAGAGAGAGGAACCACAGGCAGCACCTGCATGCACCATTGAGGGCCCCAGGGAGGAGGGATGCCTGGGGAGGGTGACTGGAAGCTTATAGGAAACAGCCCAGGGAAACCACCTCTGCTGGATGGTTTGCAAACATGTCAGTTCAATTCAGAGAGTAACTAAAGAGCCAGATTGCCTGCTTCATATCCCAGCTCCATCCCTTACTAGCTATAGTCCTTGGCACAAAACTTGTCCTGTCTCACGGGGTGGGGGCGGAGGTTGTGACGATGCATCAGCCCAGGTGCAGTGCAGGGCAAGGCTCCTGCTACACACCCACTAGGCAGTAGCTTGTGGTTCTCATCCTTCCATCGGCTCGCTTTGCACCACCATCCCGCCAGCTTCCAGGACCAGGGTGCAGATACTATATATAGCTCCATCTCGGACCTTAAGGAGTTCCAGATCTCTTCAGGGAGACAGACCCTAAAGGAACACATTGCAACACACATTAAATGTAGTGACCAGACACACCTAGGAACAGGGGCATGCTGAGAAGGCTTCTTGACAGAGGTGGCTCTTAGGGGCTGTTGGTCTATTTAAGCTTTCACCACAACCCTGTAAGGAGATATTATTATTCCCATTTTACAGATCAGAAAAAGGAAACACAGAGAAGGCAAGTTCGGGGGGAGGGGGGAGATCAGAGGAGAGTGGTGGGAAGGACTTAGGGGAAATCAGATAGATGCAGAAGATGAAGATAAAGGAGGGAGGAAGATGCAGACTGGAGGCGAGGAAGGAAAGGGCGTTGAGAAGCACTATTGCTCCCTGGTGAGATGAAAGCCCAGGCCTCGGGTCACCTGAGGTTGTCAACACTGAGATTCCTAGACCCTACCCCAGATCTCCTGAATCAGACTTCTAGTGGGAGGACTCAGGAATTCATATATTTAGCAAACACACTAGATTAGGGCTGTGACTTCTCCCATGCACCAGGATGTTGAGCTGGTGCTGAGAGTGATGATGGGTTTGGGGCTTCTCTGCAGATATCAGCCACATATGGGAACTTCACAGAAGTCCACCTAGAGGAGCCACACACAAGCCAAGCCAGCTGTCTGCGAGATGCACCCAGGGAAGATGGGTTGGCTGGACTTCCCAGGTCCCAGCAACACAGGCATCATCCCCACTTTTTGGAAAAGAAGAAGGAAGATCCCAGGAGCCTTGGGTCCCCCCCGAGCATGTGGGAACTACAGGGGGAGGAGTTTAAGCAAGACCAGGAGAAAGGAGCTCCAAGGACAGGGATCTGCCTGGAGGACTCAACACCCACCATCCAGGGACAGGGGGAGGGGGCCAGAGATACCCTGAAGGAGGTGATAGGGTCAGAGGCTGAGGGCAAGGGAGCTTTGCTGGATGTGGAGGGCCAGAGGACAGCAGAGGGGACTCATGAAGGTGAAGCAGAGGGGAGTCATATCCATAGACTGCTGGCCTCCAGCCCCAAAGGGACAACAGGGGGTGTAGTGTCATGCGGCAAGCAGGATGGGAAGGTGCCTAGTATCCCAGGGCAGCTCTGGGTCCTTCGGGGCCTGGGAACCAAGGAAGACTCCACCGCAGAGAAGCCTCAAGAGCAGACAGGAGTGACCAGTGTGATCAGGAGGGAGGAACAAGCAGAGATGGCCTTGCAGGATGTCATCAAGGTGAGAACATTTGAGCTCCGTACTTGTCTCTGCTCCCTGCTCTAACCTGGCCCATAGGCGGGTGTCTTCAAGGGTGGCCCTGGGCCCCTTCCGGCCCATAGACTAATTTGTATTGGTCAACACAGAACCATTATGATTTGAGGATTCCATCTGAAGTTCTTTGGTTCATCACATGAAGAACATGCATTCTTCAATTTATCACAATCCCCACCTCTCCCTATTGCCTCACACCAGGCCCACATTGTTCATCCTTGCTACCTGCCCAGCCCCTGTAGGCATCTGAGTTTGCAATCCCTTCCCAAAAGTTCTTCAGGGCAGTTGCTTGTCCTCAAGATCCATAACCCTCTTTACTGGCAGATTTCTTCCCAATATCTAAGTTCTGCTATTGCAGGCCCCACCCACCTCATTGCTCCTGTGGCTGCTTCTCTTCGAGGTCACCCAAATTATTTTCAAGCCTTCCTCCAACATCCTCCCTAGGCAGAGGCTTCCAGATGCTTGCCATCAGTGACTTGGATATTTTAGTGAAGGAAGAAATCATGGCTCCAGGCTCACCCAGGGGCACAACCAGGCACCACAGCTCCCAGGGCTGTCCCCAGTCCTGCGCTCCCCCCAAGGGCTGTTTCACATGACCTGGGGTCTCATGGGGGTGTTTGCCAGGTCAAGTCCTGGGCTGGGGTCTCTGCCCTCCTCCTTCAGCTTCCATTTCCTTTCACCCTGTCCCCGCCCTCAGAGCCTCAGACATGGGCTGCAGAAAACCCAGGAGCAAGCCCAGCACCAGGAGCAGCTGCTGAAGGAGCAGGAAGGGGAGCTGAAGGCACTGCAGGAGCAGCTCAGCAGGTAACCTAGGCAACCAACATCACAACCGGGTGTGGGAGTCGGGAGGCCAAGGGGCGGGAGGCTCGCATTCATGGTCACGCCAGCAAGCATCTTCTGAGCACTTCCCGTGTACCAGGCCTTGTGAGGGCACAACTTTGGGGTGCCGAGGTATACAGAACACTATTCCTGCTACCCCTTGCCAGCACCCTCCCTCTCTGGCCTCCCTAAGTAGCCCCAGGAGAGCTCTATGTGTCCCTCCCTCCCCTCCCCTTTGCCACTTTCTGCTGCCTCTTCTGGGTTCTCCTCTCTCTTTTCCATCCACGAAGAGCCCCCCTCCACCACATTCCTGCCCCACTCTGTCTCTGTCTCCCTCTTTCCCTCTGTTTGCCTCTCCTTTTCCTTTTCCCTGTTGTACAATCTCTCTTTCACCCTCTTGATCATCATCATCATAAGTATCATCACGGAGGACATAAATCCCTGGCATTCTTCCAGGTGCTTGCTCCTAACAACCTCAGGAGATCAGTCCTTCAAGAACCCCCATTTTATAGATGAGGAGGCTATGGCTCCAAGATGCTACACAACTCACCCAACATCAACTAGTCAGTGGAGGAGCCGAGATCCAGACCCTGCAGCTGACTCCAGACCCAGGGGGCTAAAGGCCACTCCTCAGCCGGCATCCCCTATGCCTGTGTACCAGTCCCCCACCCCATCTCTCCCTCTCTCAGCAACCAGCACATTCATCTTCCCATCATCACATCCACCTCAGGGGTCCCAAGTGGACACTTGTCTCTGCTTTCCCCCTCAGCCTTTCGTTTTCTTACACTCTCGGTCACTGTTTTTGAATTATGACACCTCGCGAAGTTCATCCTTGGTCTGACTCAGCCTCACCATGTGTCTCTCCCTTGGTGTCTGTGTCCCTCGGTTTGCCCGCCGGCCTTGCCCCTCCCAGTGGCTGACACCTGCCCTAACCCAGGGGATCCTGCATAGCTGTGATTCAGACTGAATCACAGAACCATCTACTGACTGCTTAACAGGCACATAGAGGCCTGGGACCCAGGAGCCAACCCCGAAAGGCCCCCAGGGACTCCTACCACCAGATGCTCAGCTGAGTCCTGTGTTTTTTTTCAGCCAAGTATCCCATGATTCAGACCCTAAGTGAGTGCAGGGACCTTGCCCACCCAAGGCCATCTCTGAGGACCAAGACAGGCTGCAGGGAGAAGCTGGGAGGTTCTGGAAAGACCACCCAGCCCCAGTTGCTCCCTGAGGCTGGGCAAGCCCTTGTCTCACAGACCCTGTTCTGCCCCTGTTATCCCATTCATCACCCAGTCATTCCACAAACACTCCACATGCCCACTCTGTGCCAGGCCCGTTCTGTGTGCTATGATAGTTATGATTATGACGGTCAAGAGGGTGAAAGAAAGATTGTACGACAGGGAACTGGAAAATGAGAGGCAAACAGGAAAAGAGAGAGACAGACAGAGAGAGAGAAGATACTTTCAAGGATAAAACGCAAAATGCTTGCCCTTGTGGAGCTTACACACCAGTGGGAGAAGCAATTAATAAACACAAGCAAATAAAATACACAGGATGTCAGATTGTGGTGAGTTCTAAGAAGAAAAAAATTAAAGCAGGAGAGAGGAATAGGAAGTGACAGGGGTGATACTTTAAATGAGGTGGCCTCACCAGGGGAGGCCTCCCTGGAAAGGCGAAGTTTGAGTTAAGACCTGAAGGAAGTGAGAAGGAGCCATTTGTATATGTGATAGAAGAATGTTCCAGGCAGAGGGAACGGCAGGAGCAAAGGCCCTGTGGTGGGAATGGGCATGGCATCAGGAGTGCCACTATAGCCCCAGTGGCAGGAAAGGGAGACAGGATGCAGGAAAAGGTCAGGTGGGTAATGGGAAACCCTAGCGTGTCATCAGAGGACCTTGGCTTTGGCATGACTTTGAACAACTGAGTCTCCTGGTCAGAGGAGGGACATGATGTATCTCTGCTTATTAAAAATACACTTCTCTGCATTTAAAAAACAATTCAGGGGTTTTTAGTGTGTTCACAAAGTTGTGCATCCACAATCAATTTTAGAATATTTTCATCACCCCAAAGAGAAACCTGGAACTTATTAGCAGACACTGCCCAACCCCCTTCTCCACCTTCTAGCCCTGGGCAACCACTAATCTGCCCTCTGTCTGCACGGGTGTGCCTGTTCCAGGCTGGCCTGTGCTTTCAAGGACTCATGCCCCCGGCTCCATGGAGGTAGTCTACAGGGGATCCAAGCTGGAAGTGGGGAGACTGATGAGGAAGGGGAGCTGGGATGTACTAGGGGCGATGGGGGTGCAGGGAGCAGCTGGATTCTGAAGTCAGGCTTCCCAAGGCACTGGATGTGGGGCGAGAAAGATGGAAGTTGAGACTGACTCCAGGCCTTTGGCCTGACTAACTGGAAAGCTAGAGTCACTGTGTGGAGGAGCCGGCTGGCAGGAACAGCTCAGGCATTGGGTTTGGAGCCTGCCAAGCTCGAGACCCCTGATAGACCCCAAGTGGAGCTTTGGACGGGTGGTTGAGTGGAGTGGAGGAGAGAGGCTGGGCTGGAGGACCCACTGGAGAGTCACTGGAATGCAGGTGGTGAGTAACAGAAGCTTCTGAGGCTGGGACAAAAATGTGCCCCTCTGCCTCCTGGGAGCCAGGAACTTAGACCCCGCACCCCTGGGAAAGGAGCCATGGGCTTAGAGCTGGTGACAGTGTGTCCCCACCAGTGAGAAGGGCTATGGGGCCCAGGCAGAGAGTGAACAATGTTCGCTCTGCCTCCGTTGTGGCCACGGGCGGGGAGGGCACAGCAGGGAACAGGACAGGCACATCTATTCTCAGAGGCCTGCAGAGACAGACGACAGATCAACAAATAGAAATACAGTTTTAGATAGTCAGGGGCCCTGCGGGGGCCAGAGAGAGAGAGGAGAGTCATCTAGAATTGGAGTCAGGGAAGCGCTCTCTGAGGAGGTGACATTTGAGCAGAAATTCCAACCACAGGCAAAGCTGGACCAGGCAGGTATCTCGAGAGGAGTCCTGCAAGCAGGAGAACTGGCAGAGGCAAAGGCCCAGGAGGTGTGAGCTTGGGGACAAGCAGGCATGTGGCTGGAGCAGAGACCTCCACGTGCTCTAGAAGCAGGGTCGTGAACAGAAGGGTCTCAGGGTCTGACTTGGGTTTCTGAAGGATGGCTCTGATGGGGAGAATGGACTCAGGATGGGCAGGGTGCAGAGCCCCAGGCTAGACCCTCAGGGGAGATGCAGCAGGCCCCAGAGCAGACCAACCCAGGGCTATAAAATTATACCTGGGCCTTTCCATACCCGCTTCCTGGCTTTCTGACTGTGTGGCCCTGGGTCCCTCTTCAGCCTTAGGTCCCTGATCTGCAAAAGGAGATGGTTGACTCTCTGCCAGCTCAGATGCTCTGTGAGATCTTCTTTCCAAGCAGATCTGCCCCCTGGGTTAACCTCAAAGCAGATGGTATTAAGACAGGTACGAGTGGAAGGTATTCAGATGGGGAACTAGGTAAACATCCCTTCTTCCCCTCGTCTTGGGTGGCAGCACTGAGCTCCCCAGAGGCTGCTGCAGGACCGTAAGGATCCATCCCACTCTCCTACCTGCTGTCCACTCAACCCTGGTACCACAAACCACTGGTGGCCAGGGTCCTGCATGCATGCAAGTGTGGGGAGGCAAGAGATTAGAGCTGGGCAGGCCTGCTCTCAGATTTCTGCTCCCTCCACTTATCAAGTTATGTGACCTTGGGCAAGTGTTACTCCCCCTCTAAAGGTCTGTTTTCTTTCCTATAAAGTGATGATCATATCACCTGTCACATAAATTTGTGAAAGTTCAATGAAACAAGGCCATAAAGCACCAAGCTCAGTGCCAGGCACATAGTAGATTCTCAATAGACTTTAATTCCCTCCGTGTTAAGAGACCACACCTCTTGCCCTAGGAGTGTCTGTGGTGGTGGTGGTGGTTTAGTCTGTAAGTCATGTTCGGCTCTTGAGACTCCACGGACTGTAGCCTGCCAGGCTCCTCTGTCCATAGGATTTTCCAGGCAAGAATACTGGAGTGGGTTGCCATTTCCTTCTCCGGGGGATCTTCCCGACCCAGGACTGGAACTCGATTCTCCTGCATTGCAGGCAGATTCTTTACAGACTGAGCTATGGAGGGAAGCCCTTAAATACTTAAAATGCTTCAGTAGTTTCCATGGCACTGAGATCAAAGTCCACTCCTCCTGGAGCACTGAGGACTGCTGCCTACCTCCCGCCTCGCCTTCTGCCTCCCCACCCCACCTCAACCCCTGTATAGCATTGGCCAAAAAGCTCATACAGGTTTTCCCTTAAAGCTTATAAAAAAACTAAACAAACTTTTTGGCCAACCCAATAGTTTCGCGTGTCCTTCTTTCATTTCCTCAAACAAGCCAAGTTCTTCCCAACTTGCAGAACTTGGCATGTCCCTTTCGCTGGCTCTGCAAGGCTGCTTCCTTGTCTTTCAGATCTGCTTAAAGGTCACCCTGTCTAAGACCTCCTGAGTGCTCCCTCAGCTCTGTGTCTCTGCCCCTCCTTTGTCGTTGTCACACACTTAATTATCTTATTGGTCCATCACTCATTTTGACCACTGCCCCAAATGTGCTATAAGCTCTACCAAGAACCTTAGGCATTGCTATAATTTCCAGCACCTAACAAAGTCACTGGCACACAGTAGGTGCTTAATTTCTTGCCTGGAGAATCCCATGGTCAGAGGAGCCTGGCGGGCTACAGTCTATAGGGTCACAAAGAGTCAGACACAACTGAAGTGACTTAATAACAGGTGCTTAATAAATCTTCCCTCTAACCGCAAAGACACTGACTAACTGCAGTGGTCACATTAGGGCCTGCGCTGCCCACACCAGAGGCCCTGGGATCACTGGGCAAGTAGCTTAGCTTAGGAATATGACATCCTAATACTAAGAAACGAAGAGGCTGAGGGCTCAAATGTTTGTTAAGTCACTCTTCCCTACGGCTGCAGGGACTGGCCTTTCTGAATTTTGGTGGCTAGCTGTTGTTCATCTGATGTCATGGCCCACCCAGTTTTCCTCCCTGCAGCATGCTATGGCAGAAATTCTTAAATTAATAATTCAATTCATTGTCAAGCCTCTTCCCCTAGGGGCGTGGGTATACACACACAAACATACACACACACACACACATCCAGAGGTCACAGAACAGACACCACCATTACAACACCCACCTGTCTGAACAATGGAGTAAGAGGTGAGGGCCTGGAGCTAGGACCTTTTTATTTCTAGTCCATTAGATTTCTTAGAAACTTCTAGGAAGCCACTAAGACAAAAGGAAAAGGCAAGAACAGAACTGAGGAGTTTCCAAGCCCAAACTGAAACAGAAATTTAAGAAAGCCATACGTTTAATATGATTTTTTTTAGCTGAAAAGACAATGTAATGCAATTTTTCAAAATATTTTAAAGCCAAAAAGTCACTTCAAATCCTACATCACTTACAGCTTTCCTCAAACACCACAGCTGTTTTCAGCTGGCGCTGCCCATTCAGCCTGTGTTCCCAGACACCCACTTCCCCCCAGAGATCAGCCAGGATTATGAGCATGCCTTTCCAGAAAATTATACTTTAAAATGAAAATGTTAAAGAGAGAGAAGGAAAACAATTGAAAATACTGGCTTGTTCTTTCTAAAGGTACATGCAAGGCTAGACCCTGTTTTCATTGCTCTAATTGATTGATGAGTCAGTCTGTAGGTGTCAGGTCACACAGTGTTTTGTTTGGTGTGATGTGTGTGTTGGGTGGTGAGTGTATGTGGTGTGTCGTAGGAGTTATTGGTGTGTGATGTGTTGTGAGTACGTGTGAAGTATGTGCATGTGTGGTGTGTGTGGTGTACATGTTATGTGCATGTGTGTGGTGTGTGTTATGTGTGAGTTGTGTGTGTGTGATGTGTTATATTGTGAGTGTGTATGTCTAGTGGGGGTGTGGCATAGGCATATGTGATGTGTGTGGTATGTGTGTAGTGTGTGTGTGCTGTGTTATGAGTGTTGGTGGTATGTGTGTACGGCATCTAGTGTGGTGTGTGCACGCCTGTATGTGTTGTGAATGTGTGTTGTATGTGGTGTGTGTGCTGTGTTGTGAAGGTGAGGTGTGTGGGATGTTGTGTATGGGGTGTATGTGTGTGTGGTATCTAGTGTAGGGTGTGTACCTATATGTGTTGTGAATGTGTGTTATATGTAGTGTGTGTGTGCGCCATTGTGAATGTATGGTGTGTGGTGTGTTATGTGGTGTGTGTATACAGTGTGTAGTGTGTGCCCACTATGTTGTGTGTTCAGTGTATGTGTGTGGTGTCTAGTGTGGTGTGTGTGCCTGTATGCACTGCGATTGTGTGTTATATGTGCTGTGTGTGTGCTGTGTTATGAATGTATGGTGTGTGGGGTGTGTGTAGTGTGTCTGCTGTGTAGTGACTGTGTGTGGTGTACGTGTGTGTGGCATCTAGTGTGGTGTGTGTGCCTGTATATGTTGTGAATTTCTGTTCTATGTGGTGTGGGTGTGCTGTGCCGTGAATGTGTGGTATGAGGGGTGTGGGGTATTATATGGCATGTGTGTATAGTGTGTAGTGTGTGTGTGCTATGTTGTGTGTTCAGTGTATGTGTGTGTAGTGTCTAGTGTGGTGTGTGTGCCTATATGTGTTGCAATTGTGTGTTATATGTGGTATATGCATACTGTGTTGTGAATGTATGGTGTGTGGGGTGTATGTAGTGTGCAGTGTATGTGTGCTGTGTTCTGAGTGTGTGTAGTGCATGTGATGTCTAGTGCGGCGCGTGTCCCTGTATGTGTTGCAAATGTGTGTTGTATGTGGCGTGTGTATGCTGTGTTGTGATTGTATGGTATGTGGGGTGTTATGTGGCATGTGTGTATAGTGTGTAGTGTGTGTGTGCTATGTTGTGTGTGCAGTGTCTAGTGTAGTGTGTGTGCCTGTGTGTGTTGTGGTTGTGTGTTATATGTGGTGTGTGTGTGCAGTACTGTGATTGTAAGGTGTGTGTGTGCACTTCAGCTGCAGGGGCACCAGCAGCTTCCTGAGTGGGGCTCCTGTCACTCAGCCCGGCTCAGGCACACATGCTGCACCGTCCCCCCAGAACTCAGCCCTCCTCTGTGCCCAGGTGTCAGGAGGAGAGGGCCCTGCTGCAGGCGGAGCTGGAGCAGAAGCAACGGGAGGCTGAGAGGAAGGACGCCGTGTACGAGAAGGAGCTTGGCGGGCAGCGGGACCTGGTCCAAGCCATGAAGAGTCGGGTGCTGGAGCTGATTCAGTAAGGGCGGGACCCAGGGGTGGGGTGCAGGAGAGGGCATGGTGTCAGGCATGCCCCCTGGACCTTTGTGTATACCAACTCATTTTCTTCTTTCAGCCACCTCTGCTGTTATCCCCATGTCACACATGAGAAAACTGAGGATCAGAGAGGTTGACTTGGCCACCAAGGACACACAGCATACAAATTTGCATAGAGTCCTCTGCCTCTAAGGCAAGCCCCCCTCCAACCCCCACAAACACACGCACCAACCAAGGTTAGGAAAAGGGAAAGGAGCCCAGAGGTTAGCTGGGAGGTAATCTCGTGTCTTATACCTGCCTGCCTGCTGGACTTCCTCAGACCACTGGGCCTGTGGCCTGTCCTGGATCAGCTGTCCTGAGTTCCAGAGGCTGAGCTCACCAGGATTCATCCCAAACCACTAAACTCGCTGAAGGGTAGGAAGAAATGCGTAAAACCTGCTTTCTACCCTTTGGTCCAGTGAGGAGATAGTTCCCAGATACACAGTGTTCTCTCATTTCATTCAGAAAAAAAAGAGACTGTTGGACTCAGGTTCCCTTAGAACTGGAAGGCTACTGAGGGATCACCTAGAAATAAATCCTCTTGCACAAAATCCAAGTGATTAAAGGTGAGACAAGGGAGAGATCAGCCAGGAAAGAAAGAAGAATTTAAGGAATAATCTCCCCTGAGGAGCTGTCAACTGGGAAGAAGCTAATAAAAAATTAGCTATTTATCTCACAAAAGAATTTAAGGTGGCTAACAATAAGACATATAGACGGAGGGAGACATATATATATGTATATTGTTAAAGAAAAATAGAAGGTTTCCTGAAAGATGAAAAAGATACTCCTGAAGTATCAGGTTTAAAACTTAACTCTGAACATCTTGGTAGCAGGATGAAAAAGAGAAATGCAGAAAGTTTCACCATCCATTCAAAGGAGCAATAGCAGTTCACCAAGAGAGACAAATGTTTTTCCTCGTGCTAAAGAAATTAATCACAAGGTCACAAGCCACACTGTACAATGTCCCTCCCAGAAGCATTATGGAAGACATGGCCCTAAGCCACAAAAAAAAAAAAGGAGGGTGGAGCAAGAAGGTTGACTTCTGTGTCAAGATGGTAGACTGGCCACATGTTAGTTACTTAGTTCAGTCGCTCAGTCATGTCCGACTCTGAAACCCCATGGACTGCAGCACACCAGGCCTCCCTGTCCATCACCAACTCCCGGAGTTTACTCAAACTCCTGTCCATTGAGTCAGTGATGCCATCTAACCATCTCATCCTCTGTCATCCCCTTCTTCTCCCGCCTTCAATCTTTTCCCAGCATCAGGGTCTTTTCAAATGAGTCAGTTCTTCACATCAGGTGACCACACATTATCCAGCCTCTCTCCTGAGATCTCACTAGAATGATTGTAAAGGAATAAAACGGAGAGAAAGTTGGAGGAGCCAACCACGAATGAGAGATAATAGCTAATTTCCAGAAGCCAGAAAATAGATGGAGAAGCGGATACTGAATTTAGCCCAAGTTAGTACTCCAGGGCCCAGAGACACCAAGAACACAGATGGCAGAAGGGATGTGGGGCAGAAACTGGGAAAATTCACTGATAAAGTCATTAGAAAGAGCAGTGTACATCCTGCTCTATACAGCTGTGGAGTGTACAATGTACAGTACCTTCTGCCTGCCTCCCCAACTACAGAACATCTAAGAGTGAGGGGTCTATCATCAGGCAAATAATTAAAAGTTGATGTGGCAGGTAGCACCCTGCCCAATCTGCCCTAAAGTGAGGCTACTAGGCAGCCATCCTCATCTACGCCTTGGAGCTCTAACGGCTTTTATCACCTCTTTATTAAACATGAAATGACAACCGAGGATTCCCAGACATGTGAGGAGAGCCTAGAAAACAGAGGGGAGTGACAAAGATAAACAAACAAAAAAGATCCATCTTCCATGATGCTATGAAAAGCAACCATCAAAAGATGAGAAACATTCTTGGAAATTAAAAATATGATTACTGAAATGTTTGAATTCACTCAGATTGGAAAAGATGAGGCAGTCTCTCAGAATGTATAATGAAAGCACAGATAAATGAAGACATGAGAGAAATAGAAACACAGAGAATCAATCCAGGAGTTCTAATAACTTCTCCAACTGACAGGAGTTCCAAAAAAGGAGAGAATAAAAAGGAGGTGATTATCCAATAAAAATACGAGATACGTTTCCAGTTCTTATGGGAGTTGTTTTTCAGATTTAGAGATTTCACTGAGTAACCAGCACAATAAAGGAAAGGCGCAGGGTAAACCACGTTTAGATACATCATTGTGATATTTCATTAAAACAAAGATAAGGAGAATATCCTAAAAGACAGGTCCACTTATAAAAGAAATAGAACTCAACAAATTCTAAGGGTTCAGAGACATAGGTTTCAATGGTTAAGATGCAATGGTGTAATGCTTTCAAGTTCTCAGAAAAACTGGCTTTTGCCCTTGAATTCTACATCCAGCCAAACTATGAAGCAAGTGGGGAGGTGGTGGAGGAAAGACATTTTTCAGATAGATAGGTTGCATAAAATTCACATCCCACACAGACTTTCTTCGGAAGTTAATTAAGGATGTGCTCCAGAGAAACAAGGAAGTAAGCCAAGAAAGGAGAAGATGTGGAACTCAGGAATAGTAGCTCTAGCCCATGAGGAATGGAAAGGGAATTCCCATGATGACAAGTGAACAGCAAGCCCAGGAAGTAGTCAGTTCAGACTACAACAGAAGTATGGAGTGCCCAGGAGGGAGTTCTCAGGAGAGAAAAAGCTTCAGTAGAATATCTGAGATGATGAAGAAGGGGGTGGGTGCAGATGAGGCTATGTTAAATGCAAGTCATGCAAGGAGCAAAGAAAAGTCATTAGAAAGTTCCAGAAAAATAAAAATTTCCAAGAAAGGAAATATCACAGAACATAGCTCCAGGTGACGCAATGTATTTATATATTGTCTAGTAATGTAAATACTGTTCATTGATTATTTTCAATATTAGAATCAATCTAAAGGTAAAGCACAGAAAACAGTTATAATTATAGAACAAACCTAACTGTTACTACCTAAACAGTGTCAAGTATATAATAGGATCCAACAGGAATTCCTGTGAAGATGGAAATGTTTTGCATTTGCCATGTCCAATATGGTAGCTACTAGGAGGCTAGGAGGAGAAGGGGATGACAGAGGATGAGATGGTTGGATGGCATCACTGACTCAATGGACATGAGTTTTAGTAAATTCCGGGAGTTGGCGATGGACAGGGAGGCCTGGCATGCTGCAGTCCATGGGGTCACAAAGAGTTGGACACGACTGAGCAACTGAACTGAGCTGAACTGAACTGAACTGAGTCTCTGGTAGCAACTGAGTACCTCAAAAGTGACTGGTGCAACTGAGAAACTGAAATTTTAAGTTTATTTAACTTTATCACTTATATGTGGAATCTAAAAAATACAACAAACCAGTGAATAAAACAAAAAGAAGCAGACACAGATATAGAGAACAAACTAGTGGTTTCCAGTGAGAAAAAGAGAGGAGGGAGGGGCAATATAGGGGTAGGGGACTGTTTTAAAGGAAGTTATTATGGCATTATCGTGTATGTGAAACTTTTGAAAATTGTAAAGTACTGTAGAATTTAAAGAATCTTTCATTCAATAAAAATAATAATAAGACAAAAAGTTAAACATATACCTAAATATCCACATATGGCTAATGGCTACCATATTGGATGTTGCAAGAGTAGATGACAAATTAGGAGGTGGAGAAGGAGGAGCGCTGAAGAGAAGGGATGCTGACACCATCTTGTTACAGAATGGCAGTTGTATGATGCTGTCTATAGTTAATAGACAACAACAGTTAATGAGAGAGAAATAAATCTTTGGGTATATTCTATAAAATTCCAGTAGTAACCAAAAAAGGAACCAAAAATGGGGATATAACTGCATTGAGAGGAAGGAGGAGTTAGTAAGGATGGTAATAAATAGGCTGTATCCTGTGATATCAAGGAGCTCTATGAAAGATACTCTCTCTTGATAAATCAAGGTGGAGGAGTATGAGTGCATTACTTAAATATGGAAGTAATATCAAGGGAAAAAACCTAAAAGATGTAAGAAGTGGTTTGCCACTGAGAATGGGAAGGAGGTATATCTATTTCTTTTTGATATAATTCCTTCTGGACTGTTCAGTGTTTAAATCATGCCTGTGTGCCCCCTGAGGCCTTTCGGGATCAGGGAGCATTTCTTGGAGGAGGCGGGATATGAACAGATTCTTAAATAATGGGTCAAGATTATGTTGGGTGAAGGCAGCCTGAGTGTCATCGCCCACCTCCCCAGAAAAACTGGAGACTCACGGATCTCTCCGGTGTGTGTGTCTCACTGTCCCTTCACTTGTCTGCGTTTCTCCCTCACTACGCCTCTTTCTTGGTCTCTCCGTCTTGCTCCGTATGTCTCTGTCTCTGTGGCTCTGTCCTGTCTCTGCATTTTCCCCTGTTCTTTCTCTCTCCCTCCACAACGATCTCCCTGTCTCCTCTGTGTGTCTGTCTCCATCTCCAACTCCCTGACTTCCTTTCTCTCTCTCTCTCTCTCTGAGTGCCTGTATCTCTTTCCCTCCCTGTCTCCCTCTTCATTTCTGGGTCTCTGTCTTTCTGCTCCGCCGTTCCGCATCTCCTTCTGTCTCTCTGTGTCTATCTCTGTGTGACTTCCTCTGTTTTTCTCTGTCTCTCCCTCTTGTCTCTGTGTGCCTGTTTCTATTTCTCCATCTGTGCATCTCCATCTTTCTCTCTTCCTCTATCATCTTCTTCCTCTCTCTGTCTGTGTGTGTCCCCACCTCTACTTGCCCATCAGGGAGAAGGATATCCTGTGGCAGAAAGTCCAGCATCTCTCTTCTGTGGCCCCTGGATGCTGTGTCGTCTGCAGCAAGATCTTTGGCCGGTTGTCTCGGCGGTACCCATGCAGGTAATGGGTGGGGTACAGAATCCTTCCTCTGGGACAGCCCAGTTTCCACCAGCCCACAGCCCCGTGCCCACTCCAGAGAAGGGAAAGACACAGGAACTAGGCATTTGGTGAAAGGCCTCTTGAAGCTGGCCACTCATTTTACCCAATACTTAGCAGAGACATGAGCAAGAACTGTAGAAAGGGATGGACTTGAGCAAGACGGGACAGGGTGACCCTTCCAGGAGCTGACTGCTTAATCGACCAGCTAATCTCATCTGGGAAGAGAGTTCTTGTCCAAAGGAAGCTGCTGTCCTCACCTTGCCCTGGGAACATGGTGAGAGGGCAGACAGCAAGAGAAAGGACAGTGGGCCATCAGGAGAACCTGCCACCTGGAGGACCCGGGAAGGGTGGGGCATCAGGACACCTTTTAGGAAAGAGAAGGCCTCCTGAGGTAGACCCAGGGCCATTCAGCCAGAAGATGAGAAATGCAGAGACAGACACAAAGATGCGCGAACTTCATGACCCACCCCACGTATGCACGCATGTGCACCCACGCTTCTGCATCTGCTCCCCAGGCTCTGCGGAGGCCTGGTTTGCCATGCCTGCTCTGTGGACTACAAGAAGAGAGAGCGCCACTGCCCACCCTGCTCCCAGAGGAGAGACGCCCAGGTTCTCTGATCGAGACCCATCCGGGACTGGCTGCTCCATCCCACCTGACTCCTCCCCTTGGCCCTTGCCAGCCCTCTGGTCTGATCAGTCCTGCCGTCTAAGGCAGACAGTGCTTGAGTGGACAGACCGTGGTGTGGAAGGTGGAAGGAGCCGGGGTGGCAGTCAGGAAAGAGGTTCTAACCCTGCATCTCCCACTGATGAGCTGGGTGACTTTGGCAGAGCTGTCAGGCTTTTCGGTGGTCCAGGTGTTTCCCCTCCACCCTCATTCCTTAGTCAGCCCACCCTTCACGACACGGGGGAGCTTCCTGTCTGGAGTCTGCTTTGGGGGTCTATGTTGTATTTTATTTCTAATAGCTTTCTTCAGGTACTATAAACATATAATACACTTTACATAAAATCTGATGCGTTCTGACTTTCATATACACCCTGAAGCCATCACTGTATTCAAAATAACAGACACATCATCCTCAGCCCCAGTTTCCTTGTACCCTTTGTCATCTCTACCCCCAACCTCTCTCCATCCCCAGGCAACTATTTACTTGCTTTCTGTCATCAGAGACTAGTTTGCACTTTCTAGAATTTTGTACAAAAAGAATCATACAGTATGCACTTTTTATTATCTGCCTTCTTTCACTTGGCATAATTATTTTATCATAAAATACTGTTGAGTAGTAATTCCACTGCATGGATATACTGAATTGGTTTACACATTCAGCTGTTGTTGATACTTGGGTTGTTTCCAATTTAAGGTTATTACAAGTAAGTTTCTTCTCATCACATGTGTACATATAGTTGTGTAGAGATATACCTTTACTCCTCTTGGGTAAATACCTAGGCATGAAATGACAAGGTATGGTAAGTATATGTTTAAGTTTTAAGAAATGGCAGAGTTACTTCCCAAAGAGATTATATTAATATGTCATACCTTCTCACCGACAGGGTGCAGGAGTACCAGTTACTCCCCAGGGCATCTGGTTTGGTGGGCTTGAGGGGAGGCTTGAGGCTCTCTGCCCTTTCCTTCCAACCACTGCGGTGACTTGGTGGGTCCAAGTTCTGAGCATTTCAGAAGAAGGGCTGAGTCTAGGTGACTCTCTCTGCAGTGCTTCTGCAGCTAGACTTCAATACTAAAGACAGTTGATGAGGACACTTGTAGCTCCATGGTATGAGATTGTGTCCCTTGCCTGCTCAAGAAGTCTTACCCGAATTATGGTTACTCAGTAGGAGTTCCCTGGTGCCTCAAACAGTAAAGAACCCATCTGCAATGCAGGAGACCCAGCTTCGACCCCTGGGTCAGGAAGATCCCCTGGAGAAGGGGATGGCAACACACTCAGCCTTTTTGCCTAGAGAACCCAATGGACAGAGGAGCCTGGTGGGCTACAGTCCACGAGGTCGCAAAGAGTCTGACATGACTGAGCGACTAGGCCTACACACAGCGGTCATCCAGTTATGGTAGTCCTGAGAACGCTGTTTCAGAAGAGGTGTGGACCCCGTTCTGTGGCTAGGTGATTAGCTGCCCTACTTGGGCTGTAGGGCAGACTTGACAATCTCAAAGAGGCGTGCTACTCCTGGCCCCTCTGCCTCAAGCAGACTGCCAAAGCCTCTGCGGTGGTTGAGCAACCCTGTGGCTCTGACCAGAGCCTGCGGACCGCCTCTCGGGCTCAGGGCCGCCCAGATTGCATCCCATTACCATCTCAGGGAGGAAGAATTTTGCAACAGCAGTTCCTGCCCTGGAGAGCTGGTGAGAACTTCTCCTTAACAGGGGCACCAGCGAGGTTGGCATGGAGGGGGGGCGGGCGGGCAGGGAATGGAGGGAGTGAGGGGCAGAGCTGGGGCTACAGGAGCAAACAGGGCAATAGGATCAGCCCTGCCCTAAAGGACAGTGGTCCCTTCCTGGAGGCTAGACTTGCTCAGATACTTTTATTACGGCCAGTTCTTATTATAGCAGAAGACATCATATTCTAGTAGGACCTCTAGGGAGGAGCTCAGACCTACCTGATGAACTGGTGGGGGAGAGGGAACCCAGCAGAAGCCTATGTTCTAAGAGGAGGCAAGATGCTCTGGGAAGAGAACTCAGGAGGAAATCAGGGGCCAGGTATGGGGGAGCTTGATTGCCTTCCCTTATTTGGGAGAGATGGAAGGGCAATGCTGAAGACCAGCCTCTAGCTCAACACTGCCCCCCAAAGAGTCCCCACCAAGTCCAAGAGAGAACACAGAAGCTCCACAAAGATGTTGGGAAGCTTGTTAGACCCCGGGGACCCTCCAGCCAAAGATTCCGCAAGGGTCACCATAGTCCATCCCAGGGCATGGCATTGTGAGGGCACCAGTCCACCAGAAAAGAGCCCAGGGCACAGGTCTAGCCCAGTAGCACCAGAGGCATACCTAGGGGATGCCTCCAACAGATTCCCCCATATTCCTGGGGAGCAGTCTCCTGGGAACAAGCCCTGCAGGAACACACAGGTCTGAGCCAGTGCAATCTGGGTTATCGCTGTTGATGTGACTTCATTTGTGCTCACAGGCTGGGGGTGCCTTGGGAAATTTGGGTGACATAATTATTTCTTTAAATCAGATATCACTCGAATGCACCAACATACATCAGTTTTCGCGCTCTGTCAGTTTATTCGGTGCTCAACAAAATGATATCAAGCACCTAGATGTGCCAAACTGTGTGGGATAGCTTTGGGGAGACAAAATTTCATATACATATAAATCCTTCTTTCAAGAACCTCGCAGCATGGAGGAGGAAGCAGTCAAACTGATGATTATAAATCCCTGAAATTGATGCCATCATAGAGGTAAGCCCGGGGATGCAGAGAAGCGCAGAGAGGGGTGGCAGAGCGTGGAGGTGACATCAGGGCTGAACTGGAAAGGAGAGAAGGCTGGCCGGCCCAGGAAGGTGGGGAAGAGGGAACAGGAACTGTGTGCCAAAGCCCAAGAGGAACCAGAGCAGCCGTAGTGGGGGAACTGCGAGTTGTTCCCTGTGGCCAGAGTTAAGTATTCCAGAGGACATGGCTAGAAATAAGGCAGGAGAAGCATCAGAGGCAGGGGCACCAGAGGCCCAGATCAGGAATTTGAAACTGACTGAGGGCAATGGGGGTCCTTGAAAGGTTGTAAGAGGGAAAGAAGGTGATCAAACTCACATTTGAGGCAAATGGCTCTGAGAGAGAGTGGAGGATGGATTGAAGGGGGAAGACTTAAGGCAGAGAACATTTAGGAAACTAGTGATTTGGTCATGGTGGTAGCAGCAGCAGCAGGAACCAACAGTGCCAAGCACCATTCTAACTGTTGTAAATATAGACTCATTTAATTCACATGAAAACCCTATGTGGTGAGTGCTCTAATTATCCCCATTTCACAGATGATGAAACTGAGGCCAGTAAGACACAATAACTTGCCCAAGGTCTACAGCCACTGACATTGCTGGGATCCTAACTCAGACAAATTTGCTCTGAAATTCAGAGGCATCCCACAATGAATTCAGTAGCTTAGGCGAGAGAATAAAGTGGGGCCTAACATCATCAATGAAGACCTTGAGGAGGAGATAATACAGAAGGATGTTAGAGAGATGGCCTTGGTAGAGAGGAGGAGCAAGGTGAGCCTGAGGGGCATGCCTTTCCCACGTTAAGGAGCAGGGGCACCCATGTCAGGGAATTCATGAGACCAGTTGTTTATTTTTTCCTTTGGCCACAGACTTTATTGTTTGAATATTTGCAACTATTATTCTATACACACCTGTTAATTTCTTCCAAAACTGTATTCCATATTGCTAGGTCACTTCACTCTCCATTTTATGCCATATTTCCATCAAAAACTATTTCCCTAAATTACAATGTGCCTGCTTGTGTGGTATTGTTCAGTTGCTAAGTTGTGTCCGACTATGCGATGCCATGGACTGCATAGCCCACAAGGCTCCTCTGTCCATGAGATTTCTCAGGCAAGAATACTGGAGTGGGTTGCCATTTCCTTCTCCAGAGACCAGTTTTCTACATGTTGAGTTAGCAGCATCTGTGGGACCTCAGGGTAGATTTCAGGAAGTGGTTGCATGTAAGAATTTGAGCTTAGAGAGAAGCTTAGCAGAGAAGCTGAGAACTATAGGTGTGGGAGACACTGACCCAGGCTGGATAGGGGCTGAAACCAAGGAGGCAAGTGGGCTGGTTTAGGGAGAGCAGGGAGAGACGGGGACCAAGGCAGAGTCCAAGGAACATCCATGTTTGAGGATGAATCAAGAAACAAAGCAACAAATGAGACCAAAAGAGTTTCTCAGAGAAATAAAAGAAGAATGGAGTCGGTGGGGTGAAATGTTGCAGAGATCAGATAAGACTTGAACAGTATCCATTTCACCATAAATAAAGTTTAAAAGCATACAGCAGGTTGGGAGAAAATATTTTACCATAATTGACAATTATGAGACAGTATGAGTGGATAGGGTAAAAGGTCCTTAATAGGAACTGTTACTAGGTAATAGGAGAGTGCATGATAATAGGAGAGCACACTGGAATAGTCTTTTGAAGAACGATGAGCAGGATTTATGAACATTTAAACATGCACAGTTATGACCCAGCAAAATTGTACTTAAGCTACTGAAACATACAAATTCCCAAAGACCTACATCCAAAGATGCTCATAATAATGAACCTAAATATTCACCTATAAGTGTTAGTAGCTCAGTCATATCTGACTCTGCAACCCCTGACAGGCTCCTCTGTCCATGGAATTCTCCAGGAAAGAATCCTGGAGTGGGTTTCCATTTCCTTCTCCAGGAGATCTTCCTGACCCAGGGATCGAACCCAGGTCTCCTGCATTGCAGGCAGATTTTTTTTACCACTGTGTCACGAGGGCTTCATTCGTCTATAAGGTAATTACCAAATAAATCATTTTACATCCTTGCCATGGACCATGATGTCATCACTGAAAAGAATAAGATGGATCTATACGGACTGTTGTGAAATAGGAACATGATACTTTGTTAAAGTGAAAAACAATATAACTAGTTTAACAGTATTTTAACTATGCCTGGGGAAAAGTCCAGAAAGATACAGGTGATACACCTTTACACAAGATACAGGTGAACAGAGGGATGGAAAGGAATCCAATCTCACTGTACATGCTCTTGCATCACCTGTATTTGTAACAATATGCCCATTTTATTTTTATAATATTAAAACAGCTTTATCTAAGAGAAGGGTTTACTGGGTTTAGCAACTCTAGGTTATTGGGAACCTTGGCAAAAGCTGTTTCCGCAGCACAGTGGGAAGGAAGCTGGTTGCAGTAGGTTGAGCAGTGAACAAGAAGTTGGTGAAGTGGATACAACAACTGCTTGCTGTGTTTTCAAGAAGTTTGCCTTTGAAATGGAGGCAAATACTTCTCCCAAGGGGAGAAGTAGCTGAAGGAGTCCTAGAACTCAGAAAGGGAGAGAAAGACATATGCAAGTTCAGGGAAAGAGGTGGTTCCAGGAAAGAGAGGCAGAGGGAACAGGAGGCAAGACCCTGAAGGTTATGAGAGGCAGTGGATCCCATGGGCAGGTGCAGGAATTCAAAAAAAAAAAAGGAGAAGAAAGGATACTTCTCATCCTGCCCCTAAAAGGAAGGAAGAAAGTGTACACATAAGTTCAGCACATGTGTCAGCTGGGCGCTGGTGTTGCTTGCATCTCCCTTGTAAAGAAGAAGGCATATTTTGAAAATGAGACAAGGATGGACTAGGCAAACCACCACCTTCAGACTCCTCTAGAAACCATTAGCCAGGAAGGTGTGAAAAGTCCCAGTGCTATTACAGAATTGCCGGATAGAGCATTGACCTGCAGTCAGAGTCCCAGGACAGACCTCGTTGATCCTCTCTGGGGACACCTCCCCTGGTAGGCCTCCTCAACTTCCCCCTCAGCAGCCCTGGGTCAGAAGTTTCCACACAGAAGCTTCTTTCTCCTGTCTAACATCCCTGACAGCTACCAAGCCTTGGGTCACCATGGAGGCCTCGGTGGCTATTCCAATAACAGCAGCAGTAGCGACATCAGGTGGGTGAGCAGTTTGGCCTTCGGGCAGCTAGGGACATGTTCTCATAGAAAGAACTTGGAAACTTCAGTCTCTTCCTGTGAGTCCCCTGGGAACTGAAGTGATGAATTGCAGAAACAAAATATTTAAGTCTTCACTAAGGCAGCTCAGTACAAATGAACCTCCTATAGTAATAGAAATGCCCTACAGGACATCTGCACAATCCAATATAGTAGCAAAAAGCAGAGACATCACTTTGTCAACAGAGATCCGTCTAGTCAAGATTATGGTTTTTCCAGTGGTCATGTATGGATGTGAGAGTTGGACTATAAAGAAAGCTGAACGCCGGAGAATTGATGCTTTTGAACTGTGGTGTTGGAGAAGATTCTTGGGAGTCCCCTGGACTGCAAGGAGATCCAACCAGTCCATCCTAAAGGAGATCAGTCCTGGGTGTTCATTGGAAGGACTGATGTTGAAGCTGAAATTCCAATACTTTGGGCACCTGATGCAAAGAGCTGACTCACTTGAAAAGACCCTGATGCTGGGAAAGATTAAGGGCAGGAGGAAAAGGGATGACAGAGGATGAGATGGTTGGATGGCATCACCGACTCAATGGACGTGGGTTTGGGTGGACTCTGGGAGTTGTTGATAGACAAGGAGGCCTGGCGTGCTGCGGTTCATGGTGTTGCAAAGAGTCGGACACAACTGAGCGATTGAACTGAGTCACATGTGGCCACTGAACACTTGAAATGAAAAACTAAAGTTTTTATTTATTTTAATTAATTTAATTTTAAGTAGCCATATGTGACTAACCTCCTCGTTTTCCAGGGGACCACATGGAGGCCCAGAGAGAAATGACTTGTCCAAGCTCACCCTGATCATTAACAGCAGAACCAGGACTGGAAAACAGTTCTGAATTCACCCCACCATCTGTAGGCCTGCAGTGGGCTCAGTGGAAATGAAATCAGTCTAATGAAAATTGAGAAGTAGGCTGCTTGGGAATTCCCTGGCAGCTCAGTGGTTAGCACTCCAGGCTCTCATTGCTGAGGGCCTGGGTTCAATTCCTGGTCAGGAAACTAAAATTCCACAATCTCACAGTATGGCAAAAAGAAAAAAAAGAAAGTAGACTGGTTGGGAAATGTCAGACCTGGACTCTCCTTTCTACATCCAGTTGTCTGGAACAGAGAGGTGCTTACAGGAGCTCAGAAACCTAAGGCTGGGCTCCACTCCCTCATTGCGGTGGACAGAATGTCAGATTTGAGGTCAGGTTAAAAAAAAATGTCTTAAAAACTGCTTAAAACTCAGTTCATCTGCGTCACTCTAGGTAAGTTGCCTAACTTCACAGTCTCGGTTTCCTCATTCAGAAAATGCACATCTCACGCAGCTGTTGTGAAGATTAAATTATACAGATTCTGAAAAGCACTTTTCTTCGATGCTAGGCCCTCACAGGCACTCATCATTAGAGCTAAAGTGACAACTGTTATTTCGGATTAAAACAGATTAAGATCTACCTGGAAGTCAGCCCGGAAAGCAGACCCTCTGCCTTCTCTTGCTTGGCAATGTACTGGGAAAGACCCCATGCTTTTAGCTGATCAACTATTTCAGTAATAATAATACCAATAGTAAACGCTAGCCTTGTGCTTTATATGTGTCTTAAGTGTTTTACAGGTAATGAATGCCTCCTTTCAACCTCAGCTCAACCTGGTGAGTCAGAGTCTACCACTGAGCCTAAAATGAGTCTCATTTTACAGATGAGCAAACTGAAAATCTGAAAGGAAAAGTTGCTTGTGCAGAGCAGCTAGCCTAGCAGAGTTCTTCACTGCTGCACTCACGGCCTCTCTCCACAGGTCCTGGGTCTCTGTCTGGGTTTACCATCGCCTGACCAGGAGTCTCTGGGTTCTCCAGCATAGTAAATTAAAGGTGACAGAGAATGTTTGCTGAACGGTTGAAATACTCAAAGGTTCTTTCCTAGGGGTAGGCAGTTAAGATGAGTTTTCCACAGGCTCTGAGTACCCTATGGGCCCTGGGATGCCTGGGGCAAGAGGCCAGGATAACAAGTACCAGAGGGCCTGGGGTATCAATCACTGTAAGGGTAAGGACTTGGGAGGGTGCGGTGAACTAACGTTCACAGCTCCACCTGAATTTATCCTTCCAATTGTTTTCAATAGCAAATGTGACAAAACATATGCTTGGTGTCATCTGTTTTCAAAAATGTGTTTGAACTTGGGTGGGATTTTAACCCTTACCAAATGTCTTTCTTTCCAAATGAGACGGTCTCGGTTCCAAAGTTAGTAGCTACTACTGACCCAATTCCAAGTGGACAAACCAAGAAAAACTAGCAATGCTCTAAGACAGGAGCATGGTCAGAGAGGATGATTGGGGAGTGAGGTGAAAGACAAGAAGAGGTGAATGGGGCACCCATGTGAGGGTGGAAGTTCTCAAAGGGGCGTGGCGTGGAGAAGGAATTTATGAGGATTTAAGAACACCGGGGGTGTGTGGGGTGGAGATGAGAGGTCAGGGAACAAAATCACCAGACGTGCCAAAGGCTAAAGCTCCATTCCTGGGGCCTTAAAGAGCTGTTCCCTTTGAGATGGGAAAAAGGTTGAAGAGCCATAGAACTGCTGGGTGGGAAGCACGGGAAGCTCGACACAGCTGGAATGCAGGGAGAAACAGGCGGAGCAGCTGAAAGAGTTCCGGGCTGCTGAGCTCAAGGCAAAGACAAGAAATCTGTGCCATGCCGGGCCAACTACTTCCTTTGGGTGGGCCTCAGTTTCCTCATCTGGGAAATGGAAAGATTGGCTAGGAAACCCCTTCCCAAAATGAACTCTGCCAGTTTATAAAATGACGACTAGTTGTCAAAGAGCTGACCTGGGAATTAATTATTCAAACTATCAGAAGCATCCCGCACCCTCAGGGGCTCCACCCCAGAATTGAGCAATATAATCCACCACTTACTTCCTCACTGTGTTCTCAGCACCGCCGCCCTTTCTTCAGTCAGACACATCTGCCTTTCCTGGAGGTGTCCCACAGGTGACAAGCCCAGAATCATGGTAAGTCTTGAAACACCCACCCCTCCCACCTTCCAGACACCTCTCTGTTCTCTGTCCCCCTTGACACCCAGGCTCCATTTGCCCTCTCCATCTATCCCCACACCTCTCAGTCTCTCCATTCTCTCTTTAGACCACACTGTCCTGAAAGGGAGAGCCTCTGCTCCTCTTCCATACCCCTCTCTCCAACAAGCACCTAGGGCAACTCACTGCCCACCCTCTTCTCTTCCCGCTCCCAGCCAGCTCTCCCTGCCTTGGCTAGAATTGAGTCTGAGCCAGGTCCTAGTGAGGCCCTCCTTCCCCATATTAAACCCAAATATGTGTGGATTCTATTTCTAGAGAGAAAGAATACTGGAATTGTGTTCAAACAACCTGGACTTTGTTGCATTATTATTGTGTTGCTGCTGTTTAAAAGATTGTGTTAAGTATTTGGGCTTTTCTAAGTATAAAACTTTTGTGAAATAAATTAGAATCATGCTTTCCATGGAGTCACTAGCGGGCTGGCAGTTTCACTCAGTGAGGGACTGTCCTGTTTGGTTACCAAGGACATAATTGGGTGGCTACCAGCAGGAAGCCAGTCAATTCAAGGACATTTGGTTTATTATTTCCTGTGAAGGTTTTTTTTTTTCATCCTGGGTCTAAGGAATAGCAAAGAAAGCAATGCACGAAACATCAAACAATCGGAGGGAACTATAGCCAGGTTAAACTCAGGATATCTCAAGAAATCATTTTACAACTGGTTTTTTGCAAATTCATTTATTTATTTTCATTGTTGGCTGCACTGGGTTGTAGCGAGTGGGGGCTGTTCTCTAGTTGCAGGAGCTTTTCATTGCGGTGACTGCTCTTGGTGCAGAGCATGGGCTGTAGGCTTACGGGCTTCAGTAGTTGTGGCGCATAGGCTTAGTTGCTGTAGGGCATGTGGGGTCTTCCTGGACTAGGGATCGAACCTGTGTTCCCTGCATTGGCTGGTGGGTTCTTAACCACTGGACCCCCAGAGAAGTCCACAGCTGTATTTGATACGTTGAGTTGTGATTTTTTTTTTTTTTTTAAGAAGCAGATCTGTGGACTGAAAATAGCATGTGAAGTCATTCACACCTAGTTGCAATTCTGGCCGCAGCACTGAGAGGCTCTGTGACCAAAAGCTGGTTTCTGAGCCTTGTGTACCTGTCTGTTTGTAACAACCGAGCAAGACCATGTACCTGCAAGGCACAAATCAGATCTCAAATATGCTTCTCCCTCCAACTGTCAAACAGCCTCACCAGAGACCAGTAAACTAAAAAACAAACAAACAACAACAAAACATTTCCCTCCCCCAGCCTCCTGTGGCTGGAGGTCATTGCCCTGGCCTGGTTCCCATTTCTGAGTTCTCTACCTTCTGTCCTGACTTGCGTGGTCACCCCCTGGTCCCTGAGGCTGAGCTTTCGTGTCTAGGAATGGGAGTTCGCCCATACACCTCCAGCCCATCTCCTGCATAGTTGAACACTGGATTATCCGGAATGAGGACTTGACTGTGACACATGCTTGGCTGTTGATGCTGCTTCTGAGAGAGGCAGTTTCTGTGGCTGCCCCACCTCTGCCTTCTCTCAGCTGTTGCTTGTAAATGTTGGGTTCTCCCCTCTAAGGGCACATCTGCATCTCTGCATCCATCGCCACTCTCAAAGGTGGGTCTTCTCTTAGGTCATGTGTTCCCTGAAGAGTATCTCTGATCATCAGCTCCCAGAAGTGACCCACTTTGTGATTTCATTACTCTGGGCTTCTGAGAAAACTTGGTCTTGACCTTGGGATGGCAGAGTCAGTGGTTTCTCGCAGGTTTTGCAAGCAACACTGGCTGAGCCAGCTGTACTAGTCACCTCTCTCACTACTGTCCCTGTCTCCTGGCCAGGCAGGGCTCCATCTTTATCACCACATCTTTTAGGTTCATGAACTGACTTAATCTGCTCTATTTGTGATCTCTGTGTTCTGAGAAGGCAATTTATCTGGCCCCAATCACTTAGCAGAGGGATACCATCTCAGGAAAGTGAAAGTTAAGAATTCTTTCACTCTAGAGGAAAGAGGCATTGTTTTTCTACTTTCTCCTAACCTCATTCTTCCTTTTTCTTTGCTGTGTATGCTTGACAGTAACAGTTTCTTCTGCTAAGGAGGAAAGCTTCCTAGGACTTTCATGTTGATGAGGAGGAGGATGATATTACTATTTAATATTTGTATTTCTTTTACACCTATGTTGTTGTTGTTGTTTATTAGCTAAGTCATGTCCGACTCTTGAGACCCCCATGGACTGTAGCCCGCCAGACTCCTCTGTCCATGGGATTTCCCAGGCAAGAATACTGGAGTGGGTTGCCATTTCCTTCTCCAGGAGATCTTCCCAACCCAGGGACTGAACCCACATCTCCTGCATTGGCAGGCAGATCCTTTATCACTGAGCCACCAGGGAAGCCCAATATACCTTTTTTCTTTTTTATTGAAGTATAATTGATTTATAATACATGCCAATCTCTGCTGTTCAGCAAAGTGACTCTGTTACACACACATACACATTCTTTTCTATGCACCTTTGATTCATCTGTTATAATTGAGATATAATCGACATGTGATAAAAGTCACCCATTTACAGTATGCAATTCAGCAGGGTTTTGTATACAGACGGTCCCCAGCTTACAATGGTTCAACTAATAATTTTTCATCTTTGCAATACTGCAAAAGTGATACACCTTAGCTAGAAACTGTTCTTTGAATTTTGAATTTTGATCTTTTCCCAAGCATGCAATGTACAATAAGATACTCTCTCATGATGCTAGGCAGCGGCCATGCAGTCATGAGAATAAATTCATGAAGTCTTTTGTCTCAGCTGTTTTCACTTAGAATAACGTTTTCAAGGTTCACCCATGTTGTAGCCTGTATCAGTTCTTCATTACTTTTTATGATTGATTAATATTCCTTGTATGTGTATACCACCATTTGCATATCCATTTATCAGTTGATCAACATTTGAATTATTTCCACTCTTTGGCCTCATGCTGCTGAGAAGATTCACATACAAGTTTTTGTGGGGATATATGCTTTCAATTCTCTTGAGTATACTAGGAGTGGAATTGCTGGATCATATGGTAACTCTGTGTTTAGCTTTCTTAACAGCTGTTTTCCAAAGCAACTGTACCATTTTATATTTCCACCAGCAGTATATAAAGGGTCCAATTTCTCCACATCCCATGACCATCATTATAGTCCTTACTTTATTATTATGATCATGCTAGTGAGTATAAGGTAGTGCCTGAGCCTTCTTATTTTATGTTTGTCTCTTTAACACTGGGTGCCATGTTGAGGTGGGTTATAGACTGGCATAGAGACACAGGATGGCCATATCTTGTTACAAAGAAATGACATGATAGTAATACAGTTTGTGGTTCAAAAGGAAGCTAATTCAGTAGCTGGTCACTTTAGTTTATTTCCTTTTGGAAAACTGGGATAATATTTCAGAGTGGCTGCAGCTTCCCCCAGCAGCAGGTTTTCTGCTACCCCCATAACAAGGGCAGAGCCCACAGAAGTTAGCTAGGAATAGTCTGCGGTGGGGTTGGGGGTTGCTGGAGAGTCAGGTTTGGACAAAGGCACCCTGAGCAACACAGGAAGGATCTCCATCAGGGCTGGAAAGCCACCCAAACAAGGATCATGTGTCTCCACCTGCCTTCTCTGCTTCCTGCTGGCCCTCCTCCTTATGCTGGGAACATACTACCTTCCGCTGCTCACCTTCTGCATGGCAGAATATGCCTGCTCAGAGCTCCAAAGACAATCCATTACATTTCCACCCATGTGGGAAAATCAGTCATCCACCTGCTTATGATTTTTAATATATTTTTTCAAACTACACAGTGTTCCCAGAGGAAGCCTCCCACATCAAAAGAAAAACTCTGGGTGGTACAATTTCCTTTTAGCTTGAGCATGCTGAAAGCCTATGCTGCTATCACTCAGATTGTTTTTCCAGAACACTTCATTTTATTTTCTTCCAAACTTTAAACTTTTTACGTTGTGTTGGGGTAATAGCTGATTAACAATGTCTGATAGTTTCAGGTGAATAGAGAAGAAACTCAGCCATACATACATGTGTATACATTCTCCCCCAAACTCCCCTCCCATCCAGGCTGCCACATTGAGCAGAGTTCCATGTGTTATACAGTAGGTCCTTGTTGGTTATCCATTTTAAATATAGCAGTGTGTGTATATGACCTTCTGAAAGTCCCTAACTATCCCTTCCCCGCCACCCCAGCAACCATAAGTTCATTTTCTAAGTCTGTGAGTCTTTTTCTGTTTTGTAAGTAAGTTCATTTGTATCATTTATTATTGTTTCCACATATAAGGGATATCATATATTTTTCCTTCTCTGACTTGTTTCACTCAGTATGACACTCTCTAGGTCCATTCATGTTCTTGAAAATGGCATTATTTCATTCTTTTTAATGGCTTTAGGTAATATTCCATTGTATATATGTACCACAACTTCTTTATCCATTCCTCTGTGGGTGGACATTTAGGTTGCTTCCATGTCTTAGCAATTATAAACTGTCCCACAATGAACGCTGGGGTGCGTGTATCCTTTCAGATCATGTTTTTCTCCAGATACATGCCCAGGAGTGGGATTTCAGGGTCATATGGTAGCTCCATTTTTAGCTTTTTAAGGAACCTGCATACTGTTCTCCATAGTGGCTATACCAATTTACATTCACACCAACAACCAGAGCAGTTCTTCCAAAGTAACTTTCAGAAAGTTGGACAAAAGAATTCATCTCTTAGCTTTATAGTCAAGTTTTGATCTTTTTCTAGGGATCTAACCCATTTAGATTGCCTGCTTAATTCCCCAGATTGAGAAATGTGTAGTACCTCCTGTTTCTGACATTAAAATCAGCTTCAAGCTGCGGTACAGATACACCATGGAATAGTACTCAGCCATTAAAAAGAACTCATTTGAATCAGTTCTAATGAGATGGATGAAACTGGAGCCCATTATACAAAGTGAAGTAAGCCAGAAAGATAAAGACCAATACAGTATACTAATGCACATATATGGAATTTAGGAAGATGGTAACGATAACCTTATATGCAAAACAGAGAAAGAGACATAGATGTACAGAATAGGCTTTTAGACTCTGTGGGAGAAGGCAAGGGTGAGATGTTCTGAGAGAACAGCATTGAAACAAGTATACTATCAAGGGTGAAACAGACCACCAGCCCAGGTTGGATGCATGAGACAAGTGCTCAGGGCTGGTGCACTTGGAAGACCCAGAGGGATGGGTTGGAGAGGGAGGTGAGAGAGGGGATTGGGATGGGGAATACATGGAAATCCATGGCTGATTCATGTCAAAGTATGGCAAAAACCACTACAATATTGTAAAGTAATTAGCCTCCAACTAATAAAAATAAATGGAAAATAAAATAAAATAAAATCAGCTTCAACAGTCAAATGCTCACCACAAAGGATCCAAGACAGCATGTTCTGAAGGGATTACAGGGGGAAGTTTCAACATTGGTTTGGGCAATGTCATGGAAAGTGATGAGAACCTCTCTGACACTGAAAGAAACTACATGCTTTTTGTGAAATCATTCTTTCTAAATGTGTCTCCAAAACCTTAGAACTTTAGTGACTCCTCTAAGTGAAAGTTACTTCCGTGTAATATACAAGCTAACACAAAGAATTCCATCTGAAATGTACAAGCTGTTGGGCTTGAATCTGGGGAGATTTTACTGTGCAGTAACCCTGATCTCTCTTCTTTAGGCTGAAACAAAATATACTTCAAATATGGAAGGATTTAACTGGGATAATTACAGCGATGAAGATTTTGGCAATTACAGTTACAATACTGACCTGCCTTCTATTCTACCAGACTCTGCCCCATGTCGACCAGAATCTCTGGATATCAATAAGCATGCTGTGGTCGTCATCTATGCCCTGGTCTTCCTGCTAAGCCTCCTGGGAAACTCCCTGGTGATGCTGGTCATCTTATACAGCCGGGTCGGTCGCTCTGTCACTGATGTCTACCTGCTGAACCTGGCCATGGCTGACCTGCTCTTCGCCATGACCTTGCCTATCTGGGCCGCCTCCAAGGCAAAGGGCTGGATCTTTGGCACACCCCTGTGCAAGGTGGTCTCACTTCTGAAGGAAGTCAACTTCTACAGTGGTATTCTACTGCTGGCCTGCATCAGCATGGACCGCTACCTGGCCATTGTCCATGCCACACGCACACTGACCCAGAAGCGCCACTGGGTCAAGTTCATATGTATAGGCATCTGGGCCCTGTCTGTGATCCTGGCTCTGCCCATCTTCATCTTCCGCAGGACCATCCACCCACCCTATTCCAGTGCAGTCTGCTACGAGGACCTGGGTGCCAATACAACAAAATGGCGAATGTGGATGAGGGTCCTGCCCCAGACCTTTGGCTTCCTCCTGCCCCTGCTGGTCATGCTGTTCTGCTACGGACTCACCCTGCGCACGCTCTTTTCAGCCCAAATGGGGCAGAAGCACCGGGCCATGCGGGTCATCTTTGCAGTTGTGCTCGTCTTCCTGCTCTGCTGGCTGCCCTACAACCTGGTCCTGGTCATGGACACCCTCATGAGGCTCCATGTGATCCCTGAGACCTGTCAGCGCCGCAACGACATTGGCCGGGCCCTGGATGCCACCGAGATCCTGGGCTTCCTGCACAGCTGCCTCAACCCTCTCATCTATGTCTTCATTGGCCAGAAGTTTCGCCACGGACTCCTCAAGATCATGGCCATCCATGGCCTGATCAGCAAGGAGTTCTTGGCCAAGGACGGCAGGCCTTCCTTTGTTGGCTCTTCTTCAGGGAACACGTCTACTACCCTCTGAGACCCCTCAGCGGGCTCCTCGCTTCCCCTCAGCATCATCCCAAGCCCCATGTCCTCTGGCCAGGCACAGTCCCGTGTCAAGGCAGCTCCCCACTGTGGCTGTAGGAAGTTGCTGAGGCCACGTCCCTCTTAGCCCCCATCACATGGATTAGACAGCCTGTCCTGGGCCCCACCTCTTGCTGTAATTGCCATGTCAACTGATAGAGCTTGGTGCATCCTACCACTGAGCCCACAGTGCTCTATCTTCTGGCAGACATCCTTTGAAGATATTCTTTTCAGTGATTACAAAAAGTTCCCGTTAATGAGAACCATTAATGTAAAACACCATTGGTTACTTGCCTAGCTCTCCCTTTCCTTGTTGGCCAGCAAAGTTCCCTTCCCTTGAGAGAGGCTGCAAATGACAGACACTCTCTTTCCAAGATTCTCTTAAGAGAGGAGTGGCCATATCATCTTGTTCTGATTTGTAAAACTTAAAAGCAATAGTGTGCTGGTAAACCACTCTCCTGGGGGGAAAAATCTTGATTTGTAGCATTTGCCATGTGCCATGGTGTATATAAATGCTCCCACCATAACCAATTTCAAGGGTGATGGTATTTAGCAATGAGCTCACAAAATCTAGAAAATGTAATAATCAACTTTCACCATCTGGTACAAACTGGTTTCAGTGCATCATTATCTAAGAGGAAGTCTGCTGGGACCGGGAGATACCTGGAAAGTGTTCCTGATTTGAGAAAGAGAGAGAGTGACATATCCTTGGTTCTTGACTTTGAATATGGTTGTAGGATATGGTCTGTTGACGCAGCCACTTTGTAACAATGAGGCAAAAATTATACCCAACACACTAGGCTGATGGAGTCAAACAATAAAAAGAACCTGATAATAAAGAGCCCAAAGTAAACCCATCATAAATAGTCAAATGATTTTTAATAAGGATGCCAAGACTATTCAATGGGAAAAGGATAGTCCTTCAACAAACTGTGTTGAGAAAATTAGATATCCACATGCACGGAATGGAAATGGACCTTTACCTTACATCATGCACAAAAATTAACTCAAAATGGATTGAAGACCTCAAATGAGAGCCACAACTATAAAACTCTTAGAAGAAACCATAGAGGGAAAGCTTCATGTCATTGAATTTGGCAATGATTTCTTGGATATGATGCCAAAAGCACAATTAACCAAAGAAAAAATAGTTTAATTGGACTGCATCGAAGTTTAAAACTTTTGTATGTCAAAGCCATACACAAATATTATGTTTCCCGTTATGTGAAGTACCTAAAATAGTGACTTTCATAGATACCAGAGGCTAGGGAAAAGGGAAATGTGGGGAATTATTCTTTAATGGGTCCAGGATTCAGTTTGGGATGATGTAAAGGTTCTGGAGATGGACAATGGTGATAATTGAAAAACAACATGAATGTACTTAATGCCACTAAGCTGTACATTTTAAAAAGGGTAAAATGGTAAATTTTATGTTAGTGTATTTTGCCACAATCAAAAACAAACAAACAAAAAGCTAGTTCTACAAAGCAAACTTGAGCCACTGGAACCACCTACCTATAACTTCTCAAGTGAGATAATTAAATGTATATTTTGTGTAAATTACTTTTAGTTGGGTATTTCATTACTTGCAACAAAAAGCATCCCAAGTGCTACAGAGTGGTCTGGCAAGGGTAAGCAGAAGTCCTCAATGAGGGTCTTTATAATAAATAAATCCTTTTGCTGTTTATGGGGTACATAGAGAGAAGGTCTAAAATCAAGATGGAGGCTGGTACTTCCTCCTTCTTCTTACCCAGCCCAAGCCTCCTGCTGCTGAACACATATTACAGAAGGAAACGTATCCTGGGATCTTCTTGTGTGTCTTGTTTCCTTGGGTGAAACAGTAGTCAAGAGTGTCAAGGGTGGGACTTAGAACTGCCTAGAAAGTCTACCAAATCAGCTGGATTGGGTAGCCGAAAGTCAGAGGGCTCTCCTGAGGTTAGCCATCGACTCCCACTTTGAGTCCCCCTTCACCCTCTCCTCTCTCCCACCCAAAACACACAAGTACACACCCATCATTCAGGTTTGACAAAACACCACACTCATGCAGAATGGGAAAATGACTGTGTCACCCAGACAAAACAAACAATTGAACTCATTTCTTCAACGGTATTAAGAGCCTACTGTTCCAGAGCTTTGGGTAAAGCAACAATCAAAACAGACTGAGCCTCACACTGCCAAAGCCCCTATTCACACGGCTTGACTCGGAAAGGTCTTGGGTGGGAGGGGCTCTGGCTCCAAGCAGCCTGCTAAACCAGTAAGGAAGCAAGGGGAACTAAACCACACTTTTACCAGGTTCCGATCCCTTTCACGTTAACAACTCTCTGACCATTAAACGGAGGAGAGAGTGGCCTTGGTTATGGCACAAGGCCTCTCCAGCAAGGCAGAAACAAACCTCTGAGCTGAAGTGCTCAAGGGACAGGTAACCACCACTCCTAACTCAGGAACGTGCTTTTCCTTTCACAGTCAGCAAGCAGGATTAATTCACCAACAATAACCCCTCCGTTCCAAGCTCACTCTGCCAGGTACTGGGCTGAACTCAGGATCAAGCACAACTTAGCTGTTCTGGCTGAGCCTTCAGAATAGCTTCTGATTCAGCAAGAGGGAAAGGCAAGGGAATGTGTTTTTACCAAAGCCCCGAGTTACTGGAGGAACCAGTGGTGTCCTAACCAGTGGTGTCCTAGACAAGGCGGACTAAGTGGGCAGCTCCTTGCGATGACTGTTGGTGGGAGGAGGCCACCCTGGTTCCAGGAACTCTGCTCTTTCCTCCTGGAACCAGGGCTGGAAGAAACATGGTTCTCCAAGGAAAACAAGAGGATGAAATAAGCCCAGAAGCAATGAAGTGGAAACTGAGTTGGACTTACGTGAACTGTTAATACTTAGCCCTGACTTTTACTCACACTCTCACACACAAGTAAAGACTCTCTTGGCGTAAATAATCAACCCGCCAAGCCATCACTAGCACAGGGCAAATCCAAGGCCAGATGATTTCTTTCTTCCATCTGATGTTTCCAGGTTTGAGTCAGGGCCCAGTAGCTTTCTGCCTAGATCTGCCCGCTCAGTCTAAGCTGGCCCTCTTGCTTCCAGAGATATATGTTCCTCTACTTACACTAACACCATCTGTCTTTTTCCTCTGTCCCCAATGTTTATGATGTCTTCCTCCACCACCATCCCGCCCCAGATTCTGCAAGATGGGATCCCCTCGTTCATGACATCAGGACAGACACCAGCCTCTCTTGGGTGAAACAAAGAAGCACCTCCAGTTTGCAAATCACGTTGAAACATATCAAGTGTAGGCCCACATGGAAAACCACACCATCACACAATACCAAAGACAGGGGAGACCTAGAGACGCCCCTCCCTATGGAGAGGCTGAATCTTTCAGTACATAAACGAGGAACCTGAAGCCCAAGCAAAGCATATTGACCGAAATCTCATGGCTGAATAGTAATGGAATTGGAATAAAAACATTCCTAGTTCACTTCATTTTTTCAGATATTTCACTTTTCTAACGGTGAATTTTAAAACATCTTACAAAGGAACAGGAAATAAATACACTGAACTTCTGAGAGCATTCGAGTCACGCCGCAGGGCCAGTCTACAACTTCAGTGCCTGGACTCATTCCTGTTGGCACTGGGCTTTGGAATCTCCACCCTGTGATAGAGGTAAGGGCCACCTGAGGCTTGGGGCACAGGTGTGAAAGCAGATTCAGCTGGGGTTACCCTATTCTGTGCTGGCAAGCAGGACAGTTAAGAGGTAATCATAGACAAATACGAAGTTCAAAGACAGGCCAAACTAAACCTTCTATTGAGACACATGCTCTGTCACACAAGATTCACTTAGAACAGCAGAACTCAATTTCTGAAAAGGAGAAGGGATTTGTTACAGGGATCTGACTGTAGCACTTGGGAGCTGGTTCAGTAGTCTAGAGTAGCTGTTGACTTTGCTTCTGGTGCTGGGACGTGAAAGTGACAGGACAGGCAGGTGAGAAGGAAAGATGCATGAAAAGGGGCGAGGAGCAAGGACAGACTGAAAGATGAGTGGCAAGCTCTGGCTGTGGATGGCCCGCCTGCTGGATGTCTGTTGGTGTCTGCACCACAAAGGTCGCCTCCCAGGTGACTCAGTGGTAAAGAACTCCTGCCAATGCAGGAGACACAGGTTGGATCCCTAGTCCAGGAAGATCCCCTGGAGAAGGAAATGGCAACCCACTCCAGTATTCTTGCCTGAAGAAACCCATAGACAGAGGAATCTGGCAAGCTACAGTCATGGGGTCAGAAAGAGTCAGACACAACTTAGTGACAGAATAACAACAGCGTGACAAAGGTCAGCATACTCCACTCAGGAGCACTCAGAGCTGCAGACCCACTGCCAACCACGAAAGCAAGAGCAGCCAGAAGATAAGTGCCAGTGATGTCACAGCAGCGCTGACTTTCCAGCACATGAAATACGCAGCTTCTGGCCAACACTAACTTGGAATGATTCAAGGAAGGAAATTGTAGTTCCAGCTGAACTAAAAGGAAAGTGAAAAGTGAAAGTCACTCAATCATGTTGGACTCTTTGTGACCCCCATGGACTGCAGCCCACTAGGCTCCTCTGCCCATGGAATTCTCCAGGTGAGAATACTAGTGTTCCCTTCTCCAGGGGATCTTCCCAGCCTCAGAGATCAAACCCAGGTCTCCCACATTGCAGGTGGATTCCATTCAAATCTTTTGCATGAATATATGTTACCTATGAATAGAACTCTAGAGAAAAAGGAATAGTTACCACAAAGGGTTGGATTATGCTTTTTCAAGTTTCAGTCCATCAGAGAGGAGCACACTGGGGTATTTGTGGGTCCTGATCAAATTTTCTTTACCTAGATCTTGGGCACCTAGGGTTCATTATACTCTCATCCTTTAAACTATAAACATAAGTTTTCTGCAAACTGTTCACAATAAAAATACTTTCAATCATTAAAATAAAAGAAAAGACTATGAAGAAAGTTATCAAAACCACAAGCGGACACCTCCAGTCATTTCAAGAAGCCCCTACAGGGTGTTGGGCGGAGGTGTCTATTGCTCTGGGGTCCAGATTCAGCAGAGTAGAAGACAGTATCATCATCCTCTACTTCTAGGAGAGTAAAGAGGTGAAACCTTTAGAGAAGGTAATTTGATCAAACCTACTTCAGTGTACATACCCTGTGATCCAGGAATGACACTTCCAGAAATGCACCCTATAGAAATACCCACATAAGTGGACAAAAGTATGCAAGCTATTTGTTACAGCTTTGTTTATAAAATTCAAAGCTTAGAAACAACCTAAATGTCTATCAGAGGGGAAGTGACTAGTTCAACTGTGAAGGTCCATCCATACCATGGGCTGTATTGATGGCAGTTGTTTAAACATAAGGCCACAAACATGATGTTAAGTGGTAGAAACCAGAACAAAAAAATCACATATTGTACGAATCCATTGACATAAAATGTCTGGAAAAGGTAAATCTACAGAGGAAGAAAGCAGATGAGCGATTGCCTGGGGCTGGGAGTGGGAGCAGGGCATGATTGCAAATAGGCACTGTGGTTCTGTTAGGGGCAATGGAAATATTCTAAGTCTGGATTGTGGTAATAGTTGTATAACTCTGTTAATTTACTAAAAATAATTATATTGTGTACTTAAAGCAGCTGAATTTTATATTAAACAAATTATACTTCAATAAAACTATTTTTAAAAACCTTAAAAAATAATGAGGTAGTTACAGTCAGCCCTCCACGTTCACAAGTCCTGCATCTGTGGATTCAAACAACCATGGATTGAAAACATTTGAAAAAAATATTCCAGAAAATTCCAAAAAGCCAAAAATGAATTTCCCATGCATTAACAAATATTTTCATAGCATTTACATTGTGTTAAGTATTACAAGGAGTCTGGAGATAATTTAAAGTATACAAAAGTATGGACAGAGATTATATGCAAAGACAATGCTATTTAATTAAGTTTCATATAAGAACTCAAACATCTATGAATTTTGGTACCCAAAAGTAGGGGATGGGTTCCTAGAACCAATACCCTGTGATGCTAAGTGTTGGTTGTATATGAATGGACATGGAAAGGTCTTCAAAAAACCATATTGAATGAAAAAGGAAAGTAGAACAGCATGTGTAGTAAACAGTTTATCCATTTGTGTAAAAACATTATAATTATATGGCTTTATAAGTGTTCAGAAAAACATCTGGGAGGAAATACACCAAGCTGTTCAAAGGAGTTCTTGTTAAAGAGAATTTTATTCTCTTTAGTTGTATTCATGATTAATTCATACAGCTTTGCATTGTCTAATTTCTTTAATTGGATCAGAGTTTTTGCAGAGACGAAGGAATGGAGGCTTGGTGTTTATGGATGAGACCCATGGGCTAGCACGGATATAGGCCTCCTTATGGACAAAGAAGCTGAACTTTGTCGATGTGCCTGTTTCTGTCCCTTTATATTTTCTCATTGAGCACTATTAGTCTTTTTTTTTTTTTAACTTCATTTCCTGATAAAGCTGCTTTTTGAAAAACATCACCTTAAGTTGATGATTTCATTTGAGATAAAGTTATCATCTCAAATAAGTTAAACACTAAGGGACCAAAAAAGAACTAAGGAGCATTATAGTCCAGTGGAGCAGTATTTCTAATTTCCATCTCCATGTTTAAAATGGGCTCTTTGCTTAAAATGCAGCTTTATGGACAAGCCCAGACTGGATCAACATCCTGGCAGGAACCTGATGGCATAGTGGACTGGGCAAAGAGATAGAGTTTCATCAAACTTGTGAGAACTCAATACAAAGAGCTTTAACAAAAGTGGGGGAAGGATTTGGGGAAAGTAATGAGCAATGATGCAGCACCCCAAGGCCAACTACCGGGAGCTCTTACTATCCCTAAGCCTAAGGAGTAGGTAGGGGAGCTATTGCAGGAGCCCAGAAGGAAAGCTGTATGATAAGGCCTGTCTGACAAGAGTCAATCCCATTATCCAAGAAACAAAGCTAGGAGAATAAATGCCCTGACTTGTAGTTTTGCCCACAGATCTCCAACCAGGGCTCCCGTTAGACAAGCTCAGAAATCAGAGTATGGGGAACCCACTAAAGTCAGTATCCCAGGGCATAGAGTGTGGTAGAAAAAGGCAGAGAGTGGATCTGAAAGCACAAACAGAAGGTATTCAGCTTATGGTTAAGGTAAGGTGACAGTCCCAGGCCTAAGGAATGTGAAGGTGGGTCCCTGGGAATCTGGAGCTAAGGTAAGTCTGATCAAGACTCAAGTTTATGTCTATGAGAATGGAAATTGATGCCGCCACTATGAAGAACAGTATGAAGGTTCCTCAGAAAACCAAAAATAGAGTTACCATATGATCCAGCAATCCCACTCCTGGGCACAAAACTATAATTGAAAAAGATACAGGTGCTACCATGTTCATAACAGTGCTATTCACAATAGCTGAGACACAGAAACAACCTATCAACAGATGAGTGGGTAAAGAAGTTGTGGTGATATATGCAGTGTAATACTATTCAGACATAGGAAAAGAATGAAGTAAAGCCATTTTCAGCAATGTCGATGCACCTAGAGATTATCATACCTAGTGAAGTAAGTCAGAAAGAGAAAGACAAATACTATATGATATCACTTATATGTGGGACCTAAAAGTTGGGTGAAAATAAACCTATCTACAAAACCAAAAAAACTCACAGACTTGTGGTTACGAAAAAGGAGAGACTGTGGGGGAGGGAAGGACTGGGAGTTTGAGGTTAGTAGATGGAAACTATTACATTTACAGCAGATAAACCACAAGTTCCTACTGGACACAAGGTACTATATTCAATATCCTGTGATAAATCTTAATGGAAAAAAATATTTTAAAAGATATGTGTGTGTAGCTGAGTCACTTTGCTGTATAGCAGAAATTAACACAACCTTGTACATAATCACTACTTCAATAAAAAATAAATTTTATTAAATTCATGCTATTAAGAAAAAGATTCAAGTTTAAAACCCATTGACCCAGAATCCATGGGGCAAATCTGCTCAAACTGGAGATGAGACATGTCCTGTTGGAATTAAAACTGTCTGTGAGGATGAATCCGTTGGAATGAAAACTGTCTGTGAGGATGATTCTTTCCCTTCCAGATATGTGTTCTCCTTCCTCTCTCTCTCCTTGTACACTTCTGGTCTCTAAGACCCCCACAACTCCGCTTAGCTGGCCTCTAGCCAAAATCAAGGTGGCCTTGCAGGGAGTCTCCTCCTGACCATTTCATCAGCCCAAGGTGGGACAGATGTAGGGGTGGGGAGGGGGTGCAGGGAGGTGCAGACATCACTGCCCCAACCTAAGGCCCCTCCTTCAGCAGCTTCATAACCATGAGCATCTTCCCAGAAAAGACAGATGCGTCACTGATTTCTCAACAGAGCCTTGCAAAGTGTGATGTCAGACACGTCCCCTTGGTCATAACAATGGGGTTGGTTTCCTAGCAAAGCTGGCTCTGTGCCAAGCTACCCAGAAGTTCAGTCAAACTCTTGATTCTCCCAAGGTGTCCTGCCCCATGTTTGTTTTCTATTCCCACCAGAGCAATAATTCCCACCAGCTAGCATTTCTAGAGGACTGGCTTGGAGATCCAGCATGGTGCTAAGAGATTTCCTTCTAGAGTATGCAGTTGGCTATGGCACTTGGATACCTCCTGCTTCCCAGGTGACTCAATGATAAAGAATCCGCCTGCAATGCAGGAGACACAAGTTCAATCCCTGGGTTGGAAAGATCCCTTGGAGAAGGAAATATAACACGCTCCAGTATTCTTACCTGGAAAATCCCATGGAGAAAGGAGCCTGGCAGATTATAGTCCATGGGATCACAAAGAGTCAGACACGATTGAGTGACTGAGCACAGACATACACACACACACACACACACACACACACACACACACACACACACATGCCCCCTGCCTAACTCCCTTGCCCAAGGATCCAGCTCAACTGCCAAAAATGAAAAGCATGACTCCCAGGGAGCTTTGAAATGCTTCCAGGGTCTCAGTGTCAGCAATTCCCAGGGAACAGGGTCAAGGTTGTACAAAATCCATCAGTTTATGGGAAGATTCTACTAATTCCACTTAAGATATACATGCAATAAGTGTGTTAGTCACATTGTACTCTCTGCAATTGGCACTCCTTTAGGGCTGTGCAGTGTCAAACCTGCCCATCTATCAGTGGTGGCCTTGAACTGCTTTGCCTAAATCTAGACTGTCAGGATGGAAGGGAGCTTAGAAGATTCACTTCTATACTGACCTCCCCTTTTTTCAGATGAGCTCCTTGTTGCCCAGAATAGGTGAACACTTGCCAAAGGTCTTGAACTGTGAGTGACAGAGGCAGTGCTCGGCCCTGATCTCCAAAGTCCCCATTCATTCTCCTCTTTGCCATACTGGGAAAAGTGAAGTTGCTCAGTCATGTCCGGCTCTTTGCGACCCCGTGGACTGTAGGCCACCAGGCCCCTCCGTCCATGGGATTCTCCAGGCCAGAATACTGGAGTGGGTTGCCATTTCCTTCTTCAATGAATCTTCCCAACCCAGGGATCAAACCCGGGTCTCCCGCATTGTAGGCAGACACTTTACCATCTGAGCCACCAGGGAAGTCCTCCCCACAAGTTGCTGGGAAACCTAATTCCCACAGGATGAACGGCAGGACTCAAGACTGTGCTATGACTTTTACTTCCAAACCTGTAGATAAAGATTCAGGGAGAAAGAAATTTTTTTTTTTTTTCTTCAGAAAGATTCAGAGGGCAGTTTCAAAGTTCCTCTGTCACTTATTCACTTATTTCCATCTATCATGTGAAGCAGGTAAACATTTGGAACTTATTCAGTGGTAAACATTAACATGATTAAAGCTTCTTGCAAGAGATTTGAATGCCAAGAAGACTTACACTCACACAGAGAAGGTTTTTTTTCTTGTTTTGTTTTTTCACTTTTTTAACAATTTAGCTGAAGTGTAATTGACATATTCAAAAAAAAAAAAAACTGCAGGTGTTTATAATCAAGGTACTGAACATATCCATCCCCTCCATAAGTTTCCTTGCATCCCTTTGTGCTTTTGCTTTTTTGTTGTTTTGCTTTGGCTTGCTTTTTTTGAATGTTTTCAGAGGTTTTGTTGTTGCTGTTTGTGATGAGAACACATTTGAGATCTACCCTCTTAAAAAAAAATTTAAGTGCATGATATCGTATGGCTTATTATAGGCACCATGTGCCCAGTCGTGTCCAACTCTTTGCAACCCCATGGACTGTAGCCCAGCAGGTTTTTCTGTCCCTGGGATTCTCCAGGCAAAAATGCTGGAGTGGGTTGCTGTGTCCTCCTCCCAGGGATCTTCCAGACCCAGGGATTGAATCCATGTCTCCTGCAATGCAGGCGGATTTTTTACCTCTGAGCCACTGGGGAAGCCCTCTAGGTACTGTTTTTTACAGCAAATCTCTGTAAGTAATTCATCTTTGGGATACATTTTTTAACCCAGCAGATTACAAAAGGTTAATTTTTTTTTATTATGCCGATGTTAGTAAGAAAAGCAGGAAATTTATTTCCAAACATGATTTTTGTAAGGCACAGAGAGTTTTTTTACCTAAAAGAATAAACACAAACGATATTTTAAAAGAAAAATTCTAAAAAACAAAAAAGAAAAATTCTACTAAAGCATGGTGAAATAAGGCATAATTAAGTAACCACCATTAACAGATAAGTATTGGAAGAAAGGTACCATACCGTACCTTGAGGGGGTTTAGCAGAGTGGTTGAGGGTGTAGGCCCTGGAGTCAGATCCCTGAATGTACATTCCAATTCTAGTTTAACTCTGTACCTCAGTTTTTTCCTCTGTAAAATGGACTAAAAAGTAATTAATAAGAAGCAACCTCATAGGATAGTCTAGTAATTAAATTAGCTAGTCAATACATATAAAGCACTTAACCCAGTAATAGACTATGGTAAGCTTTCAATAAATGTTAGCTATTAGGGAATTCCTTAGCTGTCCAGTGGTTTGGACTCAGCGGTTTCACTGCCGAGAGCACGGGTTCAATCCTTGGTCAGGGAACTAGGATCCCACAAGTCACACAGCTTGGCCAAAAAACAAGTTAGCTATTAATATTTATGTAACTCTTTAATTTTGTTCCACTTTGTGGATGTAGTAATTTGGACTGAACTTTATGTACAACAATTTTGATATAAAGTCCAAATAAGTTCCTAACTGGTATTTATATAAAATACACAGCACCATTGACTTGCCTGTCGTATAAAGGTAGTGATGTTTTTCAAATCTGTTCTAAATCTGATCGGTTCCACTTTTAGCCATCATTTATTTGCATCAGCTACTCAGTCAAGTTAGGCAGTTTACATCTAGGAAGTCACAACCCTGTAAACTTGCAGAAAGCTAACCCTAAATTACGCAGTTTCCTGAGGGCAAGTAACTCATGGGACTCCGATGAACAGTGAGAAACATGCTGCCATCAGAATCAGCCAACTGGGGTATTTTCTTTTTCCCATCTTACACCTGAATCCAGTCCACCAAATTACCGGCAGGTGGTAAATGAAGGATAATGGACTGTCCCATTCATTCATTTAAAAGCTGAATCTATCCTCATTTTAGACCTAGTTCTTCCTCCGAATCTAATGAGAGAAGTGAAAAGATTTAGCAACCTCATGATGTAGTTTGAGATAGACCAGTAATCAATTAAACAACCCAAATGTGATAAGCATTAGAGATAAGTCATGCAATGGTCTTGTGTGAACATGTAGAGAGGGACTCATAACTCAGCCTGGGGAGGCTTTCTGGAAGTTCTAATTCTTAAGCTAACTTTTTTTTTTTTTTGGTTGAGCTGAGTCTTTGTCATCCGAAAGGAAATCAGTCATGAATATTCATTGGAAGGACTGATACTGAAGCTGAAACTCCAATACTTTGGCCACCTGATGCGAAGAACTGACTCATTGGAAAAGACCCTAATGCTGGGAAAGATTGAAGGCAGGAGGAGAAGGGGGCAAGAGAGGATGAGATGGTTGGATGGCATCACCGACTCAATGGACATGAGTTTGAGCAAGCTCCGGGAGTTGATGATGGACAGAGAAGCCTGGCGTGCTGCAGTCCATGGTGTCGAAAAGAGTCGGACACGACTGAGTGACTGAACTGACTGATGACTGACTTTGTTGCTGTGCGTGGGCTTTCTCTAGCTGCCATGAGTAGGGGCTACTCTTGGTTGTGGCGTGTGGGCTTCTCATTGTGGTGGCTTCTCTTGTGCACAGGCTCTAGGCGGGCGGGCTTCAGTAGTTGCGACACGTGGACTCAGCAGTTGCAGCTCACAGGCTCTAGAGTTGAGGGCTCAGTACAGCAGTTCTGGCACATGGGTTTCGTTGCCCTGTGGCATGTGAGATCTTCCCGGACCAGGGATGGAACCCCTGTCCCCTGCATTGGCAAGCAGTTTCTTATCCACTGCGCCTCCAAGAAAGACCTTGAGCTAACTTTTGAGAGATTAATAGAACTTATCTAACTGGAGATGCAGAGAAGGACATACAGTAAAGGAGAATAGTGCATGCAAAGGTTCAGCAACAGACCAAGATTCAGCCTGACTCAAAGCCGCCTGGGGCTCTCACTCCCTGGGGCTTCTCCATGTATAAAAAGGAACTGAGAGCCAAGACTCTGAAAGCATTGATTCCTTAATTCGAACTCTGATTTATGGCTTCTCTGCTGCTCTGCTACTGTGGGCAAGATGCTTAATCTCCTTGAACCAGGTATTTAATCTCCTTGGACCTTATTTTCCTCATCTATAAAATGAGGATAGTAATAATTACTACCATAAGGTCTTAGTAAGCATTCAATGAAGTAATCTCACGTAAAAAGTGCTTTTCACTGGTCTGGCACATCTTAGGTCTGCAGTTACCAGCAGACACATATGTTAGTAAGAGGCTAAGCTGATGTGTTGGATTGTAGTGTGCAGGTTTGCTCATGACCTTGAAGGTGCAGAAAGAGAGATTCTTCTGTTCAAGAGAATGATTTCAAAAACCCTAAATGACTGAAAGAAATGTAGTCCCCTCACCAGGGGTATTTGCTGTTTTTCCAAAGGACCTGCCTACCCCAAAGGAATGAACTGCTGACAGTTGAGGGAGGAAGGTGTTGGAGGGAAATGAGGGTGGATGGAAGAAGGAGGAAAGAGAGGGGGAAGGAGGAAGGTCTCTCTAGAAATTTTCATGTCAGTCCTGGGCAGCAGCTGCACAGAAATCACACACTAAATGGTCTTCTACGAAGCACCTGATTACTAAGCTTCATGTTCTAAGCAAAGATGGAAGTTTCATATCAAGTTCACTAAACATATAGATTCTCCAATTAAGAACATCTACGCTTCAAACAAAAAAGGAGCTTACCAAATTCAACCTCATTTTGTGGAAGAGGAAACTGAGATTCAGAAAGGTTTTTTGTTTTGTTTGTTTGTTTTTACCCCTAAAAGACCAGACATTTATTGAGCTCCTATGTGCCAGCAGAAAGCTTAAATTAATATTCAAAGCCATACACCTACTAAGTTTTTCTTTTCTTTCTCTATTTAATTAGAAACATTTTTTCCCCAAATTTTCAGATTAAGTTTATGGTTCTCTAGGAGCTCCAGATAATTCTTTTTGTTCTGATCACCTTGACACTACAGGAAATTTCATGAACTCTTCACATATCCTCAATTCACAAGTTTCCTTGTGTCCTAAGTTTCATTTCTGTAGTACCTACCCTTATTTTAAGGGTCTAGCCCAAAGTTGGGTGCATAATAGGCGTTTGATACATAATCAGCTAACTGGCTATCTGATTCTTACTTATGAACACACATTTTCTACAACACCTTGGGGAATGGGCACTGGGCCTACAGAGTAGGATCCCAGCTAACAGGAGTGCGGAGTGTACAAGGATGCTGGTAAAAAGAGGAACCCTGTACTCTCTGGCCCTTAGACCTTACTTGCTTAGTCTCCCTCCACCTTCAGTGTTCTCAAAGTTGGAGCAAGGCCAGCTCTTTCAGGAAAAGAGTCTTGTTTACGACATGGGAACCAAGAGAAGTACGGATGTGTCCTCATAGGTTTCTGTTGGGCAATACGATTTCTTCCCATGTCGGAAGTGACTAGATTTTTTCAGAAGCACCTCCCCACTTACCTTCTGTATCTCAATCCTTTCACCCTGCTGACTTGAACCTGGCTAAAAGAAGGGGTGATAATCCTGAGATACTGCTGGTCATTCACCTCCAATGCACATGTACACATGCACACATGCGTATGCAGCATACGTATCCGTGCTGTGAGTTAACTAGACATTTGGCCAATGTGTCCTCCAGACTGGCTATAAAATTCACTGGGAGAAAGTTCCAACAATAGTTGTCTTTAAGGAAAGGAAAGAAATAATGAAAAGAGACTGATCTATTTTATGAGCTATTTGAATTTTTACTGATATCCTGTTATGACAGCGCTCTGAGGATGCGTGGGAAGATGTATGGGAACAACACACACACACACACAAACACACACATCGAAATGTTAGATAACATACATTTTTAAAATTTTAAATAAATATCCAAGATCAAAAGCAAAAGGAGAGGGGGTCTCTGAAGGTCAGTCATGAAAAGGAAACTCAGAGATGTACAGGCTTATCAAGAAGCAAGAGTTGAAGCCATGGGAATCCAGAAGGATGCTAGAACTAGTCGTACATCTTAAGGATGAGAATGATAACACCTGCGGGTCTACAGACCCTGTGTATGGATACCCTGCAAAATACCAGGAACCAGGGAAGAACTGGCCCAGGCTTTCCTGGAGATAGAAAAACATTTGCCAGCTCTGAGACCTGACCCCAAAGTGAGAGGCCTGCCCTAGCTATGGATAAAGAGGGCCACCTGAGGGACAATTCAGACTTACAAGTCTTGAGTTAAAAATGATGAGGCTCCAAATATGCCCTTTGGAATGATGTGTAAACAAGGGATCAGGCAATAACAGCAAAAATTACCAAAAATTCTATGAACCATACGACCCAGTAGGGCTCCAGCAAGGACAGCCACCTGGTTCCCAGCAAAAGGATTGAGAAAAGAACCCCCAACAAGGCACATCATCATGCATTCTAAAACTGAAAAGATGAAGAGAATATCCTAAATGTTTCTAAGAGAAAATTTGGTCACATACTATAGATCAAGAATAGAATAACATCAGAAGTATTGACTGTAACCCTACAAGATAGAAAAAATTAAGAAAAGCCTGCAAAACTCTGAAGGAAAAGAAAGGCTAATCTAGAATTCAATACTCTGTCAAAATACTAATCACATGGGAGAATAGAATAAAGCCTTTTTTGAAAACTCAGGACCTCTAAAAGTTATCTACTATATGTATTTTCTCAGCAAAATCCAGTAGTAAAATGAAATAAGGGAGTAAACCAAAATTATAATGCCTCACATTTAAATAGCACCTTACACCTATGGTATGGTAGGCATTCTTTTAGTGCAGTGTGTATGTGTAGTCATTTAATTTAATTCTCATGGGAAATAAACATCATCATTATCCACATTTTATAAAGTGCTAGAGGGAGCTCAAATGATCTGCCACTAGTCATGAAGACGGTAAGCAGCAATAGTCTGGCTTCAGCAGAAAGAGGAAGATTTAATACCATTCACGAAAGGAACTTCCTCAACCTGAAAAGGGCCTCCATGAAAAATCTTTAGCTAACACCATATTTAATAAAGACTGAATGCTTTACCCCTAAGACTAGGAATTGAGCAAACTCTTGCAACTTCTATTCATCATTGTACTGGAGGTTGTAGTCAGTGAAATAAGGCAAGAAAAATAAATAAAAGGAAGAAATAAGATTGTCTTTATTCTCAGGTGACATGATTGTGTACATACAAAGTCCAAAAGAATCTGTAAAAATAAAACTACTAAAAAAAAAAATAAAACTACTAGAACTAATAAGTGAATTTACCAAGGTCCCAGAATATAAGGTCAATATAGATAACTCAATTATATTTCTCTATAGTAAGAAAAAACTGGAAATTTTTTAAAAACTAGATACCACTTATGTGCTGTGCTGTGCTTAGTCACTCAGTTGTGTCTGACCCTTTGCGACCCCATGGACAGCAGACCACCAGTTTCCTCTGTCCATGGGGATTTGCCAGGTAAGAATACTAGAGTGGGTTGTCATGCCCTTCTCCAGGGAATCTTCCTGCCCCAGGGATCAAACCCAGGTCTCTCACATTGCAAGTGGATTCTTTACCATCTGAACCACGAGGGAAGCCCAAATACCACTTATAAAGCATTCAAATAACCATAAAGTACTTAGGCATAAATCTAACTTTAGGGATAAAATATGTACAAGATCTATGTACTAAAAGCTATGAAACATTGCCAAGACAAATTAGAAAAGAACTAGTAGTTGAGAAAAGATGCCATGGTCATGGATTGGAAGACTCAATGTTATTAAGATGTCAACATTTTCCAAATTGATCTATAAATTCAATGTAATTCAGATAAAAATCCCAGCAGGACATTTTATTGAAATTAGCAATCAGATTCTAAAATTTATCTGGAAATGTAATTAAAGCTATTTAGAAAAAAGAACCAGGCATGGAGAATAAGCTATCCAGATTGGAACAGGGGTATAAAGGGCTCCAGAGAAGGGGTCTCCAAAAAAGAAAAAATAATTATGGATTATCTCAAATTTATTATGTTTATTATCTGATTAATATGAGTGTATTGAGGGAGACATTTGAGACTGATGTAATGAAAAGTACGTGGAAAAATTCTGTCATTAATTCTAAAGAAAAGAAAACTTGTACCAAAAAAGGAAGTATAAACATTGTATCCAACTGTGAATTATTTTTTATATAGCCATTTTAACTGAAACACTGAATGCTGATTTAACCAAAAAGTACAGATCTATGTCCTGGAAGAACAGAAGAGGCAATATTTATATTTTCTGGGACAGCAATAAAAGCAAGAGAAAATGTTAAAGAGTGTTAAATCTTCAGAAGCCAAGATAGAAAGTCAATAGACAATATCCAAAACTCAGAAAAAAAACTTTCACGAGCTAGCAGAATAAGCATAATGTTTAGAAATATGTAGACCACTGTTGAGGATTCCCTGGTGGCTGAGTAGTAAAGAATATGCCTGCAGTGCAGGAGACATGGGTTTGATTCCTGGGTCTGGAAGATCCCCTGGAGAAGGAAATGGCAACCCACTCCAGTATTCTGGGAAATCCCATGGACAGAGAAGCCTGGCAGGCTACAGTCCATGGGGTCACAAAATAGTCGGACATGACTTCATGACTAAACAACAACAACAGACCACTACTGAATGAAACAGCTATGTGAGTTGAAAGTCACAGACTTTGACGTGGGAAGTGGGACAGGAGGGCTGCTGTTGGTTTTCATTATAAGCTTTGTAAAGCTATTTTATAAACAATGTCAGTGAAATATTTTGATTAAAAAAAAAACTAATTTTAGAAAGTTTGCATTAACATATTCTGCTTTTTTTTTTTTAATTTTCAATTCATTTCTACTCTCAAGGATGGAAGAATCTTGAGTTTAAAAACAAAAACGAGAATTTCCCTGGTGATTCAGTGGATAAGAATCAGACTGAAAATGCAGGGGGCACAGGTTCCAATCCTGGCCCTGGAAGATTCCACATGCCTCAGAGCAACAACTACTGAAGCCCATGTACCACAACTACTGCAGCCTGCATCCCCTAGAGCCTGAGCTCTACAAGAGAAGCCACAACAAAGAGTAGCCCCCACTCGCTGCAATGAAAACTCATTCAAAGCAATGAAGACCCAATGCAGCCAAAAATAAATAAATAAAATACCAGGATGGAAAAACCAGCCCAGATATTAGACACTTGCAGGTTTCTGGGTCAAATCCAGAGATCTTTGGCCCCTCCAATCTCTGCGTGGAAACCACAACAGCTGTATAGGCGTATCTTCTCAGTTCATTGCACTACACTTTGTTGTCCTTTGCAGATACTGTGGGGTTTTTTTACAAATTGAAGGCTGGTGGCAACTCTTACCTGGAGCAAGTCTGTTGGTGCCATTTTTCCAACAGTATTTGCTCAGTAGTGATCTTCAATGTTACTGTTGCAAAAAGATTATGACTCACTGAAGACTCAGATGATGGTTAGCATTGTTTTGCGATAAAGTATTTTTAATTAAGGTATGTACACTTTTTAGACATAATGCTATTGCACACCTGATACACTACAGTATAAACAACTTTTATATGCACGGGAAAACCAAAAAAAAAAAGCAGATGACCCACTTCATTTCTGTATTTGCTTTATGGTGGTCTGGAACCAAACTTTCAATGCCTCCAAATTACACCAGCACACTTTATGACTTCTTGATTAACGGTCATGTCTGGGAAGACCTTTAGACCAAAGAGGATTTGGTCATTTAATTTCATCTTCATCCATAAGACTTCTCAGCCTCTGAAAGATCCTATAAAACACAAATTGCTGGAAAAGAAGCAATCTTAAACCCCTATGGAATAAAATACAGATTATCAATTAATATTTTTGCTAGAATCACTAAGAATGGGCTACTAGATAGGGAAACAAGGGCTGGTGAGGAGGCTGTGGTTGGTCAGAAGTGTAGGGGAAAATAGTACCATTCAACATTGTAATTTGAAGGCTGAAAACTTTTAACTAAACCCACAGAACAAATTTTCAAAATTTAAAATCAGCAAGCGTTGGGACTTCCCTGGAAGTCCAGTTAAACTTCATGCTTCCACTACTTCAGGGAGAGTGGGCTCTATTCCTGGTCAGGGAACTAAGGTCCTGCATGTCACACAGTGCAGCCAAAAAAATTAAAAATAATTTTAAAGTTTTAAACATCAGCAAGCAATGTGCAAAATATACATTCACATCCCAATCTCTATCCCCCGTCTAATCCTTGGTGTTTGCCCCATCACTAATGTCAATTCCATCCCTGACTCTCTCCCATCCCTGACCTCTTCCTGCTTCCCTTGATCTTAAGATGCAGCCCATCCTGGATGCCAGCTCCATTCTGGATGCTGAGCTCCTCCCCAAAGTAAACATCTCCCTAACCTTGAAAGTGAAAGTGAAGTCGCTCAGTCATATCTGGGGTAGGCTACCCCATGGATTGTAGCCTACCAGGCTCTTCCATCCATGGGATTTTCCAGGCAAGAATACTGGAGTGGGTTGCCATTTCCTTCTCCATTTCCCTAACCTTGACCAGATAGCTAATCCTTGCATTATCCAATGATTAGAACACCAGTTTCTGGTATTTTCATACATTGTGTTACTTAAGTACCAACATCTTGGTATTCTTACAGATCTGAAATCCAAATCATTGAGCTATACCCAGAGAACTACACACTGTATTTAAAAAAAAAAAAAAAAAGTCTAACTGAATGATGTTGTACTTGTTTGAAGAGAGTTCAGACTGAATCTTTGCCCTGGAAACACTTCCAAATTATTTTTGCTCTTTGCTTTCCACTCTGCAGGTTACTAGTGAGAGCAAGCATTTTTTCAAATGTGTATTAGTCATCTGTATATTTCCCCAGACCCAATATATTTCCTTATTTACTTACTGAAGCCCCTGATGGAGTTGGCTTTAGGGCAGCAGAGGATGAAGGAAGGTGAACATTGAGTTACACAGTAGGTGAGGTGGAGAGAGGACTAGAGGAGGGAGGGAGAGGAAAGGGAGGTTTCCAGGCCCATTTCCTGCTTTCCTCCCTGGATTCTTTCTACATTCTTCTATCCTCTCCCCTGAATCAGAGGTATTTCTTAGGGCCTGAGCCCCTAACTCCTTCCTCACCAATGTACTTTTGGAGTCTCAAGCTGGACAGGCCAAGGTGTCTCCATTTTGGACCCTGAGAGAGCATCATAGGCAACACTCTAGAGAGGATGGTGACCTTACTGGTGATGCCTTTTGCAGCAGTCACTAACTAGATTAAATCCTAGTGGCCACTATTGTAGCCACTAACTCATCCTTGACATTCACTCTGTTTCTAACACCCCTCCCACACCCCCACATTCATCCCATTCCCAACACTTACTCCACACCTGGTCCCAACCCCATCTCCAACCTCCCTGAAACTCACCCCATCCCCAGCCTCAGTCTATTTGTGGATCTCTCCCTATTTCTGACACTCATTCTTCTCTGATCATATCACAAACTACAGTCCCATACCTGGCTCCCCTACACTTCATCTCTGACTCCAACCTCAACCCCTGATCCCAATCTCAACCTTGATCTAAATCCCATCTCTGAGCCTCACTCCATACCCAACCTCAGACCAAATTATGCTTTTTCCTTAAGTTTTTTCCCTAGGAGTTTTATAGTTTTAGCTCTAACTGTAGGTCTTTGATCCATCCTAAATTAATTTTTGTATATGATGTAAGGTAGAGGCCCAGATTCATTCTTCTGTATGTGGATATCTAACTTTCCCAGGACAATTTGTTGAAAGACTATCTTTTCCCCCTTAAATAGTCTTGGCACCCTTGTTGAAACTCATTTGACCATTTATTCTTAGGTTTATTCTGGACTCTTTATTCTTAGGTCCTTGTTATCCTTTGGCTCTAAGGCTTTTCCCCTCATTGTCAAAAAGTGGCTGCTTCAGCTCCACACATCATATCCTATAACCATAGTCAAAGTCAAGAACCAAGGATGTGTGTGTGTGTGTGTGTGTGTGTGTGTGTATGTGTGTGTGTTTTAAATTAAGAATATTTCCTAGGAGTCCCCTGGCCCCATTAGACTTCCTCTTAAGCAACAGTGTGCTGAAGCCAGTTTGCACAAGCTTGTGAAAGCACATTATCACATTTTTTAGATTTTGTGAGCTTGTTGTTAAACACCACCATCCTTGAAATTGGCCGTGATGGTAGCATTTATTTATACCACACAACAGCAAATGCTACAAATCAGAACTTCCCTCCTCCCACCCCCCAACCAGGAGAGTGATTTACCAGCACATCATTGTTTTTAAGTTTTACAAATCAGAACAAGATGATATGGCCACTCCTGTCTTAAGGGAATCTTGGAAAGAGAGTGTCTGTCATTTGCAGCCTCTCTCAAGGGAAGGGAACTTTGCTGGCCAACAAGGAAAGGGAGAGCTAGGCAAGTAACCAACGGTGTTTTGCATTAATGGTTCCCAATAGTGGGAACCTTTTGTAATCACTGAAAAGAATATCTTCAAAGGATGTCTGCCAGAAGATAGAGCACTGTGGGCTCAGTGGTAGGATGCACCAAGCTCTATCAGTTGACATGGCAATTACAGCAAGAGGTGGGGCCCAGGACAGGCTGTCTAATCCATGTGATGGGGGCCTAAGAGGGACATGGCCTCAGCAACTTCCTACAGCCACAGTGGGGAGCTGCCTTGACACGGGACTGTGCCTGGCCAGAGGACATGGGGCTTGGGATGATGCTGAGGGGAAGCGAGGAGCCCACTGAGGGGTCTCAGAGGGTAGTAGACGTGTTCCCTGAAGAAGAGCCAACAAAGGAAGGTCTGCCGTCCTTGGCCAAGAACTCCTTGCTGATCAGGCCATGGATGGCCATGATCTTGAGGAGTCCGTGGCGAAACTTCTGGCCAATGAAGACATAGATGAGAGGGTTGAGGCAGCTGTGCAGGAAGCCCAGGATCTCGGTGGCGTCCAGGGCCCGGCCAATGTCTATGCGGCGCTGACAGGTCTCGGGGATCACCTGGAGCCTCATGAGGGTGTCCACGACCAGGACCAGGTTGTAGGGCAGCCAGCAGAGCAGGAAGACGAGCACAACTGCAAAGATGACCCGCATGGCCCGGTGCTTCTGCCCCATTTGGGCTGAAAAGAGCGTACGCAGGGTGAGTCCGTAGCAGAACAGCATGACCAGCAGGGGCAGGAGGAAGCCAAAGGTCTGGGGCAGGACACGCATTATCATCCGCCATTTCGTTGTATTGGCACCCAGGTCCTCGTAGCAGACCAGGTTGGAGGAGGGTGGTTGATAGGCCTCACGGAAGATGGAGATGGGCAGGGCCAGGATCACAGACAGGGTCCAGATGCCTATACATATGAACTTGACCCAGTGGCGCTTCTGAGTCAGCGTGCGTGTGGCATGGACAATGGCCAGGTAGCGGTCCATGCTGATGCAGGCCAGCAGTAGAATACCACTGTAGAAGTTGACTTCCCTCAGGAGTGAGACCACCTTGCACAGGGGTGTGCCAAAGATCCAGCCCTTTGCCTTGGAGGCGGCCCAGATAGGCAAGGTCATGGCGAAGAGCAGGTCAGCCATGGCCAGGTTCAGCAGGTAGACATCAGTGACAGAGCGACCGACCCGGCTGTATAAGATGACCAGCATCACCAGGGAGTTTCCCAGGAGGCTTAGCAGGAAGACCAGGGCATAGATGACGACCACAGCATGTTTGTTGAGTGTCTCAGTGCTTACCTCACAGAGATAATCATAATCTTCTGTGGGTGGCGTGCCGGTGTAATTTCCAAACTCATCCTCAAACTCCTCCCACAAATAACTGCTATTATAGAAATCGTTCAGGATGATTTTCATGGTGTGATCTGGTTGAAAGACTAGAAGGAAAGAAAGGTGATTTAGTAACTCAGATCCAAGTCACTCTCATCAAGGATGTGATAACCGTTACTAGGTTATCTTCTGCTTATCTGCTAGCTTGGTAACTGAAGATCCCTTCCTTCATCTCTGTCACGGGCTGCTTTAAGGATCAGCTTCATCGTGTTGTCAGCTTTCCAGAACCCCTAGGCCTAAATGTGGGATAAGATGAACATACACACAGGGAAAAGCATCTGCTGTTGGCTGGCCCCATAGTGGCATCAGCTCTACCTATAATACTGCCTCTGTGCTCTCTTTGACTTTCTCCATCCTCAGCCATGTCTAGGCATTCAGATGGGAGGACAAAGTTGCTCTACACATTCAGGGAAGAGCCAGCATCAGGCAAAATGGAAGGAGGCAAACCTGCTCTAGGGCTTCCCAGGTGGCTCAGTGGTAAAGAAACCGCCTACTGATGCAGCAGACGTGGGTCTGATCCCTGGACTGGGAAGATGCCCTGGAGAAGGAAATGACAACCCACTCCAGTATTCTTGCCTGGAGAATTCCATGGAGCCTGGTGGGCCACTGTCCACGGGGTGGCAAAGACAAAACCTGCTCTCAGATGCCCCTTCCTACGCTATTTCCCCTCCATGGTCTTCCTGGTATTTTGTTTGTTTGTTTTTCGCTGTGTTATGCAGACTGCAAGGCCCCGGCAGTCAAAGTGCTGAATCCTAACCACTGGACTACTAGGGAATTCCCTTACCGATTCTTATTTAACCTTCTTAAAATCCACTGAGGGAAGAAAATAATAGTAATAAATTGCATTAAGGTGTATGTCAAGGGGCTTCTCTGATGGTCCAGTGGTTAAGACTCCCGCCTCCACTGCAGGGGGCACAGGTTCAGTCCCTGGTTGGGGAACTGAGATAACACATGCCGTGCAGCATGGCCAAAAAAAAAAAAAGTGTATTTTAAGCCTTTTCTCTAAAGGAGCAATAAATGTTTGGGTCCTCTGTCTAAAGAAAGTGTAAGCATTTAAGAGAAACCCCCATTGTGGTCACCACTTAAATATCCACAGAATCGTTCAGCACTTGTCAAATAACTTTTAAGGTTGTTAAACATTCATTGAAGCAAAATCGTACCAGAAGAAACAGGCATGAAACAGACAAAAACCTCTTTTGCTGAGGAGGGTGGGTGTGCCCCTCTCTCCATCTAAGTAGTCACTACAGAGGAGGTTCCCGCAAAACCTCCAGGGCTCTTCAGAGGACAATCTGAAAACCCACAAACGGTTCCCAAGACTGGAAATAAGGATATCTGGTATCCAGTGCTCATTCTTTCCTGATTCTGTCATCAATATGCTATGTGACCTTGAGTGAGTCCTTTTACCTCTCCAGATTTCCATTTCCTCATCCAAATTGAGGGAGGCAGAATAAATAACCCCTGAGATGCTTCCAAATCTGAGGTTCTATGAGTTCATTCAAACCCATACATTTTAATCTCTCTGCCAGGACTGCATTGTCACAAAAGACTAAGCCTCAGGGCAAAGCAATAAACGTCAGATCAGAGAAAGTCATCCTCTTCCCTAAAAAAGGAGAGACGTGGAACTTCCCTGGTGGCACAGTGGTTAAGAATCTGTCTGCCAATGTAGGAGACACAGGCTTGATCCCTGCTCTGGGAAGATCCCACGTACCATGGAGCAATTAGGCCCATGAGCCACAACTACTACTGAGCCCGCGCTCTAGAGCCTGCAACCTGCAACTACTAAGCCCCTGTTCCACAACTACTGAAGCCTATGTGCCTCGAGCCCGTGCACCTCAAATAGAGAGTAGCCCCCACTCTCTGCAACTAGAGAAAGGCCCCATGCAGCAACAAAGACCAGCGCAGCCAAAAAAAAATTTTTTAATAAATATTTTTAAAAGGAAAGGAGAGGGATGAAAGGTGAAGGTGAGAAGACTGTGGCCCCCTGGTCACCATCTGTAGCCATGTATAAAAACAGAACCGAGTACATGGTCATGAGGAAGAAGGCAGGGAGTCAATGGAGTACAAATCACAGGTCCCAGACAACCAGATTCATTTTCTGAAATATAGTCAAACTAAGTCACCCTGCCCCAGAAAAAGTCCTGGCAATCAGAGGTGGCTTCCTACCTGAGTCACCAAGCATGTATGTCCAGCTGTAAGAACCTGGAACTCAGAGACCAGAGTGCTTTAACACTGAGAGGAAACTTGATGAATAAAGAATAGGGAAGCCTCGTCACAGCACAGCTCCCTGGGCCTTGCCCATGTCTATATTTGGAGAACAGGTTAAGTCAGGGGGTCACAGGGTATCAGAGACTCCCAGGGTCCCTGTGTCCAAGCAGGGGAACCCGGGGTGAAGATGGAGTTAAGGATCCATTATCTGAAATCTCCACTCTGTGGATGGCTATTGTCATTCTCTTCCTTTTCTTGCTTTTATTTCCATTTGAAAGCTTCCAACTTGCCTGACCTGAATAAAGGGGAAAGAATTTGACTTTATATAGTACAGACTCTAGCAGTCCACAGTAGGAGGGCCTTGTAGGAGCCTTCCACCAGCGGGGTGGGGTTGACAGCTGGAGGACAACCCCGTGGGAAGGAGGTAGAAGACTGAGTTGTGTTTGGAGAGCAAACACACAGTGTTTACTTAAACTCTAGATTTCTTTGGGATGGAGATGTTGATGGAGCTTCAGAGGAAGAACTAATCCTCCTCCACCACCAACGAAGAACTGGTTAATTAGAATGGCCCTGATTCTGGGGGCCACTCCTGGAGTCTGGCTGGACCACAGGGAGACCAGCAGAGCTGGTGCCGCTGGTGGTGAATGGATGGCATCTCTGGGAACCTGCCTCAGCTGCCCCAACAACTAATGTCTGTCCCTTGGCTTTACCTCTGGTACTTCAATCACTTCTTCCTTATAACAGGAACCCTATTGTCCTGTAATGATGCATTTACAAGTCAGTCTGCCCCACTAGACCGTGGGCTGCTAGACACCACTCCAATTCACCTTCAGAGCCTCTGCCAGGATACAGGGTAAGTGCTCACTCAATGGTTATAGGGTAAACAACATTAGTCATATCTCCTTGGATTGATGTGTCGTGGATCCTCCCCCACCCCCTTCCTGCAATTCAGGGTGTCTATCACTTTAAGGAAGAGAGTCTATGTAAGCTGTGCCTGAAAGCTGCACTTCCATATAGTTGAGCTGGACTGTCTGTCCTTTCCAAACTATCTGCTACTGTTTAGGGCTGGTGCTAATCTGTGTTCTGCCTCTACCATGCATGCTGAATGTAGCATGGCACTGGTGCCTACAATTCTGCCCCTGGCAAGCATATTTCTTAAACTAAGTCATGCTCTCCTCCTCAGTTCTCTTATCGTTTATAAGTAATAGCAGGAAGTGTAAGGAGACAATTGCTCTGGGGCTATCCATGCTTTGCTTTTACAGGTGTTGACCAATTGCGACCTGATGCCTAGACTAGAAAGGACTTGAAGAGGGGGTAGTCCCTGGAGAGAGCAGACATGTCTCCTATTAATCATCTAGGGAAAAGGTAGCTCCTGGGGCAGAAAATAGGGAACAAGGGAGAAAACAGACTGGGGTCTGGACTGTGCAAGTCAGTATGCACTCCAGGGCAAACAGAATATTCGCCACGAGGGGGCGGCAGTCACTGAACGAGAAAATCTGCAGGGAAGAGACCCACAGAGAAAGACCAAGGCAAGAAAAGTCTCATCTAATCCTTGGCTTTAGGCTCCTCTTTGTGAATAATTCCCTTCTGCTTTCCCAGGCCCTCACTCAAGTTGGTTCAAGATTCCAGTATGTTTCAACTAATCACTGGAGTACTAGGGAAGAGTCCTCCCTCAAACCCAAGGAACAAAAAAGAATCAGCCCCTTGGGATGAGCATGGGGGTGGCAACGGTGGTAGCTTAGGTCTCCAGTGGGAAAACAATATGGGGAAAAGAGTTGAAAAGGATCTTTCCCTTCATGGTAGGAAAGGGCATTTCACTGAAGGAGAGGAAAAGGCATACACAGATGAGCTTGGAATAAAATTCTACCCACTTGAAAAGGTTCCAGCAAGTTCTCCCACAGCACGTATCTTCTGTACGTCACTTTGCATTTATCACGGCTCCGCATTAAATGGCTCTATGATGTTCCTAACGGGAGAGCATGTTTCCATTCTGTGTAGAACATCCAGTGCCACAAAGACTGCTGTGACGTGTGCAGCCCACATGCCAGTCCTTGGCAAGATGCCAAGGCCTGTTCTTGCCATTCTGTTCTAGAAGTGGCAGCTTCTATGCAGGACCATGTGGACAACACAATATGGCTATAAGGATATCTATTTTGTCCCCCTGTCAGCTTTGATACCGGCCTCAACATCTCTGCACAGCCCTGCAGAAGAATCCACTCGGACCTGGGAACCAAGGTAGAGGCAAGGGAGGTGGAGGAGAGCGTTCAACCCTCTCCCTGAAGATGGTCCCTGTTGCCATCGTGACAGGTTCAAGGGTAAGTATGTGACCTAAGACGATCCCACTCAGAGCCAGGCTCAGGGTGGTTGTTTAATGACTGTGGAAAAGCAAGTATGTAGCTTTGTGGCTGCTGCAAGCCATTTTGCTACCATATACGGCAAACCAGTCCAAAGACAAAAACTAACACTTGGAGGAGACAGAACCAAGAGAATTGCAAAGAAACAGATCCAGGATCCTAAACATACTATGCCCAGAGTTCATCTTCTCTGTGTATTTTTCAGTTATGTGAGCCAGTAAATTGTCTTTATTGTTGAACACCAGTTCAAGTGGAGTGGTCTGGTGGTGGTGGTTTAGTAACTAAGTCGTGTCCGACTCTTTGTAACCCCATAGACTGTACCTGCCAGGTTCTTCTGTCCATGGGATTTCCCAGGCAAGAATACTGGAGTGGGTTGTCATTTCCTTCTCCAGGAGTTGTCTCTACACACAACCAAAACTGGGCCCGACCAAGACAGTTCTGGAAACCAACAGTGATCCAGGATGAAAGGAGAAGGGAGAGAATGTGTCTCACGGGCAGACAGGTAACGGCAGGACATGACAGGGGTGTGACCCAGGGATGCAGCTATGGTTGGACCTCCCAGCCCTGATTATTATCAGCCTCTGGTGGAAGTTGGAGAGGAAACTTGGAGAGCAAGCAGATGAGATTCCTACTGAGGACACTCTCTTGAATGAACCCAGAAACCGCTGCTTTGGATACAGACAGCATGTGTGTGTGATAAGTTGCTCAGTTATATCTGACTCTGTGTGACCCCATAGGCTGTAGCCCACCAGGCTCCTCTGTCCATGGGGATTCTCCAGGCAAGAATACTGGACTGAGTTGCCATGCCTATCAGACAGACCATGATTCAAATATCGGCTTTCCTTTAACAGTTTAGAACCTTGGACACGTTTCTTCAGTTCAGTTCAGTCACTCAGCCATGTCCGACTCTTTGCGACCCCATGGACTGCAGCACGCCAGGCCTCCCTGTCTATCACCAACTCCTGGAGTTTAACCAAACTCACGTCCATTGAGTCGGTGATGCCATCCAGCCATCTGTCGTCCCCTTCTCCTCCCACCTTCAATCTTTCCCAGCATCAGGGTCTTTTCCTATGAGTCAGTTCTTTGCATCAGGTGGCCAAAGTATTGGAGTTGCAGCTTCAACATCATCAATGAACACTCAGGACTGATCTCCTTTAGGATGGACTGGTTGCTGTCCATCTTGCTGTCCAAGGGACTCTCAAGAGTCTTCTCCAACACCACAGTTCAAAAGCATCAATTCTTCAGTGCTCAGTTTTCTTTATAGTCCAACTCTCACATCCATACATGACCACTGGAAAAACCATAGCCTTGACTAGACGGACCTTTGTTTGAGAAGTAATGTCTCTGCTTTTTAATGTGCTGTCTAGGTTGGTCATAAATTTCCTTCCAAGGAGCAAGTGTCTTTTAATTTCATGGCTGCAGTCACCATCCACAGTGATTTTGGAGCCCAGAACAATAAAGTCTGACACTGTTTCCACTGTTTCCCCATCTATTTCCCATGAAGTGATGGGACCAGATGCCATGATCTTAGTTTTCTGAGTGTTGAGCTTTGAGCCAACTTTTTCACTCTCCTCTTTCACTTTAATCAAGAGGCTTTTTAGTTCTTCTTCACTTTCTGCCATAAGGTGTGGTGTCATCTGCATATCTGAGGTTATTGATATCTCTCCCAGCAATCTGGATTCCAGCTTGTGCTTCATCCAGCCCAGTGTTTCTCATGATGTACTCTGCATGTAAGTTAAATAAGCAGGATGACAATATACAGCCTTGACGTACTCCTTTCCCTATTTGGAACCAGTCTGCTGTTCCATGTTCAGTTCTAACTGTTGCTTCCTGACCTGCATACAGATTTCTCAAGAGGCAGATCAGGTGGTCTGGTATTCCCATCTCTTTCAGAATTTTCTACAGTTTATTGTGATCCACACAGTCAAAGGCTTTGGCATAGTCAATAAAGCAGAAATAGAGGTTTTTCTGGAACTCTCTTGCTTTTTTGATGATCCAGCGGATGTTGGCAATTTGATCTCTGGTTCCTCTGCCTTTTCTAAAACCAACTTAAACATCTGGAAGCTCACAGTTCATGTATTGTTGAAGCCTGGCTTGGAGGATTTTGAGCATTACTTTGCTAGCATGTGAGATGAGTGCAATTGTGCGGTAGTTTGAGCATTCTTTGGCATTGCCTTTCTTTGGGATTGGAATGAAAACTGACCATTTCCAGCCCTGTGGCCACTGCTGAGTTTTCCAAATTTCCTGGCATATTGAGTGCATCACTTTCACAGCATCATCTTTCAGGATTTGAAATAGCTCAGCTGGAATTACATCACCTCCACTAGCTTTGTTCATAGTGATGTTTCCTAAAGCCCACTTGACTTCACATTCCAGGATGTCTGGCTCTAGGTGAGTGATCACACCATCATGATTATCTGGGTCATGAAGATCTTTTTTGTACAATTCTTCTGTGTATTCTTGCCACCTCTTCTTAATATCTTCTGCTTCTGTTAGGTCCATACCATTTCTGTCCTTTATTGAGCCCATCTGCATGAAATGTTCCCTTGGTATCTCTGATTTTCTTGAAGAGATCTCTAGTCTTTCCCATTCTGTTGTTTTCCTCTATTTCTTTGCACTGATCACTGAGGAAGGCTTTCTTATCTCTCCTTGCTATTCTCTGGCAGACCTAAATTGAAGAAGATAGGGAAAACCACTAGACCATTTGGGTATGACATAAATCAAATCCCTTATGATTATACAGTGGAAGTGAGAAATAGATTTAAGGGACTAGATCTGGTAGAGCGCATGATGAACTGTGGATGGAAATTCGTGACATTGTACAGGACACTGTTTTTAACCTATATCAAAATATCCTTATCCATCAAAATGGGGCTACTTGCCTCATGCAGCTGTGTGATGATGAATTGAGGTAAGATCACGGGCTCGAGAACCAAGCTGTGTGTACTTGCAGGTTAAGTCACCTCAGTCACGTCTGACTTTTTGCTTCCCCATGGACTGTAGCCCTCTAGGCTCCTCTGTCCATGGGGATTCTCCAAGCAAGAATACTGGAGTAGGTTGCCATTTCCTCCTCCGGGGATCTTGCCGACACAGGGATCGAACTCACGTCTCTTACATCCCTTGTGTTGGCAGGCAGGTTCTTTACCACTAGCGCCAACCAAGCCACCTCGGTGCAAATCCCAGCTCTGTCCCTGGCTAGCTCTGTGCCTTGAAAGCTTAGATACACACTCTGCCCCTCAGTTTCCTCCTCTGTAAAATGAGACTAAAAGTGGGAGCTAACTCATAGGGCTGATATGAGGATTGCTGAGTTAATGAATGTAGTGCTTAGTATAGTATCTGGCAGATGATAAATGTTCATGACTTGTAATGAACAATCCTGTTCAGTGATTGCATGTCAGACTCACTAAACAATGCAAACCTTCTGACCCTGTGGGCCCACTTAACATGAGGGAAGGAAGGAAAGAAAGAAATAGGAACAGGAAGGAAGAGGGGAAAGGGAGGGAGGATAAACTTTGTCTCAGAGTCATTTATAGCAATAAAATTTGGTAATATTTCAATGCCCTTCAGAAAACTTATTTTACAAATTATAGTCGATCTGTAAAATGGAACACTGTTTCCACTAAACATAAGGTATAGCTACAATTAATGCTGTGACAACGTATCTATAATAGAACCTTGAGTTCTATATTGAGTTCTATAACCACTGAGTAGACAGAAACGTCAACAAGCAGAATGCACAGGATGATAAGATTCTGTAATAAATCCATGGATGTATGTGCACAGGGAGGAGAGGAGAGAGAGGGGAAATGTTAACAGTGGTTATCTTTGGATGGTGGGATTACGGATATTTGCTTTCTTGCTTATATCCTTTGATGTGGCCCAACTGCTAAAATGAGCACTAATTTTGCAGTCAGAAAAAAAATATGTATTTAGCCATTTTCACTCAAAAGTAAATAAATAACACTCTGATGGTCATTTCCCTCCCCTCTCTCAGATCAGCCTGTCCAGCTAGGTCGGTGAGCAGATGTCCAAGACACTGAGATTCCTCCTATTTCCTCAGCCCTTCAATCTGCCGTAGTCTCCTTCCCCTGGGGGCCCGGTGTCACCCATCCTGTTCTCGATTGTTGTACTTTTTAGACTGGATTCCATTTTCAGAACTCTGTCTCTCCCACTGAACTGTGAATAGGCGACACTCTGATACAGAGCAACGATTAATAAAGCCTCTCTTCCTTTCCTCTTTGCCCCTCTGTAAAGGATTCTATTTTGCATCCTCAGTGCCCAGCAAAGTGTGTGACACACACTAGCAGAAGACACACGGGGAGTGGGCGTGTAACTGTGCAGTGTACAGGGCAGCATGCTGGGAAGAGCCCTGTGCTCAGGGTGGAATGCTCTGCCACCAGTACCATGAGACTCCTTACAAATTTACTTTAGAATTTGTGGTGGTTTTTTTTTTTTTTTTTTTGATATTTATTTGGCTGTGCTGGGCCTTAGTTGTGGCATATGGGAGCCAGTTCCCTGACCAGGAATCGAACCCAGGCCCTCTGCATTGGGAGCTCAGAGTCTTAGCCACTGGACCAACAGGGAAGTCCCTAGAATTTGTGTTTTTTAAGTGAGGTCTGAAGAGACAATGGAACACACACAGGGCCTCGAGCTCAGCTCTAGTGTAGTCCCACCTCTTGCTGCCTCCCTGGGACGGGAGAGCTCAGCCTGCTACTCCCCCACCCCCAAACATCCCAAGCCTCAGGGAGTGCAGCATTAGATAGACAATAAAAAACACTCTGTCTCCCCCACACACTTTTTTTTGCCACACTGTAAAGCTTGTAGGATCTTAGTTCCCCAACCAGGGATCAAATCCAGGTCCCTTGCAGTGGAATTTCAGAGACCTAATCACTGGAAGGCCAGGAAATCCCCACTCTGTCCCCTTAAGAGAAAGGCCATAAAAGAAAGAAACAAGCTTTCTCCTGCTTTCTGAACAAGGGACTCTGCATTTTCATTTTGCACTGGGTCCTGCAAATTATGCAACCAGCCTGGACACCAGGTAAATATCTTCTGGGTGGGTGAAATATTGAAGGAATGGAGAGGACATAAATGCCAGACTGGACTTTTTACCTGAGCTCACTCAAAATGGCAACTCCATCCTTCCAACTGAGCTGGCCAGAATTCAGTGACACGTCTTTATCTGTTACACCCAAAATTCAAACTATCAGAAAATTCCACTGACTCTACCAAAAGAAATTCCAACTTATACTTTCTCATCTCCCCTACTGCAATTGCCCTGGCCCCTGCCACCAGTCCTTCTCACCTGATTTACTAAGGCAACCTCCCAGTCTTTCCTGTGTCTGCCAGGTTTCTCCTACTGTCTGTTCTCATCGCAGCAGCCGGAGAGATCCGTTTATGTTTTAAGTCAGATCGTGTCACACCTTCTTACTACCCTCCAATGTTTCCAAACGATGAATTTTACTGCTTTCATTTCCTGGGTGCATTTTAAGTGACTTCACAGCGTAGAAACCAGACAAACACCACCTTGACCAAGGGAAAAGGGCTGATGCTACCAGGGACGCTGTGTGGGTTTCACAAACCCACGGGATGATGTGAAGAGAAGGCCACCTCACCTCTGGGGTAGTGTCTCTGAAAACCCATCACCCTGACTAGTCATGAGGAAAACATCAGACAAGCCTAGCCTGGGGCCCACTCTACACGACACCCAGCCAGCACTCCTCAACACTGTCGGGGTCATGAAAAGTGACGGAAGAGTGAGCAAAACCAACCCAGACTAAGGAGACTGGGGAGTTATACCAACTGAAAGCCTTGGGGAACCCTGCATTGGATCCTGGCACAGAAAGAGAACTAGTGAAAAAACTGGAAAAATCCAGATAAAATCTGGAGTTTAGTTAACACTTGCTTTTAAAGTTGTTACCTATTTCATTTTATTGAGTTTTATTTTTTAAATCAGGAATAAGTATTGGGGAAAAAAAAAGGAATAAGTATTGAATTTTGTCAAAGGCCTATGAAGATAATTATGTTTTTTTTTTCTTCTTAGCTATATTAGCATGGGAATTATATTCATGGCTTTCTAACATTGAGTAATGTTTGCATGAGGGGGATATAGCCCACCTAATCATGAAAAAAAAAGTGAATTTGATAAAAGTAAAAGTTCTCAAGGGGCTTCCCTGGTTGTCCAATGGATAAGACTCCCACTTTTAGTACAAGGGGCGCAGGTTCAACCCCTGGTTGGGAAACTAAGATCCCACATGCTGCACAGTCAAGAAAATTAAAAATATATATATATGGCTAGATTTTTTAAAATAAAAAATGCCTTCTCCATCACTCCTCCACCCCTTTCCCCCTGGACCACAAACTGGGGGGATTAACCAACAGAAAAGCATTTTCTCACAGTTCTGGAGGCTGGAAAGCCAAGATTAGGGTGTGAGCAGAGCTGCTTCCTTCCGAGGGCTACGAGGGAGAATCTGTGCCCAGCTTCTCCCCCAGCTTCCGGTGGTGTGCTAACAATTGTTGGCATTCCTTGGTTGTGGAAACACCACTTCAGTCTCTGTCTTCGTCTTCACATTGGTGTTCTCCTGATATGTCTGCGTCCAAATTTCCCCTTTTTATAAGGACGCCAGTTTGTTAAACTAGAGCTCCCTCTAATGACTGCGTCTTAATTAATTACCTCTGCGAGGACTCTCTTTCCAAATAAGGTCCCGTTTTGATGTAATGGGCTTCAACATATGAATCTGGGGGGAAGGGACACAATTCAGTCCATAACATCCTCTAATCGAATCCTCCTTAGTCTCTTAGAGCTCTGCTCCACCACACTAACCTCTTGGCTCGGCTCCAGTCTGGGGGCATCGCCTCTGCTGTTCAGGCTTCTGGGAATGATCTTGTGCAGATGGTCCCCAGGTAACCCCTCACCTCTTTAGTGTTTGCTCAGATGCTGCCGTTTCACTGGGTCCCACCCTGTCCACCTATTTACAGTTGTATCTCCCCTAGCATTGCTGGGTATCCCTTTCCCCATTTTTTTGGGGGGATGACATATTTATTTATTTATTGCGATATTTATTATTGTTGGATTTTTTCCCCCAAAGATAATCACAAGCCTGGGGCTACATGGTGAGTGCCAGGCTAACAATATGAAAATGTTCCCTTTTTTACTTTACACATTTTTCTCTCCCCACAGCACTTATCACTTCCTAACATAATACTATACAATCCACTTGTTTACTATAGACACTATTACTTATCGTCTCTCTCTCCTCTCTAGAACATAAGCCTCACAGGGGCAGTGATCGTTATTTTGATCGCTGTATCCTAAGCGCCTAGGAGACAGCTTGTCCTTTAGGGTGCCATAAAAAGTTGTTGACCAAAGCAAAGGAAAGAAAGATGGATTATATTTCTAGAGACTGGGAGACCCACAGAGGGTTTGTCTTCTGTTTAACTCGCCTCTGGCCTCTGGGAAATTACATTGGAGGGAAAGTTGACCGCACCACGGCTTCGGAAATCATGAGACCCCTAGCAATGCTGACAGCACCTGAGCTCTAGCAGGAGAGGAAAAAAGAATCCACTCCTGGCGGCCAGGATCTATGCAGTTTCAAGGTCAATCCAGCAGAGGGAAGCATTACCTTCAAATCAAACCAAATACAGGGAGGGGGAGGGCAGGCGGGGTGGAGAGGGGCGGGGCAGGCAGAAAAATAATCGCGGTAAAAATACTCTACCCGCTGGAAGTTGGGTTAGGCAGTCAACGTCTAGAACGTGACACCATCCATTAAGGTGTGCAAGCCCTTTCACATGCATTCATTCTCCCCTTAACGTCCTCCCAGATGAGAGTTTTGGGGCTTCCCAAGTGAGGCTAGTGGTAAGGAGCCCCGTCTGCCAATGCGAGAGACAGAAGAGACGCGGGTTCGATCGCTGGATCAAGAAGATTCCCTGAAGGAGGGCAGGGCAACCCTACTCCAGTAATCTTGCCTGGAGAATCCCCGTGGACAGAGGAGCTTGGCGGATACAGTCCATGGGGTCACAAAGAGTCGGACACGACTTAGCATTCGTGCAGGTGAGAGTTTAGCAATTCCCAGAGAGGCAGCGCGGCTTGGGATGAGCAGTTGAGGTCTATCTCCCATTTGGTCGTATCATACTCAACTTGTCACAGGCTTCATGAATAGTCCTGTCCCTGTGGCCATCCCCCTTCCTCCACAGACCCTTCCTCCACACCACCGGTTCTTGGCCTCTCTGTGTGAATTCACACTTTTTTTTTTCCATTTATTTTTATTAGTTGGAGGCTAATTACTTCGCAATATTGTAGTGGTTTTTGTCATACATTGACCTGAATCAGCCATGGATTTACATGTGTTCCCCATCCCGAATTCACACTTTTAAACACAACATGTTGGGATGCACTTGGCAAGGCAATTAAAAGGTATATTTCAGAGAACTGGAAATCTTTTCCCAGCTTCCTTACAGCTCACTTTTTGGTCCTCCAAAATTATCTTAGCTCAGGCTGCCATCACAAAATACTGTGGATTCAGTGGTTTAAACAACAGATTATTTCTCACAGTTTTGGAGACTGGAAGTCTGAGATCACGGAGCTGGCTGCATGGGTCCTCGGTAAGAGCTGTCTTTCTGGCTTTCAGACCGTTGCCTTTCGTGCAAAGAGAGAAAGAGCTCTGGCTTCTTCCTCTTCTTCAGTTCAATTCAGTCGCTCAGTCGTGGCCGACCCTTTGCGACCCCATGGACTGCAGCACACCAGGCTTCCCTGTCCTTATGAGGAAGCTAATCCCACCATGGGGAGGGCCTCACGGTCATGACCTCATGTAAACCTAACTCCCTCCCAAAGATACCCTCCCACCCCCAAAATACCATCACATTGGAAGTCAGGGCTTCAGCCAGTGAATTTTTTTTTAATAAATTTACTTTTTTATGTTTGGCTGTGCTGGGTCTTTGTTGCTGCACGGACTTTCTCCAGTTGCGGTGAGCAGGTTCTACTTTTCATTGAGGTGCTCAGGCTTCTTTATTGTGGTGGCTTTTCATGTTGGGAAGTACCAACTCTAGGGCACTCGGTCTTCAGTAGTTGAGGTTCACGGGCCCTAGAGCACAGGCTCAATAGCTGTGACACTCAGACTGGGGATGGAACCCGCGTCTCCTGCATTAGCATGTGGATTCTTTACCACTGAACTGCTAAGGAAGCCCCAGTCCATGAATTTTGATGGTCCTGACAGATTCTGGGTCTGGGGAGGACCTCCTGGTTTATTAGGACCTCCTTTTGTTATTTTTTTCTACTTCTACTAAAATGTAATCATAGGAAGTGATAACCATTACAGTGATTTTTTTTATTTTCTTCCAAAAAAAAAAAAGAATTTTGCAGGGATACAGACATTATTCAGCCTATAACAAGCACCACATCCCAGTTTGAGGAGAATGCCCTCCCTCCGTGATAGCACTCTCTTACATGTTCATGAGACAAGGTTCTAGCAAGTGTTAACACACTTCTGTCTTTCATGCAGCCTGGCTTATTTTCTCCTACATGCTGCCCGCCACACCAAGCTCTCCCTGGTGTGGCTCAGTCAGCATAATCAACATTTTGCCTGACAGACGGGGCTGCCAAAGTGGTATCCTTGGTTGCAGTACAAATAAACAGCACAAATGTTTACCTGGGGGTGGAGGAGTTGGAGATGGGAATTGGGCAGATGGGAGGCAGTTGGGAAGAAGACGTTTCATTAATAGCTTTTAATATTTTTTTTTTAATTTTTGAAACATGTGACATGGTTCCCATTATATTTTAGATGTGAAATGTAGTCTTACCATGTTTACAACGAATAGCTTCACCATGGGGGTGGGAAGCACGTGGTGCTGCCAGGAGCCATCCTTGAAGCTCTGGGGCCCACAGTTTTTACTGTCTTCAGGCTGCCGGCTCACCTTCCCCCTGACAAGCTGAAAAAGCCTCAGACCGCTCCAGGAAGCATTTTCCTGGGCCGGGGCCTAGCCCGCTGTCATTTCTCTAAGTCACTTCAGACCCCTCACTTCCAGTCAGGTCACCCTGGACTCTCTCAGTCCTTGCCTATTTCTCGTCGCGTCTGTCTGGCTGCCTGCACGCTCTCCTCGGCTGCCGTCCAGGACGTCCTGGCCTCTCCACATCTCCCACTAGGCCCTCTTGGTCTGTGTGGCCCTTCCTGGCTCTCCTAGATGCCAAAGAAACCTCAGGCCCTGGGACTTTTTTTTATTAAAATATAGTTGATTTACACTGTTGTGTTAGTTCCTGCTGTACATCAAAGTGATTCAGTGATACATATCTATACATCCTTTTTTTTAAATATTCTTTTCCATTGTGGTTTATCATAGGATATTGAATATGGTTCTCTGTGCTGTAGAGTAGGACCTTGTTGTTTCAAGACCTGTGTTTTAAACTCACCCTGGAAGTAAATTCTCCTTGACTTTCCCGGTCTATTGAAATCCACGTACTTACTCTGGCAACAGTTTCATCTTCCTTCACCTAAAACAAGGCCCTTGAGACTTCCCTGGCAGACCAGTGGTTGAGACTTTGTCCCAGTGCAGGCGGCTGGGGAGAAAGTTTGATTCCTGGTCAGGGAGCTAAGATTCTGCATGGCTCCCGGCCAAAAAATCAAAACATAGATCAGAAACAAAATTGTAGAAAATTCAATAAAGATTTAAAAAATGATCCACATCAAAAAGATCTTTTAAAAAATAAACAAAAATTTCTGAAATAATATTTGATGGAAAATTTTTAGAAAATTAAATTAATATCTTGATATACAAATTTCATAATAGTGTATTTCCATATCTAAACTTTAAATATTATAATAAATAACTAATTATTAATATCTTAAAGAAATAATAGTCACACAAACTTACACTACCTTGATTTATTCAAAATATAGTCAACTCTAAAAAAAATTAATAATAAGGCCCTTGGTTTATATTTGAGCATAAATAGTAGAACCAGCTTCCTGCTGAAATTACCTCTCCCAGTCCGCATGCCACAGACCCAGTCAGTCTGCAGAAGACTTTCCTTGGCTACCTAGGTTTGGTTTACTTGCTTGTTCATTTAAAGTAGAATTGATTTTCAACTTATTAAAATTTAAACTTTTTCACATTAAAAGAAATCTGGATTTCTATCCTCTTTCCTAACATTTGGAAGATGGGGCAATACTGAGCCCATGGCAAAAATCAGCTGAAGTTGATACATAAATGAGATGCTAGAAATAGAACCATGCTACCACCATCACTTGATTTTCATCAAAAGTGCCAAAGCAACCAAATGGGAAAAGGAAAATTCCATCCATAAAATGGTGGTGAAATAACTAGATATAGGAAAAATATGAACTTTGATCCATGCCTTACACACAGATATTATGTTGATGACTCATAGGTCTAAATGTAAAAGCTAAAACTGCAGAGCTTTTAGAGAAAAGTGTGAATGAATATCATGACTTGGGGGTAAGCAAACTATTTGTATAAAATAAAAAATAGCAGAACAACTTCCTGAATGAGAAGGAGTGCATCAGCACCTGTGGTGGCCGCAACAGGGCCAAGGAGAGTCCGGCAACTGTGCTCCCTGAGATGCTGAAGTCCTAGGAGGCCCCACACAGGGCTTGGCTGTGGCTGCTTCTGAGCAATTTGAGTCTCTTCTGCTTCCTTCTCAAGCCTACCCTCCTCAGCAGAACGCTGCCTCTCTCTTCGCTGCAACCTCGCCCTCACCCCGCTCCCCAACGTCACTGCTCTCCTTGGAGGGGGGAGCGGGGAAATTTCTGGTCCAGCCCTGAGCATCTGTGGTGGCAGAAGTCTTTTCAGTAAAGAAGCCCCCTTGCCCCACAGTGAATAATAAAATAATAAATAAATAATAAAAGAAAGCAGTAACCTTTAAAATATTTGACTTCATCAAAATTTTAAATTTAAGTTCTTCAAAAAGACATCATTATAAAAAAGTAATAAACAAGCCACAGCCTGGTTGAAAATAATTGTAAAGCTTATATATCGCATAGTACTGACATTGAGGATATACAAAGAATTCCAAAAATAACCCCTCCTAAATGGCAAAACAATATACAAATGACGAATATATACACGAAAAAGTGTTCGACATTACTTGTCATCAAGAAAATGAAGATTATAACCACAATGGAAATACCATTATGCAATCACCAAAATGACTCAAAAAATTTTTTTAATGATAATATCAAGTACTGGTGGGTCTTCCTAGGTGGTTCAGTGGTAAAGAATCCACCTACTAATCCAGGAGCCACAGGAGATCTTCCTGGCTCTGGAAGATCCCCTTGAGAAGGACATGGGAAATGTATTCTTGCCTGGGAAATCCCATGAACAGAGGAGCCTGGCAGACTACAGTCCATAGGGTCGCATAGAGTCCGACACAACTTAGCAACTGATCATGCTCACATCAAGTGCCGGTGAGGATGTAAAGCAACTGGAATTCTCATAGGTTATTGTTAGGAATGTAAAGTGGTACAACCGTTTTGGTAAATGACTTGGCAGTTTCGTAAAACTAAACATGCTCTTCCTCTCCTAAGAATATACCCAAGAGAGGTAAATATATATGTCCACAAACATATTTGTCTAAAAATATTAGTAGCTTTATTCATAATAGACAAAAACTAGAAACAGCCCAGATGTCCATCCATAGGAGGATGGATAAACAAAGTGTGGTATATTCATACAGTCAAATACAATGAAACACTTCTCAGCAACAAAAAGGAAAGAGCTGCTTATACACTCAACAACATGAATGTATCTTTAAAACTTTATGATGAGTGGAAAGAAGCCTTATACAAAAGAGTATATACTGTATAATTCAGCTTTTACAAAGTCCTAAAATAGGCAAAACTAATCTGCCCTGATGCAATACTTTGGCCAGCTGATGTGAAGAACTGACTCATTGGAAAAGACTCTGATGCTGGGAAAGATTGAAGGCAGGAGGAGAAGGGGACAACAGGGGACAGGATGGTTGGATGGCATCACTGACTCAATGGACATGAGTTTGAGCAAGCTCCGGGAGTTGTGATGGACAGGGAAGCATGGCATGCTGCAGTCCATGGGGTTGCAAAGAGTCAGACACAACTGAGTGACTGAACTGAACTGAATCTGTACTGAAAAATAATCAGAACAGTTGTTACCTCATGGGGGATGGAAGCAGAGATGGTTAGGAGGAACACGGGGAGTTTAAGGGTCAATGGTGATGTTTTCTAGACTGGGGGTTTATTCCACAATGGAAATTGAGATGACAGGAGCACATATTTTGTCAAAACTTAGTGAATATATACTGAAGATCTGTGCATTTCATTGTATTAATACATAAATATTACATCAAAAGAAAAACTATATTGATCTCTAGCTAATGTTGTACATACTGATGTATTCATATTTAGGAAGATATGTACTGCTATCTGTAATTTCCCTTTAAATTCATTTTAAAAAACAAAATGCATTAATGAGTATAAGGATAGTCAAATGGATAGGTACGAGATAAAACAAGTAAAATGCTTGTAGTAGAAGCTGGGTAGTAGGTAGACAGACATACTATAAAATTTTCAACTTTGCTATATGTTTGAAATTTTTCACAGTAAAATGCTGGGTAGTCAAATCAGCATTTGTAGGTCTCAGCTACACCTTTATTCAGAGGGTACACCCTCCAATCTGCCACACTCCTCAGCCCTCTTTATTGCATCATGCCCATACTGCTTCACTCACTGATTCTACCTGCACAATACATGGATGTTTTATCCTAGACATATATGGCATATCCAGGGATGTGGTTATTATATACATTCCTGAAAGAGGCAGAATAGCGTTGTACCAATCCCACCACTTACTGGTTTTGCAATCTTGGGCAAATTAATTCACCTCTTGAGCCTCAGTTTTTTCAACTGTAGGATAAGTGAAGTGAAAGTTTCTAGAACACAGCGGGCACCAGCTAAATGTTGACTATTATTACATGTTTAATATTTTGACTTTATAAATGTAAACAGAATAAGGACTGTTTTTCACAGTAAGAAACACTATTGAGTTTAAACTGACAGGAGAAAAAGCGGGAAGACTATTTTCATGGACATAGCCTTATTTGCTTTCACAAAAGTTCCTCTCACAGAGGAAAAGCTATTTATTCAGTAGTTGTTTACTAAGAACCTACAACTACTACAAATACAATCTGTAGCTGTGGTCTAACCACAGACTCTGCCGCAGAGATTTCAGTGAGTTAACTGCAATAATAAACATATGCTCAAGTTCTAAAGAGGGCAAGGAAAGCTTCAGGGAAGGGAGAACACTTGAGTTGGGTCTTGTAGGACGGAAAGGAGTTTTCCAGGTAGACCTGGGGAAGAAAGGCTATCCAGGCAGAAGGAACAGCATAAGCAAAGGCGGCAGTGAGCAGTGAAAAAACAATGGGATCCTCAAATTAGATGAACAGTTTGTATTATTAGAGCTCAGGAAGACAGGAAATGAGACTAGATAGAGCAGGAGGTAGTGACCAAATCACACCCTGTTTATGATGTTACAGAGTTTGAGTTCTGTGTGACATAAGAGACTCTGGTACATTTCAGGAAGACACTTCTGCAGCAGAGCAGGGCTAGGTTGATAAGGGAGAAATCTGAGGCAGGGAGACCAGCGAGGTCCCAGCGCCGCCCATTGCTTGGAAAAATTGCCAGGAATGTCTGTTAAGCATACAGATTCCAGGCCTATTGCCTCAGAGTCTAGGGGAAGGATCTGAGCATTTAGCTAATTAGCAAGCACCCCAGGTTTTCCAAAGAGCTTGGGAAATACCAAATCCAGGAGATGGCAGCCACCATCCTCTGAATGGGAATGAAGAAGGTCTGAACTGAGACATTGGGGGAAGGAAAGAGGGGGCGTATTACAGTGTGATTCAGAGGAAAGAATGTGCATAATGTGGCAAGGGTTTGCATGTGGGGGTGATGACTTCCTGGCATGACTGTGTAGATGGCTCTACCATTTACCAAGACAGGAAATGCAAGAAAAAAGTCAAGTTTAGGGAGAGGAGGTGATGACTTCTGCTTGACCAGGCTGAATCAGGATCTTGAGAGCCACCTTTGTCTTGCTGGTGGTTAAGGTCATGGTCAGTTAAGGTCACGCACGTAGCTCCCAAACACACTTGCTTTCTCTTGTGCTTTTCACACAAATCTGGAACTTAAATGCCCCACATCCTCCAAACATGTTAAATTACAACCAGGACAAAAAATTACATGCATAAAGTTTGGAAATAGACGAGAAGAAAGCTAAACATCCCCTAGGTTTCTGAAACCCAGGTGTGTGACAGGGTCAGGCTGCCTCCTGCCTTCTGACTTAAGCCAGGTACAGACCTGATGGGTGATACTGAACAGCCCCAAAGGAAACTCCATCGCTCATGTATTTTATTCCTTTGTCCTCTTGATACTACTTAAGGAATAAATACTTCCCTTTAAAGATGGGCCTCCAGAAGGAAAATAAATAAATAAATAAAAATAAAAAATAAAGATGGTCCTCCAAAAAATAGAGATGGCATAAAGAATATGTTAGTTGTCAGAAAACCTAGGTTAAATTCACATGATGTTGAGCAACTTAACCTGAGTTTCTTTTTCCTCTTGTGTAAAATAAGGATTCTAATAGTTGCTGTAAAGAACAAACGAGAACACACACTTTAACACATGTCAGAAACTCTGCTTGGAGCACAAGAAACTATACTCAGTATCTTGTAACAAACTATAATGGAAAAGAAAAAAATATGTGTATATATATATATATATAAAACTGAATCACTTTGCTGTACACATGAAACTAACATAACATTGTAAATTTAACTGCTGCTGTTTAGTTGCTAAGTCATGTCTGACTCTTTCGCAACCCCATAGACTGTTGCTCACCAGGCACCTCTGTCTGTGGGATTTCCCAGACAAGAATACTGGAGTGGGTTGCCATTTCCTCCTCCAGGGGATCTTCCCAACTCAAGGATCAAACCCACATCTCCTGCATTGCAGGCAGATTCCTTACCCTCTGAGCCACCAGGGTACTTCAATTTTAAAAAAAAAGAAAAAAAATTCTGCTTGGGGCTAGAGTGAATAGAAAACTACTCTCACTAGATCAAGTCAAAGGATGGTTTATGGAAATGATATAACAAGCAATCTTGCCAACTTGCAAGAACATGAAATGAAGTACAGTTTGTTACTTAGGGATTGGAGCTGAGAGCCTGACGTTACTCCCACTGTAGCATCTCTTTGGGGCCAGATGGTGTCCCATTTCTGCATCGCTCTGCAGGTCCACGCATCCACACATGGCAGATACTGCAGTTTCCTACCTACCCATTCCCCTTCCTTCCTCACTAAGAGGACCTCAGTTTGATGAGGATGGTCTAAGCCAATTACAACAATCTATGGTCTACTTTCCCAGCCTCCTTTACACCTCACAGTGACCATGTATATTCAGGCAAATGAGGCTGAAGAAGACTGCTGGGAACTCTGGAAAAGCTCTTATTTCTCCTGACAGAGGTCAAAGACACTGCTTGGTCCCACCTTCCTTTTTCTTCCTTTTGGTTGTGATAGCCAGAGCAGCAGCAGCCATCATGGGACCATGAGAAAAAGGCCAAAAGAATCACAAAGAGGTCTTTCACCCTTGGACATCACTGAGTGCCTGAACCAACATAGTCCAACAAGTGAATATCATGTGTAAAATAACAAAACAACAAAAACAAGAAAAACAAAGACAAAAACAACAAAAACCTCACCCCCTTGCTTTTAAGCCACTATGAGTTATTAATAGGTTTTTGTTACTTGTATCTGAGGGCTTCCCCGGTGGCTCAGCTGGTAAAGAATCTGCCTGCAATGTGGGATACCTGGGCTTCATCCCTGGGTTGGCAATATCCCCTGGAGAAGGGAAAGGCTACCCACTCCAGTATTCTGGCCTGGAGAATTCCATGGATTATCCACGGGGTCAGAAACAGTCAGACACGACTGAGTGACTTTCACTTCACTTCCATCTGAGGACACTCTTTTTCTTTTTTTTTTTTGTCACATCACTTGGCTTGTAGGATCTTAGCTTCTGGACCAGGGATCGAAACCAGGCCCTTGGTAGTAAAAGAATGGAGTCTAACCACTGGACTGTCAGGGGAAAGCACCTGGGGGCACTCTTGACTGATAACACTGTCATCTAACTTGAGATTTTCCAAACCTTCAATCATCCTCAAACCTTCTGTAGCATTTTATCATGTCTACTCAAATACAGTATTCTTTAGACTGATTTACTTATGTTAACTTACGTACCTATTTTAAGCCTTGCGCTCTCATGTGTGTCTTATTTTTTTCTAATACTGATTAAAATAAATAAATAAATGTAACAATTATCATTAAAGCAGTTTCCAGATTGCTGAGTACATTCCCTGCCATGAGGGTGGTGCACCCCAACTCCACAGGGAAGCTCCTGTTCTCAGGATCCTTCTAGAAGTTGCCTGTTCATCTGGCTGTTCACTTGTATCCTTTACAAGGTAAGTAAAAAAAGAATAATAATTTTAAATTTTAATTAAATTAAAACAGATTCACCCCAAATGATCTCGTTTTTGTTTTTTGTTTGTTTTGCTTTACTAATGGAGCATTTTGTGAAAGTAAAGCCAGCTGTCTCGACATTCCTGTTCTAGATACACAGGAGGGAATATTACAGATAAGGGTGTTCCCCTGAACTGCCTAGTACATAAGGCCTTACACACCTCAAGTCACCCAGGGGAGATGGAAATAGGTGGCAGGTCTACCACAACCTTAAACAGGATGATGATGAAGGAGAAGTGGCTACTAAGCTAAGATTTCTCTGTACACGGGGATAAAACAAGTAGGGAATATTGGTTAGCCCTGTATGTCTTTGCAGAGCAAGCTACATGGCCGGGGAGAAATAAGAATACCAGGCCAGCTGGTACATCAGAAACAGGAAGGCCTTCAAATGCTCCTGAATACTTAACTATGCCCTTCTCCCAAAATTCTCAATCTGGTGTTCATTCAACATATATAAAATAACATTTTAGGGCTTCCCCAGTGGTCCAGTGGTTAAGACTCTGAGTTCTCAATGCAGGGGATATGGGTTTGATCCCTGGTTGAGAAACTAAGATCCCACATGCTGCACAGTGAGGCCTAAACTTAAAAAAAAATTTTTTTAATTTTTTTAAACTATAACTATAAAGTAACATTTCAAGTCAGTAGAGGAAAGATGGGTTATTCAACACATGGTGTTAAGATAGTTGGAAAATTATTGGGAAAAATTAGGTTATATCTCTAACTCACTACACAAACACACATTTTCAGATGAAGACAAATATCTTAACAGACCACAATTTATGGTACATTCACATAGTAAATTCATACAATAAACTATCATTCAGCAATAAGAAAAGAAAGAAATCAATACATAGGCACTGACAAGGAAATATTTAACCATTGTTCAATGAGAAAACAAGTTATATATAACACATGTAAATGATGCCATTTATGTTGAATATGTCTGGGTATCTTCACATGAACATGTAAGAGTCTAAAAGGATAGCCCTTAATCAAATAGCAGTGACTACTTCCAAGGAAGTTACTAGAATGTAATCACATATTGCTCTTCTGATTAAAAACAAGCAGAAACAAATAAAATTTTAACTAAAAAGTGATAAACCTCAAAGTCATAAAGAAAACATAAGAATTTTTCAATAATTCTGATGTGACAATAAAGCTGATGTGACAATCAGCTTTATTAGTACTGTGCCAATGACAAAAACCATTTTTTTAAAAAAGATTGAGAAAATTGACATAAAACTAAAATCTCTGAGGTAGGTGGGAAGGAGGCTCAAGAGGGAGGGAATATATGTATACTTAGAGCTAATTCATGTTGAACAGCAGAAACCAACACAACATTGTAAAGCAATTATCCTTCAATTAGAAATAAACTTTTAAAAAATGCAAAATTGCTATATTGCAAAGCAAATCAACAGCAGGGCTAAACAACGAAGTGGAAAAAAACATTTGCAACATGCTGGAAAAAGAAGAGTATTACTAAAGTATGAAAAGTGAAAGTTAAGTTGCTCGTTCGTGTCCAACTCTTTGCAACCCCATGGACTGTAGCCCACCAGGCTCCTCTGTGGATTTTCCAGACAAGAGTACTGGAGTGGATTGCCATTTCCTTCTCCCGGGGATCTTCCCAACCCAGGGATCGAACCTGGGTCTCCCACATTGTAGGCAGACGCTTTACCATCTGAGCCACCAGGGAAGTCACATTATTATTAAAGTCTGAATTGTGCTTAATCACTCAGTCATGTTCAACTCTTTGTGACCCTGTGGACTGTAGCCTGCCAGGCTCCTCTGTCCATGGGAATTTCCAGGCAAGAATACTGGAGTGGGTAGTCTATCCTTCCTCCAGGGGATCTTCCCAACCCAGGAACTGAACTGAGGTTTCCTGCATTGTAGATGGATTCTTCACCAACTGAGCTACCAGGGAAACTCAGTCTCTGCAGAGGTAGATGGCAAATACCCTTGTTGTTACTGCTGTTTAGTCACTGGCAAATGCTCTTGGCAAGTGCCAAGTTGTAGTTGACAGGGCCCCCTTGTGGTCATAAATCCAACAATACTTTGGGGGGCATTTCATGACCCTTTTGTCCCAAGTTGCTGGGAAGGCTCATTCCCAGTTCTGAAGGTTTTTGCTGATAGGCCATTCAATGTTTATTCACTTTCTATCTGACTTGTAATTTAACAAGTCAGATAGAAAGTGAGTAAATGGCACAAAGAAGCACTCCATAAAAGAAGACTTGAAAATGGCCCAAATTCATATTTAAGATGTAGAACCTCACTAATAATTACAGACAAGCAAATTAAAACAAGATTAATTTTTTCCTTAGATGGACAGGATTAAAAAGATTTCTAACAGCCAATTGTTGACAAGAGTATGTGGAGACAGGTAACCTGACATCTTGTTGATGGAAGCTTAAATTGGCACAGTCCTTTGGAGGGCAATTTGGAGACATATCAAAATTTAAAATGTACATATGTGCTGCCCTCCTTTAAATTTATTTTATTTATATTTTTGGGGGGTAGGGATTCACTCCACACGGCACGTGGGATCTTGGTTCCCACATCAGGGATCACACCCATGCCCCTTGCATTGGAAGGGCAGAGTCTGAATCACTGGAACACCAGGGAAGTCCCTAAATTTATTTTAAGAAAATAATGGTACAAGTATGCAAAGCTGTATTGAAAAATTAGCAACAACCTAAATGATTATCAAAAGAGGTTTTTGTTAATAAATGTACCAGACTCAAAGGTGTCATGGATACCAAGCAGGTGTTATAAAAGATAAGGAAGGTCTTTACATATTGACACAAAGGATACAATGTTAAAGTGAGAAAAACAGCTTACACAATTCCAGGTATAAGGTGATCTTTAGTTAATATGTAACCCACTGGGGCAAGGTGGATGCTCACTGTTAGCAGTTGTTATCTCTGTGGGGGAAAATTTCAAGGAAAATTTTCTGTATTATTTACATTTTTTAAGGAGCATGTGTTACTTGTATGATAACTAAAGTCAATAAGTATTTTGTTTTGAAAAATCAAGGAAGACGTGCACTATTTATGCTGTTCTTCAAAGGATTTCTGCACCTATTCTTTTATTCAACAAAATTATTAAGTCTATTATATGAAAAACCAGTATCTCAGGGATGGGGTGGACACAAAAAATACTTGGACCTGAACCCTGGAAACCTCCTTCTACTTCCTGACACCAAACCAATACTCTAACTGGGACCCCTGCACACCTTCCTCCTTGCTTGTGCATCAGAGTATTTTCATCCTTCAGCCAACTCAAAGCCAGTCTGTTTCCTAGAGTCCATTTCCCCATCATTTTCTCAGAAGCCTCACAGTATTAATTACCACCTTTGCTTTATTTTCACCTTCTCCTTCTCTCTTGCAGTCTACTTGTCCTCAATGAAACTGGCCAAGTCTCTTCCATACTAATTTTGGCAGGAAGGGAGGGAGGGAGGAAATACATTCTGGACAGAATGATTTAGGAGGAGGAAGAGCAAGGAAAGAGGAGAAAAGGAGAGGAAAGAGACTTCTTGAGTGTATTTTCCAACCGTAACATTCTTAAAGAAAGGTGTTAGCTTGACTATAATAAGAGGATGATAGAGAAAGCAGTATAAAGGCAAGATCAAGAAGTCAGCAGAGAAGATGTTCTCTTCCCCTTTGACCGAGAAGGCTGGTCCCATCCCAGTGCCTGCCTCGAGCTGCCCTCTCTCGGCATCAGAATGTGGCTGATCTCTACAGTGGATGACTCATCTGTCTCCAGGTATCACTCAGTCTTTCCTCCCCTAAGGCCAGATTTCTAGAAAAAAAGGGTTGGCTTGCCCGCCCTTTCTTTATCTCCTGTCCATTCCTTAGCCCCGCCACTCCGCCAAAACCGGTTCTCCTCACAGACCCCTCTCTGTACTGACTTGGATTCTCAGGAGCATTTGACAACAGCCTCTCATGCCTGTCCTTTCTTGGTATCCTTTGACAGTGTTTCCTCCTCACCCTGACCTGTTGGTGCTGCGGGTCCCAGCACTCAATCCTGAGACCCTTGCCTTCCTCTCTCTACCCTCTTTTTGAGGCAGTCTCATCCAAGGTGGTGTGTTAATCAGTGTACAAACACCAGTGACCTCCCGGAGATATTGGCTCATCGCTGTCTACATTTGGATGTCTCATAGAAGCATTTGTTCATCCATTCATCCTATTAGCACTGACTACATGTTAGGAAATACATGAGGTACTGGATAAAGAGTGAAGAACAGAATAGGCATGCTCCATGCCCTGAGCTCAGGAGCTGCCCTCAACCAACGTGCTCCTGCATGTTTTCATCCCAATTAACAGCGCAATAGCCACCCAGTTGCTCAAGGCAGAAATCTGAAAGTTAGGTCTGTCACTTTGCTTTCCCTTATCCTTCCTGTGGGGGACACATTCTAAACTGATAACCCCCCTCCACAGAGTTATGTTTTTGTTCTCCTTGAGGCAGAATCTGTGACCTGCTTCCTAGTCAGTAAAATATAGCCAAGGTGACCGATGCCAGCCTCTTGTTTAGGTTGTGTTATATGGCAAGGGTGACAGGATGTCAGCTCCATAGTTACGTTCTAAGACTCCATCCTGCAGGCTGAAGTGAGAAAGACATTCTTCCTGGTTTTAAAGAATTAAGCTGTCATATTTGTCAAGGGAGTTGTGGGGATGGGGTGGTTTTGACGGCCAGAAAGAAAATGGAGGGCTTCCTTGGCGGGCTCAATGGTAAAGAATCCATCTGTCAATGCAGGAGACATGGGTTCGATCCCTGGTCCAGGAAGACCCCACATGCTGCGGAGCAACAAAGCCTGTGAGCTGCTACTATTGAGCCTGTGCTCTGCAACAAGGGAAGCCACGGCAATGAGAAGCCTGGGTGCCTCACATACAACTAGAGAGCAGCCCCCACTTGCCACAACTAGAGAAAAGCCAATGCAGCAACAAAGACCCAGCACAGCCAAAAATAAACTTTGTATTTGTATTTTAAAAATACAAATTTTTTTTAAAAATTTAACTGTGAATTATTTATTAAAAAAGAAAGAAAGAAAGAAAGAAAGAAAATGGGGAGCTCAGTGCTGCAGTTGCTAGGAGATGGATTCTGCCAATCAGTCTGGAAGTGGATCTCTTCCCAGTTGAACCTCTGATGAGACCACAGTCCCAGTCAGCACCTGGACTGAAGTCTGCTGAGATCCTGAGCAGACGACCCAGTCAAGCTATGCCTGAACTTCTGACCTATAGAAACTGTGAGCTAATAAATGGGTGTTATTTTAGGTTGCTAAGTTTCTGGTAGCTTGATACTCAGCATAAAAAAAAACGAATGCAGCACCTCTTCAATCCACCACCGGAACTTTTTGATTCCTTACTGCAATAAATCTAAAAACATCTAATTCTCTCCATCTTCCCTAGTCCACCCAGAGCAGACTGTCATCCTCTCCAGCCCAGACAAATAGAATAGCCTCCTGATCTCCCCTGTCACATTTGCGCATCCTATCAAAACAGGGCCAAGACATGAGAGCATCCAAGGCAAGTGAATAATTTGGCTTTCCTTCAAGTCAATCTTTATTCACCAGAGATGAGGAGAAATTGTCTATTAATGAGAGTAGTATGTCTCTCTTTTTATGCTAAAATGAGAGGCTCAATACATGTGATTTTTTTAAAGCAGATAACTTCTTGGGAGGCATATGAAACCACTCAAAATTTAAATAAATCACTAATTTCCTGTGAATAGCACAACCTATTGCATTATTCATATTTAGCCGTTCAGCTGACTTTATTTAAATGACAGTCCTTGGCTGACTTATCTCAGGTTTAGAGGTATAGCTTGTATATGTCTATCACAAGTTTTTTATTTTGATGAACAATTTATTTTTCCTTTGTTGCTTCTGCTTTTAGTGTCAAATCTAAGAATCTATTCACAAATCTGAGGTCATAAAGATTTTACACCTATGTTTTCTTCTAATAGTTTTATAGTTTTGACATTTATATTTAGGTTGTTGATCCAGTCTGAATTAATTTTTGTATAAATGGTGAGATAAGGGTACAACTCTCTTCTTTTGCTTAAGGTTATCTAGTTGTCCCAGCATAATTTGTTAAAGAGATTCTTGTTTCCCCCACTGAATAGTCTTGGCCCCCTTGTCAAGAGTTAGTTGGCCATAGATGTTGGGTTTATTGGTGAATTCTCAATTCTATTCCATTGGTCTATATATGTCTGTCTTTACGTCAGCACCACACTGTTTTGATTGCTGTAGCTTTGTAACAAGTTTTTATTTTTGTGTTTGCTTTTGGTCATACTGCCTGGCATAAAGGATCTTAGTTCCCCAACCAGAGATCAAACCTGTGCCCCCTGTACTGGAAGTGAGGAATCTTAACCACTGGAGCACTAGCAAAGCCCCACTTTGTATTAAGTTTTGAAACCTGAAAGTGTGAGTCCTCCAATTTTGCTTTTTAAAAAATATAATTTTGGCTATTTAGAGGCGCTTGCAGTTCTCTCTAACTTTGAAGATCAACTTCATTTAGGCAGAAAGGCTACTGGGATTTTGCCAGGGATTATGTTGAATCTGTAGGTTGCTTTGGATAATATTGCCAGCTTAACAACATCAGGTCTTTCAGTTTGTGAACACTGGGATGTTTTTTCATTAATTCAGGTCTTCTTTAAATTCTTCTTTTAGCCAAGCTTTGTAGTTTTTAGTGTATGAATCTTTCACCTCCTTGGTTATTCTTATTCCTGAGTAATTTATTCTTTTAGATGCTATTGGAAGTGAAACTGTTTTCTTAACTTCCTTTTCAGATTGTGTATAGAAATGCAACTGATTTTTGTGTTGATACTGTTCCCAAAAATTTTGCTGAATTCTTTAATTAGCTCTAGCAGGTGTGTGTGTGTGTGTGTGTGTGTGTGTGTATTCTATGTGATTTTCTTTATATAGAATCATGTCATTCACAAATAAGGATAGTTTAATTCTTGTGTTCCAGTGTAGATGTTTTTCCTTTATTTTTATTGCCTAATTGCTCTGCTAGGACTTCCAGTACAATGCCAAAAACAATGGTGAAGGTAGACATCTTTGTCTTGTTCCTGATGTGAGGGACAATGTTTTAAGTCTTTTAAAATTGTGAATGATGTTAGTTGTGGGTTTTTTCATAAATGCCCATTATTATGTTAAGGAAATCCCCTTTTGTTCCTAGCTTCCTGAGTATTTGTATCATTAAAAAGTTCTCTATTAAAAAAAAAAAAGTGCTGCATTACATCAAATGCTTTTTCTGCATCTATTGAGGTGTTCTTTATTCTTTTTTTATTCTGTTAATATGATGTATCACATTGATTGATTTTCTTACATTGAGCCACTCTGCATTCTTGGAGTAAATTCCACTCAGTCATGATATTCTTTATTCACTAAGTCGGGTCCGACACTTTTGTGACCCCTGGACTGTAGCTTCTCAGTCCATGGGATTTCCAGGTAAGCATACTAGAGTGGGTTGCCATTTCCTCCTCCAGGAGATCTTCCCCACCCAGGGATGTAACCCACATCTTCTGCATTGGCAGGCAGATCATTTACCACTGAGCCACCAGGGAAGCCCCGGTTGTGGTATACAATCTTTTTAATGTGCTATTTGGCTTGGCTTGCTACCATTTTGTTCAAGAGTTTTTCATATATATTCATAAAAGATAGAGTAGTTTGCTTTTCTTGAGGTATCTGTGTCTGGCTTTGGTATTAAGGCAATGCTGGCTTCACAGAATGTGTTAGGAAGTTTTCCCTTCCTCTTCTGTTTCTTGGAAGAGTTTGGATAGAGTTGGTATTAATTATTCTTTACACAGGGGGCTTCCCAAGTAGCTCACTAGTAAAGAATCCACCTGCAATGCAGGAGACGTGTGTTTGATCCCTGGGCCAGGAAGATCCCATGGAGGAGGGCATGGCAACCCACTCCAGTATTCTTGCATGAATACTGCAAGAGTTGCATACTTCATGCAAATGAATACTGCATGAATCCACGAACAGAGGATCCTGGCAGGCTACAGTCCATCGAGTCGCAGAGTCGGATACAAGTGAAGAAACTACACACACAGACATTCTTTACATGGTTAGTATAATTCACTAGTTAAAGCACCTGGGCCTGGACATTTCTTTTTTTATTTTTATTATGATGTATTAGGTTATTAGGTTCTATTTGTTTTTTTTTTCTTATATGTCTTTTTTTCCATTTCTTTTTATTAGTTGGAGGCTAATTACTTTACAATATTGTAGTGGCTGGACATTTCTTTCTTGGGAGGTTTTTGATTATTGATTTAATATCTTTTTCTGGTTAGAAGTCTATTGATATTTTCCATTCCTTCTTAAGTTTTGGTCATTTCCACATATCTAAAAATTGTTCATCCACATTATCTAATTAATGGGCATACAATTACTCATAATATTCTCTTACAATCCTTTTAATTTCTGTAACGGCTTCACTTGTCTGATTTTAGTTACTTGTATCTTCTCTTTTTTCTCTTAGTTGAGTTAAAAGTTTTTCAATTTTGTTGGATTTTTTTAAAGAAAAGATTTCTCCTTTTGGTTTTATTGGTACTCTGTATTGTTTCTCTATCCTCTATTTAGCTATGCTCTAAACTTTATTATGGGATTTCCTTTCTTTGCCAGCTTTGGGTTTAGTTTGCTCTGTTTTCTAGTTTCTTAAGGTATGAACTTAGGGTGTTGATCTGTAAATGTCCCCCTGAAGGCTGCTTTCACTGCATCCCATAAGTTTTAGTATATTTTAATTTTCATTCATATCAAAGTATTTTCTAATTTCCCTAGTGACTTCTTCTTCGATGTATTTGTAGTTAGAGTATGTTGCTCAATTTCCATGCATTTGTGAATTTTTCCATTTTCTTCTGTTATTGATTTCTAGTTTCATTCTCAAGTGGTTGAAGAAAATGTTTTGTGTGATTTTGATCTTTTAAAATTCATTGAGTTTTTTTATGTCTAATATATGGCTTATCCTAGAGAATGTTGCATGTACACTTGAGGAGAATGTGTATTTGCTGTTGTTGGGTGGGATGTTCTGTATGTGTTAGGCTTCCTTGATTTATAATATTCTTCAAGTCTCCTGTTTCCTTACTGATCTTCTGCCTAGATATTCAATACACTGTTTAAAGTGAGATATTGAAGGCGAACTGCAACTATTATTGTAGAATTATCTATTTCTCCCTTTAATTCTATCAGTATTTGCTTCTTATATTTTGGGACTCTGTTGTTTGGTGTGTATGTTTGTAATGACTGCTATTTTCTCAATGAACTGATCCTTTTATCAATACATAGCATTCTTCTTTGTCTCTTATAACAACTTTCAACTTAAAATATATATTTTCTGGTGCTAGTATAACCACCCCACTCTCTTGTGCTTACTATTTGCATAGAATATATTTTTCCAATTCTTTCAACCTATTTGTGTCTTTTCTTCTTAAGTTTCTCTTAAGCAGTGTATAGCTGGATCACAGGTTTTTATATGTTCTGTCAATCTCCATCTTTTAATAAAGTGAGCCTATCAATTTACATTTAAAATGATTACTGATAATAAAGGACTTACTTCTACCATGTGCTATTTCTTTTCTTTGTATCTTAAATCTTTTTTCTCCTTTATTTACTTGAATACACTCTACTTTGGTGTATGACTGATTTTTCGAGCGTACAATTTTGGTCCTTCCTTCATTTTCTTTTCCATACTTTTTTTTTTTTTTTAGTTATTATCAGTGGTTACCCTGCAGGTTACAACAGACATCCTAAATTTATAAAAATCTAGTTTGAATTGATTCCAGCCCCCCAACCCCAATATGACCTCCAGCTTCTGTCTTTAAGACTGAAAGCAAAAATTTATGGCTGTTTTAAAACAGTCACCTTCCTTATTTTGGCCATTGGGGTTCAGCAGGATGAAGGTTCAATCAAGAAGCTACTGTCTTTATTTTTAAATGCAGTGTTAGGTACAATTTTTTTATACTTTGATTTTATTATACTTGAAACTAAAATGCAGAACTATCCAGTTCAGTATTGGATATCCGTATTACATGTCAAGAGCATGACATCTGGAGTCAAAATCCCAGTTCAATGATCAGCCACATGTAGCTAGGCATATAGCTTCAATGATCAGCTACATTTGGATACATTTGGATACCTTTGGATACATTCTTAGCCAATCGGCATCTCAGTTTATCATCTATAAAAGAACTAATGGTAGTTCTTACTTCTTACAGTTATCACAGGAATTCAATGAGATACATGTAAAGTTCTTAAAATAGCACCAGCACCTAACACAGAACAAATCTTCAACCTGAATAAATGTTAACCATTACTGTGTTTTCAGCTGTCTGCCTCCCAGCATTTCCCTCCCTCCCCATTCAGCTCTACCCCACAATTTACCAGTCTGCTTTTACTTTCTGCAAGATGTCATGGTCTCTTGCCTCTAGGCCTTCATGTATGCCTCTTTATCTACTTGGCTAATTCTTATTTCTAAAACAGTCAGATGTTTTTTCATATCCATCCATTTAAAGTTTGACAATGCCAAGGACAGGGAGTAATAAGAACCATTGTATGTTGCAAGTGGGAGTATAAATTGGTACAATTTTTTGGAGAGCAATTTGGCAACAGCTGGAAAAGTTAAAGGTATCCATAATCTGCATCTCATTAGCTACACTCCTTGGGATATATGCTAAAGAAATCTTCACATCTGTATACAGGAAATATGTATAAGAATGTTCCATACAGCATTGCTTTTTATAGCAAAAATACTGAAAAGAACTTTAGTGTCCTTCTACAGGAGAGTAAATACCCTGGTGATCATAACATATAATCATATACTGGAATGCTGCTGTTGTTGTTCAGTTGCTAAGTTGTGTCTGACTCTTTATGATCCCATGGACTGCAGCATGCCAGGTTTTGCTGTCCTTCACTATCTCCTGGAGTTTGCTAAAATTCAAGTTCATTGAATCAGTGCTGCTAACCATCTCATCCTCTGCCTCACTCTTCTTTTGCTTTCAATCTTGCCCAGCACCAGAGCCTTTTCCAATGAGTCAGCTCTTCCCATCAGGTGGCCAAAGTACTGGAGCTTCATCTTCAGCACTGGAATGCTACATCACAATTAAAACAGCTTCATGTAACAACATGGGTAAATCTCAAAAATATATTGCTGACTAAAAGAAACAAGTTTCAAAAGGATATATTTATGATATTAATAACTAATAACAAAAAGTTAAAATCATGTAAATTTGCTACACATTGTTTATGGATACATGCATATGTAATACTAATAACAAAAAGTTTAAAATCATGCAAATTTGCTACACATTGTTTATGGATACATGCATATGTAATAAAAGTGTAAAACATGCCATGGGAAGAATAAACACCAAATGCAAGGTGATGGGTACCTTTGAGGAGGAGGAGGAGGAAGGAGAAAAGGGAATAGAGTTGGGTGGGCTTCACAGAAAGTTTCAACTGTATTTCTTCTATTAAAAAAAGCACTCATGCAAGTTTAATTATTAAACGTTAAGATTCCAGAAAGCTGGGTGGTGGGACAAAGATGTTTGTTCAATTAGTCATAAGTTTAAATAAACCACAAGCCAGATGAAGAAAATGGAAAAATTGGTTGAAAAATCTGTGTCATAAAAAGCATTTGGCATTCTAGGTTCCCAAACAGTCAAGGGATTACCCCTGTTTCCATCTGACCCATCCCATTTCCACCCCTTCCTCCATCTTTACCAACAGAGATTCATTTTCTATACACTCTAGCCCTAGGGAAGGCAGTGGGGAGGCACAGGGCTTACAATGGGATTAAGTGGAAGTGGCTTGGAACTTAGAATGCATTCTTAAGACTCTGGGAACACTCATAGTCAAGTTAATAAGTCCCAAGAAACTAGAGGATGCTTCTCTGGAGAGAAGACCTCCCAATACTGACATTTGTGGGCCCTCTAAGAAATCTGGCACATCAATGCAGTGCTTAGTCACTCAGTCGTGTCCAACTCTTTGCGACCCCATGGACTGTAGCCAACCGGACTCCTCTGTCCATGGGATTTTTCAGGCAAAAATACTGGAGTGGGTTCCCAAGCCCTCCTCCAGGAGATCTCCCCAACCCAGGGATCGAACCAGGTCTCCCACATTGCAGGTAGATTCTTTACCAGCTGAGCTCCCAGGGAAGCCCAGCATACCACCGGTACACCTCATAATAAGCCCACTCATCCAGTGCTTCTCACAACATAAGGTGCATTTGAGTCACGTAGCAATCTTGTTAAAGTGCATATTCTAAATCTGTAGTTTACGGTAGGACCAGAGAGTCTGTATTTCCAAAAAGCTTCCAAAGGAAGCCAACGCTGCTAGTCCCTTTTGAGAAGTAAGGTGCTTGTCAACGCTTCTTGCCCACACACTCAGCCTCCACTCAGCTTTTTGGAATCTCATCCCTAAATAGGAACAGGCTGCTAAAGAAATCAGACTTTTGAGGATGGCCATTAACATAAATGAGACTAAACAAAAATAAACAGGCAAAAATAAAAACAACAACAAAGAAATAGATCAAAGCAAAGAGAAGAAAAACTAAAAAGAAACACACTACAGTATCCTTAGAGAGAAGATATTAGTGTCCATAAAACATACAATATCCTCAGAAAGATAGAAGACACTCCTGTCAAATAAATGTTTGACAGGAACTTTCCCAGTGGTTTGGTGACTCCCAGTTTCATTCCCTAGTCAGGGCCCAGGTTCATCCCCCAGTCAGGGAACTGCATTCCACATGCTGCAATTAAGATCCAGATCAGTCAAATAAATAAATATATAAAAGAGAAGAAGGATAAAATAATATGGGAAGGGGAGTTGGGAGAAAAACATCTTGGGAATTAAAAATAAAAAAAACCTGAAACTTAAAATGGTTGAAGATAATGACAAGGAAATATCTCAGAAAAACAGAACAACAAAAACAAACAAACAATGGGTACAGAGTTTCAACTTTGCAAAATGAAAAGTTTTGAGACTGTTGCATTAAAATCCCAATAAATGATTTAACTGACTGAACTGTACACTTAAAAATGCTTAAGATGAGAAATTTCACATTATGTATATTTACAATTGAAAATAAAAATAAAACACACCAATCCAAAGCAACAAGAAAACAGAAGAAAAAAAATGAAAATATCAGTCCAGAAATCTAACTTTTAAATAACAGGCATTCCAGAAAGTGAACAAGGAAAATGGAGGAGAAGAAATTATCAAGGAAATAAAGAAAATTGCCTCCAAAGCTAAAGTACATGAGCTTCCATTTTGAATAAGTGCTCAGTTCAAAAAAATTAAGTCACAGCAAAGCAAATCATTATAAAATTTCCAACCCACAGACTAAAGAGAAAATTCTAAAGCCTCCAGAGGCAGAGAAGATGTAACATACAAAGGATCAGGAATATGAATAGGAATCAGGCTTTTCACAATAGCAACCTGGAAGGTAGAAGAAAATGAATAATACCCTAAAAATTATGACAGGAAATTATTTTCAAAACTTAAATTCAATATCCAGCCCAACTATAAATTCAACTACAAATTAAGTATTAAGATAGATTTTAAAATATGCAAAGATTCCAATATATCCCCCATGCCTTTTCCTTTCGAAGTAACCAGAGTCGGTGCTTCAGCAAAACAAGGAAGTAAACTAAGAGGAAGGAATGGGATCTGTGAAATGGGCAAAACCAGCCCAGGAAAATCCCAGAATGACAACTGTACAGCAAGTCTAGAGAGCAGTCAGTTCCGATCGAAACAAGAGGAAGGAGACTCTGGGACAAAGATTCCAGAGAAAAAACAGAACTTATGCATTTGAGTATACAGAAAATACTGCCAGACTTTTGGACAGAGTCTTAAGAGCACTTTCAGGGGTGGGGGCAGCCAACTGTAGATAATACAAAAAACTAACAAGCAAGTGGGAAAAGGCAATAATTAACTCTAAGAAAAATGAAGGGCTGTATAAATTATAAGGCACAGTTGTAGTATACATTGGGTCATTGGTAAATAGTATTTGCATACATAATTTAAATGCTGATTATTGGTTTAACTGAAATTTTTACATAAATATGGGAGGTGGAGAACAGAAGAGATAGACTCATGTTCTTAACTGTCATGGCAGGAAGTCAACAAATAACCCTTAAAATGAACAAATCAAGAATTAGTAGTATATGGATTTATTTAGATATATGGGTCTAATCTGGATGAATATGTAATAGAGTTGAGACTATTGCCTCTAAAGAGTAGGCCAGGGAACAACTTTTTTCATTACAAGCCTTCTAGTATATGTATGTATTTTACAGCTATGTATTTGCATTATTTTAGTTAAATAAACAATGCTAAAACATTAGCATATAATTTGGGAGTAGTTTCAAATGGAAGTTTATCCATGGTCGGTAAGCAAAGAAATCCATTTTGAAGGGCTGTCTGGGCCTTGATGACAAGGGCTAGTTATTTGTTCATTTTTGCATTCCCCATCCCTCCCTTTACCAAGAGCACGTAGCAGAAAGTAAATCAATACATGTAAAGAGAACTCAACTACATTTGTTTGATTCTCCATGGAGAAAAAGACAAAACAAGGCGCACAGGCATAAGACAGCCGCAGCACAAAAATGAGTTCATTTCCACATGCAGATAAGTTAATGTATGTCTCTGGCAGAGGTACTGGAATGAAAGGGTTTCAAAGGCAGAGAAAAATCACGTTCGGGGCACCTGGAGGCAAACTCTAGGCACAGAAATGGAGTCATGACAGGAATCCAGGCAGGCTTATTCACTTCGGTGACTTCTCATTCCTCTCCTTCCTTGACCTTGTTAACAATCCGTAGTTAGCTAAACTGAGAACTGGTCCGTTTCCTTCACCAGACTATAAGCTCCTCGAGGGCGGGACCTCGTGTGTTCCACCGTATCTCCAGCGCAGGGCAGGAGCCCACTACACATTTGGTGAAATGAATGAGCGACGGTGCCGCTGGACAGCCATTGGTGTGGCACGAGGAAGGGTCACTGACAAGCGGAGAGCAAAGAAGCTGGCTGGGAGATGACAAGAGCGAGCTTCTTGCAGGGTCTCTGAAATTACAAGACCGGAAGAGTGGAGGTAAACATTTGGGGAGTACGAGACCGGACTGCCTGGTGGACCTCGGGGAACGGCAGCAGGTCGAGAGGAGGACTGCAGGGTTACTAGCGAAGAGGAAGGACTTGGGACTACCAGCATCGCGCGTGCGCAAGCGCGGCAACCGCCCCGCCCCGCCCCGCCCCACCCCACTCCGCCCCACCCCGCCCCACTCCTCCACCCCGCCCCACTCCTCTCCTCCACCCCGCCCCACTCCTCCACCCCGCCCCACTCCTCCACCCCGCCCCACTCCTCCACCCTGCCCCACTCCTCCACCCTGCCCCTGCCCGGTGCGATTGCGTGCGCGTGCATGAGGGGTCGGAGCGGAAATGGCGCCGCGGGGCCGCGCGTCCGGGCGGCGAGCGGAAGTGGGTGTGAGAGCGGAAGTGGCCGGCTAGAGCCGGGGGCTGGGCGGGGACCAGGCTTGTCGGTGAGGCGGCAGCGGCGGCGGCGGCGGCTCGGCAGGCGGGTTCAGGCTTCAGGGGCCAGGTCGGTCGGGTGGGTGGGTGTCTCCACAGTCAGTGCGTGCGCGGGCCAGCGCGCAGATTTCCCCCTTCTCCCACCCTGGTCCCTTTCCCCTTCTCCCCTAACCTCCTACCCCACCCAGCCCCCCTCCTCAAGGGGCAGCAGGGCCGCTCCCTCTGTCCTTTCCTCCCTTACCCACCCTCACCCGCCCTTGTTTCTCCTTCCCCTGTCCGGGGCAGCCGCCGCCATGATCCTGCTGGAGGTGAACAACCGCATCATCGAGGAGACGCTCGCGCTCAAGTTCGAGAACGCGGCCGCCGGGTGAGCGCGCGCCAGGGGCCGGTGGGTGGCGGGGGAGGCAGAGTTGACCCCTGATAATCGTTCAGTCCTCCAGACCCAGAGGAGGGAGGTGAGCGACCTGGCCGGGTGTGGGGACTGCCCCGGCGGGGTCAGACGTGGGAGGTGATTGGGCGCGGTGGGGTGAGGGGCAGAGATGCGTGGGGAGAGGCTCAGAGGAGGGATGCGGAAGCAGTGAGTGGACAGGAGTGCGCGTGCCAAAGGGCAGGAGACCTGTGGGACGTGAGGGGAGCTTGGGCCGGAACTCTCCGCTGGAGGATCCCATTCCCCTCTGGAACGAGCTGGGGACCACTTCCCTCTGTATTCCCCGTCATTGTTCAGAACCCAGAGAGAGCCCATTTGGGATCCGGTTGGAAGGAGTTTTCAGGAATTCCCAGCACTGGAGGAGGAAAGAAGGTGGCAGGCCCAGATTCACCACCCATCTTCTCGCTCCCCACCCCCATCTTCTCGTCTAAAGGAGCGGGAGAGAAGACTGAGGCAGGCCCTTGCCTTGCAGCCGGAAAACCCGTTGATCTCTCTAGTTTTACTTCCCCGAACCCTACTGTGAGAGAGACTGGTCATTTTGTTACATTCCTCGAGCAAAGTTAATAGTCCCCCCAATATCCACACTCCTTTCTTATCGCTCTTCTGAGGTCCTGATTCTTTTTTCCCCACCCACTGTCTTCTATCTGGTTATCTTTCAAATCTTTGTACCGTACCCCTTGGTCTGTGATTTCTTCTGTAGTCATTCCGGCCCAGATACACACTTGAAAGCCTCCAGAGTCTATAATAAAGTTCTCAGATAAGACCTGTTTGTCAACCATTGGCCTTGTTAAAAGTGGGCTTTAGGACATGTTTCTAAGGCAACCTTCGCCGTCAGACGCAAGAATCAGTAGAAGACGACCTCCTCCCCAAAGCTGCTTTGCTTTTCTAGTATAATATTTAATACATGAACCAAAGAATCGGTTTTAACTTCTAATTTTTGATGGCGTGTGGCCAGTCCCTTGGCCTCATTTCCCCATGTGTGAGGATGGGACTTCACATCTTGGTTACACAGTTGAGGAAATAGTGCAAACCGTTTCTGGTGAACTGGGAACTGAGAATAGAGTAAGTGCTTGGAGAGCCACCGATGGGAGAGGATTGGTGGAGGGAATTTCTAAGTGGACATAATGAACTTGTGGCTTGGAGGCATTTAAAAAAAATACTTACTACCTGCCTCTTAAATTGAATATATTGTCTCCTATCTCTGTTGTAAGGCCACAGGTTTTATCTGTAGAACAAAGCACAGCTTTCCTTGAAGTAACACAGTGACCAGTAGTGACTGTTTCCTGCCAGGGGCTGCAGTTGCTTATATTTTAGGCTGACTTGCTTCTTGTCTTTGGCCTCACTTACCAGTTCCTTTGCATTTTAAATGTTCAAGCCAGTCAGCTTAGTGGCTTATTTTGGGTGATTGCTATGTACTTTTTTGAGCAGTGTAGCACATAGGAGGAAGTTAAAATAACTTCTGCATTTTCACAGCTGATCTCAAGTGAATTCTCACGTTTAGACTAGCGAAAAATGAGACATGGGTGGTTATAAGCTGATCTACAAGATAAATGCCTGTGCATTTCAAGTAGAAGCATGCCTTGTAGTGTAGGAGTACGTTCACATCTGCTTGTTTATTAATAACTTGTGACTCTGAAATGTAGCCCATTATTCATAGCTTCAGCTCTTTTCTTTTTAGAACATTACTCTTAAAAAGAGCTACTAACTATTTCAGCTGGGAGTAAGTAGTCATACAAGTCTGGAAGGCATAATTTGGAACTTCTGGACTTCTTTTTTTTTTACAAAGTGTATGTTGTAACAATGTTAAATCTTAGGGCATGGCAGCCATTTTTGGTTTTTTTCGGGCCTGTCTTCCATTTGAGATGTGACTTTAAGTAAGTGGACTCAGAACATACTCTGCTGAAAATCACTTTGAAAAAAGACCGTGATATTCAGCCTAACAGATAGGGTTTTCCTGTGATTGCAAATGTAACACCTAGAAGCCTAGAAGTTTCTAGGCATACTAGTAAGGTGAGGCAGCAGTAAAGTATTTAAGTATTTATCAAATAGTTAACTATTTATCAAGGTGCATGCCTAGCCAGAACTTTTAGAGAATAATAACTAGTATTATTACATAATAACTAAATAATCATGAACATTTACAGGGTTCTCTCAGTGCTCATCCCCAAACAGGAACAGGAAAGGGGGACCTTTCTAAGAGTATGGCAGAGTTACAGAGGACCTAAGGGGGAACACATTTTGGGGTGGAGATCAGAGAAAGATTAAAGAAAGGCAGTAGCTCTAAGGAGAAACCTTGGAGATTGGAAAGGCTTGGCCATTGTGGGAACCTGCTGGGAGAGGTCCGCTCCGCCCTGCTTTTCCCAGCTGGGGAAATGAGGTTCTACGCAGCCTTCCCCAGAATGAATCCTCCAGCTCCACGATGCCTGGTGATAGCCAGTAGCTACATATGGCTAGTCAGGTTGAAATAAAAATTAAAGTGAATTAAAATAAAGCTCCTCAGTCACACTAGCCACAGTTTGGAGCAAAGTTGCCACGCGTGGCTAGAAGCAGCCAAATGTGGGCAGCTAGATGTAGGACATTTCCATTATTGCAGAAAGTCCCCTTGGACAGCCCTGTTGGCAGCTACTGAAAACGTGAGCATGAGGTAGTTTTTTTTTTTTTTATGAGGTAGTCTTAAAAATAGTTCTGCGGTATACATTTCAGAACACGAGTTATTTTCCTTTTGAAGTTGATCTTATTTTAAGTGATGCCTCTCGGAGCATGGTAATGGATTTATGGCAGGTCCTCCTCTGTGGGCCTCTCATAGTGTACCCATGCCAGAGTAAATTGCAGCCTCGAACCATTGCCCAGCCTTCTTACTTGTGGGCTGCGAGCACTGAAGGGGGTTGTACAGTTTGAAACAAGAAAGAAAAAAAATGATGCCTCTCAGATTATCTTGCTGGATCTTCTTGCCTGTGACGTCCTTCTAAATGTCTAAATTTCCTTCGAGTAAAGCAGTTCTGTCATAAATTGTTTAAGAATATATTTGGTCATGAAAACCTTTTAACTTGGAGGCAGTTTTGACAAAGCCTGAGAGCCATTCCAGGCAAATTACTCTTTCTTTTTTTTCCCACCACATTCCTGGAAAGGTGGCTTATTGAGATGATTCCTGTATCCCCACAAAATGATAATTATTGGTAAATTGTCTTCTCAACAGCCTCTACTGAGACTGTGACACTGAGAGACTGTCTGTGATTAAGAACCTGTGCACAACACTGCAGATAACCTCATGTGCAGGTCTTGTCGACAGTTTTTTGGTTGTTTTTTTTTTTTTTCCAACCATTTAGGAATTCTTACTTAGGCTCCCAATTAAAGAAGTATTCTGGCAAATTAATTTAATTCTTTTGTTACTGTATACACACCAAGAACCTTTATAGCCTCCAAAGCTAGGCTTGTCAACCTCACTCTAGTCTGGAGTGCAAAATTGAGGAAATGCTGTCAGATGCGAATTGCTGTTGATTTTAAGTGCATGCTGGCTTCTTGCCACAGCTGTGCATATTGTGGGGCGCTGTGCTGCTGTGAGGAGGAGTGAAGCTCAGTAAGCAAGCCATGCCAGTTGGGGTGGGCGAGGACTGTGGGAGGAGAAATTTGAGCGAGGAATAAATTAAATCTTGCTGATACCTTCTCATTCCCAAATATGCTGCCTGTGTCCTCAGGGAGACAGACCGCTGTGGAGTGGTTTGGAATTAGGACATTGTTTAAGCATTTAGAAGAAACTGGATGTAGCAGCTGACTTGCTGAGATGATCTGGTTGGTCTTTTTACTGGTCACTGTAGTCACACACTACTGCCCACTCTCTGGCTGCCTCGGAGCTACTTTGGGCATGAGGCCCCAGAACTGTGTTCCTTTTGTGTGTACGAAACCTGCAACTCTGTTAGTGGCAGGGTCTATGGTTCTTTCATCTTTGTTTCCCCAGAATTCTTACTGTGTGTATAGTCAGCTTAGTACATGTTTGATGAAGCTAGATAGAATGGTTCTCAGTTTCTTTAGGAGTTTATCCTTCTTCTGACATTGTGTGATTCAGCTTTTAGACCCTCTTCATTATTTTGAGATGTACCTTAAGAAAGTAGGACCACCTCTTACCTAATATCCATTTTTATAGGCTTTGCTCAAAAAGGATGATGGGAGCCTTAGAGAGGACTTAAAGGAGATTAATCAAAAACTTTATGATGAGATAATGAGCAGTATTCAATAATTCCTCTAATTCAGCTCATAGAAACAGTAACTAGAAGAGGGACATAAATGCACAACAAGGAACTGGATGTGTTCAGGAGTAAAAATTCCAAAATCCTTAATGAGGAAAGAGGATTGGATAATAACAGTTGCCAGGAGTTCTTTAGTGACATTTTAGAAAAAGGAGAGAAAGAAATTTTTTCTAAAGGTATTTAAGAATGGCTCTTGAAACCCATCTGAATGAATTCAGTATGTTTTAGTGTCTTGTGCTGTCCTGTCAGTAACCCTGAGGACTTAGCCACCTGGCTTACTCTAGGATTGCAGACACTGCAGCAGTCTGACACTAATATGGTTCTGTTTCTCCTTGTCTTGCTGACCAACTCCTGATTGTTTGACATGGTTTCCTTCCATTTCAGAATGTGTCTGGATTACAGATAGCAGCTCTGATTTACAATTGACAAAACTGGGGCTCTTGGGAGTTGCTGAGGGAGTAGATGGATTCAGCATTGTGTAGGCACCCTTCCCTGGTGATTTGCTGACCTTGTTATGGTATGTCACATCTGGGTAAATGGTCTAGCCTGGAGATCCTGCCACTGGGCTGCCCTGAGGGCCATGGGATCATTATCTCAGCATATCTGTAGCTGAGTCATAAGACCTTTGTTGGGAAACTTTGCCGTCCAGGCAACTTCTCAGTTAGTCCTCACAGCAGCTTTGTGTGGTGAAGTGAAGTGAAGTCACTCAGTCATGTCCAACTCTTTGCAACCCCATGGACTGCAGCCTACAAAGCTCCTCTGTCCATGGAATTTTCCAGGCAGGAGTACTGGAGTGGGTTGCCATTGTGGTGGAGGCTTTTAATCTCCATTTTCTAGAAGAGGAACCTTTGGCTTGCTCATGAGTATCATTGCTGTGGCTACAGTAAGCGACAGAACTTGTGGTGAAGAGTCAGCTCTGAAAGAGCTTTTTCTGTGATTAAAGTTACTCTCACTGCCTGAAACTTTAGCACACACAGTCAAACAGAAAAGAACTATTTGCCTTTTTGGCCTAGGGGCTTCTGTGGTAGCTCAGATGGTACAGAATCTGCCTCCAATGCAGGAGACCTGGATTCGATGCCTGGGCTGGGAAGATCACCTGGAGAAGGCATGGCAACCCACTCCAGTATTCTTGCCTGGAGAATTCCATAGACATAGGAGTCTGGTGGGCTACAGTCCATGGGGTCCCAAAGAGTCAGACATGACTGAGTGACTAACATTGTTTTGGCCAGTTAAGAGTACACTTGCTCCCAGACCAATCTTATTCCTGTCTGTGGTTGCTTGTGGTTTAGTCGCTAAGTCATGTCTGACTCTTGCGATTCCACGGACTGTAACGTACAGGCTCTTCTGTCCATGGGATTTTCCAGGCAAGAACACTGGAGTGAGTTGCCATTTCCTACTTGAGGGGATCTTCCGGACCCAGGAATCCTGTGCTACATGTGGTCTCCTGCCTTGCAGGCAGACTCTTTACCAGCTGAGCCACCAGGGAAGCCTTTATTCCCCAGTAGCCCCGTGATTTTTAAACCACAAAGCACTTGGTCTTGGACTTGAGCCATAGCCCTGTCATGGTATATTTCCCGGTCAGTGCAGTCCCCTTGTTAGGGACAGAATTGGACAGAAGTCTAACCCCCAGGTGACTTCTCAGGAGGACGCCTTCAGCCCAGTGCTCTCCTCAGCAGCCTGCCTCTCTCCTCTGCAACCTCTGTGCAGCCATAAATAGCAAACTAAAATATTAATGGCAATGATTTGACAAATATTCCCAAGTCAGGCAGCAAACCACTTAGTATAGATCTTAGCGACTTCTCCCAGTGGGGATCAGTGCTCAGGGAACTTTATGACCTAGAGAAATTCAAAATTTCAAGTCAGAATGTTGGAACCCTTAAGGTTTTTTATCTATAGTTGATCTTTTCTTGGTCAGTTGATGAAGTGAGAAAGTGAGGAACTGAGTCCTTCTGTGGCTGACTTAAAGCTTAAAGGTTAAAAAAAAAAAAAAACCAGCCTCCTACTAAGTGATACAACATGGGCTTTTATAAGCCTCCACCCTGCCTCTTAGGCACAGCCAGCCTTCTTCAGGAGAATGTGTTTCAGTGGCTTCCTCCCGTTGTGCAGCCTCTTAATGTTTCATTCAAATGGGCCATAGATTAATGTTTCTACTTCTTCCTTTGCTCCTGTTTTTTCTAGAAGTGAGAAATGGTGGTTGGTCATTCATCGCCTTAGTCACCAGGCTACAGTTTCAAATGAAAGATCAGAAACAACCTTTAATTTTTATCCAGTTCTTTTCATCATATCCTGAATCTAGTTCTTTTCATCACATCCTGAACTCACTGCTTGTCCATAAACCCACTTGATGCTTCTCCCCCAAAGTACTTTTTCCTAAGTCACATATGGATGGCTTTGAAGAAGCAGAGTGGAACTCGATGTGTGATTTGTATAGGTTGATTTTACAACGGGGCTAACATATGTTTAATAGAAGCCAGTTTCCTTGAGAGGTATGGTTTAGCTTTGCAGCAGCGTTTTAACAGTCATAAACCATGTTATTTATTCTGTTATTTCCCAGCAACTCTGAAGGGCAGCTCAGTCTTAGTTCCTTCTGCAGATGAGGGAGCGGAGATAGTAAAAGAGATACACATTTGATGGTGAGGTCTTGAGCAAGTTAGGCAAGAATAAATGTGAAAGTGTGTATATCTTGTCTGCTGGCCCATAAAACAAAGTGGAATCATTTGAGTTATAGGGTGTTAGCTGATAAAACTATGGAGTCTTCATTGGTTTCCTACCATTGGGTTTTGAGGAGAAGTGAGGAAAGCATTTGAAGTAGCTTTTCACTGGAGGTTAATTGACCATTATTGTTTTTAACTGGATATATGTCATGCTTTCTGGGTTAATAACTCAGCAGCATTTATCAAACAGAAGTCCATGTACCAGGCTCAGCTGGGAATCACATTGGAAGTGGTAGACCGTCAGTGCCTCCCAGGATAAGTTCTTCCATGTCTGTTCTCTTGTTTTATCTTTAGCAGTTGTGTGAAGTAGGTAGGATCATTTGTGTTCTCCCATTTTAAAGATGAGTAGGTGAGAAAATGAAGGAATGCAGGCATTAATTTGTCTGAAAACATGATCCTGAAGAAAAGGCTAAAGTTGGAAAACAGGTGTCTTGACTGTTCTCTGTTATTTTGCTGTTACTTTGTGCTACACATTGTATCAAAGTACAACACTGGAAAAAAAAAAAAAAACAGAAAGTACAACACTGAAGTTTAAAAACACCCCCCCCCCCCCCCCCCCGCCTCCGCAAAAAAAAAAAAAAAAAAATAGAGTAGAACCAAAGAGGGCTTCATGAAGGAGAGTGGTGAGTACTTAGGTGATGTAAGGGAGAGGGAAACACAGTGTAGGAAGACTTACAGATTGTCTTTGAAATGGAATAGGATCATTTTGTGCATCATTTTGTGGCCTGAACTCATCCTTTCATTTTACAAAAGAGGGCATTTTGTGAGTCATATATGCAAATGTGTCTGTCATGGTCTTAAGGAGTTAAGAATTGAAGGTGAGCCCCAACCACAGCAGAGACTCGAGCTGCAAAACAAGCTTTATCTGTCTGTCCTTTTTTCAGTCTTTCACCATTAGTAAGTACAGAGGTTCAGGTGCATGAGAAAATAAATTGTGTACCTGGATCAAGGTTGTCTGATCTTAAATAAAGCTCAGGAGCCTTTTGCAAGTCTCCCTGAAGGCAAGCTGCAATGTCATTACCCTTTTGTTGGCCACGTTGCACAGCACGCAGGATCTTAGTTCCCTGACCAAGGTTTGAACCTGTGCCCCCTGCATTGGAAGCACGGAGTCTTAACCACTGGGTCAGCAGGGAGGTCCTAGCAATATAGTTAGCTAACTAAAGGACTTTTATTTCATTTTGCAGAAACAAACCAGAAGCTGTAGAAGTAACATTTGCAGGTAAGTATCCTTTATCTCGCCTATTAAGAGAAGGCACAATATAAAAAATAGAAAAGAAAATTGTTCCTAAAATAAACTTTGACGTTTGGGCTCTTATCTTGATTGTCAGGTTTATTTTATTTTCTGGCTTTTATTTTCAATCATTATTGATGGATTTAGTGAGCTATATAAAGTTGCCTGCTGATATCTTAGAAGTTTGGGTTTAATTTTGTGATACAGACTAAGGTTTTTTAAATTTGGAAATATTATGTTAGTATCTTTAGCCATCATCTTAGTTTACCTAACACTTAGAGGAGTAGGGGCTCACAAAAATACTCGAGACTTGTTCAACAAGTCAGAGAGAGAGAGGTTAGTGCTTTCTTTTCCCTAGAAAGAATTGGGTATTGACACTACTAACTTGCTCTGTGAACTTTGAGGCGTTGGTCATGCTGTTTATTAATAAAATGGGGATGCTTGACCAGGTCATCTTGGAAAACTTGTTGCAGCTCTGAAGGGCTCTGACTTGGAGGCCAGGCACCATCCTCTTCCCTCCTGCTAACTGGCAATGCCAGAGCTGCCTGAAGTAATGACACTCAGCCCCAGGTTTCAAGAACTGTGTAGAGGGGAGGCCTGTGAATTACAAGAACTTAAGAGCTAGCCAAACACTCTGTGTGAGCCTTGTTTGGATCCTAATTCAAATAAGACAACAATATTTTTTTAAAATTCTTGAGATAATATTTCAGTGCTTGACTGGATATTTAATTTTTTTTTTTAATTTAGGGATGACAGTGGAATTGGGGTTATGTTTTTTTTAGAGATGTATTCTGAAATATGGGTGAACTGACATGATGTGTGAGATTTGCTTCAGAATAGATCATTGGCAAGGGCTGTGTCTAAGTGAAACAAGGTTGGCCATATGTTAATTGTTGAAGCCATGATGAGAATAGGGGTTCGTTGTATGTTATATTTTTATACATGTTTAAAATATATCACAATAAAGGTTTACTTGTTTGTTTTTTTAAAAATTCTTTCAGCACAAAGTGATGATTAAAAATAGCTTTGTAATTTTAGAGAAAAGAGATGAGTTCTTGATAATTCTTATCTCAGTGTTTCTACTGATTTTCCACATGGATTTTAAATGAACACCATTTTACTTACATGCCTACTTGTAAGGGAGATTTCCTTGTGCCCTGCAACAGGTAGACAGGCACTTTGAAATGTTATTCGCTATTTCCAAGTTAAGCAAAATTATTTGCCTCTCCTGGCAGATTTTGATGGAGTCCTCTATCATATTTCAAATCCTAATGGAGACAAAACAAAAGTGATGGTCAGTATTTCTTTGAAATTCTACAAGGAACTTCAGGCACATGGTGCTGATGAGGTAAGTTGCAGATCACTTTTCCTTGGGAGTCTTGTTTCCTCCTCACCTTTTCCTGGCAATTTGCCGTTCCTAGAAGATCCGCGGCACTGAGTCATCCACACTGGCACTGGCCACTCTGGGTGGCTTGCTCACCTAACCAGGGGCTCTTGACTTCATTTCCATTAGTCATAAAGAAGGGTGTTTCTCAGAAAAGGTTTTGGTTCTCTGCTTGACTGCTTTGTACACTGAAGAAGTAAAGATGTTCTCTAACCAGTGAAGACAAAAACAGATTTAGTTCTCAAAAAATGTAGCAAAGAATACTTTTCCTTGACCAATACAAAAATAGCTATGGCAAGACTGAGATGGATTCATTTCTATTTCTGTTACATTGAGAAGCAGGTATATAACCTTGGTCTGTTTCAAGTTTACAGGCATAATTTCTCATTCTAGAAATTTAGGAACAAATCTGCCCTTCACACTTTTAAATTTAATGCTCTTTAGAACTGGCCTCTGTAAGTATCTCTTCTTCCTTATGACTATCTTAGGGGAAATAAGAAAGGGTGTCCATGTGTTCAGAAACTCTTGGTGGCCATGCTGTATTCACTGACTTCTTTCAATAGGTTTGGTTCCTGTTGAACTGTATTTGCTCTGGGGAGAGCCATTTATGGAAGAAAGAAAATGTTATTACACCAGTGTGTGCACGTTGTGGTTGGGTCTCAAAGCAGGAAGTATGACTCAGTTCCTGAATCAGTTTTCAAGTATCTTCTAGTTTTAACAGAGTAGGTTGTCCTTAATGTGGTAAATGAAGATACAGCCATTTCTCTTTTCTTTCTGATTGAGAGTAATAGTAGTTTGTTATATTTTTTATTTATTTTTAATTGAATGATAATTGTTTTACAGTATTGTGTTGGTTTCTACCATACATCAGCATGAATCAGCCATAGGTATATATATGTCCCCTCTTGAACCTCCCTCCCACCCCCACCCCTTCCCACCTTTCTACGTTGTTGCAGAGCCCCATTTTGTGTTCCCCGAAGCATACAGCAAATTCCCATTGGCTATCTATTTTATATACAGTAGTGTATATGTTTCCATGCTACTGAGAGTAGTAGCTTTTAACTTGTTTAAAATTTATGTGATGAAAGAGCTGTTTAACAAAAGCATACAATCAAAATCTTGATACTAAAAACTAAAATTAATGTTAACCAACCCAGATACCAACAGCCATACACGGTCACTTCCCTTACTTCATATGCAATTGGTCTGCCCTGGAAGTTGGAAGGAACAGCTAAAACCTTCTCTGATTTTGCCTCAAGTTCAAGAGAAGAAGAATGGTTTAGAGAATTTGCATTCAGGGTTATTTTACCTGAAAAGAAAGAGCCTCCAGAGAAAGACTTAAGTCTTTTAATGCATTTGAAAGATTACTAATGTGAGACCGGCTAACTCTTTACCAGATGAAGATCAAGAGGAAATAAATGGCAGTTAAGGTGGCCCTGCTTTAGATGAAGTAGAAGACAACTATCTAGAAAGAACTGTTGAACATTTGAACAGATGACTGAAAAACTGTGCGATCATTCCCGCTAGACCTTCCCCTCTCTTTAAAGATCTTGATGCAGTAAAAACAGTCCTTGGGAGGGAGAGAAAGTGTTAAGCTAGATTTCTTAAATCTTTGTTCCAGTTTGCTTTCCTTACAGTGAAACTCCAGAATACATTGCTATTCTTGTAGCTACCACAAGGGTCAGAGAACCAACCTCGCCCACTCAAGTGGGTGGAATAGGCAACCATTGGCTGTGCTGCAGCAGAGTGCGGGGTAAATGGCTCCCGGGGTTGGTTAAACAGTGACCAGCCTGTGATAACCACAGGAAGCTTGTTACTTTGTCACAGGCCTTTTTTCAAAGCAGAAAGCCTCAGCTGCCAGGTGGGAAGGTCTGATTTCCTGGTGTCAAGTTGTAAGAGGGGGTGCAAAGTGAATCACAGTTAAAAGTACAAGTGAAGTGAATTGGGAAGCATTGGCTGGTTTTGCCAAGAGGAGGGAGCAGAGGAGTTGAACATGGTATAATTTTGGTTCTAAAAACTGCTTAGATCTCAGAATATTAACTTAGTATCTTGGGCTTTAACTGAATAACTTGGAACCTAAACTAGGTGCCGTGGTTTCTCCCACATCTGATTTTCCCTTCCTCTAAGTACACATAGTACAGAATTGTAGATAGTTAAAATTACTAATGGGACATGGGTGCTACTTTTTTCACCCTGAAATGATTTAGGAGAAGTGGTATATGGGGCACCTGAAGTCAAATCTCTGTGCCACCAATAGATTCTATGACCTTGAACCTCTCCCTTTAGTTCCTCTTCTGTAAGAGATACCTCACAGTGGGTGTATGGTAATCAAGTAGGAACTATGTGTGGCATTACTTACCTTTTGCCTTTACATAAACAAGTGTGGTCACTGATTCGTGCTGCGAAGTCCACCCTACTGTCCAGGTTTTGCATGTTGAGACTTTGTTCCAGCTATAGAATAACGGGTAAATAAATACGTGGAGTACTGAAAAATATTTAAGAATGAAGAGAAAGAATGTACTATATGATAATTCTTGAAAATGGGACATGAAATAAATGGCTCCTGCTTTGTATATCATATGCGTTTTTAAAACCTGGAGAGAACACTGAAAATAAGATTAGAAGAAAAGCATTGACATTTGCTCAGTTCTGTTATCTGAGTCCCCAGATGCTGGAGATGGGCTCTGAGAAGCACACACTATTACAATTAAAGCAAGTTTATGCTCTTGTTCACTTTTATTTTTTTTCCCATTTATTTTTATTAGTTGGAGGCTAATTACTTTACAATATTGTAGTGATTTTTGCCATACATTGACATGAATCAGCCATGGATTTACATGTGTTCCCCATCCTGAACCCCCTTCCCACCTCTTGTTCACTTTTAACTTGGTAACTTAGATTCGAATACCTTTTTTTTTTTTGGTATCCCAGAAAATGCAAGAGGATCGTTGTTAGTATATTTGTGGTGACACCATTAAAAATTGGATGCATAGAGACAAAATCCCACAGCCTGTTATACGACTGGGGGTTAGTATTGATATATTGGCCTCCATTCTGCCTTCCTTTGGAATAATGCTGACTCCTTCCCTCCCTAAGTTCAAGATTTTAATGAGACAGAAATAAGACCTGCCTATGTCTTGCCTCTAAAACGTAATAAAAACTATTAAATACCGAGAAGTTATTGAATTCTAGTGACTTTAATTTTTCTCTCTCCAAATAACTGCCTTTCTCCTGCTTAATGTGTCAATAACATTTAAGTCAGAACTGTTCCTTCCCAAATAAAAAGATTGATTCTTAAACCATCCCAGCCTCAGAGCGGTTCCTGCCAGGAAGAGCAATCACACTGGCAGAGAAAAAATAAGAAGGTGTAAAAGGGACTCTTGTTTTATCATTTACTCCAAAAAACCTGGAAAATAGCCAGCTGTAAGGATTGGTTTTGAGAAAACAACATTTAGAGAGTCCACCCTTCTGTGGACCCCCACAGTATAAATGACTGGCTGAGACTGAATTATCCATTGCTTTTTGCCTGTAAAAAAGCTGGTAGTAAATAAATAATTTTAAAGCATTCAAGATAAACAGGCTAACCAGAATCAGTTCCTGACAGTTCTGGTTTTACCATTTCATTCACCTGAGTTAGTGGTTTGGCTTATACTTGGTTGATAACTAATATGATCTATTCTCACTTGAGTTCAGCATCCTTCTCCTCTCTTGGGGAAAAAGAAAAAGGATAATTATGTGTAATATAAGATCTGGAGGAGAACAGACCATATAAAGGGGGTGGGTGACCAAGTGCTAACCTTTTGGAGTTAATCGAAGTTCTGTGAATGATTTGCTTGATAACTCAGATACATCTTCTTCCCTCCCTGTATGCTATTTCCCATTCGCCTTTTGAAAGTTAGGAAGAACGCTGGCTTAGGAAAAACTTGGCATGCATGATGCTTTGAAAATAATGAAATTCTCTTTTGAATAAACATACTTGTTGATATGTATTTGTATGACATACTTGTTTTTCTATTTTCTAGTTATTAAAGAGGGTGTACGGAAGTTACTTGGTAAATCCAGAATCAGGTATGTAGTAATGTGAATCACTATGGAATGACTTGAAAAGAAATTCGTCCTGTTTGTGCTTTGCTTTTTTTAGCCAACAGATTTTGTTTAAATGTTATTTATTTATGAATATTTCTGCATGAGTTCAGGTCCCACTTTCAGTTCAGTTCAGTCGCTCAAGTCATGTCCGACTCTTTGTGACCCCATGAATCGCAGCACGCCAGGCCTCCCTGTCCACGGTCCCACTTTAGCTGTCTCCGTAAACCTAGCATTTAAGCGGCTTTGCATTGTCCAGTAATGGATACACGTTATTGGTGTAGTCACACAGAGAGTTGATGTATGCTCTTTTTAACATTGACTCTTTGTTAATGTTTCAGCCAAAGGGCCACCTTTGTTTGCCCATAGTGATTAACTTGCCTTTTGAGAAGATTAAGCCAACATTGATTCTCCCTCCCAGCCCCCAGTGACACCTTTGTACACAGCACATTTGGAGAAGGAAAAGGAATATTCACAGCTATTTTCACATTTTCAAATAAAAATTTCAGCCCCTAATCAGTGATCTGTGCCTCCTTGATTAGAAGAGCTATGTTATATAGCTTTAAAGGAAACTTAAAGAGGAAAAAAATGGAACAGTATTTTTATCCCTATGATTAAGTAGTAGTTTTGAATTCTGAGGCATCTATAGCCAGGCCCCATAGTGAGGACCAAGTTGTAAGACTGCTTGAATGTAATATTTGTTACTCAGATCCTATGACTGGTACCTTGACTTAACAAAGCTTTCTAAAAAGGAAAATGTATCTGTCTCTTTTTAACAGCAGTTACTTTAAAAAAAAAAAAAAAAATGATGGCACCTCACAATCCCCATTAGAATACCTTCCCCTGACTCTTATATGCTGCTCTGGAAACGAAGTAGCTGATAAAGAAAAGTGCCTTTGGAATGTAACTTGTTACTTGGAGTATTTGCCTATGAGAACTTCGTGCTCCATAAAGAATACTGAAATTTATTCTTCCCCAAATTGATGGTACAAACATATCTCAGAAATAAAAGCCAAAAGATAAATAACAGTGTGGGCTCTGAGAGGAATCGGGGAATTTCAGAAAGAAAAGCCAAAAGATAAATAACAGTGTGGGCTCTGAGAGGAATCAGGGAATTTCAGAAAGAAAAATAACTAGAGCAGAGAAAGCATAAAGGAACTCTTGAATGTTCTTGTCACCACTCAGATCCTAAGATCTATCAGAACAAGCAGAGTGTGACCTGGATTTTTCTCTATGGGTTTATCTAGGCATGTTTGGAAAACTCAGCTAGCCATACTAGATTTTACTTTTCTTCATTCTCATCATGTTTTCTTTATCATATGGGAAGCCATACTTAAGTCTGGCTTCAGTTACAGTTTTATTTAGTTTGTTTTCTTTGGCTTCTTAAAACTAACAAAACCCCAGCTTTAAATATTTTCTTTCTTTTTTTTAATCTAGTGGTCTATTTGTTTATCTGGTTTTCAGGTATCAAAAACTGAAGGGTGATTGATATTATTTAATTTTGGAGTGCCAAGAATGTGCTAAACCCGTCTAGAACAGAGATTTAGATAGCCAGTTGATGCTATCAGTGAGGATAGATCCCCAAAACACAGACCTCAGGAATGCTCTTAGATAAGTATTAAATGGTAACAAAGTATAAAGGTCTAAGAAACTTGGAAATGTGAAGTCTGTACAGTTCTGGTAAAATTATTCCCATCATTTGTTTAGAATATGAAATGATCCTCAGTGATGGACAGATATTCTTGCAAAATCATCTACAGGCTTTTGGGCAGGTATACGTCATTCAATTACATAATAAAGCATCCTAGGCACTTGGCTTCTTTGAACCTTTTTTTCCCTCTAAAATGAGAATAACTATATCTGGCCTATTTCATACAACTCATATGGAGATCAAATGAAGTAAAATGTTTTAAAACACTTGGAAAAATTTACAGTGTACACAAATAAATCTTTTGGGGTGTATACAGATTTTTTTTCCCCCTTTTAGGTTTTTGCCCTATTTCCATTCTCAGGGTTTGCAATGGCATGCAGGCAAGTATTTTTTTTTTATCAAAAAGCAACCAAGCTGCTCACCATGTTGACACTTGGCATGATAAACCATCAGAGAAAAATATGAAACTCATTAATAGGTTGATAGCATATTCAGCCCGCTTTCACGATTGTGTCTGGAACATTAAATTTCTAAAAGTTTCAGGATTATGACTTCCTCCCATTCCTTATTTGTAATCAGTCATCTTTGATACTGATTTAGATTGTTGGGTGGTATCTGTTAATTAGCTATATATATTTACAATACAATAAGAATTAAGGTTTTATTTCACCTCATTTGTCCTTTGAGGAAGATGGGAGTGGACTGCATTTTTTTTTTTAATATACCTACTGGGTGTTTTTTTTTTCCCCTCCAGGATACAATGTCTCTTTGCTATACGACCTTGAAAATCTGCCTGCATCCAAGGATTCCATCGTGCATCAGGCTGGCATGTTGAAACGAAACTGTTTTGCCTCTGTCTTTGAGAAATACTTCCAGTTCCAAGAAGAGGGCAAGGAAGGGGAGAACAGGGCAGTTATCCATTATAGGGATGATGAGACCATGTGAGTATAGGTAGAATTTGGTCCTGAAACTTGGTTGTGTCTGTCACATGTGCTTACCAAAAGATGTTCAGCTAAGTCAGACCTTAAACTATATTGTGTGAAGCCCCCCAAAGTGTCTTTCTCATAAAATTCTTTAACCCAGGATACAGATGGTGTGGCGAAGGAGAAGGCCACTTCTCCTTGTCTACAGAAAGTTGGCAGAAGATAAAAAGAGAATCTAGCACTTCCTTTAAGGCACTAACATTTTGAGTCCCCTTCTATAATTTAGCTGGGCAATCAGGAGGCTGAGGGTAACTATAGGTTCTAAGAAATATTTTTTAAAGTGGGGTTCTGAGAATCAGCTAACTCTGGATTCCAAATCATACCATATAGACAAGTTCATAATGTCCACTTTGGGTGATTTTCATCTCTTGCCTCGCGTAAAGTTTGCATTTGTTGTACTGACTTCATGGCCATAAATATTCAGTCTCACTAGCACAACTTGTTTTATGAATTAAAAGGTTTATGATGGCTTTACCCTCCTGCTTCACTTGTAGATCAAGTTCTCGACAAAACCCTGTTCTGATTCTGTACTTGACTCATGGGTTTTGTTCCCCTCAGGTATGTTGAGTCAAAAAAGGACAGAGTCACAGTAGTCTTCAGCACAGTGTTTAAGGATGACGACGATGTGGTCATTGGAAAGGTGTTCATGCAGGTATGGAGCGGACATCTTGGGGCAGGGGTAGGGGAACCACGGCCTAGTGACTTACACCCTGCCATCAGAGAGACTTCCCTCGTGGTCCAGTGGCTTAAGATTCCTCACTCCAATGCACGGGGGCCCAGGTTCGATCCCTGGTCAGGGAGCTGGATCCCACATGCCACAACTAAGACCCAGCACAGCTAAATAATAAATAAGTAGATATTTTTTTAAAAAGATAAGAACTGGCAGTCCTATTGATGTTGAAACTTGATTTAGTTAAACAGTCCTCCATCAAACTCACTGAATTTTTTTTTCTTAGTGCTTTTAGCCCTTTTCCGGGACTGAACTAGAGTTGGTTCAGACGGTAAAGAATCCACCTGCAGTGCGGGAGACCTGGGTTCAATCCCTAGGTTGGGAAGATCCCCTGGAAGAGGATCCCTTGGAGTGGCAGCCCACTCTAGTATTCTTGACTGGAGAATCCCCATGGACAGAGGAGCCTGATGGGCTACAGAATGGGAGTCACAAAGAATCAGACATGACTGAGCAACTAAGCATAACACACAGTAACAAGATGACTGAATATGAAATATCCTTCCTGCCATGGGGTCTTTGATTTAAAGCTTGGTCACGTTTCCTGCCCTCTTAAGTTTTCTTCAAGCTTCTAGCAAGGTTTGTTGGCTTGGCTTATTAGTTCTAAAGTCTTTTCAGAATGGAGTCTAGAGAAAATTCTTAGGTGGTCGGTAATGCATTAATAGCGTAGAGTTGTCAAACTGGCAGTGAAGAGAATGGGCCTGAATTTGGCTGAGGTTCCCATGGAGCGCCTCCCTCAGAAGCAGCTCATCTACTAGAAGAGTAATGGGGGTTAGCAGGACATTTTGTAATTGGATTTCTGGTGTGGTTGAACTCGGGTCTGACACAATATAACCATTGTGGCTTTGTCATGCTGTCTGCTAACCAGTAGCTGGCTTTAGGACATGAGAGCTCACTGGTGAAGTGGTATCCTGGCATATTTCTTATGAGACAGCTCAGTATTCAAAGTCTAGTACAGAGGTTAAATTTCAAAAAAAAACACAAAACTTTGTATGTTCATTCTGTTCCTTGGCAGTTTAATGAAATTTAAGAATTCCAGGACAGAACCTCTTTTGCCAGGTTGAGTTGAAAAATAATTGTGCTTAATATAGTGAGAATACTTTATGTGTAAGTATTCTCAGTGGCTAGGGGAATCTTCAGAAGGGATAGTCTCCATTTGACCATCTGTAGTGGCTTTTTGTGTTAAGCTAATTAATCAGAAACTAATTTTGTAGTCCCCATGCAGAAGAATCAGAATATTGACACAGCGTTTGAGAGTACTAAACTTTCAAAAGTGTGTGTGTGTGCAGACACACAGATATGTATGTCTTAGGTCCTAAATGTAAACCTCAGACAGGCATTTCATGTGTTTTTATGCAGAATTGACAGGGGAATTAAATGCAGTAGCTCAGAAATTGGGCCAAATCCAGACTGACAAGCTAATTTTAAAACCTATGAAGTATATATTTAGATTTGGCTGGGTTTTTTTTACCAGTCTTCTTCCATTTTATTCCAGACAACATCTTAACTTATTTTTATACTTTAAACAGATCTTGTCTTGGAGAGTGTACTGGAGATTTGTTCCTTAGGAGAATTTTGAGTATTCTTTTTTGCATGTGAACTTATGCTCTCCCTCAGAGTCCGTGTGGTGGGACACTTGTCTAAAAGAGAAAAGAAGGTCTGCATTTTTGTACTGACAGTGTCTCCAGTGAGTGACGGCCTGACCCCATGTGAAAAGGCGGTGCCCAGGAAGCCGTCTGCCCTTCCTCCCTCTCCAGACTCAGAGGCAGTGGTAATTTACTTGAAATGACCTTAGTAATGTGGACTTATTTTGCTGGTTTTCCCCTCCAAAATAAATCAAGCACTGTCCTAGGCCTAGTTATTTTAAATTTCTAGGAAAAAGGAGAGCAGTGAATGCCTAGCCTAGAAGGCCGTGACCTGGGAAGGCTGGTCGTGGTCACTTGTCTGTCTGTTGTGCGTCCTTGTTTCCCATGCTGACATGCACCTCCGGCCTGGTCAGAATGCCATCCCTCCCTTGTCATTTGGCAGGCTGACTTGGAGGGATGCTTATTGCTGTCATTTGGAAAAAGACAGGGAGGGGCATTCCCCACTCTTATGGATGTGCTAGTGCTCACCTTTGTAGGTATATGAGCTGTGAGCATCAGAGAAAACCTGGTAGATACCATTTCAGCACTCATTACGTGAAAAGTAATAGTTACCCCTTCAGAGATTGGTGGACTAGAATTGTTTATATAACTAGATCTTTTAAGTTAGTTCAGTAGGTAAGAAAAATTAAGTGGAAACCACTGGTTACTATATGTTCAGGACAAGACAAGCAATTTGCCTCGTAGGCAGTAGTGAAGATGTTATTCTGAGGATCCTTGCTGCCTGTATACATGTGGGGTTACACCTGTAGGATATTTTCCTGAACTGGGGACCCTGAGGCAAAGTGAGTAATTTTGGTAGCATTGCCAACCCCTTCTCCAGAGAGGTTATGCTATTTCCCTCCCACCTCCAATGCATGAGTGTCCGTTTTCCCAAAGTGGTGTTGAACTTGTGGATTTCTGCCAGTCTGACAGGTTAAAAATGGTTTCTGCTTTCTCTCATGAACACAGTCAAAACATCTTTTTTTTTTCTTAACGCTGAAGGCTGTTTTTTTTCTTTTCTTGTGAGATGTCTCTTGATGGCCCCTACCCATTTTTCTATTGGGTTATTGATTTTCTCAGTTTCTTCATATACTTGGGAGACTGGCAGTTTGTCTGTGATAAGAGTTGCAGATTTTTTTTTTCCAGTTAGTCATTAGACTTAGTGGGTTGTTTTTGTTGTTTGGTTTCCCCCCAGGTAGAACTTTATTTTCATGCAGTGAAATTGATCAACCTCTGTGGCTTCTAGATTTTGAGTCATAGTTAGAAACGCCTTCCCTACTGCAAGGTTATAAAGAAATCTACCTGCATTATTTTCCTGGTGTTTTTATAGTTTCATGTTTTATGTGTAAATCTTACTGCCTATGGGTAGCTTCTCTTGGTGCATGATAAGAAAGGTGGAGTCATCTTTTTTTCTAAGTGACTACTCCCTGTCCCAGTGGCAGCTGTTTAAAAGTCCATGTTTACACTACTGGTTTAAGATGCTGCCTTTATCATATACTTAATTTCTGTGTTTATTTGGGTTTATTCTGAGCTTCTGTGGTCAGTTGTGCTTTGATGGAAGAAAGAAATAATATTGTGATGCCCCAAAGAGGAAAAAAAGGAAGAAAAAAGAGGCAGTATTGCTGATACATATGTAACAAGACTCTTAAAGCAAAAAGTGCTGGGTTGGTGGGTTGATTGGCTTTTAAGTGTTTTGTAAGAGAGAAAAACCAAGGAGAAACAGAGGCAGGAGATTGCCTGAATTATAGCCCCAAGTCAGTATATTGTTAACCAACTCTGAAATGTATCATTCTCCATGTACAAAACTGAGAAATGCTGCCAAGTTACCACGGGTTTACAGATACTCCCATCTGGTTGCGAATGCCACATGTACCAGTGAACTGGAGCATTCAAGAAACTTATGAAACACAAAGTGCTGGCAGGCAGTTTTTATCTGTTCTCCCCGCCAGGGCTAAAAGAGGGAAACTGATAGAAGTTAGAGAACCTCCCAACCCAGTTGCAGAATGAACGGTATTTTCTAGAGAAGGGCAATTTCAGCAGCTTTGCTTTAAGGATTTCCATTTTGAATTATCTTGGATCCTTCCCTCCCTCTTCAGATATTTTTCCTTTGGGGATCAAAGTTCAGAGGGGAGCTCACCTAACCCAGTGATGTTATTTCCCACCAACCTTTGGAAGCTACACAAGGAGTTCAGAAGGCAGGGGGTGACAGACGAGCTCCCCGACTGGGCATTAGACCTCCTCAGGTAGTATCCTTCCTTCACATATCCGCTGCTGAGGGCTTGCCCATCAGTGTGTGTCCTCCTGCTGCGGGTGGAAGTGTAGTCCCTGCGCCTTCCTTCACAGTGTGCTGACTCTGTCAGCTAGGGGAGTGGTGCTTTCTTTCTCATCCTTGTGCTAGACAGCCTCTTTGAAGGGCAGAGGACTAGGTACAGAGATGAATAAAAGAATCCTTGACTTGAGGAGCTTAAAACCTGGTAGGGAAGCCAGATGCATTAATGAATAGTGAAATATCACAGTAGAGGTTTGTAGAAAAGCTGCTCTCCCCACAGGAGAGCAGCCAGCTGTGCCCAAGCTGTTGGAGAGAACGTTATATCTGGGCAGCAGTAGAAGGAACTTGTAGACTGAAGGGCTATATGACTTGCTCTCAGTACACTCAGCAAATTCAGGGACCTTGGAAAACTTTTGATTCCATCTTTCTGTCCTCCAGAGAGTTTAAACCATAGGTTTTACTGGCGTTGCTGGAAAGTCCAGTCCTGTTATTACAGATCTGGGTTGAGACCGGGATGCCTCATGTCACTTACCTGTTTATACAGGAATGTATGGATTGGGAACGCTTGAGATGTGGAAGTTAGGACGGGGAAGAATGGCTTGGTTTTGACATCCTTAGGCATTTTTCTGTAGTTTGATAAGGGTGGATACATTTTGTCAAGGGTGAGCTCTTACTTGAGCTCCACTTGACATCTTAATCAAATTTCCTGAAAAATATAACCTCCTTTCATATTAAATCAAAAGAAACTAATAAACTGTCATCCTTATCCTGAGCATAATCTGGTTCTCCGAGTGCTTTGCAATTTGTTGTCTATTTAGCCTCAAGTAATTTTATCATGCATATTTTTCCAAAACAAAAGAAAGAGAAGAGGATTAACAGTGCTTTTCTTCGCTCTTTGAAGATCAGACTTGTTAAGGACTTTGTGATCTCTCCTCTTTGAATCTGAAGTGCACTGATGGCAGCCAACACTTGTAATATTTCACGCTGTGCTGTGCTGAATCGCTCAGTCATGTCTGACTCCGCGACCCCATGGACTGTAGCCCGCCAGGCTCCTCTGTCCATGGGGATTCTCCAGGCAAGAATACTAGAGTGGGTTGCCATGCCCTCCTCGAGGGGAATCTTCCCAACCCAGGGATCGAACCCAGGTCTCCCACATTGCAGGCGGATTCTTTACCATCCGAGCCACCAGGGAAGCCCATGGTGGGCTGGAGTGGGGAGCCTCTGCCTTCTCCAGGGGAGCTTCCCAAGCCTGGAATCGAACTGGGGTCTCCTGCATCGCAGGTGGATTCTTTACCAGCTGAGCTACCAGGGAAAACCAGTGTTTCACGTTAGGTGTCATTCATTTTTAGCCTCTGCCAGACAGAGGGCTCAGAGGTCACATCACAGGGCAAACCCCAGAGCATAGGTTGCTGTTCTTGCTGTTCATCTCACACCAGATTCTCTTCTGGCTGCTTTTTGCTTCATCCTGGCAGGAGTTCAAAGAAGGACGCAGAGCCAGCCACACAGCCCCACAGGTCCTCTTCAGCCACAGGGAACCTCCCCTAGAGCTGAAAGATACCGATGCCGCCGTGGGTGACAACATCGGCTACATTACCTTCGGTGAGCCGGGCAGGGTTGCCACATTTGCACACCTTGGTGGGTTCCTACTGCAGTTGAAATAGGGCTGAGTGGTGAAAGCAGGTGTGCCAGAGTGTTCCTGTTGCCAGTGCCATGACTGTAGGAGGCATGGCATGGAGCACTAATACAAGTCATGCACTGTTTTTATTTTTATACAGTAATCATTTTCCTTTTTTCCCTGTTTTATCTAAATCCTCAGGGGGGAAAAGGGTAGCTTCTGGTGTGAAGTAGGAGAGGTTAGGGCCACATAAACACTGCTAAGTGGCTGGACGGGGTTCTCTGTCCCTTGGCGCCTGTTAGGTTTTTTTTGCTCATCAGACCAGAGCTCCAGCCACGATTCGCTTACCCACTTTCCCTCTGGAGAGATTCACATCCACCCCTCTCACAGCTTGCTGCAGCCTAGTGAGCTGGTTCATCGTTAACAGCTGACAGTTTAGAATCACAGCTCATGCGCACACTGACCCTGACGGCACTAAAATGTCCCCTTTTGTGAAGTTCTCTAAGTCACCTGCGTGCTGAAGTTTCACCAGCACTTCGGCGATGAGCGGGTTGATTAACCAGGTTTCCTTAAATCTAATCTACATTTATTTTTTTTTTTAGCACGTTACTCTCTCTCAGGTTGGGACAGCCTGTTACAGTTTAATTAGCAGTGTCTTTCTTTGTGCTACATAAACTGATGGTGAACTTATAGTCATTAGCATCTCAGGACCTCTGCAGTATAGTTATCTCCTGGCCTGGCGCTCTTTTCTCTTGAGGGCAAGTTGACACACGGTGGTCCCACCCTTTCTTAGGAGGCATTTCTTTTCGTTTCAACAAAACTTGATACTCAAGGACTTTGCTGATGCAAATTCCACTGAGTAGGATAGATGCAGAAGATAGAGGGGATTCCCAGAAGCCAGAGGGAGAGGCATGCAGGTCTGCCCAGGTGTGAAGCTGAGTGACTGACTGCACAGGACTTCATGGGGTCGTGCAGTGGCAGGCGCTTTTTCAGCCCCCATCCAAAGCAACTCCTCCTGCCATTCCCCATCAGGAGTGCTCAGGTTCTTGTCCTTTCCGGTTTGGTGTTCACCACAGACTGCATGGTCCTCCAGGGATCTAGTTTCTCTGAACGCTTACTCTGCCTTGGCAACAAGGGCCTGCAGCAGGCAGGCTTTGTTCTCTAATCCCCACTGCTCCAGAGTCCACCCAGGTAGCCAGTTGTGTCATCTGCTAGAGAGACTTCTGAGAGGCAGGAGCTAGTAGATTTCACAGTGCACAGCCGGAGAATCCAGACCCGGAATGAATGCCAGGACCAAGCCCTTCCCCTGGGGAGCCCTGGTTTTCGGCCATGGTCTCTTCCATTTGCACTCACTGGCAGAAAACCCTAATGAAACAAGTGGACAGTCCCGAAGCAGGGCTAGATGGGAGACGACGGTAGGCTGCTGGTCTTTGCACCCTTTGGCATTGGTGTTACTCGACCTTGACACCTTGTCTGTGCCCCCACCCAGTGCTGTTCCCTCGCCACACCAACGCCAGTGCTCGAGACAACACCATCAACCTGATCCACACGTTCCGGGACTACCTGCACTACCACATCAAGTGCTCTAAGGTGAGTGGGAGCAGCCACAGCACCTGTGCTCCGGGCCATTCTTTGCACCAGAGCTCATGGCATAAAGTCCTCTCTGGTCCAGGCTGTTGCTAGGAACTCTACAGAGATGGTTCTGTAGGCTTTGAATCATGGCCTTTCTCCATCTCTCTCACTCCATAGCAGAAAGGTGAGTATATGCTTCCTTGCACACCCCTACGTCAACCCCAGGGTGGATGTTCCCAAACCTTTCTGATAATTTCCACTACTTAGAGCAAAGCCTTTCTGGAACATGACTCTGCTTCAGTACCCATTGTGTTTGCCTCCAGGCCTATATTCACACACGTATGCGGGCAAAAACATCGGACTTCCTCAAGGTGCTGAACCGTGCACGCCCAGATGCCGAGAAAAAGGAAATGAAAACAATCACGTGAGTAGCACCATCCTGCAGCAGGACTGCCTTCCTCTCCTAAGTTTACCAAGGAGGTCATGGGTGTCGGTGACCCAGGTGTCTGGGCAGTGGCTGCAGGTGAGACAGGCAGTGGGGCGCCTATAGCTGCCTGGCAGACTAAAGATGGGAGACAAACAGGTTTTCACGTCTGAATGGGCCTCCTTGTTTCAACATCTCTGTGATCGAGGAGAGTGGCTGCTAGGAAGAAGCACAGACCTTTTTACCAAGATGAACTATGTTCTCTTTGGGCCTGAGTTGAGAGGCCTGTCTTAACTGTCTTGATGTCTTCTTGTAGAAGTGGAATAATCTGCTTGAGGACATATAGTTGCATAAATAGGCCTGGAACTATTCCAAAGCATTCTCTTTCCTGGTCCAAGTCTTGGCAGGAATTTTGCCTGAAGAGGAGGTCAACTTTATCTGAGGTGGAGATGATGAGGAGCGCCCTAAAGGATGCAGGACACTGTCCACAGTAGAGCAGCATGGTCATGGGCCTGGGGGTTTGGGTCTGTGCCAGGTGCCGACTCTTGGGACCCCCTCTGGTAAGGTTTCCACCATCCTGTTCTCCAGGCAGAGAAATAGGTACTCGTCTCCTATCACTTGTTCCCATTGAATTAAATGTCCTGAGGTGAACTAAACCCCCCACAACCCTCACAGCCATTTCCAGGACCCCACACTCTTGGGATAACCTTCTATAGGTATGTCGTGCCTAGGCCTTCAGGCTCCTTCCCTTGGCCTCTTCTACCAAGCTAGTTTTTGCTGCCATTTAACAAGGTGAGAGAGGGTCTGAGTCTTGGGCGCCTGAGCAGAGTGCTTTTAATCTCAGAAGCATCAGACATTTATAGAGAGCAGAGTAAGTCGCCCCTGCCTTCTAGACTTTAGAGGCTGCCTGTCTCACTAGGAAATTGATACCAAGGACCTTTCTCTAGAATTAACTCCTCGCACTGCCCAGAGCCCGCAGAGTGTTCAGTCCACAGCTGGATCCTCTGCTTAGAGAGAAGTGCCCACGTGCCATGGCAAGACAATGGCAGCATCATTCCTTTTACTCTGCAGCTTTGTGGCACTGCCTAAAATGGGCAGAATGTGAAAGGTGGGGAGGCAGGGTGGGCATGTCCTGGGAGCACGTCTCTCGCTGCCCTGCAGACTCTTAACCTCCATCATAGGGTGGACAGGTCTCCCTTTGCTTGCGTGCTTGCTTCTTTCACGCACACCACGTTGGTGACTTTGAGTGTGAGCAGCCAATTTTGTGCCACTTTCAGGGCCCCGTTCAGTAGAGGCCAGGAGGTGAGCCGGCAGCCAGTACAGTAGAAGGCATCCTGACCTGCCAGCCTGTGGCCCACCAAATGGGGGCTGGGCATCATAAATAGTCACAAACTTCTGCTGTCACCTTCAGCCCTGTACCTGCCTGTCCGTTCAGTAGAAACGCCCACCAGGCAGCCAACTACCCAGTGTCTCCCCACAGGGCTTCTCCCCTGGCTCCATCACACAGCCCAGCAGCCTTGGAGTGTGGGGTCACTGCAAAGCAGGTGCAGTGGAAGGGCAGGAACAACTCCCTGTCCTGATGGGGGACTGAGAAAAGATGAGTCCTTGAAATGAACCAGTCATCCGTACACTTCCTTCCTGGAACTTAAGGAGAGCAGCTTTGCCTTTTTCCATCCTGTGACCTCTCTTTGGCAGAGGTGAGCCCCAGAAAGGAGAAGCAGGAGCTAAACAACCCTGAAAACCAGATTGAGTTCCCAAGGCTAGGCAGGAGAAGCCAGGACCCCTCTTCTGCTCTGGGTTCTCAGAACCTGGAGCAGCATAAAGGAGGGTGGCAACCCTGCTGTGATCAGAAGCCAGCCATCAGCACCCCACAGAGCTCTGTCAGAATTGAGCTTTCTGTTGGGGAATGGATAACAAAATATTTTAGCTTCATCTGTGGTAGGGTAAGACATTCCAGACAGGAAAATCTTAGTTCCCATAGTCCTCCGCTCTAGCTTCCAGGCTTCTGTGCCAGATAGGTACCCTCCATCTTTGGGAACCATTCCCAGAGTTGGCCATTCTTAGAATGCTGGGTACGACAAGACACCCCAGCTCAGGAGCCTTAAGTGAAGCAAGTGTTTTGTGACTGAGTGTAGTCACCGTATGACAACACAAAGCACCTTTAAACTTGGAAAGTTTGGAGGGTTGCTTCTTCTGACATCCTGGCCCCATGGGGAAAGATTTAAGGAACTGCTGTCTGCTAGCCTGAAAAAGGTATAAGCTGTGTTAGGAGGACCCCAAATTCTTTGCTCAGAAGAGGGTTGAGACCAGTCTAAAATGCAGGTAGATCTAGGCCATCCCGAAATTGTGGGCAGGTGATTCTCCTGTCTAACTTGGTATATTTACTGTCCTCATGGGCTTATTACTTGGTACCCTGAAGTATTCAATAGGAAGAAAGAGCTGATAGGTTGTTTCTGTGAAAGCTGGACCTTAACCCTTGCCTGGAGTTCCCACATACCTCTGCTTAAGAAACATTGACCCTATCTCTAGTGCAGAGCGTGGGGTGGATAGGAAGGTAAGCAGAAACTAACCTTCACATTTATTCTCTGCTTTTGAAGGGGGAAGACGTTTTCATCCCGCTAACTCTTGGGAACAGGAAGAGGAAGCGGCTGGCAACTGAAGGCTGGAACACTTGCTACTGGATAATCGTAGCTTTTAATGTTGCACCTCTTCAGGTTCTTAAGGGATTCTCCGTTTTGGTTCCATTTTGTACACGTTTGGAAAATAATCTGCAAAAACGAGCTGTGCTTGCAAGGACTTCATGGTTCCCAAGAATTAAAAAAAAAGAATTCCACTTGATCAACTTAATTCCTTTTCTTTATCTTCCCTCCCTCACTCCCCTTTCCCTCCCCCTCTTTTCCAAGCTGTTTTGCTTTGCAATATGTTACTGGTAATGAGTTGCAGGATAATGCAATCTTAACTTGTTTTCTCTAAGTATTTGAGTTCAAAACTCCTGTATCTAAAGAAATACGGTTGGGGTCATTAATAAAGAAAATCTTTCTATCTTACATGAAAATTCACTTGATTTCTGGTCTGGGAGTCCCCCCCCCCCCCCCCCCCCCCAAAAAAAAAAAAAAAAAGGAGGGATGAAGGATGCATCAGTACTGCCCTTGAACCTGCAAACCTGCACTGGAGAAGCTTAGGTTCAAGAGCCCCCTCACCCCCACCCTCCCTGTAGAGGGGAGAAAGGCTCACTGATAAGCTCTTAGTTGGCATTTCTAAGTAAACTTGAACATGCACTGTAAAGCTTTTTAATTTGTCTCTATCCAGTTCATTGTGTTTCAGACTGGTTTGAGACTGTCAATGAATTGTGAAATCTGACATTTCCTCAGCAGTTATGAGGTATTTGTAGATTCACTGCAGTTGTAAGAAACAGTGCTAAAATCCTGTAATACAATATAATTGCCAGGAGGAAGCTAATGTTGACACGATCACAATCTTACTCATATTTCCCCAGTTTTACATGCAACTCATTTGTGTGTGTGTGTGTGTGTGTGTTGTTTCCTGTGTGTTTTTTTTCACGTGTGTGACTTCATCTTCAACGTTTTAAAATGGAATAGTAGGTGCTGTTGTGTCATGCTGAGTACATCACTCCTATTATGGGTAAGTACTAATTCTGAAATATGTCTTAGTTGTGGACATACTGACTAGGTCATGAAAATGTCTTTATTGTGGGTCATGGTCAGATTTGAAGGGACAGGTCGTTTAGTCATCAAAACTTCACTTTACTCTTTTTTTTAATAATCAAAATTAAAAGTCACATTATGTCCATAGTTAAGGTACAGAGTATTACACCAGTCCATTCTAGGGTTGTTAGATGTCACCAGACCAAGAAGAGGCATCACATGTGATTGTTGTTGAAGGTATTCGCAGACTTGGAGAAAGTCTTTTCCTTGAAGTGGAGATGTCCACCACGGGAAGCCTTCCACTGATGAAGTGGGGAGTGCTCCGCAGACCCAGCAGTTAGACCGATTGTGGAATGCAGCATAGGAGTGAGCCCAGGACAGGAAGGCATTGTCTTGAGGATCAAATGGCAGACTCAGGATTTCTGGAGTCAGCAGAAGTAGGCTCACATAGATTATCAGGCCCACCTTGTCCTGAAGGATCCCGGACGAGCCCCCAAGATGAAAGGTTGTTGCTGAACGCTTAGACGCGGGATTCTTGGCCTCCGGAGGAGACAAATTCAATCCGGGGCCAGAGACGAGGCTGGATCGCTCAGAGCTTTTGTGTAATAAAGTTTTATTAAAGTATAAAGGAGATAGAGAAAGCTTCTGACATAGGCATCAGAAGGGGGCAAAAGAGTACCCCCCCCCACTTTACTCTTTATAAACAAGATTCTGGAAAGCTCAGGATCAGTTATGCTCCCATGCTGTCAACAAACAATTGCCCTGGAGAGTGCTATCCCCTTGGTGGTGCCAACCGGGACCTGCAGTGGAGAGAGCTCACTGCCTAGTCTGCCCTGTGTTATCCTGGGATGTGGTCCCTCATCACCTACCTCTGGTAGATGGAAAACTGGGCTAAGTTAGATCTATTGGGAGACAGTGACATAGATGTGTTCTGTACCCCTGTGTAAGGGGTTTGTGAAGGTAATTTTGCTAGAAAGTGTGTTTGCCATCCCTCTGAGTTTAGAACATACCTCCTTAGTAAGTTGGAACTCAACTATATTTTGCCAATAATAGGGATCGGATTTCTGGAAAGTGCTATAAATGGCAAAACCAAAATTGCTTAGAAGATAGGGAGTTAGGAGAAAAAGAGAGGCATTAAGTATTTTTTACAGCAGTAAACCATAAGGAATTGTCTTAATTCCAAGACTTCATCAGCATAAAAACTCATACTGAGGGAAACCCCCTCCAGACACTCCTTTGTCTACATCTGTTTCCAGGGCACACTTAACTCTTTCTCAAGGGTCCTCCTTCACCGTTATGGACGAAGGCCCACTGTAACTTCAGCCAAAGCCCATTGTAGGAGGACTTCAGCACGCTGAGGATGTGGGCTGGGAAAATGGGATCTAATCTCAATTGGTGCTAATTTGCTCCTTTGCCCAAAGATCCATACCTGGGAGGTGTAGATAAGCTGGGATGTAAACTTGAGAGCTGCAAAAGTGTTCTTAGAGAGACCTGGGTTTGAATCCAGGTTCCACTTAGTAGCTATGTGACTGAGTAGATTTCTTAATCTGAGCACCAGTGGCCTCATCTTTGGTTGGACATGACTCCACCTATCTCAAGGGGCTCTTAAAAGGAGTAGACAACAGATAAGTGCCTATCACATAGTAAGCATTTATAATGAGTGAAAAAGTTGGCTTAAAGCTCAACATTCAGAAAGCTAAGATAGTGGCATCTGGTCCCATCACTTCATGGCAAATAGATGGGGAGACGGTGGCAGACTTTTATGTTTTAGGGCTCCAAAATCATTGAAGATGGTGACTGCAGTGTGAAATTAAGACCCTTGCTCCTTGGAAGAAAAGTTACGACCTACGTAGACAGCATGTTAAAAAGCAGAGAAATCATTTTGCCAACAAAGGTCCGTCTAGTCAAAGCTATGGTTTTTTTAGTAGTCATGTATGGATGTGAGAGTTGGACTATAAAGAAAGCTGAGCACTGAAGAATTGATGCTTTTGAACTGTGGTATTGGAGAAGACCCTTGAGAGTCCCTTGGACTGCAAGGAGATCCAACCAGTTCATGCTAAAGGAAATCAGTCCTGATTATTCATTGAAAGGACTGATGCTGAAGCTGAAACTCCAATATTTTGGCCACCTGATTTGAAGAACTGATTCATTGGAAAAGACCTTGATGCTGGGAAAGATTGAAGGTGGGAGAAGGGGACGACAGAGGATGAGATGGTTGGATGGCATCACTGACTCAATGGAAATGAGTTTGAGTAAACTCCAGGAGTTGGTAATGGACGGGGAGGCCTGGCGTGCTGTGGTCCATGGGGTCACAAATAGACACAACTGAGTGACTGAACTGAACTGACTGATAATGCCTATGATTATAGTTGATAATGCTTTCTAATAAATCTTAGTTACATTCTTACACTCCCAAGGGGATAAGAAGGCAGCATAAACCAAGGTTATTCTGCTTTGGGTTTTTCAGATCCTCCCCAAAAATGGTGCTATTTTTTGCTGGTTGCCCTCATACTGCAGTTTGAGGTGAGGAAGGTGTTGGTGGGTATCTTCAAGTCTGGAGAAAGTGGGACCTGGAGAAGCTAAAAATCAGGAGCTTGGAGGGAAGACAAGACAGTAACAGGAAGTAGAAGTGTGGAACCAAAGGGCGGGAAATTGAAGCCAGGAAGAGGAAGTAACACCAGCTTCTGTGTCAGCCCACATATCCAGAGCTGCTTCTCCGCTGTTACCATTTCAGTTCCTTCAGTCTCATTCAAAGTAGGCCTGATGGACCCTCAGCCTCAGCCCAGCAGCCACAGAGGCCCAAGACCCAAGCCTGGGTCCATTCTTGGGGCTATTCTGAGTTCAAGCAATGCTGCCACCTTCTGGGGATTGCTAAAAGCACTGTTAAATTTCTGTGAGAGATCTGTCATTTATCCCTAACAGGAAGGACCAGTTTCCTCTGCTCATATAGCTGACTTAGGGCTTCCTCAATCTTGGTCACAGTATTGTGCCCACAACCCTCCAGAGACTCCCAGGGGCTCGTCTGCTGTTGCATTTGGGGAAGGTTGAACTGTTCGATAGCCACTCATCACCACTTTGCCTCTGTTCATCCAGTCAGTACCTCCCGACCCTCACCACCCAGTCCCAGACACCCAGGGTCAACAGAAAAGTTAAATGCTCAGGAGAACAGAGTGACTAAGGCAACCCAGGTGCATTTCCTGCCCCTGTCCACATCAGGCATCGTGATAACAGGACCTAAGGAGAGAAGAGGGACTGGGGTGAGGACTCTAGGGCCTGAAGAGTCAGCTGGTTGGAGCATCTGAAGACTTCCTGCATCAGAGCCCTCCTGTGAGCAAAGGAGAGAAGACTGCGGATGAGTCAGCCCCAGGGATTGATGGAACAGAGGAACCAGACGATCAAGTCAGGAACAAACAGCTGAGCGGAGGACAGAACCCAGGCTGCCCGACTCCTGCTCCCAGAGTTGTTCTTTACACGTCATCCCACACACTGTTTAGACAGAGCAGCGGAGAAGAAACAGACATCCTGGAGGCTGCCGGGAGGAGGCCAGGGCTGGGAACAGAGGGAGGTCTGTTTATTCTCGGCAGTTCAGGATCTGAGGGGCCCCACTCCACTTCTGTCCAGACCTCAGTCTGAACTCTCCCAGAGCCTCTTGACTTCTGCCCAACCAGAGGGCGTGGGGCTGGGAGCCATCCCCTGGAACGCTGCGTCCTCCTAGCCACCAGCTCCCTTGAGGACAGGCCTGAGACTGGATGCTTCTCCCACTTTTCGTCCAGAGGCCCTTCTCTCCAGGACCCCTGACTGCCGTGCAGAGTTGGCGGAGCCAGACCTCTCAGGCCTCCAACCCTTCAGGCCCAGATCTTCTTGGGAGAGAGCAGAGGACCCCTTGTTCCATCTTCATGTGCTCCTGAACGAGAAAGCTTTTCCTAATGTCTAACCTCCAGCTTTCTTGCTGAAGTTTTAGCCTGTTTTCTCCCATTTCAGGTCTCAAGAAAATGTAACTGCTTCTTCTCTCCCTCTCCCCAAAGTTACACTTGACACAAGATGGAAATCAGTGCTTCCTAGCCTTGAACTTGCCCTTCCTCTCACTCAGTTTCCTGTGTTTCCTTGTGAAGTGAAAGTGTCATTACTATCTTGCTATTCACAAGCTCTTCATCCACTTATTTCAATGGAATTCTCAGAGGGGACGTGCAGAGAAGGCCAGAAGTTCCTTTCGTTGACTGCTTCTGTGCCAACCACTGACCCAAGTCCTTACTACACTTTTTTTTGACCACACCACGTGGCATGTGGGATATACTCCAACTAGAGATTGAACCTGTGCCCCTGTAGTTGAAGGGTGGAGTCAACCCCTGGACCTCCAGGGAAGTCTCCCCACATTTTCTCATTTAGTCTTACATTAGATGAAAATGGTATGAGCCCCCATTTTAAGGATGAGGAAACTGAGGTAAGAGAATTTAATAATTTGCTCAAGTTTACACAGCCAGAAAAATAGGATCCAACTAGGATTCTTGAGATTTAAACCCAGGCCTTCTGATTCAAGCTTTGGCTGTTTCTCAGTCTTCATGGAGGAGAGAAGAAGGATGTCACTTGAGACCCCTCCCCCGTTAGGTGTCCAGCAGTGGGGTTTGTGCAGTTACACATATTATCCCATAAGACTCCTGGCAACACTGACTGATGCCTTGCCTTGTTCCCATTTTACAGGTGAGAAAATAGAGGCCCAGAGAGATGGCTTGCCCAGAGTCACACCCCCAGGGCCATTCATGCCTCTGAGCCCAAAACGTGACTCACAAAGCAAATGAGAAAAGTGTGGAATGACCCCAGATTCTAGAAGGCAAGGCTGGCTTTTATAAGCTGAAAGTTCCCATCAGGTGATAGGAAGGGAAGATAGCGAAGATTCTCAGATTCCAAAGGCCCCCACCACCACCACCATCAGACTGTACTCAGCAGACTGGCAGAATTACAGAGCTGGATGCGCTATCAGCTGACTGGCCACTGATATATTTATAAAATGTAAATATATCAGCTGGGAGGTGGGGAGGATGGACTAAATCTTTGTTGGTTAACTGGAATGCATTCCTCAGATTAGCTAAGCAGTAGCAGGCCAGAGAGCTCCAAGCTGCCTCCTTGGTGGCAAGCTATGTCCAGTGGCTGGAGACAGGGCCACTGGTACAGGAGGAGGACATGGAGGGGGTGGCGGGGGGAGCGGAGAAGGGAGGAAGCCTTCCCAGCACAGCAGCTCAGGGTGTGTCAGGCCCCACCCCCAGAGGCGGGGCCAGGCTGGGTCCCACCAGCCTCAGCTCCATCCCAGGCAAGGGCAGAGCCAGGGCAGCAGAGAGCTGGGGGCCCTGCTGTCTCCACACAGTGGAGGTACCATGACCTCAATGGTCAGGACACCAGACATCGCCAGAAGCCCTGCAGCGCTGGCCGGGACAGCTCCCTGACACTCGGAGGGGAGCCCAGCCTGGGCAAGCCACACCTGTCACCTACAGTCATGTGAGTAGCTACCTAACCCTAACCCTAGCCCCCACCCGGCCCCTGGACCACACCTGGAGACTTCAGCCTCAGGGCCTGAAGAGGCCATTGCACCCAGCCCAAACCACCAGAGCCTCCAGGTTGGGACTGCTGAGATGTACTGCCCCCCCCCCCACCCCCCCCACGCAGGGCTGACCCTGCCTGCCTTTCTTGCTGCTCTGGTGGAGGTGGGGTGGGAGACTCACTCCCAGAGAAGAGCTGGGAGCTCCAGCCTGTGATTCCAGAGTCCAGGTTTGAAGTTTCAGGACCCTGAGATCTCCCGGAGTTTGAACAAGTTAATAGTGCGGGGATGAAGGGGAACAGAAACCAGAGGGCCGCTGGAAGGGAAGGATGTTCCCAGCAGAGGGCACTGGGGGACACTGAGGAAGAGGAACCAGGCTGAGGGTAAAGGGGTGCAATGGCCTGGGGACCTGGGGGAGCTGGGAATAGAAGGGGCAGCATCTCCTGTGCTCAGGGTGGCCTTGAGGCCCTTCGACCCTCTCACTCCAGGGAGGGGGCAGGTAGGAATCCTTCCCTTATTGACTTTGATCCTAGCAACAGCAGCTGCTCCCCTGTTGACAGAAGCAGGAGTTTCCCACAGGGCCCAGGCAGGACACCCCCTCCCTCATCCCCTTGATGTGGCAGTAGGGCCAGGGCATGGGAGGCCTGGGACAGGTCAGAGCCACAGAGAGGCCAGGCCCTGCCCAGCAGCTCCCCCTCCATCTCTGGGCTCACACCAGCCCCCCTTGCCCTCCACACTCACTGCCAACCCTCCCCGTCCCTCAGCAACTCTTCCCCTCCTCCAGTTCCCAGGAAAGGCCCCGTTGCTAGCTGCTAGCCTGGTGCGGACGTCAAGTTTATGGGCTGGAAGTCCTACCCGGAGGCTGCTCACTGAAGTGTAACCAGCCACAAGGCGGATGGAAGGGAGGTGCTGGGGATAGGGCAACCCCTTGGTGCTGCTAACTCAGTGAGCCCTGCCTCAGACTGACTTCTGCCCCACCCCACCCCCACCCCCACCCCCACCCCCAATCCCTGTAACCTACCACCTTTTAAGACACTGGTGCCAACCAGCCTGCAAGCATCTGAAGACAGGGACCACTCTCCATTTATATCCACCCCGCCCCCCGCACCCCAGCCCTAGCCCCTGGTCCAGGGCCCACCCATGACCCAAAGGAGACTGTCAGCTGTTGGCTGGCCAGAGGACCACTACACACCAGCCAGATTCCATCCTATCCCTTTAGCTGATTTAGAGGCCTCACCTGGTGGAGGCAGGGGTGGTCCAAATGCTGTGGGGATGGGTGAGTCTAACCCGAGGCATAAACACAGCTGCCCAGAGAGGATCAGGCAGGTAACAGAAATGGGTGAAAGGGCTGGGTGGGGACTATAGGGAGCTTTCTGAAGGCAGTGACCGCTCAACTCTAGCTGGTTGCTACTACATAAGCCCTCATTTTTTTTTTAACCAAAAATATTAATTTTTATGTAAATTTTAATTGGCAATTCATTGGAGGAAAAATGTGTATCAGCAAACAGGATATGGTCCACAGTCCATTGGTCTACAACCTCTGGATAGCTTCCCTGATGGTTCAGATGTAAAGAAATCTGCCTGCCAATGCAGGAGACTTGGGTTCAGTCCCTGGGTGGGGAATAGCTCAATAGTTCAATGGAGAAGGGACTAGAGCTACCCACTCCAGTATTCTGGCCTGGGAAATCCCATGGACAGAGCAGCCTGGTGACCTACAGTCCCTGGGGTCACAAAGAATCGGATATGACTTAGCGATGAAACAACAGCAACTTGCCGAGAGAGGACAGTGATCCGCAGCCCCATCCTAACTCCAGCCACCCCATCTTCCGACCAGGCACGCCTGCTGCTGCTCCAGGTCTCCCCCGTCCTCAGGCCCAAGATGACACCCAACAGCACCAAGGAGGTGCCCAGCCCCGTTCCTGCAGGGGCCCTGGGGCTCTCCCTGGCCCTGGCAAGTCTCATCGTCGCTGCCAACCTGCTCCTGGCCCTGGGCATCGCCGGGGACCGCCGCCTGCGCAGCCCGCCCGCTGGCTGCTTCTTCCTAAGCCTGCTGCTGGCAGGGCTGCTCACCGGGCTGGCGCTGCCTGCGCTGCCCGCCCTGTGGAGCCAGAGCCGCCGGGGCTACTGGTCCTGCCTCTTCCTCTACTTGGCTCCCAACTTCTGCTTCCTCTCCCTGCTCGCCAACCTCCTGCTGGTGCACGGGGAGCGCTACATGGCCGTGCTGCGGCCCCTGCGGCCCCGCGGGAGCATGAGGCTGGCCCTGCTCCTCACCTGGGCTGCCCCCCTGCTCTTTGCCAGCCTGCCTGCCCTGGGCTGGAACCACTGGGCCCCTGGTGGCAACTGCAGCTCCAAGGCCGTCTTCCCAGCCCCCTACCTCTACCTCGAAATCTATGGGCTCCTGCTGCCAGCCGTGGGCGCGGCCGCCCTCCTCTCGGTCCGCGTGCTGGTCACCGCACACCGCCAGCTGCAGGACATACGCCGGCTGGAGCGGGCCGTGTGCCGCGGGGCGCCCTCGGCCCTAGCCCGGGCCCTCACCTGGCGGCAGGCCAGGGCGCAGGCCGGGGCCACGTTGCTCTTTGGGCTGTGCTGGGGGCCCTACGTGGCCACCCTACTGCTCTCTGTCCTGGCCTTTGAGCAGCGCCCACCGCTGGGGCCTGGAACTCTGCTGTCCCTCATCTCACTGGGCAGCGCCAGTGCGGCGGCTGTGCCCGTGGCCATGGGGCTGGGTGATCAGCGCTACACGGCCCCCTGGAGGGCGGCTGCCCAGAGGTGGCTCCAGATGCTGCGGGGCAGACCCCAGGGCAGTCCTGGCCCCAGCACCGCCTACCATACCAGCAGCCAAAGCAGCGTGGACCTCGACTTGAACTAGAGGGAGGGCCTCTGCTCATTCCCACCAGAAGCATCCATCCATCTTGGCTGCCAAGCCCGTCTCCACATGTCCCCACGGCTCTGGATCATGGATCAGAGAGTGTCCCTGTATGACCCCACTCTGACTGAATAAAGCTCCCCTGGCCCAGGTGATGGTTATCTCATTCCATGTCTTAGCCAGGGAGGGACAGGTGAACAGTTGGGGAAAGAACCTAGAGGATCCAGGGAGATTCCATGTCTTAGCCAGGGAGGGACAGGTGAACAGCTGGGGAAAGAACCTAGAGGATCCAGGGAGATTCCATGTCTTAGCCAGGGAGGGACAGGTGAACAGCTGGGGAAAGAACCTAGAGGATATATATCCAGGGAGATTCCTGATAGGCAGGCAGTTGTAGGTGAGGGCGGTGAGTTGAGGAACCCTGAAATCCAGCAGAGGGGGAGGGTAGCAACACCCTGACACGGCCCTCACTAGTTCCTCCTCACGTCCAGCCACAAAATCCACACAGACACGTCTCTGGGAAGTATATTTTATTTACATTTTTAAAATCTGTTAACTAACATCTCTTCCTCCTTTCCACCCCCAGAGACTTGGGAAGGGAAAGAACGGGAACTTCAAAGACCTACTCCCCACATACAAACACACACCCCCATGGCTCACACCAGCAAAGGAAGTGAAAGAGAAAGAGGTCTGAACCTCCCTCTGAAGTATCTGCCAGGTCTGGGCGAGGGGGAGGGGAGGGGGGGAAGGAGGGGCCTGAGGGGTGGGTTTCTTAAGAGAAGGAAGAGACAGAGAGGGAGCAAGTCAGTTTGAAGGGGTTGGAAAGTAGTCCGAGGCCCCTCCCCTCCTCTTCCCTCCTACCCGACCGCCTCTGCTGTGGGGGGTCTCCCTGCGCCCCCTCCACACCAGACACAAAGCAGATGATGCAGCTGTTAGCGGTCAGGTCTCTGGACACAAAATACTTTTGCTTTGTGGTCTCCCGACGTGGTCACCACCAAGGAAGCATCTCTGTGGACAGAAAGCATGGTTGGAAAGGACAGGCCCACCCCAAGCCCACCACCCAGGGGCACTTTGGGGGGGCTCTTCCAGTGTATCCCCAACTCTAGACCACTAGTGCCTGGAGCTGGGCTGACCAGCCCACATCCAGTGAACACTCCTGAAGCCAGCCATCAGCCTGGGAATCAGAGGAGAGCTGCCCGCATGGGGGAGGCAGTCTCAGCCCCTGAGCCCAAGAGTGAGATGAGAGGCCACACCACCAACAGAGGATGACTCCCGCAGGCCCCAGCACGGCTGCCTAGGCAGGCCCAGGCCTTGGGTCCTAGCTTCCTTTAGCAACCCTCCCACATTTTAAGGGCCCCCAATGCTACTCTCACCTTCCAAATATGCAGAGACCCCAGCCCTTGCCCAAGTCACTTACTTGCTGAGGGCAAAGTCCAGGATCTCAGCTGTGTGGCCCCGGTAGTCAGTAAGCAGGCGGCCGGTCCGAGCATCCCAGAGGCGCACGATGCCGTCCAGGCTGCAAGTGTAAACCACGGCGGTGCCTGCCTCCCACAGCAGCTGCACGATGCCCGACTGCAGAAGGGTACACAGAAGTGGGGTGAGTCAGGGGCATCTGCTTCCAACTCTCAAGGAGGGAGGGAGGGATAATGGACCATAGGGAGGACTGGACAGGAGCCAGGTCTAGGGCAGATGCTCCCAGAGAACCTGGGCTTCCCCACAGCCTGTACCTGGTGCTGACACTGGTGCCTGAGGGTCTGTGTGGACAGGTCATAGATGGCCAAGGTCCCATCCAGGTAGCCAACAGCTGCCAGGGGCATCCTGGGCAGAAGAAAGCATCACGATGGCTCGTGGAGGGACCTGCACTCGGTGCCCTCTGTCCTTCCTGGTCCCCTAGCCCAGCCTCCTCCCCCAAGCCCCCTGCTCCTGTGTCCAGGCTGAGGCCACGCTCACACTCACACACTGCAGAAGCCCAAGGACTCCACGGAGTTGGACTCACTCTCCTCCCCTTCTCCCAGGCTTGGCTGAGAGGCCACAGTCTCAGGTCTGAAAACGCCCACCACCTACGAGCCAGAGGAGAGGATCAGAAGAGGGCCTGGAAACGTGGTTCTCCAGTAAGAGAAGAAAGGCACTGGGGCGAGGAGGCTGAGTGAAGAAAAAGAGAAGAAACGGAGGAGACGCAGAGAGCCCCACAGCCAGGCTTCCAGGCCCCACTCACCTTGCCGGTGGTGGCACTGACCAGCTTGGCCTGGCAGTCCACAGAGCCAGTGAGGATCAGGCTGCCATCCTGGTTGGCAGCGACACAGGTCAGAGGGCCCTGGTGACCCTCGGTCCCTAGGATGAAGCAGCGGGGAAAGTCAGGCTTCATCCTGACCCAGGTCTCGGCCCTTTCCCCACAAAGGCCTAGGTTAACACCTCCCCCACCTCTGATACCTTTTAGTACGTGGATAGAGTTTCCCTGCTTCAGGTCCCAAATCCTGATGGTGCCATCTTCATAGCCGACCACAGCGCGCTTCCCTAAAGGATCAGAGATGCAGGTGAAGAGAAGACAACCAGCACAGACACATCAGCGCATCGGGCAAGAGAAGAGGGAGGCAGGCAAGGAAGCGAGGGAACAGACAGGGCCCCAGGGGAGACCCAATTCCGGGTGAGAAAGGGAGAGCTGTTTGCTCTGGTCCTGGGAGATCAGTGCTCCCAACAGCAGACCTCGGAGTTTGCTGACCACGGCCCAGGAGGGTGCCAGGCAGGTGTGGAACCCAGACCCCACCTGTCCACACTCAGGGATGCCGCTCTCACCATCAGGGAGGACTCGGCCGCAGGTGGCCGGGCAGTTGGGGCCTTGGAAGGTCTTGCAGTCACCAGTCGGAACCTTCCACATCCAGGTGTTGCCATCAGCCGTGCCCGCCAGGAGGACAGGTGCCCGAGGGTGCCATTCCATCCACTGGGCAGAGACAAAGGCTCAACAGGGGTTCTCCTCACCCCATCTCACCTAGGAGTCTGCCCCCGGAGCCCCACCAAGCTCTCCCTGCTTCTGAGTCAGTCAGTGGAGACATCCCAGGGGATGAGCCCAGACACTCCTGCTGTCCTCCGGGAGAGCACTGGCTCAGAGCTGGCTTGATCTGCTCAAGGAGGCGTGGCCCCTGAGCTCTCCCCACTCTGCCCGGCCCTCGGAGTTGAATCCCACTGTGACGATCTCACCTCTAGATCTCCTGCTTCAAAAGACCAGACCTCCTCCTTTGTGTCCACCTGCCACACTTTTAAGAGACCACTCATATCCCCTGTGGCCACTAGGGTGGAGTCGTGGCTGAAGCCAGCACAGGTCACAGAGTCCTTATGGCCTGCAGAGAGTGGGCAGAGAGAGGAGAGAAATGTCAGAGCACCTGGTGCTGGGGATACAGGACCCAGGCATCCGGCCCCCAGAAAGTACCTGCTGGGAAAAAAGGATGAGTCCCCACAGAACAGGTAACCAAACTCACAGCTGCTGCAGGAGCCAACACCCCCAGCTCTCCCCAGGCGAGACACTCCTGGGCCCCCAGCTGACCACGTGTAGCCCAGACCTATGTCTTCCCCGTTCTGTCCACAGCACACCTCTGCCTGAAACATCCACAGCCTTCTTCCCACCCCTATTCTCCGTCACTAGTGTCGCCTCCTCCAGGTCTTTCCCTGACTCCCTCAGCTAATCAGTGTCTCCCTCCCCCACGCCCACAACAGACTAGGATATTCTTTGGGGCTCTTGGGCCAAGCATAGAGCTGGCAAAACAGGGGTCAATAAATGGCTATTGGATGCACAACCACTGCAGGCCAGCCCCCTAAGACCTGCAAAGAGGCAAGACTTCACCGAGCCTCCTCACCTGCACACTCAAAGAGCAGTTCCCCATCGCTGAGCCTCCACACGAAGGCTTTGTCGTCTTCGCCTCCTGTCACTGCCAAGGTGTTGGTCTTGGGGTCCAGGCTCACACAGAACACTGATGCTGTCCCAAGAGACATTCCAAGAGTAAGGAGGTGGGGCTCCCACCTAGAGTCCTGTCCTTCAGGACCTTTGGGGAGCCCACCCCCTTCCACCTAAAGCAACATGTCTTTCCTCCTGGAAAAGAAGGGTGCGTCCAAGACCTTCTAAGTTTCAAACACTCAGTTGTTGGAGAAGTCCCTCCCCAAGCTTGCCAAACTCTAAGTCCCTCCCCAGGACACATCGCTCTCCTGTGTTCTTCCCTTCATCCCACACTTATGTGGTGGACAAGAGGAGAGAACGTGTGCAGGGCTTACAGTTCTCAGAGTGGGGTGTCACCAGGTTGGGGGCTGAGTGAGGAAAGCCTGTGTTACTGGTTCCTTATCAAGAGTTAATATTTAAAAGGATTATCCAAAAGGTGAACCAAAAGGTACTATTACCGCTAATTCAGAGTAAAGAAACTTTTATCAATGACAACTTTTTAAAAGGAAACTAAAGCCCAGAGATGTCAATAAAGATCATAAACAACCAAGTAGCAGAGACAGGATTTGAACCCAAGTGTGTCTCAACCGACTCCAGGAGCCAACAGCTCCTCCACCACAAAAGCAACATTTTCCCACTGCTACACAGTGGATGATGCTCAAATGTCCACCTGGACTGAACTTAGGACAGATCTCCCCAGGGACCTACCAGAATGCAATGCAAAAGTGACCTCGCTGTCGTCGGGGCCCTCCATGCTGCCGACCACCCCTTCCTGGGGTTCCAGAACCCAGCCCTCCTCATTGCCCTCTTCTTCTTCCTCTTCCTCAAAGTCCACATCTTCCATCTCCTGGACCAGATCGTCTGCTTTTGGGAGAGGGTTAACAGACGGTGTGCGGCAGGCGGTAAGAGGGATGGCAAGTGTGGGGAGGCCCGAGGCTGGGGTGGTCATGTGGCGAGAGGGCAAGGTGAGGTCAGACAGGAGAGGTGAAGTGGGGGGTGAGAGGCGACAGGGAGGAGGGGGCGTGCGGAACGGAGGACTGGAGAGCTCTGAGGACCTGGGGTTGGCCAGAGACCGTGTGGGAAGGGAGGACCGAGGGAATGATGGGAAGGGGGTGTGTGAGGGGAAGGGCCAGGGGAGGCGTCAGGGGAACCCCCACCCCGGGCCAGGCCTGAGAACTAAGTGTGGGGTTAGGGGAGAGGGGAAGGGCGAAGGAGGTAGGTAGGAATGACAGGTGGGTGGGGTAGGGTGGGGAGCAGAGGGGGGAGAAGCCGGGGTCAAAGGCCAGGGGTAAGAGCCTCTTGTCCCATGGCCTGAGGATCCGCAGCTCTTACCCGGGTCCGGCGGACCAGGATCCAGTTCTACCACCTCGATAATCTCTTCATCACCATGGAAGCTTAGAGTCTCCAACGGGGGGGTGTCAGCAGCGGCCCCGCTCTCCGATTCGGACTCCATGCGGCGCAAGCGGCGGACCCACTTCTCTGGGCCCAAACGCCTCCCAGAGTCAGCTCTGCGCGACGACGCGGAACTCGGGCCCCTCCTCCCGGGAGGAAGTAGGCGTAGGCCACTCCCCCGGCAGGGAGAGCGACGGGCTCTTGACCAATAGCGAAGGGGGTGGACCGGCTGATTCACCAATCACAGGACAGAAGAGGGAGACGAGGCCGAGGCGTGGCGAGGAGAACCCAAACTCCGCCCGACCTGACTCCGCCCCCAACAGGAGGGAAACAAGCGAGCGTGCGCGCTTCCGGGGCTCTCCTGGGAAGAGTAGTTCTCCTGGGTCCGCTGCTTGGGCTTCTGGGAGATGTAGTTTCTGATTTGTAGGCTGGACGGATACAGCGGGGGAGGCCCCTTACGCAAACTACAATTCCCAGCGGGGACTGCGGTGAAGGGGGGGGTGGGATCTGAACATGGCGGCGGTGGTAGCTGCTACGGCGCTGAAGGGCCGGGGGGCGAGAAATGCCCGCGTCCTCCGGGGTAAGGAGAGGGACCCCGGGGAGGGCAAGACTGCAGGAGATGCCCTTTTTTTCATATCCCGCTAAGCTGTAGCAGGAGTTCAGGGCTGTCGATTGCTGCCCGCATCCCTCTGCAGGATTTTAAAGAGTCTGGGGGCTAAAAGATGCTCTTTAAAAGTCACCCAGTCCATCCCTCAGCCTTCCGGTTACACGACACCTCTGGGGTCTTTCACGGAAAGGGAGCCTCGAGGAAGCCTTTTAGACTCCCGCGCTCCAGGTGTTTCACACTCACCGCAGTGCAGAGGAAAAGAGCCCTGGGCTTTTGGAGGCTTGGGTTCTAGCCCCGGATAATTAGCAGTTCGACCTTGGGCGAAGCAGTTCGTCTCCTGGGGCTTCAGTTTCCTCTTCTATAAAATGAGGGGATGGAGTAGACTACCTTTAAGCTCCCCTTCCAGTGCTAACGTTCTGCAGTTTGCAAGCCATTTCTCGGATTTTCTTTCATATGTCTCACGCGAGCCCCACTGCAGTCCCCTCACATCCTGAGGTCCGAGGAGATGAAGAATAGCGAAGCTCGCTCTCCCGGCACCAGGGTGATGAGCCCGCAGTGACGTGGAAGCGGCTTTCAAAGGTGCCACCTCGATGGCGATTTTCCCATTTCTCTCTGGACTCTTCCAGGCACCTGTTACTCCAAATTGCAGTCACTCCCCTTCCTCAGATCTCAGTCACTCCTCCCTAGGCTTTCTTCTCCTCTTCTCTTAACTGACCTTCCTTGTCTCCATTCACAGGGATTCTGTCAGGAGCCGCTGCTAACAAGGCTTCGCAGAACAGGAGCCGGGCACTGCAAAGCCACAGCTCCCCAGAGTGCAAGGAGGAGCCTGAGCCCCTCTCCCCTGAACTGGAATACATCCCCAGAAAGAGGGGCAAGAACCCCATGAAAGCTGTGGGACTAGCCTGGTAAGTTTTAACTAACTCTTTGCCCACCAATGGGGAGTGGCACCAGGGGCGGGTGGGACCCAGAAACTTCTCCAAGTTTCAGGTGATGAACTGAATCCAGGGTTGCCGGGACAGAATGGCTGGGTGTGAGGACTGGAATCTCAGAGGACTGGAGCAGGGGAGGGAGGTGGCAACGTCTGAAACTGGAGAGAGAGTGGGTTTTCTGTGCACTGAGCTGAGCTAATCTGATTCAGATTTGGGTCTATGGCCTCATCCTCTCTTTTGGGAGCTTGGGGCAGGACCCAATTGAGGTTTTAATTGAGATCATGCAAGATTATGTTAGTTATACAGTAGTAGCACCTATAAGATGTTCAGTGAATTGTTATTTGGATTTGATTCTGATCTTAATACATTGCTGTTGTTCAGTCGCTCAGTCGTGTCCAACTCTTTGCGACCCCATGGATGGAGCATGCCAGGCTTGAGCAATATTAAAAGCAGGGAGAAATTAATATTTTTTTTTGCAGCACCCAAGGTGTGCCAGTACTTTACTGTGTATTGTTTTAGTCTTTCTGAGATAAATAGGACATCCCTGTTTTACAGAGGGGGGAACTGAGGCTCAGAGCTGGATTTTCACCAGGTCTTATAACTCCACGCCCTTTCCCCACACTGAAGTGCCTCCCACATAGCAGTTGCTCAGGTTAAGGAGAGTCAGGGATGGGGTGTGGGGTGGTTTAGGCAGAGGGAACTTTTGCCAAGACTTGGAGAGGTAGAGAATGGGCTGTCTGGAGAACCCTGCACAGTTGTTATGGCAGGCTGGCAGGGCTCATGCTGAGGAGTGTCAAACTAAAGGGAAAAGGAATGACAAGGTGGGCAGAGACCCAACCACAGGCCTTTTATGCCGCCAAGGAGTTTGAACTTGGCCAGGAAGTGACAGAGAACTGTAGCGGGGTTTTGAGCAGGGCAGTGGCAGGATCCGATTCACACGGGGCCTTCCAGCAGCCAACACTGAGGCTGAATAGATGCAAGTAGTATTGCAGTGTTGGTGCAGTTGAAGCTGGAATGAGGTTCTGCCCAGCTCCTCTGGCTGAGGCTAGGCCCCTCCCCAAATGCCATGCACATCTCCCCACCCCTAGGGCCATCGGCTTCCCCTGTGGTATCCTCCTCTTCATCCTCACCAAGCGGGAAGTGGACAAGGACCGTTTGAAGCAGATGAAGGCTCGGCAGAACATGCGGGCATCCAACACGGGCGAGTATGAGAGCCAGAGGTTCAGGGCCTCCTCCCGTCATGCACCATCTCCTGAAGCTGGGTCGGGGGTGCAGTCATGAGGAGCACTGAAACCCTCCCCTAAACTCTACTGACTGTGGCCTCCAGACTCTCCAGTCCTTTCTGGTCCTTGCCTCTGAGGCCCACCAGAGGGCGCATGAAGCCCAGGCTCCTGCCAACCCCATTCCTCCTGAAAAACCAGCCAAAGGCGAATAAAGTTACTGAGTGGAAAGGAACCAGGACCGGGTTTGTGAGTCCCCTGGGATGGGAGGGGTACTGGGTGGGGTTGGTTACTCCTCTGTACTCCCTCTCACAGAAGCCTCAGTGTTCTAGGCTGAATAGTTGGTGAAACCACAGAGACTTAAGTACAAGCCTAGGCTCAGGCCCTGGGGAGTGAGCCCTGAGCTGCTGGCCAGGAGGGAGGGGTTCCACTCAGCCTAAACAAATAATAAAGAGAATCAAAGGGTGTTCAGGGTGTGGAGTTTTAAAAAAACACTTAATCTTCCTGGCTGAGTCCAAATGACTCAACCTCTCTGGGCCTCAGTTTCCTTGTTTGTAAGAGGGATTGAACTAGTGACTTCTAAGGTAGGAATTCTAAACCTGAACATTGTGGTCCATTCCCACCCCCACCCCCATATGCAAAATTGTGTGTACACATACAGCTTTGACAGGAAGAGCATTTATAGCTCTCCTGTGCTTTTGTAAAGGGTCCATGATATAGAAAGGTCATGTGCTATGGATCTGAGCAGTGCCTGCCAGACCTGGGGTTGAGCCATCCATCACTAGGAAGCACTGGGACAAAGCATATTTGGTTCTTGTAGAAGATACCAAGCCAGAATGCAAGGGTAGGATATGGATGCTTTGGGCAGAGCCAGATGTTCTCTAAGAATTGACCCCTTAAAGTGAAGAAAACCAGAGCCAAACAGGGGTTTACCTTCTAAACATAAAACTTTATTTCTAGTTACGTTCCTTTGTGGGATATATTTAGGACCACATACTTAATAAAGAAGTCCTAAATATATCCTTGGGCTGATTTGGTTTCCACCCCCACCCCATAGAGTGACCCTTGTCCCCTTTCCCCATTCCAGCTTGAGGCACTTGGTGTCATGAAGAAAGCGGTAGTTGGCTGGAGAGATGGGGCATCTTAAATCCCCTGGCGTGAGTTCACAGACTGAGAGGGGCTTCTCCTTCCTCTCAGGGCCCTCCCCTTAGCAGAAGGGAAGCCCCTTGGGTACCATGTAGGCTTCCATCTCTCTCAAGACAGGATGGGGGACCCTGCCCACATTCTAGGCTGTCTTCACCCTGGTTACTTCCTGGCCACAGTGATCCTACACACCACACCATCTCCTGACTTCTGCCCTCACTTTTTGCTCTGAGAAGCCTGAGCACAAGAAGCAAGTGGTCCCACTGACTATAGAGATCTCAGAAGTACCAGAGAAGCCCCAGGCAGCTTCGGAGAACCAGATGACTGCCAGGGGGCCTGCTCTCTACCACACAAGCCCTGAGGAAGCCCTGGACAGATGCTGCTCTCAGCTGGCCTCGGTGCTTGACTTTGCTCAGTCTCCTCTTCCTCCCCACCCCTAACCCCGAAGATCATTATATAAATGCTATCAAAAGAAGGGGTTGAAGCAGGGGAGACAAACCCCCTCTACCTTCCTGTGTTGAAAGGTGCCAAGGGTTGCCAAAAAAGTACAAGATATGAGTCCAGGAGGCAGGGGACAGCTCTCTGGCTTTGTTGGGATTGAGAGAGGAAAAATTTTCCAGCTGTCATGCCCAGAAGCCCATGGCAGGAGTGGGAGGGGAAACACCAGGAAGTCCCTTCTCCTTCTCATGTTCCCTTTGAGCTACAGAACAGGCTCTTTTCACCCCACTCCAACCCCAGCTCTTAAGGCTTTGGTGCCCTGTAGTGGGGTGGAGGGAAAACACACATCTTTGGCCCAGCTCTGTCCACTAAGGGCAAGAGTTAGTCCCTAGTTCCTCCAGCCCCATCAGATACCTATACATCCAATGCGAGAGAGGCTGCCCATCCCTGGACAGAAAGAAAAATGGGCGTATTACTTGAGAAGGAAATGGGTGTAGGCCCAGACCGGGGTCACAGGGCCCAGCCCCCTAGGGAAGGGAAAGCCCCGGAAGTGCTCCTTAATCGCGACTCCCCACGAGCTGCAACACAAAGGTGAAGATGTAGACGATATCTGTGTAGATCTGCAGGGCGCCGGTGATGTACTCCTCTGGGCTGATGGTGTGCTTCCGGTTCCCTAGGACCAGCTGTGTGTCATAGGCCAGGAACTGCAGGGACAAGAAGCCACACATGAGGATTCAGGGGCTCAGTAGTCCACAGACCTGTCCTGGGAGCCTCAGGGCCATGAGGTGTGCTTAGGGAACACTTTAACAACAGCAGAAGGCATGGTCTTTGTCTTTAAGCAGTTCACAGTCCAGAAAGGGAGAGGGACACTGGAATAGTGTCATCTCTGGAATATAGCTTGCTGAGTATTCTCATAGCAAGCAATGTGAATTAAAGACAGGAATGCCCAAGAAATCAGTGGAGTCTCCAGACAGTAGGGAAAGGCAGCTGTGGCCCCACTCCCTGCCTCTCAAGCAGCCTACATTCAGCACCCACCCAGTCCCATACCTCCCACTCCCCTTCCTAGAGTGGGCAGGGTCTTACCAAAGTGAAGCAAATGGCCCCCAGAGCAGCATAGACCATGTGCAGCCAGTAAACCTGGGGAGAGAGGACAGGGATGGCATTAGAAAACTTGGCAAAGCCCAGAGTGAGGCAGACCCTCAGGACCATCTTCCCCACTGGGATTCTGGCCAAGTGGGAAGATCCATGAGAAAACTACCTCTCCCTTCCAGATCCTGGGAGAAATTAAGAATGCTAACATGTTTGGCAGAGAAAACAGAGGCCATCATCCAGTCGCTATATGAAATCAATCACAGCATCTTTTACCCAAACCAATTTCCAGTTAGTCAAGGTACAGAGGTGTCCACTCTGCTTCTGGAAGAGTGGTTGAATTATGGCTCTGGGAGGGGCAGGCCCAGCCATGCACTCCTTGAAGAGCCCCATCAACTTTACCCTTAGTTATGTCAGCAGTCACTAGACCGTGTTCCTGCAGCCCTGCCCAAGAGGGACACCCCCTAACCACCAGATGAATAGCGGAGTCAGGGAGCACCCCCAGGGCAGCCTTGTTCAACAGCCCTCCAGGGACCTGTCCACAAGGGCACGGCCAGCATGGTCACATGGGTAGGCTCCTGTCATGTTCACGCTCCTGTTATGTGCTTCCCCTTCCCACCACAAAGCTTCCTTCAGCCTAGGGCCTCACATGCTGCCCCCTGCTAATTGGAGACAAAGAGGAGATACAGTGGTCCCTAAGGTCCGTTCCAGCTGAGCCCATCTCTGCCCTCTGGATTCCTCTGCCAACCGGCCTCCAAGAGCCTGGCCTCAGCTGTCAGACAGATCACACTGCTGCTTCTCATAGGAATCCCATGATGCTGTCTGGGGCCTCAGGTGCTATGGCTCCCAGACCTGGGTCTCCAATGATACCCCAGTCCAAAGGATGGCGCTTCAGCACAGGTGCCTTGGCTAGCCAGTTGAGAGGTTCTGGAACCCAGAGCCGTCCAGAGGCCCATGGGGCCTGCTGCAGCAAGATATACAGAAATTCTGCCCTGAGCACTGGGTTCACCGACCAACTCTGCCGGGACACTCACGTATTTGAAGGCCAGCACGATGGCAGTGATAATCCCAGTCACCATCATCACTATTCCCAGGACACAGAAGAGGCCTGTGCACGAGGTAAAGTCCACCTGCCAGGAAGAGAGAGGGAGGCACGTGTCAGACGGGCCACAGCCAGCAGCCCGGCCAGCCAGGCCCTGCCTCCTCCAGGGGGCTCAATGCTGCCTCCTGGGGCACTCAGGACTGACCATGGCATTCTAAGGACAGACACAGGAAGCAGAGTTGTGGATGTGGATGTGAAGGGAAGGGGCTTTGGGTCTCTAAGGGAGACCCCTGTATAAGGATCTGGGCCCTCTCAGGCCTGCTAAGTGCCAGGCCCAGAAGGTCAGGTCTGTATAAGAGAGGGGGATGGGGTGGCCAGGGAAGGGCCGGCCCTCCAGTGCTCTCACCTTGGTCTGGAAGCAGAAGATGGTGACTGAAATGGACACCACAGCAGTAATGATCACTGCGATGATGACGGCTCTGGTGTTATACACACTGCGGGGAAGGAATTAAGAGAGGCCAGAGGCATAAGCCACGCACAAATGACTTCAAAACTAGAGCTTTCGGGAAGTACCATGCCCAGCATGCAGCCATACAGGGGCTGTCAGCCCGGGGTGCCCCACTCCCCTATAAAACACACCCCCGTGTGCCGACTGCCGCTGAACGCACCTGGAGATGGTGCCGGTCATGTAGCCCATGGCAAGAGTCTGCGGGAGGAACAGAGACCAGAGGGAGACACTTAATAGAGCCTGTGGGACGTCCCTGGTGGTTCAGTGGTTAAGACTCCAAACTTCCAAGGCAGAGGGTGCCGGTTCATTCCCTAGTCAGGGAACTAAGATCCCACATGCCCCATGGTGTGGCCAAAAATATGTATTTTTTTTAAAAAGAGGGACTTCCCTGGTGGTCTAGCAGCTGGGACTCTACTTCCAACGCAGGGGCCCAGGTTTGATCCCTGGTCAGGGAACTAGATCCCACATGCCGCAATTGAGACTTGGTGCAGCCAAATACATAAACAAACAACAAAATTAAAATCAATTTTAGAAAGAGAGGGGCACGCAGAGCCCTGGAGGCATGGTGGGGACACTACCAGAGCTGGTGGTACATGTCACCTAGTTGGAAAGTGGCAGCCACAAGGAAACTGAGGGCAGTCAGGTCAGGGAGAGAGCCAAGGCCATCTTCCCCAACAGGGTCCCATTCCTTCCCTGGGCCCAGCCCTCCCTCACCATCTCCTCCCCCCTCCCCCGGCCCTTTGACTCACAAGGAGGGTCAGCAGGATGATGTTCCATGGGAAACGGCGTCTGAAGGGAAAGAAACCATGACTTAGTAGCGTGTGGCCGGCCAGGTCTCAGAAGAAGTTCCTGGCTTGTGCACCTCGAGAACGAGGCCTGGACCTGAGAGAGGGGAGGCTGGCCTGGCCCTCGGGACCTGCTCGTGTTCTATGCAGAGACAGCAGGGGCAACAGGACACACCTGGGCTGTGGAGCCACAGAGAACTGGATTCGTTTGCAGCTCTTTGACTACTTGCGTGACTGTGAGAAAGTCCCTTGGCCTCTCTGAGCCTTGGGTTCTTCCTATTTGTTAAAGGGTTAAAATGCCCCATATCTTGCAGGGTAGCTATAAGAATAACAGCTAGATAGCTAAATAGATCCCACACACACAAGGCACTTGGGCCCAGCTGAGCAGTAGCCAGTAGGTGCCACCACCATCCTCTTCACCTTCACTGTCATCATCATCACTGCTGGTAAGTCTCCACTCAGATGCTATGAGGGGGCTTCCCAGGTGGGCCAGTGGTGAAGAACCCACCTGCCAAGGCAGGTAGACATAAGAGACTCGGGTTCGATCCCTGGGTGGGGAAGATCCCCTGGAGGAGGGCATGGCAACCCACTCCAGTATTCTTGCCTGGAGAATCCCATGGACAGAGGAGCCTGACGAGCTATAGTTCATGGGGTTGCAAAGAGTCGGACACAACTGAAGCGACATAGCACGCGTGCACCTCCTTGCCCCCGACCATCCCTTCCCATGGTCTAAGTCTCTGGGACTCACCTGGGTGCCTGGCAGCAGATAAGGGTCAGGTATGTGACCAGGAAGACAGCACTGGGGAGAAAGAGGGAAGTAGTCTCAGGCCCACTATGCCCCTCAGCACCCTCCCGGCCCAGCCTGGTGGCACTCACCAGCCTGGCAGGCTGGAGGCCCAGAAAGGCGTCTAGAAGTCTGCGGGGAAGCTGCCCAGCAGGACAGGGTCACCCTGGCCAGGGACACTGAGGCCATCAGTAACCGGAGGCCTGGCCTGGGAGGCGGGGGAGGAGCTGCTAGAGAGAGAGGCGGCCAGAGCGGGGGCCTGGCCTGGGAGGAGGCCGCAGTAGCCACAGAGAGAGGCGGCGGAGCAGGGAGAGGCAGCCGGAGTGGGGGCCTGGCCTGGGAGGAGGCCGCAGGAGCCACAGAGAGAGACAGCGGAGCTGGGGCCTGGCCTGGGGGGAGGCCACAGGGAGAGGCAGCCGGAGCGGGGGCCTGGCCTGGGAGGAGGCCGCAGGAGCCACAGAGAGAGGTGGTGGAGCGGGGGCCTGGCCTGGGAGGCCGCAGGAGCCACAGAGGCGGCAGAGCAGGGAGAGGCGGCCGGAGTGGGGGCCTGGCCTGGGAGGAGGCCGCAGGAGCCACAGAGAGAGGCAGCGGAGCTGGGGCCTGGCCTGGGGGGAGGCCACAGGGAGAGGCGGCCGGAGCGGGGGCCTGGCCTGGGAGGAGGCCGCAGGAGCCACAGAGAGAGGTGGTGGAGCGGGGGCCTGGCCTGGGAGGCCGCAGGAGCCACAGAGGCGGCAGAGCAGGGAGAGGCGGCCGGAGTGGGGGCCTGGCCTGGGAGGAGGCCGCAGGAGCCACAGAGAGAGGCAGCGGAGCTGGGGCCTGGCCTGGGGGGAGGCCACAGGGAGAGGCGGCCGGAGCGGGGCCCTGGCCTGGGAGGAGGCCGCAGGGAGAGGCGGCCAGAGCAGGGGCCTGTCTTACAGGATGCACGTGGCCGTGGCTCCCCCAGCCCTGCTCTCAGGAGACCCCGACACTGACACTCAGTGGCACACACTACACGGCCCAGCACAGCTGGCAACTGGGACACCCCTCCCTCTGAAAAGATTCTGATCCCTGCTAGTCAGCTGTCACCCCTCCTCTCCTGGCCCCCAAGCAGAGGAGGCACACACTCACTAGGATGCGTAGTAGATGCCCATGTTTGCCCTCACGAAGTCACCGACCGGCTTCCTGCAGAGCAGAGAAGACACAGGAAAGAGTCATGCCAAGGCTGTCCGCCCCCTGCCGAGGCCCTACCCGCCCCCCCATCTTCTCTAGTCACCCACAACCAAGCCCCTCTTCCTGTCCATGGGTTGAGGGCTCACCCCAGCCGTGCTCCTAGCAGGGGACCCAGAGCCCAGGACCCCAGAGCCACCTTCAGCTGTGCAGAAAGGCCCAGAGACTCACACGAAGGTGAAAACAGCGATGATGGCCACCGTGATGAGCAGCTGGATGGAGATGATGGTGTAAACCTGGAACACGAACACCGGGGACAGCACGGTCACCACCCTCTGCTCCCGGCCTTCCCCCAGGAAGCAGCCAGCCCCGAGACCAGGGAGCCCAAAAGACCTTCCCACCCTAGGTCTGCTCCCATCTTCCAGAGGTAGGGAGGGGGTTCCTTCTTCATTTTGAAGGATCTACTCTTACTTCCTTTCCATCTGAGAGCCCGCCCCAGCTGCACTGCAGCCTGCCAGAGAGGCCAGCGCAGTGAGGAGTCTGGCTCAGATTCTGAGTCTGGCTCAGATGCTGTGCGCACCTGCAGGGCTGACCCCACCCCCGCTGCTCCTGACATCTCCCCTTCTAGCCCAACACATGGCCTTCACTGACATTCACTGCCCTGCCTCGCCACACTCCTGAGTATGGCCTCTGTGCCTGCAGCGGCTCAGCCTGAACGTTGGTCAGGTATCTCTCTACCCTGAGCAGGTGCTAGGGTGAGGTGAGATGGCGGGCAGGGGCCTGCGAGTGCATGCAATCAATTCTGGCTTCAAATTGCTGCAGTCTCACAGGAGAAAGAAGTTTGCAGAGGGCAGAACACTTCAGCAGGGCTGTTCAAATTGAACCTGCCCCCCAAAGCAAGGGCAAGGAACAGAGAAGCAAAAGTGGGCGAACATAGCTTAGAGGAGCTGGTGTTCCCTCAGGAGAGTGCAGGGCTAGAGGGGACCAGAGGACCGCCATTCCTGTTGAGGCAGTCCCAGTGCAGGATGGAAAAGAATTTCCAGACACAGAGTATTGCAGAAAGGAGTGAGTTTATTAAGAACGAAGAGCACAGATAAAGTGGGCACTGCAAGCTCAGTGGGCCGACAACTCCTGACAAGCCAGGGAGAGTCGACAGTTTTCATGGATTAATAGCCAATTTTTATAGCCTCAAGACAAAAAAAATTCCTAGAAGGTTGGCGTTAGGTGACTAGTTGAGGCACTATAGGGTGTTTACTGCAGTGAGCATCTTTGCCTAATTGGGAGTCAGGAAGCTTGTTAGTAATGATCAGGGGGGCTTTTGGCAATGGGGCTCAATTAGTTTTGGAGGTGACCTTGGTTCTGGGCCCCACCTGTGGCTTGGGGCAGGACTCCACATTTGCCCCTCTTCTTAATGGGCCAAGTCACGGCCCCAGTGGCCAGATTCACCTGCCCACCAGCCCATATCTCACCTTTCGGATGAAGGTGTGTCGGACTTTCCTGTCATCCCAGTCTCCAGATCCAAAATTGTCACTCACTGCTCTCTCCCCGCCATCATAGCCAGGGCCTGGGGACAGATCACATATGACCAACAGAGGATCCAGGGCCTGTGGCCTCAATCCCCAAGCCTCTGGAACACTATCTCAACAGTCTCAGGGATCTCCAGCCAAAACTCAGGAACTCCTCTCCCCAGCCAGTTCCTCCAGGTGCCCCCCGAGCAACCTGAGTGGATACCATAGGGAGTGGTGTGTCCCTGGCTGGGAGGGGGCTGAGGTGTGAACACTCCATCAGCATGATTCCACTGAGGAGTGTGAACACCCACCGCTCCTGCTGTCAAGGGAAAACCATCTTAAAGAAGCCAGGCAGGTGTGGGTCAGAGGAGCTGGCAGGGTCAGAGCAGGGACTCGGGGATCGAAGGAAGGAAAGGGAGATGGAAACAGTGCATATGTGCAGAGCATGGAGGACAGAGTGTGCAGACAGTGGTCTCCATCAGGCAAGCACTAGGATTCTGGGAAAACAGAAACGTCAGGGCTATCTGTGCACAGGACAAAGCATCGCTGTAAACGTGACTGATGTGCTGGTATTCGCACCAGAACACGAACGGCCTGATGAGAGCTGGCTGTGCTCCCGGGTTCCAGAGGTGCTGCAGGGGCTCAAAGCCATTCCTCAAATGCCTCCCTGGGAACCGCTTTCAAAATCCGAGGCGAGCCACATAAGGAAGATCTCACCACATTCTAGTATCATTTCTGACCAGATTTACCAGCCACGACGTTTATCAAACATCCAAACAGGTTCTGGATGTTTGCAAATCAGATGTTACCTTAAAAAATGAGGATCCATCAGCACTGAGAATATTTAAAAACAAACAAAAAAAAAAACTGCTTCAGGTTCCAGTGAAAAGTGAAAAGTGTTAGTTGCTCAGTCATGTCCGACTCTTTGCGACCCAATGGACTGTAGCCTGACAGGCTCCTCTGTCCATGGCATTCTCCAGGCAAGAATACTGGAGTGGGTTGCCATTTCCTTCTTAGCGGCAGTTCCTGAAGAAGAAAGGGCCGTGGGTGGGTGGCAACTGCCTAGCAGGAAAACAGAAGTGGCCTCCTGAAGTAATTCCTTCACCAGCCACTTTCCCATCTGATGTGTAAGTTCTGGTGTGTCTTACAGACTCAGTCTTCTCGCTGAATAAAGGGGCTGGCAGGTGGCCTGGAGGTGGGGGGTGGGGGGTGGGGGGTGGCTAGGAGCTGAAGGAAAAAGCAGAGAGGTAACAGAGATGGGGAAACAGAAGGAGAGAGCCAGAGAGAAGATGAAAAAGGAGATGAAGGAAGTTAAGAAGGAAAGAAAGGAAGTGGCCTCATCAGTATTGCCTCTTCCCACCCACCCTCAGCTGCCCTGCAGGGACTTACCATAGTTCATGGCCGTCGGGTGGACTGGGGGCATAGGCTGTGGGTAGCCAGCAGGGTGACCGTAGCCAGGCTGTGGGTAGGCAGGGTACCCCCCGGGCACAACAGATGGCTGCCCGTAGCCCCCTGGGGGCAGAGAACCAGGGTACAGGGGGCTGCGGTCCTCATATGGAGGAGGGGCACTGGGATGGGACATGATAGTTCAAAGGCTGAGGGGAGACCCCAGCTGCTGAGACCTGAGGCAGAGATGAGAAAAGTAGTCATGAGTGCATAGGCCCAGCTCACTGAGCCCCAGTCCACCCTGCCTCTGCAGAGAGGACACCTTCAGTCTCTCCCTGCAGGCCACTGTTCCCACCCCACCAGCTCAGCCCCTGCCCCTCTGCCCTCACACCAGCCCCTCCTCACTGTGCAGTTTCCTGCCCTTGGAAAGCAGCAGGTGGGGATTTAGCTCAGGAGCTGGGGGGGTGGGGGGAGACCAGTCACATGGGTGGTATGAGAGCAGGGGGTTCTCTTAACTGATCACTTCCAGTGACCAGGAAGGGAGCCAGATGACCCCAGCAAAGCCACTGGCGAGTCACAGAGCCAGCCAGGACCCACTGAAGGGGGCAGCCCAGCCCCCACAGCAGCTGGCAGGAGCTCCAGGCCTGAAAGGCGGAGCTGGGGAGGAGCCAAGGCCCCAAGTGGAAGACAACAAGCCGGTCCCAGGGCTGGAGCTGCCAGGCCCAGAGGAGGAGGGCACAGGGCTGTGGAAGGTGTCAGGCTGAGTCAGGGGCCGCCAGAGAGGCCTGAGCGTGTGGGTACATGGGCTGACCCCTGGGGGCTGGGAGGCTGCACAGAAAAGCATGTTGGAGACAGGACTTTCTGGTTCCTTCAAATTACAGCCGAGGAGGAGCTTCAGGCATGTGACAGCCTGTGGCTGCCACCAGTCGCTTCAGGGCTGTGCCAGGGAGCAGAATGCCAGGGAGTTCAGGGCCCTCAAACCCCCGGGGAGGGGAAGACGCCAGGCCCTGGCGGCCCTGGGATTCCTGCCTGTTTGCTCCCAGGGTTGGCAGCTGAGAAAGGTTAAAATGCTGAGGAGTGATGCCAGAGCCAGCCAGTGCCCTCTCTGAGGCAGGAGAGCCCCACGGCTGGGGAAGGGCAGAGGAAGGAGGGGAAAGGAACCCCAGAAACATTCCAAAGAGACCCCCAGGCTGTACGGCCCCAAGTGCTCAGTTCCACTGGGGGACTCAGGCCCAGAGCAGTAAAGTGACTCCCAAGATCACAAAACTAGCACATTTAATAGTACAAGAGCCGAGTTCTTCCGGGTCCTGGGTGAAAGTGAAAGTGTTAGCTGCTTAGTCATGTCCGACTATTTGCGACCCCATGGACTGTAACCCGCCAGGCTCCTCTGTCCATGGGATTCTCCAGGCAAGTATACTGGAGTGGGTAGCCATTTCCTTCTCCAGGGGATCTTCCCGATCCGGGAATCGAACCAGGGTCTCTCACATTGCAGGCAGATTCTTTTTTTTTGCAGGCAGATTCTTTACCATCTGAGCCACCAGGGAAGTCTAGGTGTCCTCTATATTATGCTGTGTTCTTTATGCCTCTTAAGCCAGATAAATGTCCTCTGGACCTGGTGTCCCCCTCTGAGGTGACAGAGATGGGGGCTTGGGAAAAGTTGAGGAGGAGGTCCCTGGAAGGATCCGAGGTCCCTGGAAGGGTCCAAGCCCTGACAGAGTCTGGGCCCCTTCAGAGGGCCACAGCCGCCCCCTAGACCATCTCTCAAGGGCACACCTTCCTTTAGGTCCCCACAGAGAGGATACATGCCCAGGTCAAGGTCAGCAGACATCCCCAGAGGCTCTGCCAGAAGGGCAGAACAGACCCCTCTTTTTAGGGCCCCCTGCCCAGTTCAGGGAGCAGATAAAAGACTGTCCTAACTAACTCTTCTGTCTCGACTGGGATAACACAGAGGGGAAGGTGGCAGGGAGGGGTGGGGAGGAGGGCTCACATAACAGGCCAAGTCTCTAAATGAGTTCTTTTGAGGAAAGCCGTTCTCCATCTTCCCAGAACAAACGAACCAGACAGCAAGAGTGTGTCAGGTCAGAAATAAGAAGGACAGTGAGGGTGTGACAGCAAACCATGGGCCATAGTGAAGGCCCCACAGGTTGGGGTAGGGCGCTCTGAGCAAATGGAGCGGAGGGAAACAGGGAGACCCAGCACTGAGTGGTGTGAGTTCAAGAAACAGAGCGAGTAACTGTTTTTGAAAACATTTGTGGTTTATGTCAGGGTAGCATAAACAGTAACAATATGCATATCTGCTTAACAGACTTTCCTAAAAGAGGAAGGAAGAGAAACTGCACCCTCCTCCCCTAAGCAAGAGTCTCCTCCCCCTATCGCCCCCTCTCCCCAAACACCCCTTTAACTCCACCAGGAAGACAGCGCCCCATCTGCAGGAAGCGGGAAGGGCAGGCCACCCGCAGAGTAGGGTTATCTGTCATTACTGCCCCGGCCCCGATGACAACAGGCTCAACACAGCCCACGAGAAACTGGCAGGGAGGACCCTCTGGTCGGAGGCCCCAGCTGGCCGCCTGATCTTGATGTCACCATGACCTGGTCCTGTCAGCAAGTCAGGGTGCCCCTCGGTGAAGTGGGGTGAGGGGCCCAGATGATCCCTGAGTTCATGTCCAGCTCTGACGGACTCTGGGCCTGGGACTTACCTGAGGAGCCCAGTTATGTGGGGCCTGCCCTTTGCCCAACCAGCCAGCTGCCCCACCCCCTCAAGCCAAGCCAGACAAACAGGTCCCTCCCCAAACCAGCGGGTAAATCAGGGAGCGCGAGGCCCGCCTTGGATAGGCCCCCAGGACTCCAGGTTCAGGCCTGGCCCAGTGGGCCGCTGACCCGTGGAGATGCCCTCTGCCCTTCCTCGCCCCTCCCTGTGATGCTTCTGGTTTCAGAGGAACCAGACCTTCTGCAGGGAGCGCAGCAGCTCAGTTCAGTTCTCTGGGGGCTCAGCCACCAGCCCATGCTCACCAGAGACCAACACTAGCCAGTTCACCTCACTGTGTCTCAGTTTTTCCACCTGGAAAATGGATTTAACACTGTAACAGTACCTCCACAGAGCTGTTACAACAATTAAACGAGAAAATGTGTGTACAATACTTAAAATGGTACCTGAACACTACCTGTAGTTGTTATTTCATTAAATCCGTATGATACCCCAATAGGGTGGACACATTATTATCCCTATTTACAAATAAAGAAATAGAAGCTGAGAAGAATTAAGTCACTTGTCCAAGGTGACTTAGCTAGGGTGTGATAAAGGCCAGACTCAGCTCCCAAAGACTCCAGAGCTCTTAACCTCTCTGCTTTCATCCTCATCCCCCTTTCGATCCACTCGTCACTTCTCAGCTTCCCATCTCGGCCCCTCTACTGACAAAAGGGGGCTCACAGCAAGTGCACAATGAACCACTCAGCCCCTTCCATCAGCCCCATGGTTCCCAAACTCCACGAAGCCACCAGGAGAGGGTGGTCAGAGACAGAGATTCTTAAAACGTCAGCACTGAAAGGAAACTTGCTGATCTAGGGCAGGCTGACCCCTCCCTTTAGCAGCCAGTCCACCGCGGTTCGGGGCGGGGGAGGGGGGAGTATGGAGGGACCTGTCCCTGGCCACAAAGCAGGGGCCAGGACCCAGGACTACATCCCAGCTCTCTGGTGTAGAGGCCTGTGCGCAGGAGACAGGGAGAGTGTTCAGGCCAGTCAGGGGAGTGGCTAGGCACAGTCACACCCCCTGTGAGCAGGACCAGATGGGCAGGAACCTCGGGCCCCAGGGCTGCCAGCATGGGCAGCTTCTGAGCCTGCTCCCTGGCCACGGCCTGACCTACATGAGGCCCTGACCACTTCCCCATCATCAAGGCCTCAGCTAGGGATGAGGTTTGGGGCTGGCAGGTGACCAGGAGTAGGGAAAGGGGGAAGCTGTCAGAGTTTACTATCATGACTATGACTAAAGGCGGGAGCAGCAGGAGAAAGTGGAGTCCAAAGGGAAGGGGAGGAAGAAGTGGGAAAATATACAGAGATAGAGTGCAGATACTTATTGCCCACAGACTAGAAACCAGGAATCAGGTCATTGGAATTCCACTGGTAGCCCCTGGAGGGGCTAAAATGGACCTTCCAGGCGCCCCATCAGAAGCCTGAATTTTCCTAAAACACAGTAGGCATTCGGTTTCTACTGAACACACTCCCACAACAGGAAGCAAGATTGTTTTGTGGCAAGGAGCTTGAATCATTACAACATGCTTCCTCGTGATGCCTTTTATCAAGGCATTCAGGCTCCACAGCACCCTTGTCAAGTTAGAGCTAAGCCTGCTCCCCATTCTTGTGATCCCCATTCTCATGACCCATCGGGAAGGAGCCAGAACCTCTTTCTCCTACACGATCCCCAGACCCAGCCATCAGAAGTGGGAGGGCCCTAACATAGGACTTGTTGGCTATCAGGTTTTCAGAGGCAGCCTCGGGGAAGCCAGCTCCTTCCCTGGTGCTGTCTCAGTGTGGCCAGTGTGCTCCCCGCCAGCTGGGGCCCAGGTTCAGGCTCCCTGGGAGGAGGGCATCTGAAGGGTTAAGGCTCTGGAATCTGCTGAGAGGAGGCTGGATCTACTAGGTTTACAGCAGAAGGGTGTGTGCTGGAGGGAGGGGTGGAAAGGAGCAGCTGACTGGTCCAGGCAACCCGTGCTGCTCTCTGCCAGGAACGGGTGCCCAGGGCCAGAGTGGAAAGAATAGCTCAGGGTGAGTATCTCAGGAAACCCCACCCAGCAGCAAAGCCCCTGGCCCGCTGTGACCAGGTCTCTCGTGACAGCCTCCTCTCCCTTTCCCTACCCCAACACCCCCCAAGCTCTCCACTCCCCTCCAAGAAAACAGGAGGGCAGAGGAGTAAAAAGGATCCACCCAGGAGTGGCTGGGCTCACCACCAGGTCTGACGCACACAGACCAAGGGCCCAGAATCAACTTATCCTTCTGTCCGCCTGGCCTCTGGGGTCAACAGGATGAAGCCAAGAGGATCTGAAAACTGAAAACGTCAGAGCTGGAACAAACTTTAGAAATCCTCTGGTCATTTGACAGACCAGGAAATCCCAGAGCCGAGGAAGTTCCTGCCCAGGCAGTGACAGGCCCTCTTGGTCATGGGTTTGGAGCGATCATTCCCAGCCCTGCCCACTGTCCGGGAACTCAGAGAGACAGACGCCAGCGCACACACCCCGGAGGCGGAGCCACAACCAGCCGCCTCCCCCAGTTCTCCCGGCCCTCCTGGCTCAGAAACAGATAAGGCTGCCAACTCAAGACCTCCCTCCCAGCCCTGGTCTCCAACCAACCCGAAAATGAGAAGGTGGCTCTAGTCTCCCAGGAAGGGGAAGCCGTGGAAAGACCCAGGCACTCAGTACTCCCATCACCCTTCAGCATCATGAGTGGGGGTGATTTCCGAGACCCCAGTCAACCCAGAACAGCTAGGACGTCCAGATAAGGAAAGCAAGCAGCACTAACCGGGCCGGATGCAGCTTCAGAAACACAGCCCCATCCACCTCCTTCTTTGTGTTTCAGCTTCTCCTACCTTTTCAGTTCAGTTCAGTTTCAACTCCCAGATGAGGCGGGGAGAGGCAGACAGATAATTAACAACCCCTAGTGGAGAAGGGAGATATGCCCCACTCCTGCAGTGGGCAGGGAAGGAAGAGAACCACTTAGAGTAGCAAGTACTGTCTGACCACTGGGTACCAAGGACGTCTGCTCCTCACTAGGGCCCTATGAAGTGCAATCCTTATCCCCACCCTACAGATGAGAAAACTGAAATTCGAGAGAAGTTGATCCAAGGTCCTGGAGCAGGCAAACAGCAGAGAAAGGTTTGAACCCAGATCTGAAGTCTGACTTAAGGTACCATTTGCTTTTATACCTGCCTGGAGGCAAAGTCCCTGAGGCCCCCACCAGAACAAGCCAACAACACCACCTGGGCGGACTGAGGAAGTAAAGACCTTTCTCTCGTTGATACCAATTCCTTTGCCCTTGTCGAAAGTCAATCCTTGTCAGAGCCCTGGCTTACAATGCAGGGAGCCGAGTTCTTGTCCTGGTTCTGGTCCTAACTCCACTGTTAGAGTCAGGATGGGTCTTTTTACATCTCTGGATTCAGTTTCCTCATCCATAAAACAAGTGTCATGTCCAACTCTTTGAGACCCCATGGACTGTAGCCCGCCAGGCTCCTCTGTCCATGGGATTTTCCAGGCAAGAATACAGGGAGTGGGTTGCCATTCCCTTCTCCAGTGGATCTTCCTGACCCAGGGATCAAACCTGGGTCTCCTGCATTGCAGGAGGATTCTTTACCATCACCAAATGATCAAAGTCCATTCAGACTCTGAGAATGTCTGCTTTTGAATGAACAGCTAAGAGACCAGAGCAGAAACCTTCAGGGCAAAATGTCTTGCTTCCTAAAGAGTCTCTGCCAGATTCAGCCTCATCCTCATCCGGTCTGGAGGAGGCTAAGGCACAGGGTCTGACCTGGGGGTGGGAGTGGCCACAACTCCCTCTCCTACCTCTCTGGACTCTAGAAAGCTAGAATCATCCAGCCAGGTATTTCCCAGGCTGCTCTAAAGAACACGAGATGTTCTCCTCCCCAGGAGATCTCCTGCCAGGAGATGGTCATGGATGAGCTCAGAAACAGAGAATCCATATCCCCTTTTGGAAATTCATTAGACACCATGGCATAGGAAGCTTCCAAGTTCTGCAGTGAGCAAAGCTATTCAACTTTGTTTCCTTCCAACTTTCTTAAGCCTGAAACATTTTTATACAGGCACACCTAGTTGCCATCCTGTGGGCTGCTGACCAGGCCACCTCTGTTTTACAGATAGCCCTGGGAATGATTCATGTCCTAACTCATCATCTTGTTAAACCCCTGTCCTTAGCCAGCCCCTCAGAACAGCCATACTCAGTACCAGGTGTGCCCCCTCATTTGTAGGGCCAACTCAATGCCCTGATCCTCTGTGAGGGTTCTTCCTCTCTGCCACCCCCACACAGCTGCTCTGAACTCCAAAGTGGAACTCACTGCAAAGGGCTGGGGGCATCTCCAAGCAGCATAGAGCCAGGAGGCTGCCATTCCTAACATCACCTTCACATAATAGGAAAAAACACCAATTATTATATATATAAACGGGCTTCCCTGATAGCTCAGCTGGTAAAGAATCCGCCTGCAGTGCAGGAGATCTGGGTTCGGTCCCTGGGTTGGGAAGATCCTCTGGAGAAGGGAACGGCTGCCCACTACAGTATTCTGGCCTGGAGAATTCCATGGACAGAGGAGCCTGGTGGGCTACAGTCAGTGGGGTCGCAAAGAGTCAGACACAACTGAGTGACCATCACTGTCACTTTCACACATATAGGAACAAGGACTTACATATATATATTGGTCATCCTCCTCCATGACCAGTATACTGACTATCCTCCAGGTACCCAGCACTGTGGCCTGTGGACTTCTGGGTATGATCTCTACTTAAAATAAGACCCAGGTTTGGGCCCAGATCCCCAGAATCTTAGGGGTGGAAGAGTCCATCAAGGCCTTCCCTTCCTCTGCATTCCCAACAGAATACTCCAGAAAGCCCACATGAGGATGAGCCATATGGTTAGCAGAGACCTTCTCTCCCAGTTGCTATACGAGTTTCTACTCCCGGTGTGGCTCTCTAAAGACACACAATATGAGTCCCTTCCCTGGGGCTTCTGCTCTTTCTGAAGGGTCCAGGGTGACAAGTTTGGGGGATGTAAGTGCTGTTTAGCCGAGCCATTCCCATGGGAGGAGGCTGAGCTGAGGTGGCTATTACCCCAGCTCATGACGTGATGTTCTCCCCACACTGGAGGTGTACCCCATCATTACCTCTCTGACGTGCCCACTTTTACAGGTGAGGCCCTGAGCTCAGGGCACAAGAAGAGAGGAAGTCAGGGCCCCTGACCCCGTGTGTGGTCCCACCACTTTTTAAGTTATAAACCGGGTCTCTGGGGCCTCGTGGAGAGACAGAGCAGGCAGGTGAGGAGGAAGTATGGCTGCCCCCTTGCCCCACACAAAGCAGCTCCAAGGGCTCCTGGCTCCTCCTGCCACCACTGGCCAAGCCAAAGGCGCTAGCTTTGAAACCAAAGCTCACCAGTGAGATGAATATTTCAGAGCCCCAGAGAACTGGACACCCGAGGGACCTTCCATGACATCTGGCTCTGACCCTAGTTCCCAGGCCTACCCCCACCTCCCCCTATCCCATGACCAGGTTCCTCGGGGCAATCCCAACCCCAGAGGCCACTATGGAGTCAGAGGGGATGGTGACCCCGGGGGAAGACAACAGCTAGAGCAAAACCCACAAGATCAGGGCCGAGCCTCCGAACAGCCTGCCTCCACTTCCCTCCTGCTGTCTCCACGGTTCTCCCGGCTCCCATTTTCCTGCTTGGTTTATACTCCCACCCAAAGAGGCCACAAGAAAGAGTACTTCCCAGTAGTTTTCAGAACCCAGCCTGAGGGAAGTGGCTAGACCAGTGTAGGGGAGAGGGGACTGAGGCAAAGGCCTGGCTGGTGACAGAGGTGACAAGTTCCCCACACCAAGGATGTGAGTTGCTCGGGGCTTCCCACCCGCTCTCTCCCTCACTCAAATACTCGGTCACCTGTCTACACCCAAGCTGGCACCAGGGCGTCAGAGGCGGCCGAGGCCAGGCCCGGGCCGCCTCCCTTCCCCCTCCCACCAGCTGAAGGCCCCTGACACCCTTTATCCCACGCACAGCTGGCCACCCTGGGGCTGGCCCTGTGGACACGCCCGGCGACGGATCCGCGATAGGAAGCAGGGACCCGGGACACCCTCAGATCCGGGGCTGATCGCCCGCGCCCACAACCCCGCGGCTGGGCTCCCAAAGCTAAACAGGCGCCACTCGCCCGCCCGGGGCGCGCTGAGAAAGAGGAACTCAAAAATGAGGACGACAGAGCCCCATTCCGGCCCGCCACGCACTCCAAGAAAGTTTGGGGCTCCGCCTAGTCCCGGTCCGGTCCCCGCCGGCCTGCGGTCCCGCACGCCTTCCGGCCCCGGGGCCCCTGGCTTGCCTGGCGCTCCGGACGGTGCGTCGCCGGCCTCCTGGTGTCGCGAATCCTGCACTGCCCGCGCCGGCCTGGGCAGGGCTGGGTCTCCGCGCCCCGCCCCGTCTCGCGGGCCCCCGCGACGCGCTGGGGTCCGCCCCGGTCCCGCCCGCATCCGCCTGTTGCCTCTCCTCCCAAGTCCGCCAGGACTTACCAAGATTTTCCGATTTTAAAGCTGTACGTGGTCATTGTTGGAAACTCAAAATACAAAACTACAGGGAGAGATCACGTCCTTCCACTCCTCCCGACTCCCAGCGGCCAGCGCTTGCTGGTGATGCTTCTTTGCCTATGTATCTACATATTTTACTTGTTTTTTTGCGCGGTGTTTTGCATCAGTTTCCTACTTTAAAGGACATTTTAAAAATGCTGTTTCCCATTTTTCTCATTATTAGACAAAAACCAATGATGATCATCTTTAACAATTATATGCTTTTAAGCCAGATGCACTTTTCCAGTTTAAAACTTAAAATTTGCAAATGTAAAAAGAAAGTGAAAGTGTTAGTCGCGCAGTCGTTTCCGACTCTTTTCGACCCCATGGACTGTAACCCACCAGGCTTCTCTGTCCGTGGAATTCTCCAGGCAAGAATACTGGAGTGGGTAGCCATTCCCTTCTCCAGGGGATCTTCCTGACCTAGGGATTGAACCCAGGTCTCCCTTATTGCAGGCAGATTCTTTACAAGGAATGTAGCGATAGATGGAACTTAGAATTCCCTGAGAATAAGACATTTCCTGCCTGAAGTTACTTCGACCAGCAAAGTAGGTGTTTTAGAGTCAGAGATCCTGTAGAGAACTAAGTCAGTGCAGAACATTGGGTTTGAGGCTTTCCACCAGTAGCCTGAACCCTCGCAGCCACTAATGGTAGAATGTGCTAGTCTTCCATTTTAGAGACAAGGAAATAGGTTCTGGGAAGTTTTGTAACAATAGCAGAGATTACATAGTTCCAAAGTCCATGTTTTTGCCTTTTTTTTTTTTTTCCCAATTAGGCCAAGACTGCTGGTAGAATGACTTTATTTAAGGTGCTTATCTCAAGCTGGTAGCTGCAGGTTCACACTGCCACTGAATGTCATTCAGAGCATGTTGACACAGTTCCTTTCTGAATGGGGGTGGGATGACTTGACAAAACACAGAACACAGTTAGACAGTCCAGACAACCTGAGCACCTCCTGATTCCAAACCCAACAGGAAGCACTTTATGATCTCCAGGGCCTGTCCCCCTCTTTCACAGAGTGAGGCTTAAGAAACAAGAGCCCAAGGACTTATCTAGAAGTTCATCTGCATACTAAGCATTAGTGAAAGCAATGTTTCTATTACTAGAAAGCATAATAAGCAAGGTTACCACTTGGACTGTATTTTAGACCAATTGAAGATGGTCTTTTTTTTTTTAAGATGTTTTTAAAATCACCCCCTCCACACACACACTATGTGTGTTTATTTTTATATAACTTAAATAGAAGGTTATTTAGGATGGTAGACATTATGGAGGGCTAACTCCCCCAGCCACCTTCAGTGTAAGTTCCATGTGAGATCAAAGAACTCACCTGAGGAAAGTGAAAGTGTTAGTTGCTCAGTCTTGTCCAACTCTTTGCCACCCCATGGACTGTAACCTACCAGACTGCTCTGTTCATGGGATTCTCCAGGTAAGACTGCTGGAGTGGGTAGCCATTCCCTTCTCCAAGGAATCTTCCTGACCCAGGGATCAAACCCAGGTCTGCCACATTATGGGCAGATCCTTTACCATCTGAGCCACAAGGGAAGCCCTCGACATAAGGATAGGGCTTCCCTGATGCCTCAGTGGTAAAGAATCCATCCACCTGCCAGTGCAGGAGACACTGGTTCAATCCCTGGTCCAGGAAGATTCCACGTGCCTCAGAGCAACTAAGTCCATACATCGTAACCGCTGAGCCTGTGCTCTTGAGCCCGGGAGCTGCAACTACTGAAATCATGAGGAAGTCCTCTCCCAAAGCATGGGCACAGGAACAAGGATGCACTAGGGAAAGGACAGTTTGGGGCAGTATGAGTTTTCCCCTGTATCACAGAGTCCTTGTGAGCTGCAAAACCCTGCAGCATGTGGCTGGGTCTCCTGACATTGTTTCATGCTCTCTGCACTTGGCCCCTTTTGCCAGAAAGTACCCTTCACTTTCTGAAACTGCCTGAATTATTTCAAGGGAGTTCATTTTCCATCTAGCAATCACATTTGCCCCCTGAAAAAGTGGACAGTGGGGATGCACACAGACAAGCCCCACACAAGCCTTACTGAAGGTTCTTTATCCTGTTGACTAAAAATGATGCACAAGGTGAGAGTGGCAAGTTAAGTTTTATTTGGTGCAAAATGAGGACTGCTGCCTGGAAGAGAGCACCTCAGATAGCTCAGATAGACTGTTCCAAAGAGGCAGCATGGAGCTTAGTTGCTCAGTCGTGTCCACCTCTTTGCAACTCCATGGACTGGCCCACCAGGCTCCTCTGTCCATGGGATTGTCCAGGTAAGAATGCTGGAGTAGGTCACTATGCCCTTCTCCAGGGGATCTTCCCAACCCAGGGATTGAACCTGTGTCTCCTGCTTGGCAGGCAGATTCTTTACCACTGAACCACCTGGGAAGCCCAGCAAATTCTCTTGGCAGGTGCCAATTTGTAGTTGACAGTCCTAAGCCCATTTATTTATTGTTGGCTGTGCTGGGTCTCCGTTGCTACGAGGGCTTTCTCTATTGCAGCAGCTTCTCTTGTGAAGCACAGGCTCCAGGGCGTACAGCTCAATAGTTACTGTGCACAGGCTTAGTTGCCTCGAGGCATATGGGGGGATCTTTCTGTAACAGGAATGGGATCCATGTACCCCACATTGGCAGGTGGATTCCTAACCACTGGACCACCAGGCTTCCCAAGTGGTGCAATAGTAAAGAGTCTGCTTGCCAGTGCAGGAGACTCCAGAGACTCTGGATTGATCCCTGGATCAGGAAGATCCCCTGGAGTAGGAAATGGTAACCCACTCCAGTATTTTTTTAATTTTCTATTTATTTTATTATTATTTTTTTGGCTGCACTGGGTCTTTGTTGCGGTGCCTGGGCTTTCTCTACTTGCAGCAAGTGTGAGCAGGGGCCACTGTTTGTTGTGGTGCGTAGACATCTGACTGTGGTGGCTTCTCTCGTTGCAGAGCACAGGCTCTAGGCGCGAGGGTTCAGTACTCCGGGAGAAGGAACTTAGTTTTCTGGGGCATGTGGAATCTTCCCAGTCCAAGAATCAAACCCATGTCCCCTACACTGGCAGGCAGATTCTTACCCACTCTGCCACCAGGGAAGCCCCACTCCAGCATTCTTGCCTGGAAAATCCCATGGACAAAAGAAAGAAAGAAAGAAAATTCCATGGACAGAGGAACTTGACAGGCTACAGTCTATGGGGTCACAAAGAGTCGAACACAACTGAGCGACTGAGCATGCACCCATGCACAGACCATCAGGGAAGACCCTCCTGAGCCTATTTTCTGATCCTGAAATCAAGATTATGTGAACTGAAAGAAAAAACACACAATGTTAAAGTTGTGAGTTAAGTTTTATTTAGGGTACCTTACTGAGGACCATAGACTCTCAGATAGCTCTGAGGAACTGCTTCCAAAGAGATAAGGGAGGAGTCAGAATATTCAGGATCTTTTTTTTGGGGGGGGGGGCTGGGAAAAAACCTGTGTTTAAACAGAAAAAGATAACTGTTAGTGACTTAAGTGCTTAATGGGATGATGCAAGAATCTGGGGTCATTAAAATTCTTCCTTAGATAGGTATCTTAACTATCTAGGGACTCTAGTATCCAAAGCAGAGAATGCAACATTGTGGTTGGTTTTTTTTTCCCTTCATCCCCCCTCAGGGTACACTGTTGGTGGGTGACTCCAGTGACCAGTGCCTTGATCCTGTAGAACCAGAATGGCAGGCATCATTTTTTTCTTTATAATTGTAATTCTAAAAGAACATCTGCAGAACAAGGCCCAGGATGACCATTCACAATAAGTACTCAATAAGTGACTTCTCCTCTGGACCCTATCTTATGCCTGGATAAAAGAGATAAAAGGCCTTTATCTGTAAGACCCTTAGCAGATTATTAATTAAGCCCCTACTCTTTGAGAGTAACCATCTTGTTGAAGTCTGGATGCCAGTTTCTTTTGTAGAATCAGAGAGAAAGAAGCAATGAGGAACTAAAATCCAAAGGCAGAAAAGAGAGGGAGTGGCAGTGGGGAAATAAAGTGAAAGGGTCTTCAGTTTGTGTCCAACTCAGTAATGTCCAACTCTTTGCAACTCCACGGACTGCAGCATGCCAGGCTTCCCTATCCATCATCAACTGAGACACTAGTCTGGCGTCTTCTCTGTCAATGGGTTTTCCAAATAAAATCGTATTCCTTCCTTGCCTCAACACTTCTCTCAGATTCATAGGCCTGTTTTATGGCGAGCAGAGGGAGCTTGTACTCTGTAACACTATCTCCCTTAGACTGTGAAAGGGTCTTCAGTCTTGCAAAACATCTACAAGGGAATGGGCAGCCTTTGGAAGGGGGGTGTTAATCTCTCCTTTTTGTTGCAGCTATTCACAGGTGGGCAGGGTCAGATTATCTCTTAAAGAGCTGAACAAAGGCTCTTTAGTTTACAATCAGGCAAACTGGCAGGGTCTTCTGAGGCAGGCCATTATCTGTGATTGTAATAACAAAAGCAACAGAAAAGCAAGTCAAAGAAATAGTTTCAACATGGAGTCAGAATTGGCTTCTTCTCTGCAACACTAGTAAAAGACCAAAGAATTGCAGTCTTGCCAATTTTACCAGTGCTGGGATAGAGGAGTGCTCACTTGCATCTATGGAATCCCAGAGAAAGGAGCATGGGTGGGAGTGAGGGGATATTTCAGGAAAGACTCCTGAGGGGGAATTCCCCGGTGGCCCAGTGGTTAAGACTATGCGCTTCGGTGGGAGGATGGCCAGATTCCGTGTTTTTTGTTGTTCACTCATTAAGTTGTGTCTGACAACATGTGACTGTGCACCATTTCCATGGAGGTAAAATATATTTCTCCCACACCACTGATTTTGGACTTAGTCTTGTGACTCACTTTTACCAATGGAATGATACATGATACAAAAGAGGTCTTAAATGTGCTATAATGGTTAACTGGGACTCTAGCCACAACTTTCACCATGCAAACATTCCGGGTAGTCAGTTGCTAGTCTAAGGAGTCAAAGACACATAGAGGGGACCTGGACCCACTCACAGCTTAGAAGTCAGCCCAGCCCAGTAGTGTTGTTCAGTTGCTGTCCTGTCCAACTCTTGGCGACCCCATGAACTACAGCACTCCAGGCTTCCCTGTCCTTCAACATCATCCTGAGTTTGCTCAAACTCATGTCCATTGAATTGGTGATGCCATCCAACCATCTCATCCTCTGTCACCCCCCTTCTCCACCTGCCCTCAATCTTTTCCCAGCCTCAGGGTCTTTTCCAGTGAGTCACTCTTCACACCAGGTGGTCAAAGTGTTGTAGCCTTGCATTCCGGGAAACAAACTCATTCAGAAGGACAATGCAGATAGTGGAGTGCAGTTTATTACACCGGAGGGTGCAAGGTAGAGTCTCCTCTTAGCCAAGGACCCCGACCAGTTTTTTGAAAACCTTATATACCCTAAGTGTATAAGGTTTCCTGAAACTAGTCTGAACCAAGGAAAAAGAAAGATACAATCAGAGTTAACCCGTGATCACATGCCTTAAGCCTACGTAGTTAACAGTAGACATTTATCAATAGGCCTGTGGTCATACCCCAGTAAGCATAATAGAGTGTATGATTCCATTCCCTTACACAGATAATTAGGGTATTCTTTTAGGCGATGGAGAGCCCTAGGGCTCTTCCTTCCAGAGGCCTGGTTTTCCAGTTGGTATGTCGTTTCCATAGATACTGGGCATAGATACTCCACAGTCCGGTCCAAGATGGAGTCCTGCTTTCACGATAGCGCCTGTTCTTTTTCCTCCTTCAAAAGTATTGGCGCTTCAGCTTTAGCATCAGTCCTGCTACAACCATTTACCTCAGACTGGGACTTGAACCCACATGGCTGGGCTCGAACCCGGCCAAAACCCACAGTACCTGGTTTCAGAACCTAATGAAGGTCAGGTTCTTGATGTCTCATCACAGAAAGAATTCAGTGAGAGACAAAGTGATAGGTAAGAAGTGGATTTATTCAGACTCAGAGAGAAGCACACTGCACAGAGTGTGGGCCATCACAGAGGGTGAGTGTGGGGGCCCCGGAATGTGGCCTGGTTAGTTTTTATGGGCTGGGTAATTTCATAGGCCAATAAACCGGAGGATCATTCCAATTGTTTTTGGGAAGGTGTGGAGATTTCCAGGAATTGGGCCCCTACCCACTTTTTGGTCTTTTGATGGTGTCTTGGAGCTGTCATGGTGCCTCATTTAGCTTGCTGATTGAGGATCAAGGTCTACTCGAAGTTGACTTGTCTGCCATCTTGGACCCATTTTATTCTTTTTTTTTTTTTTAATATTTATTTATTTATTTGACTGTGCTGAGTTTTAGTTGCAGCATGTGCAATTCTTCATCTTTGCTGTGGCGTATGAACTCTTAGTTGTGGCATGTGGGATCTAGTTCCCAGACCAGGGATCGAACACAGGCCCCCCTTCACTGGGAGCTGGGAGCATAGACTCTTAGCCACTGGAACACCAGAAAACTCCTGATTCTAATCGGTTTATGTTGTATCCTTGGACTATGTCATTCTTTTAAAAGTTGTGCCCTGCCCCCTTCCTTCCTGTTTCACTTCCAATGAATACTCAGGGTTGATTTCCTTTAGGATTCACTGGTTTGATCTCCTTGCTATCCTAGGAACTCTCAATAGTCTTCTCCAAAACCACAGTTCAAAAGCATCCATTTCTTCAGTGCTCAATCTTTTTCATGGTCCAGCTCTCACATTCGTACATGACTACCAGAAAAACCATAGCTTTGGCTGTATGGACCTTTGTTGGCAAAGTGATGTCTCTACTTTTTAATATGTCTTGGTTTGTCATAGCTTTTCTTACAAGGAGCAAGCTTCTTTTATTTTTTTTTTTCTATGTAAATCCATGGCTGATTCACGTCAAGCAAGCTCCTTTTAATTTCATGGCTGCGGTCATGCCTGCAGCGATTTTGGAGACTAAGAAAATAAAGTCACTATTTCCACTTTTTGCCCATCTATTTGCCTTGAAGTGATGGGACCGTTCGCCATGATCTTAGTTTTTCGAATGTTGAGTTTTAAGCCAATTTTTTCACTCTCCTCTTTCACCTTCACCAAGAGGTTCTTTAGTTCCTCTTCACTTTATGCCTTTAAAGTAGTATCATCTGCATATCTGAGGTTGTTCATATTTCTCTCAGCAATCTTGATTCCAGCTTGTGAGTCATTCAGCCTAGCACTTCATATGATATACTCTGCATATAAGTTAAATAAGCAGGGTGATAATATACAGCCTTGACGTACTTCTTCCCCAGTTTTGAACCAGTCTGTTGTTCCATGTCCAGTTCTAACTGTTGCTTCTTGACCTTCATACAGGTTTCCTAGCAGGCAGGTAATGTGGTCTGGTATTCCTATCTCTTTAAGAATATTCCACATTTGTTGTGATCCAAACAGTCAAAGGCTTTAGCGTAGTCAGTGAAGCAGAAGTAGATGTTTTTTTTGGAATTCCCTTGCCTTTTCTATGATCCACCATGTGTTGGTAATTTGATCTCTGGTTCCTCTGCCTTTTCTAAATCCAACTTGTACATTTGCAAGTTCTCAGTTCACGTACTGCTGATGCCTAGCTCGATGGATTTTGAGCATAATCTTGCTGGCATGTGAAATGAGTGCAATTGTACAATAATTTGAACATTCTTTGGCATTGCCTTTCTTTGGGATTGTAATGAAAGCAGACCTTTTTCATTCCTGTGGCCACTTCTGAGTTTTCCAAATTTGGTGGCACATTGAGTACAGCAATGTAACAGTCGTTAGCACTTTCATAAAAAAACAGGAACAGATAACTAGTTGGAAGCTGCTATATAGCACAAGGAGCTCGTCTGGGTGCTCTGTGATGACCTGGGGGCCATTGAGGGAGGGAGGCTCTAGAGGGAGGGGATATACATGTACGTGGATACGTACAGTTGATTCACTTTGTGGTACAGCAGAAACGCAACACTGTAAAATGATTGTACTCCAATTAAAAAAGAAGAAGAAGAAATAGGGAGTAGAAAGAATGGCAGATTCAACATCCCAGGAGCAAGGGTGTATCCCAGCTTTGCCACTGATGGGCCTGGGCCCATCTCTTTTCCTATAATGAGTTTAATGGGTCTAATCCTACTGCTCTTTCCTACCTCCTATGACTTACACATTGTGATGTTGTTAGTGACTCTACTAGATGAGTCTCTGAGAATCAGATATGACTGAGCCACTGAACAACAATTCTTGGATGAAAGAGTACTGGAATCAGGTGTGAGAAACATGCTCACCAGCCCAAACTCAAAGAATGGACTTGGAGACACAAGCTGCTGCGGGAAGCAAGGCTTTAATGACAGTCTTGCAGATGTCTGGTGGGCCGGCACCCCCAGAGTTGTTACACTTATCCCTAATGTTATGCCCGATGTCCGAATCCCCGAGCGGGAAGAGAGAAAGCTACCAAGAGACAATGCAAAACGCAAGAAGGAAGTTTATTGCTAGCTCGAGCTAGGGCCCCCACTGTGTCCAACGCAGTGGCGCACAGGCTGAGAGCCCCGAGCCCAGTTTTTCTACCCATATTTATAGGCCATCCAATTTCAAACATAAGCAGGGGTCAATTAGCGAAGCGGATTGGTTACATGTTCGCGCGCGCGGGACTTTTCCGAAAACAAGTTCTGATTGGCTGTATCTGGGTGGCCTGATAATCGTCCTAGTTGCCAGAGGAGGGTCTTTCCCTTCCAGCCTCTGTCTCCTATCATGGCGTTATGTTTGCTCTTCCTACATTCCGTTTGTTCTTCCTACACCTAACACACAGGTCCATCCCCCAGTTCCTCACTGGGGAGTACTATGGGGTGAACAATCACCTAGGTTTGTTCCCTCCCTCTATTTTTGGGTTGGCCCTTCCCTGACATCTTCTTTCCTCCTTTCCCGCAGACCTATTCCTGTTCTGATGTTTTGAATTTACCAATAGGATGAACCCATGCGAAAATCCTAGGCATCTCACCCTCCATTTGTTTGTCTGGACTTTCCAGTTTTGTAACCCTTATGAAAGTGAAGGTGTTAGTCACTCAGCTGTGTCCCATTCTTTGTGACACCATGGAATGTAGCCCACCAGGCTCCTCTGTCCATGGAATTCTCCAGGCAAGAATACTTGAGTGGGTTGCCATGCCCTTCTCCAGGGTACCTTCCTGACCCAGAGATTGAACATGAGTCTCCAGCATTGCAGGCAGATTCTTTACCAACTGAACCACCAAGGACGTATTTGTAATCCTTACAGCTATCAGCTATTACATCGTCAAAGCTGGCTGTTCTTGAAAATGGACCACTGTAACTTTTATTTCTTCCATCAGGTTAGGTTAGAGCTTCTCCTTCCCACAAGGAAATGTTGCTATGTGAGGAAGGGCTGCAGAATCAGTCTGACATCCACCTGGGGCACCACAGTGGTTAGCCAGGGTGCAGGGCAAAATGTTTTTCAATCTCTCCTGACTATCAGAATCCCCTGAGGAGTTTATGAATATATATATATAGATTCCCTTGGGGATACCTCTTTCTAGACTTCTGAATCAGAATCTTTAGGGAATGTAGTAATGAATGCCTGAGGGCAAATCCAATTATCAGTCAGCTTTGATGCTAGATAGAACTGTTGCTGTTCTGTCACTAAGTTGTGTCTGACTTTTTTGACCCCATGGACTGGAGCATGCCAGGCTTCCCTGTCCTTCATTATTTCCTGGAATTTGCTCGAACTCATGTCCATTGAGTCCGTGATGCCATCCAACCATCTCATCCTCTGTCTCATCCACTTCTCTTGCCTCCAATCTTTCCCAGCATCAGAATCTTTTCAGCAAGTCAGCTCTTTGCATCAGGTGGCCAAAGTATTTGCATCAGGTGGTCAAAGTATCAGGTGGCTGATGCTTCAGCACAAGTCCTTCCAATGAAGGAATATTCAGGGTTGATTTCCAGGGACTTATATAACATGAAGGCTCGCTGTCAGGAGTCATTGATGAGGAACAAAGGAGTTAGGGCCTTAATTTCTTCCTCTTGCATTGTTTCAAAGACCATAGCCTAGTAACTGAATCTGGCAGTGGCTCTTCAGCCTTCTTTCTGATATGTAACTACGAGGGGAAGGGTGTGTTGTAAGGGTAATCACCAGATACAGGATGTATTTAGCATAGAATCAAAGAAAAATAGGTGTGAAATGTAGCTCCTGTAGAGTTAGGGGCCGAAAAGCAAAGATAGTTACAGACATGCAGAGTTAAGAGCAGTTAAAGTAAAAAAGACTAGGAAGGTTCAGGCCTGCTCACTGTTCTCTTTATCTTTTTTGTTATCAGGAAAGGGAAAAAAAACAGCCTCACTCCTCTTCTTTTTTCCTTTTCACTGCAACACTTCCTTGGTCATTGAGAAAAAAAAAAAAAAAAAACAGAGAGAGAACTGCCCCCTGTATCTCCACTTGGCTATCAAATAGGTGACTGCTTCTCAAATTTTTGTGTGCAAGCAAAACATGTGTTGTGTGCATTCTAAGTCGCTTCAGTCGTGTCTTACTCTTCACGACACCATGGACTGAGGCCTGCCAGGCTCCTCTGTCCATGGGGATTCTCCAGGCAAGAACACTGGAGTGGTTTGCCATTCCCTTCACCAGGGGATCTTCCCGACCCAGGGATTGAACCCGTATCTCTTGTCTCCTGCGTTGGCGGGGGATTCTTTACCCCAAGCACCACCTGTTATTGCTGTTGTCCAATCACTCAGTCATGTCCGACTCTGGGACTCCATGGACTGCAGCACACCAGTCTTCCCTGTCCTTCACCATCTCCAGGAGCTTGCTCAAGCTAATGTCCATTGAGTCGGTGATGCCATCCAACCATATTGTCCTCTGTCATCCCCTTTTCCTCCTGCCTTCAATCTTTCCCAGCATCAGGGTGTTTTTCAATGAGTTGGCTCTTTGCATCTGATGGCCAAAGTATTGGAGCTTCAGCATCAGTCCTTCCAATGAGGGTTAATTTCCTTTAGGGTTGACTGGTTGGATCTCCTTGCAGTCCAAGGGACTCTCAAGAGTCTTCTCCAACACCATAGTTCAAAAGCATCAATTCTTCGATGCTCAGCTTTCTTTATGGTTCAACTCTCACGTCCATACATGACTACTGGTAAAACCATAGCTTTGACCTCGGAAGCCCATAAATCATGTGGAAATCTTGTTAAAATGCAGATTCTGCTTCAGTAGGGGGTTGGGGCCTGAGAGTCCACATTTCTATTGTGTTCCATGTTGTGCTGGGCTGTGGGTGGGAGGCCCACACTCTTAGTGTTGAGGTCATGGGCATCTCAACCTTAATAGGTCCACCATTTCATTCCTAATTCCTCCCCCCATCCAAAGCCCAGTCTGAATGAGGATTCTTGCAACTTCCTCCATCCTTTCTCCATCAGGGATGCAAAATGCACAGGAGGGGCTGGAGGAAGGGACACCAGAAGGAGCTCCAGCTTTGTTGTTGTAGCCACGCATTCCCAGGGAACAAACTCACTCAGAAGGACAATGCAGATAGTGGAGTACAGTTTATTATACCAGCGGGCCCAAGGCAGAGTCTCCTCTTAGCCAAGGACCCCGACCAGCATTTGTGAAAATCTTTTATACCCCGTGTGTATGTGTCCAAACCCACCGCCTCAAATTCCTTGAGAGTTACATAAACTAAGGAAGGGTAAATACAATACCAATAACCCCGTCACTCATGTGCCATGTGCTCAGACAGTTAAATAATTAGCCAATAATCAATAAGCACGAGGTTACACTCCGACAGGTACAGAAAAGTTTATGGCCTGTCTGGAGGAAGGGGTGATTAGTGTATGTGCTCACTTAGGCGACGAGTAACCTGGATACCATCTTCAAGATTCCCCTGTCTGGAGGGGGTCTTAGCCTTCTCTTGTCGTTTCCATAGACACTAAACACAGAGTGCAGAGTCCACTGGAGAGGTGGCCAAGCATGATCAGCATGGACAGGCCTAAGATGGAGTCCAGGCCCTATGAATTCCTTCTTCATTGTGAGTGCTGTCCAACAGAAATACAGTGTGAGCTACATGAGTAATTCAACATTTTTCATTAAGCACATTTAAAAAGTGAAAGGAGGGATTTCCCAGGCGGTCCAGTAGTCCAAGCTTCCAGTGCAGAGATAAATATGGGGCACAGGTTCTATTCCTGTTTGGGGAACTAAGATCCCATATACTGTGCAGTGTGGCCAAAAAATAAATAAAATAAAAAGTAAAAAGAAACAGATGCATTTAATTTTAGTAATATATTTGTTTAAAACCCAACATATCTAAAAATATTATTTCAACATTTAATCAGTATAAAAATTATTAATGGGAATTTTTTCCATGCTAAGTCTTTGATTTTTTTTTTTTCTTTTTTGGTCTGTGCAAAGCACGCAGGATCTCACTTCCCATGTCACTTCCCCTGTAGTGGAAACACAGGGCTCCAGCCACTGGATCACCAGGGAATTCCCTCATGCTAAGTCTCTGACGTCCAGTATGCAGTGTATACTTACAGCACATCTGGATTTGGATGTTAAATTTTCATCAAAAATATGGAATCTTTAGTTTTTATAAAATGTACAGTTCAAAAAGTGAATTCACATATCAAGTTTGTTCCAAACATATTTGAGTGTTTTCCAATAACTGAAAACATTTAAAATACAATACAATTAAATTAATAGTAAATTTGTTAGTTGCATTAGCTGTATTGAAATATTTAGTAGCCAAATGTGGCTGGTGGTCACATTGGACAGCACAGACCTAGCGCAATTACACTGTGGTCATCAGTCTGGAGAATATTCTTTGGGTCGAGGTCTACGCTATAATTCTTCTCAAACCCCAAGGCTTCAGATGCGTGGCCTGTACTCAGTACTTATTACTGAAAAAGAAAATATTCCCCCACCTTGTATTCCTCTAAGAGACGACCAGTTTCCAAACATGACCACTAGGGGGCAGGATCTGGCTATCATCCCTTGGCAAGGAAAGGGAACCAACATTTTTCTAGGTGGAAGATGGTTAAAATGCAGCGTTTTTCACACTGCTGGTCGTGACCCATTAGTAACATCAATTAAATGGATAATGCCAGCATTTTTTTAAAAGGACTAGAAAAAAATGAGAATATAGGCATTGTTATTGTTTTGTGGAACTTCGTTTCAGTCTTACTTATGTACGTATTGTATAAGGGTCTTCATAAAAAATGTCTTTCTTACCATGAGTCAAGGTCAAACAAGCCTTAAAATCACTCTAATTTCCCTTGTCCACAGATAACACCCATATAGATATGGATGTGTGGGTGTGTGTCTGTGTGTGCAGTGGCAGGCGTGCTGGTATTCTCTAAGCGACAAGCTATGAAGGTGAAGGTGGTGGAGGCTACTCAGAACTGAAAGAGCTTGGGCTATTCCAGAAGCTTCCAGGAGAGCTGTGTGCCTGAAGGGCGCTGAGCACTGGGCATGGCCTCAGAGGAGACTGACTGAGGACATGAGCAGGGCCTGGTCTGCAGAACCTCTGGGGCCTTGTTAAGGATTTGGAGTTTTACTGTATAGGGAAGCCACTGAACAGTTTTGAGTAGGGGAAGGACATGATCTGTGCTGTATTTTAAGAGAATCCCCTGGTTCTGAGCAGAGGATGGGATGAGGGGTCAGTTCAGAGCTATCTCAGCCAGTGGATGAAAGGTGGTGTCTGGCCTTCACCTCTGAAGGGTCAGTACACCCCACCCACAGTCGCCACCGCCACCTCCCGCCCCAAACCCATGTGTCTTCTCTGGCCTCGTTTGGCTAGCTACCTTCCATCTGCCCCTCCACACCCATCTCCACCCTCCTCCCCACCGTGCTCAGGGCTGGCCTGTGTGCACATGGCAGGGGCCCTTTGACCTCCAGCTTCAGCTAGGTTTGCCAGTGGAGAGCCCCACAAGAGAGGGGTGGCCAGGAGCCAGTGGAGCTGGGATATCTGTTCTTCTGCCCAAAGGGTCACCAAGGACTGGCTCATTCCGCAACCAAAGGTCACAACGGCAGTCAGGTGGCCCTGTCCCAGCAATTCCGTCCCTCCAAGTTCCATAACTGCTCCCTCCCCTCACCTGTCAGGTCTACAGGTGGTGACAGAGCCCCTCTGCCCCTAGCCCTGGAGAGCCGCATGTCCCCTGCCCATCGCCGGTAAAGTGGTCCTTCCATAAAGCTCTCCTCTGGTTCCCAGTTTGAGGAAGTCATCTGTTTCCTGGCTGAATCTGACCTAACCACCCCCTACCTTACTTCCTACCCCAACCGGCAACATGGCATCAATGGATAGAGCTTGGACTCTGGGGTCAGATAAAACCAGGACGGGATCTGGCTCTGTCACTTATTAGCTCTGTGATGAGGTACACCACAGCCTCTCTGAGCCAGGGCGTTCACCTTAATTGAGGATACGGTCAGGGTGATGACATGATACATGTGAGGACTTGGAGCATGTCTAGGGCATAATGGACAATCAGACTCGCTGGTTCTAGTCTTCCTTTGCCCTGTACCCAAGAAAACACTTAGGCCTCTGTGATACTAGGTGCTAGGTGCTGGATGAGGGGCAGACCAGGAAGCACAGGGCATCATTTCTGTCTACAAGGAAGCCACGGTGGCACCCCCCCACCACCACCCCTGAGCTGGACTCCCCATAGTTCAAAGTGGAAAGCAATAATGCTTACATTTCAAACCATTCATTTCTTTTTGACTACCAGGTGGCAGGCAATATTCCAGAGTCTGGAGGTAGAGTTATGGTGATCACAGGGCCTTCAAAGAGGATGTTGGACTTTCAAGGAACTATTACTCAAAGGTGGGGGCATCTCAGTCTCTCTGGGCCTGAACTCTACCCTCCTCCCTTCCTCCTCCTGGGAGAACCTGCAAAACTTCCCAGACCAAGAGAACCTGGCCTTTAATTGGTTACAGTTATCCTGGAAAGCTTTAGACCATATCCGGAGTGCTGGGGCAGAAGGTACCTCTAGAAGTGAGCCTTAAAGGATTTCTCCAGGTGGTGGGGCAGGGGTAAGGGGGCAAAAGTACAGGAAAATGACCACTGCAGACTGACTGAAAGCCAGGGACATGGAAAGGAGCGGTGTAAGCACAGAACACTGGAAAACTGGGTTGAGACTGTGTTGCTAAACCAAGTCATGTGAATGTAATGCTGTAGATACTGGCTTTGAGCAGGAGGCAGATCTGATTCAGACCTGGGCTTTCAAAGCCTTTGTCTGATAACCTATGTAAAGTGGACAGGGGTGGGAGGTACCCACAATGCACCTCGTGTTGGGACTCAGGGCCCAAATTTGGATGATGATGGAGCGCTCTCAGGGACCAGACCTTGATGTTGCAAGAATGATACAAGGTGCAATAACTTCAATGAACGTTTAGTGATTACCCACAACAAACTTGGCACTACATCCTTTACTTGGCTAATTATAGTTAATCCTTAATAAATACTTGGTGCAAACTATCAGTTCTTTTTACAGAGAAGAGACTGAGCCTCCCACCTCCCCCGTCCCCTCCCCCTGCCCCACCACACCTGGAGATGGCCAGAAAGAAGATGGGCATTTAGGTTTGGAACTAGAGGGGGAAGCTAGGGTGGACACTTCTCTTTGGGAGTAATGAGTAATAGCAAGTGATAGCTGAAGTCAGGGGAAGCAGTAAATGTGAGGGATGACAGTGGAAGGGGAAGCTGTAGGGGGTGTGAGAAGGGGACCAGAGGACAAACACAACATTGTAAAGGAACTGTATATACTCCAGGTTAAAAAAAGAAGAACAAGGCACAATCATGACCATTGGAAATTTATTTCATTGCTTAAACACTGTTCCACACATCATGGGACACATGTTTTCGATTGGAAAGCCAAGCCTTGTTAGAATTTTTTTATTCATTCATTCATTTATTTATTTGGCTGTGCCTGATCTTAGTTGTGGCATGTGGAATCTATAGTTGTGACATTCGAACTCTTAGTTGCAGCATATGGGATCTAGTTCCCTGATCGGGCATCTCTGAACCTGGGCCCCCTGCACTGGGAGTTCAGAGTCTTAGCCACTGGATCACTAGGGAAGTCCTAGAATCCTTTCTTTGATAAATAAAATATGTTTTATTTCTTAAAAAAAAGACCCAGAGGACACTGTGATAGGGAAGTTGAAGGCTCTGCTCAGAGGTTAAGTGACAAGGACAGAACAGTGACAAATTTGTTGGAGGTTCAAGGGGTCAGAGTCAAATTAGGATCGAATGATGAGGGCAGAGGCTCAGGGGAGGGACCTAGGAACTGATGGGAAGTGAAAATGAGGCAGCAAGGAGGACTGCTTTCTGTGTTTTAATAAATTAACTTTGTAATTAAAGTAGTAATTCCTTCTCATCATAGAAGTGTGGAAAATATTTTTAAAATATAAAAAAAGAAAACAAGTGATACGCCATTAATCAATTAAAGATCATCATTATAGCATTTTAAATATTTTTCCATGCATTTTTAATGCAGTTAATGTGAAGGAAGAGAATAGGTTTATTACTTTTATTTGGAGTTGCACCAATTTTTTATAGCCATCATATCAATTACACAAAATTTCTACAGTTTTGTACCTTGTTCCCCCTCCCCTCCATTTTAGATTAAAATGTAAAATTTATCTATAGTACTAGTTTGGGTGTTTTGGCTGCAAGTATCAAAAAAAAAAAATTAGAAGTGGCTTAGACAGTAAGGACAATTTTTATTTCACATAACAAGAAATTCAGGGGCTAATCCAGACCTCAGGGGCTCAGTACTGTCTTCAAGGATGCTATTTCCATCCACACTTCTTTTTTTTTCCAGTTTTATTTATTTATTTATTTATTTATTACTTTACAATATTGTATGGGTTTTGCCATACATTGACATGAATCTGCCATGGGTGTACATGTGTTCCCCATCCTGAACCCCCTCCCCCTTCCCTCCCCATCCCATCCCTCTGGGTCATCCTAGTGCACCAGCCCCGAGCACCCTGTATCATGCATCAAACCTGGACTGGCGATTCATTTCACGTATGATAATTTACATGTTTCAATGCCATTCTCCCCAATCATCCCACCCTCGCCCTCTCCCACAGAGTCCAAAAGACTGTTCTATACATCTGTGTCTCTTTTGCTGTCTCACATACAAGGTTATTGTTTCCATCTTTCTAAATTCCATATATATGTGTTAGTATACTGTACTGGTGTTTTTCTTTCTGACTTACTTCACTCTGTATAATAGGCTCCAGTTTCATCCACCTCATTGGAACTGATTCAAATGTATTCTTTTTAAATGGCTGAGTAACATCCCTGTGGAAAAGAAATGCAAACAAGCAAAATGGCTGTCTGAGGAGGCCTTACAAATAGCTGTGAAAAGAAGAGAAGCGAAAAGCAAAGGAGAAAAGGAAAGATATTCTCATTTGAATGCAGAGTTCCAAAGAATAGCAAGGAGAGATAAGAAAGCCTTCCTCAGGGATCAATGCAAAGAAATAGAGGAAAACAACAGAATGGGAAAGACTAGAGATCTCTTGAAGAAAATTAGAGATACCAAGGGGACATTTCATGCAAAGATGGGTTTGATAAAGGATAGAAATGATATGGACCTAACAGAAGCAGAAGATATTCAGAAGAGGTGGCAAGAATACACAGAAGAACTGTACAAAAAAGATCTTCATGACCCGGATAATCATGATGGTGTGATCACTCACCTAGAGCCAGACATCCTGGAATGTGAAGTCAAGTGGGCCTTAGAAAGCATCAGTACGAACAAAGCTAGTGGAGGTGACGGAATCCTAGTTGAGCTATTTCAAATCCTGAAAGATGATGCTGTGAGGTGCTGCACTCAATATGCCAGCAAATTTAGAAAACTCAGCAGTGGTCACAGGACTGGAAACGGTCAGTTTTCATTCCAATCCCAAAGAAAGGCAATGCCAAAGAATGCTCAAACTACCGCACAATTGCACTCATCACACACGCTAGTAAAGTAATGCTTAAAATTCTCCAAGCCAGGCTTCAGCAATACGTGAACCGTGAACTTCCAGATGTTAAAGCTGGTTTTAGAAAAAGCAGAGGAACCGGAGATCAAATTGCCAACATCTGCTGGATAATCAAAAAAGCAAGAGAGTTCCAGAAAAACATCTGTTTATACTTTATTGATTAGGCCAAACCTTTGACTGTGTGGATCACAATAAACTGTGGAAAATTCGGAAAGAGATGGGAATACCAGACCACCTGACCTGCCTCTTGAGAAACCTATATGCAGGTCAGGAAGCAACAGTTAGAACTGGACATGGAACAACAGACTGGTTCCAAATAGGAAAAGTAGTATGTCAAGGCTGTGTATTGTCACTCTGCTTATTTAACTTTTATGCAAAGTACATCATGAGAAACGCTGGGCTAGAAGAAGCACAAGCTGGAATCCAGATTGCCGGGAGAGATATCAATAACCTCAGATATGCAGATGACACCACCCTTATGGCAGAAAGTGAAGAACTAAAAAGCCTCTTGATGAAGGTGAAAGAGGAGAGTGAAAAAGTTGGCTTAAAGCTTAACATTCAGAAAAATAAGATCATGGCCTCTGGTCCCATCACTTCATGGCAAATAGATGGGGAAACAGTGGAAACAGTGTCAGACTTTATTTTTTTGGGCTCCAAAATCACTGCAGGTGGTGATTGTAGCCATGAAATTAAAAGTTGCTTACTCCCTGGAAGGAAAGTTATGACCAACCTAGACAACACATTAAAAAGCAGAGACATTACTTTGCCAACAAAGGTCCGTCTAATCAAGGCTATGGTTTTTCCAGTGGTCATGTATGGATGTGAAAATTGGACTGTGAGGAAAGCTGAGCGCCTAAGAATTGATGCTTTTGAACTGTGGTGTTGGAGAAGACTCTTGAGAGTCCCTTGGACTGCAAGGAGATCCAACCAGTCCATCCTCAGGGAGATCAGTCCTGGGTGTTCATTGGAAGGACTGATGCTGAAGCTGAAACTCCAATACTTTGGCCACCTCATGTGAAGAGTTGACTCATTGGAGAAGACCCTGATGCTGGGAGGGATTGGGGGCAGGAGGAGAAGGGGACGACAGAGGATGCGATGGCTGGATGGCATCACTGACTCGATTAAAATGAGTGTGAGTAAACTCCGAGAGTTGGTGATGGACAGGGAGGCCTGGTGTGCTGCGATTCATGGGGTCGCAAAGAGTCGAACATGACTGAGTGACTGAACTGAACTGAACTGAATATTCCATTGTGTATATTAACCACAGCTTTCTTATCCATTTGTCTGTTGATGGACATCTAGGTTGCTTCCATGTCCTGGCTATTATAAAGAGTGCTGTCATGAACATTGGGGTACACGTGTCTCTTTCAATTCTGGTTTCCTCGGTGTGTGTGCCCAGTAGTGGGATTGCTGGGTCATATGGCAGTTCTATTTCCAGTTTTTTAAGGACTCTCCACACTGTTCTCCATAGTGGCTGTACTAGTTTGCATTTCCACCAACAGTGTAAGAGGGTTCCCTTTTCTCCACACCCTCCCCAACATTTACTGCTTGTAGACTTTTGGATAGCAGCCATTCTGACTGGCGTGAAATGGTACCTCATTGCGGTTTTGATGTGCATTTCTCGGATAATGAGAGATGTTGAGCATCTTTTCATGTGTTTGTTAGCCATCTGTATGTCTTCTTTGGAGAAATGTCTATTTAGTTCTTTGGCCCACTTTTTGATTTGGTCTTTTATTTTTCTGGAATTGAGCTGCAGGAGTTGATTGTATTTTTTGGAGATTAGTTTTTTGTGCATTACTTCATATGCTGTTATTTTCTCCCATTTTGAAGGCTGTCTTTTCACCTTGCTTATAGTTTCCTTTGTTGTGCAGATTTTAATTATGTCCCATTTGTTTATTTTTGTCTTTATTTCCAATATTCTGGGAGGTGGATCATAGAGGATCCTGCTGCATCCACACTTTTGCTCTGCCATCTTTAGCTGTTGGAATTGCCTCTTGGGCTGCTGCCTCATAAACCTAAAATGGCTGCCATAGTTCCAGGCATCACAGGCAGGTGATAGCATCCTGGAAAAAGAAAAGAGCAGAGCCCTATTATATTCTGTTTTAACAACTATGAAAAGCCTATTTGACTCAGATGATAAAGAATCTGCCTTCAATGTGGGAGACCTGTGTTCGATCCCTGGGTCGGGAAGATCCCCTGGAGAAGGAATGGCAATCCACTCCAGTATTGCCTGGAATACTGGAAAATCCCAGGGACAGAGGTGCCTGGGGGACTAGAGTCCATGGGGTCGCAAAGAGTCAGACATGACTGAGAGACTAACACTTTCACTTTCCAGCCTATTTCCCTCCCCATCTCAACTTGAAGCAAATCACCGTGTGACCTGGAGGAACTGACTTGATATTTCAGTGCCTTCATGTTTTATCTGTGCCAATGGGAATTATATCCATGTTTGATTCATAGGGTTGTCGTGAGAACTGACAGTTAAACTGTGTAAAGCACTTAGAATAGTGCCTGGCACATGATTTGTGCTATATAAATATTTGCTATTATTATCTAATGGCAAGAACTGTCTCATATTCCTGAGTCTAGCCAGTCTCTTGGCAGGGCCATGAGAGCACCAGCTGGCTTAGACCAATCAGGAGGAGGGACTCTCGTGGAAGCCCTAGCTGTTCTCAGGCACAACAGGGGTTAACCAGGAAAGCAGGGAGGGTTGGAGAATGGGCATCAATCAAGCAGCAGGATCAGCCACACCGGTACTGTTTTTTAAAAACGATGTTTATTGACATGAACTCTGTTCTGTTTGTGTGTGTTCTGTTCTCTAAAAACAAAAACAAAAAACTTTTTATTTTGAAGTTATTTCAGGCTTAGAAAATATTTGCAAAAAATACAAGGCGGTCCCATACACCTGCCACCTAGCTTCCCTAAATGTTCACTTCTTACTTTTAACTACAGTGTTAGAATCAAAACCAGGAAATTAACATTGATACAAATTTAAAAACCTCTCTACAGTCATTATTCAAATTTTGGCAGTTGTCCCCCAGTGTCCTTTTTCTGGTCCAGGATCCAATCCAGGATCAATCATACTACGGGTTCTAACTATAAACACCATTTTAGGAACTTCCCTGGTGGTTCAGTGGCTAAGAATCCACACCCTCCCAGTGCAGGGGACTGGGCTTCTATCCCTGGTCAGGGAACTAGATTCCACATGCCACAACTTAAAAAAAAGACCCTCCATGCCACATCTAAGACCTGGCACAGTGACATAAATAAATAAATAATAAAAATAATAAAAGAAAAGTGATGGCACACACATCATCTTTAAAGAAAATAGAATAAAAAATAAACACCATTAAAAAAAATAAAAATAAACACCATTTTAAAGCTGCACAGAGGTTCATAGAACCTTAACTCTTCCCTTACTGCCTGACCTATTGGCTGTTTACAGCCACACCATTTTGTACATTTGGGGCAGATCTTTTGCAGGTTGCTAAAAAGGAATTATTGAGTCAAAGGATGTATATTTTTTAAAACCTTGATGCATATTGGAATTGTTTTCTAGAAAATTATGCCAGTTGATACCCAATCTGTCTGAATCATACAATTCATACCAACATATGAATACTCAATGTATGAAGCTTTTGACTGTGTGGATCACAACAAACTGTGGAAAATTCTGAAAAAGGTAGGAATGCCAGACCACCTTATCTGCCTCCTGAGAAACCTGAATACAGGTCAAGAAGCAACAGTTAGAACCGGACATGGAACAACAGACTCATTCCAAATTGGGGGTATGTTAAGGCTGTATATTGTTTCCCTGCTTATTTAACTTCTATGAAGAGTACATCATAAGAAATGCCAGGCTGGATGAATCCCAAGCTGGAATCAAGATTGCCAGGAGAAATATCAACAACCTCAGATATGCAGATGATACCCCTTTAATGGCATAAAGTGAAGAGGAACTAGAGAGCCTCTTGATGAGGGAGAAAGAGGAGACTGAAAAAGCTGGCTTAAAACTCACCATTCAAAAAAAAAAAAAAAAAACTCACCATTCAAAAAACTAAGATCATGACATCCAGTCGCCTCACTTCATGGCAAGTAAATGGGGGGAAAGTGGAAACAGTGACAGATTTTATTTTCTTGGGTTCCAAAATCACTGCAGATGGTGACTGCAGCCATGAAAGACGCTTGCCCCTTGGAAAGAAAGCTATGACAAACCTAAATAGCATGATAAAAAGTATCACTTTGCTGACAAAGTTTCATCTATTCAAAGCTATGGTTTTTCTAGTAGTCATGTACAGATGGGAGACTTAGACTATAAAGATGGCTGAGTGCCAAGGAATTTATGCTTTTGAATTGTGGTGCTGGAGAAAACTCTTTAGTCTCTTGGATAGCAAGGAGATCAAACCAGTCAATCCTAAAGGAAATCAACCCTGAATATTCACTGGAAGGACTGATGCTGAAACTGATGCTCCAATACTTTGGCCACCTGATACGAAGAGCTGACTCATTGCAAAAGACCCTGATGCTGGGAAAGATTGAGGGCAGGAGGAGCAGGGGGTGACAGAAGATGAGATGGTTGGATGGCATCACTGACTCAATGGACATGAGTTTGAGCAAACTCTGGGTGATGGTGAAGGATAGGGAAGCCTGGTGTGCTGCAGTCCATGGTGTTACAAAGACTTGGACGGGATTTAGCAAACTGAACAATAGCTGGGCTGAGTTGACTTCCAGCTGTGAGTGGGTCCAGGTCACCTCCATGTGTCTTTAACTCTCCTTAGCCTAGCAACTGACTACCCAGGATATTCTCATGGTGAAAGTTGTGGCTAGAGTCCAAGTTAACTGTTAAGCATATTTAAGACCTCTTTTGTATCATGTCTGCTAACATTCCATTGGCAAAAGCAAGTCACAAGACCAAGTCCAAGATCAGTGGTGTGGGAGAAATATATTTCACCTCCATGGAAATGGTGTGTAGTCATATGGTGAGGTGTATATTTTCAGGAGAGATGAAGAATTGAGAACTGAAATGCAATCTATTAATACCACATACAAGGAGAAAGCCTTTCCGGAAACTAGGTTGTGTTAAGATAAAGGCAGAAGAGAAATTAGATATGGACCCAAGGTCAAGGCCAGGTTTGGTTTTTTTTTTTTTTTTTTGGTTCCGCTACATGGCTTGTAGGATCTTAAGGTTCCCAACCAGGGATTGAACCATGCTTCGTGCAGTAGAAGCTCAGAGTCCCAAACACTGGAAAGTGAAAGTTGCTCAGTCATATCCAACTCTTTTCGACCCCATGGACTATACTGTCCATGGAATTCTCCAGGCTTGAATACTGGAGTAGGTAGCCTTTCCCTTCTCCAGGGGATCTTCCCAACCCAGGGATCGACCTCAGGTCTCCCGCATTGCAGGCGGATTCTTTACCAACTGAGCCACCAGGAAAGCCAACCACTAGACTGCTAAGGAATTCCCAAGGGAAGTTTTTAAGGCAAGGAGATGCTTGAGTTTGCTTATAGAGTAAGAAAAAGTGGAGGCCAGGAGAAACACTGCTTGACAATATGAACAAGAGGAGCCAATAGCATTTCCACCAAAAATTCGTATGTAAGTCACAAAATTTGTAGAAGACTGACTGGACAGGGAAATTACTTCCTCTAAGAAGCATATTGGCTGAAAGCAAAGGAACTGTAGCTGGGCCTGAGGTTTTAATAATAACTGTGGATAATGAGAGGAGATTTCAGCAAAATAAAAGCTCTGCCAAGCACAGGCCGATCTTCATCTTAGGAGTGCCCCCCAAGCCAAATGTCTGCAAGCAGTGAGGTATTACCAGGTATCAAGTGCAGGACACAGTGAATAATGAAGCATCAATCTGGCTGGGGCAAAAAATTCTCATGGGAGAGGTGTGTGTGCGCTCAGTGGTGAGGTTGTGTCCAGCTGTTTGCAGCCCCATGGACTGTAGCTTGTCAGGCTCCTCTGTCCATGAAATACTGGAGTGGGTTCCCATTTCCTACTTCAAGGGATCTTGCTAACCCAGAGATTGAACCCATGTCTCTTTAGCCTCCTGCATTGGCAGGAGGGTTCTTTACCACTGGTGCCACCTGAGGTGAAACCAAAGCGGATTTGGAGTGGATATTGAACGTCTTTCAGAATAGTTCAAGAGGGAAGGGTAGCTTCCTGGTCCTGTGTGAATTCTCAAAACACCCACTCTTACTCCTTATCCACAGCCTTGTCCAGCTCCCTGCATTTCATAAAATGTATGTTGATGATTAGCTATAATCTTGTAAATGTGTGTGTAGCATGAGATTAGATTTAGCCTTCAATCATTTCTGTATCTGCGAGCTCATGCTTGAGCCTGCATTTCCTGTTTCAGATGTCAGGGGCTGTGTTTTGATTTCTCAATATCATGCCTGGCACAGCTGTACCTGCAGAAAGGTGTGTTCACAGTGACTTTTGACCAGGCTCCATAATTCTTCACTTTGCATGTATACACACAGACTTAGAGACATACAAGTTCCCTTGGCCCAGAGGGCCTTCTACAAACTAGCTTGTTAGTGTTCTCAGCCCCGCCCCTTTTGCAGCATACACAGGGGTTTAATTCATTTCTATCTGATTCTTGTTTATTGGGAGCCCTTTATGTGCCAGGCACTGAGAAGAAGCTGAAATGTGGGTATGGAGACAGGAAGGGAGCAGGCTATATCTCTGACCTTTAAGATAAGAGAAACTTCACTGTCTGGAGTTACAGAAGGAAACCCAGGGTTGGGTGTTGGGATTACAATTCAGTTTGGGGATAATTTAACATGTATCTTGGCTTTTTCTTCAGAGGTGGTTGAGGAGTGAGGCCTTCAATTCATTATGCATAATGAGCCTATACCTGGATGCTCTTCATGCTGGGAACTCAATCTTTAGATCCAGTGATCTACTCAGAGTACATCAGAGAGCAAGGATAAATGTGTGGTTTGGGGATCAGGTTATCCAGCCTCTCTCAGGCCAGAGCACAGGCGGAAGCAAAGAAACAGAAGAAAACAAGAGCCCTGCCTCCCCTACTCTCCTCCCCAACCATCTTCCAGCAGGAGAGATCACTGCCGTCACTGTTGGCAAATTTCCTTCCCTCCCTGTGCAGGGCTAAGGCTAGGGTTGCAGCTGGAAAGAGCCCAGCCCCAAGTTCCAGTTTGCCCAAATTTATTAAAGAGATCACCATGCCTGTCTACATTTTCTTCCAACCCACTGATCTTAACCTCTGGAATTCATCCGGAAGGCAGTATGGTGGGGGTGGAGGGGTCAGTGATGTGGAATTCCCATCGGCTTGGGCTATTTTGGGTCCTATTCCTGTTTCTGCCATCATTTTTGTATAATCTTGGTGGAATCACTCCCTCTCAGCCTCTGTGACTTCTTATCATTCAGGGCATGGCTTACATTTCACTTGCTCAAGGAGGCCCTCCCACACCTAAATTGGCCCTCTCTGACCTCCATAGAACCGCAGTGTTATAATCACACAGCAGGTAGGTATGTATGTGTATATGTAAGTATAGTAAGTGCATAGATAATTGTTTGCTTATTTGGTTTGTTTCTCCGAGAGATTCTAGGCTCCAGGAATGCCGAGAATGTGTGTCTTTGACCCTTGCATCCTCAGATCCTGGCACGGGGCCTGGCACAAAGGAGGACACAGAAAATTCATTTAGTTAATGAATAAATGAATGAACGGCAGCTGACCCACGTGATCTCCCAGTTTCCTTCCAGCTGAAGAAGTTTATGAGGCTAAGGTTTCCCAGCAAGAAGACCTCTCCAGGACCTCTCCCAGAGCTCCTTATTGGGGAAAGGTGGGGTGTAGGGCCGAGCCCCGGGCTCTGGCAATTGTACACCGGGATTAGCGCAGGTCGGTTACCGGCTACTGCCCAGCCCCGCCTCCCGGCCGGCCAGCCGGAGGCGGGGCCAGGCCGCCTCCAGAGGGTGGCATTCGGGGCGTCCACAGTACCCAGGGTGGCGAGTGGGCTGGTTCGAACGTGAGTCAATGGAAGGGCGGGGCCAGTATGCCCCCAGTCTCCCAGCTGGCTGGTGCAGGGGGCGGGGCCCCAAGCCCTCAGGTTCCCCACTTGGGGGCCTGGGCCGAGCCGTCGCCTAGCAACGCCCCGTCCCGCCCCCTGGCCCGCCGCGGGCTCCTGCCCCCAGCATGGCCTGGCGAGGCTGGCCTGCGTCGTGGCTGTGGGTCGCCAGCTGCGGGCTGCTGCTCCTAGTCTTCATCCTGCTCTTGAGCCCCCGCAGCTGCCGAGCGCGGCGGACCCTCCGCGGCCTGTTCATGGCGCGTAGCAAGCGGCTGCTCTTCCGAATCGGGTTCGTGCCGGGCTCCGGCGGGCTGCGGGCTGCGGGGATCGGGAAAGCTGGCGCGCTGGAAAAGGGACTAGAGGAGGGGTGCCGGGGGAGGGCTTAGGGGTTCTGACAGGGCTAGGGCTGGGGGATCCAGGGCCGGAGCTAAGAACGATCGAAGAGGCAGGCTAGAGAAACTACTGATTTTTTTTGGGGGGGGGGGGGCGTGGGCTGACGAAGCAAAGAAATTTGGGGTAGGTGGAAAATTGGGTTAGGCTGGGGAAAGCAGTTTGCTGGGGGGAGCAAGTCAGGATAGCCGGAGAAGAGGGCTTTGAGAGGACCTCTAGAGAAGAGAGCCAGTTGAGGGGTTGGAGACAAGGGAGCTGGAAAAAGAACAGGTGCAGGATACCGGGCTCCCCCCACCCCCCCAGTTCCTCCGGTGGGCAGGTGCTGGAGAGAAGGAATGTCAGACGACTGAGTCTCACCTGAAACCGCTAACTTTTTCCATGTGTCCCTGGTCCTCTCCCCATCACTCAGCTTCCCACCACTCAATGCAAGCACTTCTGTCCCAAGCGGGATTCCCCACTCCCCACTCTGTAGGTCAGACTGTCCCTTTCCTTCGACATCCCTGTCTCCCCCGCCGCCCTTGTCATAAGCCCCAGGCTGTGAAATCCGACCCTAATCACTCAGCCTGACTTGTTGAAGGTTCACTGACCTCCAGTGACTTTTTCCTTTCTGACCCCCACCCCTTACCCCAGTCCTCACTCGTCCCTTACCCCTGCTTCTCCTGACAGGACAGAGTAAGGATGGTAACCATCCCTGTTCTGCCTTATAGGCGGTAAGAGTCAGGGAAGGAGCTACGAGAAGGCTTCCTAGAGGCTTCATCCCCTTCCCAGGGCCAGCAGGGCCAGGGGGCAGGCCCTCAGGCCACGCTTGAAGGACAGTGATGTTGGTCTGGGAACTGTGGGAGCCCTGGCCCAAGGCCAGGTTCAGGCGAGGGCCGAAGCTGGGGAGTTTCCTGAGTTTCAGAGAAGAGGTTGTACAATTCACCCCTCCTCTCGTGATCACCCCAGATAGCTCAGAAACTTTATCCCTAGGATCATCCTCACTCAGTCTAAGACACAGAGATGTAAGGGTCCAGTGGGGGGGGAAACTGAAAAAACAAGGGTGAGGAGGAATCCTGTGTGTGTGCCTTACAGGGGCATTCACATCTCTAATAACCCACACAATGGTCACATTCTCCATAGTGCTCCAGCTAGGTCACCATTGCTCTGCAAATAGCATTAAAATAATAAGATTCACAAATATTTAAATATCTCCATATGTGAGATTAAAAAAATATATTGCTCCTCACAAAATTTCTGAGAATTGTACAGCTCTATTGGGGAAAGATTTTTAAATCTACTTCTAGCTTTCAACATCGGTAATGTTGAAGTCATACAAAGAGCCTGAGGAAGTGAAACAGTTTCCACAAGGGACTGGATCAGAAGTCCTGAGGTCAAAATTTCCAAGATTGCCACCTCAGAATCCGGAAGGATTGGGTATTCCTAGAACTTGGGATCTGGGTGTTTCCAAATCCTCAAACCTGGAATTGTCTGAGAGCTTCTCAGAAATTCAGTAACCCATGATCTTTCCTGTGACTGGATTTCAAGGTTGCCTTGGAATCAGCTCCCCAAATTTGCAGAGCAGGAGGGCGTGCCTGGAATCAGAGTCCCAGATCCTGCCTCTCCAGGATCTGGGAAACAATCAGTCCAGTCCCTCAGGGAGAGGCTGCTGGCTGCTGGGAGGGACTGAGGGTGTCAGCAGGAAACAGTCTGAGGGAAATGGGCAGGTGTTGATGCTGTGAGGGTGCCTCCAGGAAGGATGGAGAGGGAGGGGGCCGGGATGGGGCAGGACATGAGGGGAGGGGCGGAGCGCATGGACACCCTCCACCCTGAACGTGTGGCTGAGAGGACCACAAGTAGAGGGCTTTACTAGGGGGCTGGAAAATGGACAGCGGAGATGGGAAGCGGTACTGGGAGAGGAGTCCTTGTTGATGTTGTCAGTAATAACAGTACTCACTGGTATTTGACAGTGTTATAAAGGGCTTTCTTCAAACATAACCACCATTGTCTTGGGATGGGGATAACTGGGCACAGCAGAGGGTCGATCTGAGCTACCCTGAGGTGGACACACGCATTCAAGATTCTGCAGGGCCTGGGAGGCAATGTGTAGTAGTTAAGCACATAGCATTGGGATCAGATAAATCTGCTTTTGAATTGAATCCCAGCATTATTGCTCAGTAGCCGTGTGACCAGAGAAGGCAATAGCACCCCACTCCAGTACTCTTGCTTGGAAATTCCCATGGATGGAGGAGCCTGGTGGGCTGCAGTCCATGGGGTCACTAAGAGTTGGACACGACTGAGCGACTTCACTTTCACTTTTCACTTTCATGCATTGGAGAAGGAAATGGCAGCCCACTCCAGTGTTCTTGCCTGGAGACTCCCAGGGACGGGGGAGCCTGGTGGGCTGCCATCTATGGGGTCACACAGAGTCGGACACGACTGAAGTGACTTAGCAGCAGCAGCAGCCGTGTGACCTTGGACAAATAACTCAGCCTCTCTGTTCCTCAATTGTTGGCATCTGTAAAATGGGCCTGGTGATAGCGCCTACCTCAGAGGGCTCCTGTGGGGATCAAATGAAATTGTACACAGGGTCTGGCTTGTAGTAAGTGCTCAGGAAATGTTAGCAATTATTCTTTCTATAGTATGGGGGATGTGGGGAGGGAAGATGCATGGCATTAGGACAGCCTTGGCTCCTTCTGGAGCTTCCTTTTTTGGGGGGGGGGGCCACACCATGCAGCATATGGGATCTTAGTTCTCTGAGCAGGGCTCAAACCCATGTCCCCTGCAGTGGAGGCACAGTCTTAATCACTGGGCCACCGGGGAAGTCCCTCCACTTCTTTTTTTTCTTAAGCTTCCTTACATGCTTCTTCCCAGGTGGCTCAGTGGTAAAGAATCCACCTGCCAACGCAGAAGATGCAGTTTCGATCCCTGGGTTGGGAAGATCCCCTGGAGGAGGAAATGGCAACCCACTCGAGGATTCTTCCCCAGAAAATCCCATGGAGAGAGGAGCCTGGTAGACTACAGTCCATGGGGTCCCAAAGAGTCGGATACAACTGAGTGACTGAGCACACGCACACATGCTTCTATTGTCTTCCAAGTGTATCCTGCTCACTTACTCTCAGGAAATCCCACATCCCTTCATTCATTCAGTGACCCCCGCCCCCCCTTACTGCCCTGGGTCAGGATTGTGGGATCACTGAAAGGAGCTGTTCTCAAGGAGTCAGTGAGAGGAACAAGGACCCTAACTGGCCAGAGGCTCAGGGCATGATAGGTTCCCCAAGAGTGACGGGGTGTGCCTGGGGAGGCTGGGATTGGGAGTGTGTGCTCCCTTCTGTGTGCCCCCTGACTCATGCTTCAGTTTCCCTTTTGCCCCTTTGCCTTCTCAGTGGCCGTTGAGAAGGTTTGCTTAGAGAACAGGACCCTGAGCAGGGCCTGTCTGCAGAGGGAGCAGTGAATGGGGAGTTAGGCTGGGTTCCTGCGTGCAGGGCTGGGAACCATCTTTCAGAGCTGAGAAAGTGGAAGGCAGCCAGCCTCTGCAAATGGACAGTCCAACAGACAAAACTCTCCCATCCTCCCTGACCAAGTCCCCTCTTCATTCCGAGGCATAGAGGATCTTTCTTGCATCTCCTGACCCAAGTGAAACCAGCTGTCCCAGGACAAACCTTGCTTGCTCCCCTTTTGCAAGAGAAAAGCCCTTCTCAGGGGCCAGTGAGGACCAGTGGCTTGATTTCAAAGAGGGGGCAGGAGTCCTGAGCTGAGGACCCTAGAGTGAATGGCCCACCTGCTTGTTGCCAGAGTAAAGACCACACAGAGGCAGTGGGCTGGGCCATCCACAACACAGCCTTCAGGAGGGAAGCAGGGTGGGTCCTTTTCTTTTTTGCAGGCCTTGGAACCCTGGAGAGCCACAGCACCAGCACCCACAGAGGCTCCTCTGGTGCATGTCCCAGTAGGTGTGCCCTTCCCCAGGCCATGCTGCCTACAGAACGGAGTCCACACCTCTCACCCAGGCCTTTGGGGCCCTCCCACACCCCCTCCAGAGCTGCGCAATCCCATCTTCCCCAGGCCCTGTGCTCTTTGCTGTACTTGTTTCTGGGGTCTGCCAGACCTTCCTTCCTACGTCAAATATTATTTCCTCAAAGCTCATCCTCAAAATATGCCCCAAATCTGAACACTCACCCCACTTCCACTGCTACGACCCTGGGCCAACCCCTGGTCACCTCTCACCTAATCTCCTAAATTGACAACTCCCTTCAGCCTTTGTACCCACAAGAGCACTCTCAGCAAGGCAACCAGAATCAAACCCTTAAGATTTAAGTCAGAAATGTGCTGCAACTCTGCTTAGAACCCTCCAGAATGGCTCCAAGGTCCAGAGGGACCTGCCCACCCCCCACCTCACTGTTTCTGCTGGTTTTTTGTGTGCCCTTCACCTTGCTCATTGGATTTCGGCCACAGACCACTTTGCTGTCCCTCAAGCACTCTGAGACAGTCTAACCTCCAAGCTCTTTTGTCTCTGTTCTCTCTCACGAGACCCCTCTTCCCCCAGATGGCCACGTGACTGTGCCTGGCTCCCTTCAGGTCTCTGCTCAAATTTCACTGTATTAAGGAGGCCTACCCTGACCCCCGTGTAAAAATAGCAGGGCCCCGACGCCTGCAGTCTTACTCCACCACAGTGTGCTCACGTGCGTGCTCGGTCACGTCCGACTCTTTGCAACCCCATGGACTGCAGCCTGCCGTCTCCTCTGTCCGTGGGATTCTCCAGGCAAGAACACTGGAGTGGGTTGCCATGCCCTCCTCCAGGGGATCTTCCCGACCCAGGGATTGAACCTGGGTCTCCTGCATTTCCTGCGTTACGGGGCAGATTCTTTACCTCTGAACCAGTGGGAAGCCCATTCTCCACAGTACATATCACCACATGACATCCTGTATATGGACTTGCCTATTGTTTACTGGCTTTCTCCCTCAATCAGGATATGAGCCATATGAGGGAAGAAACTTCTTTCACTACTGTTCCCCAGCTTCCAGAACAGTAGCTGGCACAGAGTTGGCCCTCATTAAAGGACTTTGGAATTAATAAAAAGCTTGGCCCAAGTGCTCTCTCCTCCACAACGCTTGTCCAGCCTCTCCAGTCAAAATTCATCTCTGCCTCCAGGCTGACCCCTGGCACTGTCTCTCCTCCTAGAGCTTTCATTGTGTATTCTTGCCTGTTCCTGCATCAAGTGTTCATGGGTGTGATTTCCTCGCTGGACTTCCACAGGCCAAGCCTGGGGAACAGGGCTGAATCTAGAGGGCCTGGGATTGGGGTGAGGAGGGGAAGGATGGAGGCGCGAGGGAGGGCCAAGAAACAGACCTACACCAAACAAAACCCTAGGGCCTTGGCTGGGCAGGTGGCCTGGGATTTCAGGCAAGGAGACACAAATAGTCCATGCCTCCTGCCCAGGACTGAGATTTGACTGTGCCTCTGGGCCTCCTGGGGAGCCCTCAGGAGCCGCTCCTCCTCCCCCTGGGAAAGATGCTGAAGGCTGGAGAGATCTGCAAAGTCAGCAGAGGACCGAACCGGATGAGGGGATGGGTATGGAGATGGGGCCTCTGGTCTCCTGGTCAGGGCTGTCTCTTGACCTGTTGCAGGCACTGCCCCTCTCCTGGTCGTGGGGAAGTTGTCCCCCGACCCCTCAAGGCCTTGCTGGCAGCTTCAGGAAACTCTTCACCCTCTAGGGCCTGTTTTGCTGTCTCGTTATCTTCTTCAGTTTCCTCAATTTGGGGAAAGCACAAAACATCTCGTGCCTGAGTTTGTTCCCGAGGGGCCTCCGAGCAGGCAGTGCTCCAGCACTAGGCCCTCAGACAGGCATTTCCGGTTTGCTTTCATAAAGACTGCCTGTTGCTGGTCAGATGAAAAGCCTGGGAAAAGCTGGGCCCCGGGTGGAGGCGGGTAGGGGAGGCAGGCAGGAGAGGAGAAGCCAAAAGCACCCCCTGACCAGAGTCCTCTCAGCCTGGGCCTGTTGTCCAGCCGGCAGAGTCTGGGGCCAGGGCCCAGCTGGGACAGGCAGCCCCCAGGCCTGTCTCAGGGCTGCCCAGGATGGCGAGACTGCTCGCGGGAGGGAGTTAGAAGAAGAGCTTCATTGTGTGTTCTCCACTGTGAGCCAAGAGAAGGGGGTGGGGGAGGGCTGTGTGTCACTGTCCCCAGCTGTCCCATGGGGCCTCCCATGGGGCCAGAGGCTCAAACTCAGATACCAGAGAAGCCACGCTCTGGTTCAGTGAGGCGAGGAGTGAAAGGTATGCCTGTGGCCCCATGACGGGGGATGGCAGGTGCTTCATCCTGCAGCCCTGACCCCAGGGGGAGGGCCCCTCAGGACCCTGCAAGGCTGCCCCAGGCCGGCTGCCCCCACCCCAGCCCCACCCGGTAGAGTGGTTTTTCTGTCTCCCACCTGGGTCCCAGAGGACCAATTAGGAAACTTGCTTTTCTTTTTGGTGAGGTGATGGTGGGTAGTTCTGGGCCCCAGAACTGCTGAATCAGAGTCCTGGAGTGGGTGGTAAACAGAAGAAGAAAAGGTCAGCATCTTTGGGTTTCACCAGCACCTCGAGATCATACTGATGCGTTCTGGCACATTCTCATGCTGCAGGGAGTTTGAATCCCACATCAGGCCCTGCAGAGGTCCATGTCACTGTGTAAGTCACCTGAACTTTCTGGACTCAGCTGCTCATTTATAGAGGAAGAGCACTTGGCTTTACAGAGCAGGAAACTGAGGCTTGTGGAGTGAGTTTCTGCTTCTTACCTTGGGCAACAGAAGAAAGGGAGCTGTGAGCCCCATTACAGGGGATGGCGACATCCCAGCGAGATGGGGGGCTAGGAGATGGGAGGCAGGTTCTTCCCAGGGGCTCATTCACTTTCGCGTTTTCCCATCTTTTTTTCCTAAATTCTCTTGTCCATCTGGCTTGCACTGCTCCCGGTGGAACCATCCACCCTGTCATGGTTCAGGGCAGAGTGGCAGAGCCTAGACCGACAGAGGTCTCCAGGATCCTCCACTCAAGGCACCTTCTCCTGAGCACTGCTGGGTCTCTGATCCTCTGCGGTCCTCAGGAAAACCGCACATGTGAGGTGGTGGTCTGGGAAGAGAGTTCACAGGGTTCAAAGGTTTGTGTCTCATAGAGACTGAAACTAGTGCTCCAGGAGGTTCCAGAGGCCAGATGCCGGGCTGTGTCTGGAACACTGTAATTACCCCGACAAATGTGTTTTCCCAGCAAAGGCCCTCAAAGGAATTGGGTCTGACCCCAAATAGTTCAGGCCCACTCATCTCATCCTACCTGCTTATTAGGGGTTTGCGATGGTTAAGAGTGTGAACTCCAGGGTCTTTCCTGGCCATCCAGTGATTAAAACTCTGTGCTTCCGCTGCAGAGGCCATGGGTTCCATCCCTGGTCAGGGAACCATAAGCCATAAAAAAAGAAAAGAGTGTGGACTCTGGGGTCAGGCTGTCGGGGGTGAATCTCTCTGCCCAACCACTCACTGCTCTGTGATCTTGAGCCTTGTCTGTAGAATGGAGGAAATAATGATACCTGATTCAGGGTTGCTTGAAGGATGACAGGAGATAACTGATGGGAGGCATTGAGCCCACTGGTGGGGTCTAGGAAAGCTGAGGAAAAGGTCATTCTTATTAAAGATGAGGCCAGTGGGCTCTGGAGAGATGCTCTAACCTGTGGGGCAAAGCCAAGACTTCGGACCCCGTCTTCAGACCCCCTTTCCTCTGCTCCGCCATCTTCTCCATTTTAGAGGCCCTGGGTCCGGACCCCAGGCTGGGGAAGTTGGAATTTTGTGCCCCAGTGACACAGCCTCACCTAGGCCCTTGGGTCTAGATGACCTGCTTATCAGAGCACCCTGCTCCACCTTGTGGGTCCTGCCAGGAGAGGGCAGGGACTTGGGAGCGGGTGGGTGAGGTGGGAAGGGAAGAACCAGGGCAGGGATGGCTGTAACTCGGGCCTCCGATGCCCTCACTGGGCATCACAGCCTGGCCTGGGGCCAGTTGGGTGGAGCCGCAGTCAGCGCTGACAATCCACTTTCTCTGCCCGTCACTTTTATACTCAGGTGCCTGGCCCTGTGCTGCCTTTCCTGCTCACTCAGCCAGCATTTTGTGAGTCCCGGTTCTGTGCTGGGCCAGTGCTAGGGGGGTGCAGAGGAGCCACGAGAAACAGGTGCCCCCTGCATGGCACTGATTAGGGCACCAGGTAGAAGTTGATAAGGCCCAGCCGCTGCCCCGGGGCTCAGCTGCTCCTGAGTGCCCCAAATGGAACAGGGGAAGGTGGCTTTCTGCCTGGATAATCAGGCCCTGGGGTTTAGCCCAGCCCTGAAAGATGCTTGTATCTGTGTGTGTTAGTCACTCAGTCGTGTCCAACTCTTGGTGACTGTATGGACTGTAGCCCCCCAGGCTCCCCTGTTCATGGGATTTCCCAGGCAAGAATACTGGAGTGGGGTGTCATTCCCTTCTCCAGGGGATTTTCCCAATCCAGGGATTGAACCTGGGTCTCCCTCCTGCTTGGCAGGCAGATTGTTTACCATCTGAGCCATCAAGGAAGTGGTGAAGGATGCTTGGGGTTCCTGCATGGTGCTGATTAGGAACTGGATAGGGTTCCAGTAAGTTAGAAAGGCCTGGAGGATATTTCAGGCTGAGACCTGCAGGAGCCAGGCAGGACTGTAGTTCTGAAATTTTAATGAGCTATTTCAGGCATTCAGAAGACAGATAAAATAACAATCCTCCCAGCTTAAGAAAGACAATGTTACAGACACCTCCCCAGCCCACCTTCCCCCTCTCCCAGAGAAACCCTACTAACGTGCATGCTGACCATGCCCTCCTCTCCGCTGCCTTTATTCTTTTACTATTTACGTCTGCATACCAATGATGGTTTTGCTTGCTTTGGCCTTTTTTTCCATCTCCTAGCCACACCACGTGACATATGGAATCTTGGTTCCCTGACTAGGGATTGACCTGCACCCACTCCTTTGAAAGTGCAGTGTCTTAACCACTGGACCACCAGGGAAGTCCTTCTTTGGCATTTTAGGGAAATATCGTCAGGTTGTCTGTTTTCTGTGGCCCATGTGTTAGCTCAGTGTTACGTTTGAGCTCTGTGCAGGCTGAGAGCTGGTACCCTAAATCATTCAGTCCCCTGACTGTGTAGTTTTCCATGGTCGGAATATGTCACTACTTATTTGTCCATTGTGCTGTTGATGGACATTTGGGGGTGTCCATTTGTTCACTCTTGGGACATGGGGTTTCCACAGGGCCATGTTGGGGAGGGGACAGAGACTTGCCTCCTCCTGGTCCACAGAGGGCCTGCCTGGGGGTTGGACACTCTCCTGCCAGCCCTGGGAAGCCACTGAAGGCCCTGGGAAGCCACTGCAGTCAAAAGTGGTGCTTTGGGAACATGAGCATCTGCCAGTAGTTTGCAGTTTGGTTCAGTGAGTCAGAGAGCTGAATAGAGGAGCTTTCGTTAGGGCCTCGCCAACAGTTTCTCTTTGCAGGGGTGAACCCATGAAGGGAAATGAGAAGTGGAGAGGAATTCTGTCTGAGTCACCGGGGAAAGGGTTAAATGGATGCTTGAGTTGTGAAACTAGGAGGGTGACTGGGCCTTTCCCAGAAAGAGAGGCAGCAAGAGGAAGAGCTGACAGGCACGGTTATAGACCCTGGTGATGCAGCCAGCCCGCCAGTGGAGGGAGAACTGAGCGCAGGGACTGGAGAGAAGCAGGAGGAATTCTTTGTCTGCAAAGAACCAGGCCCCGTGCAACTCGGTCCTCGGACCCCTCCCCGCTGCCCTGTGCAGCGATCCAGACCTCAGGGCCACAGGGGCCACCCTGGCCAGCACAGATCTTGGGTCTGACAGCCACCGCCCCCCCCCCCCTTTCTCCATCTGCGACACCCCCTCTAGTCTAGGCCCTGGTCGTGTCCCTCACTGCGTGACTCGGTTCCCCAGCCCCCTTCCCCTCCGCTCCCGTTCAGTTCATTCTACCCCTCTGCACAGCAGCTGAGCAAGCTCTTAAAAAGGAAGTTAGAACATTTGCTTGCGCACTTTCAAACCCACCAGCAGTTTTCCACCCTCTCTCCATGGCCTGACCCTGCGCACCTCGCTGACCCTTTCTCTGCCTAGAGACTTCGTGGCCTCTTGGCAGCTCCTCGAGTGTGCCCCGCTTGTGCCTGTTTAGGGGTGTTGGTGCTGCGCCCCCCACAGTCAGTCAGCACTGCTGGCTCCCCCATCTGTCGAACCTGCTTAAGGGTCACGCTCAGAGAAGGGGCCTTCCCCGACCACCCGGTCTGCCGTGAAACCATCTTCCTTTCCCACCACAGTTCACCGCTTGCTTGTTGATTGTTTTGTTTTCCAGTTCAGTGTCTGTTGGCTGCTCCTCTCATTATGTTGGCAGGGAGCCATCTGCCTTGTTCTCTGCCTTCTGTACCCGGTCCAGCACGTGCAGTAAATATTTGCTGGTTAAAGCCAGTGGAAGAGCAGGGCCTTGTTTATCGCAGCTTCTTACTGCATAGTCCCTGCCCTTGTACATCTTGATCTTTGTTGGAGGACAAAGTACGTGTACTAAGTATCCAATAAGGGAAGACAGGGAATGTTTACCAGTCCCTCCCAGATTGTGCACGGCCTTGTTCTAGAAGCTGTGAAGGGTGTCCAGCTGAATTTGGGGAGGAAACAGCAGTGGCTAAACACCTTCCACCCTTCAGGCCCTGGAGAATGTTAACACTTGTCATCTTGTTTTATGTCACTTAATCCTTACACAGTCCTGCAGGGGTAAGTCGTATCGCCATTTTATAGATGAGAAGTCTGATCTGTGAGACCATTGACTATCCCAAGGTCTCAGACCAAGGATGGCCCAAGCTGTAATGAGAACCCAGAGCTTACTGTTGTCAGAGGTCCTGCACTTCCTGGAAGCCTAAATAGGAAGAAATGAAGTCAGGAACAGGGCCTAGATGCCAGGTGGTGTCCGGGCACAGAAGCAAGGGTGGTTTTCTTTTCTTCTTTATTATTTTAAAATTTTTCATTTTTAAATCATCTTAGATTTGCAAAATTTGTGCAAAGAATTCCCATATACCCCCTCTCTCAGTTCCCCCAAATGTTAACATCTTCCATAACCATGGTACAGTCATCAAAACCAAGAAATTAACATCCATCCAAGCCATTACCACTCTCCAGACTTCAGTGAAATTCCGTGTGTTGTCTCCCTAACATTCCTTTTCTGATCTTCAGTCCAATCCAGGATATTTAGATTGATCCAACCAGTCCCATCTGTGTTGTGCTGATTGTTTGTTGTCCCAACGGCACAGCAGGGAGAAAGGCAAGAATCAGCAGCTCCTGCCAGCACTCAGCCGGTCTTGGTGTGCCTTCCCCAGATTCTCACACGTCCTGTCCTCTTTCCTTCTTGGAAATGTCACCTCCTCAAAGAGGCCTTCCATGACTGACCATCAGATCTAGAATAGCAGCTCTTGTCCTCATTCTCTGTCCTTTTGCCTTGTTTATTTTGTCATCTTCTCTTGACAGTGAAAGTGAATATGAAAGTCACTCAGTCGTCTCCGACTCTTTGCGACCCCATGGACTATACAGTCCATGGCATTCTCCAGGCCAGAATACTACAGTGGGTAGCCTTTCCCTTCTGCCAGGGGATCTTCCCAATCCAGGGTTTGAACCCAGGTCTCCTGCATTGCAGGCAGATTCTTTACCAGCTGAGCCACAAGGGAAGCCCAAGGATTCTGGAGCAGGTAGTCTATCCCTTCTCCAGCGGATCTTCCCGACCCAGGAATCGAACCAGGGTCTCCCACGTTGCAGGCGGATTCCTTACCAACTGGGCTATCAGGGAACAGTATGTTTATTTATTTATTTATTTGGCTGCCTTGGGTCTTAGTTGTGGTGCACGAGGTCTTCATTGCATCTTGTGGGATCTTTCACTGCAGTTGAGGACTCGGTTGTTGTGGCCTGTGGGCCTAATTGCTCCATAGCATGTGGGATCTTAGTTCCCCAACCAGGGATCAAACCAGAGTCCCCTGCTTTGCAAGGCAGATTCTTAACCACTGGACCACAGGGAAGTCCCTTGACAGTATGTTTACAGTCCCTTCTGTCCCACTAGAGTAGAAGCTGCAAGAAGGCCGGGACTCTGCCTTACCCGCTGTGTGCCCAGAGTGGGCAGATAGCAAGGCCTCACTAAATATTGTGGAATGAGTGAAAGTAGGACCTGTTCGAAATTAATTTTAAAGTAAAACGAAAACAGGGCCCATATAAAACAGACATGAAGACTCCTAAAGGATGGTAGAACCTCTCCACAGCGCATCCAATTTCCCAACGGAAATAAGTGCCCAGGCACACAGAACCTGGACAGCAGTGGTTCACCTTCAGCGAATTGTTACGGGAGCATGCCTGCTGCTGCTGCTGCATCGCATCAGTCGCGTCCGACTCTGCGCGACCCCATAGATAGCAGCCCACCAAGTTCCCCCGTCCCTGGGATTCTCCAGGCAAGAACACTGGAGTGGGTTGCCATTTCCCTCTCCAATGCGTGAAAGTGAAAAGTGAAAGTGAAATCGCTCAGTCGTGTCCGACTCTTAGCGACCCCATGGACCGCAGCCTACCAGGCTCCTCCTTCCATGGGATTTTCCAGGCAAGAGTACTGAGGTGGGGTGCCATTGCCTTCTCCATGGAAACATGCTTGGTTTTGATCAAAGTGCTTGCAGACAGATCAGCTTGCCCTTCCCAAAGGGCCCTCCCCCTGCCCCTGCCCCCCACAGACACAGTAAACCTCTGTAGGGACTTGGGATCCTTCATCCAGCATCCCAACTTCAACTTTTCTGTCTCAGGCTTGATCAGCCAGAATCCCACCCCCATTACCCCCTGCCTTGCTGTGTAAACCTAAACACTGACCAAGCCCACCCACAGCCCAGCCTGTCACTCTCCTGCGAGCCCAGGGTCCAAGACGGCTCATTCTTCACAGGGCCCAGTATAAAATGGCATTTGGAGCCTCTTGCTCAAAAAGCAAGAAAGAAGTGCCACATCTGATACGAAATTATGAATATTGTTCTACAATTAAAAATATTGTTCTACAATCTCTCTCTCTTGACTTGCTGTGATGTTTTTAATTTGCTACTTAATATCATTTGAGTAGGGGGATATTTAAAATGTTAATTATTAGCATGAATTGTGCCATTCATTATATATCATGCAATGTCAATTTTAAATACAAATATAAGAACACCTGGGGCTTCCCAGGTGGCTCAGTGGCAAATGAATCCACCTGCCAAGCAGGAGACAAGAGTTCAATCCCTGGGTCAGGAAGATCCCCTGAAGGAAATGGTTACCCACTCCAGTATTCTTGCCTGGGAAATCCCATGGACAGAGGAACCTGGCAGGCTACAGTCCATGGGATCGCAAAAGAGTTGGACATGGCTTAGCGACTAAACAACACCAACAGCAACAATAAGAACATTTAACTTATACGTGGGATCACTGAAACTACGTAACTCACATTTCTTAGCTTGTACACAGATATGTGTTATGTTCTTACCAGAACAGTGGAAGTGTGGGAACAGCCCTAACTCAGCTGTTTTTGTTTCATTTCTTGATACATAGCACATTCTACCAGCTTTCTCTGCTTTCAGCTTTCTGATGAATGAGGAGAAGCTGGAAGGAAAAGGACAGATCCATCGCCTCTTTCCCTTCCTTTCTGTAACAGCATCATTTGCAGCATTAATGGTGGGATTATATATAAGAAAGGATGTGGTAGGGTTCCTTGTGTCTCTTAGAACACCATTGCCTCTTGATGCATTTTAAGCAAATTCTTTTTTTTATAAGATTTTTTTTTTAATGTGGATCATTTAAAAAGTCTTTATTGAGTTTGTTACAATATTGCTTCTATTTTGTGATTTGGTATTTTGGCCATGAGGTGCATGGGATGTTTGCTTCCCAACCAGGAATAAAACTCACACCCCCTGCATTAGAAAGCAAAATCTTAAAAAAAAAAAAAAAAAAAAAAAGAAAGAAAGCAAAATCGTAACCACTGGACCACCAGGGACATCCCACAAGAAAATTCTAGTTTGAACCCAAAGTGTGGCTCACAGGTCAGCTAGTGCCCTCCAGCCCTTTACTCATAAAGGTACACTCACCTGTCTTCTTGGGTCTTGAATTCCCACACGTAGAGGGTCCACCAGAATTCTATGCTCATGGCCATGGTGAACACGGTGTGTGTAGCAGGGTCAGGGCAGCAGGGACAGAGCAGACACATGGGATGTGACGTGATGATATATGCATCACCTCTGCTCACGTGCGTGATCCTCTGTCCCATCAGACTTCACTTACAAGACACAAGTTCAAAGAGAAAATCATTAAGGATTTCAGGATGGTGACAGCAGAGTGTCACGCCAAGTGTGGGGCCCTATGTGACTGCCGGGTCTCACATCTGTGAAGCTGCCCCGTGTGCTAGCATCCTGTGTTGGGGGACTCTGTCACTCACGAGTCCCCTCTGTTCCATGTGCCCCCTTTTCACTGTGTAGCCTGGAATGTGGCAGGTGGAGGGAGGGAGTGTGGTCAAACCATGCAGCCTCACTTCTGCCGGCTTCTTCCACCAAAGAGCCAAGCAGAGCTTTCTACAGTTTCCCTAAGTGAACCCTGCTGTCTGCTGCCTCTGGGCCTGGGCCTATTGTTTCCTCGACCCTAGTGGTTCTCAGCCTTGTGGTCCCTGGGCCAATAGCATCAACATCACCTGGAGCTTGTTAGAAATGCAGATTCCTGGGGCCCACTCAAACTGGCTGAGACTTAAAACGCTGGGACCTTCAGTAGGTCCCACGTGTGACTGCGACGCACCACTGCCCTGCCTGAAATAGGGTTCCCTCCTCCTTCCTGCTTCCTAACTCCTAACTGCCTTCACTGAACAAAGCCCTCATCCTCAGATCTCTTCTGTGAATTCCTCAGTTCACATCTTGCCTGATGAGCTCTGAGCTCAGGGTGTGTCGGTTTCATTTTGCATCTTGTCCTGAGTACTGAGCAAGGCAGACGGTCGGCACCAGTGGCGGTGGCGTTGCACTGACGCAGGGGGTGACCGAGGGCGTGGAGACATGGGGCCTGGGCTGAGCACGGACATCCCACCCCGCAGGTACAGCCTGTACACCCGCACCTGGCTCGGGTACCTCTTCTACCGCCAGCAGCTGCGCAGGGCTCGGAACCGCTACCCCAAAGGCCACTCCAGAACCCAGCCCCGCCTCTTCAATGGTGAGCTCTGGCCGCCCCAGGCTGTGCCCACCCGCCCCCCACCCCTGCCTACCCTCCCCATCTCTTTCCCCCAGTGGACGGGCTCCCTGCCCTGTCCCCCCACCCACATCTCTGTTCCCCAGGAGTGAAGGTGCTCCCCATCCCTGTCCTCGCGGACAACTACAGCTACCTCATCATCGACACCCAGGCCCGGCTAGCTGTGGCTGTGGACCCTTCCGACCCTCAGGCTGTACAGGTGAGGGGAGGACGAGGGCGGGGGGACCTGGGCCCACCCGGGGGACTGGCAGCTTCTCCTTGCCAGAGAGAGGCTGACCCTGCTCCCTGCCAGTGGGATGGGCCCCCGCCATGCGTACTCACACAGCGCACCCTGACCACCGCAAACACACGTGACCCACTGGGGACGGGCCAGCGTCCCGGGTGTGGCCGGGGGAGGAGGGGAGGTCAGCAGTGGGAGAGTCGGAGCTGGAGGGAAAGCTGTGCTCTCCCGGGGCTGTGGGTCTAGCCTGCTTCCTTCTCCTCTTCCTCTCTGTGGCCCCCTCTCTGAACCTTGCTTTTCTCACCTCTGACTGTTGTGTTTAGGTCTCTTCATCATTCCTTCCATTTCTTACATCTCTGTGTGCATGTACCTGTGTGTCCACCTGCTCCGCCAGTCTCCCTCCACCCTATGCCTGTGCTTGGGCTCAGGTGCCCCCCCTTTATCCAACTGCCTCTTCCCCACCCCCTTCCCATTCTCTGGCTCTGTCGCCTCCCTCTCCCCCATCTCTCCCTGCTCTCCTCTCCACCCAGCATCCCGATCCCCAGTCTGACTGCCTCCTGTCTCCCCCAGGCTTCCATTGAAAAGGAAGGTGTTAACTTGGTTGCCATTCTCTGCACCCACAAACACTGGTAAGGGGCTGAGGTGGGAGGTCTGAGTGCAGATCATCTTCCCTTGGCCAGCCATGGCCCTCCTGGGCTTTCCAGGACTGGGACCCATGAGAACAGACTGGGCTGCGGGTCAGGGGTCAGGCTAGGGGGGCACCATCCTCATGAAGTCACTGGGGCACCAGCGGTGGGAGGGAGAAGAGGGAGTGACGGGTCTCCCCCTCTTCCACTTACCAGGCTCCTGAAGCACCAGAGGAGGGCAGAGCAGGCATTTATCTTTGGTTCCATGGGCATGTCTGCTGGGCATGGGCAAACCTTGTGATCGCTTTCATCCAGGGAGGTTATAGTCCCATGGGGAGACAGCCCTGTGTGAAAGTGTACAAACAATAACTGTGGCAGCCAGCACAGGGTTTGGGGGGCAGGGGCACCGAGTGGGTACGATCAGATCCACGTGGGGGAATTAGAGGGCAGGGTGACAGCTTGAACAGAGGTCTGAAGTAGAGCGGATGGCTTGATTCAGTCCAGAAGCCAGGAGTCCCAGAGCTCAAAGCCCTGGAGATGCTTGGGGAAGAGGGAGGCAGGGAGGCCCAGGACAGCTGCCCCTTAAAGCCCCTGCCTGTCTGTGCCATCCTGCAGGGACCACAGTGGAGGGAACCGCGACCTCAGCCGGCGGCACCAGGACTGTCGGGTGTACGGGAGCCCTCAGGACAGCATTCCCTACCTCACCCAGTAAGTCCGTGACCCGGGGCGGGGGATGGCCCTGCCCTTCACCCTCATCCTTCAGTTACGCGTTTCAGGGCTATCAGCAGTTGGATCTTTGCTGTGCCCTTCCTGGCCCTTCGAGGGCAGATCACAGCCCATTTGAAGCCTAGCACTGTCCACCCCCCAACTGACCCAGCCATAGTCCCCCAAAGAGGAAGCAGGAGGGCTTGAGTCTGAAGCCCTGGGCACTGAGGGGGCCCATCTCTCTCTGGTGGGGAAGCCCCACTCCTGCACATCACCTATCCCCTTGGGCCTGGGCCGGGCAGGGGAGGGAGGACGAGCATGGCCCAAGCTCTAGTGCCTTCTCTCCACTGTTGCCTCCCTCCTCAGTCCCCTGTGTCATCAAGATGTGGTTAGCGTGGGACGGCTTCAGATCCGGGCTCTGGCTACCCCGGGTCACACACAAGGCCATCTGGTCTACCTGCTGGACGGGGAGCCCTATGAGGGTCCCTCCTGCCTCTTCTCAGGGGATCTGCTCTTCCTCTCTGGCTGTGGTGAGTCCCCCAAAAGGGAAGAGGGGGGAGCGGGAATGAGAGGGAGAGAGAGAGGCCAGGGCTGGGGCCCGAGGACAGCCGCAGCCCCACGCAATGCACGGAAATGTTGGTTTCAGCACACACATTGCCTCAGCAGTTGCTACCACCTTTGTTACCTCGATTTTTCTTTCATATCCTCACGACGTCCCAAAGGGGATGGACGGAATGAGGCGAAGCCTATAACTGAGCACAGACCTCGAAGAGCGTTTGTTTCCGTTGGGTGGAGCCGGGTTCTCTGATACAGTGACTGATAAGACCAGTTACAAAAACCTGAGAATCCCTGACTGACAGGGTGATCCTGTGGGTGGGATATCACCGGTCCCAGGCTGCATGGAGTCCCAGGGGCAGCGCAGGCAAAGAAGGAGGTGCTGTGTGGAAAAGTGCAACTCTGCCTGGAATGGGCCTGGGACCACAGAACTCAGCCTGGAGGTTCCACACCCCTCTCCCACCACGTGTCAGTCTGTGCCCTCAGACGGGCCCAGCTAGGGCTCAATGTTTGGGTCCAGCTCCCAGGGGGAGGGAGGGAGTCATTGCCAGGTGAATGTGCATGGCAGGGGCATGGGTGAGGGCTGGTGGCCAGCCCCAGCTATATGGGGGGTCCCCACTCCTCTCCATCGACCTCACAATGCTGTGTGGTCCTTGGTCCTCACACATACCCACTGACCCTACCAGGACGGACCTTTGAGGGTACTGCAGAGACCATGCTGAGCTCACTGGACACCGTGCTCGGGCTGGGGGATGACACTCTTCTGTGGCCTGGTGAGGTGCCCCTCCATCTCTTCCCAGCCCCTCACACACCCAGAGTCCCAGCCGACCCAGTTCCTGGCCCAGAGGTGACCCAGCTCTCCTCCGGTGACTCCTAGGAGCCAGCTCTAGCAGTGGGGCAGACCCCCTTCTTTCTAGAGCACTGGTTGTGTAGGGCCTCTTATGTCAGCTGCCCCTGGCAGCCAGCCCACAGCCTCTGAGGAGCCCTGTAGGCCCCAGAGTGTCCCCGTGGGATGGCTGATGTCTCATAGCCAGAGTCCAGAACAGAAAACAGCCTTTGATTAATGAGGTGACTTAAATCCACTCTGCATGGATCGTTACCTGCATCCATCACACCCACACTGCACACCCATCATCCATATGCATGTACGTGGAATATCCATCCATCCATACATACGTGCTTGGGTACATTGCATATCTGTAGTTTCTAAAACACATCCACTAATATCTCAGTCAATCCTCAGAACATGTATTCATCTATTCATTCCATTCAACAAATACATTGTTGAGCATCTAATGTGCACCAGGTCCTGATCCCAGCCTCAGGGACACATAACTAGTGGCATTAGTGGCATTATTATTTTCCCCACTTGCCAAACGAGAAAACATTGGCTCAGAGAGGTGCCATGACTTGACTGAGGTTGCACAGCTGGGCAGAACCAGCAGCGCTAGAATGCAGGTCTTCTGGCTCCAGGTCTGTGGTCCTCCCCCCAACTGCTTCTGCAGCATCACTTATGGCTGACTTGTGCCCATGTTTACAGAAGCGGCTCCTTGTGGTTGGGCTTTTTCTGGAAGCATTGTCCTTCCTCCTCAGTTGTTAGGTACCCATCGGCGTGGGGATGGGAGGACATTTCCTGACCATAACCCATCTCACTCTGCCCCGTGTCTCGGCCCCCATGGCCATCCTTAGGCCACGAGTATGCAGAGGAGAACCTGGGCTTTGCAGGCGTGGTGGAGCCCGAGAACCTGGCCCGGGAGAGGAAGATGCAGTGGGTGCAGAGGCAGCGGATGGAACGCAAGAGCACGGTGCGGGGCTGGGGTCCAGGAGGAGCCGAGGGTACTCCCCAGATGGATCCCATCTCTGCCGAGCCAGGCCCTGCAGGCCCCTCCCCAGAGCTCTGGCCTGTTTGGCACAAGGGCCTTCCAGTGAGAACACCTGAACCCTAGGGTGGGGCAGGGGGTGGGGAGGCTTTCCTGGTCAGATCCGTTTTCTAGATCCTCCCCACCAAAGCCCGTGTCTCTCCTCCCACAGTGCCCGTCCACCCTGGGGGAGGAGCGCTCCTATAACCCGTTCCTAAGGACACACTGCCCGGTGCTGCAGGAGGCTCTGGGGCCAGGCCCTGGCCCCACAGGCGACGATGGCTGCTCCCGGGCCCGGCTCCTGGAGAGGCTCCGCCAGCTGAAGGACCTGCATAAGAGCAAGTGACCCCACCCCGGCCCGGCCCAGTCCACCCGCCGCAGTGGGGAGACCACCCATCATCGCCCATACCACGCCATCCCTCTGTCTGCTACCACCCCGCCTCCATCGGCTCGTCAGCGGGCACCACCCGGACACTGGCCAGGGGCAGAGGAGGTACAGGCGAGGAGACCCTGAGAACGAGAGGCCGGGTGACGGAAGGCTTGGGGACTCCACAGGGTGAGGCTGAGTCACCGAGGGCAGAGCTAACACTGGGAGTTAGCTCCCCCTGTTCCTGCCGCGGCAGTGAGGACGCGGAGCCCTTGCTCTCACTGCAGCCTCTGAACTCAGGGCAGCAGGAGTCCTGAACAGGGTGAGTCCATCTTTCCCTTCCTCCCATCCGTGGTGGGGAAAGAAACTCACTCCCCCAGACTGGCCTGAGGTCAGGTGCTTTGGAAAAGCAGTCACTCAGAGGGGCACCTGGGCTCTGGTTTTCTGAGCCTCTGCCCCTCCTCCCCCAGGCATTTTTGCACAAGAGCAAGGCACCCACAAAAGCAAGGCCACCCCCTGCCCCCACAAAGGCATTTTTTTTAAACAGAGCCATTTCTGAGAAAGAGGAAAGGGCTGCAAGCCTGGCTGTGGACAATCTGACTTGTGACTCCCCTGCAGCCTGGAAGCGGGAGAGTCCCGGTTGCCAAGGAAACCTGACCTCAGGCTAAGGAGACACCAGGAGGCTGGGGCTGGAGGCCCCACGGTCATGTAGGTCACACATGCTCACTGCACAGCTGGCCTGGTCCTGCCTGCTGGCCTCTGCCCCTGCCCTGGGCCAGCAGGGCCCCTTCTTCCTGGGGGACCAGAGAGCCATTGTCCACCAGGTCCACTGTGGTTTTCTCATTGTGGCCCTTATTCTTAGACACTCCTGCTTCATCCTCAACCCTTGCCCCTTTCAGTTAGTAAAGCCATTCATCTGGCCCTTTGCAGTTGGCCAAGGACATCACCTTGTCATTTCTCATTTGGCCCTTGGCCCTATCCTGGCAGGAGCCAGGAGGTCTACACAGTAGAGAGCAGAAACCAGAAGTCCAGGAGTGGACAGCTCTCGAGTGAGTGGCAGCTTCTAGGACCCCTGGTTGGGCCCTTCCCCTCTGCTCAGCCCTGCCTCAGCTCAGCTCCTCCTCTGGCCTTGGATCCAGGTCCCCTTGGGGCCACAGTGAGCACAGCAATGGTCCTCAAGCAGGCGTACCTGGGGTCAGCCAGGAGCCTTCTCTTCCTGGGTGGAAGCCTTCCCTCAGGCTCTGCTCCCCACTGGGGAGCCCCCGAGATGCCCCTGCCCTCAGTTCCCCTCATCAGCCTGCCTCTGCCTCCCTCTCGGGCCACAGCCTCTGGTACCAACTCTAGCAATACCGCCAGAATAGTCAGAGTTCCCCACCCTCCAGACCTGCCTCTGTGCCTTCCCTCCTGCTGTTTCTTCTGAACGGAATGCCTTTCTCCTGCTCCTCCTGCCTTTCCCCTGCTCCTCCTGCCTTTCCCCTGCTCCTCCTGCCCCTCCTGCCTTGTCTGCCTGGCAAACACCTAGTCATCTCACCAATCCCCCTCAAGGTCCCCCTCCTCCAGGAAGTCCCCCCTCCTCCTCCCATGCCCCTCCCCCTCCAGGCTACCTCTGCTCTTTGTCAATGCTTCTCTTGTGGCACTTATCACACTGTATTTTACTTGTTTACACGTTTGTCTCCCCCTTCTCGACTGTGAACCCTTCAGGGCATGGACTGTATCTTATGCATCTCTGTATTTTCGCGCCTAGCACGGTGCCTGGCACACAGTAGGCGCTCAATAAATGTTGAATGAATGAATGATTTAACCGAGGCTTGGTCCCTCAGTGGGCTTGTCTTTACTGCTGGTTCTGTTTTCCTCTCTGGGTTACAGTTCTTGCTTACTCAGAAGGACTGCACTTCTAGAACTCTGGGCAAAAACAAAGCTATAAATATATCCTTCCATGGCTCGTGAGAATTTGTTCAGGGCTTATGATTTGCTTACCTTGGTGTTTTCCAAAGCTTGAGATGCACAGATGCACCTCTAGCCGCAGGGGAAGTGGTTTTACATATGGTCACCGCCCAGCCGTGAATATGCTTCAAGGACAAGGCCTTGGCGCTGACCCCTCTTTAAGGTCCTTTAAGGCCTCTGCAATTAATAGCCGGACTCATCTGTTAATTGTTAAACAGGTCGGCTGTCAAGCCCTGAAGCTATCTTGAGTTGAACTTTAAGAACATCATTTTGTGTTCCTTGTATTTATCCTCATGGTCAATATTTTTGACAAGTGACACCAGTTTTCAATTCATGCAGGTGATTAAAGGTACAGGCATATCTCATTTTACTGTGCTTCACTTTAGGGTGCTTTTCTGATAATTGCATTTTTTTTTTACAAATTGAAGATTTGTGACAACCCTGCATTGTCAGATGATGGTTAGTATTTTGATCAATAAAATCTTTTAAATTAATTATACTTTAAATTAAGGCATGTACCATTTTTCAGATATACTGCTGTTGCACACTTAAGAGACTACAGTATAGTGTAACATGGGCTTCCCTGGTGGCTTAGATGGTAAAGAATCCTCTTGCAATGAGGGAGACCTTTGTTCAGTCCCTGGGTTGGGAAGATTCCCCTGAAGGAGGGCATGGCAAGCCACTCCAGCATTCTTTCCTGGAGAATCCCCATAGTCAGAGGAGCCTGGTGGGCCACAGTCCATGGGGTCACAAAGAGTCGGACACGACTGAGCGACTAAGCACAGCACACAGTGTTATAACTGTTATGTGCACTGGAAAAAACATTTCTTATGTGACTCTTTATTGCGACATTCATTTTATTTTGGTGGTCTAGAGCTGAATCTGCAATATCTCAGAGGTGTGCTTGCATTATTGAAACAGGACAATATGAAATAAAGGTGACACTTGGCTATAGCAGAATTCTTGAAGGTGACCTTGGTGTGGCTGAAGACTGGGAAACACTGGCTTAGCTCCACATTTCCTTGGACCCAAGTCAGAGTTTTCCCACCCCCGGTAACAGCTCGGCCTCCCATCTTGGTGTCCCACACCCTGAGCCAAGGACCCTGGCACTGGCTCCCGACCCCATCCTGGCTCAGGGTGGCACCCGGGTGGGACTGAAGGAAGAAGCGGTAGTCCTCACCTTCCTGAAGAAGGGTGAGTCTCTGCTCTGTAACTGTCTCTTGATGGGCCAAGCCGCAGGGCCAGGTCACTCTGGGTGTGCCCAGTTTGAGGGACAGATGGTGACAGTTCTCTAGGGTTTAGTGAAGCATTTTCCCACAGCCTTGGTGAACCCTCCTACTGGGGCACCCATCCCGAATGACGGCACGTGCTTCAGCTGGAACCAGCACTGGCCAGCAACAACTCGGACGCCTGCTCTTTGTCTGCAGAACGGCACCAGTGACAGCTAGAGTTAAGAGATCTGACTTACAGTCCCAGCTCTATCACTCAGCATCCAAGGAACTTTATCTCAGTCCATCTTCCAATGGAGACAACTTTGAATGAGACAGAATCTTTACTGTGTATGTACTTTCAAGTGCAAGTGACAAATGCTCAATAAAAAGGGATTCAAGCCAAAAGGGAAATTTATCAACTCATGAAGTTGAGAAGCGTGGGATTACATCATGGTAACTTCAGGCATGGCTGGATCCAGGGATTCAAAGGCATCTTCGTCATTCAGCTCTGCTTTCTTCTACATTGATACCATGCTCTATCAGTCTTTTTCCCTGTGATGGAAAGATTTTCTCTAGAAGTTCCAGGTTTGCAGGCTACTAGTTCATCAACTAGGTTTACAGGTTAATAGCAGAACCTCTAATAGTCCCAGGGACTACGTTTCATTGGTTCAGTTTGGATCATGTGCCCAATCCTAACCTATCATAGGAGTTAGGGGAATTAGCTTCTCTGACTGGCCAGGTTCAATGACATGACCACACCTGGAAAGGCAATGTCAGACTCAGTTGAAACACAGTGTACTGGGAGTAGGGAAAGGGTTCCTCAGAGGAATAGAGGGTCTGATATCAGAAATGATGCAAAGCAGCAAAATCATAAACAATCACCAACAAGTCCACTTATTTGGAGGTTATTAGAAGAGTTAGATGAGAAAGGCATATAAAGTCACTTTGGAAAATGCTGTGTCTGATTTCTGGTGCTGTAATTCATTATATGAGAAGAAATAGAGGTAGACACGTGGCTTCACAGGTGTTTGAATACTGCATAATTTAAAAAATAACCTGTAAGCACTTCCATCTTTTTCCCCCTAAATTGTAGTCTCTTTCTTTCTAAATCACAGAAAAAGAAAAAAGGAGGGGCATGTTAAGTGGGCAGCCTTAGAAGTTCCAGGGAAGGACAGAGAACAGGATAAGTTGTAGATGTGAACTTGAAAAGCCCTGTGTGTACACTTGTGTGTCTTGGGGGAGGGGGTCATCCTAGTCTTCCAAGGCCCTGGCCACAAATGGAACATTTGGAAGCAGGTGCAAAGCTAACCCTGATGGTCAGTAAACCCTAGGCTCGGGCCAAAGCAGGGACAGTGTGGGAGAGAGAGGACTTGGACTGGTCTGGGTTTGAATACAAACTCTGACCAACCGTGGATAGCACCAGACAGGGAACTTCTGTCTCTTAGCCTCTTCTGGAGTGGCTGGGCAGCCAAATGAGATGCACATAGGTGTTCCATGAACAGTAGTCTCTTCTTCCTCTTACTGTTCTTAATAAACTTAGGGCTAGTCTATCAGAGACAACAGGACTTCCCAGGTGACGCTAGTGGTAAAGAACCCACCTGCCAATGCAGGAGACCTAACAGACGCAAGTTCGATCCCTGGGTGGGGAAGATTCCCTGGAGGAGGGCATGGTAAGTCACTCCAGTATTCTTGCCTGGAGAATCTCATGGAAGAGTACTCTGGCAGGGGGGGTCACAGAGTCAGCCACTACTGAAGCAACTTAGCATGCACCCACAGTCTATCAGGGACAATAGGGCAAAGTGATTAAGAACACGGACTAGAGTCAGCCCATCTGAGTTGGAGTCCATGCCTTCCATTTATTAACTGGGTGACCTTGGGCAAGTTACTTAACCTTCTGTGCCTCCACTTCTCATCTGTCCAATGGGGTTGATGCTCACACCATCTGAGAAGCTGATTGGAAGGATTAAATAGGTTACACCCTGCAGAGCTGGGCACATAGGGCACCCTCTCTGCAGCAGTGGCTGATGTTCAGTAGATGCCCACCCTAACCACTGGGAGGGCACCGGCTGTCCATGCTACAGGCTCAGAGAGGCCAACCAGTCCAGCACAACTGCACGGCTAGTACGTCAACTTCTCCAGAGCATCCTTCCACTGGTCTATCAGGTCCTAAGCAGCAGTGGTAACAAGGGTCCTTAACAGATGACTAAAAAAATAGACAAGAAACTGGATGTTGATCCTTCTGTGATCCACCTTGCCAACTTTCTCTTTCCCCTAAGCGACTGGGAGGAAACAGCACCAAGGGGAAGGGAACTGGGGGAAGTGAGAGAGTTGAAAACATGGTCTCCCAGGAGGCGGGAGCCTGTCAGGACAGGCATCTGGAGGTTCTATGCAACTGGAGAGCCTGAGCAAGAGGAGGTGAAGGAGAGCGGGGCTGACAGGGGAAAAACTCTAAGGGGTAGAGGGCTCAGGGAGCAAATTTTCCCTGAGGCCAGGAGTCCAGAAAAGCAGGGATACGGGCATGCAATAAGGAGGAGGACTGTGTTCAGTTCAGTTCAATTCAGTGAGCATCCCTTAAGGAACAAAAAATAGCAGTTTGCCCTTTTTTTGACCTTGCTGCGTGGCATGTGGAACCTTAGTTCCTGGACCAGGAAGTGAACCAATGTCCCTTGAAGTGGAAGCTCAGAGTCTTAACCACTGGACTGTTGTGGAAGTCCCTGCTGCTTCTTTTTGTGTGTAAACTTGGCCCAATAGAAAAGATTTTGTCAAACTTTATGTAATTCACACATGAAAGTAATAGGTTTGTTTTAAATCTACTTTTATTAATTTTATTGAGATACAATTTATATAATGCAAATTAAAGTATACAGTTCAGTGGGTTTTAATGTATACGCAGTTTTGGAGCTACCCACAATCTAATTTTAGAACATTTTCAACACTCCCCAAGGAAACCCTGTGACCCTCTGGTGTCAGGTGCCTGCTGCCTCCACACCCCCACCCTTCCCCCACGCCAAGCAACCACTGATTTATTTTCTGTCTCTATAGATTTGCCTGTTCTGGGCATTTTATCATTTACATGGAATCATACAATATGTGGTCTTTTGTGACTGGCTTCTTTCAGTTAACATATTTTCAAGGTTGAAGCATATTATGGCCTGTGTCAGTACTTCACTCCTTTTTATGGCTGGACAATATCCCATTTTATATATATATATATATAACATTTTGTTTATGCATTCACCAGTTGATGAACAGTTGGGTTGTTTCCACTTTTTGTGTATTCTGCATAATGATGCTATGAATATCTGTGTGTAAGTTTTTATGTGGACAGATGTTTTCAGCTCTCTTGGGTATACATGTCAGAGTGGAATTGTCATATAGTAACTTCACATTTACTATTTTGAGGAACTAACTAGTCACTTCCCAAAGCAGCTGTGAATTTTCTTAATGCCACTGGTGGTGGCTCACGTGCAGAAAATGACTTATTCAGAATTCACTTGGGCTTTTAAAAATTAGTGCTTGATTTTTTAAAATGCAAATTTTAAAACGTAAGTATTTCTAAAACTTCTAAGTTCAATTTTGTCACGTCGTTCTAATTATGAACCTAGCTAATTCTTTTTAAATTATTTATTTATTATTTATTTTTGGCCATGCTGGGTCTTTGTTGCTGCTCAGGCCTTCTCTGGCTGCAGTGAGCGGTGGCTATTTGCTGTGGTGCATGGCCTTCTCATTGCAGTGCTCCTTTTGTCTCAGAGCACAGGCTCTAGGTGCTCAGGCATCAGCAGTTGCAACTCGTGGGCTCTAGAGCTTGGGCTCAGTACTTCTGGTGTATGGGCTTAGTTGCTCCTCAGCATGTGGAATCTTCCTGGACCAGGGATCAAATCCATGTTCCATGCGTTGGATTCCTAGTCACTGTACCACCAAAGATGTCCTAGCTAATATTAACTTTTAAGGGGACTTCAATGAACAATCTGTCCTCTTTACAAAATTAAAACTGCTTTAGGATGTTTATGCCATATTTATTCATTCCATATATTCTACTACCTTTTTAAAAGCATTTGATTGTCATATGCCAGTTATAAAAAGCAGAGGCATCATTTTGCCAACAAAGATCCATCTAGTCAAAGCTATGGTTTTTCCAGTAGTCATGTACGGATGTGAGAGTTGGACCATAAGGAAAGCTGAGCATCAAAGAATTGATACTTTCGAAACATGGTGCTGGAGAAGACTCTTGAGAGTCCCTTGGACTGCAAGGAGACCAAACCAGTCAATCCTAAAGGAAATCAACCCTGAATATTCATTGGAAGGACTGCTGCTGAAGCTGAAGTTCCAATACTTCAGCCACCTGATGTGAAGAGCTTTTTTCACCTGATGTGAAAAAACCCTGATGCTGGGAAAGATGGAGGGCAGGAGGAGAAGGGGCCAACAGAGGATGAGATGGTTGAGTGGCATCATCAACTCAAAGGACAGTGAAGGACAGGGAAGTCTGGTGTGCTGCAGTCTGTAGGGTTGCAAAGAGTCAGACACAAGTGAGCCACTGAACAACATATCTCAGTAACGCTGGGAAAAATAAAGGAAAAATAATTCTCTAATTTTTTTTAACAAATTGATAAACCAGCTTCCCAAGTACTTTTAATGCAATCTAATAAAAGTAAACATATAATTATAGTAAAATTTAAAGTTTTTCTTTTTTTAAAGTATTGGTTTAAATCCCAGTACGAATTGAACTCCAAAGTACAGTTGTATGGGACAGCTTCCAAGGTCACTGTAAATACTCATGTCATCCCCTCTGCCACCTAAGAATGTCAAATACTCCCTCTGCTGGACAGTACCTTAAGTTTGGGCTGAGCCCCAGAAGTCACAGTTCCAACCAACTACTCGAAGGTCTGGGTGTTTAGTGAAATGAGTTGATGGCCCTTTAAGAGGCAGTAGGGAGCTCCCAGTTGCCACGGAGACATCTGGATACAAACCTGGCAGCAGCGAGCAGCATGTCCCCTAAAGTTCAATCCAAAGGTGAGAAGGGGGCTGAGGAGTTGGGGGGTGGGGGCCTGGAAAGTGAGGGGGGCATCTCTCCCTCATCGTCCACCTTGGGGTGGCCTTGGAGGATTCTACTCTCGGGACTCCCGCCCCATCGCTGTCCTCCTCGGGGTCCGCCATCTGCCATCTCAGTCTCTCCTCCCTCCATAGGCTCCAAAGCCAAGGACCCCCAACCCTCAACACAGGAGAATCTGCCACCCCCAGAGGCCAATGCTGAGGCCATCCACTTCCTCAACTCCCTCCGTGAGCCTGGGCAGTGAGGGTGGAGGGGGTGGACAAAACTGTGGACCGGAGGGAAGAGAGAGAGCCCAGACACCTCTCTAGCAGCCTTGAATAGCCTGGGACTCAGAAAGGGCCTGAAGCGCAATGGTTGATAGTCTTCAACTAATGGAAGACCCCAGGGATACAGTGGGGGTGGGGATCGCTGTGTGTGGTGGGCTGTCTCCACCTCTTGACTGCTGCAGAGACCAGTGGAGGGGAGGCGGGGGCTGCCTGGGAGACGTGAGATGAGGAGAGGGTGGGTGGAGACAGTGGGGGCACTGGTGGCCAGGGGGGTCAGAGAGTTGAGGACTAGGAGCTGGGGCTTTAACTGTTCCCATGGGACCCTCACTCCACAGGGCAGGAGGAGCTGATGCTGCTGTTCTTCTCAGAGACTCTGGTCATGGTCTCCGACACAGGGGAGCCTCAGGGAGAGCTGACCATTGAGGTGCAGAGAGGGCAATACAAAGACCAATTTGGTGTCATAACGTACGTCCCCTTCGTGCATGCCTCCAGCCGAGGCTTCGTGGACAAAACACTCTGTGGAAGCTCCCTTCTGGGTAGAGTTCCTGACCAACCCCCCCCCCCCCAACCCCTACCGTCCTATCCTGGCCCCCACTCCCAGCCCCTAACTCCCAGGACATTCACTCAGTAGCAGCCCTTTAATTTCACCTTGGGACTAGAACGAGGCAAAGAGAAAGCGTGGGATGTGTGGTGACAAGAAGATAATCGCAGCCGTAGTTTTGACCTGTGGCCACCCTACCCCTGAGTCCTCCAACCCAGGCCACCACCCGCCCTTCCCACAGTCTCCAGCCCTGTCTCCTGTGTTCACCTCCCTCCCCTCAGCCTATCTCTCGTGGAAACTGGAAGTTGTGAAACAACAGAGTCAGGAGTTCATCAAGGTACCTCCTGGGCCCCCAGCCTTGACCACAGAGAGAAGGTTTTCTATCCACATCTCTCCTCGGTTTTCTCATTTATGGAGGATGGACAAGGTGGCCTCCGGGGGATCTCACTCATATACAATCGGTGAGTCCCTGATTCTCCCCTCCTGCTCTGCCCCCTAGTTCCACATTCTCCCCATGGAACAGAAGACGAGTTTGCTGAAGCAGGATGATCAGCTGGCCATGACCAGAATGGTCAAGGAGGGTGAGGTAAGGGGAGAGCCAGGTGGGAGCCATACTCAACATCCTCTTTGGAACCGCAAACAGGGGACAGATGGTGTCAGGCCAGGAGCCTGCCCTGGGGGCCATATGGACTGGACCGTATGCTCAACACCTGACTTGCCCAACCTCCCCCTACTTCCCAGCTCAAGTTCCCTGACCCAGATTTGTCCTGAACAGGAAGTGAAGACTGAAGTGACTTTCTTCCCCAGGCCCTCCACTGAGGGCTTCGTCTCCCAGGCCGCTAACCTGGTGCTGCTGAGGGTGATGGCCTGGCGGCATACGGTGCCCAGCAATGCCCGTTTCCTGGCCTTGGACACTGAAGGCAAACTCTGCTATTCTACTTACGTGAGCCATCTCCCTGGGTGGGGACTTGGTCTGTGGGCAAGCTAGAAGGGGCAGAGAGGATGCTGATTTGGGAGAAAAGACAGCTGTGGAGTGGAAGAGCAGATGGGGCAGGGATAAACCCCCGGCGTGTGGGGGTGAAACTTCCAAGGGCAGGAGAAAACAAGATTGCGTTTCTCAGAGAGAAGACCAAGGCAAGTGGTGTGAGGAAGATAGGGACTAAAAAGGTGGGAGCAATGGAAGAAAGCGATGCTTTTTACACAAAAGTCAGTTCAGGAAAAAAAAAAAAACAGTGTGGGGCCATTTTTAGAGACTTTTTTTAAACATCAGGAAATTTAAATCTCCAACTTCACTTGAATTTTATTTTATTATGTCTCAACCCTGAAGGGTGCTTCTTTATTTTGGCTAAACTTTCATCACCAACCTACCTAGGACTTCTTACAATATGTGATTTTGAAACTGTGTCTGTGGACATGCACTTTGGGGGCTGATTTGACCAGCTTTGTAAATGACACTGGCATCTCTTCTGCCACAAACATGACAAACAGCAAGGAGTTTGACACAAACAGGCACACACCATTTGCCCCCAATTTTCTCTGAAATATTTTTATGTTAGCACTTTTCTCCTCGCAGCCATAGCTGTAATAGGGATTTAAGTTTTAATTATAACACGTAGCTTGCATGGGCCTGAGACAGCCCCAAATCTCAGTCTCAATTCTTGCCCCTTGGAAGAAAAGCTATGACAAACCTAGACAACATATTAAAAAGCAGAGATATCACTTGGCCACCAAATCTCCGTATAGTTAAAGCTGTGGATTTTCCAGTAGTCATGTACAGATGTGAGAGTTGGACCATAAAGAAGGGTGAGTGCTGAAGAATTGACACTTTCGAATTGTGGTGCTAGAGAAGACTCTTGAGAGTCCCTTGGATAGCAAGGTGATCAAACCAGTCAAACCTAAAGGAAACCAATCCTGAATATACATTGGCTGTGCTAGTTTGCATGGTTGTACTAATTTGCATATATACATTGGAAGGACTGCTGCTGAAGCTGAAGCTCCAATACTTTGGCCACCTGATGCGAAGAGACTCCAATACATTGGAAAAGACCCTGATGCTGGGAAAGATTGAAGGCAGGAGGAGAAGGGGGCAACAGAGGATGAGATGGTTGGATGGCATCACTGATTAGATGGACATGAGTTTGAGCAAAATCTGGGAGATACTGAAGGACAGGGAAGCCTGGCGTGCTGCATTCCATAAGGTTGCAAAGCATCAGACACGACTTAGAAACTGAATAATAAAAAAGTCCCTCTCCAGAGCCTTACTACCCTCTCCCCTCAAGTAACCCAACCCCTGCCCCTTCCCACACTCACTCCTAGTTGGTGATCTGTGTTATAGAATCTGCCAGCTAGAAGCAGTTGGTCATGGAGCTGGCATGGAGGAGGGTTGAGGCAGGAGCAGGGTGGAGCTGGCTCTCTATGAGAGGACCTCAACTCAACCTGGGGCTGCAACCCAAATCTTGTGGAGCCTAAGGGTCTGGACAGCCAGGGTTGCTTATCACCGGTGAACAAGCAATGAAGCTACAAGATGGAGAGAGGGGCAGGGTGAGATGTAGGGGGAGGTCCTGGTAGGCATCTGCCTCACCTCCCTCCCTTCATTTCGGTTGCTGTCAGCAAGCCCTGGGCTCCCAGACAATCCAGGTGGGCCATCAGCAGGTGGAAGTCTTCATTGTGGAGCAGACGGTACACTCGGAACAAGGCATCCCCATGTCCTGCCAGTTTTACCTGCTCCCTGATGGGTGAGCCACTGTCGGTGAGGCCAAGGGGGCAGTACTGAGCACAAACATGGGAAGCTCAACCACCTGGGTGGAGATTCACTACCAGGGAGACTTGTTGTTGAGATGGGAGTGCCCCTGGCTTTACCCACTCATTCACTTTTTCCATATATTCACGGGAAAATATATCATTTTCCCGATCTTCACAATGCCTCCCAAATCTCACCAAAGAGTCCTGAACTGCTGAGGAAGTCAAGATCAACTCCACAGGGCATAGCTAAAGCAGCTGCCATAGGTGTGGGTGTAATATCGAAAAACACAAAAGTTTGAACAACTTAGCACTTGATAAGATCATCACGTTGGAAGAAGCATCTTAATACACTGCCAAGCTGTCACCAGCAAAGCGCAGGCACCAAAATCCTGAGAAAATTTGGAAGGGAGAGGAGCATTTGTTTCTTGAAATTTCCACGGAGGTACTGACAGAATCACCACACTGGGAAAAGCAAACAAACAAACAAATTAGAACTTTGTTGGCTTTCCTGATTTCATAATTTGGCTTGCCATTTCTTTTTCTTTTCTTTTTTTTTTTTTTTTGGCTGCACTTCATGGCTTGCGGGATCTTAGTTCCCCAACCGGGGATTGAACCCAGGCCCTTGGCAGTGAAAGTGTGGAGTCCCACTGGCGTGCCAGGGAACTCTTTCATGGTTCTTCTAGCGCTCACACCTACAAAGGTCTTGCATATGTGCACACATCTTCAGGGTAGACACAGTCCCCAGTTTGAAAAGCAGGGGCCATCATCTGGTGATCTAGACATGAACAGCACCCTGGAACTCAAAGACAAGTGGGGGAGGGGGAGAGGACAGCAGTAAACCGAGGCCCCAGGACACCCTTCAAAGGAGCCGGCTGGTCTAGGAAGACTCACCCCTTTTCCGTGTTGCACTCCAGGCACCTGGCCAAGAGGATCCAGGTGGGCTCCCCGGGGTGCTGCATGATCACCAAGGTGCCCGTATTGAGGGAAGAGGGTGAGTGAAGCCGCCGAGCCTCCCAGGGTGCAGGGGCTGCCTTGAGTGGGCCACCTCTGAGGTGGGAGGCCAAATGAGACGGAGAGGCTTTGCTTTCCAGTAAGTGCTTAGTCGCTCAGTCATGTCCGCCTCTTTGTGACCCTACGGATTGTAGCCCGCCAGGCTCCTCTGACCGTGGGGATTCTCCAGGCAAGAACACTGGAGTGAGTTGCCATTTCCTTCTCCAGGGGATCTTCTCGACCCAGGGATGGAGCTCGGGTCTCCTGCATTACAGGCGGATTCTTTACGTCTGAGCCACCGGGGAAGCCCTTGTTTTCCAGTCCCTGTCCCTAATTAGAAGAGGATAACTTTGCTGGGAACTCTTCCCATATGGGCAGCCAGAACCCTGGGGTTTTCCGAGCCTGCCTAGAACAGGTGTCGTCCAGTCATCCCTCTATATCTGAGGAAGGTTCCTGGGGTCGGAATGGGCATGCAGCCTTCCTCCCACCCAGGGGCTTCCGTGGTGGCTCAGTCGCGGTGAAGAATCTTCCTGCAACGCAGGAAACCCAGGTTCTGTCCCTGGGTCGGGATGATCGCCTGGAGAAGGGAATGGCAACCCACTCCATTCTTCTTGCCTGGAGAATCCCATGGACAGAGGAGCCTGGCGGGCTACAGTCCATGGGAGTCGCAAAGAGTCGGATACGACTTAGCGGCTAAACCACCACCGCCTTCCTCCCACCGGACTCCTTCAGATGATATTGAGCCTCGCCCAGTATTTAAGAAGAAGCCCCTGGTGTGGGAGGAGGACCTGGAGCTTTACTCGCGGTTCCTGGACCGCAAGGTGAGGAGAGGCTGCAGGCAGCCTTAGGTCCCCACCCCTCCCAACACCCTTAACCCCCTACCCCCGCCCTGGGCATATATTCCACCCTTTGTCATCACTTTTCCTACCCCGCTGAAATACTGCACCCCGAGGGGTTGGGGACCCCAGCGCTCCTAATCCCTCCATGGGTCGGAGGAGGGGGGTGCGCCCCTGGGGAGCGGGAGTCCGGGTCCGGCTCAGCCTCGCCACAACACCACCAGGAGGAGCTCCGTCTCAGCCACAACAGCTATCTACGGCAGCACCCCGAGGCCCAGGCTCTCGTCTCCGACTTCCTGCTCTTCCTGCTGCTGCGCCAGCCGGTGGACGTGGTCACCTTCGCCGCCGAGTACTTCGGCCCCTTCGCCAAGGGACGCCCGCCCACCCCAGCCTTGCGCTCCTCCAACCGGCCCAGCCCCTTCCGCGAGCTGGAGCCGGAGCGCAGCGAGGCCTAGGCGGGCAGCAAGGCGGCCCGGGGCCTCCCTGGCGGGGACTGGACGGGAAGCGGGGGCGTCAGGGCTGGGCTGGGACGGGATGCCTGCGGGACGCACCCCGGAGGCGCGATTTCCTGCCTGCGGTTTTAATGGGAATAAACGGGGCGCTCCCCAGCCTCTGCTGTGACCTGGATCCTTCTCTGGCCAGCGTCTGGGGCTAAACATAGGAAACGTGAACAGGGTTTGCCGAGCGATTTTCCGCCCTTCTTCCTAGATTTTATTATGATCAATATCCCTATTTTGGGCTTCCCTGGGGGCTCAGTCACTAAAGAATCTGCCTGCAATGCAGGAGACCCAGGTTCAATCCCTGGGTCGGGAAGATCCCCTGGAGAAGGAAGTGTCAACCTACTTTAGTATTCTTGCCTGGAGAATTCCATGGACAGGCGAGCCTGGCGGACTACAGTCCACGGGGTCGCAAAAGTCCGACACGACTGAGCGACTATACCACCACCGTCCCTATTTTACAAATAATAAAATAGAGGCACGAAAATGTTAACAGAGTTAACACGTGGGAAATAGGATTCAAACCTGGACGTTGGATCCCAAAATGGACATTTTGGGAACTTCTCTGGTGGCCCTTTGACTAAGATTCCGAGCTCCCGTTGCAGGAGGTCGGGTTGGATCCCTGCCGAGGGAACTAGATCCCACTCTGTGCGTCTCTGTTCAATCTAGCTCAGTCATGTGGGACTCTTCAACTGCAAATCTTTGCCATCTCATGGAGTACCAGGCTCCTCTGTCCATGGAATTTTTCAGGCAAGAATACTGGAGCCGGTTGCCACTCCCTTCACCAGGGGATCTTCCCAACCCAGGGATATAACCAGCATCTGGGGCTCCTGCATTGGTAGAGGGATATTCTTTACCACTTGGCCTCCAGGGAAGCCCTTAAGATTCCCCCAACCCTAACCCAATTAATGATTTGCATGCTGCAAATAAAGATCCCACAGGCTGCAACTAAGACCTGGTGCAACGAAGTAAACAAAATAAGAAAACCCCACATTTTTAGTCCCTAGGTTAGTCATGACAGAGGGGCGGGGCTTTTGGCAAACAGAATAATTAATAGAGCCCGCTCAGCATAATTGCCAGCTACCATCAAAGAAAAAAAGAAGTCAGTGTGCTCACCAGTACCCTTGCTCAACAACACTCCGGAAGCTTTCCAACCCTCCCTCCCTCCCCATGCCACCAGCTTACCTTCTTCCTCCCAGTCTCTACTATACACAGGAACCCCCAAACTGCATGGAAGGTCCCCAGTTACAAAGGATAGGCAGGTGATCATCACCTCCTTTAGGCTTCTCAGTTAATGACAGTTCTGGCCAGTGGCTTGTTGCTGCCCAATACAGCTCAGTAACAAATAGGGGGCCACCCCCAATGTGGCAGCTGGTATTTGGTATGTAGACTCCATCCTTCCATCTGTTCATTCCTCCCACCAGCTAAGAGACAAGGGTCCCAGAGCTTTGCACTCCAGTGGACAAGAGGGGCCAATATCTACAAGACTGTAATGATGGAAATGTTCTCTATCTGCAATGTCCAGTATGGTAGCCACAAGTTACATGTGGCCACTGAGTACTAGAAATGTGATTAATATGACTGAGGACCTGAAGTTCTACTTTAATTTTAATTAATTTCCATTTAAATAGCCACATGTGGCTAGCGGCTACCAGCCTGGATAGCAACAGCTGAGGAGGATGAGGTCTTTTTGTTCAGTCAGGCAATCAGCTCAGTGAATATTGGGTTCCTTCCATGAGTGTTCTGAACACTCGGAGAAAAGCAGGGACAAGACCAAGCTTCTGTCCTCACGGCACTTGCAGATAGCATGAGGAGACAGACAGCAAACATAAAAGACCATTTCTTATGTGAAATTTCAGATATTTTTATGAAAACAATTATGGCCAAGTCATGGGCAGAAAGGGATTCATGGGTGGAGGCTTAAGAGTGGGTCTCTCTCATGTCTCAGCTGAGCTGGGATCTGAATGATCAGGAGTCAGACCTGTGAAGAGCTGTGGGAATAGCAAGCCAGAAGGAATGGCAAGTGCAAAGACTGAGCATGGCAGGTTGGGGTCAGAAGGCCAGCAAGGCTGATGCACAGTGGGGGTGGGGCAGGAGGGAGAAGCTGGCGTGAAAGTGCTCAGTCATGGTGAGGTAGGGACAGCCGGGTCTTGAAGAGCCTCCTAAGCACTGCAAGTTCCCATCCGTGGAGAACTGAAACCAAGGTTGACCCAGCCCAGTGCACCCAGAATGTTCTTACAGAGGCCTCGAGGGCTCCCTGAAGTGCCTGATGCTTTGCTGTGGTGGGGGGAAAGAGAGGGCAGTAACGTCCAGCCCACAGACATCCTTCCTCTGCAGAGCATCAGGTGACTTGGGAAGGGGTCTGCCACTTTCCTGCTCTCTCTCCCATTCCAAGACCAGTTTGTTTTTAGATTGTGTCATCTGTCCCCAGAACTTCTGACTCCCTCTTCTTACTCCATACTCCTAAGCTATGTATATCTCTGAACATACGGAAAACTATAATACAATATGAAACTTCCCTGGTGGTCCAGTGGTTAAGAATCCACCTGTCAATGCAGCGGACACAGGTTCGATCCCTGATCCAGGAAGATCTCACATGCAGCAACTAAGCCCACATGCCACAATTACTGAGCCTGAGCTCTAGAGAACCGTGCTCTGCAACAAGAGGAGCCATCCCAGTGAGAAGCCCAGGCACCACAAGGATGAGTAGCCACTACCGATCACCGCACTTAGAGAAAGCCTGCACGCAGTAACAAAAACCCAGGGCAACCAAAAATAATTAATTACAAACTAAAAGACAATATCACAACCAGGAATTTTTCCACATTTTTTTTTTTTTTGGTGGTAATATATACATAAAGGCGCTTCCCTGTGACTCAGCTGGTAAAGAATCCGCCAGCATTTCAGAAGACCTGGGTTGGGAAGATCCCTTGGAGAAGGGAAAGGTACCCACTTCAGTATTCTGGCCTGGAGAATTACATAAAGTGAAAGTGATAGTCACTCAGTTGTGTCTGACTCTTTGTGACCCCCATGGACTGTAGCTTGTCAGGCTCCTCTGTCCATGGAATTCTCCAGGCCAGAGTACTGGAGTGGATTGCCATTCCCTTCTCCAGGGGATCTTCCTGACCCAGGCATTGAACCCGGGTCTCCTGCACTGCAGACAAATTCTTTACTGTCTGAGCTACCAGGGAAGCCCAAAATATACTGTACCCTTTTAACCATTTTTAGGTGTACAAGTCACTGGCATTAAGTACATTCACATTTTTGTACAACCATCACCACCATCTGTTTCTGGAACATTTTTGTTATCCCAGACAAAATCTTTTTTTTTTTCAGACAAAATCTTTGTACCCATTAAATAATAACTCCCTTTCCCCCCTGTCCCACAGCCCATAGTAATCATTGTCCTATTTCCTGCCTCTGTAGATTTGCCTCGTGTAAGTGGAATCATACAATATTTGTCCTTTTGTGACTGGCTTATTTCACTTAGCATAATGTTTTCAGGGTTCATCCACATGGTAGCATATATCAGAATTTCATTTCTCTTTAAGACTGAATAATATTCCATTGGATAGTATAGCACTTTATTCGTCTTGATAGATACTTGAATTATTTCCTCCTTTTGGCTATTGTGAAAAACGTTGCTCTGAACACAAGTGTACAAGTATCTGTTTGACTCTCTGCTTTCAATCAACCAGGATATTGACCTTGACACAACCCATAGCTCTTTTTCAGATGTCCCTAGTTTTACCCTTACTTATTTACAAATGTCACATAATGAAATAGTAATACATGAAGACTTTACAAATGGATTTTTTTCATTTAGCATGATTTCATGGAGATTCTCCCAAGTTACTGTGTATATTAGTAGTTTGTTCCTTTCACAGCTAAATAGTAATCAATGGTTTGTACTGCACTTAGTTTAACCATTCTCCTGTTGAATGACAGCTAGGCTAATTTTAGTTTTGGGTATTAGAGATAAGCTGTTATAAACGTTTATATACAGGTTTTAGTCTGAACATAAGTTTTAACCTCTCTGGGATACATGTATACCATAGTATGCAGTGTGAATACCACAGTATATTCTACGGTATGGATGTACTGTACTTTGGTTAACCATTCACATGTTGAAGAATGGTATGGACTGTTTCCAGTTTGAGCTCTTACCATTTCTCCAGTTTAAAAAAAAAAATGCCCAGGAGTGCAGTTGCTGAATCATATGGTAGTTGCATTTTTAAATTTTATTTTTTGGGGGGGTTATAATTTTATTTACTTTTGGCTGTGCTGGGTCTTCATTGTTGTGCCTGGGCCCTCTCCAGTTGTGGCAAGTGGGGGCTTCTTATTGCAGTGGCTTCTCTGTCCCTGAGCACGGGCTCCAGAAGGTGCGGTATGCAGGCTGCCAGGATCCACAGCACAGACTCAATAGATGTGGAGCTCCAGCTCAGCTGCTCCACCGCACTGGAATCCTCTAGGATCAGGGATTGAACTCATGTCTCCCACATTGGCAGGCAGATTCTTTACTACTGCGCCACCAAGGAAGACCACATCTTCAATTTTTAAAGAAATTTCCAAACTATCTCCAGAGTGGTTATACCATTTTACATTCCCACAAGCAACATATGAGTGATTGACCTAGTTTCTCCACATCCTCATCAATATTTGATATTGTGACTCTTTTTATTTTAGCCACTCTGATCGGGATGTAGTCATATCTCATTATGATTTCACTTGCATTTCCCTAATGGCTAACGACACTGAACATCCTGTCATATATTTGTCTGCCCTCTGTATGTCCTGTTTGGTGAAGTGTGTGTTCATGACCTCTGCCCATTTCTTTTTCTTTCTTTTTTTTTTTTTTTTTGGCCACGCCACGAGACGTGGGCTCTCAGTTCCCCAACCAGGGACCTAATCCCTGGTCACAACAGTGAAAGCACCGAAGTCAACCCCTGGCCACCAGGGAACTCCCTGCCCATTTCTAATTGGACTGTTTGTATTTTCACTCTCGAGTTTTAAGAGAGTTCCCTATTTTTAGATACTGGAGTTTTGTTAGATACGTGGTTTGTAAATATTTTCTCTGAATTTTTAGTTTTTCTCTTCATTCTCTTCACATGGTTCTTTACAGAGCAAAAGTTTTCATTTTGATGAGGTCCAACTCATCCTTTTCCCCTTTATCAGTCACGATTTTGGTGTCAAGTCTAACAAAAATCTTCATCTAGTCCTAGATCCTGAAGATTTTCTCCTACCTTTTTTCTTTTCCTTTTTGTTTTGGGCCATGCCTTGTGGCTTACAGATCTTAAGTTCCCCCACCAGGGATAGAACCCAAGTCACAGCAGTGAAAATGCACTGGACTGCCAAGGAATTCCCTCCCTTACTTTTTTTTCTAAAAGTTTTATAGTTTTAAATTTACATTTAAGACTGTGATCCATTTTGATCGAATTGGGCTTCAAGCAATCTCACTCTACGCATGTAGGGCTTAGTATTCAGCAACAACTCCAGATCTGAGGGGGCCACTATGCAGATTTCCAGAGCTCTGGCTCATGGAGACACTGGCCAGAAAGCCCTGCTCTTAACCATGACACATACTGCCTCTTGTGTAAGGCAGAGTTTGTGCTGGGTTTGATCAATCATTAATCAGTTACACTCACCAAGTTCCTAACTGTAGGGAAGGCCTCACAAAAAATGCAAAGAGGAGGACCTCTGTCTTAGGGTTCTCCAGAGAAACAGAACCAACAGAAATATAAACAGATAAGGTATATAGATAGATAATAAGGAACTGGCCCATGAGAGTATAGAGGGCAAGAAGTCCCAAGATTTGCAAGCTGAAGACCCTGGAGTCAATGGCATATACAATTCCAATCTGAGTCTGAAAGTCTGAGAAATAGGAGGGCTGATGATATAAGTTCTAGTCCAAACTAAGTCTGAAGACCGGAGAAGACTAGCGTTCCAGTTCAAAGACACTCATCGAGAGAGAGAATTATCCCTTACTCAGCCTTTTATTCTCATCAAATTCATTGGATCATACCCATATTAGGGAGAGAAATCTGATTTACTTAGTCTAGCAATTCAAATATTAATGTCCTCCAAAAACACCCTCACAGACACACCTAGAATGTTTGACCAAATTACTGGGCTCCCCATGGCTCAAACTGACCCACAAAAATTAAACCATCACAGCCTCCTACCCCAGCCTTATCCCCCAGCCACCCCACGTTGAGTCCAAAGTAGTGATTGCAAACCTGTGTAAACCCTAGAGGTCAAGGCTGGTGGCTTGAGCAACAAGATTGCACAGTGACAAACCACTATGCTGCTCTCTCATCTGTGACTCAAACCAGTCACCCCTCTACCCCTGCCTCTCCTGTCCCTCCAGCCTCTCTCATCAACAAGGAGCCAGGAAATTGGCTGCCTCCCACCACCCTGGGTTTCCAAGCTTTGGCTCAAGTTTTTGACTCAACCTGGGGAAACATCATATCCCAGATCAAGTCTGGGCTTGGGAACAAGCCCTGACTTTCTCTGCGTCTGGAGGTCCAGACTTTGGAGTTGGAAACGCCATGACAATTTGAGTTTTGAATCTTCTTGGCAGAAAAGAAAGGTTACAGGATAGAGGACATGAGTGGGCATGGCAGGGAGAAGACTCCGAGGGAAGTAAGTGGGGCGATAAAGGAGCTGGCAGCTGGCAAGAAGAGATTGGGAGCTAGAAGGGTCTAGAGCATACAGATTGATCGTCCTAAAGTGGAATCCGGCCCATAGAAGTGCTTGCTTAGGTCACCCAATATTTGCAAAACATTTGAGCCCAGTATTCAAATGCATATGTTGCATAAATTTTCCAGCATCCTTGACAAAACAGACGACATAGTGACAGTGGACCCACATCCTCACATTGACAACTGGCTGAAACTCTGTGAGCACTGCCCTCTTCAGACAGAGTTTATGACCTTTGTCTCCACCATTCCTTCCCCCCCTTGTAGCTCAGTCGGTAAAGAATCTGCCTGCAATGCAGGAGACCTGGGTTCGATTCCTGGGTTGGGAAGATCCCCTGGAGAAGGAAATGGCATTCCACTCCAGTATTCTTGCCTGGAAAATCCCATGGACAGAGGAGCCTGGCAGGCTACGTCCATGGGATCGCAAAAGTCGGCGACCAAACCACCACCACTCCCTATTACTTCCCCCTGATACTGAGCATCGTTTGACGTTGAGCACTGAGCCAGCACTGTTTTTCTCATTCCCAACTGGTCTCATAGTTTATCTTACCTGCCTGGCCTCCTTGGGCACCTTTTGACCTTTTAGTTAGACTGAACCCTCATTTAACTGAAGGAACAAGCTCAGAGACAAGACGTGATCTGGTGACAATGTCAGTGGATCAGCGGCAGAACCAAGACCAGAATTCCAGTGCCTCTTTCTTCTGGGGATCTCTTTGGCCTGAATCTTCAATGTATGTCCCTGTGGCAGTGGCCGGAAGATCTTTCCCTCTGAGGCAGTCAGTGGGACACTGAGACCTAGATAGCCATCAAACTCCCTTCCTCCCAGTGGCCATGGGACCCAAGATTGAAAAGGAGAAGGACCTGACTGCTTGTACAGGGTGAGGGTGGGCTGGCGGGCAGTCATGTGATCTAGACATGCATGCCCAAGTGGCAGGAAGTTGTCCAAAATCAGAGCTAACTTGGGAGAGGCGCAGAACTCAGGGTGCCTGGAAGGGAGCCAGAGGTGTTGTGGGGCTCAGGCCAGGAGGGGAACAAATGTCCTTACTGTGGCCACCCAGACCCTTCCTCCAGAACTGGCCACTTCTGCCTTTGGAAAGTGTTTCACAACGTGCCTGTATGTGAGGACAGCTGAGGATGGGCAAGAGGGCGTGGACCTGCACGATCACCACTGCCTAGAGAGGAAGCACAGGCTTGCCATGCCCGTGAGGGGCTGCCCGGCACGCCAGCCATTCGCACAGAGTGCCCGAGTCTGCGGTCTTCATTCCAGGTGAGAGGCCCCCTCCAGGGACAGAGCCTGAGTGGGGGTGTGATGGGGAGAGTCAGGGCGGGCAAGGGAAGTCCCTGCTGCGCCGTGGGAGTCTGGATCTCAACCGCAATTCCAGACACCAGCCTGAGGCTGGGCTCTTCACACCTCCAAGGGCAGAGCCTGGTCTCTGTGAACCCGGAGCCCTTGCAGCTTCCCTGACTCCTGCAGGCGGCAGGGATGTGGCCCTGGGGCACGCGGTGGTGTGTTTTGCCTCCTCGGAACCCATGTCCCTCTCCACATCCTCCGTGGAGAGAGAACTAGATCTGGGAATCTCTGCCCTCCCATGGAAGGAGGGAACCCTGAAGGCGCCACTTCTTATACATCTTCCGGAGTGTCCGGTTCATGGGTGGAGGTGATGGACCTAAGATGAGAGTGAAGGGTTCTGATTCGGTGGAGCCTTCATTTCTCCTCTCTGCCAGGAGGAGCGGGGGGGGGGGGGGGGGGGGGGGGCGGAGAGGACAGATGGCTTTAACCCTGGGCCAGCAGAAAGAGGCAGGTCACTCACCAAGGCTCGTGGGGCCCTTTGCAGGTGACATGGGCCCCCCAAAGCAGGGAGGGACCAGATATGGCTCCATCTCCAGCCCACCCAGTCCAGGGTCACAGCAAGCGCCTCCCGGAGGGACCTACCTAAGTGAGAAGATCCCCATTCCGGATACAGAATCGGTGAGAACGCTGGAGACTTCCTGGGGGCTTTCAGGATGCACCGGATTGTGTGGGCTCTCAGCAGCCTGGGGAGGGAGGTCTCCTGAAGATCAGGGCCAGTCCCTCCTGGCTCTGAGCCACAGTGACAGACAATGGGAACTGTTGCCCTCCTGCTTCCGTCCCCCAGTGCTTAGCTGGGGTGCTTACTATTTGTCTAAAAATTCCAAGTGGCTTTTTAAATGAATCTCAGCTCTCCTAGGAAGGGGAAAGGACCCGGGATGAATTTGGGTTGTAGCCTCAAGGATTTGTTGTAATATTTAAGGAAAGGAAGCAGATAAGGGCATGGGAAAGGTGACGCCAGTGGGCTGGCTTCTGGGAAGAGGGTGTGTGTTAGTTGCTCAGTCATGTCAGACTCTCAGCGACCCCATGGACTGTAGCCCACCAGGCTCCTCTGTCCATGGGATTCTCTAGACAAGAATACTGGAATGGATAGCCATTCCCTTCTCCAGGGGATCTTCCTAACCCAGGCATCGAACCCAGGTCTCCTGCACTGCAGACAGATTCTTTCCAGTCTGAGCCACCAGGGAAGCCTAGGACATGTCATCCTGCGTTTCCAGAATCTTCAGAGAGACTCAGGATCCCCAGAATGGGGGTGGGGAGACCCTCGGCTTGGTGGACTCAAGAGAGGAGGCCTTGTGGTCTGAGAAGGGGCTGTGGAGGGAGGAGTTGGACCAGGGAGGTCTGACCCAGGAAAGCTTCCCTTTGGGCTCTGAGGATCTGCTGAGTCAGGGCCTGCATGAGGCTGGCCAATCAGGTATAGACTGCAGAACTGACCCATCCAGACAGCTGATCTGCCATGACCCAGCAAATCCTAAGTCCTTCCCACTCATGTGCTCCACTAACCCTCCAGGTGATAGCTCCAGGAATGGGGAATCGAGGGCAGGGCTGGCCAGCCTGGGTCTCTGAGCCTGGGAAGGTATCAACTGGGTGCTGGCCAAGGCCAGCTGTGCCCACCCAAGACCCCTCATTCCACTCCCCTCCACAGGGTACATTCAGCCTGCGGAAGCTGTGGGCCTTCACGGGGCCTGGATTCCTCATGAGCATTGCATTCCTGGACCCAGGAAACATCGAGTCAGATCTTCAGGCTGGGGCTGTGGCTGGATTCAAAGTGACGGAGTCGGGGCACCGTGGGGAGGGTGGTGACCAGGCTAAGTGGGTGGAGACCCCCAGCTTTGCCACAACTCCCCAGAGTGGCCTTCCTGGCCAGAGTTGCTGGAAATAGGTGTTAAGTTCAAATGGGCCAGAAAAGGGTCTCCAAGGCAGCCATGCCACACTGTGGGGTATAGGGGGCATTGTCTTCCAGCTTTGTATCCCCCATCCTCTCCCCGGTGAGTGTCCTAGGTTAGAAGGTCCCAGCAATTTGGGGGTTATCAGAAACTAGCCCCGCTGGCTGACGGCCTCTCCCTAACTTCTCGCAGCTGCTCTGGGTGCTGTTGTGGGCCACAGTGTTGGGCTTGCTCTGCCAGCGACTGGCTGCCCGGCTGGGCGTGGTGACAGGCAAGGACTTGGGCGAGGTCTGCCATCTCTACTACCCTAAGGTGAGCTTGGTACCCCTGGACAGGAAGAATCTGTAGCCACAAAATCCCAAACAGCCATTGAAAGCTTTGATGATCAAATAAAAATATCATCTCAAGTGGAGCATTACAAGCCCATGTGATAGGTAAGGCTGAGGCTCAAACGAATAGAATGCAGAATGGGAGGGACGCTAGAGGTACCTTGCTCTTTTTACTGAAGAGGACGTTGAAACCTGGGGAAGTGACTTGCCTAAGCAGAAAAACGGGATGGGGGCGAGGCAAAACTGGTGTGGAATAACCATTGGCTGGGGTGGACACTGGGGACTTGGCTGTTGTCAGCGTCCAGGCAAACAAACAGAAATTATACCACTGGATTGGTCAAAGGCATCTAATGCAGGATATAGTCACAAAGGTATTGACAGAGCTGAAGGAGCAAGAGAAGGAGGTGTTACCCAGAGATCAGAAAGCTGCTGGACAGAAACCCAAGGACCATCATTTGCTGTCGAGCTTCTAGAAACATTGCCATCACTGTTTATTGGAGCCCAGGCTACGTGGCGCCCTTGCTGGTGCCAGCTCCAGAAGCAGGAGGAAAAAGATCTCTTCCTGTTTTTTAATTTTCCTTAAATATTTCTTACTGTTGAGCTAAAACAGATATTTTAGGTCAGATATTTCTGCAGCCAAGATGAGTTTATTCAGGATCAGCAGAGAATGATAATTCAGGGTCTGTAGCCATGGGGAGCCACCTGCAAGGACTCTACACAAGGGAAGGAGAACACTTTTATGGAGGGAAAAGGGAAGTTGGGAGGCTGATAGCAAAGAGTCCATGACTTTTCAGTGCCTAAATCCTTTCCAGCAAAGAAGTGTCTTCTTTCTCTTGGGCTCTGCTATCTTTGAAGGGCGCGGAAGCTTCCTCTTCTTATCTCCCGACTCTATTTAATTGACGTTTCTAATTTTATACGTGAAACCACCATGGCACCATGAAGCCAACTGGCAAGGCTACACTTGCAAATGTAGTTTGCAGGCTTCCAGCCCAGGCATATAGAGCCAGCTACAGACAGGTGGGTGCAGGACTGAGACAAGAGACAGCCTTGCTGAATGGATCTCGTCCTCGCCTAGGTGCCCCGCGTTCTCCTCTGGCTGACCATCGAGCTAGCCATCGTGGGCTCAGACATGCAGGAAGTCATTGGCACGGCTATTGCATTCAGTCTGCTCTCTGCTGGACGGTACTCCAGAGGGGCCCGAGCTCTTCAGCCCAGGGCTGGGAACAGCTGCCACTTCCTCCCCAGGCCTTCTATTTCCCCCTGACCACTTCATCCTGCAGTCATCTCTGACTCAGTTATTGCCTAATCTGCCAGATGGGGAAACAGAGACCCAGATGTGTAAAGCGACTTGCTGCAAATCGGACAGATGTTGGTCATCTTGCAGGCTTCAGTACTGCAGCCCCAAGCTCCCTACCACGCTGGTCCCCCACCCAGCATGGAGGTGCCATTTGAGGTCTCTAGACCCCCAGCTCCCCTCTCCCTCAGCTGTCTGGGGCCCCTTGAGTGCCTGCTCTCCGGAGGCCCCATTCCATGGTCTCCAGCCCTGAGGGTGGGAGATCCAGACTCCTCAATTAGGCCAGGCTGACCCAGGCCACTCTGCTTTCAGAATCCCACTCTGGGGTGGTGTCCTCATCACCATCGTGGACACTTTCTTCTTCCTCTTCCTCGATAACTACGGTGGGTGTGTGCCCCTCATCCCCAGTGGGACTCGGGCGAGGAGGGGGCTGGCAATGAATGTAATGGTGCTCTGGTGAACTGGGAGAAGGGCTCTGAGCAACCTCGCTCTGCACGGCCTTGAGCAACTTAGAGTAGTGTTTCTTCATCTACAACACGCAGATACTAGCACAGGGCTAGTATCTGGGAGGGCTGCTGGGAGGATTCACTGCAGTATCACCGGTCAAGCCCGGGGCACAGTGCCAGGAACAAAGTGCTCAGGATATCAGTCATTAATAATTGCTTAAGTTACAATTATGGTTTTGGGTGGTTTTTGTTGTTGCTCAGCCCCTTTGCTCTCACCCTAGGGTTGCGGAAGCTGGAAGCCTTTTTTGGATTTCTTATTACCATAATGGCCTTGACCTTCGGCTATGAGGTGGGAAGCCAGAGCCATAACAGGGCCCTGCACCAAAGCCACCCTACTCTGCCCCATGCAGAGCCTGATGGGACAGGGGAGAGGACCTTAGCCATGACCTACCCCCACCCCCACCCCCACCCCCATTTCCCCCTCCATCCCCCCCCCCCTCCAGTCCCTCTCCCCCAACTCCAGCATCGGAAGTGGACTGGAGGGTAGAACTGAGGCTCAGGGGTGGAGCCGGGCCTAACGAGGCTCCTCCCCACAGTACGGGAAGATCCCCTGGAGAAGGGAAAGGCTACCTACTCCAGTATTCTGGCCTGGAGAATTCCATGGCCTACAGCCCATGGGGTCACAAACAGCTGGACACGACTGAGTGACTTTCACTCACCCCACAGTACGTGGTGGCACGGCCTGCCCAGGGAGCACTGCTTCAGGGCCTGTTCCTGCCCTCGTGCGCAGGCTGTGGCCAGCCTGAGCTGCTGCAGGCCGTGGGCATCGTTGGCGCCATCATCATGCCCCACAACATCTACCTGCATTCCTCCCTGGTCAAGGTGAGCAGACTGGAGGGGAGGGAGACGCGTGCTCTCCCTTAGAGCCACGCTAGCCCCGCCCCCAAGGCTGAAGCCCCGCCCCTTCGACTCCTGCCTCTGAATTTAGGAGAGAAGCCAATCATTCTTTATTCAATATATAATAATAGAGGGTCTACTGTGTGCTGGGAGCTGAGGGTCAGTGAGGGAAAAGACAGATAAGTCCTCTGGCTTCTTAGAGCATGCATTTCTAGTCGGGGAGGCAGACCATGAGCAAGTCAATAGTAAAGGAAAGAAATGGATTGTGAAAGATGCTCTGAAAGAAACAAAACAGAGCAGCCTGATGGAGGATGACTGAGGAGGGGGGCTTCCCTAGAAAAGGTAGCTAGCAAAGGCCTTTCTAAGGAGGTGACTTTTGCAACATGAAGGATGGGAAGGAAGATTAGGGGAGAAGATATTCTAAGCGGAAGGACCAGCAAGTGCAAAGGTCCTGAGACAGAAACAAAGGACTATCCCAGACTAATATGCAAGAGGGCTTTAGACAGAACGGGGTTTAGGGGAACATATGTAGAGTGTGACGGTAGAGAGTTCTGGGACAACTCTAAGGGACTTCGATACTTCCGTCCTTTTACCTTCATAGTCTCGAGAGGTAGACCGGTCCCGGCGGGCGGACATCCGAGAAGCCAACATGTACTTCCTGGTTGAAGCCACCATCGCCCTGTCTGTCTCTTTCCTCATCAACCTCTTTGTCATGGCTGTCTTTGGGCAAGCCTTCTACAAGCAAACCAACCAGGCTGCGGTGAGGCACACCCCATATATTCACGCCCTTTAAGCTCTGCGGGGGACTCCAAAGAGTGCAGCTATGCCCTTTGAGTCTCTGTCTTGCACTGGTAGGGGAAGGAGTCTTGACCCTGGCCTCTGACTGGGAGCCCCTTTCCCACCCTACTGGGGAGACACAGCTGCCCCCTGTAGGCTTGTAGAGGGTCAGCCCCCACACCAGGGGCTCCAGGGCACACACATCCAGGGGAGGTTATTGGAGGGAGCTGAGTCTTGGAGGACCCAGCATTCCAGCTGCACCTGAAGAATGGGCAGGATTTGCCCAGCCAGCTGTGGGGAGAACCTTCTGGGAGGGGGTGCCTGCCTAAGCTTGAGCGTGAGGTTGGGAATATTCATGCAGTCAGTTTCTTCTCTTGAGTTTCTAGTGATAATCTTCATTACTAGCAGATAAACCATCATTCATTCATCAAATATTTATTGAGCATTTGTTATGTATCACCCAGTGTCTTAGACCATGGGAATACGGCAGCCAATAATACAATGGCCTTGCCCTCTTGCAGATTAACTTTGGAGGCAGTAAGCAAACTGGAAATCAACCAATCAGTTGATTGATTTCAAAGGAAAATATGAACAATGTTGTAAAGAAAATAAAGGGGGTGATGAAACATAATTGGGGGTGTGGTGGGGGAGGGGCTTCTACATTAGCCCAGGTGGCCAGGGGAAGCCTCTTGGATGAGATGGTATTTGAGTGGACTCTGAAAGAGAAGGAACCAACCAGCTCCTCCCTGGCTTTCTGGGATTTGGGACCTGAGTCTGTCTCAGTTTTTGGGTGGGTCTCTGTCCAGAGGCACTAAAGGGGGCTGGTGGGGCCGGAACAGACTAGTCAGGACTCCGGGCACACAGGCACTGTTGGGTGCCTTGCTGAGTGACCTTGTGAGGTCATACCCCTCTGTGAGTCTCTCTCCTTAGCACAAGGAGAGAGATCTAAACAGGATGGCAAACTATAGTCACACATTGTCTTCGAGACCGACCGAGTCGCAGAGCTGTGGGAAGTGGGTCCCAGGTAAGGGAGAAGGGCCTGTGGGTTTGCTTGAGTCACTGGCAGCCAATTGTGTCTCTGTGGTAATGCCAGCTCTCACCATCAAAGAGAAGCTAGAAACCAGGCTTGTTAATGCTTCTCAATTGTAAACGTTGTCAACAAATTCACATTAAAGAAAAAAAAATTGTTGGCCAAGCAAAATATGTCGGGCTGGATTCAGCCTGTGGGCCACCCAGTTTTCAACCCTTGGTCAAGGCTTGGAGGTCTGATTTTCCCGTATTGAGTGTGTGCTTCACATCTCTTTCCTACTGTCCGGTGCCTCCAGTTCAACATCTGTGCCAGCAGCAGCCTCCACGACTATGCGACGATCTTTCCCAGGAATAACCTGACCGTGGCAGTGGACATTTACCAAGGAGTAAGCGAATGGCAGGGCTGGGCACCTGCGAGGAAGGGCTGGATCCAGCGGAACCCCCTTCACCACGCCCACTTCAGGGGCGGAGTCTGCGCCAGGAGGGGGTGGGTCCATGGTCTGACCACACCCCTTCTTCCAGGGCGTGATCCTGGGCTGCCTCTTTGGCCCTGCAGCCCTCTACATCTGGGCTGTGGGTCTCCTGGCCGCTGGGCAGAGCTCCACCATGACCGGCACCTACGCGGGACAGTTTGTGATGGAGGTGTGGCTGGGCCGGCCGGTGTCTGAGCACAAGGCAGACCACTCAGGACTTGGACATGGGCCTCCTTGATCCTTAAGGCAGCCCAATGGGTACCCTTATAAGCCCCACTACACAGATGAGAAAACTGAGATTTAGGGACGTGAGGCCTGAGACTACCCAGGACTAATAGGAGCCTTTTCTCCAAAACGGTTTAGGCTTCAGCAATCAGCTGTAGGGGGGAAAACCTCACCCCCAATTTCCCCCATCTATCCCCTCACCACCAACTATAGACAGAGCTGCCCCCATTTCAAAGATAGAAAAACAGAGGGTTCCTCCAGGTATCAGATGGGCTGAGGGAGGATGGAGGATTCCTCCCCTGGAACCCCAGTTCTGCATCCCACCACCGAGTTCCTCACTGCATGCCCCAGGGCTTCCTGAAGCTGCGGTGGTCACGCTTCACCCGAGTCCTGCTCACTCGCTCCTGCGCCATCCTGCCCACTGTGCTCGTGGCTGTCTTCAGGGACCTGCGGGACCTGTCAGGCCTCAACGACCTGCTCAACGTTCTGCAGAGCCTGCTGGTGAGCCTACGGGTCCTACCACCTCCTCCGCCCTGTGGGGCCAAACAGGAACCACAGCAATTCCCTCCCTCCCCAGACTCCCCCACCTCCCAGGCACAATTCTAAACACACTTTACCTACAAGATTCTGGTACTCCCCATAGCTGCCCCAGGGTGTAGAAACTGCCATTTTCCCCATTTTGCAGATGGAAAAACTGATGCACGCAATTAAGTGACCAGTAGCAGAGCCACGGGGCTTCCTTGGTGGCTCAGATGGTAAAGAATCCGCCTGCAGTGCAGGAGACCTGGGTTTGATCTCTGGGTTGGGAAGATCCCTTGGAGGACGGCATGGCAACCCACTCCAGTATTCTTGTCTGGACAATTCCCACGAACAGAGGAGCCTGGCGACCTCTACAGGTCATGGGGTCACAAAGAGTTGGACACAACTGAGTGACTAAGCACAGTACAGCAGAGCTAGGATGCACACTCAGATAGCCTGGGGCCAGACCCCCCAAACACTTTCTCCTGCTTTGGGGCCCCCACGACCTTGGGGCTTCCTTGGTGGCTCAGACGGTAAAGAATCTGTCTGCAGTGGGAGATATGGGTTTGATCCCTGGGCTGGGAAGATCCCCTAGAGAAGAAAATGGCAATCCACTCCAGTATCCCACCAAAATCACTACAGGTGGTGACTGCAGCCATGAAATTAAAAGATGCTTGCTCCTTGGAAGAAAAGCTATGACCAACCTAGACAGCATACTAAAAAGCAGAGACACTGCTTTGCCAGCAAAAGTCCATCTAGTCAAAGCTATGGTTTTTCCAGTAGTCATGTATTGATGTGAGAGCTGGACTATAAAGAAAGCTCAGCGCTAAAGAATTGATGCTTTTGAACTGTGTGGTGTTGGAGAAGACTCTTGAGAGTCTCTTGGATTGCAAGGAGATCCAACCAGTTCATCCTAAAGGAAATCAGTCCTGAATATTCATTGGAAGGGCTGATGTTGAAGCTGAAGCTCCAATACTTTGGCCACCTGATGCCAAGAAATGACTCACTGGAAAAGACTCTGATGCTGGGAAAGACTGAAGGTGGGAGAAGGGGATGACAGGGGATGAGATGGCATCACTGAGTCGATGGACATGAGTTTGAGTAAGCTCCGGGAGTTGGTGATGGACAGGGAAGCCTGGTGTGCTGCAATCCATGGGGTCACAAAGAGTCAGACACGACTGAGTGACTGAATTGAATTGATTTTTGCCTGGGAAATCCCATGGACAGAGAAGCCTGGTGGGCCATCATTTGTGGGGTTCCAAAGAGTCAGACACAACTGAGCGACTAGCACACACAGTGGAAGCCATAGACGTGGAGAAACAGGTTCAGAGTGGTTAGGGGACTCCCAAGGTTGCACAGTGAAGCAGAGGGTGACTGGAGCCCTGGCTTGCTCCTCCCCTCCTCACTGTATTCTAACGGCAGGGTCCTTCAGCCCGTTTCTTCTGACTCTTCCTAGCTTCCCTTTGCTGTGCTGCCCATCCTCACCTTCACCAGCATGCCCGCCCTGATGCAGGAGTTTGCCAATGGCCTGTGAGTACTCCCCAACCCCAGCACTGGGCTTACGTTATCACACTTGATCCTCACAACCATCAAGAGGTAGGAATTCTCACTATTCCAGATAAGGAATATCTGATAAGATCAGAGAGGTTAAGAAACCTGCCTAGGGTCACATAGCTAGAAAGAGGAGGAACAGCTAGCCAGGACTGGAATCCTGAGCTAGGGGTTATTTCTAGAGCTTGAGCTCCTCCCCTTCACCTCAGCCTCTGCTGCTGCTGCTGCTAAATCGAGTCAGTCGTGTCTGACTCTGTGCGACCCCACAGACGGCAGCCCAGCAGGCTCCCCCGTCCCTGGGATTCTCCAGGCAAGAACACCAGAGTGGGTTGCCATTTCCTTCTCCAATGCATGAAAGTGAAAAGTGAAAGTGAAGTCGCTCAGACGTGTCTGACTCTTAGCGACCCCATGGTCTGCAGCCTACCAGGCTCCTCCGTCCATGGGATTTTCCAGGCAAGAGTACTGGAGTGGGGTCCCATTGCCTTCTCCGACCTCAGCCTCTACTCTTGCCAAATCCTGCTGGTGTGGTGCCTGGCCAGCCCAGGAGGCAGAAAATGGCCAGGGGCCTGCACCAGACCCCACAGCCCCACAGCCCTGGGAAGCCTGCGTTAGCTCCAGGCTGACTGTGGGCCCTGGGGGTGATGCAGCGGATCCTGAGTCTCCCTCTCATTCCCAAGGGTGAGCAAAGTCATCACTTCCTCCATCATGGTGCTGGTCTGCGCTGTCAACCTTTACTTCGTCATCAGCTATGTGCCCAGCCTTCCCCACCCTGCCTACTTCAGCCTTGTAGCTCTGCTGGCTGCCGCCTACCTGGGCCTCACCACCTACCTGGTACTGCTGGGCTGGCGGGTGCCTGGGGGATGGGGGAGGCAAGGAGAGGAGACCACAGATGGAGGGCATAGCGGGGATGTACCGGGAGCTTCCTCGTGGGTCTTCTCCCCTCCTCATAGCCGCCCCTCCCTCAGGTCTGGACCTGTCTCATCACCCAGGGAGCCACTGTTCTGGCCCACAATTCCCACCAACGCTTTCTGTATGGGCTTCCTGAAGAGGATCAGGAGAGGGGTAGGACCTCAGGATGAGCTCCCACCAGGGCCTGGCCACGGGTGGGATGAGTGGGCACAGTGGCCTGCCAGACAAGGGTGTGTGTGTGGTCACCCACAGCAAGACGGAGAGGGAGTTCTGGAAGCCGGACAACGTGAGTTCCATAGGGACCTGCTGTTTCCTAGCTCAGATCTCAGTGTTCTTGACTATAAAATGGGGACACCTACCTTGCAATGGTTGTAAATAAGACACTTGAACGCAGAGCCTAGCACTTCAGATTTAAAAACAAAAGAATCATAATTCCAAAAGTATTTACTGAGCACTATCACAGGAGTGATCTGACAGACCCACCCAGTCCAGGGCAGGACCCAGGCTCCAAACTGACTTAAAAATAAGAGTTTGAAAATGTTAAATAAATGCCGTTGTGCTTAGCCCCTTCAGTCGTGTCAGACTCTTTGCGTCCCTATGAACCGCAGCCCACCAGGCTCCTCTGTCCATGGGATTCTCTAGACAAGAATACTGGAGTGGGTTGTAATGCCCTCTTCCAGGGGATCTTCCCTACTCAGGGAACCGCCATCGCCTGCATCTCCTGCATTGCAGGCGGATTCCTTACCGCTGAGCCACTGGGGAAGCCCAAATAAATGCTGATTCACCGCTTAATCCAAAAGAGAAGGGAAACGGAGACAGGCAAGCACAAAATCCCTGAACCATCAACAAGTATCCCCCTCCTCGAATGTCTGCCTCTCGCTCCTACTCTCACTGGAGTGGCCTCAGACATTCGGTTCCACCCGAAACCCATTTTCCAGGCAGTAGAACGAGGGCGTGGTTCCCCTCTCTTCGGGCACCAGGTCGTAAAGAACCCAAGAGTCCATGCCTCCGAGGCCCAATTCATTTGCCATTTCCCCAGGGACGGCGGCCGAGACTCCCACGCCGCGCAGTAGACGCTCCCAGGGCGCTGTCTCCCAGCTCCCCCTAGGGGCAAGGGACGGTTCCGAGCGCCTGTACTCCCCGCCTCCAAAAAGGAGGCGGTCACTCGGGCCCCGAGCCGGAGGGCCTCGGAATCAGCCCAGGCTGGAGGGTGGGGGGTGAGCTTCGTGGGCGGGGAACCCCCTCGGCCGTAGGGAGCGGGGCCAGTGCCCCTTCGCCCCTAGCAGGGACTGCACTTTACAGACGTTCCCTGAGCTGTTTCTAGGCTCCCCCAAAGTCTCTTCCTCCGGCCTCTTCCAGTCTCTGGGACACCCGCCACCCCCGCCCCCAGCCCCGGTGGCGAGCAGCGGCGAAGAGGGGCCGCCAGTCTTTCCCCCTGGATTGAGCTTGGAGTGGGCGGTGTGCCTGGAAGCACCCCCGATTTCCCGGGGATGCAGTGGGGCAGGCAGTCGGGCTCCGCGCTCAGGTTGAGGCGCTTGTTTATGAGAAGAATTTCCTCTTTCTTAAAAGGGCAACAAAACAAGTGGGGCCCTCTAAGAGGACTGGGATGGGACAGGTCTGGCTCACCCTACACAACGGTGGGGAGATACCCGGACTAGAAAGCTGCCCAATCCTCTTCTCCTGGCTTGGCCCTGGAGAAGATGGGGCCCACGGGAACTGGAAGAGGGGATGAATGGGGGCCAGGTAGCCAAGAAAAGGGAGACCCTCTTCCCTACTTCCCGGAGGTGCCCCCAGCTGTACCCCTTGTCCACATCTTTAAACAATTCTCTAGGCATTAGTTGGGCACCAGGCCTGTGCTGGACATGGGGGAGGGAGGCACAGTGTCTAAATAGACTACCTGGCGGAGTTGGGCGGTAAGTACACCACAACAAACCGGCAACAGTGTCAGCACACCTGCAAAAATTGAGGCAAGGTCCAGAGAAAATCAAGTACTAGACAGTATTTTGAAAACTGAATAGATGGAGGGGGAACTCTCAAGGGGGAGGTGAGCATGCCAGGAGTTGGGGTTGTGTATAGGTGTGTGCAAAAGCTAGAGACACAGCCTTGTTGGGAGTTCCCCAGAGAAACAGGCCTGGTCACATGAGCAGTCAAGCTTGGAACTTAGAACTTGGGGGGAAAGGAAGAGGGAGGGGACCAAAGGGCCAGCTGAGGGGTGGCCCTGGGCCTGGGTAAGAGGTTAGCCATGAGGTCAGGCCAAGGCCAGTCGTTTCCCTGCCCCGACCCCTCCCTACCCAAAAGGCTGCCCCTTTCCCAGTAGCCCTGGTCCTCCCAGCCTACCCCCCTCACCCCCCACCGCCGTGTTCAGATCTAACTAGAGAATCCTCCAGCTAGGAGTGGCCTGACACCTTAACTCTCCCCAAAAGCTTCCACCCACAACTCTTATCACTACACACCCCCAGACCCCCGACTCACTCCGCATCCACCCTGCCCTGTGGTACACCAGGTGTGCCTGGGGTCTTGGAGCAGGGCTTCCTGTCTTTCTCTCAGCCTGCCCACTTTGCCCGGGTGGGACCCCAGCTGTCAGAGGGGGAAGCTGAGATGCTGGATGATGTCCCGAGTTGCCAGACCGAGCCTGACTGAGTCCTAGTGTTTCTCGGCTCACAGTCCCCATGACTTGATTTCTCCTGGAGTGCAAACCAACGAAACATAAAAATAAACTGCACAGCGACCCCCAGCTGCTGTATCAGAGAGGGTAGGGAGTCAGCAGCTGGGTGTGTGTTTCCTTTCCTGGGGAAACCCGAAGAACCCGCCCCACCCTCCAGAACGCTTCCACCGGCAACTCAGTCCCCACAGACCCCTTAGAGCCCGCATTGCCCAGGTGTCGGGACTCAGTCTGCATCCACCCTGCCCGGGCGGAAAGGGCACCTTGGCGAGCCCCCAAACCGGGGGATGGGGGGGGGGGGTGTTGGGGCGGAGTAAGCGGGGTAGGGCAGGTCTCCTGGGAGGCGTCAACAACCTCGAAGTCTTGGAGGGGACGATAGGGGTGTGTCTTAGGGGCCGAAGGTGAAGGGAATAGCTACTGGGCGGGCTGGGGCGGGGTGGGGGGGGGGCGCGCGGTCCAGCCCGCCCTATCCCCGCTCCTCTGACCGTCGAAGGGACAGCCGGCCAGGCTCCAGGCTCCAGCCTCGGGGCGGGGGCGGGGAAGGAAGGCGAGCTGCTCAGACTAGAGACGAGGCCAGGGGTTCGTTCAGCCCTTCGCCGCCCATTTCCTTTTGGGGTCAGCACGGCTGGGCATCCGGAGATAAAGTCGAGGCGCCTCCCCGGGGCCGGACCGTAGGGGAGGGGGCTCCGCCCGACGGCCGGAATCCCACCTCAGTCCCTGCCGCAGGGCGGACCGAATCGCTCACTAGTCGGGACTCAGTTTCTTTATCTGTAAAACGGATTTTTAAAGGAGTCGTTAAATGAGATGAAGGGCGCAGTCACAGCCGGACTCAGACCTAAGTGCTCACAGCACGTTGGCGATAATTGTGACTAAAAGCAGAGGGCGAGTCGTGTTGTCTAGTGGATCCACAGCCCCTGACCACCTCCCCACCCCGCCCTGGACCCCAGGCCCGAAGCGGACGCGCCTTGGAGCCAGCTCAGCTCGCGACCCGCCGCCCACGCCGGGCCTCTCCTTCCCGGGCGCCCCCTCCGCCCGGCCGGGAGAAAGCGCGCCGCGCTCGCACCCGGCGGCCGGACGGGACCCGACGCGCCCGCCCCGCCCCGCCCGGCGGGGGAAGGAAGTGCTGGGGCGTGTTTATCAAGGCTTGGCGTTATTAATATTTTTAAGATGTGAACACAAAACAGTAATAACAAGTAGAAAGAACTTCATAGACAAGGGGAAAAAAAAAAGAGACCAAACAAACCCCGCCCGTAAACCTCACCGCGCAACACACGGGAGTTTTGCTCGCGAAGAATCCGCGTGGAAACGCGGGCCCCGTGCCCGGGGAGAGTCTGCACGGACCCGAGTGGAACGGGTGTGCCGGTGGATGTCCGTGGTCCCCACGGTCCGGCGAGTCCCACTGTGTGGGGCCGCGGCCTGATGTCCCCTCCCCAGCAGTTACAGAGGGGCCGGCGGGTGGGAAGCAGAGGAGGGGGCCTGGGAAAAAGGAGGGTTTCATTTCTTCGAGGTCGGTGGAATTTGGCTGTGCGAAGGAGTAGGAAGCGCACTCAGGCAGAAGGAACGGCACGTATAAAAGCCCTGAGGCGTGGAGGCCCTTGGCTTCAGGCGAGAAAGCCGGATGGCTGGAGTGGGCATGGGGAGTGGACGTGGCCGGGCGCCCGGTGAGGAGAGGTCGGCAAGGGGCACCCTGGGGCAGACAGCTGGAATTTCTGCGCCCTACAGCTCCGGGTTTAGGGAAAAGGGCCCGAGACTGCGGGTAGGTCACGGTCCGGTTAGGGACCTAATTGTGTGGCTCAGCATAGTCGTTTGGAGGTGCAGCAGAGGCTTTGCACATTCACGACTTCCCCTGCGACTACCGGAGAGAAGACCCACTTTTCAGACCAGATGGTGTTATCCCTATTTCCCTGATGAGAAGACCGAGAAGCTGCCAGTCCCCGACCTTTGGAATGTTCAGAGGTGGAGTCGCGCTGCCTCGGGGCACTCCCGGGCACGGGCGCCCCGGGCGGGCCCTGGTCCCGGGCCGCTCTGCGCGGAGAACCGTGGGCCGGGGTGTTGGCCTTGCCACGCAGCCGCAGAGGCTTGGCCTCGCTGGCGGGCTGGCTGGCGGGCGGGCGGGCGGCGGGAAAGGAGGCGGCGCCCCCGGGAGCGCGGCAGGAACCCGGCCGGGCCCGCCTCCCTGCCCGCCGAGCAGCGCCGGCCCCTCAAGTGATGAAAGCCCCGGCCGAGTCCAGGTCACGCTGAAGCCGTTGCCCTTTTAAGGGGGAGCCTTGAAACGGCGCCCGGGTTCCATGTTTGCATCCGCCTCGCGGGGAGGAAACTCCATGTTGTAACAAAGTTTCCTCCGCGCCCCCTCCCTCCCCCTCCCCCTTAGAACCTGGCTCCCCTCCCCTCCGAAGCTCGCGGGGATCCCTCCCTCCCACCCCTCCCCTCCCCCCCGCGCCCCGATTCCGGCCCGAGCCGGGGGGGAGGCCGGGCTCCCGGGCCAGAGTCCGGCCGGAGCGGAGCGCGCCCGGCCCCATGGACAGCTCGGCCGTCATTACTCAGATCAGCAAGGAGGAAGCGCGGAGCCCGCTACGGAGCAAAGGTACTGGGGCGCGCAGAGGGCGCTTAGACCGGGCGCCGCAAAGAGGAGGGGGCCGGGACCCTCTCGGGGGCGACAGTTGCCGCAGCCGCCCAGGGCTCCCGCCGTGGCGGGACCCGAAGCTTCCAACCGGAGGGGGAGCTGGGTGAGAGTTTGAACTTGCAGAGACTTGGAGACCCGGGGCGGGGCCTGGCGCGTTTTGGGGCGCTCCGGTGTACTCGAGGTGGGGAAACTGAGGCAGGGATGGAACACGGAGCGCCCTCCGGGTTTCCCACACTGGGTGTGCGCGAGGCCCAAGAGTCGTCCCCCCCCTACTCCCCCATTGGCGCCAAGGGGGCTGGGAGACGGGGGGCTGAAGAGGGCGCCTTCAGGCCACCAGCTGAGACTCCGCCCCCTCCGGGCCAAGGTCTGGCTGGGTCGCGGGAGGGGGCGCAGAGGTGACAGCGGGCGGAGGAGGGTTGGAAAGATCTCCCGCCAAGACAGGGCCACGTTCCCCACAAACTTCCGCGTCCCGCGTGGAGGCGCGGAGAGAGACAACCACTTCTAAGGCTCGCCCGCGCGCCCGCAGGAGACGCGTGATCGGACCGCGCACTTGGCTCCCGGAGCCGGTGGGCACCGTGTCTGTGCATACACGCAGCCAATGCCGCCAGCATCGGCCGGGCGCCCCGGGACTGATGGTTCTGGTCTAGGGGGTCTGCCTCTCCCTGTCCTGGTGTGGACTTGAGACTAGGAAGTCCCTCCAGGTCTGTCCACTTGTGGCCGGGACCTAGCTCCGCCCGGGGTCGGGGGCGGGGGGAGTTGGATAGGGGGTCGGTGGAGTGTGGGCCAGTCTTTCAGCGGGATCTAGGTTGGAGGTCCGGGCGGGGGCGGAGGAGGAGGGGCCAGTAGATGGCCGCAGGACACTAGCTTCAAGCCCCCGCCCCCTGTGTCTGGGCCCAGCTTCAGGGAGGACTTTGGACCTCTGGAGGCGGAGAATGGGAGGAGGGCGGGAGTGGGCCCCAGAGCCCCAAGCCCCAGCCCTCTTTGGTAGGGGCCCCACTGACCAGGGGCTGCTCAGGTCCGGTGCGTGTCAGGAGGTGCCCCTATGCACTGCTCCCCTAGCAGAGATGGAAACTGTTGGGAAGAGGAAACACCTCCCGTCCCAGCCTCCAACCAGCTCACTCCCTAATGTGGGTGACGTTGTACCCACATTAGAAGAACTTGTGGGGAGCAGAGGGGTGGCCTGGAGCCAAGACTGTCAGGCTGCCACCTTAGTGTGTATCCCTCAATGAAGATAGCATGGCCAGATCCTCTCAGCCCAGGGGTTGGCAGCCGGGCATGTAGGCACAGCCCTGCAGGCCAGGCAGTGTGCACGCCCCCACCTTGGGCCTCCTTGCTTTAGGTGACCAGAAGTCAGCAGCCTCTCAGAAGCCCCGGAGCAGGGGCATCCTCCACTCGCTCTTCTGCTGTGTCTGCCGGGATGACGCGGAGGCCCTGCCCGCCCACAGCGGGGCACCCCTGCTCGTGGAGGAGAATGGTGCGGTCCCCAAGGTGCGTGCTGGCCAAGTAGGGGCTATGGGGGCACCTGGATTCAGCCCTTCGGGGGGTGTAGGGGAAGGGGGCTCTTCATGGCGTGCTGCTAGGCCCTGTGGAGGAGGGTGAAGCCCCCCTACCCCTCCCACCAAGCCCTCCACCCTCCCAGGCCTTCCCAACCCTGACTGCCTCCGAGGGTCCCTAGCCCTGAGGATTCTGAATTTCCCCTTCAGAAGTGCAGGCTTTCCTCTGCGTTGATTTCTCAGGTCAGGAAGTGAAGCCCAGAGAGCCAGGCAGCCTACCCCAGGCTCCAGAGTTGGCAGGGGCCAAGCTGGGAAGGAGCTGGTGTCTCCACTCTATCCTTGGGGCTCTCCAGGAAGAGGGCTGGGGGAGGAGAAATGACTGGGACTTCAGAGAGGTGGCAGCAGCCAGCTCCCCCCTTGTCCCCACAGCAGACCCCAGTCCAGTACCTGCTCCCTGAGGCCAAAGCCCAGGACTCGGACAAGATCTGCGTGGTCATCGACCTGGACGAGACCCTGGTGCACAGTTCCTTCAAGGTGGGCCCCCCGCCCAGCAGCCCTCAGGCCCCGGTCTCTGAGCCCTGGATGGGATTTTGATAAATGTGGAATTGTCAGAAGTCCAGAGAGGGTGTGAGACTTGGCTGAGGTCACACAGACCCTGGCCTGGCCTGGGAGGGTGGTCCTGGCTGGCCTTGCCCCAGCTCCAGCAGCTCTCTTCCCCCTGCAGCCAGTGAACAATGCTGACTTCATCATTCCTGTGGAGATTGATGGGGTGGTCCACCAGGTGAGGGGCTGGGGGTGGGGGGGAGGTGGTAGGGATGGCATCTGTCTTCCAGACCCCAGGCTCCTCCCACCAGTCCTGAGAGCTCTAGATGGGATTTTGATAAATATGGAATGTCCGAGGCCCAGAGAGGGTGTGAGACTTACCTGAGGTCACACAGACCCTCAGGGACTTGGCCCAGCTCCAAGGCCTGCAGGGAGTGGGGTGGGGGGTCTTTCTCGGTGCCCCCTCGCCCCCACCCTGCCCGGGACCCAGTTCAAGTAATTCAGGATAGGTTGTGTGCTGTCCAGCCTGTTCTCCATTACTTGGCTCGGGGGCCGGTGCCCTGCAGCCTTGGGGTGAGGGGGTTGCCCTAGGCCCCCACATCTGGCCGAGGCCCTGGCGGAGGAAGGGGTGGGAATTAGTGATTCCCTCTGAGGTAGGGCCTGAAGACAGAAGTCGGAGGTTATTTGATCCTCTTCGGGGACAGTGGGTGGTTTACCTGGCAGTGGTGGGGGTGGCTGACCACGTGGAGCCCACGGGCCCTGGGACCAGCCACCCTTCTGTGCTCCTCTGCCTCCTGCACCTAACTCCTGCCCAGCCCCCCGCCACCCCACCCTGCCCCACCCCACCCAGGCCCACGGGCCAGCAGTCCCCTCACTGGCCCACCCCCCAGGTCTACGTGCTGAAGCGGCCCCACGTCGATGAGTTCCTGCAACGGATGGGTGAGCTCTTCGAATGCGTGCTGTTCACCGCCAGCCTGGCCAAGGTGAGCCCTCCACCCTCCGCAGGGCTCCCTGGGCACCTCTGCTTTCTGTCTGCCTCCAACACACAACCTCTGGGCAGAGGCCTCTGGGTCCCTCTTGGCGCCCTCCCCGCCCCCGATGACCCACCTCCCGCCCCCCAGTATGCAGACCCCGTAGCTGACCTGTTGGACAAGTGGGGGGCCTTCCGGGCACGGCTGTTTCGGGAGTCGTGTGTTTTCCACCGGGGGAACTACGTGAAGGACCTGAGCCGACTGGGCCGAGACCTGCGTCGCGTGCTCATCCTGGACAACTCGCCCGCCTCCTACGTCTTCCATCCAGATAACGCCGTGAGTGCCCGGCAGGATGGGGGCTGGAGCCCTGCGGGGGTCTGGTCCCTCCCGTTCCTCCCTCTTTTTTCTCCTCAGTGGCCCCTGCCTGCTGTCTGCTCACCTTGTCCATCCACAGTTGCCCCAGGTCTCTTATTAGTTACTCAGCCCATTCTGCCTGCATGTACAGGCGCCTGCCGTGGGTTTGGGTCCCTTGCTGGGCACTAGAGCAGTTTCCACTTCATCCTGACAGTTGTGAATTGTTAGTGGATCCCAGAAATAACTTTCTTAAAGAATTAAGTAGAACCAAAACTGTCCGAAGTGCTTAGTATACAATAGGGTAAGGGCTTCCCAGGTGGTGCTAGTGCTAAAGAACCCGCCTGCCAATGCAGGAGACAGAAGAGACTCGGCTGGATCCCTGGGTCAGGAAGATCCTTTGGAGAGGAAATGATAACCCACTCCAGTATTCTTGCTTGGAGAATCCCATGGACAGAGGAGCCTGGCCCACGGGCTACAGTCCATGGGGTCCCTAAAAGTCAGACACGACTGAAGAGACAGGTCAAACATGCAGGGTTGAGCATGGTTCCCTAAAACGTCCGCTCTGACTTGTGTGATCGGTGCCACTTGCTGGGAAACTGGGTGAGGGTGCTCAGGGCTGATCTGGATGTTCTGTGACCAGGGCCCCCTGCCCCCCTCATCGCCCCACACCCCCCTCATCGCCCCACAACCCATCTTCCAGGTACCGGTGGCCTCCTGGTTCGACAACATGAGTGACACGGAGCTCCATGACCTCCTGCCCTTCTTCGAGCAGCTCAGCCGTGTGGACGACGTGTACTCAGTGCTCAGGCAGCCTCGGCCGGGTAGCTAGTGAGGCGCCACGGGGCTCGGACCTGCCCCTGACCACATCTGCACCCCTCTCACTCGGACTCTGCCTTAAGAAAACTCAGCACCACGGGGAAGCGGGGTCTCCCCGTCCCACCCCCGCACCCCCCACCAGCCTGGCCAGGCTCTGGAGGGGGCAGCAGGCTGCACGGAGGGCGATGAGCCCCTGGGTCCCTGAGTCAGTGCCTTAGAACCTCCTCCATGGGGGACCCAGGGGCTCTGTGCCACTCCCCCTTCCTTCCTCTCTCTCTCTGCACGGCCATGTTTCTCTGCTGCCAAACTGGGCCCCTCAGGCCCTTCCGGTTCTGCTTGGGGGAGGGGCAGGGTTTGCGCTGCCCTCTGCCTTGGACGCCCCCCCTCAGCCTGGGAACAGTGAACTCCAAGTGCCTTGCATAGAGCCCTCTTCCCAGCTCGATTTTCCCAGGGCCACCATCTGGGTCAGCTTTGCCCGGAACAGCCTTCAGGTTGCTGCAATCTAGGCTGGTGGGGAAGGACCCAGTCTCCCCACCTCTTCCCTGGGGACTGCTCCAGACCGCCCTCACCCCACCTCTGCCTAGGGTGGGGAGGGTTGATCTGTTTCCACTTGTGAAGGGAGCAGGTGTCTGTTGTTTGGGACCCCAGAATCCAGCTGCTCTGGGCTCACCAGCTGCTGAGGGCTACTTCCCACACCGCCCCAAGTTCCAACCTCTCACCTCTGCCTTGGGGCTTGGTGCCCCCAGCTCCGTGTGGGGGCCCAGGCAATATCCTGCGGTGCCATATAAATATGTATATGTGTATATAGACTTTTAGGGGAGGGGGAGAGAGAAGGGTCCAGGTAGAGACACCCTTCCCTCGCCCCTTTCCTGGGCCCATAAACTAGGGGGGTGAGGAGGGAAAGGATTTTTACATTTTTTAAACTATTTTCTGAATGAAACAGGCTGGCCAAGGGGCCCCAGGCCCTGTCCTTTGTCCCTCACACTTTCTCTGCTCCAATCATTCATTCATTCAAAAATCATTCATTGAGCACCTTTTCTGTGCCCTGCATTGTGCCTGGCCCACCCGCGGAGTTTGTGTGTGGGTCTCTCTCTAGACCACCTAACCGGTGCCTCCCCACCTGCACCCCGTACTTCACCGGTGCCTTTAGGGGAGCTGTAGGAGGTGGGACCCTTATGGGGTTTGGGAGTCTCCAGGAAACCTGGCCAAGTTGTCCCCTGCCCCTGTGCCAACCCCACCCCTGCAGCCCCTCTGCTTTGCCCCCTGCTGGCTGGGGGCAGCTCCCAGGACATCCTGCCTTCCAGCTCTGAGTCCTTTATCTGGAATCCCTCCTCCAAACGCTGAGTCTGGAGGCCAGGGCCTTGGGTTCTCCCAAAGGCCTAACGGTTAAGGGGACCCACATACCAGTGCCAAGGGGGATGTCAGGTGGACATGTCATTACCCCCTCCCCCCCAGAGAGCTGGGGGTGGGAGGGAGGACAAAGTTGGTCTGACTCGGGTGACCCTCCCATCTAAGTGCCTTCTCTGTAACGGAGAACCCCACAGTTTGATAAGAACTAAAGAGAAACCAGATCCTCACCCCCCCATCCTGGCTCTGTGGTTATTGATGGGGAAGGGGGGTGTTGAACTTGGGGGGAAGTCCAGTGAAGCCACAACTGCTTCAGCAAACCCTTTGGAGGGAAGGGGATTGTAGTGGAGGGAAGGGCTGCCCTGGGCTGCCCCAAGGCAGAGGTGAGAGGTTGGAACTTGGGGCGGTGTGGGCAGGCTGCCCTGCCTCTTCCAGGGGCGTCAAGCCTGAAAGTGCAAACTTTGAATGGGTCCGAGTGCATCTGTGCTGTTTGCTGTTTAGTCACTAACTCGTTTCCAACTCTTCTGAAGCCCCGTAGACTCTAGCCCACCAGGCTCCTCTGTCCATGGGGTTTCCCAGGCAAGAATACTGGAGTAGGTTGCCATTTCCTTCTCCAGGGATCTTCCCCTCCCCCCCAACCTGGGGCTCGAACCTGTGTCTCTTGCATCGTGTGCATTCGCAGGCGGATTCTTGACCGCTGAGGCACCAAGGAAGCCCGAGTTCATCTGACTGTTATTTAATTCTACCGGTCCTGGCCTCAGTTGTCTGACCAGGAAAATGGAGCTAGGCCCTCTTTGCAGAAGTGATTAAATAATGCCTGCCTCGGGAGGACGCCACAGAGTATTAGCTCTGAGGCGAACTGAAACGCGACCCTAGGAGAGGCCCCTGGAAGGTATTTGGAGACGGGAGGGGTGTGGTCTCCGCCCCGGAGTGGTGGAGGGAAGGGACCCGTGAGGCCCCAGAGGGTGGAGGGGAATGGGGCGAGCTAGAGGGAAGCCAAGTTCAACTCCAAACGGAAGAACTTGGAACGCGGTTGACCCAGCGCCGATGGCCGAGGCGTCGCTGGCAGCGCCGCGCCGCCGGACCGCGCTGTGGGCAGGCGGAGGCGTCCGGGGACCCGCGGAGGATGGGTGGGGTCGCGGCCTCGGTCTGGTTCACCTCCGCGGCCCTCCCCCGCGCCCGGCCGCGGCCTCTCACTACCCGCCGGCCGCACCCTAGCGCGAGCCTCCGGCCCACTTCCTGCCTCCGCCCCTCCGGCCCTGGCAGAACTTCCTTTGCGAAACTGGGCCGCCCCGGGCCCTGGCAGGAAGTGCCCTCCCGGCTCGCCCTCGCCTGCTGCCCAAGGTGGCCGCTAGAGGCCTCTCTGTCCTCGCCGACGCCTGGGCTCCCCGGCGCCGGGCCTCTCCCGCCGGTCCCCAGCCTGGGAGCAGACATCCCACCCTCTCCCCGAGGCACCCGGGGCTGGAAGGATGAGGGCCGGCCTAGAACGAGGCCCTCTCCTGGGGGTGGGTAGCTTCTCCCCCCTCCCCCAACCCCCCCATGCACTAGGGAGAAGGAAGATCTGCCCCTCTCAAATCCGATCCTCCTGCTCCACACCCCCCCCCACCCCATCTCCACCCTCTGCCTCTCCCGGCCCTCATCCCCTCACCTTGTGACTTCAGCCTCCTGGCGCTCCAGACTCTGCTGTGTCCCCCCAGGTCTCTGCTGTGTGTGTGTGATGCTGCCCCCTCCCCCTTCCCTCTCCCCAGTACTTTTCCTGGTAGAAAAGCGTCGTGAAGCCATCACCCGGGAGGAAAGGACGCAGCACCCTCGCTCAGCACCCTGAGCTCCGGTCCCACTCTGAGCCGAAGCCCGAGAGCCCTCGGCCGGGTCAACACCGAGCCCTGCCTGCCTCCTGCCCGGCCCTCCTCGGGGTCCTGCTCTATTTCCTGCTCTCCATGCAAACACTCGCGCCCCCCAGATTTGCATCCTGAAGGGCCTGTTACCGCAGAGTCACCAGCGCTCCCAACTTTGAGACCTCAGCCAGCCTTACACACACACACACACACACACACACACACACACACACACACTCTTCATCCACAGAGTTCAATGCAACCACGTGGATTGTGGTGCCAGGCACCGTGCCAAGACCCGGGGGTATGCCATGACTAGGCTGCCCTTCTGCTCTCAAGGAACTCACGTCCTAGTTGGAGAACAGACATCTGAATATGTTGTCCAAACCTGAAATGCTGCAAGTGAGGGGGGGGGGCAAGAGATAACATTGGGGGGGAGCACAGGGGACAGCCTAACCTCCCCTGGGGGTACAATGGGGAGCCTGGAAATCCTTGCGAAGGATTTGGGAAGGAGGCAAGGTTCAGGGGAAGGTGGTCTGTGCAGGGAGGTCCAACAGGGAAGGAAGCCAAAGCCTCAAGGGACACAGTAGGGAGCGTGGGAAGTGACAGTTTCGAAATTGCACACAAGGGGGGAAGGAGGGGAAATGACAATGCAGAAAGCAGGAGCGAGATAACGCAGATCTGTAGCCAGACCAAGGGGTTGGCCTTTGCCTTGCAAGGCAGGGGGTGCCCCAGAGGGACACTGAGCAGGAGAGAGTCATATAGAAACCTGGCAGCTACCCCCTGGAAGCTATATCAGGGGTGTGTGCTATTCTGTTCAACTCTTTGCGACCCAATGGACTGTAGTCTGCCAGGCTCCTCTGTCCATGGAATTTTCCAGGCAAGAATACTGGAGCGGGTTGCCATTTCCTGCTCCAAGGGAATCTTCCCAACCCAGGGATCAAACCCTCATCTTTGTCTCCTATGTTGGCAAACAGATTCTTTACCACTGAGCTACCTGGTTAGGGACCTAAGACTCTCCCTAGGGGGAGACCACAGACATGGTTCCAACGACAAAGGTTGAAGACCTGAACTGCAGCCAAGACAGTGAAGAGGGAAGGACGAAGTGATGGATGTGACACGGGAGATGAACTTGGCAACGAGCTCCTGCTGGTTGGCTCTTGGGGCAGGGGTGGAGGGGAGGGAGGAAGGCAACCTGACTTCTGGCTTTGGAGACTTCGGCTGTGAAAATGTCTCTGCCTGAGGGGTTTAGGTACTCACTACTTGCTTGTTACTCACAGAATCATGGATACACCACTGCTGACAAGAGTGTATATTTGGTGCAACCTCTTTGGAGAATAATTTGACCATCAAAAATATTTTCAAAATGCAGACACTTTTTGATCTAGCAGTTGAATTTTTAGGAATTCATGTGGTAGATAAAATGTATATTCATATAACTATATGCATATGGGTATTAATTTTGTTGGTAATACCTGATGCGAAGAGCTGACTCATTTGAAAAGACACTGATGCTGGGAAAGATTGAAGGCAGGAGGAGAAGGGGATGGCAAAGGATGAGATGTTTGGAAGGCATCACCAACTCAATGGACATGAGTTTGAGTAAACTCCGGGAGTTGGTGATGGACAGGGAGGCCTGGTGTGTTCCATGGGGTCCATGGGGTCACAAAGAGTCAGACATGACTGGGTGACTGAACTGAACTGAAGTGAATAGCAAAGCACTTGAAATAACTTCAGTGTCCAAGAATAAGGAACTAGTTAAATAAATGTCACTGTATCTGTACCAGAGAATACTATATAGTGATGAAAAACGATGAGGTGGAACTATCTATCTATAGATCAACATAGACCATTCCATATCTATCTACAGATACAGAATGATCTCCAAGATAAACCAGCCAACCAAACAAAGCAAGTTTCCTAACAATGGTGATGGTGGTTTTCCATTAAAGAGAAATATAAAAGTAGATACAAATATATGTATATAATTTTGTGTACTTCTGTATGGTACACAAGAAATGGAAATTGTGGCTAACTGTGGGTATCAGAGATGGCAGACTGGATGGGAGACATTTAAGATGAGAGCAGTTGTCTCAGCCTGAGTGATGCAAAGTTTGATTCCATGTAATATAACACATTATATTATATATGTTTATATTTGGAATTATTTTATCAGGTCCACTTATTTTTAAAAATACAAATTGGCTTAAGTTAAAAACAGCTTTCTAAATACATTATCAAAGAGAAATCACAAATTTCATTTCTTTTTTCAGCCACTGCATGCCTACTCCATACCAGGCATCACAGGACAGCAGTGAGTGAAACGGATACTGTGTGTGTGTGTGTGTGTTGGGGGAAACAGATATTAACAAGTAATTACATGATAATATTACAAAAGGAGAAGTGCGTGTGTGTTCAGTCATGCCCAACTCTTTGTGATCCCATGAACCGTAGCCCACCAGGCTCCTCTGTCCTTGGAAGTTTCTAGGCAAGAATACTGGAGTGGGTTGTCATTTCCTTCACGAAAGGAGAAGTAGAGAGTGGTAAATAATTGGAAACTTCTGTGCTGCAATTGCCCTGAGATGACTTCAAATTGCCCCAGGATCACTCCAGTTCAGTTCAGTCACTCAGTCGTGTCTGACTCTATGCGACCCCATGGACTGCGCACGCCAGGCTTCCACATCCTTTGCCAACTCCCGGAGCTTGCTCAAAATCATGTCCGTTGAGTCCCTGATGCCATCCAACAATCTCATCCTCTGTCATCCCCTTCTCCTCCCGCCTTCAATCTTTTCTATCATCAGGTTCTTTTCCAATGAGTCAGTTTTTCGCATCAGGTGGCCAAACTATTGGCCAAAGATTACTCCAAGATGATTTCTAATTGTAAAAGGGGAAGGATGCCTTTAGGGTGGCAATATCTGGCAATAACCACCATAATCAAGGGATCAAACTTCATATCACTCATGCTGAGATGTCTTGATGCCGGGCAGAATGAAGTGCACAGCAACACCTTTGACCATGCTGTTCACGGTGTGGTCCCTGGACTGGAACATCAGCACCACCTGGGAGCTTGTTAGTAATGCAGTTTTGGACCCCACCCCAGACCTATGGAATCAGAATCTGCACATCAAATAGATTCCCCATTGACTTTTTTTTTCATTTATTTTTATTAGTTAGAGGCTAATTACTTTACAATATTGTAGTGGTGTTTGCCATACATTGGCAAGAATCAGCCATGGATTTACCCATTGACTGTTAAGATATTATAGTTGGAGAAACATGGTCCCTTTTTACATATTCTTGAAAAAAAATTGTTAAACCAGAACCTAACCAGACCTTCAGAGGTGCTTTCAGCTTGTGGGAAATACAGGAGGAAGAGGAACAAATTAAATAGTATACAAAGAAAGACAAATCCCAGTGTGAACGTTCTACTACACACTGCCCTTGATACGGGTAAGTCAGCATCAGGAAGAAGTCGGAGCTATTCTAGATTTAAAAGATACTGAAGAGACATAACAATCAAAGGAAGTGCATGATTTGATCAAGAGTCAATGAAACCAGGTATTACAGTCCTCCTGGAAGGCACTGACTGGATTGAGTAGAAGATGATATAAGAAATAATTGTTAGTTTTCTCAGTTGTGAAAATCTTATGAAGGAGACTGTCCTCACTCTTAGGAGATGAATGACAAATATTTTGAGCTAAAGTACAATAATATCAGCAATTTACTTCCAAATATATACATATTGCAGATGTTAGTTCTTGAGTCCATGGCTGTTTATTATACTATCATACGATTATTTATACTTTTCAATATGTTTGACATTTATCAAAATTAAGAAATTGGAAATAATTCTTAAAAACATACATTCTCTGGACTTCCCTGGTGATCCAATGGTTAAGACTCTGTGTTTCCACCGCACAGGGCACAGGTCTGATCCCTCCTAGGGGAACGAAGATCTCACACACACACACAAAAACCCCAAAACACGTGTTTTCACCCAAAATTCTGAGGCTAAATTAAAAGTTAAGCAACTAAATTAGAGAAAAGTATGCCCTAAATGACAGGAGGGTTACAAACCTTAATACATTAAATATATAGACAACTCCAACAAATCAATTAAAAATTCACAAAAGACATAGCATATATATATATATACACACACACACACATGATATATATATTTATGCCATGCCCTCCCCACCTAACCACTGGACTGCCAGGGAATTCCCCAATAAATATACTTTTAATGGTCTATCTCGCTGGTAATCAAAGAAATATAAATTGACACAATGACAATTCAGACTGACAGAGATTTTCTTAAAAGCTGGAGTTCAATGCTGGGGAAACCAGGCAGCTGCCGCTAATACAGATGTGGCTATAAATTAATGTGACTTTTCTGGGGGGCAACTTGACTAGTCATATCTTTGACCCAGCAATGCCACTTTTAGGGAGCTTATGCTAAATACATGATAATGGATGCAGTCTATTGGCAAAAGTTTAGTAATAAAACTTACCAAGGCATTCTTAGTAATTTCAAATAATTGGATATAATTTGAGATATTGGTTACATAAACTATGCCATCTATCTAATGGATTACCATGAGACAGTTAGAAGATAGATGATAGATACTCTATACATATAGTATACCTATAGTATATACAGGACTTCCCAAGTGGCTCAGACGGTAAAGCGTCTGTCTACAATGCAGGAGACCCGGGTTTGATCCCTGTGTTGGGAAGATCCCCTGGAGAAGGAAATGGCAGCCCATTCCAGTATTCTTGCCTGGAAAATCCCATGGACCATGATAGTACACATATATACATATGGTGTACTATCTACATAGAGTATACATATATACATAGAGTATACACCCCCAGCATATGTACTGGGCAGTACCTTGAACGAAATACTCCAAAATATAAAAATACATTACTCAGATTTATCTCTGTAGTGGAATTAGGAGGTTTTTCTTTCCTTTTTGCCTGTCTGTATAACTGAGGACTATAGGCCACCAGACTCCTCTGTCCATGGAATTCTCCAGGCAAGAATACTGGGAGTGGGTAGCCATTGCCTTCTCCAGGGCATCTTCCTAAGCCAGGGATCCAACTCGTGTCTCCTGTGTTGCAGGCAGATTCTTTCCCATCTGAGCCACCAGGGAAGCCCATATATGTTCCCTGGAGGAGGAAATGGCCACCCATTTCAATATTCTTGCCTGGAGAATCCCGTGGACAGAGAGCCTGGTGGGCTACGATCCAGAGGATCTCAAAATCAGACATGACTGAATGAACTTAGCATACATACACATACACACGCATATATTGGTTGCACTGCTGAGCTTGTGGGATCTTAGTTCCCCAGTTCAGTTCAGTCACTCAGTTGTGTCTGAGTCTTTGCAACCCCATGGACTGCAGCATACCAGGCTTCCCTGTCCATCACCAACTCCTGGAGTCTACTCAAACTCATGTCCATTATGTTGGTGATGCCATACAACCATCTCATCCTCTGTCGTCCCCTTCTCCTCCTGCCTTCAATCTTTCCCAGCATCAGGGTCTCTTCAAATGAGTTGATTCTTTGCATCAGGTAGCTAAAGTATTGGAGTTTCAGCTTCAGCATCAGTCCTTCCAATGAATATTCAGGACTGATTTCCTCTAGGATGAACTACTTGGATGTCCTTGCTGTCTAAGGGACTCTCAGGAGTCTTCTCCAACACCACAGTTTAAAAGTATCAATTCTTCAGTGCTCAGCTTTCTTTATAGTCCAGCTCTCACATCGATACATGACTACTGGAAAAACCAGAGCTTTGACTAGATGGACCTTTGTTGGCAAAGTAATGTCTCTCCTTTATAATATGCCATCTAGGCTGGTTATAGCTTTTCTTTCAAGGAGCAAGCATCTTTTAATTTCATGGCTGCAGTCACCATCTTCAGTGATTTTGGAGCCCCCAAAAATAAAGTCTCTCACTGTTTCCATTGTTTCCCATCTATTTGCCATGAAGTGATGGGACCAGATACCATGATCTTAGTTTTCTGAATGTTGAGTTTTAAGCCAACTTTTTTCACTTTCCTCTTTCACTTTCATCAAGTGGCTTTTTAGTTCTTCTTCTCTTTCTGCCATAAGGGTGATGCAGGTTTGATCCAACCAGGGATCAAACCCCCTCTAGTAGAAGTGTGGAGTCTTAACCACTGGGCCATCAGGGAAGTCTTGAACATATACTTTTTATTCACACACAAAAAGGTGCTTTTAAAGAAACAAGATAGCACCTGAATTGCGTTTACTCCTCTTACCAGACTGCATGAGCTCACACACGCACACCTGCACACACATGCACAGATGTGCACACTCATGTACATCTGTCTTGAGAACTCCTGGGAAGGTATGGCCAGAAGAAGCAGCTGGCCTCACCCCGCCCACTTCAGTTCACCTCCCTAAGGACCACCATGCAGAAGTGACAGGAGAATTTCTGCAGGGGTGAAGTTTGAGGGGCAGCTGCCCAGGACACTGAGTTTGGGGGCGACGCTGACTTCTGAGCGAGACTGGCTCCTTTCCCATCTTGAGCGAGAAGCCCCCTAGGATCAGGGTTCAGAAATACAAGCCGTGGCTTCGGGGGAGAACGGCAGAGCAGAGTCCAAAGGAACCGGTTTATTGCAGCTCATAAAAGCAGGAGGAGGAGCCAGTACCTTTGAAGGGGCAGACAAGAAAAGCTCTGTGCCCCTCGGAGCGAGCGTGCGACCTCTAGGGGTGCTAGGGTCCCGTCAGTCCTGGAACAGCCCCAAATCTTATTTCCTGGCCCTAAATCCCTGTGTCCAGGGCTCCCCCATCCTGGGGTCCTTCCCCCAAAGGGAGGAGGGAGGATGGAGGAGCCTGCTCCTCTGGTTTGGAAGGATGAAGGGTCCAGGCGCCCCTACCTTTCCTGGCAGGTGCTATCCACCTGCAGGGAGCATCTGGGCCCTGGGTAGAAATGTATCCCATCCCTGGGTGCTCGCTGGGGACCCAGGGGTGGGGCCCCTCGGCTGTGGGTGTCTGGCGGTCACTGGGCTCCTGGCTCCTAGGGACACGGCGGCCACCTGCCTCCCCACCCCCTCGCCCATTCCCTCTCTCTCTGGGGCCCTATCTTCCCTTATATGGTGAAGGCAGTTCCTAGAGGAGGGGGGGGGGTGGGGACAAAGGTCGCTCTCCTCCAGCCAGCTTGCCACAACTCCCTGAGATCTCCCAGGTGGCAGCTGCCTCCCCCAGACAGGTAAGGCCACCCTGCGGGGACCCAGCACGGTAGGTGGTGGGAGAGGGCAGGACAGGGTCGGCTGCTTCCGGCGGGCAGCCCGGGGCCTCCTACTTCTTGGCGTGGGGGTGAGAGAGAGATTTGGCTCTCTGGAGAGTCTGGAAAGGGCAGGGAGCACAGGGTGGCCTCCCGGGCCTCCAAGAGAAGGATAGTGTAGCTTCCACTCCAGACAACGGCCCTTTCCTACCCCCCCCGCGTGCCATCGTCCCCACCCTGCGTTGGGTACCACCTGGCCCAGATCGCCCTGGACAGAGAAGAATCTGGGGACTTGTAGATGTAAAACCCACCAGCCCTGGGCCACCAGGGAGCAGCTGGTCACCCTGACCTCCCTCTCCCCCTCCCCTGGCTCCCACCATCTCTGCTCATTTCTTCCTCATCTGAGATGTTTTTTTTCCTCTGCGTCTCCATTTCCTTGTCACTCCTGGGACCTCAGCGCTCTTGTCTCCTGGATACCAAAGTGTGAGCAACAGCCATCAGGGATGGAATGGGCAAAGACAGAAGCAGGGGCAGGGGGCTGGTGGTGGCAGGGCCCTGGGCGGCCGTCTATCTTTGGATGCCCTTGCAGGCATGCTATCCCATCTCTCCTCCACCGGACCCCTCCCCTCAGCCTCACCAGGCCCTGTAGCCCCATTCAGCTGAAAGGAGGTGAGGCAGGGGAGTGGGGGCAAGTCCAGATTAGGATCTTAGGACATATTGACCACCTGCTTCCCAGGAAGCCTGTTCAGGTGCTCTTGGGTGGGGGTGAGGCTGAGTCTGCAGGCTGGAGGGCTGGGATATGTCACTCACTCTGCTCTCACTGGCCTAACAGAGCAGGAGCGTGTCCTTCGTTTCGAGGAGTGCCATGTCCCTGTCCCACTCAGAACTGTGTGACTAGGGACAGAGAGCAGTTGGGGCACTCTGGAGCTCTTTGGAGCCCGAACTCCCAGGACAATGGGGCAGCAGTTACAAAGGAAAGATGGGACGCAGGGGACAGCAGGAACCCTAATTCCTCCATGGCCCTAAGAAGGGCCACTCCTTTTATTCTGCAATTCAGTATTTCTGCTTCAAGAATATTTATTGAGCACCTCTTATGTGCTGGGGGGCCTTCCAAGTGGCGCCAGGGGTAAAGAACCTGCCAGGCAATGCAGGAGACTAAGAGACGCAGGTTTGATCCCTGGGTTGAGAAGATCCCCTGGAGGAGGGCATGGCAACCCACTCCAGTATTCTTGCCTGGAAAATTCCCTGCACAGAGAAGCCTGGTGGGCTACAGTCCATACGGTCTGCCAAGACCTGGACATGACTGAAACGACTTAGCACGCACGTGTACCAGGAGCTGGGGGCTACACAGACAAACGAGTCTAGGTCCTTGGGAACCTTAGACTTATAAAGAGATCCTATCACCATCATGTGGTCAGGGGACCAAGACAGGCATCTTTTGGCCAGGATGGCTTGGGCTCCCTGAGGACGGGTCTCTTGTCTAACTTGAGGATTCTAGGAAGGCATCTTGGAAGAAATGAGCCCTAAGTTGAGTCCAGAAGAGCATAGGAGTGTTGGCCAAGTGAAGAAAGGTGGGGAGTGCCTTGGAAAGGAAAATGAAAGGAAAAGAAAAGGACATAAGAGGAGAGTGTGAAGCAGCATGGGGTGGGTGGGGGTGGCCAGGGCCAGTGAATCGTGTGCTGTTACCGGAAGCAGAGAGGGATGGGGATGTGTTGGAAGGCAGGACAGGGAAGGCTTCGGAGTGTGCATCAGTGGCTGACTTCGGGGTCCGGGAGTGATGGTGCCCTTCACTGAGGTGGGGACAGAGGAGCAAGGGGACCAGGAGTGAGCAGGGAGCCAGTGAATTCAAGTTGAGGGAGAAGATGTCACATATTCAAACCCAGGGCTGTGCTGTGGGCAATGAGGGGTTGGCATGGGCCCCCTACTCCTCCCAGCAGTTCAGGAGATGCAAGGCTGGAGCAGGTTCACCAGAGTGGGGGTGGTGCGGGACAGAGGCATCCGCTCTAACCAGCTCTAGGAGGCAGGAGCAGCTGGCGGGCATCCATGAGGTACTCTTGCAGTGCGAGTCCAATTCTTGGGGCAGCTCCCCCAGAATCCCCATGCCCACCTCTTCCCTCTTCAGGCTGCTGGAGGCCCCCAATCCTGATTTCTCTCTAGGGAGGCAGAGCACCAACTGTTTCAAACCCCTGCTCCAAAGTCTCCACTGATCTGATGGACAAGAAGAGCCTCATCTTGTCTGCCCTCTTTTGCTCTTGCTGGTCCCTCCTAGACTCAGAACACATCCCTGATGGGACTTTATTACTTTTTTTATTTTTCATTTATTTATGTTGTGCCTCACTGCATGGCATGTGGGATCTTAGCTCCCCAACCAAGGATCGAACCTGTGCCCCCTGCAGTGGAAGTTCAGTCTGAACCCCTGGACTACCAGGGAATTCCCCCAGTGGGACTTTAGAGACCACCTGGTTGTCGACTGCCCACTCATAGGTGAAGATACATGCCATGTTCGCACAGCAAGTGAGGGTCGATCTGTTTTGGCAAAAAGAGGGATGTGAACAAAGGTGGTGATTGAAGTAAGAGGAAACATTTTCTTCATTAGTACCCAAACTGGTTCAACCGAACAATGAGTCCTGGGAGCCCTGAGGTCTCCATGGGTTGAGAAATGTTTCATGGAGGAGGCCCTGACCCACAGGGATATCAGACGGGACCCAGGCATTAGGGGCTTCTACAGATGCGGCACTGGCCATCGGCAGGTGGCCCTAATTTGCTGGAGGGGGCACTAATCACAGGCTGGGCAGGAAGACGTTGCCCCCAAATTCCACAATGCCAGGGAGAAGGGGGTCACCGTTTAGGAGTCAGAAGAGGGAGTTGACCAACAGTAAAAGACCAGGTCATTGTTCCAAGAGGTGACTCAGAGTCCAGGTGCAAGGAGAGATTAGATAGATTCCAGCTGTCAGAGCACGGCGGTGGGGGCCACGTCATCGTTCATTCATTATTCATCGGTTCAAGGAGCGTTCATGGAGGGCAACTCCAAGCCAGGCTGGGTGGTAGGCTCGGTGGGGAATGGGATGGCCTCCAGACTGGGAGGGAGGGGCAGGAAACCTGGGACAAAAATTACTGGGGACAAGTGGCTCTCCTCCCTAGCTCATCAGAGTCACTGGGGAGTTTTGAAAGCATCTCTGGGTCGCCTCCCCAAAGGCAGAAAATAAAGTGCCCAAGCCTGGGCCCCACCCTGGCCTAATTAAATCAGAATCCCTGGGGGTATGATATAGCTTGAGCATCAGAGCACCAGTGTTGTTTAAAGCTCCCTAGCTGATTCTGATGAGCACTTGGAGTAAAGAACATAGCTTGAAGTCAAAGGAAAAGAGTCATAAGAGACAGCATGAAAGAAGATAGGGGAGAGATTTCTTCAAGATCAGTGGGTGGAGGGTGGTTCCCAGTGGGAAAGGTTCACTCGTTCATTCATTCACTCATTTATTCCCTCATCCATCCACTTAATCACTTTTACCCACAAACTCAGCCAACCACCCCACCACCTGGCCATCCACCCACACACCCACTCAACAAAGTTCCAGCAGAGCTGGAAGCTGGGGATTCAGCACTGAACAAACACGGCCCCACCCCGGTGGGGTCCACATCTTGTCGAGTCCACATCTTGTGGGCCACCAGAACAGTAATTGAGGGGTGTTTGAGGGTTCGGACTTCCCTTGTGGCTCAGCTGGTAAAGAATCCACCTGCAATGCAGGAGACCTGGGTTCAATCCCTGGGTTGGGAAGATCCCCTGGAGAAGGAATTCTCTTCTGGCCTAGAGAATTCCATGGAATTTAAAGTCCATGGGGTCACAAAGAGTGGGACATGACTGAGCGACTTTCTCTTTCACTTGAGGGTTGGGGGTAGCAATAAATAGGAAATTGCTGCATACACTTTTCTATTGTGATAAAATACACTGAATATAAGACTTACCATTTTAACTACTTTAAAGCAAACAATTCGGGGACATTCAATACATTCAAAATTCTGTGCAGCCATCACCGCTGTCTAGTTCCAGAATATTTTCATCATCCCAAATGGAAACTCCACACGCACAAGGGGTTACTTCTCTTTCCTCCCTTCTCCGCAGTCCCTGACAACCACTAATCGCTTGCTCTCTCTATTGATTTGCCTGTTCTGGACACTTCATGTAAATGCAGTCGTGCAAAACGGGGCCATTGTGTCTGGCTTCTTTCACTCGGCATCATGTGTCCAAGGTTCATCAATGCTGCGGCGTTTGTATCGTGCTTAATTCCTTCTTATGGCTGAGTACTATTCCATTGTGTGGACAGACCACCATTTGTTGATCTAGTCGTCTGTTGATGGACATTTGGGTTGTTTTCACCTTTTGGCTCTTGTGAATAGAGCTGCTATGAAACTTCATGTACAAGTTTTGTTTGAACACCTGTTTTTTTTTCTTCAATTCTTTTGAGCATGTATACTTTTCAACCCTTGTTTATTCTTTGCTTAAAAAAATAAACTCTGTATGATATATTTTTTATATTTTATATATATTTTAGCCAGGCATGGCTTTGATCAAACATTTTCAGGCAGCCATCGTTTGGGGCTGTGTCAAGAAGGACCTTGCATGTCAGGCTTACCAGTGGGACCTTTTCTCAGTAGGTGATAGAGAGTCAGGAAAGGAGTTTGAACAAGAGTGACAAGATCAGAGCCCGGTGGGAAGTCTGGAGGTGGGACCACCCCACCTCCAGCCAGTGGGGACCTTTTTTAAGGCCCTGAGCCCTGGCTTCCTGGCCCTGTGGGGAGCTCTCCAGGGCTGGGCTGGAAGAGTGCCCCCTGAAAGCCAGGGTTCCCAGACCCTCTTCTTGCTCCCACGCCACTTCACCCCTAGGCTCATCCACCATGACCAAACTGAGCGCTCAAGTCAAAGGCTCCCTCAACGTTACCACACCCGGGGTGCAGATATGGAGGATCGAGGTGAGGATACTGCCTGGTCACAGGGTGGGCTCTGCGGCTGGGGATGGACTGTCCTCCACCCTGCCCTGCTGGCGTGCGAGTCCCTGCTGCCAACCCCACCCCCTCCTCAGGCATCAACCCCCCCCATCCTCCTTCCCCTCCCCGCCCTCCTCACACTCATTCTCCTGGTCTGTTTGCTCTTCTCCCCCAGCTCTCTGTTTGGTTAACGGGAGGCAGGGAAGCTGGGGGTCCTGGGTGGTCAACCCCTTCTCTCCTTAGGCCATGCAGATGGTGCCTGTTCCTTCCAACTCCTTCGGCAGCTTCTTCGATGGTGACTGCTATGTAATCCTGGCTGTGAGTGGGGTATGGGCAGGGGAGGGGGCACAGCAGAGAGCAAAGCTTAGGGCAGCAACAGGAGGAACCGTGAAGCTGGGGGAAATGGGGACTGCTGCCCAGCTTCATCCCTAGATAGCGTTCAGTTGGTGTTCCCAGCCTAGCCGTAACACCAGAGGGTCAGAGATATAAGAGCCTCTCAGTGCCCTTGAACCACTGAGCTCCCAGCTGGAGTGACCCTCTGTGGATTTACAGTCTTGGGGGAGCTTCTGAACTGGTGGGATATCACCCTACCTTGAGCCCATGTTCCCAAAATCCACAGTCAACTTCATTTGACTCTCTTGGTTTCTTCTGCATCCTGTATCATTAATGCATTTGTACTTCTACTGATTTGCTTTTAAAATTTAAATCCATTTATTAAAAAACTTAACTCAGTATCATTATCACAAATGGAAAGCAGTGTCCCGTTTCACAAACAGAAAGCAGCTATAAAATATTTCCATAATCAGGGATTTCCTGGAGGACTGGTGGTTAAGACTCCACACTTCCACTGCAGGGGACGTGGATTCTATCCCTGGTTAGGGAGCTAAGATCCTGTATGCTGAGAGGGGTGGACCAAAAAAAATTTCCAAAGTCATTTCACTGTATACCACCAAGTCACCTTCCATGGTGTGCACATAACTTTGGAAAATGCTGCCATAGTCCAACCAAGTTATTTCCAAGGCCCAGGAGAAGACACCTGCTACATGTCTCAGAGGGTCTGAGAGAACTACAGCACAGTGCAGGGCTCCTGACCACTCGTCCCGTGAACTACTCCATGCCACGCTCCCCTGTGGTGCTGGCCCCACATGTTCAGGAGAACATGTGAAGCAGGGAGGCGGGGAGAGGGCTGTGGGAGCCCAGGGCCTTGGGTCCACTGGACATGTCCTCTCCCCAGATCCACAAGACAGGCAGCAACCTGTCCTATGACATTCATTACTGGATCGGCCAGGCCTCGTCCCAGGACGAGCAAGGGGCGGCTGCCATCTATACCACGCAGATGGACGACTTTCTGAAGGGCCGGGCCGTCCAGCACCGTGAGGTCCAGGGCAACGAGAGCGAGACCTTCCGAGGCTACTTCAAGCAGGGCATTGTGTACGGAGCGGCACGCTACAGGGGGAATGGAGCCAGGGCTGGGAGGGCCACCTGAGGCTGGGGGGCAGGCCTGGGGCTGGGAGGGGAGCCCATGAGGGTCATTTCTGTTCACCTTTCCATTCCCCGCCCCTGTCTCTGCTGCTGCCCTATCCTTGGTCTTCAGCCTTGAGTTTGAGAGGAGACACAATTCTGTCTTCAGCATCTCCCCTCTTCCCTTCGCTTCAGCCCCCTGTCCTGTCCTCACACATGGCCCCATTACCATACACCCACCTTTTGCAGGCCTCTCAGCAGGGCAAGGACTAGGGTGAGGCAAGCGAGGCACCAGGGTACAAACTCCAAGGAGGCACGCACTGCCAGGGTCATGCAAACGGAGGCGATATAGTGACCTTGCACTTGCATGACCCTGAGAGTGAGTGCCTTTTGGGGGTTTGTGCCCCCAAGGCCTCAGGCACCCATTTACTCCCAGCCCCAGCCCTCAAATGGGCCCTGTGGCAACCACATACCCAGGATCTGAGAGGACGGGGGGCCCGTCACACCTCCCAGCCCACTCCCTTGGGTCAGTTCACCTCTCCTCACAGGATCCGGAAAGGGGGCGTGGCTTCCGGCATGAAGCAAGTGGAGACCAACTCCTATGACATCCAGCGGCTGCTCCACGTCAAGGGCAAGAGGAATGTGGTGGCAGGAGAGGTGGGCACCAACCAGGGCTCAGGGCGCACAGTCTCCTCTCCTCCCACCCACTGCCCTGACTGGGCGGAGGGCAGAGGCTGAGGAGGGGTGAGGGGCAGGTAAGTGGTGGGGGAGAGATTGATGGATGATGGACAGGGTCTGAGTGGGGTCTGTGCCTGCCCCATGGCTCCCCAGGTGGAGATGTCCTGGAAGAGTTTCAACCGTGGGGATGTTTTCCTCCTGGACCTTGGGAAGCTCATCATACAGTGGAATGGGCCGGAGAGTAACCGCATGGAGAGACTGAGGGTAAATCCCCCCTGTGCCGCCCACCCAAAATCCCACCCTGCCCCTCCCGCTCCTGCCTCCAGCACCTGGCCTCCCTCCTACACTTGCCAGACTGCTGCCACGCCTCCACCGGCCCTCATTTCCTCAGCACCCTCTTCCCTGATTGTCTGGGGTGCTGTGTTTGAAGGTGGATCTGAGTCTCCATGTGTGTGCAGTGAGGTATGTGTGCTGGAGTCTGCATGCATGCACTGTGGTGGGTCCACTAATGTCTGATGAATCCCTGCTGTGTGGCAGACACTGTGCCCAGCATTGGGAGCCAGCGGTCAATGAAACGGGCAGAGCTCTGCCCTGGCTCTGGCCTCCAGGAGGGGAGACAGACATCAGAGGAATATTGGAGAAGTAAGGGGTGCGGAGTGTGGCTCTCAGGGTTAGGAGGGGTCTAAGAAGGCTTCTGGGAGGAGGGGGTGGGGGGAGAGGGCCCTAAGGGAAGAGAGGAGTGGATGGGGGGCAACCTTCCAGCTCAGACAAAGCCCGAGACAGGGACTTTAGGGAGTTTGGAAAGGAGGGTGGGTGGGTCTCAACAGGACGTGCTATGTGGTCAGGAAGCTGTGTGAGAGGGTTGAGGTTTGTTCTCAGTGCCTGGGACGCCGTTGAAGGACCCTCTGACTTCCGAGGGGCGAGGGGAGTGGACGGGCTGAGGGCACACGCCTAGGTGAGGAGGGGGCTGGGAAGGTGGAATCACAGGACCTGCATGTCAGGTTGGGGGTGACAAGAGAGGAGAGAGACAGAAGTCAAAAGTTGTGCTTTTTGTGGGGATGGGTGGGGTCCCATTTTCTGAGATGGCGAGATCAGGGAGCAACAGAGTTGGGGAGAAAATCAAGGTTGGGTTTGGGGCATCTTAAAATGGGGCTGTCTTGGGAGCTGGATAAATAGGGCTTGGCTGGAAACAGAAAGGTGGGCCTGGCGAGGGGGGCAGTGGGGTGAAGGGAACCGTGGAGAGGGGAGGCGGCCGGAGTGGAAAGGCCAGGAACTGGAGAGGAGACGCTGGGCTGAGAGAGTGAGCCAGGCTGTGTGTGTGTGTGTGTGTGTGTGTGTGTGTGTGTGTGTGAGTGAATGTGTGTACACGGCTTTGGGGCAGAGACAGGACTGTGATCTTCAGGGCTCACCTCTCATGCAAAACTTTGAAGCAAAATCATAAATTTCAAACAATGTCAAAACCAAAGGCCTAGCAAGTCCCCCCAACCCCCCACCAGACCCCCCCCTTGCTCATGAAGAAGACTGCTCTTCCTGAGGTTTTAGCTTGGCTTCCTGACACACACCTTGATGGGGTGGAGAGGGAGGTGGGAGGGGGGACCGAGATGGGGAATACATGTAAATCCATGGCTAATTCAATGTATGACAAAAACCACTGCAATGCTGTAAAGTAATTAGCCTCCAACTAATAAAAATAAATGGAAAAAAAAAAAGAAAAAAAATGCAAAATAAATAAATAAAAATAAAAGCCTGATCCCCCCGCTTGAAAGGGAAGCGCCAGGCAGGTGCCTCCCACTTTGGGGCTGCTGTGGGGGGCTGGGCTCTCCAGGTGTGGTTTGGGGTGGCGGACGCTGCCCTGTCCACCGCCCCCCACCAGCCTTCATGCGTCCCGGGGCCTCCCTGCAGGGCATGAACCTGGCCAAGGAGATCCGCGACCAGGAGCGGGGTGGGCGCACCTACGTGGGTGTGGTGGATGGGGAGAACGAGAAGGCCTCACCGCAGCTGATGGAGATCATGAACCACGTGCTGGGCCAGCGGAAGGAGCTGAAGGCTGCCGTGGCCGACACGGTGGTGGAGCCGGCCCTCAAGGCTGCCCTCAAGTTGTACCAGTGAGTGCCTGGCTGCGTGGGGCTCCTGCTGGAACAGGGGGCACCTCCCGGGGGAGGAAACCCCGGGACGAGGGTCCAGCATCCTCCTTGTCTATGCCGCGTCTTTGTCTATGCAGTGTGTCTGACTCAGAGGGAAAGGTGGTGGTCAGAGAAATCGCCACGCGGCCACTCACACAAGACTTGCTCAGTCACGAGGTGAGAGGGTCTGGAGTGCCCCCAGCCCCAACTCCCCATTACCCACCCGGCCCCTGCCCACTCTCCCCCAGTGGGAGCAGCTCCAGGGTCCTGGGGTGGTCGGAGTGGGGGAGCACAAGAGGCAAACTTCTGTGTCTGCAGCTCCCCCAGCCTGCGCTTTCTCTCCCACCTCCAGGACTGTTACATTCTGGACCAGGGGGGCCTAAAGATCTACGTGTGGAAGGGGAAGAATGCCAATGCCCAGGAGAAGAAGGAAGCCATGAACCAGGCGCTGGTGGGTCTGGGCGTCAAGGAGGAGAACTTGGAGGAGGGGTAGAGAAGGCCAGCCAGGGGGGAGAGAGCAGTGGGGGCCAGAGGCCAGGGACGGCTCTGGGCCTCACTTGGCTCCGGGGGGTCGTCTTGGAGGTTCTCTGCACCCCAGGGAGGCAACAACCCGGCGACCTCAAGAATCGTCACAAAAAGGGAGCCTCCTCAGGGCTTGCACCTCAAGCTTGGCTCTGAAAAGGGAGGGAGAAACGGAGGCTGGCCTCCCTACAAGAAGCAGGGTGGGTCAGCATGGGGCTGAAGCCAAATCAGAGTTTGGGGTCATTGTAGGAGCTGGAGTCAGTAACCTTGAGCTGGCCGGGGATCAACGTTGGATTGGGGGTCGGGCTCAAATTTGGAGATGGAGGCTGGGGTCAGGTTTGGGTCAGATTTGGCCTTGGGGTCAGGGGTCTGAACTGGGTTTGGGGGTTAGTGTTAGATTCAGGGTTGAGGTCAGAGTTAGGTTTGAGGTGGAGTCTGGTGTGACCTGGGGTAGGATTCAGCTGGATTAGGTTTGAGGTCAGCATTGGGACAGCGATTAGAGTCTGGTCTGGGCTTGGGACCAGGACAGGTTAGTGGTGGGTCTGGTTGGGGTTACAGCCAGGCTTCGGCTCCTGTTGGGGGGTGGAGGCTGGGGGAGGGACACACCCCAGCCTCCTCCTTCTCTTCCCAGAACTTTATCAAAGCGAAGCAGTATCCACTGAGCACACAGGTGGAGCTGCAGAACGACGGGGCCGAGTCAGCTGTCTTTCAGCAGCTCTTCCAGAAGTGGACAGTACCCAATCGGACCACTGGCCTGGGCAAAACCCACACCGTGGGCTCCGTGGGTGAGGGCTGGCCCGAGGCGGGGTGGGGCTGGAAGCGGGCAGTGGGCCAGGAGAGCGCTGGACCTGACTCCTGCCCTCCTTCTTGAACACTCCTCTTGTGCACACTTCACCCTGACTCTGGGCTCCCCAGGTGGAGGGGCGTGGACACAAAGGGACTTGGATAAACTCAAGAGTTGTCATAAAAAGGGAGCTGAGAAAAACTCGCCTTTCATTTGGAGTAGTGTTGGGTCTCCTCGGAACCCAAACCCAAACAACTCCAGTCTTTGAGACAGTATTTGCTAAGGACAAGCTCCATGCCAAGCACCCGGGGGAGGAGAATATGTCCCTCTCCTGGCTGCTCTGGGAGGCCTCGACGAAACATGAGTCTTAACAGGAGGGAGGTAGGGTTCTGTGTTATAGCTCTGCCACTGGCTAACTGTGTGACCCGGGATAAGCTACCGAATCTCTCTAGCCTCAGTTGCCTCATCTGTAAAATGGGTCTAAGAATTGCAGCTCCCACTCCAGGCTGTTGTGAGAACCTGGGGGAACTCAGCTGGTGACACTGGGTGTCATGATTTCCCCCCTCACTCCAGCCAAGGTGGAACAGGTGAAGTTTGATGCCACATCCATGCATGTCCAGCCTCAGGTGGCTGCCCAGCAGAAGATGGTGGACGATGGGAGTGGCGAGGTGCAGGTATGGCGGGGGGAGAGAGGCCCGGGCCGGGGGGCAGGGGTTGGTGGAATCTGTCCCGGACCTCACACTAGCCTGGTACCGGCTCCAGATGTGGCGCATCGAGAACCTAGAGCTGGTGCCTGTGGACACCAAGTGGCTGGGCCACTTCTTCGGGGGCGACTGCTACCTGCTGCTCTACACCTACCTCATCAACGAGAAGCAGCACTACCTGCTCTACATCTGGCAGGTCAGGCCCCACTCCACCCTGTTCAGAGCGCAGCTGCTCAACCCCGCTTCACTATACCCCTGCCAAGCGGCCATCGCCCTGGACTTGAATACCTCTGGTGGTGGGTATCTTACCCCCTTTCCATCTTGGAACTGCTTTGGCTGGGAGATCCCCCTGACGCTGGGTACCCCCACTCACAGCCCTTCCCCTTTTGTTCTCTGAGTCTCCTTTCTAACTTCCATGGCTTCTTGCGCCTTCTCTTCACCCGCTCTGACTGTGGGTTTCCATGTCCAGATGCGAGTGAGTGGGAGATGTTTGGGGGTGCTGGGGGTGAGTGGGGGCTAGTCGTGGTGTTTCCTCAAGAAAGGTGCAGTAAGTGGGAGAGGAGGTTGGGGGTCAAGGTGGGCTGGGGTGGACTGAGGCTGGAGAAAGATTAGGTGTGGGGCTCAGGGGGGAGTGGGATTTTGGTTGTGTTCAGGGTGGAGATTGGTGGGGAAGACAGTTGGGTTTAGGGCCAGTCAGAATTGGATATGAAGTTAAAACTGGGGGCTAGCCTTATCTCACCCCTCCCACCCTGCACATCCCCAGGGCAGCCAGGCCAGCCAGGATGAAATCACAGCCTCTGCCTATCAAGCTGTCATCCTGGACCAGAAGTACAACAATGAACCGGTCCAGATCCGGGTCCCGATGGGCAAGGAGCCGCCTCACCTCATGTCCATCTTCAAGGGACGCATGGTGGTCTACCAGGTGTGGCAGTGAGGTGGGGTGGGCTCTGGGAAACAGGGAAGAGGACATGGGGTGGGGGACCGGGCTGGGGGTAGCCTACTCTTCCTGGGAGGGGACTGTTTGAGGCTCCATCACCTATGTGCAATGGAAATAGAAACAACTACTCAGTATTTTTAAAAATCCATTTAATGAACACTTAGCATGTATAAGACTATTACTCTCTACACCCCAACTCCTCTCTAGATGAAAAAAGAAGTTATGTTGGATGATTTGCTGAACAATGAACCTAAGGTGCACTGACACCTTTTTTTTTTTTTAAACTTTTCATTTTGTATTGGCATGTAGCCAATTAACAATGTTGTGTTTCAGGTGAACAGCAAAGGGACAGCCATACATATACATGTATCCATTCTCCCCCAAACTCCCTTCCCATCCAGGCTGCCAAATAACATGGAGCAGACTTCCCTGTTGAAATAGCCATCCCTTGCATTCCTTTAGCAATTACCTATTTATTGAACACTTACTAAGTACACAGCCCTCTGCAAAGCACCAAGGGGGAGAAGAATGCCATGCTAATGCTGTTTACCATCTTGTTGAACAAACAGTGAATCAACAGTCCAAGGCACTGTTTGCTTCAGTTCAGTTCAGTTCAGTTCAGTTGCCCAGTCATGTCCGACTCTTTTGACCCCATGGACTGCAGCATGCCAGGCCTCCCTGTCCATCACCGGATCCTGGCATTTACTCAAACTCATGTCCATTGAGTCGGTGATGCCATACAACTATCTCAACCTAGACCTGCCTTCAATCTTTCCCAGCATCAGGGTCTTTTCAATGAGTCAGTTCTTCGTATCAAGTGGCCAAAGTATTGGAGCTTCAACTTCAGCATCAGTCCTTCCAATGAATATTCAGGACTGATTTCCTTTAGGATTGATTGGTTTGATCTCCTTGCGGTCCAAGGGACTCTCAAGAGTCTTCTCCAACACCACAGTTCAAACGCATCAATTCTTTAGCGCTCAGCTTTCTTTATAGTCCAACTCTCACATCCATACATGACCACTGGAAAAACCATAGCCTTGACTAGATGGACCTCTGTTGACAAAGTAATGTCTCTGCTTTTTAATATGCTCTATAGGTTGGTCATAGCTTTTATTCCAATGAGCAAGCATCTTTTAATTTCATGGCTGCAGTCACCATCTGCAGTGATTTTGGAGCCCCCCCCCACCCCCGCAAAATAAAGTCTGTCATTGTTTCCACTGTTTCCCCATCTATTTGCCATGAAGTGATGGGACCGGATGCCATGATCTTGGTTTTCTGAATGTTGAGTTTTAAGCCAACTTTTTCACTCTCCTCTTTCACTTTCATCAAGAGGCTCTTTAATTCTTCTTTGCTTTCTGCCATAAGGTTAGTGGTGTCATCTGCATATCTGAGGTTATTGATATTTATCCCGGCAATCTTGATTCTAGCTTGTGCTTCATCCAGCTCAGCATTTCTCATAATGTACTCTGCATATAAGTTAAATAAGCAGGGTGACAATATACAGCCTTGACATACTCCTTTCCCGATTTGAAACTAGTCTGTTGTTCCCCATATGCTTAAATGCCAGAAATACATTGCATTCAGAGGGGCACATGAACACAATGATCAGCGAACAGGCAAAGAGTCCATGGTGGAAAGAGAGTTGGGAGGAGGTTTTGACATTGGGGTCAGAGCTCAGCAGAGGTGAAATGAAGGCGATGCAGAGGCCAGGACAAAGGTCCATGGAAAAGGTCCTGTGAGGAACCATGAGAAGCTTGGCTGAGCTAAATGGAGGGTTTGGAGAGAGCTGAGAGTGACCCTGGAAAGGCAGGTTGCCTCCTCATGTGAGACCTCAAATGATCCCTTGAAAGTTGGATTCTGGTCTGTAGACCTAGAATGGTTCTAGTCTGAACCAAGGTGTCAGGCAGGGAAGTGCCCGTAACCAAAGCAATGTTTTGGGAAGACTAGTCAGGTGATGGTGTATCAGAGGACCACCTTTGCTAAGTTACTCCTGCCCGTCTCTCCCTGCAGGGAGGCACATCCCGGGCCAACAACCTGGAGCCTGTGCCCTCCACCCGGCTATTCCAGGTCCGAGGAACCAGCGCCAACAACACCAAGGCCTTTGAGGTCACACCCCGGGCCACCTCCCTCAACTCCAATGACGTCTTCATCCTCAAGACTCAGTCTTGCTCCTACCTGTGGTATGGGAAGGTGTGTGCAGAGTTGAATGGCCTCCCCCTATCCCCCATAGGTCCCGCCTCCTGGTTTCCCAGCTGCCTCTGGCCCCACCTCCCGCTTCCTCAACACTGGGTCTGGATCCCTACCCTCCGCCCCTGTGTCTGAGTAGGTCTTTCTCGTTCTGTTTGTCTCTGGTGACTCCTGTCTGTCCTGTGTTGGTCCGTCTTCATGGTGTTTTTTTTAAACCCTTGCCTGAGATCAACAGGTGCACAATGCCATATTTATTTACGGCTGCGCTGGGTCTTCATTGCCACATGTGGGCTACTGTCTAGTTGTGGTGCAGAGGCTTCCCATTGAATGGCTTCTCTGCACAGGCTCTCGGCGCACGGTCTTCAGTAGTTGCAGCACTGGGGCTCAGCAGTTGTGACCTGCCGGCTCTAGGGCTTGAGGGCTTCAGTCGCTGCGGCACAGAGGATCGCTAGTTGTGGCTCTTGGGCTCTAGAGCTCAAGCTCAGTAGTTGTGGTGCACGAGCCAATTTGCTCTGTGGCATGTGGGATCTTCCTGGACCAGGATTCAAATCCGTGTTCCCTGCATTGACAGGCAGATTCTTATCCATGACGCCACCAGGGAAGTCCATTGAAAACAAAAAATTATTTATTTATTTGACTGTGCTGGATCTTAGTTGCAACATGTGCGCTCAAGGTCCCTGATCAGGGATCAAACACAGGCCCCCTGCATTTCGAGCACAGAATGTTAGCCACTGGACCACCAGGGAATTCCCCTGTCTTTATGTCTTGGGCTCTCTCATTCCCCCGGTGTGTGCCTGTCGCTGCCTCCCCCTTTATCTCTGTCATGAGGACTCAGTCTCTGGGAGGCCTCCACCTCTCCACTGGGAGGGCAGTCTCCCTTGCCTCCTCTGCCATCCTTTGGAGCGTCAAGGATGCTGGGCTGTGTGCGCAAGGCCTTGATCCAGGAGAACCTCTCAGGCCCGGGAGCCCTAGGCCAGTGAATATGGTGGAAAGAGGGGGAGACAGGGCCCTGGAGGTGGGCTCCCCCAGCACAAGCACCCCCACCTTTTTCCAGGGTTGCAGCGGGGATGAGCGGGAGATGGCCAAGATGGTTGCTGACACTGTCTCCCGGACTGAGAAGCAAGTGGTGGTGGAAGGGCAGGAGCCAGCCAACTTTTGGATGGCCCTGGGCGGGAAGGCCCCCTATGCCAGCACCAAGAGGTAACTCCCAGGTCCCTTGACCTCCAGCTCCCCTTCTGAGGCTGGAGAGCCTCCCAGCCCTTCTACCCGCATCACCCAGAGCCTGCAGCAGGCGTGGATTGAGGACTCTGGGTGTCGGGCTCACAGGGTTACCAGATGATGAAGGGGCAGCCGGGGCTCTGGGAGCCTCTTGGCATGGGGGCTGTGTCTGTGCTACTTACTGTGGAATGCCCAGGGCCTGGGGTGTATATTTCCTGTAAAGGGAGCTCACACCCAGAGAAGGCAGCTCAAAGAGAGGGGCGGGACTCTAGGTGTGCCCTTTGGGAGAAAGATGCCAGGGTCCCATCAGCCACTGTCCTTCCACGCTGCCACAGGACCAGAGGCTGAGGAACACAAGTTGTAAGCCTAGTTTTCTGAAGAACGTCCATGATCCACCATATCCCCAGTTCAAAAGCAAAAGGGCATGTACTATATTAGCAGCAGGAGCAATAGAGAAAGATATCAGGAAGAACTTCTTAACAGGACTGTAGAAGAGCTCACTGAAATGCTTGTCCTGGGAGAGTAGTGGGAATTTCTCCTTTGGAGGGCTCCTGGACTCTTGGTAGGATGGGGGACTTTTGGTGTGATCAGAAGAAAGAGCATTTTCCTAGGAGATGAGCTTTCCAACACAATTTCCTTTCTGCCTTGTAGGCTGCAGGAAGAAAACTTGGTCATCACTCCCCGGCTCTTTGAATGTTCCAACCAGACTGGGTGCTTCCAGGCCACAGAGATCCCTGACTTCAATCAGGATGACTTGGAAGAGGATGATGTTTTCCTGCTAGATGTTTGGGACCAGGTAGTTTTGAGGCCTGGGGACCTCCCTTCCGACAACCCTAGTCCCCAGGGCCAAGAAATAGTGGTTTTAAGGATAGGTAAGGTTTGATGTTTTCTTGACTTCCATATACATTCTTCCTGAGATTGGTATTACGAACAGCAGGAGCATAAGAAAGAAGGCAGGTAGGAGAGGAGGATGCGCAGTGGGGCTGCAGGGCACGACGTATACTTCTCCCAAAGTTCAGTTGATTTCATGAGGCAGAGGAGTGTTTCTGGGGTCTTTGGCTCTGGAGAGGCTGAGAGTCACACATCTACAGAATACTGAAGTAGAGGGCGTCTGTCCAACCCCAATTTCCAGAGGCAAAGTCAAGGCCGGATGGGGCCTGCCCAAGGTCAGGGTTCACAGCAGGGTGTCTGAGCCTGGGTGAGCTGAGGGAGGACAGGGGAGACTGACTCTGGGATGCTCCACAGGTCTTTTTCTGGATTGGGAAGAATGCCAATGAGGACGAGAAGAAAGCCGCAGCCACCACGGTGCAAGAATATCTCAAGACCCACCCCAGCGGCCGGGACCTTGAGACCCCCATAATTGTGGTGAAGCAAGGGCACGAGCCTCCCACCTTCACGGGCTGGTTCCTGGCTTGGGATCCCTTCAAGTGGAATGTGAGTGGCCCGAGCCCACTTGGTCCTCCCACCCCAGCACATTCTTCATGACACATACGAGGAGGCCAGGGTTGATGCCTGGGTTTTTCTGTCCATTGGGATAGATGACCTGTGATGTATTTGTAAAGGGGCTTGAAGAGACTTAGAATGGACAGTAAGGCTGCAGTAAGACTATGAGGCTCCCTGGTAAGGGAGAGGGAAGGAAGTCCATCAAAAATTTAGGCTCATGACCGTGTCTTGCTTGTACACGAGATTTAGCTCAAAGCTCTTGGACATTATTGGGAAGAGCTGTAACTGACGATTTTAATGCAAATGAATTGAAATTAAGCAAAATCAAAGAATTGATTTCTCACAATTCTCACTAGCCATGTGTAGCTAGCTGGTGGTTGCCATACTGGACAACACAGAAAAAGAATGTCCATCATCATTGCGGAAACTTCTATGAGATGGCATTGGTGGCCCTCTAAACACATTAGTTCTAAAGGAACATGTCTAAAGACATGTCTTCTAGCACTAAATTCTAAGCAAAATGGGCCCTATACGCAGCCCTGACCTGAGGAACAATGAAATAGACTTCCACAGAATTTTCCTAAACTGGCCCCAGAGAGAAGCAGAGGGCAGGTCCTCAAAATGGAGAAGGAAATGGCAACCCACTCCAGTATTCTTGCTGGAAAATCCCATGGACAGAGGAGCCTGGTTGGCTACAGTCCATGGGGTCACAGAGAGTAGGACACGACTTAGCGACTAAACCACAAACCACAGTGAAGATTTTCTGCAGGAAGAAGGAAAGCTAGGAAGAATGAGTGTTGTCCTGGTGGCTTTGGGTACACAAAATTGGTACAACAGATGAGATTTGGGAAACCGAGAGCTTAATTTCCTCAAATGCATTAAAAAAATTCAGTGTTTGATGAGCTAAGTTAAGTCTTGATGATGGAGCCCAACAAATCTCAAGTCTGCACACCTAGATGTGTCCAGAACTTCTCAAACCCAGGTCAGTGTCCCACATCAACAACTCTGGCAGGTCTTCCCCCCATCAGATCTGTGCTGGCTTCTCTCTCAGACTCATTCATCCATTCGTTTACTCACTAGTTCATACTGTCAGCATAGCTGGAACTCATAATATGTTAAGCTTGCTGCCAGGCCCTGGGATGTGGAGATGGGGCTCCCCATGGAGCCAAGTTCCCCTCTACTCCTTTCATTCCCCTGTGACAGTGTCCCCTCCAGGCTCTGAGGGGAGCTCTCCAGTTCTCCAGGACCCCCGTGTCCCCCACAGTGTGGGTAGGGTTTCCAAGGCTGCGTGCAGCTTCTTAAACTCAGAGGGTGGGGAAAGATCATACTCTCCATCTCCATGGTGGGCTGAGCGGGGCAAATAGTCCCTTGCCCCAGCCAGTTACCTGTCAACCCTTCATGCTCATCCTTACCATTCAACCTGGTTTTTCAAGGACAGCCTCCAGCCTCCCCCTGATTCCCCCTTCCCCTTCTCATTGCCCCTCGGCCCTAGAGCAGTCTTCTTTCAGCGCCTGAAGGAAAATGGTCCTGACTCCTCTGCTGAAACCCAGGTCTAATTTGTCACTTACTTTTTAGAAAATTTGTCACTTACTTTATATGCAGAACTCTAAATCCTATGAGGACCTGAAGGCGGAGCTTGGAAACTCTGGGGACTGGGGCCAGATCACTGCTGTGAGTATGGGGCAGGTGGCAGGGGCCCCCACAGTGTCCACTGACAGTGGTCAGACCCATGAAAGCTCAGAAAGCTCCAAAGAAGGTGCCAGGGTCTTCTGCTTTCTTTCCATCATTTTCTCCTTCTTCTCCTGGAAGTTCTTCTTGTGGTTTAACTTCAATGTCTTGCGCAGATTTGTCTCCTCCATTCCCTAGTGAAATGGTCCCCAAATTTTATCATGTGTAAGAGTCTGGGTGATGGGGAACTTGGGGGTGGGGGAAGCTTATTGAAATGAAGATTCTGTGACTTCCCTGGTGGTACAGTGGTTAGGACTCTGTGCTTCCACTGCAGGAGGTACAGGTTCAATCCCTGGTCAGGGAACTAAGATCCCACAAGCTCTGTGCCCCTCATCCACAAAGAAGGAAATCCCAAAGTCCCATTTCCTGAAATTCTGGTTTGGAGAATTGGGTTGAGACCCGTTAATGTGTGTTTTTCACAAAGGGCCCAGGTAATTTGATCTAGTTAGTTCTCAGACCACGCTTGGAGAAGTAATGATTTCTCTACTATCATCACCGTTCTCCAGGTAGAAAAACCTTCTCCTTCGATCTTTCAGTTAGTTCATAGAAATATGTTCAGCCTACAGGCTTAGAATGTGGGAATATGAAATCAAAGATGTTCACAGGCTTGCAGGGGAGATAAGACCAAGTAGACTGTGCAGAATTGTGGCCAGTACATGAGAGCAATTTCCCAAGCACACCGGGGTTATCAGCAGATAACATGTGAATCCCTCGGGCCCACCCACAGCCTGGGAACCCCATGGCACTCAATTAATCCTTCTTGGTTGACTGATGGAGCATGCGGGAAAGTGTGGGTAGGTAGGTCAAGGCTAAGAGAATTTATGGTTGACAGTTTCATATCAGCTAAAAGAAGGTCATAAATGTCCAAGGTAGACCTGGAACATTAGGGGTAGCCATGGAGAAGTTTATAAGTCATAGAACAGAACAGTTTTGTTTATGTGTTTTCCAAAGCTGGTCATACAGCCAACCAGCTTTGGTTGAATATAGACTGCCAAGCTTTAGCTTGTGGATCCTGTCAGTATGCCATGTTCTTATGAAGAGTGTGTGTATATGTATGTGGACAGTGGGAGGCAGGGGTCATGGAAGGCTTATATTTTTTTTGGTCACACTGCGCAGCTTGAGGGATCATAGTTCCCTGACCAGGGATTGAATGTGGGCCCTCAGCAGCGAAAGTGCTGGGTCCTCACTCCTGGACTGCAAGGAACTCCACTGAGGGCTTCTAGAAGGTTCCCTAGGGTCATTGTTGACTTCAGAGAAAAATGCAGCCTGGGAGGCAGCCACAAACCCGCTGAAGTGACAATGTTTTCTGTTTTTTCCCTAGGAGCTCACAAGCTCTAAACCAGATGTGTTCAATGCTAACAGCAACCTCAGTTCCGGACCTCTACCCATCTTTCCCCTGGAGCAGCTGGTGAACAAGACTGCAGAGGAGCTTCCCGAGGGGGTGGATCCCAGCCGAAGGGAGGTGGGTCAGAACCTGATTTAGTCAGAGATTTTTCCTTGAAAGATGAATGGGAATTATTCAGGCAGAGTGGGATATTCTCGGAGAAGGGAACAGTATACATGGAAGCCCAGAAGTAGGATGTAAACACAGCCTGGGTGAAAGGGCAAGGTGGCCAGAGCAGGGAGTGTGTGGAGCTGGGGAGGGGCAGCTGTTGGGTGAAGGGGGCACTTGGGACTTCTTTGTCGGGCTTCGGAGGGTGGTGTCCATCCTAAAAGTCAAGGGCAACTATTATGGGTGAAGCAAGGGAATGGCAGTCAGGTACATTTTTCAAAGCCCACTCTAGCTGCTCAGTGAAGAATGGACTTGCTAAATCTCCTTTAGTCTTGTCTGACTCTTGGTGACCCTATGGACTGCAGCCTGTCAGGCTCCTCTGTCCATGGGATTCTCCAGGCAAGAATACTGGAGAGAGTTACCATGCCCTCCTCCAGGGGATCTTCCCAACCCAGGGATCAAACCCATGTCTCTTATACCTCCTGCACTGGCAGGCAGGTTCTCTACCACGAGCCCCATCTGAGAAGCCCAAGAATGGGTGGGGATGGGTGGAGATGGTTTAGAGAAATATTTAGATTAAATCAGCAACACTTGGTAATGACTGGATAAAGGTCATAAGAGGGGGGTAATTGTGTCATTTTCTGAGATTAAAAAAACCCTGGGTCAGACCCAGCTCTAGACAGGGACAATCATGAGTTTAGTGGCACTGGGGAGACATCCAGGTTGAAGTATCATTACGTGTATGGTAGGCAGGCAATTCAGAGGCGTGCCAGGGAGACTAGTCAGCACTGGGTCCCTCAGGTAGAGCAGGGGCTGTCTGTGTGGACCACTTGGAGGAGAGAGTTTGGCAAGAAGGGCATGTTTAAAAAAAACACATGTCTAATATTCATTCTCTCTTCATGAAGATCCAAAATAGACTGCAAATCTAGCTTGAGAGGGTATTGAGAGAAAATTTACCCTGTGTACAATAAACCATAAAGAAGCCTTTGGGATGAATTAAGGAACCTATAGATGTGAGTTGGCTATTTCCTCCAGGAACATCTGTTATGGGTTTGGGCCCAATATACACATAAGTGTATTGTTTCTACAACATTTGCATCCTTCTTGTCACCTTTAGACCCCTTTATGCATTCCCTGTGTCTTCACTGTAATATTGGGATGATCCTAATAGCATATATTATTCTTAATAATATTAGAAATATTATTTCCCCAGCTCTTGGTACATAGGAAGTGTTCTGTACATGTAAGCTGTTATTGTCATTGCTTTTTTTACACCTGAGAAAACTCAGATGCAGAGCAGGGAAGTGACTTTCCCAGTTAGTAGCCAAGTCAGAGCAAGATTCAGGTTTTCTGAGTTCCACTCTTACTGTCATATCACATAACACACAAAGTATTTCTAAAGGGAAGGGCAGCCAATATTATTGGACCAGGTGATTAAAAGGAGGCTAAATAATGTACTTTGTTGGTAAGGCTGTGGAACAACATATATTATTTTGCTGTGAGGGCAGAATGTTACCACACCTGTAGAGGGGAGTTTTGCAATATCTAATAAAATATGCATTAGCCTTAAAAAAAAAAAGCTAAATAGATCACTAATTTTGAATATAAGAAACAGAATCAAGACAACCCCACCACAGTAGAAGCGGTCTGAAAAGGCTTAGATTCTTTTAAAAATTTTGTTGTCACTGATGATTAAATTGTGGGAGTAGTGTGCATTCTTATAGAAGAGCTGAGGGTTCCAGGATAAGTGGGGAGAGTGCACATGCTCTGGCTGCTCCAAACTCAGAAGGGAGGGCCAGAACAGTGAACAGTGGGGTGGTGGGTCTTGCTGCAGGCAGTAGCAAGAAGGGCAATCTGAGTACCCATGAGTAAACCACAGAGAGGCGGATGTGGGCATGGGTGAGGCTAGTAATCAGCTGGCAGGACTGCAGGGTTCAAGAACAGGACCAGTGGAAAGATACAAGTCCACTGGGATGGGCAGTCCCTGCTATCTTGCCTGGGGGTCAGAGTCCAGAAGTCTCAACCAAGCTGCAGAGCCAGCTTGGGTGGGACAGAGAGCAGCTAAAGCATTTGCAGACCGTGGACACAACCATAGCTGTCAGGGACCTTCTTCCAAAACAGAGTGCTCCACCACCCTGCCTGGGGAATTGGGGAGGGCTTCCAGGAGCCTTGAGCAGAAAATGCCCAGAGGTGGGAGGCAAAGGATAACAGGTTAGAAAACCGGAGCTTCAGATCCACCTGAGTTTGAACTCCATCTAAAGGTGTTTACCAAGAAGCTGTTCAGTTCAACCTGGGCTTGAACTCCACCTACAGGTGTTAACCATAAAGAAGCTGTTCAATGTTCAGGGCTCTGCAGGAGTCAAAGAAACTTTCTAGAGGGCAATCCTACAGAGAACAGCCCCAGAGTGAAAAGAAATGCCACCTCCCCTCTCCCTGTCCCTCGTTACGTTGCCTCTTTTTGCTTGTCATCTGATTTCTGTCACACCTCTGTGACTCATCAGAGCTAACTCTAAGCAAGAAGCTGACCCTCTGGTCCCTCTCCTCTTCTAGGAGCACCTGTCCATTGACGATTTCACCCTGGCCTTGGGGATGACTCCTTCTGCCTTCTCGGCTCTGCCTCGATGGAAGCAACAAAACCTCAAGAAAGAAAAAGGGCTGTTTTGAGAAGCAAAAGTAACTTGTAGTTTAAAGCAGTACCCTACCCTGCTTGCAGAGCTTCGTTTTGTTATTACTGCTATCAGTGATGTAAATCAATTGAAGTGGAAACCTGCAGTCTGTGGGGATGCCGCTTGTTTAGTAACCTACCTGTTCCTCCAGAAATATGATTCCTCTATAAGGAGACTGTGGTCCTAATTTCAGCTCTCAGGAAGTTGGGTGCATTGTTTTTATCCAGAGGTGTTGCATCACTTTCAAAGCATTCTGCTCTAGTGCTTTCCCTTCTGAGAGGAGCAACCCAGCACTCCATGGAACCTTAAGTTATGGCGAGACTCCCCTAGGCTTTTATCATGGCTCATCTTTAATATGGCAGTTGGGCTGAAGCATTTTTCAGTTTTACATCTTCCCCAGAGTAATGGCTTTTCCTTTTCACATGTATTTTCTTACAGCCTTCCTCAGGTGATAAGTTAAAGAGACTTTTTCTTTGGAAGAGCTGAACGGTCCAGGTGATGGCCCTATTTAGGAGGTTCCACAACACTCACTAACCGAGAGCCACATACCCACTGGGCCTGGGCTAGGGGCCTAACAGCAAGTATGAAATGCATACACTATTTTACCTTCTCTCTGATACTCTTAATAGTAAGGCAAAGGAAGAGCACAGTTTAGCCCAATGTTGGGTTTAAAAACTGTTATGCAGAACCTCTGCAGAGCTTCACAGGTTCCTCAGATGAAATCCAGCAAAGGTTGGTGCTGACTCAGCCATACTAGGTGTGTGTCCCACTCCCTTTAAGGTGCAACAGTGTTGCTTCAAAGTCCAAGTCAGAAGACCAACAGAATGTGATTTTCACAACTTCAACAACTGGTTAGGTGTCTGCAAGAATGTGTCCTTCTCAGAAATAAACAGTAGAACACAAGGTTAATAAAGGCTTTAATTTCACACACAAAAAAACTCTATGCATAATTTAAAAGGTAAACAAAAAACAAGAAAAAACCGTAAAGGGTACAGAGGAACAGTTCTGCTAAAACACAGATAAAGTGCCGCTCCATACAAAATAACAAAGAATCAGAATCAAAAGTCACTCTGAACATAAAGAAAATCACCTCACATACAGTGTGGCCAAAGCTGCCAGCAAACCTGGTAGTGGCTCAACTAGGGAAAGATGAAGAAGCTTACTTCTGTTCGCTCCGCAGCATAAATAAACAACACTGAGATAGGCCAGAGAAGTTGGAGATGGAAGGGAGAGAGAGTGGGGGTAAACCTAAAGACGAGAGGTGTGTACAGCCACTGTGTCTCACTCTTCCACCCCTCTGTTCTTGAGACAGACCAGTTCAGATGATCGCTCATTTTGGCATTGGACCCAGTGAACTCCAGTCCTGACCCAAATCCTCATCTACTCTATTCAGACAGCAGTGGACATCTCTCTACTTCAAACCTCTGCGCTTTTTAAGTCCAAATGACTGAAATCAACTGCTTATAACCATACTGACACATTTTTTAAGCTTCAAAACCTCAGATACATAGCACACAGGGAAAGGAACATTTACTATGTATAAATATATGTGATACAACAAAAGAGTCTGTCTGAAGTTTAGTAATCAAAGCATGCCATAAAGGAGTCAGTGGTCGTGGTGAGACACAGCAAAAGAAACCTGTCACAAAATTCTCAAGGCCTAACAAACTATTGTCTTCCAATAAAATATATATATATATTTTTTCAGATGTTAATAAGACACTGATAGAGACAAAATTAGAATTCTGAAGTAACACATCAGAAAGATGTTAGAGGGAGGAAATCTGTTTAGTTTTTGTACACAACTTAAAGAGCATTATTTGGTGTAAAGCAAGATGGGGAGAAAGAAAAAGACGTTTTGGGGGGACACTTTTATGTGACTTGCATCTAGTACTGGGTTGCTGGTGACTTTTCTGACAATCTCCGTGTATACAAGATCCACTTGGAGATCCAGCTCTGCTTCCCTGGTTTGAAAGATCACTTCAGGGGAATCACTTAAACAGGGCAAAAAGTATTGACTAAGAGCATCCACTATAGTCACTCCAGAGGACACAGAAGAAAGAGGAAGAAGGGTAATTTTTACTTGGCATAATCTCTTTCCAGTAGATCACAAATGGGTTTACAAAGTACCTTTTCTTTGCCTGTCTCCAACCCCCATGCTCTCTGTACCCTCCTCATGCTCAACTACATGTGAGAAACTGACAAGAATCTCTTTAATTTAGGTGCTTCCAAATAGTTTTCGTTATACAACTATATATTCAGCTGTACATGTGTAGAGCTGTATTTATATAGATACATAATGGTAACTGCAGTATGGAAGAATAAGTAAATTCATGAATTCACTTGCTGAGGTCTTACAAGTTTTTCTTTTAGAAGAATTTTACACTTGATCAAGAAGAGAAATAAGGAAATATCTAGTATTTACCTCCTAGAGTTAATGAACTGATCTTTAAGTATCACTGTATACCTCTTAAAATGTAAACATATTTACATTTGTTATTGAGCCATTAAGTTAGGTCTGAAATTAACAGACCACAGACCACGGCAAGTAAACAAGTAGCTCTTTGAATCAAAATATAAATAGAAGAATAATTCATGGATTTGTTTCTTATTCTATTCTGCTGAGACAAAATTTCAGTTTGTGCACACATACGTATTCCCGACACAACAGAATCTATCTTCCTGTAGGCCTAAATTATAGTTAGGACTTCTAAAATGATAGTAACATCTGGCCACATGCAACTTTTCAATCCTTTGTAATGTTAGATGGTAAGAATTAGTGTTTGAATTTTAGTTTCATTTTCCCTTTCAAAAATATTCCAATTAAGATGAACTGTGTGTAAAATTAAGTACTGTCAAGTTTCAATTCAAAGTCATTTAAAGTAACGTAACCGTATTTGGTATTTTCAACAGGAATATTAGTTATTGTGCAAACTGCCTGGAACTGAAGCACTCTGTCCTTATCTACTTTGTCCCTTTCTGGCACTAACATGTAAAGTGCCCCATCTCCTGATTCTGAGCAAACTGCACAAAGAATATAAATCTACCGGTAATTTTAAGATAAACACAGTCAGCTCAAAAAAACAAAAAACAAACCCCATCAATATAGTCTGGCTGAGCTTTCCATCTGTAGTCATTAACCCTTCACTGAACCAAAATGAGAAATTAACTTAGTAGTGAAAAGAGTAATAGCTGAAGGAGTGAAGGGAGAAAGGAAGGCTGACCAGGCCAGAACAACAGACATATCAAGGAAACTTCAAGTCCCAAACATGCAAGTATATGAGCAGTGAGATAACGCATCTCCTAGTTTGATCTAGTAAGTCCTGCCCGAGACATGAAGAGCAAATCAAATTAAGTTTGAGCCAAGTGTACTTCAAAACCACACACACAAGCTACAAAAAGCAAGTCAAACAAGGGTACTTCACGGGCAACCTGGGCTTACAGCATCACTTCTATTTGTTTAAATGCCCTAAATGCACGCACTCACGTCAAATCATTCCCAATCATTTTTAAAAGCACCTCACTCAAAGCGCTCAAGTATAGACACAGAGAAGTAATAAATAGCTAAAGAATTTGATTATCACTTCATTCATATATGAGAAAATAGTTGTTTTCCCAAGGGGAAAAAAAAGGCTCCCAAGTGGAAACAAAATTTTAAAAGCTAGTTTTTTAAACAAGTATTTTCCCCTGCTCTATACTGTTCCTACATATCCTACCACCACACCATTCTGGAACATTCACTACATTAACAGGTAGGTAAAACAAGGTAGGAGACAAAGCTTTCATCAGTAGTTAAGCAAAAGTGCTGGGGCCACTTACAATAGAAAGATTCAGTATTTTAGAACAGGTTACTGTGTCAGAACATATCCAAGTTTCAAGAGTAGGGCTGGAGCTCTCTTAAGGCAATCTTCTAGAAAAGATGTTACATCTTCTGTGATGATGGACTTAAAAATGAAAATGTTGAAGGTTTCATTACTCTGTGTGATCCTAATGATTCCTGGGCTCACAAAATTACTTTAGGAACAGAGAATTCTACTCTCAAACTCATTCTTTATATGGTTTCACAAGCTGCTTAACGAAGCAGGTTATGTCAGCTGAGTGATATAACTCACTTAAATGTTGCACCCCCATTTGACCTCAACTCAAAGCACCTAGAAAGTAATAAATCTATTACCCACCTTTGTTATTTGTTAGTTTTTGGAATCACCTAAACCTATCACATTTTAATTCTCACCCTGTTTGAATAGCAAGGCAAATGATTAATGGTTAAGCTTTTCCCACAGCTCACGTGCTTAATTTCACCTTTGCAGCAGGGCTTTCAGCTTTAGTGGTCGAGTTTCAGCTTGAACACAAGAATACTCCTCCTGACCTCTCTCTGTCTGGGAGACAGAGATGCTAGTATTTTTCATATTCCTTACGTATTCTTGTTGGGGAGTCCCAATTGGGACATCACTTTCCTACCTCTTAAAGTTTTTGCTTCAGTCTGTTAGGGTAATGCTTGCTCCATGGAATAATGACACAGAAGAAAAACAAAAGATTCTATCTTCACCACAATAATATAAATGATATACAATGAACATACTGTGTGAAGGATTCTTTTGAAAGAAAACACAAAGTGTACAATGAATATCAAATGTGGCAACACAGCACATTCCAAAGCACCAAAAATCCATTTCTTGGGACTGCATGTAAACAGCAAAAGCATTACAAATCCAGGAAATATTTTTTTTTAATAAAAGCTCCTCAAGTCAGATGGCAGAAATGCCCCTCCTTTGCCAGATGGACAAACTGTTATTAGTGTAACATGGAGAGCTGGCTTTCCAGTGAATTTTACTAAAAAGAAACACACATGAAAGATTACAGACTTGAGTGAAATTACTCAAGGAACGTAAAAGCTAAATGCCAAATGATATGCATATCTTCATACATTTCTCAGGTGAATGGACTCTTTGACAATGTTTCTTTTCCAAACTGCTGTGCTATTAATTTTGGGCAGGCATACTCTGGTGGCCTATTCTATCTTTTTAAGGCTCCATTCATTCCACAAATATGTGTATGTACATATATATATATATATTTACAACATGTATTCCTAAGACAAAAGGAAGTGCCATTCTTGTAGGAGGAAAAAACGGATAATCAGCTACAGATGTGAGACCAGTTTCCATAAAACAATTAATATGGAGCGTTCCGCATAATTGCAGTTTTCGTCTTTTGGTTTGGCCCTGAGCTGTTTGTTGCTCCCGCATCAAGTAGAGTTGCAAATTCTTCTCAGGCAGAGCAAAGAGAAGTGGGTGGCAGTAAGAGAGAATACGCAGTGCACACTGCCAACCCAGGGGTTTGTTCCTCATGAAACCTGACGAGTGGTCTTCCCCACTTCCAGGTTAAGTGCCTGAGAGTTCTTTTCTGTTTCTAGCAGCTCATCAAATATCTCCCTTAAAATAAAAAAAATTAAACAGGAAATTCAGTGAGCAAATAAAAGGACAGAAAATAGACATTGATAAAGCCTGCATTATCCCATTTGATGCCTAAATTGTATTAAATAAGCAGCTCATTCATTATCATCTTAACCCCATGTGTTGATTCTTGAAAATAATTAGAGGGGGAATGGCAACAGCTAGCTTTGATAGAAAGGCTATGTATTTCCCATCCATGTAACTCAGATCTTCTAGCTGATATAATGAAAGACAATAACAGGACAGCTTCCATCATAATAAGGTCTTAAGCTCTGTATCTACATTTTACTGTGAGATGAGTAACTAATGCTGAGTTAACAGAAAAAACATTTTGGAAATATCAAGATATGAGCCCTAATAAAAATAATAAATTGTCAACCAATTTAACTGATGGGCACAATTTATCTTTAAAGGAAAAAGAAAAGAGTTCAGGAGATTTTTAGCCAACAACTTCAGACTGGGCAACGCTTCTTACTTGTGCATATAAAAGAAGATGTAGCCACTCCGATCTCGATCGCTCTGCACAGAAGCCTCTTGGATTTTAGATACCTCTAGGTCATTATATGTAAACCATGCCTGCTTCTTAATGTCGTACACATCACTAATGTAGTGACCTGAAAGAAATAAAAATTAAATTTTTAAAAAATAAAATACTGAATTTTTCTCAGGTATAGGAAATGTCAGAAACAGTTAACCCCATTTCACCTTACTTCCAACAATATTTCTAAAACCCATTTAAAAACTACAAAAATTTAAGGGGGGAATACTGGAGAAGGAAATAGCAACCCATTCCAGTATTTTTTCCTGGAGAATCCTATGGACAGAGGTCTGACGGGCTACAGTCCATGGGGTTGCAAAGAGTAGGACACGACTGAGCGACTAAACAGCAAAGGGTGAATATGCTATGCCAGGACAACTTTTTTGATACATGTATTTTGCTTAGGGAAATCTGGGTCATTTGTGAATAGAAAAATCGGAACAGCTGCACCTATTAACACACACAGTGTGATAAAAGAAAAGATTTCAAAGTTTTTCTTTTTTCTCCCAAGATTCATTTATTGAGCACCTCCTGCAAGTGACACACCTTTGCTCTGGTGCCTCATGGCACCCCAGGATGACCCTGGGCTGGGGTCACTTATGTGGACTTGGGCCCAATCTCATAGCTGGCGTTCTTTCCTCCTCAGCAGTCTGCCTCTTGGCTAAGGCTCTGAGAAGGGGCCCCCAGGGTTCAAAGTTTTCCGTGATGCATTCAACTCACACCTCACAAAGCTAGGCTCAGAGCAACTCAATAAGGAGTAAATGCTGACTGGTCCATTTATAAAATGCTGAAATCCTAAAGTCCATTTACCTGAAGAAGACGTGCTACCAATGTGACTGACAACACTGATGAGCCGATAGGAATGAGGAAGATTTCCTGTCTGGAAAACAGAAGTGGGCATGACTTTTAACTCTTAATTTGTATAAAAGCAAAACACTAAATTTATTATCAGAGCTGACATGGGGAAGTTTCAATGTGTGGAGGGTTAGACTCAATAAAAAACTCAGTGGTTGGTACTGTTCATGTCCTTTGACCCAAGAATTCTACTCCCAACTAAGAATTTATTCTAAGAAAATAATTCAAAAGAAGAAAACGTATATATGTATAAAACTATTCACTGTAGTATTATCTTTAATAATGAATAGTTGGAACTAAAAATACACCCAGTAATAGTTAAAGGTTACAGGTATTTCAACTCAGTTCAATATTATTCAGTTATTTAAGGGGCGGGGGGAACCATGGTTCTGCAAAATGTTAATTTGTTTTTAAAACCTACATGAGCACACACAATATAACTATAGATCTATATGAAAAGATAATGTTAATGGTTAAGCACTAAAAAACAGAATGAAAATAATGAAAAGAGTTGCTATATTGATGTAGGGATTATGGATGAACTTTTACATTTTAAATATTTTAAGGAAAAGAAAACTGAAAAGTGATATTCATGCACTTCAGGCATTACTAAAGAACATAATTTTGGGAAGAAATTGGGAAGAAATATAGCTATAGGTAAGCCAGAAACAATTAAAATGTTCAAATACTTTGATGCAGTAATTTATTTCTGAGGATTTCCTTAAAGAAGAAAATCTTAAATATAGAAACATTATAATCATATACAGTTCCTTGATATTATAATGAAAAAAGAAAATTTAAATGCTCAATGTTAGCTAAAAATTAAATAAAATAAACAGTAGTTAGAACAGTGGGATCTGGGTAATTAAAATTATAAAAAAAAAATTGGAAAATGGGAAAAAAGCAATTATGTAGGGCAAAAAAGGGTTAAAAAAAGATTCCAAGTGCTCTAGTTAAATGTTAATAATTCAACAGTTTTCATTGAGTAACAATCAACTAATTTTAGTATTTAACCTTAAAAGATAAAATAGTTTTGGTAAAACTGAAGGTGATTTAACATATATGTAACTTTGAGAGCTATTACTAGTTATTACCTAACATGTACATAAGGCTGTCAAGGATGTATTTCTGTTTTTCTCTTTCATTTTGTTTTGAATATTCTGTGTAAGTAATGAGAAGTAAAGCTCAAGAGAAAGCGAGGGCCTTTTGACGGTTGCCAAAGGGGCAGAAATGAACCTGCAATGGACAATGACCATGTCCTTTGAAGATAAGGAGCAAGAGGAGGAGTACTGACAACATGACCAGTTGTTTTACAAAAGGAATATAATGTCACCCACCTCAGCATTTCTTTTCAGTTCCTCAGTTTCAGCTTCTGTGTACTCCATATCTAAAACATCTTCATTTCCAGAGTCCTCATCAGAGCCCAATGAATCCAGAAAAGAGCTGTTAAACTCTGAAGAACACAAAGACAAAGTCTTGTAAAAGCTCTCAGAATAGACACAAAGAGACACAGTTGGGAAGATGAAAAACAGCTGGAAGTACACATTTTATCATCCTAAGAAACAAAAGACATACTATTATTAGGGTTTCAACTCACCCAGCCTACTCTAGGGACCAGTTATCTGTAAAAGAAATGTTCCCATTTGTTTTAAACATATGTATATCAAAGGGGATAATACTCTTAAGAAAGGAATGAAACTGAAAAAGAGAGTATAATTTGTTAGACATATAAATTATTTGTCTAGAATATAATTTGTTCTAACATATAATAAAAAATATATGTTAGATAATTCAGTTTCACTGAATACCCGTAAGTATATGTTAGATTTGACACATCTGGTGCATATTATAAGTGCCACCAGCAAACATAAAGTATCTCATAGAAAAGAGACCATAAAAAGATCAATATCCTTTCATTTTCTTCAATATTAAATCATACTTTGGAACTGAACAAAAATAATGGAAATTCAAAATTTAACTAAGTTTTACCTAAAACACACTAAATAGATAAATAAATCCAAGATCCATTTTTTTTTCCCTCCTTAATGATGTGCTTTCACTGGAAGAATCCATCTTTACTCAATGGCTTCAAATAAAAAATCCCAGGAGCGTTTGTACAGAAACGAAGCCTTGTTTTATGCTTGTTTAAAAGTTATGAACACTTAAAAATGGGAAGAACAGGAAGAGATTATAGCATCAAAATTCTGGAAGCTGGAATATACAGGGGTGACAAGACTTAGCAGACCTAAGATAGTCAAAGCCAAAACCTAAGTTGGTATTGGAAAAGTTGAGAATCAATCCAATTTATATCACAGGGTCTTCAAAAGATACAACTTGGAAATACCAGGTACCTCTGAAATTGGAGGCTAAGAATAGGATAAAAATAAGGATTAGGGAAAAGCTGTTTGAGTTACAGACTCTTAGAGCCACTCCCTGCTACTTTATGCTGCTGGGCAATGACAGAAGTCTGGAGCTTTGCTCTCTGGAGAGCTGGTAAAACAGTCTCTGCATTGGGGGATTCCAGGCACAAAGGACTACCATAGCGAAAATGGGAGGAGACCACGGTGTACATATTCAAAGATGTGAGTAACTTCCACCCTGACCCCCAACAGGCCCTATTCCTATACTTGGCTTCCAGAACTCTGGCAGCCACATCTTTTTATCTTTAGGCAAAGGCATAAAACTAGAACACTTTTCTTTAGGAATCTTACCAGCCCAAGGGGAGGCCTAAAATATTAATACCATCCCCTAAATAGTAAAATCCTATAAAACTCAAAGTTGACAAGCTCTAGCTATTCATATACTCAGAGCTTCCAATAATCTTTTTAGTCCCCTACTCTTTTTTTTTTTTTTAAGTAAAAAAGTTATTTATTTATTTTTTGGCTGTGCTGAGTCTTCACTGCTGTGCGTGGGCTTTCTCTAGTTGCGGTGAGCTGAGGCTACTCTTTGTTGTGGTGCATGGGCTTCTCATTGCAGTGGCTTCTCTTGTTCACGGCTCTCAGGCTATAGTGTGGACTCAGTAGGTGCGGCGCACAGGCTTAGTTGCTCCATAGCAAGTGGGATGTCCCTGGACCTGGGATTGAACCTGTGTCCCCTGTATTGGCAGGCAGATTCTTAACCACTGGACCACCAGGAAGTCTTTAGTCCCCTACTCTTAATCATGAATTGACAGCCAAGGATTACCAGATACTGAGGATTACTAGATAACTGAGGAAAGGCTCTAACACGGAATATAAAGACCAAAATAACACACAAGACAGAGCAAAATGGAGAAAAGAGAATCTACTCAGGGAGATGAAAATGTCAAACACACACAAAAAATGAAGTATGTTTAATATTCTCAGAGTTGAGATGGTATTGCTTTCATGAACTACCCCACCCCAAAATTTTATGAAAAGTAGCAATCACAAACCAGTTCTTGCAAATTAGAAATAGACATAAAATACTAAAAAAAGTTTGAAGTTGGTGATAATGTTGGAGAAACTTTTCAGACAGTAGAGAAAAATTAAAAAAAAAGAGAGAAAAACTGAAGAGATGAGAAAATTATGTTTGAGTGTTTGGTTTCCTCTGGGAGGGAGGGTAGGGAAGGGATATACAAGTAACTTCTAAGGTTCTATTTCTTTACCTGGGAGGTGTTCAAATTTGTTATTGTTATTAAAAATGACAAAAACATTTTATATACTCCTCTGTGTGTGATACATTTCATCATACAAAAAAATGTAATTAAAGTAATCTCCATACCTTGAAGACTTAACTCCGTAGCTCTTTTGAGGTCATCATCTTCTTTCTGTTCCCAAGCCTCCTAAAGGAACAAGGACAAAACTAAAGTATTTAAAGAAGTATTGATTAAACTTACTTAATAAGGATAAAACCAGTTGCTCTGAACGTATTTGCTAATAATGCTCTCTATAAATGTATGAATGTTTCGAATATGACCTCTTCAGAGAGATGGAGTTCTTTACTTTTTCCAAAACTGTCTTCCTACTATGGCCAGTTTTAAGCTACCAATGTAACTCTGACTGCAGATTTGGGAACAGCTATGTACAATGGGTTCTCCTAAGCTGACAGGGAGCTGGCTCTACCACATCACTGAGCCTACATCTATGACAACAAGATAAAACAAAATTTCCACAAAATACTATTCAGAGATTTCTATGCTTTTCTAATATATCTGAGGTTTTCTTTATCATAGTGTTTTTTGTTTGTTTTGGCCATGACCCACAGCATGTGGGATCTTAGTTTTCCAAACAGGGATTGAACCTGCTCCCCCTGCCTTGGAAGCAGAGAGTCTTAACCACTAGACCGTCAAGGAAGTCCCTGAGGTTTTCTTTAAAGAGAAAAAAAAAGTACCTCTGAAAATGTCTCAACTAGATGACTAATTATAAAAAGGAATAGGAAAATGTTGACTACAAATTTTCCCTTTCATCTTGAGAGAAAAGATAATTTACAAAGGATGCATGAGTAATGAAAAAAATATAAAACTTTTTATACTTTTCTCAATTCTAGACTTGTTTTTAGAGTTAATATATAAGAAGCTTAGAATGAACTATTCTGCATTATAGTCCTGGGAACAATAATACTGTGTTCAAGAAAGTCACAGAGGTGTTCTCTAAGAGGAAACATGATTACTTAAATTTATCCAAGTATATAAAGTTTACATTGAGACAAGATGGTAAAGGACTCTCTCAGTAATTCATAGAACGATGCAGGGCTTCCCTGGTGGCTCAGCAGTAAAGAATCTGCCTGCCAACACAGGAGACATAGGTTCAACCTCTGGGTTGGGACGATCTCCTGGAGAAGGAAATGGCAACCCATTCCAGTGTTTTAGCCTGGGAAATCCCATGGACAGAGGAGCCTGGGGAGCTACAGTCCAGGGGTCACAAAAAGTTGTGTCCACAACTTAGCGACTAAACAAGAAGGTGTGCCAAACTAAAGAAACCTTCATCTCATAATCCTCACATCTGAGAAAAATAAGACAATTTTAACCAGGTCAGCTGACAAGAAAAATAAGTCTTTGTCTGTGAAAAGGAGGGTTGTTGAAATTTTTTCTTTTTTTTCCCTTCTTTTCTCTGAATTTTTTCTTTTTCTGCAAAGGGCAACCCACTCCAGTATCCTTGTCTGGGGAATCCTATGGACAGAGGAGCCTGGGGGGCTACTGTCCACAGGGTTGCAGAGTTGGGCATGCCTGAGCACGCCTGAACTATTGCTAAGAAATAAAACTTATTTTCCACTGAAAGCAAGTTTTTCTGAAACAAATGATTACTATAAATAATTTGTAAAACAGTTTGACATATATATATTTTTGATGACAAGGCAACTAGGGAGGTACTTTTTATAAATAAAAGGATACAGAACAGCTGGTTCTGAAACAGTTTTAAAGCAGCAGGTCTCAACACTGCCTGCACATTAGAATCATTGGTGGAAGTTTAGGAGAAAAAAAAAGAAGAAAGAAATCTAGTCGCCCAGACCAGATCTGAGATCAATTATACCAGAATTTCTGAGAGGCAGAACCATCTGGGCATCAGTACTCTTTTTAAAGCTCCCCAGATAAAATAGTTAAAATTATGACCCGATATTCTTTGCCTTAAAATATCAATGATAAAATCATGATTGCATATTGGCTGTTTTAACTGCTTACAAAATAAATCTGGACTGGGGATGATCTCCAATAATCCATCTTGCTTTAGCATGCAACAAATCATGGGAACAGGAGGTAACCAACAAGACATTTTGTTGCACTTGTATTAAAAAAAAAAAAAAAATCAGTATTTGTTTCAAACCTAAGGAAAAGGCCCAAAGCAAGTTTAGTTTGTTTAGGTGGCTCAACAATTTACTGTACATAAATCATGTGGAACAATGCCTGACACAAAGTGCTTAACAAATGTTTTTTACTATTACTATTGCTCTATCTCTCGGAAAAGACAGATATGGAGATATCTCTTACTTGCTCCTGGAGGCTCTGAGCCAATGCCTGCTGAAGCTCCTGTTCCTCCCTCTCACGCTCCATATCATACTGCTGGAGCCAATCAACCTCTCCTTGAGATCCTTCCGGAGTTTTGTTCTCTTTATTTTCATCACAGTCTTTAGTTATCTCAGTAAAACTGGCAGGATCTGAGGAAGCAGAACAGAACATCACTGGGAAATCCTCTTATAAACTGAAATCTCTGCACTATAGTGACATGTACTATTCAAAGAGTAATGTATCTTAACCCCAGACATAACTTGATTGGGACATAAAATCTCCCCTTGCTACATCTAGATCAGGGCTTCCCTATCTCAGCACTATTGGCACTTTGGGTGGGATTTTTGTTTGGATGGGGGAGATGGCTGCCCTGTGTACTGTATAATATTTTGCAATATCCTTGACCTCTACCTACCAGATCCCAGTAGCAACTCCACCCTCCCCAGCTGTGACAACCAGAAGTGACACTGTTAAATGTCCCCTGGAGAACAAAACTGCCCTCAGTTGAGAACCACTGGCCTACAGTAATGGTTCTGAAACTTGACCAATCATTAGAAGCACCGTGGTTAAGGATGGAGACAAAAAAATAGCCATATTCATAGGTTATGTCACATGACCAATTACTAGGAATAAAGTATTGTTTAGGGTAAATAAAGTAAGAATTAGGATAGAAATGATTAGGCCAATTATTGAGATTTTCCGTTACTACATTGTATATCATGAGTGTTTTTACATTAACAATCAAATGAGCCTTGTGCATATTCTAAAATATGTAATAAACATTTCATGTACCATACAAGTATATGACAACATATTATGTTTAAAACATTCAACCAGGGAGAGAAGAAAAAAATTAAACCTTCATTTGTTTCTGTTCATTCTCAGTTTCTAGATTAGAGCCTCCTAGTGCTAATGCCACTGCTTCATACGTCCAAACAATGAAGCATGATGTTCCGACCATTCAGTCAGTGCTAGTTCTGAGTTCTAGTAGCAGATCTCCTTACACTTACATGGACTGGAGGACAGCCCAGTGGAGCACCCATTCATCACTACTGGACAATTAGCATCTATTATATATTTTCTCCTTATTCTAGTGTTAGCCAGAATAAACAGTATAGGTATAATTTTATTCTGGTTACCTGAAATTTCATTATAATTTTTAATACAGGTAAGAGTGGGGAGAAAAGCAAGGCACCTCCTTCCCTTCTAACATTTTACCAGAGCAAAAACTTTCACCTTAACAAGTTAAGGAAGTTCTCATAAAAAAAAGTTTAGCCAATCAGTAAGAATTTTGACTTTACAGGATTATTTCATATGGACTTAAAATTAGTGTGTACTCTTTACCTGCCCCAATACTTCATTGGAGCCATTGAAATGGTAGATACTTTTCCATAATACAGACAACTCTGAAGCTTATAGCATCTTTGTTTTAGACTCAATCAGCAACTAGTCATTTTTTAATTGAACTGAATTACTGACTGAAATGGAGAAGGAAATGGCAACCCACTCCAGCACTCTTGCCTAGAGAATCCTGTGGACAGAGGAGCCTGGTGGGCTGCTATCCATAGGGTCGCACACAGTCGGACATGACTGCAGCGACTCAGCATGCATGCATGCACTGGAGAAAGAAACGGCAACCCACTCCAGTGTTCATGCCTGGAGAATCCCAGGGATAGAGGAGCCTGGTGGGCTGCCGTCTGTGGGGTCGCACAGAGTCGCACATGACTGAAATGACTTGGCGGCAGCAGCAACTGAATGAATATTTACCATTAAAACTAATTCTGAATATTCATTAAAAGAAACTCAAGATATATTAGGTGCACAAAGCAGTATGATTACAATTAAAAAATTTTTTTTACTCCTCCATTTTGGAGAAACAATCATTTCCAAAGCCTGGAAGGGGTGGCTCTGAAGCATATAAGATCCTGCCTGTCCCTTTGGCCTTAGCTTACTGGATCAGGAATGAATATCTGAGAGAGTTAATCAATTAGACCACTTCTGGAAATTTGGAACTGAGATGTTCAAAGTTAGTTGATGTTAAGCATTTCAAGTGGAAAAAAGATTTGGGAGTTGAGGCTGCTATTTTAGGAAATAAGATGAACATTATTACTTTTATTCAAAACATACTCATAAAAAAAGGTGACAGAGGCACAATTCTTACTTAACCAATAATTTTCAGCACTCAATGTACCAATATATCTTACACAATCCTAGAATTACACTAGCAATTAATGCATGTGATAGCAAACAGATGTAAGAAACTCTGAGATGCTAAAAAGCTCAATATACATCTGTCTTCAGAACAAGATTATCAGACGGATACAAATAACACTTCAGATCTAGGAACAAATAAGACCATGAAATAAAAAACACACTTTAAAGGAACTGGCACAATGGATCAGAGGGGGTCCATGTGATAAAAACATTCTTATACTAAGTAGATCATCTGCTGCTTCTCCCATCCCAAATGAAAGCTGCTGCTTCTTTCCTACATTCTGTATTTCAGCCAAGGGGTAAGTGTCCACCCAGTGTTTTTTGTTTTTTTTTTTTTTGAAGACAGAAATCTGGGACTCATTCTGATTTCTCATTTACCTGCTCATATTGGATACATTGCTACTTCCCATCTCTCTCTTGAATCCATCAACAGTTCCCCACCCCCCCCCCCAATGCCAAATGTTAACCAAATGTTAACTTTTGGTTTGGGCTACTGTAATAACTTTCTAACAGTTCTCACAGGGTACTTTGGTTCTTCGTTAAATTATGCACTACATTGCAGTGAATTATCTTTTTCAAATACAAATCTTTATCAAATATCTTCTGCTTAAAATTATTCAATAACTTCCTAATGGTTTTGAAATCAAAGTCCCAACTTCTAAACATGATTTTAGGCCAGGTAAAAACTCTCCAGTCTCAGTTTTGTTTTCCCCCCCCTCAACACTATGTTCTAGTCATGCAGATCATTCTGAACTTTTAAGGTTCACTAACTTACCATGGCCTTCCTCACATCCGGACCTTTGCACACACACTCTTCTCCCCGTCTTTGGTTAACAGTGAAATCTTACTTAACCAGTCTTTCTTTCCCTCTTCAGTTGATTCAAGAGATGAGCTCCAAATATTTACTGAGAATCAAGCTAAGTGCCACATACTGCTGAAGAAGCTGAGGATACAGTGATAATTAAGGCAAGACAACACTTGCCCTGAAGGAGCTTAAGTGCAAAGGCTTGGAGATGAAAACGAGCCTAGCATGAGGGACACAGGGAGAAAATATCAGTATGGCTAAAGCAGTAGAGTGAAAGAGGGGCTAGGTGAAGACGTCATAGTGAGAAGCCTGGATTAAGTGTAACGGGAAATCACAGTAAGTTCTAGGCAGAAGGGTAATGTATGATTTATGCTTCAGAAAGATTACGCTGGCAGCTTTGTTCATGAAAGAAGGTCTGCAGTGGGGTGAGAGTGAAGGAAGAGACATTAGGAATCAACTGTAGTGGCCCAAGTGAAAGCTGGAAGACTATAAGAGTTATAGTTATGAAGATGTTGATAAGTGACTGGATTCAGGATATATTTTGGAGGTAGAGTAGACTAGACCTATTGACGGACTGAATATGAGGTGTAAACAAACAAACAAATCAAGTGAGATATAGTTTTGGCTTGAACCAAAAAACGGTGGATGGTGATACCACTTGCTGATATGGTGCAAGGTTACCGGGGTGGGGGGTGGCGGCTAAAAATCAGCCACCAAATGGACATTTCAAGCAGGCATTTAAATATGTAAGTTTAAAGCTTAGGGGAGAGATCCAGGCAAGGATATGAATTTGATAGACCATCAGTATGTGAGGTTATGGGAACACATGAGATCCCTTAGAGAGAGCGCTTTAGAATAAAAGACAGCTAAGGATAGTGTTCTGGGAATACTCCAACAGTTACAGTTCTGATGAGGAAAGCAAAATCAAAACCAAAAAACCCTAGGATGAATGGTTGGTTTAGCAGGAAGAAAAAACCAGACAAGACTAGTTTATAGAAAAAAGTTTATAGAGCTTTAAATGTTAAGGAGGGAGTGGTGGATTTTATGAAATATCATTACTGTAAACTTGATAGAGATCATTTTAGTGGAGTCGTGGGGGTAAAAGCCCACTTTGAGAGCGCAGACAAGAGGATGGGAAATGGTAAGAAAAAAGAGAGAATGAGCAAAACGACTCTTCTAAAGGGTTTTTCTGGGAGGGGAGCAAACAAAAGAGGCAACAGCTATAGGGAAACACAAGGTAATAATAAGGTTCTTTAAAATGGGTAATATTTAGAAAACAACAGAGTGATTTAGAAAAGATGTATAAGAGAAACAGTATAATGTCAAAACAGTCTTTAGAAGATGTAGATGAGATCCTGGATATGAATGAATGAAGGGACTGGCCTTAAATAAGAACAAGGACATTTCCTCCATAACAAAGGTGAAGGCACAGCTTTCATCTGATTGCATCTATTTCCTCTGGAAGATCTACAGCTAAGTTGTGAGCCCAGATTATATGTGGAAGGAGAAATATAGATTTAAGACATTATGGAGACCAAGAAAAGAATACTAAGGAACTATAGAAATGACAAGCAGAATTTAGTGCCCATGTTACAATGTGGCTGTGAATTTGAGGAAAGTATAGTCATCACAGGTCTGTGAATTTTCTCCAGCAATCTTTAGCTGCTTGGGTGAAGGTATGGAGTAAAAAGCTGGTTGAGCTGGGAAATGGGATTTCATTAGGCAACAAAGGAACAGAGGACAGAGAGAAGAGACTCAAAATATGCCATATATGCTGGGGAGGCACGTGATTAACAAGAGGGAGGTGAGGAAGAGCCAAAAATAGAAGACAACAGACTGGAAGTCTTAATGAGATCAAGTAATTGTTGAAATAAATTTTTGTTGTTCAGTCACTCATCCGTGTCCTTTGTGACATGACTTAGACCTCTTTGTGACCTCATGGACTGCAGCACACCAGGCTTCCCTGCCCTTTACCATCTCCCCGAGTCTGCTCAAACTCATGTCCATTGAGTCAGTGATGCCATCCAACCATCTCATCCTCTGTCGTCCCCTTCTCCTCCTGCCTTCAATCTTTCCCAGCATCAGGGTCTTTTCAAATGAGCCAGCTTTTCGCATCAGGTGGCCAAAGTATTGGAGTTGCAGCTTTGGCATCAGTCCTTTCAGTGAATATTCAGGACTGATTTCCTTTAGGATGGACTGGCTGGATCTCCTTGCAGTCCAAGGGATTCTCAAAAGTCTTCTCCAACATTACAGTTCAAAATCATCAATTCTTTGGTGTTCAGCCTTCTTTATGGTCCAACTCTCACATCCATACACGACTAGTGGAAAAACCATACCTTTGACTATATGGACCTTTTTGGCAAAGTAATATCTCTGCTTTTTAACATGCTATCTAGGTTTGTCATAGCTTTTCTTTCAAGGAGCAAGCATTTTTAAAATTCCATGGCTGCAGTCACCATCTGCAGTGATTTTGGAGCCCAAGAAAATAAAGTCTGTCCCTGTTTCCACTATTTCCCCATCTATTTGCCATGAAGAGATGGGACCAGAAGCCATGATCTTAGTTTTCTGAATGTTGAGTTTTAAGCTAACTTTTTCACTCTTCTTTTTCACTTTCAAGGGTCTTTAGCTCCTCTCTGCTTTCTGCCATAAGGGTGTTATCACCTGCATATCTGAGGTTATTGATATTTCTCCCGGCAATCTTGATTCTAGCTTGTGCTTTATCCAGTCTGGCATTTTGCATGATGTACTCTGCATAGAAGTTAAATAAGCAGGGTGACAACATACAATACAGCCTTGATGTACTCTTCCCAATTTGGAACCAGTCCGTTGTTCCATGTCTGGTTCTAACTGTTGCTTCTTGACCTGCATACAGGTTCCACAGGAGGCAGGTAAGGTGGTCTGGTATTCCTATCTCTTGAAGAATTTTCCACAGTTTGTTGTGATCCACACAGTCAAAGGCTTTAGTGTAGTCAACGAAGCAGATAACTTTTCTGGAATTCTCTTGCTTTTTCTACAATTCAACAGATGTTGGCAATTTGATCTCTGGTTCCTCTGCCTTTTCTAAATCCAGCTTGAACATCTGGAAATTCTCAGTTCATGTACTGTTGAAGCCTAGTTTGGCGAATTTTGAGCATTACTTTGCTAACATGTGAAATGAGTGTAATTGTGTGGTAATTTGAACATTCTCTGGTAAGAAATAAACAGAATAAAAGAATGACATTACTTGAGCTAGGGGGAGAAAAGGGTTAGAGAAAGATATTTGAAATTAGTATTTCAAAGGTGATACAGTTACTGATGATGACAAAATCTAGGGAGGTAGTTCTCAAGCCTTAGCATCAGAATCAACTGGAATCAAAAGACAGAATGCTAAGCCCCACCATCCAGAGTTTCTTATTCATTAGGTGAGGGGTGGGGGTCAAGAATGGCATTTCCAGCAAGTTCCTACATGATACTGATGGCCTGGAGACATACTTTGAGAACTACTGGTTTGAGTTAAGTCAGTTGTCAAGATGGGAAGAAGAAAAGTTCTTTGGAACTGAGGTTAGGAACTGAGACACCAGGTGGTTGACAGGGTCATTTAGGAGGATGCTGAAAGTCCTAAGAATGCTGATGGGAACAGAATGACTGGAAGGTAAAAGATAGCTATAGAAAGAAATAATATGGCAAAGTCTGAAGTTACATAGTTCAAATGAGCAGGGATTTTTGTAGGATGAAAGGAGACAAGCAGTTGGAATTGGTAATTTGCAACAAGGAGAAAAATGATCCCATCTCCACACTCTGAAATTTCAGGGTATGGGGGGAAAAATCCAAAACGGCTGTTAAAGAATAGTAGGACAATTCATAATGGGAATTTTTCAAAGGAAAATTGGCCTTGCCTAGAGACTAAAGGAACCTAACAACCAAATGCAGTGGGTAAACTTTGGGTTTGAGTTTTTTTTTTAAGGGTAAAAAATATGTTACAGATAAATGGGAAAATGCGTATGTGGGCTCTCTCTCTATGGAATTATATATGGAATCACTCTTAACATTCTGAGGTATGCTAACTGTTACATAGGAAAATTTCCATGTATTTAGGAGAGTCAGGTTGAAGTGTTTCAGGGTAAACTGCTATGATACTTGCAATTTCAAATAGTTCTATTAAAAAAGAAGAGTGTGCATGCTCATTCTCCAAAGATGGCATCCAATGAACCATGCATATAGGTATTATAACTCTGTGTAGTCCAACTCACAGTGAACACTTGCAGATCCTGTGAGTGTTTTAAGAATATGTGACAGAACTGATTCTGTCCTAATTTTGAGCCTATACATTAAGGGCTTCCCTGGTGGCTTAGAGGGTAAAGCATCTGCCTGCAATGTGGGAGACTGGGGTTCGATCCCTGGGTCAGGAAGATCCCCTGGAGAAGGAAATGGCAACCCAATCCAGTACTCTTACCTAGAAAATCCCATGGACAGAGGAGCCTGGTAGACTACAGTCCATGGGGCTGCAAAGAATCAGACATGACTGAGAGACTTCACTTCATACATTAAGAAGACCTGGCAGACGCCCCTTTTGTGTTTTGGACAGCCCTGAGCTACCATGTAAGACGTTTGGCTACCATGCTGAAGAGACCACATGGAAAGGGAGAGTCCCTGAGATTATATGAAGAGATGGAAAAGATGAAGAGAAGAGGAGGAGAGAGATGGCCAGGGAAAGGGGACCAGAAGAACAGAGAGGCTATCTAGGCATCCCAGCTGACCCTTCTCATCAACACCACCAAGATGCCAAGGTGAGCCATCTCGAGTGTTACAGCCCAGTCAAAGCCCAGCCAGCAATACAGGGAGAAGAAGAACTACCATCTAAGACCAGTCAATCTATAGAATTATGACATATTAAAATAGCTGTTTTAAAGCACTAATTTTGGGGTAACTGTTGCACAACTACACATACACATGAGGGCGGTGTGGAAGGGAGAGGAAAAAGAAAGTAACAAAATGTTAATGAATCTAGGTGATGGGTATAAAAGTGTATATTTTATTTTTCAACTTCTCTCTGGGTTTAAAATTTTCAAAATAAAAACCTTATGGAGGGTTTGATCATATTTGATCATTCCTTAGAATTATTATTAATTTTTAAAGTATGATAATGATATGGAGGATATGTTATTTTGAAAAGAGTTCTTATCTTCTAGTGATACTGACATCCTTACTGATGAAATGATCTAATATCTAGGATTCACTTCCAAAGGCAGTGATTGTTAGTTTAGTAAGAGAAGGGGACTTCATAAGGATACTTAGCATCAAGAGAGAAAAAACATGTTAAAAAAAAAGGAAACATCCATATACAAAAATCATAAGCTTTTTGTTTCCAGTTAAATTGAAGGCATACTAATTATTTTGCTTGTATATAAAATTCAAAACTGACAAGGCCCTAACAATCCCAAGAATAAATAAAATAATTCTATCATATACTAGTATTGCCTTCACTTTCAAAATCCTAGGCTTGACATACTGAAACACATTAGCTAGATATATAGATATAGATACTAAATCCTTAGTATTTAGTACCAGTAGAAAAAAGTCAGAGATGGCCAGAGGAGAGGCAGTGAAAAGTTTTTACTTAAAAATCTTAAGACACCCATAGCGCAAGGCAAGGAGGTTCAATTCTGTTGTTTGCAGTGACAGCCTGAGAAACAACAAAATGTGAGTAATAATTACCACAAAAATATTTGTATCTGTATAGCACTTAACATAACACTTATGTATTATTTAACATTTTACCCCAACCATCTGAAGTACGTGTCATAGATTCCCCATAGAGATAAGAAAACTATCAAGGGGTTAAATCATTTATCTAATAATTTTTAACTAGTAGGTGGTATAGCTAAGGCTAAACACCCAAGACCTGCTCTCTTAGTTCAGTGGTCTTTCCACCATTTTTAAGGGATGAACCCAAAGAAGAATGGAGAACTTGATTTATACATTAAAACTTGGTAAAAGTTCAGATATGAAAAAAATGAAGAAAGAATTACACAAATTTCTGAGAGAAGTGGTAAGAAAAAAGTGACCAAAAATTGACACAGACAATTTTTAAATGCAGGAATACCAACTTTTCTTTTGATGTACGCCTATAGCTGCTGGATCATCAAAAAAGCAACAGAGTTCCAGAAAAACATCTATTTCTGCTTTACTGACTATGCCAAAGCCTTTGACTGTGTGGATCACAATAAACTGTGGAAAATTCTTCAAGAGATGGGAATACCAGACCACCTGACCTGCCTCTTAAGCAACAGTTAGAACTGGACATGGAACAACAGACTGGTTCCATATAGCAAAAGGAGTACGTCAAGGCTGTATACTGTCACCCTGCTTATTTAACTTCTATGCAGAGTACATTATGAGAAACGCTGGGCTAGAAGAAGCACAAGCTGGAATCAAGATTGCCGGGAGAAATACAAATAACCTCAGATATGCAGATGACACCACCCTTATGGCAGAAAGTGAAGAAGAACTAAAGAGTCTCTTGATGAAAGTGGAAGACGAGAGTGAAAAAGTTGACTTAAAGCTCAACATTCAGAAAACTAAGATCATGGCATCCAGTCCCATCACTTCATGGCAAATAGATGGGGAAACAGTGGAAACAATGGCTGATTTTATTTTTCTGGGCTCTAAAATCACTGCAGATGGTGACTGCAGCCATGAAATTAAGACACTTAACTCCTTGGAAAGAAAGTTATGACCAACCTAGAGAGCATATTAAAAAGCAGAGACATTACTTTGTCAACAGAGGTCCGTCTAGTCAAGGCTATGGTTTTCCCAGTGGTCATGTATGGATGTAAGAGTTGGACTATAAAGAAAGCTCAGGGCTAAAGAACTGATGCTTCTGAACTGTGGTGTTGGAGAAGACTCTTCAGAGTCCCTTGGACTGCAAGGAGATCCAACCAGTCCATCCTAAAGGAGATCAGTCCTGGGTGTCCATTGGTAGGACTGATTTTGAAGCTGCAACTCCAATACTTTGGCCATTTGATGCAAAGAGCTGACTCATTTGAAAACACCCTGACGCTGGGAAAGATTGAGGGCAGGAGGAGAAGGGGACAACAGGGGATGAATGGTCGGATGGCATCACTGACTCAATGGACATGGGTTTGGGTGGACTCCGGGAGTTGGTGATGGACAGGGAGGCCTGGTGTGCTGCGGTTCATGGGGTCACAAAGAGCTGGATATGACTGAGCGACTGAACTGAACTGACACCTAAAGGGACAAGGAATACTCTACCACTAGCCTCTGACACTAACTCACAATATTCACTTCTCATTTCTGTTAGAAAAAAAGAGAAAGAGCATAAAAATATTATAGCTCCATTATACAGATCCATCTCACCTCCCATTATGTGGAAGTCATTTGCTATTACAAAGCTTTTAAAACAGTTCTGTCTTATTTAACAGGTGTTTATCTTTGTTAAACCTACCAGGCTCTGTGATTGTCTTCGGCTTCTCAGTTTCCACAGAGTCTGGATTTTCAGGCATTTCTTGAATATCATCTTCTGCAAATCCGGTATCAGGGCTGCTGGTTGGTTTATCATCATCTTCATGACTGAGAGATGGTGAAGCTTCTCTCTTACTTATCTCTAAAACAGCTGCTAGAAGCTCCTCTTCACTCATTCCGTCAAATCCCGAGTGTTCCAATTCAGACTTCTCAGGTTCCATTCTGCATGATTTTGAATCCTGAAGAACAGGACTGCTTTTAGAAGAAAACAGAATGCCTACAAATACAGCAATCCTAGAGTTTAAAGTGATATGTTTATTTCTAGAGTTTCCTTTCTTTTTTTTCTGGCTGTGCCATGTGGGATCTTAGTTCCAAGCCCTCTGCAATGGAAGCGTGGAAACCTAACCACTCATCTGCCAGGGAATTCCCAAAGTTTCCTTTCTTTGATGCTTTGGGTTATTTACCAACTAATAACCAATAAATAAACTCAGTGGGAAGCCTAATTTTCTTTTAATTCTTTATGTACTAACTACATAAAGATACATGTTCACTTGCTTGATTATAACAAATGTTAAGTACACTCTTTGTATACATTTGGAAAATACATAAAAATAATTTCATTCAAAATCTACCACTCAGAGATATTTAAGTGTTTCTGGTGTATTTTTTCCAGATATACATGGATCACACTGTAAATATTCTGTCACTAAACCTAACATTCTTTTTAAAATGTGGGTAGCTCTCATTCCTTTTTTCTGAATAGATGAAAAAGATAAAAACTATAAAGATTTTGTAAATATTTAGAAGCTATTTTCTGTATAAATTTCTCTGATTTCTGGGAGAATTTTTCACTTTGTCATTTCTCACTCAAGGTCGGCAACCACAAACTACCTCTAGCTTTAAAGACAGGAAACAGTCTGAACAAAAAATAACTACTGAAATAATTGCTATTTTACTGAAATGAGGTTTAAAATCAGTTGCATGAGATGATGCAAACTCCTAGAAAAGCTTATATCTTCAAAAATGTTAACTATCATTATTATGTGTCAAGACTGAAGATGCTATAAGTTGTGCCTTCACACCCATCAAACTTAGATTACCTAGTTGGCCTTTGATGTTAAAATATTTACTATGGTTCCCTCATATTAATAATTAGTATCAAAATAATGCAATTAATTATTTGAGGACCTGGTGGCTCAGATGGTAAAGAATCTGCCTGTAATGCGGGAGACCTGGGTTCAATTCCTGGGTTGGGAAGATCCTCTGGAGGAGGGCATGGCAACCCACTCCAGTATTCTTGCCTGGAGATTACCCATGGACAGAGGAGCCAGGCAGGCTACAGTCCAAGGGGGTTGTAAAGAGTTGGACATGAATGAGTGATTAAGCACACACAGCACATGTAAAAGTAGCTCTGAAGATTAATATTAATAGGAGGAAGCTATTTATTTACAACAACTTTCATATCTTAAAGTATCTATCTTGGAAGCAACGTAAGTTTCTACTGATGAATGAATGGATAAAGAAGATGTGAAATGAGTGTGTGTGTAAGTGTGCATGCACACACACGATGGAACATTATTCAACCAAGAAAAAACTGAAAAAGAATGAAATAAGCCCAAAGATACAGAGAACAGACGGTGGCTGCCAGAGGTGAGGACTAGGGAGTCAATGAAATCGGTGAGGGGCAAAAAAGTACAAATTTCCAGTTATAAAATAAGTCATGGGGATGTAATTTACAGTTAATAATATTGTATTGCATATTTGAGAGTTGCTAAGTACATCTGAAAAGTCCTCACTCACAAGAAAAAAAATTTTTTTGGTAAATAAGTATGGTGATAATGTTAAGTAGATTTCTTGTGGTGATCATTTTGCAATAAATATACACAAATATATCATCATGTTATACAGTTGAAACTAATCTCATGTTTTATGTCAATTACACCTCAATTTTAAAAAAGTCTCAATCCACGTTTAAACACACAAGTTTTGTAGCTACAAACAGCACACTCTTAAAATCAGTGTTTGAACAGGTGCATTAAATTTATGATCTATCATATGTATTTATTAAGTTTGCCCATGTTGCTTATGAAAGGCATTTGTTTATACAGCCAGATACTTCGATAAGAAATCACTTACTTTTTCCAGGTCCTCCTGCTGCTGTTCACTGCCTGACATTTCACAAAGTCTCTGGCTAAGGGCCACAGAGCGTTTAAGCTCATCTTCACTGTCTGAATCAAGGCATAAAGCTAAGGAGGTCTTGGATTTGAAGGTGAAATTCCTATAATTTAAGAGAAACAAACAAACAGACAACTCTATGTAAGTGATAAGTAAATATCTGTCCTTGTTATTTCTTTGAAGTATAAATATCAAAATAAAACAAAAAGTTTTTCCATTATGGAGAATGATTTAACAGAGAAAAAAAATATCAAAAGAGGTATATTTAAAGCATTACCTTTGCCCTACTCCAAAAGAGCCATGCTTTGAAAATAAGACAACTCTTATGCTATTTTATATTATCAGTAAACCAATCACTTCGTGCCTTTTTTCTTTTAATGATCAACTCCAAAGAAGATTGTCACTGTCTTTATAAAGCAAGTACTCTACTAGAATGCATGCAGACATAGCAATGAATATGTTTTTGACAACAGAGTGTATGAGGACTAATTTTTGCTCTTTTAAATTATGATCCATGTACTTTGAAATTAACAGTAACATTCCACTTATCCATTTATATGCACGTCCAACTTCTGGCAACCTCTACCTTCTAGAACAGAGAGACTCAAAAGGTAAAAAAAAAAGCTTCTGAGGAAGGCAGTAGTTTCAAAGCTAATGAACTTTACTCTTTAAACAGAGACCCTTCTTCCCCAGGAAATGGTGAACAAAATAATGTAGCAAGTTCATCAAGAAATGAGAGCTAAGAAATGAGAGAGAATAACCACCAAAAGGACAATAAAGAACTATAAAGTAATTTAATGTAAAGGCAAACTGTCTCATAAGACTTAAGAGCCTCTGAGGGCATTACCATATTAATACACAGTGTAATAATGGATACTTACAATGCTGGTTCTAAGTCATTACAATATATTTAAATTATCTTCAGTGTATTTCATTTAATAATATAAGGAATTCTGCAAGGTTACAGAGGTATAACCATCTAAAATGGTTAAAACATTTTAAAGATTAAAATTAAAAAGGCAATGTTTTAAAAGGCAAGCTTCAATCATATAAAAATTCATTTATTTGGAATATGAAATAATATTTTTCAATGATACTAGATAAGTAAGGTGTTACTGTGTTGTCTTCTAAGTGAGCCAAAAATAAACTAAAGGAAAAAGTGGTAAAGGTAAAAAAGCACAAACTTTCTTTGATGAAGGTTAACATAAATTCATATGCTATACTAAAAAAAATGTCAAATGGAAGTTAGAAAATGCAATAATCTAAATGTGAAAACTATAAATAAACATAGAATGATGGCATCAAGAAACAAGAGGCCACAGTGGAAACCAGGAGGATGCGCAGCAATGTAGATCAAAGAAAAGAGGCAAGTGGTCAGCGATAAGCCCAACCATGGTCTTTGGCTGAGAGCAGTCAGGATATCACTGCACTTCAGCCTGAACACTTGAATAGCCTCCCAATATGTATTTAAAAAGAGTTTTTAATATAACTTCGAAAAAGCCAATTAGCCATCTTAATTCTTCATTTCTGATTCCATGCTCACCAAGCAAAACTGAACATACTGTTTATTTATTTATCTATGTAGATTCTTTGCTAAAGGAGGGTGACACCTGGCTACTAATATACCAGGGTCAAATGTGACAAAGAATATTACAGAAGAACCAATGGTATTTTGGTTTATAATTCAGCCTCTTTTAAGTTTGATCGGCATGACAGGTCTTCTAGGGCCTAATCATCTTTATTGAGCAACTCTCAAATTCTCATACCAGTAAGACCCTGGAGAACAGATTGACCATGCCAAGTATAATGATGCCCAATGAAACCATCTCTTTCTTGAAACTATAGTGATTTGGTACATAAAGAGTGCATTCCATTAATAGTTACTATATTCACAGAAGGCAGCTTGCCTGTAGTAAGGAAAAATATTCATCCTGTAAAGGCATCACTTGCTCACTTTCTAAGCAGCCAAGTGGTATTGCTCATTTGTATCTTGAGAACGGGCAAGAGTATTCATATCGGTACCATGTCAGATTTCTAGTCAGTTAGTCATCTGGTTCTAATTGCACTGAAAAATAATTAACAGGAGGAAAAGAAAATAGCAGTTCCCAAATGTCATTTTATGGTTATATAAGCCCCCCAAAAGCCCTTAAACAACAAAAGTGTCTTTTTTCTAAAAGTACTTTGGGACATCAAATCTTTAGAAAAACTAGTTTTAAAGTCAAATGACAACCAAGTCATTTAGAAATGTCTAATCAGGAACTGTAGTTCTAGTCAAATCATAGAGGAGGTATATTAAAAAAAAATAGCATTTGTCTCCTTCTTGGACAAACTTCTGGTCTGAAGCAAAAATATATAAAATATTTGTAGAATAGCTACATTCTAGTATGCATTTGTTTTCCTGTCCCCTTTCAGAATGGCTCCAGTTCAGTGTCTAAGATAAGAAGTCCCACACTAGTTAGCAACATGTGAAAAGATATTTTGAGATCTCCATGCATGTATTTGAAGAATGGTGCTTTTTATACCAGTAAGGGTTACTTTAACCCTTCAATCCTTAAAATTCTTTGTCATCAGTCAATTTCTAGAGTTGTAGGATGAAAATATTACATACAAAAGATGATCTAAGAAGTTTTAAAGCAAAATTTTGAGAGGATCATCAGAACTAGCTTCAGTGTTAAAACTTGATATACCCTACTTACAGTTCAAAGCAGATTTAGGGAAATTCCAAAATATAGTAATGCAGAGCAGTTATCATGCAAAAAGAGAAACAATATGAAAAGGGGAGGGGATAATCTTGGAAATTAGGGTAAGCCAAATCCTTAAAAATACAAATTTTGGGTACACAAGAAATATAACTCACTTTGAAGGTGTAGAAGGGCTGGTGATGCAGGAATTCACCATTTGAGAGGCTTTCAATGGTCTAGAACTATCAGAAAATTAGAAAATATATAATGTATATAATTACATTACTAAAAAAATACACACTTATAAAATGAATTATCCTGTATTACAGTCCTTTATATATCCTCTTGAAAAGCAAACAATTATATTTTTCAACTAATAATAGAGGCCAAAAGAGAAAACAAAACACTTTCTCTAGGCTTTGCCTTATCTAATGATCTAAATAAACAACATTGGAAATGAAGTCAAATACTGATACAACAGGAAAAGAACAACTTGGGAAATTCTCTTTGTCTCAGTTCTTTTAAGCAATACAATAGTAACAGCTCTCATTTATTGAGGACTTACTAGATGTTAGGCACTATAATAAAAACTCATACGTATTACCTCATTTAAAGCTCACAACTACTCTGTTATTTTCCCTACAGACAGGTCAAGGAATTTGTCCAAAGTCTCAAAGGTATTAAAAATTGTACAGTCAGAGAGCCCAGTTTCAGGCCTGTGATCGTAAAGAGCCTTGGCTAATGGTATGAAATGGTAATATTGCCAGAAAGAGTACTAGCTCTACCAGTAGAGGGCAGTTTGCAAAACTTCAAAAATATCCATTCTAAAGAAAGGCCGTAAGAGAATATCCAGAAACAATGACTCTCTGGGAACATGTTACTGACTCAGTAAGATGTTCAGTGTAAACCTATATGATGTAGAATATATTTCAATTATTAATCCAAAAAGGAAATAATTTTTACAAAACTTCATCAATTCATTTTAGCAAATGTTTATCACTTAGTGTGTAAGTATAAAATGGAACTACAACATATGGCTCAAAGTAATGCAAGTATGCAGAGGCAAAAGCAACATCTGAAGAAATCTTAAGGTTTTCCCAGGATTCATGATGATAAAATAAGAAATTACTTCTTTTCTCATGGAAAAATCTTAAGGCACCATTGAAGTTCTTTGCTCAAACTGTAATAATACTTTTATGAAGACATAATCTATTTTAAAGGTCCCAGCATAATATTTAATATACTGTTTCTTAAGTTTGCATACTCTAAAGAGTCAGCAAAGGCATTCATTAAAAATACTGATTCTAAAATAATAAAAATAAAAATAAAAGTACTGATTCCCCAGTCCTATATCAGCTTTGCTGAAACAGAACTTCTAGGGAACAAACACAGGAATTGGTATTTTTAGTGTTCAGGGGACTCTCAAGACCATGCAAATTTGGTTTGTATTCATCAAATGTATAAACTGTCTTCCAGTGATCTAAAAGAGGAAGGAGTACTCCCTAAAAAGGTAATTTATTATGAAAGGCAATTAATGCTCATTGAAAGTTATTATTAAAGCATTTTTTCAATTACTGAAATCACATAGTAATTTAGCACAGAATCCTCAAATAAAGCAAAATTAAAATCTCCTTGTTGATATGATTTTACCTGGAGTCGTGTTATCTAATTCAGTCATTCTTCTGATCAGACAGTAAAGTCTTTCTACTTCAAAAGGGAAAGAAATTCTCAAGGACTTACACTGCCATCTGTGCACTCCAACCAAGGTTAAAGGGTGGTTTCGTATTTTCAGTGCAATGAGATGAGAGGGTCAGGTATCTTGGAATGATGACTTGCTGCCCAATCTTGTTGTTAAGTGAGAGAGCAACATTGAAGCTATATCGTTTCAAATGAAGAATGAGGATTCTGAAAAACAGAAGATGATGACATTACTAGTTTGAATATAACAGAGGTAGCTCTTTTACAGCTAACAAGAGATCACTTAACTAACCATGTTAGACAGCTTTTGATTCAAAGACTACAATAGGCCAAGTTAAAGATCTGTCAAACATTTACTGAATACCTGCCATGTGCTAGGTATTGTGCTAGATACTAAGAACACAAATAAAAATAAAACACAGACACTGGGTAGATATTATTAATTGGGAGGTTTGGGTAAAATAATGTTACCAGAAAAAAACCAAAACATCAGTTCAGTTCAGTCCCTCAGTCCTGTCTGACTCTTTGCGACACCATGGACTGCAGCATGCCAGGCTTCCCTGTCTATCACCAACTCCTGGAGTCTACTCAAACTCATATCCATTGAGTCGGTGATGCCATCCAACCATCTCATCCTCTGTCGTCCCCTTCTCCTCCCTTCTTCAATCTTTCCCAGCATCAGGGTCTTTTCAGATGAGTCAGTTCTTCGAATCAGGTGGCAAAAGTGTTGGAGTTTCAGCTTCAGCCTCAGTGCTTCCAATGAATATTCAGGACTGATTTCCTTTAGGATGGACTGGTTGGATCTGCTTGGAGTTCAAGGGACTCTCAAGAGTGTTCTCCAACATCACAGTTCAAAAGCATCAATTCTTTAGTGCTGAGCTTTCTTTATAGTCCAACTCTCACATCCATACATGACTACTGGAAAAACCATAGCTTTGACTAGACGGACCTTTGTTGGTAAGGTAATGTCTCTGCTTTTTAATATGCTGTCTAGGTTGGTCATGACTTTTCTTCCAAGGAGCAAGCATCTTTTAAACCAAAACATATCAGACAAGAAAACTGAATTTTAAAATACTGTATTGATACTGGGTCAAATCCTTATTTACTTCAGTGTTATAATCAAAAAATGGATGTTATAAAACCATAAGGGTCTTCCCTGTAGCTCAAACAGTAAAGAATCTGCCTGCAACATAGGAGACCCAGGTTTGATCCCTGGGTCAAAAAGATCCCCTGGAGAAGGGAATGGCAGCCCACTTCAGTATTTTTTTTTTCCCATTTATTTATTAGTTGGAGGCTAATTACTTTACAATATTGTAGTGGTTTTGGTCATACATTGACATGAATCAGCCATGGATTTACATGTATTCCCCATCCCGATCCCCCCTCCCACCTCCCTCTCCATCCCATCCCTCTGGGTCTTCCCGGTGCACCAGCCCTGAGCACTTGTCTCATGCATCCAACCTGGGCTGGTGATCTGTGTCACCCTAGATAATATACATGTTTCGATGCTGTTCTCTCGAAACATCCCACCCTCGCCTTCTCCCACAGAGTCCAAAAGTCTGTTCTGTACATCTGTGTCTCTTTTTCTGTTTTGCATATAGGGTTATCATTACCATCTTTCTAAATTCCATATATATGTGTTAGTATACTGTATTGGTCTTTATCTTTCTGGCTTACTTCACTCTGTATAATGGGCTCCAGTTTCATCCATCTCATTAGAACTGATTCAAATATATTCTTTTTAACGGCTGAGTAATATTCCATGGTGTATATGTACCACAGCTTCCTTACCCATTTGTCTGCTGATGGGCATCTAGGTTGCTTCCATGTCCTTGGCTATTATAAACAGTGCTGCGATGAACACTGGGGTGCACGTGTCTCTTTCGGATCTGGTTTCCTCGGTGTGTATGCCCAGAAGTGGGATTGCTGGGTCATATGGCAGTTCTATTTCCAGTTTTTTAAGAAATCTCCACACTGTTCTCCATAGCGGCTGTACTAGTTTGCATTCCCACCAACAGTATAAGAGGGTTCCTTGGATAGCAGCCATCCTGACTGGCGTGTAATGGTACCTCATTGTGGTTTTGATTTGCATTTCTCTGATAATGAGTGATGTTGAGCATCTTTTCATGTGTTTGTTAGCCATCTGTAGGTCTTCTTTGGAGAAATGTCTGTTTAGTTCTTTGGCCCATTTTTTGATTGGGTCATTTATTTTCCTGGAATTGAGCTGCAGGAGTTGCTTGTATATTTTTGAGATTAATCCTTTGTCTGTTGCTTCGTTTGCTATTATTTTCTCCCAATCTGAGGGCTGTCTTTTCACCTTGCTTATAGTTTCCTTTGTACACTTCAGTATTCTTGCCTGGAGAATCCCATGGACATAGGAGCCTGGCAGGCTACAGTCCGTGGGATCGCAAAGAGTCAGACACAATTGAGTGACTAATATTACTACTATATAACCATAGATGGTAATTTAAGTGTTAAACAGCCCTTATATTTGATAGTGAAACTTTTTAAAGATGACTTTTGATGAGAACTATTCTTTTCTCTAGAGAAAAGAGAGAAACAAAGTTTTCTCCACATTCAAAAAAAGTTCTATAAAATGTACATGCCCAATCTGGTTTGAGGATCTGAAAAGGCTTTTAGCACTGTGGTTTTTTTAAATTACTACTGTAGTAACCTTTTTACCTTTAATAAAGAATATAATCTCTGTTTGATAGACTAAACATATTTCATAGCCTACAAGAACACTTTCAAAACTGAATTTCAGAACATCTATGGGAATACCGTTTTTGGAAAACTGTTTCCTTTCTTACTGTATATACCTTCACCAAAGAAACCACAAAGTCAAAAATCCATAAACTGAAGTTAGTGACTGTATTTCTCTTTAAAAAGTATGCTAGAATTCATAGCCTTCAAAATCACAACTTGAGAGAGTACAAGAATCCAACTGATGTGAAGAGACTAAGATGAATGTGAAATGTCAAGTATTTTGACTAAACTTTCAAATGATCCCACTAAAATAAAAGTAATATGAAACAGTCAAATTATCACTCATCTGTAAAGGTGAGGTGGACTACAAATGAACAGATTTGACATAGATATCAGGGCCTTCAAGAATAAAACAAACTGGTTTAATCCTGAAATGAACAAAAATAGAGCAAGGCCAGTAATTAGGATTTATGACTGATTTCCTTAGTTAGTGACAGCTGGTAACAATCAATCCTTTTCCTTAAGATTTATTCCCCCGACTCTCTTGCCTTCCCTGACGGCTTGGGCTTCCCTGGTGACTTAGACAGTAAAGAGTTGCCTGCAATGTGGGAGACCCAGATTCAATCCCTGGGTTAGGAAGATTCCCTGGAGAAGGGCATGGCTACCCACTCCAGCATTCTTGCCTGGAGAATTCCATGGACAGAGGAGCCTGGCAGGCTACAGTCTACGGCGTCGAAGAGAGTCAGACATGACTGAGTGACTAACGTTCTCTTGTCTTAAAACACTCACAGATAGGAAAGAATAAGTCTCTTAAGGAAAAAAAAGACAGACTATGGTCAACATAATACTGCTATGATTTAGAAAGCCATTTCTTTCAAAGAAATTCATTTTCTAGAAAGGTCCAGATACAGGATGTAAAAGAACTAGTCCCTAGGGGGCTGGTTCCAGAAACTCCACATTCACTCATAGAAAACTGAAGCTTCTAAAATAAAGCAAAGCACTCCGCAGGCAAAGTGCCACATAAATACTTAATGTTGATAATAATCTTGTTTGTGGTTGAGATCTATTCTTGGAAAGAACTGAAAGCTGTTCTATAATCATATCATATTTTTTCTAACTAGTTTGGCTTTGTATTTGTTTATACAGATAATACAATATAAGTTAATTTCCTTCCTAATTCAGAATTTTTATGACTACAGGAAACTTACCAACTTACCCTCTGGAAAAAAAATATAGCACAAATTGCAAAAAAATTACTCTTCCTATTTTATTTTCACATGCACATGTGTATGTGTCTGTAGCATATTTTTATTGAAGGTTTGGGATAAGAGAAGGAAATTAGACCATGACAGATTTTAACTGAGTGTTACACATTATAGAATTAAAATTTTACTTTAGTTTCTATCATTATTCCAAAATCTCATCAGCCTCATCCTCTTGTTGCCAACTTCTTGGGGCTTTCAGATTCCCTCTCTTTTTCAACATTCCAAGTTCTCTTCCTTTCTGATACAAGGGAATTCTAGCTTTCCATTCTCTACCCTCTTCATATCTTAGCTTTGCTAACCTTCTTTACCAATCCATCTGATAAGCCTCACTTATTCACTAATACTTTTCAGTACTTTAAAGAAGAAAAAATGAAGAGACAATTAATCTTACCTTGGTAGCCTGTTAAATTTGTGCCTGACAAGAGCACACTTCCCACCACATTTCTCACAGGAATACTCAAGTTCTTCTGCCTGTTAAAAAGACAAGAGGGAAAAATAAAGAAGTATGAAGATGAATTAGCACTGCCCCAACTCCAACCAGTTTAAATTTTGTGTCCAGAATCACAAACCTTACTAAATTAAGACCTAATCCTCAACATATAGTGTAACATCATGCCCTGTTTCACAATTTCTAATTTCCTTTTTTTAACCACGGTAACAGCTGAATTTATGATAGTAACCACAGTAGCAGATTCCCCATGGATACCTTTTCCCCATGGATACACAAGAACCACTCCTAAGAGTATATCCAGATTTTAACATTTGGCCATAGCAGAGATAAGATCACCTTCAGGTTAGGCGGAGTTCCTGGTCTGTTAGGTGTAACTCTACCCCTTTCTTATAATGGAACTCAATCTTCTGGTAACAGCCCACTAAGAACAACTGCTCTAAAAGGACCAAAGTTTGGGGCAGATACCACTCATTACCTAGAGAAAACTGAAACAAGAAATCCTTAAAAAATCGGGGGTAAAGATACACAGGAAAAGATTCAAATTCTATGATAACAACAGGAATAGTAAGGAATGATATAAGAAAAGAAAAACAGTATTTGAGTGGAGCTGAATTTTCATCATTTCAAGAACAGAGGTTTTTTTGTTTTTGAATCTTAAGAGTGATAACCCTGCCTATCTGCTACAATAAAATAAGAACCACTATTATATAGACTAAAGGTGATCCTGGCAGATTTCCATCAATTATAAGGACTACTACAACAGTTCAATTATGTCCCAGAAAATTTCAGAATATCTATAGCAGTGTATCATATATGCAAATATTTATCTATAGCTCTACAGCTCTAAAACAAACATGACTCCCCCTTTCTGTTTCTAACAAGGTACATATAACCTAAAGAAAAGCAGAGTATTTTTTCATTCCTAAGATCTTAGTATACTAGCTTAGTGCCTCCAATTTTGATTGGCATTACCCAATTTTAGCATGCGTCACTCTGTATTATTTGTTTCTAAGGTTGCCTAAAACACTTGCTGTTGAGTTAACGTATAATCCACTTGAGCAATGAATTTTCTTCTACAGTCAGTTAACAACCATATCTATTAAGCTTTTAAAAATAAATACTACTTATAAATATTTCTCATTTGTTTCCCCTGCAAGTGTTTTGTCAAACTCTGCCTTAAAGAAAGCAACTTCAAATACAATTATCTATGATACATAAAATTCAGTTATGTGAAAATACCAAAAGGCTGTATTTACTCTAAAGAAAAGATCAAGGGAATCTTGAATTGAACGAGGAGGGAGTGGCTTTTTCCTTCGAGGAAGATCAATGGAGAGGTCATTAAACTGTTCTCTTTTGGGAATAATTTCTCCACATCTGGAACAATAAAAGAAGACAAATGTTAAGAATTCAGAAGCCTAACTATGCAATACTAAACAAAAATATACTTCAGAAACAGTGTTCCCCCAAAGAATTTCTCATGACTAGGCACGAGAAGGAGCTTAAAGTGTCACGCTAGTGGTAAAGAACCTACTTGTCAATGCAGGAGACATGAGAGACTTGCGTTCGATCCCTGGGTTGGGAAGATCCCCTGGAGGAGGGCATGGCAACTCACTCCAGTATTCTTGCCTGGAGAATCCCATGGACAGAGTAGCCTGGCGGCTACAGTCCACAGGGTCACAGAGAGTCGGACATGGTTAAAGTGACTGAGCAAGTATGTACGCAGGCATGAGAGATAAATGCTGAATTTTAAATTTTTTTATTTTCCAAAACCCCACATGCCCCTAAGCCAGTGTGCCCCAACTACTGAGCCTGTACTCTAGAGCCTGGGAGGGAGACACAATGACTTCTTACGCCCCAGCTACTGAAGTCCACGCACTCTACAGCTCATGCTCCACAACAAGAGAAGTCACTGCAATGAGAAGCCCATGCATCACAACTGGAGAGTAATCCCTGCTCTCCACAATTATAAAAACGTCTGTGCAGCAATGAAGACCCAGCATAGTCAACAATAAATAAAATTATTTTAAAAATAATTAATATAAACAGAAAGAGAGAATTTGCTCTCTCTGCCTAACTACTAGAGCTGGACATCCATAGTCTCCTATCCTGGGATCGGTACTTACTTTGTTGGCTCTCTGGTCTTGGAACTGTGCGTGCGTGTTCAGTTGCTTCAGTCGTGTCTGACTCTTTGCGACCCTATGGACTGTAGCCCACCAGGCTCCTCTGTCCATGGGATTTTCTAGGCAAAAATACTACAGTGGGTTGCCATGCCCTCCTCCAGAGGATCTGGAGGGAGTGAACCCACGTCTTTTGCATTGCAGGCAGATTCTTTACTGACTGAGGCACCAGGGAAACCCCCATGTATAAACAAGATTAAAAAGCATTGCAAAAATTAAAAATAATTCATAAAGTATTTTATAGAAAACACATTTTTAATAAAAACAATTTGGTTCAACAAAATAAACTAATAAGAGGGGGTCATTTCAGGACATGGGCACACACAAAAAGTAGAGCAAAATTAACCATTCGGTCAGCACTAAAGCATTTAACGAACTATTTAAGTTCGCTTTAGTTCTCACCCCACCAAGCATTTTCATAGAGGATAAAGATAATGAACAAAGATATTTATACTCATGTTTCCCCATGACACAGGAATGAAGATAAGAATTACAACCTTCTAGAAGAGTTTGGTGGAGAAGGCAACGGCACCCCACTCCAGGACTCTTGCCTGGAAAATCCCATGGACGGAGGAGCCTGGTGGGCTGCAGTCGAGGTCACTAAGGGTCGGACATGACTGAGCGACTTTACTTTCAATTTTCACTTTCATGTGCTGGAGAAGTAAATGGCAACCCACTCCAGTGTTCTTGCCTGGAGAATCCCAGGGACGGGGGAGCCTGGTGGGCTGCCATCTATGGGGTCGCACAGAGTTGGACACAACTGAAGTGACTTAGCAGCAGCAGCAGAAGAGTTTGGACAGAGAAGTCTAGCAGGCTACAGTCCCAGTCCATGGGGTCGCAAAGAGTCGGACATGACTGAGCAATTAACACTCTCAGAGAAGTTTCAGTTACTTGCCATAAGGAATTAAAAGGGAAAAGAGGTTTTTTTTTAGAGATTACTTACGCTTTACAGATGATGGAGTGCTGAACTTCAAACTCCAGATTAGTAATAACAGGGCAAGTGTATACTTTAGTAGCTGAAATATCTGGTGAACTTTCTTCTCCAGGAACAGGTTCAGTCTTCCAAGTTTTATTTAATTTTTCCATATCTTCTTTCAGCTGGTCTAAGCACTGACTTAAAAATTCATGAGCATCCTAAGAAGGTATAATATCCTTAATCAGATCAAACCATTTCTTGCTACAATAATAGGTTAGTAACATTGTGATCTATAAAACTAAAGCACTTGAAAGTCAATAATGTGTGGGAAAATGTCAGATTTACTCTAGTGCTTCAGGGTACATATTCTGCGAAAAACGACAACAAATGACAGATTTTATGTTCCTAACTATAAGTTAGATTAGCATGACTAATAAAGTGAATCGTTCCTTCATTTGTTTTTTAAAAAAGAGTGATTTTTCTAAAATAGTCTTTGTAACTAAAATAGTCTAAGGTCCTACATTGGGGCAAATCACATCTATATTATTAAAAAAAATACACAGAGTCATATTGAACCTTACTGGAAGTCCTCCAACCTGTGATGAACACATGTACACAAATCTCATTTTAAAATAAAATTGGGACTTCCTTTGTGGTCCCGGGGTTAAGAATCTGCCTGCCGATGCAGGGGAGATGAACAACCCCTGGCCTGGGGAACTAAGATCACACATGCTGTGGGAAAACTTAAGTCCGTGCATCACATCTATCGAGCCTGTGCTAGAGAGCCCGTGCTCCACAATAAGAGAAGCCATCACAATGGGAAGCCTGCGTACTTCAACTATAGAGTAGCCCCTGTTTGCCATAACTAGAGAAAGCCCACACGCAGCAACAAAGAACCTATGTACCACAACAGACACTCAACACAGCCAAAAATAGATAAATAATAAAATAATAAGATAAATTACAATTGGGTAACACACTAAAATCATTTCTATTTTCCCAATCTCTAAGGTGTTTAAAAACAATTAGTACTCACATTCTGCATATAACCAGAGAATCTCTCTGCTGTAGCTGAAATGGCATTTTTAACCTTCTTGAGTAAGTCTTTTTTGGTCTCTGAATTACAGATATCTTTTTTAACAAGCAAGTGTGCAAAGCGTCTGATAAAACAAAAGAGACAAGTTTAGCAGGTTTTACAAAACACTGAAGGTATATTTTAAGGACTGCTAACAATGGCACATAAAATGTTAAGTATCTAAAACACCATTATTCTATAATCGATAGTTAAGAAGTTACTCAGTAAGTATATAACAATTACCTGATAAGTGCATTGAGTGGAATTTTCTTCCATGGGATACCTTGCTTGAGCAAGTCATTTGCAAATGACTGGAGTGAAAATAGAGATTGTAAAATAGCATTCATATAGCAGGTATTTCCCAAATTGGAGAAGCTGAAAATGAAAGAAATGGTACTTTTGAAGACAACAGTAGTTCCTAAAGTATGTTCACTTGAGCAGGGGTCCTCCACTATAGCATGCATCAGAATCACCTGGAAGGCTTGTTAAACTACATACTGCTGGGCCCCAACTCCAGAATTTCTGATTCTGTAGGTCTGGACAGGAAACATGCAAAAATGTGCGTGTCTAAAAGGGTCTCAGTTGACACTGACGCTGCTGGTATGGAGACCACACTTAGAGAACCACCACAATATAACATTATTACACTTAAGGAAAATTCTGTTTTCAAATGAAAGCTAAAAAGGACTGGGGACTTAGAACATATGTATGCTTAATGGGCACTGTCAAATATTATTCCAAAGTACATTGTTTTTTTCCAAAGTTTGAAAAAAACTTTTATTTGTAAACTTTCTCAAACTTTCAGAAAAGTTGCACAGAAAAATATTTTTTACCCAGATTCACTAATTTGTTAACCCTTTTTTACTATATGCTTTATCATTTAACACGTCTCCCTATATATTTTTCCTGACCCATTTGAGATAGATCATAGCCATTTAGCTCTAGGATATATCTCATAACAATTGACCCAATGTTTCTTTATGTACTTTTTCTCCCTAAGCACAAAATTCAGTCCAGGATAACATAATGCAAAATTCAGTTTTCCTTAATCTGGAATGATTCTTCAGTTTTTACTTTCAAGACACTGACATCTGTGCAGAATGCAGCACACCCCTCTGCTCCCCACACCATGCGCCCCATCCACCCTGGTTAATGGAATGTTCCTCATATTGGGTTTGCTATTTCCTTATGATAAGGTCAGCTCACACTGAAGTCCACATAGTGATACATAGTGCTACTGTGTCCTTCCAAGGGTATCACATTCAGAGGCACATAATAATTCTGTGTTGCTCATCAGTGATGTCAACTTTAAACACCCTTAAAAACTTCCACTTCAGACTGTGAGAAAGTATCAGGATCTGGAATATCACACAAAGAAAAACTGGACAACAGTCAGCACAGGACTGCAATCCTTAAGAGAAGGCAAGCAAATGCTATCAGCCCTACCATTTATGCAGGGTTTCAGCCTGGAGGCAATTGGTGAATTGGAGTTCAGGGGAGTTCAGGGCATGGTACCCAAACAGAGTCCAGAAATCTTGCTGAGTTGAGTTGAAAGAAACTGGAGTTTGAGATGCTGAAGCTGTTAAGGTTTCTGGGACAGAGAATCTGGGAGAAAGGAACTGTACAGAGGAGGAGCTACAGAAATCTGCACAGGGGTCTGCTAGAGCATTAGACTGAAAAACTAACTTGTGCATGCATAAGGTGAAACCCCAAGATGGCATGGAAGAAGAACTTCAAGGAAAAGGATGATTACTGGGAAGCTATTAGCCAAACACTTTCCAGAGCTCATGCAGAATCTAAGAGTTTTTAGGTTCCCAACAGAGTAGAGAGACATAGATGAATTCATGGAGCATTAGCAGAGACCATAGAAGGCCTATGCTTCAAGAAAGGAATTAAATCAGCCTTAGAATAAAGGTCGTTTAAGATTTGACCCCAAAGAGCTTAAACACAAATGCCGAAACAAACCCAACTGCAGACAGGGATATTAAAACAGCTATTATAAATATGCTTCAAGGATGTGAAATATGTGATCAAGGATGTATGTGATCAAGGATGTGAAGTAAAACTAAAACACTAAGGAAAGAAATGGAAGATATTAAAAACTGAATTTCAAGAGATGAAAAAAATATTTGAAATGAAATTTTATTAAATGAAATTAATAGCAAATTAAACACTGAAGAAGGAAATAATGAATCTGAAGATAGAGCAACATGAAATATCAAAAAAGAATTATCTATCTTATATTTTTCCCCTTCTTTCTTACACAAAGGTAGTATACTACTGTATACTACTCAGCAATGTGGTCTTTTCTAATTTACCAAGATACCCTTTGTTATTTTCAGGGTTTTTTTCTGTTTCTTTCTAAATTACAGCCATATTAGTGGGTATAAAGTGGTACCTCACTTTGGTTTTAATTTCATACACCTACTTCTTACTTTTTTTTACATTTTTTCCCCCACAACCTCACAATTTTCCATTCCTTCCAGGATTTTGACCCTTTCACCTAGTTACCATTTGTTGGATATTCTCTTATTATCCTTTTTATCTTAGTAATGTTGGTGCAATGTACTTTCATTTTTTATTTTAGTGATTTGAGTCTTCATTCTTTTATCTTTGCCTGTTTATCTAAAGATCTGTCAATTTTCTGGATCTTTACAAGGAAGTAACTTTTGGTTTTCTGTATTATTTTTCTACTCTCCATTCTGTTTATCTCTGCTCTAATCTTTATTATTCTCTTTCTTCAGCTAAATTTTGTCTTCATTTGCTATTCTTTTTCTAGTTCCTCAAGGTGTAAAGTTGGGTTACTGATTTGAGGTCATTTAAAAAAAATCATAGTAAAATACATAAAACATAAAATTTACAAAAAAAAACCATTAAGTATACAGCTTACAAGGCATTAAGTACATTCACCACCATTCATCTCCAGAAGTTTTTCATCTTCCCAAACTGAAACTCTGTACCTATTAAACAATAATTCTTCATTCCCCTTTCTCTGGCAACCACCATTCTACTTTCCGATCCTACGAACTGATTACTCTAGTAATTCATTTAAGTGGAATCATACAGTGTTTGCCCTGTGGTGACTGATTTCACCTAGCATAATGAGTAGGTTCAAGGTTCATTCACATTGTAGCATGTGTCAGAATTTCTTTCCTATTTAAGGATGAACAGTATTCCATTGTATATATACATTAATAACACATTTTGTTGATCTACTCATTCACTGGTAGACACTTAGGCTGCTTCCACCTTTTGACTATTGTTTATAAGCTGTTGTTAATATGGATGTACAAACACCTCTTCATGTCACAGCTCTAAATTATTACAGATATATGTGCTGGATCATACGGTAAGTCTACTCTTAATTTTTTGAAGAACTGTCATACTATTTTCCATTAACAGCTGCACCATTTTACATTCCCACTAGCAATGTACAAGGGTTCTAATTTCTCCACATTCTCATAAACACTTTTTTTACTCCAGGCACTTGCTGCTAGAAATCTCCCTAGGAGTACTGTTTTTGCCATATCTCATTAGTTCTGGTATGCTGTTATAGGCTTCATTTATCTTCAAGTAATTTTTAATTTCTCTTGTGATTTTATTCTTTGACTCACTGGTTGTTTAAGAGTATGATGTTTAATTTTCACGTATTTCCAATTTTTTGTTACTTATTTCTAACTTCATTCTATTGTGACTGCAGAACATACTCTGTATGATTTGTATCTTTTAAAATGTATTGACACTTACTATATGGCCTAACAGGGTTTCTACTAGAAAATGTTTCATGTGCATGTGAGAAGAATGCATATTCTGCCATTGGGTGGAGTGTTCTATTAGGTTGGTGTAAACGTAACTGCAGTTTTGGACTGTGAATTTTAAATAACTAGGCTCAAACACCTGTATTAATCAAAATAGGAACCATTACAATCAACACATGTTTGCCAATAAGAAATAAGTCTGTTTATTCCTGTAATGTAAAAGTCTGTGCTTTGGGATTTGACGACCTCTTGGAAAGCAATTTCTGCCTCCTGCTTATTGTGGAAGTGTTTTCTCTGCAAGTTGTTGTCGAGATACTTGAGGAAGTCGTAGTTGGTTGGTTAGATGTCAGGTGAATATGGCAGATGAGCAAAACTTCGTAGCCCAACTCATTCAACTTTTGAAGCGTTGGCTGTGTGACGTATGGTGGGGCATTATCATGGAGAAGAATTGGGCCCTTCCTGTTGACCAATGACGACCAAAGGCACTGCAGTTTTCAATACATCTCATTGATTCGCTGAGTGTAATTCTCAGATGTAATGGTCTTGCCAGGATTCAGAAAGCTATAGTGGATCAGACTGGCAGCAGATCACCAGACAGTGACCATCATCTTTTTTGTGATGCAAGTTTGGCTTTGGGAAGTGCTCTGGAGCTTCTCCTAGGCCCAACCATTGAGCTAGTCATTGCAGGTTGTTGTATAAAATCCACTTTACATCACAAGTCACAATCCGATTGAGAAACGGCTCATTGTAGGGTAGAATAAGAGAAGATGACACTTCAAAATGATGATTTGATTTTCAGTCAGCTCATGAGGTACCCTCTACCAAGCTTTTCCACCTTTCTAATTTGCTGCAAATGCCAAATGACTGTAGAATGGTCCAACAGTTTTAAGAGGATCAACTGTTTGTGGTCACCTTTCGATGGCCAACCACTGCACTCCTCATCTTGAACCACCATTGCACTGTACTCTCGTTAGCAGTTCCTGGGCCAAATGAATTGTTGATGTTGTGAGTTGTCTCCACTGCTTTATGACCCATTTGAACTTGTAAGAAAATTGCTTGAATTTGCTTTTTTTTTTTTTCATTTATTTTTATTAGTTGGAGGCTAATTACTTTACATCATTAGAGTGGTTTTTGTCATACATTGAAATGAATTAGCCATGGATTTACATGTATTCCCCATCCCGGTCCCCCCTCCCACCTCCCTCTCCACTCGATCCCTCTGGGTCTTCCCAGTGCACCAGGCCCGAGCACTTGTCTCATGCACCCAACCTGGGCTGGTGATCTGTTTCACCCTAGATAATATACATGTTTCGATGCTGTTCTCTTGAAACATCCCACCCTCGCCTTCTCCCAGAGTCCACAAGTCTATTCTATACATCTGAGTCTCTTTGAATTTGCTTTTTGTCTAACATCATTTCCCTAATCTAAAATACGTAAGAAATAAACAGCAAAACATAAAGCAAGAAATGTGCATTAAAATGATGTATAACAACATAACCACATTTAAGAATGTATTCAAATATCAAACAACAAAGTTCAACAATGCAATACTGCAATTACTTTTGCACCAACTGAATGTACTAGTTAGATCTAAGCAGTTCACAGTATTGGTCAACTCCTGTATTTCCTTACTGACTTTTCTGTTTATATGTTCTATACATTACTGAAGTGAAGTATTGATGTCTCCAGCTATTATTTTTACAACTCTATTTTTCCCCCTCCAGTTGCTTTTAAAATTTTATCTTTTAAACTAATGTCTATGCTTTCCCAGGAACAGTTTCTATTAATTTCTTCTATCAGTGGGAGCACCTTGATAGGCTTATTTTTCCTTCTATGGAAACTGGTGAAAGTATTTTTTAACCTCTACTGAGATCAATTTAAATAAACTATTGATGTCTTTTCTAAAACAATTATGTCCATTTCATTTAAGTTTTCTAATTCTTTTGTTAAGAGAAATATGAAATTGTCTCAAATTATTTCTAAAATTTCCTCTACATTAGTAATTCTCCCTTATCACATTTTATGTATTTCTTCCCTCTTTATCTCGACTAAAAGATAAAAGGTTAATGATATATCTACTTCATGAACTTTTTTTATACTTTGTTACTGACTGATCAGGTGATTTTTGCAGAAACAAAAATCTGTGGCATTAATATGTCTCTGGTTAATAATGTGTTAATCTATTTTTCAGCTCTTTGTTACATGCAATTCTAACTTTTATCTTTATTATTTCCTTGCTTTTGTTTCCTTTTGGATTATTTTGTTCTTTTATATTGTTTGCTCATTTTGAGCTTGGAATTCATATTTTCATCCTTTCATTTGTATTGATACAGGTGTCTAGGACTAATTTTTCTCTGATCACTGCTGTAAATGTAACCCACAGATATTGATAAACAGGGTTTTCATTATCATTAATCTTCAGAACATCTGTTATTTGTGTTCGACCCAAGGGTCACTTATAGGGTTTTTAGGATTTATAGTTGGAAGTTACATTTTTAATATTCAGTTTCATGTTTATTATCCAGTTTCATTTCACTGTGATCAAAAGATGGTGGTTGTCCCATTTCTACTTCATGGGGTGTCTCCTGATTTTTCCTTTGTGCCCTAACATATGATTACTTTCTGTGAATGCTCCGTATGTGCTTGAAAAGGTCTATACTCTATGATCGGAGTATGGCATTTACTATTTTCCACAGATCTATCTGATTATGTTGTTTAGATCTTTTATGTCCTTAAATATTCTATTTTATCAGCTATTAGGACTGCAACCTCTGGTTTCTTAACTGTTTCCATTAGACAGCCAAACTGCTTTCCCTCCCTTTATTTTACAACTTTAAAAATCACTGTTCTAGGTATATCTCTAGTATACAGCATAGAGTTGGTTTTGCTTCCTGAGCTAATTTGAAAATATTTTTCTATTAGATGTGTCAGCCCATTTACATTTCTTGATGTGACAAATATATTCGGACTCAACTGTGTCACAATGCGATATTTTATTTATTCATCTGGTGTTTTAGAAATATCTCTTGATTTAAAAAAAAATTTTTTTAAGTGGTTATTGTACTTTTTATAGTGCTCATAATCCTTTTTTTTAATTATCTAATCTGTCCATTTTAAAGAGTACTTTTTGACTTGCACTTACTACTGATTTCAGTAAATTTATTTATTCTACTTTTCTTTCTCTCTCCTTCCATTTTTAGTTACAATCATACTCCTTTGTCAGAAGACATAATATCTATATGTCATCCTTATATACTGGTGTTTCCACCATTGTTTTAGTCTTATCTCTATAACTGAATATATGAAATATTCATCATCTATCTTTTGCCAGTATCTCCTTCATTACCTCTTGGCTGGATGAAGCTCATACCCTATAGAGTCCTCAGGAAGAGCTTATGTGTAATTATTCCAAGTTCTTCCACTTTTTTTTTTTTTTAAGTTCTTCCACTTTAAAACTTTTTTCCCCTAGCCCACATACCTGAAAGCTTAGATTAGCATGTCTGTTTATGCTTTCTTTCATCAAGTTTCTTGAAAATAATGTTCTTTTTTCATCCGCTTTGAATGATGACCGATAAGTCTACTCCTCTTTCCCTCACAAATTATTTCATCTTTTGACTCAAGGCACTGAGTATTTTTCCTCATCTTTAAAGTCTAATACTTGTACTAAGATATGTCTTGTTCATTCAATTTTCCAGGTACTTGGAGGGCTCTTTGAATGTATAGATTCAGTAATTTTTATTTCTGAAAATTTTATTTCAAAGTTTTCTTGGGTTATGGTTGTAAATACTAGTTATGTTTCACTGTTAGGATTTTTTTTCGTCAGAGATTCTAATTATATGTACCATGGGACTTTCCTTGCCTGTTTTCCAATTCAACCACTTCCTCTCTGATCGCTTATACTTATCTCATTTTCCTCCTTGTTTTTTCCTTCAAAGTTTCTTATTAAATTTTCACTTGAACTTATTTTCCCTTGGGGAACTTTCGTTTAGACTTAATTTTTGATACGATGTTGCCTTTCTTCCTCTCTCTCTTTTGTGTTCAAGCAGCTGTCATTTCTTCCTGCTGGTCCTTTCTGATTCTGGGTCTGAATTATTGATTTATGTTGCTTTTTTTATATTTTAAAATGCTTATTTGAGGATATTTCATTCGGTTTTAAGTGCTATATAACAATTTTCTTGCAGTTCATATTGGTTTTTGTGGTAGAATTTTTACTGGACTAAATATTTTGATTCATGTTTTCTGTTTTTCACTTCTTGTCTGTACAGAGGTGGCTTGTTTTTTAACATCTGTATTCATTTTGTGGATCTGGTGACAAATTCAAGCACATCCTCTTCCATCAGTTTAACAAAGTGCACTTTCCTTAATGGATGGTGGTGGTAGTAGAATTATCATATGATCCAGCAATCCTACTCCTGGGCATATATATAGACAAAAGTATAATTAAAAAATATACATGCAGCCCTAGGTTCACAGCAGCACTATTCACAATAGCCAAGACATGGAAACAAACCCAACGTCTACTGACAGATGAATGGATAAAGAAGATGTCCTGTGTGTGTGTGTAAGAATATTACTTGGCCATAAAAAAGAATTAAATAATGCTATAGGCAGCAACACAGATACAACTAGAGATTATCACACTAAGTAAATCAGAAAGGGAAAGACAAATGCCATATAATATCCCTCATATGTGGAACTGAAAATATGCCACAAATGAACCTACCTATGAAACAAGAGTCAAGGTCATAAACAATGTCTGATGGTTGCCAAGGGGGAGGGATAGAGTTGGAGGTTGGGGTCAGGAGATCTAAGCTATTACACACAGAAAGGATAAACAGCAAGGTCCTACTGTATAGCACAGGGAGCTATTCAATATCCTATGATAAACCATATGGAAAAGAAAATTTTAAACATGTATAACTTGAATCATTATGCTGTATAGCAGAAATTAACACAACACTGTAAATCAACTATACTTCAATTAAAATTTTTCTTTTATATTTATATAAGATGATTGATAGTCACTAAACTCACTATGGTAATCATTTCATGATGCATATGAGTCACATTATTATGCTGTACAATTTAAACTTACAGTGCTGTATTTCAACTATACTGTAATAAAGCTGGAAGGAAAAAAATGCAAGAGGGCTCCAACTGCCTAGATCCACTATTAGTGTATTAAATACCTCAAGTAAGTTAATTAATTCCTCTAAGCCTTAGTTGTGCTGTGCTGTGAATAGGTGCTCAGTCACATCTGACTCTTTGCAACTTCATGTACAGTAGCCCGCCAGGCTCCTCTGTCCATGGGATTCTCCAGGTAAGAATATTGGAGAGAGTTGTCATGCCCTCCTCCAGGGGATCTTCCCAACTGAGGGATCAAACTCAGGTCTCGAACCCAGATCTCCTGGCCTGTAGGCAGATTCTTTACCATCTGAGTCACCAGGGAAGACCAAGAATACTGGAATGGGTCGCCTATCCCTTCTCCAGGCAATTTCCCCGACCCAGTAATTGATCCGGGGTCTCCTGCATTGCAGGTGGATTCTTTGCCAGCTGAGCTACCAGGGAAGCTCAAGTCGTAATTCCTTAATCTACAAAAACAGATTTTTTTAATACATCTAGCTCAGAGAGCTACTGTGAGAATTTAAAGAAAAAATTCATTGAAACACAGTTTCTGGCACATAACAAACACTTCAGCTATGATTGATATCATTATTATAGCTATTATACCATGATCTCATTTCTGTATGGTTATTAAAAATATAAGCATGAAGGGGCTGGGAAAGATAAAAATAAAATTAATACTGAAGTATCTACAGAGATGGATGAAGTATATGAGATTTAAGAATACACATTTTCTGCTTTATGATGTTTTTTATATATATATATATATACATTTACAGAGAAACACACACACGCAATTTTGTTTTCAAGGTCCAAAAATTAGAGACCAGATAATGAACTGAACTTTATGGACATGATAAATCTTTAGTAAATGAAAAATATTTGAGAACTATAATTAATGACTCTTTTAATCATCTTGTATACCAAGTTACAGGGCTTCCTAGGCGGTGCTAGTGATAAAGAACTGGTCTGCCAATACAGGAGATGTAAGAAATGTGGGTTTGATCTCTGGGTTGGGAAGATCCCCTGAAGGAGGGCATGGCAACCCACTCCAGTATTCTTGCTTGGAGAACCCCCACGGACAAAGGATCCTGGTGGGTTACAGTCCACGAGGACACAGAGAGTCGGACATGACTGAAGAGATTTAGCATGAACACATACCAAGTAGAACATACTTCAGTTGAATCACTTTATAAAAATAAAGCAAAATAAAATAATTTACCTACCCTTGCAGTTGCTGCTGTTGGTAAGAGGAAAGGGGCACTCTTGGCTTGTTCCAGCCAGTGTAATCCTGGTTACACCTCAGTTTTTTAACAGAAAGAGGAGCTGGCTGAGGAAGAAATCCCAAACTTCTTTTGGCAGACGGAGTTTGGCTTGAAATATTAGTCCTATGAAAAAGAAAAAATAACGAAGAAACAAAACAAATTTGAATGCTGCTTTCTTCCCCTACTAGATTCAGAGAAGTCACTGTCTATGGGGAAAAAAATATCCTAAATTTGAGGAAATATCAGTTTTAATGATCACTTGGGAAAAAAATTTCACAATGTAAATTAGCAAATCTGGTGATAGGGAGCTGAAGAGGCAAATAGTATGGTAATGTGCAATCAAAATAAGCCAAGTTAATGGCTTGAGAAAAAACATAATTTTACTTTTTTATTCACTTTTATCCACTTGATGGCTATCATACATCAGTTTACCTAATCTTGAAAACCTTTAGGCAGTGAACTCTTTTCACTATTATGCAACAAATATTCGTACCCAATCTCCTTGAGAACTTACTCTAATTTATATACAGTGAAAATGTTAGGAATATTTTCAATTTTCTTAGCTAATGACTGTTCCCCAAAAATGCTGTACCAATTTATATTTCCACCAGTAGAGAATTTCCCCTTTCCACATAGTCTCCATTACAATGCTGCTAAGCTGCTAAGTCACTTCAGTCGTGTCCGACTCTGTGCGACTCCACCCCTGGGATTCTCCAGGCAAGAACACTGGAGTGGGTTGCCATTTCCTTCTCCAATGCATAAAAGTGAAAAGTGAAAGTGAAGTCGCTCAGTCATGTTCAACTCTTCGCGACCCCATGGACTGCAGCCTACCAGGCTCCTCTGTCCATGGGATTTTCCAGGCAAGAGTATAGGAGTGGGGTGCCATTTCCGTTACAATATTATCCCTCTAATGAATGGAACATGATTTCACTGTTATTTTATAATTTCCTCGTTATTACCTAAGTTGAACATATCAATCTGTCTTTATGGTTTCAATTTCTGTCTTAAGAATCATTCTAAGCCTCCAACTAATAAAAATAAATGGAAAAAAAAAAAAGAATCATTCTATAAAGGTCAGAAAAATGGTTTCCTATATTCTTTTAAAAATTTAAAATCTTGTTTTCCCTCCTATTCAGGTCTTTAATCTGCCTGGACATTTACTTTTTGCATCCTATAAAACAGGAATATGATACACTTTTTTATAAGGAACAACCAACTGTCTTCAAACAACTTACTATGTGCCAAGGACATCTGTTAGCCACTGTTTAGTTTTTTACTTTAAAAAAAAAATTGTGAAATAGAAAAGTATATAGAAGTTCGATGTGTAACACTGTTGTACAGGATGTCAATAGTGAGGAAAGTTTCGTGTGTGAGGATGGGGGATATGAGGCAAACTATACCTTCTATTCAACTTTCCCATAAATATAAAACTGTTCTAAAAAAACTTATTAAAAATAAAGTGTGGAGCTTAACATATTTTTATAAAGCAAAGACATAAGAACCATTAATGTAAAAAAACCTCCAAGTGGCCCTTTCCAATCACAACCCTGAAGTTATCATTAGCTTTCTATCAGCTTTATTCCTTACTATGTACTCCCATACACTGTAGTTTGGACAAGGCAAACGTGTATTTTCATCCTTTTGCTTTCAACTTTTGTCCATCCTTATACTGCAGTTATCTTTTAAATAGCATATGGATTATTTTTATTCTTCCTTTAAAATCCAGTCTTTTACTGAAACATTTAGTGTATTTATATTTAGTGTCATTACTAATTTAGGTTAATAACCTAATATCCTTGTTCTACTAATTCTATCATATGTGTCATTTCTGAGTCAGTATTTATTAATTTTTCTCTTCCTTATGAGTTGTTTTCTCCTGTTTCTTTGTACACTTCATAATATTTTTTTGGATGCCAGGTACTGTGAATTTTATCTTGCGGGGTATTGCATACTTTTAATTTCTATAAACAGTCTTAAATTTTGTTCTGGGATGTGGTTAAGTTACCCAGAAACAGTACAATGTTGCAGTTAAGGTTTGTTATCTGGGAGCAGAGCAGCAATTCGTCTAGGGACAGTTTTCCTCATTAATGAAGCAAGTCTTTTTGCAGGTATTCAAACTGCCATTAAGAACAGGAACTATGCCTGGCTTTATGTATATTCTAAGTATCATCCACTTAGATCCTTTAGGGTGATTCTTTCCCTGGCCTTGACCAGTCTCCTCACCTGCACATGCTGCTCAGCACTCAAAATGAATACTCAAGGGGGACTCTGCAGGTCTCTATAATTCCTTCTTTGTGTAGCTTTCCCTTCTGGTACTTTGCTCTGTAAATTCTAGCCACCTTGTATTCCCTAGATTCCTAGACCACTTCCTCAACTCAGGAAGAGTACAGAACTGGCTCTGCCTGGCTCCCCCTCCTTGTGTGTTAACCTAGAAACTTCCACTACCAAGCAAGCTAACATAGTCGTAAGGCTAATTTGTTTCCCATCTCTCAGGGATCACTGTCCTTCACTGATTCATGTCCAATGTCTTGAGATGCAATGTTTCACATAGTTTGTCCATGTTCTTGGTTGTTTCAGGAAGGAGGATAATGTGGTCCATCTTGGACAGAAGCGGAAGTCATCTTTAACTTTTTAATATGTCTAAGTTAACACCAAATATGTCCTTTTCATCATAGGGGACTGGAAAGCAAAAGCAGGAAGTCAAAAGATACCTGGAGTAACAGGCAAGTTTGGCCTTGGAGTACAAAATGAAGCAGGGCAAAGGCTAACAGAGTTTTGCCAAGAGAATGCACTGGTCATAGGAAACATCCTCTTTCAACAACACAAGACACGACTCTACACATGGACACCACCAGATGATCAATACTGAAATCAGATTGATTATATTCTTTGCAGCCGAAGATGGAGAAGCTCTATATAGTCAGCAAGACAAGACTGGGAGGTGAGTGGCTCAGATAAAGAACTCGTTATTGCCAAATTCAGACTTAAATTGATGAAAATCGGGAAAACCACTAGATCATTCAGGTATAACCTAAATCAAATCCCTTACGATTATACAGCGGAAATGACAAATAGATTCCAGGGATTAGATCTGATGGACAAAGTGCCTGAAGAACTATGGACAGAGGTTCGGGACATTGTACACGAGGTAGTGATCAAAACCATCCCCAAGAAAAGAAATGCAAAAAGGCAAAATGGTTGTCTGAGGAAGCCTTACACACAGCTGAGAAAAAAAGAGAAGCAAAAGGCAAAGGAGAAAAGGAAAGATATATCCATCTGAATACAGAGTTCCAAAGAATAGTAAAGAGATAAGAAAGCGTTCCCAAGTGAACAATGCAAAGAAATAGAGGAAAATAACAGAATGGGAAAGATTAGAGATCTCTTCAAGAAAATTAAAAGATACTAAGGGAACATTTCACACAAAGATGGGCATAGTAAGGGACAGAAAATGTATGGACCTAACAGAAGCAGAAGATACTAAGAAGTAGTGGCAAGAATACACAGAAGAATTATACAAAAAAGATCTTCATGACCCAGATAACCATGATGGTGTGATCTCTCACCTAGAGCCAGGCATCTTGGAATGTGAAATCAAATGGCCTTTAGGAAGCATTGCCACAAACAAAGCAAGTGGAGGTGATGGAATTCCAGCTGAGCTAATTCAAATCCTAAAAGATGATGCTGTGAAAGTGCTGCACTCAATATGCCAGCAAATTTGGAAAACTCAGCAGTGGCCACAGGACTGGAAAAGGTCAGTTTTCATTAAAATCCCAAAGAAGAGTAATGCCAAAGAATGTTCAAACTACTGCACAATTGGACTTATTTCACATGCTAGCAAAGTAATCCTCAAAATTCTCCAAGTCAGGCTTCAATAGTACACGACCCTAGAACTTCCAGATGTTCAAGCTGGATGTAGAAAAAGCAGAAGAAACAAGAGATCAAATTGCCAACATCCACTGGATCATCAAAAAAGCAACAGAGCTCCAAAAAAAATCTACTTCTGCTTTACTGATGTTGCCAAAGACTCTGACTGTGTAGATCACAACAAACTGTGGAAAATTCTTCAAGAGATGGGAATACCAGACCACCTGACCTGCCTCCTGAGAAATCTGTATGCAGGTCAAGAAGCAACAGTTAGAACTGGACATGGAACAACAGACTGGTTCCAAATTGGGAAAGGAGTACATCAAGGCTGTATATTGTCACCCTGCTTATTTAACTTCTATGCAGAGTACATCATGTGAAATGCTGGGCTGGATGAAGCATGAGCTGAAATCAAGACTGCCAGGAGAAATAGCAATAACCTGAGATATGCAAGTGACACCACCCTTATGGCAGAAAGTGAAGAGGAACTAAAGAGCCTCTTTACAAAGGTGGAAAAGGAGAGTGAAAAAGCTGGCTTAAAACTCAGCATTCAAAAAACTAAGATCATGGCATTCAGTCCCATCACCTCACGGGAAATAGATGGGGAAACAATGGAAACTGTGACAGACTTTATTTTCTTGTGTTCCAAAATCACTGCACGTGGTGAATGCAGCCATGAAATTAAAAAAGACGCTTGATCCTTAGAAGAAAAGGTATGACCAACCAACCTAAAGAGCATATTAAAAAGCAGAGACATTACTTTGCTGAAAAGGTCAGTGTCGTCAAAGCTATGACTTTTGCAGGAAAATCAATTCTGAATATTCATTGGAAGGACTGATGCTTAAACTCCAATATTTTGGCCACCTGAGACAAAGAGCTGACTCATTAGAAAAGACCCTGATGCTGGAACGATCGAAGGCAGGAGAAGGGGATGACAGAGGACAAGATGGTGGGATGGCATCACTGACTCAATGGACATGAGTTTGAGCAGATGTTGAGGGACAGGGAGGCCTGGTGTGCAGAAGTTCACAGGGGCTGCAAAGAGTTGGACACAAATGACAGACTGAACAAAGTTAACTGTGGCTTCCTCTCAAACAAAATAAGGAACTTAAAATGTTTTAATTTCCCATACTCTTCTCCACTCATTTATTTTAACCTCTTATTGGTATAATATTCTGCTAATTTTTTGTTTTCAACCCTATCATTTTTATAAAAACTATCAAAATATATTTAGATGCATAATAAGTCTGGAAAGATATTAGTAATAGCAGTTGCATCCTGAAAGAAAATGAACAAGTAGGAGTTAGGATTTACTTTTCACTGTATGCACTCTGTAACTTCTGAAGTTTCTACCATATTCCCTTATTACTTCTACAAAAGAATAAATTTTAAAGGTACTTAATTTTTTAATATGCTTAAAAATTCTTTTGCTCACTGATTTTTCTTACTTCTACTCCTTCCTTTGTTCACTTTTCTTCTTGCTAAAGAAATTCTGTCCTTGCACTCTTGAATTAAAATTTAACTGGATGTGTAATTCTTTGATATCATCTGTTCCTACTGTTGCTAATGTCAGTCTGTTTTCATTTTGTAGATGATATTTTTGTTTCTGGCAGCTTTTAAAAATTTCTTTACCCATCATCTACAAGGTAGATTTAAAAAATATGTATCTGCTGTTTGGCATTTGTTGAGGTTTTTCAATGTGGACTTCCATCATTTTCATCCAGTATTTCTTTGACAAATTCCCTTCCTTTATTCTCCTTAGTCTATTTTTTTTCTCCAAAATGCTATTAAGATATAGAGGGTTAAAAAAAAAATGGAGGGTAGACCAAGAAGCCCTACATAAATCTCTTTTTTATAAATTCATAGACTTTTAATGAATTTTGAAATAGATTTTCTGTAAACCTTTTTAAATAAAATTCATTTACATTTACTATCTCCTCTCTATGCTACATCCCATGATCATGCATTTCTGCTTGTTTAGTAGCTGTCTCAGTCTGGACCTCTAATCTGCATAGGACTTTATATCAGGGGTTCAGAATTTTTGCCCCTACATAGGGAACATTAAAGCAGATACCAATCACTGCAAACCCCATTTCTGGGTATTTGCTTTCTGATCAGGCTTCCCCAGTGGCTCAGTCGTAAAGAAACTGCCTGCAATGCATGAGACATGAGTTCGATCCCTGGGTCGGGAAGAGCTCCTGAAGGAGGGAATGGCAACCCACTCCAGCATTTTTGCTGGGAAAATCCTATGGACAAAGGAGCCTGGTGGGCTACAGTCCATAGGGTTGCAAAGAGTTGAACACAACTGAAGTCACAGCACAACTAGAGGGAGCATTAGGTAAGCAGCATATTTAAGGTTCCAAATGCAGGCAGTTACATAGAAGTGTTTGGGCTTGGTTTACTAGCACAGTGGAGAGGGAAATGGCAACCCACTCCAGTATCCTTGCCTGGAGAATCTCATGGGCGGGGGAGCCTGGTGGGCTGCAGTCCATGGGGTTGCAAAGAGTCAGGCACAAATGAGCGACTAACACTTACTTACTAGCACAGAGGGCAGTTCGAGATATCCAGCTTTATGTATCTTCAGGTAAGAAATCAAGTTCTGATTGGGGGTCATGTTCAGTTTCTAATCTCATGCTGGTTTTGAAGATCCAGCCCTAAATACTTGACTCCAGTCTGAGTTTTATACCTGCTTTATGGTTTCAGCCTTTACTCAGCATTATTTTTCTTACCGGTCTGAAAATTTTCATCTTATCTTTGAGGGCAGTTTTGTATTAAAAGATATTTTTATTTCTTCAATAATTCCTATGTGCAATGAATATGCTCATTCTATTATTTTGAAAAGAAATCTGTATTGTATTTAAACAGTTGAAAACCAAATTTAGTTTTTTTTCAACTTGGATTCCTTTAAGATTCTTCTAATAAGCAGAAATATATTAAGCTTCCTCTCTTAAATTCAAAGAGTTAACAACTGCAGTCATAAAGTGACTGACAGATTCCACCCAAGGCTGAGTATATCTAAATACATAAATCAAATTATTTAACTCACCTTAATCATTTAACACAAATAATCTAGATGTTTTTACCACTCTGAATTAAATTCTAGCAAAAAATAAAATATGGCTTAACTGGTCATTATCTATGACTGGTCATTATGCTATATAGTAGCATATCTATTTATACTACTACTCTCACTTTTTACAACTGCCCTTCTGTGTGGCATTCTATGAACACGTCTCTTTGACAAGTGCTTAGCAGTTGTCTTATATATTCATACTCAACAAACCTCAAAAATTTAACCGAAATCTGTGTGTCAGTCACTCAGTTGTGTCCGACTCTGCGACTCTACACACTGTAGCTCTCTAGGCTTCTCTGTCCATGGAATTCTCCTAGGCAAGAACACTGGAATGGGTTGCCATTTCCTTCTCCAGGGGATCTTCCTGACCCAGGGATCAAACCCGGGTCTCCTGTATCATAGGCAGATTCTTTACCATCTGAGCTATATCTCTAGAATCACCAATTACATTTCTGACTGGCCTTTTCCAGTAAAAGATACTATGGGGAAACTTTTTGCTTTTTTAGGAAAACACCTTAAATTCTGGTAGATAGCTTAACAAACAATAAAGGCAATTTTAAAATGTCTCAGTGGAGAATTACTTTACTTGGGAGGATGGAAAATACACTGGTCAAAATATGATCACACTGCCAGTCAAACCTGTGTCCTCAGTACAAGTCTTCCTAGACATCAGGTTTATACATGTGTTGAAGAACATAAAAAGTAATAGTTTGAACTAAAACACTTCTAGAGTATCCTGTAACTAAAATGTCACGAATCTGTAAATTTTCATCTATGTTGGTAAATCAATGTATTCATGTAGAGCACAACACATAGACCCTCCCATCATTTAATATTCTGAAGAAAGCTCTTCAAGTTCTTCACAAGGCATATAGCCAATGCATACCTGTCTAGGTTAGTGCTGCCAGGAGAATAGTCCTTGGCTGCAGATCTGCTACCATAAAAAGATGACGACTGCAAAGGTAGAAGCCCTAAAAAAATGAACAGACACAGGAAAAACTTAATTCCTAAATCAATCATTCAAGTTCATTTAATAATAAAATTACATTGGGCTTGTTTATATTTAACTCTATTGTCCCCTTTCTTTTCATCAAAGTAATACATACATATGCATGTCTGAAGATCAAAATACTGTGAAAAAGTTTGTAAGAGGTTACAAAAGAATACTCTCTAGCCCTAAAGCTCCACAAATTTTTCTCCAATTTCTAATCATTTTTTGAAACTCAGTTTCTCTGATTTCCTCCATAACATTAGGTGTTTATAAAATTTCTCAATTTATTAATTTTAAACAGCATCAGCTGGCTCCCTCAAGAAAAATCAGAAATAATTTCTCATTTATACCACCTCTACTCTTCTCTTCTCTCCAAACCAATTATCAGTTGTGTTATTTTATGATTTTATTTATTTTTTGGCTGCGTCATGTGGCTTGTGGGATCTTGGTTCCTTGACCAGGAATTGAACTCCAGCTAACAGCAGTGAAAGCACCAAGTCCTGACCACTGGATTGCTTGGGAACTCCCCATCAGTTGTGTTATTTGAGTTCTACTGATTAACTTTGCAAAGTTAACACATTTAAACTCTCCACATTTTGTTCCATGAAACTTTTTACCACTTGACCCCTTATACTTTCCACTCGCTCTCCTCTTCCACATCAACACCTGTAAGATGTACCATAACTTCAACAGTATTAAGTATTAATACATCTATTAAGTATTAATACATCTTTAAGTATTCTGTTTTCTAACTATAGTGAAAGTGAAAGTGACGTCGCTCGGTTGCCTCTGACTCTTTGCAACCTCATGGACTGTAGCCTACCACACTCCTCCATCCATGGGATTTTCCAGGCAAGAGTACTGGAGTGGGTTGCCATTTCCTTCTCCAGAGGATCTTCCTGACCTAGGGACGGAACCCGGGTCTCTTGCATTGTAGGCAGATGCTTTACTGTCTGAGCTACCCAGGGAAGTCCTTTCTAATACAGGTTGCTTGAAAAAGCTGAAAACCAAAAAATAGCATTTATATAATGAATTATTACTTCAAAGGTGAGAATTATATTAGAGCTTTCTCTTTCTGTCAGAGTCCAATTTATGTATGTCTGAACCCATAAAGCAGACTGTTTCTAGAGTCCAGATGAAATGAATTCTCTCAAACTCCCAAATTACCAAAATCATGCCATATTTTATTAGCTTTCTTCAATTCCAAGTTAAACACAATATTCAAATCAATACTAGATACATGAGTCTCTAAGAAGTTCAGAGGACCAGAGTTATGCTAAGTATAGGAAGCAGCAATAAAACTTCAGGGACAATCTTTTAGTTTTTGTTAAAAATAAGGTGAGCGTATATAACTGCTTTATGTGATCATTACAAGATCTTCTGGAACTTCTAACCACCAGCAACACTGATAATTTAATTTCAATAACTTTAACTCTTTGGATTCATTCCATGGTCCAGGTACTTTGACAATTCTAATTCTAATTCTAATCCTAATTCTAGGTAGTTGAAGAGGCAGATGTAAAGCTTAAATTCCTCGTAAGCAAAATAAAAATTCCCTTGTAGCTCTAATATTTTAAAAAATAGTTTAGCCAAGTATTAGGATACAAATTAGGGCTTCCCAGGTGGCTCAGTGGTAAAATATCCACCTGCCACGCAGGGGACATGGGTTTGATCCCTGGGTTGGGAAGATCCTCTGGAGAAGGAAATGGTAACCAACTCCAGTATTTCTGCCTGGGAAATCCCATGGACAGAGGAGCCTGGTGGGCTACAGTTCATGGGGTCACAAAGAGTTGAACACACTGAGCAACTAAACAGCAAAAACAGGATATAAACTGGCACCCGATAACTAGTCCAAAATTTACCCAGTGTTCTTAAATATGTGAGAAATATGCCCCAGTTTACATTTCTATTTCTAGTCTAATACAATATATCATATCATAAATGAGTATATTATGCAAAGACCAAATACTTACCTGATGTCCTATTCTCTTCTGACTGTTTCAAACTCAGTTGTTTCTCTCTACTGCTGGTTAAATACTTTCTTGAGGGATCTGTCATAGCCTTGTTGTTCCTATAGTTAATAATTTAATTCAAACATATATGTATAAAGATATAATTCTTAATTTTAAATAGTTGTCATTAGAATTTACATTTCAATTACTGAATTAATTGATGCGCTTGGAAGTTACGCTACAAGGTGTTAAAGCCTTATGCAAATGAGAATCATAAAAATAAGCTTTTCATTACCTAGTCAAAAGTCAATCCAATCCAAAACCCTGGTAATTAGGCAAAAATGAAAGAGCAGTTCCTTTATAAAAAAGTCAAACCAGAGACAGCAAGAATATATAGGTTTTTTTTGCCAAAAGCAAGCCCAGATGAAATGATTCAGCTACTAAGAGCAAAAGAATCAATTAAGAACTAAGATGAAAAAATTAAAATTAAAAAAAATTGAAAATAATAAAAAGAAGCAAACCATTCGAGCTTGATAATGAACAGCTCTAAAAGTAAAATAAACAAAATCCAAAATGTTCTTATAGTTTATGTAATTTGAAATGTTATTTACTAAATGTCAACATTTCAATTCATAGTGACTAAACTACTTTAAGTTCATGAACACAAAGTTAAAATTTCTTAAGCCCCTTTCCCCTATCTCTTCAGTTCAGTAGCTCAGTTGTGTCGGACTCTCTGCAACCCCATGAACTGCAGCACGCCAGGCCTCCCTGTCCATCACCAACTCCCGGAGTCCACCCAAACCCATGTCCATTGTGTTGGTGATGCCTTCCAACCATCTCATCCTCTGTCTCCCCTTCTCCTCCTGCCCTCAATCTTTCCCAGCATCAGGGCCTTTTCCAATGAGTCAACTCTTCGCATCAGGTGGCCAAAGTATTGGAGTTGCAGCTTCAAAATCAGTCCTTCCAATGAACAGCCAGGACTGATCTCCTTTAGGACAGACTGGTTGGATCTCCTGGCAGTCCAAGGGACTCTCAAGAGTCTTCTCCAACACCAGAGTTCAAAAGCATCAATTCTTTTGTGCTCAGCTTTCTTTACAGTCCAACTCTCACACCCATACATGACCTCTGGAAAAACCATAGCCTTGACTAGATGGACCTTTGTTGACAAAGCAATGTCTCTGCTTTTTAATATGCTATCTGAGTTGGTCATAACTTTCTTTCCAAGGAGTAAGTGACTTTTAATTTCATGGCTGCAATCACCATCTGCTGTGATTTTGGAGCCCAGAAAAACAAAGTCAGCCACTGTTTCCCCATCTATTTGCCATGAAGTGATGGGACCGAATGCCATGATCTTAGTTTTCTGAATGTTGAGCTTTAAGCCAACATTTTCACTCGCCTCTTTCACTCTCATCAAGAGGCTCTTTAATTCTTCTTCACTTTCTACCATAAGGGTGGCGTCATCTGCATATCTGAGGTTATTTGTATTTCTCCTGGCAATCATTGATTCCAGCTTGTGCTTCCTCCAGCCCAGCATTTCTCATGATGTACTCTGCATATAAGTTAAATAAGCAGGGTGACAATATACAGCCTTGACATACTCCTTTTGCTATATGGAACCAGTCTGTTGTTCCATGTCCAGTTGTAACTGTTGCTTCCTGACCTGCATACAGGTTTCTCAAGAGGCAGGTCAGGTGGTCTGGTATTCCCATTTCTTGAAGAATTTTCCACAGTTTATTGTGGTCCACACAGTCAAAGGCTTTGGCATAGTCAGTAAAGCAGAAATAGATGTTTTTCTGGAACTCTCTTGCTTTTTCAATGATCCAGTGGATGTTGGCAATTTGATCTCTGGTTCCTCTGCTTTTTCTAAAACCAGCTTTAACATCTGGAAGTTCACGGTTCATGCATTGCTGAAGCCAGGCTTGGAGAATTTTAAGCATTACTTTACTAGCGTGTGAGATAAGTGCAATGTGCGGTAGTTTGAGCTTTCTTTGGCATTGACTTTCTTTGGGAATGGAATGAAAACTGACCTTTTCCAATCCTGTGGCCACTGCTCAGTTTCCCAAATTTCCTGGCATACTGAGTGCAGCACTTTCACAGCATCATCTTTCAGGATTTTTAAACAGCTCAACTTGAATTCCATCACCTCCACTAGATTTGTTCATAGTGATGCTTCCTAAGGCCCACTTGACTTCACATTCCAGGATGTCTGGCTCTAGGTGAGTGATCATACTGATTATCTGGGTTGTGAAGATCTTTTTTGCAGTTTTTCTGTGTATTCTTGCCACCACTTCTTAATATCTTCTGCTTCTATTAGGTCCCTACCATTTCTGTCCTTTATAGAGCCCATCTTTGCATAAAATGTTCTCTCTTGGTATCTCTAATTTTTTTTAAAGAGATCTCCAGTCTTTCCCATTCTATTGTTTTCCTCTATTTCTTTGCATTGATCGCTGAGGAAGGCTTTCTTATCTCTCCTGGCTATTCTTTGGAACTCTGAATTTAAATGGGTATATCTAAAAAAAAAAAAAAGGGTATATCCTTTCTTTTCTCCTTTGCTTTTTGCTTCCCTTCTTTTCACAGCTATTTGCAAGGGGTTCCTTAGAAAGCCATTTTGCATTTTTGCATTTCTTTTCCTTGGGCATGGTCTTGATTCCTGTCTCCTATACAATGTCATGAACTTCCGTCCATAGTTCATCAGGCACTCGGTCTATCAGATCTAGTCCCTTAAATCTATTTCTCACTTCCACTGTATACTCACAAGGGATTTGATTTAGGTCATACCTGAATGGTCCAGTGGTTTTCCCTACTTTCTTCAATTTAAGTCTGAACTTGGCAATAAGGAGTTCATGATCTGAGTCACAGTCAGCTCCCGGTCTTGTTTTTGCCGACTGTATAGAGCTTCTCCATCTTTGGCTGCAAAGAATACAATCAATCTGATTTCGGTGTAGGCCATCTGGTGATGTCAGTGTGTAGTCTTCTCTTGTGTTGTTGGAAGAGGGTGTTTGCTGTGACCAGTGCGTTCTCTTGGCAGAACTCTATTAGCCTTTGCCCTGCTTCACTCTGTACTCCAAGGCCAAATTTGCCTGTTACTCCAGGTGTTTCTTGACTTCCTACTTTTGCATTCCAGTCCCCTAATAATGAAAAGGACATCTTTTTTGGGTGTTAGTTCTAGAAGGTCTTGTAGGTCTTCATAGAACTGTTCAGCTTCTTCAGCATTACTGGTCGGGGCATAGGCTTGGATTACCGTGATATTGAATGGTTTGCCATGGAAACGAAAAGAGATCATTCTGTTGTTTTTGAGATTGCATCTAAGTACTGCATTTCAGACTCTCTTGTTGACTATGATGGCTACTCCATTTCTTCTAAGGGATTCCTGCCCACAGTAGTAGATACAATGGTCATCTGAGTTAAATTCACCCATTCCAGTCCATCTTAGTTCGATGATTCCTAGAATGTTGATGTTCACTCTTGTCATCTCCTGTCTGACTACTTCCAATTTGCCTTGATTCATGGACCTAACATTCCAGGTTCCTATGCAATACTGCTCTTTACAGCATCGAACCTTGCTTTTATCATCAGTCCCATCCACAACTGGGTGTTGTTTTTGCTTTGGCTCCATCCTTTCATTCTTTCTGGAGTTATTTCTCCACTGATCTCCAATAGCATACTGGGCACCTACCGACCTGGGGAGTTCATCTTTCAGTGTCCTATCTTTTTGCCTCTTCACACTGTTCATAGGGTTCTCAAGACAAGAATACTGAAATGGTTTGACATTCCCTTCTCCAGTGGACCACATTCCTCTGATCTATTATTCCCAAATACCTGAACCTATATTAAGTAAAGAGGGTCCATTGAGAAACATGCTCATACTTTGATTAAAGTGCTTATTTTAGGAGATCCATCATGAATAAAGCCTACAAGCAGATAATGTAGATGCTCCACCCGGATTCCCTCTAGTCTTATTTTTGTATCCTCTCTTGCACACCAACTTGGGTTTTTTCCCTTTTTTTTTTTTAATATTGGAGTATAGGTGATTAACAACGTTTTGTTACTTTCAGGTGTACTGCAAAGGGGTTTAGTTATGCATATACATGTATCTATTCTTTTTCAAGTTCTTCTATTTGGGTTGTTTTTAAAATTTTTTTGATAGCCACTACCTAGGGTTCCTTTTCACAAGATTGTCCTCAAGCTACCAGAGTCTTTGTCTGCACTCTCAGAGTCAAAAGTAAGGTCAGGTGCTGAAGTATAGAAGCCAAGCTCCCCTGCCTTGGATTAGAATAGTTTTAAGGTGAAATGTATATAACAGATTTTCTTTCTGGGATTAGGTTGAAGCCTAAACTCTGCATTTTTCTGGTCAGAGATCAGATTTTTGTCTGAGATCACACTCACTCATTTTCTCCTGCACTGCAGTATCTTGCTTCCCCCAGTCCTTCCTGGTATCCCCTGGAAATAATTCCAAACTAATCACTTGGACACTACTCTCCATTTCAGGGTTTGTGTCTGAGGAAGTTGAACAACAGTTAGTGCTAGAAGAGGGTCTAGGAAGCACACTCCAAGGACAAGATTCTGGAACTGGATCAACTGTTTGGCAATGGTAGCAGAAATACCATTGGCTGGTGGTAAAATCTTTGGTATCCTAAAGTGTAATACCAGCAAGGTTTTTCATCTGTAGTGAACTGGGTTGGGATAAAGTAGAAGAGGATATAGCTCATGCAATCTTTCCAGCATTTGAAAAATGTGGTAGACTGCACAATGGACCCTACTAACATTATAGAAATGTTCTAAAACTGGATTATGGTGATGGTTGCACAACTCAAAAAATTTACCAAAAATACAGAATTATACATTTAAAACAGGTGAATTTTATGGTGTATAAACTGTACCTCAATAAAACTGTTAAAAAAAAAAATCCCAAATTATTTCCTTCCTTGTATCCAAGCCCCCTACTAAGAAATGCAATCTGTTTAATGAGACTGGGCTTGTGATTTCCTTTTCCCAAAAGAATGTAACAGACATAACAGTGCATGAGTCCTGATTCTACGGCTACAGGTACCTTGCAAATTTTCACTCATTCTTTTGGAACCCTACCACTGCCATGAGAGTAATTCCAGGGCAACCCTATCAAGAGAAAAAACAACATGGCTAGTCTCCTGCATCACATCAACCACTAGACAGCCAACGGCCAGTCATACAAGTAATGCCACTGTGGACCAGCTAATCCCAAGCCAACTTACCAAATGACCACGCATGCATGAGAAAATGAGAGAATCCAGTCACAACTGGCCAAGACAGGCCCAGATAAACAGAACCACTTAAGTGACCACTGACTTATAAGCAATAATAAATAGTTACTATTTTAAGTATATTGTTACATAGCACTAGATAACTGATACAGTCATATGGGGTAATAATAATCATAAAGACTATGGGTCATCAAGGAACTATGCAACCAGAGCAAGCCATCATGAGCTGGGTGCTATCATACCCATGAAGTTGTAAGATTATGCTGTAACTTCCTGATCTTACAACTTCATGGGTATGATAGCACCCAGCTCATGATGGCTTGCTCTGGTTGCATAGTTCCTTGATGACCCAAGTAAACAAGAATAGATAATGAGAACAGATCTATGAGCATTCTGATGACCAGACAAAAGAAGAAAAACTGTGCCTGATTCATGGATGGATCATCTCGGTACACTGATACAAGCTGAAAATGAACTGTTGCTGCATTGTAGCTCCACTAAGGGACTGCCCTGGAACACAGGACTAAAACGAATTCCTCCACTGTACAGAGTTTGAGAAGTTCACCTAACTGTCCATTTTGTACGGAGAGAAACGTGGGCCAGGGGACCCCCAGATGGTGGTAAATAGTCTAGATGGATGATCAGGGGCCTAGAAGGAATAAGCCTGGAAAATCAGGCGAAAATAATTTATGGAAGAGGTTTATGCATAGTATGTACAAAGGGTGAAGCTCTGTTTCACATGTTAATGCTCAACAGAGAACTCCACTGAAGAGACATTAAACAATCACCCATGGTAACTTGTCTAGTAGATGCCAGTCAACTTCTGTACTCAGCCGTCCAAATACTTCCACAAAGGGCCCATGAGTAACAGGCATGGTAGTAGAGGTAAAAGCTCTAAGTGCACCCTAAAATAGGGGCTCCCTTTCAATAAGCTGGTTTAGCAACTTATGCAGCTCAATGTCCAATTGCTCAGCTATTCTAGAAGCTGATCCCTGGCACTTGAAGGAATACTATCCCTTAAGGAAACCAACCAGACATTTGGTGATAAGATGATTACATTAGACTCCTTCCATCCCAGAAAGGGTAGCAATTAATTCTGGCTGGGACTGGCATATATTTAAGGTTTGCTTTTTCCTTTCCTGCCCACAGTGCCTTGGCTGCACTGCTATCTGAGGGCTTTATAAGAGTACATGATTTACTAACATGAAATCTCACATAACATCACTGTGGAATGAGAGATCCACTTTACACAAAAGAAAAGGAGGTACAATAAGGGCATATGACCAAAGGGTCCATTGGTCCTATCATAGATCATATTTACCTCAAAGCTGACGGCCAACAGCCTTTAAAGGTGCAGATTATAGAGATGATCTTGTTAGGAACTGGGAGCCCTTCAAGATATAATATATAACATAAACCAACAGGCCATTACAGTTATAGAGAATACATGGGTCTGGAAACCAAGAAGTAAGAATGCCTCCACTATCAGTCTCAATAACACACCTGGAGAATTTGTGCTTCTTGTTCCTTCAATTTAGATTTTGTGGATCTAGAGGTTCTGGTTTCCAGAGGAGGAAATTTTTCACAAGAGAGGACAAGAAGAATTCCATTTAATCTAAAGCAATGGCTGCTACTCATTTTGGGCTTCTCATGTTGGCACATCAACAGGCAAAGAAAGGAGTTACTGTGCTGTAACTGACTTTAATTATTATAAGAGGGCAGGGTTGCTGCTACATGATAAGGGCAAGAAGAATATGTCTGGTATAAAGGAAATTCACCAGGGAATCTCTTGGTGCTTTCAAGCTCAGTTTTAACTCTGATTGGGTAATTGTAGCAACCACAGCCTGACAAGTACACAGTGACCATGGGCTCAGATCCCTCAGGGAAAAAGATCTCAGTCATAGCACCAGGAAAGTCATCAACACCATCAGAAGTGTTAATGAAAAATGCAACAAATCTAGAATGGATCCTAGAAGTAGATTATATCAGTTACAGCCTCAAGGCTATTTGTAGCAGTAAGGACAAAAAGAGCTACAGCTCATCCCACTAACACTCCTTTTTTAATATTCTCACCCAGAAATTGAAAAGCACTGATGTGAAGAACTTATAATAAGATGGTGGGGCTTTCCTGGTGGTCTTGTGGTAAAGAATCAGCCTGCCAATGCAGGTAACATGGGTTAGATCCCTGTTCTGGGAAGAACTAGCTCAGCAGTAAGACAGAGGGTAAAAATACAGGTATTACAGACTGGAAGGCTGGTGAGGACTGTTATATCTCAGCGAAATAGTCACAGAACTGTTATTTGTAACGTCTTAGGAGGCAGAACTCAAAGGAAAAGACTGAGACAATTAAGAACACTGGTCTGTGTTAGTGCTTTTTACTGCTCTCAGCAAGGTTCTATTCAAGACAGATAAATCTGGGTTAGAATTAGCGGGTTTGCAATCAAGGTTGAAAAATGAATATACCTCTCTGTGCCAATGGCCTAGAATTAAAATTGTGTGGTAACTGGAGGTCATATGGGACTAAAAAAATCCAATTGCTTCTGATTCTCAAACTGAGGCAATGCTAAGAGGTAATGGAGAAGTAGTTTGTAAAAAACTGATGTTAATATTAGGGAAAACTGGATGAGGGGTATACAGGTACACCTCAACATTATCACTGCAACTTTTCTGTAAATCTAAAATTATTCCAAAATTTAAAAATTTATTAAAAGAATAACAAAAATACTGGCCCTAATTCTTTCTCAAGCCTATAATACCCTGCATGGTCTACCTTTAAAAACACTTCTAAAACTTTTACATTTCTAGACTTTTCTAAACTTCCAGAACTACATCGGCATCAAGTAGGTTACAAAGCTGCATGGCTCTGAAGAACACCCTTCAGCTATGGCCCTGAAAGATAACAGACAAAGGGAATCTGTTAAAGGGCAAAGCCACGAGTCATATGGAGTACAATGAGCAAGGGTTCCTTCCAAAGGATAGGACAGAAACTGTTACAGGGGTTAATTAAGAACTTATTCCACTGCTTTCACTGTCTTCACAATTTCTGCCTAACAAGATTTTATCTCTACTATAGACCAGTGACTCCTCAGAGTTCCCAATCTTTGTCTTTTCTAAATGGAAATTTTTTCTGTGGTTATCCTGTGCTTACTCCAGCAATGTATAATAAATGCTATGTGTGTGGAGACAGGAGTGAGGTATGCAGATTAACTTGTTTTTTAGTTTTTAGATACAATACCACTTTGCCAACAAAGGTCCCTAGAGTCAAAGCTATGTTTTTTCCAGTAGTCATGTATGGATGTGAGGGCTGGAACATAAAGGAAGCTGAGCACAGAAGAATTAATGCTTTTGAATTGTAGTGTTGGAGAAGACTCTTGAGAGACCTGGGGATGGCAACAAGATCAAACCAGTCAATCCTAAAAGAAATCAATCCTGAATATTCATTGGAAGGACTGATGCTGAAGCTCCAATACCTTGGCCACCTGATGTGAAAGAATGGACTCATTAGAAGAGACCCTGATGCTGGGAAAGACTGAAGGCAGGAGAAGGGGACCAAAGAGGATGAGATGGTTGGATGGCATCACCCACTTGATGGACATGAGTTTAAGCAAGCTCCAGGAGTTGGTGATGGACAGGCAAGCCTGGTGTGCTGCAGTCCACGGTGTTGCAAGGAGTCAGACACAAATGAGCAACTGAACTAAAGTGAACAAGACCATAAGGCGTATAGTCCAAGGCACACCTGGACCTTATGGAGAGAACTGCACATAACCCAGAGATCCTGGATTCTGAGCTGGATATAGTGACTAAATGAGATTTAGAGGCTGTCTCCATCAGGGTGAAGGTAGGGGTACTCTGCATATGGGAAGAATGATGAACAAACGTAAATCTTTAGCTAGAAGGGTAAACTATGGCAGACTGTTGTCCCCAAATAACCACTGTACTCATTTGTCATAACAGTAGAATTTGGGCTAGGCATACTTCCCAGATCTCCTCATAACTTGATATAACCACATGACCAAGTTTTGGCCAATGCAATATGCATAAAAGTTATGTATACAATTTTCAGCCTACACAAAAGCTGTATGCCCTCCCTTTGCTCCTTTCCTCCTTCCCAGTAGGAATACAGATATGAGAGTGGAGGCTGAAGCTATCCTGGTTCATAAAAGGGAAGATACTTATTAAGAATGGCAGAGAGAAGACAGAAGGAACCTGAGACTATGGTGATTGTAGTTTAAGAGAACACACGAGTCTTATCAGCTACCTAGATTTTTATACCTGTTACAGCAATAGAATCAAGAACTCAAACTATAAAAAGCTTCTTTAGGTTTTTCCCAGCTTCTTTCTGGTGACCCTTTGGCCTTCAACACCAGTTAATTGACTACCAACTGACTTCTGTTAAGGTATTAACTGGTAACTGTGTAATACGTTTTCTCACTCAGAAGACAAGACAGACAAAATCCACACGTCTCCTATTATGAGGAAGAGGACTGTCCGACTGCAGGCATGCTCTTTTGTTCAACCCCAAAAGTAGCTCTAAAAGACTGATGCTTCAGTCTAGAACCTAGGCTGGTTTTAATACCCTTTTACCCCTAAGTTAACTTTTCACATGAATAAGGTAAAAACTGTACTTTTTTTTTTTAAACAGGTAAAGAGAAGAAGGAAGGAAGGGCATTCATACTAAAAGAGCAAAAAACAAAAAACACTTACGTAGAGCTCTTCAGTTCTATCCTTATTATAAGTCCTGCAAATGAATAAAGCTAATGGGAGAAGTGCACTAAAATGACCAAAGCAATACTAATGGCCAAATCCTCTCTCTATTGAGCCTACAATGTACTGTTATCAAAATACTCTAAATCCTGTTCTTCTGTCTTTGAGATTTCCATAAACTGAAGATCATCCCAATTTTCTCTAGTGGTTTTAATTATTAATAAAAGAAATACCAATAAAATGTTATGAAAGTTCTTAAGGCAACTTACGATGAAGAATCATTTTCCTTAGGGTAATCTTCATTTAACTCTGAGCCAGATGACAGCATTCTTTTTCTCTTTTCAGTCCTACAGAGAACAGAGAAAAACAGTTATTTCACATTATTAAAATGTATAAACCAACATACTCAAGAACAAGAGTTGTGACTACTGTTATAACTCTATACACCACAGTTAAATATACTGTGTATCTGCAAGCTCTATACATGTCACTAACATAAATCACAAAAGACAAATATTATCTCCAAAAGACGCACTTTACACATTCTTCTTTTAACTAGAAGTCTCCTTCTTTTCCCCAAGTTACTGGACTTCTAAAAGGCCTAAAAGATATTTCTAAATAGGCAGAGCTAATGATTAAGAAAGGAATAAAAAATCTTTCATACCTATTTTCTAATAACCCTGATCTAAGAGGAGTGGATGTAGATGTCAAAGAGGGAATTGTCCGGGTAGGAGTTACTCCATTTCCTGCTGCAGCCTTAATTGATCCTCTACTTGGATTACCAAGAACTTTTCGAAATGGAGTATCATCTTTAGTTTCCAAACTTCCTCTTTTTGAAGAGACCTATAAGAATAAAGTTAAACATAGCTAATACTTCACATTAATTGGCATATGTTTAGACCAGTGATCCTCTTATACAGAACTTTTAAAAAATATCCACAACTGGAGACCCATCTCCAGAGATTCTAGCCTATCTGGTCTGGGGGTAAGGTCCATTCATCAGTACTTCTTTTTTTAAAGAACACTAGGTGATTCTAATCAGTATCAGATATTGAGCTTGACATGTATTTTCCTGTAGTACTCTTGTAAGCTTAGAAATTCCACAGCATACCTGGAAGCAGAAAAGAATTTGCTCTGAATTACTGATTTTTAAAAAAAGAAAATAACCTCATAGACGTAAGAGTCACATGAAAGTAGATCTTTAAGAAAGAAAATCCAATTATGAATATTTAAAGTGAGCTTCCCTGGTGATTCAGCTGGTAAAGAATCTGCCTGCAATATGGGAGACCTGGGTTCAATCCCTGGGTTAGGAAGATCCCTTGCAGAAGTGTATGGCAATCCACTCCAGTATTCTTGCCTGGAGAATCCCCATATACAGAGGAGCCTGGAGGGCTACAGTCCACGGGGTCACAAAGAGTTGGACATGACTGAGTGACCTAGCATAGCACATTACAGCAAAGTGATATGAATATGAGAAAAAGGAGTAACAATGACATTTGGCTGCCACAATTTAAAAGCCAAGTCACATAGAGAGCATATGATTTTTGAGGGGGTTCTAGTATGGAGAAATGAAACAAATATATATAATGATGGGGAGACTGAAGGTGAGACAGAACCTACTGGCAGAAGATGAATCAAAGAGTCTACCCCAAAACACAGCAAAAATATTCAGAGAGAATGCACACTTTACCTCTATGGAAGATTTCTAATTACTTTCCACAGAATTACAATCTTAGAATAAGAAAAAAGAATCTCTGAGGTCATCTGGATGAATGATTTAAAAAGTTGATTTTCAAATGGATAACTGATTCTCAAGATTAAAAAAAAAAAATCAAAACACTATTATAAAAGCCACATACTGAGAAGTCTCTTTTATCACCCCAATGCCATTCACTCAGTTCTTCTACTTCCCATCCTCCTACACCTTGTAAGTATTCTACATTATTCTACATTTTTAAGGAAATGAAAATCAGTATTTTATTTTTCTAGTTACACAAATGGTAGCAGGCTATATGCATACTGTTTTGCATATTTTCAACCTTTTTTGACCATGACCCCACAGTGAGAAATATTTTACATCACAACCTATTATATATACATACAAATAGAACCGAAAATTTCGAAAACCAGTACTTATCCTTATTGTGAAGAATACCTTCTCTATTACTTTCTATTCTATTTTATTTAATGGTAGTCACAACCCACAAAACTGATTTATAATCCCACTAATAACAGAAATCATTATTTGTGAAAGTATAAATATCTGCTTCTGCTAGACATATTAACACTTAACAGTTTAAATATTCTAACACTTTAAATTCCTACCTGTAAACGGATGAATCTCAAAGTAATTATGAGTGAAAAACCAAGACAAAAAATTATACACTGATTCCACTAATATAAAACTCTAGAAAATGCAAAGTAATCTAGAGTGACAGAGAGCAATTCACTCATGGCTTACGGATAGGGGCCAGACAGGGAGCTGGAGAGAAGGATTACAAAGGGGGATGAAGAAGCTTTTAAGGGCTATGGCTATATTCACTAGGTTGATTATGGTAATGATTTTGCAGGTATGTACATAAATCAAAACATATCAAACTGCACACTTTAAATATGGGCAATTTACTGGATATCAATCATACCTCAATTAAAATGTTAAAAAAAAACCCCAAAACAAAGAACTCACCTTGTAAAAAGAAATTAACAAAAATGAAACCTTATTCACTGATTGCTTAGTCCAATAAATGGTTTAAGTAATCAACCCACCTCCACACAGTCAAACAGAATTCATTACTTACAGGAGAGCTTCAAAGTTTCTCTATACACCTGGCTTACCTTTGTAAGACAAATTAAAAGAGACATAGGACTGCTAAGGTGCAATAGTGCAAAGTAAGTCTCAGGACTGGCTGAGTATTTATGAAAGAAAAATTATTAAAAATCAAACAGAAGACCCAACAAAGCAGTCTAGTATATAGTGTAGGTCAAGTTCATAATGTAGAACAGATCCAGAAAAGCATCAAAGAAATAGCAACAGCAAATATTTACAGGGTTGTTAGTACATGGTATGGGGGGCTAAGCACTTTTATAATACACATTATTTCACAGCAACGCTTAAAGTATTTTTGCTGTCTCAATTTTACAGATGGGTACTAAGGCTCGAGATACTTAAGAAGGAGCTTCTCCAATGGCCTACAACTAGTAAGAGGCAGCACCAAATCTCAAACCCACATCTAACTTCAAAGCTATGTTTTCAAAAAGTACACTGTGATAAATTTCAGGTATGTGGCAAATATCCTTGTGATAATGTCAGAATTATTAGACATTACAGTCTAAATTCTACTTCCTGCAACTACCTTATAGAATGTCTAAGATTATCATCTTTTTTAAAAAAGCTAGAAAGATTCAAATGAACATACCTGATTGTCTGAGTAAGAAAGCTGCCTGTTGGTTTCCTTCTGTGAGGTCCTGCTGCCCAGAATAGCTCCAAAACTACTAGAACCCTGAGAAGGTTTCATGGCTGGTGGGGGGAAAAAAAAAATCCAATTACTTTAACTAAGAGATTTGTCATTATTATTATTTAATACTGAGGAAACAGAAACAGGAAAAATAAAACAAATCTAAGTGCTTATCTCACAGAAATTAATTCCGATATGTACAGTAAGAATTTAGAGCTAGGATCAAGCAAAAAATTAAGCAACAATGGAAAAATTTGGAAATATGTAATAGAAGGATAAATTTTTGAATGCTAGAGATACTCCTGTATAAACATTTGGTAATTAACACTATAGCAAAGTCAGTCAGTGAAATAACTTTGGACACTGGATGCTAAGCACATGTCAGAACCAGTGACAGACATACTTCTAATAATGTATACCCCCAAAACTTTCTAAGTTCAGAAAACAGAATAAGTGGCTTCTTCTTTAAAGAAATCAATGCTAGTTTAAAGGACATGAAAGGTAATGTATAAATATGGAATTTTATATACTTTCAAAAGTATTTCAATGGAATTTCCTGGCAATTCAGTGCTTAGGACTCTGTGCTTCCATTGCCAGTGGCCCTGGCTGGGGAACTCAAGATCTCATCAGCTGTAGGTGGCCAAAAAACCCCCCCAGTAGTCTATATTTTAATTTTGTTAATTTCCCACTGAAGATCATTTAGAATGTTTTAATTTAGAAACATTGCAAATAACACTGAACATCCTTTTACATATCTTCTTGCACTAATGCAACAATTTTCATAGGATAAAACTCCTTAGAATAAGAATTGTTGGGGTAAAGGATGTACAATTTTAAACTAAATTGATATTACCACTATTCCTCAAGAAAAAAAAAAAAAAAATCTCCAAGCTCCTACCAAGTATATTAGAGTATCTTGCCTACCCTCACACTACTGCCAATGTGATAATAAGAATTTGAATTTGTTTAATTACTGGTGAAGTTGAGAATTATTTCATGTTTATGGGACACCTGTTTTTCTTCCTGAATTTTCCTATATGTCTATCTCTCTACTGAACTGTCTTTTTCTTACTGATTTGGACAGTCAGTATTTATATATTAGCAATATTAACTCTGTCACTGTGACTAATATTTTCTTCATCTTTTCTTCTCTCCTTGTCACAGAGATCATTTAAATTTTTTACACAGTCCAAGTTATTAATCTTTTCCTTTATTGATTCTGGTTTTATGTCATACTCAGAAAGATCATTCCCATCCACATAATATGTTAAAATCCATTCTACCCTTCTAATAATACTTTTATCACTTTTTTAACACTGAAATCTTTGATCAGTGTAAAATCTATTTAGATGAAGGAGTTAAGGGTTCAGTTCTAGTCTTCTTAAATGGTTAGCTAGTTGTCCTATTTATAGACAACACTGTTCATCAACCATTAGTCTTTTTCCCATTAATTTCAAACACCAACATTATACTTTAAATGTTTCAGCTTTCAAAGTGTTCTTATATTGTTCATGAGCTTACACTTTGGGGCAGTTACGGCAACTTAACCTAAAAGATTAAAACAACTTACCTAAGAATACAGAATAAGTTAAGTCCACAGCTAGTCACTCTAAAAGCAGTAATGACTTACTGTGTGCCTATCAAATACCGGCTGTGACTGACATTAATGAACTCTTAATTTTTTCCTAAGCACTGTAATTAAGGTGAGAAAACATTCATTTTAGAGATGAGGAAACTGAAATTCATTTATCAAAGGAATTGTCCTAAACTGCACAGGATATAACAAGCAGAGATAGGATTCAAACCCAAATCTGTTTAGGTCCAAAGTTTGTGTTTTTCCATTACGCCATGTTGTTCAGACTCAAATCTGGGCGCCAGTCTGCTGTGCTTTCCACTCTTTAAATGCATTCAGAGACATACTTTCTTACACATGTCAATTTTTAAAACAGTGGTTCAATTAATATGATGGAATAAAACAAATACAGAAATGTAGACATAATCCCTGACATATTCTAAAACTTTTAAATGGCACTCAACTCAATTCTAAAATTCAGTATTTAGAAAACTGACATGGTTTATTCAGATTTGGTAACATGAACACATGATGAATATGAACCAAATGGCAAACAACCATAAAAAATTTTTTTAAACAAGAAAATAGTTTATCAAATAGCTATTAAATACAAGCAAGGAGACATTGCTACATCTTTATTTTCTAAATGTTTTTAATGTGTTATATTTGTTTAAAAAAAAACTCAGCAGTTTGTTAACTATAAAATACCAGTAATAACAAAGTACTGATGATGACAGAGCTGGAGAGTAATAAAAAGAAGAGTGAAAAAGTCATTTTGAGCAACAGATTACTTCTAAAAAGATGCTTATAAATATGTATTCTTTAAAGTCAAAACATTTTACATGAAAGGGGTTGGAGGAAGTAGGGGAATCTGATCACACTACTTGATTTTCTATGGTACCTTCTGTTTTTATAGAAAAATAAAACCGCAGAAAAAGTTTCATATAAAAAAGCAACTATATAACATTTATGTAACAAGGTAAGTTTTCCCAAACATAATTTAAATCCTACTCCTTCTTTAGACACACACTCTTGTGGAATCTTTAGGGTGTTCTACATAAACAACCATGTCATCTGAGAACAAAGACAAATTTACTTTTTCCTTTTCAATTTGGATGCTTTACATTTCTTTTTCTTGCCTAAGTGCTCTGCCTAGGACTTCAGTATTATGTTGAACAGAAGGGGTAAAAGAGGTCATCCTTGCCTTGTTTCTGATTTTGGAAAACCTTTCAGTTTTCCATCACTGAGCTATGGGCTTTTCATATAAGGCACTTATGTTGAGGTAAGACAGATCCTTTAATTCCAACTTTGTTGAGTGTTTCCATCATGAAACAAAGTTAAATTTTATCAAATGCTCTTAATGCATCAAGATGATCATATGGTTTCTGTCCATCATTCTGTTAAATTTGACGTATCACACTGACAGATTTTTTCCATATCTTAAAACTATTCTTGCATTCCAGAAACAAATTCCACTTGGCCATGGTGTATAATCCTTTCAATGTGCTGTTGAATTAGGTCTCCTAGTATTGTGTTGAAATTTTTGCATCAATATTCATGAAGGATACTGGCCTACAATCTAGTAATATTTTTTAATAACTGCTAATGTTAGACCCTCAGATGATTAGTGCTTACCTGCATTAAGTCTGTTTTGATGGACTGCATCTAGAAACAACCTCATTTCCTCTGCATCCTTACTTGGTACTTTATCAATAGACAAGAAGCTGTTATCTTGTAGAGTTAACATTAGGCGGCTTTGCTTTGCTCCACTGGGTCGAAGCACCACATTTTTAATGTTATGACTTAGCTGATCAACACAAAAGGAAAAGTATCATTAAAAATGAATTATAATGAAGCATAGTAAGTTGTACAATGAAGACTAAACTTTATATGCTCTAAGATAACATTTCTTACTCTTTTCCATATTAATTTAGTTTTTTCTTTATCCAACCAAAAAGAGTTTCCATTTCTTGGTACACTTAAATCATAGATTTCACTTCTGGAGAGGCACACACTATTAAAAGTTTACAGTAATCCAAACACTCTTGACTTTTTTGGTAGGAACTGAATATTTTCAGGTATAGTTACAAAAACAAAGAAGTTAATTTTCTAACACTTGATGGTTATACCATCACCAATTTAGAAAGTCATATTGGATTAGAGGCTTTTTCTCTTTTTAAACAAAAGCTTATAAAATATCTAGCAATTGGTTTATGTAGCTGCAATGAAAAAGGATATTCTGATCCAAACTATATTCCTCAAAAGAATTCTATTTCTCAAAAATAAATCAATATAAACCTTTACAAAAATCAGAACATCTTTTTTGTTTTCTTTTTTAACTATCTAAGCAGGCTCATTTAACTTTCAATCACAATGCTCCTAAGTTCTCTGGAACTCTCTTAGCTTACTTCTCCCGCTCCCCAGAACTGGTTCAATATTTCTCTTATACTCTTCCAGACTCTGGAAATATGCTATTAAGTGATCACTTTTATTTTTTCTTGGTTGAAATTTTTCCAAGACTAAATCAATAAATCTTGAATTTTTTATCTTACTAATTCTCCCAACTAGTCACCCTTATTCTCTAACATTCTCCCTCAGCAGGCATATACAGAGGTTTCTAAAGTTGCCTTTTGCTGAAGACATACCCTTTGAACAGCATAAAGAAAGAAGTAAAAGCATCTCACAACTTTTAAAATTAGGGATAATTGACCTTGTGACACTACTTTGTCAACAAAGGTCTGTCTAGTCAAGGCTATGGTTTTTCCAGAGGTCATGTATGGGTGTGAGAATTGGACTATAAGGAAAGCTGAGCACAGAAGAATTGATGCTTTTGAACTGTGGTGTTGGAGAAGACTCTTCAGAGTCCCTTGGACTGCCAGGAGATCCAACCAGTCTGTCCTAAAGGAGATCAGTCCTGGCTGTTCATTGGAAGGACTGATGTTGAAGCTGCAACTCCAAAACTTTGGCCACCTGATGCGAAGAGCTGATTCACTGGAAAAGACCCTGATGCTGGGAAAGATCGAGGGCAGGAGGAGAAGGGGAGACAGAGGACGAGATGGTTCGATGGCATTACTGACACAATGGACATGGGTTTGGGTGGACTCCAGGAGTTGGTGATGGACAGGGAGGCCTGGTGTGCTGCGGTTCATGGGGTTGCAAACAGTTGGACATGACTGAGCAACTAAACTGAACTGACCTTGTGACAATTTTTAGATAAAGGTGAAAAAACAATTTACCAGACTTAATTTATATTTCAAACTTAAATGACAGGTTTTAGACTCAAGTAGGTCTTTCTCTCACCTCCCCCATCTAATGTATTAAATCTTGAAATCTCTTTAAATCTGTTTTCTTCCTTTTGCTTCTTCCTCTGTCTTATCCTTTGCTCAAGACTTTCATTTCTCATCCGAACTTCCACAATAACCTCTTACATGTCCTTATTCTCCCACTACCTCTTGAAAGTCATCTGCCTAGCTGCCAAAGGAATTTAAACTTAAGATTCTTGGTTCCCTAGTAACTAAGTTCCCTTTACTATGACATAGAAGATCTGGATATTCCAAGATCTGGTTTCTACGTAGCTCTTACCCTCTACTACTGCCATTCATTCTCTACTGTGCATTTACTTTAAAATAATTTTCTGTTTTCCTGAATGTTGATTCACACTAGCATGGTACATCATAGAAATCATCTTCACCTTAACTTCACTGTGTCTAGCAAATTCTTACCTACCCTTTAAATCCTCAGAGCACAAAATACTTCCTTCTTTTTGTTACATCAGTATCTCTGAGGTATTTTTACAGCTGAGAATGCATTTGGTTACTCTTAAGTTTGAGAGGAAAAGTGCCTCACTTAGCTCTGTATTCTTAGCCCTTAGCACAGTACCCATCACAGTAATCTACAGGTGGTTAACAAATGAATGCTGAATGCAAAACTGATCTAGAACTGAGATGACAGTTTAATCACAGGTAGATTCATCATGCTTCTAAAGACCTATGTTTGCTTAAATATTTAAATACTTACTGAGTGCTAATTTGAGTTGAGGACTGAAAGACTGAATCCGTTTTTAAAAAAAAATCTTTCATTGAGATGGTCATATGCATATAAATGTGGTAGAAACTATTGTTTCTACTACCCATGTCACCACCTACAATCTATTTAAGAATACTTTTGATACATAAAATCATAACCAATTTACTTCCAATAGTTTAGAAGCAAATATAAATGGAAATTTTACTTCAGCTCAAGTTCTCAAGCATAAAGTTTTATAAACTGCTCTTCAAAAGAGTACTTTAGAATATTACTTTTATATACTCTAATTAACAAATATAGCATTTTTAAGTGCAGAAAATGTAACACGTTAAATTCAACTCATTTCAACAGAAGTAATTCTTGGCTGCACAAGAAAGAAGTGAAAACAAATTATTTTTTACAGTGATAAAATAATGAGGTCCTTCAAAAGTTAACAAGAGGGACTTCCCTGGTAGTCCAAAGGTTAAGAATCTGCCTTACAATGCAGGGAACTCGGGTTTGATCCCTGGTCAGGGAACTATGATCCCACATGCCTCAAAGCAAACTAAGTCTGCACACCAAAACTAAAGAATCTCTGCACTGCAACAAAAGATCCTGCATGATGCAATGAAGATCTTATGTGCTGCAATTAAGACCCAATGATGCCAAATAAATAAATAATTTTTTTAAAAAAGTTAACAGAAGAAAACAGCTGTAAGGATGACCCTGAATATCAGTCTTGAATAGTCCATACCACAACCTTTGGCAGGATTAATTAGGAAAAAGAAATTAAAAAGACACTAATGAGTCCTATTAAAAGCTAATACTAAATAGTGATGAATTTATCACATATGTTGGTTGCCGGGGGGTGGGGGGGGTGTGGTGCGGAAGGGGGGAACATAACTGAAGTTATCCTAATGTGGTTTTAAAAATAGCTTAGACAGTATCCAGACTCAGTTTCTCCCAGCTTCCTCTTCCCACCACTTTCTTTTCAACAATGGTGACTACTTCCTACTCTTTATTATACACCATAAACAATTTTGCTGAATAGTTTGTAACAATATTAGGTGCCCTGAAAATTAAACAAATAGTAATCTAGTAGGGGTACTATGATACTTAGTGTGGCGGAGAATAGCTGTTCACTAAAGCATGTGATTGAAAGTCTATTCCAAATCAAAATTTTGTAATACCTGAAATATCCTTGGAATCCCTCCAGTATTGTAGTGAACTACTAGGCTGACTTTATTTTCTTTTTCCACAACTTCAAAGGATCCTTCTTTCCATTTTGTAATCCCAGTCTGCATACTTCGAATTCTGATAGGGCCATGTATCTTCAGAGGAGACATATTTTCTTTAAAAATAAATTGCTTCTAGCCAAATTAAAAAGAAAAAATACACCTTCACCTGACAGATTCTAAGGAAGAAAAATAAAATAATAAGTTACAACTTACTAGTGATTAAAACAAGAGTTTGAAAGAGAACATTTAATGAATCATCATATGTCCTTTTCTCCGTTTCCAATAAACTACCTTTTATTAAATATCCTCAAAGGCTCTGATTAGCTGGATAGTACTGGTAAGAAGAACAAATGAAGCAGTCACTGATGTTCAGTGATTGAATTTACCCACCTTTTATTTTTTCTGTACATGTTCTCTCCTTAGCCACGTACCTGAGTCCATTTAGTGTCTAAATTTTGCATTTTGCAGCATTAACAACCATACTGCTGTCACTGTATGACAATTAGGAATACTAAAGATTCCATTCTCAATGTGAGTGCCCATGGCAATATGGCCAACTTTTACCTTCCTTCATGATTCTAAAGGATCTTGAATTTCAAATACAAGTAAAAAAAAAAAAAAAAAAAAAAAATTCAGTCAGCTGACTCCAGTTTTTAAAATTGAGATCCTAATGAAACATCAAATTGTATCACCAAACAATTCCTTCTATCAGTTGGTAGTCTAAGCATATCCACATGTATAAAACATATTATATGAATAAATAATTGTGAGAATAATCAAATTAGTTTAACCTAAACAACTATATTATTAGAGAAAATCATTTATTCTCTAGGGAAAACTAACAAAAAAAACCCCTTCCTAAGATCCACCTACCATTTATGTTTAACTCTACCATTCCTGCAAAGAATCTTTACCAATTTTATCTTTCACAAATATTTAAATTTCCCAAGTGAACTTCTGATACTTACAGATATGACAGAATGTCTAAGACTCTTAAAACTAGCTTAACAGATGTCAGCAAGTAAATACGATTAAACAGCAGAAAATGATTATCAAGTAGTGTTATAGACATATACGTAAATAAAATTAAAATGAAATTTACACTACAGCCTTCAAATCTCTAAAAACATGGCCTCTAATACAGATTCTTGTTTATAATTTAATAAGTTAAAAACCATTATACTTTGCCTCTGCCTAAAAAACTCAACTAGAAAAGCTAAAAACAGTAATATACGTACAAAGGAAAAACATACTAGATCTAGGTATCAGGAGCCAGCTCCATCACTTACTAACTTTTAAGTTACTTTTCCTCACCACTAGTTTTCTCAGCTGTAAAATAGCAATGCTACAGTGTTGCAGAATTAAATGAAATATTGCTAACACTCATTAGACATTCAATAGACAGCAGCTTCAATATGAATGAAATTAGTGCCCACTTTCTGAATTTATTGTCTGCAACACCTCTTATTCCAAAGATCCCAGACAAATAACTCGTTAACAACGGTCACCAACTCACTGCTAAACAGAGGCTAAATAGAGGCTAAACAGGTGACACAAACGATTTAGACAGGCAAAATATGAAAATGTCTGTTCAAATCTAGCCAGCTTTGCCATGAACCCAGCATTACCAGATCACCTAATTCTTCAAGAAAATGCAATCAAATTTTTATGTCAAACTGCCCATTTTAAATTCTGGACAATGAATTCAAAGTTTCAAATCAAACAAAACCCACCTAGAGGTAGCATATAGACTGGAGAACCCTAGTTCAAGGCCCCTAAGTGCTATATTATCAAACAGCTAGGAATAAATTTAAAGAGAGATATGAAAACACTTTGAATTGTTTATAGGGTATTTTGCATCGTAAGTCCTCTACTATTATTCACTGATCGAATTTTTTGTGTGCCTAATTGTGGCCAGATTTATATACTCTAATTAGCTGGGTGTATGAATCCATCAAAGTAACAGAGGCCACTGTTGTTCACAGACCTGTCTGTTAATGTGACATTTTGTTCCAACCAGTAATTACAAAATCAGCAATGTGTTTGTAATACTTTTTTTTTTTTAAATCCTCAGTCATGTCTGACTCTTTGTGACCTCATGGACTGTAGCTTGCCAGGCTCCTCTGTCCACGGGATTTTTCCACGCAAGAATACTGGAATAGTTTGCCATTTCCTCCTCCAAGGATCTTCCCAACTCAGGGATCGAACCCACATCTCCTGAGTCTCCTACATTGGCAGGATTCTTTACCGCTGAGCTACCTGGGAAGCCTTTTTTTTTTTTTAAACAATTAATAATTTAGTGCTTTACTGCTTGGATATAGCCTTGAGATTTTTTCCACTCTGTCTCATAGCACTGCCATGAATATGTGATCCCTCTTCTACTCCAGTTGTCCATGCCAGAAACACGAGTTATCTTTAACACCTCTCTTGATGATTATTAGTACTGGACTGGAAATGGAAGGTAAAGTTGTCAATTTAACCTCTATATACCTTCCAGACATCTTCATAATGAACTTCAGATTAACTCACATCACTATCCACAAAATCATTCAACAGCTCCCCATGCGGGCTACAGTTCATGGGGTCACAAAGAGTTGGACATGACTGAACAACTGAGCACAACACAGCACATGCTCTCACAATAAAATCTACTCATTCACATGACATAAACACCATTCATGACTCAGGCCCTGCTTACCTCTCTAACCCCAAGAGACTCTCCAAATTCAGCCATCTAAACGATTTACAATTTTCCTTAAAAAGGCATATATTCTCATGCCACTATACCTTTGCATACACTGTGGTCTACATCTGGAGAATTTTTTACCTACTCTCCCCATCCTCCACAACAACCCTTTTTAAATTCTCCTGGCTATAATATAAAAACTCAACTTAGATATTATCTTCTCTAAGAAGCCCTTTCTAGCTATCTTTCAATTATTCTCTTATCCCATACACACACTGAGAGCATTTAATGCTTTGCTCTTCTGCTGTACCCTGCGTTTACCTCTAGTAGAGCATTTATCACATTGTATTATAAACTACCTATTTGCCCCTTTGTCTCTCTCTTCTATGTGGGATAGAAGACAGGCCCAACTGTCCTAGACTTAGCAGGTGGGGTGTGACAGATGCTGAGAAGCCCACCCCAGTGCTCCCCACAGAGAGCCACCAAATGAAAATGCAAAACTGTTATTTGAAGACAGGGAATATGTTCTTTATCTTTGCATCCCCACGAGGACAGTGTCTGGCACACAAGAAACCACCTCATTATTCAAGAATAATAGTACAATCAATTTTATCATTTTACAGTTAAAATATACAGCAGGAGATACTAGAACCATAAATCCCTTTTATATGGCCAATATAGGATTACATTTACTAAGCTCTTTACAGGAGCATCATTCTGTGCTATATATCTCATTCTTTGAAAACTACTTCCAGGCTTTTTCTATGTGCATCTGAATTTCTCCTAAATGCAAAGCTGTCCACATATCAATGAGAAAAATCATTTATGAAAAACAAGAATATGCAGTTGCAGAATGCATTATTAAAACAAAAAACATTAGCAAATGTGTCTAAACCAGGATTCATACAATCTACTGCTCAATGAAGAAACTATACTTTAAGAGGCTTATCAAATTATCTCATCTTTTCTTATGCATTTAGGATGCCAAATTATAAGGGAATAGTTAAAACCCCATTGTCTCAGTGTCTTCCTTACAGACCCAAAAGTAAATAAAGGACATTGATCTTGAGTTCCTCCAACAAAAACATATTTTAAAAAATTAGATTATTTAACAAGATTTGGAGATAAAGATTTCAAAGTTCAATAAAGTATGGAAGAAAAAACTTTATTGATTACTTCTGTTTCCCTCTATAATTCTCTCTACATGTAATACATGATTTCTCTAGATAAAATTCTCAAATATTCTGATGCAGAGTTCTGGCTAAGTGTATAAAATTTTACTTCAGATATTGAACATTTTCTTAACCATTTCTACTAGTAATCTCTAAGAGAAAAAGCCTAAAAGGTACAAGACATAAAATTGGCAGAATCAATAAAACTTTTTCTTAATGTCTCAAACCAGTCCATTGTCGGCTCTTGCATTAAATGAGTTAACTGCATTTACTTTTGTACACTGATCATATTATCAGACTTTGCCCTACTTGGTTAAGAGAAAAAGACACTAAGTTTCCCTTCAAGTATCTAGCATGATCCAGTAACAGTTCAACTTTCTATGAACCTAACAAAGACAAGTTTTCATTAAACTCTGTAATGCTAATTCACTGTTAAAGTGATATTAGGAAGACAAAGTAGAAGAAAAACCAATTATTCTTTAGGTACATCCAAAGAGATTTGCTTTTCCCTAAATTTCTTCACCATTTTGGAAATCACTGTTTAATTGTGAGCAATCTGTGAAAGCTCAATAACATTGGCAAAAATGTTTTTATACCCTCTACAGTTATTTAAATGCTCTTATTTTAGGTACTGCTTTGAAAACATTCTTATGCAGAGGGTATTCTGTGGTTTAAGAAAGCATGCTAAAGCACAAAAATTACTACTACAAAATAGAAGAAAATGGTCAGTTCTTGCTAGTTAGCATACTCATGGAAACATATATATCCAAAATAAAAACATTACTTACTTTTCAGAGACTTTTACTGAAAAACCCTATGTAATAACAATTCACCTTTATTCTGATCCTTGTGCCAAAGGCAATGCACTCTTCTTGGGGAACTACTCATATTCTGCAGCTATGCCAGTTCTCCAGGTGCCATCAACTCAGCTAAAGAAAATATAAGTGTGCCTTTTTTAAAAAAAAATCTCATTTACAAAATTACAATTTTCAAAAAGTGCTCATTTACACAACAAAGATTAACTCTCTATTTAAAAATCATAAACTACTGAAAACATTTAAAGTATAATGCTCAAGATACACTTGTACACATACCCCCCACACATGCACACATACACAGACTCAACAACTTTAGGAATATATCTGCTGTGCAAAATGAGGGACTCCCAGAGCCTGCACCTAGATCAATTTTTATCTTGGTTTATTTATTCCTGTTACATTTTGAAACTAAGCAGGCAGTGAAATAAACAGTATTTCTTTTGTTCACTTCATAAACATTGTTACATATCATGGTTTTAAATCTTAAAATACCACTTCCAAAAGATGTTGATACAAATTTCAAAAGGTGGGTAAACTTGGTTTTTACTCTTCTTTCAAAACTAAATTCATGGGCTTGTTTCTCAAATTTAGGCCTCTTAGAAGCCTCAACTTTCCCTGAAGTTCTACCCAAACACATCTCACTACGTTCTTGACTGTTGCCATCAACTCTAAACTCCTTTGTTCACTTGGTAAAAAATCATTTATTGAGTTACTACAATTTGATGGCACTATGGTAGGGACACAAATGTGAACATGACACAGTCCATGTCCTCTTTAAGAGATTCCCCAGACTCTCCTACATTTGTCTTTCCACTGTCATTTAGGCAAAAAAAAATCTCATCAGCTTTAGCCTTGTTCTTATTTATTTGAAAGTCATTCATCACTACCACCCTAATTCAGAAACATATCACTTCGCTAATCTTTCCCACCTGGTATTTATTATGCAACATTTACCAAGCACAGTATGAAGCACCATACATGCAATATTTCATAATCTTCACAATAATCCTGAAGAATAGGGATTATTAATATCACTAATTTACAAATGAAGAAACTGAGGCTTAGACAGATTAGGTAATTTATCCACGGTTACTTAGAGTCAGTAAGACACACACCAGAGCTCATCTTTTTAACTGCTACCACACTGCATCCTTCGGGCTTCCCTGGTGGCTCAGAGGTTAAAGCGTCTGCCTGCAATGCGGGAGACCTGGGTTCAATCCCTGCGTCGGAAGATCCCCTGGAGAAGGAAATGGCAACCCACTCCAGTATTCTTGCCTGGAGAATCCCATGGATGGAGTCTGGTGGGCTACAGTCCACAGGGTTGCAAAGAGTTGGACATGATTGAGCGACTTAACTAACTATACTGCATCCTCAAAGATTCGTAGCAACCACTTTCCAGTCTTCATTCTCTCAAGATTTTTCTATCCAACAAATCATTTATCTTGTAATAACCCTTTCTAAGGACTTTTTTTAATCTCTTACCAACTCAGGTGGTGCTAGTGGTAAAGAACCCGTCTGCCAACGCAGGGGACATAAGAGATGTGGGTTTGATCTCTGTGTTGGGAAGATCCCCTGAAGGAGGAAATGGCAACCCACTCCAGCATCTTTGCCTGGAAAATCCTAAGGACAGAGGAGCCTGGCAGGCTATAGTCCATGGGGTGGCAAAGAGTCAGACATGACTGAATTGACTTAGCACATCCACTAAAGTGTGCACTAGTTCTCTCCTCAACTTTCTCTCTAAAGGGGAAGGGGGAGATGGAGGGGACCTGTCTTATTACTTTCTTTTTTACTCCAACAAAACAACAGGTACTTAGTAAATGCTAAAATACTTGCTGCTGAGGCTAATTCCCCTCCCAAACATTAAAAAAAATTTTTTTAAATCTTATCATGGTAAGAATATAAAACACGAGATTTACCCTCTTAACAAACATTTAAGTGTACAATACAGTATTGTTAACTATAAGCACAAATGTTGTACAGCTTATCTTTAGAACTTATTCATCTTGCTTAATGAAACATTCTCTCAAACATTTTAACAGTTCATCACTACCTATCAAATAAATCCAAATGCTTCTGTGTTTGGCACTCCTATTTTTAATTTTCTATTTCTCTACACAAGTTTTGTTCTACACACACAAATTATTAAATTTTGGTATTCTCTTCCATAACCACCACCAGCCACTTACTTAAACATGAAATTTTCCTTTATGTATTTTTGGAAGCTTCATCTTTACTGGTCTCACAGTTTAACCTGTTGTTAAAATATGTAAACCACCGCTTTGATTTCTAAGGGCTTTCTTTCCTAAAATGAGCCATAGAACTAATGCACAAAGAGATAAAATTGTGTGGTGGCTGAAAGTAAAAAGAGAAGTTGACCTCAATGAAGTTTTTCTCCAATTCAAAGAATCTGAAATCTGAATGATTCTGACCTAAGAACAGGTAATATTGCCCAAAGAGGGAAACTCTTTGTTTTTTTGCATCCTTTGTCTGCGGAGTGAAAAAAGGTGCTTGTCATCAGATGACAAAAATATCAGTAAGCTGGTGTTTCCCAAAGACATGATGGTTCTTCTAGCAAGCTCCAATTTACTTATTCATTCCAACAAATTCTTGAGAAATAGAAATGAAATCATTTCTAACCCATATTCTAGTAAAAGATAAGACTTTAAATAACCACACAAGTAAATATATAATTGAAAGTACTGAAATATGGTATAAAGTTCAGGGCATGGTGAGAAATTATCACAGGGTACCTAATTTAGGATGGGGTAGGGGGATACAGGTTAGAAAGTATCAAGAGAAGGCTTCTCTAAGGAAGTACCACTTCAGGTGAAAATTGAAGAATGAGTTAATTGAGAGATAATCATGCTGGAACAGTCCAGAACCACACATGCAAAGGTTCTGTGATGGGAAATAACTTGGTGTAACTAAACAAATGAAAAACACTGTGGCTGGAGTTTAGTGAGGGAAAAGAGAATGGTGCAAGATGAAGCGGGAAAGAATAAGGTTATGCAGAATCTTACAGGCCATAGTAAAGATTTTGAATTTTACCCTAAATGTAATAAATATTTAGTCATGGGAAATCCACTGAAGGTTTTTAAGCAGACAAATGACATATTACTGCTAAGTGGAAAAGTGATGTGGTTTGTTTGGGTTTGGGGAAGAGAATGACAGGAGCAAGAATGAAAGAAATTAGGAGAACCAGATAGGACAGTACTGAAGTGATTCAGCTTATAACAACAATTACAATAATAGTTAATACTCACTGGCAAAAAAAAAAAAAAAATACTCACTGGCTATTTATTTTATGTGGTGTGCTTACCATGGCTATTTCATTTAACCCTTATAGCAGTCCAACAAGGTGATCATTCCCATTTTACAAATGAGAATATAAGGAACAGTAAGTGAAATGTTGTGAAAAAGTGTTGTGGCTTGAATTACAAAAGTGATAATGAAGATGTACAGAAATAAATCCAAGACACATAATGGAAATACAATAAATAGAACCTGAAGAGGGTATAGATACATGGGATGACGAGAAGGCAAAAATGGTTTTCAAGGTTCTAGACTATGTAAATGGATATACCACTTAATAAAATGGGATACTGGAAGATAACACATTTAGGTATGGAGAGAAGACTGGTTTCAGGTACGTTCTTTTGAAACTCCTAAGGGAAAAAAAAATCAAATTAAGATGTCCAGCAGACAGTTGGCTATTTAGATTTCGACAGAAAACAGAGGAAACACACTGGAAATAAAAATTCTCAAGTCGTCTATTGTCATTAAGTCACTAAGTCGTGTCCAACTCTGCGATTCCATGGACTGCAGCACACTGGGCTTCCCTTTCCTTCACCATCAACATACAGGTAGAATCTAAAGCTTAGGGTGGAAGGGAACAGTAAAAGGAGAACAAGACTGCACCCAGATATCCATTTTATTCCATCAAACATCTCTCACTATAATCACCGATTACTTTGATGTCAACAGGCTTTTCAGTCCTCACTTATCTTTACCTTTCAACAGAATTCAACATTATTGATAACTTCTTTCACCTTTTCGGCAAAACTTGTACTCCTCTATCCGGTTACTAAACACCAGGAATCTCTCAGCGCTCCATCCTAGGTCCCTTTCCTTTCTAGCAATGCACTCTCCTCAGGTAATTTCATCCACATCCATGGCTTCAATTACTATCAACATGGCAGATGATGTCTATATATATATATATATATACACACACACACATTTATCTATGCACCCAGCTTACAGCTAAGCTCCAACCCCAGTATAATCCAATTGCCTACTTGACATCCTCGGTTAAGACAGCTCTTACAGTTAGAGGCATGTCAGACAGTGCCACCCCCAAGAGGCATTTACACAGAGCCTAAATTTCAAAGGATTACAAAACCACCCACAGACCAACTCTCTAGACAGAGGATTTTGTCATCAATTATTATTTCCTTTCACAGATCATGACCTAAACTAGGTAAACCTGACAACCTGATTTGATGGCTAGAGATGGGGAACAACCAAAGGCACGAAAAAAAATATAATCCATGCCTTTGAGTGAAAGATGACTAGGAGAGAGCTGAAGAATAGCCAAGAAAGTGAAACAGTATCATATCCCAAGGCCCGATGGACATGCGGCAACGGAAGTCACCTGAAGAGATAGCAGGCCTCGCAAAGAGGCGAGTGACGGACGACAGCCCCCCAGCAAAGAGGGGCCAGGTTCGGGTCGTGAGGGGAGCGAGTGACAGTAAAGATCCGGTCAAAGGATATGAAAAGCGTGGGGGAAAGCCAAGTGGAGTACCTGTGAGGCGACAGGGGGCGTCGCGGGAATGGGGGCGGGCTGAACAGCAGCCGGCGAACTCCAGGAGAGTGAACGCCGAGTGGGCGGACCACAACGGGGCGAGAAAGGGGGGGGTGGGCAGGGTAAAACGGCCCCGTTGAGACGCTCGCCGTGCCCGCCTTACCTGTGCCTGCTAGTCGGAGCTTTGGACAGGCCTGCCGGAAGCTCGGAGTCCGCGTGAAGGGGGAGGAGCTGGGGGTCAACAAGGAAGGGACACCGGGCACGGAGAGGGGCCGCTCACTCCCCCAGTCAGGGAGAGCGGCTGATGGCGGGAACTGTGACCACACGCAAACACGCACGCACGCACGCACACCCGACGCGACCAGAAGAAGCGCGTGCGCGCAAGCCTGGAAACCCCGCCCTTTCTACGCCCTCTCCCCGCCCCAGTACCGGGCGAAATCTCGCCGAGGTAGCCCCGCCCCTGCCCTGACCGTAGTACGCACGCGCACTTTCTACTTCACGCACTTTCGCCTTCCTACCATTTCCCTCCTGCAGAGTCCACTTGGGCATGCGCACTAGTTGTCCTCCCGGACTGCCTGGTTTTTCCCGCCCTTCACTGGCCTCCGGAGGGAGGTCAGAGTTCACGCCCCTCTCTGGAGATACCTGCTCCAAGCCGGGGATGGGGGACACTAGCAGGGGGCGGGTGTCCTTCCGGTCCTGAAGGGACAAAACAGACTCGAGGATTGTTAACTCCAGGAGCTGCGGGGGGCGGGGGGGGCGGGGCGGGAAGAGGTTGTGTGGGCGGGGTCAGAGGTGAAAGGTCAGAGGGCTGCGGAGGGGGCGGAGCGAACCGGAGGCGGATGGCGGCTGCGACGTCTCATCATTTTCGGCGGCAGAGGCGCTGAAGCTGGGACGCGGCTTGGCGCGTCCGGCGGTGGGAGGAGAGCGGCGTCCGCTCCCAACATGCACAGTCTGGCGACGGCTGCGGTAAGTGGCTGAGCCTCTCGGCCTGGGCCCCAAACCCCTCTTCAGCTCCGCGTTTCGGCCTTCTCTCCTAGCTCCCTATGGCAGCCCGGGAGTCCTCCAGCCCTCAGCCCGCGAGGCCCCGGCCTCCCTCCTCACCGAGCTTGGCTGTGGCGGAGCCGGCCTCCACTCTCCCCGCCGGCCGGCTCTCGCGGCCTCTGGCTCCGCGTAGCGCTTTCTTTTCTGGCCCCGGGGCCTGGTCGCGCGGCTGGAGCGCCTCCCTTGCGGCCCAGAAGGGCCATTCATTGATTCATTGCTCTACCAACAGTTTTAGGCCGCCTTTTGCGTGCGGGCGTTGGCGGGGGCGAGGGGACTTCCGAGGTGCTTCTGATACTCCCTGCCTAGGCACATCGCGTCGGGGAGGAAATGGCTTCTAGCTCAAACCACTTGCTTTACAGATACAAAATCCGAGACCTGAACAAGTGACTAGTTAGGATGTCTGACTTACGGTCCTCTGCGTTTAAAACCTTTTTTCACACATCTCGTTTTACCAGCGTGATCTTTGACCAAGAAAAACAGTGTAAACTCCTAATAACCATGCACTGTGGCTCAGAGGGTAGAGTCTGCCTGCAATGCGGGAGACCTGGGTTCGATCCCTGCGTCGGGAAGATTCCCCTGGAGAAGGAGATGACAACCCACTCCAGTATTCTTGCCTGGAAAATCCCATGGACGGAGGAGCCTGGCAGGCTACAGTCCGTGGGGTCGCGGACACGACTGAGCGACAAACATACAAACACAACCTAGCTGAAGTAATCCTGCGGTTTGCCGTTTTGTTGAAGTAAAACCCAAACACTTTGCATTGCCTACAAGGCCCTACCTGAGCGTTTATGTTCCTTACCCCTGTTTTAGTCTCGACTTTCACATTGCTCTGCAGGCTCTAGCTACAACTGGCCACCGTTCCATCTCTTCTACTTAAGCTTTTCCCAAGTTTTGCTTCATTTACTTGTTTCATATTTGTCCCCCTTTTGAGGTCAGGGACAGGGATCATGTAGATCCTGTTTACATGGTTACTTCAGTGCCAGGACAGTTCCTGGCACTAAGTAAGGGCTCAAATATTTTTGCTGAATGCCTGGGTATTGATGAGGGCGGTGACAACTGAGCGAATAGCCGTGATGGGCAGACAGGATCATGTGATTTGAGCATATGCTTCTGAATGCTCATCCAGCTTTTTTCAGTTGCATCAAGGTGAAGTGGCTTAGAGAGAGTAATATACTGAAGTTGCATTACCAGGTAAAATGACATCAATCCTCAATAGAGGGCAAAAATTAGATTTAACAAAAGTTAAATTTAAAAAAGTTTAATTTAACAAAAGTTAAATTTAAAGTTTAAAAGTGAGTTGGGTGTGACTAGGTTACAGACAGCCTTGTCATTGCCAGGGCTAGTGGCGTCTCTGCCTCCTGGCACCATGTTTCTAAAGTGTTTGAAACTTTTCACGGGGTGAGATACCTTTTATATAATCTCTTACCTAGGTGACTGCAGTTTCTCCAGCTTTTTTGTTTCTTCCACACTTTACATGTAATATGACAGTAAAGAATCTGCCTGCAATGCAGGAGACCTGGCTTTTGATTCTGGGTCAGGAAGACCCCTTGTAGAAGGGAATGGTTACCCATTCCAGTATCCTTGCCTGGATAATTCCATGGACAGAGGGGTCGCAGAGTTGGACAGGACTCAGTGACTAACATGAGAAGAAGTGAGTCAGAAAAGGAGGTTGCTGCTGGTTGGAGGGGACGGTTTAAACAATTCTAAGGTTGGCTTGTCTGTGTCTGAGAAGCTGATTGTGATTTCTCTAGGCTTTGGTACCAAGCTGCTGTTTCCCCTGTGCCTCAGCAGTCTCTGCCTGTTCAACTTCTTTTCTTTTCAGTTGCTCCCTAATACATCTTTCAAACAGCCATTAGAGCTCTGGTTCATTACTTAAAATATTCAATGCATGTTTCTTCACTTAAATTTACGGTGACTTACTTTTATTAAGAAATTGAACTTTTGGTGCTTTTTTCACCTGTTTTGCTGTTTGGACTACACAAAATCTCTAAGCTCATTTGTACCGCTTATTCACTGGAATATTTGGTTAATGAAGAGACTGAAGCAAAAAAAGTTGAGCCACCCCTTTCCCAATCCTTTAGTGCCTTCCTTTAAGCTAAACTGACTGTCTTGTTCTTATCTGGGTAGAGGGACACTGATGGTGTATCAGTTCAGTTCAGTCGCTCAGTCACGTCTGACTCTGCAGCCCCATGGACTGCAGCACACCAGGCCTCACCGTCCATCACCAACTCCTGAGCTTACTCAAACTCACGTCCATTGAGTCCGTGATGCCATCGAGCCATCTCATCTTCTGGTGGTGTATATTCCTCACTAAAAATTGTGTCAGTAAGACATGCAACAGTGCCTGCAATAATCTAAACTGCTTGAGAAGACGCTTTTTGTCTAATGATGAAAATTTGTATTTGTATATACCTTTATTTCTTTTTTAAATTGCAAATAAATCATGACTTCATCTAGGGAGACAGTAGTATCAAAGGAGAATGTGATCACATATGAATGTAGTCTGTTATTCACTGGTTGGAGGAATTGAGATCATTTGGGATATATCTTAAATTTTTACTCTTTTAATATTTTATTATGCCAATAGTTTCAAGTAGGTCAGACTGTTTTCATTCTTTACAGAATATTTCGTCCTAACATCTTCATTATTGCCATCACAGAATATAATTACATTCTCAAATCTGACAAATAAAAACATAAGTACCACACAGGATTGTATTAAATAAGAGTAAGAAAGTGCTTAGTGGTTGACTGGGTTTATTCACTGGTTAAATGACTTGCTCCCAGACTTCAGCCTTGGGACTCTAATTCTTGTGTCAGCAAAGTAACAAATCACTTGCTATGGACCTTGAAGTTTGCGTCAGCTTAATAGAACCACAAATTTTCACATACAACGTGGGTCTTCTGTAACGAATGTTATGCTAGTGACCTAAAACAGCCAAAGGTAAGCCTTTAGGAGATGCACTGTGTATGCTTTTTTAAAAAATTTCTAGTGACAGTTCTAACAACCTTAAATCCTTGTTTTTCCCTCCCTTTCTATGTAACCAGCAGCTGCATTAGTCATTTCATATCTCTTTGTTGAAGCAGTGCTGGACACCCAGATACCCTCCTCTTTAGAAAGTAAAAAGAACATTATGCACTCTGAAGTATCTAATTTAGACACTATCTCCTTCTCCTTCTTTGTCTCCTGTTGAAGATTTAAGCAGGTTGACCAAGTTTTCTTTGTTTATTCACTTCCATTTTTAAAGAGTTATTTTGAAGAACATTCTGGCCCTTCTTTTATAAAGATAAGAATTTTAAGCTAATTTGGTATTTCCCTTTGACACTGTTAAGAAAGTGAGTTTTCTTACTGTATCATCATTATATAGACACCACAAGCCTTGTGTTGAGCCTTCTCCAGACTTTGAAAAATAATCTTTATTTCAGTCTAATTCCATTTTGTATTCACTGTCACATTCATTGATAAGAAAACCAACAGCTGTTTTTTTGGCCCTTGGATGTTAGGCTTCATTGAAAGAAAAAACTTTACTTGAAATAACATTTTCCACATAGAAACGAATAGACAGGTAAGAAGAGAATGAGTCCTTCCTGAATTTTGATTGTACAAACTTTTTTTAAACATTTTTTTTCCTTTAATCTATTAAAAGGACTACTGACTTTAAGCAGGTTATATATGAGCATATAATTAAATATAATTGATCTTGTTTCTGATCTTCAAAGTGTTGAGGATGATAACTAATAGTCCAAATCAGACTTCTCATAGATGACTTTGTTTCTGGGTATGTGCATTGATCCCACTGTTTACTCATACCCAACTGCAACAGAATATCAAGGTTAAAGTTCTGTATTGGGTTCTTAAATATTAAATTTCTTCAGCTTGGGATATTTGTGATTTCAGTCCTGTGGACTAAGTAGGTTTCACTGATTTTAGAGACAAATATTAGTAGACTAGATTTTAAATGTAATTCTGCCATATACTTGCTTATGTGAACTCCAGTAAATTAATCCCCTGAACCTGTCTCCTTTTAGAATTTTGAGAATAATTTGAGGTAATCCACAGTGACTGGCACTTAGTATGTTCAATAAATATTGCCTCCTATTAAAAGTTCCTAGAAAGGTCAAACCTAGTCTATGGAGGGCTGAATGTGGGATTTACTGAAAGAAGTATAGAGAATTTTGGGGGATAATGGAGTGTTCGGTAATGTATCTTGATTGTAGTGGTGGTTACTCGGGTATATAGATATCTCAAAATTCATTGACATGTATACTTAAATGAGTACGTGTGAAAGTTTTATTGTATGCAAATTATGCCTCAATAAAAATTGTTTGGTAGCCACTTGGTCTCTCACTTTTAACTAAAGAAAGATAGTTCTGAGATTTTAGAGGCAACTAAAACTTAATTATTTAATATAGTTCCCTCATTTAACCAATGAATATTGAGGCTCAGAAAAGTAAGTGATTTATCCTAGGTCACACAATTCTAGAAATGGCAAAACTGTTTTGAAACCACTTCTAGCTCCCGATCTAGTGTGCATTCCAGTTAGGTACCTGTGTTGTTACTTGCTAATTGAGGTCTTTCTGATTCTTTTTTTTTTTTTTTTTTTTTTTTTTAACTTTTTTGGGCCACACTCGAGGCTCAATCCAACCAAGAATTGAACCTGGGCCCCCTGTAGTGGAAGTGCAGAGTCCTCTAACTACTGGACCACCAGGGAAGTCCCAGGGTCTTTCCTATTCTTAAACCTGATAAACAGGTTCTTAATCCTAGGTCTATTAATGGATTACAGGTAGACTCTATAAATTCCCTGGAATTATTTGTAAATTTTAGGTAAACATAAATCACATGCAAGGCTGTTTACAGTTGTGTATTTTTCTGAGGAAATGATCCAGAAATTACTTTTGATTCAGAAGTTGCTAACGTCTGCTCGTGTGGTAGTGTTCTGCTGTTAGTGCATTTAAGTTAGGTAGTCTCCAAAAGGTGAAAGTGAAAGTCACTCAATCGTGTCCAATTCTTTGTGTTCCCATGGACTGTAGCCTGCCAGGCTCCCCTGTCCATGGAATTCTCCTGGCAAGAATACTGGAGTGGGTAATCATTCCCTTCTCCAGGGGATCTTCCCAACTCAGGGATTGAACCTAGGTCTCCTGCATTGCAGACAAATTCTTTACCATCTGAGCCACCAGGGAAGCCCCAGTCTCCACAAGGTAAGTTAGATGAATTTGCTTCTCTGTCACTGGATGCTATGTGCTAGTAGATTGAGTTTGTATCAGCCACAGCCTCAGTGGTATATTAGTAAATTATAAATTAGAAGAATTACAGCAACTGAACTAAGAATCTTTAGAGGTGTTCTTTAAATAGAGAACTGGAGGAGGGTGGATATCTGCCCACTGTTTACTCATAGTTCCATCAGCTGTAAAACAAGGGTGATACCATGCTGTTGTGATCATTCAATGAAAGCATGTTTTTAAGAGTACAATTCAGGTCTTTCCTACTGGCTCACTGGTAAAGAATCCGCCTGTGAGTGCAGGAGACACAGGTTTGAGAACTGATCCAGGAGTATCCCACATGCCATGGAGCATCTAGGCCCACAGCTAGTGTGCCATAACTGTTGAGCCTGTGCTCTGGAGCCCAGGAACCACAAGTCCTGAGCCCCCATGCTAAAACTACTGAAACCCAAGTGCCTTAGAGATTGTGTTCTGAAACAGAAGGCATGGCAATGAGAAGCCCCCTCCCTATAACTAGAGAAAGCTCACGAGCAGCCAGCAAAGACCCAGCCCAGGCTAAATACATAAATTAATTTTTTTTTAATTAAAGTACAATACAGTTCCTTCTCTTTCCTCATCTACCCTACCCTCTCATTTACATCCCATTCCCTTTTAGGAAGTCATTAATTTTCAGATTCTAATATTTTTGTGAAAGGTGTACCTAAATAATCTATGGGCTTCAGAAGGAGAGGCAGATGCATTGGGCTTTTAGTTAATATTGCCATCAAGATCAAGTGAGGACTTCCCTGGTGGCACAGTGGATGGGAATCTGGTTCGATCCCTGGTCCTGAAGGATTCCACATGCTGTGAAGGGTCTGAGCCTGCAAGCCACAGCTGCCAAGACTGCATACTACAACTACTAAAGCCCACACACCTAGAGCTCCACAGCGAGAGAAGCCACTGCAGTGAGAAGCCCGCCCACTGCAGCAAAGAGTAGCCCCTGCTCACTGCAACTAGAGGAAGCCCTTCGAAGCAACAAGACCCAGTGCAGCCAAAAATGAATAAATAAAATTAAAGATCTAGTGAGATGGTAAAGTTGTGCCTTGGGATTTTATTCAAGGATGATGTACAAAGTATTTTGTCAATTGTCTAGTAGTATAAATGAATATGGAAATCTGAGGAGGCCTTACAAATAGCTGAGCAAAGAAGAGAAGCGAAGGAAAAGGGGTAAAGGAAAGATACACCCATTTAAATGCAGAGTTCCAAAGAATATCAAGGAGAGATAAGAAAGCCTTCCTCAGTGATCAGTGCAAAGAAATAGAGGAAAACAACAGAATGGGAAAGACTAGAGATCTATTCAAGAAAAGTAGAGATACCAAGGGAACATTTCATGGAAAGATGAGTAGTAAAGGACAGAAATGGTAGGGACCTAACAGAAGCAGAAGATATTAAGAAGAGGTGGCAAGAATACACAGAAGAACTATACAAAAAAGCTTCATGACCCAGATAACCACGGTGGTGTGATCACTCACCTGGAGCCAGACATCCTGGAATGCAAAGTCATGTGGGCCTTGGGAAGTGTCACTACGAACAAAGCTAGTGGAGGTAATGGAATTCCAGTGCTCAAATCCTAAAAGATGATGCTGTGAAAGTGCTGCACTCAATATGCCAGTAAATTTGGAAAACTCAGCAGTGGCCACAGGACTGGAAAAGGTCAATTTTCATTCCAATCCCAAAAAAGGGCAATGCCAAAGAATGTTCAAACTACCCCACAATTGCACTCATCTCACATGCTAGCAAAGTAATACTCAGAATTCTCCAAGCCAGGCTTCAACAGTACATGAACCGTGCGTGAGCTTCCAGATGTTCAAGCTGGATTTAGAAAAGGCAGAGGAACCAGAGATCAAATTGCCAACATCCATTGGATCATCCAAAAAGCAGAGAGTTCCAGAAGAACATCTGCTTTATTGATTATGCCAAAGCCTTTGACTGTGTGGATCACAACAAACTGTGGAAAACTCTTCAAGAGATGGGAATACCAGGCCACCTGACCTGCCTCCTGAGAAATCTGTATCCAGGCCAACAAGCAACAGTTAGAACTGGACATGGAACAACAGACTGGTTCCAAATTGGGAAAGGAGTACATCAAGACTGCCTATTGTCACCCTGCTTATCTAACTTCTATGCAGAGTACATCATGTGAAATGCTGGGCTGGATGAAGCATGAGCTGAAATCAAGACTGCCAGGAGAAATAGCAATAACCTGAGATATGCAAGTGACACCACCCTTATGGCAGAAAGTGAAGAGGAACTGAAGAGCCTCTTGATGGTAGTGACAGAGGAGAGTGAAAAAGCTGGCTTAAAACTCAGCTTTCAAAAGAGAAATCAGTCCTGAATACTCATTGGAAGGACTGATGCTGATGCTGAAACTCTTAATACTTTGGCCACCTGATGCGAAGAACTGACTCATTGGAAAAGACTGATGCTGGGAGAGATTGAAGGCAGGAGGAGATGGGGACAACAGAGGATGAGATGGTTGGATGACATCACCAACTTGATGGACATGAGTTTGAGCAAGCTCTGGGAGTTGGTGATGGACAGGGAAGCCTGGTGTGCTGCAGTCCATGGGGTTGCAAAGAGTCGGACACGACTGAGCAACTGAACTGACTGACCTCCCTAGCTCTCTTAGAACCAAAGTCTCATAGAGGCTAAAATTCCCACAAGTAGTTTCAAAAGGTGGAGTATTACTGGCAGCCGGTGGTCATGGCCTTAGGGACTACCAGACATTGGCCCTTTAGCGTGCCAGCATCACTCCAGGGGCACAGTCTTCTCTGCTGGAGTCAAACCAGCTCTGGAAATGGGAATATGTGCAGACAGGGCCTGGAGTCCTGAATCCATTATATGCTAGCTGGTATCTACCATTGCAGCCTGGTGGTGTTCACCTAGAGTTCCGCAGAACAGGATAGGGTACAGGAGTGCTGGATACAAGTCACAGATTGACTCTGGAGAGGGTGGTGGAGCTTACTGATGCTAGTATCTGGATGACAGGCCTCTGGAATGAGTAATGACTAATGAGGATAGATGCTATATTGCCAGAACGTTGTCCTGGGGCTCTCTTAAGGATTGTAGGTTGTCCAAGAGATTGTGGGTAGGAAAGCCCAAGCTACAATTTTAGCCCTTGTTTTCACTGAGCTTTTAAGGTGATGTAATACTCTAAATAAATATGTCCTATCTTCTGGTGGAATTACATTTCCAAAAATAATTTTTAAAGTTGAAGGCCTGTCTGTGGCAGTAGAAAAGGCAGATGGGTGGACCATACTGTTTTTGCTGTTGGGAATGGGGATCAAAAAACTACCCTGTTCCTTCTACATCATTTAGGAACCTTATGTTTTCTTGAGCATCACTGATGGGAATTACAAAACAGCTTTTAGCAGATTACTCTGAGGCACTTAAGGAGGACTTAAGCTGCAGGATTTATAGTCCATTTAGCAGAACACCTTGTGGTTCATTCTAGCGCAAGAGAAATGATAAACAGTAAGCTAAAAGCATCTAATTGAGCTTCTAATTATAGAAGGCGGTCTTTCAGCTTGAGTAGAGTAAATGTGAGTACTCCTCAAAGTCCACCTTAGACTTCATTCTGTTTTTCAGTTAAGACAGTTGTGCTTTTTGTTCCTCATCTTTATATCATGTGGGATGGGTTGGTCGGTATTCTATCACACTGTGGTGTTATGGGAACAAATAAATACTGTAAGAAGCTGTGTAATATGGTTTAAGAAAGATTAGAATATGCAACTTTGTACTTGGGTGAGCTGAGCAAGTTAATTCCTCTGAGCATTATGAGTCTCATCTACAAGTATAGACCTCTTTTCTGTCTATCTACTCCTCATGGTTAGGGGGTGCAGGGAATGAAGTGAAACAGTATTGGGCTAGGGATAGAAATCGCCATAAATTTGTTAGGACTTTAGAGCCTGAAGTAGCAATGGTAATCATTTTTCTAGTCTTTGATCTTACTTTCCACGTAAGAATAATTAAGGAACTTAACCAAGTCTATTTGAAAATGTGAAGAATTACGGAAGTGCTCAAATTTTTATTGAAATATTGAGATTCTTTATAGCACAGTAATGAAAGATTCTTTATATAGGTTGTACATGAGTAAATAGTGAGTGGGGTCGCAAAGAGTTTGACATAACTGAGCAACTGAACTGAACTGAACTGAACTGAAGTAGTGAGTAAATCTCCAAGGGATGGAGGTAGAGTCTGTATAAGAATCATTAGAGTGAGGAGCTTTTCCAATTTATGTTAAGTTTTCTCCTTCATGGAGGGGGATGCTGGAGTTACTGGGGAATGAAGAGCAGTAGGGGGATGACTTTTTCTTTCAAAAACCATGATAGTCACGTGGTTAAAAAATTTAAACTGTATGTAAAAGATTTTATTGTATACAATGAAAAATAAGTCTCCCATATAGATTTTAACCTTAAAGGTAACTACTGTTAGCAGTTTTTTATGTGTCCTAGAAATATTGTATGTAAATATGTAAGAATACATGTGTGTGTTAATGGAAGCGTATAAGCTATTTTATACTCTGGGTTTTTTGTTTTGTTTTTTTTTTTGCTTATTTAGTATCAGCACAGTATAGAGATAAATTTTTTAAAGGGCTATGTAGTATTCCAAATAAAGATGTACCCATACATATTTAACCAGTTCTTTTTTTGATAGATATTGATAGATTTCAAGTTTTCTGCTTTGAAAATAGTACAACAGTAAACATTCTGATATGTCTTCAGTACAGCCCATGTATACCTGTGGGGTAAATTTCTTTTTTTGGGGGGGGGTAAATTTCTAAATATGGTATTATTAAGGAGTGTGTGTGTTTTAAATTTTGATAGATTTAATTAGTTTACGTCAAGTATATGTTTCTAGAAAAGATGCCCTGTTATTTACAAAAAATATATTCCGTCTAGAGGCTACAGCAGAGTAAGACTTGGTTTGATGCTGATGAAACTCACATGTTTACTTTTACTCTTCTTATTTTCACTTGAAGCCTGTGCCTACTGCACTGGCTCAGGTGGATAGAGAAAAGATCTATCAGTGGATCAACGAGCTGTCCAGTCCTGAGACGAGGGAAAATGCTTTGCTGGAGTTAAGTAAGAAGCGAGAATCTGTTCCTGACCTTGCACCCATGCTGTGGCATTCATTTGGTACTATTGCAGCACTTTTACAGGTGGGTATATATATCCATGAGTTGCATTTCATTCCTAATTATCACAATTATATCTCTCTGCCTTTGTACAAATGATTTTGAAAACTTTGGTAATTTTTTTTTTAAAGTGTTACCATTTGTAAGAATCTTGTTTTAGAAAAATCTAAGATACTCATTAAAATGAGATTCTTGGATCCTACCCAGGAGATTTGATTTATTTAGTCTAAAATGAAAAATATGTATTTTTAACAAGCAGCTCCCCACTCCCAGATGATTTTGATGTAGGTGATGTAAGAACTGCACTTTGAGAAACACAGCTTTAGGAGTACTGTAAAATAATACTGCATGACGAGGTGGAGTGGGGATGGTGGTGGAAAGGGAGGTATAAGAACTGAAAGGTATATTCTGGGTAAAGAAAATGCTAGGGTAAAGATATAACAGCCATAGGAGTAAAGTTGGATATACTTGTACATTAAAGAATAAATAATATTTGATTCTGACTAGAACAGTCATTTCCGGGGAATAAATTGATATGATGTAGTCCTAAGAACCAAGATATTGTCCAAGTATTGTCCACCTTCCTAATAATTAGATTAATTTTTAAAATCTGTTGAGTAAATTCATATTCTATCTGTACTGCATGTACCCAGGAAACTAGTCTTTCTTATGGGAACATTTTCTGTGTAAATTTTACAGTTAAGATAAATGGAATTGTGTTCAGCAAATCATCACCTTTTGACAGAGAATACATATGTTCTCTGCTGTTTGTACATATCCCCGCACATGTACGCACTTTCTTATCTCCCCCTTTTTGCACTTGCTACATCACCAAACAGAAACTTCTTTATGAGCTAAAGTGGTTGATTTACTGACATTGCCTGGTCAACTGTCTCATCACTACAAACTAAAGTAGGGTGTTGACAAAAGTGGGGGAAGGGGAGTCCCTCAAGTGAAAGCCTCAGCAGATGGTGCAGAATATAGGAAAAAGTGTGGGTAACCACAGTTCCCTCCTTAGAAATCTTCCTAGGGATAATATGTTTCAAATAGTCTCAGTCAGGTATATTTGTGATGAAAGGAATATTGTTTATTTCTGCCCCCTCTTTGATGGTTCTGTTCTTATGGGGTATGCAGAATTAAAATTGTTTGCTTTCATACGATGGGAATTAAAGTTATTCCATGCTCATATGGTGTTGATTTCTGTTTTTTAGGAAATTGTAAATATTTATCCATCTATCAACCCACCCACCTTGACAGCACACCAATCTAACAGAGTTTGCAATGCTCTAGCATTATTGCAATGTGTGGCATCACATCCAGAAACCAGGTAAATACTTTGGATGGGTGTGTGGGTAGAGCTTTGATTGAATGTGGTCCTGAACTACTTCTGAATGATGAGAGGAGGGGCTTGCAGGAGGGCACACCTATGTGGGTGTGGATCTTCAGGACTCCGAGTTTTTTATTCCTGGAGAATTTCTGGTGTCTAATTTCACCAAATTTTGGTGTAGTGGCAATATGGTACTGTTTAACATGTTGTGGGGTATTTTTTTGTTTTTTAAAGTTTTTTTTAATTGAAGGGTAATTGCTTTGGAGTATTGTGTTGGTTCTGCCAGACATCAACATGAGTTAATCATAGTAACATGTTCTTTTATAATTGATTTTTTTTTGCCTTTTTAAATTGTGGTAAAATATAAATAACATAAAATATATCATTCGAACCATTTTATTTTACTCATTTATTTTTGGCTGTGTTAGGTTTAGTTGCAACATGTAAGCTTTTCATTGTGGCATGCAGGCTTCTCTCTAGTTGTGGCATACAGGCTCAATAGTTGTGGCACATGAGCCCAGTTGTCCTGCAGCATGTGATATCTTAGTTCCCCAACCAGGGATTGAACCCACATCCCCTACATTGCAATGCAGATTCTTAACCACTGGACCCCAGGGAAGTCCCGATTTTAAGTGTTCAGTTCAGTAGTGTTAAATACATTCATAATGTGCCACTGTCACCAGCATCCATTTCTGTAATTCTATTCATCCTGTAAAACTGAAGCTCTGTACCCATTAAACAATAACTTCCCATCCCCCTGTCCTCTAGCTCCTGGCAACTACTGTTCTACTTTCTGTCTGTGATTTTGACTATTCTGAGTGCCTCATTATAAATGGAGTTACATAGTATTTGCCTTCTTGTGATTGGTGTATTTCACTTAACATAAAGTCCTCAAGGTTCATCAATACTGTTGGATAAGTCAGAATTTCCTTCGTTTTTAAGGCTGAATAATACTGCATTGTCTCATTTACTTTTTAACTGTTGGTAGCAAGGAACTTTAAAGGAGTGGTGATCACCTCTCAGGAAAAGTCAGGTATATAGCTACTTCTTGCTCCTGAATCCTGGTAGGCATCACTATGCCATGCATGAGGCACAGTGCATGGTATTTAGTTGGAATTCAGTAAGTGTCTATACTCAGCACTTTTTCTTACATGGTAAGCCAGATTTGGCTTCAGAACTTTTTGAAAACAGGATTCTAGTCAGCCTCTGTCATAAATGAGAATTGATGTGCAAGTTGAGAAATTTTTCCCTTACTGCTATATCTGACTAAGAACGGGGAGATTCTGTTCAGAAATCTGCTTTGTGGCTTTTATGGCCTCAAGGCGCTTAATAGTCATCTTATTAAAGCCTTTCCTCTCTTTGTCTAGTTTTCCTTATAAAATCTGAGTGCTGGATTGGCACTGACCTTTTGGAATGTAGAAACTTTGTTAAGAAAATTACTTTTCTGCGAATATTCTCGCTGTTCTGATTTTGTAATAATCAGGGCAGGCTAAACATTCGCTATATTAAGACCATGCATGTGTCCCCAGACCTAGTTCTTTGCCTAGGTTTGGTTTTATAAACGCTGGTGATAAACCAAGTCTGATTTACATGACGTATCTTGTGTGGGAATTGTTTGTGACTCTAGGTATCTGATCAACCTTGAGAAATGGTAGCACAGCTAGTGTGATAATTTTTGAAGATAACCATTGCTAGTTTGATGATTACCAGTTGCCATTAAATGAGTTGTAAAAATTATTTTAAAAAAAGAATTACTTTTAAGTACTTAAGAAAAGTACAATAGTATTTGGTTAAAATTTTGGGGTATTGGCTCTCCTGTAAGGTGTAACTGTTATAAATTATATAAAGTAATAGACTGATTCCATGTTAGTTGTTAAACATACTAGCTGCAGATTACAGTGTTTTTAGGATACTTGGTTTATCTGAAAGCTCTAACAAAGAAGTGTATTTAAGTGTAACAGATAAACCTTGATAGTGGCTGCTTTATTTTGTTGTCTTGGTTTATAAGGTTTTGTCAGCTTGTACCTGTGAATATTATTAATATTGTTATTCACTCATAAATTAGATGAGAGAAGACATATAGGAGAATCTCTTGTGCATTTAAGTACATTTTATGACCTATTTTTAAAATTTGCAGTTGGATATTTTTATCAGTTTTTAAATACTTGGTACTGGTTTCAGGGGAAATTTTGTGTTCTTTTAACTATTGGTCTAGACTAGGGTTTCTCAGCCTTGACACTGTTGACATTTTGGCCTGGATTAAATCTTTGTGGTAGGAGGAGGGGGAAGACAGGGGACTGTCCTGTGCACTGTAAGATTTTTAGCAGCATCCCAGCCTCTGCCCATTGGATGTCAGTCACTTCAGCTGTGACAACTAAAAATATCTCCAGATACTACCACATGCCCCAGGAGGTCAAAATCACCCCAGCTGAGAACCACTGGGCTAGATTAAAGACCAGTAACAGTCTTCCCTAGAGATTCCTTGGTCAAGCAATGTTAAAAGCCTTACAAAATTAAAACCACCTGGAAATTTGAATGTTCAGAATCCTTAGAAATTAACTCTAGGCTCTGAATGCAATTCTTTTTTTCTTTCAGGTCAGCATTTCTTGCAGCACACATCCCACTTTTTTTGTACCCCTTTTTGCACACTGTCAGCAAAACACGACCCTTTGAGTATCTTCGGCTAACCAGTCTTGGAGTTATTGGTAAGTTATTAGGATCATTCTGCAAGCCTGGAATCATCATCATCATTCATAATAGTGGTCTTGGCTTAGGTATTTTGTCTGGTCTTTTATAGCTTTTGTTCACCTATTGTTTATTTTTGTCTTTGGGGTTGAGTCTAATAAAACAGTTTTTACTAATAAATGAATATCAGGAACATGGTTGCTCCTACCAAGTACCATCCTGAGTGTTAGTAAGGCTATGAGGCCCAATAACTGGGATTAAATTCAGTGCATATGTAGAAATGTTTATTAATTGTAGGAAAAGTAAAGTAAAAGAGCATTAATCAACAAAGAATATTATTACAGGAATAAGAGTTTGAGTTTGTTATTTTGGTTTGATTTTTCATCTCTCACTTTTAGGTGGTTCTCCCATAATCCCAGGGATTTACCTTCTATTTTACCTTGTTGAATTTTTGCATGTTAAAGTTAATGTTTTCATATACATTTATTATTGGACATGTATCTAAAATATTTTTTACTCAAGAAAATTATATTAGCTATTTCAGATCTCATACTACTAGATAATAAAATCTGTAGATTTGTGAAATGTAAATACATTCAAGAAAATTTCTTCCTTAAATTGCCCTTCCTTTTTTCAGTGTTTTTTCCTCATAGTTTTTGCTTAACATAATAACCAAGTAATAAGAACATCAATTATAGAAACTTTGTTTTGTTAAATTATTATTATTATTATTTAGAGAAATCTCTGCTTTTATTGGTCAGCAGGTTACTTGAGGGGGATGAAGCGGGAGGAATGGATAGCCCCGATACCGGGCCGGCCGTGTTTCACTGGCTTGTAGTTGATGGAGAACTCGCCTAGGTAGTGGCCAATCATCTCAGGCTTGATTTCCACCTGGTTGAAGGTCTTGCCGTTGTAGAGGCCCACCATGCTGCCCACCATTTCGGGCAGAATGATCATGTCGCGCAGGGGCATCTTCACTACCTTGGGCTTCTCCATGGGCGGTGCATCTTTCTCGGCCTTGCGCAGCCGCTTCAGCAGCGAGTGCTGCTTCTTCCGCAGGCTGCGGTTCAGCCGCTGTCGTCGGCGCGCACTGTATAGCTGCTTCAGTTGCTCATAGGACATGTCTAGCAGCTGGTCGAGGTCTATGCTGCGGTAGGTGAACTTACGGAAGGTCCGATGCTTCTTCTGTTCCACTTCCGCCATCTTGCCGATTCTTCAGAAAAGAGTTAAATTATTATTTTTATATTCAGCATATGTTTCATCCGTATGATTGTAAACCATGAATCAGGAAGTATAATTTGAAAGTTTGGTATTTCTCAGAAATATTTTATTCTACTTTTAAGGAGTAGCTGTTAAGCATGTTATGGTTTTTTACATCTTCTGAGAAGTCGTCCTGATAAGAAACTTTTTCCCCAGTATATTCTTTTCTGCTTTAAGATATAAAAACTTCTCATATAGGCTTTGATACATCAGCATGATTCTAGCGAAAGGGAACATTTATGTTCATTATTCTAATTCAGATCATCCTACTGCTATCGTTGGATGATGCCTTTATGTTAAGATAAAGGTTGATAATGGGGAGGTGTGAAAAAAAAAATAGTTGGATGGTATTAAGGTAGTTGTCTCCCCTTGCATATATTTTTAGAAACTCAGTTTCTCCCAAGTCATTTGAAAGAACAGCAGAAGGTGCATGTTTGGGCCTAGACTCTTTCCTACAGTTCAAGGCTTATCAGATCAGTTTGAATATAAATGAAGTGATATATAGCATAAATTAGAAAATACCTGAAACTGAGTAAAAATAAAAATACAGCTTATCAAAATTCGTAGGATCCAATTAAACCAGAGCTTAGAGGAAAATTTGTATAATTAAATGTTTATACTAGAAAGTAAGAAAGAGGTCTTCAATCAGTAAGCTAAGCTTTTCTTTAAGAAATTAGAAAAAGGAGCAAGAGCAAACAAAAGGAAGGAAATAATAAAGACTAGATATCAATAAAAATGGGAACAGAAAATCAATAGATGAAATCAGTGAAACCAATGGCAGGTTTTTTTTTAATTGAGACATGACAAAAACACTGTATTAGTTTTTGGTATACAGCATAATGATTTGGTATATGTATATACTGCAAAGTGACCACTACAGTAAGTTTAGTTAACATCCATCATCACATAGTTACACTTTTTTTTTCCCTTGTGATAAGAACTTTTAAATCACTAACTTAAGATTTCTCTTAGCAGCCTTCAGACATACACTATAGTATTGTTACTGTAGTCACAGTGCTATACATTATATCTCTGGAGCTTACTTACCCTGTAACTGAAAGTTTATACCTTCTGACCACCTTCACCCATTTCATCCATCCCCAATTTTTTGTTGAAAAAAAACAAATTAATAAACCTCTAACCAGACAAACTAGAAAAAAAAAGAAGACACAAATTGCAGATGTGATAAATGAAAGGGGTTACATGTGTAAGACTCCTCAGACAAAAGGATAATAAGATAATACTGCTGATAACTCTCCGTCCATAAATTTGACCACCTAGGTGAAATGACAGATTCTTTGAAAAATACAGTCTGCTAAAGTGCATTAAAAAAGAAAAATTGTGTAAGACTTTTCCAGAACATGCAGACGGGACTTCTCAACTCTTGATGAAGCCAGCAATACTCTGATAATAAAAACAGAAAAAGACTATAGGCCAGTATCCTTCATAAACATAGATGCAGAAACTTGCGACAATATGGTATATAGTATTATTGTATAGCAGCTATATTTCAGTTAAAATTTTTTTAAAAGAAGAAAAAACAAGATTGTCTATTCACAGACAGCCTGTGTTGAAGAATCGACAGAAAAAAGCTACTAAAACTGGTGAACTTAATAAGGTTGTAGTATACAGAATTAGTACACAAAACTTAGTCATATTTTGGTATGCTTGAGCTAAATAGGAATTTTACCAAAATATTTGAAAAACTTGGGTGTAAATTTTACAAAATACGTGCAAAGTCTATAGTTACAAACTATAAAGCAATGATAAAAGAAATCGAAGAAAACCTAAATAAATGCAGAGATAAACCATGTTTATCAATTGGTATATCAATGATTCAATGTTATGATGTCATTCTCCTCACAAATGACGTATAGTTTTAGAGCAATTCTAACAAAATTCCAGTAGAAGTTTTTAATAGAAATTGGTGATCCTAGTGAAAGTCTCTCAGTCGTGTCCGACTCTTTGTGAGCCATGGAATTCTCCACGCTGAATACTGGAGTGGTTAGTCTTTCCCTTCTCCAGGAGATTTTTCCAACCCAGGGAGCGAACCCAGGTCTCCCGCACTGCAGGCAGATTCTTTACCAGCTGAGCCACAAGGGAAGCCCTTGGTGATCCTAAGATTGTATCTGAAAAGGCAAATGAACTAGAATATCCATTTTTTTAAAAAAAGGATGTAAAGTTGGAAGATATAATCTACCTGATTTCCAGATCGACTGGAAAACTGCAAAAGTCAAGATATTGTGGTGTTGGAGAAAATATGGACTTACAGAGCAGAGTGGAGAGTACAGAAATAGACCCACACAAATAAGGTCAATTGGATTTTTGACAAAGGCACAAAGAGAATTTAGTGAAGAAAGGATAGTCTTTTCAATAAATGGTGGTAGAACAATTGGATATTCGTATGTAAAGCAATGAACCATGACCCTTATCTTGTACTCTATACAAAATTAATTCAAGATGGATTTTTAGACCCACATGTAAAAAGTCTAAATGAGATAATAATTTGACATCTGTTGTAAGCCATGTTAGTTAGTTATGGTTTGTGCTGTTTAAAGATATAGTATTTGTAGACTACCAGTTCTGGTTAAAGCAAATGATACCACTCTCTTCTGAATTAATTGACTTTTGTTATTACAGACCTTTGATTAAGGCCTTTGATATAAAAGCTAGTGAAGCATTGGACCACTCAGGGAACAGTCATTTGTTTAATGGGACTTTGCCTCCCTGTATACAGAATGGAGAGGATATCACTGAACTGTGTCTGTCACCTGATCAATGGTGTCAGTTTAGAAACCAGCAGAGTAGTAGAATTGGGATAATTTTGGAAACTGTTTGTCTACCTCTTATTTTATTAAAATAGCAGAGGTTTTGCAAAGTGAAGGTAACTTTATCAAACTTTGGTGGAACCAGAATTAGAATCTAGGTATGTGTTTCTTGTTTAGGTATGCCCTACAGTGTTTTGCTTTTTGGGGAAAGAGGGGCAGTTAAATAACCAGGAAGTCATGTTTGTTTATACCTGTTGTGAGTAGGATTTAGACGGCACTGTTTCTTTGTACCTGGGAGTATGCTTTAATACAGATGTAGAACTTTTCTCACTAGGGCTTCCCTGGGGGCTCAGACTGTAAAGAATCTGCCTGCAATGCAGGAGACCTGGGTTTGATCCCTGGGGTGGAAAGATCCCCTGGAGAAGGGAATAACAACCCACTACAGTTTTCTTGCCTGAAGAATGGTGGCTCAGGGACACAGAATCCACCTGCCAATGCAGGAGATGCAGATGTGATCCCTGGATCAGGAAGATCCCCTGGAGAAGGAAGTGGCAACCCACTCCAGTATTCTTGCCTGGGAAATCCCATGGACAGAGGAGCCTGGTGGGCTATAGTCCATGGGGTCACAGAGTCCAACATGATTAAGAACCTAAAACAACAGTGACAACAAGAATTCTTTTCTCTTATCTAAAGTACATGGAGAAGAGATGGTGATATTATTGTGTGATTGTCTACCAAAGTGATAGAACAATTATTTAAGTAGCTAAACTGATGCTAATTATGTGATGGACCAAACTTTGTACCTGATCTTTTAGTGTTGACAGTCAACCTGTGCTTTTCTTGCTCCTTTTTTTTTTTTTTAAGCCAGGGTTTGAATCTGATTCTCTGACATATAAACCACAGTTTCTGTTGTATGTTATTTAAGTTCCACAATTAGATGGATGAACAAGTTTAGCTGGAAACCGTGACTCTGAAATAATTTCGTCTGTCCATATTTTCTTTAGGGGCTCTGGTGAAAACAGATGAGCAGGAAGTAATCAACTTTCTATTGACAACAGAAATCATCCCTTTGTGTTTGCGAATTATGGAATCTGGAAGTGAACTTTCTAAAACGGTGTGTGTTTTTATCTTAATTAGATTCTACATTGTGTTGACTGTTGGACGACTACTTTATGTTTGAGTTATCTTTTTCTGCCTCCCTTCATGTTTTTGAAACTTCCGTCAATGTTTTTTTCTCTTTTGAATAAAAATTGTTATATAATGATGATTTAAGCACCTAGAACCATCAGAAGAATATAAAGTTAAACATTAAATTTCTCCCTTTTATCTGAACCCCCTTATGACTCCACAGGTATATTTTTCCAGACATTTTTTATACATAATCAAGTATGTATATATATACTTGAGCTTCTGCCTGCTTTGTACTTTAACCATGGATGATAATGTAACTGGTTATAGAATTCTCACCTCTGTTTTCCCTCTCAGAACTCCATTATCATAGCCATGTTGTCTTCTGGTACTAAATGTTGTAGTGAAATCTTGAGTCAGCCTAATATTTTCCTTGTCAGATTTTTTTCTGAAAGAGCCTACTCATTGTGTCTTTTCTGTTGTTAATTTTTATAGTTTCCCCTTTGTTTTGGCCTCTTGCTTAAGCAACATCGGTTATGCTGTATTGTCTATTTTTCATATGTCTCTTCTCACCCTCTAATTACTTTCTATCCTTAATTTCATATAATGTGATTTTTCTCAAGGCTACTTTTCCATGTTGCTATTTTTAGCAATATCTAACCTCTGCTTCTAAAGTATATCTGGTCACATCGACTAGTTACTTTAATTTTTAATTAGGTAAGTCATTGCTGAGTTGGATGTAAGCAGATGTAATGATTTAAAATTTGTTGTGAATATGCAATACAAATAAAGTAATAAGTCATATGCTACTACAAATAGGTATACAAGCAAATTAATGTAAGTCTTCTACCTTACCTCTCAGCTCTTCTCGGTAGTAACCGGTATTATTACTTTCTTGTAGAATCTTTCTATAAATATTTTATGTATACATGTAGCAGTTTAATTTTGTATTAATTTTTTTCCTCTAGTCTCTGCTTCTCACTTCTCTTTTTGTTTCAGCTCTTCTCTGAATTTTGTATTTTCTTTGAACTTTTTAAAAATGTTTTTTAAAGTTCATATTCGCTCTGTTTCTTTGAAAATGCAGATAAGTATTACTTGCTACTGTTTCTTGGGTTATGTCTCTATAAGGGTTTCCCTGTGGGAGTCTTTCTATCCAGGATTGCTGTTTGCTTAAAAATAATGGATAGAAAGAGAGATGTTATGAGCTGAATTTGGCAGTTTTTAAGTCAAGTGTTTTGCCTCTGAATACTTTTCCACCCAGCCTGCCAGTTTAGGGTGTGTGTTTTAGGGAGGATTTATACCTCTGTCTTCAACTTTCTACTAAACACACAAAGGATAAGTGATGTGTGATCTGTGTTCATGCTTTTCTTTTCTCATTTCTTCCTTAATTTTATTATTTTGTTAATTTCAGTGGATTTCTGGGACAGGATTGGAATGGGTACAACTGAATTCTCTTGTTTTTAAATCCATAGTTGCCTGTGAATAGGTGTTGTTCAAGTTGGCTTCTTATGGCTGAGACAGAAAAAGATTCATTTCTTCTTTTGTGACATTTCTTCCAGGAACCCCCATCCTAATAATCCCTCCCCTGTTTTCATTCCTTCCCCATTACTAAAATTAATTCATCCTTGATGTTTAGAAGTTCCCATTGACCTTTACACTTCAACTAGAATGCTTCTCCTATCCTGCCTTATTACGTGGTTTATAGTCAGTTCCTGGCATGTCTGTCTTCTTTTGCTCCAAGGTCTTTGGCAAGCAAAGACCTTGTCGTGTTCAGTTTTCATGTACAAATCCTGAGTTTCAGGCCTTGCTATAGTTGGCACCAGGTAAAACAGAGGTTCTCAATCAAGGCTATGTGACATGATCACCTGTCAAGTGTTTTAAAAACATCAGTGTCCAGGTTCCGTCTCTGACCTACTGAACCATTGTCCAGGGTGATAAAGTATGGACATTTGTGTGTTTTTTTGTTTTTTGTTTTTTTAAATCCCTCTGGGTAAGTGTATAGTATGTTATTCTGGAAAGCTGTTCAGTGGTACCCACTATAAACATGTCTACCGTATGACTCAGCAGTCCCACTCCTACATATATACCCAAGAAAAATGAGCTCTACAGAATTCCCTGGAGGTTAGGACTCCATGCTTTCACTGCCAAGGACCCAGATTCGATCCCTGGTCGAGAAACTAAGGTCCGACAAGTCACATGGCACACACACACCCCCCAAAAATGAGCCCTTATGGGCATCAGAACATGTATAGGAGTGTTTATGTCACTTCTGCTCATGGAAGATAAACTAGTATATTTACAAAATAAGCTACGCAGTAGTTAAGAAGAATGGACTGCTGATAATAGGCAGCATAGATGGTATTACGTCAGATGAAAGAAGCCAGGCACATATGATGAGATGAGTTCACACTGTATGACCATGTATGTGAAATTCCAGAGTGGTCAGAACCAGTCAGTGAGGATAAAGTAGAGTAGTGACTCCCTCTCAGGGAAGGATATGACTGGGAGAAGGCACAAGGGAATCTTCTGGAGTGCTGAAAATGTTCTATATTTAAAATTTTTATTGAAGTATAGTTTATAGTTGACTTATACAATATTGTGTTAATTTCAGGTATATAGCAAAGTGATTCATATATAGATAAATATTCTTTTTTTGTATATATATATCTATATATATATAGATATATATTCTCTTCTACTGTAGATTATTACAAAATACTGAGTATAGTTCCCTATGCTATACAATTGGTCCTTGTTGGTTATCTGTTTATATTGTTGTCCAGTCACTCAGTTGTGTCTGACTCTTTGTAACTCCATGGACTGCAGCACTCGAGGCTTCCCTGACCTTCACCATCTCCCAGAGCTTGCTCAAACTCATGTTCATTGAGTCGGTGATGCCATCCAACCATCTCGTCCTCTGTCGTCCCCTTTTCCTTCTGCCTTCAATCTTTCTCAGCATCAGGGTCTTTTCTAATGAGCCAGCTTATAGTATTGTATATATGTTAATCCCAACTTAGTAATGTTCTGTATTTTAGTCTGGTTGTGGTTCACAGATGTGGAACAGGTAAAAATCAAAATACACTTAAGATTAGTACATTTAACACATTTTACTGTGTATATGTTTGTTTGATATTCTTACTGGTGCTGTAAAAGATTGCCACGAGCTTGGTGGCTTAAAACACCACCAGTTTATTCTCTTATGGTTCTGGAATCAGAAACCATAAATCAGTTTAACCAGCTTAAGTCAGGGTGCCCATAAGGATGGCATTGCCTCTGGAGACTCTAGGAGTGAATCTCTTCCCTTGCTTTTTTTTCCAGCTTTCTTTTCATTTATATGTATGTATATATATATATATAATTTTATTTATTTTTGGCTGTGCTGTGTCTTTGTTGCTGCACACGGGCTTTCTCCAATTGTGAAGAACAGGGGCTCCACTCTAGTTGTAGTGTGCAGGCTTTTCATTGCAGTGGTTTCTCTTGTTGCAGAGCACAGACTCTAGGGCTTAGGCTTCCATAGTTGAGGCTCCTGGGCTCTAGAGCACAGGCTCAGTAGTTGTACATGGGCCCAGTTGCTCTGAGAAATGTGGGATCTTCCCAGATCAGGGATCAAACCCATGTCTCCTGCATTGGAAGGTGAATTGCCTTTTTCAGCTTTTAGAATTGCATATCTTGGCTATTCCTCCTTCTTCCATCTTGACAGCCAGCAGTGTAGCATGTTCAAATCTCTGCATCTGTCACATCACCTTCTCTATGGTCACATCTCCGTCCACTTCCCTTTTATAAGAAACCTTGTGATAATGACCTTTAAGGCCCACCTGGATCATCCAAGATGTTAATCCCCCACAAGATTCTTAACAATCACTTCTGCAAAGTACCTTTTGCCTTATGAAAGTAGCATCCCCAGGGTTTAGTGATTACGACCTGGATATGTTCGGGGGCCATTATTTAGCTAACCACAATGTTATACACCAGTAAAATAGTAAAATAAAACAAGTAATTCCCACAGTTGATTCTGATGAGCAGCTAAGGAAGAGAATCATTATAATAATCATTTGACTTGAATTAGAACTTTTTTAACCCCGTCTGTGTAAGAGTTAATGAGCTTAAATTGAGTGTATTCTTTTTTACTGTTGGAACAATTTTTGAAGGGAGGCTTAAAAATCTTATTTTCTTAAAGGTCTTTTAAGAATAGGAAAAATCTTACCTAACTCATTTGGAAGGGATGAGGCATGGCTGCATTTCTGAAATCATCTTGGCCCATGGAAAAGTGAGAGGCTCTGTGTTTAACTAGGTTTGGATCTCAACTCTGATTTAGTCACTTTGTTGCTTGGGATCTTAACCTGGCAAGTTATTGATTAACAGTTGTCCCTGGCACATAGGTGTTCAGTAACTAAGAAAACCTCTCTGTTTTTAAGACTCTGATGATTACCTACTCTTTTTAAGTAAAATAACAATGGTACCTACCTCATAGATTTGTTGTGAAAATAAGATAAGACATGTTATAGCTTTAGGAAAAATTCTGGCATATATTGTTGAATATAGTAATATATTTATTTTTTTGTACTGTGCAAAAGTTGTCATAAGTAAGTTATCTAGAATGCAAGGGCATTTTCTTAGTTTTCTGCTTCATGGTTATTCCTAGGAGAGGAGTAGACAGTTGGAAGACAAGTCTGAGCAATGTTTTAGACTCTTAATTTTGTTTTACTCCAGGTTGCCACATTTATCCTCCAGAAGATCCTCTTAGATGACACTGGTTTGGCTTATATATGTCAGACATATGAGCGTTTCTCCCATGTTGCGATGATCTTGGTGAGTTCTTTCCTTTACCTTTTTAATTTTATTAATTTGGCCGTGTTGGGTCTTAGTTGTGGCTTGGGGGATCTTCTGTTGCAGCGCGTAGGCTTCTTTCTAGTTGTGACACCTGGGCTTTAGAGCGCACAGGCTCAGTAGTTGGGTAGGCTTAGTTGCCCCAGGATATGTGAGATCTTAGCTCCCCAACCAGGGATTGAACCCAAGTCCCCCTGCATTGCAAGGAGGATTCTTAACCACTGGACCGCCAGGGCTTCTGCTCACACAACTTAGTTCCTTTGCAGTCGACACTGAGCTACTTCAGTCTCCCAACAGGAAACAACTACCACGAAACCTTGTATAACACTTCTTGCAATATCTGGTCTCTGATACCAACTAGGATTATTTTGTGTTTTGTATGTTCTTTCCTACTCCACCTCGTTTTGGGGGAAACAGGGTAAGATGGTCCTGCAGCTATCCAAAGAACCTTCTGCCCGTTTGCTGAAGCACGTAGTAAGATGTTACCTTCGACTCTCAGATAACCCCAGGTAAACATTTATAGAATTTATAGGACTTTGGGGAAATACTCTGATGAGCGTCTGCCCCATCTCATGTCATGGCTTCTGTATCTTTAGGACAGGGAAGGGATAAAACTATATTCAGCTTGTCTGAGACAGATCTTGATTAATTTCTTTTTAAAATCTGAAATGCTAAATTTCAAAATCCATCAGAGTATTGTCTCCCCACCAAAACTCTGTACCCTACTCTAAAATTCCCAAGAGTTTAGACAGTGAATCTTATGATCCATTACTCCTGTGGTTTGAGCTTTCTGTTCTACTCTAGGTGATCAGAAACAAAAGTATATTTTCAAAGATCTCTTAAGAAAGGAACAAACCCAGAGGGCTCTTGAATTGTATCTGTAGTTCTCCTCTTGATTCCTGTAAAGTCCTTGAGCTAATTATTTTACCTCCCTATTTCTCTCTGCCAGAAATCATACAATGTAGATACAGTGCATTTTAGAAAAATTTGACCTTTTGCTTTGTAAATCCATAATTCATGCTGAAAGCCACTTGCTCATATTCTGCTAAACCACATAATGGGATGATTTCTATGTTCCTAGGAATGGGGATAACTTGATTAATGTGAACTCCTGCCACTGAGGTTATTTAAGCCTTAAGTATTTCTTTGACCATTTTCTCCTGTTCTTTAGTGGTTCCTGATTTCACCAAGTTTGAAAATACATTTATTAAAACTCTTCTTGTAAAAGAAATTAGGCTAAAGTACAAAAGCCATAACTTAAAAAAAGAAAAAAGCCTTATAGTTAACATTTACCTTTATGAGTTTTCAGATTTTTCAGAAAAGTTTCAATAAAAGTTTTCAGACTTTTACTGGTAATATTTTAAAGAAAATGAAATATTTGAAAGTTCATCTGATAATAACTTTACGACAGTTTTACTGCTCATCTCTTAAAAGAGTTTTAACATAAAACTGAAGCTGTTTTTGGAAAGACACAAATTTATATCAGTTTAGAGTTAAAAGTTCATTAACTTATCCTACTATGAATCAGGTCCTATCCCCTGTTAATGTTCTGATTTTGGAATGTTTTGTTTTCTATCACCCATATATTTTTAACATGAGTATTTCAACAACTGTAATAAATCAGAAAGCAGTTTGAAGTAAATTGTTGCATCATTTTATTCTATTTGCTTTGTCACAAAATTCAATGTACGGGAAACATTCTGAAAATGTTTACAGACAACAGATCCTGGAGGTCTCTAAGACTATGTCTAATATAAGCTTTAGAGAATTTTAATGGCTTCTTAAAGTACTTAACAGAGCTATAGATTCCCAGGATTCTATATGTTTATATCTAAGAAAAGGGCTCTTCCCTGTCCCCCACTGTGGGTTTATTTGTTTGGTCTCCCTGGTCGGTTTGTTTGTTTTTGATGTAGGGCACGTGAAGCACTCAGGCAGTGCCTCCCTGACCAGCTGAAGGATACGACCTTCGCCCAGGTGCTAAAAGATGACACCACCACCAAACGCTGGCTTGCACAACTGGTGAAGAACCTGCAAGAGGGTCAGGTCACTGATCCCCGGGGGATCCCCCTGCCCCCTCAGTGATCCTTTCCCATCCCCTCCCATTACTCCCCCCAAGTTGGGGAAGGGAGGGGGAACCTGCAAGGGAAACAGCTCAGGTTTTATCGCCGACTGGGGATAGACGACCTCAATGCTGAACTGCTCTGGAGGAAAGGGGCACGGGACCCCCGCTGAGGTGTATGAACTGCCATCTCAGGCCATCTTGAGGACCTGGGCTCCTCTGCTACTCCCAGGAAACGGGCTCCTGACACAGCAGTCTGCCACCACAGCCAAGGAGGGTGTCAACACCAGCAAATGCTGTATTTGCAGCAGGCCCACAATGACCCTTGTCCCTCACCTCTTCCCAGCCACTGGCAGGGAGGGGAGACTGGTGGCAGCAGCAGCACTCTAGGCACAGTGAACGCCTGGGACCAAGCCGTGTGGCGTTTTCTTACTTTGCCTTCCTGGAAGACTCAAGATGTGTCACTTCATCCTCTCTCTCAGTATTTGTTTACTTTGGTTTTTTGTTTTTAATCTTAGAGAGAGGTGTGTTTAGTGAACACAAGCTGTGATATTCAGCAAACCTTTGTCAGTTGGCACTGTTTACAAGTCTGTTAGCTGCATAAGCTCAATAAAAAGTTGGTCTGGGCATTATATCCCCTCTAGGAGGCCAATAGCTGCGTGAGCTGTTGGGGGAATTGGGAGGCAGGGGAAGGATATGAAGCCAAAGGACAGCAGGAATCCACCACCTGTTTCCCTTCCCTTCTCCATTCTTCTGCCCCCAGTTCTGGATGCCACAAGGACCTTAACCTTGCTTCTGGCTTTCGCTGCTAGCTTTTCCAAATCTCAGTGCTCTTCCCTTCTTCACTTGCCTAAACTTAAAACAGGCGTCTTAATTCACCAGGCTGTCCTGGGAGGATATTGTATTGAGAGGAGATGATAATGTCACCTTCAGTTCAAGTCCTCAGAGACATTTTCTGGATGACTTTTCAAAGGAAGGTTATCTGGGCTTAACGATGATAGGCTTCTTGATCCTATTCTTTGCTTTGGTGTGAATCTACAATTCCAAGTGTCTTGATTGTACTTGAAGCAGTATTAACTGAATGAGTTAATTTTATTCGGATTTAAGACAGAGGACTGGACTCTGCTTGCTCAGTCAGTCTTGTTGGGTTTTTTGTTTTTTGTTTCTTTTGTTTTGAACACATTCCCTTATGGTCCATGGGAATTACGAGATTGTCCCTATAATATTTTTCACTTTTTCGTACTGTGTCAGAGAATCTCCCTTTCTGCTCTGGATCTTTAAATGACTCTATTCATAATCCAGAGGTTTGAATCTGCAATCCAATGTAAATTAAATTGCCTTGCTTTCCCCCAGCCCTTCCACCTGCCATCACCTACTGTCTCTCTAATCCCCATCTCCAATCAAAGATGGAATTTGTAACCCAACTAGAGAGACCAAATATTTTCAGTCCACATCTTACACAGTTGAAGGTGAGTCTGAACACATTTGGGGAGAGTTACAGGGGGCAGGCTCAGAAAAACCTTTGCAGGGGCAGTTTTGCCAACCCAAGGGCTCTTTCAGGCCGACTTTCACAAAGGGAGCCGGCCTCATTAGTTGGCTTCTGTCTCTCTAGAGCCAAGAAAGTAGTAATGAAATAGCCTAGATTTAGGAAGAGTAGAATGAGCACTTACTCCCCAGCTTTCAAAAATGAAGAGGAGAACCAGGCCAGCTCTCACTAAGCTCAAGCCTGAGGAGAAGGCCTTGGAGAAAGCAGAGAACAGCATGGACTGGATAAACGTCTTGACTCCCTTCAGCCGACAGTTTCTGTCCTGCAGAGTCCAGCAAGGGTAACCCTGATTTTTGCTAACCACCTTCCTGCTGAGCCAAAGTTTTCTCATTCCCTCTCCTTTGGGGAAGCAGCTGAGGCCCCAGGCCATGCTCCCTGAGAAATTCTCTTCTCCATCTTTTGGTGCATTGGCCATTGTACTGTGCCAATAGTGTCTTAATTCTTGTACCATCTAATCTCAGCGGGCGTTGGACCCCACCTAGGAGTTGGGGGGAGGGATGGAAATGGGTATTGTTCCTTGTAGTTGGTCCTGATGTCGTGTATGAATAAAGAGACCCCCTCCCCTCATTTTGTGTGTTCCATCCCTCTCACTCCCTCAACAGGACTGAAATAAAAATGCTTCTGTTTTTGTAACAATAGTTTTTCATTTAAACTGTGGAGATTGGATTTTGTCAATATGGAGACATCTAGGAACTTCGGTCAGATGATCCTCGTCAACCTTGCCTCTCTACTACCTCTGTGCACCTACATACACACACTGTCCTACCAAGAGGGCAGTGATGGTTCCTTTGTGGATAGGTCCTTTGGAAGAGTCTCACTGATGCTTAAAAGCTGTTTGGGAGACTGGGATGACCTCTTTTTTCTGATAAAAGTGTCTTGCTTGAACAGAACCTCACTCCTGGCTGTAGTGGCCAGAACCTAGTACTGGTGTGGGAGAGGCTTCCTTAAATGAAGAGATAAAACTTCAAACATTTTCTCACCAACTTTATTTTTTTTTTCTCTCTCACCAACTTTAATATCCATTTCCTTCTGGAGTTCAAGACTTCTATCTCCAGACTTATTTCCATCTCTGTTTCTGGCTCTCAGTGAGACAGAGCCAACCTCTGTTTCCAGCTTCTTTTTTGTGAGGCTTTAGGGCCTTTGTTTCAGTTGTGGAACAGGACAAGGAGAGGTACTGGTAGCCTTCAGAGCATGCCTTCCTTACTAACGGTATGTATGATTCCCTTGCTGACTATTTCTGCTGCTCAAAGGCTGAGGAAGCCTGAGGGGGAAGAGGAGAAATATGCAAGGTTACTCTATCAAAAGTCCAAGGAAAATATTTGAAATAGGAAACAATAGTACGAAATGACATTTTTCTTCCCTGAATATTGCAGAATTTCATTTTTTTAAAAATAAATGCATGTATTTCAAAAGCAGATATAATAGGTTAAGTTGAACAACACAAACCTAGCTTAACTGACATACATTAAATATTGTAACTCAACCAACAATGCACATATTTGTAATTGCACCAAAAGCTTTCACCAAAGTTGATCATAGCTCAACTATCAAGTAAGCTGTAAGTAAGGAAATTTCCCCCCTAAATTAAAATAATACAGTGTTCTCTGAACACAGCGGGATTAAGCTAGCAGGGAGAAAACTGGAAAGTCCCTAACTTATAAAACAGTATAATTCTAAATAACCCACTGGTCACAGGAAAAAAAAAGTACAAAGGAAATTAGGAGAAAAAAAAATAGTAATGAAGATACCTTATGTCGAGAAACTGGGAAAGGACGTCCCTGATAGTCTCATGGCTAGGACTTGGCAGGGGGCCCAGGTTCAGTCCCTGGTCGGGGAACTGAACCCCACATGTGCTGCAACTAAAAATCCCACCTAGCACAACTAAAAGAAAAAAACCCTGTATGCTGTGGCTGGGGATCCCAAGTGCCACAGCTAGGACCCAGTCCAGCCAAATAAAACATAAAAAGAAACAATAGCAAATTCAAGAAGTAGAAGAAATGCAAAAAAAAATTGAAATAAAAAACAGATGTACAGTAACAAACCAAAAGTCATTCTCTCGAAAATAGTAAAACTGATAAAGCTGATCTGGAAAAAAAGTCAATGTTAGAAATGAAATAAAGGGACATCACTCGTATCTTAGTCACCGGTCTCATGAACTTCAAGAAACTACAGAGAAAAAACAGGTCTTAATTAAATTTTGAAGCAGTATAACCCAGCCACCAAAAACTATCAAGGATATTGGAAAGAAAACTAGCTGCTAACCTTCTCTATGAATGTAAATGTAAAATTTCCAGTCAAGTCAAATTTAGCAACGTACAGAAAAGATAATGGGTCAAGTCTGATTTGGGTTTACTGCAAAAATAGATTGACTTGATGCCTGAGTTCAATTAACAAAAAGCAGGAGAAAAATCACAATCATAAATATATGCAGGAAAAAGCACTATAAAATTCAATACTGGGACTTCCCTGTTGGTCCAGTGGCTAAGACTCTATGCTCCCAATGCAGGGGGCTAGGGTTTGATCCCTGGTAACGAAAGATCCCATGTACCACAGCTAAAGATCCTGCATGCTGCAGTGAAGATCGAAGATCCCCCGTGCTGCAACTAAGACCTGATAAAGCTAAATAAGTATTACAGAAGAAAAATTCAATACTTATTCATGAGTTTAAAAAAAAACCTTTGAAAACCAGGAATAGAAGGGGATATCCTTAATCTAATAAAAATCTTGATATGTGTGTATGTAGATATATGTGTATATCTGTGTATAATTATTTTGACCTAAAAATTCAAATTCATTTATAATTTAAAGATTTAAGAGAAAAGGCTTCATATTCATGAAAACACAAAATCTTAATAAAAACTCTGGTTGGGACTTCACTGATGGTCCGGTGGTTAAGAGTCCACCTTGGAATGCAAAGGATGCAGGTTTGATCCCTGATCAGAGAACTAATCCTACATGCCTCAGGATGTAGGCCCACTCATCACGCCCAGAGAGTGCACCCCAAGGAAAGGTCCCAAGTGCTGCCAACTAAGACCCGACAGCCAAACTGTATTTTTTAAAAACCTGTGGTAAACTTTTCAATTATACTGAAATCATTCTCCACAAGATGAAGAATATGATAAGGATGTCCACTATCACAACTCCATATATCATTAAACTGGTCCCAGCCAGTGTGATGTCAAGAAAATAATAAAGGGAAAAAAAAAAAAAACATGCTGACAACACGATTGTGTACATAAGTAATTAAAAGAATCTACAGATTCTTAGAATTAAGTGAACTTAGCAAGGTCACAGAATACAAAGTCAATATGCACCTCAAAAAAGTCAATTGTGTGTTTCTAAATACAATAAATAGAAAAATTCAAAAATGTATTGTTTATTATAGCATAATAAATTGAATAGCTCAAAATAGATAGGCCGAAAGATGCAGACTCTACATTGCAAACAACATTCTGGAAAGAAAGATTGACGTGTGTGGTCAAGTCATATATGTCAATTCACCTAGTATTTTTCTTCCTTGGTATAGGTTAGCTTATATCTGTTGGAAACAAAGTGGGAACTTGCCTATGATCTCAGCTATTTAGAAATCTCACTATGAAAGTTTCACAATAACTTAGTTTTATTTCTTTAAATTGTATATAAGATACCATTAGAGAAACATTTTTAATCCTGATGAAATTTCAGGGATGACTTTACAATCTTGACAGTAAGTACATTTTGAAAATAAAATTGAGATATCTTAATTATAGGGAAAAAAAAGACATAGGTGAAGAGACATATCATTTCCATGGACTAGAAAATAATATTGGAAGGATACATGTTCTCTCAAATTAATCTGCCAGTGAAACTCAATTCTAAGTAAAATCCCAGCAGGTTTATTTTTGTGAAGATTAACAAGCTGATTCTAAAATTTGCATGGAACTAGAGAAAAGCCTGAGCAAAGCAATGAAGACCCAGCTCAGCCAAAAGTAAATAAATAAATTCTTTTTTCATTTCATGGAAATGCATTGTGCCAAAACAGCCAAGACCGTCTTGAAGAAAAATGAGATTGGAGTCCTTCCACACCCAGAATACCCTCCTTTATCTGTCAACCTTTTAGACCCACCTTTCTGAGACATGATTTAGAAATAGCATAAAATTGTATTTTACTTTGTGAACTTTTCTGAGAGTTTTCTCTCTCACAGTGGTATATTATACCCTTTGCATTGTAGATTTTATTTTTGGCTGTGCTGGGTCTTTACTGCTGCATGGGCTTTTCTCTAGTTGTGTTCAGTGGGGCCTACTCTCTAGTTGCAGTACTCTAACTTACTGTGGCTTCTCTTGTGGTGCACAGGCTTAGCTGCTCCGAGGCATGTGGGATCTTCCTGGATGAGCGATCAAACACATGTCTCTTGCTTTGGTAGGCAGATTCTTTACCACTGAGCCACCAGAGAAGCCCCATCCTTTGCATTTTAAGTTCTAATCTCTATCATCTTGATCTCTGGTTTCTCTTATACCTCCTTGTCCCCCCCACCTTGATTTTTTGGGGTTATTTGGAGGTTTTTGTGAGTGTTTTCTCTGGAATGGAAGTGTCTATATATTGTATTGTCTTTCAAAGTTATATATCCTGGCTTTTAACAGGTGTGCTTAGTCACTTCAATTGCGTCTGACTCTTCATGACCTCACGGACTGTAGCCAGGCTTCTCTTTCCATAGGATTCTCCAGGCAAGAATACCAGAGTGGGTTGCCATGCTCTCCTCCAGGGAATCTTCCCAACTCAGGGATCGAACCCAAGTCTCTTGTGTCTCCTGCATTGGCAGGTGAGTTCTTTACCACTAGCGCCACCTGGGAAGCCCAAATCAACAAGTGGTCTCACAGATTATTTTTTAGGTGGACCTTAATATTTTGAGTATTCCTTTTTGACCAATGAGAAAGGAGAGCTTTATTTCAGAAGTTTGAGAAGTTAGATTGGATGGTCTGGGAAGTAAGTCTCTGAAACCCCAACCCTGAAACAGAGGTTTAAGGCTTCTGCTTTGAGAGTCAGGAGGAGAGCCTAGGCTTGCCTGTGCAGCAGAGTCAGGATACACTGTTCAGTTCTTCCTCTTTGCCAGCTGCCCCTTCATTTCAATTTAGGGCTTCTAGGCCTTTCCTGGGCATTGTTCCCAGAAAATCCCTCTGCTGCTGCTGCTGCCCTGATCAGGTTTCTGGATCTGTTAATAATAGACAGGAGTCGGGGGATGGGACAGGATCATTATGGAAAGAAGAGCAACTAAACCAGATGGACAGTTCCTGTGCTCAGGGCCCTGTCTGCTCCTGTCCTGGATCTGAAGAACATCCCGCAGTAGACCTGTCTTCTAAACCATTCCTTGGAGCCACAGTAACCATGTGAAGGTTTTCTAATGGCTTTCCCAAAAATCAGAGTACATGATCTGGGGTGCTTATAAGAACACTGAAACAGAAGGTTTGAGATTTGAACTCCATTGGAAAATCCAGGAGGAGTGATAACACCTCTCACAGAACACTCAAAAGAGAGCGAGATTGTGCTGCAACTAGGTGAGGCAAATGGTGATTCAGAGAGGCAAACCATATATGTACCACTGGAGTGTATGGACTTCCCTGGTGATTGAGTGGATAAAAAACCACCTGTCAATGCAGGGGACATGGGTTCAATCTCTGGCCTGGGAAGATCCCACCTGCCATGGGGCAACTAAGCCCCTGCACCACAACTATTGAGCCCATGTGCTCTAGAGCCTGTGAACTGACTGAAGCCTGCCCGCCTAGAGCCTGTGCTCCACAACAAGAGAAGCCACCACCATAAGCCTGCACACCACAACCAGGGGTAGCCTATGCTCTTTGCAACTAGAGAAAGCCCGTGCACATCCACGAAGACCCAGTGCAACCAAAGATAAAAAATAAAAAAGAATTTGCCTTGCAATATAGGGTACTTGGGTTCGATCCTTAGTCAGGGAACTAAGATCCCACATGCTGTGGAGCAACTAAGCCCATGTGCCACAACCAGAGATCATGAGATTATGATCATGAGAATCTGCGAGATATCCCTCATGATGCAGCAAAGATCCCCCAGGCTGCAACTAAGACCCAAAGTAGCCAAAAAAAAAAAAAAAACCTGGAGTGTAGAAGGGGAGTGCAGAAGGGCTAGTATGGAAAAATAAGGACAGTACAATGTTAGAGAAGTGGAAATGGGAGAATAAGACAAGCATGGGAAATGGCCTCTATGAAGTAACATATGAAATCAGCACAGTTTAAACCTTAATGCCTCCTAACCTTCCTGTTCCCTGGGAATGGTCTTCCCTCTTCTGCCTCTACTACCTGCATACTCCTTTTCCTTTGTTAAAACCTGCTCTCAGCGCAGTAAACTACATTTAGGTATAAATTTTGAGACTCATAAGGCTTCAGAAATTACCAGTTACTAAAACGTGAAACCCTTTTGTTGTAAAATATAACAAAGCTATAGAAAGCTACATAAAATGTATAGCTTCATAAGTTATTATGAAGACCCTTATCAGCAACCCAGGACCAGAAACAGAACTTGGCCAGCTGTTTCAGAAGCCGGCTACATGCCCCATCCCACCGAAACACCTCTCTCCTCCCAAAGTAACTGCTATCCTGACGTTTATGGGAATCACTCAGGAGGATTTTATTTTAATGGGGCTGAAGGTTTAGCTATAAATAAGCGCTAATGGCAGAATATTAGGCAGTTGAGTGATGTTTGGAGGAGCCACGAGAGGCAGCCAGGTCCCAGCACACTCAGAAATGACTCCACTTTGTACAGTTAGTTCCCTCTGTGCCTGTGATTAAGACATAACTCACTGGAAGATGACCCCACAGAAGTCCAAATACAGAGCTGTGCCCCTACCCTCAGCTCCATTCTGTCATACACTGATCCAAAAAGAGCCATACCCCGCAGAGCAAAAGTAGGTCCCAGCTCACAGTGCTGGGGAGAGTGTAAGGGAATGGCTGTCTCTGCTCTGACCTGTGAGTCCAGGTCATTGCTAAAACTTCCCTGGGCCTCCATTTCTCACTGTGAAGTATGGGGCCATAATAAAGCCCTTAACAATCCCCTGTTCCTCTCCTAACTTGGCCCCCTTTCCTCAATCTTGGTGTCTGTTTTCGCTTCCTATTTATACATGCTTTCAGAAGTTCATTACCTTGCTTTCCCAGCTGGATGGCTTTCCAGTCTTGTGTTCCTCTTTTTGCTTTTGATCCTTATACACTGTGAATGTGCTTCATTTCCACATGTACCTTTATAAACACACAGATATGTCCTTGCCTGTTGGAGATGCTGAACAAACGGTTGTAGGATGAATGAATATATGAAACAAATTGTCTCCTACGTTCATATATACCTTCCTTCAATATTCAGCAGGTACCTAATATATATAGAGACGCCAACCTTCCCCTCTACACTCTAAAATCATTCTCCCTCCTTTCCCACCGTATCTTTTCTCCTTTTCCTAAGCCAGAAAGTTAGGCTGAGTGCTCAGCAAGACAGGAGGCAGAGACACAGGAGCAGGCCAATGGAAACAGACACCATGGAAGGGAGCCAGGTGAAATAAGGGCAAAGACAGCTGTACAACATTCAGAGAGAAACCAACCAGAATGAAAAGCAGTGATTCATGGAGCACTGCCACTCGGATACTCCTTGGATTTCGCTCTGAGAGCTACTGCGAGATTGAGGTCAGTGAGGGCTGGCATGGAGATGAAGGGCAGACACGCTCCTCCTCCCTGGAGATGCACTGCTCGTCAATCCCTCCCCTTAATCCTGTTCTACCCACCCCACCCCCACGACTCCCTCACACTGACCAGTGTCCTGGGCCTTTAAGGGTTGGCTGGGCTGGACTGAGGAGAGAACTCACACCTCTCTCCACCCCACTCCCTCCATCTGGCTGGCGACAGCAGCAAGCTGCAGCTGAAGAGGGGAGGAAGTCAGTGAGTGCAAGAAGCGCAAAGGAGCCCCACTGGATTTCCGTGCCCCACGGCGGAGAGCATCCCAGAGCTCAGACGTAGGACGGCTATCCTGCCCACGGTAAGGGCTGGAGGCTCTGACCAGCCTCTGCTCCTAGCTCTGACCTGCCCAAGTCCCTGCCCGTGCCCTCCACATGCTTATCCGCCCTGACTAAATCATACCCTGGGCTCCTTTGCCCGAACAGGTTTACGGACCTGCTGGTTTTCTCTAGCTTATGCACTTGCACTTACAGTTTTCCTACTAGCTATGTCAGTCATCTTTTTATATGATGACCTCTTAGCTACCCAGGGCTGCCACTGTGCAGCTAAGTGGTGAGCCCACCCCAGGAAGGGAAGAGAGAGACCTGGAGCAGTCATGCTTCAGCACAAATTCATTAACAGATTGTTGAGGGTTACCACATGAGAGCTGGCCAAGACCCACGGGGGATACAGAAACCCCTGACGATAGGCAGAGAGTTGTGAGACTTCCTTGGAAAGAGCCAGGGTTTGAGTTCTATGCCTCATTCTTAGCCTGCTCAATGATCCAGGGTACTTTGTCCGCGCGCATGAAAGAGAGGCCTAATGGAAAGGATTACAGAACCGAAAAACTATGATTTTCAGACAAGTTGGTATTGAGACCAAAACAACAACTCACACTTCAGGGACTCAGTCTGACCTATTTCCAGCTGCCTCCTAGGTCTGACCAAGTGCTGTCAAATAGGAGGCATTTGAGTATTTATGGGATGAGTGGAGGCATGAATGAATCTGATTGATTCACAGGCGTCCATGAGAACATTAAATTGATGTGCGCAAGAGCACAACAGAATCTTTTAGGCACAGGAAATATTCTTTCATTTTTACTGTAACTTCTCTTTAAATAAAGCTGCCTTTTGGGGGAAGCATTATAAAAAAAAAATATTGGGAAGAGTACCCACTCCTAGTTGTGTCTCTGATGTTAACTAGCTCTGTGACTTTGGACCACGGCTTCCTGATCTACTGTGGGAGGGAGTAGAGGGTTCCCTAGATTTGCTTGTGTCTCAGGAGCACTTGTTAAAAACGAATACTCCTGGGCCCCATCCTTAGAAACTCTGATCTGGTAGATTTGAGGTGGGGCTAAGGAATCTCTATTTTAAGACACTACAGGAGACATTGATATAACCAGGAACCACTAGATTAATGTGTTGTATGAGTCTTCAAGCTCTAACATTCTGAGGGCTATGACCTGTGACTGGAGCCATTCTGTCCTCTTCATAAGAACCAGGTTTGTCATAATCCTGCTCCAAAGAAAGTAGACAGGATGATTCTCTTCCTTCCTGCCCTCATAGAGACTGTGGACACCTTAAATTCCACTATAAGCCACTGGCAACTCTACCAAAGTCCATCTCCAGGTGTCATGAAGCCTGTCAGTTGAGGACCAAATCTTGCTTAGCAACCCTTGGCCACTTCCTGCCCTATTTGTGTGTCTATTTTCTCATCTGTATTGTAGAGGTAGTTATCTGTATCCTCAGGGAGCTCCACATATGTGCCTAGGCGTAAACAGTTAAGACTCAACCTCTCTCTCAGTCATTATCCTCTGATTTTTGCCTCTTTCTCTTGCTCCCACTCCCAAATCCTTTTTCCCTCCTCTCCAAACTGTACCTGCCTCAGTTGTGACCATCCTCCCCATTCCACCTTCAGGTGCCAGAGGAATCACCAAGACCTAGAACACCTAGGTTCTAAGTTGCATTCTCTGGGCAGTTTGTTTAGTAAGTCTCCTAGGATACAGGGGAAAATGAAGCTGAGCGGAAGGATCTGTTACTCAGGATCCCAACCCAAGAGTCCCCCTTCCTGGACCAAAGACTCAAGCACCTTTCAGGGGACGAGAATCTGAGCCATTGCAAATTAGAGGAGAAACAAAAGAGCAAGGAGGAATGAGGAGAAGGATGAGAAGTCCAGAGCAGAGAGAGGCTGACTTAGGTAAGCAAATAGGAAGACAAAGGGAGGGTCAGGAGAGAGCAGAGTGAGCTAGGAAGAAAGGAAAAGGAAGGGGTCAGGTAGAAGAGGGGGAAGGGGAGGAAAATGGGAAGAAAGAAAAGAAAGGCTGTTGAGTGGGATATGGTAGGAACAGAAAATGATGGGGTGGCGGGGAGGGAGAACAATGTCCCTCACTGAGTCTTAGCTCTGCTTTCATCGGCTTCCTAGAGAAAGCCTTTTCTAAGAGCAGTCTCGGTGAGGTCTCTGAGTTGGTCAAATGGAGACCTCAGTTCTAGCCCTAGTTCTGCCTCTTAATTCATTAGGTGACTGGCAGTTCAGCTAGCCTCTGTCCCCTTTATTTTTGCTAACAAAAGGATTCCCATACTTATTACTGAGCTGCATAGACTGATGGTGGGGAAACAGAAAGCACCGGGAGCCAAGCATTTCTTGTCTCCCCTGTGATTTGTTCAGACACTGGTGGTGTTCTGTGATCTGGTTGGTTAACATACAACCTTAACACAGGATAAACGTGTGCCACTTCATATGTGAGGCTTCTGACACAGCCAGCGTGGTTCTTCTCCAGTGTCTTCTCTTGGAGTTGTATCTGATTACCTGTTTTCATTGGAATCTATTGAGGAATGGGATGATTCTGCTTATTTTCGTGGTCAGGAGTCGCCTGATCCTGAAAGTCCTGTAAGAAGACATGGTGAGGCGCAAACTCAATCACATGTAGGATGGCAGAGAAAAGAGCTCCTCTGTCCCCTTTCTACAAAATGAAGTCCAGCTCTGACATCCTGTGGCTCCCTGAGTTGAACCTAGCCCTCTCTCGGCCACGTGTAACCTAGATACAGTTTTAAAACAGTGACTCAGGAATGGGAGCAGAGCACGCCAAGCTGTGAGGTTGAAAGAGTTTGACAAAAGAGTATAAAATCATTTTCTAAGTCTGGTTTGAGACGAGGCAGGGGTGTCCCTGTGCTTGGGACTGTTCTCAGACCTCCCATGTCTCAGGACATCGTGGTGAGGCTCCCAGACACAGCCATAAGGGAAGGTAATTCTGTCTTCTCCCAGGGCCAAAGCCCACCCATCCCAGAAGTTCAGAGGAGAGAGGAGGCAGAATGTTGGCAAAGGGGATTAGACTTCAGCCCCAGGTTGACCCCAACCCCTCTTAGAGTCTGAAACTCTAAGACATTTAGTGGAGATCTGTTACTTTTTAGTCTTCATAGAACTTTTGCAAACCTTGGATTCCAAACTGTGCAACACCACCCAGCAAAGTAGAGATGGTTTCCTGTCTTCTTTCCTTCCTTCTTCCATCCAGAGGTCTCCTCTGGTCTCATTCAGGCTTCTACATTCAGCCTCAGCCAATAAACCTTTCCCTCTTGGGACTGAAGCTGTGTTCTTGCTCTCCTGAGAGTTGCCTTATCTCTTCTGCTTAGACTCAGATTGGTTTCCTGCACATTCCCACTCCTTTGGAAAGTCTTTTCTAGGTCCTTAAGTCAGGAGAGCTGTAATTTCAGTGACCTCTACGTCATTTCTGAAGACCGTCACCCTGGGTGGCTTTACAGGCTCTCCCTACTTAAAGATGGGACACTAATATGCTGTGTGACCTTAGACAAGTCACATCATGTTTCTGGACTTGTGCTTTTCATTTGTAAAATGTAGGGAGTTAAACTACATGATGTTTAAATGGAGGACAAACTGAATAGTTTAAGGATTCTTTCCATTGTTTTTTTTTTTTGTTTTTTTTTTTTTAAGATGTTCACCACTGACAAATTGTTAAACTTATTTAGGGACGCCCCTGGCAGTCTAGGGGTTAAGACTTCACACTTTCACTGCAGGGGGCACAGGTTCCATCCCTGACTGGGGAATTAAGATTCCACATGTTGCAAAGGGCAGCCAGAAAGACTTTTTTTTAAAGTTTAAACTTACTAATTAAAACCCACAACATTTCTCTGATTCAAGCTTAGATCCTTTGCTTAAACAAAAGCATAAAGCTTTATGTTCCATGGACTTCACCAGTTTCAGCATGATTTGGTTTAAGCACTGAGTTACATTTCTTCTAGGCGCAAAGCTAGGATCAAAGTGGCCACAAATCAAATCTTCTAGTTATTTTCAAGGCAAGTTTGTTGTTAGCTCTTAGGATAACTTAACCAGTCCTAAATGAGCACATATTTAACGGTAGGAACTCTCTTTCAGTAGGTAGAGAAAACTTGAACATGCAGTTCTGAGACTGTAACTTATCTGGTCCATTAAAACTGTGAGAACTACTATTATGAATAAGTGTATGAGCTATACTTTATCATGTGAAGGTAGAAGTGGCTTATTTAGCGAGGTGCAGCACCAAGTGTGGTAGAAGAGACAAAAGAAATACCCTGGCCTAGCCTGTCCAGAGCTGGAGGATCCATACCGGAGCGTGGAGAGGGCTCCTGGAAGGGAAGCTGAGATGCTTCCGCTTGGAGAAGGGAAGGCTAGGATGCAGAGAGATTTCCAGTTCTGAAAGGGGGCAGCCAGCAAGTCGGTGATTCCTAATAATGGGGAACTGAGAGAGGTGTGGTAAACGTGACCTCGTGGATTGTAGGGTGTTGGGAAAGAAGAGGGTGTTTGGCAGAAACCCCTGGGTTGACCCTGTCGGAGATGGCTGTGGGAAACTGCAGAAAGTTTGAAATCAGATATATTTGGATTTAAATTCTGAGTCCCTGTGTGATTGAGACAAGTTTCTTAGCCTCTCTAAGCCTTAATCCCTAAACTCAAATTAGAAGTTGAAAAGAGCTACAAATTATGTAGATGAAGTAGCTGACACACCACAGGCAGTCAAGGAACACTAATTTCCTTCTTTCTCCCTTGATCTATTACTCTAAGACCTCAAGATTAACCTGAAACCTCTTGCTGCTCCTCGCTCCTTCTGTGACTCTAGCATCAGCTGGTGAAGCAGTGGGTGATGGCGTATCTGCTGCAAGGCCGTGAGTACCCCTGCAGAAGAGGGCTTGGGGAGACATCCGAGAGACAGGGAGGAGGCTGGACTCCTGTTCCAGAGCTCCTCCTGGGCCCTCCACCTTCCCCACCAGCTACTCAGTCCCTGCTTCTCCTGGCTCAGGGCTGCCCATCAATCAAGATCTGCTGCTGATGCAGAAAGGCACACTAATGCGCAAGGTGAGGTCCAAAAGCTGGAAGAAGCTAAGATTCTTCAGACTTCAGGATGATGGCATGACAGTCTGGCATGCCCGGCAGGCCGGAGGCAGGGCCAAGCCCAGCTGTGAGTGATGTGGATAGCCAGGGTGGGCATGTGGGTGGAGAGGACCCTTCAGGCCCAGCAGCTTGAAGGCAAAGGAGGGACCAGTGTCTTATGACGTGCCCTGCTCTGGTCTCTTTAGTGTCTTTATCTGAGCCTCTAAAATGGAAATTATAACTGTACTAGCCTCTTCAGGGTGTTACAAGGATCAAATTGGTTATGGCATGCAAAGATCTTCAAAGAGTCTTTGCCACATAATAATAAGGCTCAATAAATCGTAGGTTTTATCTTATTACTATCATCATCATCATCATTATTATAGCATGATCTCGGGTAGCCAACTATCTGGATTAAAGTCCTGGCTCTGCCAATTTCTAGCTGAGTGGCTTTGGACAAGTTATTTAACTTAAGCTAATATAAGTTTCCTCATCTATAAAATGAAGATTAAACAGCCTAGTATATTACAGGAGCTCAAGAAGTTAATGTATATAAACCACCTAGCATGAGGCCTGAAACCCGGATGAATTTAATGTGTTAACCATTATAGTGAATATTTCTAAATATCGTAAATGTGTCATAACAGTGTGCCTCCTATTGGCCACTTTGTGATCCCTCTAAAAATGTGATCACAGGACTCACTTAAGATAATCGACTTTAGAGACATAACCAAAGCTTATGATCTATACCAGCCCCAGCTGAAGAAGTTGGGGGAAGGATTTCTCTGGCTCCCTTCCAGACATCTGGAAAGAGGAAGCCCTCAAACCTAGAAAGAGAGAACTGAATTTGGGTGCACCATGCTTTGTTGTAACTTCTATCCTGCAAGTGTGCTTCCACTTGTCAGCCCCGCCAGTCCTCCTGTAATTGGTCACCATGTGGATTGGCTATGGAAGGGACCATCCCTTATTTAAGATTAGGACACTAAGGGACTACGTCTTTTTCATCCCTGTCACACTGCCAGTTGGTGACTGAAAGCCAGGTCTTGCCATTCCCAGCACAGGCCCCTTGTCATGCTGCTATGAAAACGACTCATGTGGCAATCTGAATTCCAAGAATCTGCATCTCCCTGTACTAAGGCTCTGGGGATTTTAGTCTGTGGATGCTGGGGTCCCTCCTCCTGTGGTTTCAGAGAGAAGGAGGGGGAGTACTGGTCCTTGGCTTTCAGCTGCTGTGATTTGACGGACCCTTTGCTCAAGGCCCCCCACTCACTTCTTCCCCGGCAGTCTCAATCTCCGATGTGGACACAGTACGTGAGGGCCACGAGTCTGAGTTGCTGCGCAACCTGGCAGAGGAGTTCCCCCTGGAGCAGGGCTTCACCATCGTCTTCCATGGCCGCCGCTCCAACCTGGACCTGGTGGCCAACAGTGTCCAGGAAGCCCAGACCTGGATGCAGGGGCTCCAGCTGTTGGTGAGCTTTGTCACCAACATGGACCAACAGGAGAGGCTGGACCAGTATCAGCAGGATGGAGTCAGAGTGGAATCCAGGGGTCACTGAAGGAGCCAGATGCTGAAGGGCTAGGGACAAGTAGGAGGGGGCCCAGGGCTAGAGGGGCCCGAGAGTCCACATGGGGCGGCCAGGGACAGCTTGGGCAGATGTGAGGCTGAAATACTGAGGGAAGAATGGAGGCCTGTGATGGCATAGGCAGAGTCACACAGAGTTTGGACAGGAATCAGGGCCCCCAGGATTGGGTAAAGGGACCATGAGAGGCAAACTAGGTGCTGATCCTGAGAGCTGAACAGAAGATCAAAGTGGCATTAACTCCCACAGGGATGGGGAGCAACTCCTGAGAGGGCTTAATGGGATCAACTCACTTCAAGTTTCCTAGACTGTATTCACCTTCTATGCTGGTCCATTCATTTATTCACCATCTATTAAGCAGAATGTAAGAGGCACTATGCCAGGCTTTAGAGATACAAAGATTAATGAGACTCAGATATTGTTTTAGTCAGCAGAGAAAACAGAATTGTGTAAATAATTTAATTTACCAGCGTTACAGTACTTAGCTGATATGTGCGTGTTCAAAGGAAGGAGAAATACTTATTTCTAGCTGAGATGGTCATGAGAAAGCTTCGGGAGGAAGCAGCATTTGAGCTGAGCCTTGAAAATGAGTAGAATTTGAACTGAAGGGAAGAGGAGGGGAAGGCACTCATGTCTGAGGAAACATCATGAATAAAGGCCCAGAGGTAGGAAGCTGAAGAGCTGGGACATCAGTGAGCAGGGGCTTGCTGAGTCTGTCTGAGGTACAAGGTAGTCATTTCTGTGTTGAGAAGGCTGGTTTGGGGCCAGATCACTGGGGTGTAGGAGATCTTAATTTCTATGTTAAAGAAGTTGGGCTTCTTTCTGCAGGCAACAGGGAAGTCCCCAAAGGCACCTGAGCCATGCAGGGGCAAGATAGATTGGTGCTCTGGGGAGATTATTCCAGAAGCTAATGTGGAAAATGAATTGGCTTTGGGGAGGGGACTGGCAACAAAGACAGGGGAGCAGATGTCAACGGATGAATGTGCACACACATCTGCACATACAAACATACTCAGTGCTTTTGCCTTGACTCAGACCTGGATGGCTGAGTGATTGGTTCCAGCGTGGAGACAAAAACCAGGATGGTCGGATGAGTTTCGGAGAGGTCCAACGGTTATTGCACCTGATGAATGTGGAAATGGACCAAGAATATGCCTTTCAGCTTTTCCAGGTGAGTCTTCTGGGGAAAGGCTAGCAGAAGCCAACCAAGGCCACATTCTCCCTTAGCCAGAAGTCCTCCAACCCTCTCCATCAACACACAGCTGTTGAATCTCTCCTGCTATGCCAGGTTCATTGGGAAGTGTGGGTAGGACATGGTTCTTACCCTTCAGTCTTGTTGGAAAGATGACTCATAATCTTATGAAAGGTAAATAACAACATGTTATTACATCAGACCTCAGGGACCTCTCTGTCCTTGGCCAGGATTTCACAAGTGCCTAGTACAGTGGAAAACTCCAACTAGCATGTGAGTAAATAGAAAAAGGGATCTTCTGATCTTTTAGGGATATGTTGGGGGCATTTAATTCTTTCTAGTTGAAATTTTTCTCCAGTAGCAAATGGTATGGCCAAAATTTTGCTTTTTACTTCCTGTAGTGGCTTCTCCTATGAAAACTAAATGTCAGGAGTTCTGTGGAAGCCTGCCTGGCTCCATCAATAGTATCGCCCTTACAGGGAAAGTCAAAACCGCAACATCGCTGTTAAAGGGTTTTTTACTCTCTTCTAAACCCTCTTCTGCAGACAGCAGACACATCCCAGTCTGGGACTCTGGAGGGAGAAGAATTTGTAGAGTTCTATAAGTCATTGACTCAGCGTCCAGAGGTGCAGGAACTGTTTGAAAAGTTTTCATCTGATGGGCAGAAACTGACCCTGCTGGAATTTGTGGATTTCCTCCAAGAGGAGCAGAAGGAAGGAGAACAGGCTTCTGACCTTGCTCTGGAACTCATCGACCGCTATGAGCCTTCAGAAAGCGGTAAGAGGACTAGGGTGGTGAGGCACCACACATGGGGGCCAGATAGGGGGACCAAGAGACAACTAACCTTCTGCCTAACTAAGGGAAAATTCAGTCCTACCCAGACCCCCTTCCCAATCATCTTCATCTCATTCAATCACTCCTCCAGAAGGAGAAAGCATTTTCTGCCCACATAAGACAGGAGTCTCCTCTGTAGTGCTTTATCTCTTAGGAGGAAGAACATTCCATAAGTCCCCTTTCCTCTACCATGCTCATATTTCTCATCCTTCACTTTCAAACTCTTCTTCCTGATATCAACTTTTGTCTTCAATGGAAACATAAAATCCTACTCCTCTTACTTTTGGCTTCTTCTCTAGTGCATATGATTCCTTTCCCTTTAGTTCCCTTCATGGTTCCTGTTGGCTGTCTCTTTAAGTGCTGGCTCTCTGCCCTTTCCTGGACTTTCTCCAAGTTTCCCAGGTGGTTTTTGAGTCCTAAGTCCCTGAGCTGGTCAACTAGTGTGTCCCTGGCTGAGGGGGATGATGAGGTAGACAATCATTTAGCTCTTAACAAGCAGTTAAAATATGTCCTCTCTGCCCTCAAACCTTCTCCTTGCCCCTTTAGTAGGCACCTTCCTGCCCTTCATTCCCTGCAGAGCATGAAAAACTTACATTATTAATAAAAGAGTGCTTCCCTGATAGCTCGGTTGGTAAAGAATCCGCCTGCAATGCAGGAGACCCCAGTTTGATTCCTGGGTTGGGAAGATCCACTGGAGAAAGGATAGGATATCCAGTCCAATATTCTTGGGCTTCCCTGTGGCTCAGCTGGTAAAGAATCCACCTGCAATGCGGGAGACCTAGGTTTGATCCCTGGGTCGGGAAGATCCCCTGGAGATGGGAAAGGCTACCCACTCCAGTATTCTGGCCTGGAGAATCACAGTTCAGTTCAGCTCAGTTCAGTCGCTCAGTTGTGTCCAACTCTTTGCAAACCCATGGACTATAGCCCACCATGCTCCTCTGTCCATGGTATTTCCCAGGCAAGAATACAGGAGTGGGTAGCCATTCCCTTCTCCAGGGCATCTTCCTGACTCAGGGATCGAACCCCAGGTCTCCTGCACTGCAGGCAGATTCTTTACCATCTGAGCCACCAGGGAAGCCCTTAGTACTCACTACATCCTTGTAAATCAAAAGCAATAATCTTTATTGGGCCTTTCCTAAGCATCCCATAATGTTCTGATGATATCTCTACATGCCTTTTCTCTTCTAATTCTTCCAACAACCCATGGAAGTGGATTTCATTATCAACTCAGTTGTACAGAAGAGGAAAACTGAGATTTAGAAAAATTAAGTGACTTGCTCAAAGTCAACAGCTAATGAAAGGAGGAATTGCAATTCAAAGCCAGATCATTGACTCTTACCTGGTGCCTCTCTTGAGAATGAGGATAAGAGGTGAGAGGAATGTGAGCTGGACAGGTGACCCAGGTTTCTTAGGTCTCAACTCTCATTCCCTTTCATTCATTCATTCATTCATTCACTCACTACTTCAGCAAATGCTCACTGAGTGCCTGTAATGTGCCAGGACCAGTGGTAGGCAACAGAGACACAGTAGTACATCAGACAAGGACACTACTCTCATGGACCGTGGAGCCAAACAAAGTGTTGGAATCACTGATTCCAGATTTATGTGGGTGCTCAGAGAAGAAAGGGGCTGTGAAACAATCTTTTCAGAAAACTAAACAGAAGAGGAAGTTGAAGGGTTAAGACAGGATTCTCTATTCCCAATGCAGAATTCAGCATACATCATTACATTTATTCTGCCTGTGTGCATGCTCAGTCACTCAGTTGTGTCCATTTCTTTGTGGCCCATGGACTGTAGCCCACCAGGCTCCTTTGTCCATGGAATTTTCCAGGCAAGAATACTGGAGTAGGTTATCATTTCCTACTCCAGGGGACCCTCCCAACCCAGGGATTGAATCCTTGTCTCTTGCATTTCCTGCACTGACAGGCAGCTTCTTTACCACTGAGCCACCTGGGAAGCCCCACATTTATTCTATCCACCCTTTTTGGAGTTCCTTTCCTTTTCACTTGACTATCAGATACAACAACACTATGGCTGCGAAGTGTGGTATCAGTCAAGAGACAGGGGCTCAAGTCCCCACTCTGCTTCTTACGGAGTACTGAGTCACTTAACCTATCGGAGGCTCAGTTTTCTCATTTGTAAACTAACTGGTGATCAAATGAAATAAAGCACATGAAAAGTACCTGGTAGCTATAGACTTTAGTAATTTGCAATTTGAGTCATTACAGTCAAGAATGAAACTATGTGGGATTTCTCTGGCAGTCCAGTGGTTAAGACTTTGAGCTTCCACTGCAGGGGGCATGGATTTGATCCCTGATCGGGGAACTAGGATCCTGCATGCCTCAAGTCATGGCCAAAATATAGAAAGAATGAAACTTCGTGCCCAACTTCTTGCCATTGTCCACCATCGCCAGGCCTTGTCACACCTGGAGTGAGGAAGCTAGGCATGAGAGTCAAGCTGTCTCCCCAGTAGCAAAGTTATCCTCAGTGAGACACTTCACAGTCCAGCAGTGTAAGGCAGACTCTGACATCTGACTCTTTGGGTTCAAATCCCAGCTCCTTCACTTATTAGTTATTAGTTATGTGACATAATATTATACAGGAAGTGGTGACCAAAACCATCCCAAAGAAAAAGAAGTGCAAGAAGGCAAAGTTGTTGTCTGAGGAGGCTTTACAAATAGCTGAGAAAAGAAGAGAAGCAAAAGGTAAGGGATAAAAGGAAAGATACCCAACTGAATGCAAAATTTCAGATAATAGCAAGAAGAAATATGGAAACCTTTTTAAGAGAACAATACAAAGAAGTAGAGAAAAACAACAGAATGAGAAAGACTAGAGATCTCTTTAAGAAAATTGGAGATATCAAGGGAATATTTCATGCAAGAATGGGCACAATAAAGGACAGAAACCGTGAAGACCTAACAGAAGCAGAGGAGATTTAGAAGAGGTGGCAAGAATACACACAAGAACTGTACAAAAGGTCTTAATGATCTCAATAACCACGATGGTGTGGTCACTCACTTAGAGCAAGACATCCTGGAGAGTGAAGTAAAGTGGACCTTAGGAAGCATTACTATGAACAAAGATAGTGGAGATGATGGAATTCCAGCTGAGCTATTTAAAATCCCAAAAGATGATGCTGTTAAAGTGCTGCACTCAATATATCAGCAAATTTGGGAAACTCAGCAGTGGCCATAGGACTGGAAAAGGTCAGTTTTCATTCCAATCCCAAAGAAGGGCAATGCCAAAGAATGTTCAAACTACCACACAATTGTACTCATTTCACATGTTAGCAAGTTTTTAATGCTCAAAATCCTTGAAACTAAGGTTCAGTAGTATACGAACTGAGAACTTCCAGATATACAAGCTGGGTTTAAAAAAGGCGGAGGAACCAGAGATCAAATTGCCAACATTTGTTGGATCATGGAGAAAGCAGTAAGGGAATTCCAGAAAAACATCTACTTCTGCTTCATTGATTATGCCAAAGTCTTTGACTGTATGGATCACAATAAACTGTGGAAAATTCTTCAAGAGATGGGAATACCAGACCACCTTACTTGTCTCCTAAGAAACCTGTATGCAGGACAAGGAGCAGTAGTTAGAACTGTACATGAAACAAGCGACTGCTTCAGAATTGGGAAAGGAGTATGTCAAGGCTGTATGTTGTCATCCTGCTTATTTAACTTACATGCAGAGTATCTTATGTGAAATGCGAGGCTGGATGAATCACAAGCTGGAATCAAGATTGCCAGGAAAAATATTAGCAACTTTATATATGCAAATGATACCACTCTAACGGCAGAGAGTGAAGAGAAACTAAATAGCCTCTTGATGAGGGTGAAAGAGGAGAGTGAAAAAGCTGGCTTAAAACTCAACATTCAAAAAATGAAGATCAAGGCATCCGGTCCCATCACTTTGTGCAAATAGAGGGGGGAAAGTGAAAACAATGACAAATTTTATTTCGTTGGGCTCCAAAATCACTGCAGACAGTGACTGTGTGCGTGTTAAGTCACTTCGGTCATGATGATTCTGTGCAACCCTGTAGACTGTAGCCTGCCAGGCTCCTCTGTGCATGGAACTCTCCAGGTAAGAATACTGGAATGGGTTGCCATTTCTTTCTCCAGTGGATCATCTTGACCCAGGGATCAAACCAGGGCCTCTTATGTCATCTACATTGGCAGGCAGGATCTTTACCACTGGCGCCACCTGACAGTGACTGCAGCCATGAAATTAACAGACTCTTGCTCCTTGAAAGGAAAGCTGTGACAAACCTAGACAGCAAATTAAAGAGCAGAGACATCACTTTGCTGACAAAGGTCCGTATAGTCAAACCTATGGTTTTTCCAGTAGTCATGTACGACTGTGAGAGTTGGACAATAAAGAAGGCCGAACGCCTTGAAATTGATGCTTTCAAGTTGTAGTGCTGGAGAAGCCTCTTGAGAGTCCCTTGGACAGCAAGAAGATCTAACCAGTCAATCCTAAAAGAAATCAACCCTGAATATTTACTGAAAGGACTGATGCTGAAGTTTCAATACTTTGACCACCTGATATGAAGAGCCAACTCATTAGAAAAGACCCTGATGCTGGGAAAGATTAAAGGCAGGGGGAGAAGGGGACAACAGATGATGAGATGGTTGGATGGTATCACTGACTCAATGGACATGAGTTTGAGCAAACTCTGGCAGACAGTGAAGGACAGGGAAGCCTGGCATGCTTCAGGGCTGCAAAGAGTCAGACACAACTGAGCGACTGAACAACAACCACAGATGTGACCCTGGGTATGTTACCTAACCTCACAGGGCAGATAATGTTATATCCACCTGATTGTGTTGGTGAGAGCATTGAGGGAGATGCTTCATGTTATGTCCTTGGCACAGAGCAATGCTCAAGAAACCCTCAGGCCATGGTAGGCAGTAGCTACACAGCCCAGGGCATAACACACAGGTACCTTGGTCTTGGGGCTTCCCACATGGCGCTAGTGGTGAAGAACCCCTGTGCCACTATAGGAAATGTAAGAGATGTAGGTTCGATCTTCCCCAGGGAAGATCTCCTGGAGGAGGGCATGGCAACCCTCTCCAGTATTCTTGCCTGGAAAATCCCAAGGACAGAGGAGTCTGGCAGGCTACAGCCCATAGGGTCACAAAGAGTCTTCAGTCGTGAAGTGACTTGGCATACATGCACGCACCTTGGTCTTGTCACTAACAAGTCTTTGACTTTGATCCTCTCTGAGCCTCGGTTGCCCCATCTATGAAGTTACTCCTTTGGACTAAATACTGTGCTGTCCTTCATGGTAACCCTGAGCTCCATGTGGCTATTTAAATTTAAATTATAGTTGGCTCTCTGTATCCACAGGTGCCACCTCGCGGATACAGAGGGTCGACTGTACCATGCCATTCTGTGTAAGGCACTTGAGCGTCCATGGATTTTGGTATCTGCTGTGGGGAAAGGGGAAGTCCTGGAGCCAATCTCCTGTGAATACAAAACTGTAATTCAGTTCCGCAGTCACACAGCAACATTTAAAATTCTCAGTAGCTTTATTTAGTTAAAGGCTATCGTACTGGGCTGTCCAGACCAGAGAACACTTCCATCACTATAGAAAGTTCTGTTGGGCGGCACTGGACTAGCATGATCTTAATGATTCCCTTTGCATCTTCTCTGAGGATGGGGATGCTTGAAATGACAAGCTGGATAGGGCAATTTTTGGGTCTGGAGGCTGGGAGTGGACACCATCTGAAAGGCCAGGCCCTGGAGAGGGGTGGGGTGCTCTGAGCACTGCCGCCGTGAGCTTCTCACTCTAGCCACTCCACACCCCAGGCAAACTGCGGCATGTGCTGAGCATGGACGGCTTCCTGGGCTACCTCTGCTCGAAGGACGGAGACATCTTCAATCCGACCTGCTACCCCCTTTACCAGGACATGACTCAACCCCTGAACCAGTACTACATCAACTCCTCCCACAACACCTACCTGGTGGGGGACCAGCTTTGTGGCCAGAGCAGCGTGGAGGGATACATACGGTGCTGTGGGCTGGGGGGTGAAGGGGTCCAGCTCATGAGATGGGAAGGTCTGTGGGAAGTTGGAGGGGAATTGTTAGTGGACTGCAGGAATTGAAACACTGTTGTGGGGGGATTTGAGCTGAGGATTCCTGGGTCCCTGAGAGGCTTGAAGGAGATATTGAAGACTGGCAGGAGACTGCTATGGAAACCCTGTGGGTAAACAGAGCTTCTCTTTCATAGGACATGAAATTCCCTTGGCACCAGAGGTCCTGACAGATTTATTTTGAACAAATAAATAAACTCAGTGTTAAATGGGAGGTAGTAGTGGAGAGGATTTAAAAACATAGGTTCTGGAGTCAGACCATTTGAGATCAACTACTAGCTTCCTCACCTGGTACTCTGAGGTCAAATACTTAACCTCTCTCTGCCTCAGCTTCCCTATCTGAGACACGGAGATGATTACTATTCTATTTTGTCTGGCTTGTTGTGAGGACTCAATAAGGTAATTTATGTGTCAGTAGGTAATAAATGGTACCTGCTTTTATTGTGATTAACCGTGCATTAGATCAAATAGTCAAGACAGCTTTGTAATGCCAGCAGGTGAACTAGTTGCTTCAAGTGCAACTTCCCTAGAAAGCCTAGTAAGGAAGTAAAATGTAAATTTACTGAGAGTCTGAATAACTCAGGTGTCATATAAAGATACACAAGCAGAACAACAGAAGGCAGTATGTGATGGCTCCCTAAGGGAGGATTGTTGAGTAGGGCGGGGTGGAGATCAGTGTGAGCTGCAGGTGTATCCCAGCAGACAAAGAGGGGTCCATGGAGATGTAAATTGACAGGTCTTGATGGGTGTCTTGGGTGAGTGCCGGTGAGCACTGTTTTCTCCAGAGAGGGAAGAGGGTCCTTAGGTGGAAGATCACACCTTGACCCCTCCCGTCCCTGGGGGGTGGGGTTCTTGCAGGGCCCTGAAGCGGGGGTGCCGCTGTGTGGAGGTGGATATATGGGATGGACCAAGCGGGGAACCTATTGTTTACCACGGACACACCCTGACCTCCCGCATCCCATTCAAAGATGTTGTGGCCGCTATAGGACAGTATGCCTTCCAGGTGGGAGCCTTGGGATGGAAATACTGGTGATTGGCGAGAGGATCTGAAGGAAGAGACTCTGGGTCTGGGGTTGGGGAGGGATGCAGGGGAAAGTAAAAGTATTAGTTGCTCAGTCGTGTCCATCTCTTTGTGACCCCATGGACTGTGGCCCACCAGGCTCCTCTATCCATGGAATTCTCCAGGCAAGAACACTGGAGTGGGTATCCATTCCTTTTGCCAGGGGATCTTCCCGACCTAGGTGATGTCAAATGTATACATAAAAGAGATTTTAATTGTGAAGCATCAGGCAAACATCAAGGGATTATTATATAATAATAAGTGTTTAATGTGTTACTAGTTAAGTAGTAGTCATGGAAGTAATTGCTAACTGGTAATGATTACTTCTAAAAACTTCTGTCACCCACCTGGGAGAGGGCGGAGGAGGAAACAAACTGGTGGGTAGAGCTGGGAGACAATAGTTATCTGGGGACGAAAGTCTGAAAGTGTAACGTGAACATGACTGGGGCGCTGGCCTTGCTTTCCCACTCTAAGCCTGAAAACTCAAAGGTCCCAGAAGGACCTGGGTCAGACCTGGCACAGATCTGAGATTTGGGGTTCCAAGAGTGACTTTTAGATGTGGAGTGCCTAGACCCAGGCAAATCTCCGGGAGGCCTGGCATGGGGTCAGAGGACTTTTGGCAATCAGGGTACTCAGTTGAGTAATTGGCAGTGGGTGGGGTGGTGGGGTGGTGGGTGGAGGTGGAGCTGGAGAGGCAAGAAGGTTATAGGCCTCAGAACTCTGGCTCCAGCGTGCCTTCCCCTCCTGACCAGACGTCAGACTATCCAGTCATCTTGTCGCTGGAGAACCACTGCAGCCGGGAGCAGCAGGAGATCATAGTGCACCATCTGACGGAGATCCTGGGGGATCAGCTACTGACAACAGCCTTGGATGGGCAGCTTCTCACTCAGCTGCCCTCCCCTGAGGTAGGGACCCTGCCCTTCCAGCCCAGGCTTCCCTACCGGCCTTGGCTCTTTCTTCCAGGCCCACCTGTTCCCTTCTTCTCACCCTCAGATGGACCATCTTGCTCTTTAATATTCTTGGAGACAACTTTAATTTTTAAAAAAATCAAATTCAGGGTGCTCCCATGTGGCCTAGCGGTTATGATTCCAAGCTTTCACTGCCATTCCCTGCTCCGGGAACTGAGGTTCTGCAAGCCGAGTGGCATGGCCAAAAGAAAAAAAATCTAATTCAACATAAAATTCTAGATATAGCTTTCTAAATTTAAAACCATTTATTTACTTTATATTTCTTTTTTCAATGGAAGATCTTCATTTTTTCCCCCTGATAGTTCATAATTATAGGCTCTACAAAGATAAAGGGAGATTCCCCCACCATAATCTCAACCTCTCCAAGAACAGCTGCCAACATTATTGATTTTTTACACAATTATATAGACATATATATGTATATATAGTCACATTAAAAAAATGTGAATGGGATCATCCTTCCTATTCCTTTTATATATATTACAAATATCTTTTCATGTATATTTTCTTTTTTAACAGCTCTATAGTATTGTATTTTATGTTACTGACCATAATTTACTCGACCAGTAGGTGGTAAAAATAACCAGTAAATGGTAAACATTTAAGTTGTTTATAATTTTTCATTTGTACATAGAGCTTTGCTCATTTACTCTTTCTTTGAAATGGATTCCTAGAAACAAAATTGCTGGGTTGAGAACTGCATGTTGACATTTTTGGTTATTATTGTCAAGTTGCCCTCAGAGGGGCAGAAAAAAAACCAAATTTCACTCCAACTGAACAGTGTAAGAGAATGACTACAAATAACTCCAGTAGTGAGATGATTCGTAATGGCAAACATGAAAAAAGTCAAGTTTTTAAAAAACAAAGGTCTGTTTTATTCTTTCAAATTAACTGATATTTACAAACTTTTTATATTCGAGTTTATAATTTTTATTGATATATAACTTTAAAAAATGTTTAAGATATTAATGCTTTAAAAATACTTTTTTGCAGTCTATTGGGGTGGGGAGTGGCCACACTGCAACTTGCATGACCCAGTTCCTAACCAAGGACTGAAACCAGGACACAGCCATGTGGAGTCCTAACCACTGGACTGCCAGGAAACTCCCCTTGTAGTCTATTTTTTCTTTTTGTCTTCATAACCTCTTCTGCTTTACAGAGGTTTTTAAGCTTTATGTAGTCACCTCTGCCAATCATTTTTTATGTCTTCTGAGTTTTCAAAGGTATTCCTACCTTGAGGCTATTCAGAAAGATTCTCTATCTTCCTCTAATACTGTAACGTTCTTTACATATAAATCTTGAATCTACGAGGAATCTTTATGTGTCAAATGTGAGGTAGGGGTTCGCATGTATTTTTTTCCTTAGAGATGTCGCAGGTTGGCTTAACCATAAGAAATCCCTGCTCTGTGTATCAAGTAGCCTTCCTGTGGGAACTTCCGATCACTTGCTTCCTTTGCCTTTGAGGTGGTCCTGTGAGAGCTGCATAGGAGCTGCAGGACCCCCAGGAGGGGCCCGGAGCAGAGAGGCAGACAGGCCCCTCTGTTTTTGTCCCCTAGGACCTTCGGAGGAAGATCCTTGTGAAGGGGAAGAAGCTAACGGCTGAGGAAGAGGAGGAAGAGCCAGAGGCTGACCTGGAGGCAGGGCAGGAGGCTGAGCTGGACTTGGAGGCCCAGCTGGAGTCTGAGCCCCAGGAGCTGAGCCCTCGCGGTGAGGACAAAAAGAAGGTAGGCCAGGAAGGTGGTCTTTCTGCTCTGGCCTTTGATCAGTCAGTACTACAAGCTGAGACCCCATGTGTGAAGAAACTGGAGCCAGGCAGGGTGGAGAACCAAGGAGCAAAATGCTCCTTGCCTCCAATGACAAGAGGCATGAGAATCCATACACAGCATCACCATATAGATTGCCATATACAGACATATGGCAGTGGCTTTCCAACTTCTTTGTGCTGTGAGATCTTTTTTTTAATGAAATTTTATATGGAAGCTCAGTACACAAAATAGATATATGCAGAGTGATTCTGGTTGAAGCACCTCTTTGGCTCTCTCCTGGGTCTCCCAGGTGACTTCTGAGACATCTTTGTACTACTTCCCAGTCTTTTTAAGTGATATTTCAAAAACTACTGATATATGTGTTGTCATATTAGGTAAGTAGGGCTTAGTAGAGTGACTGCTGTGACCTCAACTAAAGTGGGTTTATTGATAGAAAGTTTCTTGGCAAAGGTGAGTCTGAAAAGGGACCAGAAATAGCCAAAGAGGAGGAGCATGAAAGGTTGGGGAAGGGGTGCCAATGGTGGGACCACCAAGATCTTGTTTTGAAGTCTGCATTTCTCTCTCTTGTGTACTTGCCTGGCTCAGCTGAATGACTTCTAGCTTATTATCCTGTTCTCGCTGGAGCTGTGTTGTCTTACCTGCTGCCATGCCCAGGGATGGAAATGGGAATTCAGGAGAAAAATCTATAGATGTTACTCTGGGACTCTGACATTCTTCCAGGTGTGAGTTCCATGACCATTTGCATACCTTGATGTATCTGGACTCATGTACATTTTGATAAAAAATTAATTTGTTTTAAAAGATGAGAGGTATTGAGGATGACATCTCTGTTTAGCAATAATAAATTAAAGACATGTTACCTGCACAGTAACCCTTCAAGCCCAGAGGCTGAAACTGATCCCTTTAGTATACGTAGACTGCTTTTATTCCCATTCCCATCCTCAGGTTGTGATGTGCCCGCTGTTGTGTCGGCCTTTGTGTTGTCAGATTATGGCCCAGGCTCCTATTTCCAGGCCTGGGCTTCTTCTCTTTCCCAAGCAGGTGAGGCAGGAGGGAGGCAGTGGGCAGAGCCTTAGGTTGGGTGGGAAAGTTCAGATCTTGGCCCCTGGCTTCTTCCCTCTTGGATTGCTAATGGCTCGACTCTATCATCCTCTCTCTCCTTTTCCAGAAACCCAAGGCCATCTTGTGTCCAGCCCTCTCTGCCCTGGTTGTCTACTTGAAGGCTGTCACATTCTACAGCTTCACTCACTCGAGGGAGCACTACCACTTCTATGAAACATCATCTTTCTCTGAAACCAAGGCCAAGAGTCTTATCAAGGAAGCTGGTCAGGACCAAGAGGGGGGGATGGAAATGGGATGAGTCAAGTCAGGTCTGATGGGCAGGAGGATGAGGGAGCAGAGGGACACGGGAGGAAGTTAAGGAACTCCCAGACTAGGTATGGGGACAGGAGGTGAACAGTGGACTCAAGGCTCTAGGGGGAAGACAGCTGGGGGAGATGGTCTGCATGGAGCAGAGACAGGCACAGCCTTAGGAGATGCTGGAGAGAGGAGTGAAGTGTGTGGGCAGGGGCCCTTGGGACTAAGGAAGTAGGAGGGTCCACTCCACTCACTACCATCTCGGTACCCACACCTTCTTTACAGGCGATGAGTTTGTGCAGCACAATACCTGGCAGTTAAGCAGAGTATATCCCAGTGGCCTGAGGACGGATTCATCCAACTACAACCCCCAGGAATTCTGGAATGCAGGCTGCCAGATGGGTGAGGGAGTGGTAGGGACACTGAAGAGGGAGTGCAAGGGCAATGGATAGGAAGTCGGTTCCTGGGTGGCAGTGGGGCCAGAGAGTGCTTCAAGGGGAGCACTGGGCTGAGAAAGACGTTCTCCAGTGTTGCCAGCAGCCCTTTTACACCCAATAAGCTCTCAGTCCGCTTTCCCTGAAAGACGGCTGCCTGACCCCCAAGGTGACTCTTCCCTTTTTTTCTCTTGGGGCCCTCAGTGGCTATGAACATGCAGACAGCCGGGCTGGAGATGGACCTGTGTGATGGGCTCTTCCGCGAGAACGCTGGCTGTGGCTATGTGTTGAAGCCAGACTTCCTGCGTGATGCCCAGAGTTCCTTCCACCCTGAGAGGCCCATCAGCCCTTTCAAAGCCCAGACCCTCATAATCCAGGTATAATGGAAAGAAAAGCCACTGGGAAGAAACTGGGATAGCTGAAATAGAGCCTGGGGGGCAGGGGCGGCTAGGTCTGACAGGAGTGTAACAGGGAAATTTCCTCATGGGGCAGCGTGGACTTTGGAGTCAATCAACTAGGTTCAAACCCATTTACTAGTCATGTAATGTTTGGCAAACTTCTTAACCTTATTCTCCTCACCTGCAAAACTGGGGTAATATTACTGTACAGGACTGTTGAGATTAATCTGTGTGTGTGTGTGCTCAGTCCTGTCTGACTCTTTGCGACCCCATGGACTGTGGCCCACGAGGCTCCTCTGTCCATGTAATTTCCCAGGCAAGAGTACTGGAATGGGTTGCCATTTCCTACTCCAGGGGATCTTCCCAGGGACTGAACCCGAATCTGCACTGGCAGGCAGATTCTTGACCACTGAGCCACCTGGGAAGCCCTGTTAATCTGAAGTGCTGACAACAGTGCCTAGGGCACAGTAAGTGCTATAGAAGGGTTGCTGTCATAACTTTCCCACTTTCAGACCTTACTAAATTTCTACTTGGATGCATTTTAAATTGCAGGTGAGGTACTAGAAGAAAATCTATTACCCATGAGAATTAGTTTTGCAAACCATAAGTGTATAGTGCAAGGTCCTGTGTCTCCCCCTCCCCTCAGCCTTCCTCCTCCCCCCAGGGTGTGAGAGCTGGAGGGGGGCTGGGCTGAGCAGGAACTAGTGAGGTTCCAGAGCCCTGGTTGCAGGTAATCAGTGGTCAGCAACTCCCCAAAGTGGACAACACCAAAGAACAGTCCATTGTGGACCCCCTGGTAAGAGTGGAGATCTTTGGCGTCCGCCCGGACACAACCCGGCAAGAGACCAGCTACGTGGAGAACAATGGTGAGATGCTGGGCAGTGCTGGGGAAAGTGGGAGGAGTCTGGCTGTGGTTTTCCCACTGTCCAGGTCTCTGTTAAGCACGGTCCATCACCCCTTCTGCCACCTCCATGGGAAGCACTGCAGACAGGACAAAGGATGAGGACTCGGGTCTGCAGCTAGGTGGTTCACTTACAGTGACCTAAGCAGACTGCTTATCCGCTCGGTTTCCTCACCTGTAAAGTGCTGACCACTCTGAAAATGAAGCAAAGGAACTCGGGGCAAGCAACTCACCAGCACTCAGCAATGTCTGTTCTTTCGTCCCTTCCCTCACTCACCCTCTGTGGCTAGGTTTTAATCCATACTGGGGGCAGACGCTGTGCTTCCGGGTCCTGGTACCTGAACTGGCCCTGCTGCGTTTTGTGGTGAAAGACTATGACTGGAAATCCCGAAACGACTTCATTGGTCAGTACACCCTGCCGTGGAGCTGCATGCAACAAGGTGAGTCGGTCCTCCCTCTCCCGGCCCACACCCCAGCTCTGGCTGTCTTCCTGATGCTGTCCTCTCCACCCCTCCAACCACCCCCCAGGTTACCGCCACATACACCTGCTCTCCAAGGACGGCCTCAGCCTTCACCCAGCTTCCATCTTCGTGCACATCTGCACAAAGGAAGTGCTAGAGGAGGCTGAATCTTAAGGCGGCCACAGGAGGAGTGGATTCACTGGCTGTAGATGGTGAGAAAAATGAAAAAACCTGGAAGGATGCTCCAGAAAGCAAACAGTGGTACAAACTCGAGCTTTGGACTATGCCTTTTCAGGCACAAAATGACTTGGTCCTTCCTGACAAGCAAATGTAGGGCCTGATTTTTCACCTTCTTTCTCTTCCCTTTCTTCGTTTTCACAAGACTCTGGGCATCATTCCTGTCCTTTTCCTCTGCAGACTCTACACTGGAATTCCTTCCTTCCTCTGGTTATAGGCTCAACACCACACCCAGATCTAGTACAGCGCTTTCCCACCAACTCTGGCTCAAAAGCAGATTGCAGCTAGAAATCCAAAGAGGGGCTTGGGGGCAGAGAAACTCCAAACCCAAACTTCTCACCCCTAACTTCCTCAAAGTCCAGAGCCAAGGGAAAGAGAAATTGAGCCTCAAGTCTCCCCAGGCAAAGGCTGGGGGAGGAGATCTGATCCCCTGTATTACGACTCTCAAGAGAACACTGCATGGCCCAGAGTCTCCCCACTGGACTCCTGCTCACTTGTGCCACCAGTATAAATAGAGCTTCTCTCTCAATTTGGCATGAGTGTGGTCTCTTTGTTGGGCAAGGAGATATGAGGGGTTGGGGACATTTGGGTAAGACAGGTGGGGTAGGAAAAAAGTGGGAAAACAGGGTTTCCCAGGCCCCCCAACATTCACTACACAGAAAGGGTAAGAAGTATGACTTCTAAGTGGCAGAGTAAAAGGAGAAGACAGAGTTACATGATCCCAGCCCTCCTAAAGAGCTGGCTTGGAATGGTCTTGCTTTATGTCTGGTGTCTCAGCATAATTATTAATAGTACTCTCTTTAATTTCCCCAGTGTGTCCCAGTTTAGATGATTCATGATACAGTCACTGTGAAGCACCGACAGAATTCTGGGTGAGAGATTTACCTCCCCAACTGTCTGTCTTCCACTATTCTGTGCTTTAACTCCAGGCCAGCAGCTGAGCTGGTCTGAGGATGATGCTGAATTAAAGCTGCTTCCACGAGAAGGCTGAGTGGGTAGCAATCCTCCATCTACCAGAAGACAAAGGGACTTGGAAATAAGGAGCAGGACAAGGGCTGACTCAGGCTCTAGGACAGACACAAGATAGACCTGGTCCTGTTTCAGAACCAATCACTCAGCGGAGATGCAAGGAGACAAAGGAGAGGCGGAGGCCTGAGAGGGAACAGGACTAAGAGACAGCCTGGCAGTATTAAAGTCGGGGACATGGAAGAGTCTATATAAGCTACGAATCATTTAACCATGCTTTATGGAGCAGTGGGCACAACGGCACATGCGGTTAGATACAACTGTTTTGAGGATGCTGAGGAGACAGGAACTTGACACAGTTAAGAAGGAAAGAGAAGATGAAATGGGTAATCCACGATCTTATAGGACTTTGGTGGGGCGATGGTGAAGAAATTAGGAACACACAGGTCAAAAACACAGTGTGCCTCAACAGAAATCAATTTGTGGTCCAGGTCTCTCTTTTATATCAACTTCCAAGTACTACGGGCCAGGAGGGTTCCCAAGAGAGTTCCAGCCTCATTTATGCCCTGAAGCCAGCCCCTCCCACAGCCCTGAGCTCCTAAGGCTGGCTCTGGGTTCAGTCTGCACATGGGTCCACACCCTCCTCATGTCTGGGAGGTGTGGGGGCTCAGCCCTTAGGTCCAGTCTGCACATGGGTCCGCACCCTCCTCGTGTCTGGGAGGGGGGTGCATTCAGCCCTCCGGTCCAGTGGGCAGAGCAGCGGGAGCAGGTGGGCCAGGGTCCTCCAGTTGCACGTCGTGAAGGTGCACCGTGGGGGTGGTGGGGTCTTTGCCCACGCCTTGGTTGGGGTCAGCCTGGTCAGGGTGGTGCCTGCGCACGTGCTTGACCACCTGGAATTTCTGCTTGGCCTTGTAGCTGCAGAGGCGGCAGAAGAAGGGGTGGCGGTCGGTGTGGGTGAGGGCATGATGGCGCAGGCCGGCAGCCCAGCGGAAAGCCCGGTGGCACACATTGCACACGTATGGCTTGGCTTCACTGTGTTTGCGCAGGTGGGTGCGCAGCAGGAAGCGCGTCTTGAAGGCTTTGCCACACTGCTCACACATGAAGGCCCGAGCTTCCCGGTGCCGTGTCTCCTGGTGCACGCGCAGCGCGTCGGCCCGGTTGGTGCAGTACTCACACTCGGGACACTGGTATGGCTTCAGTCCTGTGGGATGGGGGAAGGACAGGGAACAGGTCGCCACTGAAAGAGGTGGAACACAGATTTGTGGACCAGAAGTGCCACTGTGATCCTGGGACATAAGGAACACAGCCAGCAAGCTAAGGACTGTGTCTCTGGAATGCTCCAATCCTGTCTGATGTGCTGCCCTTCTTCCACAGAACCCCTTGTAGACAGTGAGTGCTCAATGGATGCTGGTAACTAACTGGACCCCTAAGTAGCCATCTGACAGCAATAAAGACTCAAATATGCTAGGTTTTCTACAAGCAGAATTCCAACCTCGTTTTGGTCCTAGAGTACTCATGGAACTGGGAATCTATTTAAATACAGTTCCTTGTTCAACTCAGGAAGTAAAAGAAAATATTTAAGAGGGAAGACGTAGAGGTAAAAAGTAGTGCCATCCAGAGAGGCAGAAGGTCTTGAAATGCACCTGGTTAATTCCCTTATAGGGTGGGCCATATGCAGTGATCAAGACACACCATCATTAACCGTTCTGAGAACCTGTGGTCCATGGACTCTACTCAGGAGGGGAAAAAAGGACAAGTTAAAACAGGCAACCCCTCTACTTTTCGCCTCCTCACTCACAATAGTTCCATCCTGTCTCCATAGGAATCAGATAGATCTGGTTCCTCATGCTCGAGTTGGGGGTTCTCAACAGGAAAGGGGTGACCTTGTGCCACAATCCCCTGAGAAGGTTTTGCAAAGCACACATGCCCAGACCCCCAGGTTCACCTCTCCTGATTCTCATAGGCTTTCAGTGGGTTGGGAAGTTATTCTGGCCTTTCAGTTGACCCACTACCCCTGATGTGAAAACTGATATGCACCCCAAATCTGCATAAGGACATACACCACACTCAGGGAGGCTGGGTGTGCCATGGCACAGGGGAGCCCCTTGGGCCTGTGGAAACCACGCAGACTGACCTGTGTGCTTGGTCATGTGGTACTTGAGCTGGTTGACCCACTTGCACTTGTAGCCACAGTCAGGGCACAGATACTTCCGTTCCTCCTTGTGGATCCGCATATGGTACTGGAGGAGAGAAGAGCAGAGAGCACCCAGAGAACATGTGCCTAATGGGTACTCACTGGACATGGAAATAGGGCAAGCAGGCAGAGAAACTGCTGGCAGATAATCCTGTTCCCTGCACCAAGCTGACCCATCCCACCCCCACCCCCAACTGCCAATCAGGTCCCCTAGGCCAGTCACTCGGACACCACCCTGATCCATTTGGCCAACCTCAGGTATACCTGATCTCAGCTGTGCCACTCATTTAGCTGTGTCTTTGGGCAACCTAACCCCTAATTCTCAGTTTATTAAAAATGCGAAACAGTAAAAGTATATTTCATATTTTCATAAGGATTAAAATTAATGCACAACATACAGTGTAAGTGCTCAAAAAATGTTAGCTATTATTATCTAGATTATCTACAATGCCTTTATCACATGCCAAGCATATATTATGGAATTCTATCTTTTTTGGCTACGTGGCACGGGGGATCTTAGTTCCCTGACCAGGGATTGAATCCACGCCCCCTGCACTGGGAGCACAGAGTCTTAACCACTGGACCACCAGGAAGTCCTGGAATTCTACCTTTGTAACAACCCTATGCAGTATTATAACCTTTTCTCACAGATGAGCAACCTGAGGCTTGGAGAAGTTAAGGGACTTGACCCAAGTCACAGAGCTAATACATGGAAGAGTCAGGATTAGAGAACCCAGGTGGCTTTCACTGGGCAGCCTGCCTTCCTTCCGTTTCCGGACCCCACGGCCCCTGACCTTACCTTGAGGCGAGAGGGGTCCGCGCAGGCATAGGGACAGAGGTGACAGCGGTAGGGCTTTTCCCCGGTGTGGATACGGCTGTGCCAGGTGATCTTCTGCCGGTTCTTGGTGCTGTAAGCACAGTCCGTGCACTTGTAGAGCCGGGTGCCCCCATGCCCTTTCACGTGGTGATCCAGCACCAGCTGGTGGCGGCAGGCAAAGTCACAGAAGGGGCAGCGCAGAGGGGGCTGACCGGAGTCCCCCTCCCCGGCCGAGGCTGCCGCTGCCTCGGAAGTCTCCTCGTGCTGCTCCAAGTAGTGCTTCACCAGGCCCACCCGCTCCCGGGCAGCAAAGTCACAGAGCTGGCAGCGGTGGCTGAAATGCTGCTGCCTCCGGTGCTCGTCCAGTGCCGGCCGGCTGGGGAAGGCCTCCTGACAGGCCCCACACTCGAGCCGGGGGTGCTGCTTCCGGGTGTGCCCCCGCAGGCTGGCGGGGCTGGCGCACAGCAGCCCGCAGCGGGTGCAGTGCAGGGGGCCCTCGGCAGCCTCCGCCGGAGAGCCAGGGGTGGGCAGCGTGGGCTCCGGATGCCGGCGCAGCGCGTGCTGCTTGAGCGCCGTCTCGGAGCTGAACTGGGCCTCGCACTGAGTGCAGGCAAAGGCCGGGGTGCCCTGGTGGCAGCTGTTGACGTGGCGGGTGATGTCATGGCGGAGGTAGCCGCTGTAGTCACAGAGGGGACAGAAGTGGGTCGGCGTTTTGTCGTGCACCCTCAGCCGGTGCAGGCGCAGTTTGGAGTTGGTACCGAACGTCTGAGGACAGGAGTTGCAGCGGATGCGGCCAACCCCTGTGTGTCGGGACTGGTGGGCCTCGAGCCGGTACCGTCGGGTGGTGGAGAAGTCGCAGAAGGGGCACTGATGTGGCTTCACCCCCTCGTGCTTCAGCCGTCGGTGCTGCTGCAGGCACCGGCTCTGCTTACAGGTGAAGCCGCAGTCTCCGCACTGCAGAGGGGGCCGGGGGCCTCGGGCTGGGGCCGGGGCGGTGGCAGGGTGCCGGCGCTTCTGGTGGAGCCTCAGGGCGGCAGCAGCGGGAGCGATGAAGGGGCAGAGGCCGCAGCGCAGCTCTCCAGAGGGCTCCAGGGGACAGCCCCGGGTCTGATGAGTCCTCAGAGCCCGCTCCTGCTGGCAGCTAAAGGGACACGTGGGGCAAGAGAAGCGGGCCGCCTTCTGCTTTGGCAGCAGAGCCGGCTCCCCATCCCCCGGGCTGTGCTCCATACTCCCACTGCTCAGGGGTGCAGAATCCCTGCCGCTCAGGGGGGACAGGGCAGGCTGGGTCTGGATGGCCCCTCGCTTTCCTCCCCCGCGTCCACCCCGGCAGCCCTCAGCCACATGAGAGGTGATGGAGGAGAGGCGAGAGCAGAGGAATGCGCATGAGTTGCAGTGAAACTTGCCCTGCTCGAAGTGGAACTTCTCAGGGGCCTCTGAGGGCAAGGAGTCTCCCACAGGAGGGACTGTAGAACCAGAAAGCACAGCAAGAGGCTCCCCTATCTTCTCTGGCTCCCTAGAAGGCTCTGAAGGAGCATCTCTTGGGAGCACGATCTCTTCTTCTAATGGTGCAGCTGGGGGCTTCCCACCTTCTGCACCCTCTGAGGCCGGGGTGCCCGGGGGCAGAGGCTGCAGAGCGATGGGTGAATCTGGTCTGGACAAGCCCTTGTTCTTTCTGAGCAGAACAGGGCACTTCTTCAGCAGGTGTGTGCTGAGGCCGCGCTGCTGCTTAAAGCTAGCGCCGCACTCGGGGCAGAGCAGGGGCTCTCGGCGGCCCTGGCACCCAGCCCTGGAGTGCAGACTCAGGGCCTTCTCCCGGCGGGTGATGAATGGGCAGTGTGGGCAGCGGAAAGCTCTCCCCTCTGCCTGAATCACGACCATCTGGACTCGCCCTTCCAGCACCAATGCCTCTGCCTGCTCTTTGTCCTGCCTCCTTAGGGCCTTGAGTAATGACTCGGATTCAGGGAGCTGGGGCAGGGGTGCTGTCTCGGTGGGTGTAGTTGCCTTGAAGGTTCCCACCCAGCCATCTGAGGGCTCCTCTGAGGAAGGGGGATTGTTTGGGGGCTGAGAGACTGACTTTTCCAGAATGGGCTCTTCAGTACCTAAGTCGGAAGTTCCAGCACCCTCAAAGGTAGACAGCTCTGTCAAAGTTCCCTCTGGTCCTTCCAGGCTCAGGGGCCCAGAGGGGTCCAGGGACCTGAACTCCACAGGAGCTGTTTCCGTGACTTCCTCAAGGGGCGGGTCAGCCACAGGTCCCAGCTCGACTCCCAGGGCCTCGAGGTGTAGTGTGCAGCCGCCCTCGTCTACCTCCGCTGGACTGGGGCTGCCAACCAGGTCATCCCCCTGGGGAACCTCGCTGCTGTCCTGTTTCCCAGCACTGCCCTCCTCGCTGGTCTCTGGCAGGGCTTGGATCAGGGTGGGGTCCATCACAGCCCCTGGGTCGTGGTCCGGTCCCTCAGGCTGGGCAGACAGTTGACTTGCAGGCTCTGAGTCTGGTGAGGGTGTTGGGCACTGCCTGGCCCCTTCTGGCTCCTGGCTGGCACAGCGGAGCTGCCAGACCTGGTCGCCGGGCACGTAGCCATGGGCCTTGCGCTTGTGGAAGAAGAGCGTGGTGTTGCTGAAGGTGCGGTAGTCACAGAGGGCGCAGCGGAACTCGCGCAGGCGGGTGTGCTTGCAGTTCTCGTGGCTCAGCAGCGCCTGCTTGTGGCGGCTCTGGTAGCTGCAATAGCGGCAGGGGTAGAGCGGTGCCGGCGTACCGGGGTGGTGCTGGGAAGCCATGTGCTTCTGCAGCTCATACTTCCGCTTGCAGGCGAAGGCGCACACCTCACACATCAGGGACTTGCCCTGGTGCCGCAGCTTGTGGCTGCTCAGCTGATCAGCCCGATGGCAGCGATAGGAGCACTGGTTGCACTGGTATCTGGCAAAGAGGGAAAGATCACGATTATTAGCCACTACCAGTCACTCATAAATTCATACCATGGGCCAGGTTCCACACTCACTTGTATATGTGTCATCTGATTTATTTAAGACATTTTCTTAAAAGTCTTTATTAAATGTGCTACAATATTGCTTCTGTTTTATGTTTTGGTTTTTTGGCCGCGAGGCATTGGGATCTTGGTTCCCCAACTAGGGATAGAACCCGTACCTGGTGCGTTGGAAGGCAAAGTCTTGACCACTGCACTGCCAGGGAAATCCCTCATCGTCTAACTGAATCGTCTTTTCTGCTACCCTATGAACTAGGTATCTCCATTTTATCAGTGAGGAGACTAAGGCACAGAAGTTAATAACTTGTCTCAAGTTACAAAGGAAGTGAAGGGCAGAGACAGCCTAGCTTCAGGGCTTGTGTTCCAACTCTTAATCTATGTTTCTTCCTAAATTTAAGATATCATGAATCAGCAAACTTCTGCAGCCTTCCAGGGTGCTGACATGGCTACAGCCCCTCCGGCAGGTTTCTGCACCGAATGCCCACTCTCCACAGAGGCGTGAAAGCTAAGGACAGACTCCCTAGCCAGCTGTATCCACGGGTCAGAGGGGAACTTGCTGGGATGTGGAAGTGCCAGGATCGGGGTCACAAGGATAGCCCATCTACGTCACCAGGACTGGGCTCAGAGCTCAAATGTCACCTCAGTCTCCGGGCCTCCCCTCTGGGTCTGCACTCCCTTCCCTGAGCCCAGAGGGGTCTCCCTGTGCGGCCTGGGCCACAGGCAGAGGTCAGCTGGAGGCAGTGGAACGGCGGTGACAGGAGCGGAGGGGTGTGAGGAGGAGTCTCTCAGGGCCGGGAGAGAACCGGGGCTGGGAGCTGGCTGCGGCCAGCTTAACCCCAGGTCGCGGGCGAGGGAGGGGGCGCGCGCTCACACCTGAGGTCGCCCGCGTGCTTGCGCATGTGCACGCTGAGGTAGTGCTTCCACTTGGTGACGTAGCCGCACTCGGTGCACATGTAGTCCTTGCTGCTGGAGTGGGTCAGCATGTGCTTGGACAGGTAGCTCACGTCGCGACAAGTGAAGTCGCACAGCTCACACTTGTGGGGCTTCTCACCTGTGGGGGTGGGGTGAGCGGGGAGAGGACACAGTCAGACATGGATCCCCTGAGGGGTGCCCTGAGGTGCTGATGGCAGAGTCAGCGCTGCCCCACGGCCCTCTTGGATGACCACGCCTCCACCCCGACACCACGGAAGATGGACGGAAACGAAGACCCAGCTTTTTTCAAAGTCAGTTCTAGATTCGTTATAGGGCTTACTGGCACTGATGGCCAACTGCTCCACTTAGCCCAATCCACTTAGTTTTGTGGAAGAGGAGGAGGAAGAAATTAGGCAGTACGACATCGTGGTTAACAACTCTGACTCTGGAGTCCGACACAGTCATAAAGATATTAACAACTGACATTTACACAGTGCTATGTGCCAGGCGCCTTTCTGAGCACCTTATAAAAATGCCTCCCCTTACTGAATCTTCACAACAGCCCTACGAGGCAGGTGTTCTGATTACCCCATTTTACAGAGGAAGAAGCTGAAGAGCAGAAAAACCACAGAGCTATGAGGCAGTGGCTGAAAGTCCAGTTTTCTACTGTGGCCTTGGGCAGGTCATTTATCCCCTCCAAGTCTCAGTTTCCTGGTTTCCAAAAAGGCGGGGGGCAGTGGGGGGGGGGACACAAAAATATTGACCTCACATGGTAGACGTGAAGTTTAAATAAGATGCCCCAGAGGACTCAAGGGCGAGCTGTCCCTGTAAGTTGGTCAAGACCTGGCACTGGCTGTTCAGGCTGGGGCCATACTCCTTTCAAGACCTTTCCTGGATGCCCCTGCCACCCACTCAGCTCCTCCCCTGACGGTGAAAGAAAAGCACCCAGCTGGCTCTGGTTCTCGTACCAGCTGTGGGATCCTGAAACAGGCCATTTAAATGTTCAAGGTCTCTCATCTTTACCTGCCTTCCTCACAAGATTGTTATGAATAATAAATACGAAAGAACTCCGTAAACTGTAAAGTGCTACACAAACATACCTCAGAGACACTGTGGGCTCAGTTCCAGACCATTGCAGTAAAGCACGTACTGCAACAAGGTGAATCACACAAATTTCATGGTTTCCCAGTACACATAAAAACGTTATGTTTACATGCTGCACTGCAGCCTATCAAGTGTATAACAGCATTCTAACAAACAATGTGCATGCCTTGATTAAAAAATACTGCTAAAAAATGCCAACCATTACCTGACAATGCAGGGTTGCCACAAACCTTCGATTTATAAAAAACACAGCATCTGCTAAGAATGATAAAGTGAAGTACAATAAAAGAAAATATGCCTATATTGATGTGAGGTTTTAGGAAAGGCCCCCCCTCCCCCAAAATGAGATTTTGTGACTAAAGCCTGTATAGAAATGAACTGTTTAATGGGAAAAACAATGGCTTTGTCACAAGCTGCCTAAAAACTGTCCTCCCAAATTAAAGAATCTTTGATGAGATTTTTTAAATGTCTGGTCAATCCACCAATGCTTACATAGAGATCACAAATGGGCAGATGGTGTATAGCCAGGGAGCCTGATTTGGTTTTTACTCAAAGTATCAGTAATGCTAATAACCAATTAAAGAGTCTGAGTTGAAAAACCTGCAACTTTCAGGTCATGAGACGTCATCATGTTTCAGTGTCATGGCTGCCAAGGCTATAACATATAAGGATGGCTCAGTCCCCTCAGCCCCATCTCTCACAGCACATCACAGAACCTGATTACAAAGGCAGGCATCTGTCCTGGTTTGGGCTTCTTTGCTTTAACAGGCTGGGTAAACATGCCTGACTGCTGCTGCTGCTGCTGCTGCTAAGTCATGCTAGTCGTGTCCAACTCTGCAACCCCATCCCTGGGATTCTCCAGGCAAGAACACTGGAGTGGGTTGCCATTTCCTTCTCCAATGCATGAAAGTGAAGTCGCTCAGCCATGTCTGACTCTCCGCGACCCCATGGACTGCAGCCTACCAGGCTCCTCCATCCATGGGATTTTCTAGGCAAGAGTACTGGAGCGGGGTGGCATTGCCTTCTCCCAAACATGCCTGACTAGGGGTGGGCAAAACCCACCAGGGCATTAAAGGTGAGGCACAAGAGCACAGGGTCTGGGTCAGAGGACAGTGAAAGTCAAGTCGCTCAGTCATGTCCAATTCTTTGCGACCCCATGGATTGTAGCCTACCAGGCTCCTCTGGGCATTGAATTTTCCATGCAAGAGTACTGGAGTGGATTGCCATTCTCTTCCCCAGGGGATCTTCCTGACCAGGGATTGAACCCAGGTCTCCCGCACTGCAGGTAGACGCTTTACCGTCTGAGCCACCAGGGAAGCCCCTGGGTCAGAGGGCCTGGATTCAAATCTCAGCCTGACCACTTTCTGAGCTGATGGACATTCAGCTTAAGGCTCATTTGTGAACTTCAGATGCTAGATTTACCTCATGAGTCCTATGCAATGTATGCAAAACCCCACCATGTGCCCGGCACACATGGAAAGCTCCCGTTTGCCGCCATCATCACCGTCATCGCCCCCACGACATGGAGCGAGGAAAGGGTGGAAGCCATCTCACCAGTGTGCAGCAGCATGTGGCGGATGAGTACCCTCTTGTGGGCGGTGGCAAAGCTGCACTCAGGGCACTGGTGGATCTTCTCGTGAGCGTGCATCTTGCCCACGTGGTCCTGGTAGGCCACCGGGTTGAAGGTGGCAAAGGGGCAGAAGGTGCAGCGCAGCTCTTCACTGCCGGGGTGGCCCTGCTTCTTGTGTTTGCGAAACAGGTGCTTGTTGGAGCAGGCGAAGTCACAGTGGGGGCAGTGGAAGGCATAGTGGCTCTTATGGTGGGCCTCCATGGCTTCCGCCGTGGCAAAGAGCATGGGGCAGGAGTGGTGGCGGCACTCCACGGCCCGCACCCCGTGGGTCTCCTTCAGGTGCTTCACGAAGGCCTTGCGGTCGGGTGCCGTGTGGCTGCAGCCCTCCTGGAAGCAGCGGAGGGGCAGTGGCTCAGCCGCGGCGGCCGCGGTGTGGCTCTTGAGGTGCTCCTTCAGGGCCTGGCTGAGGCGGAACTCCTCCCGGCAGACGGGGCAGGCGTAGGTGTCCGAGTAGAAGTTGGAGATGTCCTCGTGCATGCTGGCCATGTGGCGGTTGAGGGCGTTCCTCTCTACAGCGCTGTAGTGGCACAGCGGGCAGCGGTGGGCCTTCTGGCCCAGCTCCCGCAGCAGGTGGGTCTTGAGCTTGCTTTTACTGGTGAAGAACTTCTGGCAGTTGGGGCACTGGAGACTGGGGTCTGGGAAGTGGAGGTGTAGGTGCTCCACCAGGTGAGTTCGCTTCTTGAAGCAGCGCTTGCATTCTGGACACATGTGGGTCTTGAAGAGGGACTCGGTGCCAGAAGCCACAGTGCCTGGGAGAGGGACAAAGGCGGGGAGGGTTGACAGTGAGATTCTTCGATAGGCCAGGGACTGACCGGATATTGGGAGAACCACAGTTTGCCCAGAAAAAACATGCATGCCTGCATGGTCTCGCTCCTTTCTCTCCGGGAAACCAAACAGTAGCATCTCAAACTCTGCAGGCTCAAAGAAGAGACAAGACATTCAAGTATTTAGAGAAAGAAAATCACAAGGACTTCTCAGACCATGCTGTGGCCTGTAAGAAGTGCTTCACCCAGCCACCCTCTATCCCTGTGCCTCTATCCAGAAAAGCTCAAAACAATCTTGATGGAACATTCTTGTTCCTCCTGCCCTCCATGGGGGCAGGCAGAAGAATCAGGAGTGCTGGTTGGAAGGAGAAGGACTTCACAGGGATTGAGCAGAGGGAAGACAAGATAAAGTACTCCTACTTCTGAATACTCTAGTCAGAGAGCTGGTAATAAATATAATCAGATCCTTCCTGGTCATTTGTTGGTAAATATGCTCCCTGTGGGATGGGCTTCAAATGCTGTTCTACTCAGATGGAAAACCGGGAATGCAAGGGTTCAGAAATGCAGTCCTAGGGGGCTCCATGTCACACAAAACAGCCTCTGGCATCTTCATACTATGAATATCACCCTCTCTCTCCCCACAGAAGAGCCTTCTGCCTGAGGAAAGCCAGCGCCGAAAGAAAATGCTATTTACCTTTCCCCTGCATCACCAGGGGCTTCCCAGGTGGCACCAGCGGTAAAGAACCCGCCTGTCAATGCAGGTAGACAAAGAATCTGTCTATCAATGCAGGTAGACGTTAAGAAGCACAGGTTCAATCCCTGGGTCGGGAAGATCGCCTGGAGGAGGGCACGGCAACCCACTCCAGTATTCCTGTCTGGAAAATCCCATGGACAGAGGACCCTGGAAGGCTAGAGGGTTGCAGAGTCAGACCGAAGTGACTTAGTCCACATGCACTGTGTCACCAGGGACTGTGCCCATCTATCACTTCCCCATAGTTGTGTCGAAGAAGAATGTTAGGAACGGAAGGCTGTGAACCAAAACTCAGAAAACCAAACCCCTGAGCCTCAATGCCAGGCCCCCTCCGTCTGTTCCTCCCCACCGAGAGGTTCAAGCCCATCGTGTCATTACCTTCCAGCTCAAGGGCTTTCTGGGAGCTCTTCAGGCTACCACGCTCCTCCATCTCCTCTTCCGCTGACTCCTGCCCAGGTAAGGGTGCTCCTGTCTCCTCTGAAGGCCCTCCTGTTCCTGGAGGCACTTTGGGAGCTGTAGGTACAAACAACTTGATGACTAGAGAAGCCAGTGCAGCACTGAGTGCTCGAATTTCCCTCTTACTGGCTGGGAAGAATCACCTCTCACCGTGTAGCATAAGAAAATCCTGGGTTCTAAGCACATACATTTATTCCCACGGGGACAGAAAGACCAGGAGCTAAGCTGTTAGTAATGCTCCAGTCTAAAGTAAATCAAGGGCTTCACTAGCAGCTCAGACAGTAAAGAATCCATCTGCAATGCACGAGACCCGGGTTCGATCCCTGGGGTGGGAAGATCCGCTGGAGAAGGGAATGGCTACCCACTCTAGTATACTGGCCTGGAGAATCCCATGGACAGAGTAGCCTGCCAGGCTATAGTCCATGGGGTTGCAAAGAGTTGGACATGACTGAGAGACTTTCACTTTCTCAAAGTAAATCAAACCTCGGATAACACCAAACTCAGACCGCTTGAAGGTAAGAGCTTTGAGGTCACTGGAGTGGGGAGAGGGGCACAGAGGTAGAGGACAGACTAGACGGTACTTCCTTGACTCAGGTCCCCAGGGCCAACAGTTGGTGGCTCAATGCGGGCGAACATCCCTGAGCTAAACATCTACTGAAAAATCCAACTCAGCAACTCAGGGACACACCCTGCGCTCCTAAACCCATTCCTTCTATCCCTCAATAGAGGCAGCTGTCACGGTAAGGCAAAGATGTATGACTTTTTCATTCCAGGAAAGAAGAATCTTCTGTTTGCACCATAGCACAAATCAGTGTTAGCAAGCCAAATTCTCTCATCAGAACCCTGGCCCCACTGGTGTGATTTCTCTATTTCCTCCTGCTTCTCTACTTACCTCATGCTCTCTTTTTGGGACCACCAGGAATAAGAATGACTAAAGCACCACCTCCATTGAAGGTTTCTTTTTAAAATAAGCCCAGCTTCTCCTGCCCAATTCCACTTGCTCTAACAGGAGTCCACAGGCATTCCACCAGTGGCTACAGCCACTGACGGGCAGAGCACTTTAGCTTCCGCCCTCAGAAAGTTCTGAGATGGATCAGAAGAGATGTTGGTTAAATCACTTCAGTGTAGCCTAAGCCAATCTTCATTCATTGCCTGGTCCAGGATGTCTAGATGCCTTCCCACATCAGTCAGTAATTCTGACCTCCTGAGCCACTACTCTGGATTCTCTTAAATTCATGCATACATTCATGGCATCTGTAACAACTGCCTCTTCTACAGACCGACTGCAACTGTGTTCCAGGCAGTTCCAGGGGACTGCCTAGAACAGTCAGGGGACTGCTAGGCCCTTGACCTCATACCTGGCAGCAGCTCCTGGGATGGAAGACCTGTTACAGCAGACGGTTCTCGCTGCATCCTGGCCCCATGACTCCGCTGATGCTGCCGGAAGAGTTTGACGTTGGAGCCCACGAAGCTGCAGCGGTTGCAGTGGAAAGGGTAATGGGCCTGCCGGTGCAGCTCCATGCCCTGCTGGCTCCCAAAGAGCAGGGGGCAGCCCCGGAAGGAACAGGGCACTGGAAGTGCTCTGTGGGTCTGCCTCAGGTGCTGCTGGAGCCCCATGCGCTCTTGAGTGGAGAACACACAGCCAGACTCTGGGCAGGAGAAGGTGTCAGGGGTGCCCCGGTGCATCTTGAAGTGGCTCTTCAGGGCCTGGGGTTGGGCAAACTCTTGTCTACACACAGGGCATTGCAGGGGGCTATCTGGTGGGCTCTGGCCCTGCAGAGGGCTGGGGAGAGTGAGGTTGCTGGGGGGCAGCTCTACAGAGCAGGGTGGGGTAGGGAGGCCCTGCACGGGCTGAATAAGGGTCTCAGTGCACTGGTGCAGGGCCAGCAGAGTGGGCTCTGCGAAGCTCTGCTCACAGCGCTCACAGAAGTACACCTCCACCACTTTTACCAGGACACCTGTAGGCAGAGGACCGACAGAGAAAGGCACAGAATCAGAAAGAATGAGACTCAGAGGAGTTAGTTACCAGCAGAAAATATAAGTGGATCTTTTCATGTCTGTGGAATGGAGATGGACTTAAGTCTGATTCTACACCTGACTGTACGCCCCTAAGGTCAAGGATGGTCTATCTTACATGATACTCAGCACAAAGTAGGCATTTCATAAATATTTGTGAAGTGAAAGTAACAAGCATTAACCAAATCCAAAAAGCATTAAGAAAAGGTGATATATTTTGCCCAAATAAAAAATTAGAAACTCTCACAAGAAGAAAATGACAATCTGGGGGTAACCTCTGTGACATACATGATGATATATACATTTACTTTTATATTCTATGAAAAGACTTTCAAATGCACAGTGACTCATAAAATGGAGGACATCCTTTCTGAAATGAGCCAAGTCACATTCATAGTAATTGCTGCCATTTCTTAAGTAATGGCAGGACCTTGACAAAGAAAGGCTTAGGAAACACTTCCACTTGGTCCTCCAACTGCCCTATGAGAAGAGGGACCTGGGATTCTGCAAGGTTAAGGCCACCATGCTTGTTAATGGTGGAGTCCAGGTTTGTCCTGCATTCTGGTGGTCTTTTTCTCTTTATATTTTTCTTTGTTTAAATAAAAATTCAGAGCAACAGCACATCTATATAAGAATATCCACCTCCCAGCTCACACACACAATTTGGTCTATATCCTTTCAGGCCTTATGGGGTCACATTTTCATAATTTGCTTTTTCTTTTTTCTACTCGCTATATATCAAAGACATTTTTATCTAAAAGTAGTACATTTAGATCTAGCTCATATTTTTTTTGTCCAGTTCACAATACTTCAGAGCATGGATAAAGCAAAATGAAATCACTCTTACTGATGGATATCTGGGTTGTTTCCAAACACTGTATAGAAAGCTGCCCCACATATCGTTATTCTTGTATCTTTGTGTGTGTATGTGACACATTCTATAGAACAGATCCCTAGAAGTGGAATTACTGGGTCAAAGTACACTCATTTAAATTTTGTTATGTGGATAAATTGACCTTCAAAAGATCACACTAATTTATACTCTCCATAAAATATAAGATAGTGTCCGCTTCCCATAGCCTTACCAACACGTTTTATTAAAAAAAAAAAAAAAAAAAAAAGCTTAATTTTTGCCCAAGTGTTGCAAAACAGAAGTGACATCTCATAGGTACTTTTTTTTTTCATAGGTACTTTTAACTGGAATTTGTCTTTTAGTGAGATTATGGTTAGTGACTATTTTTTTTTTTTTTTTTTAGTGAATTGCATGTAGGTTTCTTTTCCCCCCTTTTTTTAAAAAAAAAACTGTTTATTTTTCCTATTGTAAAGCTCTTTGAATTTTAAAGATATTAACTCTTATATACTGCAAATGTCTTTCTAGGTTCCTTCTCAATTTCTTTACTATTTCTTTCACCACATTAAAGTTTAGAAATATTATATGATCAAACTAGCTAATCCTTCCCTGTATTCTTTGCACACTGCCAAGGAAAACTGGTACAATTGTAGCTGGAAGATGACAGTTAAAAAACAGGGAAGCTACCCCAAAATAAGAAGTTGTAGGAAGAATAACAGGGAGAATCTTTCTTCTAACATAAATTGTTCAACTCCCAGTCATAACGCATGCCTTGGGTGAGTTAAATATGTTATCCACAAGAAATCAGAGCAGGGAAATAGCAGATTACCTCTAGGAAGCCCTGCCAAGCCCTGGGTGGTGGAGAGAGGCTGGGCCTTTTGCCTAAACCCTGGCTGCAGTCCCTGGGTGGGAGGGTAAATGTGGAGAAAAGAATCCCTGAAGACTATAGCAGTAAGAATTGGGCAGAGGTGTCAGAAAGGTCTACCCTCCTGGATTACCGCCTAGCAGACATGAAGCCCTCTCAGGGATAGACTGCCAAGAGCTTGGTACAAGTTGTGCACCAGTCAACTTTCCAGCCTCCAATCAACATTCACCAATTGCAAATCAAATTACAACATCTCTAAGTATAAAAATAGGATGCTATCTTGTGTCTTCATCTTGTTTATAGACAAGGATTAAAAATAGCACAGACAAAAAAAAAGGCTGGCTTATCCTACTGCCCTGCTAGCAACTGTGTTTATACCTGGAGTCTCTCCAGGAGCACCTGGGGACAGATTTCCAGCTACTGCTTCCACAATGATTTCCATGTTCCCTGTGTCCTCTTCAGTGGCTGTGGTTTCTACCAACAGGCAGCCTGGGTCAGGAGGCAAAGGTGGAGGGTTCCCAGAAGGACAGGGGCTCTGGACAGGCTCTAGGATTCCATGGTTAGAGAGAGGTGGGGGGATCAACAGTAGCTCAGGGCACAGTCCATCCATCTCCCCAGTGCTGTTGGCTGGCTGTGAGTCCAACACGGTGTCTGTCATCACCACCAGTTTCTGTGCTGTGGCTTCTTATATGCTGATAAACCAACCAGAAGAAAAATCAAACAACATATAATTAGATCTCTCACTTTCTTCCCAGTTGGTGTGGGTGCACAGCCCAGTGCCTGCCCCAATTAGGCATCTCCTTGCATGGCAGCATGCCATACTTAGTTAACACAGACATTTTTTTTTTAAGACAATGTTTACCTGGAGAAGGAAATGGCAACCCACTCCAGTATTCTTGCCTGGGAAATCTCATGGACAGAGGAGCTTGGGGGGTTACAGTCCAGGGCATCACAAAGAGTTGGACACAACTTAGCAACTGAACAACAACAGCAATACACAATCAGGTAGATTGTGATTTGGGGAAATATCTCTTGATAGAAATGTGGCATAAAATGGAAAGTGAAGTGACCTAGCAATATGGAATACAGAGCTTTGTAAGAAATTAAAATTTGTGTATAGAATAATAGTTGCAAATATTCAAACAATAAAGTTCATGGCTAAAGGAGAAAAAAAGAGACAATGTTTAGAATAAAAAGCATAAAAATGATAATAGGAGTGAATATAGGAAAGAGACAAGAAGTTGTGACCCATATAATAAAGACTGTTTCTTGAAGCTAAGTGAAGTTTGTCATATCAGTAAGCAATCTGGATCTCAGTTCTCTTATCTGCAACAAAATTGGGTGGGGCCAAGCTATCAGGGCTTCCCTGATAGCTGAGCTGGTAAAGACTCCACCTGCAATGCAGGACACCCAGTTCAATTCTTGGGTTGGGAAGATTGGCCAGAGAAGGGACAGGCTATCCACTCCAGTATTCTTGGGCTTCCCTTGTGGCTCAGCTCGTAAAGAATCCGCCTGCCATGTGGGAGACCTGGGTTTGATCCCTGGGTTGGATTGATCCCCCGGAGAAGGGAAAGGCTACCCACTCCAGTATTCTGGCCTGGAGAATTCCATGGACTGTATAGTCTGTGGGGTTGTAAAGAGTCGGACACAACTGAGCGACTTTCACTTTCAAGGGATCTCAGCGGTCCCTTCCCCTCTTAACATATTAGGATCTCACTATTTCTTAGCTCAAAGCCCTTCCTTCATGATCTGGCCCTGCTGCCCTCTCTAGATTCATCTCCCACCTCTCTCTGCAGAAGATCTCTGAGCCAGTGATTCAACTTTTCATTGATTTGCCCTTTCCCAGACTCACCACATTCTCTTCTGCTTCTATATACTATACATCTCTCAGCCTGATGGGCCTTCTCCCCTTTGCCAGCTCTCTTGTCTGGTTCACCAGCTCCTAACTATCCTTTAAGAATCTGTACAAGGACTTCCTTGGTAGTCCAGTAGCTAAGACTTGTGCTCCCAATGCAGGGGGCCCTGGTAAGGGAACTAGATCCCACATACCACAACTAGGAGTTTGCATGCCACACAAGTAAGATCAAAGATAACTCAGATTTGGAGCAGCCAAATAAATCAATGTCACTTTACTATGGTGGCGTCCTGACACAGTTCATTGAAGTTTCTCTCTCTTGGGTCCTCAGGGCACCTCGTACACAGCTCTATCAGAAACACATCACAAAAAAAAAAAAAAAAAAAAAAAGAAATATGTCACACTGCACTATTTGTCAGTCTCCCTCCCTAGACTTGGAGCTTTCTGAGTGGATTTTACTGAAGTTATCACTTCACTGAACATAAACCACAACGGCCTATGCAAGTAAGACAAGGGATTCTAATGAAGAACTGTGACACAGTGGTAAAGAATCTGCCTGCCAATGCAGGAGACACAAGATTCACAGGTTTGATCCCTGCGTTGGGAAGATCCCCTGGAGCAGGAAATGGCAACCCATTCCAGTATGCTTGCCTAGGGAATTCCAAGGACAGAGGAGCCTGATGGGCCACAATCCATGTGGTCACAAAGAGTTGGACAGGACTGAGCACACACTCACACACAGTTAAGAACTGCAGACACAGAAATGCAAGGCTAGGCTTCTACTAAGGTAACTAACCAGAGGTGCCTTATGTATAAAGTAACACACCTGGAGAAATTTCTCATTCATTGACTATGACCTAATATTGAACACTGGAACTCAACTCAGAAGTGAATGTCAATGCATATCCTGTTATACACTGCTAAAATTAGTTTGCTCTGAGTATTAGGAATTAAGGATGATAGTATAAGCACTTCATGAAACTAAGCCATGAAGGTCAGGTAAGGGGCGCCTAGGGCTAGAAAATAATTTTGTAGGTGAGAGTTCTACAACTGAAAGCCTCAGATTAGGGAAATTCAGAAGGTGGTAGGACAGCGCACTTCCGCCCTCAGAAGGTTCTCTGGAAACCACAGACTCCACTTATCGCGGCTCTAAGGAATCTTCCAGCTCCGGTAATAATTGCCTTAACGGGGAGCCAAGGAGGAGGGGGTGTCGTCTAGACCGAGAACCTTCAGACGCTGGAAGGCGGAGTGAGGTGGGACACGGGTGGGCACAAGAGAATAAATGAGGTTATTTTCGGGGCAGCGGTACCGAGGGAGAAAGGACACATTCAGGCAAAGGGAAGGCCTGGGGAAAGGGTGAGATCGGGTCTGGGGACCAAGGCACCCGTGGGCTCTACTCACCGCGTGGCCTTGGACAGATTGTAGTCCCCTCGCTTCCCGGGACGTCAGCTTTCCTGTTTGTAAAGTGGAGGCGATGACAGCGTCCACATCTTTGGGCGGGAGCGGGAATCACAATTGCCGGCAAACGGGAAAATCGTTTTGTAACCTGCAAGGCTAAGGAGGGAGCATCGTCATGCTTACTGTCCTAAGGAGAGGCAGGGGGTAACCGGGTGGGGTCCACAGCAATGACGCCGGGGGTGCTGATCTGATGCGCCGGGGCCTCGCTCGTCGCTGTGCTCCCTTCCGCACTTCTCCCGAGCGTTCCCATCGCCCAGGCCTACCCCTCATCCTGCGGTTTGAGAAACTTTTGCCTCCGGCCTGCTCCGCCTGCACTCCCTGTTAGTTCCCGCCCCGCAGCCTCCGGCTTACCTCCGGCCCTAGGCGGGCAGGAGCCTCATCTCTATGGTCGTCCAGAGGCTGGAGTGGCCTCCCGGGACTCTCTTTGTGCGACCGCCTCCGGCCCAGAAACCTCTAAGACCGCGGCATATGGAGGCCGCTCTCTCTTCCTTTGTGAGGCTGGTGGAGTACTCTCTCTATGGTTCTTCCTATCGTTTCCCGCCCCCCCCCCCCCCCGCCCCGCCCCCGTCCTCACCGCCCGTGGCCTTGAAGCCCAAAGAATACCATCGAGAGTTGTGGAGCAGAGTGGTGTGGCCGTCTCGGTGGGAGTGACGGGAAGTAGATGAAAGAACTCAGGGGCGAAGCCAAGTGGAGAGTCCCCAAAGAGCCGAGGGGTGAAACCATCGAGAGGAAGGGCCAGAGAGTCATGGCGGTAAGGGGGAGGAGTGAGCGATTGCTGCAAACCACGCTGCTGGACGCGCGAGCTGGGGTGTGGAGCGGGTTCGGCAGGAGGCTTCTGGGCGTCCGACAAGGACCGGGAGCGGAAAGGGCTTTGTCTGTGACCTCCCACGCATAGGAATTTTGGAATTCTGGATCCTGTTCTGAGCTTCAGCAGAGGTCACTGCTGTCAATTCACCGCACTGCGTGCCGGCAGAAAGCAAACCGGCGGGCGGTCGAGTGAAGTGTGCTAGAAACGATTTGACCTCCTACCCCTTCGGGATTTTACAGCCTAGAATCAGGCCCAATCATATTTTTTTGCGGGGCAGGGGGTGGAATTCGGGTATATCTCCGTGGAGAAGGTAGCAGATGGGCGAGATTTGAACTCTATAGAGATCGGGGGAAATAAAATGGCCATTCCGAATCAAGGAGGAAGGAGGCTTGTATATTTGTTCAACAGAGAATATTGGGAACTAAGCCATTAAAGCTACGTGGGCCCCTTGTTGTGTAGGCAGAGGAGTTTTCACCTAATTCAGAGACCTGTTGAGAGCCAGTCATTGGGAGGTGTTGGAGGAGGGAAAACTAATGGCATTGAAGCGGAGCCTTATGAAGAAAAATCGACCCCTGTGTAGCAGTTTGGTGAATGAAGCATGACCAAAGTGGAGATCCACTAAGATGCCACTTCAAGAATTAAAATTAATTTTGAAGACAGTTTAGGTGGGAGGTAATTGCAGGGCTAACAGGGTATTAGCATGTAAAGTAGATGAGAGGATATCTGGAGGACATGATCCGCGATAGCAAGGCATGAGGATATTGACAGGTTGACAGAAGAGAGTAACTTCTTCATCCCCTGCTCATTCTGGCCAGTGGGCCCCTTTCTATCTCAGCTGGTCCCAGGGACCACAAAAATGCTGTCCATCTATTATCCTGAAGTCAGTTATATCATTCAGTCAAATTTAAGGAATCTCCAGAATAGTCGTCTGGCAGGACACAGGTATGAAACAGGATAATGAAAGGCAAAATGGGACAAATGGCTCAGAGTCTCATCCCTTGGGTCCAGCACCAGCCCCACCCCACGAAGGGAGGATATTGAAGCACATTGTAATACTGACCTGTCATTCCTCTCCCAGCTTCTGTGGGGTGGGAGAGGAATTTGTCCTTTTTTTAAACTAATCTTGTGCTTTATCCCATCTCCAGGTCTTGAAAATGCCTCGGGGCCCGTGAGGTTCAGTGTTTTCCTTTCAAGATGCCCCTCTCAGACTTTGTTCTGGCCCTGAAGGACAATCCCTACTTTGGGGCTGGATTTGGGCTGGTGGGTTTGGGCACTGCCCTGGCCCTGGCCCGGAAGGGTGCCCAACTGGGCTTGGTGGCATTCCGGCGCCATTACATGATCACACTGGAAGTCCCTGCTCGAGACCGGAGCTATGCCTGGTTGCTTAGCTGGCTTACCCGCCACAGTACCCGAACTCAGCACCTCAGTGTCGAGACGTCGTACCTTCAGCACGAGAGTGGCCGCATCTCCACTAAGTTTGAATTTGTCCCCAGCCCTGGAAACCACTTTATCTGGTAAGGCTGGAAGCCAGAGAGGGCTCTGAGAGTGGAAACGGAGAATGAGAGGAGGTGGACTTGGCCTGCTTGTTCACCTCATTTTGCTCGTTCTTATTCAGGTATCAGGGGAAATGGATCCGGGTGGAACGGAGCCGAGAGATGCAGATGATAGACCTGCAAACGGGGACTCCTTGGGAATCTGTCACCTTCACAGCTCTGGGCACTGACAGAAAAGTTTTCTTCAACATCCTAGAGGAAGGTGTGGGATGGCATAGACAGCCTTTTTGGGGGTAGGGAGTGGCAGTTGCAGGGATGGAGTATTTGACATCAAAGGAAGAGAAGCTTGGAGAGGCCAAATAGGAGGATCTGGGCCCATGGGAGCAGGGCCAGGGGACCGTTTGGGAAGTTCTGCCTAGTAGTATGGCAAAGGGTAATTATGGGTTTTGTCTCATCTTCCCCCTCCCAGCTCGAGAACTAGCTCTGCAGCAGGAGGAAGGGAAGACAGTGATGTACACTGCTGTGGGCTCTGAATGGCGCCCCTTTGGCTATCCACGCCGGCGGCGGCCTCTGAATTCTGTGGTTCTCGAACAGGGTCTGACTGACCGAATTGTCAGAGACATCCGGGAATTCATTGATAACCCCAAGTGGTACACTGACAGAGGTGAGAAGCAGCTGAGGTCTTGGTGGCCAGATGGGGCACATACAAAGCTCTATCCTCATCCCCATAGATGAAGGGGAAATAAAGGTTGCCTAAAAGGAATGATTTCTTCCAATGCCAAGGCCATCAGGCCTCCAGGGAGCAGGGTTGGGGATGAGTGTGGACATCTAGGGCAGAGTACATGATTCATTTGTCTTGATCATCCTGGGTGTATTCCTAGGCATTCCCTACAGACGTGGCTACCTACTCTATGGGCCCCCTGGTTGCGGAAAGAGCAGTTTTATGTGAGTAGAGTCAAACTTCTCTTAACCCTCAAACTGGAGAGAAATTGGGCTGGTGGGGCTGGAAAGGGAAACAAACGTGGGGAACAGGAAAACATGAGACACATGGAACAATAGTGTGAGGTGGTGGAAGGGTTAGGCCTCGGATTCAAAGCTAGTACTGGGAGGAACAAGCAGTTAGACCCAAGGACCAGTTCCCAGCTTGCCAATTACCTATCACCCCTCCTCCATAGCACAGCCCTGGCTGGGGAACTGCAGCATAGCATCTGCCTGCTGAGTCTCACAGACTCCAGCCTCTCAGATGACCGGCTCAACCACCTGCTGAGCGTGGCCCCACAGCAGAGCCTGGTGCTCTTGGAGGACGTGGATGCTGCCTTTCTCAGTCGAGACCTGGCCGCCGAGAGTGAGTGAGGGGGATGTTCACGGCACAGGTGGGGAGAGGGGGTTTTTCTAAATGAGGAACAGTGGAGGAAAGGAGAAATCCAGAGAGCAGGTGGGGACACCTGGGTTAGCAATCAGTCCACTGGAGACAGGGATAAGTAGGGGGCACGGTAGGCAGGGAGCAGAGAGGGATGCTAATTTGAAGCAGGGCTGTGCTCACTCATGCTTCCTCTCTGCCTTCCTCCAGACCCAATAAAGTACCAAGGTCTAGGCCGGCTCACCTTCAGTGGGCTGCTCAACGCCCTGGACGGTGTGGCTTCCACCGAAGCACGCATAGTATTCATGACCACCAACCATGTCGACAGGTAAGGAATGAGGTACTCAGACCTGGAGGCAAGACTCCACCCCCCTCAGCGTCTCTGGAAGATCAGGAGTTTTGGAGGAACCATTTTGGGGGGTGCCAGTGGCGCTGCAGCTCACGACTGCTTTCGCTGCCTTCTCCTTTTAGGCTTGACCCTGCCCTGATACGCCCCGGGCGAGTAGACATGAAGGAGTACGTGGGCCACTGCTCACGCTGGCAACTGACCCAGATGTTCCAGAGGTTCTACCCCGGGCAAGCAACTTCCCTGGCTGAGACCTTTGCAGACCGTGTCCTTCAAGCTACAATGCAGATCAGTCCTGCCCAGGTGCAGGGCCACTTCATGCTGTATAAAAATGACCCTGTAGGGGCCATTCAGAATGCAGAATCTCTGAGAAGCTGACAGCTGGGCTGTGCCCAGCTTTCTTCTCCTCCAGGAGATCAATAAACACCTGCCAAGCTACTCTAGTGTCTGACTTCCCTCCTACCTCCCCGTGTTGGCACCTGAGTAAAATCCTGGGGCTGTAAACATAGATACCTCCAGGGACCCTCAGGTATCCACGTATACAAATACTAGGGACACAGCCTCCCTAAGACAAAATGGGAAAAAGAGATTGTAGTAAACAGGAAAGTACTATCCTCCACCTAAAGGTATTCAAATACATATAGACAGAGATGCGGCCCCATATACAGTGGCTTATGTAGCAGGGTGGGGCCTGCATAGTCTGCTTAAATGTTGGCCTCTTCTAGTTTTCCTTGGAACCCACTATTCTAGCTGAGATGTCACTCTTCCTTTACCTAGACCTCGATCTCTTAGAAGAGACTTCAGAACAAAATTGGGGCTACTCTGGCATGCTCATCTTCCTAGAAATTTAGAAAGAGCCATACTTCACGGGTTAGGCACTGCTGAGTAAGGAAAGCCAAACAAGGCCAATCTCTTTATTACCCACTCCCGACCCAATTCCCTGTCCCCCCACAGTACTGCTAGGAACCATCCTCTGACTCGAGGCTCACAGGTTCTCTTCGAGTACCAGGCCGGTAGGCTCCCCGACCCCGAGGCAGGCGGGGGTAGGAGGAGGCCGGTATCCGACTCTTAGCGCGTTCCCAGTGGGCACAGTCCCGAGTCCTGCGCGGTGGGGGACCCTGCCATTCGCCAGGCCCCTTATCTTGGGGAGGACCTTCACCCCCTTGGTTACGAGACTCTGACTTTAGGTCCATGGACTCCTTGAGGGGCCCCTCAGGAGACTGCAGTTCCTGGGTGTCACTGGTACCTTTGAGGATATTGCACTCCCCTCCTTTCAGGTGCCTCCGTTCAGGCTGTCTCCTCGAGCCTCGACTGGCCCGGCGGGGATCGAGCACAGCTTTCTGGGTCTCGCCCAGCTTTACAGCCCCTGGGGTCTTCTCACATGTGTACTGGGAGGCCACAGGCAGAGGCGCTGACAGGGCAGTGTGAGTAGCTGATGTGGTGGATGGTTCGGTGGCAAGGGCGCTGGGCTGATGGGATCCTCCGGAGACATCTATAGCTGACTCGGGTTCCAAAGGGGCAGGAGGCTAGGAGGAAGTGAGCAAAGGCAGTGACAGAGATTCCTTAGAGACAGAGTTCCTTAGAGCAGGGAACTGCAGGACCCTTGCCCAGAGTCCAAGCCGACCGCCATCAACCTAGACCTCCCAGGGTAGAGCAAAGATCACACGCGGGCCATGGCAGGAGGGTGCTGGTTAGGAAGGTAGCTGTCATCAAGGGAGGAGAGGGAAACCCTTCTCTCACCTGCTGAAGGCTGATAAAGTACCGGTTACGTTCAGCCTCAAGGTCGATGATGCCCCCCCTCTCCTGCTGTCTCTGGTACAGCCTCTTGCGCTCTTCTTGCTGGCGCAAGCTCTCTGCATCAGGCTGGTACAGCTCCTGGAGGGAAAGGAGCAGAGTGGAACGGAGGGAAGAATAAACAGAAGGCAGACCTGAAATCCCTGCTCTTCCAGACTGCCTCAGGAGATGGGCTCAAGGTTCTTGGTTTTATCCCTTGGATTACGCTCATTAGAGGGCTTCCTTCATAGCTCAGTTGGTAAAGAATCAGCCTGCAATGCAGGAGACCCTGGTTTGATTCCTGGGTCGGGAAGATCCGCTGGAGAAGAGATAGGCTACCCACTCCAGTATTCTGGCCTGGAGAATTCCATGGATTGTATAGTCCATGGGGTCACAAAGAGTTGGACATGACTGAGAAGTTGTGTTGGAGAAGACTTGGAGAAGTGCAGCCATGAAATTAAAAGACGCTTACTCCTTGGAAGAAAAGTTATGACCAACCTAGACAGCATATTAAAAAGCAGAGACATTACTTTGCCAACAAAGGTCCATCTAGTCAAGGCAATAGTTTTTCCAGTAGTCATGTATGGATGTGAGACTGGACTATAAAGAAAGCTCAGTGCTAAAGAACTGATGCTTTTGAACTGTGGTGTTGGAGAAGACTCTTGAGAGTCCCTTGGACTGCAAGATCGAACCAGTCCATCCTAAAGGAGCTCAGTCCTGAGTGTTCATTGGAAAGACTGATGCTGAAGCTGAAACTCCAATACTTTGGCCACCTGATGAGAACACCTGACTCATCTGAAAAGACCCTGATGCTGGGAAAGATTGAAAGCGGGAGGAGAAGGGGACGACAGAGGATGAGATGGTTGGATGGCATCACCGACTCAATGGACATGAGTTTGGGTAAACTCCGGGAGTTGGTGATGCACAGGGAGGCCTGGCGTGCTGCGGTTCATGGGGTCACAAAGAGTCAGACGTGACTGAGTGACTGAACTGAACTCAATGAGCCCAATGATTGGGCTCATTTGGAACAAACTTTAGATTTCTGCTGGGGGCCACGCTTTACAGAGAGGGCTCAGGCAGCTTAAGCCCAATTCCAGAAGTCCCATTCGAAGCAGACAAGATGCCACTGATCTTGATTTAGATTAGAAGAGAGTTCTCTTACCATGGGCTGCTGGGGTTCAGGGGCTGCTTTCAGGGAGGCAAGATCATACACAAGGGGCTCTCTGCACACCGGGCACTGCACACCAACGGCCTTCTGTAAAGAGAGGCAAAATCACACCCCTGCTTCCCAGCCCAGGGCACTCGCCAGCTGGCCAGCCTCAACTGCGGAGGCTTGGGACAAAGGGGCACGGGCCTACCCACCCAGTAGTGAGCGGGGACAGAGCAGAGGCTGCCGAGCTAGAGGTCTGGGAACCTTCTGAAACCACATACAATATGATTACGTAGCTATAAGGATGCCCTTTTTCCTGGACAGAGGTGAACTTTCATTCATCTCAAAGGTACCTATGACCCTGAAAAAGCTAAGAAGGCCCTGGAATGGAGGGATAGAAAGGCCGTGAGTCATGCAAACGGGTGAGGAGTTGACCTGTTCGGGTGCGGCATGCTGCCGTTCCTGCTCTCGCTCCCGTCCCTGGGCCTGCAGCTCATGCTCCATGTGCTGGATGTACCGGGCCAGGCAGTGGCAGTGGAAATAGTGGTAACAGGGTGTTTTGGTAAAGGCCTCCTTCTCCTGGAGGGAGGGGGGAGGTGGGACACTGTCAGCACTCTCCCCCGAGCTCCTGTGTCTGTCACCTGCAGACCCCCAGGTCCCAAGAGAGTAACCCACCTGGAAACCATAGAGGCAGATGACGCACTGGCCATGGGGGATGTTGTTATCCGTGAGAATTTCCTTCCCTTTCTGAGAGGAGAGAAAAAGTTGTTCAAATAGGGAGGCAGGGGCCGGAATGGTGAACGAAGCTTGTCAGCTATTCCCAGGAGTGACTGGTGGGGCTGTCTCCCACGGGGCCAGTTTGCCTGTGTTAATACATTTCAGTCCTGGTGATTATCTCTGCTTAGAATCAATCCCTCCCTATGCCCCACCCCTCCCCCGCAAATCTACCTAGCTCCAAAACCCAATTTAATTGTTTTTCCACTCATTAAGCCACTTGAAATACATCCTGGGGATGAAAATAAAAACAACTTACAAAAAATAGTGTTCAGGTAAAACTCACATCTCCTGGGAGGCCTTTCTTTAAGTATCTCTCCCTCAATGAGCCTCTTGTGGAGTCAGCTTTCAGAAAGAAAGGGAAGGCATGGACACCCCAGACAGACAGAGAATTGGAAAGGCAGCAAGCTATGAAATACACATGTGCGCTATCACTTGGATAGCGACTACTCTGGAATTCCACAAAGTTCAAAGCTGCATCTGGAGGCTGATTCAGAAATGCTACAGTGCTCCATGCCCATTCTGACTCCAGGCCACCCACCTGCATTCTTTTATGAACATTTTCCTTAAAAACTGAAAGCAGAGGAAAACAAGGCTGCATTTGTGTTTCTGATCTCAAACAAAAGTTAGCTGTGTATATTAACTTGTAGCTCTAGGCATAATTTCATGTGGGTTGTTTCCTTCATTAGGGTAGAAACTCTGAGGAAAAGAACCATGACTCTTTCTAGTCAGCTCCATTGGCAGACTACCAGAGATCTCTTCAAGAAAAGTATAGATACCAAGGGAACATTTCATGGAAAGATGGGCACAATAAAGAACAGAAATGGTATGGACCTAACAGAAGAAGAAGATATTCAGAAGAGGTGGCAAGAATACACAGAACTATACACAAAAGATCTCTATGACCCAGATAATCACGATCGTGTGATCACTCACCTAGAGCCAGACATCTTGGAATGTGAAGTCAAGTGGACCTTAGGAAGCATCAGTACGAACAAAGCTAGTGGAGGTGACGGAATCCCAGTTGAGCTGTTTTAAATCCTAAAAGATGATGCTGTCAAAGTGCTGCACTCAATGTGCCAGAAAATTTGCAAAACTCAGCAGTGGCCACAGGACTGGAAAAGGTCAGTTTTCATTCCAATCCCTAAGAAAGGCAATGCCAAAGAACGCTTAAACTACCACACAATTGCACTCATCTCACATGCTAGTTAAGTAATGTTCAAAATTCTCCAAGCCAGGCTTCAACAGTACGTGAACTGTGAATTTCCGGATGTTCAAGCTGGTTTTAGAAAAGGCAGAGGAACCAAAGACAGAGGAGATCAAATTGGCAACATCTGTTGGATCATCGAAAAAGCAAGAGTTCAGAAAAACACCTTCTGCTTTATTGACTATGCCAAAGCCTCTGACTGTGTGGATCACAACAAACTGTGAAAAATTCGTAGAGAGATGGGAATACCAGACCACCTGACCTACTTCCTGAGAAATCTGTATGCAGGTCAGGAAGCAACAGTTAGAACTGGACATGGAACAACAGACTGGTTCCAAATTGGGAAAGGAGTACGTCAAGGCTGTGTACTGTCACCCTGCTTATTTAACTTTATGCAGAGTACATCATGAGAAACACTGGGCTGGATGAAGCACAAGCTGGAATCAAGATTGCTGGGACAAGTATCAATAATCTCAGATATGCAGAAGACACCATCCTTACGGCAGAAAGTGAAGAACTAAAGAGCCTCTTGATAAAAGTGAAAGAGGAGAGTAAAAAAGTTGGCTTAAAACTCAACATTCAGAAAACTAAAATCAGGGCATCTGGTCCCATCACTTCATGGCAAATGGATGGGGAAGCAATGGAAACAGTGACAGACTTTATTTTTTTGGGCTCCAAAATCACTGCAGATGGTGACTGCAGCCATGAAATTAAAAGACGCTTGATCCTTAGAAGAAAAGTTATGACCAACCTAGATAGCATATTAAAACACAGACATATTACTTTGCCAACAAAGGTCTGTCTAGTCAAAGCTACGGTTCTTCCAGTAGTTATGTATCAATTTGAGAGTTGGACTATAAAGAAAGCTGACTGCTGAAGAATTGATGCTTTTGACCTGTGGGTTGGAGAAGACTCTTGAGAGTCTCTTGGACTGCAAGGAAATCCAACCAGTCCATCCTAAAGGAAATCAGTCCCGAATATTCACTGGAAGGACTGATGCTGAAGCTCCAATACTCTGGCCACCTGATATGAAGAACTGACTCATTGGAAAAGACCCTGATGCTGGGAAAGATTGAAGGCAGGAGGAGAAGGGGATGACAGAGGAGGAGACGGTTGGATGGCATCACCGACTCAATGGACATGAGTTTGAGTAAACTCCGGGAGTTGGTGATGGACAGGGAGGCCTGGTGTGCTGCAGTCCCTGGGTTTGCAAAGAGTCAGACGTGACTAAGCGACTGAACTGAACTGAAATGGCAGACTACCCTTCAAATGTTCATTTATGGCTAGACCCTCCAGGCAAGATCTCCAGCCACTATCAGTTGCCAATGCCAGGAGAGTAAGAAACACACCCTTTGTGAAGCACGAAAAATACAAGTTAAAGAGGAAAAATAATTTTGTCAAGATGCTGGAATAGGCAACTTGGGGAAGCTACAGAACTGCCTTTTGGGGTAATTTTTTGAAACAGAAGACAGTCTCATCTTTCTGGATCAGTTTAGGCCTTACCTAAACAAGAACTAAATGAATGTCTCCAGACATTTAAGATTCTAGACCCATAACCTCTGTTGAGAGAAACTGCTGTAGCTGGAAGGGAAGAACGTTTATTTCCACAGGCTAGCACACCTCTTACCTCGATGAGTTCATAGAGCATGGCAGTACCCAGCCCAGCCTCAGCCACGTGGCTCAGCGCCTGTGAGATCCTGGCGGGAGAGGGCAAAGCAGACATGAGGCCTGCCCCCTTCCCTCTCCAGACTGAGCTGCTTCCCACGTTTTCCCTGCTCTGACTAGCCCGACTCACTTGTGGATCTGTTCATCTGAGAGTCCTCGGGGGTTACGGATAGAGATCTGTGGCACCTCATGGGGATACTAGAGGGAGAAAATAACATGTTACTGCTAAAGCCCTCTGCCCCCAAGGCCTCTTCCCTTCCTCCCGTTGCTGCCATAGAGGCCTCACCTGTGTTGGGACCTGAAGCACCAAAGTGAAGCAGACATACTGGGAATCCTGGTCCTCTGCAGTGGCAGGGTGCAGGGTGATGTAGATTTCCCACGGTGACAACCTGCAGATGGATGAAGTGGAGACCTGGGATGTGATTGTGCAGGGGCTTGATGGCAAGCGAGTGAAGTGGGCAGAAGAAGTGAGCATCAGGATCTTTCTTTTGGGGTGATTAAAGGAACAATGTTTGTCCACATGACAGAAGTATTTTTGAATCAAGGCTCACATATACTGCATGGAATCCTCTTATTACCAAGGAGACTCCTGCCCCTCTCCAGTTGAACACGTACCTGCCATTTCCTTTAACCACCTGTAGTTCATCCAAGTAGATAGACTCTAACACTTCAACTTCAGAGGGAAGGACCCTAGAGAGACAGGGGGAGATTGACTTACTGTTACAACTCTTCATATTAAGTCCTACTAAGGTCAACGAAGGCTGGCTTTGTAGAAAAATGGCCATCTGTCTGAGTGTATTCTCTTGCTAACCTTCATAAAAATTCAGGAAATGTTTCTAATTTGTCAAGTGGCCAGGTAGGAAGCATGGGAATCAGAGTTTTAAAGATCATTTCTGCCAAAAGATGAGGAAACAGATTCCCAAAAAGATGAAAAGACTAGCCCAAATTTCAAGGCTTAACGGAGGCAGAACTGGGACCAGAGCAAGGTTTTCAGCTCCCTGTTTTAAGTTTCACTGCACTGTTGGCTGTTAGTGGCCATCTCCCTGATCCAGAAATATGACATTCATTGATTGGCATTAAAGTTACCAGTACCACTTCTGGTTTTCCTTACACCAGTGTTCATCATGGATCCCAGAGTCTACGCACACTGCCAACCAATATCAGTCATTGCAAACCTCCTCAAAGGAGGTACCAACCTGAACAGAACATATCTATGTGCTGTAAAGGCTGTGCTGCAAAGGAAGAGCCATCAGCCTTGGAATGAGGAACAGGTACCAGTCACTTACCAGCTATGTGATCTGCGTAGTTTCTTTTATCTGTCAGCCTGAATTACCCCATCTAACACATACAGATACTATCACCCACTCTAGGGTTATCATGAGGATGAAAGTTGATTTGTTCATGTGAAGTGCCTAATAGTATTCTGACTATAGTAGTTAGTCTATGTCCCCCTTTTTTTCCTGTTTGTGTATAACCTTTTCCCATAAAAGGAAAGACAGAAGGATGTAGTTAATACTCAATACTTTATGATCCCTGTAGTCTGACTGATCTAGCTCAACCTGTCCAGGTCAAGATCCTGTGGTCCTGATGTAAATCAGAAGACACATGTTTCCTTAAAAGAAACAGGAGGTGTAATGCCACTGAAGATGAGTGGCTGGCTTGAGGGCACAGCTTTACCCAGATAATATGTGGAAAGATACATGTGTGGTTTGCTTTTTCATACCTATATCTTATCCCTTCTTCACTAAGAACAGAGTTGCCCTAGCTTGATATATGTGTGTGTGTGTGTACAGAGAAAGATTGATTCTCAAAACTTTAAAAGTCTTTTTAAGTCTTAAGCAGACAATATATAAAATAGATAATGTAGATAACAATTGAGTGGTTCTGGTTGGCAAGAGTGTCAGAATGTTAGAGCACCACAGACTAACTGTACAATCAATACTGCCCTTGTCATGGCACAAAGTGTCCCCTTAGAATCTTAAAGTCCCTCTGAATAAGTTGTAAACCACATCTAGGAGGTCTCAGAAAAGGCCAGCACTGGCTGGGCTCCCTGAATCAATGAAACACTGAGGTACAGCCTCCATTAAGAGTTCCTTCAATACTTCACACACCCTACCTGTGACTTGGGCTCTGGATGTGAGATATGGGATGGGACGGTGGTAAGATGCCAATAGAAAAAAAGGGGAGGGGGAACTGTAAAATGCCCTAGAACTAAGAACGTAAGTTTTGGAATCAGATAACCTGGATACCTAGTGATAACTATGTACCTTTTGGCAAATCATTTTACCTCTTCAGGTCAAGTTGTCTCCTCAGGTGCACAAAGTTGCTAATGAAAAGGAGGCTTCTGTATGTTACAAATCCATTTTGAGTCTCTCAGCTATTCTGAGGTGGATGACACACCCACTTTTTTTTATTTTAACATTTGAGGACACTGACTCACAGAAGCTAGGTGGCCTGGTCGGCATCACATAGCTAATAAAATGTGAAGTGAACCCATATTTATCTATTTCCAAACCTCAGAGTCCTTCTAGGTTATGGTCCCCTTGTTAAGAATGCTTAAGAGAAGGACTAAGAGAGCTTTTGTGAGGCGTAAAGCTTTATTCAGACAACAATCCTCATTAGTGCTATCGCTAAGGGAGAAGGCTGAGGCTGCGAAAAGCCTCAGCGAAATAGACTGATTCAATGGGAATGAGGAACGGGGGACTGGAGGATATCGGTTCCGGAGATAAGGCATGGGGGAGAGATGTGATAAACAAGCATTCCCCCGCACCGGGACCCTGAGCGAATCCACTTCAGATAGAGAAAATGGCAAGGGGTGAAGTCGCATGATCGAACCAGATAAGGCGCGGCCCGAACTGGCCAGGCCGGCGCTAATGCAGTCTCCCGGGCAGATAAACGCCCCTCCACCACCCACCCGCTCCTCAGCTCAGAACTCTCTTAAGTAGAAATGTCAGCGTCTTTAACATCCCTCATCCCTCGCCCGGCCACACACACCCGCCGTACGGACCGTCCGCGGCTGCCGCTAGTCCCCTGGACCGGATCCAGGCGGTCAGCCAAAGCCCATGCCCCCAAAGTTACCAGTCCTCATCCCCTGCAGCTGCCGACGCAGACACCGCCATGTCTTCCGCGGCCCGCAGCCGGAACCGGAAATACACTCTGGGCAGTCGGAGGCGTCGAGTTAAACAGGGGAGGGAGTGTGGCTAGCGGCCGTTTCTAGGCAACCGCCGACTCCGGGTCCTTAGATGGTCCTGATGGCCAAGGGACGGTTCGGAAGTGCCCTTAGGAAGTGCCTATGGGCGGCCCACTGTCTCGCCCACACCCCCGAACCTCTCTGTTCTCCGAACCTCTGACCAGTTCTACCGAGTAAAATTGGTAACAATGTGAGTCTAAAGAGACCGGCAGTGGGGGTGGAGAAGAACGCTAACTCAGGCAAAGTACGAAGGCAGCCAGAAGGGGCGGAGCTGAAGGCCAGGGCCGGCGTCCCTCGGCCTGAGGAGCTTGAAGCTCCTAGGCTGGGCGTAAGAGAGGGTTTCCTGTCTGCTGAGCGCGCGGGGTGAGGGTGCTGAGGAGGGTGGCAGTGGCAGGAACTTTGGGGTGGCAGGAACTTTGGGGTGGCTGGAAGGGGCGGGGTCGGTGGGCGAGGCTGGACGGAGAGGGGCGGGGTCGGCGGGAGCGAGGCTGGGCGGAGGGGGCGGGGTCGGGGGGCGGTGAGGCTGAGTGGAGAGGGCGGGGCCGAGGGGAGAGGCCGAGGGGAGAGGCCGTGTGAAGGGGCCTAGGGTCGGATGGGTTGGGCTGGATGGACGGGGTATGGGTCTCGGGGTTGGGTGGGAACGAGGTTCAGTTGGGGGGCAGCAGGAGAAAAGGAAGGAGAACTACAGGAGGCGGTCTGCTCCAAGATATCATCTTTTCATCCACTGCACCATACCTTGTTTATGAGACCTGGATTGTTATGAAAAAAAAAAGAAAAGGCAAGGCGGCTAACGTTCCCCTTTCTTCCGTGCCCGAGCCAGGCCTCCCAGATGTGTGGAACTGTCCTTGGAGCTGTAGCCCTTCGTCACCATCTCTACTTACTTCCTTCTGAGGGATCCTGAAATCTCTGTCATGGAAAAGTACCACGTATTGGAGATGATTGGAGAAGGCTCTTTTGGGAGGGTGTACAAGGGTCGAAGAAAATACAGTGCTCAGGTGGTGATCAAGGAGGGACATCTCTTGGGTGGGATTCCACACTCTGAACCCCAGTGGAGTATGGGACCAGAGCAGTGACCTGTATTCCTATATGACTCCTTCATATTTATGGAATATGAGCTCTGAAATTGGCTTACTTGGGTTCAGGTCATAGCTCCACCACTTTCTAGTCTTAGAACTATAGACAAGTTACTCAACCTTTCTATGTCTCAATTTTCTCATTTATAGAATGAAATTAAGAACAGTGTCTGAGTGATGGGGTTTGAGGATTAAGTGTGATGTCACACTGAATCACTTGACACAGTGTCTGGTACCTAGCAAACAACAAATTATTGTTATGAGTAGTAGTAGTGTCTGGGGCTTCCTGGGTGGCTCAGACTGTGAAGAATATGTCTGCAGTGCGGGGACCCAGTTTCAATCCCTGGTTTGAGAAGATCTGGAGAAGGGAATGGCAGCCCACTTCAGTATTCCTGCCTGGGAAACCCCATGGACAGAGGAGCCCGGTGGGCCACAGTCCATGGGGTCTCAAAGAGTCAGACACGACTGAGCAACTAACGCTTCCACTTACCATACAGGAAGGTATAAACCACTTGAACTCTATTCTGCCCTCTTCATTTTTCCTTCCTTCCCTTTCTCATAAATCCCTTAAACCTTGAGTTCTTTATCCAGATCAGAACACCTCTCCCAGAATCCACCAAAAGAATCTAACTGGCAAAGGTGGTTTCCTCCTAGGGCAAGAGGCAGGGGAAGCTGGGGTAAGGTCAGTTGGAGGGTACCCATGGAGGGTACCATTGGTAAAGTGGAGTGGGAGACTAGCAAAATACAGTGAGAATTGCTCTCAGACAATCTAAAGTTAGCTCTGGAGCCCTGAGGCTAATGTTTCAATAGTGCGATTAGGCCTTGACTCTTGACCTTACCACTGACAGGTGGTGGCCCTCAAGTTCATTCCAAAATTGGGACGCTCAGAGAAGGAGCTGAGGAATCTGCAACGGGAGATTGAAATCATGCGGGGTCTGCGGCACCCCAACATTGTGCATATGCTTGATAGCTTTGAGACTGACAAAGAGGTGTGCTTTGGTTTGGAGGGGGGGGGGTCACTTCTCCCCAAGAGGAAGAGTCCTGGGAATTTCCCAGCCTCAAAATGCATACATTTGGAGCCATCAGCAGCACTGCCTATTCCCTGCAGGTGGTGGTGGTGACAGACTATGCTGAAGGAGAGCTCTTTCAGATCCTCGAAGACGATGGAAAACTTCCAGAAGACCAGGTATTCCCAGCTGAAACTTCTCCCGCCCCTGACTTCTCCTCAGGTTAAGGACTGTAGGGAGAGCTGAGAGTCTCTATTCTGGAAACTCCTGAGTAAAATATAAGAGTCTATGTACATATGGAGGTAATGTGGTATGACAGTAAAGTATGTGAAAACCAGAACCCAAGTTCTCTAAATGCAGAGATTAGATCTGATACTTTCTAGCTGGGTCTTCTTGGGCAAATTAGTTTAACCTCTCTTTATTCATTTTCCTCATTTTAAAATGGAAATGATAATAAAGTCTACCTTGTAAGGCACTAATGGTAAGATTAATGAGTTGATTCATGTAAAGTGTTTGAAAGAGCACCTGAAAAACACTAATTCAATAGTTAGCTATTATTTTAGGAGGCTAATATTATTCCTGTTGTTAGGCACCTTTAGGAAAGAAGTCCAGGTGTGGTGGTACCAGAGAGATAGGAAGGGATAAGAGTTGTGGTTAAGGCAGGATTCACCACCAAGACACAGTGGTTAGCAGTAGGTTGAACACATTCTCCAGCCATATTCATTCCAGGGATTTCTGTGTACTCTGGCAAGTAGGCCCCCATCAGGACTTCCTGTCACAGCATTCTGCTTCCTTCCAAACAACCATCGTTATTTGTAAGTCATCACCTTGTTTATTTTATCTGTCTTGTTGTTTGTCTGGCTACTTCTCTTGGGACAGGGACTTCGTCTTATGTAATAACAGTTAATATATATGAATGCTTACTAAGTGCCAGGCACCATTCTGAGTGTTCCATCACTTTACATGCTTGAACTCATTTAAATCCTCACAATGATCCTATGAGACAAGTAATATCATTATTGTTGCCTTATCAATAGATGATGAATCTGTGAGGCACAAGATAATTTGCCTGTGGTCATGCAGCTAGTCAGTGAGACTCAATGTATTTCCCTCAAACAAATGAATAAACAAATGAAAGACAAGAACTAAGAAAGATATTGTGTGATGCTCTGGAAGAAAGGGAGGGAAGAGGAGGTCATGTCTACAGTACTATTAGGGTGGAGTCCTTGGGCTCCTTCCTTTGACCTCCCCTTTCTTCCTCCCGCCTGCCTGTTTGACCTGTAGGTTCAGGCCATTGCTGCCCAGTTGGTATCAGCCCTGTACTACTTGCATTCCCACCGTATCCTCCACCGAGACATGAAGCCTCAGAACATCCTTCTTGCCAAGGGTGGTGGTATCAAGCTCTGTGACTTTGGGTGAGGAGCCTGACCTTGTGTCGCCACTTCTGGTTTTGCAGGGAGGCTTGTACTGTATGCTTGACTTCCCTGGGCCTCCTTTTAGAACCTGAGCTGCAGAATGGGATTCCTGCTGGGTCTTTTAGAAGGCGTTCTCTCTGTTCAGGTTGGGGCAATCTCACACAGTAATAGTTAGCAGTGAGCAGCTCTAGTTTTGACTGAATATCTTCTCTCCATTTTCATTCCATCATCTCCTTGCAGGTTTGCCCGGGCTATGAGCACTAACACGATGGTGCTGACATCCATCAAAGGCACACCCCTCTACATGTCCCCAGAGTTGGTGGAGGAACGACCTTATGACCACACTGCGGACCTCTGGTCGGTGGGCTGTATATTGTATGAGCTGGCAGTAGGCACCCCTCCCTTCTATACCACGAGCATCTTTCAGCTGGTCAGCCTTATTCTCAAGGACCCTGTGCGCTGGCCTCCCACCATTAGTCCCTGCTTCAAGGTAATGGATACTGACAGATCGCTTTTGCATCAGAAACCTGTCTCTGTCCTATTCCCTTTTCCACAGTTTTTTTTTCCAGAGCTGGGGTTGCACTTTACAGTTACTGAATTAATGCAGGAGCTGAGGCAAGCTGCCTTGCTTTTGTACTGCAGGGGCTTATTCTGGGAGGGTGACCTAAGGTCTGCCAGTCCTAAGAGTCTGCCAGGTGGTCCTATATTAAAATGAAGAAGAAATTTCAAAATCTCAGAAACAGTTACTGGTCCCTTTACACACTCTCTATTCTCCTAATTTCCTATCAGATGCAATGTCTGAATGATTTCTAGATTTGCCAACATAGCCGACAGTCCTCTTCCTGAAAGGAACAATCTTTAGATATCCAAATGGCCAGAGCTAGTGGAGCTAGCTCACTGATTAGGAGCAGAGTATAGAGATGGTGCCTGTTCATTGCAGTTAAATCTCAGTAGGCCAGGGAGGGAGGAAAAAGAGTTGACCCTTTTGTTTCAAGGGCCTGATTTGGGCCTTCAATAAAGTCTAAATGCAGCCTTCTCCTAGAGTAAAATCTCATTATAACTTTCCTTTATTTTAGCTAAGATGAAAAGAGACAGGTTTCTCCCAAACCTGTTTAGTTAAGGAGGCCCAAAGAATGACCAAAAAGAATCTGAACAAAGGAGGGACTTCTTTGGTGGTCCAGTGGTTAAGACTCGGCCTTCCACTGCAGGGGGCATGGGTTTGATCCCTGCATGGAGAGCATGCGATAAATAAATGTGTGTGTGCTCAGCTTTTAAGACATGTGCTGTAAGAATGCACTCTGGGCACTTCCCTGGTGGTCCATTGGTTAAGAATCTGCTTTGCAAGAAAAAAAAAGAATCTGCTTTGCGATGTAGGGGACATAGGTTGGATCCCTGGTCGGGGAACCAAGATCCCACATCCCATGGAGCAGCTAAGCCCATGTGCCAAAGCTATTCTGTGCTCCACAACAAAAGCTCCCAAATGTTGCAACTAAGACCCAACACAGCCAAATAAATAAATAAGTTTTTTAAAGTCTTGGTTGACCAGTTCTGATGAGTTTGAGAGCCTATGGAGAAGTGCAGACTGATGAGGTACCCTTTCTTTCCACAGAACTTTCTTCAGGGACTGCTCACCAAGGACCCCCGGCAGCGTCTGTCCTGGCCAGACCTCTTACATCACCCCTTTATTGCTGGTTGCGTCACCAGTGAGTCCTTAGGGTTCCCAGGGCTCTTGCACTTCTACCCAGTATAACCCCTGGCCCCAACATCTGGATCCAACGTATATTCTTTACCCCTCCAGCTTGAATTTTCTTTTTAGCATTTTGCATGACCCTGCACTTCCCTTGCAACCCCCTCTCCTCTTTGTCACTTTATCAAAAGGGCCTCTTTGCACAGAAGCCTAAAGATGCTGCCATTGTCCCTGGCCAAGTGGAAACAGTGGCACAGCTCCTGTATGATCATGTGTTCCCTCTTCTCTTTCTGTAGTACTAACCGAGCCAGCAGGCCCAGATTTTGGTACCCCATTCACCAGTCGCTTACCCCCAGAACTTCAGGTTCTAAAGGACCAACAGGCTCATCGGCTGGCACCCAAGGGCAATCGATCTCACTTATTGCGGCAAGCCTGTAAACGTATGGCTGAGGAGGCCAAGCAGAAGGTGAGTGGGGCAGAGGGGTATGTGTGACCTAGCCAGACTAGTGACTGGGGAAGCAAGAGCAGGAGGGTGACTTTCTAGGGTTGGGAATGGGCTTCAAATGGAATTCATAGTGTCTTATGGCAGCCAGATAGTTCTGACTCAGTGTCTCCTGCCCATTTCCTGCAGAAACACCAGAACACAGGACCTCCCCTTGAGCAAGAAGATAGGACCAGCAAGGTGGCTCCTGGCACAGCCCCTCTGCCCAAACTCAAGCACACTCCTCAGGAACCAGGCCTCTTAACTGGGGTTGTAGCCTCAGAAATGAAGAGCAGCTGGGCTGAGTGGGGTGCTGGAGAGGCACCCCCTGCACCTCGGTGAGGAGGGTAGAACCCAGGATCTGTAGGATGATGTGACTTGCAGAGGTTTGGCTCCAGTCAAAGCAAATGCAGAATGGTTCCTGTCACTCATCACTGCCTAAATGTGGACAGGGCCCTGGGAGTCTTAAGTTTTGGGCTCTTGAATTCTGATTCCATATGCTTTCCTGATTTTATCAGGAGGCATGGGAACTTTCCTTTCTGTATGTCTCGGTTGTACATTAACTGAAAAGGAAACAAAAAATCGTCTCCAGACACACGGAAAGATTATTTGATTTGAGAGCTCCAGGGGAAAACCACCAAGGTAGATTTGAAAATAAGATTCACAGTGGGAGGGCAGTCAAAGATATGTGTGTAGTGAACATATGCTGTCCTGGCCAGATCCTAGAAGGAGATCTCTTGCCAGTCCTCTATGGCTTTCCATTCCTACGCTGGACCTAGAGGGAAGGACAAGTTAACCTTAACCTCACAGGTCTGGTACTCATCCTACTCCCTGCTTCCTCTGGCAGGGAAAACTGGATCACCCAGGACTGTGAGCGAGCGCTCCCAGAGCTGAGGCCAGAGGTGATGGGCCAGCAGAGCCTTGATGCGGTGGATCTGGAAAATGAGGTGAGCCCTAGAGGCTCCTCTTGGCTTTGTCCCTGCCTTGGATGTTAGGTCTTAGTAGCGGTTTTCTGGAACAGTGATTCCCAACCATCTAAGGATGAGTCCCCTTGTGTTAAAAAGTGCTTCCTTCTTATTCATAGATTTTAATTGCATAGTGTGTGAACATTTAATTATAAAAAATTGGAATACATAAGTAAAAAGGAAAGTCCCCTTTGAGCCTTATCTCAGTCCTGAGGTGTCTGTCTCCTTCCAGACTTTCTGTGCGTTTATACATATGTATGTAGCCACATAGAATATATAGTTTGGCTGTTTTTACATTACTGAGTCCAGACTGTAGGTATTGTTTTGCCTCATGTATCTCTTACCATATAATCTGTTGTAAAGATTTTTCTACATCTACTTCAATCTTTTGTTTTTTTAGGGTTTTAACTTTTTATTTTGAAAAGGTTTCAAATTTAAAGAATAACTGTGAAAATAGCACCAAGAATTCCTATATACCCTTTTACTCAGATTCACCAGTTGTTAAAATTCATTTTAGGGTGAGTTGCAGATCTGCCCCTTCATTGCCAAAGACTTTAGTGCATATTTGCTAAGAGCTAGGTGATGCACTTGCACTAGAAGTCAGAAATCTGACATTGATATGATTTTGTTCCTTAATCTACAATCTATATTTTGATTTTCCCAGTTGCTCCAGTAATGTTTATAGCAAAAACACATTTTCCACCTGATCCACAATCCAGTCCAGTGTCGTTCACCGCGTTTAGTTGTTGTACTTCGTTAGTCTCCTTTAATGTGAAATAGTTCCTACTCTTTCTTTGTTTTTCATGATTGACAGTTTTTAGGTACCCAGGTCAGTTATTTTGTAGAATGTTCCTCAGATTGCTACTTCCACATGGTTAGATTTGAGTCATGCATTTTTGGTAGAAATGGTACCTGAGTGATGCACTGTCAGTACAATCTTTTTTTTTTTTTTAAGATTTGCTTTGTTTATTTTTGGCTGTGCTGGGTCTTTGTTGCTGCATGCAGGCTTTCTCTAGTTGTGGCAAGAGAGGGCTACTCTCTAGTTGCAGTGAGCAGTCTTATAGCGTGGTGGCTTCTCTTGCGGTGCACAGGATCTAGGGCACATGGGCTTCAGTAGTTGTGGCATGTAGGCTTAGTTGCTGCATGGCATGTGGGATCCAACCTGTGTCCCCTGCTCTGGCTGGCGGATTCTTAACCACTGGACCACCAGGGAAATCATAGTGTTTTTAATAACTTCTTAGTGTTTCCTAACATGGATGTGCCATGATTTATTGTTCCCTTACTGACTAGCTTTATGATGTTGTTATTATAAACCATGCAGTGGACATTTTCCTAGATATCTCTTTATGTACACATGCTAGTGTTCTCCAAGAGACTTTTCAAGACCTCTCACATACTGCCAACTGTGTCTTTTTAAATTGATGGCTGAAAAAAATACAACTGTGCCAAAGGAGTCACTGACTTTTTGCAGTTACTTCATGATTCCTTGGTCTTCCCGAGTAAAGAATCTGCCTGCAATGTGGGAGACCTGGGTTTGATCCCTGGTTCAGGAAGATCCTCTGGAGAAGGGAATGGGAACCCATGCCAGTGTTCTTGCCTGGAGAATCCCATGGATAGAGGAGCCTGGGGGGCTACGGTCCCTGTGGTCGCAAAGAGTCCAACATGACTGAGCGACTAACACTTTCACTTTACTTTAATGATTCCCCAGGGTGGGAGCTATTGCCTCGAACCTGACACACTCCTCCTGACCTCTTTCTTTCCCTGATGCTTCAGGAGCAAGACAGCGATGATGAGTGGCAACACCTGCTAGAGACTACTGAACCTGTGCCCGTCCAGCTGAAGGCCCCTCTCACCCTGCTGTGCAATCCTGACTTCTGCCAGCGCATCCAGAGTCAGCTGCATGAGACTGGAGAGCAGGTAACCGACAGAAGGATACCCATGGATGGGACTGGAGACTGTTTTCACAGATGAGGTGTTAGAAAACATTAATCAGCATAAGGAGAAATTCCCTTTCCAATTTTCTTTCACTACTGTCTGTTTAATTCAGGTAGGTTCGGTAACTTCTTTTAGTTTACAGAAAGAGCAGACCTTGGGTTTTTCTAAAGGGAAAAAGGATTCTTCAGAGCAAGGATAAGCAAGCTTTCAGCTGTAAACTTTTTAGGCATTGACTGCCAAGAGGGAAAAAAAGGGAGGGTATCATTTAACTGCTTCTTTTTTAAAGATTTTTTTTTTATGTGGACCATTGTTAAAGTCTTTGTTGAATTTGTTACAGTATTGCTTCTGTTGTTTTATGTTCTAGTGTTTTGGTCAGAGGCATGTGGGAGCTTAGCTCCCTGACCAGGGATTGAACTCACACTCCCTACACTGGAAGGCGAAGTCTTAACCACAGAACTGCCAGGGTAGCCCCATAGCTACTTCTCTAATGAGAGAAAACACATTTATACAAAATTTTTGACAAAATTAAAAATACAGATGTAACAATTTATTATACTTGCTAATACAGCTATACTAATGATCACCATAATTCAGTTTTAGAATATTTCCATCACCCCAAAAAGGTAATCCCTAGCTATTTACAGTTACTCATCATTCCTACTCATAGCACTTACAAGGAGATTGCTTTCTGTCTCATAGATTTGTCTTTTCTGAATATTTCACATAAACATGATCGTACAATAGATAGTATTTGGCTCCTTTCTCTTAGCATAATGTTTTTTGAAGTTTCATTCACGTTGTAGCCTATATCAGTACTTAGTTCCTTTTTACTACTAATTAGTATTCTATTGTATGTATGTATCATGTTTTTGTTTATTTGTTCCACAAATTGATGGAAATTTGGGTTGTTTCCACTTTTTGGCTTTTATAAACAATGCTACTTTGAACATCCATGAGGAAATCTTTTTGTGAACATGTTTTCTGTTTCATTTCTGGAAAATGTCAGTTTTCATTCCAATCCCAAAGAAAGGCAATATTCAAACTACTGCACAGTTGTACTCATCTCACAGGCTAGGAAAGTAATGCTCAAAATTCTCCAAGCCAGGCTTCAACAGTATGTGAACCGAGAACTTAGATATTTAAGCTGAATTTAGAAAAGGCAAAGAAACCAGAGATCAAATTGCCAACATCCATTGGATCATAGAAAAAGTGAGAGAGCTCCAGAAAAACATCTACTTCTGCTTTATTGACTATGCCAAAGCTTTTGACTGTGTGGATCACAACAAACTGTGGAAAATTCTTCAAGAGATGGGAATACCAGACCACCTTACCTGCCTCCTGAGAAATCTGTATGCAGGCCAAGAAGCAATAATTAGTCCTGGACGTGTAACAATGGGCTGGTTCCAAACTAGGAAAGGAGTACATCAAGGCTGTATGTTGTCACCCTGTTTATTTAACTTCTGTTCAGAGTACATCATGCGAAATGACAGGCTGGATGAAGCACAAGCTGGAATCAAGATTGCCGGAAGAAATATCAATAATCTCAGATATGCAGATGACACCACCCTTATGGCAGAAAGCAAAGAGGAACTGAAGAGCCTCTTGATGAAAGTGAAAGAGGAGAGTGAAAAAGTTGGCTTAAAACTCAACATTCAGAAAACTAAGATCATGGCATGTGATCCCATCACTTCATGGCATGTGGAGGGGAAAACAATGGAAACAGTGACAGACTTAATTTTCTTGGGCTCCAAAATCACTATAGATGGTGACTGCAGCCATGAACTTAAAAGACTCTTGCTCCTTGGAAAAAAAGCTGTGACAAACCTAGATAGCATATTAAAAAGCAGAGACATTACTTTGCCAACAAAGGTCCTTCTAGTCAAAGCTATGTTTTTTCCAGTCGTCATGTATGGATGTGAGAGTTGGACCATAAGGAAAGCTGAGTGCCAAAGAACTGATGCTTTTGAACTGTGGTGTTAGAGAATACTCTTGAGAGTCCCTTGGACAGCAAGAAGATCAAACCAGTCAATCCTAAAGGAAATCAGTCCTGAATGTTCACTGAAAGGACTGATGCTGAAGCTGAAACTCCAGTACTTTGGCCACCTGATGTGAAGACCTGACTCATTTGAAAAGACCCAGATGCTGGGAAAGATAGAAGGCAGGATGAGAAGGGGACAACAGAGGATGAGATAGTTGGATGACATAATTGACTCAGTGGTCATGAGTTTGAGTAAGATCCGGGAGTTGGTGATGGACAGGGAAGTCTGGTGTGCTGCAGTCCATGGGATTGCAAAGAGTTGGACACGACTGAACAGCTGAACGTTTAGTTTTGAAATGAAATGATTTTTTCATTTCTCTTGGGCCTATGCATAGGAGTGGAATTACTGAGTCAGATAGTAAATTTATGTTTAAGAAACTGCTAAACTGTTTTCCAAAATGGCTATACCGTTTTGCATTCCCAGCAATGTATGAGGGTCTTCATTTCTCTACATCTTTGCCAACAGGTATTCAGTTCAGTTCAGTTCAGTCGCTTAGTCGTGTCTGACTCTTTGCGACCCCATGAACCGCGGCATGCCAGGCCTCCCTGTCCATCACCAAATCCCGGAGTTTACCCAAACTCATGTCCATTGAGTTGGTGATGCCATCTAACCATCTCATCCTCTGTCGTTCGCTTCTCCTCCTGCCTTCAATCTTTCCCAATATCCTATCCCTCCCAACTTCAATCTTTACAAATGAGTCAGCTCTTCACATCAGGTGGCCAAAATATTGGCATTTCAGCTTCAGCATCAGTCCTTCCAATGAACACCCAGGACTGATCGCCTTTAGGATGGACTGGTTGGATTCCTTGCAGTCCAAGGGACTCTCAAGAGTCTTCTCCAACACCACAGTTCAAAAGCATCAATTCTTTGGCACTCAGCTTTCTTTATAGTCCAACTCTCACATCCATACATGACTACTGGAAAAACCATAGCCTTGACTAGACGGACCTTTGTTGACAAAGTAATGTCTCTGCTTTTTAATGTGCTCTTTTGGTTGGTCATAACCTTCCTTCCAAGGAATCAGTGTCTTTTGATTTCATGGCTGCAATCACCATCTTCAGTGATTTTGGAACCCAAAAAATTAAAGTCAGCCAACATGTACTATTATCTGTCTTTTTGAGTGTAGTCATCCTAGTGAGTGTAAAATAGTATCTCATTGCTATTTTAATTTGCATTTTGCTAATGACTAATGTAAGCATCTTTTCATGTGCTTACTAGCCATTTGTATATCTTCTTTGGTGAAATATCTAATTATTTCCTTTGCTTATTTTAAAGTTGAGTTCTTATTGAGTTGCAAGAGTTCTTTATGTATTCTGGATACAAGACATTTATTGGATGTGCAATTTGTGAATTTTTTCTCCCAGTCTTAATCTGTCCTTTTAGTCTTATGTCTTTTGAAGCACAAAGGTTTTGGATTTTGAAGTCCAGTTACCATTTTTTCCCTTTGTGGATTTTGCTTCTGATATTTTATTAAGAAATCTTTTTTTAAACCCAAAGTCTTAAAGATTTTCTCCTATTTTTTTTTAAAACTTTCCAGAATTTTAGCTCTGACATTTATGTCTCTGACTCATTTTGAGTTGATTCTTACATATATTTTGAGGTAGGGATCTAAATTCATCTTTTTGCATGTGGATATATAATCACCCCAGCACCACTGGTTGAAAAGACTCTCCTTTTACCATTGCATTGTCTTGGCACCCTGCATCTCTCGTTTGGCCCCTACATGTCCTCCTTGTGTCAGATAATTTTTCACTGGGAAAGGAGGTTAACAATTCTGCCTCCAGGGTAAAACTTTCTGAGTTGGAATTCCAGCTAACTACTGTGTGTGTTTATTTATGGCTGTGCCGGGTCTCTGGCTGCCAGGCTTTCTCTAGTTGTGGTGAGTGGGTACTACTCTTGGTGGCAGTACAAGGGTTTCTCATCGAGGTGGCTTCTCTTGTTGTGGAGCACAGGCTCTAGGGTGCATGGGCTTCAGTACTTGCGGCTCCTGGGCTCTAGAGCAAGGGCTCAGTAGTTGTGGCGCATGGACATAGTTGCTCCTCCTGGGATGTGGGATCTTCCTGGACCAGGGATCGAACCCATGTCTCTTGCATTGGCAGGAGGATTTCTTTACCACTGAGCCACCAGGGGAGCCCCCGTGTGTGATTATTGACTGTTTACTTAACCTGTCTGGAAGCTTCAGTCTCCTTATCCATAAAGTTGGTAGTTGTATTTACTCTACAGTAACACAGAGTCGGACACGACTGAAGTGACTTAGCAGCAGCAGCAGCAGCAACTAAGGTTATTGTAAAGACTGAGTAAATAAGTGAGCAGATTTAGAAAGATGAGTGGCATATTGTAAAGTACTTGATGTAAATGTTAGTCTTCTTTTGAAAAATAACCTTTTAAAAAATAACTATTTAAATATAGTACTGTCCTTAGCTTATAAGCTGTATGAAAATAAGTAGTAGGCTGGATCTGGCCTGCAGGTCACAGTTCGTTAACCCCGGAGGTAGAGCTGAATAATACTGTTTTGTCTTTGTGGAGTTGAACAGCACTGTTTTGTGCCCATTGTTTTTAATTTTCAGAAATGTGTGTGGTTTCATTTCATTTTATTTTAAGGTGAAGGGCTGGAGAAGGAAGGGAGCAGGTAGGAATGGCCACTAGGTCTGTCCCTGACTGAGGGGGGACCCCGCTCCCCCTTAGTCCCCTCTACGTCAGGGGCCCTGGCCACCTGTAGTCCCCTTTCCTGGTGCACTTTCCCTGTTTCTCTCTTCTCCTTCTCTGGGTTTTAGATTTCCACAAAAAGGAGTAAGAACATTGGATCTTCTTTGTCAGTGTCCTGGGGACACTTGGTTGCTGTGACTCTCTTTTATCTCTCAAGACACGGATTACTGCCTCTTTCCCTCGTGTCACCCAGATCCTAAAAGGCGTCCTGGAGGGTGCTTCCCGCATCCTTCCTGCACTCCGGGTCCTGAGCGGTCTCCTCTCCAGCTGCAGTGACTCTATTCCCTTGTATTCCTTCTGCCGTGAGGCTGGGCTTCCCGGGCTGCTGCTCAGCCTCCTCAGACACAGCCAGGAGAGCAACAGTATCCAGCAGGTAAGTGCTGCCTCTCAGGACTGACCGGCATTTCTTCTCTATGGATTTCTTTTCTTCGAACTGCCATCTCTATCGGCCCCTCTGCCTTTTCTTTCTCTTCTTCCTATCTACTTAGTAGATTACGAGTTGCAAATTCTCTTGCCTTCCGAGGCCAGGCAGATAATGTCATCAGGGGAGTAGACCATGTATGACTGTTTGAATAGCAGGAATGTGAGGAATTGAGGTCCCGTGCCCAGGCCCATCCAGCTCACTGTTGCTCGGTGGGAAAATGGGCTTATGGTGCCACATCCTCCAGTTTTCTAAGAGAAGCTAGAAATCCAGATTTCTCTATGTAATTTCTCAATATTCAGAGATTAACTCACCCATGGGCACTACCCTGTAAATGGTCATGGAGACGATCCTCGGGAGAGCTCAGGTTGAGACTCCACATCCATGTGCCCATGCTGTGTCCCGCCACAGCTGAACCGAGAGGATGGAATGCAGAAGTGTTTACTGGGGCCAAGGCTCGGGTGGCTGAGTGCACTCTGCTGATGAGTGTTAGTCTTGCATGTTTTTAAGGCATTTAGAAGAGAATTTGTGCTATTTTGAAAAATAGAACCTGCTACACTCCAAAATGCTGTCAAACCAAACAGGACACATTTTGGGCTGTTCATAGCCTGTTGGCCACCACTTGTGACCTTGAGATCTCCTCTCTCTGTCTAAAGGTTCACTTCACTCTGTCCCTTTCTGTTTGGTCACCTAACTGGATCTCTGACCCATTTTTCCCTTGGTCTTTGTTTCTGTCCCCTGAGTTGCCCTAACTCTCTGTCCTCTTCCCTGGCAGCAGTGTTGGTATGGGGCCTTCGTACGGGACCTGGTGGCCGTGATTCAGGCCTACTTTGCCTGCACCTTCAATCTGGAGAGGAGCCAGACAGGTGACAGGTGGGATGAGAGGCAGTCTTGCGCTGTTGGCCAGTTTGGCTTCAGTTTCTACCCTCATTTCTTCCTCTCCCCATTAGGAAGAGGCTGAATAGGGAGAAGCCATGATTTGTGACAGGTTTAGGGGTCAGCTGAGTGACCTCTCAGAGTCCAGCAAGTCCTTTTAAGGATCTTGAGTCACCTCCAAATTTGCCCACAGAATTTCAGGTTCTAAAGGTCAGCGTTAGTCACCATACACTGAATGGAAGGCTCAGGGTGGGAATAAGCTAGAGAAAATGGCAGAGAAGAGGCCTGGAGGTGTGTATGTGAGACTCTGTATGTGTGAAGAGAGAGAGGGAGAGCATTCTGAGGTGTTCCTTTGCAGAGATTTTCCTACCCACATTCTCCACATGTGGGCATTTAATAGAGAGATGAGAAGAAACCAGGACTCATTTTTTCCCAGCCTACAGGTATTTCAGGAGGCCGCCAGCCTCTTTCTGGACCTGTTGGGGAAACTGCTGGCCCAGCCAGATGACTCTGAGCAGGCTTTGCGGAGGGACAGCCTTATGGTAATCTGCTCTCCCTTCCAGATTTCTCTCTGTTTTTCCCCATGTTCCTCCCATTCTCCTTCTCATGGCTATATAGGGTTAGATCAAGTAATACAACAAATGTTTGTTGCCTGCCAACTATGTGCCGTATACCATCTGAGTCAGAGGAAGTCTGTATCTTCAAGGGATCAGGACTAGTCTAGTAGGATAAATGTGATAAAGGACAACAGTGTGAAAAGTACAATAGAAGGACTTCCCTTGTGGTCCAGTGGCTAAGACTCCAGGGAACTAGATCCCTCATGCTGCAACCAAGATGGTACAGCCAAATAAATAAATATTAAAATAAAAGTATACTAGAACTTCATATAAAACACAGAAGCACCACTGAGGAAGATTCACACTACCTGCAGGGTCATAGGAAAAATCTTTTTTTGGCTGCACCACACAGCACGCAAGATCTTAGTTCCCTAGCCATGGATCAAGCTGGGACCCCCCTATAGTGGAAGTGTGGAGTCCTAACCAGTGGATCATTGGGGAAGTCTGTAGGGTCATAGAAGAAATCTTGAAGAAGGAAATAGTTTCTGCTAGGATTTGAAGGATGCCCAGAAGTTTGCCAGGTGGATGAGAAAAGTAAGCAGGGAGGACATTCCAGGCAGAAACAGTAATGTATATTAAGGTGCAGAAGCAGTATGCAGTGTGACCTATTTTAGGGAACCACAAATAGAAGTGATTTCTTCTTGAACAGACTTACAGATCAGCTAGTATTCCCAACCTTGTTTGTCCTACAGACTAGCAACCTAGATAGGTCACCCCTCCTGGACTCTGCATGTGAGGGACAGGAAGGGGGGATTGAAAGAGAAAATAGCCAAGTTCTGACTGGTCTCAGAAGAGACCGTTAAGAGAGGAACATGTGCAAGGAAGGAAACAATTGTCTGATTAGTTTCAGACTGGCAACTGGGAGCCCAGATGTGGGCTGCAGTCCTACCTCCAGCTAGCAGTCCATTCAATCTCTTCTAGTCTGGGAGCTTGTCTTAATATCCCTCATCCTTTCTGGTCAGGAAGCTGTTAAGGTCTAACCTAAATTTTGGCCAGTAATGACTCACATTATTGGTCAGCACTTCTCATATGTCACTGTGCAGTGAGTAGCATGGGGAGTTTGGAATAAATACTGAAGACCAGGTTGGGAAGGACCGACGAATCCCCGGGAATTCTTATACTCGGGGTCCACGATACTACTTTGAAAAATATCATTTAGGGAGCAGCTGATCAAAATAGAAGGATTGACACCTAAAATTCCTGTTCCCAAACATGAAGGCAATTACTCTGCAGTTTCTGTGTGAGGAATACTTAGAATTCAACAACTGGTCCCCCTGTGTTTTCCTCCTCCTTTCTAAGGTTCTCCGGGAACCCTTGCTCCTTACCTTGAGTCCAGTATGGTTTCTGATGTGCTAATGTGAACCCTGCCTGTCTCCCCTAGTGCTTTACTGTTCTGTGTGAAGCGATGGACGGGAATAGCTGGACCATCTCCAAAGCCTTCTACTCCAGCCTGCTGACTACACATCGGGCTGTGTTGGACGGGCTCCTTCATGGCTTGACAGTTCCACAGTTCCCTTTCCATAGCCCCCCAGGTAACGGGAATGGGGAGGGGAGGTTCTCTTGAGTGACTTGTCAGCAGGACCAGCCCTGCTCTTTATCCTGCCGGTTGCCTAGAATAGTGTCTGGCATTTAGCGAGTATTAAGTAACTATGAACTGAGAGAAAGAAGAGAGAATCTGAAACAACCCATGCCTTTCTGCATTCTTTGCCTTTCTCACAGGCGCCCCCCAGGTGAGCCAGCCCGTGCGGGAGCAGAGTGAGGATCTGCCTGGAGCCATTTCTTCGGCGTTGGCAGCCATGTGCACCGCTCCCGTGGGGCTGCCAGGCTGCTGGGAAGCCAAGGAGCAGGTCTAAGCTACAAATTTTTTTTTCAATTTTTATTTTAAGTTTTATTTATTTATTTATTTATGGCTGCGCTGGGTCTTGGTTGCTCCATTCAAGCTTTCTCTAGTTTCAGAGAACGGGGGCTACTCTCTGGTTGCGACGAGTGGGCTTCTCATTAGGGTAGCCTCTCTTGTTGCAGGGCACAGGCTATAGTGTGGGGATTCAGTGATTGTGCTGCATGGGATTAGTTGCCCTGCTGCATGTGGGATCTTCCTGAGCCAGGGATCAAACCCATGTCCCTTGCACTGGCAGGCAGATTCTCGACCCACTGGACCACCCGGGAAATCCTGAACTACAGTTATTTGTTCTTGTTGTCGCTGTTGCCAGGGTTGGGGAGGTTGGCCCCAGTGTCTCAGAAAAGCGGAAAAACAAGCTTCTCTGCCTGCCTTTACTCAGTACTTCCAGAAGCAGATGCTAACCACTAGGTTTGGGCCACTTGTCGAACATGACGTAGCCAGAATCCCAGGGCCCTTGGCCAGCTGATTGAAGAGTTCCTTGACAAACTGCCCATGTGGTGGGGTGGCTGATCTGAAGCCGCCAGTGATGCTTGCTCAAGGGTTCAGGGTTCAGATTTCCTGCTCCCTTTTGGCCAGCAACAGTTTCCTCTGTACGCGCCTGCAGTGGGACTTACCTTGGCCTTGTCTTGCTTTTCCACTGAGCATGAAGATGGGATAGAATGAGGTCTGAGGTTCCTGGTGAATCTGGGAAAGAGTGGAAAGCAAGGGGTTAAGAGTCCTGATTAGTTGGAGATATGAGAGGAATAGGGTTGGAATAAAGGGAATGGGATCGAGTCTTCAGGTATGTCTCCACAGATCTCTCAGCATCTGGCTGATCAGCTCACCAAAGACAGCAACCACCTGAGGTCGTCCCTCATCTCTGCCCTGCAGCATCCCATCTTGTGCCTACCCCTTCTCAAGGTACTGCCTGCCCAGAACTCTTGGCCCCTCAGATTTCTTTTTCACTTCCAGGAATGAGAAAGAGAGAAAGAGACACTGAGAGAAACAGAGAGAGATGAGAGACACCCCTGCCACTGCCCCCCCGGAGAGGAGGACCCCTTCCTGCTTTTAAATCAGTTCAGCTGAGATGGCCCAGATGTGAGCCAGTCCTCACTAGAACTGAGTTGTGTCTGCATCTCAGTCTCTCAGCAAGAGGTGGACGTGGCCTGAATTTCTCTGACACCCCTAAATCTGTCGAGAGGCTAGCCTGCTTTCAGCTGAGCCTTCCAGTCTAGGACCTGCCTCCCTGACCAACTCCTTCCCACACTCTTTAGGTTCTGTACTCCTGCTGCCACGTCAGTGAGCGCTTATGCCATCTTCTCGGGCAAGAACCCCTGGCCTTGGAGTCACTGTTGAAGTTGGCCCAGGGCAAGGTAGGCCAGTGCCACAAGTGGGCATCTCTTAGGGGTCCTACCATCTCAATCAGAGGACACTCTGATGCCTTGGGTTTCCTTTATAGGTAAAGGTAGTGGATAGGGAAGAGTCTACTGAAGTGACTCTCTACCTCCTCTCCCTTCTTGTCCTCCGCCTCCAAGATCTGCCTTCTGGGTGAGTCATAAAGTAGGGTCACCCTGACATGGATACCTTCCACCCACGTAGGTCACCCTGACATAGATTATGGGGAGTGACACCATACAGCCTGTCCTTGGGAGGGACTAGGACAGAGTGAAGGTTTCTCTGCAAAGAAGAGACCTAGATTCCCACCAGCTCTGTGCCCTGGAGGTGGACATGCAGCTTTGGTGGAGAGCGCCAGCCAAGGGAGAGGGCAGGTCACTCACAGCCTCCTTTCACACGGCTGCATCCCTGATGTATCTCCTTATTCCAGAATGGAGAAGCTCGGCAGTGAGATTGCTACTGTCTTTACACATTCGCACGTCGTCTCTCTTGTGGTGAGTTCTCAGCCTTCATCTTCCTCCCCTTTTCACCCTATCATCCCTCCTTCTGGGAGCAGGAGAGTTGTTTCCTAATGTGCAGCTGTTTGTGAGGCATTCTTCTGGAGACAGACACCCTCTCCACCTGTCCTGAGTACCATTCAGATTGGGACATTCCTCCTCCTCATCTGACTCTCCACAGAGTGCGGCAGCCTGTCTGTTGGGGCAGCTTGGTCAGCAAGGGGTGCCTTTTGACCTCCAGCCTGTGGAGTGGATCGCTGCAGCCACACATGCCCTGTCCGCCCCTGCAGAGGTGAGTCCTACCAGCGCCGAATGCAGACATGTGTCTTCTCTGAGTCAGATAAGGTCTGTGTTCAGGGAGAAAAGCCTGAAGTTCCAGTAAGCCTGGAGGGAATCCAGGAGTCTTTCCTGTCCTGTCCTTCTGCCCTTGGATAATAGGTCCCTCTGAGCCCTGACTGTCGGGGCTTTAGATTTGTTGTTAACACACAGGACCTCTGAAGGGGGAGGAAGAGGCATCGTCTTTCTCCCTCCTCCCCTCCCTCTTGCTCTCTTCCTCAGGCTCTGGCACTTGCCTCCTGAAGGATCTCTACTCTCTAGTGTTCTTCCCTGATGCCAAAGTGAGCTTTCTTAAAGGAAAACCTGCCCAATTGCTCAACCAGTCATTATTTCACACATAAATATGTACTGAGTACCAGGCACTAGTCTTGCCTATATGGATGGAGCTTGTGTAGGTCCTCAGCAGCTTCCCACAGTTCCTGGGTTAATGTCCACATTTGCTAGCAGGCTACACAGAGCTCATCTGTTAGCCCTGGGCTGTCTAATCCTCCTCTACAAAAGAGTTCACATTTCAAAAATTCACTGTGGCCCTTCATGACCTGTCTTTTATATAAGCTGTGCCTTCTCCCCCTTGTCTGCCTTTGAAACTTTGAATCCCATCCATTTCCTACCTCTAAGGGCAAAGTTAGCATCTCAACTATCCCTCCTCCTCTCCATAGCCCCTACCTCAGAGCCTCTTGCTCAATAAGTGTCTTCCTAAACTGTAGTTGTTTCTGTGGCTGGTTACCCTACCAAACTGCGTGTCTTTAGGACAGAGATAGTCATTGAATGAATAGGCAGGAACCAAGACACAGAGTGATAAAGAATCTGCCTGCCATTGCAGGAGCTGCAGGAGATGTGGGTTTTATCCCTAGGTCAGGAAGATCCCCTGGAGGAGGAAATGGCAACCCACTCCAGTATGCTTGCCTGGAAAATTCCATGGACAGAGGAGTCTGGCAGACTGCAGTCTGTGGGATCCCAAAGAGTCAGACATGACTGAGCACGCTGTTCATCCATCCACCCAAGACTCCTAAGTCTAAAAGAACTCTCCCCACTACTCTGGGCCAAAGAAGAACTCCTTCTGCCTGACTTGGAGTTGGCTGCGCAGGTCTGTGCGGTCAGCTCACCCCTCTCAGGGATCTGCTCTCTTCCTGCCTCTCTCTACCAGGTCCGGCTGACTCCACCTGGTGGCTGTGGATTCTATGACGGCCTCCTCATCCTTCTGCTGCAGCTCCTTACCCAGGTACAGCTGCATCCCAGGATGCGTGGGAACTAAGGAGAGAGAAACTGGGTGCTTTGGGGGGCCACTGGCCAAGAGGAAGGAAGAAGCCACATAGTCACCTCCCCTCTCAGACAACCAGTGATGGCCTTAGATTGGGCCCATCTGCCCCAGTACAGACCCTTTAAGGGGAACCATTCAGCTGCATCCCTTGGGATTCAGTGGAAAGAAAGCTGTAATTGCCTGGTTTCCAGTAAGCATACACATGGGTTGAGAGGTCAGGGGGGTTAAGATGTGATAAGAGAGGAAACTGAGACAACACAGAAATCCTAGGTCGGAAAACAGAAATAATTGTTTCTGGGACTCCCCTTCCTTTTAGATCAGGAAGAAGAGTGGAAAAAAGGCATTTTGACTCTTGACTTGGCCCTCCCCCTTCTCCCCTTCTCAATTTTGGCTTTAGCAGGGGAAGGGTAATCCAATAAGGGACGTGGCCAGCTCAGAGATGTGGACCGTTTTGTGGCACCGCTTCTTCATGGCTCTGAGGCTCCCCAGGGAGGCATCTACACAGGAAGAGGAGGTGTCGCTGTCTAGCCCACAAAGCCCAGAGCCAGACTGGACACTGATCTCACCCCAAGGTATCTCACTTCTGACAGCGTGGCTCCTTTTGTCGGGCCAGCATACTGATCCCTCTTCAAGAGTAAACAGCCTGGAAGTGGGTTGGCCCACGGAGAGGGCTACTAGTGCAGCTGCCTTGGGAGGGGATGGCAGAGTCTGTGCGGAAGCTGCTCAAGGATGGGGTAGGCATCAGGGAACAGGTGGTGGCCCTGAGAACCATGGGGATGCAGGGGCACCTAGACCTCTTGCCTGCTCCACTGGGTCTCCACTGTTGGTGTTTCCAGGCATGGCAGCCCTGCTGAGCTTGGCCATGGCCACCTTTACCCAGGAGCCCCAGTTATGCCTGAGTCACCTGTCTCAGCGTGGAAGTATCCTCATGTCCACCCTGAAGCATCTGCTTTCGCCCAGCTTCTTGCATCACCTGGGTCAGGCGTGAGTTGAAAATTTCAGTTCTGCTATTATGGGTGGGATGGACGGGGGGAGGCAGGAGAGAGAGAGCTGACAGCTTGAGCTGTGAGGCAAGAAATGTGATTACTGAGGTTGGGGAAGGAGGGATGGGGGAAGAAATGGAAGGCTGGGTGAGCCAGACTGAGTCCATCCTTCCACGCTGCCCTCCTTAGGCCACAAGGGTCTGAGTTTCTCCCCGTCGTGGTGCTCTCTGTCTGCCAGCTCCTCTGCTTCCCTTTTGCCCTGGATGTGGATGCTGACCTCCTTGAAGGTGTCTTGGCTGACCTCACAGACTCAGAAGTCACCGCCCACCTACTTCAGGTACGAGGGAAGCCACCCAGGCAGGAAGGTGGTCAACCTTGTGTCACATTCACTTCCTGGCAGCTCTAGGGCTCTCCCAGGTCCCTGGAGGCATACAGCATCTGAGACTGGAGTGGAGGAAGCATGCAAGCCTGAACAGAGGCATGTGGTTGGAGCTGGGCTGATGACTCCTCTCTCCATCAGTCACTTGTCTGGATTCTCTTGATTCTCTTGTCCTGGTCTAGGCCCTGGAGACGCTGCTCCTCAGCCAGGAATCGCTTCTCTGGCGATTGTTGGCACTAAGCAGTGAGTAGGTCTCTGAAGAGAGAGAGACTGAGGCCTTGCAGACCACGGCCTGGCCTTGGGAAGGACATGTTCTCCCAGGCTCCAGGTGGTGTCTGTCTCACGTGCGGTGCTGTGACCCAGGTCTTCCAACCCTCTGTGGTGTTCTCTGCAGAACTTGGCTTCTCTCTCCCCCAGGCTTTGGGCTATTTCTAGTAACTTCTCAGCAGTGCATTCTCCCTCTCCCTGAACTGTTTTGCCTGCACCCCTCCCCCTTCTTCAGGTCTGCTGTCACCATCTCCCTCTGACACAAGTTGAGCTGCCCATCAGTCTTCTCACACGCCTGGCCCTCTCGGAGCCTGCTTTTCTCAACCAGTTTGTGAACACAGTGGCTGCCTCCCCTAGAACCACCGTCTCATTCCTCTCCATTGCCCTCCTGGGTGACCAGCCTCTGCTGACGTCTGACCTTCTCTCCCTCCTGGCCCACACTGCCCGGTTACTGTCTCCTAGCCATTTGTCTTTTATCCACGAACTCCTGGCTGGCTCTGATGAATCCTATCGGCCCCTGCGCAGCCTCCTGAGCCACCTAGAGACTTCTGTGCGGGCTCGTACTTATGGGCTCCTGGGACACTTGCTCCAACACAGCATGGCCCTGCGTGGGGCCCTGCAGAGCCAGGCAGGACTGCTCAACCTTCTGCTGCTGGGGCTCGGAGACAAGGACCCTGCTGTGCGGCGTGGAGCCAGCTTTGCTGTAGGCAACGCAGCCTATAAAGCTGGTCCCCTGGGACCTGCCCTGGCAGCCGCAGTACCTGGTATGACCCAGTTGCTTGAAGATCCTCAGGCTGGTATCCGGCGCAATGCTGTATCAGCTCTGGGCAACCTGGGGCCTGAGGGTCTGGGGGAGGAGCTTTTACAGTGCCAAGTGCCCCAGCGGCTCCTGGAGATGGCATGTGGAGACCCCCAGCCAAGTGTGAAGGAAGCCGCCCTCGTTGCTCTCCGCAGCCTCCGACAGGAGCCTTGCATCCATCAGGTACATCCCAGGGGACATGTGAATCACCACGACAGGGCTGTTTTCACATTTTTTCTGAGATAGTCTTTAAGGAATTGGGACATCTGGAAACCCAAGCTGCCTCCTTCTCTGGGAGCAGGAAACTCAGGAGGCATGACTTGGACATGAGTTTTTCACCTAATATCTCCCACCTGGAGATGGGAAGGGGCCTGAAGAGGGCTCCATTGGGCTTGGCAATGCCTGGGTTTTCAAGGAGCAGTGTTGCTGTCTTCTGGAGGCTGTGCAGGAGAGGGGGAGGGAAGACTAGAGGTGCTGAGGCATAGAGTCGTTTTTTACTGAGGGCCGTGAAGATGCTATCTTTTTTAGCGCTTAACCATGTGAAAAGTACCATGCTAAGCATTTTACATTTATTATCTGGTTTAAGCTATCCTTCTCATTTGGCAGGCAATGAAACTGAGGCACAAAGAATTTAATCACTTGTCCCAGTCACAGAGCTAACATGTGGCGATGGGCTTTTCAACTCAAGAGTCTGAGTCCAGAGCCCATGCTCTTTTCGGTTATGCCATTTGGGATACCGGATCTTAGTTCTCTTCCTGATTGAACCTGTGGCTCCTGAAGTAGAAGCTTGAACTCTTAACCATTGGACTGTCTCTCGAGCCCATGCTCTTAACCACTGCTTTATTCTGTTGTGGTTTTTTTTTTGCTCAATTTTCAGTATATAAACAGCACAATTGAAAATCACACATCTACCTGTGATAAAGTTGTATGCTATGTGTGCTTAGTCGCTCAGTCGTGTCCTACTCTTTGAGACCCCATGGACTGTCGCCCTCCAGGCTCCTCTGTCCATGTGGATTCTCCAGGCAAGAATACTGGAGTGGGTTGCCGTGCCCTCCTCCAGGGTATTTTCCCAACCCAGAGATTGAACCCAGGTCTCCCACATTGTAGGCGGATTCTTTACTGTCTTGAGCCACCAGGGAAGCCCATGGTAAAGCCAACCCCCCAAATTATAATAGCTCCATGTGGTGGCGTTTGGGCAGTTCTTGCAGAAGAGAAGTTTTAACAGGATGGTGATGATATATACTACAGAATTTTCTGTAGTCTGTGTGAGGAAATAATAAAAGAGATTTTTGGTGGTAATTCCCACTGGCCTAGACCCATGGTTGGGAGTCTCACCTTCTGGTTGCTGCATTTATTATCTCTTCCTGGGGACAAGTTCATGGGTCCTTTGGTGCCTTGGTCTCATGGTCTGTGACCAAAGAGAATGGAAGTAGTCTGGTCCTAGTGGTTCCTGTCTCCAAAGTCTGTCTTTTCCCACATAATCTATTTTCAATCCCCGAGAGCTCATATTCTTTTTCTTTCTTTTCTAGAGTGGGAATTGCTGGGCCAAATGAGAGTACTCTGCATGTTGTGTTTTGTCATCTCTCTCTGCCCCACAGGCGCTGGTATCCCTGGGCGCCAGTGAGAAATTAGCCTTGCTCTCTTTGGGGAATCAGTTACTCCCACACAGCAGTCCCAGGCCTGCCTCTGCCAAACACTGCAGGAAACTCATCCACCTCCTGAGGCCAACACATAGTACATGACCCCAGCTTCCTGGGGTCCAACCTTTGTTGCCCTACTGTTGCCAACCCTTCCTTCTGCTCAACAAGCCACCTACTAAAGAGACTGAAACAGACAAGCCGCCAATCAGCTGATTTGAGAAGGAGAACCTAGAAGAGATTTATGTATAAAGCTCCTCCTTTCCCCCAGATTCAGGATGATTTTAACCAGTAAACTTCATGATTGTTGGTGCCACAGGAGACGTGTTTCTTCTCTACATCAAAGGGTCTTTTCTCCAATAATGTGCCTTTAAACCCCAGGGACATGCTTCCAGGACACCTTCTGCCTGAGAGGTTTTCTTCCTTTCTGGAGCTCCTGAAATCTTCCCAGCAGGTTCTTTTATTTAGACCTTATTTTCATTGCCCATTGTCTGTATTTATATTTTGGCAAAAATAACATGTTTTCTAGAGACCACCATAATTTCTTCCTATCCAGATTATTTCATTTCAATTCAACATATTTATTTGTTTTTAAATTTATTTTTAACACTTATTTATTTTTAGTTTATTTATTTGGTTGTGTCGGGTCTTTGTTGCAGCACACAGGATCTTTTTTTCAGGATGCACATGTTTCTCTAGTTGTGGGGTGTGTGGGCTCAGTAGTTGCAGTGAGCCAGCTTAGTTGCCCCAACGCATGTAGGATCCTAGTTCCCCAATCAGGGACTGAATTCATGTTCCTTGCGTTGGAAGGTGGATTCATAACCACTGGACCACCAGGGAAGTCCCTACATTTATTTTTTTATTGAAATATAGTTGAATTACCATGTTGTGTTAATTACTGCTATATAGCAAAGTGACTCAGTTATATATGTATGTATATATGTATTCTTTTGCTGGGAAAGATTGAGGACAGGGGGAGAAGGGGGCAACTGAGGATGAGATGGTTGGATGGCATCACTGACTCAATGGATACGAGTTTAAGCAAACTCCGGGAGATAGTGAAAGACCAGGAAGTTTGGCATGCTGCAGTCCATGGGGTCACAAAGAGTTGGAGACAACTGAACAACAGTTCTTTTTCATATTCTTTTCCATTATGGTTTATCACAGGATATTGAAGATAGTTGCCTGTGCTATAGAGTGAGACCTTTTTATTTATCCATTCTATATATACAGTTTGCATCTGTTAAGCTCAGACTCCCAATCCAGCCCTCTCCCATTTCAGGAGCTCACCCAGGCCCCTCCCCACTTGGCAACCCCCAGTCTGTTTTCTACAACATGTATTTATTGAGTCCTTTCTATATGCCAGATACCATTCTAGGCATTGGAGGTAAAACAGTGCTTGTTTGTCAGAGACTTTCCATTCTGGTCAGGGAGGTAGAGAGCTTATTAAACTGAGTGAATTGTTTAGTATGTATGTAGGGTTTTTAGTATGTAGGAATGTGATAAAAGCTCCAGAGAAATGTAAAGCAGGAAGAAGGGGATGAGGAGAGCTGAGTTGGATAGCCGGGGTAGGCCTTACTTAGAAGGTGACGTTTGAACAAAAACATTTGAGTGAAGCAGTACAGCTCTCTCAGGAAAACAACTATGCAGGGAGAATGGTCTTCAAAGGCCCTGAGATGGAAGTATGCCTGGAGTGCTGTAGGAGCTGTGAGAAGGCCATTTTGGATGAAAGAAGTGAAGAAGGGGGAGAATCATAGGAAATGAGGACAGGAAGGTAATGGGGACCAGATGTAGGCCTTGCAGACCTTGTACTTTACACAGAGCAGGGATCTATTAGAGAGTTTGATCAGAGGAGTTCTAAGATCTACCTTATGTTCTAGAAGATTGCCCTTTATTCTGGTGTTGTGAACGGACAGGGGAGTGGGGAGGATGGGAAGTGGGGAGTACTTAGGAGGCTTTGTAATACTCCTCACTCGAGATAGTGGTGTCCTGGACTGGGGTGGTGCCAATGGAATGGTAAAAAGTAGCCAGATTTTGGATATATTCTGAACATGGAGAAAATAACTTTTCTGGACTGACTGGATGTGAGAATGTAACAAAGGAAAGCAGTCAAGGATGACTTTTTGGCCTGAACAGCTGGAAGGATGGAATTCCTGTTAACTGAAATGGGGAAGGCCATTAGTGAAGTGGTAATGGGTAGGGAAGCTCGAGTTTAATTTTGAACATGTATGTCTATTAGTTGGAAATTTTCAAAGGTACACACAAAAAGATTAGTTCAGTGAATGCCATCGCCACTTCAGTAGCTACCTTATCCTTTTTTTACTTGAGTATTTTAAAACAAATCCTGGACAACATATAATGCTATCCATGAGTACTTTGATTACTTTGAGTACTTTTATCTCTAAGAAATCAGAACTTTTGGGTTTTTGGATTTATCGAAACAGCAGTACTTCCCTAAGACCTGTCTACATTAAGACAAATATGTATACAGTATTGTGTCTTTAAATCTGGATATTTTTTTCTTAAGTGATAAATTAGGGGGAAATTACCTTGTAAAAGAATTGTCTTTTCCAAATAATTTGTTAAATACTAGCTTGAAATATCTTGCTTGTCTGGTACAGAAACAGTTTAATGTAGAGAAGTCACACATGAAAACTTTCTAGGCTATGTATTGCATCAAACAACAATCAGTTTAGAGGAAGCATAATTAGAAAATATGTTCCCATCCCTGTGAGTTTACAATCTAGAGGATTAGAAATGTGTAAACAGTTTTACACCCAGCAGTTATCACAGTGCTGAGGGGATTTGGAGTGAAGTCTGAGTGGTGCCTGGAATTTAGAGAATGTCTGGAAGGCCTGAGGATTTGTGCTTCTTTTACATGCATACATGAAGGAAATGGCAACCCACTCCAGTATTCTTGCCCGGAGAATCCCATGGACAGAGGAGCCTTGTGGGCTATGTCCATAGCGTTGCAAAGAGTCTGACATGACTGAAGTGACTGAGCATATGTGCATACAAGGGTGTATGTATTTTAACTTTTGGGGAGGGGAGAAGGAGCTTAAAGTTTTCTTTTTTTTTTTAAACCCTTTTTTTCACTTTCATTAATTGTCTTACTATGAAAGGACCTTCTCTAATCTATAAATTCAGGCAAGCCCAATAAAGAAAACCTTGTTGGGAAGAATTTCCCCAGCTGTCAGATTCACTTCTTTTACAACCACAGTTGCCCTGAGATGCATTATGGCAGAATCACAAGCAGGTCTCAGAGCAGCCTGACTTGTCCACGTTCCAACTCCTGATACCACTGTGACACCTCATTTCAGTGAAAGTGAACGTGGGAGCTTAAAGTTTTCAAACACAAAAAAAGTAGAGAGAATGGCAGGTGAAATACCCATATCCTGATCTCACAAATTCAGCCGCCATCAACATTTTGTCACACTGGTTCTACCTGTTCCATTTTAAATTTTGTTATTGCTATCTGTTGTTGTTGGGTCACTGAGTTGTGTCTGATTCTTTGTGACCCCATGAACTGTAGCACACCAGGATTCCCTGTCCTTCACCATCTCCCAGAGTTTGCTCAAATTCATGTCCATTGAGCTGGTGATACCATCTAACCATCTCAACCTTTGTCACCCCCTTCCTCTCCTGCCTCAGTCTTTCCCAGCATCAGGACCTTTTCCAGTGAGTCAGCTCTTCACATTAGGTGGCCAAAGTATTGGAGTTTCACCTTCAACATCCATCCTTCCAGTGAATATTCAGGGCTGATTTCCTTTAGGATTGACTGGTTTGATCTCTTTGCTGTCCAAGGGACTCTCAAGAGTCTTCTCCAGCACCACAATTCAAAAACATCAATTCTTTGGTGCTCAGCCTGTTATTGCTATAGTTTTAAATTATTTTTTGGAAATAATAAGAACAGTGTGAAGAATTCCCATACACCCTTCACCCAGATTCACGAACTGTTAACATTTTGCCACAGTTGGTTTTATCGTATTTTTCTGAACCATATGACAGTAAGCTGTAAATACCATGCTCCTTTACTGTTGGAAAACTTGCATTTCGGGGACTTCCCTGGCAGTCCAGTGGTTAAGACTCTGCAGTTCCAGTGCAGGGAGCACAGGTTTGATCCCTGGTTGGGGAACTTCCCTGCATGCCATGCAGTGCAGCCCCCCAAGACTTGTATTTCTTAAGAGCAAGGATATTTACTTACATAATCACAGTATAAGAAATTCAACATTGATATAATATGATTTAACCTACAGCCATCATATCCCAGTTGTTCCAATAATGTTCTTTATACCAGTTTTTCTCCTGGTCTAGGTTCCAACCCAAGATCATGCTTTGTGTTTGGTTATGAGATCTCTTCTGCCTCAAATCTAGAACCATTCCTCATTCCTTCCTTAATTTTATGATAGTGATTGATATTTTGTGTGTGTCTGATATTTCTTTTTGGTTTGTGTAAATCTGATGTTTGGGTGTATCTGATTTTTTGTGTGTGTGATTTGATGCTGGTTATACATTTTTGGTAGAAACACTTGTAAGTGATGATGTGTTCTCTTAGTACATTGTATCTGGAGGCTGATGATGTTACTTATTCCCATTATTGGTGAAGTTACATCTATAATTTGGTTAAGGTGGACTAGGCAAATTTCTATTGCTAGTTTTTTTTTTTAGGATTATATATACTTTATATTTTAGAACAGTTTTAGACTTACAGAAAAATTGAGCACATAGTACAAAGAGTTCATATATTATACCTTGCCTCTATCTATACACAATTTCCCCTATTAGCATCTTACATTATTTTGATATATTTGTTACAGTTAGTGGAATCAACATTGATACACAGTTGACCCTTTAAGAACTTAGGGCTTGGGGGGGCGGTTACCCCCACACAGTTGAAAATCTGAGTATAACTTTATAGTCAGCCCTCCATACCTGAGGGTTCAACCAACTGTGTATTATGTAGTACTGTAGTGTGTATTTACTGAAAAACATTCACGAATAAGTGAATTCATGTGGTTCAAACATTAAGAGTGAACTGTATTATCAACTAAAACCTGCATTTTATTCAGAGTTCCTTAATTGTTACCCAGTGTCCTTTTTCTATTCCAGGATCTCATTACACATCATTTAGTTGTTTCCTTGGGCTCCTCTGGCTGTAAGAGTTTCTTTAGAAATATCTAGTTTTTGATAACCTTGACAATTTTGAGAAGTACTGGTCAGGCATTTTGCAGGATGCTCCTCTACTGGAATTTGCCTGGTGTTTCTCACGACTGGACTGGAGTTAATGACTTTTGGGGAGGGAAATCACAAAAGCAAAATGCCATTTTCATCATCTATCAAGGGCATATACTATCTACGTGATATCGACCTTGATCACCTGGCTGAAGTGTTTGTCAGATTTTTCTACTGTTACTACTTTTGCCTTACGCTACCAAACCCTCCCCCCCCCCCCCCCACCTTCCATACTGTACTCTTTGGAAAGAAGTCACTCTGCACACCCTAAACTTAAGGAATGTGGGTTATGCTTCCCCACCTTTAGGGCTGAATATCTACATTTTTTCTTTTAATTCTTCTGCATAGGAGAGTTGGCTCTTTATCACATTTGTGAACACATTCAACCATTTATTTATTTATTTATTTTTAAATTTTATTCATTTTTGGCTTCACTGGTTCTTCATTGCTGCATGCAGGCTTTCTCTAGTTGCAGTGAGTCGGTTTCTCATTGCGGTGGCTTCTCTTGCTGCAGGGCATGGGCTCTGGAGCACATCGGCTCAGCAGTTGTGGCACAAGGCCTTAGTTGCTCTGCGGCATGTGGGATCTTCCTGGACCAAGGATCAAACCCATGTCTCCTGCATTGGTAGGCAGAGTCTTTACCACTGAGCCACCAGGGGAGTCCTCAACCATTTATTTATACCAATGACTCATGGATATTTGTTTTATACTTTGGGTTATAAAAGCACTGTTACTTTAATTTTATTGCTCCAAGTATTGCAACTTTGGTCATTGGGAGTTCTTTGAGTTAGCTCCTGTTACATCTTCCCACCAGTCTGTTGTTTTGGTTTGTTTTGGTAACTTTCTTTCTGGCACCACCAGGCGCTTCCGGCTCATTTTGTGTATTTCCTGCCCTAGTCCTAGAATCAGCCATTTCTCAGAGGAGCCCTGGTTCCTGCTGTGCTTAGTTGCTCAGTCATGTCCAACTCTTTGCGACCCTATGGACTGTAGCCCTCCAGGCTCCTCTGTCCATGGGATTCTCCAGGCAAGAATACTGGAGTTGGTTGCCATCATCTTCTCCAAGGAATCTTCCCAACCCAGGGATTGAACCCAGGTCTCCCACATTGCAGGTGTATTCTTTACCACCAGGGAAGCCCTGGTTCCTGGTAATGGAGTGATATTAGAAACTAAGACCTGGGTGTTAGGTGTGCTTATTGCTACTACAGTGTTTGCTGTAGTATTTTAAAGTGCGCACGCACGCACACACACACACACACACACACACACACACAAGCAACTCCTTGGCATCATGTCATTTAATACCTTAAAGTATCTGGTAAAAAATAAGTATATCTTCTTAAATTATGTCACAATATCCATTCTGTGGCTGCCAACACATTACCACAAATTTGGTGACTTAAAACAACAAATTCTCTCATGGTTCTAGAAGCCAGAATTCTGAAATCAGTTTGTCTGAAGATCCCCATTTCCTCAGAATATTCTAAGGAAGAATGCATTCTTGTCTCTTCCACCTTCTGGTGCCCCCAGGCATTCTACTTAGCTCTGATCTCTCTTCTTGGTGACAAGTTGCCTCTCCCTTTTTTCTGTGTCTTCTCTGTGTCTGTCCCATCTCTTTCTGCCTCACTAGGGATTCTTCTTATTGGACTTAGGGCCCACCCAGATAATCCAGGAAAATTTATTAATCCTTTCAAGATCATCTCAAAATCATTAATCACATATTTTTCCAAATAAGGTAATATTTACAGGTTCCTGGAATTAAGACAAGGCTATATTGGGGGGAGGGGGGGTTGTCATCATTCAGTAAACTAACTAAAAAAAATAATGATTTCTTAACGTTATCTATGTTCTTAATGTCCCCTGTCTATATTCAGATTTCTCTATTGTCTCAAAGACAATTGCAGTTGGCTTATTTGAATCAGTATCTAAACAAGGTCCACTCATTGATGTGATTATGTCTCTTAAGTATCTTACAACATAGGAAACCTCACTCTTTTTTTATACTCTGAATTTGTTGAAGAAATGAGGTCATTCCTTTATACATTGGCCTACATTCTGGACTTGTCAGATGGCCTTCTTGTGACAATGTTTCTCTTTATTTCCTATAAACTGGAAGTTGGAGCCAAAAGCTTGATTAGATTCAGATTCAACTGATTTTTAGACAAAAATATACTACTTCCTAATGTTACTGTGTAGTTCAAATTGCATCACATCATGAGATATAATTTATAGCTGATCAATGACTGTTACCTGAATCAATTATTTATTAAGCATCTTTGCTGTGGCCCAGATTGCTTTCCTTAAATTAGTTTCATCTCTTATTGTTCCCATTATTTCTGTAGCAGACTATTTAGAAAAGCTCTTTTCGCCCTCCAGTTCTTTTGAGATCTCCTAATTCGTTAGAACCAGGGACATCTGAGTCTGAGGGGGCACAATCTATCTTGCCTGAGGAGATAATTAATTGAGTCAGTGTTTCCTAATGTTCACACTTGAAGCTCAGAAAGCAGATGATTGTAATTGGAGCCTGCTGCTTGGGTTGGGGTTAGGGGAAGGTAGGTAGAGCGAAGCATAGCGGATCTGGCGATCTCTTCTTTCCTGGGGTCAAACTCAAAGACTTTTAACTGGAAAGTACTACAAAAAAATTATTTAATGAAGTCCGAGTTCTTTGGTTTTAGAGGAGCGAATTAAGGCTCGGCCAAAGAAAGAGTCCATAGGGGTTAGGAAGAATCAAAGTACAGAGGATTCCGGAGTACCGGAACGTAGCCTTTCAGGGCTTTAACCTCGAGACTATATCTCCCAGAATTCCGCTCTGCGAGTCCCACCCGCGTTGAAGCGGCTGCGCGTGCGCGAGCCCTGTGACGGCCTCCTTTCCAAGCTCCATTAAACCCCGAGATTCCGCGCGCCTCCCTCCCTCCCTCCCTCCCGCTGGGATCGCCCCTTCAGGCCCTCGGTGCGTCCGCTGGGGGCGCGCGCAGTGCGTGTCTGGTGGCAGCCGCGCCGGCGGCTGAGAGCGCGGGTCGCGTGGCCGTGCGTGGTTGCTAGGGGCGCCTAAGGCCGCCCGCTCGCCCGCAGGCGGAGGGAGGAAGCAGCGCAGAGCCGGCGCCCAGCCGCGGCGAAGCTGAGCCTGCTGGGTAAGTGTGGCCGCGGAGCCGGGGCAGCGACCCTCTGCCGGCTCGACTCTCCCGCCCCTTCTTCTGTCCGGGGCCTTTTAACGCGGCTTCCAGCCTTCTGGCCGCTCCTGTCCCAGCCCTGTTTCCTGCCAGCCACCTCTCCATCACCTGGGAGGAGAGGGATCCACGGCCTCCTACCCTGCCAGGTCTTCGCGCCTCCTCGGAACCCCTCTGCACCCTTCCTTACCCCCTTTCCCGCCGCGCCCAATGAACTTAGTCGCCGCTCCTCTGGTTCCCCGAACCCTGCAGCATCATTTCACCGTAGGCCTCTGAGCCTTCTTTCCCGCCCCGCTGTAGTTTAAATTCCCCTCGCTTTAGTGTGAGCCCAAGCTCCTCTCAGGCCTCACGGCTGAATTTAACATGAATACCCCGCTTTTAACTTCCCATCTTCACTGTCTGTAGAGAAATACTTTCCTTAACTGTAGAGAATTTAACTCTTCATGTGTTCATCAATCCATTACTTCCTTTAATCATTCAACAATTTTTAATAAGCATCGACAAATACATAGTTAGCCAGGGCATTATTGAAGGCACTGGAGGATATAGAGGTGCACAGGACAGGTGTGTTTGCACCGAGTTTAGGGGAAATGTTAAGCATGTAAACGGCGTTTGTCATATTGGGTGGTGTGTGTTCTGATAGAACATTAGAAAAATATTTAACCCAAATTTATTTGGAAAACTCTATTATCTTCACATTTTCATTCTGCATCTAGGAAATGTTTTAATCCTTCCTTCCTTGGGGAGTTACTCCTACCTACTCAGATACTCCAGATTCCATCTTCCTTAACTTAGTTAGCTGTTGATTTAGGCAGTCAACAAGTAGCAGGGGGACCCTTTGGGAAAGTATTCCATTCCATCCTTAGTTGTTTGCAATAAATACTGAAGTACTGTTTGTATGAAAACCACCCCCCCCCTTAGTTCCCCAAAGTTACCAGCTCTTTATTGATTGGACTGAATGTAGCATTGAAAAATTGTCAGTTTTCTGGGAATAAAGAGGAGAGAGAACCTTCCAGATACAAAGTATCTTTAGTAAAGATACAGCAAGGCATGAAAAGAGAACTGGAAACAGTCTGACAGACCTGAGCTGGGTTTGGAGGGAACTTTCCTGCTCAATCCTATCTGACTCTTTCCTGTCCCGTGGACTGTAGCCTGCCAGACTCCTCTGTCCATGGGATTTCCCAGGCAAGAATACCAGAGTGGGTTGCCATTTCTTCCCTCAGGGAATCTTTCTGACCAGAAATCAAACTCGAGCCCCACTGCAGTGGAAGCTCAGTCTTAAGCACTGTAAAACAAGGGAAGCCCCACACACAGTTTTAGAAGAATCAATTTCCAGATCCTTAACTTCCAAATGAACTCTTCTAAAACTGACCTTACAAAAAAAGGAGAGTGTCATATCTCTTATGCTTCCAAATTTTACTGTAGTGTGTTATTCTGTGTATAAAAACTTCAAATTGGGGGTGGTCCCAAGATGGCAGAGGAATAGGACAGGGAGACCGCTTTCTCTCCCACAAATTCATCAAAAGATCATTTAAATACTGAGCAACTTCCACAAAACAACTTCTGAATGCTGGTGGAGGACACCAGGCACCCAGAAAGGCAGCCCATTCTCTTTGAAAGGAGGTAGGACAAAATATAAAACACAAAAAGAGAGACAAAAGAGTTAGGGATGGAGACCCGTCCTGGGGAGGGAGTCATGAAGGAGAAGTTTCCAAACAACAGGAAACCCTCTCACTGGCGGGTCTGTGGGCAGTTTTGGAATCTCAGAGGGCGACATAACCGGGAGGAAAAAAAAAAACCCACAGAATATGCACCTAACTGCAACTCCCAGCGGAGAAGTAGCCCAGTCGCAGGCATGCATCTGACACCAGTGATCGGGGGACTGGACAGGGAGGCGCGGGCTGCATGCTTTAGGGTAAGGACTGGGCCAGAATACCCTGAGGACAATCTGAGGGGGCTAACGTGAGATAGCAACCCAAACTGTGGGATAGCCAGAGAGGAAAAAAAAAAACTTTCCCGCGAAAGGCTCTGACCTAACCCAACCTGCAGCCTGGTGGGCTCAAGAACAAAGGATTGAGCAAATACCAAAGGAGAGCTAGCCAGCTATGTACAGGCTCCTCCCCCACCGGAGGCAGAGAGGCAGGTGTGTGACAGCCAGAGCCAGAAGGCAAGGGGCAATCTTGGCCCCAGAGACTGGCATCCTCCACCAAACTGTGAGCAGGCTCCCAGTTGCTAACCATGTCTTCCTGGATCCTGGACAGTTGACATCTGCCAGGAGGGTCGCAGCCTGAGATCAGCTCCCCAGAGGAGACACACGGCGCACCTGAGACTGTGCTCTTGCTGCGCACCTGGGAAACCGAGCGGCCGGCCTGGGGAGGTGATTAAGACACACGGCCCAGCTGGGACAGTGTGCTCGCCAAACACCTGGTCACCTGAGCTGCTTGGACCTGGGAAGGGCACAAAATGCACACCCAACCGAGTCTGTACCCTTGTGGAGTACCCAGCAACCTGAACCTGAGCAGCTTAGACCTGGGAAGTGCACGAAACGCAGGGCCTGCTTTGGACAGTTCCCCTGCAGGGTACCCTGGTGCCTGAGCAGTGTAGACCTGGAAAGCACATGCTGTCGTGAGCGGGGGCAAACCCAGTGTGTCCCAGACACTGCGAGCACTCCCCACACAACGCCAGTGTATTTGTTTGCAGCATTCCTCCCTCCCCGCAGCACAACTGAACAAGTGAGCCTAAATAAGTGACCACCTTACCCCCTTTGTGTCAGAGTGGAAATTAGACACTGAAGAGATGTGCAAAAAGAGGAAGCCAAAATAAACAAATGAGGGAACCGCTCTGCAAGTGACAGGTGCAAGAGATTAAAACCCGGTAGTTAACATTGACTAAGCATTGGAAGGGGCCTATTAGACCTTGAGAACAGTACAAGGTGGATCAAGGAACTATCTTGAAACTGAACTGACCCCACACTGCCCACAACAGCTCCAGAGAAAGTCCCAGATATATTTTTACTATTATCATTTTTTTATTTTTAAGTTCTTATTACTCCTTTAATTTTCATTTTTATAACTTACTATTACCTTGCAAAAAAAAAAAACCCCTGTTTTAAAAGCAAATTTCATATATATATATTTTATAATTTTTGTGATTGATTTTGTTTTGTATTTTTAATATTGTATTTTTGAGAGTCTAACCTCCACTCTAGATTTTTAATCTTTGCTTTTTGGTATTTGTTATCAATTTTGTACCTTTAAGGATCTAATCTTCAGTATCTTTTTTCACTTGGTGTGATTACTGGCTTGATTGTTCTCTCCCCCTTTGACTCTCCCCCTTCTCCCCCAGGTCACCTCTATCTCCTCCCTCCCCCTTCTCTTCTCTGCTTAACTTTGTGAATTTCTCTGGGTGTTCTGGGCTGTGGAGAACACCTAGGGAACTAATTACTGGCTAGATTGGTCTTTCCCCTTTTGACTTCCCCCTCTTCTCCACCTGGTCACCTCTATCTCCCTCCTCCCTCTTTTCTTCTCTGTGCAACTCCGTGAACCTCTCTGGGTGTTCCAGACTGTGGAGAATGCATAGGGAATTGATTATTGGCTAGATTGCGCTCTCCCGTTTTGACTCCCCCTCTTCTCCTCCTAGCCACCTCTATCTCCCACCTCCCTCTTCTCTTCTCCATGTTACTTTGTGAACCTCTCTGGGTGTCCCTCATTGTGGAGAATCTTTTCACCAGTAACCTAGATGTTTTATCATCTGTGCTGTATGGATGGAGAAGTCTTGAGACTACTGTAAGAGTAAAACTGAAAGCCAGAGGCAAGAGGCTTAAATCCAAAACTTGAGAACACCAGAGAACTCCTGATTCCAGGGAACATTAATAGACAAGAGCTCATCCAAAAGCCTCCATACCTACACTGAAACCAAGCTCCACCCAAGAGCCAACAAGTTCCAGAGCAAGACATACCATGCTAATTCTCCAGCAATGCAGGAACACAGCCCTGAGCATTAAAATACAGGCTGCCCAAAGCCATGCCAAACCCACAGACACCACGAAACTTACTACAGGACACTTCATTGCACTCCCGAGAGAAGAGATCCAGTTCACCAACCAGAACAAAGACTCAAGCTCTGCTAACCAGGCAGGAAACCTTGACAAGCCACTAGACCAACCCCACCTACAGGGAGCAAGCTCCACAATAAAGAGGAATCACAAACTTAACGGCCTACAGAAAGGCCACCCCAAACACAGCAATCTAAACAAAATGAAAAGGCAGAGAAATATTTAGCAGGTAAAGGAACATGATAAATGCCCACCAAACCAAACAAAAGAGGAGGAGATATGGAGTCTACCTGAAAAAGAATTCAGAATAATGATAGTAAAGATGTTCTTAAATCTTGAAAACAAAATGGAGTTACAGGTAAATAGACTAGAGACAAGGATTAAGAACATGCAAGAAATGTTTAACAGGAACCTAGAAGAAATAAAAAAGTCAATCAATTATGAATAATGCAATAACAGATCAAAAGTACTCTGGAGGGTACTAACGGTAGAATAACTGAGGCAGAAGATAGGATAAGTGAGGTGGAAGATAGAATGGTGGAAATAAGTGAAGCAGAGAGGGAAAAAAAAGAAATGAGGACAACCCCAGAGACCTTTGGGACAATGTTAAAACACCCCAACGTTCGAATCATAGGAGTCCCAGAAGAAGACGACAAAAAGAAAAGGCTTGAGAAAATACTTGAGAAGATAATAGTTGAAAACTTCCCTAACAGGGGGAAGGAAATAGCCACCCAAGTCCAAGAAACCCAGAGAGTCCCAAACAGGATAAATCCAAGGTGAAGCACCCCAAGACACATATTAATCAAATTAGCAAAGATCAAACACAAAGAGCAAATATTAAAAACAGCAAGGGAAAGGCAACAAATAACACACAAGGGGATCCCCATAAGGATAACAGCTTATCTTTCAATAGAAACTCTTCAGGCCAGAAGGGAATGGCAGGACATACTTAAAGTGATAAAAGAGAAAAACCTACACCCCAGATTACTGTACCCAGCAAGGATCTCATTCAGCTATGCAGGAGAAATGAAAAGCTTTACAGACAAGCAAAAGCTGAGAGAATTCAGCACCACCAAACCAGCTCTTCAACAAATACTAAAGGATCTTCTCTAGACAGGAAACACAGAAAAGGTTTATAAACTTGAACCCAAAACAACAAAGTAAATGGCAACAGGATCATACTTACAGTAATTGCCTTAAATGTAAATGGGTTGAATGCCCCAACCAAAAGACAAAGACTGGCTGAATGGATACAAAAACAAGACCCCTATATATGCTGTATACAAGAGATCCACTTCAAACCAAGGGACACATACAGACTGAAAGTAAAGGGCTGGAAAAAGATATTTTATGCAAATGGAGACCAAAAGAAAGCAGGAGTAGCAATACTCATATCAGATAAAATAGACTTTGAAATAAAGACTGAAAAGAGACAAAGGACACTACATAATGATCAAAGGATCAACCCAAGAAGATATAAAAATTATAAATATATATGCACCCAACATAAGAGAACCACAGTATGTAAGACCTTCTGACAAGTATGAAAGGGGAAATTAACAGTAACACAATAATAGTGGGAGACTTTAATACCTGACTCACACCTATGGCTAGATCAACTAATCAGAAAATTAGCAAAGACACACAAACTTTAAATGATACAATGGACCAATTAGACCTAATTGATATCTATAGGACATTTCACCCCAAAACAATTAATTTCACCTTTTTCTCAAGTGCACACACAATATTCTCTAGGATAGATCACATCCTGGGCCATAAATCTAGCCTTGGTAAATACAAAAAAGTTGAAATCATTTCAAGCATCCTTTCTGACCACAGTGTGGTAAAATTAGATGTCAACTACAGGAAAAAAAAAACACAACAAACTATTAAAAATGCAAACATGTGGAGGCTGAACACGCTTCTGAATAACCAACAAATCACAGAAGAAATTTTAAAAAATCAAAATATGCATAGAAACAAATGAAAATGAAAACACAACAACCCAGAACCTATGGGCTTCAGTAAAAGCAGTGCTAAGGGGAACGTTCATAGCAATACAAGCTTACCTCAAGAAACAAGAGAAAAATCAAATAACCTAATGTTACAGCTAAAGCAATTAGAAAAAGAAGAAATGAAGAACCCCAGGGTTAGTAGAAGGAAAGAAATAATTAAAATTAGGGCAGAAATAAATGAGAAGTAAATGAAGGAGACTATAGCAAAAGTCAACAAAGCTAAAAGCTGATTCTTTGAGAAGATAAATACAATAGACAAACCATTAGCCAGGGAGAATAATCAAATCAACAAAATTAGAAATGAAAATGCAGAAATCCCAGCAGACAACACAAATACAAAGGATCATAAGAGACTACTATCAGCAGCTATATGACAGTAAGATGAACAACTTGGAAGAAATGGACGAATTTTTAGAAAAGTGTAACCTTCCAGAACTGTACCAGGAAGAAATAGAAAATCTGAACAAACCCAACACAAGCATGGAAATCAAAACTGTAATAAAAAGTCTTCCAACAAACAAAAAGCCCAGGACCAGATGGCTTCACAGGTGAATTCTATCAAAATTTAGAGAAGAGCTAACACCTATTCTACTCAAACTCTTCCAGAAAATTGCAGAGGACGGTTAACTGCCAAACTCATTCTATGAGGCCACCATCACCCTAATACCAAAACCAGACAGATGCCACAAAAAAAGAAAACTACGGACCAATATCACTGATGAACATAGAGGCAAAAATCCTCAACAAAATTCTAGCAAACAGAATCCAACAACATATTAAAAAGATGATACATCATGACCAAATGGGCTTTGGGGATGCAAAGAATTCTTCAATATTTGCAAGTCAAGTGATACACCATATTAACAAATTGAAAGATAAAGACCATATGATTATCTCAATAGATGCAAAGAAAGCCTTTGACAAAATTCAACATATTTATGATAAAAACCCTCCAGAAAGCAGGCATAGAAGGATACATACCTCAGCATAATAAAAACCATATATGATAAACATTGGGGTGCACGTGAGGGTGGGATGTTTTGAGAGAACAGCATCGAAACATGTATATTATCTATAGTGAAACAGATCACCAGCCCAGGTTGGATGCATGAGACAAGTGCTTGGGCCTGGTGCACTGGGAAGACTCAGAGGGATTGGGTAGAGAGGGAGGTGGGAAGGGGGATCAGGATGGGGAATACATGTAAATCCATGGCTGATTCATGTCAATGTATGACAAAACCCACTACAATGTTGTAAAGTAATTAGCCTCCAACTAATAAAAATAAATGAAAAAAAAAATATGATAAACCCACAGCAAACATTATCCTCAGTGGTGAAAAATTTAAAGCATTTTCCATAAAGTCAGGAACAAGACAAGGGTGCCCACTCTCACCACTACTATTCAACATTGTTTTGGAAAGTTTAGTCAGAGCAATCAAAGAAGAAAAAAGGAATCCAGATTGGAAAAGAAGAAGTAAAACTCTCACTGTTTGCAGATGATATGATCCTTTACATAGAAAACCCTAAAGACATCACCAGAGAATTACTAGAGCTAATCAATGAATATAGTAAAGTTTCAGGATATAAAACCAATACACAGAAATCCCTTGCATTCTTACACACTAACAATGAGAAAACAGAAAGAGTAATTAAGGAAACAATTCCATTCACCATTGCTATGAAACAAATAAAATACTTAGGAATAAATCTACCTAAAGAAACAAAAGACCTATGTATAGAAAACTATAAAACACTTATGACAGAAATCAAAGAAGACACACATAGATGGAGAAATATACCATGTTTATGGATCGGAAAAATCAATATAGTGAAAATGGGTATACTACTGAAAGCAATCTACCAATTCAGTGCAATCCCTATCAAGCTACCAACAGTATTTTTCACAGAACTAGAACAAATAATTTCACAGTTTCTATGGAAATACAAAAAAACCTCGAATAGCCAAAGCAGTCTTGAGAAAGAAGAATTGAACTGGAGGAATCAACCTGCCTGACTTCAGACTATACTACAAAGCTACAGTCATCAAGACAGTATGGTACTGGCACAAAGACAGAAATATAGATCAATGGAACAAAATAGAAAGCCCAGAGATAAATCCACGCACCTATGGACACCTTATCTTTGACAAAGGAGGCAAGAATATACAATGGAGAAAAGATAATCTCTTTAACAAGTGGTGCTGGGAAAACTGGTCAATCATCTGTAAGAGAATGAAACTAGAACACTTTCTAACACTACACAAAAATAAACTAAAAATGGATTAAAGATCTAAATGTAAGACCAGAAACTATAAAATTCCTAGAGGAAAACATAGGCAAAACACTCTGAGATGCTTTGATCTGTCAGTGAAATGTGAGAAAATTTTTCTTTAATGCTCTTAACTTCTCACTGTCCCTTCTGGGAGAATTGGGAAGCCAGACCTGGTGTTTTGGAATAAGTACTGAGAATGCTAATTTCTGTTAGGCCCTGAAATCAAAAAGACCTCATCCTTAGGAGCCTCTTGGGTATTCTGGACAGGCAGTGCCATTGTAGACCAGAGCTTTCAAGCTTTTTGGTCTCTTACATACACTTTTTATTAAAGACCTTTGGAATCTTCAGTATATTCTTTTCAATGTGGAATATATATCTATTCCACATTAGAAATCGAAGTATTTATTAATTCACTTAGAAATAATAAACTCATTACAAATAAATATAAGTAGCATTTTTAAAAATGAAAAATGCTATTGTTTCAAAAATGTTAGAAGAATAACATTATTTTTGAGAATCTTTTTAATGTCTAGTTTAATTGGAGACAGCTGGATTTTCCTATTTTTTTCTGTTTCAGTTGGTTCAGTGTATTGTTTGCTTGTATTATGTGGATTATCTAGCTTCATATAGAGAATTAGTTGGAAGAGGGAGGAGTGTTTCTGTAGCCTTTTCAGATAGTGGGTATTCTTTGGTACTACACAGAAATTACAAGGGGTGGTGTTAAGAAGGTTAGCTGCTGTGGAATCTGAAATGTTATCAGGGAGCTTTTCATACTTTGTTACATTAGAATCCATTGGTCTATCTCTGACTTTGACCAGATCTTTTACCCATGTCTGATTTTTTGACATTGTGTGATAGATAATTTGGAAAATACTGCTTCATTGAGTTGTTGCCACATTCTATTTGACAGTATAAAAAAATAATATCACCACAGTCATCAGAAAAATGGTTAAGTATTGGGAAACTGTCAAGCTCATGGTGGCAGATACAGTTTTGCCCAAATTCTCATTTTCTCTTGAAAGCTCAAGTTTTATCATTGGCAACAAACACTGTCAGTTGTTTGAAGTGACAGGCTTCCTCTGTTTCATTTTCTGGAGAACGCCTGCCAAGTATCAAAGTCTGAATAACCATCACTTGTATATCCTTCATTCTTTCAAGTAAACATGATGTTCCACAGAAAAATTTTGCAATTCAAACAAGTACTTTACTTACAGACAGCCGTTGTCTTCTGTTTTATAGGTACTTTTCATTTCATCACACAGAATGTTAAAAAGATACACTTGAGGATTGGGATTTCATTTTTTACTGTGTCGTCAAGGACATTCTTAAGTAAACCTGGCACTTCTTTTGCTGTGCAGTGAAGAAGTGTGTGGTGGTGAAAAATCTCAGGTGGTACCTTTGGCTCGACTCCTACTCAGGAAACTGCAGTTTGACCCACCATTGCTCTTGCACCATCAGTGGAAAGGCTGGCACAGTTAAAAAGTCAAATCACACCTTAGTTTTGTTATGGAAATAGTTTCACCTAGTGGAACCCCTGAAAGGGCCCACACTTTGAGGACCACTGCCTTCAAGCTCACCCAAGGTTTCTTTCTGAAGCTGCTGAAGGTCAGGGCTTCAGGAGAGCTATTCACTTAATTATGTTAGGATGTACTTAATCTCTCAGTCATGTCTGACTCTTTGTGACCCCATGGACTGTAGCCCACCAGACTTCTGTCCATGGGATACTCCAGGCAAGAACACTGGAGTGGCTTGCTATTCCCTTCTCCAGAAGATCTTCCCAATCCAGGGATTGAACCTGGGTCTCCTGCATTGCAGGCAGATTCTTTACCATCTGAGCCACCAGGGAAGCCCCTAATTATGTTAAGCCTTCAACTGTTTCCACTTTTCAGTAATTTGCAGATGGACCTCCTTTAGCTTTAGCTGCTATAAGCTGTTTTTTCCCCTGATGTTGGCTGACTACTTTTGCAGTAACTGTGTTCTATAAGAGCTGCCCCTGTCAACTTTTTTTTTTTTTTTTGGTGTTGACGATCTGGTGATGTCCCTGTCCCTGTCAACTTCTATTGGCCCTCCCTTCTCATTAGGTTGGAGTGTTGGCCTTTCTTTCTCAATAGGGCTCTACAGAAGTTCCATGCTCCAACTTTCTTTAGGGAGACAATTTGGAATTTATCTCTTAAGAGAAAATGTGTCTGATTCCTACACTCCTCATTCTGTTTGATTCCAGCCAAGTCACTTCTATCTTCTTACATAACTATTGGGCAACTAAAGTGATCTCATCAGAGATCTTGTGACTCTAGACTCTAAACTGTTTTTGATGTCCTGAGTTCCCCTGGTGACTGAGGGAAAGTCTCAGATGGAAGAGGAAAAGGAAACTGCAGATCCCAAGAGCCACACACTCCTGTAATATAGGAGAGTGATACAGTCAGTGTGTAATGAATAATTGCTTCTGTAGAAATAGATACCTTGTCCAAGTTGGTTTGGTTTGGCCTGGTCTCTGGCGACCTGGTGGTTTGAGACAACAGTCATAGATTTTCTAGTATAGGCTGCTCATTATTCACTCTCACTTAAGGAGGAAACTTGAGGTAAAACGCCCCATAAAGAGTGGAAAGCAGAATGAGATAGACAGCTTCTGAATGTTGTCTAAAGGTGGCAGGGCAGGATGTTGAGATTCCTGAGATTGGATGCTTTAGAAGAGAGGTTGGATCCAGGGAAGGCAGGCAGGGTGCTATTACAACAGACCTGCATTTAGTGAGGCAGGTGAGGGACTAGGAATTGGACAGAGCTAGCCATGCAAATAGAAAGAGATGTTTGAGGCCATTTTGTTTATCTTCAGAATGCTTTGCAGTTCTTTACTTTTCTTATCCCCTTGGGGTGGGGGCATTGGGGAACTGTTTTATTTTTAACAGCTTTGTGGAGGTATAACTGACCTAGAAAATATTCATTACCCTCGTCAATTATTTTTTAAACTTTATTCTAGGAACCCTTAACATCTCATGATGTTTTGTGGGGAGGAAACTTGGGCAGCGTTGCTGAGGAGGAGGCCAGACTAGGGCAAGTGATCTTCCAACTTCTAGTAACATAGCTGTGCATTTGTCTGTTACAGAGAGACATAAGATTTCCCTATCAAAACCATCAGGGGCTTATGAAGTATATTCATATGAAAAGAGAACAGTGGTAAAAGATAGCCTTTGCAAAACATTAAGTTAAAGGAATAAATACACAACAGATCTTCATGGGTGGGATGGGGCTTGAGTTGGGCCTGGAAAAGGTAAATGCTGGGCCACTTGCATCCAATGTTCCTGGCACTGAGGATTCATGTGGAGGGATGCGGAGCAGTGTGTGCAAGAGGTGAGGGGGACGGTTGTCTTTACCCAGCCCTGAGGTGGTGCGCAGTGGGGACCCATGGCTATGAGGGAAAGCAGGCTTGGCTACGGTACAGATGAGGACACAGTGGTGGGCTCTTGAGTGCTTCACCAGAAAGGGGTTCAGCATAGTGTTTCCAACCTGCCTTTTGTCTTCCACTTGAAGGTTAGGGATAAGTTTGGAAACAGGGCCTAGGTGTGTTTCATTTCTATTTAAGAGGAAGCGTGGAGTCAGACAAACTCAAGTTTTAATCTGGCCATTCCTTGTTGGTTGTTTAATTATGGAGAAGTTATTTAGTTTTAATGAGTCTCAGACTCATCATCAGCAAATGGAGCATAGCGTTTTTGTGAGGATTAAATGAGCACAGTACCTGGTGTTTGCTAGGTGCCCAAACTAGCATTCATCAGTGCTAGTTCAGTTCGGTTGCTCAGTTGTGTCTTTGTGACCCCATGGACTGCAGCATGCCATCACCAACTCCCGGAGCTTACTCAAACTTATGTCCATCAAGTCAGTGATGCCATCCAGTCATCTCATCCTCTGCCGTCCCCTTCTCCTCCCACCTTCAGTCTTTCCCAGCATCAGGGTCTTTTTCCAGTGAGTCAGTTCTTTGCATCAGGTGGCCAAAGAACTGGAGTTTCAGCTTCAGCATCAGTCCTTCCAATGGATATTCAGGACTGATTTCCTTTAGGATGGGCTGGTTGGATCTCCTTGCTGTCCAAGAGACTCTCAAGAGTCTTCTCTTGGAGAAGTGCTAGTGTATTTCCCCTTTATTTACTGTATTTTTTTTTTTCCAGTTTATCCAACCAACAGAATATTGAGCACTTAACTGTGGGTGAGACCTTGTACTGGGAACAATATGCTCTTTGGTCCTAGTCAGATGAGTAGTCCTTGTTAAAGTTCAGTGTCATAGAGACAGCAATGGCGGCTAGCCCAGAAATGAGGCATCCTATTTGAACTAGGGAGTCCAGAAAGGCTACCTGGAGAAGGTGACACAGCCTTTGAGCTGTGTATTTTTAAGTTTGGTAGACAAGAAGGAAGGGGCTCTAGGGCACCTAGGAGCCCACCACTGTGTCCTCATCTGTACCGTAGCCAAGCCTGCTTTCCCTCATAGCCATGGGCCCCCACTGCACACCACCTCAGGGCTGGGTGAAGACAACTCTCCCCCTCACCCCCCGCACACACACTAGGGAGTGACACCTGTAGAGACCTGAAGGTCTGAGATGGCAGGAGGCACACGAGAAGCCACACATCAGGTGACATTCAGGGGGCGGCAGCCTGAGATCTCGTTTCCTTATCCCTTTCCACCATCACTTTGGTGAACATGTTGTGCCGCATCCGTGGGGAGAGATATGGATTCCCAAAAGATGACTACATGAGTTGGAACGTGAACCTGTTGTGTGTACATGACACACACTCGGGTGTGTGGTCTTATAAAATCACTGGCAGGGTCTGACCCCTCCCTTTGTGCTTGTCTCCTGTGAGTGTGCAGAGTGTAGCTGTGCCGTGCACAGTATTTCCATAGTTTGGACTTGGTGGAGGTCCGTTTTCTGTTACCTTAAGTTTGCATTTACTGGCATCAAATCTGGTTGTAGCTGTGATGCTGTTTTTCACCCATTATCATTTTCAATAATGACAGTGGGTTTTTGGTACTCTTCTTGAGAAGGACTCCCACACAGGTCAGTCTTTTCAGGAAAAGAGGGTGACATCATGTGGTTTTTGCAGGCTTTTTGTTGGTGGAAAACAACAGCAGTTCCTATAGCTGTAGGCAGGAATGAGACTCTTCCTTGGCCATTGTTCTATTAAAATACAAAGTCCTCTCCCCATTGTCATTTGTGTCTTAAATAAAACTCGAGCAAGAAAATCCTCTACTACTTCCTTCCCTTTAGCCACTGTGAAAATACTTGATTAAGATGCCAGCATTTCATTCAGAATTATCCCAGGTGAATGACTTCTTATAGAAGAGTCTTGTGTTTCTCCCCTGGATGCTGTCATAAAAGCAGGCTCACCCTTCCCTGCAGGTGTAAAAAACTGCAGAATACTTTTGATTTAGAAATCAAATGACCATGCAAAACTGACTGTTTGGGACTCAGAACTACAGACTGGTTCAGAGGTTTTGCTTTAGAGGAAAGATTGAGGAAATGCAAGAGGCAGCCTCTCTCCCCAAGATGAGCCCAGACTGAAGCCTGGGATTTGGGATAAAGTTTCTCTCCTCTTCTTGCCTCTATATTCTACTCCTGGACCTCTTCTGTCCTAGTGTGGCTGCTGGAAATAAAATCACTTTAAGTAAAAAGAATGTTGATGTCTAATTCCATCTTGTTTCTTCTCTTTTCCACCAACACATTGGTTGGAATTTAAGCCTGTATAGTTGGCTAGACTCTTGAAGAGATGAAATTACTTTCTCAGCTACAGAACGCACCCCAGAGGTCAACAGGAGAAATCCCTGCTCTTGTCTGAACTTGTGTCACTTAGTCCATGGAAAGCAGACCACATCAGGGGCAGCTGGAGAATTGGTGAGGGAGCAGTACATGTAAAATCTGTTTCTCACTTGATCTTTGAGCATTCAGAATTGGTTAATGAGAGGAAGGTGTTGGCTGGCTTCTCTGCCACACTCTGGTTTGCCTTATTCCTAGGCACACGGGTGTCAGGTGATGGAAGGAAGCCACTCATGTAAACTTGTGGATGATGAGGCAGAAAAGTGTGAATTTTCTTTGGGGAAAGAGGAAAGAGCTCTCTGAGTGAGAGAATGGGAGCATGTGAACAGATTTCACCCTGTGGCAACTTAATGTCCCGGTCCTTGATGAAGCCAGCTCTGATGGCATGAGGGCAGCAGGAAGTCCACGGAGAACACCCTCAAAATCTAGTGTTCTTCTCCCAGGGCCCCAAATGATGGCTGAGACTGGTTGCCCAAGAAGTGCTAACGTAGGGCTATTCCTTGCTGGGGTACCACTGTAGTCTTGTGTCTGTCCTCCTGGGACTGGAACATTCCCAGCTGTCTCTCTCCCCTTCAGGCTGACGGACTTCAAGGATGCAGCTGCTACTGCTGGAGGCACCTGGCACCTCACCTGAGCCGGGCCATGAGGCCATGTGGCCATGATGTGGGCTCCTCATGGCCTCAGCAAGAACAGAGCACTACAATATCGGCCTCCGCCGGGGACAGAGCTTTAAGCAGAGTGGGCCCGCAGGCACAGCGCCTACCCTGTCACCTGAGAAACCCCCCGAGGGCAAAGTCTGGGCTCAGGCTCATCAGCAGGTGAAGCCAATCTGGCGGCTGGAGAAGAAACACGTGGGAACACTTTCAGCAGGGCTGGGCCCAGGCCTCTTGGGTGCACCCCCTCAGCCAGCGTACTTCTTTTGCCCCAGCACTCTATGTAGCTCCAGGACCACGGCTGTCATTGCAGGCCACAGCAACTGCTGTTACCTGCACTCCCTCCCAGACCTGTTCAGCAGCACCCTGCTGTACCGCCGCTCCAACTACAGGCATAAAGCATACCAGCAGCTGGAGTCTTTCTGCTTGCGTTCAGGCCCGTCAGAAAAAAGACCTTTCTCTCTCCCTCAAAAGAGGCTCCCTGTCAGACTCACTGCCAACAAGGCCACATCTTCCAAGGTCATCCCCATGGCCTCCTCATCCGCGGAACCATACTCCTCACTGGGAGCAGCCGGGGAAAGTCCTTCAGGGAGGAGCCTGGCCTCTGCCATCTCAGGGAAGACCCCGTCTCCACTCTCCTCCTCTTCCTCTTCCTACAAACCCATGCTGAACAACAACTCCTTCATGCGGCCAAATAGCACTAAAGTGCCTTTATCACAGGCCACAGAGGGCCTGAAGCCAGTATCCTCACCCAAGGTTCAGCTCATCTCCTGGCATCACTCAGGGGGCACCGGAGACTGTGCGTTCCAGCCTGTTGAGCACAAGGCGCCCAAGAGCAGTGGGCCTGCCCTAGACGACGCGCCTCCCCGCAGCACGCTGTCTACCCCCAGCTCCTTGGACGCCTCCACCACCAGTGTCGCCTCTTCCCTCTATAGCCGGAGTAACTTAGTCCCCAGGGCTGAGTCACATCCCTGCGGCCTGGACGGTGGCCCTGTTTCCCAGACTCTGACTAAGGAGGTTCGGCTCACTGAGGCTGTGAGGAAGCTGACTGCAAGAGGCCTTGAGCAGAAACCAAGGCAAGGCTACCATTTTGAACAGACTTATTTCATGAACCCCAGCTTGCAGTGGGATCTCCTCAACCAGAACAGGCGGTGGAAACCTCCTGTGGCCGGCCAGCAGGTCCCTCAGGAGGACACTGGAGCAGACAACAGGGTCCTCCCTGCAGTCTCGGACCTCGGGGGCTTGGACAGTGCAGTCTTCTGTAGCAAACGCATCAGCATTCACCTCCTTGCCTCACATAGCCACGGGCTCAGCTACAGCCCTGCCTGTGGATCTGCGATCGACTCCCCACGTCTTGGAGAAGACAAGACTCCAGTTCCACCTTCTCCACCTCAGCCCCTTGGTGTAGCCGAGGTGGCCACCCGCCTCTCTTCCATCCATCTGGGCAAACTTGGGAGAGAAGGGCCTAAGGAAGCCAGGGAGCTGAACTCACCTCCTAGGACTATAGGGTAAGTTGAAGAAAGTGTTTGGTTTATTTAAAGTAGTAGAATGTATACACACCTGGTGACACTGACCCTGTGTCTCTTAAGGTTGGGTTTTATTTGTTAAGTGCCCTGGAATGTTGGTTTTCACTTTAGGGCAGAGGTTGGCAAGCTATACCTTTCAGGCCAAATCCTGCCCTCTGCCTGCTTTTGTAAATAAGGCTATATTGAAATGCAGCCTTATTCATTTACTACTGTCTATGGCCGCTTTCTTGTTTTAATGATAGGGTTGCGTAGTTGGGACAGACTGAATGATCCACAAAACTGAAAATATTTACTGTCTGATCCCTTAGAGGAAGAGTTTGCTAAGCCTTGCTTTAGGTTATAACCAGGGAAAAATAAGAATTTCAAACATCATGTGTTGGGAACTGTGATTTCTCTACTTAATTCCAAACCAAATCAGGTTCTCAGTCATTCCTGGTATGACAGCTGTTTCAGAGTTAGGACACACACTTAATTGGCCTCTTGTGTCTTCTTATTTCTCTGGAACCGTGGTCCACCAAGGCCTTTTCTGAGTTCCTAGAGAGAGGTCCAGGGACCTTTGATGTCTGTTACCGCACGTTGACTGATGGTGTTTTATATTCAGAACTTTGTATTTATATGCTATGAGGGACTTCAAGGAAGGTGGAAGGTAGAGTACCTCTCTGTGGAGTCGGAGATGTGGGGTTGAGGAACTGTGGCCAGGCTGAAGCTCTGAAAGCAAGAGGAGTGGGTTGTAAGGCCCAGGCAAGGACCAGCAGACTGGTGACTAGGGAAGAGAGAACACTGGGAAGTGATGAAGGAAGGCGAATCCAGCATGACCTCTCTTACGGAGCTGGCTGGGCTGGGGGCACGATTCTTTCTTACAGTTCAGCTGCTGACCTCCAGCTAGACCCGGCTGAAACTGAAGATCTGGAAGAAGAGCTACTAGATAGCTTGGAAGACTGCTGCAGCCAGGATGAGAATGAAGAGGAGGAGGGTGAGTAGAGGACTCTCTCGCCTCCAAATGGGAATTGGTCACCACCACTCGGGAAGAGGGGCTATACCAGATCCTCAACTCACTTTGTCACCTGCATTTATCATTCGCCTTGGGGGTCTGAGGGCAGGAGTGGCTTTGGGGGGGCTTGTTCTCTAGTCCCCTGTCCCCAGAGTCTTGCCTTCTCCCTGCGGCTGTTGAGCTCAGGGGAGGCGGTGCAAGGCAGCAATGGGTGCTTGTGGCTCTTCGAGAAGGCTGAGCCAGGATGTCTGAGGAAGGGCTGCCTGGGCTTGGTGACTGAGTGGCAGCCTCTCCCACCTGGGCCTTCTCTGTTCTTCTCCCAGGAGACTCAGAGTGCTCCTCGTGCAGTGCTGTCTCCCCCAGCGAGTCTGTGGCAGTGATCTCTCGGTGAGTCCTGACTGTGTAGGTTGTTGGCAGACATTCATTTACCATCTCTTGAGGATTATAAAGGGATGAATCACCCAAGTTATTAATTAATGGCCCTGTTAACCCTAACTTACTTTGGCTGAATTTTTACAGTTTAGGACTTTAGTTTTCAAACAGGAATCAGTGGGAGGGAAAAGAAGCATATTTTATCAGCTGAGCTTAAAATCAGTACTGTGTTTCTTGTGCTGCAATTTAGTCTTTAGGCTCCAAGAAATTGTTCAAGTAAAAAGCAAATAATCTCAAGAAGTAGTTAGAAAATTAATAACTAATTTTATGAAGAGACAATGTTTGAGGTAGATTCTTAGTTATTTGCCACCTTGCAATTTAAATGTGTCCCAAAGTCAGAAACAATTCTGAGATAGATAATATCACTAATTGGAGCTTTTTTCCAGTGCTCTTTTGCTCCCTTTGGAAGTTGGTTTTATAAGACTAAAGTTGACCTTAGTAATAAATTGAATTTAAAATTCTCTAGCTATAATATGGAGTATTTTATTGACCGCCCTTCATGGAATGTGAGTGATACCCACCTCTACCTAGGAAACCAAGAAGTCCATCTCTTAATGTAGACCCTTCTTTTGTAGAACAGATAATTGTAGAATGGTGCATAACTGAGATGTGGAGTCAGGGGGAGGAAGGAACACAGGACTAAGAGGAAATTTCTGTAAATGAGGACATGTCTTTATGCTAAAGAGTTTTAGAACTTGCTTACAGATCATATAGACCACCTCTCTGGGTAGAAAGTTAACATTCTTCAGTATAATCTTCCTTGTTCCATTCATCACTTCCAACCTTGTCTCAATATGAAGCTCTTATCTTCATTAATTATTTTTAGATATTAAAAAGAACCCTCACAAAGTACCAACCATTAAAGTTTTTTTCTTTTAAAAAATAACTTCTACTGAAATTGTAAAAGAACAAAGTTCCTATTCTAATTTTAATTCTAACCTGGCTACACATGTCAAGGCTTGCCTAGCACGTGGAGCAGCCAAACTCTGGTTGCTTTCCTTTGTGTCGGCTCTGCTTTAGATGAAGCTAAGAGTAAGAGTTAGTCTCATCTAAGATTAGTATGGACGAGGCAGACTGCATCTCTGAATGTGATGGTGGCTGCAGCTGTACCAGTTTTAGAGTTCCAAACCAGCAAGGTAGAGAGAGTTGTTTAGAAAATGGAGAGACAGAATAGGGACTTTCTGTGAAGGTTGGTAGAAATCCTGTCATAGGTATCCTGAATCTGGTGCATAAATTCTGTTACTTTAAGCCTAACCCATTGCTCTTTCAGATAAGCAAATCTACTCCTGGCCGTATATATTAGATGTTGACCAAGGACTTCACTCACTGAAAGAGAAACACATTTAACGTTTAATTGACTTGGAGCCTCTTTTCCACACTTAAGGGTGATCTAGGTTTGTCTTCAGGCCTAGTTCAAGACAGCTGCACAGTCCTTTGTTTAACTTTTCTGATTTTTAAGATAAAATTCACAAAAGGTGTTTGTTAATTCTATGTTCATTAATTAATTTCTACAAAATGTAGTCTATATAAGTCTTAAAATATGAGGTCAAGCTAATGGAGGTTGAAGAATTCTAAACCACTTTGCATTTTGACTAAAATCAGGCATCTTTTTGGATTGCTAAAATCTTATTTTTTTCCAATTATGAAAGATTTGTTTATTTATTATAGAAAATTTTGCAGTCACAGAAAGATCATTGAAAATACTACCTGTTTCCTCTGTCCAGCAATAGTATATTACACTTCCTGTTAAGTATTCTTTCCCTAAGAATCATGTGAATTTAGAGATGGCATTGGTCAAGTTTGGCCTCTGTTTTTTCAGATATGAAAATTGAGGAACAGGAAATTAAGTAACTATTTGCAAGGTCAAGATTTTTAGCACTGCTAGACCAAAAGTCATGCCTTTTGAGGTTAAGTTCAGTACTCTTGAGAGGCAGCTAACAAAGATTTTCTTTTCTTTTTTAATTAAACTTTTGATTTTGAGACATTTATAGATTTTCATGTAGTTTTAAGAGATAATACAGAGATTCCCTGAATTCTTTACCCAGTTTCCCCCATGGTAACATCTTACACAACTATAATACAATATACTGTAACCAAGACATTAATGTTAGTGAAGATCTGTCATTGCAAGAATGCCTTCTGTTGCCGGGAGAGCCGCAACTCCTTCCCTCCTACTCTCATCTCCTTCTTAAGCCTTCATAACCAATAGTTTTGTTGTTCCAGGAATGTTATACAAATGGAATGATAGCCATATGTAGCCTTTTGAGATTGGCTTTTTTCACTCAGCATATTCTCAACAGATTCATCCAAGTTGTTACACGTATCCATAGTTCATTCCTTTATATTGCTGAGTAGTGGCCCATGAATGGCTGGACCACAGTTTGTTTAACCAGCCACCTGCTGAAGGATATTTTGTTTCCAGTTTTTGACTATACAGATAAAGCTGCTCATTGTGTACATATTTTTGAATGAACCTTAAGTCTTTATGTCTCTGAGATAAATTCTGGGTTCTATGGTAATTGCACATTTAATTTTTTAAGAAACTGCCAAAGCTATTTTCCAGAGTGGCTGTACCATTTTACATTCCTGTCTTGTTTTTGTTTTTAAATATGAACTCATTGTTTTTGATTTTCAACAATCTTAAATTCTAATATTCAGTAAATGGAAAGTCTTTAAAGTAAAAAATTTTGGAAATGAGGAATAGAGTTGAATTAACTGGATTTATTTAATTAATTGGAATTAATATTTAACTCAACCCAATAAAATTCATTAAAAATTTCTCAGGTTTGAAACACTGAGGTGTTTTATGTACAGTGCCTATTTCTGTTGTGCTGAAAAATAACAGGTAGAATATCTCTTTATAAACTGAAAATTAATCTTAAATAATAAATATTTGTGGATCACATCAGCCTGATCTAGAGGGTCATAACTATCCTCTCCATTTTCAGTGTTATCTGAAGAAATTGTCTGGGTCTGTCAGCTTGTATCCAGTATATAGTCTAGGTCTTCCTATTTTGAGACTGCTTGAGCTAGCCTTGACCAAGACATTATTGGAATAACAGTAGGGACCCCATGGCCCACTGCTCCAGATCCCCAGACCTGTCTTTCTACCACACTGTTATGTAAAAATCTGATGTCACGAATGTCTGATGTCTCTGTTTTCAAAACAGAGAAGAGCATTGCTGCTGCTGCTAAGTCGCTTCAGTTGTGTCCGACTCTGTGCGACCCCATAGATGGAGAAGAGCATTAATCATCCATTTATCTTCAGATAAATATAAAATGACTTAGAAGTAGCACTCCTTTTTTTTCCTTCTGTTGCTTTTTTCCCTTTTTCTTTTTAAAAACCTCTTTACCTCTTCTTAGTTCTTTCTGTCTTTTCTGCTTTTCCTCCTCTTTATTTATCCATATCATTCTTTTTCTCTCCTCATCTATTTCTCTTTGTCTTAGTGTAGCATATTTCTCTACTGACATCCACTTAAACTCCTTACTTGCTCTCAGAACCACTCTTTTCAGGGACCTCCCCAGCCTATGGCTTTTCACAGGAAATTTTAGTTGTATCAAAGAATGAAGTATTGGAAAACTTTGTCTTTAGGTGATATTTGTCTTGTGATTGTGTATAGGTTAGCCTTAACATGGATTAATATTTACAAAGCAATTATTGAGCACTTGTCTCTGTAGAATCGCAGTGTAAAAGCACCCTGAAAGAAACAGTGTGTAATAGTAACAACACTCAAGGTTGTGGCTTTGCCTTTCTCTACCACATGGCTGTTTTTCATCTTAGGAACTGCATGGAGTTTCTGACCAAACCCCCTTCCAATGAAAAAGTTGTTCGACCAGCCCTCATCTACAGTCTCTTTCCCAACGTGCCCCCTACCATCTATTTTGGCACTCCAGATGAGAGAGGTAAACCTGGCCGTGTGTCTACCTGGAATAGCCCCCAGGAGAAGGATGCTAGTGAAGCTGGCGGTAGGGTGGAAGGGGCTTTCCAGAATGGCCGTATTGGTGCTTGGTTACCCACCTGGTCCACCAGTCCGATGAGGGAATCTTTATCTTGTCCATCCTTTAGCTGACCCTCTTGGCCCCATAATCTCATGTTTCACTCTTGACCTCTAACCTTGTGTCTCTCCCCTTTTTATCCTCCTCTCCTCTCCGTGTTCCTCATTCCTGTTCAGTCCCCTTTCTTCCCCAAAGTGTGCTCCTTTGAAACTCTGACCTGGAATAATACTTACTGACTTGTCTACAGGGAATGTTGAGCAACAGTGCCACCTCTTAGCTCTACTCACCATGACTCTCCTGCTCTTCTCCACACCCTCCCCCTACCCTCTCCCCGTTTTGCCCAGTGGAGAAACTTCCCTGGGAGCAGAGGAAGCTGCTCCGGTGGAAGATGAGCACAGTGACTCCCAACATTGTCAAGCAGACCATTGGACGTTCCCACTTCAAGATCAGCAAGAGTGAGTCACTTGCCTTACTTCAAGCCTGTCCTCTGCCCCAGCAGATAGGCTCTGGGCAGGAGGGAACCCCTAGATTAGCTCCCGCTGTGTGAGGACCCTGTCCTGAAGTTCCAACTCCATAAGAGGACATAGGTCTGAAATCCCTCTGCCTGGAGCTTGTTCCTCAAAATTGGGAGACAGGGGGCCATTGTTCTAGTCCTGACCCCAGGGCCTCATGTAGGACAGCTCCATGGCAACTCTTAGAAAACTGGGGCTGGGACCTATGCCCAGGCTCTGGTGGTATTTCTGGGTCCTCTGAGCCACTCTCTGTCCCAGGGACTGAGCTGCTAGCAAGACTGACTTCCTGATGTACCTTCTATAGGAAATGATGACTGGCTGGGCTGCTGGGGTCACCACATGAAGTCTCCTAGTTTCCGATCCATTCAGGAGCATCAGAAGGTAAGGGCCTTTTCTGAGCTGCTCTTCCTCTGGACTTGGGCAGGAGAAGGTTGGTAGTAGAAGTAGGAAAGAGAAGGATGATCATAGAAAAGTCAGGAGGGCTCAGAGGGTGGAGAAAGTATGGGAGGTGGGTGCTGTGTAAGCCTCCAGTGGATCGTGCACACCTCGTAGGTCAGCTACAGTGTCTTGGACAGATAAAGCCTCTAAGACACTTTTTCTCTGGTGTATCTTGAGACACAGTGTCTGTTTTCAGCTTATCATGTTTTTCCTCTAACCACTGCACATTGCCTCTGTTCCTCCAAGCTGAATATGTGTAAAGAGGTCTCATTTGGACTGAATAGTCCCCTTACCCCAGGAAAGCCAGGTGCTTTTCTGTCTTTGTCCTAGAGGCATGGAAAAAGACTTAACAGGTTTTTCTTTACTTTTACAGTGAATGTTACGTCTGTCTTAGTTATTCTTTTACATCGTGAACTATTGACTCCTAAAGGGCACTACGTTGTGTTGTGTTGTGTTTGTGTTTTAATCATTTTTTTGGTGGATGCTCAGTGCGGGATACTTAAGAACCTTTCGACAGTGACAATCAGATGGAACAGGAGCTTAGAATGTTGGAATGGTGTAGTGAGTCTTGCTGTCTTCCTTATGGTCTCACATGGCTCTGTCTCTCCCTGCTCTCACCCTCTGTCGCTCTGCAGCTAAACCACTTCCCAGGTTCATTCCAGATTGGGCGCAAGGACCGACTGTGGCGGAACCTGTCCCGCATGCAGAGCCGCTTTGGCAAGAAGGAGTTCAGTTTCTTCCCCCAGTCCTTCATCCTGCCCCAGGATGCCAAGCTCCTGCGCAAAGCCTGGGAGAGCAGCAGCCGCCAGAAGTGGATTGTTAAACCAGTGAGTGGTTCTGGCGGGCGGCAGGCAGGGACTGAGAGTGGGAGCGCCAGAGTATCGGGCCAGGTAGACAACTCTCCTCTCCACTCGACCTCTAGCCAGCGTCCGCTCGAGGCATCGGCATCCAGGTCATTCATAAGTGGAGTCAGCTCCCCAAGAGGAGGCCCCTTCTGGTACAGAGGTGAGCCCGTCTCCAGCTGAGACCCCACTCCCTGCTTCCCATCTTCTCAGCCTCAGAGGGCCCCCTTTCACCACGTTCTTTTGTCCTTTGTCTTCCCAGCCAAAGACCTTCTTCAGCCAACTGCTTAAAGGTCTTTATCCTGGGAACTGTTAGCTGGCTTTTGCCATGGCTCAGTTACTTGCCAAGCCCTGTCTCTTCTGTCCTGTCTCTGAAGCTGGCCTTTCTCTGTGTAGGTATCTCCACAAACCCTACCTCATCAGTGGCAGCAAGTTCGATCTGCGGATCTATGTTTACGTCACCTCCTATGATCCTCTACGGATTTACCTCTTTTCAGATGGACTTGTCCGCTTTGCCAGTTGCAAGTATGTGGTGGTGGTAGGGGCTCGCCCTAACAGCTTTGGGGATTTGTTCTCCCTCCAGGGAGGGAAGCTGGTGGACTCCGAACAGGAAAGTAACCAATGTTTTGGTAGTTTTTGTTAGCAAAGGAGAAGGTGGTGTGCCTTGGGAAAACCTTGTCTTCCTTTCCTCCCGTGTGACTGACTCCTTTACTTGTACATCAGACACTTCTGACACCACCTATAACCAGATGGTGGGTTTTTTTCTGCCCACACAAAGCATTTCTATACAACACCAACTGGCTGTCCTACAGTTGAACTCAATTCTGACATATCTATCTGGGGATATCATCAGATCTCATGGGTCAAGGGCTGAGTCTCACCAGGCTGCCCCTCCCTCCACTCCTGTGATGCCAGTCACAAGTGCGGGTGGCTGCCTGTGCATCTCACTAGTGGGCTATAAACCAGAGGTTCCCATGACCCCCTCCTCGGGGCTGGGGGTATCAGTTTGGTTAGTTTTCTAGAGCAGCTCACAGAACTCAAGAAACACTTTGCTTATATTTATTGATTTATGAAAAAATGGATGTGATAAAGGATACAGAAGAACAGGGAGATGGAAGAGATGCACAGGGCAAGGTGTGTGAGGAGAGGCACCAAGCTTCCATGCCCTCTCTGGGCAGGCCACTCTCCCAGCATCTCCACAGGTTCACCCACCTGGAAGCTCTCATATTTGGGGAATTTTTACAGAGGCTTCAGCACTTAGGCTTGATTGATCATTAGCTCCATTTTCAGCCCTTCTTCCTTTTTTAAGATAATGGAAGTTGGGTGGGGGGAGCTGAAAATTCCAAGCATCTAATCATGTCTTGGCCTTTCCAGTGACTGGCCCTCATCCAGGAGCCATCAGGAACTCACCCAGTGTTGCCTCGTTAGAACAAAAGATGCTCCTATTACCCAGGAAATTATAAGGGTTTCAGCAGCTGTGTGTAAGGAACTGGGGTCAAAATGCCAAATTTGAGAACAAAGATGCTCCTTATCCTTGTACCACTTAGGAATCTACAAAGGTTTCAGGAGCTCTGTGTCCGGGAGTGGGGGCAGGGTCCAATATATACATATTTATTATTATAAATCACAGTATTACATGCAGAATGGGAAATAAGGGGGTTCTCTACTTCACTAAACAGGGAGGGTCTTTCTACAGAACTGAGGTAGGATAAAATCAGAGATGAGTTTAGCTGTAGTGTTCTAGAAACCTTACCAGCAGATGTGCTTCTCAGACTCTTCTGCATCTGCAAAGATCTGTCCACTTAACTGCTCAGGATCTGGAGAAATGTTTGGACCGTTATCCGTCTGCTGTATCTCCATCTCCCCTCTGCCTTTCCTCTCACCTGCAGGTATTCCTCTTCCATGAAGAGCCTTGGGAACAAATTCATGCACCTAACCAACTACAGTGTCAATAAAAAGAATGCCGAGTACCAGGCCAATGAAGATGAAACAGCCTGCCAGGGCCACAAATGGTACCCAGACAGTGTCCCCACCAAGAGGAGGCCTGGAGGAATACAGGGTTCTGGGGTCTGGGGAGGTTTCAGAGGAGTGGTGAATGGAGGAGTAATACAAGACCCAGAGATTATATAAATACTTGGCAATTCAGAATTGGTCTGTTTGTATCCAAACTCCTCTCTGTCCTTATTCAAAACATCAAAAGAAGACATATGAAGAAGATAACCTTTGGGCCTCTTACTCCTTTTTCTTTCTCTTTGCTGATCATTCATAGATTCTAACCCTAAATACTCCCTTCTTCTCCCCTGCCTCACAGGGCACTGAAGGCTTTATGGAGCTACCTGAGCCAGAAGGGAGTCAACAGTGATGCCATCTGGGAGAAGATAAAGGATGTCGTTGTCAAAACCATCATTTCGTGAGTCACACTGCCACCCTGGGTGTGGGGCCTGCCACCAAATCCCCTTTTTCTCATGGGCCTCCACACTGCTGTTCTCTAGACTGTAGGCCATGCTGTGTTTCTGTTTCTGAGGACAGGGTTTAGGAAGGAATAGAGAAGACTTAAATCCTGCTCTACTGAACTGCATCCCCAGAAGCTGGCTCCAGGTCACAGGCATCTCTAGAGCTTCTTTTCTTGGGTGGCTTCCTTTTTCCCATCTCTGAGCCACTCCATGGGCCTAGGCAGCTCTAGGCAGGGTCTTTGGGAGAAGTCGAACTGAATACTTTATCCTCCCTGGGACCAGGTCAGAACCCTATGTGACCAGCCTGCTGAAGATGTACGTGCGGCGGCCTTACAGCTGCCACGAGCTCTTTGGTTTCGATGTCATGCTGGATGAGAAACTCAAGCCCTGGGTTCTAGAAGTGAACATCTCCCCCAGGTAGGTGTTCTCAGGGCACACAATAGGAGTCTTTCCCTGTCCTCCTGATCCTATTTTTGCTCAAGTCCTGCTGACTCTGGGAAGACCTTTTCTTCCCTAAATACCTTCATAGTTAGTTTACCATTTACTCTTTGTTCTTGCCATCATCTCAAGGTTTTCTGATATTGAAGACAGGCTGTTAAAAGTTGCTCTTTTAAACTTGATACCTACTGAATGCTTTTCCTCTAGCAAACCAAAGTCACAGGCAGGAACCACCCTGAGCGAGGTTATTCACTATCTGTGGGGCTGGAAGACCCCCCACGATGGTCATGAGTTTGCATCTAAATGCGGCTGGTATTGACTTGGACATGTCAGTTTTAGTGTCTGGAAACAGTTCTAGTGTCTGCTTGTACCACTCTTTGCATGCTTTCCCCAAAGCCTTCACTCCAACTCTCCACTGGACATCAGCATCAAAGGCCAGATGATCCGTGACCTTCTGAACCTGGCAGGCTTTGTTCTGCCCAATGCAGATGATATCGCTTCCAGCTCCAGCAGCTCCAGCAGCTCCACCACCAGGTCAGCCTCCTTGCTTGTCTGGCTCTGGGAAGGGATGGTGTCTGGGTGTTCCCTCCTGCTTGGTCTCCCTTGCTACTCCATCTCCCACTGCAATATATCCACACTCCACTGCCATGTCAGTGTTCCTAAAGGCATGTTTGGTTAATTGCTCTCCTGCCAAGGAATCCCTACAGAGCCTAGGAACCAGCTTTAAATTCCTCAAGCGGACAGTCAAGGCCCTAGCTGGTTTTTCCCAGGCACCCCACTCTTTACTCCTCTTCCCAGCTCATGTGCTCTGACAAACTGGATCACTCTTAGAACATCAGGGTTGGAAGGATCCTTAAGGATTAGTTAGTCCAGTCTCCTCTCTGAATCGTGTGCTACCTCTCATTGTTCCCATATGGTGTCCTCTCCTCTGCTCGTGGGGTTCCTTCCTCCTGAAATTCCACTCAGCAAGACCTCCCTGTTTTGACCTCACCCATCCATCCAAGCCTAGCTGAAGGCAACCTCTTAGTGCAACCAGCTCAATGTGTGCTGTCTCCTCCACACCCTCAAAGTACTCAGAACCACACTTGAGGAAAGGGAGCTAATATTTGGTATCTCCTCTGTATACAGAAAAGCCTAAAATTTATCTCCAAAGTAGCCCATGAAGTTGGTATTAGTATCCTCAGTTTACAGATGAGGAAACTGAAAAATCACTGGGATTAAGTGACCCATCCAAAATCATTCATCTGCAGAGCTATAGAGCTGGGCTTTAAATCCTATGGGCTTCAAATCCTAATTTGTAGCAACAAGACTTGCTTTCCGCATTGTACCTTATAGTTTAGACTTGGCTCTATGCTGTAGTTGTTGTTTGATCCATGCCATCCTGTGAGCTCCTTGGAGGTCGTCTTTGTGTCTGTCAGTAGTAATTGTAGTAATGTGAAATGAGGGGCAGGGCGTCAGGGAGCTTGTCCAGGATCACACAGCCAGTAGGGCCAAGCTGGGGGTATTTAGTAAGTGTTCAATCAGTTAAACTACACTGAAGTATGCAGTGATTATTCCATGGTCTTTTTTTATTTTTCCATTTAAATACAACTTAAAGAGGATGCTTTGTACCCTTTTAGTTCTTTCATGGTGCTTGATCTTTGACTCTTGAGCTATTTGAGTGTAGTGCATTGCAGTCTCATCTACTCCAATAACAAACTTCTGTCCATCCTTTGTCTTCTCCTGAGGAGGGTGTCTTTCTGGGCTGAACCTTCTCTCTACATGTCCTCAGGATATGAAGCTGCTGACCTTACCCCTTGCCCCCTTCCCACCCCCTGCCTTAGCCTGCCCAGCTCTCCCAGGGACAGATGTCAAGTGGCCCCAGAGTACTTCACTGCACAGAAGATGAAGAAAGCCTATTACCTGACCCAGAAAATTCCTGATCAGGTAGGAGACTGCCTTTACCCCTGTGCCAGCAGAAAGTTTCCCTGGTCAAACCTGTGGGGCCCCAAGGCAAACAGCTCTTCATCCCTCTCAGGCAGGATTTCCTACATCCCCACATGCAGGGATTTGCTGGCGTGTGTGTCACTAGAGAGGACTTCCTGGGGGCTCAGATGGTAACGCATCAGCCTACAATGAGGGAGACCGGGTTCGTTCCCTGGGTCAGGAAGATCCCCTGGAGAAGGAAATGGCCATTCGAGGAGAGAGCTGATGGCCTTTAGTATGTGTTCAACAACCACTGTTCTTAGCAAAATACTGCACCAGTCCACCCTTCTTGTAGAGCTGTTGCCCCTTTGGGTTTCTTTCCCAGAGGGGCACTGAGCCCCTGGAAGGCTTAGCTTCCTCAGAGCAGATAAGGGAGCCAGATGGAAGGATGGCGGACGCACAGCTGCGGCCAGATCTCTGTTGCTGGGTTCTGATCTTGACTTCATCCAACAAATCATTTAACGTCTGTGTCCCCTGGCTCTCCTCATCCCTGCCAAGAATCTCTTCATCCTCTGAATAAGCTCAGTAGATTTGGGAATAGATGAGGTCCAAAGCTAGCCATCCCAGCCTGCCCTAGTGGTCCGTGGAAAGTCCTAGAGCCTTAGGACCCTGAAGCCATGCTCTCCACCTCCAGTTTCTTCATTCTCTGCCTCTGGCTTACGTGCTTTGCTGCCCCCTCTCCCCACTGGTCCTCGGGCCGTAGGACTTCTACGCATCTGTGCTGGATGTCCTGACACCAGATGATGTTCGGGTTCTAGTCGAGATGGAGGATGAGTTTTCTCGCCGTGGTCAATTCGAACGCATTTTTCCGTCTCGAATCTCTTCTCGCTATCTCCGCTTTTTTGAGCAGCCACGATATTTCAACATTCTCACCACCCAGTGGGAACAGAAGTACCATGGCAACAAGCTCAAAGGTGATGTGTCTTCCCTGCCAACAGGAGGCCATGTTAAATGAGAGATTAAATCCCAGTAGACCAAGAAACGGGCCTCCGTGGCAAGAAGAATAGGCCAGTTGATTCCACCTTCTTTTTTTTTTTAAGATGACTCTTTTATTAATTCATTATTTTGGCTACACTGGGTCTTCACTGCTGTGGATGGAGTTTCTGTAGTTTTGCGACAAACAGGCTCTAGGGCCTAGGCTCAGTAGTTGTGATGCATGGGTTTAGTTGTCCCACAGTTTGTGGGATCTTCCCAAACTGGGGTTCAAACATGTGTCCCCTGCATCAGCAGGCAGATTCTTAGTCACCGAACCACCAAGGAAGTCTGATTCTGATTCCATCCTCTTGAGTCCCACCCTTGTTAATCTTATCATAGGAGTAGATCTGCTTCGGAGTTGGTGCTACAAAGGGTTCCACACAGGAGCCATCTCTGATTCTGCTCCAGTGGTGAGTGATGCTGCCAGGATACAGGGGATGGCCTTGCCTCAGCCCCTCCCTCTCCCTCCCTAAGAGTGCAGCCTGGGTTGGGTGCGGGTCCAGACCCTCTCACTTCTTCCTAGGGTTCCTCAGGCCTCTGTGTCTCAGGACCCTTCCCTTTCAAGAGATACTTGCCTCCGGGATTCCCTGGATGCCTTTCTTTCAAGGATCAGAAGTGCTTTGTAGCCTCACCTTCTTGTCTGAGTCAGGAGAGGGCCAAGACTTACTCTCCCCAACATGGGCCCATTCCGTCAGGGTTGCCCTTTAGTCACTCCAAGGTAGAGCTGGGAAAGAGGCCTAAGACCCAGACACTCTCCCCTGATCTTGAGCTAGCCCTTTTGGCCTCATTGCTTCCTTTGCTTCCAGTGGACTCTCCCGGCCTCAGTTCTGACTGTCCCAAAGGCTGATGCGACACTCAATGCTTTCTCCACGCCAGAGACTATCAAGCTGAGGTGAGTGCTGCCTGGACAAGGGAAGGGTGTTGGGAGTGAATTCGGGGAGTTTCCTTCCTTCCTCTCTTCCCAGATTCTGATAAGATCAGTATTCTCCAGTTGAGGGTTGGTGGGACTGTCAGAATACTCTGTCACAGCCTCCTCTTCCAAGCGGCTCTTGGTATGCCCAATAAAGCTGAGCTGGAGCACAGACTCATCCCCAGAAGCAGCCACTTTCAGCCATACTGCAATGAATACTGTGAATGCCTGCTCTAGACTCCAAAGGGAGCAGTCTATGGGTTAAAGTCTCAGTTACACAGAGTCTCAGCCATTTCTTTCCTCCTGTTCCCTTCAGAAAACATGGCTCCACCGAGCAAAATATACCGCTGTGTGAAGATGGGACCATACCCAAGCTGAAGAAGACCCAAGCTGGCCTTTCCCCTCCTCCCAGGAAACTCAGTTCCTCAGAGGACAGTGAGGACACCAAGAAAGAGCCCAGCCTCTCCACCCAGTTGTTACCTGTGATCAAGTACTCTGGGCAGACTTCAAGAGTCTCCGCTTCTGCCAGCTCCCAGTCAGCTGGTGGCTCCCTCCTGGCTGCTGTGAGCCTGTGACAGGCTTCTCTCCACTTGCCTGCCCAGGTGCACCAGTGTCAGCTACCTCATGGGAACCGGCCGGCTGGCCAGCCTGAGCCCCCACCCCCTCCACTCTGCCCCTCCTCAGAGTATTTTTTGAAGTGGTTGAATTGTAGAAATGGGTATTTGGCGGGCTGGAGGGGTGGTTGGGAAGGGGAGAAGGTGAGACAGGTTCACTGGCTGGCACCTCATATCTCAGCAGAGAAGCCAACGATGGCTACTCAGCCTTATAAAGCAGGGTTTGGTTTCTACCTTCAGAGAGCCATGTGTGGTTTGTTTTGGTGCAGTGGTTTTGAGTTATCACTCAAGAGGAGAAAGCATATTGAACATATTTGGGCCTGAAGTCCCTTGCTCTCTATATAATTGAAGAGGTTCCTCTGAGGGTCCTTATTTCCTCAGGTCTCACCCTCTCCCCTTCCCAACCCCCATCCTGAGGAGTCACTTTCAGAAACCTTCAGACTTCCTCAGTACTTGGGCAAACAGACCATGACATGCAGAACCAGTTTCCTATCGTCCTTGTCTTGGGGGCATCACCACCTCCAGACAATTTTTCCTTTCATGTACTCACCCAGCCAGTAACCCTTGGTCTTCCTGCTCTGACCTCACATCACTACTTGTTCAGCCTTCTAGACTTCCCTCTCATGGATGTTACCTCTTCAGCTCTTAGCTTTCTGGGAGGCAAGAGCTTCTGTGAACTTTGTGAATTTCTCATGGCTGCAATCAAGGAGCCCAGATAATCCCAAGAGAAGGGTGGAAGGAGCTGAGGTTCCCCCTTCACTCTCTCTGGTGATCAGGGTCTGGCTCACAGGTCTCTGGGGCACGCACTCTGGTGGCCTGGCAGGCAGGTTTCAGAAACAGCCACCACTGTAGCCTGAGCTTCCAGTCAGGCTCCTGGCTAAACTCTTATATGCTGAATTGGATCTACCTCCTGCCCCAAGACTCAGCCAGCAGTGGGTGTTCAATAAATGTTGTTTGCGTGAACTGGAGATCTCACAGGATGCAAACACCTAAACCAGAAGCTCTCCTCCTGCTTGGGCTGAAGAGCCGCCCAGGGGGAAGCCAAGGTGGGAGAGTTTGGGCCAGAAAGTTTGTTTTCATTTGAACTATGCTCCTCCTTAACTTGACACCTCCTGGTTGCCTCTTGGCACCCTCCACAGCCCTACTGAAGCCTTACTTCTGTTTATTTTTCTCCCAGCAGGGCCCAACAAGAAGCCAGTTGGTCCCTTGATTCTGATACCTGGGTTTTCTGATACCTTTGGTGTATCAGGCAGGAAGCTCTGCTCACGGTCTGACCCCAGACCGTGAAGGCTTTCTCTGCCTTTGTTCTTGAGCTTTGGAAAGATAGCCTGCTGCATTCCCTGCTCTGGGAGTTCTGTGGTGAGTTGGAAGGGAACCCTGGAAAAAGCCCTGAGAGGCCTGCCTGGGTTCAAGGCCATACCGCTGATATGTGAAGGCCATGTTGACAGTTGTGAAGAAAGCTGGATAGCAGAGTCCTGGGGCGTTGCTGCTCGATGGCAGGCACTTCAGAGTCAGGGCCACAGGAGAGCTGCTTGACAGTCCTGTTAAATCTCTTCTGATAGCCTGGAAGCCACCTCCCTCTTGTCCTCCGTGGGTGCCGTGTCCTAGTGCAGATGTCAAAACAAACCTTGTGATGGGGACAGGAAGCAGCCTTCCTGTGACCACCCGCTCAAGCTGTTTCGCTGTGGCTGGTCCTCTGGTGCAGCGGCTTAGGTGTGGAGACCTGACTGATCTGTGCTACTCCCTGGAAACCAACTTCAATACCATGCCTCTGAGAATCCCCAGAGAGCACAGCCACTTCCACTCCCGTAACTGGAGAAGGGACCGGCCTTGCAGTATGATGAGAAGCAAGGGAGTGAGTGGTGGGGAAATTAAATAAGAGGTGGGGATGGACTGTTCTCAGTAGTTTAAAGGGCTTCTCTGGTGGCTCAGACGGTAAAGAATTCACCTGCAATGTGGGAGACCTGGGTTCGATCCCTGGGTTGGGAAGATGCCCTGGAGGAGGGCATGGCAACCCACTCCAGTATTCTTGCCTAGAGAATCCCCATGGACAGAGGAGCCTGGTGGGCTACAGTCCATGGGATTGCAAGGAGTTGGACATGACTGAGCACCTAAGCACAGCAACAGTTTAAAACATGTTTGTAATTTTTAAAGTTTTCATCACCTTTGAGTGTCTGGTAGATGTGAGTATGTTGCTGGATGGGAGAAAGGAATGAGGTTTATGTATCATACTTCCCTTTCAGCCTTGAGAGAAAATGAAATCTTGCTTATTAAGCATTCAGCATACATACTTAGCAGTGCATACCCACAGTTTAAGGTGTTTGGCTAAATAAGCAATTTGGGGGAAGTAATGAGATTTGGGGGAAAGTTTAAATTTGAGAATGTTGCTGTTCAGTCTCTTAGTCGTGTCCCACTCTTTACGACCCCTTGAATTATAGCACACCAGACTTCCTTGCCCTTCACTATCTCCCTGAGTTTGCTCAAACTCATGTCCACTGAGTCAGTGATGCCATCCAACTATCTTGTCCTCTTTCGCCCCCTTCTCTTGCCCTCAGTTTTTCCCAGCATCAGGGTCTTTTCCAGTTGGTCAGCTCTTTGCATCAGGTGGCCAAAGTATTGGAGCTTTAGCTTCAGCATCAGTTCTTCCAATGAATATTCAGGGTTAATTTCCTTTAGGACTGACTGGCTTGATCTCCTTCCTGTCCAAGGGACTCTCAAGAATCTTCTCCAGCACCACAGTTCAAAAGCATCAATTTTCTTGGCATTCAGCCTTTTTTATGGTCCAACTCTCACATCCATACATGCTAATATGTTCATCTTTACTACTGGACAAACCATGGTTTTGACTGTATGAACCTTTGTCAGCAAAGTGATATCTCTGCTGTCTAGGTTGGTCATAACTTTTCTTCCAAGGAGCAAGCGTCTTTTAATTTCGTGGCTGCAGTCACCATCTGCAGTGATTTTAGAGCCCAAGAAAATAAAGTCTGTCACTGTTTCTATTGTTTCCCCATCTACTTGCCATGAATTGATGGAACCAGATCCCATGATCTTTGTTTTTTGAATGTTGAATGTCAGTTTTTTCCTAACTTGATAATGTACCTAGTCCTTGTTTGGAGAAAGGGGAACAAGTGCTCTTGAGGTAAGAAATGCCATGTACATGGTATTTCTGAAGCACTGGAGCAAGAATTTGAGGGCAGGGGTAGCAGCAAGGAGGGTGGTCACTATTTGTTTACTTCTGATTTACTCAAGCTTGATCAGACACTAAGGAACTTAGAATGAATACTTAATAGAAAGGTGGCATGGGGCTAAGAAAAGAGCGTGGATCTTGGGAGTCTGACATCGGGTTCAAATCTCATTTCCTCTGTGCAGCCTTGGGCATGTCATCTAGCTTTTTAAAGTTTTACAATAATACAAATTTAATACCTGCATTGCAAGATTATGGAAATTGAGCAAAGTTATGGAAATTATGGGTAGGGAAAGGCAGGCTAGAGATGTAAAACCCTTTCCATGAGGGAATGAAGGCACTCTAGAGACATTATAGAAGTGAAGGGGCCAGGACAGGGTTTAGATACCCTTATCACACCTACGTCCACCCTGGTGCACAAAGAAACCCTATCACCATTATTCATTCTACTGTTTCACTCTTTGTTGGGGATTTATTTCTTTGGTTAAATATTTCACAGACAGAATGCAAATTAAAAGTATGTGATTGGGCTTATTCAGTTCTATTCAGAGAGACGCTTTGATTTAAAAAGGGAATGCAACCTAGAAGTCCATCGGCAGATGAATGGATAAGAAAGCTGTGGTACATATACACAATGGAATATTGCTCAGCTGTTAAAAATGCTTTTGAATCAGTTCTAATGAGGTGGATGAAACTGGAGCCTATTATACAGAGTGAAGTAAGTCATAAAGAAAAATACCAATACAGTATATTAACACATAAAATATGGAATTTATAAAGATGGTAACGATGACCCTATATGTGAAACAGCAAAAGAGACACAGATGTAAAGAACAGACTTTTGGACTCTGTGGGAGAAGGTGAGGGTGTGATGATGTTGAGAGAATAGCATTGAAACATGTATATTATCATATTTGAACTAGATCACCAGTCCAAGTTCGATGCATGAGACAGGGCACTCAGGGCTGGCGCATTGGGATGACCCTGAGGGATGGGATGGGGAGGGGGGTAGAATGAGGTTCAGGAAGGGGGATGCACATACACCCATGGCTGATTTATGTCACTGTATGGCAAAAACAACTACAATATTGTAATTAGCCTCCAATTAAATTAATTTTTAAAAAGACTTTTCCCCCTCAAAAAAATAATAAAAAGGGAATGCAAGGGAGAAGTGAATGCCTGGAGGCTGGAGAAGGGAGGAGCAGGGCACAGAAAATAGAGACCTTGAACTGGAGCCAAAGAACATGCACCAACGTAACAGCTGTGCCAAGGGACGCTTGTGGTTATAGGTCCATTCTTGTGATTTCAGGGTATTTATTAATAGTTGAGGGTGATTGTGTCTCCTGTCACCCTCTTGAGAGGACACATCTGATTGTGCTCAGGGACCATCCAGTACCAAGTCAGTGAAGGAGGCTGATAATCCAGGGACACAGCTGAATCAGTTACCCAAATAACAGTCACTGAAGGCAGCTGGGAGGCCTCCCCTCCTGTCTTCATCTGGGTTTGTCCTAAGACTACGTACGGCTCAGCTCTCTTTACAGCTCAGATCCTCAACTGCTTTGGAACACTGATGGTTTTCAGAGGTGTGTAGAGGGAGCTCCATTTCATGCCACTTGACATTCTAATCCAGCCTCTCAAACAACACTCGGCCTTTGATCCCCGTGTAGCAGTTTTCACCCTTGTTAATGTCAGGCTCATTTGACTTGACTCTTCATCGGCTTTGGAGCCTTGAGAACTGCGAGCAACCTTAGGTTGTCCTTGGCAGATTTCTCCTGGGTTAAGAATTCAAGAAGCATCAATAGCAGGGCAGGTGTTTTCTAAAGCTCATTTGTGCCTTAATGATTATAATGGACTGAGATGCATGAAATGCTGCAGACGGTCATGGGGAAATCTAACACAATTTTGTAAAGATAATGATCTAAATTGTAACTAATACAGTGGGGAGACCAAAGCCTAGCTCCAAGGGTAGTTAAGAGGGTTGGGAAGGGAGGGATATACATAAAGCACCTAGCAAAGTACCTGATACATATATAGTGCAGATTTAAAATAGATTCTAAAACAAAAAAAAAGTAACACTACCAAAGCCACTTTCATAGAGGAGCAGTAACTATGTAACAGCATGTTACTATTACAGTGGTTCTATGATACCAGTATAGTAGCGTTATAAAACTGTGATAAACATGGAACAGCAAACAGGTGATTTAATCGAGATAATTCATTTAGAAGGATTGAAGTCCTTAACATTAGTTAAGTCAGAAAAGTGCAATTAAACCTATACTGATGCAGGCTGAGGAGCCAATAGGGAAAAGCTACCACCCGTGGGATTACGACTGTGCCTGTAAATAAGAATCGCACCAAGGCAGAATCACTGGGCAGGCCTGGCAGAACCTCCCTTGGCTGGTCCCTCAGTCCCTGCTGCAGGCAGGTGGCCAAGTTCTCCTCTCCCTTCCCTGTGAGGCCCACAACACACGCAGGACTGTGGCCTGAGCCAAGAGCCTGTAGTCCAGAGAAAGGAGGTCCTCCTCCTTGCATGTCACTCAAGGCATGTTCCTGGGGAACCTGGTGCTGAAACATGTAGACAGCCTTCTTCTGGGTCAGGGTTTCTGTGTAGCCGAACAGCTCACTGTGATGTATTGAAAGTCAGCCCTCAACTTAAGGGTTTGGTGGGTGGGTGGGGGGTTGTTGGGGGGTGGGGTGGGCGGGGGGAGTCTTAAGAAAAATAAAAACTACAAGGAGACACCACTTACACGGAACGGCTCAAATGAAAAAAGACTGAAAATACCAAGTGTCTGTGAACATGAAGCAGCTGGAACACATTGTTGGTGGGGATGCAAAATGGTACATTGAAAAATAGCTCAGTAGGTTCTTACTAAGTGAAGCACATTCAACATATGACCCTGCAGGGCAAATGTTAACAGCTGTTTTATTCATAATAGCAAAACCTTGGACACAACCCAAATATCCAGCAACTAGTGAGTGAATAAACAAATTGTGTATGAATAAACAAACTCAATATGACTTAGGTATAAAAAATGAATAAATAGACACATGCAACAACATGGATGAATCTCAAGATTATTATAGTGAGTGGAAGAAGCTGGAAACAAAAGACTACATACTTTATGATTCCATTTATGTAACGTTATAGAAAAGGCTCACTCATGATAGCAAGCTTATCTGTGGTTGCCAAGGACTAGATGACAGCAGTGACTGTTGAGGGGCATGTTGGAAATAAAACTATGCCTTGATTGTGATGCTGGTTTACAACCGTTATGTTTGTTGAAATGCATCAACTTACAGACTTAAAATGGATGAATTATAAGTAAATAAATCTGACCTTAAAAAGGCTAAGGAGATTCCATTTCATGATGCATATTCAAAATAGAAGCACAATAAGAGAACACTAAAAGAGTTAAAATTTAAAAGACAGCCAAGATCGAATGTTGGAGAAGATGTAAAGCAATTGGGGCTTTCACATATGACTGGTGTGAGGGTGCAGGTGCAATCACTGTGAAAACTGGAAGTTTCTTATAAGTTCACATACATCTCTACCTATGATATGACTTGGCAATTAACTACCTACCTACCTATGACTCAGCAATTCCACTCCTAGGTGTTCTCTCCCCACCTTAATCAAATCATATGTCCATCAAAAATGCTTATTGTGGCTTTTTAATAGTAACAAAAATTTGAAAGCAATTCAAATGCCTCTCAACAGGAGATTAGATGAACTGGTTTGGATTACTGCTTAGCAATAAATCACTGATTAACACAACATGATGAATCTCAAAAACATCCTGAGTGAGAGAAGTCAGACACAAAAGAGCACATACTGAATAATTCAGTTCAAGGGCAGAGGACACTAACCTATACCGGTTAAAATCAGAACAATGGTTCCCTCTGGGAGTTAACAGTATAGTCAGAAAAGGAGTACAAGGGAAATTTCTGGACTGATGGCAGTGTTCTATTCTTGACTCAGACGGTGTAGGTAACGCACTAGTTAAAACCCATCAGACAGTATACTTATCTGTGCCTTAATCTGAAGATAGCAATTGTTTCAGAAAAACAAAAAGTGAAAAGTGAAATTAATGTAATATAAAATTAACTTTTTTAAAGTAAACAATTCAGTGGCGTTTAGTACATTCAAAATGCTGTGCAACCATGACCTTTAGTTTCAGAACATTTTCATCAACCTAAAAGGAAACCAAGGCTCTTGGACCCCTAACCCCTGTTTTCTGTTTCTGTGGCTTTACTTACTGTGGATATTTCATATTAATATAGGTGGAAGCATATAATATATGATCTTCTGTTGCTGACTTCTTTCATTTAGCTTGTTTTCAAGGTTCCTCTAGTTTGTAACATCTATCAGCATTTCACTCCTTTTTTGTGACTGAATAATGTTACATCATATATATTTACTACAGTTTATCTGTTGATCTCCTGTTGAGTGTTTGGGCCATATCTTTTCACTGTTGTGGATAGTGCTGTTGTGAACATGTGTCTGAATATGTCCTGCATATGTTATGCATATGTTCATGTGTGTATGTTCTTGAGGACCTCCTTTCTGTTCTTTTGAATGTTCTATTAGTTTGCTAGGGTTGCTGTAACAAAGCACCACGAATTGGGTGACTTAGAATAATAGTCAAATAATAATCATTTATTAGAAACCCGAGATCAAGGTGTCAGCAGGGTCTCTTTCTTCTGAGGGCTGTGAGGGAGGATGTGTTCTGGGCATCCCTCTTAGTTTCTGGTGGCATGCTGGCAGTCTTTGGCATTCTTTGGCTTGTAGACACATCATGCTAATCTCTGCCCTCACATTCACATGGTATCTTCCCTGTGTGCATATCTATCTCCAGATTTCCCCTTTTCATCAGGATACCAATCATGTTGGAAGAAGGGTCCACCCTACTCCAGGATGGGCTTCCCAGGTGGCACTAGTAGTAAAGAACCTGCCTCCCAATGCAGGAGACTTAAGAGACACAGATTTGATCCCTGGGTCGGGAAGATCCCCCAGAGGAGGGCATGGCAACCCACTCCAGTATTCTTGTCTGGAGAATCCCATGGACAAAGGAGCTTTGTGGGCTACAGTCCATGGGGTTGCAAAGAGTCAGACACGACTGAAGTGACTTAGCATGCACACACATTACTCAAGTATGACCTCATCTTGACTTGTTACATCCGCAATGACCCTGTTCCCTAATAAGGTCACAGTGTGATCAGAACGTCAGCCCAGGTGTTTGGAGGCACACAATTCCCTCCATCACAAAAGTATACATCAGAGTGGAGTTTTCCATGTCAGGTCAGCTGGAAACCTATCATGAGATCAGCAGATAAGGCTGTAATAATGACATTATCAGTCTTAGTACACAGATCTCTGGAGTAATTTATGCTATACATGGTATATATAGAATTTGCATTTCCATGATGCCTAACATGAGAGATTGTTTTTTCCAAAGGTAGCTGCAACAATTTCAACACATGTATAGATCTACAACTGACCTTGCCACTCTTTCATTAGGAAGTGAAGTCTAATATCCTCCCCCTTGAACTGGGGAGAACACCTGACTGCTTTGACTAAAGAGTGTGGCAGAAGTGATGCTGTGTCACCTTTGAAGCTGGGTCATAAAGTATCACGCAGCTTCTGCCTTATTCTTTGGAGCATTCATGTTTGCAGCACTGAGCTGGCATGTGGTAAATCCTATACTCTGTGGATGCCATGCTATGAGGAAGCCAAAGCACATGAAGGGGCCATGTGAGGACACACTCCGGGCAGCAGTCCTTGCCTCTGAGTCATCAGGCACTTCCAGATTCTTCCAACCCATGGTCTTAAAGTCTCCTGAGCTGAAGTCTCAGACATTATGTAACAGAAACAAATCATTCCCACTGTTCCCATTCTAAATTCCTTGTCGTCAGCCTCCATACCTGTAATAAAATGACTGTTGTTTTAGTTGCTAAGTACTTGTATGTTAAGCAGCAATAACAAAAGTTTAACGTGAATTATTGGTTTTATTGCATAAAGCTAGAATGTTCAGATCCTCTAGCTCCATTTACCCCTTCCTGCCTTTTGCATTATTATCATGATTAATAAGAAATACATATGTAGTTTTTCAGATGACCAAAATATATTTCTCATATATACATTTGGTCTTCATCAGTGGTTCCTGGCTCACACAACCCAAGACTCTTGGAATGTACTAAGTGATAAGAGCAATGGGAGAATCTTCTGTTACATTTGGTGTCTTGTTCACAGTTCCTGAAAATGTTTCAGAGCTAGAAAAGTGAAATGATTATCTTGTTTAACAAGCCCCTTTCCTCCACAACTGTTTGTTAATGAGATGACTTTTGGAAAACCCCTAAGGACGGGGACTGGTTGCCAGAGAAACCAACCTTGAGGTGGAACTCTGAATTCCAGGGAGAGGATGAGGCACTGAAGGTTGAATCAGTCACCAATGGCCAGTGATTTACTAAACCATGCCTATGTAATAAGGCCTTCATAAAACCCAAAGGAAGGTTTTGGAGAGCTTCCAAGTTAGGGAAACAATGCTTCCACATGCCACTGTGCCAGGCCAAACTCTATGGGGACAAAAGTTTCTTTGTTCCAGACCTCGTTCCAACCAGTTCTTTCATCTGTTGATTTGTATCCTTTCAATATTCTTTGTAATAAACCAGTAATCTAATGAGTAAATGGGTTTCCTGAGTCCATGAAGTGCTCTAGCAAATTAATCAAACCCAAGAAGGGAGTCATGGGAACCTCTGACTTATAGCCAGTTGATCAGAAGTACAGATAACAGCCTTGACTTGTGACTGATGTCTGAAGAAAAGGAGACCCTCCAATCTGTAGCTGGTTAGTTAGAAGCACAGGTAACAATCTGGACTTGTGATTGGCATCTGAAGTGAGGGTTAGTCTTGTGGGACTGAGCCTCTAACCCATGGAATCTGATCCCCTCTCCAGAGTAACTAGTGTCAGAAGTGAGCAGTTATGGGACACCCAGCTGGTATGGGAGCATTGCTTGGTGGTGTGGAAACAACTTCTACTCCATTGGAATTGGGAACAGAACCTCTTAACTATTGAAACATTGGTTGGCCAAGAAGTTCATTAGGGTTTTTCCACATGGAAAAACAAAGTTTTTGGCCAAGCCAGTACATTGTAATGCTACATATATCTCAAGATTGACGAAAGCAACATTCGGCTTTGTGGAGGGTTTTCTCCTTAGATTTCAATCTCCCGTTCTGTGCATCCCCAGAGTTTGGTAAAGGTCTTTAAGGGGAAAGGGGTTGAGTGCTTGAGGGTGCCTCTCCTTCTTAGTAAAACCTGAATTTCAACCTCCTGCCCATTCCAGGAATTTACCAATGCTCCCAGTATGAAGACATCAGTAAGTAATCAGCTGTAAGTTCATCCTCACTGGTGTCTTCATCCCTGTAGACCCTGCTACTTAGCATGTGGTTTTGGGCCAGATGTCTTGTCGTCACCTGGGTGTGCTCAGTTGCTCAATTCTATCCAACTCTTTGCGGCCTCATGGACTGTAGCTCTCCAGGCTCTTCTGGCCATGGAAATTTTCAGGTAAGAACATTGAAGTTGGGTGCCATTTCCTCCTCCAGGAATCTTCCTGACCCAGGAATCAAACCTCAGTCTTTTGCATCTCCTGCATTGGCAGGTGGATTCTTTGCCACTGGCGCCACCCAGAAAGTCCCATACATTATGATAATGACCATTTGTTAACTGATGGGTTTTGCTGATATTATCTTTCATTCTCACAACAGCCATGTAAATTTGGTATGTATTATTCATTTTTATTTAATTGTTGGGAACTGAGGCTTGTTCAAAGGTTACGTAACTTGCCCCAAATCTTATAGCTGATAAGCAACAAGGCCAGGATCAGAACCTGTGTCTGTATGTTCATACAACTTATGTTCTTTATTTTTTTGGTTCTTACCAGCTTTATTTATAATATCCCCAAACAAGAATCAACCCAAATGTACCACAGGGAAACAGATCATCAGTTTTGATATTTACAATGGAATATCACTCAGCAATAAAGAAGGTATGGATTACTGATATATACAACAACATGGATAAATCTCCAAAATATTGTATTGTATAATACACACACAAGGGTACATGCTATCCAATTCCTTTTATATTTTTTTCTTAAAAATAATTTTATAAATGTATGTATTTATTTATTTTTGGCTGTGCTGGGTCTTCATTGCTGTGCTCAGGCTTCCTTTAGTTGTGGTGAGAGGGGGCTGCTCTTCATGGCAGAGCACAGGCTTCAGCAGCTGCAGCACATGGGCTCAGCAATTGTGGGGCACGAGCTTCGTTGCTCCACAGCATATGGAGTCTTCCCAGACCAGGGACTGAACCCATGTCCCCTGCACTGGCAGGTGGGTTTCTGTCCACTGTGCCACCAGGGAAGTCCTTATATTAGTTTTTTAGTGATAGAAATCAGAACAGTGATCACTTTGGTGTAAGGAGATGGCTGGAAAAAGGAATAAAAGTGCTTTAGTGGTGATAGAAATATTCATTGATTTTGGTGGTTGATTACATGGATGTATATATTTTTCAAAACTAGTCAATTGTGCACTTGAGATCTGAGCATTTTACTGTACATAAACATACATCAAAAAAGTATTTTAAAAAGTAAAATAATAAAGCACATATTCAAACATGCAAAGGATCAAGGAGAACACAAAGACTCTTAAAGCAGAAGATGTCCACTGGCCACTGGGGATGACTGCTTTACAACCTATGTTCTTTGCTGTTGTGAGCAAGCATTTTTCTTTTCTTTTTAAATTTTTTTAAAGCATATTTCTAACTGTAAAGAAATTCATTTAAATAATTAAGAAAACATACAGAAAAGTATAGAGAATAAAATAGAATTATCATATAATTTAAATTATAAAGTTGAATCATTATTATATTTGGTGTGTGTGTTTCCAGTGAGGTGTGTGTGTAAGAGAGACACAGAATCAACTGTTGAAAGGGTTTTGTAACTTGCTTTTGTTTCTTAATGAAACATTGTAAGCATTTTAATAAAACTCATGCTCTTTTCACTGAATCATGCTGTTTCTTTTTCAATAAATTCTTTTGTTTCAGGATAGGGAGCCCCATTCAAGTGTCCAAGTCCAGCACCACCTCCAGATGCCCCCAGGTAGTCCAGGGGCCCTCCCACATTAAGGAAGCAGTGGTTGGAGGGTTTCATCTCATTCCCTTCAGGGAAAGATTGACACAGAGAAAAAATAGTCAATCATTTGCTTTGCAAAAGTTGAAGTTCAGACAGGTGTTGGAATATTTCAAGCAAAATATTTGATTACTGGGGGCCAGGATTTTCTGCTCTGAGAGCAAAAGAGTTACCTTAGCTGGTAGAGAGAAGGCAGCGAGGCTGAGGTCTACTGGAAAAGAAGTCGTACAGAGCATTCATCATTACTGGGACCCTGGTCTCTGAATTCTGGCTCTGACTAAACTGGCTGTATGACTTGAGAAAATTGTTTCTAATCTCTGCCCCCACTGTTTTGTGAAATATTAGGATAGTAACATTATTAACTCTTAGGATTGATGAGGGAATCAAATGAACTCATATTAGAAATGGTCAAAACAGTGCCTGGCACATAGCAAGTCCTCAAGTGTTAAATCTTCCTCCTCCTCCTCCTCCTTCTCTCCCCCGTCCTCTTCCTTCTCTCCCCCATCCCCCCCTTCTCTCCCTCCCTCCTTCTCCCCTGCTCTTCCTCCTAGGCTGATGTGTGTCCCTGATATAGCGACCATGTCCTGCACTTCTCCTCTGCCAATGACCGAGAACCCGAGAACAATACACACCTGTGCCTCCTTCCTAGAAGGGAAGTCCCAGAGACTCTCTCATGCCAAGGATGAGGACATCTTACTACATGTTTGGGCATATAGGTAGATAGGCCTGAGATTACCTCACAGTTTTTCAGAAAGAGTCAGATGCTCCCGGGAACTCATAAAAGACGTGGAGGGTGGAAAAGTAGGAGAGAGAAAGTGAGAGAGGAGGGAGAGGAGAGAGATGGATGTGAGAGCTTTTGGGTCAGGAATAGGGGTAGAAAGTGAAGCCAAGTAGAAATGAAGACATTTCAGTTAATGGCAGCGTAGGCCATAGTAGCTGAGGACAAGCTTGGGCACCTCACATGTGATGGACACAATGTGATCCCTCAAAGCTAGAACCAAGCACAAGGAAGGGAAAGGGCAGGTACAATACTGCAATTCTGACACTAACTATCTGGAGTCAGTGCAGACTCGACAGGTCAAAGGCATCATCCCCAACTAGACTGCCCCCAAGTCAGACGCCAGCCACAAGGTTGGGGCTTCCCTGGTGGCTCAGTGATAAATAATCTGCCTGCCAATGCAGGAGACATGGGTTCAACCCCTGGGTCGGGAAGATCCCTTGGAGAAGGAAATGGCAACCCACACCAGTATTCTTGCCTGGAGAATCCCATGGACAGAGGAGCCTGACAGTCCATAGGGTTGAAATGAGTCAGACACGACTTAGCGACTAAACAGCAACAAGAAGGCCACCTGTAGTTTTCACCAACTGGCTACAAATTCAGTTTCCCACAACCCCTCCAGGTTTGACAATTCACTAGAATGACTCATAGAATTTAAGAAAGCTCTATACTTACAGTTTTATTATAAACCATATGAATCAGGACCAGCCAAAAGAGGAGACCTATAGGATTGGCTCTATAACGGTTTGGGTTTGTTTTTTTTTTTTGCCACACCATACAGCTTGTGGGATTTTAGTTCCCTGACTAGGGGTTGAACCCAGACCCTCCAGCAGTGAGAGCACAGAGCCCTAACCACTGAACTGCCAAGGAATTCCCTAGAATGAACTCTAGGTGGGTCTTGAACGTGGAACTTCCATGTCCTTTCCCGTGAAATCGGGATGTGTCACCCTTCTAGCACCAACCAGGAGGCTCAACTGAGCTTTGGTGTCCAGAGTTTTTTTTTGGGATTTCATTATATAGGCAGAGATTGGCCTATGAATCATTGGCCATGAACCCAGTAACAGCCTCCCTCCCCTTCCCAGAAGGAAGGAGAGTTGGTATCCCCTGTCTTGAAGCTCCAACCCTCTAATTATGTGACCAGTTTTTCCAGCATGGCCAGTTTCCATCCTGAAACTATCTAGGGATCCACCAACAAAGACACTCCCATCACTGACAAAATTCCAACAATTAGAAGCTCTATCTCAGGAACCTGGGACAAAGACTCCACAGATTATTTATTATAGAGTGGCAGGTATTCCTAAATTTACTGAAGATAACTTAATGGTACAAAATGGAATTTCAAATAAAAGTGTGCAGACTCAGAAGGCAGTGCATACCCTTGATGTTTTTAGAGACTTCAGCATGGATGCCCTGGATGGGATAACGGTGAGTTACCCTCTCTGAAGTCACTAGGGCTGAGGAGTACTGTTTGCTTCAGGAATCTGTCATCACACAGGACCAGGTAAGTGTTTCTGCCTTCTTATTGACCATCACCCAGGCTTTGGTAACCAGGGTGATAGTAGGCTCCTCTTGACTTCCCATTTCTGCAGTAGAAACATTCATATTACCTAGTCCTTCCCCCTTCACCTCAAATCTAGCGGAAAGAGCATTAAATTCAGTACCCAAAGCCTTGGGTTTGATGTTTGCTCTGCCACTTATTGTTCTTTACCTCACTGAACTTTATTTATCTTATCGGGAGGTGGAGAAGAAGAAGAACCTCTAACTACTCAGGGAGACTGTTATATTCAAATAAGTTGCTATAAGCAGGAGGTCATTTTATAAAGAGGTGATGTATTAATTTATTAGGGCTGCCACAGACTCAAGAAAGGCAGACCAAGTGCCACAGACTGAGTGACTTAGCAGAAATTTATTTTCTCACAGTTTTAGAGGCTAGAAGGCTGAGATCAAGGTTTCAGCGGAGCTGGTTTCTTCTAAGACTTGAAGAAGAGGATGCAAGAGAAACAATGAACAAACCAAAGGACACAGTTAGAGAACTGCTTGAGAAGCATCTGAAGCACAGGGTCTGGATGGACTGGGCCACCAGCTGCCCACCTTGGTACAACTTAAAGGAGAAATGAAATATAACATGTTTGATTCTCTTATGTAGGGATTTACCTCTGGAAGTGTCCTAACTTTTTGCTAAAGGAACAAGTGTTGTCTGGTCTTATGAACACTGGGGAGGCAGAGTGGCATGAGATAGAAAGACCTGTTCTTCCCATCTCCTTCTGGCCTCCAGTGAAGACGGAGGGTCACCCTTGAGTGGACTAGAACTCTGAGCTCCAGATAGTCATCACAGTAGCAGGAGATGTATGCGTGCATGCTAAGTCACTTCAGTTGTGTCCGATTCTTTGCGACCCTGTGGACTGTAGCCCACCAGGCTCCTCTGCCCACAGGATTCGCCAGGCAAGAATACCGGAGTGGGTTGCCATGACCTCCTCCAGAGGATCTTCCTGACCCAGAGATCAAACCCCACATCTCTTATGTCTCCTGCATTGGCAAGTGGGTTTTTAATACTAGAGCCACCTGAGAAGCACATCCAGAGGCAATTCTTGAGAGCTACTTGGCACCAAAGGAATGTTCTGGAGTGGAATGGAAGATCAAATTTCCAACTAAGTCCTGTAATGTAAAGAATGTTGCTCCCAGATAGGAGATGGGGTATCATCCATCAAACTCCTGAGCTGTCATTTAGTAAAACATTGGAACAATTTATTATTTAAATTGTTATTATTTAATTAATAAATAGATTATTTATGGACATTATTTAATTAAGTGATGTGGGAATAATTAGATACTAAGATCCTAGGTCACACCAAAGCCAAAAATTAATTCCAGATGGATTGAATTACTAACTGTGAAAAAAAAGTAGCAGGTAAAAAAATGAAATTGTCACATATAAGTTACAACACAGGAGGATTTTTTTCCCCTAATAATCTTGTGGTTGTCCCAAGCATGATACAAAACCCAGAAGTCATAAAAAGAAAAAAATGCTAGATTGGACCACACAGAAATTAACAAAGGTACCCTAAATAATAGCCAAGATATAAAGAACAGACAACCAGGAGGAAATACTTGCAATACATGTGACAGATCTCCCTAAAAGAACACCAACAAACTAATAAGAAAAGGCAAAAAAATCCAATAGGAAAAAGATCAAAGGATATGACTAAGGACTTCATGGAAGAAATAGAAATAGTCAAAAGGTATATTTTTTTAAAAAGCCCTGAGACTTCATAATATTTAAAGGAATTTGCATTAAAGCATCAACATGATTTTTTCACTGACAGGTAAAAAAAGGGTTTATATAAATATAGAACAGGGTCTTGAAGACTATGCAGTAAATTATGAACAGGACTTCATTTTAAAGGAATGTAACTGGGGAAGCAGAGCAGAAGTCTTTCAATTTGTTACTTTATATACTTTTTCAAGTGGTGGTTTATTGGTGATTTTTACTTTGGGGATGTTTTGCTGTATAATTTAATTCCTTGGAAAGCAAGTTTAAACATAAATTCTCTATGCTCAGGAGGCTAGAAAACTTTTGTTTGTTTATTTTCATTTGCAAAATCCCAAAAATGTATGAGTTAATTAAAAGAATCAGACTAGTTTTTACCTACTATCACATCTCAAACCATTATTTATGCATACTATTTGTCCTTGTACTTAATTCCTGGATATCTTCAAATATATGTTTTTCCCCAAACTTCTTTCTAGATACCTCCCTCCCCTGAAATAGGAAAGAAAGAGGAAAAAAGAAGTAAAGAAAGAAAAAAATAAGGTACTATATGTATATAAGGATTTAATTGTTTTAATACATTATTAAAAGACACTTGCTCCTTGGAAGAAAAACTATGACAAACCTAGACAGTGTATTAAAAACCAGAGATATTACTTGATCAACAAAGGTCCGTCTAGTCAAACTCATGATTTTTCCAGTAGTCATATATGGATGTGAGAGTTTGGACCGTAAAGAAGGCCGAGCACTAAAGAATTGGTACATTTGAACTGTGGTGTTGGAGAAGACTCTCGAGAGTCCCTCGGACAGCAAAGAGATCAAACTAGTCAGTCCTAAAGGAAATCAATCCTGAATATTCATTGGAAGGACTGATGCTGAAACTGAAGTTCCAATACTCTGGCCACCTGATGTGAAGAGCCAATTCATTAGAAAAGACCCTGATGCTGGGAAAGATTGAAGGCAGGAGGAGAAGAAAATGACAGAGGACAAGATGGTTGGATGGCAACACTGACTCAATGGACATGAGTTTGAGCAAGCTCCAAGAGATGAAGTACTGGGAAGCCTGGTGTGCTACAGTCCATGGGGTCGAAAACAGTTGGACATGACTGAGCGACTGAACAACAATTACTTTTAGGTGAGGATCCAAGTGACCAAGTTAACAGTCAGATGTCACATTGGGAAACAAATTTTCAGAAATGTCAAAAGAAAATGGTTTACTATGTGGCTTGCTATGTGGCTTCTCTTGTTAGTGGCTTTTGAATAAGCCACTTGAAAAAAAAAAGGCATATTACAATACATATTACACAATTCCAAGAGCCAGAAAGCATCCTGTGAAGTTATGTCCCTGTCACCTTTGTCCTAAAGGCCATTACTAATACAAATTTTGTGTGTATCCTTCCAGAGATATTCCATGCATATGCAAACATTTTGTGGTAGCCTACCATACCATTACAGCTTGCTTTTATTTAAAAAAATATATCTTGGAAGTTGTTGTGTATCAGTACACCTAGAGTTGAATCACTGTTTCTTTTTTTAAAAAGCTGCAAATGATTCCAACGCATGGATTTACTAGAATTTATTTCATTAGTCCCTTACTGATATGTTCAGGTTGTTTCCATTATTTTCTTTATCTGTACAAACAATGCTGTAATAAGTATCCTTGTATACTTGTGATTTTGCAAATGTGCAAGTATATCTGTAGGAAAAAATATCCCTACAAGTAGGACTTCTGGCTCAAAAGTAAGTGCACCTTAAATTTTGAAAACTTTGCAGCAATTGTACTCCCTTAAACCATGATGGAGAGTTTGTTTCCCTACACCCTCAACTACATAGTGGTATCAAACTTTTGATCTTCGTCAGTATTATAGGTGAAAGATGGTTTCTGATGTAATTCTGATTTGTCTTTTTTGCAAGTAGAGTGGAACATTTTTGCATGTGCTAAAGAGCAATATTCCTTCCTCTATGCATATTTCCTCTTCTATGAATTACCATTAATTATGCTTTTTCTTTCATTTCATTTATTTACTTTTAAACTTTCATTCAAGTTATAAAAATAATGTTTGCTATTTAAAGATTCTCTTGATAGGTAAGAAAAAATCTAGCTACATGGTATTTATAAGAGATACTTCTAAATCAAAATAATCTAGAATGATTGAAAAATAGGAGAAACTAATAAAAGATATATCAAACAAATGCATAAAAATAAAGTAGGAGTAACAATATTAAAGTCAAACAAACTAAATCCAAAGCAATTTAATATTTCAAATTTATAAAAGATGCTATCCATCAAGAATATACAATAGTCATGAGTTTTTATGAAACTAAAAATGGATTTTCAAAATATAAAACAAAAGCTGTTGGAAATACAAGAAAAATAGACATTCACAAATTCATAAAATTTGGGGAATACCTGAATGGGCTTCTCTCAGAAATTAACATAAGTAAGGCTACAGAAGACTTAAATAACAAAATTAATAAGTTAATAAACAGAAAATACATATTTTTCAAACATGCATGTGAAACATTCAGAAAAATAAAGTGCTAGACCATTAAAGACACTTTAATAATTCTAAAAAACAGATCATATACACTCTGACCACAAAGTGATAATATTATAAATTAATAATAAATGAATGGTCCTTTTCAAAACAAAAAGGAAAAATACAACCATTTACAAGTAAATAAAAAGAACCTTCTGTATGATTGTTAGATTAAAAAGAAAACCAAAGTGGAAACTACAAACTATTGGGAAGTGAAGGACAGTGAAAGAAATTGCATATTGATCTCGTTGGATACGGCCAAAATAGTATTGTGAAAATATGGGGACTTTGCTGGTTGTCCAGTGGCTAAGAGTCTGCGTTCCCAATGCAGTGGGCTCGGGTTTGATTCTTGGTTGAGGAAATAGATCCCACAGGCTACAACCAAGCACAGCCAAATAAATAAAATATATTAAAAAAAAGAAAATATGCAGCATTAAGTCCATTTATTAGGAAACAAAATTGTATTAAACAATGATTTTTTTAAAAAGGTTAAAAATATAATGGGATTCCCTGGTAGCTCAAACAGTAGAGTCTGCCTGCAGTGTGGGAGACCTGGGTTCGATTCTTGGATTGGGAAGATCCCTGGAGAAGGAAATGGCAACCCACTCCAGTATTCTCACCTGGAAAATCCCACGGACAAAGAAGCCTGGCAGGCTATCATCCATGGGGTTGGCAAAGAGTTGAACATGACTGAGTGACTTCACAACAACAGAAATAAAATATATCAAGAAAATGAACCCAGAAGGCAGAAAATGAATAAAGATAAAAGCATAAATTGGATTTCCACTTCTGTTAATACTGGACTCAACTCTCTTTCAAAGGATTACTTGAAAAGCTGAATCAAATATGACCAGCATTCTCTTAAAGGCATCAGCATCAGAGAACAAACAAAGCAATAAAGGGTTATCAGATAAGAAGCAGAAGACAGAACTCCCAAGGTAAGTTAGGTATTAGATACCACTGTCTTCCTAGTGCATGCTGCTCAGAAGCTCAGGCATGTCCAACTCTTTGCGACCCCATGGACTGTAGCTCACCAAGTTCCTCTTTCTATGGGATTATTCAGGCAAAAATACTGGAGTGGATTGCCATGCACCCTCCAGGAGGTCTTCCTGACCCAGGGACGGAACGCACATCTCCTGCTTGAATTCAAGTCTCCGGCATTGGCAGGCAGATTCTTTACCACTGAGCAACTAGTGAAGCCCGTTCCTCGAAGTAGTATTTCCCATTTTCAGAAAAAGAAGCTGAGAAGCTGAGTGGTTTAGATTCATGGGGCTATGTGAAGTATAACTGAAGTCCATAATCTCTTATGCCCAAACTTTGAGTTGGAACCCAAAAGGATTAAGGACTGGAAATACACTAGCCTTCTAAAGGATGGCAGTACAGCTTCAAAGCATCTCATTCCTTGAAACTGGAATTCTGGTGATTCTGGATTGTGGGTGCCTTTAGGCAACTGTCAACAAACAAAAGTAAATCTTCTCCGAGGAAAATGAAATCATCCTAAACTTCAAATTCATTCCACCAGAAACTTAAAGAATACATTTTCTGAATGAACACACAATCAAAAGAAACCAGGCCCAGGAAGAAACCCGACAATATGCACAAAACCACCAGAAATAATGAACAACAGAAATTAGACAACAGAAATTATTCCACATAGCTTCCATATATTGGAGTTATTGGTCATAATCCTTAGAACTTTTGTAACTATGCTTAACAAAAGTAAAGGGGATAAGAAAAAATAAAATTAAGAATTTGGCACAAAATTAGAAATATTTTAAAAATAGATTTAAGAAAACGAATCAAAATTGAAAACTGAAAAATAAATAATAGAAATTTAAAATTCAATGGATAGATTTAACATAGACACAGCTGAAAAGAGAATTAATGAGCTAGAAGAGAGGAAAGGATAGAACAGTACAAAAGAGAGGGTAAGATACAGGAAGGATACATTTAGAAAGTTTAACGTATAATTTGAAGTCCTAGAAGGAGAGGAGAAAAGTAAATGGGGTAGAAGGAAATTTTGAGTCTGAAAACTTCCAGAACTAATGAAAGATATTCAGTCACAGAATCAAGAAACTCTATGACTCCCTAAGGGGATAAATAAAAAGAATCCCACAACTAGCTACATGAGCTTTCAGTCTAATTGTTGCCCCCTTGATCTTAACAGGCCTTTACTGCCTCCGCCTGCCTATAAATAACCAGTTCTTCAAATGCTCTTAGAACAAACTATTGTCCTGCTGGTTCCACCTCTAATGGGTTGAACAAACTTTGACCCCTTGTTTATCTTATATGTGTATGAGTCATGTTTTTAACTTTTTGAAACTTGTACTTCGAATATACATATATGAAAGAAAGATTTCATGAAATAATACTTTTCCTTCTTGCAATATTTTCTGTTCTATTTTATTCTTTTCCATCTTATTAAAAGATCATTTTGGTCACATTCACTAAACGTAATCTCAACCTGGTAATCTCAACCTTCGGTTTGAGAAATCCTGCCTCAGCTGAAAAGGGAGTGAGTGGGTGACGGGGAGGGAGAGGGGGTAGAATTGCATTAAAACAACAACAACAACAAAAAGTCTAATATTTAAATTAGTTACTTTGGCTTCCTCCCTCCAAAGAATAAGACGACCCTGGATACAGGATCGGGTTTTCTGGAATTTTGTTTTTCCTTTGGAGGATTTTTTTTTTTTTTTTTTCTCTTTCCTTGCCCAGCGCTCGGACTCCGGGATTAACCCTGGGGACTATTTGGAAAATGCCAGCGGCCGGCTCCAACGGGCCCCTGGGAAGAGAGGAGGCCAGCGCGGGGGTCAAGCGAAGGCCCGGTCTCCCCGGGTGGGGCCTCGCGGCCTTGGAGGGCTCCAGGGCTGTTCAGAACTTCGCTGCACTCCTCCCGGGAGTTGAGACCAAGCGAACTTCGAGTTCTCCTGGAGAGCTCGCCGAAGTGTGAGGTGGGCAGTCGCGGAAGGGGCGGCCATCGTCAGAGCTCCGTCGGGCTCCCCTAAGTCCCCCGTGCATCTTCTGCCTTGGGGTTGTCTGGCCCCTCCCGAGCCAGGAGGCTTCCAGTTGGAAAGAGTGACTTCTGTGAGTCCCTTAGGTCATATCTGGAGGGACTGAAGACCGCGAGGAAAAGGGAACAGTAAGGGCCCGCCTTAGTCCGGCCCGCCCTGGGCCACCGGTACCCTTGAACCGCCCCTACTGTTCTGTCTCTGGACAAGTTCCAGGCACTCTGGCTCGCGAGCCAAAGGCGCGGCGGCGCGAGCCATGAACCGAATGGGCGCTCTGGGCTCCGCGAGGCTGCGGTGGGCGCTGCTGGGGACGCGGGCGGCACTCCCTGGCCTCGGCTCGTACGGGGCCAGAGCCAAGGCGGCGATCCCCTCCGCTCTCCCTGCGGCCCAGGCGGCTGAGGCTCCCGGAACCGGGCCTGGAGATCGGAGGCTGCGGAGCCTGGACGAGCTTTCAGGGCCAGGGCAGCTGCGCCTCTTATTCCAGCTGTTGGTGCAAGGCTACGTTCTGCATTTGCACCAGCTCCAGGTAACCGAGCGAGGGTGGCGGCGGTGGTGGGGGGGCTCGCGCCGAGGGGATGCGGTGAGCACCGGGACAGAGAGGCTGAGATGAGGAGACAACGAACAAAAAGTGGAGGACACCAGAACGTAGCCCGGGACCGACTGGGGCTGTGGTCATAACCCTGGACGTCTGTAGCCGTTCTGAGTTGAAATGAACGGACAGGTCAAGGAAGGGCGTGAAGCCGGAGGGCACAGGCAGGAGATGAGTCGGGATGCTAGGATTAAAGTGGATAGAGGTTGGGAGAGAAGGGAACTGTCTTGGTAACTGAATGGCAGATGCAAATGTGCAAGCTGCGGGATGTTATAGAACCACTTTTTCTGTGGTGATATCCCTACCAGACTTCTTTCAAAGGAAGTGGTTTCTGGAGGATTGCAGAGGTTTGGCAGTTTGCAGGGTAAATTTGCCCTTAGTGGAAAGAAAGATGTCATTGCTTAAAAGAGTGAAAGCAACATCATAGACATTAATGAAAAGATACATTTTTGTTAAGATATCAATATCCAGTGAGAGGTTTATCCAGTGGAACAGTGTTATGAGGCAGGTATGGATAGCCCACTATCAGTGGACAGAGACTGGAAAACCCGATGTTGGTTAAGTTGGAGAGGCTTTAGGAAGTGAACCGAAGAGATTCACGTGGGATCTGTCTTCCTGATAACTATTAAATATTGACGCACCCACTCTGCCCTGGGAATTTTCCTAAGAACTGAGCTTCAGTATTTATGGCCAATATCCACATGGGGGTTAAATGCTCCTTTTGAAGAAGAGGGGTATTGTTGCTCAATCACCAAGTGGTGTCTGACTCTTTGTGACCCCATGGACTGCAGCATGCCAGGCTTCGCTGTCGTTCACCAGCTCCTGGAGTTTGCTCAAGCTCCTGATGTCCATTGAGTCGGTGATGCCATCCAACCAACTCATCCTCTGTCATCCCCTTCTCTTGCCTTCAATCTTTCCCAGCATCAGGGTCTTTTCCAATGAGTCGGAGTAAACAAATCAGTCATCAACTAATTTCAAAAAGAAGACCTGAGTGCCCTGGGAGAAGAAGCCAGTCTGGGGCTGGGGGAGAAGTGGGACCTTTGATTAGCCTGTGCCATCCAGACACATGTGAGGTTATCAGTGATTGACAGGAAGCATAGACAGCCCTTGGGCTGGGCTGATGAACTGACTGGTCACCTAGTGGCTGTGCTGGGCAGTGGTTAAAAATGAGGAGGAACTGTGGGGACTTGGGATATGACAGGCCTTTGAGGAGGGCCTTGAAGACCAGACTATGAGCCCTGGGGGTTCCTCTGAAGGGTCATGGTGGGCTCTTGAGCAGGCGTGGGGAGAAGAAAGCTTCCAAGGGACACTGCCCAGTTATGTGCCATGTGATGGATTGGGCAAGAGAAGCAGAGAGAGCCTCCAATAACAATAGAAATGGCAGTATTTGAGCAACCCCCTCCCCTCCCCCCCCCCCCCCCCCCCCCAGGAAACTGGACTGAGAGTTAACAATGAGAGAGAAAATGACTGTGAGTGTTTGAAAGTCCAAACTGAACAATTTCTCTGCACCTGGCTGGCCCGCTGCCATCTCCCCTGGGGTCTTCTGTTGGGTTCGTGGTGTTGAGGTATGGTGGGCAGGTCACAACGCACTCAGAGACAGTTAAAAAAATCATTTGCTGTGTGCTCCTCTCCAAGAAACCAAGTAAGCCAAGAAACCAAAGTCCTGAGAGCTTCTCCTGCTTGATTTAACCCTAGAAATGTGAGCAGCCCAGTGGATGCCCCAAGGGTGGGTACCAAGACTTCTTACCATTTCTCAGAGAAAGTTTACTGGGACATTTTCCTCAGGATTATCTCTATAGCAGTAACTACCAAAGAAATTCTCGACTGCCCTAGAAAGTGGAAGAGGAAGCAGGAGAAAGCCAGAAATGCGTGGCCTTTTAAAGGAGAGATCAGGACTCGAATTTTGCAGAGCCTCCTGGCTCCAGCCTTTGTATCTCAAAGATCTGGAGTCACATGAACCTGGGCTGCTCCGTGGGCAATATATTAACCCCTCCACTGTGTGGCTGGTGTGAGTTAGTATAGAGTGGAGGGCTGCACATCTTTAAAAGCCCATTAATAAATACCCTTATTTTGAGGAAGAGGATGCTTCCACTGACTCACTTTGTATCAGTTCAAATCTGTTTGGTTGCCATTCTCACCGGTTTAAACTATAAAGCAGCTATTATTGGTTCTTATTTAAAAAGTCTAATAATTGTTTGCCCACCAGGTATAATTTGCTCCAGGTATTCATGAGACCATCCAACCCACCATTTTGTTCTTATCAAGTTCTCTTGGCTCTGCTGTCTCACAGAACTTAGTTGATTGGCTTGGGTTAATTGCCCATTCCTGAACCCATCATAGTGGCCAAAGGTGCACTATAGCTTAGACTCATGCAGGCTCACTCCTAAAGCTGGGGCTGGGATCCCTGCCACCTAAATAGGTGTCGACTGCATAGGAGGAGGAGTGGACTTGAGATAAGGGTAGCTGACCATAATGTCCCCTGTACCATCAGTCATCCAAAACTGCATATTACACATAAAATTAATAAAATCAGCTTAGGGAAGCATTGTAGGACTTTAAGGGGTCTGACTGGGAATTGAGACATGTGAGAACCATGCAAGTGCATAAATACCAGTTCCTTTCTCTTTTCTAACTAAAATAATGACAAGAGTGCTGCAAAAGTGAAATGTGAACATATCTTAAATTTATATGTAAATTTACAACAAATTGATATCTTTCAAAGGTGTCGACCCTGAGAATGATAAGATCAACTGTCTATTCTGTAGCTCTGATTGTGGATTGTCTGGGTCTGGTGACCCCTCTTGTGTCTCCCTAATGCTTCCTATACATATTTGTCATTTCATGTATCATGTTTCTTTTATATATATATATATATACTTAGGAAAAATTTTTTTCCTGTGAGAAGCACCTTGAGGTTTACTCTTTCAGCAACTTTCAAATATACAATATGGTGTTGTCATAGTCACCATTCTGTGTATTACACCCTAGGAGGTAGTCCTGTAATCCCCACTTACTTATTTTATAACTGAAAGTTTGCACTTTTTGACCACCTTTATCCATTTTGCCCTCCTCCCATTCCCACCTCTGGCAACCACCATCGGTCTTCTGTATATTTGAGTTTTGTTTTAGTTTGTTTCAATTTTAGATTCCACATATACATGAGATCCTTCAGTATTTGCTTTTCTCTGTCTGATATTTCATTTAGCATAATTCCCTCAAGTATATCCATGTTGTAAATGGCAAAATTTCCTTGTTTTTAATGGCTGAATAATATTCATGTGTGTGTGTGTGTGTGTGTGTGTGTGTGTGTGTGTGTAACATTTTATTTAGTCATTTATCCATTGATCAACACTTAGGTTGCTTCTATGTCTTACCTGTTGTAAATACTGCTGCAGTGAACATTGAGGTAAATAGTGTTTTCCTTTTCTTTGGATAAATACCCAGAAGTAGAACTACTGGGTCATATCATAGTTCTATTTTTAATTTTTTGAGAAACCTCCATACTGTTTTCCATAGTAGCTGCACCAGTTTACATTCTTACCAACAGTGCACAAGAGTTCCCTTTTCTCCACATCCTTGCCAGTGCTTTTTTTTTTGTCTTTGAGCCATTCTGACAGGTACAAGGTGATATCTCATTAAAGTTTTAATTTGCATTTCCCTGATTAGTGACAATGAGCACCTTTTCTTTTACCTGTTGGCCATCTGTATGTCTTTGATGGAAAAATGTCGATTCAGATCCTCTGCCCATATTTTAATTAGATTTTATGTTTGTTTTACTATTGAATTGTTTGAGTTCTTCATATATTTGGATGTTAACTCCTATCAGATATATGATTTGCAAACATTTTATCCCATTTGGTAGGTTGTCTTTTCATTTTGTTAATGGCCTCCTTTGCTGTGCAGAAGTTATTTGGTTTAATGTAGTCCAACTTGTCTATTTTTGTTTTTATTACCTTTGCTTTTGCTGTCAAATCCAAAAAAAAAAATCATCATCAAGGCTAACATCATGTAGCTTACCACCTATGTTTTCTTCTGGGATATTTATGGTTTCAGATTTTATGTTCAGATCTTTAATCCATTTTGGGTTAAGTTTTGTGTATAGTGTAAGATAGTAATCTTTTGCATGTGGCTATCCAGTTTTCCCAAAACCACTTATTGAGGAGGCAGTCCTATTATATATTCTTTACTCCCTCATCATAAATTAATTTATGATATATATATGGGTTTTTTTCTAGGCTCTCTATTCTTCCACTAATCTCTGTATATGTGTTGATGCCAATACCTACTGGCATAATAGCTTTGTAATATACTTTGAAATCAGGACACAAACCCTCCAGCTTTGTTCTTCTTTCTCAAGATTACTTTGAATATTCAAGATCATTTTTAGTTACATGTAAACCTTAGGATTGTTTGTGCTATTTCTGTGAAAAATGTCATTGGAATTTTAGTAGGAATTGCAGTGAGTCTGTAGATTGCTTTGGATAGTACGAACACTTTAATAATACTAGTTTTTCCAATTCACGAGCATGGAATATTTTCCCACTTGTTTGTCTTCTTTAATTTCTTTCTTCAATGTCATAATTTTCAATGAACAGGTTAAATTTATTCCTGGGTATTTTATTTTTCTTGATACAGTTTAAATGAGAGTGTTTTCTTAATTTCTCTTTCTGATTGTAATTACCTTATAGAAATGCAACTGATTTTTGTATTTTGATTTTTTATCCTGAAGCTTTACTGGATTCAGTTATTGCTTCTAACAGTTGTTTTGGTAGAGTCTTCGGGGTTTTCTGTATATAATATCAGGTCATCTTCAAATAGTGATAATTTTGCTTCTTTTCTGATTTGGATGCCTTCATTTTTTCTTGCCTAATTGCTCTGTTTAGGACTTCCAATACTATGTTGAATAAAAAGTGGCAAGAGTGGGCATCCATCTTCTTCCTGACCTTATAGGAAAAGCTTTTAGCTTTTCAGTTGACTATGATATTAGCCATGGGCTTGTTACATATAACCTTTATTACGGTAACAGTTCAGTTCAGTCGCTCAGTCATATCCAACTCTGTGATCCCATGGACTGCAACTCGCCAGGCTTCCCTGTCCAGTACCAACTCCCAGAGCTTACTCAAACCCATGTCCTTTGAGTCTGTGATGCCATCCAACCATCTCATCCTCTGTTGTCCCCTTCTCCTTCTGCCTTCACTCTTTCCCAGCATCAAGGTCTTTTCCTATGAGTCAGTTCTTCATATCAGTGGCCAAAGTATTGGAGCTTCAGCTTCAGCATTGGTCCTACTGATGAATATTCAGTACTGATTTCCTTTAGGATTGACTGGTTTGATCTTCTTGCAGCCCAAGGGACTCTCAAGAGAACTCCTATGTTAACAGTACATTCTCTCTATACCCACTTTTGTTAGCATTTTTATTGTAAATGAATGTGGAATTTTGTCACTTTTTTTCTGTATCTGTTAGATGACCCTATGGTTTTTATCCTTCATTTTGTAAATGTGTTGTGTTACATTCATTGATTTGCAGTTGTTCAACCATCCTTGCATCCCTGAAATAAATCCATCTTGATCATGGAGAATGGTTTTTAAAAAAAAAAATGTTCCTGAATTTGGTTTGCTAATATTTTGTTGAAGATTTTTTTCATTTACAATCATCAAGAATACTGGCCTGTAATTTTCTTTTCTTGTAGTGTCCTTTTAGTATTAGGGAAATTTCAGCATCATAAAATGAGTTTGAAAGTGTTCCCTCCTCCCCTCCCCCACTTTTGGGGAAAAGTTTGGTATTAATTCTTCCTTAGATGCTTGGTAGAATTCCCCAGTGATACATGTAAATCCATGGCTAATTCATTTCAATGTATGACAAAAACTACTGCAATGATGTAAAGTAATTAGCCTCCAACTAATAAAAATAAATGGAAAAAAAAAAAGAATTCCCCAGTGAAGCCATCTGATCTTTGACTTTTGTTTGTTAAGAGTTTTGATGACTGATTCAATCTTTTTACTAGTAACTGATCTGCTCAGATTTTCTATTTTTCTTGTTTCGATTTTAGTATGATGTGTGTTTCTAGGAATTTATCCATCCCTTCTAGGTTGTTCAATTTGTTGGCATTTAATTGTTCACAGTAGTCTTCTTGTGATTCTTTGTATTTCTATGGTATCAGTTGTAATGTCTCCTCTTTCATTTCTGATTTTATTTATCTGAGTTCTCTTTTCTTTTTTTCTCTGTGAGTCTAGCTAAAGGTTTGTCTATTTTGTTTGGCTTTTTAAAAAGCCAGCTGTTAGTTTCACTGATCTTTTCTATTGTCTTTTTAGTCTTTATTTCTTTCTCTTAGATCTTCGTTTTTTCCTTCTATAACTTTGAGGTTAGTTTGTCCTTCTTTTTTCTAGTTCCATGAGGTGTAATGTTATGTTGTTTGAGACCTTCCTTGCTTTTTCTTCTTCTTTTTTTACGTCATTCTTATTTCTTAATGTAGGCATTTATTGCTATGAACTTCCTTCTTGAAACTGTTTTTGCTGCCTGCCATCAGTTTTGGCTTTTACCACTCTTTGCGTCCTTTCCCCGAAGCCCCTGTTCCCACCTTCTACTGAACATTGACATCAAAGGCCAGATGATCTGTGACCTTTTGAACCCAGCGGGCTTTGTTCTGTCCAACACAGAGGCTATCATTCCCGCGTTCAGCAGCCCCATCACCATGTCAACCTCCTTGCTTGTCTGCATCTTGGCTGGCAGCATGGGCAGCCCCATAGTGACTCTGGAAAGGGATGATGTCTGGGTGTTCCCTCCTTCTTGGTCTCCATTGTTGCTTGATCTGCCCCAACAATCTACCCACACACCACTGCCACGTCAGTGCCTCTAAAATCATGTTTGATTAGTTGTTCACTTGCTCAGGAATCCCCACAAGATCTGGGGAATCATCCTTAAATATCTCAAGCAAACATTTGAGTCCCCAGCCTCCTTTACCTAGGCACCCCTTCCTTTAAGTTTTGGTGTGTTGTGTTTTCCATTTATCTTTAGTTATTTTAACTTTTCTTTTGATTCCTTCTTTGATTTAGTAGTTTCTGTAGCATGTTGTTTAATCTCCATAGTCTCCATGTTGTTTTATCTCTTTAACCAATATTTGTGACTTGTCCAGATTTCTTGCAGTTGATTTCTAGTCATACCATTAGGTGGGAAAAGATGCCTGATCATATTTCAGTCTTCTTAAATTTCTTAAGGTTTCTTTTGTGGCCTAACATTTGATCTATACTGAAGAATGTTCCATATTTGCTTGAAAAGAACGTGTATGTTGTTGCTTTGGGGTGGAATGTTCTGTGTAAATCTGTTAAGTTCATCTGACCTAATGTGTCATTTAAAGTCAGTGTTTCTGTATTGATTTTCTGTCTGGATGATGAAGTGGATTTTCTTTTTTTTTCATTTATTTTTATTAGTTGGAGGCTAATTACTTTACAGTATTGTAGTGGTTTTGGTCATACATCGGCATGAATCAGCCATGGATTTACATGTATTCCCCATAAAAATATGGAACGCTTCACGAATTTGCGTGTCATCCTTGTGCAGGGGCCATGCTAATCTTTTCTGTATCGTTCCAATTTTAGTATATGTGCTGCCGAAGTGAGCACAAAGTGGATTTTCTGTCTCCTACTGTATTGCTGTCTTTTTCTCCCTTTAGATTTGCTATATATTTAAGTACATGTATTTCTTTCTTTTCTTTTTAATATTTGTTTATTTATTTGACTGTGCTGGGTCTTAGTTGCAGCACCTGGGATCTTTGATCTTCATTGCAGCATGTGGGATCTTTAGTTGTGGCATGCAGGTCTTTAGTTGCAGCATTCTAACTCTTTGTTGTGGCATGTGGGATCTAGTTCCATGACCAGGGGTTGAACCCAGGCCCCCTGCATTATGAGCACAGAGTTGTAGTCACTGGACCACCAGGCAAGTCCCCTAAGTGCATTTGTTTATTGTTACCTGTTTATATGGCTTAGAGACTGGGCTGTGAAGTTCCAAGGGATGGGCCTATGTTTTTCCCAGCTCTGTGTCCCCCCATGCACCAGGCACAGTTCTGGGTACAGGGGAGGTTCTTGATAATGTTTGATAAATAAATACATTGCCTGTACCAATCAAAAGTCTGTGAGTGGTACTGAGCAGTAGCTACATCTGCTGGTAAACTTTGTGAGACTCTTCTCAGCTCCCTAATCTGAGTTGTTTGACATAAGATAGAGTGAAAAACAGACGATGATGGAGATGGGCATATTGATCAAGACTGGCCCTTCAGGTTTTAGCTTTTCAGGTTCAGAAAGTAAATTTTGTCAGTTCATTCAGCATGGATAGACTATTGGGGACTGACCCCCATTGGCCAAACCCACAGAAACAAATTGTGGATTGGAGTATTTATTTACAAAAGTTAGCCCTCCCAGGGATCTTATACTTCATCACACAGAAGCCCCCTATTCTAGTTGCTCCTACCTGTCAAACTGTCCCCAAACTTAGCAGCTTAAAGCAACAGTTTGTTGTTATCCTCGTGATTTTGTGGGTCAGGAATTTGGGTAGTGCATATCAGAAATAGCTTATCCCTGCTTCACAGTGGAGTGGAGCTTTAGTTTGAATGGGTGAAGATGTCTGAGATGGATCAAGTAGGGCCATATATTTGGGCCTCAGGTCTGACTTTTAGCTGGCTTCCTTAACTTTTCTCCATGTCACATATGCTGGGGCTGGAATTTCCAAGATGGCTTCTTCAGTTGCATGTTGGGTGCCTGGATGGGTGTGACCAAGATGGCTGACTGTCTCTTTCTCCACATAGCTAGCCTGGGATTTCCTTACAGCATGGTGGGTCTCTGGATAGTCAAGACTTCTTCCAGGGTGCTGGTTTCCCCCAGAGTGGGTATTCCAAGAGATGAAAGCGGAAGTTGCCAGTTTCTTAAAGTCTCTGTCTGGAAACTGGCATAGCATCATCTTTGCTGTGTTCTACCCATCAGAGCAGTTACAGAGCACACCCAGAACCTAGAGAGGAAGATGTAGACCTGACCTATTAGTGGTAGAGATATCAAAAAGTATGTGGCCCTCTTTAAAAGGCTTAACCTCTTCCTAGAATCCAGGTACCTAGGGAGAGAAATTAGTAACTGCTTTAATGGGTTGCTTGGTGTACAGGGATTCCAGAACTAAAACATAGAATTGCATCGAAAAAAATTTCTTCTAGGCCTGGGAGAAACCTGGATGAATGTGCTTCTCTGGTGCCTGTTATTAGATTAAGTATCTCTCTCTCTTCAGAAATAAACACTGCCTATTTTTGCTGTTTGGCTCCTCCTTCTGGGTTTTGTAATGGCCTCTCTCATCCTGTTAACACATTCTTTCTTCAGTTTGGCTAATACTGTTGATTAGATGGATTTTCTTTCTCAGTGCTCAGGTTACCATCAAGCCTTCCCGAGATTATCCTCCAGTTACCTTGACTTGGCTCAAGTGTTCCTCAGTCTCATCTGGCAGACATTTACAAATTGTCCCTGAGACTCTGGTGGAATCTAATGTATCGCTTTAAAGCCTCAGGGATGGGAAATTTGAAACTAGGTATTAGGGTATAAGGGCTTCCCAGGTGGCTCAGTGGTAAAGAATCTGCCTGCCAATGCAGGAGCTCTAGGAGACTCGAGTTTGATCCCTGGGTCAGGAAGATCCCCTGGAGGAGGAAATAGCAACCCACTCTAGTATTCTTGCTGGGATAATCCCATGGACAGAAGAACCTGGTGGGGTGCAGTCCGTGGGGTCACAAAGAGTCGGACACGATTACCGTTAGGGTATAAAGTGTCACTTATACCAACTTAGCAAATGTACTGCCAGAATTTTTATCTTACAGATAAAATTTGTGGTCAATGAAATATTCCAGACTATTCAATATAGCAGTATTTCTGGTTGGGAAATGTTAGAATGACCTACACGTCCCAGTAGGGAACTAATTAAAAAGTTGTAGTACATTCATACAACAGAATTTTATGCAACCATTAAAAAGAATAAAGGCAGGAAGTCTTCCCTAGTGGTCTAGTGGTTAAGAATCCGCTTGCCAACTAATAAAAATAAATGGAAAAAAAAAAAAAGAATCCGCCTGCCAATGTAGGAGACAGGTTCGATCCCTGGTCCAGGAAGATTCCACATACTGTAGGACAACTAAGCCCATGTACCGTAGCCACTGAGTCATCATCACCTGAGAGCTGAAACTTCTAAACCCACATGCTGCAACTGCTGAAGCCTGCATGCCCTAGAGCCCGTGCTCCATAACAAGAGAAGCCATTGCAATGAGAGACACGTGCACTGCCACTAGTGAGTAGTTCCTTCTTGCTGCAACGAGAGAAAGCCTGCATGCAGCTACAGAGACCCAGCAGAACCAAAATAAAAATAAACAAATAAGTTAAAAACATCTTAAAATGTTAAATCTTTTAAAAAATATAGGGGCAGATCTATGTGTATTAATATGAATTGCTTGCTATGATATGGGAGGAAAGTAAGGTGGTAAAACATACCACCGTGCTTGGTTGCTCAGTTGTGTCCAACTCTTTGTGACCCCACGGACTGTATCCTGCTAGGCTCCTCTGTCCATGGAATTCTCCAGGCAAAAATACTGGAGTGAGTAGCCATTCCCTTCTCCAAGGGGTCTTCCTGACCCAGGGACTGAACCGGGGTCTCCTGCATTGCAGGTGAAATTTTTTTATTGTCTGAAATTTTTTTTACTGAGCAAGAGAGAGAATGTGTATAAAATATCCCTGGGAGGACACACAAGAAATTGGTAATTTTGGCTGCTTCTCTGTAGGGGTCTTGAGTCTGGAGATGAGACTTAGGAGACTTAGCTTTTTACTGCAGGACTGCTATGAACCTCCATCAGAGTTTCCTCTGGCTTCATCCTGCCCAGGCATAATTCACCAACTTTTGAGTCTTTTTGTACCCTTTTTGTACTGTTTACATCTTAACAGTGTGCATATACATATTACCTTAAAAATTTTTTAAGAACAACAACAAAAGAATGGAGGGCAAGAGATAAAAGGATGGCTGACCTAGCTTCCTGGTCCAGCATAATATTTTGAAGTCTTTGGTAGGTCTTCCTTTGGTACCCCTGTTTGGCTCTGTGTCCTTACTTTTGATGTCCGCTTCTGCGTCTGCATCCTCTTTTTAGTTCTGTGTCCATTGCTAGTCACCTTGTCCTTGTTCTTGGAATGCTCTCATTGTTCCACTCGAGACCAGCCCAGCTTGCAGGTGTACACAGTGTACAGAGGTTTGCCGCTGGGTGTGTCAGGAGTGTGGCTTTGGGATGAGAAATGCTTCTGTTTCCCTAATAGCCTCTCTGAAGATGTCACAGGCAATGCCTTTTCTTGGATCACCTTTAGATATTCCTCTGCCCTCAGCACATTGTTTCTCTACAATAAACACTCAGAGGGAAATTCTTATTGTTCACCTATCCTGTGCATATCTTTGTAACCTTATGACAGTGCTTCTGTCTTGCATAAAAGCAGACATTTTTATGATTATTGAAGTAATGGCTGCACATATGCACAAAAGTTTTTTTTTTTGTAGCTTTGTTTGTAAAATAAAAAATTCAGAAGCATGTTAAATGCCCATCAACAGGGTAGATAGATTGTGATATAGTCATATAGTGGAACAATATGCAATAGTTGTAATGAATGCACAAGCTTTTATATATCAAATTGCTTCCCTGGTGGCTCAGAGGTTAAAGCATCTGCCTGCAATGTGGGAGACCTGGGTTTGATCCCTGGGTTGGGAAGATCCCCTGGAGAAGGAAATGGCAACCTACTCCAGTATTCTTGCCTGGAGAATCCCATGGACGGAAGAGCCTGGTGGGCTACAGTCCATGGGGTCGCAAAGAGTCGGACACGACTGAGTGACTTCACTTTCACTTACAGAATTTAGCAGGGAGAGGGATAAATTAGGAGTTTGGGATTAACAGATACACACTACTATATATAAAATAGATAAACAGCAAGGAGCTACTGTATAGCACAGGGAATTATATTCAACATCTTGTAATAACCTATAATGGAAAAGAATATGAAAAAGAAAAATATATATACATATGTGTATATATATGTCAAATGGAATTACTTTGCTGTACACGAGAAACTAATACAATATTGTAAATCAACTATCTTTCATTAAAGAAATAGAACTCAGAACCAAAGTTGAGTATAAAATGGTATGTGTTGTTGTTGCTCAGTTGTGTCCTACTCTTTGCAACTCCATGGACTGCAGCACGCCAGGCTTCCCTGTCCTTTTCTATCTCCTGGAGTTTGCTCAAACTCATGTCCATTAAGTCGATGATGACATCCAACCGTCTCATCCTCTATAGCCCTCTTTTCCTCCTGCCCTGCCTTCAGTCTTTCCCAACATCAGGATCTTTTCCAATGAGTCAGTTCTTCGTTTCAGTTGGCTAGAGTATTGGAGCTTCAGCTTCAGCATCAATCCTTCCAATGAATATTCAGGTTGATTTCCTTTAGGATTGACTGCTTTGATCTCTTTGCTGTTCCAGGGGCTCTCAGGAGTCTTCTCCAGCATCACGATTTGAATGCATCAATTCTCTGGCACTCAGCCTTTGTTATGGTCCAGTTCTCACATCAGTACATGACTACTGGAAAAAACCATAGCTTTGACTATATGGACCTTTGTCGGCAAAGTGATGTCTCTGGTTTTTAATATGCTGTCTAGGTTTGTCATAGCTTTCCTTCCAAAGAGCAAGTGTCTTTTAATTTCATGGCTGCAGTCACCATCTGCAGTGATTTTGGAGCCCCCCAAAATAAAGTCTGTCATTGTTTCCATTGTTTCCCCATCTATTTGTCATGAAGTGATGGGACCACATGACATGATCTTAGTTTTTTGAATGTTGAGTTTTAAGCCAGCTTTTTCACTCTCCTCTTTCACTTTCATCAAGAGGCTCTTTAGTTCCTCTTCACTTTCTGCCATTAAGGTGGTGTCATCTGCATATCTGAGGTTATTGATATTTCTCTCAGCAATCTTGATTCCAGATTGTGATTCATCCAGCCTGGCATTTTGCATGATGTACTCTGCATATAACTTAAATAAGCATGATATGTAAGGTACTGTTAATATTTCTATAAATTAAAAGCCACATGAAGATGATATGAGCTATCATGTGTGTGTGTGTATATATATACATATAATATGTAATAAAATTATATAAATATTGACAGAACGAACACTTTTCAAATTCAAGATAGTCGTTGCTCTGGGGCCAGGGCAAAGGGAAAGATAAAAAGGGGACTTTAAAATGCTTTCATGTTTAAAAAATATATAAAACAAATATGACAAATATTAACAGTTCTTGATTCCGGAGGGACAGTATATAGTGTTACTTTTTAAATCACCCACATTAAAATATTCATAATAAAAAAATACAAGTAATCATGCCCATTATGAGTCCATATGGACCCCTGGCTTGGTCTGATCTTCGAGAAGAGTGCTCAAGGCAAGATTCAGAGCAAGGAGAACCCGGGAATGCTGTTAAATATTTAGCACCTTCTGTCACTTGGAAATGTGAATTCCACTTGTGTGAGGGGGTTGAGGCTAAACTCCTGATGACACTTGGACAGCGCTGACTCATGACTGTCCAGCTGGACTCTTCACCTTTGACCCTAAATGATGCCTCTTGCTGGCATCTGTCAGGGGAGGCAAAAGGGTGCCCTGCGCCTGAAGTTACATCTCTCCGTCTGTTTATCTACCTGATGGTTGCCAGCTTTTCGGGCCAGGTTTGTTGACACTGGCCAAAAAGTACTTGGTGTTTATGAGTTCACTTTTGTCCTCAGGACTATTTACTTGCTGTTTCAGTGTTGTTTTTCCTGTGCTGAGAGCCTCCCCAAGGAACCCATCATCAGTAAACCAAACAGGCCCCTGAGTAGGAGAATAGAACATTACAAGGCAATATTCCTTTTTTGTTTTATTTGAGGGGAGATTTTAGACTGTAAAGAACTGCCTGTAATGCAGGAGACCTGGATTTGATTCCTGGTTTAGGAAGATCCCCTGGAGAAGGGAATGGCAACCCACTCCAGTATTCTTGCCAGGAAAATCCTATGGACAGAGGAGCCTGGAGGGCTACAGTCCATGGGGTCACAAAAAGTCGAACACGGCTGAGCGACTATCACTTTCACTTTTAGATGATTTTAATTTTTTTTTTTCCTTCTGACAGCTTTCTTGAGATATAATGACATACCATACAGTCCTCCAGTCTCTCATGTTCCAGGAGGATCACAAAGTCTGCCAAAACTCATGTTTTGAGCTCTTTAAGCTGTAACTCAGGTCTTTGAATGTGTGGATATGTGTGCGACTTTGCCCCATGGCTCCAACCCTGACCTTTCACTGATCCAACTAAGGATTCTCAGGGGCAGAGATCACCCCATCAGACAGACATTCTAAATATTTACTTTTATATATTTATTTAGCTGCATAGGGTATGAGTCTCAGCATGTGGGATCTTAGATCTTCATTGTGGCACATGGGATCTAGTTCCTGGGCCAGGGATCAAACCCTGGCCTCCTGTATTAGGAGCATGGTGTCTTAGCCACTGGACCACTGGGGAAGTCCCCAGATAGATATTCTAATTTTACTGTTAGGAGCTCATACCAAATCTGTTCTGTTTGTCGTGGGCACCATCAGGTGGAAGTCACTACAACCATGACTCTCTCTAGTTTGACTAGGCCTATTTGGACTGCAGCAGCCTGCACCCCAGCTCCCCGTTCAGGGGACAGCTAGAGGTGTCAGCAACCACACCTCCCCCACCTCAGCTGGGCCACAGAAGTTCTGGGCAGTGTGATTGTCTAATTGCCACCGATGCTGAAGCGTGTAGAACAACCCGTGACTGATGAATAAACAAAAGAGGCCAACGGTAGCAGGATGAGGCTGAAGAGGCCAAATCAATGTCCGGAAAGTTAATCTTGCTCTGTCATCTTTAGTGGAGATTAGTCCTTTCTGACGTCACTGGATCTTGGGACATTTCTGAGAGTTTTCAGGTCAGATTCTCTCTGGCCAGTGGTCAAGTTGAGGGTGGTGATGGCAGTCTGGATTAAACCGGTGAGATGTCTGTAGACAAGAATTGAAAGAGAGAGATTAATAGTCCCTCCCTCCACCCCCAGCCTCCCAGGGTTGATCTCCGGTGTCCCACAGGCCAGGGGTGCGCCTGTCACTTCCACGGCTGCATAACCAGTTTGAGCAGTCTCTCTAGCAGTCACTCCATTCTTTGTCCTCATCCTCCTGTGTCTTACCCTCACATGATCCCTGGTTTCTCCTGAGGTGCCTCCGTTGTTTCTTTCTTGTATACCTGGTACCACCCTAGAACATCTTCCACCTCCTGACATGGGGACCACATCAAGACCACCTTAGGAGTTGTCACCTCATATCATGGTCATTAGCATCAACATCTATGATTGTGCAACAGCGGCAAGCATAGATGGTGATTGAAGAAGCACCAAGTTTGAGTAGTTCACTCCCTGACTCTTCTTTCTACTTGCAAATTCCAGGCCTGGTTTCCCAAGGGGATAGGTGTGGAAAGAAAAATGGTAGAATGAGAAGAGGGAATTATTTAGTTCTGGTCTCTTACAGCCTATCTGGACCTCTTGCCACCTTCCCCATATCATAATGAAAAATTGCTTAAACAGGAGGTACCCTTCTGGTGAATTGCCACATTTATAGTCCAAACTGATTTTCTTAAGTGTTGACTGGAAGCTGAGCCTTGGTTGTCCAGTCATCTTTTTCAATTTCTCCTTTAAGTGTCCATTTCCTCTTTCAATGGCACCTGCTCCCTGGGGGTGATAGGAGGCATGAAAGATCCAGTGAATACCCCCAAGTATCTGCCCACTGGTAGGCAGTTGTTACTATAAAGGTGGTGCCACTGTCTGATTGGATGCTCTTGGAAATCCAAATATGTAGTACAGTCCATCTAAGGGTCTTTGACTAGTGCACCCACCCCACCCCCATCTGCTGTGTGGATGAAGATGGCAGTGCCAGACCTTGAAAAGGTATCTACTGCAGCCAGTGTCCAATGCCATCCTTATGAGAATGATAGGGGACCTACCTACACAGTCTATTTGCCAAGACAGGCCAGGTCCAGTACCCCTTTGCTTTGTGCCCCAAAGTGTCCTTTGCCACTGGCCTTTGTAGCTGGCAGTCTGCCAGGCTTTCTTGACTTTGTGTGCTCAAACAGTTTGTTTTGGGGCTCAGTCTTGAATTGTGAACCGTTTACCATGCCTTGTGCAATGGGCATCCCAGATGTTATCAGTTTGCTGATTTCACTGGTGTTCATCCAAGAATACCTTTTCCATAGACATCACCTGGGTCACAGACAGGGAGTGTGGATCTTGTATAATCTGCTGCCATAATGGTATCCTCAAAAAGGCTGAGACTTGACTATCAAGGCATCCTGCTGCTAGGTAACAACCCAAACTGCCCTGAATCAGTGAAAATGTAACAGGGTATTTATTGATAGGTCTTTTCAAGGCAAGTACTATAGCTCATAACTCTGCCCAATGAGCGGAGTTTCTGAGCAGTTTTCCCATTTCTCTGCCTGCACCTTGCAGCATATAGGATCATAGTTCCCTGACCAGGGATTGAACCTGTGCCCCTGCATTGGGGGCACAGAGTCTTAACCATTGGACTGCCAGGGATGCCCCTTCTGTGTATACCATGTGTAGTTTTAAACATATTTCTTTGTGTTGTACAACAGTAGCTGCTCGGTACACCCCATGGCCTTCAACTTAGCTGATCCATCCATGAAACAGGCCAAGGCATTGTCAGGAACCTCAATGTGTTGAAGCCCCTAAGAAACCCAAGGTTTAAGTGTATACCCTGCATTTGAATCAGCACATCTAGAGGGTGACTAACCACTTAATGCTAGGTTTACTTATTTCCTGGACATTGTTCTCATTTCTTTCTCCACACCGCCCCCCCCCTCCGCCTTTTTTTTTTTTTTTTTTGCCTTGCCATATAGCTTGTAGTATCTTAATTCACTAACCAGGGATTGAACTCGGGCCACAGTAGTGAAAGTACAGAGTCCTAACTACTGGAGCACTAGGGAATTCCCCTGGCATTCTCCTTTCTGACTCATCCCATGAGAGGCACATCAGGGTACAGCAACACTTTGCTTTGTCAATCTCTCAGTGTCCACCAGAACTCGAAAACAAGCCAGGCTGTATCTTTCAAATGGAGTGTTCTAAGTGGTGATGTCAGGCAAGCACCATGTCCAAACCCCTAGAGAGCCAGTGCCTAGTGGCCACATAACTTTGCCACAGGCTCCTGTCTGCATAATTGTTAGTCACTGACACAGGCCTTGTAGATGACTATCATCACGTTCCCATGGCATTCTCCCCTGAACGTATGTGCGTCTATGTCCAAATTTCCTCTTTTTATGGGGGCCCCAGTCATACTGGATTCAGGTCCACCCTTATGGCCTCGTTTTAACTGGATTACTTCTATAAAGACATCATCTTAAAATAAGGTCACATTCTGCAGTACTAGGCTTAGAACTTCAACAGATAAATTTGCCAGTGGAACCCAGTTCAAGCCATAACACCCTCTGTTAGCCTGAAGGGCGTTTATCTCAATCTGTGTCTAGGCTTCCATTCTGGAAAGTTGGTTGTCTAGAACCAGATAGTTTTCCAGCGTCTCTCTTTGGGGCACAAGAGAAGATCTGACTGTCCCTCAAAGATTGATGGTACCCATTGAATAAACTGCTCCACCTCACCCTGAGTGACTGTCTCATCATCTGGGCGCTCATGATTTCCACTGTAAGTCCAGGCCTGAGTTACAGGGGCCCTTCAGGAAGTTATAGTTTCCCCTCTTGTCATCTGTGGGTGATTGTGAGATGACGGTTTCATTGTGGATGTAAAGACTCACTGCAGCAAGCCCCAATTAGTCTTTACCTGTTCTTCTTCCACCCTCATGGCATCAGTAAGGTGTTCATGGCCAGAGTGGCTAGGAGCTTCAGTTCAGTTCAGTTTAGTTGCTCAGTCATGTCCGGCTCTTTGCAACCTCATGCACTGCAGCACACCAGGCCTCCCTGCCATCACCAACTCCCGGAGTTTACTCAAACTCACGTCCATTGAGTCGGTGATGCCATCCAACCATCTCATCCTCTGTTGTCCCCTTCTCCTCCTGCCTTCAATCTCTCACAGCATCAGGGTCTTTTCAAATGAATTAGTTCCTCACATCAGGTGGCCAAAGTATTGGAGTTTCAGCTTCAGCATCAGTCCTTCCAATGAATATTCAGTACTGATTTCCCTTAGGATGGACTGGTTGGATCTCCTTGCTGTCCAAGGGACTCTCAAGAGTCTTCTGTAACACCACAGTTCAAAAGCATCAATTCTTTGGTGCTGAGCTTTCTTTATTGTTCAGCTCTCACATCCATACATGATGACTGGAAAAAGCATAGCTTTGACTAGACGGATCTTTGTTGGTAAAGTAATGTCTCTGCTTTTTAATATGCTATCTAGGTTGGTCATAACTTTTCTTCCAAGGAGCAAGCATCTTTTAATTTCATGACTTCAGTCACCATCTGCAGTGATTTTGGAGCCCCCCAAAATAAAGCCTGTCACTGTTTCCACTGTTTCCCCATCTATTTGCCATGAAGTGATGGGACAAGATGCCATGATCTTACTTTTCTGAATGTTGAGCTTTAAGTCAACTTTTTCCAGTCTCCTCTTTCACTTTCACCAAGAAGTTCTTTAGTTCGTCTTTGCTTTCTACCATAAGGGTGGTGTTATCTGCATATCTGAGGTTATTGATATTTCTCTTGGCAATCTTGATTCCAGACCCCAGTCCAGTGTCTCTCATGATGTACTCCGCATATAAGTTAAATAAGCAGGGTGATAATATACAGCCTTGACGTACTCCTTTGCCTATTTGGAACCAGTCTGTTGTTCCATGTCCAGTTCTAACTGTTGCTTCTTGACCTGCATACAGATTTCTCAGAAGGTAGGTCAGGTGGTCTGGTATTCCCATCTCTTTAAGAATTTTCCACAGTTTGTTGTGATCCACACAGTCAAAGGCTTTGGTGTAGTCAATAAAGCAGAAATAGATGTTTTTCTGGAACTTTCTTACTTTTTCAGTGATCCAGTGGATGTTGGCAATTTGACCTCTGGTTCCTCTGCCTTTTCTAAATCCAGCTTGAACATCTGGAAGTTCACGGTTCATGTACTATTGAAGCCTGGCTTGGAGAATTTGAGCATCACTTTGCTAGCATGTGAGATGAGTGCAATTGTGCAGTAGTTTGAGCATTCTTTGGCTTTGTCTTTCTTTGGGATTGGAATGAAAACTGACCTTCTCCAGTCCTATGGCCACTGCTGAGTTTTCCAAATTTGCTGGCATATTGAGTGCAGCACTTTGACAGCATCATCTTTTCAGATTTGAAATAGCTCAACTGGAATTCTAGGAGCTTGAGGTCAGTCATTAGGTGATGATTCGATTTCCATGCCTTCTCAACCAGCAGAACTGGTGTGGCTTTTACATCTGCTACTGGGAGCAACCAAACTTCTAGAGTCTCGTTAGATTTTTAGCCAAATCTATCTCCAGTTTCTCCTTTCCTGCTCCTTGTAAGAAGGGATCTCAGTCTATCTCTGAGGAGCTGACTGCCCTGGATGAATAAAGAGCATTTTATGTATGGTCACAACCTCCTGTCTTAGCCAGGTGGTTTCGCTTTCCTGGTGATACAGAAGGGAAAGGAACAATCATGGAATGCTTCTAAAAGATTGTATGGGGCTCTTTCCCCTTTAAAAGGACTTCCCTGGTGGCTCAGATGGTAAAGAATCTGCCCGCAGTGCAGGAGACCTGGGCTTAATCCCTGGGTTGAGAAGATCCCCTTGAGAAGGGAATGGCTACCCACTCCAGTATTCTTACCTGGAGAATTCCATGGACAGAGGAGCCTGGCAGGCTAGTCTGTGGGATCGCAAAGTCAGACATGACTGAGCAACTAACACTTTTCTCTTTAACTCTAAGCGCCAGTAGAATTCATTAGGCTTTCAGGACAATGGTCAAGAACTCCTGTCCCCTTGTTGCTAAGTACACCAGCAATCAGGTCCTGCCACTGCCCACTGGAATCCCATTCCATACTTTGTGAGTGGGCCTGCTGGGGCCCCACTTTCTTTTTTCTGAAAGGATGTTGTGACTCTATCAGCGTTGGGGAGGTGGTTGTTGTTCAGTGCCTAAGTCGTGTCTGAGTCTTTACAGCTTCATCAGCTGCAGCTTGCCGGTCTCCTGTGCCCTCCCTCCGCTGTCCCCCAGACCTTGCTCAAGTTCATGTCCATTGAGTCGGTGATGCTGTCTAATTGTCCCATCTTCTGCTGCCCTTTCTCCTCCTGCCTTCAATATTTCCCAGCATCAGGGTCCTTTCCAACGAGTCAGCTCTTTGCATCAGGTGGCCAAAGTATTGGAGCTTCAGCTTCAACATCAATCCTTTCAATGAATATTCAGGGTTGATTTCCTTTAGGATTGACTGGCTCGATATCCTTGCGGTCCAAAGGACTGTCAAGAGTCTTCTCCAGCATCACAATTCAAAAGCATCCGTTCTTTGGCGCTCAGCCTTCTTTATGGTCCAGTTCTCACATCTAATACCTGACTACCGGAAAAACCACAGCTTGGACTATATGGACCTTTGTTGGCAAAGTGGTGTCTCTGCTTTTTTATACTCTGCCTAGGTTTGCCCTAGCTTTCCTTCCAAAGAGCAAGTGTCTTTTAATTTCATGGCTGCAGTCACCATCAGCAGTGATTTTGGAGCCAAAGAAAATAAAATCTGTTACTCCTTCCTCTTTTCCTCTTCTATTTGCCATGAGGTGGAGGGACTGGATGCATGATCTTAGTTTTTTGAATATTGAGTTTTAAACCAACTTTTTCACTTCCTCTTTCACTCTCATCAAGAGGCTCTTTAGTTCCTCTTTATTTTCTGCCGGTGGTTATCATCTGCATATCTGAAGTTGTTGATATTTCTCCCAGCAATATTTGGGAGGAGAGGGTTCAAAACCTCATGTAGTCCGTCTGTCAGGAGCAGTAGGGCAACACCCCTGGAGTATGGTTCCTTTTGCAAGTACAGTATTTATATCAGGAATATACTGCTTTTTAGTTGGTAAAAGATAGCAGTTTTTCTTTGACTGCCAGAGGGATTCTGTATTGTCACTCCACCAACATTGTTTCCAGAAACCACTTGACAAGCTCACTCCAAACCTTGCTTCCGCTTAGCAGTCCACCCTGCTGAGATCTTTATCTTGCTAATCAAGATTTCCTTTCAGGGCTTCCCTGGTGGCTCAGTGGTAGAGAACCTACCTACCAACACAGGAGACACGGGTTTAGATTCGATCCCTGATCCAGGAAGATCCCATGTGCCGCGGAGCAACTAAGCCCGCGAGCCACAAGTATTGAGCCTGTGCTCCACAAGAGGAAACCACTGCTATGAGAAACCCGCCCACCTCACCTAGAGAGCAGCACCCCCCGCTCACCGCAACTAGAGAAAGTCCATGCAGCAACAGAGACCCAGCACAGCCAAAAATAAATAGATAAATAAAATTATTTTTTAGAAAGACATTACACGTTTAAAACTTTGGACATGAGAGGAAGTTTCCTAACATTTTGGAAAGTCACATAATTAAACATTGTATTACTGGTTTCACATTTTTGCCAAAGTAGTAGGAGGAATGGCCTCAGACCTCTTACTGGAAGAATCACTTTCCCTTTTGTTCTCTCTTCAGTGTGGTTCTTGCCCCAAACTATTATAGTTGCTTTTTTTTTTACAGAAACCCAGACACAGGGATGTAGAACAGGCACCTCAGGAATTCCACAGTGGCTGGAAGCCCAGGGGTCCAGGGCAGGCAGCCAACCCCACCCACTACCAGAAAGCACAAATTTGCACTTACTTTCAGTTTTCAGTGGCTGGTTATGGACAAAATAGATAGGACTGTGAGAAGACCCCCTACTCCTCTGCAGGATGGGTCTACTCTCTCCTAACCTGGCTGCCCAACCCCCTCCACCCACCACCACTTTCCTCCTCCCCTCACATGCTAAAGAACACTCCTAAACAAAAGGGGTTAAATGACTGCGATGCTGAGTTGTGGAGTACCAGGTTGTTGGGGAGCCCCTGCTAGGCTGCAGGAAGGGATTTTATTATCTGTAGCTCTTTTCTAAGAGGGGAGAACAGCACAGCCACATTGGTCAGAACTCAGAGGCGATGGGAAACTCTAAGGATACCGGGACTTAATGCTTGTCAGGAGATATAGGGGACATAGGGAAGGAGATAGCTGGGTGACAGCTACATGTAGGTCTCCAGTTCTGTTATGGGAGGAAAGGGCATTCAGCCTCAGGGAAGGCTAGTGTGGACAAAACATGTTGCCTGCCATATCAGTCAACACAGGATACTGTGGTCATCAAGTCACTGGCCACTGGAGCTGCCCGCAGCAATCGGCTGAGAGGGGATCCAGGGTAGAAAAGAGCAGGATACTGGCCCTAGGTAGCTAATGTGCATGTCAAAGGAATGATTTCAATGAGCCCAGACTCTTGCATATATGTGACAGGGACCGAATAAAGGGACAAAGTAGATAATTAAATAATTAATCCTACTTGGGGGGTTGTAAGTAGAAAAAATATGGGATACCTCTGTTAAGTTAATGATTAGTTAAAAAAGCAGGTTTACTTAACCACAAAACTGAGCAAGCTTGCTTAATGATCAACAAAACCACGCGATAGAAACATGAGACATGCCCCAAAACAATAAAACAATGACGGCATGAGACCCACAGCCTGCCCAGTGAGCTCAGTAAGTTAGGACATGCCCTCTGCACACATAAAAAGCAATAATTTGTGGGCCTAGCTTGACCATGTAAGGACATGAAAACTCCCCTGCTCAACCTGGAGGAGGAACTAATGGTGGAAGCGTGATGTCTACTCAAGAAAAACAAGAAGGTCTTCTTCCTCCACCCCACTTTTCCTTTGATTATAAAACTGTAGCCCAGTAAGTTCTTGGGGTATAGCATCCTCTCACCTGCCTGCTTGTAAGCCTCACAGACATCCTATTCTAATAAATCACTTCTTGTCATCACTTTGCTTCTTGCTGAATTCCTTCTGCACTGAGACATAAAGAACTACACGGAGCTCTTCAGAGAACCTTTAAAATGCCACCCAACAGTTTCACATAGAAAAGCACTAAGTTCATTAACTGCAGATGTCAGGTTTTCTTTAAGTAACAGTAATCTTCTGATGTCCCAACTACCTGGGTTTTGTTGCAAAAGCTGTTATATATACTGTTTCCTCACTTACCTCTTTGGAGCAGTCCCTCAGAGCTATCTGAGAGGCTGCCTTCTGGGCTTAAGTCTTCAGAAATTTCACTGAATAAAACATAATTCTCAATTTTTAGGTTGTGTATTTTTCTCGGTTGACACAGGGTTCAAGCCTTTGTGTCTGCAGACACATGCAAGATTGGGAGGGTGCCACCACCAATCTATTACCCAACGAAGTAACACAGCCCCTGTGCTGGAACTGAAACTAGGACAAAAATCTCCTTCCAGGCAATCCTTTACCCCTCAACTGAAATGAATAGGGCAGCTGTGGATGACTGACTTGAGATCAAAACCCATGACAATGAGACAGGCACATTTTTTCCCTATAAAATGACCCTTGTTCTAAAAAAAGGCAAGTAAATATGAGTTGCCTACCGATTATTTGTGATTACATAACACATTTAAAAGAATGTCATTTCGACTTAGTTGAAGTAATTTGCAGAAGTAATACCTGATAAATTTCTCTATTTATCATAGAGAAATCAGAAAATATAAAGACACAAAACAAAGAAAATCCAAATCTTCCATCTCAATACCCTGTACATATTAAGTGTCTGGCACACATAGGTGTTAATAAGCATGTGTGGGCTTCCCTGGTGACTCGGTGGAAAAGAATCCACCTGTCAGTGCAGGAGACATGGATTCAGTCCCTGGTTCAGGAAGATCTCACATGCTGCAGAGTAACTAAGCCCATGTGCCACTACTATTGAGCCTGTGCCCTAGAGCTTTCTTGTGCATTGCAACAAAAGAAGCCACCACAATAGAAGCCTGCATACTGCAACTAGAGAGTAGCCCCTGCTTGCTGCAACTAGAGAAAAGCCCACACAGCAATGAAGACCTAGCACAGCCAAAAATAAATAAATAGAATTTTAAAAAAAGCGTTTGCGAAATGAAAGCATAAATATACACACAGTCTTGAAGGTAAGTAGGCTTTAATCCTGCTTGTTTGTCCTTGGTGAAGAGACTTCCACAATTTCCCCATGCATCATCCAAGTATGTACTTTTTGAATGAAAGCATACCATATACTCACTTTTATAACCTGCCCTTTACTGAAATATGAATGTTTTTTACTGTCACTTGAGTAACAATTTTTAATGGGTATTGCATTGTGGCTACATGAGAATTTACTGAAGCTTACTGTTATATGTTTAGATTTTTAAATGTATAAAGGTTTGCTAAATATGTCTATCACTAAATATCATGCACACCCTGAATTAGCTCCTTAAAATAAGTTCTCCTAAAATGGAATTGGTGCAGTAAAAGATTTCATCCAGGCCTCTGATATGTATTGGCTGCCAAATCATCCTCCAGAAAAGTTATAAGGGCAACAGTTTTGTGCAATAGGGGGCATTTCCATTTCTAAAAGAAAGACTCTGCCAGTGTCTTCTTCCCAGAGCAAATAAACAGATGAGCAAACACCCCCTTAAAACCTGATCTTTAATCCTATATAAGTAGCTGGCAAGGCAAAGGAAAGGTTGGTCTGGTCCTTTCTTCTTCTTGATTAATAAGAGAGGAAGTCTTGGAACCACAGAAGAGCCAACTCAGGGGAACCCCCTCACTCCCTTTCTGCTCTCTCTTTGCTGAGGGGAAATCTCAGCAGGGCCCTTTCTGAGCCTCTGGAGGTTTTAAGTATCACAAACTTCTAGGCTTTTTCTTAGGGGAAATTCACGAAGTGTAAAACAACGAACCATTTTAAAGTGCACAATTCAGCAGCATTTAGCGTATTCTTAATGTTATAAAACTACTGCCTCTCTCTAGTTTCATAACTTTTTCAAGTTTTGATACCCTAGAAAGAGACTCTGTCATTAGTCACTCCTCATTCCCCTTCATGCCAGCCTTTGGTAAACATTAATCTGCTTTCCATCTTTATGGATTTGCCTTTTCACATATATAAATGGAATCATACAATATGAGACCTTTGGTCTCAGCTTCTTTCAGTTAGCCTATGTTTTCAAATTTCATCCAAGTTTTAGCTTGTATTGTACTTCCATACTTTGCTCCTTTTTATGGCTGAATACTATTCCATTGTCTGTATATCCCACAATTTGCTTATCCATTCATCAGCTGATGACTTTCAGATTGTTTCCACCTCTTGATGACTGTAAGTAATCCTGCTATAAACATTCCTGTACAAGTCTCTGTGTGGTATATGTTTTCATTTCTCTGGAGTATATACCTAGAAATGGAATTGCTGGATCATGTGGTAATGCTTGATGTTTGATTTTTTGGGAACTTGCCAAATGGTTTTCTACCAAAGCTGCACTATTTTTATTTTCCCATCAGCAATGTACAAGGGCTTCAATTTCTCCACCTGCCTGCCAACAACTTGTTATATTCACTTTTTTGGATTTAAGTCATTCTAGGGGATATAACCCCTGGAGAAAGAAATGGCAACCCACTCCAGTATTCTTGCCTGGTAAATCCCTTGGACAGAGGAACCTGGTGGGCTAAAGTCCATGGGGTCATAAAAGAGTTACATACAATTTAGTGACTAAACAACAAGTGGATATAAAATGCTTCCTTTTTATGGTTTTGATTTTCATTCCTTAATGATCAGTGATGTTGAACATCTCTTTGTGTGTTTATTGGTTATTTGTGTATCTTCTTTGGAGAAATGTCAAGTGCTTTCATCCTTTGAAAATTGGATTGTCTTCTTCTTGTTGAGTTTTAAAGAGTTGTCTGTATATTCTGGATATTAAACCCTCATCAGATATATGATTTGCCAGTATTTTCTCTCATTCTGTAAATTGTTTATTCACATGCTTGATAATGTCCTTTGATGTGCAAAAGTTTTTAATTTTTATGAAGTCCAGCTTTTCTATTTTTTTCCTTTTATTGCTCATATGTTACTGTTCAAATCTAAAAATCCATTGCTAAATCCAAGATCATGATGACTTATCACTGTGTTTTATTCTGAGAGTTTTATAGTTTTAGCTCTTTTATTTAGAGTTTTGGTCCATTTTGAGTTAATTTTTGTATACGAAGTAAGGTAGGAGTCCAACTTCACTCTTTTGCACTTGGTTATCCGTTTGTCCTAACACCATTTATTGATGAGATTGTTCTTTTCCCCCTGAATGATCTGGGCACTCTTGTCAAAAATCAACTGACCATAGATATTTCGTTTTTTTCTGGATACCCTTGATCCTAGTCCATGGGTCTATATGTGTATCATTATGCTATTACCAGACTGTTTTGATTACTGTAGCTTTGTAGTAAGTTTTAAAATCAGAAAGTATGAGTCTTCCATCTTTGTTTTTCTTTTTAAACATTGTTTCAGGTATGTAGGGCTCTTGCAATTTCATATCAATTTGAGGATTGGTTTCTGAGAAAAGCCCATGAAAATTTTAATGGAGATTGCATTGAATCTGTAGGTCACTTTGGGGAGCAGTGCCATTTTAACAGTGTTAAGTTTCCCAATCTGTGAACACAGGATATCTTTCCATTTATTTAGGCCTTTAATTTCTTTCAGCAGTCTTTTGTAGTCTTCAGTGTACAAGTGTTTTACCTCCTTGGTTAAATTTATTAGTAGCAATTTTATTCTTTTGGATGTTATATATTAGTTTACTCTGGCTGCTCTAACAAAATACCACAACCTGGGTGTCTTAAACAACAAAAATTAATTTTTTCACAGTTCTGAAGGCTGAAAGTACAAAATAAGGTACCAGCAGAGTTGATTTCTGGTGAGAGTCTTTTTCTAGCAGGGGTAGAGTGGGCACATGCCCATTAGCTGGACACTGTTAGTGTGACACCCTTAGCACAGTGGTTTGAGGTCCCACTCTACCAACAGTGGACCTCACTGTGGTCCTTGCGGTAAAGGGTACAGTAAGAGGTGGATCGTGGCCTTCTCCCTGGGGCATTCCAGGCCCTCAGGCCTTGGGGCTGGTGGGGTGATCTAGAGAGGCCCAGGGACAAGCTGAAGGCTGGGGCTATGTCCTGAAGAGCTCCTGAGTCCTTGCAAGGGCCGCCCGCTGGCTGGGCCCAGGCTTCAAGGCAGCAGTGAACCTCTACCCCATCCCCGCCTCTGCAACCTAATGGCAGTGGCAGTATTCATGGGTCACAGTCCATGGAGGCCTCAGCAACTGGAATATATGGACACTGCCATTAAAGTCACCTTCATCCAACTTCAGGCTCCCCTTTCAAGTTTCAAAAATAGGTACAGCTTAGATTGGTTATCTACTCCTAGGAGGTGACCAGAGGTCAGGGTTAAGTTAAAAGGACATTTCACGTCACTACTTCAGGTCCATCTTTGTGGTTGGGGCTATTTTCAAAGAAGGGCGATTCTTGTGAGCTGGTTGGTATTTGCTACATGTATTCCTATTGATCCTATATAAATGATTGTCTCCAGTTACATGAAAAGCCTGAGGGCCAGCTCGGTCCTGGGCGCCTGGCTCCCTCAGTGGTGACAGCTGGGCTGAGCCTGGGAACCTGGCCCTGAAGGCACCATCAGCTGAGAACCGCCTCTTTGGCCAGGCGTGGGCACTGGCGGGAGGACCCAGTCTGGATACTAGATGAATGCTGCTGAACAGGGTAATGAGCCCACACAGGGACCCCCTCCTGTTAGCCAGGGCCTGGATCTGAGAGGGTGAAAGTTGAGCCATGGAACCTTGCCCGTTTTCCCACAGAATAGAGAATAATATTTGTTTTGGTGGAGGTTTATAGGTACATGGTGACCTGACTGTGATCTGACCTCAAGAACAAAGGATCTGACATCAAGAAATTTTTTTTTTGGACATCAAGAAATTTGCAGCAACTAAACCATGCTCCAGGCTTCCCAGGTGGCGCTAATGGAGCCTGGCAGGCTACAGTCCATAGGGTTGCAAAGAGTTGGACACGACTGAGCAACTAAACATACATGAACAACTATGCCCCTCCTTCTCCTTCATCTTTCTTATAAAAGGGCTTTGCTGAAAGCTTTCAGGAAGTTCAGGGTTTTTAAGGCATGAGCCACTCACTTATCTCCTTGCCTGGCCCTGCAGTAAGGTTTTGTCTGCTCCAAATTCTGATGTTTTGGTATTTTTTGGCCTCTTTGTGCATTGGGCACACAGACTTGCATTTGGTTACAGTTTTTCTGGCTTGCAGACAGCTACCTTCTCCCTGTGTACTTAAGTGGTCTTTGCTTGGTGTGTGTATGTGTATGTTCACACACACAGAGAACTCTCTGATGTCTCTTCTTAGGAGGATACTTACTCATCCTACTGCATCAGGGCCCCACTCTTATTTAATCTTACTTTCTTAGATGTCTCTTCTCTAAATACACACTGAGGGTTGGGGCTTCAACCCATGAGTTTTGGAGAAATGCAAACATTCAGTCCATAAAAGATGCTATTGTAATTATCTATTAGAATTATTCTCTTAATTTCCTTTTCTGATTATCCTTCTAGGCTTTTTAAAATTAACGCCTGCCCCAGTGGAGCCATTGTTACCAGTGTCCTGTGTATCCTCTCCCCTGCTTCCTTTCTGACTCTGTCTCGTAAGCTCTGTTTTATCTGCAGCTTTATTCTTCCACTTGATTCGTTGGCAACTGCTAAATATTTACTGAGTGCCTCTAATGTGTTTATCAGCATGTCTAGCAGTAGGGGAGGTATAAGGAAGTACAACATGGTTTCTGCCCTTGAAAACTTTCAATTTAGTTAAAGAAACAGACATCTACAAAATAATTTGGGAAATGATCTTCCTTGGTGGTCCAGTGATTAAGACTTCATGTTCCAATGCAGGGGGTATGAGTTTGGTCCCTGTTCTGGGAACCAGGATCCTGCAAGCATCTCGGGCAAAAAATCAATACATAAAATACAAGCGGTATTGTAACAAATTCAATAAAGACTTTTTAAATAGTCCACATAAAAAAATCTTTAAAAAAATTAAGGAACCATTTATAAGCATAAGTAATCCAATCCTTAACTATGTGACTTATGCCTTAGGATGTAAATAAACTGTAGAAGAGTAGATCACAGCAGTATCCCCAGCCCCTAGATCAGTATAGGAGGAACAGGATATGAACTCAATAAATGAGTATTAGATGAATTTAATACTGTCCGTCGTTGGAATTTCACCTGGCAGAGGCTAGCCCTCCCATTCATCCTGGAAGATGATCCCCAGGGGACTCTGATCTGCAAAGGGGCATTTAGATAGGACCTATCTGAGAACGCTGGGGCTCTCTAACTGGTTCAGGTTACGGCTTAATGGTAGGCTCACAGACATAGCACACATCTCTCAGCAAGTATTCTGGTGTCTTTCTAAAATAAGTTCTTACATAAATAGATCCTTGTTAAGTTCCACCGAGTAAACTAACTGAGAAGAGGAGTATGAAGGAAGAGGGAAGAAAGCAATGCCTAGGCATAGGGGAAAATGTCCCAGAAAATTCCAAACCAATAGCTAGGAAGTGGTGCCAGGAGCTTTGGATTCCAGGCAAGAAGTGGTGCCCAAGCTTATTGATCTAGTCCTTTAAAATATGGTTTTTTTTTCTGATTCCAAGATGAAGGTATAATCCTTGAAAACCAAATCACAGTATAAAGAAGAACGTAAACTATCTATAAACCATGACTCAGAGATAAGCATTGTTTGCATCATTATATAAAAACACTACATGTCATTTTACTTGAACTTAACAGAAGGAAAAGAAATCAAACTTCAGATAAGAACCTAGTATTTAATGTCAACAGTAAGACCCAGTAAAATTGATGATTCTAGAGATTATGAGTTCTATAATTTGCATAATAGATCTCTTCTCTATAATTGAAAAAAATGTTTATTTATTTTATTTTTGGCTCTGTCAGGTCCCAGCTGTGGCGTGAAGGTTCTCTGTGGTATCTTTCAGTACGGTGGGCGGGCTTCTCTCTAGCTGTGGCACACAGCTTGGTAGTGGCGGCAAGTGGGCTCAATTGCCCTGCGGAATGTGGGCTCTTAGTTGGCAACCTGCGTCCTCATCATTGAAAGGCAGATTCTTAACCACTGGACCACCAGGGAAGACCCTTGTCTTCATAATTATAATGTTTCTTTTATAGAAACCCTTTGGACTAATTTTGATATTGGGACACATCTGATCCTCTTAAAACATATTCAGTTACAGATTATGAAAGATGTGTACTTGGGAAACCACTATGCTTCATTTTATTTCAGTTTATAGGTGTAATTTAGCCAATAAATTTAATCTTAGTTTTAAGTTTTACCTCCCCCTGCCAAAACATATTGTTTTCTCCCTTATTTTCAACAACTATAAAAACATCATTCATCGCTATGTCAATTTCATAGATGTTATGTGTCTCAACTGTCAAATGCTTTAGAAATTCTAAAATAAAATATTGAGAATTACTTTCCTTAACACAGCTAATAAAATTTTTTATTAAAAAAATTCATACCACATAGTTTACTTCATACTTACATCTTGATTTTCTCATTCAGCTTCTTATTTTTCCTGGCATTTCTAATTGTGTTTCTTTTTTCTTACTGGTTACACGAGATGCTTATCTGCTCATTGGAAGCAAACTGCAGGAAATGTAAATGGGTTGGGGAGATCCCCTGGAGTGGGAAATGGCAACCTGCTCCACTCTTCTTGCCTGGGAAACCCCCTGGACAGAGAAGCCTGGCAGGCTACAGTCCATGGGGCTGCAAAGAGTCAGACATGACTGAGCAGTTGAGCACACACATATGAAGGGGCCACAGACATTCTACTACACGTCACTAAGGGCTCAGTTTCCCTAAAACCCCGGACCCCCAATATCCATACCTCGGCATGCTCCAGTTTACCAGGTATCTCGTTTTTCCAAAATTCCTTTCTTCTAAGACCGCAGTTCCCCCAGTTCTGCCAGCTACTCATTGCTCTCAATACTTTAACTCCTGTGTAACCATTTTTCCCAGTGTTCTCCCTTCAAGACTATGGGCCATCCCAGCACTACCTCCCACACAGTGAGTTTTGCCCAGCCCACCTGCTCTGGTGCGGCCATCGGGCATTTCCTCTGTCCTGTTTCTCCTCCCCAGGAAGTGCCTGCTTGCCTCGGCCATGATGACTCAGCTTTGGTTGAACCCCACAGGTGCTGAACAAGGCCAAGTACGGCCCAATGTGGATAAACCGAGTAGGGCCTCAGATGCACGTGAACCTGGCCAGTGCCCCACTCCTGGAGCAAGTGATGCGCCAAGAGGGCAAGTACCCAGTACGGGACGACATGAAACTATGGAAGGAGCACCGGGACCAGCAAGGCCTGTCCTATGGGCCCTTCACCACGTGAGCTTGGGCCAGAGGGACTGGAAGAGGGCTCCAGAGGACCAGGCCCAGGAACAGTGGCACTCGGCAGCCAGAGGATAATGGGCAGAGTAGGATCTCCCTGTGTCCTCTGAGCCCGAGTCTGGAAAAAAGCCTGTGTGTCTAGAAAGCAGTGGTTGGGCTGGACTGAAGCCCATGGACCATTCATTGGCTTTTCCACTAATGTATCCTATAACTATGAACAAATGAATAATATACCCTCCTTGGGCTTATGTTTCTTATGTATATAATGGGAAGCTTGAATTACAGTATCTCCAAGGTATCTTTCAGACCTTTCAATCTCCATGATTCTGTATTATGGTTGAAAATCTACTAACTCAAATCGTACTGGGACATATTTACTTATAGTTGAAAAAAAATAACAGCAGCACCATATTAGTTGGGAGGGCTCAATTTAATTTTAAGGATATTTTCCAAATTATGTATTATATGCTTGTTGTTGGTTATAACTTTCATGGATGCTCTCAGCACAGAGAGATACATGTAAGTTTTAGCCTCAAAGTCATACCTAAAAAAAGTTAAGATTATTTTGGCAGTGACACATTGAAAGATGAGCTGAGTGTATTATATATTCAAATACCAATTAAGGTAAATAATTGAGAATCATTGGTGATAAACCATTCCCAGTGCCACAACTTGTAATTGGATATATTACAGGCTTCTTTTTGCTATAGTATGTTAAAAGAGCTTCCAGAACAATGAATGGCTTTTTATTTTCCCTAGATGTCTGACATCCACATTTTTAAAGTCATTTTTTAAGGGATTAAAGTTGATCCATGTGGTTGAAGTAATAGCAACAACACTGATAATAACTGTTTATGACATGCCAGGCATCAGGCAAGTGTCTTTACATTTATTATTTCATTCTAACCTCACACAGGCCATGAAGTAGATAGTATTATTAATCCCCATTTTACAAATAAACTGAGGCCTAGAAGGGTTTGGTTTTTTCACTGCTTGCCAGAAGTGACACAGTGAGTGGTGACATAGATATCTCTGATTCTGGAATGCAAGGACTTACTGCCTTGACATGTTTGGAAAGGAACAGGCTGGTTGGAAGGTTCATTTTCTATGTCTTTGATGCTTGTATATTCATTCTGTTATTTCTTAACTTTCTCTTTTCCTGGTTCCTTCATAGGTGGTTGGTTTCAGAACTTAATTCCTGGGTCCTTTTTTCTAAGTTCTGAGAAGAGAATAGAGAATGTTCTTTAAGAGCTGTTTAGCCTGATATCTGACCTTGAGGGCAAGATTTAGGTCTCAAGGATGCTGTACAATATTTGGGACCCAAATCTTGCCAAGAGAGTAAATCTTTAAAGTTTATTTTTTATGGTGACAGATGATCAGTTCAGTTTAGTCGCTCAGTCGTATCAGAATCTGCAACCCCACGGACTGCAGCACGCCAGGCTTCCCTGTCCATCACCAACTCCCGGAGCTTACTCAAACTCATGTCCATCAGTTGGTGATCCCATCCAACCATCTCATTCTCTGTTGCCTACTTCTCCTCCCACATTCTAGACTTATTATGGTGATCATTTTGCAATGTATTCAGATGTCAAATCATTATATTGAAGCCAATATAATGTCATATGTCAATTATAAATCAATAATAATAATAAAAGATTTGGTTCTCAGTTTCTCACCAGGTCAGGCCATCTCTGGACTTGATGGTTCATATTTAGAACTGGAGCTAAACATGTATATATATATATATACCCCTTTGTGATCTATTATGCTTATTTCCTCTAAAGCCAGTTTCCTAAATATCTTATACAATATATGTATTTAAAAGCTATTTTGCTAACCTATGAGACTTTTTTGTTTTAACATATATATATATATTTAAAATCTCATTTTTCTGAAGCATGTTTTCCCCAAGAAATATTTTAACAACCACAGAAAGGTTCTCATTTAAGTTCTGCAAATCTATTCCTATTGTTGGGAGAGTTTTACTCTTGGAGAAGCACCCAAAACCTGAAATTCCAATAAGTAGGTCTGTTCTGGTTTTCTTTTCTAGCAACACTTTTAGTTTACGTTTTTGCAGTTTTCCCCAACGTAAGATATTGCCAGTGTAAAGAACCTACCTCCCAGTGCAGGAGACCTAAGAGATGCGTGTTCAATCCCTGGGTCGGGACGATTCCTGAAGGAGGGCATGGCAACCCACTCCAATATTCTTGCCTGGAGAATCCCATGGACAGAGGAGCCTCATGGGCTCAGTCCATGGGGCCCTAAAGAATTGGACATGACTGAAGTGACTTAGCACGCATACCAATATAAGAAAGAAAACTCCTAGGGTTTGAAGTTCATTTATTTATTCATTAAGTTTGTTTTTTAAGGTTCATTTAAGAAAAAATATATTTTTCAAATTTATTGAAGTATAGTTGGCTTACAATGCTGTGTAGTGCTTAGTCACACAGTCGTGTCCAACTTTTTGCAACCCCATGGATGGTAGCCCGCCAGGCACTTCTGTCCATGGGGATTCTCCAAGCAAGAACACTGGAGCATGCCCTTCTCCAGGGAATCTTCCCAAACCAGGGATCAGACCCAGGTCTTCCACATTGCAGTCAGATTCTTTACCATCTGAGCCACCAGGGAGCCCAATAGTTCAAAATAAAAAATCTTATTCTTGCCTTAATACTTGTAAATGTTTTTCTTTTTTAAAGACCTTATGAATTTTTAAAAGTCAAAAGTAATATTTATTGTAAAAATTCCAGTAATAAAATATTGTCTCCCTACCCCTTGGTCCCATCTCATCCTCCTAAGTAATCCTGACAATTTGGTGTATATTCTTATCTTGTTTAGTTGCTAAGTTGTGTCCAACTCTTTGCAACCTCTGGACTGTAGCCCTCCAGGTTCCTCCATCCATGAATTCTCCAGGCAAGAATACTGGAGTGGGTTGTTATGCCCTGCTCCAGGGGATCTTCCCAACCCAGGGATCAAACCTGAATCTCTTACATCTACCTGCATTGGCAGGTGGGTTCTTTCCCACTACCGCCACCTGGAAAGCCCTATATTCTTCTCTGTGAACATACAGATATGCATGTAGATATATAGGGTTTCCTCTCTTCCTCTTAAAATTGTGCCTTGTTGTATTTATTACTCTACATCTAGCTTTTTAAAAATTGACCCATACCCAGCTTGCTTAGGAAAGGTAACAGGTTTGGGGGACCACTGAAGATGGGAGTAGCCCCTGAACATTAAGCCCCTTGAATGGAAAGTGTGTGTCCATCCACATGAGCATCCCTGTCTAACCAGGGTGAGGACCCAACTGCCTACTGCATGGCTGTGGCAAGAGGACCTGGAGCATCAGCCAGATAGCTCTCTGTCTCCTTGGCGCCTTGAGCCTAACAGAGCACAAAGGTCCTCTGAGCAACTCAAGAACCCTAGGTTGCTCTTCCTTTATCCCTCATCCTCGACACAGAGGGACCAGAGCCACTGTAGCTTCATAGCTCATTTCATATACAGAAGATTATAGAGTTGTGTCATCCTAAGATAATCACAGTCAACATTCATTAAGTATTCACCCATTTTCCAGGCACCAATCTAAGCATGTTAATTATCGTACTAAGATACGCGCTCTTGTTATTCCCATTTTACAGAAGGGAAACTGAGGCACAGAGGAGTTGAGTCATTTGCCTAAGGTCATTCAGCCAACATCATCTGACCTATGATTTGACCCTAGGCAGATTGGTTCAGAGGGCTTCCCAGGTGGCACTAGTGGTAAATAACCCGCCTGCCAATACAGGAGACGTAAGAGACAGGGGTCAACCCCTGGGTCTGGGAGATCCCCTGGAGAAGGACATGGCAACCCACTCCAGTATTCTTGTCTGGAGAATCCCTTGGACTGGAGGAGCCTGGCTGGCTATAGACCATAGGGTTGCAAAGAGTCGGATACAACTGAAGCGACTTAGCACGGCACAGGTTGGTTCAGATGCCCACCTTAACTACTTCCTTTATGCTCTTAGTGAAATTCTGAAGTTTTGTGATTTGAAGATTCTGTCATTTGAGAGTTTGTGATTCCATAATTCTAGGTCTAGGAGTCTGAGATTTTCCTCAACTCTGTAAGGGACTCAGGGTGGGAAGATATCACCTAATCCAATCCCTACCAGATACTGAGATTGATGTCACTCTTCCGTCGTCTGCAGGATGGGAGAGCAGTGGTACAGGTTGCGCCAGACTCTGAACCAGCGGATGCTGAAGCCAGCCGAGGCTGCGCTCTACACGGATGCGCTGAACGAGGTGATCAGTGACTTCATGGCTCAACTGAAACAGCGGCGGGCGGAGAGCGCCACGGGGGACCACGTGCCTGACATTGCTCACCAATTCTACTTCTTTGCCTTGGAAGGTACTCTGGTGGGGAGAGGGGCCAGGTGGCGTGGGTCAGGGGTAGGCTGTACTCTCCCCTGATGATGGCCTCCATGCACCTCCAGCTATTTCCTACATCCTCTTTGAGAAACGTATTGGCTGCCTGGAGCGCTCCATCCCCAAGGACACCGAGACCTTCGTCAGATCTGTCGGGCTCATGTTCCACAACTCTCTCTTTGCCACCTTCCTCCCCAAGTGGACTCGTCCCCTGCTGCCCTTCTGGAAGCGGTACCTGGATGGCTGGAACACCATCTTCTCTTTTGGTGAGGAGTCCAGGGGAAGAAGTTGGGGCATGGGTCCCAGGGTCAGTGTAGTAACAGCCCCTAGTACTCTCTCCCAGGACTTTCTCCCTTGATCCTCGGAGGGCATGGCTTTTGACTGCATCCTCCCGGTTCTCCATTGTCCCTGTAGGAAAAAAGCTGATTGATCAGAAATTGGAGGAGATAGAGGCCCAGCTGAAGACAGGGAATCCAGAGAAGACCCAGATATCTGGTTATCTGCACTTCCTGCTGACCAGCGGACAGCTCAGTCCTCGTGAGGCTGAGGGCAGCCTGCCCGAGCTGCTCTTGGCTGGAGTAGACACGGTGCGTGAGGGGCGGGCGCGGAGGCCAGGGCCTCCCAGCTCTCATCCTGGGCCTGTTCCCCACTATCCTCCACCTGAGCCTGACCTTCGTCCCTCCAGGTACCTGCTTCTCTTTCTGTAATGTGGATTTAGAGCTGGAAGGAAAATGGGGGTCATTCAACCTTGTGGAGGTGGGCTAGGAGTGGTTCCAGGAGTGTGAGGGATTCGCTCACTCCCTGGAGCCTCTCTGACAGCTGGGAAGTTTCATCTCACACCTAATCTCCTCCTTCACGCTGTCATCTAAGCAGAGAGTTGAAGAGCTTGCCCATAGCACCTTCCAAGTAGGGCCTCTTTTGTGTGCTTTTGTCCTGTTGGGTTTCTCCGTTAGTCTCCTATGCTGTTACAGTGCGATTCTCTATCATATCGGTCCTTATCCTGCATGAAGCCACATTGAGCATTGGACAGAGGGTCCTATAAACCCTGGAGTCTAATCCCGCTGTGTAAAAATGTTAGTCGCTCAGTCATCTCTGACTATTTGTGACACCATGGACTGTAGCCCACCAGGCTCCTCTGTCCATGGGATTCTCCAGGCAAGAATGCTGGATTGGGGTGCCATTGCCTTCTCCAGGGGGTCTTCCCGACCCAGGGATTGAGCCCGGGTCCCCTGCATTGCCGGCAGATATTCTACCATCTGAGCCCTCAGGGAAGCCCTGCCATACTCGAAGCAATTTAATTTCTCTCCCACATTTTGCAAACATGCAAACACCTTGCCACCATCTAACTGAACCTCTTCCCTAGAAATCCCTGCTCACTTCATCTCTTACTGTACTTCCCAGACATCCAACACGCTGACGTGGGCCCTGTACCATCTTTCGAAGAACCCAGAGATCCAGGAAGCCTTGCATAAGGAAGTGGTGGGCGTGGTGCCTGCTGGGCAGGTGCCCCAGCACAAGGACTTTGCCCGCATGCCCCTGCTCAAAGCTGTGCTTAAGGAGACCCTGCGGTAGGATACTGTCCCTGGAAACAAGGGTCTGTGTGTGGAGGGGAGCTCAGAGAGAAGAGTGGGAAGTGGGGGCTGAGGGACTGTGGCCGGGATCAGAGACGAGATGGGAAGAGGGGACTGAGGGACCAGAGGGGTGTGGCCAGGAGGGTGGCCACTCTGACCCTCCTTGGATCCAGAGGCAGACCTGTACTTTCTTTTCCCTGCAGTCTTTATCCTGTGGTCCCTGTGAACTCCCGGGTTGTCGTGGACAAGGAAATTGAAGTTGGTGGCTTCCTCTTCCCCAAGAATGTGAGTGGGGCTGGAGAGCCAGGGTTCCCGGGGGGACCTCACAGACCTATGGTGATGCGCCCCCCAACCTGTATGTGCAGACCCAGTTTGTGCTCTGCCACTACGTGGTTTCCCGGGACCCTGACATCTACCCTGAGCCTGACAGCTTCCAGCCCCAGCGTTGGCTGAGGAGGAACCAGCCTGATGCCCTCAAAACCCAGCATCCGTTTGGCTCTGTACCCTTTGGCTATGGGGTTCGGGCTTGCCTGGGCCGCAGGATTGCCGAGCTGGAGATGCAGCTGCTGCTGACAAGGGTGAGTGGGGAGAGACTGGAGGGGTGTGTGGGCTAGGGGAGCTGACGGGGGAGGGAGGCCCAGGTGGGGGCATGCCGAGGAGGGCGGTGGATGGAGGCCACAGACTCTAAGCGCCCCTGTGCCTTTTACCTCCCAGCTGATTCAGCAGTATGAGATGGTCCTGGCCCCTGAGACGGGGGAGGTGACGAGTGTGGCTCGCATTGTTCTGGTTCCCAGCAAGAAGGTGGGCCTGCGTTTCCTGCAGAGACAGAGCTGAGCTGGGCCCTTGCTTCCTCCCTTCCCGGGCACACGAAGACGGAGAGAAAGTGCGTGCCAGGCACCAGAGGTTGGAGAACCTGTGTGCTTCCTGCAGATCCTGAGCTTTTTGCTATTTTGTATCATGTCCTCTCAGATAAAAGGCCGCTGCCATGGCACATTGCTAATCTTGGGGGAAAATACTGAATAAAGGGTTTTTTTAATTCATAACTGGAGATCTTTGTCATTCTTGTTGACAACCCAGCTCTTTCTGTGGTTGGGGAACACACTCTCCCACTTAGGAAACTTGGTGGGAGGCAGAGCCGCCTCCCTTCGTGGAAGCTGAGCACATCCTGTGATTTCCCAGAGCTCACAGAGAAGTCTTGGCTTACCTAGCATCGGCTGAGGCCCTGTCCAGGCAGAAGCTGCCGATCCACTCCTTAGGCACAGAGAGGACACCGTATTTTGAACAGAAAGTGCTTAGATACAGGCAGTGAGGTCACAAAAATGGTTGGAAGAGCTCTAGGATAGGCCTACAGGAATGATTCTAGGGGCACCCCTGGGGAGGCTCATCAGTCCGGGAAGCCACACTCAGGAGGATGGGGTTTGGGTAACTCACTATGACCATTGGCCCCAAAGCTACTCCATGTATCCCAGATCTGTGCTGACTAAACAGAAAAAGAAAAGATGCCCCCTCCTCCCAACCGCCCCTGACAGCAGAAGGGACAGGAGCTGCAGACGGTGGTCTCTGCCTCACGAACACCTTTCAGATCTCTTGCATACAGCTAAGAGGAAGAGCCTAGGTCCTACCTGGAACTCCAGTTTGGAGACGGTCTGGGGATTGTAGTCTTTAATTTTCCAGCCCCTTCAGTACAGGAAGCCAGCTAGAAGGAAAGTGGGTTGGCATGGAGATCCAGTGCCCAGTAACACAAGCCTGAAAAATCAACTAATCCCAGCCTCGAGGAGGCCCAGCCCCAGTGGGAAATTTCTGCTGAGTCACAGAAAGCTGGACTTTCTTATGTCTGTGGGGATTTGAGTTTGAGCCTATTAAAAAAAAAAAACAAAGCACATCATTGCCCTGATTAACATCCTTCCACGGCTCCTCTCAATCCTGAGGCAAGGTCTAAAGTCCTTACGGTGGCTTAGAAGGCTGGTGTTCCAGCAGCCTGCTCTCTGCACTTGTCCACCGCCTCCACCCTTTCCACAGCGGTGCCCCAATTCCTTGTATCTCCCCTGAGCACGTTCTGCTCTTTCCAGCCTCAATACTTGGTACTTCATGTCCTGTCTCCTTGGAACACCCTCTTCACCAACTGGCGTATCGTCTCAGAGAACTTGCTCTTCCTCAGGACTCAGCTCAAATGTCACCGCCTCTGCAAAGCCTTCCCTGACCTCTCTGGGCGAGCGCGAACACTTCCTCTTGTGCTATCCCCGTCCACCCATAAAACCAAGCACTCGGGGTGTTCATTGCATCCTAGGCCCGACTGTCTCCCTAGCCAGCTGGGAGCCCCATGGAGGGCACAATCCCAGTGTCTAACTCTGTGTCTGGCACAGATTTAATCAAGGTAATGAATAAATGTTGAATGAGAAGAGACTGGACTGGGAGGAAGGGAAGGAGAGTGGAGGCTACAGAGCTTTCCATATTAAAAAGAGAAACCTGGAGAGAACTGAGCGGGGATGCTTGATTACAAGCCCATGGCTCTCAAATCCACCAGTGTAGGGCTTCACCAGTGAGAGCTCTTTGTAAATGTACAGGATTGGGGCTGGGCACTGAGGGGGACAGGATCTCTGCACAAAGTTGACTGGAGCAGACTGCTGCCTTTCCCAGTGGGCTGCTCCTCCAGACCACCAAGGGTCAGCTGCCCAAACCACGGGGACCCCTCAATGCTCGAATTTTGGGTCAAGGGTGGAGGGGAGGAGGAAATCATGTGATGTGGCTGGGATTGAGGTTTTTAGCAGCTGCAGAAGAGTGTCAGGGTTCATGGTCTGTGGCACAGTTATTGAATTTATAGACTAATCTCACATCAAAATCTGATCTGTGAAGATCTGGTATATCTGTAGGTTAGAATAGTATTCAGCCATAAAAAAGGAATGAAGTACTGATTCATGATACATCATGGATGAACTTTGAAAACGTTATGTTCATGAAGGAAACCAGACACAAAAAGACCACATCTTGTATGATTCCATTGACATAAACATGTCTAGAATAAGCAAATCCATAGAGTTAGAAAGTGAGTTAGTGGTTGCCTGGATAAGTGTGTGGGGAGTGACTGCTAACAGATACAGAGTTTCTTTGGGGTGATGAGTGTGTTCTGAAATTGGATAGTGGTGATGTTTGCACGACTAGGTGAATATACTAAGTACTGCTGAATTGTACACATTGAAACAGTGAATTTAACAGTATGTGAATTACATCTCAATTTTAAAAAATCTGTAAAGACCAGTTTGGTGAGATTATTGTAGAAATAGCTGCCACTGGAAGTTATAACTCCAAAGATACCATAGAAAACTGAGGCAGCAGTGCCCTGCTGTACATCTGAAGGGCCTAAAATCCAGTCTCTAATCAGAAATCAGAGATGCAGAACTGAGACAAGAGCTCAGAGGAAGGGTGATGTAATGATGTCCTTGTGAGGCTGAATCAAAGAGCAGGCTATATCCCCTTACATTTCGGTGAAGTGTAGGCACAGCCTCAGAGGCTTCCCCCTGAAAGTGACAAGTGACAGGTTGTGTTCTAAAAGATGAGCTGAAGTGCTATTAACGTAGCTGTGAAACCTTGCCCAGAGTTTGCTACTGGAGAGTCCATAGACAGAGCTCTGGGAAGAAAAGTGTCAAAGACTCCTACTCTAAGCAGGAAAAGACAAAATTCAGTATGGGCATGGTCAGAGGTTGTCTCTTTATACTTGAGGTTCTTTACATTTTTTAAAATTTATTTTAATTGAAGGATAATTGCTTTACAATATTGTGTTGGTTTCTGCCATATATCAACATATATCAGCCATAGGTATACATATATCCTTCCTTCCTGAATCTTCCTCCCACCTCCCTCTCCATCCCACCCTTCTAGGTTGTTACAGAGCCCCGGCTTGAGTTCCCTGAGTCCCACAGCAAATTCTCACTGGCTATTTATTGAAATATGCCTATAGAAAAACAAATATGGCAGTTAGCATACATGAAGTTCTCTGGCTTTTCTTGGGAATTAAACATGACATCTCTCAGTTTATATGCCTAGACAAGACATTTAGTGTAAATGGAAAAAATTACTTTCTTTGTCAATGATTCATTCAAATATATAGAATATACCTATTGGATACAATGTTGTAAATAAACTCTGCTTCAATTAAAAAAACCCATAAGGCTTAGAAAGCATACACAGGGACTTCGTAGGTGGTCCGATGGTTAAGATTCCATGCTTCCAGTGCAGGGGTCCTGGGTTTGATCCATGGTCAGGGAACTATAGCCTGGAACCTGCAGCACAGTCAAATTTGAAAAAGAAAAACACACCCCACAGGATAGATATGATATAATATGTGGGCTCGTTCCCATGCAACTTTCTCTCTGGAGAGTGAAAAACCAGGACATCAGCCCTGGTTCCGAGCCATGTGGGGCATTGCTTCAAAGACGGACCCTGCTACACGCATCCTAGAGCCAGGCAAGACAGCTCTCCCTGGGTCCCCAAGGACACTCACTTGAGACAGCCCTTGGGGCACCCCCATCCCATCCTCCCACTTGAACCCAAGACCCAGGACCTTTCTAGGTGGGGCCAGAGCAGAACCAGCGCTGACCCACTGGTTACGGCAAAACCGGAAATGGAAGTTGAGTGTCTATGAAAAAATGCCTTCACTTTCTACCTGACTCATCAACACAGATGGCCCCACTCTGTTGCTCTGTGAGGTAAACAGGGTAGGATCATATTCTAGAAACATTAACCTCCCCGCAACAGCAGACCTGCAGTGCCTGTTATCACAGGGGAGGGGGTGACACAGCAAAGCCCAGCCCGACTCAATGGGGCAGATGGCAAGAACTCAAGACGCTTACGGTGCATTTGGAAGAATATATGACTAGAGCAAAAGGCCCCTTCTCTCCTCAACTGCGTAAAGATTCCTCAGGCTGGTGGGATTTGAGGGAGCAAAGAGACTATAGACTGACATTCGGCGGGAGGGCGGAGAAAAGGGCCCTGAGAAGGGAGCAGTGTCTGAAGTGAAAGGGGAGTATGACAAACACCCCAGAGGGGTTCAGAGATGCTCAGGGTAGGAAAGCCCTGGGCCCCGTGTTTCCTGGGTAGAGGCTGGGAAAACAGGAAAAGTTAGGGCAGACCAGACCCCTTGCTGTCTGTCTCAGCAGGTGGGCTTAGGATGGCCCCACAGAGCTTCCTGAAGTCTAGAGGGGTGTGGGACCAGGAGCTAGAATGTCCTTACACCCCAGCAGGCAGACCCAAAGAAGCTTCATGGTGGGAGGGAGGGGGCACCTTGCAGGGGCCACACCCACTGATGACCAACCAAGGGACTTGGAAAGGCAGATGTTTCAGCAGGTGCTGGCATGGGTGGATGATTGATGGCTGAGGAACAAAGTCTTACACCCCAAGCCTCCCCCATTGCTGAAGTTAACCCTGAGAAAATGTGGGAAGAGAACCCTCTCAATTGGACCCCCTTCAAATTGACTAAGATTAATTTCTACCACTTGGTGAAATGGAGTTCTTAAAATAAGTTAACATTCAGTGTTAGAAAAATTATATGTTTCTTACAGGTTAGAGTTTGGGTTCTGAATTGTACCCAGTACGTAAGTAACATTTTCTTTATCATTTTGTTATAAACAAATGATGGAAAAGACTTTTTGGTGGAATAACACTTCATAAGAAACAGAAACACCACTTGCAGTGTTTGTCAATTACAGATTTTCCTTTGTGTCTTTGAACTCAGAAAGGACGGGGGGGGGGGGGGGGGGGGGGGGGAGTCTTGCCACAAGTTCAGATCAGATGACCATAGCATTTTCTGAGTGAAAAGGACAAAGTCTGAGTTCATGGGCTGTTCGTTTCCTTTTTGTTGTCTCGATGGTTCATCCTCGGTGATCCAAATGCAGGCCCTCCCTGGGGACTGGGCACACTGCTCGATGATGAGAGCCAAGGTTGAGAATGGAGAAGGAATCCCACTCCAACCGGCAGCTCTGCAAAGCTGCTGCTCTGTGGGGCCCTGCAGTCAGCCCTGAAACGCAGTTCTAGGGGAGCAGGAGGGCAGTAATAAAGTCAGGAGGAACCGCCAGGGCAGCGTGCATGGGGGAGCTGGGGGCTTGGTGCCAGGTAATCCAGAAGCGGAGGAATCCAGAGCCCCTGTGTGAGTTCCAGAGCCCCTGACTGAGGGCTCCCCACCCCACTGGGGCCAGGTGGGGGAGAGCAGTGTGGGTGGCACGGAGCAGTCAGCTCCGGGGTAATCCTAGTGCCTCTAATTCCAAGAGCTCCGGGCTTGACTCAGCTGTTCTCTTTAATTTCATCATTCACGGTGGACCGGGCATTCCTGAGGGCTTCTGGGAGCACAGGCAGGGCAGGGGGCAATTGGGGAGGGCTAGGGAAGCCTGTGAGGGAAAGAGGAAGACTAAATAAGGAGGGGAGGTTGCCTTTCCAATAGGAGAACCTCAGGCTTGCCATCCTTTGCCAAGCAGGTGGAACCTGTGCCCCCACGCTCTGCAACCCCCTGGCAGATATGCTGCCAGGAAAGAGTGTGAGATCATGTCCAGTGGACTGTGATGATTACTTGGAGAGACAAGCTCTCTCCTTTCAGCCTTAGTTGAAACCTGGGTGTGGAAATTCCATTCAGCCCAGGTTTAGTAACTGGCTTCCTCCCAAGCAGGCGGAAATTGAACTGTGAGAGGGTGGGTGAATTTTCATGGGGGCCCCTGAAATCACATCGCTGCCCTTGCCTTTACTCCGGCCCCTGTCCACCCCTCTCATGAGGGCCTCCTTCACCTCAGCTGAGAACGGGATGAAACAGGGGCCCACAATGAGTGCTGACACTTGCTGTTTTCATGAGGCTGCTCAGCTCCGAGCTGGGCCCCTCCCCTACTCAGCGGGCCCCAATCTGAGATGCGGGTTCCCCAGGGAGTCTGAGGTCAGTGGTACAGAGCAGAGCCTACCTGAACAAGAGCGGAACCCACAAAAGGGGGTGGGGGAGGTGAAGGCCGAGTCCCCGGCTCCCTTCACTGCTTCCAGGTGTGGAAGGTGGCCCAAGAGTGAGGACTGCGATGTGTTCAGGCCCCGAGGGCGTCGATGCCAGCGGGGCTGAGCACTAGAGCTTGAAGGATGTCGGAGAGGGACACCACGCCCAGCAGGTGCTGAGTTTCATCCACAAGCACCAGCCGGTGCACCTGTGGGTCCACAGAGGCTCCGTGAGGGGGCAGCATCATGTGGCTACAGCAGCCGAAGAGGTTGGCACCGAGAATCAGGGCCAACAATTTAACATAACTGGAAGAGCAAGAGAGTGTCTCCCAGTAAACTAGTGTCTCCCAGTTAGCAGGAGCTCTGCCTGCCCTGGGGTGGTCAGCGGCTGGGGCCCTTGGCCCGAGGGCTCCAGTGACAGCACCTGTTGCAGGCCAATGTGGACACCCAGAGCTTGGCCATGTGATGGGAGGATGGGGTACGTGCCTGATGGATAGCGCGAGCTGGAGCTGCTCATGAGAAGGTTGGCCCCACGTGTTGGGAGCGTGTCTAAAGGGGCGTGGGGTACCTGCTCCCGGGCAATCCGGTCGATGACTTCCCCCAAGGTCTCGTGGGGCTGGCAGGAAAGGACTCCCTCCAGACACAGTGTCCTCCGCCTCAGGGCTTCTCCCACACTTATGTCCAGGTGGTTGTATGTTTGTTGGGCTGCCAGGTGCTGGGCAGGGAGGGAACAGCATTCTTCATCAGTCCTCAGCCAGGTTCCAGCCCCCCAAGGCTCAAGGACCCCCTAGTTGTCAGATACTCCCTCCCCCACCAATCCTCACACCACAGCCTCCCGGTGGCGCCCCCAGCTCCCCACCATCCCCCCAGGCACTTACAATCACATCAAAGCGGGAGTAGAGGCCCACGACCTGTCCTGCAGGAGTTGGAGAGGCAGGGAGGAAGGTGAGAGAAAGACAGGGAAAAGGTTCAGGTCAGAACCAGGATGCTGTGCAAGGGTCAAGAGTGGGCTTTCAGAATGAACTCCTCAACATCCTCTCTACCCCTCCAGGTTACTGGCTTTATAACAAGGCATCAGGCTGCCACCACCCTGAACCCAGGGATCAAACAGTGTCTCCGAGACGGACACCTGACACCATGCCTCCCGATGTGACAAGATATGAGTACGTGGCATCACTTCTAAGATAGTCTAGCCTCAAATATATAGCCTGAATCTGCGTGAGCCTTTAGATCTAATTTTCAGTTTATAGGAAACACAGGAACAGAGGACCAATATAAAGGCCACCTGCAGAAAGTGAACAGGCAGATCTCTGGAAACAGGACATGCTACAGAATCCAGGCTTCCCATCATCAACACCATGAAAATTAAGCGGGGAAGGAACTGTTCTAGAATAAAAGACACTTAAGGGATAAAAGAAGCAACTTCAAAGCATAGACCTTAATTGGATCCTGATTTGAACAAATCAACTGTAAAAAAATAATTCTTGGGAAAAATGGGGAAATGAGAGTTAGGATAGGATTTTAGATAACATTAACACATTATTCATAATTTCGTCAGGTGAGTTAGGAAATATACTTATTTAAGAGATGCAGATGAAGTGTTGAGGTGAAATGACATGATTCTATACTTTACTTTAAATTACTTCAGCATAAAAAAAAGAGGTAGAAGTGGTTATGGCAATGTATTAACAACAGTTAATCCAGGGGGATCTATGAGGTTCATTACACAGTGTTCTCTACCATTTTTATACATTTGAAATTTTTCGTAGTCAAAAATAAAGTAAAACATTTCTTGATAGCCAACTTCATTATGCTAATTTTTAAATTTGAAGCAGTTTACAGCTGATTCTCAGAGCCAGAACCTGACGTCTGGCTTAGAGAGGGTAAATAATTGATCCAAGGCTCAAAACACGCAGAGACCTCCAGCCCTGACTCCATCCTGGGTCTCAAGCTAAGGTCACATAGACTCTGGCTCCCCACAGCTCCACCCCAGCCAGAATCCTCATCCTGGGTGTAAGTACCAGCTTCATTGATCACCGGCAGCGCAGACACACGCCGGTCCACAAAGATGTCCAGTGCAGTGAGGATGGGTGCTGTTTCCAGCACCACAGCCAAGTCTCGGAATGTGCCAATGCCCAGATCTTGGATGGTGCGGGAGAGGAAGGAGGGCCGGGGCAGCAGGGTGCCCTGCTTGGGTTGGAGACAGGTAGGGTTCAGGGTGGAGTAGCTAGATGCTCCCTCCCAACCCCTAGGGCAGAAGCCTTCTCTGCCCTTCTGGTCATCCCCTGAGGCTGGGCCCAGGCTCACAAAAATGTGCAGGAACTTGAGAAGCCGTTTGTGTGTGAGGATGTGCAGCACGGCGCCTGAGACTGGGTCCAGGACTGGCAGGCGGTGGATACGGTTCTTGATGAGGGTGTAGACGGCTTCAAATAGGCTGCAGAAGTGGAAGCAATGAGGCTGGGGCTGCCTGGGGAGAGGTGCCTTTACCCCAGTCCCAGGGAAGGAGGACAGGGTGCTGAGGCTGTCTTATTTGCAGTCCGCCAAGAATGAGCCCATGACTTCAGAACTGAGGAGCTGGCGAAGGGGGGTCTGGGCAGGGCAAGGAGGCTCAAGTGATTGTCTGGGGATGCTTACCTGTCACTGGGAGAGATGGAGACCAGAGGCTTGAAGCAACCTTGAAGGTAGATCTCTGCAGAAAAGGAGAGTCAGGGCAAGGGAGCTGGCCACCCTGTCTCACCCAGCAGTCCCCAGGCTAGCTCTCCTCCTTTGGGTACTCTGAACTCCCTATTACCCTTCCCCTGCCCCCTCCAGGAAATCCCCCCTGCCCATCCTCTATCCTGGGTCCTTGTCCCCACACACCCTCAGCCCCTTTGCAGGACTATTTACCCACTCACCCCTCCAGGTCTCAATCTTGTGTTCTTCAATCTCATAGATCTGGACCTAGAACATCAACAGAGCTCCCCGATTCAGATGTAGGCTCCCTGAAATCCCTCCGCCCCAGCCCAGATGGGTCCCCCTAGGACCCTGAGCCCACTCCTCACCAGGGGGGACCGGTAATAGCGATGCAGAACCAAGATGAAGTCTGTGATAGTCAGCATCCCTGCCGGGGTGCGGAGGGAAGAGAGAGGAGTGGGGTTCACCCTGGGCCCTGCGGCAGGAGGCAGGTGGAGGGCTCAGCCCCTTCTCCATCAGCTGGTCACAGCTGTCCCACAGATGGGGTTCTCCCAGCCAGCCTGTTCCCCCCAAGCCAGGACCCTGCCCCAGAGCTCAGCCCCAGAATCACCCCACAAGGTCCCCCCTTTCCCCTCCCTGGCCCCTCCTCACCCACAAAGCTCTGCTTCTTGCTGTCCCAAAGAGGTGCGGCCCGAACGCCATTGGCCACCAGGGCAAAGAAGGCCTTCTTGATCTGAGCCACAGGAAGAACAGTTGAGGGTGAGTTGCTCACTGCCCCTGAGTCCCCTGTCCTGACCAGGGGCTTTCCAAGGGGCCTTCTAACAGGCCCTCCCCTCCAGGAGCCTGCCTGCCACTTGACATGACCCTTGTGGGCACATTTGCTACAGAGATGAGGCTGCAGGTGGCCGGGGGCATTAGGTATCCCCTTAACAGGCATACCAGGGCGTAGGAGACAAGCCCAGTATTTCTACACCAAAGTCCTAAGTGTACAGATGCATGCAGGATAATTTTTGCCAATCTAAATACTAGAGGTGTAATTATCTGATATTTACAAAATATTTTTCTCTAAATATATTTTACATTGACTTATTTTGGCCTCATCAGTGGCAATACTATCCATACATGCTGGTTGTAGCTTTCTAACACATATCAAAATAAATACAAAGCTACCAAATTAAATATATTTGTTCATATATTGCTAGAATCAAAGTGAACTGTGGGTCATAGATATACCTTGTTTTTACACTACACTCTGCTCTTCGATACACAGCGAGAAGAAAATGCTTTCTATACAATTTGGGGTGTGAAAAAATGCTCCCAGTCATCCTGGATTGGCTCAGAAGTCCTCTGAAACTTGTAGGGTAAAGCAGGCATTCCTGTCCCCATTTTAGAGATGAGCAAAGTAAAAAGACCTACCCCAAACCCTATAGATACTGAGTTGTAGAGCTGGGATGACAATTAGGGGGTCCACACAGAGAGCAAAAGCTCCCCTCCCCCGGTCTCCATGGTGCCAAGAAGGAATTCTGGAAGGGACTTGTAGCCAGGCAGGGCTGGCAGGGCATCCTGGGGGCTGTGAGTATGCAGGTGGGGCAGAGTGGCAGCCTCACCTGTAGCATGGTGTCGAAGATGACTAGCTTGGAGCTGGTTGCCATGGCATCGTAGCAGGTGTGCTCCTGCATGAAGTGCATGTAGATCTGGGCCCCCGGCTTCCGCAGCTCGTCGTCCCAGCCCAGCCTGAGTGCCGGCACCTGCGGGGACGGGCACTGGGCCGGCCTCTCTTCCACCAGGCCGAGCTCATTCCCCCATGCTTCTGGGGCTGAGAACTCTATGCCCAGATCCAGATCATCTGTGTTGGAGCCAGAAGCAGAGGCTGAACAGTCAGAGGGGAGGCTGTCTCGCTCTGTTGTGGGGGTGCCCACCCCAGACGAGGGAGTGGCTTTGGCCAAGGGTGTGGCCTTGGGGAATGTGGCCTCCAGCCTGGTGGACTCAGCAGCTGGCCTGGACTGGGGACCTGTTCAGGAGGAGAGGACAGTAACTCCACCTTCCAAAGCATGTTCCCATCTGTTGTCTCCCTTCATCCTCAGAGCAGTGTGGGAAGCCTGGATGCTGAGGTCCCCACTTTGCGGATGAGAGCCAAGAGAGTCACAGCAGAGGGTGGCTCTGTCCTGAGCTGGTCATGCTGGGCCCCCGGATCAGCACTGCAGCTGCCCTCTCTCATGTGGGGAAACTGAGGCCACAGGATGTCATATGTCTGTGTTATGGAGGGATCCAGGGCAAGGCCAGCTCCAGTCTCGGGGACTTTCCACTGCCCCCAATCCCATCTCCCCAGAACTGGCCGTGGCCTCACCTCCCTTCAGGCCTGGGAGCTCCCCTTCCTCTACAGCCTCCTGGCTTGTCCATCTTGAGACCTTGGTCCCCTGTTCCCCAAGGCTTATTTCTGCGCTGGTGGTCATGGCTGGTGATGGCCATGAAGTGCTGTCTCCTTGCTCTAGGAAGCTCATCTCTGGAAGGGGGAATGGGGCCTGTTTGGTTAATGGGGGGTAACACAATAAAACAATTGAAATGTTGTTAACAATAATATTCACTATTTGCAAACGTCCAAAGGTCTTTTCCTCCAATGTATTTGTCATTCAAACCTCATAGCAATCTTATAAGGGAGGCATTAGTATCATCCCTATTTTACTAATAAGGGACCTGAGATCAGAGATGTTAAGCAATTTGCCACAGATCACACAGCTAACATGTGATAAAGTCAGGAGGCTCCAAATCTTCAGACTCTAGATCCAACCCCCTCCTTTCTTCTTCTGAAAGAGGAAGGAGGAGGGCCGGAAAAGGAGGAAGAAGAAGCAAGTAGGAACAAAGAAGGAAAAGGAGAAGAAGACAGGCTAGTGGGATGGGGGTGATGCGGAGCCTAGAGACATGAGAGGAAAGGAAATGGAAGAGGCTGGAGCCGTGAGAAGGGGCAGCCCCACCTACCTTGATGCTCGGGTCCCCCAAAGCTGCTCCAGGAGGGGGTCTGTGTGGAGAAGAGTGACTGAAGGGGTGGGGAGAACATCCTATACTCAGAACCACAGGAGCTGCCCTTCCCGCCACACATGCACAACCACACACCACCCCCCAACAAACACACAAACACCCACCCTGAAGACACACATAAACCCATACAACCTACCCAGACACTTACATACACTCAGAAACTCGAATACTCAACCCTCCCCAGACACACACTCGAGCACAGAGACTCACACCAAGAATATACACATGCAGACAGCCTCCTGCTCCTATACACAGAGAAAATCGTGGTCAAACACACCCACATGCACACACACACGTGCATATCCATGCGGCAGGGTGCTCTCAGCCCTGTGGCCTCAGCTGCCCCAGCTCCCAGCCCCCCGGGACCCCGGTACCCTGCTCAGCGCGTGCTCCAGCTCGGCGGGCTCCATGAGCGAGTGCGCAACACTGTATCTGGGCAGCACTATTCTGGGCCCGGCCCCTGGCACCCTGCCCTCCCGGATCGGGTTCTCTCTGATTGGGTGTCGGGCACTGGGGAGGAAGGGGTCCACCCGCGCCCGCAGCTGCTCCAGCCCTGAGGCCTGGGGGCTGCTGGGGAGGCGAGGGGAGAGGCGCACCTGGAATCTTGATGCCTGGTTCTGTCTGCCTCCTGGGTGTCCGATGATGGGAGAGAAGAAAAACCCTGCTGTGGGGGGAGGGTGGGTGCTGGGATGGGAGGAGAGGGTCTCTCAGAGCCCCGGGGTTTCTTCTCTGAGGGCCCCTCTCTTCTTTGTCGGGTGCCAAAGGAGGAAAAACAGAGGCAGTTGAGCTGAACTCTCTTCCTTGTACAAACCTGGGTCACGGGTGGTGCTGGAATTAGAAAGGGCAGGTTGCAGCCGGCTGGCAGGTTGGGGATAAGAGGTTTGTGCGTGGTCCTGGGAGAGTGGCCAGTGTGTGTCCAGATGTCACTATTCGAGTCCCAGGGGCCCATTCTTCTCTAGGTGAAGGAGCTGGGACTGGATGGCTCAGGCAGGTGGGGAGTCCCGAGAATCTCCTTGACGGTGTGTGGTGGGCTTGCACGTGTCTCCAGTGTGAGGGACACCTGTTTGTACCTGTGGAGGTAGACCCAGGTGTGCAGGGGCCACTGTCCTCCCATTCCTCTGTGTGTGCTGTTTCTATGTCTCCCGGGGCCAACAGGATCCCAGCTGGCTCCGGTGGCTGCCCACCCACCTCCCCCTTCCTTAGCATTCCTGGGGCCTGAGTCAGTGTCCAAATCGGGAATGCTGACCCAGCTGCTCCAGCTCTCCTCTTGGCCCCCCTCCCCTTCCTCTTCTCTTTCCAGCCTCTTCCATCCCTGTCTCACCAGGGAGTGAACGGATGCTCAGTAATGGGTTACCGGATTTCTTGCTGATTTAGTGAACGTATTTCCCATCACCCCTTAAAGCCCCTGTATTGCCTATGGGGATGGTGGAGGAGAACAGAGCCAGGAAGAGGCTTGCCTGTCATGTGGGTCTTGGTCAGTACTGGGGACGGGTGCAGTTCCCCTTCTGCAGGGCCCCTGCGGCTTGTTTCTGTCTGGTCCCAGATGATGGAATAGCAAAGGCACAGCCAATGGGACATTTCAAATGGGGGAAAGGTCACATGGACCATCCCTGGAGATAGGTAGTGCCTCAGTCCTGTAAAGCCCCGTCCCCTTATCCTCTGGACACCTTCACAGCCAAGCCAGATATAGAACACGTGCAGCTCACACCACTGCCTTTTCCTACAATACCTCATCCTCCCCTTTACCTCAGACATATTTTACCTGCAAGACCAGAAGCAGGGGCTCCTCTTCCAATAAAGCCTCCCTTGACTGCATCACCCTTATTGTGGTTGTTCAGTCGCTCAGTCACTCAGAGTGTCTGGCTCTTTGCGACTCCATGGACTGCAGGACACCAGGCTTCCCTGTCCTTCACCATCTCCAGGAGTGGTGGTTTGCTCAATCACCCTCATTGCACTGACCCTAGAGCCACGCTCTGTATGCACATCTCAGGGTACACTGGGCTGGCACTCGCATAATTATTCACGTGTGAATGTCTTTTAATCTCTTAGTAAACGTTGGGTACCGTGATGACCACAATATGTTGGTTGGATGTGAGGGAAAAATCTGTTTTGGGGTCAGATCGACCTTGTTAAAATTCTTGTTCTGCCATTTGACCTTGGAAAGCATTGCTTGTTTTCTCTGAGCATGTTTCCACGAATGTAAAATGAGGATAAAAGCATTCTGTGCCAGACACTGCCAGTTGCTTCCTAATAACTCTTTCTCTCTTTTGCTTTTGTAATAGAATCACTTGAATTTTAACTGGAATGGCTGCCTATAACAAAGACTTAAATTCCCAGCCTTTGCAGTTAAATATGGCCTTGAGACTTAATTTGACCAATGTGAGTGCTAGTGATGGGAGCAACTTCGGGATCAGGCCTTAAAAGAAAAAGCACGAGTTCCTTTCCTCCTCTGATGGCTGGAATGCTAATGTGATGGCAGGAGCTAGCGCAGCTATCTCACAGCCAAGATGGAAAATGCTTGTTCAAGGTTTCAGAGTCACCCTTCCAGGTTTAGATTGTCTGGAGACTACAACACTAGAGAAATAAACTCCTTTGTTTAAGTCATCCTTAAATTGAGTGTTTGTTATAGCAACCAAACATGTATCCTAACTAATGCAAAATCTGATATCTGGAAGTGACACTGCTTTAAAAGCCTAAAATAAGTGGCATTGGTTTGGGAATTGGACTTCAGGTAGCAAAGAAAAGTATTGCACGCTGGTAAGCTGATGACCATTGTTATGTTTACAGCAAAACATATGATCTGTCATCTATGATGCCTTGAAAGGTCATCATATGCTAACAGAGCCTGTAACTATGGAAACTAGCATGTATTGGCTTCTGCTGGATGCTACAGGCAAGGTCCTGTAAGAGAAATGCATCCAGGCAGCGAATTGTAAGTGGTGGCTTGACAGAGGCAACCTTAGCAAGGGTTCCAAACCTTTCTCAAGTGCACCCAGTTCTGTAGATAATAGAAACCAGTCCCATGGGCAAAACAGGAAAGTTCTCTGGTGGCTCAGACAGTAAAGAATCTGCCTGCAATGCAGGAGACCCGGGTTCGATCTCTAGGTTGGGAACCCCATCCCCTGGAGAAGGGAATGGCAAACTCACTCCAATATTCTTACCTGGAAAATTCCATGGACAGAGGAGCCTGGTGGGCTACAGCCCACGGGGTTACAAAGAGTCAGACATGACTGAGTGACTAACACTTTACAACCAAGCATATTTTTTTGACAACCTCAAGGTAGCCACCAGCAGTTCAAGAGAGAATGGGAAGAACGCCAAGTCCAGAATAATCAAGCAGGAAAATGATGAGACATTTGGCTGTGGTTACATAAATATGAAGTCAATCAGAAGCCTTGGGAGACTTTGAGGGTGCAACATTGGCAGAGAAACTATAAGCCTGGTCAGCAAACACTAGTTTGCTCCCCCACCCACCCAATAGTCCCTAGCCCTTGAAATCTGCACCAGCAGAAAGAGGGCTGTGTAAGGTCCGCAAGGACGGCCGTGTTCACCAGCAGCCTAGGGCATGTTGCATGAGAAATAACTTCCAGGAGGCAATGGCAGAAGCCACTACGAGAGTAGAAAGCTTCCCTCCCAGACAGCAGGACCAGCAGTGGCTGGATGAGGCGCCCTAGAACCGACTCCTCTGTGGGGAAGCCGTGCTGCAATTCCTGTCCAGCTGGATTTAGTTATTGCTAAAGATCAGGTGACTGCCCAGTGTTTGCCATTCTTTGTGTTCTGGAGTTTATCCTGTTTCTCCTCCTGTTATCTCGGGGAGGGGGAGGGCCAGATTACCTGCCTTTTGGTTCACAGGGCTCTAGACACTGAGAATTCCATCCACACCCAGGCCCTCAGAAATTCTCAGTTCTGAGCTGGAGCTGGGTCTAAATGGAACTCTGCCTTGCCTCTCTTCATTGTTATTATTGTTCAGACCCCCAGTCATGTCCGATTCTTTGCAACTCCATGGACTGCAGCACGCCAGGCCTCCCTGTCCCTCACTGTCTCACGGAGTTTGCCCAAGTTCATGCTCATTGCATTGGTGATGGCCTCGACTCTGGTGGCTCAGACGGTAAAGAACCTGGCTCTCTTCAGAGGGTGCTAAATGCAGGGTAGGCTGAGGGGTGGCCCAGTATGGGCTCTGGCAAAGCAATAGTTACTTTCCCCTTCTTCTTCCTCTACTGGTAATTCCCCACAATTTCAATGAAGTGCAGGATTATATTTCCCAGCTTCCTTTGCAGATAGCATGGCCATGTGACTAAGCTTGACCAATGGGATCTGCACAGCAATGTTATCTGCAACCTCTAAGGATGCCCTCAGGAGGAAGGGGCAGATTTCCCTCCTCCTACTGACTGGAATTATGATATGATGGTGGGAGCTGGACTGGTCATTTCAACTCATTGGTGGAAGGTTGAAAATAATAGAATCTCATCCAGTCCCCATCTCTGAACTGTTATGTTATAAAAAGAAGTAAACATCTATCGTGTTTAAGGCACTAATCAATAGAAACTTTGCTACAGCAGCCAAGCCTCTAACTAATGTATTTACATGACAGGATCGGGGTAGGGTGAGAAATTACAAGTGTATATAATGATGCTTCATATGTATGCAGTGCTAAAGATCTGCCAGACACTGCAAAACACATTGTGGGCAGTATCCCAGGTAGTCCCTCACAGTCCTATGTGGTGAATGCTTTACTGCTATGATTCTACAAATCACAAGATCAAGGCACAAGGGATTAAGTAACTTGATCAAAATCCCAGAGCTAGTGAAATGAAAGTGAAAGTCACTCAGTCATGTCTGACTCATTGAGACTCCATGAACCATGCAGTCTATGAAATTCTCCAGGCCAGAATACTGGATTGGGTAGCAGTTCCCTTCTCCAGGGGATCTTCCCAACCCAGGCATCAAACCCAGGTCTCCCACATTGCAGGTAGATTCTTTACCAGCTGAGCCACCAGGGAAGCCCAAGACATTGCCCAGGGTCAAACCCAGTGTTTCTGAACTAGTACCACACTCTCAGCCACTAAGTGTAATATAAACGAAGCATAGGCCTGGCATGTAATATATGCTCAGTAAGTGGTTACTATAATTACTACCTCACTACTTGCTTCCAGTCCCCCTAACCCTCTAGCTACAAGGTTCTGAAAGCAGGCAGGCTGGGGGTGGGAGTAGGTGGGGGGGAGGTCTCTGATTCTCCAGTAGTCATTTCATGGTGGCACTGGGGTTGGGATGAAAGAGGGCCAGGTTGGGGCACACACCAGCCCTGCCCAACACTAAAATCATAGTGAATTTCCAGTTGTGAAAAAGGAGCTCCCACACCTGCTCTTGCGGCCAGCCCAGCCCCACCCATCCTCTTTGGCTGGGCGAATCAGCAGAAGGTACTGGCTTTGGTTGGGAAATAAATACTCCTTGGGTATTAGAGTTTAGTCTCTGGTCATGGTGTCATATTTCTTGAAACCCTCCTTCTCGGCGCCATCTCAAAACTGGGTGTAATAAGGACACTGGCCTCTGACCCTACGGTGAAATTGGCCACCATCTCTGGATCACTGATTTGTCTAGGACATGGGGTTGGGATCCTGTTTAAGTGTTATTTTTATATTAGAAGGAGTAAAGCAGCTGGAGTGGGTCAAGGGGATAGCCTGGATGAGACCATTATTGATAAATCACAGATGGGGTCCCCTGTGCCAGAGTGGTTGGGAGGCTGTGAGAGCAACCTTCATGTCAGTCACCCAGACCCCAGCTCCTGAGCTGTCTGTGTGTGGCTGAAACCAGGCAGCTTCTATGCCAGTGTCCCAGGGACCTGGACTGAACAAGCACCTTGTTACTACAATTTAGTCAGCCCCACAGGCCCCATTACTGGGCCTTTTTCTGTCAACTGTTGGAGATTGAAATGGACAGATGGTGCTTTTGTCTACCCAGGATCCATTTCACCCCTCTTTTGGCAACCCCCCAAGTTTTCATTCAGGGAACCACATTTCCTCCAATTTAAGAGCATCTGAATCTCAGAGGAAACCACCCATCGGTTCCAGGAAGTATACAGCTGACTCAGACTTAGCCAATGAGCACATCAGATTCCCCTGACCACAGTGAAGGGGCATGGACTGAATTAGCCCAATAGAGGTGAACCCTGGGAGTTCTGCTACAGGTAATGGGGACTCTTTCCCACTGGGTTTGGAGCTATGAGGATGTATGTGTGGAGATTCTGCTACCACACAGAACAGAGCTGCTTGAGAATGAAGACCAAAAAAGAGAGTAAAAGAACAAGGATATAATAAGAAAGATCAGGTCCTTTTCACATTCATTGGGCCCCTGGATCAAACTGTACCTGAAGACTTTATACTGGTTTTTTTTTTTTTCTGTTACATTAACCAATAGAATCTTTTTGTTGTTGTTGTTGTTTTTAATGCAGTTTGAACTGAGTTTTCTGTCACCTGCAGCTGAAACAACCCTGATACCAGATTTAATAAAGAAAACAACCCCAAGACACTTGCGAAAGCTGCTGGGCATGATGTTTATTCACTGGATTTTCCCAAGAAAAAAGAGCACATTTGAAAACACAATTAGAGTAATCAACAAGACGTCAGGGGATAGCAGGCTAAAAGTTACTTTGATAAAATTTAGTAAAAGAATAATTGGAATGGGACAAAGTTAAAGAAGGAAGGCCTCATAAAGAAGATGAGTTTGGACATAGAAATAATCATCATGACAACAGCAACTGTTTGCTGAACCCTAACTATGGACTAGACACCAAGTTAAGCAGTTGACATATGTGAAGGGATAATATTTTGAAATAATATCCAAATTGAGGGGTACTTCTTTCTCCCTAGTAGTCCTTTGCTCGTTCAAGTTTCTCTGCTTATAGTCTCAAGGAAGAAATGATACAATATAAAGAAGAGCATCTTCTGGGTTTTGAGTTTCAAAAATGATTTAGTCTTCTGGGAATACCTTTGGCTTAAACAAAAGATTTGAGAGCTTTGACAGGCTAGGTTATTGAGAAAACATATTCCACTAAAAACACTTAGTGAATAACAAGCATCTTCTAAAAAGCACAGAAAATATAAGATGGTAAAGACTAGACCCAACTGAAAGGAAAATAGACACACAGCGAAGTTAGAGAGAAAAGAGGTGGCTTTGCTCTAGGGCAGAGGCCCGAAAACTCTGGGATCTAATGCCTGATAAATCAAGGTGGAGCTGATGCAATAATAATAGAAATAAAGTGTACAATAAATGTAATGTGCTCGAATCAGCCCAAAACCATCTCCTACCAACCCGGGTCCATGCAAAAATCGTCTTCTACAAAACTGGTCCCTGGTGCCAAAAAGGTTGGGGACCACTGCTCTAGAGCATCTGCCAATTCTAGCAAAGGCCATATGGGGTTATGGAGGCCAAGGACTCATACAAGTTGGGAATATGTAGGAGATCCCATCTATTAAAAAACTGGGATCTCAAAAAACCACATCCTCGAAGTGTACTCCAGAAGCAAGCAAGGTTGGCAGCCATGGTCTTCCCCATCTGAGTGGTTCAGGGAGTGTCAAGGTTCAAATTTGGTTTAGGATATGGGAAGGTCAGTAATGACCTCAAGGCCTGGCAGAAGCAAACAACAAATGCTCTCTGGAAAGAGTTATCTCTTCCAAAACCACAAATAATTCCAACAACTTCCAGCACATAGTTGAAAATAAATAGATATACAAGGAAACTAGGAATTATGAACAAGAGCCAGCATAAAATACACATAGCAGGAATAAACCCGAAAGAATTTCAGAAACTGGAATTACAGACACTTTATTCATAACAAATACTTCTTATGTTTAATAAAATAGGAGACAAGTTTGAAAAAGCCTGGAGCAAATGTGAAGCTATAAAAAGCAGAACACTTTTTTTTTTTTTTTTAAGCAGGGACTTCCCTGGTGGTCCAGTGGTTAAGAATCTACCTGCCAATGCAGGAGACACATGTTCGATCCTTTGTCCAGGAAGATTCCACATGCTGAAGGTCAACTAGGCTGTGCCCTAGAGCCCATGCTTTTCAACAGGAGAAGCCACTGCAAGGAGAAGCCCATGCACTGTAACTAAGAGTAGCCCCTGCTCGCTGCAACTAGAGAACGCCTGCACGCAGCCATGAAGATTAAATAAATAAGATAAAAACGTAGAAACTTACTTAAAATTTTTTTTAAAAAAGCAAATAGGAACTTCCCTGGTGGCTGAGTGGCTAAGACTCTGAATTCCCAATGCAGGGTTTCCAGGTTTGATCCCTGGTCAGGGAACTGGATCCCACATGCCGCAACTAAAGATTTGAAGCACTGCAACTAAGACCTGGAGCAGCCAAATAAATACATTTTTTCTTTAAAAAAAAGCACATAGAACTAGAAATGAATGAGGAATACACAAATGAAAGCAAAAACTTAATAAATGAGTTTAACAACAGATGAAGCGCAGCTCGAAGAGAAAACTGAATATTGAGTCAGGATTTACCCACAGTGTAACACAGAAAGTTTAAAAATTTGTAAAAATACATATGAAAAAGAGTGAGAGGCGTGAGGTTAAGTTGAAAAGCCAACAACATATTTAAATAGAATCTCAGAAGGTAAGTAGAGAAAGAAAGGGGTAAGAGTGCTGTTTGAAGAGATCAGTTGATATTTGCTGTAACTGATAAACGATAATCATCCCGAGATTTGAAAAGCCTATGAATCCCAAGAGGATAAATGAAAGAAACCCACATGTAGAAACATCATAATGAGAACTGCAGAAAATTGAAGACAAAGAGAAAAAATGTGAAAAAAATGACAGTCTAATAGTTGACTTCTTAGTAGAAAATGGAAACCCAGAACTGAGTACAGTACCTTCAGAGTGCTGAAAAAAGTAACTTCCAACTTATAATTTTATACAAAGAGAAAATTTATAAGGAAGAGAAAAAAATTTTTTTATGACAAGCAAAAACAGAGAGTTCATCTCAGGAAAGGAAATTTCTAAAGAATGTGCTTCAGAAAGAAAGTGATCCCATATGTTAGATATGAGAAATAACAAGGAAAATGGTTTAAAAAAAACAGATAAATCTAAATGAATCATAACTGCAGAAAACCACATTAAGCCTAAGAATTATAATGTCCTGTGAGATTAGAATTAAAATACTGCCAACCATAACATACAAATCAGAAGTGGTGAAAATGGAGTATATGAAATACTTAAAAATCTCTGTGTTATCTGGGAAGAGGAAAAAGTTTTGATTAACTTTCAATTTTTATTTATTAATCATGCATGCTGTAATGTCTAGGAAAAGCCCTAAAAGAACAGAAACAGAGCCAGCAAATAAAAGAAGGAAGAGAGAGAAACAACAGAACAAATGGGACAAATAGTACCTATGAAGGATTTCAGAAGATAAATATGAAATAGAGTGAGACTTCTGTAACCCCAAGAGGGGATAAAGATCTCGTGGTTTGGCAGGAAGAGAAGAGTTAGATGGGAAGCAAGGGTGAGCAGCTGCTGGTCCTTGAAGAGGGATGGCCTACCTTTTGCCTCCTTCTCACACCCCCTAACCCCTCGCCCTGGCTAGTGTGTTAGGTATCTGAGGGCAGAGGTGGCCTGTGCTCAATTCCGAGATAAAATCCGAAGTAGGAAGTGTCACACGGTGTTATGCGGGGAGAGGGGCCCTTAGGTCACTTTACAGAGTTTCCCCAAACCCAGCATGGTAAGAGCAGCATTCCTTGGATCCTAGCATCCAAAAGCTCTGCAGGAGACCAAGCTGTTGAAAGTCACGTGACTTTGATCTAGCCTAACATCCACGTGGCAAGAGTGTTTATTGTGAGACCAAGAGTGGGACAGAAATGGAGAGACAGAGAGACAGAGGCAGAAGATGGGAAGGAGGAACAGCATGACAGCAACCTATATTGTCCATCAGCTAAGGACCACTTGGTGTGATGGATGCTTCTGTGGATGCCCAGGTGGATAGCTGATGACTGAGAACCCAAATACCTACGGCATTCCAACCTCAGCTTTGCGTAAGTACTCAGAAACTTAGACACAAACCCAGGGGAGTTGAGGAGACCCTGATTTCATTGAGATTAAATTTCTCAGAAGGCAGGCTGTATCAGTATCAGGCACAAGTCATAGAAAACTCAATTCAAATTGGTTTAAACAGGATGGAGATTTGCTGGTTCACTTGACAGGGCATCTGGGGGCAAGCTGAGCTTCCAGTGATCTTGATCCAGTGGCTTGGATATACTTCCCCTTGATTGTCTTAGTCGTGGTTTCCCCTGGCGCCAGCTTCAACTACTCAGGTAGCGGCAGCAGTTTTGAACTCCTTATTGATGCCCAACCACACCCAGAAGAAAAGAGACCATCTTTTCTATACTTTCTTTTAAGAGAAGGAAATACCTTCCAAAAATCCTCCGCAAACTGTTTGTATCCTATTGGCCCAAACTGAGCCACGTACTTATTCTAGAACCAATCCCTATAACCAGCAGAACACAATTGACGTTAAGACTCAGTTCAGTTCAGTTCAGTCACTTAGTCATGTCCGACTCTTTGTGACCCCATGGACTGCAGCATGCCAGGTGTCCCTGTCCATCATGAACTCCCAGAGCTTGCTCAAACTCATGTCCTTTGAGTCAGTGATGCCATCCAGCCATCTCATCCTCTGTTGTCCCCTTCTCCTCCTGCCTTCAATCTTTCCCAGCATCAAGGTCTTTTCCAGCGAGTCAGTTCTTCACATCAGGTGGCCAAAGTATTAGAGCTTCAGCTTCAGCATCAGTCCTTCCAATGAATACTCAGGACTGATTTCCTTTAGGATGAACTAGTTGGATCTCCTTGCAGTCCAAGGGACTTGCAAGAGTCTTCTCCAACACCACAGTTCAAAAGCATCAATTCTTTGGCACTCAGCTTTCTTTATAGTCCAACTCTGACATCCATACATGACTTCTGGAAAAACCATACCTTTGACTAGACGGACCTTTGTCAGCAAGGTAATGTAAGACTAGTCAAGGCTCATCCTTGACAAAGGTCAATCCTCCTAGTGGCATGGCTGGTACAAAATAAGGAGGAATGGAATGGATTCACAGGAAGACCACAACTACAGTCCTCCCCTTTAGTTGTCCAATATTCACACTCACCCTCCATGCTTCATTACACACACTTCAGAAACGCTCCATACCTAATGAAATGTGCTCCAGCCCTACTGAAAAAAGCACCACCCAAACTTCATCTCATTATGTATCCAGGTGCAAACCCAGCATTTCTGGGAGATGTGCAGGTCTCTCCATCGAGTCAGCTATGTGCACATGGATTTAAGAGAAACTGGGTGGGGGAATGAAGTGATTGTTTCTTGTTACATGCGTTTAGAAAACTCTGAGTCTCAGCCTCCTCAGCTATTAAATGAGATTAAAAATGTCTGCTATGGAGGCTGTGAAACTGACTTAAACTAAGAAACGACAAAAGGAAACAAATATGAGTTGTGTATATTCACTTCTCACCTGCTGAATATAATAACCATGCTGCTTTTGCATCTGATATGCCAAAATCCTGGAGCTCAAAGTGATACTCTTTGATTAGCAAAAGACCTATTATTTTTCCCCTGGGATTAACCCTTCCCCCAACTCCTTCTCTGAGCTTGAGTCTGTTCTGCACACCGTCAGTTCTTTCATGTTGGGCTAGGGTCCCATGGCCCTTTGCACTGGCCACCCTCTCCATTGGCCGAGGTCACCCCACTGCCCATACCACTGACTATTCCACTTCCTTACTCCTCTGACCACAGACCTCTGAGGCTTCTGTCTCTCTCTTTGGCCAACAGAAATTTTCCACCTACTTCAGATCAGCTATTTCAAAATGGTTTCTCACAGTCAAAATTCTGACCCCCTAGAAATATCCTTCATTCCCTTGTACCAGAGCCGCCTTCTTCCCAGAGTCTCAGGGTGTGGAGTGCAGACTAGATTATGGTCAAGTAAAGTCTCACTTCCTCGGCTTCCCAGGTGGCGTTAGTGGTATAGAACCTGCCTGCCAATGCAGGTAGACATAAGAAACTCACTGGGTCAGGAAAATCCCCTGGAGGAGAGCATGGTAACCCACTCCAGTGTTCTTGCCTGGAGAATCCCATGGAGAGAGGAGCCTGGAGGGCTACAGCCCATGGGGTCACAAAGAGTCAGACACGACTGAAGCGACTTAGCATATATGCACACACACAGCCTCACTTCCCACCTGGCTTTGCAGCATCCTCCAGCATCCCAGCCCTGCTGCCCAGTACAGACTTCTTTCACAGGCTGTGACTTTGCCTCTGGGCTTGTTAGCTGGCTCGCTTTCCCCTGGGCGCCCTTCCTAGTCAACCTTCTTCAGCAAAGCCCAGCCCACCAGCTGCATATGTTTAAAGGCCAATGACAGCCCAAGTTTTCTCTTGCAGAGGCCCTGGGTGGCATGCAAACTCAAGGGACTTCTGTCCTGAGAGGTCCGATTAGTCCACCTAGAAGCACAGAGAGAGGTTTTTTGAGAAGTCTGGGCCTCAGCAGAGCTGCTCTGCCCAGCCAACAGTATCCCCCTGCCTGTGTAATTTTCAGCAAATCACTTACGTTCTTTGAACCTTGATTTCTACATCCCTAAAATAGCTAAAGCAGGGCTGAGAGAGAAATTTATAGCATTAAACACGTACATTAGAAAAGAGGGAATGAAGAAGATGGGAAAGATATTTTTAGTAATACAGAAAGGTATTGAGGACTGTTAAATGGAAAAAGTTTAGTTGATAAGTTGCATCCAAAGCTTTGTGACCCCACGGACTGTAGCCCACCAGGCTCCTCTGTCCATGGGATTTCTCAGGCAAGAATACTGGATTGGGTTGCCATTTCCTTCTCCAGGGGATCTTCCCGGCCCAGGGGTGGAACCTGAGTCTCCTGCATTGGCAGGTGGATTCTTTAGCACTGAATCACCAGCAAAGCCCATATTTTATAGTAGTATATGCTGTAATATAGATAATTATTTCTCATTGAAATTTGTTTATAGTTTTAAAAAAGGCCATTACTGGTAATATACTAATGAGCTGTCTTACTTAAACAGCTTAAAATTTTAATTTTTATAATGTGAACTTAGATGAGTCTTGTGGGGAATACAATAGTTTCCTCTGTGGCTACATTTCTTTTCCCCGTGTATTTAAAACTATTTATGTGAGGGCAGGGGAGAAAGAGAGACAGAAACAGGGAGAGAGAGACTAATTTTCAATACCCACTCAATTAATGGAGGCTCCTAAAGGAAGTCAGGGCTGGAATGGGAAAGATGCTCTTGGATACCGTCGGCTTGGTCTCTCACCGCAATCAGCCCAGAGAGAGAAATGTCCTGCCCAGAGCCAGGCTAGGACACTGCCCGCCCTGCGTCCACACGGAGCTCTTTCTCCTGAGCAGTCCTGCCCCTCCAGTGAGTCCCTTGGGTACCCCATCTCTGCTGGCAGCTGTCGCTCTTCCTGTCCCGCTGTGGCTATCGCCTCCCTTCACTGGGTCTGAAGGGTGCCTCGAATCTGCTCCTTAGGGTCTGGCGCCCTCTGCTGGCTTAGAGGATTCACCACAATCGTTAAAGGACCACCAGACCCGCCCTGAGCTTAGCAGCTCATTCATTCCCCAAAGTCATAGGGAAAACTGAGACAGCCAAGTGTGGGGAGTGACTGGATCCAGAACACAAAGCAAAGAAACTTCTTGGGCTAAGACTTGGGCCTTCTGACCCTTCTTTCTGCTCTCTCTCGGGTACACCGTCATTGGAAGAAATGAAGAGATGGCAGGCTTGACTCCAAGGCTGGGGAAAAGTCCGCCTTCCGCATGTATCCTCAGGAGCCCTCCTGCCATGTTGGGGAAGGACTGAATGTTGAGCTGGACTTTTCCATTGCTGTATTCTAGGGCAGTGGTCCTACTGCCCTCTCAGATTAGTCAGCTCAGTCTCTCAGTCGTGTCCGACTCTTCGCGACCCCATGGACTGCAGCATGCCAGGCCTCCCTGTCCATCACCAACTCCCGGAATTTGCTCAAACTCATCTCCATTGAGTCGGTGATGCCATCCAACCATCTCATCCTCTGTTGTCCCCTTCTCCTCCTGCCCTCAATCTTTCCCAGCATCAGGGTCTTTTCCAATGAGTCAGCTCTTCACATCAGGTGGCCAAAGTATTGGAGTTTCAGCCTCAGCATTAGTCCTTCCAGTGAACACCCAGGACTGATCTCCTTTAGGATGGACAGGTTGGATCTCCTTGCAGTCCAAGGGACTCAAGAGTCTTCTCCAACACCACAGTTCAAAAGCATCAGTTCTTTGGCTCTCAACTTTCTCTATAGTCCAACTCCCACATCCATACATGACTACTGGAAAAACCATAGCCTTGACTAGATGGACCTTTGTTGGCAAAGTAATGTCTCTGCTTTTTAATACACCTCAATACTCCCATCAGAGTGTGGATGGATTTAATGATGCCCTAGGTGTAGTCTGTGCTTCCCCAAATGTCATCATTCACAGCTTCCTTCGTGGATTTTGCATGTCCACAAGTCACTCAGACTATAATTTACTTAATACTTTTCTTTAAAGTGTCTCATTTTAAACTTCAAGTCTGAGGGAATGAATCACCTTTCCCTGGGTGACGACCCATAGATGCATCTGGTTCCCTTGGAATTGTCTTTGAGCCCTTGCTGTCTGCATTTAGTGCAAGAAGACTTGATCCCACCCAGAATTCTTCCCTTTAAAAACAAAATGAAAACCATTACTTGCTGGAAAGGGTGTGGAGAGAAGGGAACCTTCCTACCCTGTTGGTGGGGATGTAAATTGGTACAGCCACTATGAAGAACAGTATGGAGGTTCCTTAAAAAATTAAAAATAGAGCTACCGTATCACCCTGCAATCCCAGTCCTGGGCATTTATCTGGAGAAAAACATGATCTGAAGGATACGTGCACCCCAACATTCATTGTGGCACTGTTTACAATAGCCAAGACATGGAAGCAACCTAAACATCCATCGACAGAGGAATGGATAAAAAAGATGAGGTACATATATATTAATACAGGTATCTACCTGGTGGTCCAGTGGCTAAGACTCTGAGCTCCCAATGCAGGGGGCCCAGGTTTGATCCCTGGTGAGGGAACTAGATCCCATAGGCTGCAACAACAACAACAAGAAAGATTCTGCATGCCTCAACTAAGACCTGGCATAGCCAAGTAAATAAGTAAATAAATAAATACATTAATACAATGGAATATCACTCAGCCATTAAAAATAATGAAATAATACCATTTGCAGCAACACTGAGGACCTAGAGGGTATCACGCTAAGTCAGATAGAAAAGGAGAAATATCATACTGACATCCCTTATATGTGGAATCTGAAAAGAAATGATACAAATGAACTTACAAAATAGGAAGAGACTCACAGACTTAGAAAATGAACTTATGGTTGCTGGGGGAAAGGGATAGTTAGGGACTTTGGGAAGGTCATAGACACATTGCTATATTTAAAATGAATAACCAACAAGGACCTACTACATAGCACATGGAACTCTGCTCAGTGTTATGTGCCAGCCTGGATAGGAGAGGGGTTGCGGGGGAGAATGCTGCTGCTGCTGCTGCTGCTAAGTCTCACCAGTTGTGTCCAACTCTGTGCAACCCCATAGACGGCAGCCCACCAGGCTCCTCTCTCCCTGGGATTCTTGCCCCAGGCAAGAATACTGGAGTGGGTTGCCATTTCCTTCTCCAGTGCATGAAAGTAAAAAGTGAAAGTGAAGTTACTCGGTCGAGTCCAACTCTTTGTGACCCCATGGACTGTAGCCTACCAGGCTCCTCTATCCATGGGATTTCCCAGACAAGAGTACTGGAGTGGGTTGCCATTGCCTTCTCCGGGGAGGAGAAAGGATACATGTATATGTATAATTGAGTCCCTTCACTGCTCACCTGAAACTATCACAACACTGTTAATCGACTATCAGTTCAGTTCAGTTGCTCAGTTTTGTCCAACTCTGTGATCTATGGACTGCTGCATGCCAGACTTCCCTGTCCTTCACCATCTTCTGGAGTTTGCTCAGACTCATGCTCATCAAGTTGGTGACGCCATCCAACTATCTTATCCTCTGTTGCCCCCTTCTTCTCCTGCCTTCAATCTTTCCCAGCATCAGGGTCTTTTCCAATGAGTCAGTTCTTCGCATCAGGTGGCAAAAATATTGAAGCTTTAGCTTCAGCATCAGTCCTTCCAATGAATATTCAGGGTTGATTTCCTTTAGGACTGACTGGTTTGACCTCCTTGCTGTCAGAGGGACTCTCAAGAGTCTTCTCCAATACCACAGTTCAAAAGCATCAGTTCTTTGGCGCTCAGTACTTTTTAGGGTCTAACTCTCACATCCATACATAAGTACTGAAAAAGCCATACCCCAACACAAAATAAAAAGCATTAAGTTTGGGGTGAAAAAAACAACTATTACTAGGGAATAAGAAACTGGTATCTTTCAGGTACCATTCTCAGTCTTCACTTACTGCTCATTACACTCTTTGGGGGTAGCTACTATCTAAATTGGACATCAAGGCACAGACAGGCTAGTCCAAGGTCTCACAGCTGAGAAATGGTTGAACTGAACTGGATCATGCTCTACTTCCAAAGTCAACTGATGTGAACTTGCTGATCTTTTGAAATTAAAAGTAAAATGGGGGCTTCCCTGGTGGTTCAGTGGTAAAGAATCTGCCTGCCAATGCAGGAGACACGGGTTCAATACCTGGTCCAGTAAGATCCCACATGCCGCAGAGCAACTAATCCTGTGCCACAACTACTGAGCTCATGTGCTGCAACTACTGAAACCCAAATGCTCCACAACAGAGAAGCCCCGCAATGAGAAGCCCGTGCACCACACCCAGGGAGTGGCCCTCACTCGCTGAAACTAGAGAAAAGCCCACGCAGCAACGAAGACCCAGCATGGCCAAATAAACAAATGCAATTTTTAAAAAGTAAAATGATGCAAAGCAATAGTAAGAGATAATGACCAGTGCGGCATCTGTGCTTTGGAGGGACTCACTGTGCAGGTGGAAGGCAGACAGCAGACACAGGAATACAGTGGGGTGGGCCGTGTGTGATAGAGAGGGGACCAGGAGCAACATCCAGCATGTGGGAGTATAAAAGAGAAGATGTGGGTCCTAAGTGCCAGGGAGGTGAAGAGGGCAAGAGGAGCATTCCTGGCCATGCTTTTCCAATGCTGCTGGGTCCTCTGTGGCCCCTTCTGATCACTTACAGATCATTCGGTAACATTTCTCCATGGGAGCCCTTCTTGATGGAGTGGCCCTGCCTGCAGCCTTCTCCTAGGGAGGGCTGTGCCCCTAGGGACAGGCAATCAGGTGGGGGTAAAGGTGCAGGTGGGAGGATACGCTGGACTCATAGTTCCACCTCTTGATGACTATGACCTTGGCCTCAGTTTCCTCCTCAGCCAAAAGTCCCATAGAGGTGCCCTGTGCTTCCCCTTCATGGAACAACTTGCTGCCCATCTATGGGAAGTGGGGTCAGCAGCCTCCAGCTGTCCGCTGCAGAGAACCCACTCTCCCCTCTTGGGGCTGTGGGCACATCTGATGACTGAGTGAAGGCGGGGTGGAAAGGCCCACCCATTTTAACCCGGGGAGGGAGCCTCCCTCCAGAGCTCAAGGTCCCGGTGTCGATGGAGGCTTTGTTCCACTTTTGCCTCTGCCCTGTGCCACCTCTGTCCCCTCTCTTTTTACAGGTTCTGATTCCAAATAAACCCTTGGCACCCCCAACTCCCTCTCAGAATCTGTTTCTGGAGAACCCAATCTGTGACATATCCATTTTACACACTCAGGACAGAGGAGGCATGCCACCGGTTTTGATGAAACGAGGTTGGATGTTAATCTAAACGTGAGAATTGTCCAGCTCATCAGGACCTACCTTCTGACCAGACCAAGAGTCATTTTGGGAGGAAGTACTGAAGGCTGCAGGACAGTCAGGCAGCCTTGCTGCGTGATTTGGCCTCACAGAACCCGGGCAAATCACTCAAAAACATAAGAGCTGAGGGGCAATTGAAGGAGGCTTCTGGAGAGAGAACGGTGCCGAGGAAGATGGGTGATGTTTCCAGCAATGCATCACCGTAGGCAATAGCTCCACAGACATCCACTGAACATACATTATGTGTGAGAGCTCAAGCTAGGAGGGGAAAAGTTTTGGAGAAAAGCCTCAAGGAGTTCCTCTGACCCTGACTGTTCCTAAGAGCTATTCCTTAGCCCTATGAGCTCTGGACATTTTCCTAAACAGTTCTCTCCTTCTTTGATTTCTTTTCACTGAATAATCGAAATCTCTATAATGGAAAACGAACTTTAGACAAAGAGTAAATAAATAAGCAAAAAAAAAAAAAACCCTCAAAATTCTTTTTCATCACTGAATATAACAACTTGTTCAGTCACTCAATTGTGTCCAGCTCTTTGGGAACCCATGGACTGCAGCCTGTCGAGCTTCCCTGTCCTTCACCATCTCCCAGAGTTTGCTCAAACTCGTGTCGATTGAGTTGGTGATGCCATTCAACCATCTTATCTTCTGTTGCCCCCTTTTCCTCCTGCCTTCAATCTTTCCCAGTATCAGGGTCATTTCCAATGAGTTGGCTCTTCACATCAGATGGTCAAAGTATTAGAGCTTCAGCTTCAGGATCAGTCCTTCCAATGAATGTTCAAAGTTTATTTCCTTTAGGATTGACTGGCTTGATCTCCTTGCAATCCAAGGGACTTTCAGGAGTTTTTTCCAACACTACAGTTTGGAAGCATTAATTCTTCAGTGCTCAGCCTTCTTTATGGTCCAACTACTTGTAAGATTTAAAAATCCTCCCCTGATCCTTATTGCTGCACCCACTGTTTCTACTGCATAGTCTTTCAAAAAACTTATTTATTTGTTTTTGGCTACGTTAGCTCTTCATTGCTACTGGGGCTTTCTCTAGTTGCAGCGAACAGGGGCTACTTTTCTTTGCCATGCATGGTGGATCTCATTTCTTGGCATCTCTTGTTGCGGGGCATGGGCTCTGGGCATATAGGCTCAGTCGTTGGACTTGTGGGCTCTAAAGCAGGGGCTCAGTAGTTGTGGTATATGGGCTTAGTTGTTCCATCACATTAGGTATCTTCCCGAACCAGGGATAGAACTTGTATTCCTTGCATTGCAAGATGGATTCTTAACCACTGGACCACCAGGGGAGTCCTGCATAGTCTTACTGTAAAAATAACAATTTGGGTGCTCTTTTGTCATTTGGCATTATTTTATAGGAACTGTTTTTTGTTTCAATACAGCGAATGTATTTGTCATTGTAATGCCTGCACAATATTCTATTGAATGATCAGATCATATTTGGTTTAACTAAATCCTATTACTGGCTAAGTACTGCATAAAGTTCTAAATCTTCATCTCCATAGAAAAACATATTTATAATTTCATTTGTATGCATAAAATAAGTTCTTTTTTTCCCTCTTAGGTAGTTTACACTGGGTATCACCCCAGAGGTAAAATCATGCAAAGCATATGATCAGTTTTGTCAGCATGCCCGCTGGAAAGCATGGTCAAATTTATAGTGCCACAATTAATAGGCAAGGGTTTTCTCAGTCAGTTTTGAATTTAGAAATAAGAATCTGCCTGCAATGCAGGAGACCCTAGTTCTATTCCTGGGTCAGGAAGATCTGCTGGAGAAGGGACAGGCTACCCACTCCAGTATTCTGACCTGAAGAATTCCATGGACATGGGGTCGCAAAGAGTCGGACATGACTGAGCGACTTTCACTTTCTAAAATATTGTTACTGACTTAACAAGTTGATGTTCTTCTTGGTTCTAATATTTTTTAAATTTGCATTTCTGTTATGGTGACCTTGCAGAAAGTATTCTCTTAAGGCCCAGGGGCCAGTGTCCCATCTTGCCAAGAGATGGCGCTGTGACTCTGTGCTTAGGCTTCCTGAGACAGCCTAAGCAGCCTGTTATGGTGTGTGTGTGTGTATGTGTGTGTGTACCAGGAGAGGGGATGTCAAGAAATCCTCTGGTTCCCCCTCACCAGAACCCCAGTTTCACACCTGAGGTCAGAAAGACCTGGTTTTGGTGAGGAGGTGACACCCCACCTGCTGAATCTGTTTTGCCCTCACCAGCAGTGTATCTACCACCCTCTCAAACTCAACAGAACCCAAGTTCCACTGCAGGCCAGACATAGACCTTGTTGCTATTCAGGCACTAAGTCCTGTCTGACTCTTTGCGACCCCATGGACTTCAGCATGCCAGGCTTCCCTGTCCTTCACCATCTCCCAGAGTTTGCTCAGACTCCTGTCCATGGAGTCAGTGATGCCATCCAATCATCTCATCCTCTGTGGCCCCCTTCTCCTCCTGCCTTCAGTCTTTCCCAGCATGAGAATCTTTTCCAGTGAGTCAGCTCTTTGCAATAGGTGGCCAATGTATTGGAGCTTCAGCATCAGCACCAGTCCTTCCAATGAATATTCAGGATTCATTTCCTTTAGGACTGACTGCTTTGATCTCCTTGCAGTCCAAGGGACTCTCAAGAGTCTTCTCCAGTACCACACTTTGAAAGCATCAATTCTTTGGCGCTCAGCCTTCTTTGTCATCCAACTCTCACATCCGTACATGACTACTGGAAAAACCATAGCTTTGACTACATGGACCTTTTGTAGGCTAAGTGATGTCTCTGCTTTCTAATATGCTGTCTAGGAGCAAGCATCTTCTTTTTTAGTGTCTTCTAATTTCATGGCTGCAGTCACCATCCACAGTGATTTTGTTTTGTTTTTGTTTTTTTTTTACAGTGATTTTGGAGCCCAAGAAATAAAGTCTGTCACTGTTTCCATTTTTTCCCCATCTATTTGCCATGAAGTGATTGCACTAGAGACATAGATCACACCCTCTCAAAAACTCATAAGCAAGAGGAGGACAAAATCAACTTGAAATGCTGTACTTCCTATAAAACAGCTTCTAAGTGCACTGAGGGATTGGGAATCGGAAAGATTGTCTCCAACTACAGGGTGGGGTCTTGGCAGATGTGGGGGCTGCCCTGTGTCAGCTGGGACAGGAGGCAGGTGAGCAGAGCATGGAAGGGAGGAGGTGGGGGCCAGGGGTGGGGGCCTGACCGAGAACCACTGTGAGTCTGGAGCTCTGGTGGAGACTAACAGGCAGATGAGGTTGGGGAGACCCCAAGAGAGACCAACTGGCCTGAGTGCCAAGCCAAGAAGCATGGACTTGATTTTGTAAGAGTTATGCTCATGGACGTGTCACAGCAATAAAATGATGGGGTCATCCTTGTGCTCTGGCAAGAGTAGCCTGAGATCTAACTGATTCACTAGTTTTCCTAAGCATGTTCTGTGGCTACATCAAGGGCCATAGCCCACCAGGTTCCTCTTTCCCTGGGATTTCCTAGGCAAGAATACTGGAGTGGGTTGCCATTTCCTTCTTCATGGGATCTTCCTGACCCAGGGATCCAACTCGTGTCTCCTACACTGGCAGGCAGATTCTTTATCACTGAGCCACCTTGGCTTCTGTGAAAGCGCGATGCTTTTTTTCCTCCTCCTGCCTCTGTGGCCCCTCTTCAGTCTCCTTTGCAGCCTCTTCCCCTTCATCCAGTCATTAAACACGACTTCATGAAGGCTGCTCTCACTCCGCACTCTCCTCTAGGCTCAGCTTAATTACACCCTACCTCAGGATGACTCCGGCTTCCCCTCTGAGCTCCAGACCCATATATCCACTTGCCTCCTTGTCAGTTCCTTGTGAATGTTTTCAAAGCATCTTTAATTCATGTCTCAAACTCGCCCACTCCAGTTCGCCAAATACTGGTCCCGTTCCTCGCCTGAGTGGACAGCCCACCACCACTCATTCTGTTGTGGGGCCAGTTAAAAATCTCAGAGGCACCACCCTTGCCCCCGCCCTCTTCCTCATCCCATTTCCAACCTCTCCCCAAATCCATTGAATCTACTTCCTCCACAGCAGTCAGCACTATCTGCTTCTTTCCTCACCTCTGTGTGGTCCACGCAGGTGGAAGCTGCAAAGGCTTTCCTGGACCACTTAGGGCCACTGCGGAATCTCCTAACTGATCCTCTTGCATGCACTCTGGCTCCTCTCCAACCCCCTCTTTTCAAAATGGAGAGCTGACAGTGTCACCACTGTCTCAGTGAAATCTCTACTGCTCCCCATTGCTTTAAAACATTTTTTTAAAATTAAAATGATACACAAAAGAGTATAGAATCAATGTACAAATGAAACACTCTTGAAACCAGCTGCCATGAAAGGAGGCAGAACTTGGCTACCATTCCACTCCACGTGCCACCTTCCCTCACCCCCAGAGAAACTACTAACCTGATTTTTATAGTAAGCATCCACAGATGCTTCTTTGTCGTCCAAGCATGCATCCCGAAATGTTAGAGTTCCCCAAATATTTTGCTTTTTAAAAAAATTTATGTCTGCTAGTTCTCTTTTAATCTAGCAGTTCCCCTCTATCTTTTATTCTCCCTTCTTCAAAAGTATTTAAAAGAATTCCCTTTGCTTTTAAAGTAAGAAAAAAATTCCCTTCCATTCCTATAAGGTTTTACTTGGTCTGATCAACCCCCACTCCAGTCCCTCCAGCCTCTTTCCCACCAGGTTGCTTTCTACTCTCTTGTCAACCTCAAGCCAACCTTGAGTGGATGCTCCCCACCCCCACCCTGGTGCCTTCTCCATATTCCTGCAGGGCTTTACAGGGCTGCTCCCTTGGCCAGAAATTCTCTTCCCTCCTTTACAGCTGCCAGTTAATTCTGACTTATTTTTGTATCTCACTTGGGGGGTTCCCCCTCTGAGAGGCCTTTTCCACCTTCCCTGACTTGATCAACCCTCCTGCCCGAGCCTCTTCCAGTGCTCTCTCTTCTCTGAAGCACAGGTCAGAGTTGTGATTTTTCCATTTGTTTGTGAGATGATATGATTAAAAACTGTCGGCTCCATGAAAGTGCGGATTATGTTTGCTTTTGCTCACCATGTCTTTCCACTGTTTAGCTGGGTGCCTGGCACATCGGTGGAGAAGGAAATGGCAACCCACTCCAGTATTCTTGCCTGGGAAATCCCATGGACAGAGGAGGCTGGTGGGCTACAGTCCATGGGGTCGTAAAGAGTTGGACATGACTGAGCGACTAAATAACAACAACAGCTGGCACATAGTATGTGTTCTGTTAAAAAGTTGCTGACTGTTGTCCAGGGAGAGAGAGCCAGCAGACACCGACGCGGTTAGGAGGGAGTCTGGTTCTGGAGATCTGGGTGGAGGAGATCTGATTCCCGGAGAGGTGAGGGCTGAAGCAGTGAGGATAGGCGGTGTGACCTGGGAAGGAGGGATAGTGTGAGAAGAGGGTGGGGACTTGTCTCCAGAACCCCAGAGGCCATGCCAGGGATCTTCTGCCTACCCCATGGCCTCTAATGCTGGAGCCAGGCCTGGACAGGGATGCCTGGGGAGGCTCCTGGGCCCAACCACTCCTCCTTGGGGCCACTGGGGCTGAGCTAAGTGGAAACAAATGTTTCCTGGCTTCCCACCAGCCCAGTCCTAGTGGGCGAGCAGCAATCCCTCCCTCTCAGCCTCTGCTCCCCCCTCCGCCATCCCACCCTCCCACCCCACTGAGTTCTTTCTCCCTTTGACTGATGGAGTGATGGGAAGGCTGGAGTATGGATAGGGTTGAGAGATGTGGAAGATACAAGGCAGGTGGGTTCCATGGGGAACCAGGGCCTGGGGTGGGGGTTCCGTTGGACAAAGGCCCAGAGGCAATCTCAGGGGAAACTTGACCTAGACTGCCTAAAGCTGGGAACCAGGCATTTGAGTTCCCACTCTGGGCTGGAAAGGCACATTCTCATGATTTCAGGTGGGCTGGGAAAAGTTAGACTAGCATCTGGGATTCAGAAAGGAGAGGACAGCGGTTCTTCCTTTCTTCTGTTTCCTTCTTGCCATCTCTCTAGAGGGCTGGCCTTTCCTCTCTCTCTTCTCCTGGGACCAAGAGACCCAGGGCCCTGAGGAATTCTCAAGTCCCATCACCACCCTAAAGGAATGAGAGTTAGGTCTCATTACTGGGGAAAGAGGGAGGGAGGGAAGGGAGAAGAGACAGAGGGAGAGAGAGATGATTGGGAGGGGAAGGGTCACAGGCCCAAATTCCTGGGCTCCTGCAGCTTCAGTCATTCTGAGAAACAAAGAAACAGAGAAAATGATTTAGAGAGAGACACAAACAGAGACCGAATTATGGAGATGGGGAAGACATGAAAAGACACACAGAAAGACAGTGAGAGAGAGAGAGAGAGAATCCGACAGAGGGCTCCGCTTTCCCCTGCAGCGAATCTGATGTTATCTATCCCCAGCTGCCTCTCTCCCCCTCCACAGTCCCCACTTCTGCCCCTCCTTCCTCTCCAACCCCATAGCCAGACAACCCTGTTTCTCCTTCCCCTCCTCTCTTTTGGATGGGCCTAGACCTAAGGTGGAGGGATGGGGGAAGAGGTGGAGGGGGCCTGGAGGACAGAGAGAAAGAGATCAGTGTGGCACCCCATCCGTGCTACAGAGGTGGTGTGTGTGCACATGTGTGTGTGCACGTGTGTGTGTGCGTGATCTCCAGGAAAGCCAGCATGTGTCTCAGTCTGAGCCAGCCCACCTGTGTGGCCTGTCCTACCTGTGGATGAAAGTTATCCAGCATCGTCTAGGAGAGGCGAGGTGTCCTGTGATTTCTGCTGGGCTATCTGGAAACCTATGCCCAACTGTGGGTGTGTGTGAGTGCGTATGCATGTGCATGCACCTCAATCTGTCTTTGTGTGCCTCTGTTTCCATCTCCTAGTTTACCAGCCCTCTCCGTGGAGGGTCTTCCAAGGTGATAGTGATGGCTTGAAGCCTCAGGAACATCTGAACTCATCTCTGTTAAGGTCTGAGGGCTTCAGGAGTGAAGTCACGGCTCTCGCTCTGCCCAAATGCCAACCAACTCCTAGATGGGGGTGCAGAGAAGGCAGAAAGCAGTGGGCAGAGGCAAGGTTGCCCTTGGAACAGAGGCCTTGAGAATTGAGGTTTCAGGAGACCTGCCCATCACAGACTGCAGCCCACCCCTCCCTGTCCCAGTGCTTCCACAGGCACTAGTGGGCCAGCTGTTTCTGGAATGGGATTCTGGGGTGCTTGAGTTGGGGGAAGGATGAGGACTTGGGAAATCCAGGGGTGGCCAAATATTCTACAAGGTCTGGCCAGAGAGAGTACTGCAGGAGGGGTGGGGTGTTCTGTGTGTGTTTGTAGGAAAGGTGGGGGGTGGGGGCAGAAAGGCCGCCTGCGGGGGAGAAGGCTTCTTGGCAAACGCCCCAGTTTCCTGAGCTGATCCCTGCTCCCTGCCACTGCTCCCAATTCTGTTGTTTCAATAACATCATTTTTATCCACCCCACAGAGAGACTGTGTCTTAGGAGGGGGAGGCGAGGGGCAGGGCTAGGGCATGAGGGGGTGGTAGTGGAGAGAGGCTGGGGTCTGGAGGGAGCAGGGACCAGATTTGGGGCGCTCCCTCCTCAGGCAGAAGCAGGGCGGTCCCAGAGCCCTGGTCCCCTGATGACAAAGACAAATACATTAAAATTCTTGCCTCGGAGAAGAATGCAGGATCAGGAGAGCATTTCATAATCTGCAATAACAGTAGCAGGGTGGGGGCGGGGGGGGGCAGAGGGTTTGGAACCCAGGCAGTGGTTCCCAGGGGATTGGTCATTGGCCACCTGCAGCCTCTAGGGACCCCCCCACATCCACCCAGAGCCCTCCAGCCGCCTGTTCAGCACCATCTGGCCTGAGTGTGGGCCCAACCTTGGCTGCATTGTTGAGTGTTCAGGGTCCGGAGTTGGCACTGCCCTACAGAAACAGCAACTGGGTCCAAAATTAAGAGGTGCATGGGCTGTGCCTGGCATCTGGTTGCTATTAAAGGCTAAAATGGGAGGGGCTGCACTTGGGCCACGCCCCCTACCTCTCCAAGCCCCTAGCCCCTGTCTCTAGAGCACTCCAGCACCCTCACCAGAACTCTCAGTGCCCAGGACAAGGGGTTAGACTGATTCAACCTGGACACCACAGCCCCAGGCAAATCCAGGGGCTTCCATATGCCACTAGGCCAACGTTTCTCCATTTCTTTTCTCATCTCCACTTGCTCATCCTTCCTTTCCCAGATCTGCCTCCTCCCCTGGGACCCGCATCTGTGGTCTTTTCTTACACCCCCAGCCCATCTTGATCCACTTGTCCCTACACTCAGAATTGTGGCTTCTCTCTGCTCACCAGGGTGTTTCTCTCCCTTAATCACTCTTGGCAGTGGCCCTACTCCCCAAGTTCAGGTGCTCCCCACTCCCACCCCCACCACCACACACAGTCCAGAAGACCAAGAGCTTTTTCCTCTAGAATGCCTGAAGTTTCTGCCACATGGGCTTGAGGTCCTCCATCGTTCTCTCCAGCCAGGAGCACCCGCACAGCTTGATGGCCGCTCTGGATAGAGGTGGAAGGGAGACTGGCCCTTGCCATGGAATGTCCCGCACCACCTGTCTCTCTGCACCCCGGGGGCACACGGGGCCGGAGCCGGGAGCAGGGACTACAGCTCCCTGCCAGCCCGCTTGGCGTGATGAATGGAGCTGTCCTTCCTCCCCACGGGGGCCTTTGATCTCCCCTCGTGGGGAGGGGGCCAGGGGCATCAAAGACATTTTTGTGGCATTAGAGAATCAGATAAAACGCCATCTCACCTGCAGCTGCCCTCCCACCCGCTCCGGCCCTGGCCAAGCTGGGGGAGCAGCGATTAGGCAGAGACCCTCGGACCCACGAGGCCCGGCTGCAGCGAGTCCTGACCCTTCGCTCTGCAACCTCCACTCTGTCGCTCGCTTGCACGTGCGAGCACTTGATCGCAGGCCATAAAGAGGTTCCTCTCTCTTGCTGTCTAATCTGCCCTCCCGCACCTCCTCCCCTGAGCGCCGGCCTGATGAGGCGGGGGCTGGGGAGCAGAGTGGAGGCCCATCGCTTCCTCCCGTGCTCAAGAAAAGGCTGAAAAAGGGGGCTTGCGGCGCGGAGGCGGGGTCCGGTCAGAGGTGACCCCCTCCGGAGTCTGTCCATCGGGCCATCGAGTTCGACACCCCTCCCCGGAGCACCCAGCGCCGGGGGCCGACTGCGTCTCCCGGCCCCCGCTCCAGCATCCCACTCCGCACCGCCCCCCAACCCAAACTCCCTCATTCCTGGGAAGTTTTCTCTCTTTACAGTCAACAAACCTGTCAAACGTCTCCCTTCCAGCCCGTCCCCCATTCCTTCGCTCCTCTTCCTTCCCCCCGCTTACACTTCTCCACCCTGCTTCCCCGCCCCTTCTTGCCCCCGACTCCAAGCTGAGGCGGGGGGCTCCCAGGCCGTGAGAGAGGCGAGGTGAGGGGGCGAGGCAGGCGAGTCCCCCAGCCACGAGCGTGCTCGGGCCCCGCCCTCCGCCGAGCTCCGCGCCCGCCGCCCCGGGGCGCTCGGCTCCCTCCCGAGAGTCCCGCCGCCTGACTGTCGCAACTGCCACCCCCACGGCCCCCCTGCCCCCCGCCCCCGCCCCAGCCCCGCTCCCCTCCCACCCCCGCCCCCGGCTCTGATTTCTTCTCCCGAGCGAGCTCGGCAGGAGACACAGGCTCTGGCTGCCCTGTCCGCTCTCCGCCTCCGCCGCGCCCTCCTCGCCCGGGATGGGCCCCCCCGCCGCCGCCGCCGCCACCGCCGCCGCCGCCGCCGCCGGAGCCATCGCCTCCCGGCCGCCGCCGCGCTCGCCCTGAAGCCCGGGCCCCGGCGCGCAGCGGCTGGCCCCTCAGCCTCGCGCCCTGCCCGCACCCGCCGGCCCTAAAGCTGTCACGATGCAGCCGCCCGCGCCCTCCCGCCTGGGGCTGCTCCTGCTGCTGCTCCTGTGTCCGGCGCACGTCGGCGGACTGTGGTGGTGAGTGCTGCGTCTGGCTGCCCCCGCGGGGCCCCTGGAGCTCGGACATGGGGACCTTGGGGCCGAAGGTGGGGCTCCGGATCGTGCTCCCGCCGCCTCCCGGCTCTACCTGTGCGCGGAGCCCAGCCCCTCGGCAGAAGGAGACGCGAGGGGGAGGTGCGTGCCGCTCCTGCCGACCTCCTCTAGGGGCATTTCTGAACTGCCACTTAGACGTGCCCACACACCCCCTGCCCCCTCCCTACATTCTATTGTATTTCCTCCCCCTGTGTCCCACCCCCACCGCAGGTTACGCGCTCAATCCAGGTCACCGAGGAATCAGCGGATGGGTAGGAAAGAGATACGGGGAGACGGGTGCAAGATCTGTAGTCTGAGATCCGGATAAAAGAGTGTGTGTTAAGACGGCTTTGGATTTAAGGGAGAGAGGCTGAATTTGGGGGAAAGAGAAGAACAAGGTGGGAAGCCACTGGCAGGGAGAGCCAAGCTGCTGCCTCTTCCCGCCCTACTTTGCCCACAAACCCACCAGCTTCTCTCTGGGCTCCTTCAGAATGGGTGGGAGGGGCGGGAAAGGGAGCATAAAAGGGGAAACTGAGTCAGAACCTTCGCTTTCTCTACTTTCTCCTCCCCGAGCAAAGAGGAGGAAAAGGCAGGAAAAGGACCCAGACTCCTGGCCTTTCCAGATGTAGAGGTCATGGATGAAAAAAATGTGCTGCTGGGAATCGTGGAGGGTCCTGGTGGAAGGGAGCAAGGCCTGGCCAGCCAAGGGATGGGGTCGAGTTCCCAGACTGCCCTAGCTAGAGCAGATACTTAAGCAGCTGATGTTGCGGGAACTTGGAGTCTGGCGGGATGGATAGAAGCTGGGGAGGTGGATGCCCGGCCGGGACCGCTCAGCGATCCAGATCCCGTAGACTTTTTTTTCCCCTTCTCAGTCTTGGGAGCAGCAAGGACCCGCCCGGAATAGTTGTGTTTAGAGAGGAGGGACTTGGACGCTACCGCTGGTGCATTAGCCAATCCTCACAAGTAAAAACCTTGTCTATTTGCATACCGCCTGTCATTGGCTGGATTCTCTACCCTCCACTCCTCTCCCACCCCGGATTTGGAAGAAGGGGTGGGGCAGGCAGTTCCCTCTTTTCTAGGAAGATAGCTGGATGCCCACACAGGGAGCTGCTGGCCACGATCCCACTTCCACGATGTGGGAGAGAAGTCCCTCAGGGTGCCAGTGAGGGGGCCAAGCCAGCGCGACCTAGGTCCCGACTCGGGACCATGCGTCCTCGGACCCTGACTTAGCATAAGGTGGTAGCAGCTTTGAAATAAGAGACCTGCGATCTCATCTCCCCCCACTGTCAAGCCTATGACCTTGGGCAAGTCACTTCTCCCTGCTCCCCAGTGTCTCACCTGTAAGGTAGGGAGTCGGTCCTCCTACCTGGAAGGCTTGATAGGAGGGTTGGGTGAGATGACCTACAACATAATCTGACGTTGGGAGGTGCTCCTAAACGTAAGTCCTCTCCTCCACACCCCAGGTTCTGGCCAGAATCCCCATGGGTGAAAGGGGGATCAATTTACATTAAAACCTAGGGTCTCTAGCAAAATTTTGCAAAGGGATCTCTATCTCTTATTCCCCATACACACCTGTCCTAACTTTGCCCTTTCTCAAAGTATGGAAACAGAGGTCTCTCCCTGAGGGCTGTTGCCTTCCCTCCCCACCCCACTCCACCCCCTACAATTTGTCCCAATTTTATCATCCTTCCACTTAAAAATACCACTTCCTCCATGACGCTGCCCCTCTGTCTTCCCTCCCTTGCCTTCTCTATGCTCACTGCACTCCATGCATTGGACACTATGCCGGTTAGGCATTTCACTGACTGCCCTCTCCTCTCGGGTCCCTTTTCCTGCTTCTGGGAGGCGGAGCCTTTGTCTTTAGGGCCCTGGAGACTAAAGGTGCTGGGGACAGCTGTATGGAGATCTGCTGGTTTTTGTGTTCATGGTGGCTCCTTCGTTTGGGAGGGGCTGCTGGGTGGGAGCCATGCCAGAGGAGGAGAGACCCTTGGAGACTGACCCTGAAGCTCGAAAGGAGGGAGTGGGGGAGGAGGGGAGGAGGGCAGGTGTGGAAGAACACAGAGGCCTTCATGGCCACAGCTGCAGGGCAAGCCGGGTGAAGAGTGAGGAGTTGGAGTGATAAGGTGTCTGGCGACTGGCTCACTCAGATACTTTGGAGAGGCTGTCCCCACCCCGGAGGCTTCACCTGAAGCAAGAGCTTCTTCAGGCAAGAAATGTACGGGCTGCTCCCTGATGTCTAGGACTGGTTGGCTGGATCCTTTCTTCCTGCTTCTCAGAGAACACTGACCAGGCAGGAGCTCCAGCAGTGAACAGGAAAGCAGCTGGCCTCACAGCAGCCCATTGCAGTCCTTGCTGTCATTCTAGCAGCAGCCAGGCTGGGAAGACATAGTTCTCCAGGAACTCTGAGTGACCGGACTGTCCTGGTTAGGAAAGGAGGGCTCTGGATGGGTATGGCCCAGGCCTTAGGCTCACGGACCTGGCTCTAGGTCACCCAGAAGTTTCTCCTTTCAATTTCTTCCCTCCTCCCCCTTCTTTCCCGCCCCCCGCCCCGCCTTCTCCAATGCTTTCTAAACTCTGCCTCTGACCTCTGTCTGTCTCTCTCTCATCTGTAACCATATCTTTGTGAATCACAGAATCCCAGATTCCAGGACATTGGCCAGGCTCTCTTGAGGTCATCTTGTCCAGCTTACTGCCTCCAGGCTATCCAGTTTATGCTCTGGCCCTGACAGATTCTGTCCTGGTCATCAGCTCCCAGCCCTCCCATCCTGCTCTCTGCCCCCTTCTCATCCTCCCCCAGGAAGTTCTTAATATCTGGCCCATCTTTATTTATACCTTCAATCAGTAAATGTAGAAAATAGCTCACTCTCACAGAATAGCCAGATCAATCTCCCTTCTTCTCTTTTCCTCTTTCCATTTGATATTTTCTATGAAAGAAACTAACCCTCCCATTGTTCCACTAGGAAAAGCACCACTTGGTCTCACTCCCTTCCCCCATCTCATCTTCCCAATGGAAACAGGAATGAGGTGCTGGTCAGCTCTAGCCCCTCAGGGAGGCAGGGAAAGGACCCAGGCCTCTTCCTGACACCTAGGCTTTCCAGCTGTGACTTCCACCACCCCTTCCCATTCTCTCTTTCTCTGGGGACCCTGACCCTTCATGGGCAGTCCTATTGCTGGCTCCCACAAGCTTAGGATGGGGTGGATGGTGGGGGTAGGGTGGCCATCCAGGCCTCCCCTCCCAGCTCCCCCACCCTCGCCTTGGCAGCTTCCCCTGGAGGGAGACAATGGGGCTGTGAGCAGAAAAGGGCAGGGGCAAAAGGAGGCTGGCTTGGTCCAGGCCAGAGCATGCCCTGAGCCCACCAGAGTCCTGGCACTGTGACATTTCCCGGGGGGTGCAGTCCCCTCCTGCCCCATTCTCATCGGAAGCCAGGAGTTGGGTGGGAGCAGGAGCTGGGGTGGGTGGGGGAGTCAGCGGGAGGCTTGATCATCAGGGCCCAGCCAGGGGGATTCCAGAATGTGTACTTTGATGAAGAAATGCAGCAGTGGAGGGGATGAGGCGGGAGTGGGGGGGTTGTGGGGTGTGGGCAGCTGGGCTGCAGTTAGGCTGGCGGTAGGGCACCCAGCCAGCCAGAGCAGGAGGTGCTCAGGAACACAGAAGCCTGTCCCCGGGGAGTGGGGAGAGCGCCCTCTAGCCTGCACCCTCCTTCCCGCCAGGGGCAGGGTGGGGCGAGGCCCTGAGTGCTTCCCCTGGACTGCCCGAGGTGGCGCACAGGGAGGCAAAGGTCGCTGGGCAAGTACTTCACCCACTCTATGCCCGGTCTCTTTGGCTGTTTCCTCCAGCTTGGAGCCCTCTGCTTAATCCAGAAATTAGATCTAGAAAGGACCTTACAGATCATCTGGCCCAATCTTCTCATTCTCAGAGAGAGAGAAGTCTAGCAAAGTTCAGGGATAGGAGGTGACTTGCCCAAGGCCACCCAGAATGCACGTAGCTGAGGGTTGGGGACCAGGAGTCCACCTCCCACTGAGTACCGGGAGTGCAGAGGGGTAGGGGTCAGGAAAGGGGCTTGTGCTCCCCCTGTCCTCCCCTTCTCACGGGGCTTCCCCACCTCGGTATGGGAGAGCAGATGGCACAGGACAGACTCTCTGCAGGATATCCAGTGGATGGTCATTGTGTCCAGGCCGCTGACCAGCAGCAAGCCATCTTGTGTGGGGAAGTCATTCAGAGCAGGGAAAGCCCCTGCAAGGGGAGAAGTGTGAGGAGGTGGGAAGGGCAGCACCTGGGACTGGGCAGAAAGAACCCAGCTGGGCCGGGGGTGGGGGGGGTGGTGGGGAGCCAGGGAATGGGGTTGCTGGTGGGCGGTGGGGAGGTAGGGGTTAATGGAGCTGGGGCATTACTGACTTTGATGTGGTGGTTGGGGTGGGGGTAGGGACTGGGGGAGGGGGAACAGTAATTACTGAGTTAGACAGAGCAGGACAGGACAGGCGGGCCGGGCACAGGCCCGGGCCCAGCCTCCTCGGCAGCCCAGCCGTCAGGCAACATTTTTCTACCCCTTCTCCACCACCCACCTCCCCCATCCCTGTGCAGCCCCCACCCACAGCCCCAGGGCTCAGGGCTCCCTCTGCTGGCTCTTGGGAGCTGAGGGTCAGACTGAGTACCCAGAATGAGTGCGGGGAACTAGTGGGGATTTGGCTGTGAGACCCTTTAGAGAAGCAGGCATCAGAAAAGGTCTGTGATCCTCTTGGCCTCAAGAATCCACCCAGGAGTGCTGGCTGGAGAAGGGAGGCAGTGGGTGGGGAGATCTTGGAGGGTGCTCTTGGTCCATGGGTTAGACTGGCAGGGGAGGAGGAGATACTGGGATCCAGGCTAAGAAGAGTTGGAGCAAAGCATGTTCTCAGGAATTCATACCTGCTGCCTGATTGCCATGCACTGTGTAGGCCCAGGAGATGATTAAGGGTGTGAATGGGAAGTCACCCATGGGAAGACACTTGTGGAAGCCCACTCTCTGGACAGGCTCTTTTCATCGTGTAACCTGAGAAGTAGGCAGGTATTATTATTTATTTCCACTTTCCAGTTGAGGACACTGAGGTTCAGAAGGTCAAGTTTCCTCATCCATTCAACAAAGGCTAAGTGCCAGCCTCCCCTGCTAGGGGCTTGTTAACATCATGGGACCAGCAAATGGCAGAGCCCAGATCCAAACCCAAGTCCGATGGATTCTCAAGGCCCTGAGTCGTGTTCTGCTAATGACATTATACTTCTCCCTGAGATCTTTGTCTGGAATGAGTTTATATCTAATTGGGAAGATAAGACAAGAAGATGTGACAAAACAATTATGCCACTGGCCAGGATGACAAACAACCCCCCCCCCACCATGAGTGACACCAGGAGGCAGTGGGGGAGGTCAGTGAGGGCTGGGGCCCACCAGAGGCTCCTTAGAGCAGGTAGGATCTGAGGCGTGTTTGGAGAGATGCTGTGTGAGATTTGGATGACTTAGGGGTGAGGAGCGGGGGTGTCTCTGAGTTTGGAAACTTAGCGATGTGACCTGGGATGGATGCAGAGCCAGCCAATTCTGATCAGACTAAGGACCATGTGGAAGACAGTATGCAAGAGCCCCTGAGGTTTCAGAAGCCCTTGGGGCGGGAGGGCTGTTTCCTCCAGTCCCTTTGGTTTTTAAAATATTTGCCTAAATTTCTTGTGAGGGGATTCCCCCATTGAGTGGCCAGGGTCAGTCCCCTCTCTTGCTTGACTGTATAATAAGGGTGAAGTGGGTGGAAATGGACTAGAAAATCTCCCACCCTCTGAATCCAGGCATGTAAAGGTAAGTTAGGCCAGAAACCCAGGCCTCCAAGGCTTAGATTCACAGATGCTGCCAATAGGAAGTGGCTGCCCCCTGGTGCCACCTCACTTGGCTACTTATTCTACCAACCGAGGTCCCTGGGAAGGAGATCTTGGCACAGGAGGCCAAGCCAGCTAGAATGGCCAAACCCAGGCTTGTTCCTTCTTGTCTACATACTGATTTCTTTTAGGCCTAGCTTTGTTTTTTTTATGCCCAGGAGCGGCTATTTGTTTAGGATCTCAGATCCTACATATTATATATTTCCTACCACCACTCTGCTCCAACCACCAGCCCCCGCCCAACACGCAGATGGTGCCAGACAGGCACCTCTTTCCCAGGCTGATCTCAGGCCAATGCTAACTCAGAGGCCTCCGAAGCAGAGTTCAGTCTCTAAGCAAGCAGAAGGGAAGGAAGGAGGGCAAAGGAAGAGAGGAGATGGGGAAGTTATTTTGTGATTCTGTTAAAGATGGTGTTAAAGTTTAGAGAGGCTATTCGAGTCTGTCTTGCCAACTCCTTATCTTCCTGACGCCCAGAGAGGGAAATGACTTGCTCAGCACAGCTCAGCTCACCCAGAGTGGACAGAGACCAGAGTACAGATGTGAGGCCTGGTGTTTTGCCCAACGCTTCCCTGCCAGTCCCCTTCTGGAGTTTCCTTTCCTGTGACTTGAAGATGGGAGTGAGAACAGGAGGGCAGGGAGCAAGCTGGTCCCTTGGGATTCTAGCCGCTACTATTGCCCATCCCTCCTCCTGACCGGCTTGTAAACAAGTCTAGTTCCCAGGCAGCCAGCCAGCCTGAGGAGCCAGACCCGTACCAGAAACTGACTCCAGGGCAGCCCCTCAACCCTGTGCAGGGCCAGCCCCACCTCCTGGGGGCCCTGCCTGTCGTGCTTCTACTGATTCCTCTTCTATCTCAAGCTTCTGGGAAAAAGACAAGGTCAAGAGGTTCTTTCCCTTTCTCGCCTGCATACCCCACCCTCTCCTACTTCCCCAGAGCAGGAGGGGGGAAAGAAGTGGGATGGGACAGAGTAACCTTGGGAAGATAAGGCCAGTCAGCCTTGGGAAAGTAGGGAGTTAGCAGAGGGCAGGATTGGGGAGGGGAGACTGTGGAACTTGGCAGCTTGGGGGTGGAGTGGGGAAGATGGGTTTGCAGGGTCCCAGGCTCCCAGGTAGAGTTCTCAACATGCAGGTGGCAGAAGAGGAGTGGATGGCTGTGTGGAGGTCTGTTTCCCTGCCTCTGAATCCAACTCGGGAGAAAATGTTTCTGGAAGCTAATTAGGAGTCATGAAGCCACATGCGGACAGGGTTCAAGTGAGGACCTTCTCCTTAGATGGCTCTTTCATTCACTCAAAAAACATGTATTAGATAGTATTCATTGGAGAAGCATAGTAATCGTTCACAATATGCAAATTTTCATAATAAATATTGGAGGGGAAATACAAATTAAGCAGTTGAAAATCTGCCATGGAAACAAAAGTAACAGTCCTAACTCTCAAGGTGCTCCATAGTCTTATTCACCAACCTTGTACAACCATACTGGAAGTTGCCTCCATTTATTTTTGTAATGAAATGGGATAAGTAAGTAGAAGGGGGGTGAATAGATCGATAGAAATAAAGATAGATAGATAGAGACTGATCACCTAGTATGGCCAGGGGTTTTCCTACCCTTGGCCCACTTGCCCCTGCCCCATCTATTACTTCTCTAGGGATGTGAAAGGGATGGGGCTGGACCTTCCCAGGTACAGTGGTAATGCAGTGATGGTAAGTCCTAAGCATGGAGGCAGGCTGGTTTGGATTATGAGTCTCTCCACTGAGGAGAGAACTTTGGTTCCTGGACTACTGGGGTAGGGGTGATGACATAGACTGGACAGGGTGGTGATGGGGGTGGGGTGGAGTGTGGTAGGAGACTTTACAGGATTGAGGACTTAGCTCAAGGATTGAGCTTACACATCTTCCTGCAATCACGTCTTCAAGCATCTCACTCCTTAGTGAGAGAAGTTCTACCTTAAGACCTAAATTCCTCCTGCTGCTATTTAAGCCCATTACATCTCATTGTTGTGGGCCCAGAACATGCCTGGGCAGCTCGTACTTGTGGAGCAAATGGGGACAGTGGGGTGGATGTGCACTAAAGCTAAGCTGAAAAGTAGGCCACCTTGACCTTTGGCACATATCTACCAACATTTTCCTCCAGGTTTTCTTTCTCGTGGTGTCGCTTCTCCCCACCCAAAATCTTATTCCACCCCCTGCTAAAGGCTTTTGAGTGGTTTCAAATTACCTTCAGCCTAAATGCTCTACCTACTTATTCTTACCAGACAGCGATCTCAGCTAAGTGCTCAAATGAGAGCATTCCAATTAAAGTAGTCCCCTCCAGGTGTGAATACCCAGCCAAGCGAACCTTCAGGGGTGTGATGTACAGCGACTAAAAGGAAGTGCTAGTCTCAAATGAACCAAAGGCTGAGAATGGAGGGATTTCTCAAAGTGTGTGGAACTCCCGGTAAGGTCTTTACCCACCAAGTCAAGGAGTATCCCCTCCCCAATCAATTATGTTATCTGCCCTGCCACCCCCGCCACATGCACTGGTCTTGGCTTGCTACGATCTTGCTCTGGAAAGGTCACAGGCCCTGGAGCAGGAGAAGGGTCAGTGTCATCTACTTTACAACATGGCTTCAGAGACTCAGTCCCCAGTGCCTTCCTCCTGCTCAGGGAAACAGGGAGATATCAGGGGAGGGAGGGATCTGACAGAAGGAGAAATCTGGGTTAGAGAGGGGGTGTGACTTTCCTCAAAGGCTCCCTTCCCTGACCGCTCTAACAAACCATGGCTTGCTGGGATTGCCCCACCTTTCTAGCATCAGGGCTAATCTGCTAACACAAGACCAGCTTGTGGTCCACTAAGACCAGATCCTTTTCTGACACTGTCTATTCTTCTTTATATTTCTTTCTGATATGTACCTTCTTTTCTTTGACAGCTTACTTTTTTTTTCCTAATTGCATTTATTTATTATTTTTATTTTTGGCTGTGTTGGGTCCTCATTACTGTGGGAGGGCTTTCTCTAGTTGCAGCGTGCCCGGCTTCTCATCACAGTGGCTTCTCTTGTTGCAGAGCAGAGGTTCTAGGATATGAGAGCTTCAGTAGTTGCAGCACATGGGCTCAGTAATTGTTGCACACTGGCTTAGGTGCTCAGAGGCATGTGGGATCTTCCAGGACCAGAGATCGAACCAGTGTCCTCTGCATTGCAAGGCTGATTCTTAACCACTGGACCACCAGGGAAGAAGCCCCGTGATGGCTTGCTTGATCTTCCTTCCATTAACGTCCTCTTCCTCTCCCTTTTGGGTTAGGCCTGGTGAATTTTAACCTTGGTCTACCTGGTACCAGAAGCCTTCACCTTGAGTCAAAATCCTGTAAGGATTTATTAATGAAGGTGTACACAGAAGGATAATACTGACTCTTTGCTCTATAGCAATTTCAGCCTAGAATCTAGCTCAGAGTGGACACACACACAAACACACGGAATAGTAAGAGAACCAGGTGGGACAATCTATCTCAGTTGGGGGTGCTGGTGGCACAGGAGGCATGTCACAGCTCCCGGCTGTGGGCTGGGCGTGGCTGGTCTCCCGCCCCTCCCCCAAGCTCTTCGAGTTACAACCATGGTCTGCTGTTCTTTACTTCCCAGGGCCGTGGGCAGCCCTTTGGTCATGGACCCTACCAGCATCTGCAGGAAGGCCCGGCGGCTCGCAGGGCGGCAGGCTGAGTTGTGCCAGGCCGAGCCAGAAGTGGTGGCCGAGCTAGCGCGGGGCGCCCGGCTGGGGGTTCGGGAATGCCAGTTCCAGTTCCGCTTCCGCCGCTGGAACTGCTCCAGCCATAGCAAGGCCTTCGGGCGCATCCTGCAACAGGGTCAGTGTGGGGAGGACCCCAGGAGGGGGCTGCTGTCTCGCCGTTGGGGGAGTCAGAGGAGAGGGTGGGGGTGGGGGAGGCCCACGGAGCCCCACTTCCTCCACGGGTCAAAGGACACGGCCCGGATCCTGTCTCCCAGCCCCACACCACGTTGCCTCGCGCCCACCGCAGCGCCCCAGAACCCAGCACGGGTCTTGCTGTCTGACCGCCCCTCCCCGCCTTCGCAGACATCCGGGAGACGGCCTTCGTGTTCGCTATAACGGCGGCGGGCGCCAGCCACGCGGTCACGCAGGCCTGTTCCATGGGCGAGCTGCTGCAGTGCGGTTGCCAGGCGCCCCGCGGCCGGGCCCCACCCCGGCCCCCCGGCCTGCCAGGCACCCCAGGGCCCCCCGGCCCCGCGGGGTCCCCCGACGGCAGCGCCGCCTGGGAGTGGGGGGGCTGCGGCGACGACGTGGACTTCGGGGACGAGAAGTCAAGGCTCTTCATGGACGCGCAGCACAAACGGGGACGCGGAGACATCCGTATGTTGGTGCAACTTCACAACAACGAGGCGGGCCGGCTGGTGAGTGGGGACAGGCACGTATAAGGGCGCGCGCGTGGGTGAGTGCGGAAATGTGGGAGTGTGGGTGGGTTTGAAAGGATGTGGAGACTGTGGTATATGAGGAGGAGTTTGTGGAAGGCTGTGGGGGAAGTGAGGGTGTGAGTGGCCTGCACAGTGTAGGAGTTTGTTAATGTGTGGGAGGCCACTTGGGAAGATTGGCTGGGGGTGTGGCTGGGCCAGTGGGAGGCAAGGTGGCTGACCTAGAAGAGGGAGTCACGCGGGGGGCCTGGGAGGGCTAGGGGCGGATGGCCCAGCGGGCAGGGTAGGGAGGGGACACCCAGGGAAGAGGACCCAGGGCCTTTAGGGACCTCAGGTAGGGAGGACATACTTCTGAGACAGGACAAGTAGGGCTAAGCTTGGGTGGCTAGAGGCTGCCAGGGCAGGGGCTGAGGAGGGAGACCAAGGCCAAGGATGAGAGGAAGGACAGAAGCCCAGTAAAGGTATGGAGTCTGGAGGTTGGGGAGCTGGGAGAAATGAGGGAGGCTCTAGGGACAATGGTCTTGCAAAGGAGTGAAGGACGAAGAGTGGATCCTGATGGTAGGAGGGGTCAGGCACAGGCCAGGGAAGCTGTGACAGTCTAGGCACTTGTCAACTGGTCAGTCCCTGCCCAGAGCCCTGGCAGCCTCTCCCCTTCCCTCTACGATGAGCAGAGCCTCAGGAGCTCCTGTTTAGGGACAAGAAGCAGTATGAGTCAGATGTTCCTGGGGGGGCGGGGGGAAGGGGAAAGAGAAGGGGCCTAGGAGGGCGCCCATAGACTTTAAGACTGTAGATAAGGTTGGCCCCTGGATTCTGAGCTTCCGGAAATGATCTTCCTGGGGCATCTGACCCCATAAATCTCTAGCAGGGTTGTGAATCTTCCATTCCAGCTTCAGACATAAATGGTAAATAAAGGGCAGGACTCCTGGGTTTCAGTTCTCAGTAGGGCATTCATAGGGGCCCTCCTGCACCCTATGTCTCAGTTCTAGGGTGTGCCAGGGAACCCCCACATTCTATGTCTTGTAGGGTTCTGGCCTGAGGCATTGGGCAGGGGGGGAAGAGGGGACTCAGAGAGGAATGTCCAGACAGGCCCACATACCTGTCGGAAAGGGTTGGGGAGGGGTGGCGGAGACAGAGCCCAGGCCTCCTGCTCTGCCTGGGGCCCTGAGAGCAGGAATGAGAAGGCTGGCTGGCAAGAGGAATCCGTGCGACAGCTGCCACCTTTACCCCCTCCCTCCAGGGAGAATCTCACCCTTGCTGTCCATTCCGCTTTCTTCCCCCATTCCTTGGCGTTGGATCCTGGAATCTCTACACTGCATACTGTCCCCCACTCCCCACTGCTTCCACCTGGCCACCATTCTTCCTGCTCCTCCTCTCCCGGGTGTCTGGCCCGTGATTTCCTCCTTCCCACTTTGCGCGCTCTTGCTTTTTTATTTGTTTTTTTGGTCTGCTCTTTACAGTCTTCCATTCACCACCCTCCCCTATCTTATTTTCTGTCGGTCCTCTGGGCCTTTCTGCGGATCTGTTCCCATCCGCCTGCTCTTCTGCTCCCCGCAGGCCGTGCGGAGCCACACGCGGACCGAATGCAAGTGCCACGGACTGTCCGGCTCGTGCGCTCTGCGCACCTGCTGGCAGAAGCTGCCCCCGTTCCGCGAGGTGGGCGCGCGGTTGCTCGAGCGCTTCCACGGCGCCTCGCGTGTCATGGGCACCAACGATGGCAAGGCTCTGCTGCCCGCCGTCCGCACGCTCAAGCCGCCGGGCCGCGCTGACCTGCTCTATGCCGCCGACTCTCCCGACTTCTGCGCCCCCAACCGGCGCACGGGTTCGCCGGGCACCCGCGGCCGCGCCTGCAACAGCAGCGCCCCGGACCTCAGCGGCTGCGACCTGCTGTGCTGCGGCCGCGGGCACCGCCAGGAGAGCGTGCTTCTCGAGGAGAACTGCCTGTGCCGCTTCCACTGGTGCTGCGTGGTGCAGTGCCACCGCTGCCGCGTGCGCAAGGAGCTCAGCCTCTGCCTTTGACCCGCCGCCCGCAGCATCCGGAACTGCGCGCGGAGCCGCCTCTCGGCACCTGCGGGACATCTGGGCGCCAGCAGAGGGCGCTGCCTCGGCCCGGCTTCCCCCTGAGAAAGTCCATCTCCCAGGCCTCTGGAAACTGCGAGGCGGTGGGGCTTGAGACTAATGCCGGTTCATCAAGGCCCAGGGCACTGAAGGAGCCGCCCGACAGGGGCTCCCGGGGACCTCATGAGGAGACCATATAGAGCCTCTCTCTCCTCGGCCCCCAGATGGAAACCAAAGAGCCAGTTTCTAGGCCTCTGGATGTGGGGCTCCTCAGAACTACTGGCCATGGGGTGGGTGGGTGAGTTTTGTATCAATAAAGATATTTAAACCAATAGGATATATCAATAAAGATATTTAAACCTGGGCCCAGGGCTTGGGAGGCGGGGCTGTTGTGGGGACAAGCTCTGAAAGGAGTGATTAAAGGAAGATGGTTTTGATAGGATGGGCCTCTCAGGGGTCATCGCCTGGGTCCCCATCTGTCTTCCAGAACTGGGCTCTCCTGGTGGTGAAGAGTGCCGGATCCCACCCTTGGCATTCTTCTTGTTCATGTTGGTACACATCTAGGGTCTGTATCTGCAAGCTGGGGGAGACCTGGGGTCCCCTTTAATGAGCAGACTGAGGGGATCTAGGGAAAGAGGACCAGAAGCCTCCGGTGGTGTACTGAGTTCTCAGGTCAGCCCCTGTCCTAATTCGGGGTGGGGGGAGTTTACTTGTTTTCCTGTTTCTTGGGAATTTGAGGGTAGAATTATGGGCCACCCAAACTCAAAAGTTAACTTTAAAAACGGTAAATGTGATGAAAATGTCCTTAGTAACATCAGATTTTGTTGTCATCAAAACTAACTTCACCCCCACTAACACTGAAAAAACTTAGAATGGCATTTCCAATCAAACTTAGAGGGAGGGGAAGCAAAGCTGTCCCAAGATTTCTCTTGGTATCCAACCACATTCCTGCCTTTCTGATTCCTCTTGGAAAGCTAATGGTGAGGGTAAAGGGATAGAGGAAGGGTTGGGGTTCTGGGTTTCCCAGAATTGAGGGTAAGGCCCTCATCTTTCTCTAGAGAGAATGGAAGAGGACATGGCCAAATGGCTGGGATTTGGAGCCCCCATTGTCCCCACAGTCCAAAAACCGCAGTGGAGAATGACTCTCCCATCAAGGTATGCAGAGCAAAGCAAGAGCATTAGATTCAGGCACTCTGGGTTGGAAACCAGTGCTGTTGCTTAGAAGTTTACGATACAGGCCATCTTAGTCCCAGTGTCTTTACCTATGCAATGGGAATATCATTGTTTCAGTTATCCATTGCTGCATAACAAACAATCCCAAAGTAATTATTCCTCATGATCCTTTAGGTCAGGAATTTGTCAGGACTCAGCTGGGTGGTTCTGCTCTTTGTGACAGAGCTATTAGTTGTGGTCATCCACTTGGCTGATTCTGCTGGTGGCTCTGCTGGGATGGACAGTCCAAAAGGCTTCACTCATGTATGTCCAGTGTCCCAGAGTTTCTCCAGTAGCCTCCTTCTCTCCATGTGACTAGCTTGGGCTTCCTTACAACATGGTGGCCTCAGCATAAAGCTGGATTTCAAATTATACTGTGCCAAACTTGAAGGCAGAAACTGCAAGTGTCTTCTTAGGGTCCAGCCTTGGAAGGTACCCAGCATCACTGTCATTCCCTTTTGGTTGACACAAGTCACAGAACCAGCCAAAATTCACGGGGAGAGAAAACAGACCACTTCTCAGTGTGCTGAGTGTGTGCTAAGTCACTTGGGTCGTGTCCAGTTCTTTGTGACCCTATGGACTGTAGCCTGCCAGGCTCCTCTGTCTGTGGGATTCTCAGTAGGACAAGGGCAACTTGTTACACCCATCATAATCTATCCACACCCTCATATAATTTTGGGGAGGATTCTGTGAGATATGCAAAGCACTTAACATTTGATACAATAATTTATGTCATTTGTATTTAATAAATGGTAGTTACTGTGAGAAAGGGGATAGAGAGTTGATATTTTGCAGGCATTGGGAAGGCCTTGACTGCCAGTGAAGATACCCAACTCAAACTAACTTAGGCCAAAGGGAATTAATGAGTGGATCTCACACCTGGAAATGGTTGGATGGCATCACTGATTCAATGGACATGAACTTGGGCAAATTTCAGGAGATAGTGAGGGACAGGGAGGCCTGAGTGCTGCAATCCATGGGGTCGCAAAGAGTTGGACACGACTTTGTGACTGAACAACAACAAAAATACCTGGAAAGTCTAGGTAAGTCTGAATTTAGGCACTGCTCACTTCAGGGGCCCAAATGATTGATGTCACCTCTCTCTCACCCTGATTCCCAGGTCTATTGTTTCTACTTGTCTCTGTCTCTCTTTTCATACTGTCCTTATTTTCTCCTGCTGCAGACAGACTTCCTCTATATGGCAGCCTTATGTCTACATTCTTAGACTCTTAGTGCCGCTGACCCATAAAAGATCAAAAAAGAATGGAATTCCCAGCAGAAGTCCTAAGGAAGCTGGGATCAGGTCAACTTGACCTGCTTGCCTATCCTTGAACTAATAACAATGCGGTGTGGGGTGTGTGTGTGGGGGGGACTTCCCTGGCAGTCTTGTGGTTAAGACTCCATGTTCCCAATGCAAGGGGCATGGGTCCAGTCAGTGGGAACTAAGAATTCACATGCTGCATAGTGCAGGAAAAAAAAAAAAAAACTAGTGTCCAGAGGAATGTACCACCACGACTGGCATTGGTAGCCCCCCTAGAACCACAGGGAATTGGGGCACAGTGAGGAGAGGAGAGTTCTTCAAATGAAAGAGAGGGAAGGGAAACTCATCCTGGGTATGACAGAACCTTTACATGGCTTCCAGGGCATCAGCCCTCCCCTGACAATACCCCTTACACACACCTGTGTGACCTCACCTAGTTCAGCCCTCGAAGATCACATCAGCACCCCAGAGTGATATGGAGAGGGAGTATCAGACTGCAGCGATAAGGAAAAGACATTTGGGTTTTCTTTTTCTTTTCCAATCTTCTTCCTCCTGGCTCCCTCAAGTCAAATACCTGGGCTTCAGGGAAGTATCATGGAGAATTCAGACTCAGAATCTCTTAAACTAAGGGGTTTGGCTAACTTACCAAGGCGGGAGAATGGAGCCAGAATTGTGGGCTCATGGAAGAACAATGAAGCACTGTACAGGATAGGGTTTTTATTCACATTTCTGCCTTCTCCAGGCACCAAAGAATGGATGCTTCTGAACAGTGATGTTGGAGGAGACTCCTTGCATTTGGACTGCAAGGAGATCAAACCAATTAATTCTAAAGAAAATCAACTCTGATTATTCATTAGAAGGACTGCTGCTGAAGCTGAAGTTCCAATACTTTGGCCACCTGATGCGAAAAGCCTGCTCATTGGAAAAGACTGATGCTGGGAAAGGCTGAAGGCAGGAGGAGAAGGGGACGACAAGATGGTAGGATGGCATCACTGACTCAATGGACATGAGTTTGAGCAAGCTCTGGGAGACGCTGAAGGACAGGGAAACCTGGCGTGCTGCAGTCCATGGGGTCGCAAAGAGTCAGAACAAATGAACAACTGCCTTCCCCCCAGAGTTCCCTGGCTGGGTACAACACTTACTGTTTAAAAAAAAAGTCTCCTGCACTTTTCTCAAAGGCCACCAGAGGGTGCACAGAGCCCAGCTTCCCTATTAACACGGCCCACAGATAGGACCTGCAGGACATCTGGGGAACTCAAGAGTCCTCAGTAGGAGAGGGTAGGATGGAAAGGAAGTAAGGAGACCCACGGACAGCTGGGTCAAGCTGCTAGGGATCCAGACTGTCTGAGACCTCTAGGCTGACCCAGATGTAGGGCTGGGATGCCTGCCTCTGTCTCTACTGCTGGATTCTAGTGCGGGGTGGTGATGGTGGGGCAGTGATACAGAGTGTGGGATGCTGGATTTCCTCTTCTGTGATGCTGGGGAGGACAACTGAGACAGTGGCAGAAACAGACACCATCCCTAGTAGTTTAAAAGGAATTCAGTGGAAGTAGCACGATCACAGTTGGGGGGGGGGGAGGCCTAGTTTGCCAGCTCGAGCTGGGCCAAGTCAGTTACCCTCTCTGAGCCTCAGTCTCCCCATTATGAAATGAGAGTGCCTGATAGCACATGGTGGGAGTGCTTGCAGTCTCTGAACGGGCATTCGTGTGTTAGCGTCCGTCTTCTGTGACCAGTAGAGACCGGGAACTACAGCAGGAGTCTGGGAACTGCCTTCTATGAAAGATGAGAGTGGTGGCCCCGGGAGGCACCATTTTGACCATTATCCTGGTCCTCTTTAAGCTTGGAGGTGGCTCTGCATCGTTGCCCTGAGGACTGGGATGGGGGCTGGAAGCAGAGCTCAGAAATGCCTCAACACCATGACCACCCCACCTCCCCCGTCTTGCTCACCCAGCTGCCCAGCCTCAGGCACAGTCTGAGCCATCGAGGTCCCCTGCTGGCTGAGTGGTGGGGGACATGTGGAACTGGGGAGATGGGGGAAGAGCACAGAGGCGCTCCAGATGTGTGCGTGACCACATCAGGGAACGCCGGAACAAACAGGCAGAAGGGCGGGGAGGCCGGGAGGAAGGCCCAGGACTCAGGAAGCTCTTTCCCTCCCCTTCCGGACCTAACACACGGGTCTGGGAGACTGGAGCTGCCGGCTCTTCCCCCTTCCTTCCTTACCTTCCTGAGGGGGCCATGGTCCCTGAGGCCTGGACGAGAGGATGAAGAACTGCCTCATCACTCTGGGGCTCCTTCGCTACCTTCTTCACAAAGCTAACCTTCTCCAGCAGAGCATTAGGACTGAGCTTGGACTGGGCTCAGCTGGGGCGGTGGGGGTCCCACCTGTTCTCACCCTGGTGCCTCCCTGGCCCTCCCTTCCCCGCAACCTCCGACGGAGCCGCCACAGCTGGAACCATTCTCCGGCGCTGCCTTTCATCCCTGGTCTCCCCCACCCCCAGTGGCCCCTGTAATTGTGGTCTCAGGCAGCGGCTGCGGGGGCTGGGGCTAGGCTGAGGGCCAGAGCCCAGGGCAGGGCCAGGGCGGGGCTTGGGGGCTGCTGATAGGGGCTTGCCCATGGCATGAGTCCTGTGGGGTTGGGGCTCCAGCAGCAGACACCCTTTCAGGGTTTCATTTTCACATATGCCAAGGCCATGGGCCCACATAGGTCCTCACTTCCCGGGGCTAGGGAGAAGCACCCCAGATGGGGCACTCCTGGGCCCTCATGACAGCAGGCTAGTGCCACGCTTGAGTGCCAGCAAGGCTTGGGCATTGTTTGCTTCCTGGAGTTTTCAAAGAAAGGGTCTTCTCCCTCTCCCTTACATTTCTGTATTTCATGAATAGTGGAGGGTAGGGGAGCAAAGAGATCAGTCTTCCTCTGATGAAGGCCAAAGGGTGGGGGGGGGGGGGGAATCAGTCACTAAACCAGGTCAGTGGCATTTCCCAAATGTGGTCCTCTTGAAAAGCACTTGAGACGTTGGACAGAACTTCAGACCCCCAGGTCTTGCCTCTGGAAAGGCTGATTCAGCTTCATAGAGCCCAGAATTGGAATTTCCCACAACGGCCTACCCCAGGGAACACATACAATGCATCAAATGTGGGAAATGCTAGTGTGAGCACTAGATGTGGAGTAAGGAGGTCTGCAGCCTGGATTATGAACCCATTGCTTGATCCTTTCTGGGCCTCAGTTTCCCCAGCAGCCAATGGGAGTCTGGCTCCCCAGTCTGGCTTGTCCCTGCTGGTGCTCTGTCCTACTCTGGGCTCACGCCTCCTTCCTGGGTTGAGACTGGTTCTGCCCTGCCCCTCCCCAGACCCTTCCCAAACTTTAGACCCAAGCTGTCGCTCTTTCCTGCAGCCTGGTAGGGGGGAGTGGGGAGGGCAGGGGGTGGCTGGGGTCAAACCCGGCTCTGGCTGACGCAGACTGCTTCCTGCCCCCGGCTGTTTCCCTGCTGTCCAGCCAGACTGAACCCCCCACAGCCCCACCCCCACCCCCAGCAGCCTCAAGCCCTTAATTCCTGACAGCTGCGGTGGCTCCCGGCAGAGATGGGGGAGAGAAGGAGGGAGATGCCGTCAGCCTGCTGTTGCTCAGGCCGCCCCCACCACCTGACAGTCTGGGGACAGGGAAGGCCCCACCCCTCTCGTTCGATTCCCTGGAGGGGGGTTGATTCCAGGAATGGGCCCCTTTTTGTCTCTGAGCCCAGAGGCTCTGGTTGTTTATCCTTAAGCCAGGAGGGGCTCTCTTCAGAGAGGGGGCAGTGAGGTTGGGAGGGACGCATAGGTATAGAGTGAGAGGCTTGTGCCCATTTTACAGAGGGGGATGTCAAGGCCACAGTGGGCATAGGTTTTGCTATCAGGGCACAGGTTAGAGCCAGAAACAGAAGCTAAAGCCTCTGTCCCCACCTCTCTGGCTTTCGGGCCCTTTACCCGGATCCGGTACACTCATCCTGCCAGGCGAGCCTACTGCTCAGCTGGGATACGAGGACAGAAAGGGACCCCAGAGAGGAGTGGCCCTGAGGAGTGGCCAGGAAGCTGGTGTTTGGGAGCTCCCAGAGCACCAAGAGGCAGGGCCAAGGTGAGACCTGGGGTATCTACAGGCTGAGCATGGGGAAGGAGGCCTCACTGTTGGGACTGCTGCTGCTATGCTCAAGTGGGCTTTGATCCAGCTCTTCCACTAACTTGCTGGGTGACCTTGAGTAAGTCATGACCCTCTCTGAGCCTCAGTATTTTCTTATGAAATAAAAAGGGATGAAATAAGATGACCTCAAAGCACACTTTCATGATTAAAAGGCTGTCTAATCCCTCCTCTTAGGGTATGCCACCCCTGGATGCTCTGCTCCCAGATAAGCACCCACTGGCGTCCCAGGACTTTTACCTTCACTGGCTCATTGATGAGATGAGGTGGGTCTCATTAACCTCATTTCACTGAGGCAGAGGGTGGCTTGGTGTCCAGGAGGCAACTGTTGAAGGTTGCACAGCCAACAAGAACGAGATGGGGGGGGGCGGGGGAGGCTGCCAACCCCCTCTGCAGGACCCCACACCTGCCTCAGCAGCCAAGCCTGGGAAGTCCCTCCCGAGGTGGGGGAGGCGAACAGAGGGCCAGCCCCTCCCAGTCCCTGCAGGTGTGTATATGCGGCAGGGGGTGGGGGGAGGTGAGGGGGGTGGCTCCCCAGCAGCTGCGGCTCAGCCGGGCGCACACACCTCACAGTAACACACACCTTCCCACACAAACCAGCCAGCCGGCTCACTGGCACCGCCCTGGGCCTGATCACGCAGACCCCAACACCTCTTCTCCCAGGCCCTCCCCGCACGGTCTGCACCGCGTCTCCCACCCCAATGCTAAGCAGACACAGTGGCCTCGGGAGGAGTACACGCCTCTGCCCCCCTCCCCCGTCGCCGTGACGTCACGTGGGGTAGAGCCCTGAGACACGGGGGTTGGGGGGAGGAAAGGGGAGGCGGCCGAGCTCCCCGAGCCGGGACAGTCACTCATTCTTTTGGGCGGTGGGGCCGGGCACAGACAGCGCCGCCCCCCCCACAACTCCCCCCACCCCGCCGCCAGCCTCGCACGCCCTAGGAAGCGCAGGCTCACCGCGCTGTGCTCGGGGGCTCCCCGGCACCCCAGCCTCTCTTCTCTAGCCCACAGCACCTCCGGGCCCCCCTTACACTCAAGAGGCACCAGGAGTTGTTGCAGGGGGGCCTCGGGAAATTCCCCGAACCCCTGTGCCAGGAGGTGCCCGGTGCGCCCGCCCGCCGCCCCCCCCCCGAGGGCGGTGCCCGGGGGCGCTGCCCCATGGAGCAGGGAGGCGGGCACCGTCTGCTCTGGGAGCCGTGACCCGAGTCGGAGCTGTGTGTCGCAGCCGCCCCGACCCCCCGCGGATCATGCGCCGTCGCCCCTGGCTCGCCGGTCCCACCGGGCTGTGAGCCCCCCACTCCTGGCCCATCACGGCCTGCGCGCGATGGGCAGCACTCACCCTTGCCCCTGGCTGCGGCTCCGACCTCGGCCCCAGCCGCGGCCCGCGCTCTGCGCTCTCTTCTTCCTACTGCTGTTGGCTGCCTCCGTGCCCAGGTGAGCCCTCACCTTATGCCCCGCCCTCCTGGAGAGCTGGGACCCCCAGCCACAGGGGCCTCTGCGCGCCTGCTGGGGCAGGGGACCCTGAAAGGAGGGAGGGACGGCGTCGCAGGAAAGTGTTGATGACCAATGAAAAGAGTACTCTCACAAGGAGGGGGTTGAACTGGTGACAGAATAAGGGCAAGCCAGGGAGACAGGGCAGTGCCCAGAAGAGTGATGGCTACTAGAGGGGGAAGTGTGTTTAGGGGGCAGCAAGTGCCAACGTGGAGTCCCTGCTATGCTGAGGGTACATACCTTGCCCCAGGAGTAAGCTCAAATTGCCAAGCTTTACCTTGGAGATTGCCCCTAGGCAGAGGCAGGGGGTGGGAGCCCAAAGGGGGTCGCCCAGGTGAGGTCAATGAGAGATGGCAGCTAGAAGTGTCCTTAGGGTGCATATGCATGTGTGTGTGTGTGTGTCTGTGTCTTTCTGTCTGTGGTCAAGTGAGCCCAGCAAGCTGAGTTGTAAACAGCAGTCTGTGTGCACATGTGCGGATATGAGGGCTCATGGATCAATGTATGTTCAGATGAACATGTGTGTGAACTTGTGAGTGTCCGTGTGTATGTGTATAACTACGTCTGAGGAAGTGTGCATGTAGGTAATTGTTCCTGCATCTGTGTGTCCACTTCAATGTGTGCACAAGTGTGTCTGCATGAATGTGACTGTCTGAAGCATGCCATTGGGAGTGGTCTCCCGGAGAACGCTGCGCTTGAGCGCATCAATGCCTGGGGATGTACTTATGAAATACTGTGTGCGAAGGCATACCGGATGTGTGCGCATTTGCACTTGTTAATCAGTATGGGTGTGCAGCCCAGTGGGCTGTCTTGGAGGAGAGGATGGTGAGAAGGTCAAGAAAAGGAGAGTGCTTTGAGGGTACACTGATGGGCTCAAACCCTGGAAAGCAGGGGTTGGGACAGATGGATTATGGCCTTTGGGACAGAGTGTGTATAGTTAGATGGGGCCCTCCTAGCCCCCAAAACCTTCACCCACCCCAACCCCACCTGCCTGCAGGTCTGCGTCCAACGATATCCTGGGCCTCCGCCTCCCCCAGGAGCCCGTGCTCAACGCCAACACGGTGTGCCTGACATTGCCAGGCTTGAGCAAGCGGCAGATGGAGGTGTGTGTGCGCCACCCTGACGTGGCTGCTTCAGCCATCCAGGGCATCCAGATCGCCATCCATGAGTGCCAGCACCAGTTTCGGGATCAGCGCTGGAACTGCTCTAGTCTCGAGACTCGAAACAAGATCCCTTATGAGAGTCCCATCTTCAGCAGAGGTAGCTGCCCCTCACCCTCGCCCTGCCCACCCCATTCAGCACCCCAACTCCAGAGGTGATCTGCCAGCCTTCTCCTAACCCACTCCTTCAAGCTGGCAAGCTCCCCAGGTGCTCATCTCTTAGCCGTGTTGCTCTCCTCCTGCCTCTTTCTGCTCTGGGCAAGTCCATGGTTGGAGGGTGGGGGGTGGGCAGTCCGACGAACGGTGCAGATGTGACTCCAGGCTGGGCTGTGTGGGATGCAGGTGGCAGGTTTCATCCCTGAGAACTGAACTCCTGGGTTATCCTGCCCTGAGATTGACTCTGCATATCTCAGGCCCAGGAAATAACCATATCTGTCACCTGCCTCAATTTACCCTATACCCAACTAGTAAATAGCATTTAGGATGGAGGGCCTGTGATGAACTACCCAGAATCCACACGAAGAGGGGTCAGGGACCTTTGCCCAACAGTGTAGGTGAGGGAAGCCTAAGTAGGTAAAACTATACTTCTGCAGAAGCCTTTCCCAGCAGGGAACACCACCAGCCTCCCTGTCATCCTTGCTGCCCCTGCAAACCCTCTCTGAATCAGAGGCACTGGGTGTGTGCCTGTCTTCTGCCCAACAGGCTTCACTTACGGTTCTGCCTATCCCTTTTCCCCTCATGGCTGGGAGAAGCTGCAGCCTACTATCTGTCCCCCTCCCTGGACTTTTGGGTGACCCACCCGGACAATCCCTAGAGTGGCTTGGGCTGGAGATGGCAGGTGCTTTCCTCATCAGTTCCCCTCACAGCCACCTCCTGCCCTGGTATCTTAAGCTTTGATTCAGGTCTTTGGGAAAAGATGGGGGTCTTGCCTCCTGGATGGACCTGACTGTGTCTCTCTCTCCTCCGCGCAACTACTAGGGTGGGACAGCGTGGGGACCTGACTCCTTGGGACTTGTACGATTCTCAGGTGACAGGAGAGGAGGCCAGGTACCCCTGTACTGGGTGGCTTTTGGGCCCACGGGCTTTTGGGAGAGTCAGACTCTAATGTACCCTAAATTCAGAAAGAACTGAGTCGGGGCATTCCCTGTCCACCAGGACCCCTCCGCGCATCCCCGGAGCCCCCAAGTCAGGGGCCACCCCAGCCTCCCCCAGCCCAGCCCCTGGCCGCCCGCCCCGCCCCCGCGCGCTCTCCCTGCTCCCTCCCCCGCGCGCCCGGGGCGCTGTTTCTCCCCGGCCGAGCCCAGCCCGACGCGTGTGGCGGCATGCAGCCGCGAACTAATCCCCGCGGGCCGCGGCAGACGGCTCCCGGCCCCAGCCGCGCGCCTCTCAAAGAGGGCGACCCCCCCACCCACCCCGTCCCCGCGCTCCCGCCCCGCCCGCCCCGCTGCCCGCGAGCCCCTCCGGCAGTCTGCCGGGAGAGGATGCCCGCGACCCCCGGCCGATCTGCCGGCCCGATCCGGCCGGGCGCCCCGCCCTGGCCGCCCCCGCTGCCGCCTGGCTCACGGACACGAAGTGACAGGCCCCTGCATCTCTCCTGCCCCGGCCGGGCTGGGCCGGCGCTCCCCGCTGCCGCGCGCCCGAACCCACTCCAGGATTCTGGGTCACCCGCGCTCCCCGAAGTCCGGTTCTCGCCAGCGTTGGGCTCCGAGTTTGCTCCGGGTTCCGCTCGCTGAGGACTCGGGCACCCCTGTCTCTTCTGGGGAGGCGAGGCTAGCTCTTCGCCCCTCTTCCCGGGGCCTCCGTGTCCCCTCTTTCCCTCTGGTCCTCCTGCCCCCTCTAGACCGAGTCAACCCAGGCGCCCCGACTGCTTCGACCGGGGGAGGCCCGTTCGGGCTGGTGGAGGACACGGGGGCTTTGCAGCTTGGGGGAGAGTTCGGAGCGGTGGAACCCCGCGGGGTTGGCGCTGTGCCAGGCGCTCCCGGGTTCACCTGCAGTTTAATAAGCGGGAGGTGAGCTAGGGGGACGGGTAGGGGGGGAGGTGAGGTGTGGAGGGGGGAGACTTGCCGGGGCTAGCCGGCGCGGGGCGGCGCCCAGCGCGGGGAGGGGGCGGGACAGCGCGGCTCCTGGGCTCCTGCAGGGAGGCTGGGCTCCTGCCTTTGGCCTCAGAACTCCGGCCTACCTTTGCGGCTTCTGCCTCTCCCTGCACCCCCACCTCCCCTTTGCAACACCTCATTTCTACCTCTCCATCCTCCTCGGAGGATGGCCTCCTCGGAGGGCTTCTGGAAAGAAATGTCCACTCCGCACCCCTCTGCTCACCTCCCAGGGCCACCGTTGCGCTGCCTCACTCACTCCACACTCTTGTGGGACCATTTTCTTGGCCCATCACCTCAAGGACTAGCTAAATTTGAATCCCATGGGCCAGTCTTGGCAGTAAGGAGCCCCTGGACTGGATTCTTCCCCCAGTCTCCCTTCTTTTCAAGTCACAGATTGTCCATGAGGAGATCAGGTGACCCCAGTTTCCCCATATGGATTATCAGTATGGTGACCCCTCCTCTGACCCAGGCTGCCAATGGAGTTCTTTTAAAGGTGCACTTGGGCTTCCCAGGTGCCTCAGTGGGTAAAGAACCCACCTGCCAATGCAAGAGACATGAGACGTTGGTTTGATCCCTGGGTGGGGAAGATCCCCTGGAGGAGGGCATGGCAACCTACTCCAGTATTCTTGCCTGGAGAATCCCCATGGACAGAGGAGCCTGGTGGGTTACAGGCCATGGAGTTGCAAAGAGTCGGACAGAAGTGACTTAGCATGCACATGCATGCCGCCATGTTTAAAATTCAGAGACTGCTTCCAGGAGGTGGTCCCCCAGGTCTTCCACCTGAGTACTGTCACTGTCATCTAATTGTCCTGACACTTTCCCTGCAATGGGTTGGCTGAAGGGATGGAGTTCTCATGTAGGAGGTAGAGGGAAGGGTGTTTGAGCACCTGGGGTGGGTGCTAGGGAAGCAGGACACACAATAGGGCTTTCCCCAACCAAGGAGAGGGAGATGGGGCTGCTGGAACCTGGGAGTTGGGAGGCAGGGAGAGTGGGGTCTCTAGGGGACTAGAGTCCTAAATAAACTGTGAGAGGACCACCCCCATCTCAGAGGCAGCTGTGACCCAAGGATCCTGATATCCCCAGCTTTCAGTTCTGAGGACTCACACAGTTGGTGCTTGGGTGGGTGAGATGCTGGACAAACATTGGCTAGAAGGAGCTCTTTATTATGTGGCTTAAAGAACTCCACCTCTTACTCAGGATGCAGGGACCAGAGGGAGATTTGAGAAAGGGGCTGTTTAGAGCTGGACTTGGGCATTGGAGTTAGAAGGGATGAGAGGACAGGGACAGATGTGGTGGAGAGAGTAGACTCATGCAGCAGGTCCTGGAGCACTGGCACAGTTTGGGAACCGCCCTCCCTAAGGCCCAGACTCATTCAGAATGGATGGAAAGAGGGGGCGTGAGGCTCTGCAGTAAGCCAGGCTCCCAGCCCAGGAGAACCCAGCAATTTGAGAGTCTAGCCTCTGCTCTTCAAGGCCCTGGCTCTTTGTCTCCCACCTCCCTTTTACATTCACCCTCAGGGAGTCTTGTTTTTATGTGTGGGCTTGGGATATGTGATGGTACTCACATGGGGAGACTAAGGAACAGGCAATCATATCCTAATGATTATCCTAACCATAATCATAATCATATCCTAACAGGATCACCTAAAGTCCTGTTATTCTTGTTTGTTTAGTCACTAAGTTGAGTCCGACTCTTCGGCAACCTCTTGGACTGTTACCCACCAGGTTCCTCTGTCCATGGGGTTTCCCAGGCAAGAATAATGGAGCGTGTTGCCATTCCCTTCTCCGGAAGGAGACTTTCCCAACCCAAGTACTTGCTGTTTGCTGATCACTGTTCTGAAGCACTTTACCTGTTCTGTAGGATCTTCAAACAAACCCCATGCACTAGGTTCTATCATTATCCTCCTTTTATAAATGAAGCTTAGAGAGGTTGGGTAACTTGCCATTAGTCACACAGCTTGTACATGAGCTGCAGAGCCAGGACTCAAGTGTAGGCCAGCTGTTCTTAGAGATTGCACTCAACCCCCTGCATACTGCCTCCCAAGCTGCAAGGCCACCATGATCTCCTACCTGGTGCCCAGAGGTGAACTGGTACAATGGAGAAGTAATCCAAAAAATGGAACTGACATGTACACGCGCACTCTCACACACCAGCACCTACCCATAGTTGTGAAGACGTGACGCTACATTCAGTGTCACTCCTAAGTGTTCCCACATATACGCAACCCTCTCTCTCTCCCAGGCCGGGAACATGAACACGCACAGATTATTTGCACACAGATTATTTGTGTGGAGGGAATGGAGACCAGACTTCTCCACCTCTCCTCCCTCTTTGACTTGAATGGGCAGGTCCCAAGCTTCTCTAAACCTTCCTAGTTCCCACTGGCTCCCGAGTCCTCTCTCCTCCACACTTCTCTGCCCTCCAAACCTCCTCCCCCAGCCCCTTCCTGGCCGTTGGCTGCGTCCTGTAGCAGCAGCTGACTCCAGTTAGATGCTGGCAGTCCCTGTCCCAGATCAAAGGCAGGGCGGCTAATTGTGCGTCTTAACGAGCCCCCACCCCCCAGTGCTCCGGGCAGCCCAGCTGGCCAAGGCCCCACCCCTCTCCCCCTCCAGCTGGCCAGCTGGCACTGTGCCTGCGTCTGCCCCAGACAGTTGGGGCCAGGACCGAAACTGGGGCCCAGAATGGGAGCTGGGGGCAGACCCAATGGGCTGGCCTTCTCTGAATGCTTGGAGCAGAGGGTGACCACACAAGCCTTGCCTGGTCACTCCTACACGTGGCTGTGAGAGGTGCCAGAGGCCATGGGATGGTATCTTTAGCTGCCCAGGGTAGGTAGGGGTGTTCTTTGTAAGCTGTGGGCTACATTTCTCCAGATTCCTCTAGGCCTGCCCTTGAATGTAATGGAGCCTGGAAGATCGTGGTTGGGTTGGCCCAGCACATCTCCTGGGGCCAGCAACTTGCTCTTTCCTGGTGTTATGCATAGACAGTCAGAGGACTGGGAACTGTGCTATCTGGGTTTCTTACTCAGAAGCAGGTCTTCTCCAGAGCCAAATGTCCTTCAGTAGAAAGTGACCAGGCCTGGGAGCTGGGAGAGCTGGGGCTGGGCCCAGCTACATTACCCCTCTTTTGTACAGTGTGTGTAAGTGTGTGTGTGTGTGTGTGTGTTGGGAGGGGTGCTTTCTGGGCTGCCTCTGGTGGTCTATATATGGCCATTTGTCCTAGAAGCAGGCTGATGACTCCCCCACCCCAGGCAATAAGTGCTCAGGGTCCCACAGATAAAAGGCAAGGGATAAATACAGGGTGTGTGCCTCAGCTAGAGTCTGCCTTTCTTTCCCTTGGGCCCCACCTCCCAGGGCATTGTCTACTCCTCTGCAACTCCCACCAGTTCCCAGAGCCCCCTCTGAGGGCTCCTGCCTATTCTCTGTTCCTTCCTGTTTCCTCAGAGCTGGGTTTTTCTTAGAAAAGGTCCTGAGATGTCATCGGCTGGAATGAGAAGCTAAAGAGGGACCATCTGCTTTATGGGCTTCTGGTGACCCAAGCGATTTGTTCTAGAGTGGGCCATGAGCTGCAGAGCTCCGGGCCTGGCTGGGGAAACAAGGAAGGGCAATAGCCTGAAGCTGCAGCAGCAGTGGGTGAAGTCAGACAGCAGGAAAGAACTTCTCAAAAATATCGAGGGTTTACGTAGTCCTTACTAGGAGTAAGGTATTATCCTAAGCATTTTAAATTTCTTAACTCAGTTCTTGGAACAACAATGAGACAGATGTTTTACAGATGAGAAAATTGAGGCACAGAGAGGTCAAGTCACTTGGCCAAGGTCACATAGCTATTACCAGCTAGTAAGTGGAAGAGCCAAGATTTGAAACCCAGGCAGTCTGGCTCCAGAGTTCATATTCTTTTACACATCTTTTCTGGTTTTTTTTTTTCGCCAGGCAGGGAGAGGGGGACAGGGCCCTGTGATGCAGAGGGTAAGCATTAGGGGCAGGACTGGGTTAAGGTCTCTGTCCAGTCCTGATTGGCTCTCTGGGGTCAGTGAGGCCTTCAAGTCCTCTCAGTCTTGATGCTGAGGTAGTAGGATCTGGAGTTATTTCTTCTGAATCTCTGGCCTCTCCTAAGCCATCAGCTCCTAGCCGAGTTCTGGCTTCCCCACAGGTGTCTATGGCTCAGCAGAATCTCCTGCTCATGTGGGAGCTGTTACTACCCTTGGTTTCTCCCACTGCTCACACTCTCTCGGGTTCAGAGTCTGGTCAGAGACCTGCCCTTAGCCGGTCCTTTCTCAGATGCAGAATAAGATGCAGCTTGCAGGTCCAGAAGACCAACTCTCCTCTGCAAGTAGGCCTCCCCCTGCCACAGACCCAGAGAATGGCTCAAGCTGGGAATGTCAAGGAGGAGGAGCAGTGTAGACAAGTCCTGGGCTCCTGAGAGTCACTCATCTGGGAAGCTTTGCACCCATGAGCATCTCATGAAGGCATCTACCTTAGCTAACTGTTCCTTCTCAGTGTTCAACATGACTATACTCTTTTTTTTTTAACATTTATTTTTATTTATTTGGCTGCATAGAATCTTAGTTGTGGCATGTGGGATCTAGTTCCCTGACCAGGGATCGAACCCAGCCCCCCCTGTATCAGGAGTGCAGAGTCTTAGCCACTGGACCACCAGGGAATTCCCTCAACATGACTATACTCTTAACCCGGAGTCAGCAGGGGGCTCACTCCTAGCATCCTTGAGACAACCTCTTCAGCTGACCTGAACAAACCGCAGGCAGGGTGGCTGGGCAATGCCCTTTTCCGAGCAGACTTTCTGGGATGTCACGTGGACAGGGAAGGGGGAAATTCCGCTGGCTCTTTTCCCTCCCTCTGGTACCTGGCCATCAGAAGGTGTTCTGTGATGTGCCCAAAGGGGTGGCTGCAGTCAGGATATCTTGGGGCTGGAACCTTAGGAGGATACCATCTCCTCTTACCCTTCTGCCCATTACCGTCCCCTGGGGCCCAGAATTCCATCACTGGTAATTTATTTCTTTTAGGTTAAAATTTGCCTTCTTTCTGAAGGCTTATCTTAAAATGGCGAATATTGCATGAGAGGTAATAACTTAAGTCTTTGATGGCAAAAAAAAAAAAAATGTTTACTAGATAGTGTCTGTCCAACGGGAGAGCTGTAGACACAAATTCTGAGCTTGCTAAGGGTGAAGGGAAAGGAGTTCAAAAAGGAGGGCTGTGAGGAGTCCTCCCGTATTCCATCCCGCGTGCAGAACTTCCGGCGGGGCGGCGTAATTTCTGCCCCTCTCTGAGTCTATGTCCTTGTACCAGATCCCTCCCCCGCCCAACACTGGGCCCGGCTTCCCCTCGGTGCGATGAGAAGGCTGGGTGAGGAGGGCCCCTCAAAGGCCGTTTCCCGCATTTCTACGCCCAGGTTTCCGAGAGAGTGCCTTCGCCTACGCCATCTCGGCAGCGGGCGTGGTGCACGCGGTATCCAATGCCTGCGCCCTGGGCAAGCTGAGGGCCTGCGGCTGCGACGCGTCCCGGCGCGGCGACGAGGAGGCCTTCCGTCGGAAGTTGCACCGCCTGCAGCTGGAAGCGCTGCAGCGCGGCAAAGGCCTGAGCCACGGAGTTCCCGAGCACCCTGCCCTGCCCCCTGCCAGCCCCGGCCTGCAGGACTCCTGGGAGTGGGGCGGCTGCAGCCCTGACGTGGGTTTTGGAGAGCGCTTCTCTAAAGACTTTCTGGACTCCCGGGAACCTCACAGAGACATCCATGCGCGCATGAGGCTCCACAACAACCGAGTAGGGAGGCAGGTGAGCGCCCCACCCCGCTGGGCCGGCTCAGACCCCTCTGCCTAGGGCCCCTCCCCTCCCCCGGGCTCATCTCTCCTCTGGAGACCTTATCACTGTCCCTAACTCAGCAACTTATCGTTGTGTGTGCTTAATCTCTCAGTCCTGTCCGACTCTTTGCAACCCCATGGACTAGCCCTCCAGGCTCCTCTGTCCATGGGGATTCTCCAGGCAGGAATACTGGAGTGGGTTGCTGTGCCCTCCCCCAGGGGATCTTCCCAACCCAGGTCTCCTGCAGCAGATTCTTTACTGTCTGAGCCACCAGGGAAGCCCCAGCTTATCATCGCCCCCTCCTAATTTGGTCATCAAATATGTGTTGGCTAGCTACTGTGTGCCAGGCACCAGGCTAGGCCTGGGGCTATGAGGACAAAACAGCCTCTGACCTGGAAGAGCTTCCCCTCTGCTGAGCAGCCTGATCCTCCCAGTTCCTGCTGTGAGCGGAGGGGAGAGCTCTGGGTTGCAGTCAGGACCTCCAAGTCTAGGCCTAGCTCTGCCACTCAGTCTCCTCCCCTATAAAGTGAGAAGGTTGAACTGGATGATCTGTAAGACTCCCTAGTGCGAATGTTCCTTGATTCTGTTTCCCTATGCTTAGACACCCCTCCTCTCCCAGGCTTTCAGTGCAGAACGAGAAATTCCTGCAAAGGGAGATTCCCTGGGGCCACAGTGGTACTGTGTTCTTACCATCCTCATTTCTCTGCACCCCCTGCCACCTCCAACATTCATACTCCCTGAAAGGGTCATTCATCTTAAAGGGGGCTCCCCCCTTTAAGAAGAAGAGGAGGAGGAGGAGGAGAAGCAGGGGAAGAGAAGGAAAGGGAGGAAGAGGAAGGAGAAGAGGGGGAGGAGGAAGAAGGGGAGGAGGATGAAGGAGTGGAGAGGGAGGAAGGGAGGGGGAGGGGGAGAGGGAGAGGACAGAAAGGATGAAACAAAGGAAGGGAGTTGTGGAGGAAAGAAAGAAGGGAAAGTAATAGCACACATTCGATTTATTGAGTCCTTTCTCTGTGTTAGTCATTGTTCTGGAGCATTTTACTGCATATTTGCATATTTCACTTAAACCTACCTATGAAGGTTCTATTATTCACCTCGTGTTCAGATATGGAAAGTGAGGCACAAATAGACTTAAGAAGCTTGGCTAAGGTGATGCAACTAGTGAGAAAGTGGCAGAGGCAGGATTCACCTCCAAGCAGTTGAGCCCTGAACCCTTTTGTTCTATAGTGTAGTCTACATGAAGATGCCTCCCTAGCCCTCGTGGTAGCTCAGCTCCCTCTTTTCTTGGCTACTCAGCCCCCTGTCCCTTCTCTCGGCCCCGCCCCGTCTGCTCAGGCCTTGTGTCTGGCTTCCCCTCACTCTGGCTGGCACTTTCTCCTGGCTTCTCAGCCCAGGCTGGTTCACCTCCTTCTTCCACAAAGACTGGAGCTGATTCAGCTCTCCCATCATGACTGAGAGGTGAGGTAAACTGAGGCATATCCACCCTGAGGTCACGTCCAGCTCCCACCCGGTTCTGCCCTGTTCATGCAGCTCTTTTCCCAAGCTTCCATTACTACCTCAGCCCATACCAACAGTGCCTCCTCCTCCTTGTTAAACTGGTTAATTAATGGCTGCTGCCTGTGGGAAGCAGATGTTCTGGAGCTGTTGGCCTGGGGAGGCACTGGGCTGCTTTCCACGTGGTGTTGACACCACAGGCTGCACATACAAGCTGCAGAGCCTTTTAAGACTTGGAGGAATGGGGTCCCTCTCTTATGGCCATATTGCCCAGGTTTGAGGGCCCCTGATCATTGCTTTGTGTTTGTGGAGTGGAGCAGGGGGAGGGGCATGTAGCCAGTTTCCTCTAGGGTCTCTGGTGAGGCTCTTTGGGAGGAGACTCAGGAGAGCAGGCTAAGTGCTGGGCAAGAAGTGGATAGGTTGTATTATGGTAACTAGCTCCCTTGGAAGCCCAGGAGCCTCTCTCCACTTTCATTGCCCTGGGGGTCTGGCTCTTTGCATTCCCTTTGGTTCTGTATTCAGGTTGAGCCTTTGGCTCCTGTTGATGCTGTTTCCTAGGAGGAATGGTGGCACTCAGTGCTGGGCAGAATAAGCCCCAGCCTGTATGATGGGGAGGAGGGGAAGGGGAATCTCTCCAGCCCCTGGCCCTCCCCTTAGGCTCCTTGCAAAGTGCTACAGGGCCCAGAGGAAGAAAGGGGCTTTCTCAGACTCCCCACAGTCTCTCCTCACAGCCTGGAGTGAGGCCAGAGGCTTTGGGCTGGGAGGTAGTGGGGCTAGCACACCCCTGCTCCTGGTCCCTACCTGAGGGTTGGAAGAAGAGGGAATTTCCCTGAGGATCTGGGATCCCCCTCAGGAAGCAAGAGCCTCCAGCCCCAAGGGCCCCCTGCAGCTGCTGGGAAAGGAGGTGGGAGAGGAGGGGTGCAGGAAGGAGGGAATTCCCCTGGGGTCTGACCGGGTGGGCGGTGAAAGACAGAACAGCAGAAGAGGAGGCAGAACTCTTGTCCTGATTGCCTGGTTGAGAAGCTGTGCCACCCACCCACCGGCTTCGAGCCTCAGCCTTTGCCTCTGTTCAATGGGAGTTGGTTTGCAAAGCCTCTGAGATTCTCCCAGGCCAAGGTCTGTGTGGGGAGGAGGGCAGTGGGGCCGGCCGCGGGCGTCACCCTCCCCTGTGCCTCCCTCTGCAGGCGGTGATGGAGAACATGCGGCGGAAGTGCAAGTGCCACGGCACGTCAGGCAGCTGCCAGCTCAAGACTTGCTGGCAGGTGACGCCCGAGTTCCGCGCGGTGGGGGCGCTGCTGCGCAGCCGCTTCCACCGCGCCACGCTGATCCGGCCGCACAACCGCAACAGCGGACAGCTGGAGCCGGGTCCCGCGGGGGCACCCTCGCCCGCCCCGGGCCTCCCAGGGCCACGGCGCCGCGCCAGCCCCGCCGACCTGGTCTACTTCGAGAAGTCGCCGGACTTCTGCGAGCGGGAGCCGCGCCTGGACTCGGCGGGCACCGTGGGCCGCCTGTGCAACAAGAGCAGTGCGGGCCCCGACGGCTGCGGCAGCATGTGCTGTGGCCGCGGCCACAACATCCTTCGGCAGACGCGCAGTGAGCGCTGTCACTGCCGCTTCCACTGGTGCTGCTTCGTGGTGTGCGAGGAGTGCCGCATCACGGAGTGGGTCAGCGTCTGCAAGTGAGCGACAGTTCTCCTCCCTCAGGCTGGCCCTCTGTGGCTGCCGTCTTGGCCGAGCATCACCTTTGGTTCCTGGGAGTGGAGGCTGGACCACAAGATTTTATAGGAACCTCCCAGCTCTGAGGTCATCAAGACTTCAATCTCGGGACAGTTCAGGCTTGCTTGGACCTCCCCCACTCACTTCTGTGGGCTTCAGGACCGATTTCGCTTCCCGGATCTCTGCCCCAAGCTCAGATAGCTCCTTTGGGCTGGAGGTTGCCCCACACTTTAGGGCAGTGTCAGCCAGGCTTGCTCTGGGCTTGCTTCCTTTTATCTCCTCACCCCTTCCGCTGGAGTGGGAGGAAACCAATGGAAGCTGGTGGGTAGGGGGAGGAGGAGTGCAAAGAAGAAATGGACATCACTGAGCTGAAGTGTTTCTGCAGAGGCCTCAGAGGTTCTCCTCCACAAGCCCCTGCCCCTCCTCGTTCATTTAACAAATATTTATTTTGCACTCTTTGTGGCCTGGCACTCTGTGAGGATGAGAGGTGCTGGGGATACAGATGTGAATAAGAGACACAGCACCTACCCTCTTGGAGTTTACATTCTGGCTGGGGAAGATGGGCAATAAACAAGAAAATGCACAAGCAAGGGCATTTCAGACAATGCTGTGTGATGTGAAGAAAATAAAGCAAGGTGCTAGATGTAGAGTGATTTGTGGGGAGTGGGGCCCCTTTAGATAAAGCTGCTGATCGGAGAGAACTGCACGCTGAGACCTCATGATGAGGAGAACTGTGCTAAAATATTTGTGTAAAATGTGTATGCTAAGTCGTTTCAGTTGTGTCTGACTCTTTGCGAGTCCATGGGCTATATGTAGCCTGCCAGGCTCCTCTGTCCATGGGGATTCTCCAGGCAAGAATACTGGTGTGGGTTGCCATGCCCTCCTCCAGGGGATCTTCCCAACCCAGTGATCGAACCCCCGTCTCCCATATTGCAGGCAGATTCTTTACCATCTGAGCCACCAGGGAAGCCCAAGAATACTGGAGTGGGTAGCCTATCCCTTCTCCAGGGGAACTTCCCAACCCAGGAATCGAACTGGAATCTCCTGCATTGCAGGCAGATTCTTTACCAGCTGAGCTACCAGGGAAGCCAGAGCCATGCACAAATCGAGGGTTAAGGGCTTTCCAGGCAGAGGCCATGTGAATGCAAAGGCTCTGAGGTCAGAAAGATCTCAGAAGGAACAGCAAAGAGACCAGTGTGATTGGAGGGAAGAAATCAAGGGACAGATGTCGGAAAGGAGCAGCCCAGGTGGGGGTAGGGGGATGGGCACATGGTGTGTCCTTCCAGGCCAAGGTAAGGAGTTGGGTTTTTTGTTTTTTTTTTTAGGAGTTGGGATTTTATGTAAGAGAAATGGGGACCTTCAGAGGGTCTTAGGCAGGCAAGTGTCATGGTCTGATTCCCACATAGATTGCTGTCTGGGGAACTGAATGACTGGGGACAAGTTGACAGCTGGGGGCCAGGTAGGAGAGACAACCAGAGATAAGGCCTGGATTAGACAGGAGGTGGTGGGGAAGTTGGCAAGGGGCCGGATCAGGAGCCCTGGAGGCTAGAGCTCTAGCTGTCCACCTTGTGCCTGAGCCCTCTGCCACAAGCCAGGACGAGTGTTGGCCAGCAGCACCCGTCAGCAGAGACAGGAGGCACTCTGAGAGCAGTAATCCTGGGCAAGACCCAGCTCAACCCAGCCAGCCCAGCGCCCCGGGGAGCAGGTGGGGCTAGGAGGTGCGGCCGGGGAGAAGGGTGGCGGGGGAGGGCCAGGAGACTCACTGTCTGGATTCTGGTCTCTCTGAGTCCAGGTAGGGGAGGCGGGGTGTGTAAATAAGGCTGGGGGGTGGGGGACATCCTTTCTGGGCCTCTTGTGCCCCCAGATCCCCAGTTTGGGGGTACCCCTTGGCAGGTCAGTTGGCCTCCCGTCTAGACCCTCAGAAGAACACTGCGGAGCTGGCAGCCTAGGTCCAGTGTTGCCCTTTCCTCGGCTCTCAGAGCTGATGTTTTTCTGGAATAGACCCTCAAGGAGGAGGCAGTGGAGAGGGAGGGAGGGTCAGGATCTTGGAGAAAGTGCACTTTGTCAACTTCATCCAGGTCTCCTGCTGCTCACAGTTGAGAGTCCTGCTGCCTGCCTCAGTTTACCCCAGAATGGCACCCTTCTTGATGAACCAGCCGAGGATGAAGTCTTGTTCCTTTTCCCAGTTGCCAGCCTACACACATCTCCATACCTCCCTGGCCCTAACTCAAATCTCTCCACCCCTGAGTAGGGGTGAGAAGGAAGGAAGCCCTCCTGGTGATGCACCCCCGTAGGCTCACCACCTGGGTGAGCTGCCCCCACTCACTTGCCCTCAGTTCCCTTCCCTCCAACTGCCTGCATCCCAGCAGCTCCCAGACATGCCTAAAGCAGCAGGGCCTTCCACATGCTCAGCTCTTCTGCTTCTGGAAAAGACAGGGTTTTTCTCCCCATCCCCCCAAAGACAGCCCCACAGGCAGGCGGGTAAGAGTCCCCCGGCAGGAGGGGTGGGCAGGAGCAGCCAGACACACCTGCCTCATTCCTTTCCTCTTGTTCACTCAGGAGGGAGCTGTGGGGGCTGGGTTACCTGCCTTCCTTCTCCCTGCCATTCAGGGTAGGAGGTAAGGGAGAGGCAATGAAGGCCTGGGGAGGCACTCCCAACCCCTCTAGCCCCCAGCAGTGTCCACTATATCATTAGCTGTGGCTTCAGCCTCCTCTGCCTTCCAGGCTTTAGGAGGACAGAGCTGGGGGAGGAGGACTGGAGAGAGATACAGAATGAGGTTTGGGATAATGAGGTAGGAGTTATAACACTGTAGAGGGTGTACCTCTAGAGCGAGGGGTGAGCCGTGAGGTGGAGCAGGGAACTGGACACCGGGTTGTGGGGGGCATATCCAAGTCAAACCAAGTCAAGTCATGGTGATCTGTTGTTGTTTATTCACTAAGTTTTGTCTGACTCTTTGTGACCCCGTGGACTATAGCCCACCAGGCTCCTCTGTCCATGGGATTTCCCAGGCAAGAATACTGGAGTGGGCTGCCATTTCCACCTCTAGGAAATCTTCCCAGCCCAAGGATCGAACCTGTGTCCCCTGCATTGCAGGCAGATTACCTACCGCTGAGCCACCAGGGAAACTCTCAAGGTGATCTGATATATGCTAACTTTACCTTATAAAGGAAGAGAGGGAAAGTTGGAGAAGGAACAAATAGGGTGTTGCCCACTCCCTAACCTCTCTCTGGGTATGAAGCTGACTAGAGTTGAAAGCAAAGCTGGACCCCACATTTGAAAAAGAGTGTGTGGGACTTGGTTGGGACCCTAAAGGGAAATGTGCAAGTGATAAGGGGTGGGAAATGGGTCCCAAGAGGCATTGATTGGACTTATACACACTGGCTGAAAAGTGAGGCAGAAATCAATGTGCTGATTGGAAACAGGGAAAATAGACTGAACTAAAGCTGGACGGTGAAGGTAAATGTGAGGGAGAACTTGCCAACAGCTTAGAAAGGACCAAGGTTCAGATCTGGACATGAGAACAGAAGGTGAACTAGAGTTCATTCAGATGGGGAGAAAGCCATCCCCACCCCAACACCTTTCACCTTGATGGACACTGGGCCAACTCCTTGCAGGAGCAAAAAGTACCATGGAGCCTGGATGGTCCCAAAGGGAAGAAGGGAGGGACCTAAGAGAGAACGAGGTGGTGGATAGATCAGCAGGCAGTGGTGGGGTTAAGGGTCAGGGAGAGGCGGCCAGACTGGAGTCGGGGATCAGAACCCAGGCATCCTGCTTTTCAGTCGCCCAAGGTCCCTGGGCCAGAGAAAAGAAGGGAGAGGCAAGGTAGAGGCCTCTGCAGCTGTAGGAGGGCCAGGTGGGTGAGAAGCAAGGTCGGGGGCATCCGGGCCCTCCCTTGCCTTCCTCCGCATTAATGCGCCCCTAGCTAGCCCCCGGCAGGGGGCCTTCCAAGCTGGAGCTTGGCCAAGCCCTAGTTGAGGCCTCCCTCCTTTGCTCCCCCCCGCCCCTTCTCATGTGGTTGCCGGCAGCTGCCTGCGGTCGCCCCAACCCCTGCGCTCAAGGCTCGGGGACTTTCCAACAGGGGAAAAAATGACTTAATGAGAGTGCGAGCCGGGGGCGGGAGGGACAGGTCCCTGTAATCACCGCTCTGCTGTGGGGCCTGCGCGCCTCCGGGCCCTTCCCCGGCTTCCTGCTGCCAGCGGCCCCCTCGGGCTCCGCTGGGGGAGGGGGACGGGCTGGCTCAAGGGGATCCCTTTTCAAGTTGGCTGTTTGGGGCCCTCCGGCTGCCTCTGCTCCCTAGTATTGTCCTGCGTGGAGGCTGGGACGCCCCATGATCCCTCGCTGGATTTCGTCCTTGAAGTTGAGGGGTTGCAGTCTTTCCCAGGAGCTAGGGTCCTCTGCTGATGGATTAGAGGGGTGCCGGATCCGGAGCAGCGCCCTTTTGCCACTTCGCGGCTGCGCACTTCCAAACGCCCCCGGTTGCTATGGCAACCAGGGCAGTTGAGGTGTGTCCGCGGGGCTGGGAGGCTCCCACCGCCCCCCCCCCCCCTTTTCTCGCCGCCCTCCGGGCCAGGCCCGGCCGCTGCGGTGCGCGGGGGTGGGGGTGTGCCGTTACCATGGCAAGGGTGCGCTAGGAGGGCACATTCTTCCCCAGGGTGGGAGCGCCCTGGGGATACGAGAAGGGGGGTGACGGGGGCGGTAGAAAGGGGAGGGGAAAGGGTCAGAACTAGGGAGGAGTCTCGGACAAGACGAACCAGGGCTTTTGGGGTTGGGATGGGGAGTTTGGAATCTGCCCCCCCTCCATACCCTAGCTCTCCGGAGACTTCCCGCTCTTCTCCCCCAAACTCTCGCTGGGGTCCAAGCCCCTATCTCCCGTTCCCGGGGAAGGGATCCAACTACCGACCCCGAAGATCTTTTGGCTTCCTCCAGGGTGGGGAGGGGTTCGCCGAGCCAAGTGTCCATACCCTACCCCGCCCCAACCCCGACAAGCGGAGTTGCAGTCCAGACTGCGACCCGAAGCCCTGCAATTAAGCCCCTCGCCCTCCCCTGCGCCGCCCGCCGGTCCTCTGCCAGGCAGGGCCTGCACCGCCAATTACGGCGAGCGCGCAGCAGCTGATCACTCCGGAGTCCTGGAAGCGGCCCGGGGTGGGGACCTCAGGCAGGTCAAGGGGGCGGGGTCCCAGGGGGTAGTCCCCGGTCAGGGGTCCTTAATTAAAGCTTCGGGCTGTGGCCCTATGCCCAACTTCCCCGCTCCAGACAATATGGGGAGGAGAGGTCTACTCGGTGCTCAGTCCTTCTCAGTCTCAGTTTCTTCCTCCTCGAACGCAGAAAGAGAGCAGGGGGTGTGTGTGTGGTGTGTCTGAGGACGCAAGAGCTCAAAGCCCTCAAGGCCGGCTCTCTTTCCCGCCGCAGACAGCAGCGTGGGTCTCTCCTGGCCCGACGCCCCGCGGGATGGACCGGGTTCTGTCCTGCTGAGCCAGTCGGTACCTCGTTTTTCTGGGAACCGAAACATGGCGCCCCCTCTGGGCGGGAGGTTCCCACGCTTCAACCCCCACAATGCAAAACAGTCCCTGAGCCTGCAGGGCAGCGACGTGGGGATTCTGCCACCACATTTGCCCCCTGCCATCCCCTCTTCCCTCTCCCCTCGCCTGTGGGTCTGCAGGAGCTAGGGGAGAGCTCAAGTCTCCCGTGGTCCAGCTTCTCACATCTGGCCCGCAGCTGGGACCCGCCCACTTGGAAAGGCTGTGGACCCAGCGCCCTCTGTTGGTGCCTAGCGGCGGCGCACCAGCTTTCCGCCTGGACCGCCGCCCTCCTGGGGTCTCGCTCCAGTTCCAAGGATTTCGGGTTCCACCCATTCGGCTCCCCATGCCCTTGCGTATACCCCACCCTCTGCCTCACGTCGCTCTCAAATCCGACTCCTTAGGCTCTTTGCTCTCCGCCGGCCGCGGCCTCGCTGACCCCCTTTCCTCGGTCCCTGTGTGCTTAAAACCTTGTCCGGGGGACCCAGCTGTCACCCAGCCTCCCATCTCAGTCGTTCAGGCTTCGAGGGCAAGCACTGTGGTGAGGTCTCTCAGCGCCCAACATAAAAGTCCGCAAATAGGAACATAATTACATAAATCGCTGCCCATCTGCTGGATGGAATTCCTCGCTATGCCCTTAAAAATGAGGTGGTTGGAAGTATATTTAGGGACTGAGACGGTCTGCTGTTCATCTAGGAGGGTGTGTGTGTGCAAGATGCAAAATAGCACAAGGAAGGATCCCTCCTTTATTGCAACAAAAAAACTATAGATGTGATTTGCACTTTTAAAGTCTAAAATAGGCAGCAAAATGCTAACAAATTATTTTTGGATGATGGAATTTTAGGTGGTTTAAAATTTGTCTCCATTTTATCTACATTTTTCATTTACCTTTAATGCACATGTGTTACTTGGCATGGTAATAACTTCATTTCCAGAATATTTTTGCTCAAAATGTGACCATCGAATTACATCATTAGAATATTTTAAATGGTAAAAGAACCCTTTTAAAACTAGGAATTAGGGAGACCTCCTGACAAGAGTTAATATGGTTATGTCATTGGGATTTTCTTCCTAAAATCATAATGCTTTGTAGGGAAAGCAGGCTTCCGACCTCTGAATTTCAGGGCCTAAAGAACTGAGAAGTTGTTAGAAGGGTCTTCAAATCCAAATGCATATCCAGTATTGTTGTGAATGGAATAGGTGATTTATTTTCCATTGTAACACATATGTATAAAGATGCTGTCATGATTAACAATGTAGAAAATAATTTTAATACCTTTTCCCCAGTCTTGATCTTCTTTGATCTCTTTGCAACACTATATATCATTAAATGTCCTCCCCTTAGACGTATTTAACCCTTTGGTACATGTGCTTGATATCACACTGCCTCACCCTCCTCTCATTCTCCATTGCCTCAGAGATTCTGTTCACTGTTTCCTTGTCTTTTTTCTTTTTGTTTGGTGTAACAGGAAAGTTACAATAGTACAAAGAACTTTCCCCTTCCCTGAACTGCTTGAGAATAAGTTGCCTACACAATGCCTAACATTTTAGCATATATACTTTAGGGTATATTCCCTGGTGTCTCAGATAGTAAAGAATCTGCCTGCAGTGTGGAGACCTGGGTTCAACCCCTGGGTCGGGAAGATCCCCTGGAGAAGGGAATGGCAACCCACTCCAGTATTCTTGCCTGGAGAATCCCACAGACAGGAACCTGTGAACTAGAATCCATGGGATCGCAAAGAGTCAGACATGACTGAGCTACTAACACTTTCACAAACTTTTCACTTTCCTACATAACCTAATGCAATACTCACAATCAGGAAATTAACATTGATACATTAATACTATCTAACTGCCAGATCTTATGAACTTTCCTCAACTGGTCTAATGATGAAAGGATCCAGTCCAGAATTATTCATTGCATTTAGCTGTCATGTCTTTCCAGTCTCCTTCAGTCTGAGACAGTTCCTAAGATTTCCTTTACTTTTATGACCAGGATGACTCAGAAGACTACAGACCTATTATATTGTAGAATGTCCCTCAACTTGGGTTTATTTGTTGTTTCCTCATGATTAGATTTGGGCTATACAGCTTTATGCAACAATATTACAGATGTGAGTGTTTTACTCATTGCTTCATTATTTATTTTGATGCTTAGACTTTCCCAGACTTGGCCAGCTGCCAGGCTGACTTCTGTCACCACAATTCTTTGAGTATTTCCTTACTTTCTGGCACAACAGGATGTTCCAGGTTCATCTTGTACTTTCTCTGCTCAAGTGCTGTAACCAGCCGTTTCTCCAAGGGACCTTTGTTTCTTTTAACGGAGAATGATATGTAGAAAACAAGACCTGGGTGCCAGGCATGCTAATTGTTCTTGAGGTATCACTGCTTCTGGGTCTCTTATGGAGAGTGCTAGGAAATTTGTGTCTGATTAAGCACACACACATTATCTATCTATATATTTATCAATCATTTGTCAATGTGTGGAGAAAACCATTTGTTCACACAATACCTTAATTCCTATCCAACAATACAGGATTTATGATACTTTTCTCCCTTTTTATTTGCATGACTTTCTTCTCTCTTCTTGTTGGACTTATCCCTTTGTAAGTAACCTATTCCTGGCTGCTGCTGCTGCTCCCTCCACTCTCCTTGCAGATATCATCTTCTTCTATCTTGGCCTTGATAACTTATGCCAACCCAGTGTCCACTCTGCCCCCACATGCTTGCTTCACTTTGGTTGGACCCCACATCATGGCTTTTCAGCCACATTATTCAGAAAGGTGGGCAGACAGGAAGGTTGGAGACAATTTTGCTCACTTTTTAAGATTTAGATACAATTCTCAATCCTTCCAGTTCCATAAATGCCAACTGATATTCCTGCCAAAAGTGCTGGAGTAGTTGGACACCTTTAGTTCCCTGACATCTCACATCCAATCCATCAGCAGATGTTGTTGGATTTCCTTCAGTTTATAGCTAGAGTTTGGACACATGTCACCTCCTCCATCATTACCATCATGGTGCAAGACACTATGGTCTCGTGCTTTGAATGACTGTGGTTATCTCTTAGTTGATCTTCTTGCTTCTGCCCTTACACATCCCCAGCATACTCTATACATAGCAGCCAGAGTGATCCTTTTAAAGCATAATATTAATCATGCAGTGCACATGCTCTGCTCAAAATTCTCCAGTCTTCCTATCTCACTCAGAACAGCCAAAGTACTTACAACCACTTACCTAGACAGCGTATTAAAAGCAGAGACATCACTTTGCCAAGAAAGTATAGTCAAAGCTATGGTTTTTCCAGTAGTCATGTACATATGTGAGAGTTGGACCATAAAGAAGGCTGAGCACTGAAGAATTGATGCTTTCGAATTGTGGTGCTGGAGAAGACTCTTGAGAGTCCCTTGGACAGCAAGGAGATCAAACTAGTCAATCCTAAAGGAAATCAGACCTGACTATTCACTGGAAGGGCTGATGCTGAAGCTAAAGTTCCAATACTTTGGCCACCTGACATGAAGAGCCAACTCATTGGAAAAGACCCTGATACTGGGAAAGATTGAGGGCAGGAGGAGAAGTGGGTGACAGAGGGTGAAATGGTTGATTGGCATCATTGACTCAATGGACGTGAGCTTGAGCAAACTCCAAGAGATAGTGAAGGACAGGGAAGCCTGGCATGCTGCAGACCATGGGGTCACAAAGAGTCAGACATGACTTAGCAGTTGAACAATATGGCAAAAATGGTACTAAGTACATAGTAGGTGCTCAATAAGTGAATGAATGAATGTCTTTGGGAATGACCACCAATCTATCTTTAGGCCCAGCCTTCCTTCATAGGATCCTTCTTGAAGTTCTGGCTGTCAGCTCGACATATTTTGCTATGTGTTTGTGGCACCACAAGCTGAAGCCTTATGAAGGCAGTTTCATGATCTCATGCATGTATTTGTTAATACAAGGAATGAAATTTCACTTTATTCACTGAAAGTCCATCAGTCGTGTCCGACTCTTTGCGATGCCATGGACTATACAGCCCATGGAATTCTCTAGGCCTGGATACTGGAGTGGGTAGCCTTTCCCTTATCCAGGGAGTCTTTCCAACCCAGGGATCAAACCCAGGTCTCCTGCATTGCAGGTGTTTTTTTTTTTTCTTTTTTTACCAGCTGAGCCACAAAGGAAGCCCAAGAATACTGGAGTGGGTAGTCTATCCCTTCTCCAGGGGATCTTCCCTACCCAGGAATTGAACCGGGTCTCCTGCTTTGCAGGCGAATCCTTTACCAACTGATCTATCACCTGAACAGGGACTTTGTTCACTGCTGACTTCTTAATGCCTAGAACAGTGCCTGACATAGAGCAGGCATTTAATGTTTGTTAACTGAATGAATGAATGATTTCCTTCTCAAATTAGTTCTCCCTCTCTTTGTAACATCATCATTTTTCTCATTACTAAGTCTCAAAACTCCTGTCAACCTGGACTTTCTCCTATACTTTCTTTTCCACATTCTATGACTGCCCAAAACCTGCCCATTCTCCCCCTTCATTGGCACTGTCAATATCATAGTTCATCACACACCTCAGATGTCACGACAGCCTCTCAACTAACCTCTTTGATTCATCTCTATCAGATTTTCCTATTTTTATCTCCCACAAAGTGCTCTGATCATGTCATTTCCTTTGGCTGAAGCTTTCAGTGGGTCTTTGTACCAATTAGGGTACTTAATTGCAAACAGTAGGAATGGACTCTGGTTCACTTAAGTAGAAGTGGAATTTACTGGAATGATATCAGGCAGTTCACAGAACTGACAGGAAGCCTCAAGAATTAGGCTCGGGAAATAGTCAAGGACCAAGAGAAGTTAGGCAGCCAGAACCTCATTCAGGTCTTTCCCAGGAGCAGCCTGGTTAGGGGGCTGCTTCCCCTGGGTTTTGGTCTTACATAGCCACCACCACCATGAGAACTGACTGGTGCTGCCTCTAGGATGACTCATAAATAGTCATTTGCTTCCTTGGGTCATTTGCTGAAGACTCAGAGTCCTGAGTGGGCTCATTGCTTTGGTTGTACACTGTTGAGGTCATATCTGACTTCTCACCAAGACATCCACTAAGGAGGATACTCCAGCATAGGAAAGAGGCTCAGATGCCAGACAGTCTAAACACCCATTGTGTACCCACATACACAGTTCCTGACTGCGTCATTGAAGCCCTCCGTTTTCTGCCACAAACCATCACCTCTAGTTTTTTCTCTCTTGCACACCATGTTCCACTGAAGCAGAACTACATGCCATCTCCTGAGTTGATCCTTCCTGCCTCAGCCCCTTGTTGCAACTGATCTCTAAAGATGGTCCCTATTGAAGCACACTTCCTAGATATTCACACCTAAGTATTGTCTTCTGTCCTTGAACCTTGGCTTGCCTGATGATTCATCTTCATGGATAGCAAGCTGTGGAAATGACACTACATGACTCCCAAAGACAGGGTATAAGAAGTCTTGCAGTTTCTGCCTCAGCCTTTTGGAATGTTAGGGGAAGCCAGTCACCATGTATGAAGTCTGTCTGCTCTGAGACAACCCTGCTATGCGGAAGTCTACGCAAGGCACAGGCAAAGGCCATGTGGCGAGAGAGAAATTCCTGGCTAGTCCCCATCTGTTTCATCTCATCTGAAATAATTCAGATGAGATGCCAGACATGTGATTGTAAAAAGCCATCTCTTGGATATCCAGCCCAGTTTAGTCTTCAGATGACTCTAGCTCCAACCTCCATCTGACCTCAATTGCAGAAAAGATCCCCAGTGACAACTGCTCAGCTAAGTGTCCTATTGAACTGTGAAGATAATAATAAATTGTTGTTTTAAGCCACTAAAATTGGAGGTGATTTGCTCCACAGTAATGGAGAATCAAATCAGTCTCTTTGTGGTTCATGTTTTGTTCTCTCTGGAATGTTCCCTCAGTCTCCTATCCTATCCATGTACCACTCATATTTGCAATTGTCAAAAACCTTCTGCTTAGTGTGGCTCAGGACACAGCAAAGAGCCAGGCTTTGGGAGTCGTCTATGGATGGGTTCAAAGGTGTTGAATCTTAGCTTAGTCTCACCACCCCTGTGACTTTAGGCAAAACAGTTTCTCTGGACCTCAGTTTCTGCATCTGCCATATGGAAATAAAAACGCCCGTCTCCTGGAGTTCTTTTAAGTACTAGATAGAAAAATATATAATACAACAATGCAACTGGTCCATTTTAGTCTCATTGAATAGAGGTCTTCAGGAGATACCCAGTGTTCTAGACCTGCATCAAATGGTACTCCCAAAGTCTAATTCTTGTCACATACAAAATACATAGTTTTGGACAAATCCTTTAAACTTCTTTGAGCCTACCCTCCTCCTATGTAACCCAGGTTTGATGATAGTAACTGTGTAATGGGGCTTCTTGACTGGGCTAAGGATTGGATTATCTCATGGTGTTAGGCAACACTGCCCCCTTGAGACAGAACACCCAGAATCCTTAACCCATGTCCGTTAACCTATATGACATCAGGAATCCTTTGGAAGTGAACAAAACCATGCCCACAATTGCAGTTTGGGCATAAACAGACATACCTAGTGGGTCAGGGACTGCCAGACCACAGGAAATGAAAGCAGGGGTTCTGAAAGCTCATCACCCTGAGTGAGAAAGGGGTTTCAGTGGAGGCGGGAAGGGGTGCATTGAACAAAGCAGAGGGAAGACTATTATTTGGAATCATGTGAGGCTAGACACAACCATCTTATGGCTCAGTGAATCTTCATCTCCCAGGTCCTTCCTGGTAGAGAGGGAAGGATCTAGGGTATAATGGCAAAGACAAGGGCTACCAGAGACACATGTATCTTTATTAAGGAAACCCTTACGAGAAGCAGCAGCAGATGTTTTTCTACCTCAGAGAGAGAGAGAGAGGCATGCCAGGGGATTCCAGTTGCAACCCATGCAAAAACAGGAAAGACATTTATGTTGTTGGAAGGCAGAATAGTGGTTACACCTGCAGGGGAAGGAGTGACTAGAAGGAAACATGAGGGGGATTCTGGGAGCCGGTAATGTTGCTTCTTCATCAAGGGGCTGGTTACACCAGTATGTTCATTTTATAATACTTGAGTACGCTTATGATTTGTGTGCTTTTCTGTATCTTATTTCAATAACAAGTTCACACACACACATGCACACATACCCCTCCCTCTGTGGAAGATAACCAGTCATTTCCCACTTCAAGTCTTTTGAAGTGTAGTCACATCAGGTGAGGGGATAAAAGATTTGTGAGGTGGAGGCAAGGACCTCCTGGTATCGGCCCAGAGAGATTTCATTTCTCCCTCCATTCATTCAGTTTCACTTAGTTTATTGCTGCTGCTAAGTCACTTCAGTTGTGTCCAAGTCTGTGCGACCCCAAGATGGCAGCCCACCAGGCTCCCCCGTCCCTGGGATTCTCCAGGCAAGAATACTGGAGTGGGTTGCCATTTCCTTCTCTGATGCATGAAAGTGAAAAATGAAAGTGAAGTCGCTCAGTCGTGTCCAACTCTTAGCGACCCCATGGACTGCAGCCTACCAGGCTCTCCTGTCCATGGGATTTTCCAGGCAAGAGGACTGGAGTGGGGTGCCATTGCCTTCTCCTCACTTAGTTTATTAAGTATCCCCTAAACATTGAAAACTGTAGCGTGATAATAGCAGTAGCTTCCACCTATTAAGCAGCTTATTTGGAGTAGGGTCTGAATATAGACAACTCACAATAATCCCATGTAGTATCATCCACATCTATTAGTGAAAGAGTCTCAGAAAGGTTAAGCAAATTGCTCAATGTCACACAACAAGAAAGTGTCTAGATTTTCATGAATCTGCGTGAACCCAAAACTTTTCACTGAGCTACACTCTCCTATAGGAGTCTAGGGGGAGGAGGATTGTTCACAAATCGTTCCATCGCAGTAACGATAAAGAGGCTTTAGAGCTGGAGTCAGGCTGTCTGGGTTCGAATTTTGGTCTCACTCTTTTTCTGTGACCTTAGGCGGTTCCTTCGTTTTTGAGCCTCAGTTCCCCTATCTGTGTAATGAGGGTAAAAACAAACATGTTCCAGTGAACGCCTAGAACAGGCAGTCATTAATATTTTTGCAAAACTCGACCAGGGCCACAGTCAGGCATGGGTACGGAGTGGAAGGCGGCGAGTCCCTGCCGCTCAGCTCCTGATCTAAACTACTTGGGCTTGGTGGACTTAAGTGAGCCGGTGAACCTTTATAGCCCCGTTAGCGGTGGTAGAAAATGGGTCGGGCAAACAGCCTGCGTGTCAAACGACACCCCAAAGGGTTAGCTCCTGCAGATTCCAGAGTGCGACTATCCCACCCCGCTCCGCAGGCTATAAGATGCAATATCGCGAGACCTGACGGGACCCAACGGGTTTCCAGGCCGGAAGTAGGGGGCGGGCCTGAGGGGGCGCGCTCCTTTTGAAACCTGCGGAAGGGGCGTGTGGGCTGGAGGTTGCTGTCCCTTCTGCGAATCGGTCGAGCAACGCAGGAGTGGGAAGCTGGGTCAGCGGAGACCTCGGTGTGGGGTTAGGCCGGGAGCGGTCACAGTTTCATTCATTGGGCAGCTACAAGGGCTTGCCACGCGCTGTGAGCCACTGTGTCGAAGCCCCTCCTTACCTCCCCAGAGCTTAGCTCTGTCCGCTCCGTACGAACCTCCAAGCGTAAATAAAGTTCCCTCCATTTGGCTCAGCCTTTTAAGGAGCCTTTGTGATCGCGGAGGTGGTTTGCTCTGACACTAACCAAACTTCACCTTCTGGAGGGCCACTTGCCCAGGTCCCGTTTGTGGCCATGGTATGGATCTTAGCAACGTGTTCACATGATCATGTTTTTATAAACTTAGCAAAACTGCCGATATCAGTATTTTAACCTACATCTGTTAAGACAACTGCCTCTTTCCACTGGGACTTTCCGGTCTGGGAGCATTGAAGTAGCCAGGGCATCTTGGGGCGTTTTTAGGTAGGTCTTCTCTTGACTAGGGCTTGATTGTGTCTACTTGGGCTGCCTTTGGGTTCTGGGTTGTACAGAGTCCCGATGAGGGGCTCAGTAAAGATAAAAGGGAAACAGTTGTGTTTCTGAAGTGCCTCCAAATCTCGGACGGTGGCAGCCTCCTCCCTCCACCCCTCCCAGCTATAAAAAAAGGCCAGCATGTGGTGAAAGAGAACCATCAGAAGAACTGCAGCCATGGGTCCTCCCTCTGTGTCAGGGTAAGTGTGGAATCCTTGAACAGAAACAGAAGCTGGTGAACCGGCTGTGAGTGAACCGGCTGTGAGTGAATATGCATGCAAACATGTCTTTTATTGTTTCTCAAGCCAAGTATATTTTTGATCTGTTTCCCTGGAGACCGGAACAGGGAGAAGCTTTACTAAGTGGAGTATAATTTTGCCGACTCCATTTCCTTTCCAGTTCTCCAAGTTAGTCATCCTGTCTATTCACCTGAACTGGTTTTATCCAAGGTTACTTAACTTCTTTATTGCTAAATTTAACTTTTCTCTCCTAATCCTAACTGACTCTCCTTTGCTACCAATGCTCTTTTCAAACATAAGTCCTATCCACCTCTACTTAAAATCTTTCAGTGGCTCCCCTTTGCTTTTAGAATTAATACTCAAATCTCCAGCCAGCATGGTCAGACCCAGATCTCTCCAGAATCATTCCACTGATCTTTTACTTCTCCAGTGGGTCATTCGTGTTTCCTGATACAAAGTTTTTGCACGTTTTCCTTCACCCATTTTTATATATGCCTCAGTTTATCTGTTAACACCACAAAAACTGTGGGACAATAAATTTTTGCTACTTACACACTCAGTTTATGACAATTTGTTACAGTAGCTCTAGAAAACTAATATACTCACCAACACTTGTTATTTTCCATTTTTAAAATGATCATTATAGCCATCCTTTTGGGTTTGAAGTGGCATCTCATAGTTTTGGATTGCATTTCTTTAATGCAGGTGATTTTGAACTTTCACATGCTTATTAGTCATTTTTATATCTTCCTTGGATCCTCTGTTCATTTTTCAGTTGGATTATTGGTCTTTTATTATTGAGTTTTAGAAGTTTTTTTTAATAAATCTAGAAAGAAGTCCTTTATCCTTTGTGTGTGTGTTAGCTGCTCAGTTGTGTCCAGCTCTTTGCAACCCCATGGACTGTACTCGACCGTCTCCTCTGTCTATGGGATTTTCCAGGCAAGAATACTGGAGTGGGTTGCCATTCCCTTCTCCAGGGACTCTTCCTGACCCAGGGATCGAACCTGGGTCTCCTGCATTGCAGGCATATTCTTTACTGTCTGCGCCACCAGGGAAGCCCCTTTTATCCTTTATACATTTTGCAAACATTTTCTCCTCTGCTCAGGTAGTCTTTTCCCTTTCTTGATAGTGTTCTTTGAAGCGTGGAAGTTTTTACTTTTGATGAAGTCCAATTTATCTGTTTTTTCTTTTGTTGCAGTATTTTTGGTGTTTTATCTAGTGCCCTTCTAGCTTGATCTAGCTCACATGTTCCTCCCACAAGGAAGACCGCATTCCTCTGATGTATGCTCTCACAAAACCATTTTTGTAATTACAGGTTTATTGGAGAGATTTATTCAGTTGTCCTTCCCTCTAGATGATAAACTCCAGAAGAGTTTATCCATTGTGCCCCCAGCAGAGTGCCTGCTATGTAGCAGGTGCTCAGAGTTGTTGAATGAATAAATGCGGACTTGACTCAATGGACCATTTCCTGTGTGAAACACTCTTCGTGTGGTCTTGATAACATTCACTCTCCTGCTTCTGCTACTTCCTGGCTGCTCCTCGGGCTGTTCGCTGGTTCCTCCTCCTTTACTTATCCTGTGGTCATAGGCCCTTTTCTCTTCTCACTTTCTACACTCTCTTTGCCTCTGTTGTCAAGACTTTAATTGCATACTTAAAGCAATGACACTCAACTGTTTCCTACCTACATGGTTCTCCTCAACTGCAGACCACTGAAAAACTGTGTATGTTTTTTGTTAAGTGGAATGTTCTATAAATGGCAGTTAGGTCAAGTTGGTTGATAGTGTTGTTCTTGCCTTCTGTGTTCTTACGAATTTCTGTCAACACTTTTCTGTAAATTATTGACAAAGGAATATTGAAATCTGAATATAATTTTGATTACTCCTTGTAGTTCTATCAGTTTTTGCATTGTGAATCTTGGAGCTCTGTTTTTAGGAGCATAAACACTTTGGATTGTTATGTTCCTTTTTATCATTATAAATTATCCTCTTTATTGTTGGTTATATTTTTTCTCTGAGATCTATTTTGATATTATTAGAGCCACTCTGGCTTTATTTTAGTACCGGCATGGTATGTCTTTTTCTATCCTTTTATTTTTACTTAGTTATGTCTTTATATTTAAAGTATATTTAAAAGAATTATTTATTTGACTGAGCCATATCTTAGTTGTGGTACGCAGGATCTTCAATCTTCATTGTGGCATGTGGGGTCTTTTAGTTTTGACAGGCAAGTTCTTAGTTGCACATGGCATGCGAGATCTAGTTCCCTGATCAAGCCTGGGCCCCCTGCTTTGGGAGCATGGAGTCTTAGCCGCTGGACCACCAGGAAAGTTCCTAAAGTGTATTTATTTCACTTATCCTTATTCCTTCTCCACTGTTCTTCCTTTCTTTATGGAGATCCATTTCCTCTTCTCTAAAGAACTTCTAACATTTCTTTCAAGGCAGATCTATTAGCAACAAATTCCTTCAGTTTTTTGTTTGTCTGAGGGAGTCTGTTTCTCCTCCACTTTTGAAGAATAATTTTGCAGGGTACAGAATTATAGGTTGGTAGTTTTTTCTCTCAACACTTTAAATATTTCAGTCCACTTTCCTCTTGCTTGCATGGTATCTGAGAAGTTGGATGTAATTCTCATCTTTGCTCCTCTATAAGTAAGGTGTTTTCCCGTCTGGTTTCTTTCAATATTTTTTCTTTATCTTTGACTTCTATAGCTATAAAATAGTAGTAGTGTAGTGAATCTAGTCCCAGATCTTCCACCTTCATAAAAATTAATTCAAAATGAATCACAGACTGTTTTTTGTTTCTTTTTATCTTTTTCTTGCCTTCTTTTAAGATGTATACTGCAAATTGTAATATCACCATCTACATGTGGCAAGAAGGTCAGTATTTTATAAGAAACCAAGAACAGCTACTCCTTAGGTAACCTGGGACATAACTTAAGAACTAGATGATTTAGGACCTTAAGTAAAATTTGTGACTGAGTCATGTTATCATGCCCACAACATCAGAAGTGCTTCAGTTCCCTGCCATCATGGGGACTTAGCTTGTTTCTTTCCTTGATTTTCCTACTCTTCCTGCTAGCAGTCAACCCCTTCAATCTCTTCTCTGAATATCACTTGTTTGTTCATTGATATTGCTTACTCATGGCTTCTGCTGCTTTGTGGCCTCAAAACCTCTGCAACCTGCCCCCTCTTTTTTGTGTTCACTCAATTTCACAACATATTATCAGCTTCCAACTTCTGCATCTCAGTTTCAGCTCTGCAAGAGTGTGAATCTGATTGATTCATTTCATTTCAGTTCAGTTCAGTTCAGTCGCTCAGTCGTGTCCGACTCTTTGCGACCCCATGAATCGCAGCACGCCAGGCCTCCCTGTCCATCACCAACTCCTGGAGTTTACTCAAACTCATGCCCATCAAGTTGGTGATGCCATCCAGCCATCTCATCCTCTGTCATCCTCTTCTCCTGCTGCCCCCAATCCCTCCCAGCATCAGGGTCTTTTCCAATGAAGTCAACTCTTTGCATGAGGTGGCCAAAGTATTGGAGTTTCAGCTTCAGCATCAGTCCGTCCAATGAACACCCAGGACTGATCTCCTTTAGGATGGACTGGTTGGATCTCCTGGCAGTCCAAGGGACTCTCAAGAGTCTTCTCCAACATCACAGTTCACAAGCATCAATTTTTCGGCACTCAGCTTTCTTCACAGACCAACTCTCATGTCCGTACATGACCACTGGAAAAACCATAGCCTTGACCAGATGGACCTTTGTTGGCAAAATAATGTCTCTGCTTTTTAATATACTATCTAGGTTGGTCATAACTTTCCTTCCAAGGAGTAAGCGTCTTTTAATTTCATGGCTGCAGTCACCATCTGCAGTGATTTTGGAGCCCCCAAAAATAAAGTCTGACACTGTTTCCACTGTCTCCCCATCTATTTGCCATGAGGTGATGGGATCAGATGCCATGATCTTAGTTTTCTGAATGTTAAGCTTTAAGCCAACTTTTTCACTCTCCTCTTTCACTTTCATCAAGAGGCTTTTTAGTTCCTCTTCACTCTCTGCCATAAGGGTGGTGTCATCTGCATATCTGAGGTTATTGATATTTCTCCCGGCAATCTTGATTTCAGCCTGTGCTTCTTTCAGCCCAGGGTTTCTCATGATGTACTCTGCATATAAGTTAAATAAGCAGGGTGACAATACACAGCCTTGACATACTCCCTTTTCGATTTGGAACCAGTCTGTTTTTCTATGTCCACTTCTAACTGTTGCTTCCTGACCTGCATACAGGTTTCTCAAGAGGCAGGTCAGGTGGTCTGGTATTCCCATCTCTTTCAGAATTTAGCACAGTTTATTGTGATCCACACAGTCGAAGGCTTTGGCGTAGTCAATACAGCAGAAATTGATTCATTTAGACATGGTCAGTTCTCTTGGCAACACTCTTGTGCCAGGTCACATCATGGTCATCATTCATTTATTTGCCTATTTAACAAATATGCAAAGGGCACTGGCTCACATTCAGGTAATCTATCATAAGGTAGGTGCCCAATCCTGGGCTAATAGCTGTGGTTGGAGTAGAGTGGAGGACGAGGTCATAAAGTGATAACAGCATGGAGATTTACCAATATATTTAAGAAACTGTCTTAGGAAGGGGTTATGGTCATACCAAGCATTCTCAGCCTTGACCCAGTTCAGGAAACAAATTCCAGCAAGACTTTTGGCAGAAATCATTGAAAGTAATTCAAAATTAAGACCCCCAGTGCCAGGTGTGGTGGCATTTGCTTATAGTTCCAGCTACTCGGGAGGCTGAGGATAGAGGATTGTTTAAGCCCAGGAGTTCTGGGTTGTAGTGCATTATGCTGATCAGGTGTCTGTACTAAGTTTGGCATCAATATGGTGACCTCCCGGGATCAACAGGTTGCCTAAAGAGGGGTGACCAACCCAAGTTCAGAACCCCCATTCTGAGAAAGTGGTATTTTAGATAACTGGTGAATAAAAGTGTCTTTTGAGATATAAGTACTGAAGGTGACAGAGTTAATTTGGGGGATGGGAAGCAGAGGTCATTTAATGTAAAACTGAAGAGTTGATTCATATTCTGGCCTGATGAATAGTTGTCCCATCTTTGCTACAGAAGCACTTTTAAGGTTAAGATTCCCTAAGAAATTCTGTACCCTAAAACCATGAGAGACATCTTGATCTGGGAGACTGTCTGAAGAAAGATGCTTAGAATGTTTGATTTTGAACATGGATTACCTGCACAGTTCAAAAATTTTAATAAACTAATCCACGTAGTAACTGTTGAATTGATCCTCCTGGAATAATATCAGCCAAAAATGGGAATTTGACATTGGCACCTTCTTTCCTATTAACAGATTCAGCTTCCTGCCTTCCTCCCCACTTTGTTCCTCCCTCTCTGCTTTCCTCCCTTCTCCCTTCCTTCCTCTTTCAAAATGTTTTTCATTTTTCAAGCAGTTAAAAAGTACACCATATTATTAAGAAATTAATAAATATATCAATCACTTAAATATATTACATGAATATGTATACTCTAAAGATTAATCATCCAATGAACTTTCATAAATGTACTATTTAGGTTAAGAAACAATATATTATGAGGGTTCCATAATGCTCCCTGTGGGCCCTTCCACAATTATATCCCCCTCCCTCCTCCACCGGAGAAGGCAATGGCAACCCACTCCAGTGTTCTTGCCTGGAGAATCCCAGGGACGGGGGAGCCTGGTGGGCTGCCGTTTATGGGATCGCACAGAGTCGGACACGACTGAAGCGACTTAGCAGCAGCAGAAGCCCTTCTCCACAGAGACAACCTGTGCCTGACTTCTATGTGAGTTATCTTCTAGTCTCTATAATTATCCTTACAATTCCTAATACTTCAGTATTCCTCTACCATACATTGTGTTGCTTCATAAAACAGTAACATGCACAAAACTAGTTGAGTAAGACAGTGTACAATTCCTCTTTAGATGAAGGCCCCCAGGAGAAGGTGAAATGATGGTCTCTGGATCAGAGATAACCTCACATTCCCTGAAAATTTACAAGGCAAAAGCACAAGTGAGTCTCTGGGAAATAGGGCTCATCAAAATTGGCCTAGTGAAGTGGCAGAGTGAAGTGTTAGCCAAATACAGGACATCAGGCAGAGATGTGATCAGGAAGAGTGGGTGGCTGAGTATTTTGTGATTTGAAGTTCCCTTGGCCTACTTCCAACTCCTGGGAATGGTTTAGAGCAAAACATTTTTGTGAGAGTGAAATAAATATCTTCACATAATGCAGACAGGAGGGCATTGAGGGAAGAGCAGGAACTTCATTCACACATGGTCAAGACAAGCTTCCTGGTGATGCTTCAAACACCAGAACCAGCTAAAGATTTATAGTCAGCCAGAAGGGCTGTGGGAATGAGCCCCTCAAAAAGAAGAGATGATGGTGATGGTGATGATGGTAACTGAATGCTTACTGTGAGACCCACATGGTGCTAAGCAGTGTCCACAATTGTCTCATTTAATCTTCATAACAATCCAGAGAGGTAGATATTAATATAATGCTTGTTGTCCAGATGAAGAGATTGAGCCTCTGAGAGTTTCTTAATTAAAAAACTGGCCCAGCATCACACAGCTGGCAAATTGTTTCACATGTTTTCCAGGGATCAGGGCCACATTATCTGCTGGGAGAGAGATGAAGAGCCTAGCACAGGCGGTGAGCTGATGGGAGCATGCTTGAGCTTGTGGCAATAATAATAAAATTAGGAGAATTCCCTGGTGGCCCAGTACTTAGAATCTGTGCTTTCACTGTGAAGGGCCTGGGTTCAATCCCTGGTCAGGGAACTAAGATCCTACAAACCACACTGCCAAAGGAAAAAAAGGCAGCACTTACTGCATGTGCACTAAGGACCTGACCCAGTGCTAAGCACGTTACATGCATTAATTTGAGGTGAAATAAAAGCCAAACACACAGAACTGGCACACAAGGGACCAAGCTTGAGCCTTTTGAAAGAGTTAGAAATACCCCTCTAGCCACATCAAACAGGCAAAAAAATAAATAAAATTCTAGCTGTACTGTAGATGTTTCTTCTGATCAGAGATATCCATTTATTCAAAATTTATTTTTGAAGTGCCTTTTGTCTCCCAGGTATTGTTTTAGGCACTGAGAATATAGCAGAGAACAGAACACAGGCTCAAGGAGAAGAGGAAAGTTCAGAAACATAAATATTCAGAAGCATCTGTATTTTTGACCCTCTGATCAATGCCACCAGAAAAGGAAAAAAGAAAAAGACTGTTACATTTGCTACTGGTGCTACTAAATTGTGTCCTTGCCTAATTTCATTTCAGCAAGGCTTTACTGTGAACCATTAATGTGCCAGGCACCATGTGTGGAGGCACTGGCCCAAAGATGAAGAAGATGAGGTTTCTCTCCTTGAGAAGCACAGTGTGGGAGACAGGTAAGCAGATAGTTATATTACAGATGATTTGTACTATGACTGGGGTATGAACAGAATTCTGTAGGAGCAGAGAAGAGTGACTAATCCTACCTGAGGGTGTCAGCTAATGTTTAACGGAAGAGAGGACATGTTAACTGGGTCTAAGGGAGGAAAGGAGATGGCCAGATGGAGATGGAGAAGAAAGACATCTAGGGAGGAGTCATTTGTGGATAGAATGACGAAGGGACTGGTGCTGAGTTCTGAAACATGGCCTGCACATGGACAGCCTGGATCCCTTAGACAGTGGTGGGATGGGTTAGTCCACAGGGCTAACGATTTATTGAAAGGAGGATTGAGGCTTGTTAAATGACTGAGTTGATAAGCAATCCACTGACTGTTTCTCTATGCAGAAACCATTCAGGCATCCATCATAGTTTCTCCACTCTGTGTTTAAGTTGAAATATCAAAAACACTGAAAGCGCTGTTGTTCATATTTGGGGAGGGCAGTGTAAATTGGTATGGCCCACATGAAAAGCAGACTTGCACTATCTGTAAAATTACAAATGGTGTATATATCTTATGACCAAGCAGTTCCACTTCTAGGATATATCTTCAGATGCACTCACTCACACCTGGAATAACTTATGCATCATGTTGTTGTTTCAGTTCAGTTCAGTCGCTCAGTCATGTCCAACTCTTTGTGACCCCATGGACTGCAGCATGCCAGGCTTCCCTGTCCATCACCAACTCCTGGAGCTTACTCAAACTCATGTCTGTTGAGTCAGTGATGCCATCCAACCATCTCATCCTCTGTCGTCCCCTTCTCCTCCTGCCTTCAACCTTTCCCAGCATCAGGGTCTTTTAAATGAATCAGTTCTTTGCAGCAAGTGGCCAAAGTATTGGGAGTTTCAGCTGCAGCCTCAGTCTTTCCAATGACTATTCAGGACTGATTTCCTTTAGGATCCAAGGTTGGATCCCCTTGCTGTCCAAGGGACTCTCAAGAGTCTTCTCCAACACCGCAGTTCAAAAGCACCAGTTCTTCGGCGCTCAGATTTCTTTATAGTCCAACTCTTACATCCATACATGATGACTGGAAAAACCATAGCTTTGACTAGATGGACTTTTGTTGGCAAAATAATGTCTCTGCTTTTTAATATGCTGTCTAGTTTAGTCATAACTTTTCTTCCAAGGAGCAAGTGTCTTTTAATTTCATGACTGCAGTCACCATCTGCAGTGATTTTGGAGCCCCCCCCAAAAAAGTCTGTCACTGTTTCCATTGTTTCCCCATCTATTTGCCACGAAGTGATGGGACCAGATGCCATGATCTTAGTTTTCTGAATGTTGAGTTTTAAGCCCCCTTTTCACTCTCCTCTTTCACTTTCATCAAGAGGTTCTCTAGTTCTTCACTTTCTGCCATAAGGGTGGTGTCATCTGCATATCTGAGGTTATTGATATTTCTCCTGGCAATCTTGATTCCAGCTTGTGCTTCATCCAGCCCAACATTTCCCATGATGTACTCTGCATATAAGTTAAATAAGCATTATTGTTTACTAAAGCAAAAGACTGGATACAAATTGAATGTTCATCAAGAGGGGATTGGTTAAATAAAGTATGGTATCTCTTTAAGATGGGTTACTAGTTAGTTTAAAAAGAAAACAACATAAGGTAGTTCTTTATAATTTTGTTTGGAATGATACATTGTTGAAGGAAAAAGAGCAAAAAGCAGACCATTTGTATAAATTGGGGATGTAGAGAATTCAAGTCTTCCATGGAATGTTCCAACAAAGAACCCTGGGCTGCATTGCCTCCAGGCTCCTTGTGATATGTAATAAGAAAGGTCAGCTGAGAAGAAGTCTTCTGTGACTTGTAGCCAAAAGCATCCAGTTACAACTCTGAGTCTGCAGAGATCTTAATGTTTGGACCAGAAATAATGCAGAAGAGTGAAATCTTTGATTTGCAGAAATTCTCCAGTTGACTCCATTTTAACTCCAATGGGCGTTCCCAAGTGCTTTCTCCCTCTGGGTATGCTAAGCTCTGGATCTCAGGGCAGCCAGTCCTTCACATGACGTGGGTGTGAGGCTTCTGTACAGAGATGCAGTCTGGCAGAATTCAACCTGCCTCCTTTTAAAAGACAACCTCATCAAACCAAAAATGCTAAAAGCCTGAAAGAACATGTGTGCAGTCAGGGGCAAGAGGGCAGTGCACTAGATGCTAAAATCAAACCTTATAATGTGGAATTCAGACAAGCCATTCTCTGCCTGCAGAGTTCAGTTGCTCAGTCGTGTCTGGCTCTTTGTGACCCCATGGACTACAGCGCGCCAGGCCTGCCTGTCCATCACCAGCTCCTGGAGTTTACCCAGACTCATGTCCATTGAGTTGGTGGTGCCATCCAACCATTTTGCCTGCCGAAGGTTCCAGGTATTCCTGCCTTGCCACAGTGACGGTAGAGCTGAGAAGTCTCTGGATCAAGCCATGTGGTCTGAGAACTTGTCCACATAGCTGAAATTGTCCTGTCAGTGTCATTCAGACAATTTCAAGGACTCACTGTCACTCACTCATCTATTCTTTCAAGAAAATTATTTGTCCCCTGCACTCTATTAGGTGCTAGAGGTACAACAGTGAGCAGAACTGAACTGGACTTGCCTTTATTGACTTCCTGTCTGGAGGAGGAGATGGCCTTTAGTTGAATATTATCCAATAGGTATACAATGATAACTGAGCAAAGTATGGTAAAGGAAGTGTTCCTGGTGGATAAGAGAGGTTAAGAAAGATACCTGTATTTGGATAGGATCAGGGAAGGCCTACCTGAGGAAATGATACTTGAGCTGACATCTGAAGAATGAGTGAGTTAATTAGGTGATGTGGGAGAAAAGTGTTACAGCAGAAGGAATAGTTCCTGCAAAGGCCCTGGGGTTGGGGGTAGAATAGAACACTCAAAGAATTGGAAGAAGGCTGGTGTGGTTAGAGGGTGGAGGTGGGGTGGAGGTTTCTGGGAGGCCAGACTAAAGCCTGGAAAGGCAAAACCAAGAGACGATGTATTTTTGTAAGAGCCAAGGAATGCCATTTGTGGTATAGAGTGTTGGTTGTTCTTCAACATCCATTTCCCTAAACACTTTAGTGTTTAAATCCTAGAGTTTTGGCTACCCAGTTAAAAGATAACTTTCCATACTCACTTGCATATGGATTTGCCCATGTGACCAAGTTCTGATCAGTGGGTTGTGAGCAAAGGGCAGGCTTCCATTTCCTCCTATTTCCTTCTCATTGGCTGAAATCTTCTCGCTGGGCTGGAGGAGTCATCCTAGACCATGAGATAGAAGCCACATGTTAAGGATGGCAAAGCAGCAAGACAGAGAGAAACTAGATCCCCATCATCATGGAGCATCCATAGCAGCCCCAGGCTGTTAAACTCAGACTATATGTGACAGGTTGATAAATTTCTAACCTGTTTAAACTATATATATATAGTGTATACATATATAAGTATATGTAAATAGTATATAGTATATATATATATATATATATATAGTGTGTGTGTGTGTGTGTGTGTATAGTCTTTATCATGAAAGTTACACCTGTATTCTTAGTTACTGTTACAGACTGAATGTTTGTGTCCCCTCAAAGTTCATATGGTGAAATCCTAACCCCAATGGTATTAGAAGACAGGGCCTTTGAGTGGTGATTAGGTCATGAGGGTGGAGCTCCCATGAATGAGGTTAGCGTCTTTATGAAAGAGGCTCCAGAGAGCCCTCTTGCCCCTCCTACCATGTGAGGACACAGTGAGAACACATCTGTGAGCCAGAAGGGGGGCTCTCACCAGAGCCTCTCACTGAACCTGCCAGCACCTTGATCTTGGAATTCCCAACCTCCAGAACTGTGAGAAATAAGTGTTTGTTATTCAAACCACCAGCCTATGGGACTTTTGTTATGGCAGCCTGGAAGGACTAAGACAGTGACACACCACTGAAGTGTTCTCCGTGACAGAATCGGATTTCCATCTTGAAATGATCACTCTGGCTGCTAAGTGGAAGGCAAAAGCAGAACTATTGGAGCCCCCGTCAAGGAGGACAGTGTCTTGGACCTGCGAAATAGCTATGAAGATTGTACTGGAGTCTGTTAGAACACCTTTCCCCTGGTGTAGTGGGAAGAGCATAGACTCTGCCCTCAGGGATGGTTAGGTTCTCCTCCTGGATCTACTCCTATGTCGGTGTGACCTCGGGCAAGTTACTTAGCATCTCTGAGTCTCATCTATAAGTACAAATTGAGGTTCTCTGTAGGGTAGTGGCTGTATGGTTAATTTTAAAGTGGCTTTCAGGCATAAATTGCAACATCAGCTCTTCCCTGGGTCTGCAGCCTGTTGTCTTACCTCCCAGAGACTTTGGACTTGCCAGCCTCCATAATAAATCTTTCCTTATGATGAAATGTGCCAATCCTTTAAGATAAATCCCCCCTCCGAACTGTCTATCCACACACCATATTTGTTTTGTTTCTCTGAAGAACTCTGACTAATAAAGGGTAAACTTTCTATCAATTTATAACATACATACAACGAGTACACAATTATGAAGGGCACAGATTGCTGATTTTGTACAGAGTGAACACACTCAACCACCATCCACAAGAAGATATAAGACATTGGAATTCCGTGAAGGTAGCTATGTCAAAGGCAGTGTTTCACTATAAATCCCTACATAAAAACAGACATAACAATCAGCAAAACTACAATCCCATGGATAACATTTACAACAAAATTAGATGGCACGATATCCCCCACGAAACCCAAAATACAAGTGGGTGAGGACAAGGCACCAAGACCCGGAATTGGCATATGTGCAGAAGCAAGCAGCGGAAACAGTGAGCTTCTGATGAAACTGAGAATAGGAGGGACATAAAGATAACTGATAGGTGCTGGTGGGTCAGTTTGAGAACGTGGCAGAAACTGGGAGGGGTTTTACTTAATCCAGCAGGGAGTGAGTGCAAACAGTCTCCAGGAAGGTTTGATATAAATGAGCACTCTAGCCCTAGTGAACTCTCAGGGTGGCTGGTCATCAGGGCTCTCTGCCAGGACAGGAGCCCACGCTAAGAAGAAAGTACTTGGAGAAGAATCAAAACTGGGCAGGATAGGTACAACAAAGATAAAGACAAGACAAGGCTCAGACAAGAATGGGGAGGAGAAGAGAGCCAAGAAACCTTAGAAAGCATGCTGCCACATTTTTTATTACTAGATGAGAATAGCAGAAAAGGGAACTCTGTGAACTTAGAAGACTCACTGTGACCTGGAGTTGGATACAACTGAGCTCACATACATACACACTGAGCACATCCTAGTATATGTCTTAGGGTGAATATATATATTATATATATTTTTGTAGGTTATAAACCTAGGAGTTAAAATTCTGGGTCACAGGATATACATATGTTCAGCTTTAGTAGGTACTGTAAAAGTGTTTTCCACAGTGCTTCTATCAATTTGGGGGCTTCCCTGGTGGTTCAGTGATAATCAATTCACCTGCTAAGCAGGAGACATGGATTCAATCCCTGGGTCGGGAAGATCCCCTGGAGAAAGAAACGGCAACCACTCCAGTGTTCTTGCCTGGGAATTCCTGTGGACAGAGGAACCTGGTGGGCTACAATCCATGGGGTCGTAGAGTCAGACATGACTTAGTGACTAAGCAACAACAGCCTGTCAATGTATACTCGTTACCAGTGTGCGAGAGTTCTTGTTGCTCATATTCTGACCCACACATGCTCTTTTCTGTCTATTTTCATTTTAGCCATTTTGATGGACTGTAGTGAAATCTCACTGTGGTTTTAATTTACATTTTTCCTGGTGTCTAATGAGGTTTAGCATTTTTTCAAAAGCTTAATGGCAGTTTAGAGTTCCCATTTATAAAACACCTGTTCAAGTCTTTTACCCATTTAAAAAATTGAGTTGTCTGGCTTTTCCCGATTGATTTGTTCTTTTTTTATGATTCTGAGATTCATCTTATATTCTATAACCAGTCCTTTGGCAGATATATATTGGTTTAGCCAAAAAGTTTGTTTGGGTTTCCCATAGATACTATGGATATTATGGAAAACCCAAACAAACTTTTTGGCTAACCCAATATTTCTTCTCCCATTCTCTGGGTTTCCTTTTTTATTCTCTCAATGATGACTTTTGATAAATAGAAGTTCTCAATTTTAGTGTAGTCCAGTTTATCAATCTTTTTCATTTGGTTAGTTATTTTATATTTTATGTCCTGTTTATAAAATTTTTGCCTACTCCAAGTCATGGAAATATTTTCTTAAGTTATCATCAAGAGGCTGTATTCAGTCTATGATCCATTTAGAATTGATTTTTGTCAATGGTGTGAGGTAGAGATTAATTGTCTGGCACTTTTTATTGGGAAAAAAAAATCATCCTTTCCCCCAGGTATTAGAACTTTATCATAAATCAAGTGACCATAAATTTAGGGGTCTGTTCATGGAGTTTTCTCCATTTGTCTATCCAATATCATGGTGTTAGACATTATAGATTTATAATAAGTTGGGATATCTGGATATTGGGTAGATAAGCCTTCCAACTTCTTTTTCTTCAATACTGTCTTTATTCTTTTAGCTCTTTGATTTCCATATAAATTTTAGAGTCAGCCTATCAATTTCCATTGAAACATCTACTGGGGATTTGATTGGGATTGCATTTAATCTTTTGACTAATCTGGGGGAAGTAGACACACTATTGAGTTTTACAATCCATTAGTATATATTTTTTCTGTTTATTTGGATTTTCTTTAATATTTTTTACTACTGTTTCCTAATTTTGCATGTAGAATCTTGAATATTTTTCCTTAGATTTATTTCTTGGTATTTGATGCTTTTTTGATGTATGATAAATGACATCAGTTTAAAAATTTCAATTCTAATTGTTATTGCTTATATATAGAAATACAATTGATTTAAAAATATTGACCCTTATATCTGGTGACCTTGATGAACTCTTTTGTTAATTTCATACATTCTTCTTTTTTCTTTGTGTACAGTCTTATAGTCTCTAAATAAGAAAGTTTTCTTTCCATCTGTTTAGCTTTTATTCCTATTCAGCTCAGATCTCCAGTATAATGTTGAATAGAAGTAATAATAGAGACATTCTTGTCTTGGTCTTAGTATCAGGAGGAAATCTTTTAGTATTTCACTAGTAATTATATCTGACGTGGTGGGGGCCCTGCACAGGTGTGTGATCCTTTGAGGAGGACACCTCCATAAGGAGAATGACCTGGCCCAGGGCATTGGAGCCTGAATGGGGTGAGAAGGACCTTGCACTAGAAGGGTGGTACAGTACAGGCTTCAGGGCCCAGGAAGACTAGGGAGGGCATGTTAAGCAGCCCGGTGTGGTGTGTTGGTGCCCCAATAGGAGGAGGCAAAGGTCTACATGTGGTAGACCCCATTAGACCCCAGAAGGGTAAGGAGAGCTTTTACATAAGGGATGGCCTGACACAGGGTATCAGAACACTAGTTTAGATAGAAAGACGTTTATGGAAGATTTGCAGAGGAAGGAAAGTGAAGGTTATAGGAGATTGATAACATACAAAGGGTTGAATACAGTCAGGAAATATATTGAGGAAGATGGGAACCAGGTTTCTTACTGTTAGAGAAAGAAGTTATAAATACGAAAAGAGGTACACCTAGAATGAATGCTACAGCTGTACATAAAAATGTCTGCAGATTACAAAACTACAGCTCACTATATGGGTTGAATGGCTCCCCACCTCTGCCTCCCCCTCCCCAAAGTTATATCCATGTTCTAACCTATATAACCTACAAATATGACCTTATTTGATAAAAAGGGCCTTTGTGAATATAATTAAGTTATGGATCTCAAGATGAAATCATCCTGTGTTTTGAATAGGCCTTAAATTCAATGGCAAGTGTCCTTCTAAGAGAAAGGCAGCAGCTCCTGCATTATAGGCGGACTTGAGAGACACAGAGGAGCAAGTGATGTGAAGACAGAGGCAGAGATTGGAGTGGTATGTCCAATTGACATATCACACATGATTGACACAGTCATCAGACGCTTAGGAGAAAGGCATGGGATGGATTCTGCCTCAGAGCCTTCAAAAGGAACAAAACCTGCCAACACCTGGATTCTGGACTATGTGAGAAATTCTTAATTGTTTCAAGCCACCACATTTGTCCTAATTTGTTATAGTGACACCAGAAAACTAATATAGCCACTAAGTCCAAATGAAATATTATCCCAATTTTATCTTGACCCCAGGAACTGTCATAGAATTTCAACACCCTCTGCATAAGGAAACAGGTAAAAAAAAAAAAAAAAGGAGGGGGGAGTTGAAATGGAAACAGCATCTTAACCAATTTTGGTTAAAACACCAATTCTTCAAATTTTGGAAAAATCATAAAACTCTGAATACATGAATAGGGCCCCTTCCAGGACATTGGAAGGGGTCTGGCCAAGTGAGAGTCCCTGAAGCTTACAAATGATAAGTTTTACAGGATTGCTACCTCTGTGTAGGAGGCACAGTGTAGTGTTATAAAGCCAAGCACTAGAGTCAGATGGCCTGGGTTCAAATTCTAGTTCAGAACTACCTGGCTGTTGACTTCAAACAGGTTACTTAAACTTTCTGTGCCCCAATTTCTTCCGCTGTAAACTATAAATGATAAAAAACAATATGTACTTCATAGGGTTATTAACATGGTTAAGTGACATGATACATATAAGTTGCATAATACATGTAACACACATAGAACAGTACATACCCCATGGTAAGTACCCAATACACATTAGCCATTTTATGATTTGCGGGGCCAGCCAATGTTCTAGGCATTGGGGTGTAAAGACAACTGAGAAATGGTCCTTGCCTTCAAGAAGCTCACTTTAGACGGGAAATAGAATATAAAATGATCACAATACATTTGCTTAATTGGAATCTATATATGTAATAGGAGGATAAAGAAATATATGGAAAGATAAACACCAAATCTGGAACACTGGTTATTTCGTTGGGCAGTTAGTGATAGAGAAAAGAAGGCTACTGGGTAGAAGATGAGGAAATGAAACTGTAGGCAATATTTTATTATTTAAACCAGGTATGTTGTTTTGGCTTCGGTGGCTCAGCAGTAAAAAATCTGCCTGCAGTGCAGGAGCTGCCAGAGACATGGGTTTGATCCATGGATCAAGAAGATCCCCTGGTTGCATGGCATCCCGACTCCAGTATTCTTGCCTGGAAAATCCCATGGACAAAGGAGCCTGGTAGACTATCGTCCACAGGGTTGCAAAGAGTCAGGCAAGACTGAAGCAACATAGAACATATGCACGCACTTTTTGTTTTACTTCTTATAACTTTTTGTATTTTTCACATATTGCATAGCAATTTTAAAGATTCCCAACCCTCAGTCATAGCCTAGAAACAGTAGAGGTGCTAGACTTTGAGGGGCTCTTTAGGCTTGGACAACAAGTTCTCCCACAGGTCTGTGCTAGAGACCTTCTTCTGTTTTCTGGACATACTGTGCAACCTTTGGGAGGAGGATGGAGTCCCCATAACAACTGAGATTGAATTTCCCTCCACCCCAATAGAATCAGACTAGGAGCTAGATTTAATTCAACATCTCCCCTACAAAGGAAAAAAAAAAGAAAATGTCTTGCTCATCAATTTGTGTTGAGTGAATGAATGGAAAGATGAATTCTAAATGGATGCTGAGGTAGTCACACAATCACTATCAAGATTGTGTATTTGGATCATAGAGTAGGATAGGGAAATATTGTCCTAATGCAGAATAATCCAGAAGCTACTTGAAAGTAAGCAGCCTCAGAGTTAAGAGAGAGAGAGAGAGATGAACCATGTTGTAACCCCAAATTGTGGCTTTGTTGGGGCCCCGGCCATGCTCCTGAGAGAGCTCGCCCAGGGCAGGCCAGACAGAAGTCCTGGAAGCATCCTGGGGCAGCTTAAAGCTCAAACCTACCCCTACCCCGCTCCTCAGAGACATTGTGCTAATGGCCCTGATGATAACAAATGGTTCTGTGTGGCCACAGCTGCCTCTTACACTGGTTGGGGGCAAACTTGATTCAGAAGCATGATGGAGGGTGAAGCATCAAGTTTCCTATTTAGCAGGAAGCTGATCTCCAAGGAATGCAACCTGGCAGCTGCCCAGAAAGAAGACTTGACAATTGTGCAGGCTGTGGGGAAATAGCTTTCTTGTCCCAAGGCTTTTACTTTGAGGGTTACTGGGATCCAATGAACACCAATCACCAGCTACAGTTTGCACGAGGAGGACTGAGAAATTCAGCGGGAAATAAGCCTTGGGGTCAGGAGCCAGGTTGTGGTCTACAGTGTTTCATCCAGATTCAGTCCTTCGCTGACAACCAGATGCGAGAGACCACCCCCTTCAGTCATCAAGACCCAACACGTACTTCTCTGAAGTTATCAACAAATGTCCCGAAGGAAAATTTCCAGGCAGAAAGTTCTATTTATTGGAACTTTTTCCTTTGCAAATATTAAATTTGCTACTCAAATTACTTTAAGATTAGGAAAAAAGGGGGAAGGAGGGGTATTTATTAGGTCATAGACTTGCATTAGGTCCAGCTGGATCCAGGGGCTAAAATTACATGAGGAATCTGTCCCTCCATATGTTGCCTCTGTTTTCATGGGTATTAGTTCAGATGACCTCTCTCCATGTGAGGGCAAGAGAGTCACCAACATCTCAATGCTTAGCAGCCTCAGAGGGAAAAAAACATCTCATTCTCAATAGTTCCAGTAAAACGCTGAGAACAGCATCTTGTTAAGATTGGCTTTGGTTGTCAGCCCATCTCTGATCCATTGTGACTAGGGAGGTAGATGGTCAGATACATAACTATTAACGAGGGTGTTGGAAGTATCAGGTGAAATCTTGTCTAAGGATGTGCTTTATAAGCTGTAAAGCACAGTATTCAGGACAGGTGGTCCTGAGTCTGGCCATTAGGTACATGGAAAAGACACGCCCATTGCCCCGTGTAAACCACATGAATTGAGAGTGTGGGAGAAGTGATTTCCCTAAAGCAAGTTAGGGTATTCTTACTGCAGGGAGATTGGACACTCTTCAGGCAGCAGGAGCAGTGGTGTTTAACAGAAGAAACAGGTGGGACCCACCCATCTCCCCGAGTTTTCCTCTTTCTCTTAAGACTACCCAAAGAAATTATGATGCCATGGGTCTGAGATAGGTTTCAGAAATTGTATTTTTACAAAGTTCCTTCAGATGACTCTGCTAGGCAGAGTAGTTTAGAAGCTACCAATTAACCTAGCAGACTTTACACTTCTTTACACTTCCTTACACTTCTCCTCTGTCTTCTTGTTGTTCAACTGCTCAGTCATGTCCAACTCTGCAACCCCATGGACTGTAGCCCACCAGGCTCCTCTGTCCATGGGATTCTCCAGGCAAGAATTCTGGAGTGGGGTGCCATTTTCCACTCCCCTACCCCAAATCAAAAGTGAGTATGGGACTTCCCTGGTGGTACAGTGGATAAGAATCCAGCTGCCAATGCAGGGGACATAGATCCGATCCCTGGTCCAGGGAGATTCCACATGCCATGGATCATCTGTACCCCTGCACCACAACTACTGAGCCCTCTGGCTGGACTCCTTGAGCCATAACTCCTGAAGCCCATGAGCCTAGAGCCTGTGCTTTGCAATAAGAGATGCCACTACAATGAAGAGCCTGCACACTGCAACTAGAGAAAAACCCCCACTCCCTGCAACTAGAGAAAGCCCATGCACAGCAACAAAACCCCAGTGCAATCAAAAATAAATAATTATTTTTTAAAAAGTGAGTATGTGTGTGGCTTTAAGTGATAAAATCAGGATTGCTTTCTCACTTAAAGGAGATAAAAATAAAGGATTGATCTTATATTTTGAGACCACAGAGATGAAAGTGTAAATTAACGAATTTATTACAAACCCCATCCCCTGTCAGCCCCTGACCCTGGGCAAATAGGAAGTAAACAGAAGTGGCTCCTCTCCAGTGTTGGGCCATAAGCAGATCTACCAGGGCTCCTCCCATAAGCAGTTACTGACTAACCCTCATTGCTCAGAGGGTAGTGAGCAGGCGGTGGCTGAGGCCTGGCTCTGCCTTGGGAAAGGTGTTTAGCATTATCACAGCTTGAGGGCGGAGAGGAAAGGCCGTGGACTGCAGAGGACACAATACCAGATAGAGGAACAGGACCTCAGTTAAAAATTGATTTTACCCCCCTGCCAGTGGTTGCTTAGCTGCAAGACTTCAGGATAAGCTGGAGTTAGATTAGCTGCAAAGGTAGAAGGTGGAGGGGGATGGGCAGGATTGGTCAAGTGGTCCAGTCCCACTCTCTGTAACTCACCAGAGGACACGGATCAACTTACTACTATTTATTATTATTTTTCATCTCTCTGTAATTTCTGTTGTATATTCTTTGAAGGCCAGAGGTCACCCCCGCCCCAATTCCATTTCCTATTCCCAGCCCCTCACCCAGTACTTTCTAGCTGACAGTTTCTCAAATAGTATTTGCTATCATGGATTTCATAATTTTGCAGAACATTTTCTCAAAACTCTTGAAAAGAAGATCTGACCCTCCATGGAGTCTCAGGAGCTTTGTAGAAATAGCAGGGTGTGAGATGAGTAGCCAGAGAACGCCCTCTGAAAAGTGCAGGTAGAATGCAGGGCCAGCATGGTGCCAGGCACATGGCAGGTACACACAGCTTCATAAAATTAATGAGGCCCACAGTGAACTGGAGAAGGGGGCCAGTGCCTGATATGCTGGCAGGTCTCTGTGACCTCAGGAATCAAATCAAACAACCCCCCACCCAGGAACAGTCTGAGTAGCAATAGCTGCCAGCATAATGGCCCAGAAGAAAGCTCTAAATTCAGGTCTCAAAAGCCAAACAAAAAGAAATGATAGTACAACCCCTGCCCTTTAATGAAGAATGTTCTAATGAGAGAAAAAAAAATGCTAATGGTACAGGTCAGACAAACTGTTCCTGCCCTGTAAAAATAATGACAGTATAATTTTGTAGTAACTCACATTTTGTAACACCAAGCACCATGCACATATAATATACAAGCATTGTGTTTCATTGTGAAATTAAATAAAATCTTACAGCAACCCTATGATGGTCCACCTTTACAGGCCTCAGAAGAATTAAGAAACTTGCCCAAGGTCCCTCAGCTCATAAGTGGGGGGGCTAGGCTTGAATTCAGACCTGCATGACTCTAGAACTCATGTATGAACCACCACACTGTCTTTTTTTTTTTTTTTTTTTAAGGTGACGAATATTTTCAGTGTTATTTGTGAATGAATCAGATCTCTTCCTGGCCCCTCCTTCTGCTAACAAAGGAGTCTGGGACAGTGAGCTCCTTGTTCAGTCCCAAAGAAGCACTGTAACCCAGGGCTCAGCCTCTCTCAGGAGGCAGCCCCCGAACTCCAGGTTGAATTTAAGTCAAGATTAGAAAGGCTCTCATGATCATGAGTTTAGGTATCTGAACATCCCTAGAGCTTAGGGATCAAGTTCCATGCAGGGGGTGACAGAGGATGAGATGGTCAGATGGCATCATAGACTCAGTGGACATGAATTTGAGCAAACTCTGAGAGATCGTGAAGGACAGGGAAGCCTGGCAGTCCATGTGGCCACAGAGAGTCAGATACGACTGAGCAACTGAACAACAACAGGGATTGCTGGGGCAGATGAAAGCGGGGCAGAGGCAAAGATTGTGTGGGAACCCAGGGAATATCTAGCTAGAATTCTCAAAGCCTCTTTTCTTTCCCCAAGAGTCTCCAAGACAGGGTTTTTCAAACCTCCCTGGGCTCAAGCCAGGGCAGAGAGAACCCCTCTCCCATCCCAGGGCACCAAGATGGGAAGGTAGGACTCACAGGGTGGAATCAGGATAGAGGACAGAGACAGGGAAGGAGACAGACAGCTACACGAAGACCTAGTCACAGCGGCAGCTTTCCTGCAGCCACCTGCCTGGTTGAGATGGAAACGCTGATTCCAGCTCCAGCCCCCAGACAGGCTAAGAATATCCCAGAAAAGCAACAGCCACCACCCCCACCCTTCTTGATCTGCTCCTGCATCTGGAGTGCTATGCTGGGCTCCAGCAGGGCAGGGAAGAGACAGAGATGCTTGTGGCTGGGGTTGGGGGGTGAAAGAGAGGAGGCAAAAAATGGGCTTGGTGGAGGCAGGAGAAGATGAACTGAGAAATAAAGCTATTGGAGATATATACACATATGTGGCTGGAAGGACTGGGTAGAAAGAACTGTTTTTAGGGGGCAACAAAGGGAGATGAAAGCAGGAGCCAGAGAGCCGGGGAGAGAAGGTCCAAGTATGAAGAAGTATGAGGATGTGGGAGGGCTGGCATCAGGAACCTAGAGGGTAGACCAAGGCTTTATTAAGGGAGCAGAGCTCAGGGCAAGGAAAAGGAGCCCCAGCCTCGCCGTTGTCCTCCCCTGACCCTTAATCCTGGGCCTTCCAGCTTCTCAGCCTTGGTCTCTCTCTTCTCTCCCTGTCCCGGAGCACCACTTCTGCAACTGTGCTTATCAACCCTATTTTCTTTTCTATAAAGCCTTTATTTGGGCTCCTCAATTAAGTCCGCCTAGCACGGGGTCTGCTGGAAAGTGAAAGGCATGAGAACATGGGGTTTCCCTCTTGGCAGCTAGCAGCACCTCCTTTGTCAAGTCCATCTCTTCTGCTTTCTTTCTTTTTTTTTTTTGGCCATGTGAAGCATGTGGGATGTTAGTTCCCTGACCAAGGATCGAACCCCTGCCCCCTGCACTGGAAGTGCAGAGTCTTAACCACTGGGCCACCAGGGAAGTCCCTCTCTGCTTCCTTTCTACACTCCCCATTGTTGCCTGGGGGGAGGCGGGGTTCCTACTCCCTCCACGGCTTCCCCACCCCAGCTCCCCTGGGGTAAGGTCCTCCATAGAGGGAGGGAGGGCTGGTGCATATGCTTTCCTTTTGCACACCTCAGGAGCTGAGGCCTTCAGGTGGGAGTACTGAATCAGGGTAGGAGGCAGCCAGATCCAGGCATTCAGATGCCCAGGCTGAGTCTCTTCTCTGGCCGTTTTAAAAACCTACATTGTCATCAGCCCCTTTATAAAAGGGGCCACTTGGAGACATGAGATGCAATGACCTTGAGTTCCAGGGCCTCCCGCTTTGAAGTTTACTGGAGAGACCCTGGAACTTGGCCATCTTGGCATCCTGTCCTTTGTTGCACCATCTTTCAGGCTCCCCTCCCCTAAAGCTTGGAGGGACCTAGGAACGTATACATTGCTGAGAGCCTAAGCACCCCTCCCCTTCATCTCCTGGGTAGAACTGCAGAAGGGCAGGCCTCACACAGATGCTGTGCACACGAGCCTGAGCCCATCAGGCAAGAAACTGGGGAGAACCAGACAGGACTGGAGCTAGAAAGTGAAACAGATTCACAGGGCAGGTTTTATTTAGAAACAGATTCGTAGAGCTAGAAGAGGCTTTAAGAACCATTTTTAAGTTTAATCCCAAGATATTATCTTCCTCCTTCAGTTTTTTTTTTTTTTTTTTTGCCTAATAATAAAAATATGTAGAATTCCTGCATTGTAATGTGAAGGGAGAGCTGAAATGACTTCCCCAAGTCATACAATTAATAAGCTGTGGACTAAAACTCCTGACAGAGGATGAGATGGTTGGATGGTATCACCGACCTGATGGACATGAGTTTGAGCAAGCTCTGGGAGTTGGTGATCGGCAGGGAAGCCTGGTGTGCAGTCCATGGAGTCACAGAGTCGGACACAACTGAGCTGAACTGAACTGAAAACTCCTGCCTCCTAGACCATGACTTATCAGATAAAAAGATAAAAAGCAGCCAAAGGGCAGAAGAGTTTGAGCAGCATTGCCATTGGATGTTCCCTTAAAGATGGGGCTCATTTGGGAATTCCCTGGTGGTCCACTGTCCTTCCATAAAGCCCACCTTCTCAGGATGCCTTTCCAGTTTCACTGTGCTTATTCTCCTTGGCCTCCACCCTGTAGAGACATAACTCCCTCTCTCCTGCCTTAATACTGCAAGCTTTTTTGGTAACAGGAATGCCATAACTCTTTATAGATTTGTTTTTATTATTTTGTCTTCTTGTCCTTTAAAAATTCCACCCATATTCTTCTTGCACATCTTGGACTGAGAACTCAGAGCCCAGCCCTTAACCGAGTTGTTATGTAGCAGCTGCTGCTGACAGGGGAAGAGGTTAGAAAGATTGATGTTAGGAAGGGCGTCAGGTCCCTCCCAGTCAGTCCGTAAAAGCTTCTTGAAGGAGATGGAATTTCAAGAGTTTGACAAAGGCAGATTGGTGGTCTGAGGGAGGGTCCTGGCCCAGTGATAGGAGCTCAGAGATTCAAGAGGGATGACCAGACTAGGAGAGTGGTGATCATGTGAGCCCAAGAGAGGGGGTCTGAGGCAGGGCAAGATGAAGATGAGAAGGGGAAATAAGATCTTTTAAGTCACCTGAAGCAGAGGAGGGAACTCTCAATTCTAAGAGGACAGCAGGTCACTGCTGGACTTGTAACGGGGATCCCATAGCGGTGACGTCTGTAGGGGCTGCACAGACTCTTGTCCTGAATGACACCAGCAGCAGGCCTTACGTCAGTGAGGGACTCCTGGGAGCAGAGGACCCACGTGCCATTCAAATTCACGTGCCTGGTGTCTCTGCAGTGCAACTCAGTCTCTATGGGGCCTGTCCTTAACTACTGGTGAACCGACTGTTCCTTGGGTGTCAGATAAAGGCCGACTCAGAAAGCCTTGTAGGAGGAAGTAGGACCAATTACAGAAACTGAAAAGAGGGAACATTTTTCAGTAACTATGGGGAGAATGAGAGGTTGGGCAGGTCAGCTTGAACTGTGAGAGAACAAAGATCAGATCTAAGGGAACAGGAGAGACCCCACTGAGAAAGTACAATTGAGTGCTGAGTCAGGGAAGGGTACAGTTGGCCTGTGTAAGGTGGTGTATGGTAGGGAATCAATACACCCCACCACAGGGGTGGGGTGGGGGCGGGCCTGTGGGACAGCTGAGAAAAGCTGGTGCCTCTGTTGGCAGCCCCTGGGGATTCTGAAATAGCCTCTCTGGAATGAGCTAGGTACACACGTGCATACACACAAGCCCTGACAGCAGTGGATCCTTGGAGCTGGGTTGGTGGTCTCTGAGGAGCATAGAGGTGACTCCAGGGCCAAGTCAGTATTCTGCTGAATCCATGTGTATGTTAGTCGTTCAGTTGTGTCAGACTCTTTGCACCCCCATCAACTGTAGCCCACCAGGCTCTCTGTCCATGGGGTTCTCCAGGCAAGAATACTGGAGTGGGTAGACATTTCCTTCTCCAGGGGATCTTCCTGACCCAGGGATCCTGCAATGCAGGCGTGTTCTTTACCATCTGACCCACCAGGGATAAGCGAAGGCTTCTGTCCTCCATGAAACCCACACCTACCTCCAAAGTCCACTTAAGAAGCCAGAAGATTCCTGTGCTGGGGAGCCAGAGAGCAGGCCAGGAGAAGGGTGGACACAGTCCTTCAAGGCAGATAGAACAGCCCAAAACCAGCTGGGCTCCAGACCTGCAGGTAAGGCCTAGAGAATACCAAATACAGGACAAAGGCCTTATGGGTGCCGAGGAGAGAACAGACAGACCCAGAGAGAAATGGGAAGGACCCAACCTAATAGCCTGGAGCTGGGAATGGGGTCAGTTAGGACCTGAATGGCAGGGAGCATGTGACAATGAAAACCTATCTCAGCCTGGACCCAGGACTGGCCATGGGTGGGACCAACCCTCCTGGGCCTCCCTCTGCATAGACAGCCCGCCTGCTATCTGCGGCTGGACAGACCAAGTTCCAGACTTTCCCCAGGGACCGATCACCCATCATCCACCCAAGTGTGAAATCAGGGCATTGGAGGGGAGAGGGGCAAAGAGCACAAGAGCTCAGGGACCAGAGCTCAGGGCCTGTTATCATAGACTCAGCAGCAGAGAATCAGGTCGGCAAACCGTGGCCTCGGCGACAAATCTGAGCGTCTCACCACTCCCAGAGTAAAGGCCTCTAAGGAGGGGGGTTGCGACCTTCAGGCAGACCAGGGCCCAGCCAACACCTCATCACAGGCAGAGCAAGAATACCCCTGCTGCAGTCTTCCCTGGTGGCCACATGGGGAAAGGGAGGGGAGGAGAGTTAAGAGGGAATCCACCGACTGCTAGATTGGAGGAGCTGGTGCAGTGTGACCCAGCTGGGGCCTGGGCGCCTTGATGAAAGCACTCGCCTCGATGAAGCAGCTGCCCACGCTGCGCCCCCACCCCCACCCCCACCCCGGCCCCAGCACGTAATCAAAAGGGGAGGAAGGCTGTTCCCATGGCATCTCTGCTAGCGCGATCCAGTGCATCAAATCAAGTTGACTCAGGGCCCTAGGGCCTGTAGGGGTAGGTGGGAGCAGCCTCCCAACACCCACCCACCCACCGGCTCTGACCCTGACGAGGTCCTCGAACCAGCCACCTCCTCCTCCTTTCGCCTTTCTGATGAAGGGACTGGACCAGAGACCAAGGCATGGGGGTGGGCGGAACTTGAGGTTGGCATGAGAGATTCTATTGGTCAGCGCAGCTGCCGGTTAGGAGGACAGCTTGGGCAACGATTGGCTGCGTGAGACGGGGCGTGGCGCGGCGAAGACTGGGCCCAAGGGGTGGGGCTGACGCTGCAGCTGGCGCAGCTCAGACCCGGAGCAGCCGGCGCAGAACATCCAAAGCAGCCGCGTTCTACTGCCCGTTCCCGCGCCCGGGCCGGGGCTGGGCCCCCACCGCCGGGTCCCCGGGGGCTGCAGCAGAGGCGGCGGCGGCGCGGCGGGCAGGGACGCCGCCCGCGGTTCCCGCCGGGGCCCGGGCGCCGGCCCCGCTCTGCAGGATGGGCACGGTGCTGTCTCTTTCCCCCGCCTCCTCGGCCAAGGGCCGGAGGCCCGGCGGGCTGCCCGAGGAGAAGAAGAAGGCGCCGCCCGCGGGAGACGAGGCGCTGGGGGGCTACGGGGCGCCGCCAGCGGGCAAGGGCGGCAAAGGCGAGAGCCGGCTCAAACGGCCGTCCGTGCTCATCTCCGCGCTCACCTGGAAGCGCCTTGTGGCCGCGTCCGCCAAGAAGAAGAAAGGCAGCAAGAAGGTGACGCCCAAGCCAGCGTCCACCGGCCCCGACCCCCTGGTCCAGCAACGCAACCGCGAGAACCTTCTCCGCAAAGGTCGGGATCCCCCCGACGGCGGCGCCGCCGCCAAGCCCCTGGCTGTGCCCGTGCCCACCGTGCCCGCGGCCGCCGCCACTTGCGAGCCGCCGTCGGGGGGCAGCGCCGGCGCTCCGCCGCCAGGCTCGGGAGGAGGGAAGCCGCCGCCGCCGCCGCCCCCAGCCCCGCAGGCGGCGCCGCCGGTCCCTGGTGGCTCGCCGCGGCGGGTCATCGTGCAGGCTTCTACCGGCGAGCTGCTGCGCTGCCTGGGCGACTTCGTGTGCCGGCGCTGCTACCGTCTCAAGGAGCTGAGCCCAGGCGAGCTGGTGGGCTGGTTCCGCGGAGTGGACCGCTCGCTGCTGCTGCAGGGCTGGCAAGACCAGGCCTTCATTACGCCCGCCAACCTGGTGTTCGTGTACCTGCTGTGCCGCGAGTCGCTGCGCGGGGACGAGCTGGCGTCGGCCGCCGAGCTGCAGGCCGCCTTCCTCACCTGCCTCTACCTCGCCTACTCCTACATGGGCAACGAGATCTCCTACCCGCTCAAGCCCTTCCTCGTGGAGCCCGACAAGGAGCGCTTCTGGCAACGCTGCCTGCGCCTCATCCAGCGGCTCAGCCCGCAGATGCTGAGGCTCAATGCCGACCCCCACTTCTTCACGCAGGTCTTCCAAGACCTCAAGAACGAGGGCGAGGCCTCCGCCAGCGCCGGGGGTCCACCCAACGGGGGCGCGCCCGCGGCTCCCTCCACCTCCTCCTCCTCCTCGGCCGCCAGGGACAGCTGCGCGACTGGAGCCAAGCACTGGACTATGAACCTGGACCGCTAGGGATAACCCAGGGCCGCTCCCGCCCCCCGCCCCAGCCCCTAACACACACTCGGAGCCCCCAGGACCATCAAGCCGCCGCCGCTGCTACCGCCGCTCCGCGCCGTGGCCGGAGGAGGAGCCGCCCCTGCCCCGCAGGGGAAGGTGGAGGCCAGGATGCCAGAGGCCTCGGCGTTTGGATTTGCTGGGCGCAGGGTGGGGGTGGGGGATGAGCGCGGGAGAGGAACCCCCAACCTCACCCTTTCTATCTGTCTGCGCCCTCATCTCTCCAATTCTGCCCGAGTCTTCCCTTTCCCTTCTCTGTGTAAGTCCGTCTCCCTCGGACTTGTCCATTTCTTCATCTTCTTCCTGTATCTTCACCTTCCCTCCTTCCTTCATCTTTTGCCTTCCCACCTTCCTCCTCGCAGTTCCACTTTCCATTCCTTGGGTGTGTGTTTCCGTCTCCATCTTATCCACTACCTGAGTCGCTCTCATTGCCCCGTTTCTCTTTCTCAGCCCTGTCCCCATTTCCCCTTCTCTTTTTCTCGCTCCTGGCATGTGTCACCATCTTCCCCCTCCCGTCTGCCTTACCCCCTCTCCGCCTGTGTTAGCTTGCATTTCTCCCTCCGACTGCGACCCCGTATTCTCCTCCCCAGACCAAAGGGAACATGAGTTCTTGATTGGGATCGGCTGAGGTACAGCAGAAACTGCAACCCTGGGAGCCCAAACAACCACCAGGATGGTCCTTCGCCCCATTCCAACCACCTCTCCCCACCTTTTCCAATGTGTTGCATGCCGGGAGTTGGGGGGAGGGGGATGCCACCTTCAGGAGGCTGAGGTTTGGGAGCAAAAATCAACCTAGGAGGTCACCCCGGCGGTGGCGGCGGCGCCTCAGCAGAAGGGTGGGAGGAGACAGAATACTCTTCTTACTCTGAGGGAGGAGCACCCCTCTTCCTTGCCCTTAGGTGTTTTTGTCCCTCCCACCCACCCCCACTTTTAATTTATTTGGTTGTTTCCGGAGGGAGGGGGGAGGGGTGGGGTGGGCCCGGAACTGTCTGAGGTGCTGATCTGAGGCCGGACCAGAATTCTCCTGGGAGGGTACCAGGGACTGGGTTGGGCCTGGTGCCGTGTCCAAGGTGCCAATGATGCGGGCCGACGGTGCGGGCCGCATTGTCTGTCTGTCCGTCTGTCCGGGAGAGAACTATAAAGCGCTGGAAGCGCCTGCAGATGTTTTTGCGCCAGCCTTTTTTTGGGCCTTGGGAGGGAGGGAGCGGGAGTGGAACTATCGCAGGCAGGGCTCGGGCCCCCACGGGCCTAGTGGGGAGGGGTCGAGTCCCTGAGAACCGCTACTGTTTCCGTCACCCCTCCCCCCACTGACTTCCATCTTACAGAGAGCAAAGTGAGGGAGCCAGAGGATGAGGCCTGGTGGTAAGGCTGAATTCCTGCCCCACCCCGTCCCCCCACCCCCCCGCCACCCCTGCCTTCATCTTTTCTGACCACCTGCGTATTAACGCCCAGGCCATTTAGGGGATAAGTGATGAGGACAGCAGAAATTGTTCCCCTTTTACAGAGTGGCTCATTGAGGCAGCATCAGCTAGTTATTGTCATTTTCTCTCTTTCCTCCACCTCTCCCTGCCATTCATTCTGTCAAGAGTTCAGTCAGGCCTGGCTAAGTCTGTCTTCACCACTCTCAGGTGGGGCCTGAATGCTACACTTAGCCCTATACTCTTTCCCCTACCCATGGGGCTGCTTCAAGGCTGTTTCAGCCACATGCTTACCCAGGGCAGCTTTGGGAGGTCCACCCCTGCTTGAGATTCAGACCTAGCCCTTAATCGCCAGGGAGGCTAGCACACAGGCAGCCTGGAAGACTCAGGAGCCATTCTTTGGGGTTGAAGGAAGAAAAGTAAGCTATTTAGCCTGAGATTCCTCTTTGGTACCCATTGCCTTCTTAACCACTTAACTAAGCGCCCCGTTCAGTTTTTCATCGGCCCGAGGAGGCCCTGGTTGCAGTGGAGCGCTGGCGTCTGTGACCCTGGTCTCCACGGAGACCTCCGAAGCATTCGGAGAGAAGAGGGAGAAGCCCACCTAGAAAGGCCCTGTTTCGCTGTCCGTGGTACTGACGGGGCGCACTCGAAAGGGTGAGGGAGGGCATGCAGGAGTAGGAGGAGCTGCAGACAGCCTCAGGTTTTGCGGATAATTTGGGAGTAGATGTGATCCTTTCTGGTGGTGAGTTACAGGAGTCTGGCCCAAGAACCCAGGAAGACTGTCCTCCTAGGAAGACAGATCTCAACTCTTGCCCGGACTCTGCCCAGCGCCCTCTCAACCGGCCAGTAGCCGGAAATCCCCAGTCCAGATTTGTGAATCGAGTTCCCCGGGGGGAGGTGGGGAGAGCTGGTGGAAGGAAAGGCGGGTGCAGTCGCCCATTGGCTGGAATTTGGCGCAGTCAGCGCGGTGCCGTCATCTCTCTAGGTATGGAAGGAGAGAGGGAGGAGCACTTGGGTCACCCCGCGGCTGTCGCCATAGTAACCAGACTGAACAGGCGGGGCGGGGCGGGGCGGGGCGGGGGAGGAGGGTGCACTTTCCACTCTCTCACCTCTGGCGGGGAGGTTGCAGAGAACAATCCTGGTCCCTCTTATTTGGAACTAGTTATCGAGACTATTTGAGTGGGATTTCTGTGTTAGAAGAGCCCAACGGGGATGGGAAAGAGACCCCTCAAACATCCTTGGGGAGGGGGCCTCTAGATTCTGCTCCTGAAAGCATAGACACAGCACCCTTCTATTGCTACACTCCTATGCGCACTCGGACACACGCACATACAGGTGGGCGACAGCGCGCTTGCCTCCAAGAACCTGTGGTCTGGCATTTGGAGACCTAGAATGAGAAAAAAGCCTCAGTGCCTGGTGGCAAATTAAATCTCACTTTCCTTTGCCACGCCCCAGGCAGGAGACATTGCCATAATCCGATTAAGTAGTGAGGGACCCGAGGAGGATCAGCACGAATACGTGGAAGAATTAGCCTCCTGGGTCAAACTTGGTCCGATTTCTGTTTTCTCAGGAAGAAGGTGGTCATTAAGAGAAGGACTCGGAGCAGTCTTTTGAGAAGGCAAAGTGGAAGGGAGTAAATGCAGAAACAGAGTGATGTGCCTTCTCTTGACTGCCCAGAAGTAAACCTCTGGGAAAAGGAGTCCAGGTTTAGGACAGAGGTGGTGAAGAGGGCCCAGAGAGTCCAGCAGGAATGAGGGAGGGGTGGCCTGAGGAAAGACTGAAGATGGAGGATAGGAGAAAGAAACCCAGCTGGAGCCATGACTCAGCACTTCTGCTCAGCAAAGGTTGGAGGGCTGGGTGATTCTTACAGCACAGAGGCAACAGAGAGGGGAGGGGAGTAGGAAACAAATGGGCAGATAAACTGTGACCTGACCATTTGCATGATACATGCTGATGCATACATTGATATACAACACATCTGAACACAGAAGCAGGTACATAGGCATTTAAACTGATGAAGTCTCATTCAGTCATAACATATACACATCTCCACTTTCCTTCCCTGCCCTGCTTCCTGGAGCAGAGGATGTTCTGTTCTGAGAGCTTTGCTTGCCTGTCCCTGGAATACCTTGGTACTTAATGGGAAAGGAGAAACACAAAAAAATCACAGGGGTGTGTGCGTGAGTGTGTGTGTGTTTGTCATGGTAACTGCTTTGCCTGCCAGGCAAGGTGCTCAGCAACCAGAGCATCTGGCAGTATCCAAGGGGACATCCTGTGGCCAGGACTCTGCCACAGGCACCCAGATGGGCATCTCCAGAAGATTTCTACTACAGAAGCTGCCAAAGCAGCCCCTCTGACCATGCCACCATGACCAGGGACATCTGGTAGCCAGGTTTGGAGGCCTGGCCTTCTTCATGTGCCCCACTTTAAGTGCAACTCCTGACCCCTTTATACACCATAAACAGCACTTGCCATGAGTGGCCTCAAGACAACAGAGGTTAAACTTTAAAGACCTTTATTAAGATCATTACCGGGACTTTCCTGGTGGTCCAATGGCTAAGACTCCAAGCTCCCAGGGCAGCTGGCCCAGGATTCGATCCCTGGTCAGGGAACTGGATCCCACATGCCACAAATAAGACCTGGCACAGTCAAATAAATAAATTATATATAAAGACCATTACCTTCCCTTTCAGCATCTTGTCAGACAGCCAAGAGGAAGATCATCTATACTCACAGGTTAGGTGTGTAAATGAGGCATACAAAAAGTGTTTTAGTTCAGTGTGATTAGAGATTGAGTATAAGACAGATAAACTGCAGAGCACAGTCTCAGTATTCAAGTTCCTTTGATCTGAGTTTAATATTCTGATAAGGCTTTTAGAAACAATCTCTCTTTTACACTTGCGGACTGGCTGTCTGGCTTTGTACTCTAGCACCCCGCTTTCCTTTTCTTCCTAGGCATTCAGATTTAACCTCTTAGTTTCTGGCTTAAAATTCTCCCAACTCATTTTGGGCTTCCAGGGGATTTCTTTTCCCCTGGATTCTAATTCTTTAGCAGATAGCTGCTCCCAAGATCTCTACTTGGCAACATTGCCCACCATAGTTACTCCCCTTTTACAACTTTCCCCTGCCCCATTGCTTCACCTCCCTTGATCATACTCTCCTGTGACTGGTATTTGGCTTCAAGACCATACATCATAAAATTAGTCTCTCTGCGTGCATTTTTATATATGACAATCTAAAAGGAAGGAGGCGTGATGATAAACAATGTAAATATGAAAAGGGATATTTCTTTATAACCTTTATACATTTTACTCCTTTTTAAAACAGTTACATATTACCCCAGAAAAATGCAGGACATCAAGAAAAGCATAAGAAATAAGACTAATGCTGGAAGGCTTGCCCTACCATATATTAAAATTTACTAAAGAGCTAAGGTCGCTAAAGCATAAGGCACTGATGTAGGAACAGACGTATCAGTAGAACAGGACAGATAATTCCAAACTAAACTCCAGCATAGGTGGGAATTTAATAGATGATAAAGGCACCATTTCAGATCCATTGGGAAAAAAGATAGATTAGTCAGTAAATGCTTTTGGTACAACTGGATAGTCATTTATATGAAGAAAAAAGATCAATCCTTCCTCATTCTTAGCCTCCAAATAAGTTCCAAATTGATGAAAAAATTTTAAAAAATTATAAAAGCCTTAGAAGAGGGAACAATTTGAAAGTATCTATTAGAAATTCAAATGCATATATTTTCTACCTTGGAATTCCAATTTCTAGTATTGACCCTAGAGAAATACTTATATGTACAAAGAGACATGATAAAGATTTGTTTATTGTATTACTCTTTAGAGAGAGAGAAATTGAACTCAACCTAAATATCCACCAGTAGGTTAGAAATTAAAAATCCTTTGATATAATATACAGTTTAAAAGGATGGACTGGACTGTACATACCAAAGTGAAAGATCTCCAAAACACGTAGTGTCATTAAAAAGTTGCATAGCAATATACATAGTACCATATCATTTATGCAAAAGCAAAACAAATCAAACTGTAATTTCTGTGTGTTTGTGTGTGTATAATAGAAGCTTAAGAAAGATACAGATCACTCTTATTAAGTGACTTCTGGGAAGGAACTGGGATTGATGTTGTCTAGGGGACCTTTGCCTTATCTATGGAGTTTAATTTTTGCAACAACAATGTATTAATAGTATTTGCATAATTAGAAAATAGTAATTAATATGTGATAGTAATCTAATATTAAATAAAATACTTGAATAAAACATGTGTTTATAATATTATTATTGCATCTTGGGTTGGGTCAGTTCAGTTCACTTCAGTCGCTCTGTCATGTCTGACTCTCTGCGACCCTATGAACCGCAGCATGCCAAACCTCCCTGTCCGTCACCAACTCCCGGAGTTTACCCAAACTCATGTCCATTGAGTCGGTGATGCCACCCAACCATCTCATCCTCTGTCGTCCCCTTCTCCTCCTGCCTTCAATGTTTCCCAGCATCAGGGTCTTTTCAAATGAGTCAGCTCTTCGCATCAGGTGGTCAAAATATTGGAGTTTCAGCTTCAACATCAGTCCTTCCAATGAACACCCAGAACTGATTTCCTTTAGGATGGACTGGTTGGATCTCCTGGCAGTCCAAGGGACTCTCAAGAGCCTTCTCCAACACCACAGTTCAAAAGCATCAATTCGTTGGTGTTCAGCTTCCTTTATGGTCCAACTCTCACACCCATACTTGACTACTGGAAAAACCATAGCCTTGACTAGACAGACCTTTGTTGACAAAGTAATGTCTCTGCTTTTTAATATGCTGTCTAGGTTGGTCATAATTTTCCTTCCAAGGAGTAAGCATCTTTTAATTTTATGGCTGCAATCACCATCTGCAGTGATTTTGGAGCCCCCCCAAATAAAGTCAGCCACTGTTTTCACTGTTTCCCCATCTATTTCCCATGAAGTGATGGGACCAGATGCCATGCTCTTAGTTTTCTGAATGTTGAGCTTTAAGTCCACTTTTTCACTCTCATCTTTCACTTTCATCAAGAGGCTCTTTAGTTCTTCTTCACTTTCTCACAAGAGTGGTGTCTTCTGCATATCTGAGGTTATTGATATTTCTCCCAGCAATCTTGATTCCAGCTTGTGCTTCTTCCAGCCCCGCATTTCTCATGATCAGGTTGGGTAGAGAACATCTTTTTAGATGTGGAGAAACCTTAAAGAAAAAGATTGATTCCACTTAAGTTGAATGTTAGAGACACAGAGAAAAAGAATGGCCATAAACAAGATTGAAAAAAAAGTGACAATCTGAGAGAACATAATTGCAGCACAATATATTTTCAATAGAAAAATAGTTAAAACTGTGAAGAGGTAATTCACACAAAATATAGATAATCAATAAGCACAAAAAAGATACTTGACTTCACTATTAACTAAAGAAACTCAAGTCAAAACAGTAGTGGGATATTGCATCACTGACAAAGATCATAAAAATAGAAAATCCCAACCATGATTTAAAAAAATGGGGAAATGTGCACCTCCTTGCACTATTGTTGCCATATACTTAGTCCAGTATTTTTGGAGAGCTACTTGACTGTGGCTCAAAATGTGAAAGGCAGTATACTTATTGTCCCAAATACTGCATTTCCAGAAATTTGCCCTGAGGTGATAAGTGGAAAAAAACATGATACAAGGATACTTATCATAACACTGTTTACAAAAATAAAAAATTGGTTGCATCAGTAGGAGACGAAGTAAACTGTGACAAATCAATATTCATTGGGATATTATGAACCATTAAAAATAGTACATTAATCTATATTAAAAATGACCATGACAAAGTGAAAATAGTGGGTTGAAAACAATGTGGTCCCATTTGTGTAAGAGAGAGAGAGCTTTAAATAGCTGTCCTTTTCCTGTCATTCAGATCCTCCACTTAACGGCTACCTCTTCCTGATGAATTCATTTCAATCTGCCCCATAGTCACCCCTCATTACGTACCTCAGATTGATTTCTTCATGACATTTTTTCCTGCCTGATAATTTTTTGTTACTTATTTTGTATCCTGTAAATAAATGGTCTATCTTGTTCACTGCTAGATTCCCGGCACCTGGCAGTAGGCAATCAATTGTTACTGTTCAGTCTCTCAGGGTGTCTGACTCTTTGCAACCCCATGGACTGCAGCACTGCTTCCCTGTCTTTCACCATCTCCCAGAGTTTGCTCAAACTTATGTCCATTGAATTGGTGATGCCACCCAACCATCTCATCCTTTGTTGCCCCCTTCTCTTCCTGCCCTCAATCAACAGATATATACTGAATCTGTGTGTATGTGTATGTGCAGCAATGCCAAGTTTTAGGAGGTTTTTGTCTGTTTAGTCACTCAGTTGTGTCCGACTCTTTGAGACCCTGTCCATGGGATTCTCCAGGCAGGAATATTGAAGTGGGTTGCCATTTCCTCCTCCAGGGGATCTTCCTGACCCAGGGATTGAACCTGTGTCTCCTACATTACAGGTGGATTCTTTACTCACTGAGCCATCGGGGAAGCCTAAACTTTTAATAGTTGTTCTCACTAAGTGGGAGGATTTTAAAAGACCAGTTTTACTTTCTTCTTTATACTTTTATGAGCTTTTTAGTTAATTACAACAAACTAAACTATTGTTATTACCTAAAAGAAGAAGAAAAATTATAAAGAAAAAGAGATAGAAGATAAATGAAAGGAAAGAAGGAAATGGGGAAAAGTGACACTGCTTTTCCAGTGTCTGGAAAAGGAGAAGCACACATCTACAGCCCTGCCTTCCTCCTCTTTCACATGTCTCCAAAGTCACTTCACTCCCTTCCTCCTCTTCAAGCTATTTCCAGATCCCTAGGATTTAAGAATGTCCCTTGCTGGACAAGAGAAGTGAGACCCCCATTTATCCCAGCAGGCACGGGTGTGTGTACATGTACAACACATGTGTAATACAAGCACACACAGAGAGCATGGGCATGCACATATACACACACTTACAAGGATCCATCTAAGGCCATTTAAAGAACATTTCTTTATCTTTCACATAAGTGCTGAGGAACACCCGTTGTTACTTATACAAACAATAAAGCTAGGGAAAATATTCCTCTTCACATTAGCTTCTTCATAACTTTTCTTTAAACAGTGAGAATTAGTGCAGCACCTGAGAGTAGATCATTACTAGCAAAGTAATGCTCAAAATTCTCCTAGCCAGGCTTCAACAGTACATGAACCGAGAACTTCCAGATGTTCCAGCTGGATTCAGATAAGGCAGAGGAACCAGAGATCAAATTGCCAACAATCTGTTGGATCATAGAAAAAGCAAGAGAATTCCAGAAAAACATCTAATTCTGCTTCATTGACTACACTAAAGCCTTTGACTGTGTGGATCACAACAAACTGTGGAAAATTCTTCAAGAGATGGGAATATCAGGCCACCTGACCTGCCTCCTGAGAAATCTGTATGCAGGTCAAGAAGCAACAGTTAGAACTAGACATGGAAAAACGGACTGGTTCCAAAATGGGAAAGGAGTACCTCAAAGCTGTATACTGTCACCCTGCTTATTTAATTTATATGCAGAGTACATCATGTGAGATGTTGGACTGGATGAAGCACAAGCTGGAATCAAGATTGCCTGGAGAAATATCAGTAACCTCAGATATGAAGATGACGCCACCCTTATGGTAGAAAGTGAAGAGGAACTAAAGAGCCTCTTGATGAAAGTGAAAGAGTAGAGTGAAAAAATTGGCTTAAAGCTCAACATTCAGAAAACTAAGATCATGGCATCTGGTCCTATCATTCATGGCAAATAGATGGGGAAACAATGACAGACTTAATTTTCTCGGACTCCCAAATCACTGCAGATGGTGACTGAAACCATGAAATTAAAAGACACTCACCCTTTGGAAGAAAAGCTATGACCAACCTAAACAGCATATTAAAAAGCAGAGACATTACTTTGCCAACAAAGGTCCATCTAATCCAAGCTATGGGTTTTACCAGTAGTCATGTATGGGTGTGAGAGTTGGACCATAAAGAAATCTGAGAGCTGAAGAATTGATGCTTTTGAACTGTGGTGTTGGAGAAGTCTCTTGAGAGTCCCTTGAACAGCAAGGAGATCCAACCAGTCAATCCTAAAGGAAATCAGTCCTGAATATTCATTGGAAGGACTGATGCTGAAGCTGAAGCTCCAGTGCTTTGGCCACCTGATGTGAAGACCTGACTCATAGGAAGAGATCCTGATACTGGGAAAGATTGAAGGCAGGAGGAGAAGGGGATGACAGAGGATGCAATGGATGGATGGCATCACTGACTGAACGGATGTGAGTCTGAGAAGCTGCTGGAGTTGGTGACAGACAGGGAAGCCTGGCGTGCTGCAGTCCATGGGGTTGCAGAGTCAGACACAACTGAGCGACTAAACTGAAATGAACTGACAGTAGATCTCAATAAATGGAAAATGGGTAAATGAACCAAAGTAGTGACAGTTTCCATGTTTTGCTTTGGTTGTCAACAAGTAAACAATTAAATATATATCTTTAGGACACAACTGTGGTAACTAACTCCTCCCGGATATTTGATATTCTTCTTCTCTTTTTGAATGTTCTTGTTTTATGCTGGATTTGGAGATTAGGATTTGTTCTGTTTTTGAATTTTATTCTGGTATTTTTATAGTATGTTTTATAGTGTCTTTATTTCATTAATTTATTTTGGAATTTATTTTTGTATGTAGTGAGAAGGAGAGAGAGAACTATTTTCCCCAAATGAATAACAGGTTGCACCAACTTTTGAACAGTCTTCCTTTTCCTCCAGTGTATTCCATCTCTATCTTTTATGAAATTTTCACATGTCTATGGGTCTGTTTTCAAGGCTCTCCTGGGTTCCACTGGTCTATGTGACTCCTGCTGTGCTAAACCACACCTCTGATAAAATAATTGTAGTTTTGTGGTATGCTCCTTGTTCTTTTGCTAAAACTGTCATGGCTATTCTCTCTCTCTTTTTAAAAAATATTTATTTATTTTTGGCTATGTCAGGTCTTTGTTGCATCCTGCAGGCTTCTTTCTAACTGTGTCTTGTGGGCTTTCTAGTTGAGGCACTGCACTCAGTAGCTACAGTGTGCAGGCCTCCTTAACCCGAAGAATGTGGGATCATAGTTCCCCAGCCAGGGGTTGAACCCACATTCCCTGCTTTGGAAGGCAGATTCTTAACCACCAGACCAACAGGGAAGTCCCCCAAATACATCATCCAGAAGAACTTTAGAGCCAAGCCTGTCAGTTTCCATAAAATCCCTTTGGGAAAAAAATCTTGGGACTTTGATTGAGACTTAAGAATTTATAGATGAATTTGGACAGATCTGACATTTTACAATAATGAGTCATTCCACCCAGAAACATGATAAGTATTCTATGTATTCAGGTCTTCTTTTATATTCCTTAGTGAAGATCTATAGTTTTATTTTTCCATTTAGATATTTCCCATGTATTTCATTAGGTTCACCTGGGGATGTATTTTTATTGCTCTTGTAAATCTGTAATTCCCAATTTTTTTCTTATTTCTACACAGTATGGAAAAGGCAGACGTTTTTGTGTACTAACCTTGTATCTTACTGGATATACTATTTTCATTAGTTCTAATTGATTTCCAGTCGAGTCTCTTAGATTTTCTAGGGAAGCAATCATATTGTCTGCAAACTAGGACATTTTGAAATCTTCCTACCTAATATTTGCATATAGCAGATAACTTTTCTTGTCTTATTGTGTTGCCTAGGACTTCCAATAGAATGTTCAGTAGTAGCAATGCTGACAAGGTTAGAAGGGGTAAAAAAGACACCACTGCCTTGTCCCAGACTTACGGGAATGCTCCTCATATTGCACCAATTGCTTTTTTGTCTTTTAAAGCTGAATATTCTGTTTTATGTATACTGCTATATAGTACAGAGAAGGCGATAGCACCCCACTCCAGTACTCTCGCCTGGAAAATCCCATGGACAGAGGAGCCTGGTAGGCTGCAGTCCATGGGGTCACAAAGAGTCAGACTTCACTTTCACTTTTCACTTTCAGGCATTCGAGAAGGAAATGGCAACCCACTCCAGTGTTCTTGCCTGGAGAACCCCAGGGATAGCAGAGCCTGGTGGGCTGCTGTCTATGGGGTTGCACAGAGTCGGACACGACTGAAGTGACTTAGCAGCAGCAGCAGCAGTGGCTATATAGTAAGTCTTCTCAAATCGTTTTTTGGAAGTTGATAAAGCTTTAATCAAAATAATTTTTCAAATTGCCTGTTCCTTGTGGAACACCAACTGAGCCATGATCCTGGGCAGGTACAAGTTGGAGACAGAGGATAAAGTGGCTAAATGCTCCTCTGGGACTCCTTTGTCCCTCCTGACATTTGAAAGCAGTGGTATATGATGTACAGAACAAAAGACTAGGAGCCAGAGGTTTGGGTGCCTACTCTACATTTACTAAAAGTTGATCTAAGACAGTTATTCAGCGTCTCTGAATGTCAGTTTTCTCATCTATCAGATGGAAACAAGAAACTCAGATTTGTGATGTCTTATCAAATGGCTATAATAAAAATGACAATATTACTGTTTTTGGAGTAACAACCATTGCTATGGTAGTCAGCACTATTAATACATTTTGACAGAGGGATCAAGGGACAAACACAGGGTCCAGAAGCGGACCCCAAGCTGCTCTGACCAGCTCTGCTGGCCCCCAAGGCAGTAGGGAGCCCTAGAGGCCTGGGCCTCCCATGAGCAATCTGTGACCTGGGTGATATGTGTTTACTCCTTGCTGCCAGGCCTCAGCCCCAGTGGGACTCACGTGCCTCTCTCCGGAATGCCAGCCAGGGGACTTGCTACAGCTCCTGGTGAGTAGATGCCTGTGCCAGCCTGGCCCAGACCAGCAGTATTCCTGAGTCTAGGCATTTGGGCCAGGAGACCAGGCCTATCGTGGGACTCTCCACTCCAAGGATGCCCCCTGCCCCAGCAGGGAAGAACAGCTGGGCCTGCCTCCTCCACTCACCTGCTTTGTGATGAAGGGTAGGGAAAGATGCTCACTGGGGGCACCTCAGGACTCTCGGCATGAAGAAGCCTCAAACTGTGAGGACACAGAGTGGCAGGCACAACAGTGGGCCAATGCCGTACTAACATCCGTGCTGCAATATGTAGTAGAAATGTGCTGAGATTTGCAGCAAATCTGGGCCCTGCCGTTTCCTCACGGGGGGACCTTCAGACTTTTTCCGCTAGTCTGTCATATGGGAATTGAAGAGGCTATTGTATCTGGTGAAATCATATATATGGATATGCTTTGCTAACTGTAAAGCACAGTACACATATAAAGGGGTCCCAAATCTAGCCCTTTTGGCACATGGTTACAGACATGGGCAGTGGACAGACGTGTGTACAGGATGGACCCTAGAACTTGTCTGTCTCTGCTTGTCAACGGTAGAAAACCAAGAGGAATGAGCTGAAGAACTGGAAAGGTGATCATAGAAAAGGAGAATGAAGCCTAGAGGTTATCAGAGCCTGGGACCCTTCCCGATTTCCCCATTCATCTCCCCATCTAATGTCGCCCCAGATTCTCTATGTTGCAGAATAGAAAAAGATAGCCCTGTCTGGGCTGATAACTTCCTGCTGTGTTGCTAAGCAACCTGGCCTCCTCTCCCAGAAAAAGGAACCCAGGATCTGGCCTTCCAGCCTCCCTCAGCTGCTTCCTCCTCCCCCAACCTCACAGAAGAAGCTTCTCTGACTCACAGAAGAAGTTGGGTGCAGTGTTGGGGGGATTAGACTGGGGAAGGTGGTGTGAGCCCCCAGAGCCGGGGGCTGTTCTGGGCTGGTCAGTGCTGGGGGATGGTAGTTATGGAATGGTCCTCGGTGCTGGGATCTTTAGGCATATGCTCTGCCCATGGCAGCAAACCAACAAGGTGGATATAAGCAGTGTTTCCATTTTACAGATGAGGACACGAGGCTCAGAGAGAGCAAGTAGCCCCCTCTCTCTCCCACAGGGGATAGGCAGAGGTTGCGTCTGAATCCATGTCCTTCTGGACTCCCTCTGCTCCATCATGCCATTTGAGATAAATGCAGGGGTCACACTGGCCACAGATTCTAAAATGTATTTCTCAGAGACCCACAGACTTAGAAAATGAACTTATGGTTTCTGGGGGGAAGGGATATTTAAGGACTTTGGCAAGGTCATGTACACATGACTATTTTTAAAATGGATAACCAGCAAACACTTACTGTATGGCACATGGAACCCTGCTCAATGCTATGTGCCAGCCTGGATGGGAGAGGGGTTTAGGGGAGAATGGATACATGTATATGTGTGGCTGAGTCCCTTCACTGTTCACCTGAAACCATCACAACTTTGTTAATTGACTACACATACCCCAATACAAAATGTTTTTGGTGTTAAAAAATAAAACAAAAATAAAATGTATTTCTCACTCTGTAATTTGTCTGGAACCAAGGTGAGTACTGAAATTGGGAACCTAGCCTAGGATTGGGCTGAGATTTGGGAAAATTATCCTGCCACTTCCTGGGCTTCTCAGAATCTCAGAATCTGCTCAGTTTTCCATGAGAAAGGATCAAGGGAATAAGGGATGGGGAAGGAAGTGAAAACTGGGCTGCTTGGGCTTGAATCACCTTGCTGCCATTTAGCAGCACTGTGACTGCAAGCAATTTATCTAATATTTTTGTGTCTCGAGTTTTCCTCATCTATAGAATGGGAATAATACTAAACCCAACTCCAAAGGGTAATGAGGACTGAATGAATGTAAAGCTCCTTAAATAATGCCTGACATGCAGATGTTTAATAAGTATTAGTTTTATTATTATTACTTCTAGGACACCTTAGCATATAAAGCTCTTTCACATTCCTAGTGGTTAAGAGAACTCACAGCCTCTGAAATAAGACTGGGTTCAGATTCTGCTCTGCCCTTTCTTACCATGTGACTTCAGACTTAACCCCTCAGTGGGTTGCAGGTCACCTCCACACAAGGGAGAGGCTTTCCAGGAAGGCCCAGTGGGAGAGGAGCTGGTGTGATGGGTGAGGACTTGAGCTATGGGGTCACAGGTTGAGCCAGGCAGTCAACTTCTCAAAGCCTCAGTTTCCTCACCTGAAAGTGGAGATAACCATCCCCACCTGGCAAGGTGTGGCCAGGGCAAAGAAAGACCACAAGTAAAGTATTAGCATGGGGCAGAGCATGGCACAGAGTCGGGTTCAGTGAATGGCAGGCACATATTTTATTATCAGCAGTTCTACTTGCTGTGAATTATAGAAAAGTTTAAGGAACAGGTTGAAGTGAAGTGCATTTAAAAGATACTTTAAAGGGAATATGAAAGAATGAAGGCTAGAAAAGTGCATCACTGCAACACATTTTGGTGTCTGCCTGTGGTCACATGGGCTGATGTATGAGCAGGTGATCTGTAAGCCTCAGTGCCCTGGGTGGCATCACTGCTCTGTGGCCGTGCAGCTCTAGAGCATGTGGCTATGGATGTCCTCACATGGCACGCTAGTTGGACTTCTGATTCCATCTGCCAAGTGAAGGCAAGTGGAGCTTGGTCACAAGGAGCACACATTAGTGGAGAAGACACTGGTCTGTGTGATCTTGGGAGGATGGGGGAGTGATCCTATAAACACGGTGACCAAGGCCACCTCGGACTATGGAGAAGCCACTCAGAGCACTGGGAGAAGCCCTGGTGAGGAACCTGGTCCTGGGACAAGCCCTGAGACTTTGGCCAAGTTTCGTAACATCTTGGGCTTTGGTTTACTTATCCTCCGAGTGGATAAAGCCATCCCGGCCCCTCTGTCTTCCTCCCTGACCCTGGACAGGATCAATAGATCAATGGATGTGAAGGTGCTTTGTAAACTCTGTCATGCAAGTGCATGGCAGGGGGTGGGGTGGTGAGTGAGCCATATTTTCACCAGTGACATGAGTGAAGAGAGAGAGAAAAGGCTCAGACCTTCAGGGAATGAAAGAGGGGCTGTACCCTGGACTGGGAGAGAGAAGCAATGGTGGGATCAATACCTTGGAGAGCCAAAGACCAAGGTGTTAAGGGTCAGTAAGGACAGGCCTGGGTCATCAGGAAGCTGAGTGTGGTAAGAGTGCGGCTCCATCAGGGCTTGGGTGGAATGGAATCAATCCAAGATGACAGTAAATGGAATCCCAGAAGAATTATCTGAGGGTTAAATAGTAAGTCAGTTGTCAATCTACGACCAGAACTTAGGTTTTCTAATGCCCCATTCTATAAGCTTCCCAAACTGGCTTGTGTGAAGGAAAGAATAGAGAGCAGGGTGAGCTCTAAGGATGTGATGTCATAGGTAAGAAAAAGTGAAAGTGAAAGCCACTCAGTTGTGTCCAACTCTTTGTGACCCCATGGACTGTAGCCCGCCCAGGCTCCTCTGTCCATGGGATTCTCCAGGCTAGAATACTGGAGTGGGTAACCGTTACTTCTCCAGGGGATCTTCCCACCCAGGGATCAAACCCAGGTCTCTTGCACTGCAGGCGGATTCTTTACCATCGGAGCCACCAGGGAAGCCCATAGGTAAGAAAACCGTCTAATCTAACACTTCCCCTGGCTTCCCAATGATGCCCAAATCCCTCCTTTACCAACTCACTCGCAGGACTTTGACTCTCAAAGTCAGCTAGCCCATCTCTCCTCTCGACCTTCCAAGGAAGGTTAGTAGTCCAGTGACAAAGCATTCCTCGTCAAGTTCTATGGCAGAAGGTTCTCCATGAGATCAAGTTGACATATCTGCCTCACTGTAGCTTTCTACCATGTGTCCCAGTACACACGTCCAGGTGCTCTGCCACAAGAAAGCTCTCTGAATAATTGAGGACAGCTTCTGTGTCTCATTCCCTACTGTGATTTCCCAGACCACATTTCCCATAGTTGGTTTTCCAGCATTCTTCCTTCTTCACTTGGTGGGTCCACTATTCTATCTGTTCTCCATTTGATCTTCTCCAGAAGGTGTTATCTATTAATAACACCATGTACAACATGCTGGGGGCACAATCATTTTTTTTAATATTTTTTGACTGCACTGAATCTTAGTTGCTGCATGTGGGCTTTCTCTAGTTGCAGCACACAGCGGCTACTCTCTAGGTGTGGTGTATGAGCTGCTCGTTGCAGTGGTTTCTCTTGTTGTGGAGCACAGGCTCTGTGGCACGTGGGCTTCGGTAGTTGTGGCTTGTGGGCTCTAGAGCACAGGTTCAGTAGTTGTGATGCAGGGTCTTAGTTACTCCTTGGCAAGTGGAATCTTCCTGGACCGGGGATGGAACCCATGTCCCTTGCATTGGCAGGTGGATTCTTAACCACTGGAACATTGGGGAAGTCCTAGGGGCACAATCATTAAAGCAAGTGGATCATTTCCTTCATCCCAGGGTGGCCATAGCTGCATCAATGCATCCTCAGAACACAATGGTTTTTCTGCATTTATTTTACAGTCTCCCATGTAACGTTGTAACTAAGACACTGCTCATTTACACATAGGCTCTACTGAGCCCCACCCTTTCGTATCTCACACTCTGGCCTTTAGAGATCTAAGTAGAGGACCTCACACTCCATGCCAGGAAATTTCACCTTTTTACCTTCAACCCACAATTCTTAGCAGCCCAGATCTTTCTGGAACCTGGTTCTGTCTCCCTTGTGTATTCTTTCTTTCCCCTCAGCTTCTACCCTCTGCAGCGAGGCCCTCTGCCTCTCCCTCGGAGTCACTGAGTTCCTCACCAGGCTAGACTCCTCCCCTGGCCATCTGCTGCCTGAAATACATGATCCCACCCGTCCACCTCATGAGGTCTACAGAGCATAGCAACAGGGAACGTGCTGATGCCAGAATGTTAAAGGATTAAGTGTGTGCTAGTTGCTCAGTCGTGTCCGACTCTTTGCAACCCCGTGGACTGCAGCCTGCCAGGCTCCTCTATCCATGGAACTCTCCAGGCAAGAATACTGGAGTTGCCATTTCCTTCTCCAGAAAGGGACAAAAGCAGGCACCGTTTAATCCCAAAGGGCATAGAGAAAAGGAAGGTGATTATGACAAAGGGTTATAAACAGTGACCTCTGTGTAATGAGATGGTAGGTGACTTTTCCCCATGTTTCATTACATATTTCATTCAACTAGTATTTAATGGAGGCCTTGTTGTCTATTTTTTCAAATTTTCTATGCTGAGTGTGTTATTTAGAAAACCAGAAAAAAAATAATAAAGTGAAGATGAAAAGAAATACTCTTTCCCTAGACGGACCTCGATGATTTCATTCCCTTTGGGAAGGAGCATTCAGGCTCTCCCTGCACTTATTAATAATTGACCTGCCTTCCCCCTGCATTTCCTGCCCACAGGGCACAGGGAAATCTCCTTAACTGCCTTGTGGGAGCCCAGGCAGTCTCCAGGCAACAAGTGAGGAACCTTTGGTCCAGGAGGCATATGGCCCCTGGGAAAGAAACACTAGGACCACGGAGAAGGCCTGCCCTCTGTGTTGTTTCCATCTAAGGGAACGAGTTTAAGGCAGTTTTCCTGCCTACAGGTTTTGTAAGAGGCGTGAAGAAAGCATAAGAGCTGTGGCCCTGGTTGGGCACAGTACTCAGAAAAGCCTCAGGTGGTGAAGAAAAATGGCTCAGCCAGGAGGACCATCAATTGATCCACTTCTCAGGTTTCTCGAGGTGGGACCTGGGATGCAGGGCTAGGGTTCCTCCCTTTGCCCTCCTCTCCGAAAGCTAAACTTGGCCTGAAGGCTTCCCAGGTGGCACTAGTGGTAAAGAACCTGCCTGCCATTGCAGGAGTCATAAAGGACGAGGGTTCGATCCCTGGGTCGGGAAGATCCCCTGGAGGAGGGCATGGCAACCCACTCCAGTATTGTTGCCTGGAGAATCCCCTGGACAGAGGAGCCTGGCGGGTTACAGTCCGGAGGGTCGCAAAGAGTCGACACGACTGAAGCGGCTGAGCACGCACACGCGTCGGATCCTCAGCTTAGCTGCAGAACCCGGCTCTGGTTTATCTTCCTCAGACCAGCAGAGGGCGCGCGCCACCCGCGAGAAGGAGGTTTGCAGCCGCAAGCCCGGAGTGGAGAGGCAGGCGCAGAAGGGGAGGTTACCCTCTGAAAAGGAGAACGCAGATCCAGAGAAAAGAGAACGTTGGAGATGCTGCGGGCGGGCGGGGGCGGGGGTTGGTGAGTGGGAGTGAGTGGGAGTGAGAAAACAAGTCTGAGTGAGGGTAGGATAGGGAGGAGAGGGGAGGTGGGGAAGGGGATGGAATGGTGACTGAGGGATGGTTGAGATGATGTGAAGATGAGAAGATAAGTTGGGGTGGAGTTTGGGATGAGGGAAGGAACTTGTGGAAGGATGGGTGCGATGGGGGTAGGTGGGATGCCAGGGCGCGTTGGGAGAAGTCAGGATGGGGTAAGGTGAGAAGGGGCAAGTGGAAGGCCCAGTAAGGCAGGCGGAGGAGGGGTCGGTTGCGAGGTAAGAGGGGGGCTGCAGCTGGAACCCACTCACTAGGAGCTCTGCACTCCCCTCCAGTAGCACCCAAGCCTGCCTGCCCTCGATCTCTGGAGCTTTTCCTTGACAGGCCTTTCTGCGCACGCCTGAGCTGGGCGTCTGGTTACCTTCCTGCCCCCCAACCAGACACCCCCTGCCCCGACCCCCCCCCCCCCACCAAGTTTCTGGGGCAGCTAAGAACAGAGAGAGGAAGCAGCGGGGAGCTTGGGAGCTTTAATAGGTCTGGAAGGGAATAGAAACACACTGCAGTCCTGCAGGAGGGCTGGGGGTGGGAAGGAAGGGGGCCTGGAAGCTACCTAGAAATGTGTGAGGTGCCGGGAGAGGAGAAGGTGGACTGAGCCGGGGGCCAGGGGGGAAATAATGAGAAAAGATTTGGAATTCGAGAGAGGGGTCATATTGGAGGGGCTTCCAGGAGCCAGAGGGAAACACAGATGGAGGGGAGGGGAAATCAGGAGAGATGCAGGGACCTGGGGTCTAGAAGATTAGAAGTGGGGGCACAATCACCCTCCCTCAGGGGCTGCGGGACGAGGCGGGGGCAAATCCAGTGGTAAAGAAAGACTGAGGCGACGTCAGTCCCTTCCCGCCCGGGGCTGGGTGCAGCGGGTGGAATCAAATCTGAGCTGGAAAGAACGGAGGGGGAGGCCCCGGCCCCCTCTCCCGTATGAGGGTGGGGTTGAGCGAGGCTCCCGGCGGCTGGGAGAGGCCCCCGGGGCACCCGGTCTAGTGGTAATGGCCCCCCAGGTGCGAGGCCGCGGCCACCGCGCCGAAAGGCCCGGGCGGCGGCTGCAAGCCCGGGCTGGGGTAGAGCGCAGCGGTGGCGGCGGCCGTGGCGGCGGGGCCCGGGCCTGGCCAGTAGGAGAAGCCGGCAGGCGCGACGCCGGCCGAGGCGGCCATGAGGTTGAGTTTGGAGAGGCCGGGGAAGGGCAGCGGGGCCAGGCCGGCCGGCAGCTTGTAGAGCGCGCCGTCCTGGGCGGCGGCGGCCGCGGCGGCCGCGGCGGCGGCGGCGTGGGCGTGCGCGGGGGGCGGCTGGCAGGCCTGCGCCAGACCCTGGAAGTCGAAGCGGTAGGCGTAGCGCTTGCCGTGCACCTTGCTCATGATGTTCTTGTCGTAGTAATAGCGCAGCGCGCGGCTCAGCTTATCGTAGTTCATGTTGGGCTTGCTCTTGCGCTCGCCCCAGCGCCGCGCCACCTCGTCCGGGTCGGTGAGTTTGAACTCGCCGTGGCCGCCCTCCCAGGCGATGCAGCCGGCGTTGGCGCGGTCAGCCAGCAGCTCCAGCAGAAACTGCCATAACTGGATCTGGCCGCTGCCTGTGGGGAATGGGGCGGTCAGCCACAGGCGGGGTGAGGGAGGCGAGAGGCGGGAAAGAGGTGGGGTGCGAGAACCCACCACTCCCCCCGCCCAAGTCGGATGTGGGGGCCGGTGTCAGGGAGGAAAGGGGCACGTCCAGCTGAGTAACTGGGCGCAGCTGGAGCGGCTGGCCAGGGAGGAGATGATCAGCAAAACCGTCCCTAGACAGTACCGCGCTTTCGCACAATGGAAACGCCCCACGGGCGCACAGCTTTGCAAGAATTAGGGAGCGAAGGGAAAGCTCTTCTTCCGTGTGGGGGCAGCGGTACTCCAAGGCACAGGGCTCTTGGAGGTAAGCGAAGGCGGGACATCACCCCTCGGCCTGAGCCCTTACCGGGTGCAGAGCCTGCATAACCGCTCGGGGTAGTCTACACAGGTGGTTAGCTAGCCACATCCCAGCTGGACCATGTCCAGAAATCCAGAGCGGAGAAATCGGCCTGCAGCGGGATCACTCGGCCCACGGGACAAGGCATACACTTGAAACCTCTGCCTGAGGTGGAGAAGAGGTGATGACTGGCTTCCTTGCGATACCATGTCAGACTGGGATGGGGACAGTGGTTCCCTAAGTGTGAGAGGAACGTCAGCCTCTGAAGTCTCCCACCCTTGCCAGCGTCTGGTGCTGGGGCTACTCCAGTTTTAGCCTTTTTTTTTTTTTTTTTTTTCCGGAACAGGCCGGATTCCCAGGGTACCAAGGTGTCAGTTACCAGGGGACATGATACCCAGCTCTGAGGAGAGGAGACCCAGACGCTTCTGTGCTTGGCTCCCTGCCTCTGCCCATCTTTGGCCAAACTCCAGGCCCTTCTGCCCTGTCCAGATTTTCAGGGTTGCTAGAAAGGGCCAGGAGGTTTTCCCAGATAAATGGGTAGTGAGAACTTCTGTTTCTCTGTCTTGGAGCCTCAGTCAGACAAGTGGAGAAAAATCCTGACAGAACTAACCCCCTCTCCACCCCCCACCCCACCCCCACCACACCCTCACCGCACCTCACCCCACCACACCCCACCCCACCCCAGTCCTCACACCTACCAGCATGTATACACACACTCTTTCAGAATAAAATGGATTTTCCTCGAAGTTGTCTGATTATTGTTTTAAATTGAGCCTGGTGAAGCTCTCTTCTGTTTTCAGTGATTTCCTCAGAACCCAGATGCTGCCCTCCCCCATAATTTTGACCCCAATCCTTTCACACCAGCTCTGGGAGGGGCTCCCTGGCTCCAGGACGAAAATACTGCATTTTAGGGTCAGAAGCACAGCAAGGGGTGGGGGAAATGTGCATCTGGTACTGAGAGATGTAGAGGCCTGGAAACTCATTCCTGTTGGGTGTTGTGCTCCCTTTTAGATTAAGCAGTTGCTGGCCTTGTTTTTCTGGTCATGGTAATTATCGGTCACTTGATGAGATCTAGGGTACCAACTGTGGGGCTTCTCCCCGCAAAGAATCTGCCTGCAATGCAGGAGACACAGGAGATTCATGTTCAATCTCTGGTTCGGGAAGATCTCCTGGAGAAGAAAATGGCAACCCACTCCACTAATTCTTGCCTGGAAAATCCCATGGACAGACGAGCCTGGTGGGCTATAGTCCAAAGGGTCACAAAGAGTCGGACATGACTGAGTGACGACGCACGGGGTACCAACTGGGCAGGGACCAGTGGGGAGGCTTTCCCTGGTAGGTCAGCCAGGTCCTGCTGCCAGCATGGCAAAGCCAAGGGTAATTTAGCCACCAGCCAAAGGCGGGTGACACCTGAAATGGCCTAGAGGACTTGGCTCACGGAGCCGGGCTGGCCAGGCCAGTGAGGCAGGTGGGCGCTGGCCCTGGTGCTAATGGTGACTCAGCCTGGAGTGGCCTGAGAGTACTTCTCCCGGGGTCACCTTGCTGGGTGAAGTCCAAGCCTTGTGCTCCTGCTGCCAGTAGGGAAAGAATACCAAGCACCAGAGCAGGAGAAAAGCATTCCCAGCTGAAAAGGGGCAGGCCGGGGTGGGGTGGGGTCAGCAAGGTCTTCTCAGTCTGCCCTGGCCGGCAGGGTCAACACTGGGTCTCAGAAGCCAGAGCCAAAGGCCAAAGGCCACATGAATGTTTCCCACCCCCACCCCCCCCCCTAGGCTCCCAGCCTCCCAGCCTCCTGACAATCAGGCCCGGACCCGCCGTTTCCCAAAGCCCAGCGTTCCACATCGCTCCCACCCGCCGTTGGGGTGACAGTGGCGCCTGTCGGTATGCGGCGGGTGCCCCGAGACCCCATCCTCGACTCCGCCCGTACACTCTGGCGGCCAGCTCACCTTTCTGTACCGCGGGGCTCAGCGGTCCCCAGCCCGGGCTCTTTCCTTCTTTGAAAAGACCGTCTCCGACGGGATCTGTGGCAGCGAGACAAAACAGTCAAGCGGATCCAGGCGGAGGTTGCCGACTTGACCGAAAGCCCCCCAGGCCAAGGCTCAAGGGGGAAGAGGGGGGTGCCTTGGTTCCCGGGCGAGAGGCTGGGGGCCCTATTCGTCCGGCTCCTCCTCCCGGAGCCTGGCCCGGGCGCGCGCCGCGCGGAGCCCCTCCATAACGCCCAAGTCAGGAAACGCGTCCAGGAAAAAGGAAATCCGCTTTCCGAACGGGCTGGCGGGAGCCTTATAAAGCCGAGCGGGGTTTGCGCCAGCCGAGCTGGAGCGCGCAGAGCCCACCGGAGAGGAGAGGACGCCGGGAAGGCTGGGCTGGTGGGAACGTTCGGAGCACGGAGGTGAGGAGCCACGAGGGCGCTCGGGCCACGCCCGGCAGACCATAGCCCCCCAACACTGCACGAGCGCTCAGTCCCTTGCAACACTGAAGACCCCTGCTCCCCTACCAGGCTCTTTCAGCCCCCGAGCCGGCGCTCCTGGCTTCCCAGGCTCTCACTGTGCTCACTTCAAGTCCTCTAGACCTCACACTTAAACCTTAAAGCGCTCCATCTGCTTTTAAGGTTTCCTGATGCCCTAGCTGGCTCAGTTCTGCCAGCGATCCAAGTCCCTGGACCGCGCCCCCTTCCATTGGACCCCAGCATCCCCGTCCCAAGCCCTAACCCAGATTTCCCGCCCCGGGTCCCGGTGCCTCCAGCCCCCAGCTGGTCCCTGGTACCTGGCAGGTACATGTTGATCAGCAGGGGCTGGGAGGCGCCGCTCTGTCTCATCGCCGCCAGGGACTGGGTGGTGGGAGGTGGGGGGGGGGGGGGAGAATGGGAGAGGGGGGGATCGCGTCAGGCTTTGAGCTCCGGGGCACAGATCCCCGCCCGAGGCGACCGAGGTGACTGGGAGAAGAAGGCGGCGCTGGGTCCAGCAGGGCCTGGCGGGAGGGGGCTGCCCGAGTGCGGCGGGGGATGTGGGGTGGGGGGGTCCTGGAGCGACGCTCCCAGCTACCAGGCTGTTCGGAACCCTCCGGCCCCCAGCGCGGGCAGGGGCCGCAATTTCCGTTTTAATTAAAGAGCTGCCGCCTCGGCCCCCCGGACCCCGCCCCCGCCCCTCTTATCGCCCCATCGCAATAAAGTCTCCGACGTGCCGCGCGGCAGCCAAGCGCGCCAGGCAGCCCCCCGCACCCCGCAACCCGGGAGACGCGCGGGGGATGGGCCTGGGCCTGGCTCTCTGACGGGGGTCAGGAGCCCATTTCTTTTCCGCCTCCCTGACTCTGAGCAAACAGCTACGGGGTGGACTACCCCGGCCCCACCTCGGACCCCCGGGGCCACAACGCGGGGAGGGGGAGGCTCACTCCTCATCCATTCCCCCCACCTCACTGCTCCACTCTCCTCCCCTTCCTCTCCCCACCCCTACCCGGGTTCCCGTCTCCAGGCTGCCTTATCTGCATCTTCACTTTTAAATTTCCGCTTCCCTCCCTCTCGCCTGTCGCTGCGCTCCGGGTCGGCAGCCGTTGCTCTCTTTATCTAACCCCCTTCCATCCTCGCTACTTTTCCCTCCTCCTCCTCCGCTCTCTGCTCTTCCCTAGAGACCCGATCTCCTTCACTGTCTCCCTCTTGTTTCCCCGGGTTTCCTGTCTTTCCAGGGTTCCCAGGCCTCTGGGCCATCACTGGGGTGTCGCCCTTACAACTTTTAGTGGGTTGCCCTTCTTTTCCCTTTCTAGGTCTCTCCTTTCATCTACTCCTTCTCCCTCCTCCTCCTATCTCCCCTTCTGTCTCTTCTCTACCTCCCCATCCTGTCTCTCTCTTTCTCTTCCTTTTCTCATTGATTTGTTCCCACTGATTTGTGGCATATGATCTTCCTTCCATTCCCACCCACCACAACCACTTCTCTCCTATCTTTCCCCATCTCTTGTCATCCCAGCTTAACCATCTACCCTCACAACTACTCCGGATTATCCCTGAACTAGGCTGCAATTGGCACCTTGCTCTAACAGAAGAGGAGTTAAAATAGGTTTACTGTACAAGGCCCCCAACCCAGGGAAAGTGGAAGTAAATCCACTCTGGGAAAGGGACAAAAGCAGGTATGTGGTTCCCAAGTGGTGGCCTGGAGTCTCTGTATACAGGTGAGGCTTCCTAGCTCTGGAGAAGTGCATCTGGAGGGATGCTGGCTGAAAATGAGGCCCTGGGCCGGGAGTACCACCTGCAGCCATACAGCATCTGGTGACTCCAGGCAGAACTGATAAACTCAAAGCCTTTCTTTCCCAATGCTTAACTCGAGGAGACAGGAGGCCTGGACTTCAGGGCACTTGGATTGGAGTAAGCAGGTTACCTGTAAGATCCCTGGTCCTGGGATGCCTGACTGAGAATGGCTGGGAAGTCCAGCTCGAGGTGGGGACCCTGTGCATTCTTCACTTGGTGTGACTGCTGGGTTGTTCCTCATTCCTGGTGGAGGATACAAAAATTAGAAGGAGCCAAGGAAGAGTGTGGGAGGAAATGGGGGGATCCCAGGACCCTAGAGAATCCTCAAGGGATACAGATAGAGGCTTCAGGATGTGGAGGTGGAATCTGGTGGGGAAAAGATGAGCAGTTGGGATGCTGGCTGGGGACAAAATTCAGGGCTTCAAAGGAGCAGAGCATCTTGAGGGTGGGGCCAAGGTCCTACTCCCTCTCCTTCAAGCCTTCTGTCACTTCCCCAGAGAGAAAATGAGGAGACCAGCATTGCGAGAGTGGGGAGACAAAGTCTCACTCACTTAATGGTCTCAGCAGAAGGCTGAGGGAGAAGGGAGAGGCACTTAGAGTGGGGGTCTGTCCAGACATCCCAGCTCCGAGCTGGTGAAGGACTAACAGCTCAGGCTCTGCCTCATCTCACTGAGGACTGAGCGGCTGAAGGAGGGGGTGGGCTATCGGAAGAGCTTGTGAGAGAGTGAGGGGTGAGCTCCGACCTCATGTGGATCTTGGCTGTGTCCCCAGAAATGAGATGATTTCCTCCATCCACTTTGGTCTTCGGCTGAGTGCAACCAATGAGCAGGTCTAGGCAGCTTCCACCATCGCCTCCCACCTGACTGGGTGTGGGTCCCACAGGGTTCTGCACACCCCATCAGCCTACTCACAATAGGAGGATGGAAAGGTGCTTCCCTGATGGCTAGTGGGAAAAAACTCTGCCTGCAATGCAAGAGACACAGGAGACATGGATCCCTGGGAGACGCAAGTTCTAATCCTTGGATCAGGAAGATCCCTAGAGAATAAAATGGCAATCCAATCCACTCTTCTTGCCTGGAAAATTCTGTGGACAGAGGAGCCTGGCAGGCTGAAGTCCAAAGGGTCTCAAAGAGTTAGACACGACTGAACGACTAAGCACGCAAGGTGAAAACACCCAGGCCCAGCCTGGCATCTATGCCTCCTTCTCTTTAGTTGCTGGTGTGGAGAGCAGAGTTGGACCCCATGTCTGAGAAAACCTAGAAGGTCCATTCATGCTGGCAAAGACTGCAACAAATATTAGCTCTCCCAACTCCTTCATTGTACAGGCAGGGACACTGAGACCTAGACACAGGGTGCGCCCTGATCAGCGTCACACTGCAAGTTCCCAAAGGCATCTTGCTGGGTGTTTTTGGTAGTCATGGACCTTCCTGGAGGGAGGGCAGCTCAGCTGATGGAGTACACCAGATCTCCCTTTGCCCATTGCCTGCCCCAAAGCAGGTGGTGGGGAGATGACTTGCTGGGCTCTGAGGCCAGTTCACCTGGGTCTGGGCTCAACTCCCCCATTTTCTAGTTTGTGTGGTTTTGGAGAAAGTTACATCACCTCTGTAACTTAGTCTCTTCATCTGTTAGATAAGGATTAGAATACCAACTATACAGAATTATTAGGCTTATATAGCATGCTGAGTGCTCAGATAAAGTTGCATATATGTAGCTGTTAATATTACCAACCCCCAAGGGCACAGTTAAGAGCCTGTGACCATGCAGGAACCCCATACTCCTCTGCAGGACACAGAGGTTTGGGGCTCTGCTGAGGCCCGAGGCTTTTGACCACAGCTCAGATCAGCCTCTACTTAACAGTCTGGATTTGGGGTCAGAAGCCTTGTGTTCAGGTCCTGGCTTTGTCACCAATTAAATGGATAACCTCATCCATTTAAGGCTTCTCCCTCTCTGAGGAGCTCGTTTCTTCATTGGTGAAATTGGTGAAGAATGGAAGCTGTTAGAGGAGGATTAAATGCAACAGGGGCCGTGGACTCTTGAACCCATCCAGGTGTAAAGCAGAATTCATACTCCGTCTAGAACTCTGTCCTCGGTCCTCTGACCCAACCTTGAGATCCATAGCGGAAGACAGGGCCTATGGTAACTGTCCTAGTGCTTTTCTGAATCACAAGCATTTTCAGGGGGTCATTCTTGAATCCTCACAATCCTTGTCCTGTGAAAGAGACAAGGCAGGAATCTGGAGCTCCATTTTCCATGTGAGGGAATTGAGACTCGGGGATGTTATGTGGCTGGGTCCCAGGTGTTCTGGCTTCTGGTTCAGGGGGGTCTACCCAAGGGAGCAGATGCCTAATTTTCCCCAGCTGGGCCCCTGGAACTGCCCAGGTCCAAGTCTGAGTTCTCTTCAACATTGCCTTGACTCCCCCAGACAGAGGCAATGATCTGGGCCAACCCTCCCTGTGGCTAGATCCACTAGCGGCTTGAAAATTCAAGCATCCCTGAGGGACAGGATGAAGGGCATCCTAAGGGTCTTGAATGTCCTGCCTATGTGGGGCTGAGATGATCGTAAACTGGGTCAAAGACGGAACTAGGAAGAAGCTATACTGGTGCCATGGACCCTAATGGCTGCTACCACACTCAGCCCCCAAAACATGGCTATGGGCTTCTACCGCCTACCCCGGAACACAGGCCTGCTGTGGTCAGTGACTCGGGAGCAGTCTCTCCAGCTCACTGGTCTTCTGAAGAGTGGGAAGGAAGAATGAGGAGGGAGTTGTTTGAGACAGCTGAGAGGCAAGGAATGAAGATGTTTTGTAAAATTCTGGAGCTCACTGCCACATGAAGGATTGCTATTCAAAGGGTTTGGGGCTCAGCTTAGAGACAGGATGTCTCCCCTAGAAAGCAGTGGGACCTCCCACCAATTACCCCTCTCACACCCTTGCTCCTCTGTCAGGCGGAGATTCCACGTAACTCGGAAATGGGTGCAAGTTTCCCTTAGGCTGGATAGGGAGCCAGGATGAAGAGAAAGGCATGGCATTGTGTGCACTCAAACCAGAGGATGGCAAAGGCACTATCTGGGCTAGCAGGACCCCCTGGTCCAAGTTGAGAGGTCTCTATCATGGAGAGGTGTGGGGCTGGCTGCATTTAACAAGTTCCTGAGGATGGTTAGCAGCAGTTTCATCTCAGCCCCATCTCAGTCACTTACATCCTAAGCCAGTGTATGCTCCATAGTCAAGGATCCTGGGGCCCAGGGGAATGGTCAGGTTGGCAGAGAAGGACTCTCAGAAAGATGAAGGTGAAGGTCACAAAACAAGACACTGAGAAGGAGGCAAGAGGGGCAGGCAGGTTCAGGAGCCTTTATTGAGGGTCCTCAGGGGAGGCTCTGGGGCTGTGAGACTTAGTGCTGGACTCTCCGGATGGACTGCAGCTGCCCGGTGTGGGCCTGTGTGCCAAATTCGCTGTAGTTACGGAACTCCCCACTGTGGCGGTCCCGCTCCAACACATACTGGTAGCCCCGGTAGCCCGGATACTGGTAGGCCACCCACCTAGGCGAGTGAAGGCACAGAGGTGGTAAGTTGGCTCTGCCCCCACCCTCAGTGATGTCTGCTGATTGCCGGTCTTCCTTTCTCAGTTCCCAATTCCCACCTCCAAAATCATGGCTTCAGTTTTCCCTACATGGTCTCTCCCTGCCCTGTCTACTGCTCCAGGTCTTCCTAACACCTTCCTCATCTCATCTCCTATTCCCACCCTCCATTGCCTCCTCACTCAGGCTTTCAACTTCTTCCTCTCCCCACATTGCTCCCCTGACTCCTATTCTCCTATTACCTGCCCCCTCCCTCCCCATCTTCTCCACCATCTCACTTCCCCTTGCCTCGAAGTCTCCCACGACCTCACTCCTCCAATCCCCCATCCCCCCAGCGTGTGTGTTCATTGTGTCTCTTAGCACTGTTGCCTTTCCTCACCCTCCTCCCTGGTGCCCATTGCCTCCCTGCTCTAGCCCCCTATTGCAGTCCCAGGACTCACGCTCCAGAGCTGACTTTGAGGGAACCCACATCCTTGCTGGTCCAGCCCATGGAAGGCAGGGATGGGTAGTCATCATTGAGTTCAAACTTGCAGCCCTGGAAGTTTTCCCCCTCGAACAGTGTCACACGACTGTCACTGTGGTTCTGAGGAATGAGAAGGGGAAGTGGACAGGTCAGACCCTCCAAAGAGGTGCTAATGGATACATTCTCAGCCTCACTCCCCCAATCCTCCTGCCCAACACAAGCAGTGAAGACAGGGTTTATAAGCACACCCAGAGTTCACTCCATCAGCTCCATATCAGTCTGGGAAGCTGGGGTGCTCAGAGGTCCCCAGTTTGGTCCCTTCTGTGGCTTTGAATTGGGATGGTGAGACTAGAAGGGGGATTTCCAGAGACCCTTCCAGGTCAAAAATAATCTTGTGACATGGACCTGTTTTGCAGGAGGAAAATTAGAGGTCCTAAGAGAAATCTGGTCCACTATGCAAGACAGTTTCCCCAAGGTCTCATTGACTATCCACTCCCCTGACCAGGACTCTGGGCATGGCCACTCATAGGGTAGGACCCAGTGAAGGGTGATGGCAGAATCATCAGTGTTTGTTAAGTCTGGGCTCCCCTTGTCCCAGGACCTTCTCCCTGCAGGACTCCTTGGCCTCCTGGAATGGAGAACCTGGCCTGAGGCAGTACCTGCTCTCTGTCCTCCACCCCACAGCCCCAGATCCTCCCCTCCAGTATATTTGATTCATTAACAACCCTTTCCCCTGCTCCCCGAAACATACACACCCAGACCATCCCTTTCTCAAACTTGATCCCTGATTGAGTTCTAGTCTCATCTTCATGTTAAGTTTTGTGAGCAGAGGCAAACCACTTTGCCCTTCGAGCCGCATTTCCACACCTATGTATAAGGTTAACAACAGTTACCCCAACCTCACAGGGCTGCGTGAAAACAAAAGCGCTCGCTGACTAGTGCGGACGACTGGAAGTGGGAAATGGAGCGCAAGACTGGCACGGTTGTGGTGCTGTCCATGGTGCTGATTTCTGACGCCAGGTTTAGGCTCACGGTCTAAACTCTTGGAGAACTCTCTGGTTCTCAGAAGTAATGCCACTACTACCCGCCTAGGAGTTGTGCTTACACACCCCTGTACAGTGAGTGGACAGTCTTTCCCAGGTGCTGTGGTGGGGCCAGGACCTGGAGCTAGGAGCTAGGCTGCAGGGGAGGAGGGGGAGGGCTGTGCTTACCGCGCAGAGCACTGGCCGGAAGGACAGCAGCTGGTCGCTGTGGTGGCCGGCACTGCCGCTCCAGGCACTCCACCGAGGATAGTCACCCTTCTCCAGAATGAACTGCTGTCCTTGGAAGTCAGGGTACTCGAAGGCCACCCAACTGGGGGAAGATAAGGGAAGCTGGGAGGCCTCTGCCCCAGCCTCATTCATTCCTCTCCCCCCACACCCCCAGCCTCACACCCCCTTGCTTGTTAGGAAAACCAATCTTTTCCTCCACCCCAGGCCCTTCCCCTGACACTCTCATCCCAAGGCAACCCAGTCCCTCTAGAGGCTAGAAACAGAAAGCCAGCTGCTATCTGGGATTGGAGGGGTCCAGGCTTCCAGATCAGGGCTCCCAGGCTGGAGAGAATTTTCCAGTCTATGAGAATCACCCGAACAAGCACTTCTACCTCAAGGAGAGGTCCCTGAAAAGGTAGGTGTAGGAAGCCCCCTAACCTGCGGTAGCAACCTGTGATGGCAACAAACTGCAATAGCTTTGGGGCCCCAGCTTTCCCGAGGGCCCCAGTCTCTAGGAAGCCAGGATGGGGGGAGTGGAAGCGACTTGGCTTTTATTGTTAAAAGAAGCTTAGAGGCATCCAATTTTGGAGAGGACAAAACTATGCTGCGAACTAACCCCTTTAGGACTCAAGCTGGCCTCACGGAATCCTGCCAAGGGTCGCTTCTTGCCTTTATCCCTTTGGCTAGCAGGAGGATACAATCTCTCTCATGATTTGTCTTGGGGCTGGTAGGGAGTTTTGAGGACGCCTAGGGTTTTTCCATCTTGGTGGGTCTCTCTCAGGCAGGGTTTCTCTACAGTCTGGGGAATGGAGGGCTGGGAGCCAGGGTCCCAGTTTCGGAGCTTGGGCCAGGAGAGCCTGGCGCCTCTCAACCCAGCCCAGCCACGCCGGGGGCATCACTCACGCGCCGTTTTCCACCTTGACCGAGCGCACCCGGCGCAGGCCTCCGCGCTCGCCGACGTTGGCGCAGTCACTCAGCAGCCGGCAGCGGCGGCCCTGGAAGTCCTCCTCGTCCCAGAGCGTGAGGCTGGCGGGCGCGGGGCCCTGCGCGGGGGCGCTGCTCATGGCGCTGTGGACGAGGACGCGCCCAGGCGCTCAGCGTCCCCAGAGCCCCCTCCCGGCCCAGGCCCGCCCGATCCCGGTGGGAGGTGAAGGGCCCCAGGGCTGGACCTGAGCTGCTAGCAGCTCTTTCCCATCTCGCCCTCCCCGCCCTAAGAGACCCCGCCCCAGCTCCGAATATTCACCAGGTGGGTGGGTGAGCGCGGTACCGACGGAAATGGAGAGGCTGCGCGCGGGCTGGGCGTGCGGGGCTTTATACCAGGCCTCGCCTCCTCCCCGCACCCTCTCCCGCCCGGGTGGGGGGGAGCTGAGTCAGCGGGCAGGCTGCGGTCAGCTCTGGTGTCCCCGGGGGTAGGGGTGGGGCCGAGGCCTTTCCCACAGCCGCTGACCTGGCCCCAGCCCTCGGGGATGACAATAGAAAGTGCTGAGACACACGTCCGGCGCCCGCCACAGCCGAGGCTGACTCCGCTTTTTCTTTTTGGGGGGCCTGAGCCAAGCAAGGCGCACCCTCACTGGCCCAGACCCTCAGGGATAGAGGTGCCGGGCCACCCTGTGGCCATCCCGCTAAAACCGCACTATGCCGACTCGAGATGCTGAAGCTCTTCCCAGCGTCTAAACACCTTTTCTTCAGCCCTAGGTCGAGGCTTCTCTTTGGGGCGACGCTAGGGAGGAAGTAAACAAGCCTCCCCTCAAGCGACCTTCCTACGAGCTCAGCTCTCTTTTCCCTGGAAGGTGGGCCACCGCGGCCCGGCTCCTCCCAAGCTCGAGTTCCCAGACTCCGAGCCAGAGCTCCCCGAGTTTTCTTGCGGGAAGGTGCTGAGACGAGGCGATGACCAAGACTCGCCGCAAGACGGCGCTGAGCGCAGGGAATGAAGCTCCCGAGGGAAGGCATGGATTTACAAAACGTTTAGGGAGTGGTGGTCGACTGAACATTCTTTGGCATTACCTTCCTTTGAGATTGGAATGCAAACTGACCTTTTGCAGTTCTGTGGCCACTGTTGAGTTTTCCAAATTTTCTGGCATATTGAGTGCAGCACTTTAACAGCATCATCTTTTAGTAAAGATTTGAAAGAGCTCAGCTGGAATTCCATCACCTCCACTAGTTTTGTTCCTAATGATGCTTCCTGCTTATTGATGCGCGGCAGTAAGTAGGTAAAAACGCTTTCGACTGATGTGCGGCTGGAACTGCGATGTGGCCGGCCACCAGACAGAGCTCCTGGGTCTGGGACCCCCGGTCCCAACTTCAGCCTGAGAGCTAGCAGCTGATTATTGAGTGCCTAGTTCGGATCACACCCTCCGCTCAGCTCAAATCTCAACTAATTCTTGCATCGATCTGTTGAGGCAGACGCTGCTGTTGCATGGAGTTTCACAGAAGATCCTGCGGCCCAGAGGGTAACACCAGGACACAGTCCAGGAGGTGTCACAACTGAGAAGTGGCCCAGCTGAGGTGTGACCCTGAGGGTTCAGTTTTGACTATAGATCCAAGGCTCTTGGTTTCCCACGTGGCACAGTGGTAAAGAACCCACCTGCCAATGCAGGAGACACAAGAGAGGGGGTAGGATCCCTAAGACAGGAGGATCGCCTGGAGTAGGAAATAGCAACTCACTCCAGTATTCTTGCCTGGAGAATCCCATGGACAGAGGAACCTGGTGGGCTACAGTCTGAGGGGTCACAAAGAGTCCAACTCCAGGGAGTAGGCATGACTGGGCCTCCTAGGCTCTTAACCCCAAACTCACTGCCTTGTGTGTGGAGGGGGGGGAGGGGAAAGGTAGGGTCTGGGGAGGAAGAAATTTAAGGGGAAAGGCTTGGAGCCCCAAGACAAGTTCCAGGAAAGAAATTTCCTTACAACTTGCAGCAGAATTTCCTAGCCATCATGGCTGTCAATGAGCTGCAAAAGTTTCTGGCAAAACTGTGTTTTCCTTAATGAAGAGGGTATGCCAGAAGAAGTGCAGGGGTGAGAAAGAAAGGAACTGATACCTCGTTTTCCTCATGAACCAAGTGCTTCCCTTATAGGCTCAACAGTCCAACATGGTAAGGTTGGATGAACTTACCATGTGGAAATGTGGAAGAGGCTGCCAGAGCCTTTTCCAAATCCACACAGCTAGCCAGTGTCAGAGCATGATTAGACTGCAGTGCTTTGCCACACAACTTCTAGTGACTAAAGGGGCTCACAGGCCAGATTCTGATGCTACAGATCCAGAAGCCTAACCATGCTGTCTTCCACGATTTCTCAAAACTGCCAACCTCACTCCAACCTCAGAGCCTCTGCATCGGCGGTTCCTGTTACCTGGAGTGTCTTAGTCACAAAGTCTTGGCATGCTGGCCTTTTTCGTCACCTGGGTGATGCTGTTCCTGACATTTACTTCCTTCACATCACCCTATTTTCTTTATAGCATTTGTTTTCTTTATAGCATTTAAAGTTGTCCTTTTCATCTTTTGTGTATGGCTGTACGGAGTGTTTCCTTTTGTACTAGAGTGTAAGCTCCTTTCAAAGGGGCAGGGGCTGTGTCACTCTTGTTTTCAGTTGTTTCTCTCCTATGCAGGACACATAGAAGTTGCTCAATAAAACATCCCAAATGAGTGAGTGGACAGGGTGGTCAGGTTGGGCCAAAGGTCCCTGGGGAAAGTTGTGTAGAGGAAATGCTGCCGTGAATGGGGGTGATGGTTCACCCATCCTGCCGACCTCCCCAGCCTTGAAATTCTGACATGCTGAGAGCCAGCACGGGGGTATTGGGGTCTCCCTTGAGTCTCTCTCTTCACTGTTGAGAAACTGCTGTCCAGGATCCCGATGTGTGTGAAGGTGAAGGCCAAAAGTAAGAGGCCCTAAAACACAGGGAGTAAAGTCCAGCTTGGGAATTTTGGAATCAGAGCAGGGACAACCCTCAATTTGATGGCAGGTGGGGTCAGAACCATGACCAGTCTCCTGACTCCCTGTGCTAGAGGGGGTGTGGTCAAATAGGGTATACTTTTTCCAAGCCAAGAAAAGGGGAAACGCAAAGTATCGAAGGAGGCAAGAAACAGTCCTAGACTCTTCGTGTCCAAGCACTTGGTCTCGGTTTCACAAGTGGGGCTGTCGCAGCGGTGACACGTGAGGGACCGAAAGATTCTCTCTTCTACGTTCTCTGTTCCTCCCCGTCTCTATCCAGCAAGTCTGAACTCGGCCACCAGGGGGGGCGCGCGGGCCGCGCCGGGTGGAACGCCAGCGCAAAGGCAATGGAAGTGGGAGTTGATGAGAGGCTGAGGTCTGGAGGCGCTGCAGGCGTGGGAGGTGAGTGCGTCAGGCTGTGCGTCTGCGCTGGTCAGTGACGCGGCTGGTGAGTGACAGTCCCGAGGGTGCGGGGCTGTTTGTCCGAGGCCAGTCACTGTGTGTTCGGGAGCTGGGGCTGGGAGGGCAATTTCCAGTCCAGGTGTTGGTGGGAATCACCATATTCCACAGGAGATGGGTGTGTGTGTCTGTGTTTTCAAATGTGTGTATTCAAGTGTGTGTGTGTTGTGTGTGTGTGTGTGTGTTTTCAAAGGCTTGGGGGGGGGGGGAGATAACACAGTTGAGATCCAAGTTAGAATTCCAGCTTGAATTTGAGATGGAGACCTGTGTGTGAGAATTGTCATGGCTTCTCTCCGAGTCCTAAAATCTGATCTTGGCTCTGCACTCAGCGGCTGTGAGGCTGAGGCACTAGCTGGCCTCTTCCCTCCTCTGCCTCAGTGGGTCCCACCACCCATATACTATAGTCAGTGGCTCTTAGTTCTACCTGTTCTCACCGGTTTTCTCAGAAATGGGCACAGCTACCAACACCGCCCATAGCCATTTGCCAGACCTCTTTCAGGCTCCTCACGTCCCTCCAGACCCCCCTCTGGTTCTGGTGGTCCTCATAATTATCAAGAAAGAGAAGAATGAGCCCCTGAGGAAAAGGGGTTGTCGGGCAGCCCTGCCCAGTGTGCTAGAATGGGGCTCTGGGATCCCTGTCCCTTTCCGGTACTGGGGACCCCCTTTCTGCTTCCTTTCTCCACAAGCTGATCCACCTCCAGCCTCCCGAGCCTCCCCCACCCACTCCCCTGCTAGCCCCCTACCACCCCCCCAGCAGCTGGTCCTGTTTGTTTTCCCACATCAGTTGTGCTCAGAGCTTCCTGAAGGATGGATTCACAGGTGGCTTTGTTTGCCAGCTCAGCACCATCACCCCTACCTCCTCCACATCCACAGCCTCTCTGGGAAGGGGTGGGGGAGGGAGTTAGAAAGACAAAAAAAAAAAAAAAAAAAGAAAGTGTCCTCAGGTCTGCACATCCAAGAGACCTCAAGATCTCATCGGGATCTCATTACCCAAAGAGAACTTGCCGCCCTATCCAGTGCTTCATCTCATATAGGGACCTTTGGTCCCACAGAGACATCCTTAGGATTCCTCCTCTCCATGATTCTACTAAAGCACTCATCTCAGAAGCACCCTAAGATCCCACAGAGAAGCCCTAAGACTCAGTCCTGTATCCTCAGTGAGGCCCTGGATCCCACTCCGATGCCCATCCCATACGGGGAAATCTCGATCTATGAAGAAACCCTCAAATGCACTCCTGGACTCTCACGGAGGTCTCCATCCAGGAGAAGTGATGCCCTCCTCACGTAGGGCCCCATCCCTGGAACAGCCCAACTTCACAGTACTGCTGGGCAGCTTAGAGGGCCCCTGCCCAATGGCCAATGTCCTCGAGTCTGCCTGCTCCTACCCCTTTCCTTCATTTCACTGGCAAATCAGCCAGGGCTTTGGTGACTGCAGATGCAAATTCTGTGAAGGGTGCCTTCCCCCACCCTGTCCTGTCGCCTGCCCCTCCTTTGCAGCCCCGCTCCTCCACTCCCCACCCCCACCCAAGATCGGGAGGGAGCAGGGAACAGGCAGTGAGCACCTTCCCCGGGGCTGTGAGGGCTAGTCTCCTGGGAGACAGAGATAACACGGGTGAGAGACTAGCGCAGCTCAGGCTGGGTCTGACAGCTGGGCCTGAAAGAGGTGGGTCTGGAAGGGGTGAGAGCCCCGCCCACACAGACTCCTCCACCGGTCCCTTTATCAGCAGAGCGCCTCTTCTCTGCCCCTCGGAGGGATGGGAGAACTGGCCCCATCCAGGGAGGTGGGAAGCAGCTTTCACCGCCACCCACTCACCCAGAAGCAGAACTGCGGGACTTGAAGGGAGAGGGCACACACGTGCTCACATTCACACAGACGGATCCCACATGCGTCCCATGTGAACCGTCTCTCCTAGGCTCAACAAACACCTCAACAGTCATGTTCATTTACGGGCAGATGTTTGTTCGCTTCTTTATTCCTTAACTATTTAGTCAAATGTACCGTGTTTCAGCCACTGTGCTGGGTGCCTCGTGGACCTTCATTGTGCACACCACCCACTCCACGGTCATCAGAGTCACCCAGTCACGATCATACAGACACTGAAGGGTTAAGAGTGTGGGCTGCGTCCTGGGTTCAAATCCAAACTCCCCTAATAGGCTCTCTAATTTGTACCTCTCAAATTTTCCCTTTAAAATTGTGAAGATTTAAATGCATGTAAAACCCAGCACTGACCTGTATCAAATAAATGTTCACTGTTACTGTTGTGGTGGCTGTGGTTATAACTGGCTTTGCTGTCCTCCTATTGCTCCCCATCCGTGCCCCCGCTCCTGGGGCTGGGCTAGGTTGTGGGGAGGAGTCAGGGCATCGAGTCTAGCTACATCCCCCCTCCCCATCCCATATATGCCCCCCATCTAATACATGCCCTGCGGAAAGCAGCCTGGCTCTCAGAATAGGGAGCCTCCCTGCTTCACGCCATTAGAACCACTCTAATGATGAGCTCAGTGGGGGGGGGGGGGGGAGGGTATCCCTATTTCTTTTGTTTTGCTCAGTCCTCTGCTCTGCAGTTGGAACCAGAGACCTGACTTGTGGTCCCAGCGTTTATCCTGGCTCCGTATGTGGTCTTGGGCGAGTCATTCCCCTTTTTGGGGCCACAGGTTTGTACCTGAAAACTAAGCTAAATGCTGATCCTGGAGGGGCCACCCAACCCTTACTCCTGTGATCCTGTGATGCCTCAGGAAGACTCCTTCCCTCCTCCCCTAGCCTCTGCCTGCCCCGCCATCCCCCACCCTTTACACACACACCTGGCCTAGCCAGAATGAGGGGGCGAGTTGCCACTGTCGTCATGGGGACTAATCTCCGAGAAGGTCAGTGAGGCTCTGGTTCTGCCTTGGCCCGATTGGGGATTAGCGCTTGTGTACAACACCACCCTCCCCAACCCAGTGCCTCCACTCCCAGGTCCCCACACTTCACACAGACCCTGGGTGGCCTCCACACCCAGCAGTTCCAAGGCTGGGCAGAATCCACACGTGGACAGTGGGGCCAGGGGCAGCCGCTGCAGCTGTCTATCCAGCGGTAGCTGAGAGAGAAAGGGGGAAGAGATGAAGTCAGATCCACAGCCCTCACTCCTCACTGTGGCCTGAGCTTTACCCTTCTTCACCTTCTGCCCTTTACTGGGGCATTACGGGTGTCCACGAGATAGGAGTGTCACCTCCCCTCCCAGTCCTGGATCACAGATGCAGCTCAGGTAGAAGCCACCTCTTTCTCCTTTGCTGTGGGTAGCATTTCCCCATCCCGATGACATGGCTTGGGATGGAGGCTGTTTTCATACAGCTCCCCTTCCTCCACACACACACACACACACACACACACACACACACAGCACACACACAGTAGCTTCCATCCCTGGTTACCCTGACCTCTGACCCAACATCTTCAAATACCTCCATCTCTCTGGAGTGTACCTCCCTTGTTATCTCACATTGCCTCTTTGTGTCTCTGGCCTCTCTCCAGCTCTCACTTTCACAAGTCTGGGGTTGGGGTGGTGGTGGATACAGCCTCTCGGGACTCTGAAATCTTCCACGCCCGCTGGGCTGCACCCACAGTCCGTCCCTCGGTGATCCTGCTTGGATTCCCCCATCTCTTCTTGCGCATCCTTCTCTCCTCTCCCTTTCTCATCGGTGATTTCCCTGTTCCCCCTGCAGCCGCACTCCAAGTGCTCTTTCCTTTTTTCCACTTCCTCCATTACCTGTCCCTTCCCCCGCCCAGGGTGCTGACAGGGATGACAGGAAGCAGGCTCCGGCTTTGCGCAGGAAGGGGGAGGGGTGCCCCCCCTGCTTCGAACACCAGCTGCTAAGCACCCCCCTCCCCAAGCCCAGCACCTGCAGGCCTGCCTGGCGCCTGGAGACTCCACCCCTGGGTCGGCAGGGGAGGAGGGACCGGGAGGAAAGGCCAGATCCCAGCCACATCCAGGAAATGCGGGTCTTGGGGGGATGGGGAGGTGGAAGTCTGCGGACACCGTCCCCCCTCCCTGAAAGCAGGGGAAGAGACAGTGGCTCTCTGTCACAGGGGCAGACCCCAGTCCACTGGCGAAACACTGTATGTTGGGGGGGCGGGGTTCATTCCAAGGGGAGACCTTTCTGTCTTGTAGCCCTAGGGTCTGGAATCCCAGGGAGGGGGGAAGTGCTCTGAGCCACTTCCATCTATGACTGGGGGAGGGGAGAGGATGCCCACAAAGACAGAGGGAAGATGTGCCAGGGCCAGACCAGGCCCCTGACAGGCAGATCAATCAGTGCCAGGCAAGGAGCAGAGGGCTGGGCCCAGGACAGAAGCCTGGTCAGGGAGGCCAGGATGGGAGCCGCACACACCCAGCCCAGGACCCATGCATGGGCCTCCCCCCACCCTCTTGCCCAAGGGTTGCTGCACGTAGATCCAGCCTGCAGTCCGCCCTCTCCCCAGCCCTGCCTGGGTTCTGTCAGAGCCATCTCATCCCCTCCCCCTCCCTTTCTCTGTGCCAAGACTCAGCAGATCCTGTGGAACCTGCGGGTAGTTGGGTGAGGGGTGGCAGTGAAGTGGAGGGAAGGTAGAGGGGGAAAGCCAGCACCCCCAGGAACCTCCAAATTGGAGTGGGAAGGGACCGGCGACTCCTGACCCTCATTCCCATCCCCCTGGGAGCTTCCTCGGCCTAGATGTGTGGGGATACAGTCCCTCCTCATGATGTCTCCTAACCCTTAGGAGAAATTGGGGAGCTCTTTACTGTTGTCCAAGGAACCTTCCTTCCACCCCTGACCTACAACTAACCCCTCTCTCTGGGGCTGACTTAGCATCGACATCAGTTCTGGGGGAATGGAACGGAAGACACTGGGAATCAAGGACAGGGACTCAACTGACCCCAGGTCTGAGTTTTAGGTTCTGCAAGCAGGGGGTGGGGGGCTTAGCGCAATCTTTCTCTCTCCAGTCAGATCTTAACACTCTTAGTCACTGAAAAGGGGGCGGCCTGTTCTAGGTTTGGGTTGTAGCTAATGACCCAAGAACTCCCACCTAATCTGAGGGCCACTTAGACCCACCCCACCCCCAGCTGACTGAAACAAGAGACCTTGGGATTATGAAGTCTGGGAGAGGCGGCCAACTGCAGGGCCTGGCACCCCCAGCAGGCAAGGGCTACCAGACCCTGTGTTTGTCCTTCTCAGGCAATCTGTTCAGAAATGGGGAGACTGCAAGATGGGCCAAGGAGATGGCAGGGAGTGAACCCTCAGGATGTCAGCACCAAAGAGATGAGGAGGAATTGAACTTGATCCAATGTGACTCTAGCTCCCCCGACCCAGATTTTCCACACCTCATTGCTATTGCTCCAACTCCTTGCGAGACTCCAACTTCCCAGGCCAAGGGGCTCAAAATCATTGCTAAAAGCCCAGAAACCAGAAAATGGGGACTGGTGGGCCCCACATGAGAGGCCAGACTGATCTCCCTCTCCTTGTGCAAGTGGGAAAATCCGAGGAGAAGCCGGGAAATGACTTGCCCAAGACTACAGAAGTTGCTGGGACAGAGCCAGACTAGAAACCCGGGTTTCCACCTCCGGAAGAACGCCTAACCTGGCCCCCAGACCCCCTACGCCACCCGGCGGAGCTGGCTCGGCCGGCCCTCGTTATCCGGAATCGAAGCGGCCAGCCCTTGAGCCGTGGGCAGGGCAGGACAGGACAGGACAGGGCAGGGCGGGCGGGGCCGGATGGGAGCCGGATGTCCCCGGGGAGCGGCGCACAGCCTCTCCGACCCGTACGGCGGCGGCGGCGACAGGTGCCTGCGTGGCGATCGGCCCGGGCCCCCGGGCGGGTGCTGAGAGGCCGCCCCTGCCTCACGCGAGCCGAACGAACAAAACGCTCAGGTCCGGTTTGTGCGAGGGGCTCGTCGCGGGGCGGGAGCGGGGCGTCCAGGGCCTGGCTGTGGCCCTCGGCGGTCTCCTGGTCCTGGTCTTCGGCGAGCGCTGGGCTGTCCCGCGCTCGATGGCCGCCGCCCTCATCTGCGCGCATCTGCGGCTGACACGTCGGCGGCCGCGGCGGCCACTGCAGGTGCGCACCTGGCCCGCCCCTCCCTTCCTGGCCACCCTCCACCCGGCCCGGCCCGGCCCAGCTTGGTTTGGTCCCCAGCGCACGCCGCGGAGCTTGTGCGGGAGCCCCGGCTCAGCGCGCTTTATACGGCCTACCCAGTCCCCGCCCCTAGAGACACACACACGCGCGCGCACACACACACACACACACACACACTCGCACCTGTCCGGGCGCCCGTTTGCTCGGGGCAAATATTGACTCAGAGGAGGCGGAGCGCCCCCTCACCCCTCTCCCCGCCCCCGCCTAGGCTTCGGGGCTGGAGCTCCTCCGAGGCCTTGGCGGTGGGGGTGGAGGGGGGTGTCAGGGACCTGGGCGCCTCTGGAACAACACCAGATGTCACTTTTCCACCCACCTGCCTCGGGGAGGGTGTGGGGAGGAGCCGAGGACAGAGGCTACCAGGCGGAGGTTAGGGGGAGCGGGAGGTTGGGTGTCCTAGGGAAACTGGGGCATCCCCTGGCCTGGGGGATTCGGATTCACATTTAATAGGGTCTGTGGCCCGCGGCCTAGCGATGTGCTCCGTCCCCGTCCCAGCGTCAAATTCTTGACCTTCCTCGACGTGCCTCGATTTCCCTTCCTCTCAACCTCCGCAGAGTCCCGGGAGTCCGGCAGATGCTGAGTAAAAGCTAGCAGTGGAAAGGCCGAACCTCGGAGCTGGTGCGGCCGGGAAAGGGAAGGGATGGCCCCTTTTGCTCCGCGGCCACCTGCTGTGCAGACCAGGCCACACGGCTCTGCTGGGGTAAAAGCCGGCCAGAAACCACTCGGAGCGCCCTCCACTGGCCAGACCGCAGAAGTCTCGCCCAGCTGCCGAGTGAAGAGGAGAGACTCAACCTCCCAGCTCCGAGTCAGTGCGGTCCACCTTGTCCGCTTCCGCCGTCTGTGCCTCTCAGACTGCGCGCGAATTCTTGTCGCTTACGAGGAAATAAAGTCAAGGCAGATGTGTGTGTGGGGAGGGGAGCTAGATGCTTTACTGGGGGGTGATGGAGAAAAGGCCGGGAGGAATCTACAGATGCAAGTCGGAGGGGGTGGGCCCTTGCGTCTGCAAACAGTCGGCGGGGGGCGGTTCAAACGAGCCGGGCATCTCCGCTTGCTGCGGCCCCGGGGCCGCTGCCGGCAGCGACTCGGGACTCAGAATCCTGGAAGACAGAAAGCCCCAGGTAGGGGGAATGGAGGAGAAGCTTCCCGGCTCCCCCGCCCTCCCCTGCCGCCCCTCGCGCCCTCCAGCGGCCGCTGGCCCCGGCGCCCCCACCTGGGAACGCTGAGCGGCGGCAGGGCGATTATGCGTGGTCTGGAGGTGAGCACCACCTCCCCGCGGCTCGCCTCCACCAGGATGTTCTGGATCATGTTCTCCAGCAGCGCCTCCTGCAGGATAGCGAAAGCCGGGAGCCTGCGCGGAGGGAGGCGGGCACGCCGGGGTCAGCGCCGCCACCGACTTGCGCTGGGCTTCTCCGCTGGCCTCCTCTGTGCTGTACCGTTTGCCCCGAGCTTTAGGTGGATTCTCACTTAACTCCCCGCCCTCCCAACACTATGAAACATTCTTGTCCCAATGTTACAGACGTTCAAACCATGACTCAAAGAGACCAAGGTGCTAAATGTCATGCTGTTGGTACCGGAGAGGGATTCGAACTCAGACAATCCGGGTTCCCATCCCAAGACCAGGGCTGGGGGAAGGTTCTGAGCCATGAGACCGCACAGAAGGAGCTCCTAGGGAATCACACCGTGGACAGAAAGCCACAGAGCAGCCCCAGGAAACGGCAGTGCAAGAAGAGGTGGTACTTTGCTCCTGGCTCTAGAAAATCACTTAAGTGGCTTTGACGACTATAATCACCCTGCTGCAAGTGGTGTGATGGTAGATGTTAATAGTCTGCTCTTGGAGAAGAAAAACTAAAGCTCAAATCGCCATTCTGTACATAGCGCCCCTGAGGCCTTAAGCTTCTAGCAGCGCTGTCAATGAACAGCGGAGTTGGAAAGAGAAGCTGACACAGTTAGAGACCCAGCACACCACTGCCTCCTAGGACCCTTCTGCACTCAGCGCCTCCCCCCCCCCCCCCCCAACCCTCTCCTGGGCCTGGCTGCTCACCGGCTGATGGCCTCCTTCTCATCCTGCTCTTGCCTCTCCTTCAGTAAGGCCTTCATCTGCTGCTGCCACTGCCATTTCAGGGACTCCTGGGATGTGGGCTGCAGCAAGGGCTTCATCTCTGTCCAGGGCAGCTTCTCCCCCTTGTCTTCCCCCTCCTGCTCCCGTAGCTCCTCCTCGCCCGTCTCCTCCTCCTCTTCCGTCTCCTCCTCCTCCTGCTCTTCCTCCTCCAGCTCCTCCTCTTCTTCTTCCTCCTTCTCCTCCTCTTCTTCCCCCTCCTTACTCCCCAGCCTCCGTTTGTCCTCCTCCTCCTCCTCCTCCTCCTCGTCTTTGCTGAACTCCGAGCTCTTGGAGGATTGAGACAGGGCTGGTACCACGTGCAGGCTGCTGTTGTGGGCCATGAACCTGGCCGACTGCTCATTCCAGAACTGGCAGAAGTAAGGCATTTGTTCCACCAGGTTTTGGCCCACAGCCTCATGGAAGAGCTTGTCTTCCAGCAGGCCCCTGGATGGGCAGAGGAGGAGAAGGTCCTCACTGAGAGGCCTTGCAGTCCTCTGTGGGGGATTCTGGTTTCAGGGTTCCCCGAGGGGTGGTTCTTGACTACTGTGGCCACAAACAGGTGCTGGTGGGGGGCTGATCAGTTGCTCTTCCCGCCGTTCCTTCTTTAGAAAAAGACATCTCTGGTCCCCCTCCCCCTCGGATTCTTAAAGGTGATCATTATATGATAGTGGAAGAGCCAGGAGGTCAGAGGTATCCAGATGAGGGTAGGAGCCTTGGAAAACAGTGACCTAGCTCCAGACCCCATCTACCAGCTGCAACAAGGCAGAACTTGGGACCCAGCCCTGAGGATCCCTCCAGCCAGATCACCCTCCAGGAGAGCCTGGAGTAACCCGTGGAAGGATCTTGTGAAGTTCTATCTTTTAGGAAAGGAAGGGCTGGGACATGCGGGGTTTTGGGTGGACCCAGAGTTGACCGAACTCACAAGGAAGACAGAGGGGTGAGGGTTTTGGGGAGGGTGCTCACCTGATGATGGCAGAGAGGCAGTCAATCAGAAGCTGCTTCTCCTGCTTGGAGACACAGGCCCACTTGTCAGGGGATTCTTCCTTACCAGCCTCTGACTCCACCTTGGGGCACATCCTCTTTGGCAGCTCCCTGGGGGGCAGGCCGTAGCACTCTGAGTGGCCTGGGCAAGCCACCATGCTGGGGTCAGGGGCATGAGCAGTGATGGTGGCTGCCTGGTCATGAGGACATAGGTGAGCTTGCAGCAGCCTCTAGTCTTAACCCAAACATAATGCTGCTGCATTTTGGGAATTAAGTCCAACTCAGAGTCAGCACAGGACTTGGAGATGCTCCAAGGTGGAAAGGGAAGGGAGGAGGGGAGGCAGGGAGGCCTAGGTGGGTTCCCCGGGGGGCTCTGGCTCTCTGCCCCTCCTTGTAAGGGCCTGACAGTAATGGGGGCATCTTGGGCCCACCAGGGCCTCAGTAGTCCTGCTGATGGCTGCATGTGCCCCAAGCCCTCAGCAAGGGTTAGATCTGGGTAGCCCCTGTTCTGGAGTGTGTGGGGGAGGGGCGATGCAGAGAGCAGAGAAAGGAGACCCCTCCCTTCCTCCCTGAGAGTTCACCAGTGCAAGAAGTGGCGGGGAAAGTCAGAGAAGTAGCTGGCCAGGAAGTCATCGGTGGCATGGGCATGGGCAGTGAGGCCTAGGCAGAGCATGCCTGGTGACGGCGGCTGGGGGCATGGCCAGCACGTCTCCTCCTTCACCATCTTGAGGTTCCAGCTGGTCGGCTGGTTGAGATCCTGCTGGTTCTTGATGGGGGGCAGTGTCTTTGGCAAAGGGGAGGCATGGATAACAGGAGCTGGGGACTGCACTCCCAGCACTGATGGGTGCTTAGTCCCCCAACCAGGACTTTGGCGACACCTCTGGCATTTCACCCCCACCCATCGCTACTTTCATTCCTCCCTTCCAGGAGGCTGGATTGGGGGTTGGAAGTATCTCTGGGGAGCAAGCAAGGATCCTTTCAAGACATCCCAAGGAGATGGGCCTGGGTTTATGTCCTCACCTTGTACTTTCTCGCAGGCTCACAAGCTGTACAATATGCCCTTTTCTGTGGAAGCAAAGAGACCCTTGCTTAGGATACAAGAGGCCTGGAGGGATTCCCCTCGTCCTACCCTTCCTGCTGACCCACAGAGGGCCTGAAGTCAGTGCCACCACCTGCTGCCCTCTTGGTCCTGCACAACTCCCAGCTACACCCTCTTCCAGAACATTCCCCAGGGAAGCGCTGCCTACAGACAATGAAAATCTGGCTACCTCGCTAAAGGGAAGGAAAGGAGATGCCACCAAACAGTGCAGGCTGCTCCAACAGCACTTGTCCCTGGTGCCCAGGAACGCTCTGGTTTAGTGGGATGAGGAAACAGCCTCCCATATTAAGCCTTAATTCAGAAATCCCTTCTCCCATAGCCCTCAAAACATGATTTGCCTTCAGAGCTGGGCCAGAGCCTCAGAGGGGAGCAGTGCCTCCCTGGGGATTCATTGTGGAAGAAACAGGGGCGATCAAGGTGCAAGAGTGCCACCATGGGGAGGAGGAAGCAAGGTGGACATGTTGACTCATTTATTCCCAGTCCCTCTGCATAAATACTAATATTAGCCCATATTGAGTGGAGCCTTTCTGGGTACTAGGCACTGTTGTAGGTAATCTACAAGCATCAACTCATTTAATCCTCCCACCAATGCCACAAAGTGGATTATTTATTTGTGTTTTAAGAGTTTTAAAACTTTTCTTTTTAATCTTTTCTGTTTGTTTGCTTTTGGCCACCCTGCACAAAGGATCTCACTGGTTGGGGGATCTCACTTCCCCAACCAGGGACTGAACCTGGACCATCGCAGCGAAAGCCCAGAATCCTAACCATGCGTCCACCAGGGAATTCCCTTTTTAAACCTTCTTAATATGGAAAATTTCAAAGGTATACACAAGTGGACTTTGCTGGTGGTCCAGTGACTAAGACTTCATGCTCTCAATGTAGAGGGCCCGGGTTCAATACCTGGTCCGGGAACTAGACTCCAAATGCCACAAGTAAATATCCCATGTGCCACAAGGGAGATCAAAGATCTCGTGTGCCAGAACTAAGACCAGGTGCAGCCCAATAAATAAATAAAAATACATGTTATTAAAAAGTATACAGAAGTGCTGAGAATGCTACAAAGAGTTCTCCATTACCGCCAACCCAGCTTCAACAATTAGCAGTTCACGGCAGTCTTCTCATCTAGACTATGTTGAAGCCAATCTCAGATGTCATATGACTCCCATTATATAGTTGAGAGAACTAAAGAGGTTAAATAACTTGGCTAAGATCCATCAAAGCTGGAAAATTAAGCCAGACACTTGTTTCCAGAGCCTCCACCTGAAAACACTATGCCACCTTCCCTTCCACCAGAAGGCAGGCTCTGCCTGTTTCCCCCTGGATCCCCAGAGGCCAGCACCCAGTAGCCACTCATTAGTCTACATGAGGCAGGGAATGGTCAACCAGCTTTCTGTATCCACAGTTTCTTGGGAGGGGCTATGCTTAGTCTAATAAAAGAAATCTAATCTCTTATGTCAAGCTGGTCAGCTTTTAGGACTACCTTGGATCACCACCTCTGTCCCCTCTGTGGTGTTCAGAGCCCACTCTGCCCTCCTCACCTTCACTTTCCTATCTGTGATGGTGAACTCCACTTCCTGCCGCAGTTTCTCATCCTTCCACTCCTGCAGTTCCTTACGGTACTGCCTCAGGTGTTCCTGTTGGTACACCTGTGGCTCAGGACAAGGAGAGAGAAGACCAGGTCTGGAGGGCCTTGGCCTGGGCCTGTGCTGTGGGCCCCCCACTTTTCCAGATGTTGGCCCTTGGAAGAGGGGCCTTGGGGGGTATCTGAGGATCTCACAGACCACCGCACCCCCCCCCCCCAAGACTGGGAGCTGTGTGCCATCCCAGCTTCTCTCTGAGAGTGGTCCTACCTTGCATATCAGGTCCATGCTATAGAAGCTGGCATGCACTGAGGCCTTCAGGGTCACTATGAATGGGATTGTCTCTTCGGGAGCCACCTTTCCTTTCATAGGACTCACAGACACCTATTTATATTTGGGGAAGGAGTCTCTCTGGAGCCTCACAGGGATGGGATGGGACAAGATGGGATAGCACAGGATGGGATGGGGTGGGATGAAGTGGGGTGGGATGAAGTGGGGTGGGATGAAGTGGGATGGGGTGTGAGGGGATGGAGTAGGGATGGGATGGAGTAGGACGGAGTGGAATGAGATGGAATGGGATGGAGTGGGATGGGATGGAGTGAGATGAAGTGGGATGGAATAGAGTGGAATGGGGGGGATGGGATGGCGTGGAATGGGGTGGGATGGGATAGAGTGGGGTGGGATGGGATGGAGTGGGGTGGGGTGGGATGGAATGGGATAAGTCTAGAGGCCCTCTGAAGGTTCTGGTTCCCTGCAAACACAGGGAGCTCTCACCTCCCCAAAGTCTAGAGGCTTCAGCTGCCAGGCAAAGATAACTGTCTCGTTCTTGGAGATGTTGTTGAGGAATAGCAGGCGGCTGCACTTGCTCTGCACGGGAATGTTTCCCAGGGAGATATGTGACTGGGATAGGAGGACATTCTGTTGGTGGAGACAACACAACAGCAACTTTGGGAGGTGAAGAAGTACTAAGCCTAGCCATCAGTACCAGTCACAGGTGCTTTCAACAGGCCAGGTACCCTTGTAGGCAACTGACATGCATTTAATTCTCACAGTGGCCCAAGGATATGGGCACCACTATTGTCCCCACTTTATAGATGTTCAGAGAGTATAAATAATTTTCCAAAGGTCTCTAGGATAAACCCAGACAGTATTACTCTAAAGCCTATGGTTTTGACCACTAAAAATAGGCTTGAAAGGGCTGAGAAATCAGAATTTGCTTAGAAAAAGCAGAAGCAAGGCCAATATAATTTGAGTCTCTGAAGGGTAGTTGTGAACTAATAGGTGGTCAGCTGTTGGCATCTTCATCGGGCACAGAGCAGGAGTTGTGTGGTAGGGGCTTCTGGAAAGACAGGCCATGGAAGGGGGGATCCTGAGTGCCTCCAGAGCTGAGGCTGTCTGGCACTTTTCTGTGTCCCCAAAACTGTGTCCTCCATGGTATTCATCCTTCAGTAAGAGACCAAATAGGGAAGAAGGGGAAGAGTAGACAGGCAGATGTATTGGTGGATAGTAACTGGATGAGTGCATGGATGGCTGGATGGATGGATGGGTGGATAGATATGGGGATGAGTAAATGGGCATGTGGGTCAGTGGGGAAATACATGGACGGTGGATGGATGAATGTGGCAGGCCTCGAAACAGTGAGAAGTGTGTGAACTAAAGGTAGTGTTACTGACCCTAGGTATCTTTCAGCAAAATCCATCTAGATCCAAGGGAGAGGCTGTTCTGTATGAAGATAATGTCTCAGAGCCCTAGAATAGCTTCTTTCTACCCCTTCCAGTGCCCACCCCAAATGCCCGGCGGCGAGGGTGAATGGAGGCCCTGCAGCAGGTGGAGCGCCTTGAGCAGGAACACCTGTGGGCGCTAGGTGGCAGGGTAAGCCTCTCATGGAGCCGGTGCTGCATCCCAAACATGGAGGATCGGTTCCAGACTTCACCTCCATATCCCTCTCCTTTTTCAACTCTGTGTCATTTCCTTCTACCTCCTCGTCCAGCCGCGCCAGCCACCCTGGGCCCTCAGGCTCCACCTAGGCTTCAGGCCTTCCCAGCTCCCTTTGCCTTACCTGCCCAGGAACCATCAACCTTGAGTGGATGGCGCTGTTGTCCCACAAGGAGAGGCTGTGGGACGGGGCCGCGTCCCCCAGGACGTGGGGGTCGTAGCCCACTCCCTGGAAGCGGATGACGGCCGAGTTCCATCCCAGGATGTGTATGGGCACATCGACCTGGGAGGTTAGGAAGGTGGCTGCAGGCCCTGGTCAGAGCAAGGCCTGCTGGGGGGCGGCCACCTCCAAACCCCCACCCTGTGTGAGCCAGGGCTTCTGCTCACCGTGTAGGTCTTGGCCTCAATAGGCGAGAAGATCCAGAAGACCTGGGCAGTTGTCCCTGGCTGGATCTCCCCTTTGGGGTTGAGGCAGTAGAAGATGGGGTGATCAAAGTTTTTTTCCTGAACCTGTGACAGGATGTTGGTCTGGATCTCATATGTTACAGGCACCGAGCCACCATTATACAACTCATAAATCTGCAGGGGGAGGAATAGAGGAATCTTCACAGCTGATCAAGGCCACCACGCAGGGAGTCTGGGATTCTGTGTTCACTGTGGGAGGGTGGGTTGATCTCCGTGACGTCACCCTTACAGTCCCAGGGTTCCCCTAAAAACTTCTGATTTTCCTTCTGGCTGGATCATCCATGAAGTATACAACTGTATTTTCAGCCTGTAACATTTTAGTATAATATGTAATCTTTATATTATTTGCTCTCAACTTACCTAAGTCAAGTGTAAGGGGACCCTAATGCTTGTGTCCATAGTGTTGGAATTTAGGGAAACGTCCATGCACTCATCATCCGGACCCTTCATGGTTTTCTAGGCTCTCACTCTAATTACCTGGGAGGCTGCCACTTTCCACCTCTGCCATTAGAGGCAGTTATGCTTAAAGGCAGAAAAGGGAGCAGAAGGAAGGTATGAGGGCCCCCAAGACTAACCCCGAAGTTGGGGAGTCACAGAACGTCCTGCCTGAAACCAGAGGTCTTCTGGTCCAAGGCTCCATGTTAGAGATGAGAGAAAGAAGACAGTGAGAATAAAGAGCTTATCTGGATTTAGGTTCAGCCCCCTTATTTTTCTCAGCACCCACTCCTGAATGTACTTTTTTCCTGTAGCTTGGACTGCTGTCTGAGCTTCAGACCCGGTATCCAACTTCTATTTGATGACTCCTCCTTGTTGTTTCATAGGCATCTTACATTTGGCCAAGACCAAATTCTTTACAACCTATTCCTCCCCTAGTGTGTCTCATTTCAGCAAATGGCACCTACATACTCCCAGTAGTTCAAAGTAGAAATCAAATACATTTTCCTCCATCCCCTTCTCTTACTTTCCAGATATAATCCCCAGCAAGCCCCAGTGATTCTGTCTTTAAAATGTAGATTAAATCTGTTCATTCCCTCTGTTTCTGCTGCCTTCTTGCAGGTCCCAGCCATCATCTGTCATCATCTTATGAATGAAAGGAGTTGTGGAGTTCGGTTGGAGGTACAAGTTGGTCTTCTTCTTTGCCCATTTCCCACTGTCTGTATTCAGTGTCACAGGGAAGTGGTCTGGTCTCTCTGGAAAGCTCTCCAGGAAGCTTATGAGTCTTTGCTTGTCTTTTTGAGGGCCTGGGCTTCTGGGTGAGGCTTCTGGGAAGCCAGTGGGTAGAGGGGTTGTGTAAGGAAGTGAGCAGAGCCCGGGGCCATGAGACCCTCTCTCTGGTCTAGGAAGCCCTTTTATTTTGCTCCCGTCTGAGTGTCTGGAGGTCCCTGCCCAGAAACACAAGGGCATCTAAATGATTAGAAATTTCAGAGCTGTGAAATGTTTGGAAAAATTCTACATCTCCCTCTGGGAGATTGCCAGCATATGTTTTCAGAATGAAGGAACCTGGTTCCCTCCAATTAATAAAGACAATTCTGTAGCTACATGAGGATTCACTTTCTAGCATTTCAGCCTCTGGAAAGATGCCCTTTTTGGAGCAGTGATTTTCAAGATGTGACCGACAACCATTAGTAAGCAGGTGCACTGAAACCAGTTTATCAGGTCACATCTGGCATTTAAAAAGTGGAACAGAATACAAAAGAAAACATCAGAGCACTCAGCATGTAGTGGTATACATATTGATTTGTGATAGTTTTGTTTCGGTTGGATGTGAATGTGTGTATGAACTGGGTTTTCCAAAATATACTGTGGTTCATGGTCAAGCTTGAAAACCCTGTGTTAGAGGAAGGAACCCCCTGCTTCTGCATGAGAATGGGGCCTGGCAAAGGGCTTAGCACCAGTGCCTAGAAGCTGAAACCTCGCCTTGGGTCTCTCCCAGTTGCCCAATCTTGAGGTTCAACCTGCAACCCCACCTCTTTGAGCGAGGACAGGGGCCTTGTCATCCTGTCATGGGCTGATGCAGACACACAGAGAACAACACTTAAGCATCCTGGTGACCAGGACAACGTCGACCACTGACCTGCCTCGGGGGCAATGTGTCGCCGATGGGGACAGGGATGAACTGATGGCTGGTGGAGGTGAAGTGCACATACTTCTGCTCCAGCTTCACCGTCACACCTATGAAATTGAGCTGGAAATAGAAAGCCCATGAGTAGCATCCTTCCCTGGGAGGCACTGAAGTACCCAGTGGAGAGATGGGGACCCCAGTTCCCCAGGGAACGGTGCTCCCTGTGTTGCTCTCTAGGCTTTCCAGGACAGGACAAGGGTAGGACCTCACCAGGATCTCCCGGCCATGGGACACCTTGAAGAGCACCGGGAGGCGATCAGTGCCGATGAATAGATGGCTGGAAGGGAGGAGACAGTCCAGGATGACTTACTGAACCTTGGTGTGGGTGGAAGAACAAAGGGTCATGGCACGCTTGTGGCTTTGGGCTGGCTATGTGGAAATCCCTGAGCTGGGATGGGGCAAGAGGAAAATTAAACCTCCCTTGCAGGTAGGAAGGCAACACCTTCTCAGGGTGGTGGCCACTCAGGGTACCCTGGAGTCACACAGTGTAAGGCCAGGCTCCTCCAAGAGTTGGGGGAATGGAGGTCTTCAGGACTGGAAGGGCGGGGTGAGCAGTGGGGGCAGCACCTGTATTTGAGCTCTACCATCTGCTCTTGCCCGGGACTCAGGCTCCCAGTCTTGGGGCTGATGGAGAAGATGCAATTGTCTTGCACGCGCATCTGGTGCAGCTCCGTGCAATCAAACTCGGCCTGCTCTGCCCAGAGCTCCAGGTCGATCTGCTGGTCCCTCGGGAAGAGGAAGGCCCTGGGGGAGGGGTGCAAAGCAGAAGGGTGGAGGAGCCTCTCAGTCAGACCAGAGGCAGGAGCTCTGAGCCCCAGGTGGGATGCACGGAGGCCTCCTCTATTACCTCCCCCTCTTCTCCCCCACTAGGCAGGTTGTCCCATGCAAGGCTGAGCAAACACTGAGGTTGTGGATTCTCATTTCATAATGGCCCCCAAACATAGGAACAGAAGCAGTGACTAAATGGAGAATGGAAAATGGGGCTCCCATTGTGGGTACCAGGGGTCAAGGGGCTGCTTGTATATGTGGCCACTCTGAGCTTGGCAGTGACCCTGGAGTGGTCTGTGTGACAAACCACTTATGAAGGGCCATTTGAGGCACCTAGGAATGTGAGCAGCACCAACTAGGGGGTCCCAAGAAGACTGGCACTTTTGAGTCCAAAGCAAGGCTGGGCATAGAATCAGTGCCCCTGTGATGCCGGGTGCTCCAGTAAAGCAGATATTGCATTCTAAAAGGTGCCCAAATAAGTGACAAAGGGATCCCAAGATCATAATCTGAAAAGAAGGCTCCATCCACTCTCAGAGGGATGAACTGGCCTCAAACTGGGCAGAGTATATGAACAGAGAATAGCCAGAAGCGGGGAAAAATGGGCATCACACCTGAAAAGACTCAAGGAGAGTCAGGAAAATGCATATCAAAATTCCCTCAAATCAATCTTAAGTATTTTCACATCTGAATCGTGAAAAACAGTTACATTCGATGCTGGTAAGTTTAGGAAGGACAGACATCCTCAAATACAGGGAGAGAAGGAATTGCTCCCATCTTTTGTTGCAGGAATTTTGATAGCATCTTTTAGAATAGAAAGTGCATAGAATAGAAAATGCCCTTTGATTCAGAAATTCTATTTGGGGGAATTAACTTGCAGGGGTAAAAATGTAAGTATGCATGCAGGCAGGCACACACACATGCGCACACACACACACACACACACACAAGGATGTTTATTACAACTTTGTTAGTGATGGTAAAAAAAAAAAAAAAAAACCATTAAAAGGCACTGGGAACAACTAGTGTCATCTGAAAGGAGAGGTTTAAAAACACAAAGGCTTCCCCGACAGTCCAGTGGTTAAGACTCCACACTTCCAGTGCAAGGGACATGGGTTCAATCCTGGGTCGAGGAGCTAAGATCCCACATGCCATGTGGCATGGTCAGACAATTTAAAAAAATTTTAATACCAAGAATTAAAAAATTAACAAAACAAAATAGACATAAGGTCCTTTCATATTACGGGATATTATGCAACTATTAAAATGAATGAGTTACATCTCTATATACTGACCTTTATTGATCTAAAAATGAATATTACTGACATAAGGTTGGGTGACAATGTTATTGTTATAATGCTGAACATAGAGTAATACATGTAACATCATGCCATTATCGTAATAAAACATGGAAGAGTAACTGTGTCCGAGTGTCGGTGCCTTGTACCAGCACTGAGAGTGGAAGCACATGCCAAGCCCATCAGGGCCGACTGGAGAGGGAGCTGGAGGGGGGTGGTTCTTACTTTTCTTCCATCACCCTTGGGTCGTTGGACTTGTTACCATTACTTGTTACTTTCTTCTGTTTTTTATCTGCAGGATATTGATCCGTAGCAAAACTGGCGACCTTGCTACTTCAGGTTTGTCTGCAGTTTCCCTCTTGGCTCTACCCCCAACTCCCTCCAAATAATCCCTGCCAGTCCTCTGGTGTGGGCCCCCAGCTTGGGACTGTGGAAAGCTGCCAACCTGTCCCCCTGCCTCGAACCGCTAATCCTCCTCAGAAGGAGAAGCATTACATGCCCAGCAGAGGACTCCAAGGCCCTGCCCACATCCCTATCAATGTTACAGCCATGCAGTGCCTTTTTCTCTTACCCGTGTCTGCACCACGCCCTCTGTCTAGAAGGCTCTCCGAAGGCTCTCTGCCTCTGCTCCCTGGCCTACAGGTCTCGCTTTCTCCAGGAAGCGTTTCTGAGCTGTGCACACCCTTCCACCACTTCTAAACCCGAGGGAAGTAGCTCTTGACGCTGCACAAGGGTCTTTCACAGCATGTCACTCACCACGAACCACAAGGCCGGTCTGCCCACCGGGAGGGCAGGGCCTAGGCGAGTCCCCTTTTCTCTTCTGAGCTCTGGGCCTGAGGCCTGCACCTAGGAAGCCCCAGTCCACACTTGTCAATGGCTTAGTGGATGAATGAGGGAACAGATGACGTTAACCCATGCACCTGACGCCTGAGAGGGATCACCCTTTAAACGCACGGCCCAACATCTTCCCGGGCCAAGCTCAGAGGCAGCAGAGGAGGCTTGGTGGGGGCGCGGCAGCAGCATGGCTCCCAGCTCCCCCCTCCCCGATGCTCCCCCCAAACCCACTTGGGGTTCTCTGTCCTGCCTGCTGCTGCCTCCAGGCCAAGTCCACACTCCCCGTTTCTTACTGATCTTGGCAGGAATAAAACCTTCGGTCTGTTCCTTATGAGTTTAACAGAGACTCAGCTAGAATTTTTAAAAATAGCCTTCTAAGAAACTGAAAGGAAACACAACACCACAAAAAGCTGAGGCGAGTCAAGCGTTCCTAGGAAGGTTCCCTGCGTTTGGAATCTAGGAAGAAGCACGGACTGCCTTCCTGAACCTCAGACGATCTCCCGATGGACGGGCCCGGCTCAGTGGGCACTCTGCCTGGCTTTCCTCCTGCCCGATTTCCAGCCACCTGGACCCTCTCCACTGAGAGTGAGAGCTGGCGTGCTTCTGCACAAACACACATGCACACACAGTCCACCAAAATACACTGCTCCACACCAGGACACCGGCCAACGCCGCTTCTCCTGCCCCCACTCCCGAGCCCTGCAGGGCCTTGGCTCCTGGCCATTCAAACAGCTCAGTGAATGGCTGACGCAGCGCTCCAGGCAGGCCCCGGGCCTTCCCCACCAGGCCACAGCCTGCCAAGCTTCCCAGTCACTCAGGGCCAGGAGCCCTTAGTTACTCCAGTCCCAGCCCTTCTCAGACAGAAGCTGTTTAACGAACCAGCTCCCCCTCCTCCAACACAGGGAGGGACAGGAAAACCCAGAGAGCAAGGGGGGGCCACTGCACGGGGGACAATACAGCCCCCCCGTCTCACCCACATGCACCCCAAGGCTCTTGAGATCACAGATGCCTATGTCCACTCTCATCCACCCACTGCCACGCCCAGGCTGGGCCCCTGGCTCTCTTCCCACCGCCCCGCCCCCAAGTCTGACCCAGATGGGGACACTTCTTTCTCACCTCCGTCTAGCCAAGCAAAGTTGGAAGTCATCAAAAGGAAGTTTCCTGGGAAATGAAGGTGCGTGGCAGAGGCAGGGAGGAAAGAAAGAAACGGTGCTGGCACGGAGACAGGATGCTAACTGGGCACCAGTTCGGGGCCCCCGTGGGAGTTAAGCCAAGCACAGGAGGGGCCCAGCGTGGCGGACTCAGGTCTCCAGGCCTGGGCCCTGTGTGACCGGGAAGCGCAGCGGCTCCGTGTCCAGCCCGGACTCTTCCTGCAGCCCCACGTAGCTTTGCTCAGCTCAGCCTGACACTGGCGCTGCGGCAGCAGAGCCTGCCAGAGACCCTCAACTCGCCCCATGCAGGCCCGGCCCCCGCTGGCCTGGGACCCTGTCGGGGCTGCCCCAGCACCTAGCTCAGTGCTCAGGGCACCCTGTAGCTTCTTGCTGACTAGCCTGTGGAGGTGCGGGCTCTGGACCCGGACAGGTCTGGGTGGGAACTGGCTCTGCCTCTAACGGCTGAGAGCTCTTGCCTGAGTCAGCCTCCCATCTGTGAGACTGTCAGCGGAGGAGGATTTTTCACAGGGTTGGTGTGAAGCTCGGAGAAGAGGGGCCTAGTGGCCAGCTGTGGCGCATGTGTGGTGGCTACCTCTCACTCGCTGAGCTTTGACGTTGCCCCGGCCAGTCTCAGCAGTAAAGAATCTGCCTGCCAATGCAGGAGATGGGGGTTCAGTCCCTGGGTGGGGAAGATGTCCTGGAGAAGGAAATGGCAACTCGCTCTAGAATGCTGGTCTGGGAAATCCCATGGACAGAGGAACCTGGTGGGCTATAGACCATGGGATCGCAAAGGAGTCGGACACGACGAAGTGATTAAACAACTGCCAATCTCCATCAGGGTGAGTCTACCACTTCTGAGCCTATGGACGTGACAGCCAGATCTGATGTCCCGTTGGGCGACCCTAGTCCTACCCTGGCGTCTACATCCAATCAATGCGCGGGGTCAGGGGCACACTTCATGGACACCAGGTGGCCAGGGCTACAACGAGCCAGAGAACACCTCCAGCCCCTGTCCCCCAGTACCCCACTCCATACCAGTCCAGGGGCACCATGCCGCTGTTCTTCAGTGCCAGGAGCACCACGGAGGGCGGGGCATCTATCGGTGCTGCCCCAAAATTGAAATTGAGCTTCAGAGTGGTGAAGACAGGGGGGATCCGGCTGGTGCTGTGTGGAGCAGAGAAATGGTCTGGGACAGGGTTGGGGACAGGCTGGAGTCCTTCCAGGGGTGGCTGGCTTGGCACCCATCTCCCCACAGTGGGGAACTGGAGAATGTGGGACTCAGGCACAGGGGTGGGTCAGCATTTGAGACCTCAAGTGAATCTCAGCCTTCTCCAGGCCCCACCAGAGATGGGCAGACATTGGTTGGGGGGGGGTGTAGATAGGGAGTCCCTTCTTGGACAAGGCCTGGTGCTGGGGGCATGAGTGGAATATTGCTCCAAGAACATTCCCAGACAGGCTCTGCCTCTCCCCCAGGCCCACCTCACCTGTGCCGGGTGGGCACCTTGTAGGTGAGTTCCCAGGGGGTGGGATCACGCTCCAAGTAACTGTTGAGCAGGTCCAGGGAGAAGAGGTGCCACAGGTGTTTCCGGGTGATGCCCTCGGCGCTGCCCATGGAGCAGATATCCAGGATGGAGAGGAGGGGGTACACGGCCGTCAGGGACACGTGACACAGCTCCTGCTTCTCCCCAGCCTTGTTATCTGTAGGGGTATGGGAGAGAGGGGTGGGCTCACCTGCCAGCTCCCCTGGGGAGGGGAGTACACACTGTGGGTGCAGGGGTCCTGGGCAACCTGGCCCGGGACCCTAGCCAGGAGCAGACTCCAGGGACACTTCCAACAACAGCCAAACCTTATCTGATACTTTCTATGTGAACCAAGCACTGTCCTAAGCGCTTGGCAAACACCACTGTATTTAATGTGCATTGTTATTCATTTTCAACTTACTAATGGCTTTATTGAGATATAATCTATATACCATAAAATTAACCTTTTAAAAACATTTTTGAGGGGACTTCTCTGGCAGTCCAGTGATTAAGGTTCTGTGCTTCAACCGCAGGGGGCACCGGTTCGATTCCTGGTCAGGTTAATAGGAACTTACATGCCATGCAGTGCAGCCAAAAATATTAGAAAGTATTTTTTGGTTGCATCATGTGGCATGTGGGATCTTAGTTCCCCGACCAGGGATCGAACCGGGTGCCCCCTGCAGTGGAAGTGCAAAGCTTTAACCCCTGGACTGCCAGGGAAGTCCCCAAAATTAACCCTTTCAACACACACAATGCAGTGATTTTTTTTCGTATATTCACAGAGTTGCACAACCGTCATCACTGACTGTAGAACATTTTCAGGCTTCCCAAAACAAACCCAGTACTAAGTAGCTGTCACTCTCCATTCACCCCTCTCCCCACCCCTGGCAACCACTAATCTACTTTCTGCCTCTAGATTTTCCCATTTTGGGTATTTCACATAAACAGAATCATACAACGTGTGGCTTTTGGTGACTGGCTTCTTTCACTTGGCATAACGTTTTCGAGGTTTGCCCATGTGGTAACATGTATCTGTACTTTTTTTTTTTTTGCTAGTGCACCATTATTATCCCCATTTTACTGATGTGGAAACTGAGGCATAGGGAAGTTAAACAACTTTGCTGAGGTTACACGGCTAGTAAGTGCTGGGGCCAGGATCCAGTTCCAGGGAGCCCACACTCTCAGCCACTCACTCTCCTGTGCTCCCCTGACTGTGCTGTCCTGGACTCCCACCAGGTGGCCCCGGCGCAGGCTGGCAACAACCTGGTTTTATGAGGGAGGAAGCTGAGACCCAAGGCAGCTGAGGAGTTACCTGAGATCCCTCAGTAGGTAAACACAGTGCCCAACTCTTCACACCGAGTCCTCCACAGCTCAGGCACGCATATGTGGACACCCACACTGACAGGTGTGGTTGGTATGAGGCATGTACACTAGACACCCAAAAGCACATCCTAGCATGTTCACATCCATCCTGCCAGCTCTGTCTGGACTCTTGGCATCCTCCCATCCCAAGTCCTGCTCACACAGCCCCCCGCCTTTCCTCCCTGGCCCTGACACCCCTGCCAGATGGCCCAGGTACCTCTGTGGGAGACGAGAGCATAACTGATGGTCCAGGAGTACTGGGACCGGTGTTTGGGACAGGCAGTCAGGCAGATGGTGTCCTGGGACCGGGGCGGCATGCTCCCCTCTGTGCGGTCCAGCTGCAGAGCTGCTCGGGGCGGCCGGGTGGGGTCAGAGGCAGCCGGGTGGGGTCGAAGCAGAGGAGGGCCCCAGCGCAGCCCAGAGAGGCCCAGCCTTGCCTCTCACCAGTCCCCGCCACTCTCCCCTGGGCCAGCAGAGCTCTGATTAGAGAGCAGGCTCTGATCCAAGAAATGGGGAGCAGAGAGCTTCCTCCAGACCAAGACAGTGGGGACCAGTCTTGGGGTCACTGGCACCTGCTAAGCACTTTGCTCCACCCAACTGCCCTGGGAGGTAGGCACCACCAGTAGCCCCATTTTACAGATGAGGGAACTGAGGCTCGGAGAGGACAATCACCCTCCAACCCCACACATCTAGCAAGTGGAAGCACCAAGTTTCAAGCCCTGTCCCCAGACCATGGTCCAGTTAACCAGTGTGAACCCATGCCCCTCTCTCCTGCCTGAGTACCGAGGGGCCCGTTCCCGACAGCCTCGGGGTGGCTCTGCTGCAGGAAGAGGCAGTAGTGGAGGGTGCAGTTGCCGTCGTTCAGGAGCACCAGCATCCTGGTCTGCCTGCCATTCACCAGCATGTTCCCAAAGTCCAGCTCCTTCTCCTGTGCCTGAGGGCCAGAGTCAGCCAGGCCAGGGTGGGGGACCCCCCAGGCCCCCCCACTGTTGCCCCCCACTTCAGCCTCAGAGGGTCCCCAAAGAGCAGATCCAGCGGGGAGTGCCAGGAGGCCAGAAGACTGCCTTCGTGGGGTCCGGCACTCTGGGGCCTTCCCTCCCACCTGGGCCCCGCCCCTCCTCCCCTCCCCCTCCCCGCACCCGCCAGGCAGCACCCACTCACGGACAGGCTGCTGGTGATGCCCGTGCCCACCAGCCGGAGCACGTAGTGGGTGGTGGTGGAGGGCTTGGTGTTTGGGGGCAGGCCGGCTTCCCAGACCCACATCCCCACTCGGAACAGGTACTTGGTCTCCTCCAGAGGGCTGAAGGTCCAGGTCAGCGTCTGGGGTCACAGACATTATCCCTATGGGGGGGGTCTCTGGGAACCCCCGCGCAGCTCTTGGATGCCTGAGGTTCCACTGCAGAACATCAAGCTATGGAAAACCTTTCTGAGTGTCTCCCTGAGCCAGCCACTTACACACACTGTGTACTCTGTCATCTCCCTCGGGCCTTCATTCACTTATCCCCAGAAGTAAGTGGTATTATTTTAGTGTCTCGTTGTCTGATGAGAAACTAGAGATGCAGAGAAGCAGGGTAACTCTCCCAAGGTCACACAGCTGACGAGGGCACGTGGTGGGAGCTGGGGATGTGAACTTCTGAGGCTGGACTCCAGAGTCTGTGTGGTCTCTTGCCTTACAGAGTACTACCCCCGGGCTCTAACAGACAGTGTATGTTGGTGGTTCTCAGCTCAAGCTTGGCCTCCTTGACTAGGAGACCCTAAACCAGGGCTGGGGCTCTGCTAGTTTGGGTCTCACCTGTGCCCCCCACACAAGGACCTACCGCTTTGACCTCCAGAAGCTCCCTTCCTCACTCCTTAATGACAGCCACCCATTAGCCCCAAATCCAGGTGCTCCGCACCACCTCGCAGCTTTGGGGGACCGAGGATGGAGGATGGACTTGCCCCTGGGCACTGACACCAGAAACCCGGGTTTAAGTCCCAGCTCTGCACCTCTTAATTCACAGTCTTAGTAAATGGTTTCCTCCCAACCCAAGTCTCAATTCTTCTTTGTAAAATGGGGGTGAAGATGATGGTAACAGTCATACCTACGCATAAGGCTGGAAGAAATGACTGTGGCTTGGATGGAGGGGTGAGCCTGGCCCCAGAGAGACATGAGTAAGAGATGATGGTGAAGGTGAGGATGATGGGTATCCTTCCCTCCCGCTCTTGGCAAGGCACTCACAAGGCTCTCGTTGGGCTGGATAATCCCTCTGGCGGGCTGGACAGCCAGCATCTTTCGGTGCTGCTGAGAGACCCTCCACTCAAATTCCAGGGGCAGACGGGAGGGGTTTCGGAAGGTGAAGAGGCTGGTGGAGGAGCAACCCACCCAGGTGGGCTTGAAAAAGACGCTTTTATGGGTGTCCAGCTTCAGCTGCAGCGGCTCCTCACGGCTCTGCATGGTCACTTCCTGGGGCCAGTGAAGGGAGGACAGTGCCCTGACATCGCCCTGAGGCCCTGGCTCCCCCAAAGATCACGGGTGGGCAGCTTTTCTCCCTCGGAGAGAGCAGCAAAAGCTGCTCCACCCTGGGCCCTGGGTACGGGCAGGTTCTGTTAAAGGCAGAGTACATACGCAGTGACTGAACAGGAGATGGTTCTTGAAAAGAAGTTAGGGACCGAAAAAGGATGTACAGACCATTTCATTGGCCAGACGTGAGTCTAAAAACCTCGGACCCTTTCCCTGGCCCAGCCCCAAACACCCTTCTACCATCTGTAGTCATGAGTCTTGGGTTGCCCTTACTCCTTCCTTGGGGATCCTTGCACCCCTTTTTCTTGCTCCGGATCCTATAAGTGGACAGGCAGAGTCCTGGGCAGAGCCGTTCCCAGACATGGCCCAGGGATCCTCTCCCTGCCGTGCCATTGCCTGGACCGGGAGCACCCCCTGAGCTATTTTAGGGGAGCTTTAAAGGCCAGTCCCAGAATGCGGCTTTGAAAAGGGAAGTGCCAGACTCTGGCCCCCTGCCAAGGATCCAGTCCCTACTCCCACCACCTACCTTGAGGTACTGGGGGCAGGAATTGAACTGCAGGTAGAAAACGTGCTGCTTCCAGGAGCTGCCCTTAGGGTAGGTATAGGTGAGGAGGATCTTGTGGGCCCCAGGGCCCACGAGACCCGAGCTGGGCCGCAGGGAGATGTCCAAGCTGCTTTTGGGGGCCAGGCTGTAGGTAAGCAGCATGGAGCCTTTGTTGACGAGGAGCAGGCTGCGGTAGGAGGGTTCGCTGGGGGACACTGCAGGAAAGAGCTGGGGTGCAAGAGAGGAGGGGCCCAGGCTCAGATCTGCACACCCTCCCCAGCCCCACCCCACACGCACACTCCAGGTGGTCTGTGTGGGCATGGGTGAAGCCATCTCCCAGGAGGCCCAAGATGCCCTCGCACAACCTGGTCAGTGCCCTGGGGGCAGGGAATGGAGGGACACAGCTCGGGCCCCCCCAAAATGCTTCTAATCTCCACAGACATCCAGGCAAGGAGATGGAACAGCCATAGGGACTGGCTCCAGGAAATTCAGGACCCCGGGACCCCACCACCACAAGTTTTTTTCATCTTGTTGTTCAGTTGCTCAGGTGTGTCCAACTCTTTGGGACCCCATAGACTGTAGCCCTCCAGGCTCTTCTGTCCAGGGGATTTCCCAGGCAAGAATACTGGAGTGGGTTACCATTTCCTCCTCCAGGGGATCTTCCTGACCCAGGGATCGAACCCATATCTTCTGTGTCTCCTGCATTGGCAGGTGGATTCTTTACTGCCTGAGCCACTGGGGCTCTTAAAGTGCCCACAAATCATCTTTTGGAGATCCCCATTTCAGAGAAGCAGGTGCAGAAGCTCCGGGGTAAGCAGCCCCTTCTAGGTAATTCTCAGGCAGGCAGCCTTGGTGGGGGGACCGGGGGAGCCCCACTCTGGGAAAGGGAAAGCCCCAGCAGTCCCAAACATCCCTCAGGCATCTAGGGTGTGGCCAGCACGAGGCAAAGAGCTGGGTTGGCTACCAAATGCGCAGCTGAAATTGCTGGCCCGGGTGCCCCCTCCAGCTGGGACAAAGAGCATAGCTGCATGAGGTGCGGGCGAGGGGTATGTGGGCAACATGGGTCCAGAATTCTGCTGGATTTCAGTAAAGGCCACAACTGCTATAAGGAACTGGCCAAGGGAAAGGGGCGGGGGCTGGGGGGGTGGGTCAGTGAGGAGACCCTAGGGAAGTCAGGAGGGCTGTGGGAAGCGGTGCCCTTGAGCAGCAGTGTAACAGTTAGGGGGCAAGATCACCCCCAAACACACAGTGCAAAAGTAATGTCTTTCCAGCAAGCGTGAGACAGGAGGGTGGAGCAGCTGGATGAAAAGACTGATGATGGCAATAGAAGCTGGGAAGAGGCATTGAAGGGGGAACCAGAACTGGCACTTGGCCATCTGGCTCCAGAGTCTGTGTTTCTCAACTTTATGTCATCCTGGGGCTCAGGTCAGACAGGGCCTCCAAGGACCCTGCTGGAGAGACCTGGGAATGATGACTCCCTCAGGACAGGGTTAAGCTAAAGGGCCAGACTTGAGACACTTGCTGGGCTGGATGATCCCTGAGGGCAGGGGCTCATGGCCTGGGAGGTCCTATTCCCAGCAAGCGCTCAGTTAACATGCAAACAGAGGAGTTGGAGACTTTAAAGCTGAGCGTGAGAGGGCCGGGGAACTGTTTCAGATGGAGCAGGCCAGAGCCAGTGGTCCAAGCCCCAGACTCTTCCCAGTCCCACTGCAGTGGTCCAGGAGACAGTCCTTCAAGATGGGTGCAGAGCCCGAGGGGCTGGTGGTGGGGAGGTTGGGACGGCCAGGGAGAGCACTGGACGTGCTTCTGAGACCACCAGAGATGGGAGGGATCTGCAGGCCACGGCAGAGCCAAGCCCCATGTCCCACCTCCCACTGCGGCTGGGGCCACGCTCACCTTGGGGGCGTCCAGGGTGTATTGGGGGATGTGGTGCTCCAAGCCAGGGCAATAGCTGTGGCCTTGCGCCCGGAGCGTCAAGCACCAGGACGGGCACACCGTGCAGTCCTCCTCAATGTTGTTGTAGCTTCGCAGGACCTGTGGGACGACCACACCCACGACCGCGGTGTCTGACCTGGTGGGGCACCCCAGCCTGCCCCCTGCACTGCAGGTACCCTACATGGGGTCCAGGGGGAGGGGCCCCCCGGGAAGACAGTGGGGGAACCACAGCCACAGGAGCCCCTCCCGCTGTGCGCCAGGCCCCGCATTGGACACGCAGCACCAAGCAGTCAGCAAACACGCTCTCTAATCCTCCCAGCAGGACGAGGGTGGGGCTGGGATGTGAAAGCAGCATTCATCCTGCAGGAATGTGCCCAGAGAGCACTGGCCAATAGAAACAGAATGCAAGCCGCAAGTGCGAGCCGCAAACATCATTTTAAATGTTCTAGTAGCCACATCGACAAGGTAAAACACATAAAATTTATTTCAACAATATATTTTATTTAACTGAGTAGATCCAAAATCGTATTGTTTCGACATTATACCTACATATACATAATATACGTGTGTGCATGCTTAGTCGCTCAGTTGTGTCTGACTCTTTGAGACCCCAGGACTGTAGCCCACCAGGCTCCTTTGTCCATGGGGTTTTTCAGGCAAGAATACTAGAGTGGGTTGCCATTTCCTCCTTTAGGGCAATCTTTCTGACCCAGGGATTAAACCCACCTCTCTACATCTCCTACATTGGCAGGCAGGTTCTTTACCACTAGCACCACTTTGGAAGCCTGTATATATCTGTGTATGTATGTATTATTGTTGTTCAGTTGCCCAGTCATGTCCGACTTTTTTTGACCCCATGGACTATAGCATTCTAGGTTTTTCTGTCCCTTACCATCTCCCAAAGTTTGCCCAAGTTCATTGCACTGGTGATGCCATCACATACATATATATACACATACATATACACATATACATACACATACTTATACATATATACATACACATACATATGCACATATATATACACATACATATACATACATATATGTACATGATGCATATAGATGGTGGCACTGGGCTTCCCATGTGGCTCAGTGTGTAAAGAATCCACCTGCAATGTAGGAGAAGCAGGCAGCTGTGAGTTCAATCCCCGGGTCGGGAAGATCCCCTGGAGGACAGCATGGCAACCCACCAGTATTCTCGCCTGGAGAACCCCATGGAGAGAGGAGCCTGGTGGTCTACAGTCCATGGGGTCAGAAAGAGTCAGACACGACTGAAGTGACTGAGCTCGCACGCACGCACGCACATGATGGCATCACCATACATGGGGCATATATATGTGAGGCAGGAGGTATTTTGCATACTTTTTGTGCAAAGTCCTAGAAATCAGCGTCTTCCCTTGACAGCGTGTCTGTTTGGACTAGACACAGTTCAAGAGCTAAGTGGCCACATGTGGCTGGTGGTTGGCATATCGGACAGCTTAGAACTGCAACCTGTAGCCTAAAAGTCTGACGAGCTCAGCCAAGTCAGACATCCACAGCCTCATTCCTACAAACTTCCGAGTTCCCACACAGCCAAGATATTAGAACAGAGGCAACTAAAGACTCAGCTTTGGAAAAACTTCTCAGAAGTTTGGATATGCTCCCAAGTTTATAGATGAAAAGACAGCTCAGGGGTCTATACACTAAGGGAGGAGCCCAAGGTCACAGAGCTGGTGAGGGACTCTGATCCTGACTGCACAGCTCTGCTCCTCCCGGAGCCCCAGCACCCGGCCACTGGGCGAGAACAGCAAGGTGGGCAGAGCAGAGGAGGAGGGAAAGGGGAGGACGGACTGGAAATGAGAAGAGAGTGACATGTCTGGGGCTGAGAGGCTGGACTGGCCACCTGGTCAAGGGAAGACGGATGAGAAGCCCCTTCCTACACGCACGTAATTACTGGGTGCCCCAGGCTTTGTCCCCCCAGGGTGGAGGTCCTGCCCTCGGCTCTTCCAGAAGGACCACTTCCTACCTCAAGGACTAGCGAGAGGTCAGGAGCCCCCCAGCCAGGCGGCCCAGGAAACTACATGCACCAGAATTTTCCGAAGGGCTTGAGCCCCACTGAGTTCTCCCTCCAGAGAGGGTGGGAGGCACACGTGAGGGAGACATAATCAGCTGGGCCAAGAAGCCCCTCAGCCAAGGCAGGACATGAACCTGGGAGAAAGACAGACCACCGAGGCCAAAGTCCAGCCAAGGAGACAGGAGAGGAGGGAGCAGAGCCCGGCACAGAGAGCACGGGTCCCACCTCACGCCACCCTCCCCTCCGACCCCACACCCTGCCGTTCAGGCTCCAGGGCAGAGAATCCACCTTCCCCGGTCCCGTGTGCCCCCACACACCTTATAGGCGGCGAAGGCTTCAAGCTCCACGGCATACAGGCCATTGGGGTGAGGCGGCTGGAAGTGTAGGCGCAGGGCTGTGGACTTGAGAGGGGGCACATCGCAGGTGTTTGGGGTCACCCAGAAGGGGCAGTCAGCCCTGCGCGTCCAGGCCACAGTGATCTTGCCATTGGTATGGTTCATCAGGCACAGGGGGACGGGACTGGGGTCCTTGGGCCTGGGGCAGGCACCGAAATCCACCTCAACAGGCTCAATGCTGACGGGCGGGGGAAAGATGGCCACGTCATTGGTACCGTCGAAGAAGTACTCAGTCATTGGGGGGATGAGGGGATACTGCGGGGCCGGTATGTCCTCCAGGTCCTGTGTGGGGAGAGCCGGGTTGGTGGGGGCCAGTTCTCCAGCCGCTGCCCCTCATCTCTGTGCTCCTTTCTGGAAAAGGCTACAAGAGCTCCACACATGTCACACCCCCCGACTACGAACGATGCCCACGGCACTGCAGAGCGCGGGACTGCCCAAGGATTGCTAGAGAAGGGTGGGGTGTGAACTTGGGAGGGTGGACAGCCCCCCGGGGTCCCAGAGGGACACATCGAACCTCAATGGGGATCATCAGGGCACCGTTCTTATCCTGCTCCAGCTTCCTCTCCCTCAGCATGACACCCAGGATGTCGGGAGGATAGAACGTCAGGCCCCGTGCCAGGTTCGTGCGGTACCATGTGAGATGCTGAGGCCGGAGGATGGCTGGCTTGGTGCTCTCCGAGTGGCATGTCCCAATCAGGTCCAGGAACAGTGGGTCCTACGACATTTTCTGTGTGAGGCTAGATGTCAGCCTCCACTCGCCACCCTGGCCAGAGACCAGCTTCATCAGGGCACAGCGTGTACCACCTGGTCCGGGGGCCCGGGTTGGGTTGTCACCTCAAGGCTCTCTGCCCTGCACGTGCTACGTGGGGTGAGGGCCAAAGTCCCGGCCTGGCAGCAGTGAGGGCAAGACAGGGCTGCCCACCTGGCTCGAAGCGAGCCCCTCCCCTGCCCCTAGCCAACCTCTGGCTCTGAAAGCCAAGCCAGGGGCCCTGGAGGAGAAAGCCATACAAGTTCCAGAATACAGGTGACTGAGCACCGAGCCCTGTCCTCATGACTGGGCCTTGGATTGGCCTCTCCGGGAGCCCCTCCTCGCCCCTCCTCGCCCCTCCCCGGCAGGTCACCTGGTGGTGGATGAGACAGGCCACCCGCCGGCAGTAGATGATGGGTTGAGTGGGCTGGAAGACACAGCACAGGGTCATGCGGGCCTTGCCCACCAGGGTCCCAAAGGCAGGTCTGATGCTGAAGACACTCTCCTGACAGTCGATGTCAAAGTGGAAGTAGGCGGTGCAGTCCGACTTGTTCTCCATCCACAGGGACTGCTCTGAGCGGGTCCCGAGGTTGACCCAGCTGAAGTCGACACAGTGATGCTGCAGTGACAGGTCAGGACCTGGGCGGAGGAGGTGGGGGGCGGGGGGGTGCGCTGTGAGTGGGCCTGGCCACCTGGGGGGTTCTCCAAGGGTCCCACCGATGGGAAGTAGTGCTGCCTGGAGACAGTAAGATTGGGTCAGAAAGGCTTGACACCCCAGCGGCCTGCGCAGATCGCCAGGTGATGGGGGTGGGGGGATAGGGGGGTGGCGGTGGGGGGGGTTGGGAGGAGGGGGTGGGGGGTGAGTATGGGAACAGTATCTCCAGGTGACCTTAACTGATTCCTAGCTGAGCCCACCAGGGGGCAGCAGACACCCAGGCTAAGGGTAGGGAGGCCCCAGGCGTCTAGGAGCAGAGCTTGTCAGCTGTAAGCAGGGGCTGCTCCTGCCTCTGGAGGCAGGGCCGTGACCTGGGACTGCCAGTACCTCTACAGAAACCAACGACTTTGAGCAGGGTCTGTGAGGCACAGCCAGAGGGCACGATGGACAAGTAGTCCATGGTCCTGGCGTCCAAGGTCTCGGGGTGGAAGAACACCGACACGAATCTCTTCTCTCTGGGGGGCACGATGCCGTGGGCCGTGGGGCACGAGAAGGCCTGGTCTTTGACCAGCATGTCTGGGGCCACTTCGATCCTGAAGGGGGCGCTCACCTGTGGGGCCAGGAAAGGTCCGGTTACAGGGTGGAGTGGTCTGTCATCACCAAGGTGCCCCGCTGAAGCCCTGCCTCTGCCTCAGTCATCAGCTTCGATTGTAGAGCAAGGCTGCCTCGGCCCAGAGGAGGGAAGGGGCTGAGCCGTGGGCCCTGCGCTGGGACTGCCCAGAGCAGGTACCTCTGCCTTGTCCCAAAGGTACCATGAGGGCTAGAAGTGGTCCTGGCATCAAGACACCTGAGGGCTGCTCTTAGGGTTGTTCTGGGGGGAGGTCAAGGGATAGTCCAGCCCAGCCCCCAGTTGAGATGATGAGAGGACCCCTGTCGACACGAGTGTATCAACAGACGTAGGTATGCGAGGCTTGCAGCATGTGGTAGGGTGTGGGTGTCAGGCGCACCCAGGCCTGTGGCCCCGAGCCCCGCCCCACGCCCCCCCTGCGTGCACAGGACACGTACTGCCGATGGGTTATACAGCTTGATCTGCCTCTCGGCGGTGCAGCCCACGGCAACGGAACCAAAGTGCAGCACTTTTTGGAAGCCCTCGGCATCCTGGTCCTCCGGGTACCTCTGCTTTATGCTCACCAGCAGCTGGGCGCATTTGGCTGGGCAGAGAGTGGACAGCCTTGGGGAGAAACCCACCAGGGCCTCTGTGGCCCCAAACTGAATAGCCCCTTTCGAGGAAGACACGGGTCACCAGGGAAACACTGGTCTGCGGCACCAAGGGAAACAAAGAGATGACAGAGCCTGTGGGGCTCAGCGAAGGGCGGGAGGCTGATGGAGGTCCCTTGGGGGCCAGGCCAGGGCGGGGGTGGGGGGAGCACACTGGAGGCTTTGTTTCCCAGGGAGGTGCGCCGGGGGGCTCTGGGGACGGGTGAGAGGTCGGGCCTCACCCACAGCCTGCAGCTGGATGCTGCTCTTCTGCTTGCTGCCGTCCCCATACCAGCACGTGGCCTGAGCGTCATAGATGACAGCCATTAGGGGCTGGAAGGTCACCTTGATCCGGCAGGCCTGGCCTGGTTCCAGCAGCCCTGTGGTCGGCAGCATCTGGAATGGGCTGGGGGACTCCCAGGTGAAGAACGTAGACAGGTCCCTGGGGGTGGGACGAGGTGGGGGGGATGTGGATCAGAGCCACTTCGCCCCCTCTGACCACTGCCCCTGCTTCAGAAAGGTAGAGATGCCCCCTTTACTCCCACACCCCATTCCACACCCCACACACCGGTCTCTCCTGCTCCCAGGAATCCTCCTCCCAGTTGTCGCACTTCCCACCTCCAAGCCTCAGCCTCTGCCCTCACCCCGCATTTTCCAGGCAGAACCAGGCCTCGGCCATGTCCCCCATGGCGCACATGGGCAACTGCAGGGATGGTGGGCAGATCAGATTGTGGCAGGGCAGGGTGGCTCTCAAGTCCACACAGAACATCCCCTCTGCTTTCTCAAGCCACAGCTGGTCCACGTACTCCTTCTGCGGTGTGTGGGGGCGGGGGGAAGAGGCAGAGGCAGTGACTGATCAGTGGTACCCGGGTGGTACTCACCTCACCCTGGCCCTGGCCATCCCCCCAACATAACCGTGGAGGGCTGGGCCAGGCCATGGCCCTCCTCCATCTCAGTCTCTGAAGACAAGGTCAGTTACTTGAACTGTAGCGCCATCTTGGTCTCAGAGATATGGGGCCTCTTTTGTGACGGACAAAGTTTTGGGAGAATATTTTGAGAGCAGGAAGAAGCCAAGGAATACAGGGCTTTCTGATGGCCAGCAGAGTAGCACAGCCTTCCCTGCTGCCCCCACCGCCCCGCCACCCCACACATCCAACTGGAAGCCCCTTCTGTCTAATGAGTTCTGGCTCCAAGTGGTAGGATGTGGGTGTGGATATGGGTGTGGTGGTTGGGTTCAGGGAGGCTCCTCACTGCTCTCCCTGGCCCCCTGCTCTGAGGTCACTGTGCCCATGTCCCTCCCTGTCCTCCACTCGCCACCGCAGGCCTTACCTTCTCCAGGGGGCGGAAGATGACGGGGAGTGAGAGGGCTAGGCCTGGGCTCAGGAAGATGGGCTGGGGGACAACCGTGAAGAAGAACTTGGTCTTGGGGGGCCTGTGGGAGGGAGCCAAGGAATACACACTTTGGGATCAGAAAACTAGAAGAGGCAGAAAGATTAGGGGAGACCCTGGAAAGCTAAGCAGCTGGGGGGACTGTGGAAGGGGAAACACAGGGGGTTATGTCCCAGTAGGAATTGCCTCTTGCGTGCCACCATTTTTATTCACTCCAGGATGGAGCGCTGAAGGGAAAGACACAGGAGCAGACTTCCCTGGTGGTCCAGTGGTTAAGGATCCACCTGCCAACGCAGGGGACGCGGGTTCCATCCCTGGCCTGGGGAGATCCCACATGCTGTGGGGCAACTAAGGCCGTGTCCCCACAGCTACCGAGGCCACGCTCTGCAGTGAGAGGGGCCACTGCAAGGGGCCGCCCGCACACCGCAGCTAGAGAGTGACGCCTGCTCGCCGCCAAGTGGAGGGGAGCCCACGCAGCAACGAAGACCCAGCACAGCCGAAAGTGAATGAATAAATAGACAAAATTACTAAAAAAAAAAAAAAAAAAAAAAAGACAACACTGCCAAAAACTCTATACCAGTAGGTTCAGATAAAATAAACACATTTCTAGGAATGTATAATTGACCAAAAGTTACTCAAGAATTATACATTTTGTGGCCACCCTAACCTAAAATTATCCAAAAAATTGAATAAATAGTCAAAGAATCGTCCCACAAAGAAAAGACCAGGCCAGATGGCTTTGCAGCAAGTAGCATGGAGCACTTGATAATTCTAGCCTTGTATTCCCAACAACAGAAAACAAGGAAACCCTCCCCAAAATACTCTGTGAGTCTATCATAATGTTGTTATCAAAACCTGACAGTTATGAGAAGAAAGGAAAATTACAGGCCAGTACCAGCCATAAACAAAATATTGGCAAAAACAATTTAGCAATGTGTATAGAAAGAATACTCAATCATCAACAAGCTGGGCTTATTCTAAGAATACACCATTGGTTTAACATTAAAAAAAAAAAAAAGTGTGGGGATGGATTTTCCTGATGATCCAGTGGTTAGGAATCCTCCTGCCAATGCAGGGGACATGGGTTCAATCCCTGGTTTGGGAAGATTCCACATGCCTCTGGGCAACTAAGCCTGTGGGCCACAATTACTGAATCCTGTGCGCCCCAGAGCCTGCGCGCTGCAACAAGAGAAGCCCCCTGCTCACAGAAAGTGTATGCGCAGCAACAAAGACACAGCACAGCCAAAAAATAATTAATTTTTTTAAAATCAGGGGATTTCTCTGGCAGTTCAGTGGTTAAGACTCCAAATTTCCATTGCAGGGGGTGCAGGTTAGATCCCACATGCCCTGTGGTGCAGCCAAAAAAAAAGAAAATTAAAAATCATTTAATGTAATTCACCGTATTGACAAATTAAGAGAAAAAACAAATGACCATCTCAATAAAGAAAAACATTAAATAAACTTCAACATATGTTTATGACAAAAACTCTCAGCAACCTAGGAATAGAAGGGAACTTCCTTAACCTGATAAAGTCTAAAAAAAGAAGAAAAAAAAACAACTACAGGAAACATGCAAATTAATGGTGAAACACTGGAATCTTTCACGTTGAGATCATGAGCAAAACAAGGATGTCTTCTATAACCACTTCTGTTCAGCACTTTCCTTTTCAATAGTGCAGGAAGGAAAGACAAAGAAAGAAAAGATATAGGATTGGAAAGGAAGGAAAAAAATGCCATTTTCATTTAAGATATGAACATGTACATGGAAAACAGAATTAACAAACACATCATTAGAATTAACAAGAGAATTTGCCAAGGTCGCTGGGCACAAGGGTGTGGACAAAGCATCTATATTTTTAAAAAATGACTTTCTAAAAAACCAGCAACAAGCAGAAAAATAAAACAACTTTAAAAGATATACTCAACATCATTAAAAATTTAAAACACTTAGGTATAATTCTAACTAAAGATGTGTAAGACATCTATGGAGAAAATTTTACATTTTACTGAAAGACATGAAAGAAGACCTAAAGAAATATAGAGAGGCACCATGTTCATGAAAGACTCAATTTGTAATGATGTCAATTCTCCCCCAATTGATCTATGTGTGCATGCCTGTGTGCTCAGTCACTTCAGTCATGTCCAACTCTTCAATCCTATAGACTGTAGGCTCCTCTTGTCCATGGGATTCTCCGGGCAAGAATACTGGAGTGGGTTGCCAATGCCCTCCTTCAGGGGATCTTTCCAACCCAAGAATCAAACCCATGTATCTTGCATCTCCTGAATTGCAGGCGGACTCTTTACCCCACCAAGCCACCTGGAAGGCCTAAATTGATCTATATGTTCAACTAAATCCTAAACAAAATCTTAAAAGGTTGTCTACATGCATCTATTTAAGTTGATTTGAAGATATTTATAAAAGTTAAAAGGTCCAGTGAGAGCCAAGACAATCTTGAGTAAGAATGAAGTTGGAGGACTTAAACTACAAGATAATCAAGACTTATTATAAGCTTATTATAGAACTTATTATAAGCTTTAATAATCAATTCAGGATGATATTTATTGGCCCAGGGGGAGACAAATAGAGCAAGGGAACAAAACAGGATTCAGAAATGGTTCCTACATGTATGGACACTTGATAAACATCAGTGGTAGGGAGATCATAAGGCAAAGTATAAAATTTTCAATAAATGGTGCTGGGACAACTGGAAATTGATTTGAGGGGAAAAAAAGTCACTGAATCCCTACTTCAAACCATTCACAAAAATCAATTCCATGTAGATAAAAGACAAATATGAAAGGCAAAATTATAATGTCTTTAGAAGATACTATAGGAGAAAATCTTCATGAACTAGATAAGGGTAGAGAAGAACTTGCAGGTTATCAACCATAAAAGAAAAAATATTGGTACATTTGATTCCTTTGAAATTAAGAATGCCTTTTCTTCAAAATATATGACAGAAGAAAAGACAAATCACAAGGTGGGAGAAGATATTCACAACACATAACTGGCAAAGAATTAGTATCTTCAATAAGAACATCTATTAAAAAAAGACAGTCTACAAAGAACATGTAAAGACAGATAGCAGGTACATGAAAAGATGCTCAACAATGCATAATTATTAGAGAAATGTAAATCACAACAAGATATCACCTTGCACTATTATCAAGAAGTCTACAAATAACAAACGTTAGCAAGGATGTGGAGAAAAGGGGACCCTTGTATACTAATGGTGAGAATGTTAATTGGTCTGCCATCCTGGAAAACAGTATGGAGGTTCCAAAACCACTAAAAATAGGACTACCATATGATCTAGTGATTCCACTCCTCCGCATACGTCCAGGAAAAAAAAAGAAAACAAGAAAAACACTAATTGGAAAAGATACATGTACCCCAATGTTCATAGCAACACTGTTTACAATAGCCAAGATACTGGAGCACCCCAAGCGACCATCAGCAGACAAATAGGTCAAGAAGATGTGGCATACACACACACACACACACACACACACACACACACACACACACACTCACAATGGAATATTACCCAGCCACAAAAAATAATGAAATCCAGCAACATGGGTGGACCTAGAGAATATTATGATAAGTGAAGTAAGTCAGACAAAGACAAATACTACATGATATCACTTGTATGTGAAATCTAAAAACGAAAACAAACCAATGTTTATAGCAAAGCAGAAATAGACTCAAAGACACAGAAAACAAAGTAGTTGTTACCGGTGGGGAGAGGGAAGTGGGAAGGGGCAAGATCAAGATAGGCATATGGTGTTAAGAGAAACAAACTACCAAATTTAAAATAGATAAGCAGGACTTCCCTGGTGACACAGTGGGTAAGAATCTGCCTGCCAATGCAGCGGACACAGGTTCCATCCCTGCTCTGGAAAGATTCCTCATGCCGAGGAGCAGCTAAGCCCTCACGCCACAACTACTGAGTCCGCACTCTAGATTCCTCGAGCCACAACTACTGAGCCCATGTGCCTACAGCCTGAGAAGCCACTGCAATGAGAATCCCAAGCACTGCAGTGAAGAGTGGACCCCGCTTGACGCAACGAGAGAAAGCCCATGCAAAGCAACAAAGACCCAGCACAGCCAAAAATAGAATAAATAAATAAACCTAAACTTAAAATAATAAAATAAAATAGTTAGGCAACAAGGATATCCTGCATAGCACAGGAAATGATAGCCATTATCTTGTAATAACTTTTAGGGAGTATAATCTATACAAGTACTCAATCATTATGCTATACAGATGAAATTCATATAATATTGCAAATCAGCTACATTTTAATTCTTTTTGAAAAATGAAAAAAGATAATCTAACAGAAAAATGTGCACAGGCTTAAACAGGAATGGCCAATAACACAAACGAAATGGCCAATAACACAGGAAAAAACACTTAATTGTAATAGAAATCAGAGAAATGCAAATTTAACCTACAACAAATTAGCAAAATTAGCAACAAATTTAAGTCTAAAGAATATCAACTGTTGGTAAAGATAAAGAGGAAAGGGAATATTCATATGTGGCTGGTGGGAATATAAATGGATATAAGTACTTTGGAAACGAGTTTGGCAAACATGTACAAACATCTGTAAGAAGCAAACATGTACATGTTCTAAGTCACAGTAGTTCTATTCCTTTGTATCTACCCGAGAAAAACCTGAACTTGTGCAATAGCTGAACAATGTTGATAACAGTCTCAAACTTGAAACAACCAAAATATTCCTCAGCAGAAAAATGTACAAACACATAGAAGCATACATTGAACTATTACTCTGTGATTAAAAAGGATAAACTATGTATGCATGTGGATGAGTCTTATGAATATAACTGAGCTATGACCAACCTAGACAGCATATTAAAAAGCAGAGACATTACTTTGCCAACAAAGCGCCATATAGTCAAAGCCATGGATTTTTCAGTAGTCATGCACGGATGTGAGAGATGGATCATAAAGAAGGCTGAGCGCCGAAGAACTGATGCTTCTGAATTGTGGTGCTGGAGAAAACTCTTCAGAGTCCCTTGGACAGCAAGGAGATCAAACCAGTTAATCCTAAAGGAATTCAATCCCGAATATTCATTGGAAGGACTGATGTTAAAGCTGAAGCTCTAGTAATTTGGTCACCTGATGTGAAGAGCTGAATCACTGGAAAAGACCCTGATGGTGGGAAAGATTGAAGACAGGAGGAGAAGGGGGAGACAGAGAATGAGGTGGTTGGAAGGCATCATCAACTCAATGGACATGAGTTTGAGCATTTGTGAGATAGTAAAGGACAGGGAAGCCTGGCATGCTGCAGTCCATGGGGTTGCAAAGAATCAGATATGACTTAGTGACTGAACAACAACAACAACAAAAGTATATCATGTTATCCCACTTACATAAAGTTCATAAGAAAAGAAGGTAAACAAACTATATCATTTAGGGATGCAAACATAAGTGGCAAACTCTTTTGAGAAAGACAAGAAAATCATTCTCATGAAAGTCAGAACAGTGGTTACCTTTACCAGTAGGGAAGGTGTTCCAATGCTGGGGGGACACATGATGAGAGAAGGTGAGCTTCAGGCACTGTTATTACTCCATTAATCAACCTGGTCGCATGGGTTCCACTTTCAACAACTGTTCAAACTATACATGTTCTATACACTCTTTTGGTTTTGTATGACTTTTTTTTTTTTAAGTGGCTGCCTTGGGGGTTTGAGGGCTCAGGGACTTAGTCTCTGATCCCTCATACTGGTACCTGTATTTTATCTTCTGGATTTTCAAGGAGAGATTTTTCAGAACCAGGGTTTTGGTGATCTCCTTCCCCAACACCCAGCCTTTCCACTGTAGCTCTTCAGTCACCTCAATGTCCCAGATGACCCTCTTCTTCACTTTGTCCTGCTTCTTTGGGAAGCACAGCTGAGTATCCATGGAGCTGGCAGGCTGTCCGGTTGGCAGGGAGAAAGGAGAGAAGACTTCAAAGACCCCGAGAATGGGCTAAGATCGCCCCACCTCTAGAAGGTAATGAATTACACCACTCCTTGCCCCATGGGGGATGGTCTGGAGAGAGAAGGTGAGAGGCAGGGAGGCCCTGCAGTCTCATATTACCTCTTCTGAGGTCACTGGAATGGTTTTCCAACTAGATTCCCTGAGACACTGCCCCTGAAGCCTTCCCCAGACCACTCTGTCGGCCACTTAACCCAGCACACTCAGCAGCCTTAGCTGGCCTGTTCTGTTCCCCAGTGGGCCCTCACACACTGCTCGGTTCAGATGCTGCCTTCTCCTCTTCATCCTCCCCATCCTACCCCTTCTCTGCAGAAGCCTGTAGAGAACTTCTCTAAGACGTCCCTCACTGGGACTTCTCCAGGGCACAGGGATATTCCACCATTTCCTCTCCCATCCCTCACCTAGCTGGTGGAACAGAGGACAGAGCCAACTTGCCTGGGGTCAACCCACACCCGATGCCTTGGCTTTGAGGCCACTCCAAGCACTTCTCCTAAGGATGCTAGAGGTTCACTGTACCAACACTCCTGTCTGTAACAGCAAATCCTTTCACAGGCTGATCCCTAACCCTTAACTATCTGAGGAGGGAGGGGAATGGAAAACTTCTGGGGCAGCAAGATGGCAGGAGGAACCAGGTGCCTCTTCCTACCATTCATGCATTTTTCTTTAACTTTGACCAAGTATTGTTTTTACATCACTATATAAGGGAGGCCCAGCATGCTGCAGTCCATGGGGACCCAACTTAGCAGCTGAGCAACAACATAGGGTAAATGTATGTGTTTAACAGGTATGTGTTTCACTACCTATGATGCACCAGACACTGTAGAGGCTAGTGCCAGGCCGATAACAGTGAACAAGACCATCAAATCCTTTCTCTCTTGGAGCTTACATCTCAGTTTCAAAATATACAGTGTCAGATGGCCTGAACTGCCCACGGAGGAAAGGTGACATGGGTGACCGAGGGTCATTTATTATAAACATCAGCTGATGCATCAATCAGTCCAACCAGAAAAACAGAAACCCCTCTGGGTGTTTAAAATAAGGAGTTCAATGCACAACCAGCGGCTAGTGAAGTAACCTCAAAGTTACTCAAAGTAACCTCAAGAAGCGGCCACCAGGGACGTCCCCGGTGGTCCGGTGGTTGAGAATCAGCCTGCCAAAGCAGGGGACATGGGTTTGCTCCCTGGTCTATGAAGATTCCACATGTCGAGGAGCAACTAAGCCCATGTGCCACAACTACTAAGCCCGTGCACCTAGAACATGGGCCCCACAATAAGAGAAACTACTGCAATGAGAAGCCCATGCACCACAATGAAGAGTAGCCCCTGCTCACTGCAACTAGAGAAAGCCCATGTGCAGCAACAAAGACCCAGCACAGCCAAAAAGAAATAAACAAATTAATATAATTTTAAAAAGAAGGTGCCACTGTACACAAGTGAGGGGAAGAGGTGGGGTTCTCAGAACCCAGAGCACTGTCTGGTGCCGATGGCAGTCACAGAGAGATGCCGACCGAGACGCTGTCAAAAGCAGAGATTCTCCCCTCCTCCCACCTTCCAGTCTCCAGCCAGCTCAGAGCAGAGTGGGGAAGGGCAGTGAATGAATCTGTGTGCAAACTGGCCTGGAACGGCACAGATGCAGGGGAGAGATGACCATGGTCCACAGGGAGGCAGATGCAACCAGCATCACATCTAAGTCAACCCAAGAGCTCCCACATGATACAGACACATGCTGCACAAAACACAGTCGGACCCCTATGTTACCTCCCTAGACGAGCACCGGCCACCCTGACCCAGTGCTGTCACACAGAGAGAGTCCTGAGAGCTGCCAAAAAGCAAACAACATGCACCCACTGGACAAAGGCAAAGCCCTAGGCATTAAGATCAGAAGTCCTTTGTGAAGGAAGAGAGAACTACGGGCTACTCTTATCAGCCGCAAACTCCCATCTCGCCGACATTCTTCTCCTCTCCGCCGTCATGCTCACAGCTGCCACCGCCCCAGCTGGCCTGGGGCTCCATGTATTACTATCCCTCCGTCTAGTAATGGGGTTGGGACAGGAGAGAGGGGCCCTCCCAGATTCCGACCCCTGCCGCCCTGCTGCCCATCCACCCCGCTCGGCCCCACAGGCGTCCTCACAAAGGCACTGGCATTGCTGCTGCCGTAGGCACTCACGGCCATGCTGCTGCCACTGATGGTGGGAAACGCCACTGTGCTGGCACTCAGGCATGATCCGGAGTTCATGGTGCAGTCCCCGCTGTCCCTAGTCCTCATGAGGAGGCTGAGGACTGCTTCAATGAGCATCGGGTGACGGGAACACAAGTCCGAAGGAAGCTCTCTGGCTAAGCCAAGAGTTCCTGCCAGTCGGGAGCTGGAAAGAGACCAGAGAGGAGACAGGAGGGGCATGAGAAAGAGACATCAATGGAGAATACTCACCATGGGCACCGTGATCATGGAGGAGTTGCCTGCTCCCGAGCTTTGGCAACAGGTTGAAGTGGCATGTGAGGAACGAGCCTAAATACAAGACCCAGGGCTTTGCCTGGGAGCCTAGAGGCTCACCATTCAGGAAAGGCCATTTGGAAAAGAGAACTGGGGATGAGGCCCATGCAGCACTGCTCTCCATAACCACACGTGGCATTTCTCAGTAAGTCCCCAGTGAGTGTCACTGAAGCATATGCATTGCTTTTACCTGGCTTTTACTCTCTACGTGTTGCCTCAGAACATGGCTGGCCTCCTCTGAGAAGAGAAATAAAGGACCAAGGAAAGGCAAATGAGACTGAAGGCTTCTTGGGCTTCTGAGTTTTTTCTATCAGTACACAACCTGTTCAGTTCAGTTGCTCAGTCGTGTCCGACTCTTTGTGACCCCATGAACTGCAGCACGCCAGGCTTCCCTGTCCATCACCAACTGCTAGAGTCTACCCAAACCCATGGCCATTGAGTTGGTGATGCCATCCAACCATCTCGTCCTCTGTCGTCCCCTTCTCCTCCTGCCCTCAATCTTTCCCAGCATCAGGGTCTTTTCAAATGAGTCAGCTCTTTGCATCAGGTGGCCAAAGTATTGGAGTTTCAGCTTCAACATCAGTCCTTCCAATGAACGCCCAGGACTGATCTTTAGGATGAACTGGTTGGATCTCCTGGCATTCCAAGGGACTCTCAAGAGTCTTCTCCAACACCACAGTTCAAAAGCATCAATTCTTTGGCACTCAGCTTTCTTTATAGTCCAACTCTCACATCCATACATAACTACTGGAAAAACCATAGCCTTGACTAGATGGACCTTTGTTGACAAAGTAATGTCTCTGCTTTTAACCCAGGTTTAAAGGAAGCCTTCACTGAAATGATGATTCAATCCAAGGATAAATGAATCAACCTCTAAAGCAGAGGGATCCACTGATAGGCTGTGTCTGGAAATTATATGCAAATATTATAGGCAAATTATACGCAAATTTCATGGGTATGGGCATATGCTCTTTTCCAGGGAGAGTGTCCACAGCTTTCAACAAATGCTCAAAAGGGTGCTTGACCCTGCTTTGGACACACAAGGGTCCCAAACTGGCTCTGGCTCCATCTCAAGTTCCCCTTCCTTCTGCATATACACCCAGGTGTGGCTACCATATTTGACAGCATCAATGTACTCCTTTTTTGAACATATGTGCATTTGTAAGATTATTCAGTACCTTCCCCCACCTCTTTGAATAACAATTTCAAAAATAATAACAACTTCTAAGAACGCCTATAGAGAACTTATCATGTGCCAAGCAGTGTTGTAAGCCTTTCACATGTATTTTAATCCTTACAACAATTTATGATTAGATGTGAGTCATCTTTTATTTGGCCTGAAATTATTTATTTTCCAGTCTGGGGTTTAGCCCCTTATTATAACATATTATGATTTGGGAAACAGTTTTATGGTCGCCCTTTAGAAATTTCCACACTTCCATCAGACACTCTCCCATACCCTCCTCACCACTCATCCGGACCGAAAGATTCTGCTGATGTACTCTTTCCTAATTGGCAACAAGTCCAAACCATCTAGGGGCTTCCCTGGTGGCTCAGTGGTGAAGAATCGGCCTGCCAAGAAGGAGATGTGGGTTCAGTCCCTGGGTTGGAAAGAACCCCTGGAAAAGGAAATGGCAACCCACTCCAGTATTCTTGCCTGAGAAATCTCATGGACAGAGGAGCCTGGTGGGCTACAGTCCATGGGGTCACAAAAGAGTCAGACATAACAGAGCAACTAAACAGTAGCAACCAAACCCTCCAAAGGGGACTATCTTACATTCACTCATTCATTCATTCATTCATTCATTCACAAGGCGTTTACTGAATGCCTGCTATGTACCAGTGCTAGGCACCAGACAGGACAGGCAAGGCTCCTACTTCAATGAACATTCAGATGGAATCAAAGAGATGCAAGCTGGTGAGACAGGGAGGAAGGCCCTGTTACCTTTCTGATGTTGGATGGCTTTTTAGTACTTACCTGGCTCAGTAATGCCTGTAACTGTAGGGGATTCTACAACAGCCTCTGCCTCTGGACTCTGGAAAAAAAAAAAATCTCCAATCAGCATTTGTAGGAAAAAAAAGAGAGATAACAGGGTAGAAAGCTGGTCCAGACCAGGGCTTAGGGCTTAGGGAAGTGAGCACTGGTCCTGGAGCAAGAAAAGTTGGGTTCCAGCATCTGCTCCGATTCATTTGAGATAGGCAAGTTTCTCCATCTCCTCGAGCCTCAGTCTCCTCACCTGTAAAATGAAGGTTATCCTATTTCACAAAATTGACTTTAATTGTGAAAGAAACAGAGAATTTGAAAAAGCCCTAGGCAAACCTATGTTACTATAATTAACAATGACAACTTCCACACTAGCATGTGCTACTCTTCCAAAGACTGCAATCACTGCGAGGACACTGGGCAAGGGAGGTGTTGTTTTTCGTATCTTTTTTATATCTTGAGAACCTTAAAAAAAAAAATCAGCTCCCTTTATTTGCCTGATTTCCAACCTAAAAATTCCTAAGATGACCAATGTAAAAAGCGGCGGGTTGCCAAGAAGAAATAAAATATACTTAGAGCGGTTTCACTATCCTCTAAGAGATCTCCAGGCTGATCTCGCCCAAGTCTTAGTCCCTCGGGGCTCTCCGACGGACACTGAGGGGATCCCCGTCACGACTTCCCAAAGGAGACGGTCACCTAAGACAGATACCTTCCCTGGCCACTCGCGCAGCTCGCCTGGTCGCTGGGACCAACGCTCAGAACTCACACCGCCGCTATGCTGTCGTTTCTATAGATACAAGACGCACGAGTCACGGCGTCTCCTGGTATCCCAGGGCAACGACGGCTACCCGCAGGAGTCAAGGATCAGAGAAAGCGAAGACCCCGCCCAACTTCAACGTTCACCCGTATTTTTTATTCTCCAGCTTTCCCTGCTGGCTGTTAACTGTCTTCTACCAGTTGCAACACAATTGTTGGGACGTCCCCGAAATCCTGGCTTTAGTTGACGACCAAATTCGAAGGAGACTAATCCAAGGACTTGTCAGAGCAGTGGGAGTCGTTTCTGTTCTTTTGTGATACCCTTTAGTGATAGAGTCAGAATCTCACCCGGAACTTCATTCTGTGATTGCAATTGTTAACTTAAAAGCAGTAGTTATTTCTTACCTGCATGTTGCATTGCAAATGAATTCTTTTTTCAAGTGGAAGGGAATGTCTCCTAGGCATTTTCTCCTGGCATTTCCTCCAGCCCAGTACAAAGCTAACTCTTTTGAAGGGATCTGAAGGTGGATGTTTGAAGAAGGCATTATGACACATAATATGGATTTTTGGAAGCCCACTGGTTCATTTGTTCCTATGTCCTTTGCAGGGAAGAGTCTCATTTGGTGAAGACTCCTTAGGTGGTTGAAGCTGAAAATCTGAGTTCATTCATGGGCAATTAAAGATGCTTCACTACCCGGGACAATGATGAGGGTGGGTGTTAGAGGGAGAGACTCTATGGATAAACCCCGAAAATAAACTCTCATTTTGGGGAAGTTGGAGTTTAAAGGTAAAAGATACACTTAGATGACAGTGCTGCCTTAATTGGCCTGGGAGATCACATGGCCAGAGGCTGAAACGAAGGGTCAGGCCAGAGGCCCATTACGTTATGCCAGCACAATTAGGTCTGGAGTTTTCTTGGGATCGAGGAATGTGGAACTTGGTGAGCTTTTCACTGGTTTTAACATTATTCTCAGAATAGGAAACCTGCACTTTGGACATTACCACTTCTATGTTGTTTGTGGTTTCTATAATGATTTCCTTTTTGTTTTCCTTTAAGCTCTTTTTGAAATGGTCAGCCTGACTCAGCTGAACCTGAGGAACAGGGAAAAGGACCTGTTTGTCTATTCTTAGGCCATGAAAAAGTAAGGAGCAGTAACTCTGGAGGCACGGCTCAGTGGTAGCCTCAGAAATCCCAGTGAGAAAGCCCTAAGGAGATTAGAGCTAGAAAGCTTATTCCAGGAGCCACACACCCTTGTGCCTCTTCCCTGAAGGAGTGTCCCTCCAGAGCTGGTCTGTCCAATCAGTGGTGGCTTCTGGGCTTGGGACAGTGAGAGGGAATTCTTGGTTGGTCCCTTGCGGGCTCTACTTCGACAGGGTTCTGCCTGCCTCCTGGGAGCTCTGCTGTTGAGTGACCTTGACCAGCATGGTAGACTCCCAGGGAGAGGCCCAAGCTGGACTTAGCCCCAGGAAGCAAACAGCATGGAAAGGAGTGTGGCAATGGACGAACCTGGGGAGGGGAGAGGAAGCTGGGCTTGTCTTAGCAGTCCCTCATTTCAGGATCCCAGAACCTGTGGGGAACAATGGGTGCTGGGTCCTGGGACCATCTCCTTCGTGGGCTCAAGAAAGACAACAGGGTGGGCACTGTTTTGTTCAAGGCTGTGAACGAGGGTAGGTGATGATTCAGTACCTGGATAAAGGCCAGGATGTAGAAGAAAGGGAGGAAGGAGGATGGGTAGGACTCCAGTCCTCCTGGCTGGAAGCCATGGATGATAAAGACAAAGCACATTCAGTGACTTGGGCTTCAGCACACACAAAAATATCTTTTCTAAGCTTTTTTTCCCTCCATATCCCTCCCGTGAAGTACAGAAGACTTTGGGCTGGGAAATCAGACAGATCTGAGGTTAATTCATCAGGGAGACCTGACTGCCACTTACTGGCTGTGTTACCCTGGGCAGGTCCCATGACCTCTCTGAGCTTCTTCTTTTACCCTGGGGATAATTATCAAAAGGCCTACATAGGGACTGAGTGGTCAGTTATGTAAAGTATTTGATGCATGCTTTGTCAACAAAGATAGACACACACACACACACATACACACACATACACACACTGGAAGGTCACTTGCTAAGTGGGTGTGTGCTCAGTTGCTCAGTTGTGCCCGACTCTTTGCAACCCCATGGACTGTAGCCCACCAGGCTCTCTGTCCGTGAAATTCTCCAGGCAAGAATACTGGAATGGGTTGCCATTTCCTCCTCCAGGGATCTTCCCAACCCAGGGGTCGAACCTGCATCTCCTGTGTTTCCTGCATTGGCAGGCAGGTTTTTTACCACTGAGCTACTACGGCTTCTGAAGGTCCCTATATTTGGCTACTCATCTTTCTGTGCATCCTCACCTCCTCCCATCTTCCTGTCTCTCTGCTGCACACAGGAGAGGTAGAAAGTGTCTCTCCTCTCCACATCCTCCTCTTTTGTTTCTCCAAGAAGGAGGCTGCCTGTGGCTCTAGGGTGGAGAAAGGCAAAACGACCTGCCAGGATGATCTGCTGTCCAGTTGGTGCCCAGCTCCAGTACTTGAAGGGCCCTGTCTCGCTTTTCTTCACCTGCAACTGTGACTCAGTTTCCAGTGTTGCTTCTGAAATCAGAATATGTATTTAAGTTTGGAGAAGGAAATGAAGTGGTAGGGCCTCCCACAGAAGCTCCTGACCTCCAAAATTAGCAGGATAAATTGTATAAGCCCAGCCTGAGAGGTGAAGAGACTATAGATAAGAGGGCATCTAGGCGCATACATGGAGCATTCTCTGCATTAAGCTGCCATGGCCCCCTAAAGTTGCTGGGTGTGGAGAGAGAGTGTCAAGAGATTGATGATACCCCCAGCCTGAAAGGGCTTAGGGATACAACATTGTCAGGGGCCGGGGAAGACTGCCATATGGCAATACAATTCAAAGGAAAGAGTTCCGTTCTGCCTGGGACCCTTATAGGATTTTCTAACTCTCCTGTGCCAACCCAAAGAACCTGTTCAACTTGCTCCCTCATTGTCCACACCAAGTGATGAATAAGCACAAGGCCAGCAGTAGGGGAGACAGAGGGAAAAGGACATGAGGCTCAATCCTAGAAGACTAAGTTCAAGTCCTGATTCTACCATTTAAGAACTGAACAATTTGAGGCAAATGGTTCAACATGTCAGAGCCTCACTTTGCCCATCTGTAAAATGGGGCAAACAGGGGGAGTATTCAAAATACAATTAGTACAGTATGCATACTGACCTATGAGAATGGATACCAGGGAGCCTTAGAGCCAGAGCTGGGTCCTGAGAGCCCATACTGTGCCAGCCTGAACCTTTTAGGTGTTAGGTTGTGAGGTGTGGAGAGCAGCCACGGTAGTGGAGAACTCAGTCAGTGACTATCTGCTGACCAGTAACAAAGCGAGTCTCTCCCAGGTGGCTCAGTGGTAAACAATCTGCCTGCCAATGCAGGAGCCTCAGGAGACTCGGGTCCGATCCCTGGGTTGGGAAGATCCCCTGGAGAAGGAAATGGCAACCCAGTCTAGTATTCTCGCCTGGAGAATCCCAGGGGCAGAGGAGCCTGGTGGGCTACAGTCCATGGGGTGACAAAGAGTTGGATACGATGGAAGGCACCCACTAACGGTACTTCCAGATTTTAACAACCAATAGAGCTACACAGGATAATACTGGTGCACTGACTGCAAGTGAGACCTGAGGATAAATCCTACCTTACCAGCTACTGTAGACGTGGTTATTTAAGTCAAAGCTTGAAGTCTCTCTCTCTCTCCCTCTCATTCCTCCTTTTTGGTGCCTACCACCATGTCTGACTGCTCTTTCCCTCTAGTCTGAGCAGGCTCCGTCTCTGTACTAGCTCTCCCAGCTGTCTTCCTCATCACCATCTCCTACAGGCTCCTTCTGGCCAGAACCATGGACAGCTCCAACTGACCCGCCCATCCTAGGCCATCCCCTTCCTCCTGCCTCCTCTCTCCTCTTCCCCCACCCACACCAGCACAGAACCCTGAGGCATGAATTGAATGCAGGTCATAGCTAAGAAGACAGTACAGTGGAGTGGTTCAGAGCAAGCTCTGGAGTAAATCAGACTGGATTTAAACCCCAACTCCATCAGCCCTCGGCTGTCTGATCTTATTCCTTCATTTCTGTAAGAACTTCTAACAGATGCCTCAAAAGTCATGAGGTTTAAGCAGGATAAAAGGTTTATAGAGCTCAGCACAGAGCCTGACTCATTATATATTTTGAATAAATGAAGAACACCATTATTCTGTGACTTTCCACCCTATTTAATTCCTCAAACCCTTTTCCAATCCCTATCTGACTAGAGCCCTCTCTCAAGTAAAGATGTTATAACATGATCACCAGTTTAGTGTAACTGGCTTCCTTTGGTTGTGGAGGTTGACTTGGACTTAGAGATGGTAAGGAAGCCTACCTTTTTTGGTCCATGAGATTCTCTTTTTATTAGATTTTCTTTTTTTAATTTTAAAAGTTTTGAGTTAATTTTAGATGTGCACAAGAATAGTATGGGTGGTTCTCTAAAAACTTTCATCCAGTTTCCTCCTAGGTTAACCTCTTACATGACCATAGGACACTTATCAAAAAGAAGAAATTAACATTGGTATAATAATACTGTTAAGAAAAGCATAGAATTTATTTGGGTTTCACAAGCTCATCCACTAATGTCCTTTACCTGTTTCAGTATGCAATCCAGGATCCCACTTTCGGCATTTCCTGAATCTTTTCTTGTCTTTCATGATCTCGATTCTTTTGAAGAGTACAGTCAATTATTTTGTAGAATATTCCTCAATTTGGGTTTGTTCCTTTGATTAGAGTATGATGTGCATTATTGGGAAGCATAACAGAGTTATAGGCCCTTCTCAGTGCAAAATATCAGAGGGTACATCTTGTCGGTATGTATTACTGGTGATGAGCTTGATCACTTGACTAGAGTGGTGTCTGCTAGGACTCTCTACCATAAACTGCACTTTCCTTCTCTTTATTAGATGCCGAACACACCTATCTTTTGCTTCTCTAGAATTAAACATTCAGAACCAAGAAACCTATCCATCTATACTCTTCCAACCACTCCACGGAGAAATACCATTCCCTATGACCTGCCTGGTCACCTTTCTCTGAGTTTTACACACACACACACACACACACACACACACACACACACACACACTCTTTTACTTATTTATCTTTGGCAATGCCGTGCAGCTTGTGGAATCTTAGTACCCTGACCAGTGATGGAACCCAGGCCCTCAACAGTGAAAGGGCAGAGTTCTAACCACCTAAAATGCAGAGACCACCAGGGAATGCCCAGAGTAGCTTTCTGATGTTGGGCATTCAGAGGCATATGTTAAAAACTAGATGCAGACACTAGGGGAGTTCATGAGGGTAACAGTGCACTTCTCAGTTCATTTTTCATGGACCTTCTTGTCAAGGCCCTGTAAGTGTCCAATCATCCATGGGAATGTCCAGCCCCTCTCTTAGGTCTGGCCCCAAACTTTGAGCACTTTCTTCAGCATCTAACATTTGGGTTTTTAAAAACCTCTAGTAGCCTTCCTTATTGGCTGTGTATAACTCCTTGCTACCCACTAGCCCACATGCAGAAACTCCTTTCCTTCCAGAGGCTCTCTACTCCTCCAAGTTGGTTGTCACCAGAGACCCTGCTACCAGAGTAGGTAACAAGCATCCTTTCAATCAGTTGAGTGTGGAGATGAGCTTATCCAGCCCTTCCCTTTGTCTCTATCTGCTCTGAGTTTATCCCATCACTGTGTCTTCTCATGCTGCCCCTTTAGAAGATGAAGAAGCACCACCCCTCTCCCAGCCTCATGCACACTTCATTTAAAAAAAAAACTTTCATGTAAAAGTGTATTAAAACCTTCTGGAAAGCCTCCAAAATTGTCCTCACCAAACCCCATCTCCTCTTTGCATTTTATTCTGGTTACCATTGCTGTGTAAGAAAGTACATCAAGATTCCAAACAACCGTTTTAGTTTGCTTGTGATATTGTGGGTTGGGAATTCAGGACAGGCTTGGCCAGGCAGCTCTCAACTGGACTCTCTCATGCCGTTGCAGTCAGGTGTTGGCCAGGGCCGCAGCCTCCTGAAGGCTCCACTGGACTGGACATCCAAGATGGTGCACTCACACAGCTAACAACTGATGCTGGCTATTGGCTGGGAGCTCAGCTAGGTTAGGGCTGGGAACACCTATCCATAGCCTTTCCAGCTTGGCAAGCTCAGGGTAGAACCAGACAGAAGCTATATGGTCTTTCCTAACTTGGTCTCAGGCCAGATTCAAGGGGAGAGGAGTGTCAAATAATTCATGGACATATTTTAAACATTGCCACTTGCATCAAAATGAGATCTTCTCCATGGGGTTGCAAAGAGTTGGACATGACTGAACAACTAACACACACACACACACACACAGTATCTAGAGTGTTGTTTTTCCAGGACCACCTTCCTGGGGATTCTTGGCCACCCCAGCCCCATCAGATCTTTTAGGTGAAGGCTGTGAGTGCATTCGTCTCCTTCTGGGGTGGGTAACTCATCAGTTCCTATCCCCCTCAGTTTGCTGCTGCAGGGGACCTGAATTCTGCTCTGGAATGTGCTGTGTGACCTTAGGAAAGTAACTTCACCTCTCTGGGCTTTTGTTTCTTCTCTGCCAAAAAAGAACTGAGAATAACCTAACTTCACATGATGTTAGGGTTTTAAAAGATAATATAAAGAGCAGAGGCTTCCCTAGTGGCCCAGAGGGTAAAGAGTCTGCCTGCAATGCGGGAGATCCAGGTTCGATCCCTGCGTTGGTTGGCAACCCACTCCACTATTCTTGCCTTGACAATCCCATGGACAGGGGAGCCCGGCGGGCTACAGTCCATGGGGTCGCAAAGAATTGGACATGACTGAGCAACTTTACTTTCACTTTTGTAAAGAGCAGAGCTAGCAATTGATACTCCTGATTGTGGAAGAAATAACTGTGGACAAGTTATTTTCCCTCTGGGGCACTTCATTTATTTCTCTCTGAAATGGGAGGTAATTTCCTTATCCTGCTTACCCATGCATATGAGAGGGGTCTTGAGTGGACTGCAGGAGGGGGCCAGCCCAGAGGTTGAGGCTCCCCACCTCTGGTGTGGGTGGCAAGGTCCCTGCATCTAGGCCCTTCTGGGGCAAAAGAGATGTGCGTGCATGTGTGCGTGCGAGGCAGCCTGGGTGTGGCTTGAGGCTTGCAGGGTGGGGCCGCTATCTGTCCTACCTGGTCTTATCAGATCTGGGCTGGCCGAAGCTTGGCCCAGTGGAACAAAGAGGCTTTGAGAACTAGGCTGGGGTGTGGGATATGGGCCCAAGCTCCGGGAGGCTTGCTCCACCCAGGGGGCAGAGGGCATGGGTTGGAAGAGCTGCTGCCGCCAACCCCTGCCAAAAAGTTTTCCTGCTGCAGGGACACCCTCTCAGGTGGGCAGCAGAGCCTGTGCTCCCCATCGAGGGCCTCCCTCCCTTCTTTGGGGGTGTTTTCTGCTTCAGCACTTCTCACCAGGCCTTCACCTCTGCCCTTTTATGGGTTCAGCGTTTCTCCTCCCCTACTTCCATTTCCCCTCCTGGCGCCTTTGAGCCCCAGTCACACTGGCTCCTAGTCCTTGAGCATGCCCTACGATTCTCCTCCACACACCTGCTCCCAATGATCCATCCACCTCCTCTTGCCCAAGTCATTTATGCCAAGCCCCAAACCACTTCCAGGAAGTCTCCAGACATTGCAGATCCCATCCTCACCCCTGTTTATTTCTCCCCAGCCCCTCTTGTGTGATGCTGTAGGAACTTCTCTCCAAATTGTCGCCAGAGCCTGGCAGAGACCCAGACCAGTTGGGGCCAGAGTTGAAGTCTGTATAAGTTGTACACTGCACAAGGGCTGGTCAGACAAGGGGGCGGGGCCTGAAATCCAGAACTTCTGTGAGCTCCGTGCCCTTGGTGTGAGGCTTTCTCCTAAACAGACTTCCTGGTGCCAGGCCAGGAGTGCTGCCTTTCTAGTTGGATCTCCTGAAGGGGCATTTTACTAAGATTTTTCATGGTGGCTCAGACAATAAAGCATCTGCCTGCAATGCAGGAGACCTGGGTTTGATCCCTAAGTTGGGAAGATCCCCTGGAGAAAGGAATGGCTCCCCACTCCAGTATTCTTGTCTGAAGAATTCCATGGACAGAGGAGCGTGACAGGCAACACTCCATGGGTTGCAAACAGTCAGGCACGACTAACACTTCACTTTTTCACTCACCTATTTCCACTTCCCATCCTGGGGCTACAAGCCTAACGGCAGGCCTGGTTGCCTAAAGGACTGTTGCATTGGCTCAGCCTTTTCCAACACACTGCTGCTCACTGTCAGAAGCCATTCCGCAGGCAGCACCTTCAGGCAAAAGTTGCAGGAGAGCAATGACCACTGTGGATGTAATGGCCTTCAGGGCTGAGCTTAGGCCCATGAAGAACAGCAGGCATGGGACCAGTAGCTCTCTGGGTCTGGGTGGTATGGCTGACCTTCCTCTGGGCCTCGGCATCTTAAGGAGGATAAGCAAGCTGGTTCTGGTGGGAGGAACTGGACTATAGCACTGCAGAGGTGAAGGATAACTTTCCAGGCTGACTCTACTTGTCCAGCTGGTACCATCACCACAGTTCTGGGTCAGGATTCCCCGAAAAACTGCAGGGCCTCACCTCTATTCCAAGGTTGGTCTTTTCCAGGGTCTGGATTCAAAGTGCTTTTCTGAATCTCTGCAGCCATCTCTGAAGATAAGTGTATTTCCTGAGGAAGCTCTTTTAGAACAGAAGGTCTAGGGACACCAAATGGCTCTGTGTCTACAGGACGAAGTGTCTCCAGTCCCCATAAGAGGGGCAGGTAGGCCCCCCATAAGAGAGAGCCTCAATCTCTCTTTCACTCTCTCCCCCACCCCATGCAAAATTTCTGTAAAAGACAGAATGTGCAAATGACCTCCTGACCTTGACCTTTTGTTTCTTACTGCAAAGGCGTTCATAGATGTTCTGGTCCCTATGAACCTGGTCTGTGAGTGTCTTCCACAAGGCGATGTGTAGTCCACTCCAGGTGGCATGACAAAGCAGATTTCCAGTCCTGAAACGCTGAGCATGCCTTCTGGAAAAGACCCAACTTTACCAAAGGAAAAGCCTCTGGTAAGAACAGTGGACCTGCGAGCCAGATCAGTTCAGTTCAGTCTCTCAGCCATGTCCGACTCTTCTTGACCCCTTGGACCGCAGCGCGCCAGGCCTCCCTGTCCATCACCAACTCCCAGAGTTTACTCAAACTCATGTCCACTGAGTACGTGATACCATCCAACCATCTCATCCTCTGTCGTCCCCTTCTCCTCCCGCCTTCAATCTTTCCCAGCATCAGGGTCTTTTATAATGAGTCAGTTCTTTGCATCAGGAAGCCAAAGTATTGGAGTTTCAGCTTCAACATCAGTCCTTCAAGTGAATATTCAGGACTGATTTCCTTTAGGATGGACTGGTTGGATCTCTTTGCAGTCCAAGGGACTCTCAAGAGTCTCTTCCAACACCACAGTTCAAAAGCATTAATTCTTTGGTGCTCAACTTTCTCTATAGTCTAACTCTCACATCCATATATGACTACTGGAAAAACCATAGCTTTGACTAGATGGACCTTTGTTGGCAAAGTAATGTCTCTGCTTTTTAATATGCTGTCTAGGTTGGTTATAACTTTTCTTCCAAGAAGGGAATGGCAAATCACTTCAGTATTCTTGCCTTGAGAACCCCATGAACAGTATGAAAAGGCAAGCCAGATGCATGGGGTCAAATCCTGCTTCTGTCACTTGTTGCATCATCTTGGGCAAGTTACTTAACCTCACTGTACCTCTGTGTTCTCATCTGGAAAATGGTAAGAATATAGTATATACTGGGCTTCCCAGGTGGTGATAGTTGTAAAGAACTCTTCTGCCAGTGCAGGAGACATAACAGATGTGGGTTCAATCCCTGGGTCAGGAAGATCCCCTGGAGGAGGGCATGGCGACCCACTCCAGTATTCCTGCCTGGAGAATCCCATGGACAAAAGATTACTGTATCCCTGGTGGGCTATAGTTCATAGGGTCACAAAAAGTTAGACATGACTAAAGCTATTTAGCATGCATGCATAATATATACCACATAGGGTTGTTATGAAAATGAAGTGGGTGCTACATGTAAACCACTTAGAACAATGTTTGGAAATGGTTCAGTTCAGTTTAGTCACTCAGTCGTGTCCGACTCTTTGCGAACCCATGAACCGCAGCATGCCAGGCCTCCCTGTCCATCACCAACTCCCAGAGTTTACTCAAACTCATGTCCATCGAGTCAGTGATGCCATCCAGCCATCTCATCCTCTGTCGTCCCCTTCTCCTCCTGCCCCCAACCCTTCCCAGCATCAGGGTCTTTTCTAATGAGTCAACTCTTGGCATGAGGTGGCCAAAGTATTGGAGCTTCAGCTTCAGCATCAGTCCTTCCAATGAACACCCAGGACTGATCTCCTTTAGGATGGACTGGCTGGATCTCGTCTTCATTGAATGATAGCAGTTGTCATCACAACCCGTGGGAGCCTCTCCCTCCCAGAGGACAGTCTCCAGAGCAATGAAGTTTTCTCTAGAGCATTCCTCCGTGGAAGTGGGGATGGTAAAGTAAGAGTCAGGGCAGTCCTCCCCCCGCCACTTTCTGACAGAAATCTCTATCAGAGGCTAGAACCTGGGCAGGGGTGTGCTTTCACAACTAGCTCTCCACAGTCAAGGGAGCCCTAATTGGTAGCATATGCCAATTTCTATGGTGTAAATATTCCCACTATGGCCTATTTCAACTGCTTCAGAGTATTCCTGAATATATAACAATTTTATCAATGGACCTGGGACTCTCAGCTGGTCTATACTGAGTACAGTAAAACTTGCTGTGGCATGCAGAGACCAAGAGAAAATGAAGACAGGGGTCATCCTGTTTTGGCAATAAACTGGTGTCCTTCCGACTAAGCAATGTTTCTCAAAGTGTAATTGGACTACCTGCCATGTTTGGAGTATTTGTAAAAATCAGTTCCTAGGCCTCAATCTGGATCTTCTTTTTTTCTTGCTGATCTGGGTCTTCGTTGCGGCGCATAGGCGTCCTCAAGTTTGGGGTGCAGGCTTCTCACCATGGTGGCTTCTCTTATTGCAGAGCATAGACTCTAAAAGCTCCAGGTTCAGTAGCTGTAGCTCACAGGCTTAGTCACCCTGAGGCATCTGGAATCTTCCTGAATTAGGGATCAAACCCGTGTCCCCTGCATTGGCAGGGAGATTCTTAATCTACTGGACCACAAGGGTCATCCTGATCTAGATCTGTGAAAGAAGAATCCTAGAAGTGGGACCAAGAATTAGGATTTGGGCCCTGAGAGAGACCAGAATAAGCAGGGAAGGCACCTTAACTCAGGCCAGGCAAGGCCTCTTCATGCTGACCCCAAAGTTTGCCTAACACAGACTAGAGAAAGAACTGATCTAACAATTCCATGATCACTTTACTTATCTAGAAACATCTCCTTGTTTCCAAGTAAAGGGGCTTCCCCTACTTATTCTGGTGTTTCTCAGGGCATGAGTCTCTGACTTTTCACTGGATCATGAAGAGATTCTGTAGAATTAACATCTGCCTTGTGGCCCATTCTGAACAGCCCTCTGTTGTGACTTGGCAGACCTACTGGATGAGAAAGGCCCTGCAAAGAGGGTGGGAGCTCTGAAGGTTTTGTCTTTGGAGGAAGGTGCACACAGCCCTGGACGGCCCCACCCACGGTTCTAGGCTAGCAGTGTATCAGCCCTACTTGGTGTTCTGGACTCTAGCGCTCTAACAACTTAAATAATTTTTATTACAAAAGGAAGAAAAGACCAAAACATCCCCAAATTTTCCCATGGGCTTCCCCCTCGGTGCCAATAAATAAGGTGGGGGAGACTGACCGGAGGAGGGGGTGGGGGTCATGGTTCAGCAGAAATGGGAATGTATAGCCTGGGCAGAGGGTGGGCAGGATCTAGCCCACTGCCCCCGTCCTGGGCACTGTGATCACATTGGCTGGAACACACAGCTCTGTGTACTGACAGCAACAGTCTCTGGATGTGTCCCGAGGAGTGTGGCCAGAGAGGAAGGTCATGCCTCAGGATGGCCAGGCTGGCTGTCCTACCCTGCAGCCTGCTCAGTTCTGGGCAGCATTGAGTCCAGCCAGCTCCCTGCTGGCTCCCAGGGAATCTAGCAGCATCAACTGAGGTGCAAGCCCACCCAAGAGGGGCCTAAGATGGATACAATGGGCCTTCCCCATTGGGGGAGGCAGGAATGAAAAATCGTAGTGAGGGCTGGCTGGGTTGGGACCCACTGGTCTCTAGGATAGAAGGAGAGACTATGCCCCATCGCCAGCTCAGCTTGCAGCTTTGTCACTACACCAAGATGGGGCTGGGGAGACGCTGGCATCACCCAGTACAAGTCTCAATGATGTATCTTTGTGGTGGAGGAGATGGTGGGAACCAGTGTCCCCATTCAGGTCCCTGGCAAGGCCAATGCCTTCCTGGTGGGGAGGCCTTTGGACCCATGTGGGCAGTTCTGGGAGGGCAGTAGAAGGATCCTTTCAGCTCCCTGCCCCAGCCACGCCCAGCGAGTGGAAGCTGCCCTCTTCCAGCAAGAGACGTCCCAGGCGGTAGAGCAGCTGGGGGTACCAGTGCACACCCTCCCCTGGGGTCCAGCTGCTCCACGCCAAGCTGTGAAACAGTCGCAGGGGCCAGAAGGCTAACTGAGCCAGGTGGTGGTCAGCCACGGCTGCAAAGCAAGAGGCCACCACATCCTCCACCACCAGTGTCCCATGCCTCGTTAATGGGGCGTAGGCTCCCAGGGCCACATGCGTGGAGACAGCCGCCACTCGGGCAGGCTGAAGGCCTGGCACCCCAGCCACCAGCACATACTGGCCAGGCTGCACTTGGCTGGCAAACGTGGCTCGGAAGTGGGCAGCTGGCTCAGTGTGATTGTTGGCCGTGAAGAGGAGGTGGGCGGGTGTGAGTGCCAGGCGGCGCGGGGGATCCTGGGTCTCGATGACCTGGAAGGCCCTCAGCCTGTCGGGCTCACGATCGAGGAAAATGAGCACATCGCTGAAGGTGGGGTTCCCATCCTCCCCCATGGCCAGCACTCGGTCTCCGGGCCTCACAGCTGACAAGGCCACACGTGCCCCGCTCTCCAGGCGCACCTGGGCTCCAGCAGGGAAGCAGCCGCCTGTCTTGGCTGCGGCTGAGTGCTCTGTGGGAAGAAGGGACATGAAGGCATTACTGGGTGGAGCTCGGATTCCCAGTCACTGCAATCCTCCCTAGCACAGCCAGAGGTGCCCCTTACTCCCAGGCTGTTCCCCCATCACCATGTCATGTTCCCTGCCCCCCACTTTCTCTGCAGCCTTGAACCCACCCCCAGCCCACAGTGTGATCTGCCTTCCTCCCTAGCCTAATGCTTTGCTCATGAGAGGAGCATATTGAGGCTCCAAGCCCAGGGAGCATGAGCGAAAGGGTCCTCCAGAAGCCCAGGTGAAACCCCCCCCCCCCACCTGCTCCCAATCCTGATAAGACTGAAGCAGTCAGAGAGGCTGAGGGTCAGCTGGGCCAGGAAGGGGTCAGCTGTGACTTGACACCCCAAAGCTGCAGGCTCGAGGAGAAGGTAAGTCACTTCATGCCTCTGGGGTCTGGATGTCCCATTATTTCTCACCCATTTCTCAGATGCTCCCCCCAAATTGTCCTCTTGGACTGACATCAAAAGTTCTATGCCAGAACTGGCCCTTGGCATCTATACACCAAGCGAGAGGAGGGCCAGTCAGTGGCGAGAACACAGACTCCTGGGGAAGCTCAGAGTGAATGGCCAGGCCAGGGCGTGGCTCAGTGGCCAGGATGAAATCACCATCTTCAATTCATGTGCTGGGTCCTTTTGCGGGGACAGGACACAATGGCATCAGTGGGTGGGATGCAAGATACTATTTGGGGGTCAGCAGTAATGCAGGGAAGTGGTCCCTCTGGAAACTGGCATCGGGCCTGTGTTTGCAAGTGAGGGGTCAATGTGACTTGAAGTAAATACAGTTGACAGGGAAGTGCAGAGGGGAAAGGTCAGGATAGGGTCACCACTGTGAGCCCGGTGGGATGAGGAACAAAAGAGAGCCTGGTCTCAATGAGCCAGGTCTGTGAGTGTGATCGCTGCATGGGGCCAGCACAGAGGGCTGAGCCTGCAGTCAGGGGACCCTGCAGGCAGTCCACACAGGAGCTATGTGAAGCATCCATGACCGGGTTCAGTGCACGTGGCAGGGATGCAGACAAGATCTGAGGGAGGGGACGAGGCCCCAGTGCCTGCCAATTCTGATCAACAAAGCGGCCAGTATGGGAAAATCCACTTTATTAAGTCCATTCTGTTTATTCTTGCCCTCACGGCTTTCTTTGCCCCCCAAAGTCCAGCTTCAGGGCCCCGGGGAAGAGGTTGGGGACGCCTGCGCCCCCTGAGAAGAGCAGACACAGTGCCTTAAAGGGCCTGACCTGCAGCCAGGCTGTGCGTTCTGAACCTCTGGGCTCCTGGCTCCCAGTCAGTCATGCTGATGTCTGGGCACAGCCTGGCTCCTGGCCCCACCCCCACCTCCCAGTTCTGCACCACTGTGTATGGGGAGGCCGTCTCTCTGTCAGCCTGGCTTTCTCCATCTGGCCAGCTTGCTCTGTCTTGCACCACTTGCAGCAGGCTCTGGACTGTGGACCGCCTGGTCAGCACCCAGCATCGCTGGGACAGGACCCTGTCTCCCTAGGCTCCTGCCATGACACTATCAGGCACGGGCCGAGCAGGTGGTCAAGAGCAGCAGTGGGGAGCGCCGCTGACGTCCTGGTCCCCGGGGTCCCCGCCTCCATCCCTGGGTGGGCCTCTTCACCTTCTTGGCTCCCGTGGACCCAGCGCCGCCTGCCCACGCCCTGCGGCCCCGGCCCCGGGCCCAGTCCCCCGGCAGCGGCTCACCGGACTTGACGGAGCAATGCACGTGGGCCTTGGACTCGTAATACACCCAGTCGAAGCCGGCCTCCACTGCCAAGCGCGCCAGCAGTCCGTACTTATTGCGGTCGCGGTCCGACGTGGTGATGTCCACCGCGCGGCCTTCGTAATGCAGCGACTCCTCCGAGTGGTGACCGTCCTCGTCCCAGCCCTCGGTCACCCGTAGCTTCACCCCGGGCCACTGGTTCATCACCGAGATGGCCAGCGAGTTCAGGCGATCCTTGCAGCGCTGCGGGAGGGGAGGGAGCAGAGTTGGGGGAGGGGCTAGCCCGCGTGCGGGTGAGCGCGCAGCCCCGCCCCTTACTCTCCTACAGCACTCGCTGGAGCTTGGAAACCCGGTAGGGTGCTCCGTCCTTCTCTCTTAGAAACAGAGAGCCCTAAAGTGCTTCCTTCCATTCTAGCATCCCCTGACTCCATCGGGATCTGGACCGCGCGGTGGCTACACAAATCTGGAAGGCGCGTCCATCCGCTCACACGTGGGGGCCTGTCTCTAAGCTCTCTCTCTTGTTGGAGTTAGGGCACCTTTTGAGCGCCGGGCCTTTCTGTCTCACCAGGGGACCAGCAGGGGACCGCCTGCTGCCTGGAGGGTAAAGGACGTACCGGAGCTGACTTGCCTGCGGCCGGCCTGCTAGGCGTGCAAGGCTCGAGGTGCCCAGTAGGTGTCACCGTAGCCCCAGGGCTGAGGCCCGAGAAGCGGCCGGGGCGCGGCAGGTGCGGAGCGCCTCGGCAGCTTGGGGGGTGTGTTGGAGGGGAATCCCAAGCCTGCCGGGATTCCTCGGCGCCAAGAGTCATTCCCGCTGGGACCCTCACGATCCCAAACCGGCTACGCCCGCTCCGGGGAAGCGGCAGCCCGGGAACCAGAGCTGGTGATACGGCTAGCGTCTGACCCGGCCAGATGGAGGACCGCGCGGCTTGTCTCCCGATGCGAGGGGTGGGCTCCGGGTTGATAAACGCCAAGAAGCGTTCTCCCTGAGTCAAGAGCACTCAACACCCCCGCGCCGCCTCTATCTGGGAAAGGACCCGAGAAACGGAGCGTTTGACCTCGGGGTGCTCACTTCATGCTCCGCCTCCCATGAATTGGGAGACGAGCCGCGCTGGGGGAAGGACTGTAGAGAACATCGTCTGCGCTGGCTCTCTTCGTACCTGGAACCCGAGGAACCCCGCAGCTGCCTTAGGAGAGGGGCCTGGGAAGAGGAGTCCTTCCACAGTCCTTCACACAGAGGTGCCAGGAGCTGCCAGGTGTGGGCAGCCCACCTCTCAACCTACTCCACCCCTCAAAGCCGAGGGCCCCCACAGACCCTTGGACTCGGTCTCCCAGGAGCCAACAGGCTAAAACCCAAGACCCCGTCGGTCCTCCGAGGCTGCAATCTAGCTGGGGGCGCTCACTGCCCCCAGAGGGAACTCCGCGTGCTCTTGGCCGCCAGGCTTCTAGCCACCCACCTACGTCTGTCCCGCGGCCCCTGCTCCCCGCCCCTGTTTCCCCACCCACCCACCCCCACCCCTCCCCTACTCGGGTCCAGAGCCCGGGCACGCGCTGTCAATGATTGCCCAGTCCGTGGCCCGGATTCTTATCTGCATTCCTCGGCGCCCGACCCGGCCCAGCCACCAGTCAACCTTCGCCCGACACCGCCGGCCAGCCCCGGCGCCTGGGCGCGTGCTGCGGGCCGTGGTCTAACTGCCCTTCCCAAAGCATCTAGAAAGCAGGCTGCCTGCCTGCAGTGGAAGCCCACCGAGGAAGGGGACCTAGGTCACTTTCCCTCGAACTCGGCCTCAAGGAAGAAAGTGTGCTCCCCGCCCCGCCACCCCCACCCTTCCCCCAGGTACTTGGGTTGAGCGCGCCTCCTGTTCCGAACCCTTACGACTAGCCTTAGCTCTGCTGTGGGGCTGCCGGCACCCCAGCCCCTCTCTTTCAATCCATCCAGTACCAAACCCAGGGATTCCCCCAAGTTCGGTCCCAGAGCCCGGCGGCCCGGCACCCCCACCCTTCAACTGCAGCTGCGCCGCTTGGCTCTGGGGATAGACACGTGGGCTCCCCGGCAAGATCCCTTCCCTACCTCCGCCTCTTGGCTCTACCATTGCCCGCTGTTCCTTTAACCCAGATCCCGGAGCGGGCCTCCCAGCGAACCGAGGGCGCGCGGGGAGGAAAGGTCAGTGGGACCCTCCACGCCCGGAGCTTCGCCTCTCGGGTTGCCGAATCGCCTCGACTTGAAAGGGGCGCAGCCGTGCGGAAGGTTAGGCCAGAGGGACTGGTGCATCTTGCAGGCGCGGGAGGCAGTCGGGCAGAGGTACCTCCAGGAGCCGCGTCTGACCTGAGCTGCCAGCACTCCAGGGCCGAAGGGGCCACCGCCAACCCGCTGGGCTGTGGCGCTTGGCAGAGGGGAGCTCTTCTCACAGCCTCCGGCGGGCTCGGGGATTGCCAGCACTCCGCCGGGACCCCAGCCGGCCCATCTCGGCGAGAGGGGCAGGTGCCAGGGGGCGTGCCAGCCAGTCAAGGAAAGGTGCCAGGGGGCGGGTAGGGCCGGGCAGGTGGCGGTGCTTCGGCGGCGGCGCCCTGCGAGGGCGGGTCGCGCTCACCTGGGTCATGAGGCGGTCGGCGCCGGTATTCTCCTCGTCCTTGAAGATGATGTCTGGATTGTAGTTGGGGGTGAGCTCCTTGAAGCGCTCCGAGCTGCGCGCGATCTTGCCCTCATAGCGGCCGCTGGCGCCCAGGGTCTTCTCGGGCACGTTGGGGCTGAACTGTTTATACGCGAGCGGCACGAGCTTGCGCGGCGGCCGCCGGCGGCTGCCCACCACCCGGCCCGGCCCGCAGCCCCGCGCCGCCGGCACCACCAGCAGCAGCAGCAGGAGCAGGCAGAACCGCAGGCGGGGCCGGAGCCGGGCGGGAGACATGGCCGGGGAGCCCCGAGGAGCGGCGGGCGAGGACGCCTGGTGGGCTGATGGGTGGGCGAGTCGACCGGAGCGCTGCGGGGATTCAGGCGTCCGGGTGGCTCCTGGGGGCTCCGGGTGGGGGCGCCATGGGCTGGGCGGCGCGGCGCACGGCCGGCGGGACTCAGGTGCGGGGCGGGGGCCCGGGGCCCTGGCTGGTGGCGGCGCGCTGTCCCCCTCGGCGCCTCGACTCTGAGCTGCCCGGCTCGCCGGCCGCCAATAAATAGGCCGGCCCGTTTGTTTTGGCAACGCGGCGGCGGCGGGGGGCGGCGGGCGGCGGGGCTGCGGGCCGCCGGGCTGGGCTGGGCTGGCCGGGCCGGCCGGCTGGCGGGCCCCGCGGTTAGCACCCCGGCCCCGCGGTCAGGCGGCTGGGGCGGAGCGGGAGCTGCTGCCGTCTGCGGCGCAGCCCGGGGCCGAGTGAGAGGGGAAATGGAAGAGATCCGGGCTCGGGCCCCGCGCAGACCGCACCCTACCCATGTCCCTGCCTCCTGCGCGCTCGACAGCAAACCTGCGGCAAGGGCAGCGCAGCCTCCTCCCCCTCGGGCGGGCGGCCCCGGCACTAGCCAGCCCTCGTTCCTCTCGCTCCTCCGTCGCGCGTCCGCCCGCCCCTGCCCTCTGCGCCCCCCGCACTGCCTGAGTGTGCCCTCCCCGCTCGGACGCGCCCCACCCCGCCTTGGCCTCGCCTCTGGGCTCCCCGCGGCTCCGGGGTGCCCCGCCAGGCGCAAACCTCCAGTACAGGAGCTGCCGCCCCCACGGAGACCGCAACCCACGGCGCGGCCGGACGCGAGGGGTGGGGGGCAGTGGCCGGACCGCACAGCCGCCTACGGCGTCCCCTGCGGGGAACTAAACCCAAAAGGCAGGAGGCCGCTGGTAACCTGGTGCCCCACCCTGGCCCGGGGAGGCGCGCCCTCTCAGCTTGGTGGAACTGAATTCTGTATCAACCGGGTGCGAAGCTGGCAGTGGGGCATCCAACCTCATGACGAGTCAGATGGAGGACGAGGTGGACGTGGAAACTGTTAAAACGAGCAAAGTGAAGTTCCGGAGGAATAGGCCAAGGTGTAGAGAACAGCATCTAAATGGCGACATCAACGGAATAAGGAATCCCGACTGGCTGCTGCCGGCACACGAGAGCTGCTGAATAATTACTCTCTCGGTTCAATTTCACAAATGAAAAAGAATAGAGAACGAGTGATGGCAGTTAGAGATGTAAGCATGGATGGTGTGTGTATCTGAATACGATATTCAGGAAGGCTGAATGAATTAGGATTCATTCTGTTAAAACGAGAACTGTAAGTGTGTTAAAAAACAAACACCACTACAACAAACTACCTGATTTGGTTGCAATATTTTCTACAAATGTAATAGAGATAGAAATAAAAGGGTGAGAAAGGTTTAAAAATTCTCATTTCAAAAATATTAATACAATAGATACTGGCCATGTGCTTGATAGATGGAAGATTTTAGATATTATTATACAAGCATTTTGCTTGCGTTATCTAATTTAAACCTACAATTCTAAATGTGTTAGTATCCTTCCCATTTTACAAATGAAGATTTTGCAGTTCTAAGAAGAAAAGCACCTTGCTCCTGGCAAAAGGATTCAAACCCCAGTCCCACCCCAGCAGCACCTGCCACCAGCTGACCCCAGAGCCCCAGCTCCCACCCAGCAGACTGGCTCCCTGGGCAGTGCTCACCCATCCAGTTCAGTCTGAGTTTGGGACATTGGTAGCTTTTCACAGATATACTCACATTTTCTCTGAGTCAGTTTTGTGAATACAAATTCAGAATTAGAAGGGACTCAAAAGAGAGTGTTTAATCCAAGCACTTTCATAATATAGAAGAGGAAGCTGAGGCCCACAGAAGGGGTACTTAGGATGGCTCCACCCAGGTGGAGGGGTGTCTGTGCCTTGGAAACAAAATGGATCATTTACTTGACGTCCCTTTGCTTGTGATTCCTCCCCACACCCTGTGTTCGTCCTTCTATTTGCATTCAGATTCCCTGTCACAGATTACTTGCCAGTCACAGATGACTCTAACATTGCTTCTTTTCCTTGAAAGCTTTCAAGTGCTTTAAACTTAAGTTTTCCCAGGTTTAAGAACCCAGCCTCCCCAGTCCTGTTCAGATTTCTGGGGTGCACTACTCAGCCAGGTCAGTACCTCTCCCAATCCAGACAAACAGGGGCTAATCCCATAGGCTTCCATGGTCGCCTATCCTAGATCACCTATCCTTGATCAAGCTACATTAGCACAGCATAAATAATTCCTATTTGACACTGATCAGATCTTACCCAGAGATCTGTATTCAACAGGATCACAGCTTAAGAGAAGAAATGAGAGGAAGAATGACAGCATTAATAAGTGGTTATAAGGTAGAACCTCTAAGAGAAGCTTTAAGAAACTGTTTTTCACTTGGAGAAAAGAAGACTGAAACTGAATTTAACAACTCTTCAAGACCATGCATATGGGATAATAAGCAGGATAATGGCCCTAATCTCTAAGGCCAGAAAACGTTTAGGAAAGGAGTTGAATTTGCATTAGAGATGAAGGGAGAAAGATCGAGTTTAGGGCAAAACTTCTCTTAAAAATTGTTATAAAACACCTAATTCCTAGTACGCATCCACGGGAAATATATAAGAATGCTCATATGTGTGCCCAAGACAGTGGTGGGGCTTAGGGCCACCCCATTAGGGAATCATCTACCCCATGCAAGCTGGTATAATAGGCCCAAAAGGACAGAAAATGCAAACAGACGAATAGAAGAGACAGTCGTTGTCCTCAAAGTATTTACTATTCAACCCCAAAGGTAAATCATGAAATTAAAAGGCAATCAAAGCCATGAATGCCACTCATAAACAAGTACAGAATAATGCATTCTAAATTAGATAGGTTAATAGATGAACTTGATCTAGAAGAATATGGAATTAAACAACTGGCCTAAGGTTAGACCTCTTGGAAGAAATCAGGATTTTTTAAAAATTTTAATTAATTAATTTATGGCTGTGATGGATCTTTGTTGCTAGCGCAGACTTTCTCTAGTTGCAGCACTTGGGTTTCTCATTAGTTGCATCTCCAGGGCTCTAGGACGAAAGGACTCAGTAGTTGTGGCACATGGGCTTAGTTGCCCCTGCAGCATGTGGAATCTTCCTGGACCAGGGATAGAACCCACATCCTCAGCACTGCAGGTGGATTCTTAACCAGTGGACCAGCAGGGAAATCCAGAAATCAGTTTTGAAGGAGAGGAAGGAATGACTGAAAGGAATGAAGAGGACATTCAGGAAAGGGCAGTGGCACTTGTGATCATAAAGAGCCAAGTTGGATGACCTAGTAAAGGGGGGGAGCCCTAATATTATCTGATGTGATCTCCTCACTCAAACCTTATGATGTATACACAACGCTCTTCATTTTATGAATGAGCAACTGAGGTTCAGAGCTTGTGAGGGAGTTGGAGGGGCAGGAGTTGGAATCCAGGCCTGCTTGCATTCGTGTGTGCATGCTCAGTCATGTCCAACTCTTTCCAACCCTGTGGGCTGTAGCCCACCAGGCCCCTATGTCCATGGGATTTTCCACAAGAATGCTGGAGCAGATTGCCATTTTCTCCTCCAGCGGCTCTTCCTGATCCTGGGACCAAACCTATGTCTCCTGCATTGCAGGTAGACTCTTTACCACTGAGCCATCGGGGAAGACTCCATAATAATCCAGCTTCTTGGTGAGTAATTCCTAAGGCAAGCATGCTGGGCTGTTAACCTCTGTTCAAGTCACAGGTTTTTCTCTCTAAATCCAGGAGACTCTTATTATCTTCATCTTGGGCTTTTAAGCTTCATACTCTCTTTGACTAATCACTTCCCCAACTGGTTGGCATCAGCTTGACTCCTATGGTTGATTTTTTGAAGAGGTTAGGAACTCCACCAAATTTCACCCATATGCATGAAGGGAAGAAGCATGCCTGTCTTTCAAGCTTCTGATCAGGACAGGACACATTTGGAGATTCAATTAGAGCCACTCGAAACTAACAATGCTATGAATACTGGCTATTGATTACAAATGGGAATGTCAAGTTACCTTTGCCCTAACAATAAGCTTATTACAAGGCACTTCAGAGAGATTCAAGCTCTAAAGACCTTGCTTTGAGGACTTTCACAGGGTAGGAAAAAGTAGCAGAATTAGTTACAAAGAGTATTTTCCCTTCAAGTCAGAGACTAAAGGCTGTGGGAAACTTTTATAGACAGAAAGACCTTTGCAGACAGAAAGACACACATATATAAATATATTTCTGAATATGGATAATAACATGTTTACTTTATTTCCATCCCAGTATCTCTATTCAGAAAAAATTAGTTGCTTAAAGAGACTCTTGGAAGATACTAGTTCAGTGAATGTTCAGTAAAGGGGGCAGGATTCTACTCTTTTCAAGCAATGCTCCTGAGACACCTGTTAGCTTTCTGTATTAGTCCACCCACACTCAAGTCATCTCTCTTGGTCAAGATAGCACCCTAAGGATGCCTGATATATAGCCAAGGGTCAATAGCCAAAGAAAGCAAGAAGGTATACAGCCACTTTAATAACTTGTATTCTTAGTTTCTGCAAAATGACAAATTCATTCTGTTATGGTTATAGCTAACAAAATGATATTTAACTCCCGCTCTCACCTTATGACTGGGTTTCCTTGATGGGCTCAAAGGTAAAGAATCCACCTGCAATGAAGGAAACTCCAGAAGACTCGGGTTTGATCCCTGAGTTGGAAAGATTCCCCTGGAAGAAGATCCCCTGGTGGAGGAAATGGCAACCCACTCCAGTCTTCTTGCTTGGGGAATTTCATGGACAGAAGGCCCTGGTGGGCTACAGTCCATGGGGTCAGAAAAGTGTCAGACACATCTGAGCATGCATGCCTATGTGTACTTTTATTTAGTACACATTCAGTACTCATTTTCCAATTTCCTCGCCTTGGTTGCTCCAAACAAAAAAGATTACATTCATTTATATCCACAAATTTCTAAAACTACTTCAAGATACTGCTGGTGTGGAGGGGTGTGTGTGTGTGTGTGGGAGGGATGGGTGAGTGTGATAATCCTTCATATATTGACTCAACAAGTGTTTCTGAGCACCTACTAAATGCCAGACACTGTGTCAAGTGCTCAAGATGTGAGGAAAAAAAAAAGATTCCTGCCCTTATGGAGCTTTATTCTAGTGGGAAGGCACCATGGGGACAAAAATAAATACAGAAATAAACCAAATATTACTATATATAAAATATACAAACAACAAGTCCTATTGCATAGCACCAAGATATTAAATATCTTGTAATAAACTATAGTGGAAAAGAATATGAAAAAAATCACTTTTCTGTACACCAGAAACTAACACAACATTATAAGCCAATTATATCTCAATAAAAATAAATAAAAGTTTTAAAAAACAAATATATAATGTGTTAGAAAGGAATGAGGACTATGAACACAAAACCTGAAACAGGGTGAAAGGTTGAGGGTACGGCCAGCCTGTGGGCAGCCATCCAAGGTCAGGAGGCAGGTGACACTTAAACAGGGTAGTCAGTGGAGGACTCATTGAGAAGGTGTGATTTAAGCCCAGACCTGAAGGGGGTGAGGATTTCAAGCAGATACCTAAGGGAAGAGAGTTTCTGGCAGAGAGAAATGCAAAGAACTAAAGCCCTCAGGTGTTTGCATATGAGAGAAATAACAAGGAGACCAGTATGATCAAGGATGAAGCAAGCTAGTGAATTCCCCAGTGGTACAATATTTAGGACTCAGCGCTCTCACTGCTGAGGACTTGAGTTCCATCCTGGTCAAGGAACTAAGATCCCATAAGCATGTGGCATGCCCCCCCCACCCCAAAAAAAGAAGCAAGGGTGCAATGGAGTGACTAAGGTTGACTTTCTGCTTTCTGATCACAAGGGTGTTTTTCAAACATTTAATGAAGCTCAGAGTGAAGATAACTGATCCTTTAAAAGAATTTATGTATTGACATGTAACTACAGACACAAGACAGTTAAGTAAAAGGAATAATAAAACAGGATTTATCCATAAATTAAAAAAAATTTTTTAAAGATACAGTCATGGCTGTTACTTTCTACCACACACTCTTGAAAAACTTTGGCGGGAAAAAACACTGTGCTTTAAATATCATCTTTGGCCTGCAGACTTCTTGAGAGCAAAAGATATGTCTTTGTGGCAAAATACAGCACATAGCATAATACACCCATTGGTGACAGTACTAGTGAATGAGCATTCAAATATATGTGAGTTAATACACATCTAAGTATTACTGTTTCTTGTTGAATATGGGTTTTTATATCTCATTCCCAACACAGTTCCAACAAACCCATGCCATTCCTTTGAATTCCTTTGCAGTGATCTGGAATGCTCCTGTTGGACTTTCTCATTTTGCAATTCAAGTCTCTGTGCAGTATAACCAACTTGGTTCCTTACATATCCCTTCCTGGCCAGGAGTACAGCATTCTTTAGAGATTCCACGGGGGCTCTTTCTTCACATTGAATTCTTCCCACTAGTTACCCAAGCTTCTTAATGGTTGAAATGTTTTCCATCATATTTAAATGATTTTGATATCAGTTTCATACCTGCTTCCATTCCATTTGATGACTACCATGAAGGTATTTTTGAGATTCCTACCCAGAAGTATACACATCTTTTAGATTCTCAGTCCCAGGAGGTATTTTCCAGATGCCTTTCTGGTGGGAAACTCAGCTCCCACCAGTTGTCCCTGCTTTAAAATGGCTTTGATGAATGACCTACAGGAGCCATGCTTGTCCCTGAATCATCACATAGCACCCCAGGTGGGAAAAATCAAGCTTCTCTGCTATTGCTCCATCCCTGACCTATATGAAGAGACTGCATGCTCAGTCGCTTCAGTGGTGTCCGACTCTTTGCAACCCTACGGACTATAGCCCGCCAGGCTCCTCTGTCCCTGGAGAGGCAATGATACAAGATGGGTTGCCATGCCCTCCTCCAGGGGATTTTCCCAACCCAGGGATTGAACCCATGTCTCCTGCATTGCAGGCAGATTCTTTACCCACCTGGGAAGTCTATATGAAGAAATTAAGTACAGACACAGTTCTGCTATTTCATTCTTCAAGTCCTAAGAACACATGTACACTTTGACCGTTCAACAGTCCACAGTGTGGAACTGGGGCCTCACTCTGCTTCACTTCATTGGTGACACCTCCAAAAGCAGCGTGGGGGCACCTTGTACCCAGTGCATCCTGGGAGCTTGACAGCCAAGTACCAACTCAAAGCTGGCCACTTCACAAGCTGGGTGTCCTGGAACCTACAAGAGGAACGGCCTCTGCCTTTTCCTGAATGTAGCACCGTGTTCATTTGTGCCCTTTAGCACAAGCCAGACATTGCATCTTTTTTTTTTTTTTCAAAATGCCATTGTACAGCTCACCTATTCCCTGTCTTGCGATTCTAATTATATAAATTACCCTGCCACAGTTAACTCATACTTATTAAAGAGCTACATAATGGACATTACTACTACTAGAAAACCACTCAAGTTGGGATATCAGTACCACCTTCATACACCATCACAGTATAATTTATATTGCTGTTTTACCAGGTTACTAATGAAACAGAAATGTTTATTACCAGCTCCCTCTCCCCCAGCCAGTGCCTGTCTATTCCCTATATGCGACCTACAACCAACTGGCATTGCTTTGTGCCCTGGAAGCACCAGGCAGCAGTAACAGATGAAATCAGCAGTCTTTCCATCTCATCTGGCAGGAGTCTTTTTTCTGCCTTGAGTAAAGGATCTCTTTACCACCCAGGATTCCTAGCAGTACTGTTCTTAACCCCTGAACACACATCCAGACCCTGCTGGGGGGTGGGGGGCTTCCCCACAAGCAGAAACTCATTTCACCACCCCCTCCTTACTCTTCAAGGCCTGGAGATGGGGCAGTGGGGAGGCAGGATGGAGTGCCAGTCGAGAGGATTACCCTTCCCCTACCCCATCCTCTCTTCTCCTGTCACCCATTTCTGACCGGCTGTCGATCCTATCAGGGGTCCATAAAGCCAGGAGGACTCTGGCCCAGGAGAGGGGGGTAGGGGTTAGGCAAACAGGCCAGGGAGGCAGCTGGTTGAAATTTAACCACAATATTCTTGGTCTCTATTGTTTTGAGTGAGGCCCAATATTTCCACAGCAGGATTATGGGATCTGATTAACCACTTTAGACAACAATGCTGAGCTGGGATGGGCTTCCCCTTCCAGCTGCCAATATGAAAAAGTAAATACAACACCCAGGTTTCAGAAGGGACTCCCAGCAGCCCCCCAAACCTTACTCCCCAGTTCTGACCCCAAAGTGAGGGTAGGGAGGAAGAGTGTGGCACTGCATACTCCTCTAAATCCTGGCCCTCGGCCCAGCAAGACAAGTAACTGGCACGGTATTCCCAGGTGAGTCAATGGCTGTGCGCTCCCCACACCCTGGAGTTCTTCCAGTGCTTCTTCCGGGTTCCCCTAGGCTGGCCCAGATTCTCAGGAACCCATGAGAGTTAGGTGCTGAGAGGCTAGCGCTCACTCAGAGGGTCCAGAAGTGTAGAAAGCCCACAAAATCAGCTGGATTCCAGGACAGAGAAACTGAGAGCAGGTAGGATTCCACTGAGAAGAGACTGAGCCTTTTCTAGAATGTTTCAGTGCTACCTCATGGCTTCCCACTAGCCAGGGTAGAAAGGAGACCCCAGAATTGAGGGAAAGCATTGAGGCCACCATAAGCCAAGTCTCAGGAGACAGTACTCCTTGATGGGTCTGGGCTGGGAGACAGAGGATAGGTGGGCTTCTAGATCCTCAGGTAGAGATGGATTCCCTAGGGTACCTCCCCATCACAGACAAGCTCCTTCACACACACCCCCCTCTCTCTGAATGTTTCCTCTCAGGGTGGGATCTTCTGAAGCTCTGTCCAAGAGAACCTGGAAGAAAGTTAAAGCATTAAGAAGCCCTCAACAAGAATACCCTGTGGCAACTCGTAGGAGGGCACGGCAGCTGGGGAAAACCCTCCCTACACAACATGGGCTCCCTTAATCTGGAATTTCTCTGTATCTAAGTGCCTAGCAGAATCCACTACAATTCTGCGAGTCCATACATTTACTCATGTTGGTAACAGGGACTAGGAACCAAAGGTCTTGAGCTCTGAGTTTGGTGGCTTCCTTGTAGAAAGTCACTTGCTCCTTTTGAACTGTTTCTTCTTCAGAAAAATTAAAAGACAGAAAAATACTTCTGGGTAGAGCTCAGAAAAGCATATCATGATTGTATGAAAGCCCAGTTAACATAAAGTGGCACCCTTTAGTAGTATAATACCAGCACAGTGCTATTTTTTGAGTTAGCATTGAACACTGACCCTGTTCTCAAAGTTATACTCTTGAGTATAACCCAATGTAAGGATGGAAACAAAAAGCCCACAGGAAATGTGTATATAAATGCTGATTACGTTCATAGCACAGTGAGGAGGTGGGAAGAACAGATAAAATGAGCTTACCACGTCACGAGGAAAGTTAATTAAGAGGATTTTAGGTTTCCCCAATACTCTGTGGAGCAAATCCCCTTAGCTTTGTAAATAGGAGGAAATGAAGGACAGAATAATTGGAAAGAAGGAAATGCCCCCGATGACAACGTCAGGTGTTAGTCACTCAGTCGAATCCAACTCATTGTGACCCCATGGACTGTATGTAGCCCGCCAGGGTCCTCTGTCCATGGGATTCTCCAGGCAAGAATACTGTCACGAATGAGACCAAATCCAGGTGGCACAGCCTTTCCCATTGCCATTCCCACCATCTCTGTAGAGAATGACACCCGGGCTCCTGCTTATCTCCCAGTCGACCTGGGAGGAGGAGGTAAAGAGGTTTATGTGAACAAGGAAGGCAAGAAAAGGGAGTTCAAATGGACCACAGGACAAAATTTAAAAAGTATTGTGCTGAATGTTCAGGAGACTTGAGCACCTCTTTCTTCCGCAAGTGCTCCCTGAAGGTGAACCGCATCAGACCCGTGGAAGGATACAGTCCAAGAGGAACAGATTCTTTCCAGTCCAGAGTACAAGAGTTCAGATCTCACTCTCTGCCACCTTACACCCTAGGGGCTCCAGGATTCAGTGGGCAGAGACTAGAAGCTCCTTCGTCCCTTTTCCATAACTTTACTACCCATTGGAGACCCTCTTTGATCTGCAGGTTGGTTGAACGGTGTCAGAACAGAGGATGACCCTCGTGGGGTTCTCCAGGCTCTGGCTCGGGCTCTGCCTTTGGGGGGCTGCTGGGGAAGCTCTCAGTGAAGCTGGAGGACAGGGGTGCTGCCCAGCTGCAGTGCTCTGGATGAAGATCTGTCTCCCAGCAAAGAGCTGGTCTGTCTGGGCTGACTGTGGGGGAGGGGTGAACCACCAGCAAGGCCAAGAAGGCCTTGCAGCCTAGGTGGCGCTATTTCTCTACTTTTTAGGTCAAGTTCCTGCAGGAACTTCCTCGAGGTCCCTAGTCCTGCTCCTGGTTTGCTGGCTTGCTGCTGTAAACCACCTTATATTATTTTTTTTTCTAAAAATACTCCAAAGCAATTGAAAGAGTCCCTTCTCCCACCAGCCAGCCCTGGCCCCAGCCCCGGCCCCGGGGAGCGGGCGGGTAGGCGGGGAGGTGGGCCACTGCTTTATTAAACACAGGGAAAACTAATATTTACGGAATAAAATTTATGGAGCAGCCACGAGAATTCGACCCTTTTATGTGCATGCGGAGTGGGGGTTGGGCCAGGCTGGGGGCCTCAGGGAGGGGCCCAAGCCAGGGGGCAGGGCTGGAATACAGCCTGGCTAGGCCAATTTGTCAAGGCAGGGGTTTCCCTGGAGTTGCCCTGGGATGAATGATTTTCAAACACCACCCCTTGCTTTGGGGGGCAAGGGCTTCAGGGCAAGAATGCCTGAGGCAGAGCCACAGGGAGCGATGTTTCTCTAAGGATGTGCGTTTGGGCAATAGTCCGATGGGGTCAGCAAGCTTTGGGGATATAAGGGGTGGTGGGCAGGGAAGTCATTAGGCATATTCTCATTTAACCTTTTTAAAAAGTTACACATTCTTTTGAGAACATGAAAAAAAATATGCTCTTAGGATTTTATTTATAATTTTAGGGGATTTACAAGCCGCTGATCCCCGCTCTGATTAAAAAATGCCTTCTCTTGAGACTGTGCTTTTAGGGCAGAGGGATTACCTACCTAGAGTGAAGAACCCTTATTTTCTTCCAATTTGCTGGGGAAGTCTCTCCATTTTCCATGTGGTCTCATACCTTGAAATCTGTCTATCTATACTACGCCAAGAGAAGCTAAACAACAAAGTGAGTCATCTGATAGATGGTTTTTACATAGTTCCCTATGTACTTCAATGACAGTCACCACCAGGGCAGAGATGGGGGCACTGGCCTGGAGGTAAAGAAACTTATCAGCAGCAACTGGGAATGAGCCATGGTGGAGCTCTCAGACTCTGTGAGCAGGTAAAGGCCTGGGGTAAGTCCTGGAGTCTGCCAAGGCTCCTCCCTTGAAGAGCTAATATGCTCAGTCACTTAATCAGGTCCAACTCTTGGCAACCCCATGGACTGTGGCCTGCCGGTCTGCTGTCCATGGGCTTTTTTTTTTTCCCTCAGGCAAGAATACTGGGGTGGGTTGCCATTTCCTACTCCAAGGGATCCTCCCAACCAAGGAATCGAACCTGTGTCTTCCGCCTTGCAGGCAGATTCTTTACCACTGAGCCATTGGGAAAGCCCTGAAGAGCTAACTGGGAGTAGAAAGAACGGGAAAAGAATGGTCACAGCTGAAGACAGAAAAGGACTTTACATCCTTCCTGGAAAATGTTTTCAGTGGGGTATATAATAATGCAGTTCAGAACTCAGCAATCTGGGTTCAAATTCTGGCTGCTACTTATTAGCCGTGTGACCTCTGATAAGCAGGTTTCCCAGGTGGCACCAATGGAAGAGGACCGACCTGCCAGTGCAGTAGAAAAAAGAGATGCAGGTTGGATCCCTGGGTTGGGAAGATCCCCTGGAGAAGGAAATAGCAACCCACTCCAGTATTCTTGCCTGGGAAATTATGGACAGAGGAGCCTGGCAGGCCATAGTCTATGCAGTCACAAGAGTCATACATACTTATTGACTAAACCACCATTGCCACTTAGTAGAGTAGCTGGTATACATTAACTGCTTAATCAATGGTAACTGTTTATTGTTGTTGTTATAATCATCATTATTTTATTTTTACTTGGATGGTCCTCTTTCTCCCAAGACTTGACATGCGGACAGAAACACCAGTCCTATGTGTTTCTCTCTCAGTGCCAAGAGAAGATATGTGACTGAGGAGGCCTTTGACCATCATAAGTAAATAAACCAGAAAAGGCCTCTGTGGGTTCTGCCCCAACCCCCTCCTCTACCTAATAGCTCCCAGTGAACATCTGAGTTCTACTCTCCTTCCTGTCTCTCCAAGGTAAAGATTCAGATGGTCTTACCTATAGAGGAAAACCTAGCAGAGAAGGCCAAGGAGCTTTACGATTGTTGGTCTGTTAAATTCTCTTTTTTGTTGTTTTTTTTTGGCTGAGCCATGCAGCTTGTGGAATCTTAGTTCCTTGACCAGGGATTGAACCCGGGGTCGTGGCAGTGCAAGCACCTAGTCCTAACCACTGAACCACCAGGGAAGTTCCAAATTTTGCTAGATTTGTCCAAAAAGTTGACCTTCTAACTGAGAAAGTCTATCTCATACAGGCTTTATATCTTTTCCTGCTAAGCACTATTCATTCTATACGTCAATTCTATTGGTCCCAGAGAACTGTGGCCATTTCCTATTCCCAGTCATCCTATCTTTTCTAGTTCTTCTGTTTACTCTGTTATCTGAAGTGAAGGATGGGACAGCAAAATTCTTTTTCCTCCCACTCCAGGAAACTAACTTGGCCCTAGGGCTCATGGTTCTTTGTCATTTCAATCCCATGTTGTGGTTTAACCTGTTGTCTATGCCTCAGAAACAGATAAAAACATCCCGTATCAAGCTGGACCAAGAAGCACAGAAGCCATAGGGCACAAGACTATGGAGAGAGGTTTCAAGATCAATGCTCCCCAATGGAGGCTTACCACAAGCCACAGAAGAGAAGCATAAGAAGAATCCTGAAGGACTGGAATAGGGCCTAGACTTCAGCCAGAGACATCAGTGGGTTGGGATCCAGTAATCGGTTGGTTATAAGTTCCACAGATAAGCAATCTCAAAAGCAGGAGTGTGAGCACTTTTTATTCTGTGCTAGAGAGGAGAGTGTCTCTGAGGATCATCTGGGAGTAGCTAAGGACTCTTCAGAAAGACAGGCAAGACTCCCCTTAGTATATTGTGCCTTTTTGCTGACCTGCCCCATATACCTAAAGTTCATGGTAGATCCTGAGTCTAGAGAACCTTCACTAAAAGAAAAGGAGGGTGTGGGATTCCCAGAAACTGTCTTCCACTCGGACAAGGAAGGCCAGTGCCCAATGGATTGGAGCCAGGATTCCCTTGTTAACAGGAGCCATGCCTGTCAACATAAGCTTCAGTTATCTGGCCCTTACGGTGGAGTCTCTGACTGTCTAACTCTGTGTCAGCAATGTTGCTGCCATGGGAGCTCCTTCCAAGGTGACACTAGGAAACTACTCTCCGAGTCCATCCTCAGCAGTTGAGATGGTGACAAGTTAACTGAAAAGCCCCCTTAGCTTCTTCCTCTTGACTTTCAACAACTGAGGTCTCTGCATAGGGCCTGAAGAAACCTAGAAAAAAAGGAATCCAAGTTAATAGAGGTTTTGGACAGTTGCACTTAAGTTAGGAAAAGAATTTCCGTGCTCCCATGGCTCTGGCTAAGAAGGGTGACTGACGCAGGGGTTTTGAGGTCCATGTCAGGCTGTGAATCTGAAGGAAGAGTCTATGCAGGAGAGGCACGCCACATCCCTCTTCCCCTAGGGAACAACTTCATAGACCATCCCTGGAAGTGCAATAAGGCTGAAAGGGAGCCAAGGTCCATCATTCAGAAGAACTGCAGAGAGACAACAGCAAGGGAAGATGGAAAAGACCATGACTCTCCATCCAGAAATCCACAATCCACAATTTGGACGCCAGGTCACAAATATTGCCCCATGTTGGGTTAAGGCAGGGTCAACTAGGTGACAAGTGCAGGGACCACCAGCTTGGGAGCTATAGTTGCAGATTCTCCCAACTCTTTTTTTCTTTTTAAATATTTATTCGTTTATCTGGCTGTGCAAGGTCTCAGTTGTGGCACACGGGATCTTTAGTCTTCATTGCGGCACATAGGATCTTTAGCTGCAAGAATCTTTCAGTTACAGCAAGTGGGGTCTTCAGTTGCAGCATGCAAACTCTTAGCTGCAGCATGTAGGATCTAGTTCTCTGATTCTCTGATCAGGGATCTAACCTGGGCCCCCTGCAGTGGGAGCGAGAAGACTTAGCCACTGGCCCACCAGGAAATTCCCCAGACACTCTCAACTCCTGAAATGCTATCTAGGAAGCTGCTCATGACTTACTGTGGGCTCTGTCTCAGGTCCTGGGAGGGATGGTGTTGAAGAGACTGGCTCTTCTAGCTGGTTCAAAAGTTGGTTATCAGCTCCCCATGAGAAAGCACTGCTTGAGGTCTGGGGATCTCCTGAAACCAGAAAGATCAAAGGAAGATAGTGATAAATGCCTTCTTACCAGGAAAGCATTAGCATTTACCAAGCATTCTGATAAAGGCCTGGCCTTGGTTGTTGTGGTTGTTTAGTCACTAAGTCATGTCTGACTCTTTGCAACCCCGTGGACTGTAGCATCCCAGGCCCCTCTATCCAAGCCTTGGTACTAGAATGTAAACAGACACAAATTAACTTCCAATTAACTTTTGGAAAGCTGTTTCTACTGTGAAGATCCTCCAGGCCAATTGTAACCACGTAGGACAAGAGTTTCTGTGACTCAAAACAGCTAACTGTTCTGCATATTGCCTGCCACATCTCAGGTAGGGGGATTAACTTTTTTTCCTGGTTCTCTGATTCTCCATTGAGTGGCATCACTGATGCAATGGGGATGAACTTGGGCAAACTCCAGGAGATGGTGAGGGACAGGGAAGCCTGGTGTGCTGCAGTCCATGAGGTTGCACGTGAAGAGTTGGACACGACTTGGTGACTGAACAACAACAAAATTCTCCTAAGCATGTAGACCAGTCCTAATAAAACTTTCTATAGTGATAGAATGAATACTTGTGATCTGTGCTGTCCAACCTGGTAGCCACTGGCCACATGTGGCTACTGAGCACCTGAAATGTACAAATGAGATGAGCTTTTCATTTTATTTAATTTTTATTTATTTACATTTAAATGGTTACTATTGCCTAGAGCTACCATAATGGATAGCACAAACCTAGACCCTAACTCTAACCCCAGGGAGACCAACACCTCTGGAGCTACCTACCAGCGTCATGATGCTTCTGTCCCACTTGGATCGCTTGTCTGGTGACTGCCATATACATACTCTGCAGATTTGTGACGAAGGGTCTTCCATCACCAACACTGCATGCCTCTGGTAGTTTCTACAGGGGAGAGGAGATTTTATCATGGGTTACATGGATTGCTAGAGAAAACCTCGATATCCCACTGGTAGAACTGGCATCAACCCCAAAAGAGTTAATATACAGAAGTTAGATACAATATGGGGCTTCCCTAGTGGCTCAGTTCAGTTCAGTCACTCAGTCCTGTCTGACTCTTTGTGACCCTGGGGCCTTCAGCATGCCAGGCTTCCTTGTCCATCACCAACTCCCAGAGCTTGCTCAAACTCATGTCCATCAAATTGGTAATGCCATCCAACCATCTCATCCTCTGTCGTCCCGTTCTCCTTCTGCCTTCAATCTTTCCCAGCATCAGGGTCTTTGCTAATAAGTAAATTCTTTGAATCAGGTAGCCAAAGTATTGGAGTTTCAGCATCAGCATCAGTCCTTCCAATGAACATTCAGGACTGATTTCCTTTGGGATTGACTGGTTTGATTCCCTTGCAGTCCAAGGGGCTCTCAAGAGTCTTCTCCAACACCACAGTTCAAAAGCATCAATTCTTCAGTGCTCAGCTTTCTTTATAGTCCAACTCTCAATCCACACATGACTACTGGAAAAACCATAGCTTTGACTAGACGGACTTTTGTCAGCAAAGCAATGTCTCTGCTTTTTAATACGCTATATAGGTTGGTCATAGCTCAGATGGTAAAGCTATGGTTCAGATGGTAAAGAATCCCCCTTCAATACAGGAGACCAGAATTCGATCCCTGGGTCAAGAAGATCCCCTAGAGAAGGGAATGGTTACTCACTCTTTTATTCTTGCCTGGAGAATTCCACGGACAGAGGAGCTTGGCGGGCTATAATCCACGGGGTCGCAAAGAGTCGGAAATGACTGAGCATCTAACACACCAGGTCCAATATAGACATCATAGCCAAACCCATTTCAACTGATATAAAGACCTCTTGGGAGGTCATCTCTTCTGAAAGGCAACTCCAAATGAATACTTTTTTTCTCTCAATACTTACATCTATTATGCTTCCCCATGAATACCTCTTAGGTATGTAGGCTCTTTCCTCCAAAAGGATAACCAACCTTTTAGAGAACTTTCTTAGAAAATCACATTCTTTAAATTATCCCTGAGTTGTAAATTACTATTTTATTTATTTATTTATCTAGCTGCATCTGGTCTTAGTTGTCATGTGGGATCTCCCATCGTAGTGCATGGACTCTCTAGCTGTGATGCACACCAGCTCAGCAGTTGCAGTGCACAGGCTTAATTGCTGCATGCCATGTAGGATCTTAGTTCCCTGACCAGGGATGGAACCCCCATACTCTGCATTGCAAGGAAGATTGTTAATCACTGGACCACCAGGGAAGTTCCCAGACTACTATTTTAATCAAATTTACTCCATAACTTCTACACAGGAGAGAGAAAAAGAATGAAATCAAGGAAAGAAGAAAGAGAGCAAAATGGAAATGACAGACTGAAAGACAAGAATAAATTATGCAGCTATGATGTTCAGTCAAAGGAGATAGGAGAAACAAAGTTTACAAAGTTTGGAGGCTTGCTTGCCATTTTACATTACTTATGCAATCCCATTGTGCTTTACTATAATCCATGAACTCACAATAGGGGTGATATTCCGTGCCCCCACCCCCCCTTCCAGGGAGGAGAAAATTTGCTCTTGGTGGGAGGGGTAAAAAAATCTTACTCTTTTAATGTATATGGCACAGATACACAAATATACATAAACAGAGTTTTGGTATACCCGTGGTATTAAAATTTCCCTAGAGGGGATAATTAGGGGAAAATGTCTTAAAAGGTTCCTCTGGAAGTTGATAATGAAAAAAAGTTGAGAAACTCTGCCATAATCACACCATTTTATCTGTTTCCTTCATTATGGAAGGAGCTGTGAGTTTATATTCACAGCAAAATGTTTTGCCTAGTTCAAGTTTCATACACTTGGCTGAACTGAGTTTAAGTAATGGCTGAAAACTGAAGAAAGTGCAATCAAAATGAGATGAAAGAGTATGGTGTCCAGTGGACCTAAACCTGACTGTACTTTAGAATCTTGGAAAGGGCCCAGAGCCACTTCATCTGTCCTTGTGCATGCCGATTGTCATGGTTCTCAGCCAGGTTAGCAGGTCTTGAAGGAAAGCCATGCCAGCAGCTCACATGGGAATGAACCCAAGAATCCTGGACTGCCCACATCGCACATCGAGGGCACTTCTGTTGTGCTATGAAAGCATGCATTTTTGCAAACCCACGGTGGGAGAAGGATGGCAGAGAGAAAGTGGGAGAAGCAGCGAAGTAGTTGCTGAACCATGGTCAAGATTACACAGCTCTTTCCCCCAAGCATGGTGGTAGCTGAAAAACTGGTTGATTCCAGGAAAGATTTCCACTCCATAGATTTCTATTCCAACCCAACTTGCAAAAAAACTATATCAGTCTTGAACTTTCACTGGAAACCACAGACAGTGAATCAGGAGCCCTGAATGAAGACTTTGCTTCCAGCAGCAATCACATTCAGAGTGCAACGTCCTCTTCAGCAGTATTCCCTAAGGAATGAACTGAAACAGGTCATGGACCTCTGCCTCACCTCATTCTCCTTCCTAAGTTCAGCTCTCCAACCCCAAGCCATCTCCTCCAGCAGAAAGTCCTCTATCTCATGGCCAGAGAGCTTTGACAGCAAAGAGAGAAACAGCTGTTCTCTGTCCTCACATCTCATATCTCTGGGATGTCCCTTCATGCTGCTCAGGAAGTGTGGCCTCTCTTAGAGTCACCCACACATGGCTGGGTGGGCACTGTGCTGTCTGTACAAAAAAGCCAGCCGGAATCTAGGCAGTCCACGGGGGCATATCTTCCTGCCCTTTCTACAGAACTAAACAGACTCATACAATTTCCAGAGTGACCTTTAACCAGTGCATGTATTTAGTCTCAAAATAAAGTGCCAGAAATAAAAGGCCGTTCAAGCTATTGCTGTCCTGGAACTAAGTCCAAATCCAGAACCTGTATCTTAGCCCTTCCTCCATCCTTCCCCTTCTCAGAGAGATCTGATCCTGCAGCTGCTGCCAAAGGTCATCCCATCTGAGTAACCCTTCTTAGAAAAGCACTAGGAAGAGAACACATATTTACTATATGCTAGACACTGTTCTAGGCCTTCCCTGGTGGCTCAGCTGGTAAAGAATCTGTCTGTAATGCGGGAGACCCTGGTTTGATCCCTGGGTTGGGAAGATCCCCTGGAGAAGGAAATGGCAACCCACTCCAGTATTCTTGCCTGGAGAATCCCTACAGACAGAGGAGCCTGGCAGGTTACAGTCCATGGTGTCACAAAGAGCTGGACACGACTGAGCGACTAAGCACAGCACAGACACTGTTCTAAGGATTTAAATGTTCAACCCATTTTGTCTTATTCACTGCTATCTCCCTGGCACCTAGAACAATCTGGCTCATAGGAGCGGCTCAGTAACTATGTGTGAATGAATGGACATGGTGGGCATGAGGATGACCCTACCCTGCAGAGCAGTCACAGCTAGTAACTGGTGGGACAGGATTAGAATCCAGACCATGAGTCTTCAGGGCCCTCACATATAACAACTACCCTAGGGACTTCTCTGAAGCATAGAGTTTTAATCTAAAGGACACTACAACCTTCCCTAGGATTACAGGCCCTTAATTCCTGGCATCACAGATCATCTGTATATACTCCCTTCCAGCTCAGAAATAAGATCCCTTGGGGGACAAGGGGAAAAAAAAAAAGGGAGCAGATAACAAGGAGGCAACTGGCCCTACCTGGAACCCTCAGAAGGCTGAAGGGTCATGCCCATAATCCTGTTCTATCTGTTCCCCATCATCACAGATTCCTTGGGTATCATTCTCAGAATATGAGAGGGAAGAGGCGGTGAGGCCTGAGCCTGGGAAGGAGAAACATTATTTCCCTGGGCAGGACAATGGTAGGGGTGAGCTGGGGCAAGCAGCAGAGATCAAAGAGAGAAGCTGGAGTCAGGACTAAGAAAAGCAAACAGCAGTGCCCCCTGCTATAGTACACTTGAGCCAGGAGCAAGGTGTACCAGCCACAAGCGGGTCACTGCCCAGAATGGGGAGGGGAAGAAGAGCCAGGTCAGTCTACTATATAATGTGCTCATCTGATTAGTTCAGAATCAATCCTACTTGGCAAAAAGGCTACTTAGATTCTATCATGAGCCAGTTACTACAGGAGTGGCAGAGGGGAAGTGGATGCACCAGTCCTTCCTGCCTCAGAAAAAGGACAGAGTTAGTACAAAGATAAATAAGTCAGAGGCCCTGCCTCCAAGAGTTTATAGTCAAACATAGGAAAGAGGCAGATTCAGGTATCCCCCACTTTTTGTAAATTTGCTTTCTGCCACTTTGCTTTTGGCTTCCCCAGTGGCTCAGAGGTAAAGAGTCCACCTGCAAGGCAGGGGACATGGAGACGCAGGTTCGATCCCTGGGTTGGGAAGATCCCCTGAAGGAGGAAATGGCAACTCACTCCAGTTTTCTTGGGAAATCCCATGGACAGAGGAACATGGTGGGCTACAGTCCATAGGGTCGCAAAGAGCAACTAAACAACAACTTTGCTTTTAGGAAAAGCCTATATTAGTACCTGTTTTTGCTAACTAGAAGAAATCCAAAAAAAGATTTTCATTTTTATGAAGAAAGGTAATTGCTTCTTCACTTTACACCATTTCAGCTTATGAAAGGTTTCATAGGAATGCTCTTACTTTCAGATAGAAGGAACCTGTATGTGTTTTTTTTTTCTTTCAGGCATTATGCTATAACGGAGTTATAAACAAAGAGCAATAAGAACCCAGCAAAGAAGAAAGTGACAAAGTCTCACTGAGAGTCCTGCAAAACACTTCAGAGGTGGTGAAGCTGAGTTAAGCCTTTGCAAGGTTAGACTTTGTAGTAGAAATATTTGAGGCACGAAGGTGTGAAAAGATAGGCCAGGTGGGCATGTGCTCAGTCATTCCGTTGTGTCCGACTCTTTGCAGCCCCATGGACTGTAGCCCACCAGGCTCCTCTGTCCATGGGATTCTCCAGGCAAGAATATTGGAGTAGGTTGCCATTTCCCACTCCAGGGTATCTTCCCAACCCAGAGATTGAATCTGTGTGTCTTGCATCTCCTGCATTGGCAGGTGGATTCTTTACCATCTGAGCCACCAGGGAAGCCCGCAGGTGGGCATATCTGATGGGAAACAAGACTGGACAGCTAATTCATAACCACCAAACTGCAAAGGACTTCATTTTCTGAATTAAGGATATGCCCATAGGAATTCCTTTTGTTTCACAAAGTGGCTTTCTCTGCTACACAACTACTTGCCGAGGTTTCCCTGACTTCAAACTGTTACTGATACAGCGTATATAGTATTACAGATGTCACGTTGAGTAATCATGTGTTTCCTCCAGGTTTGCATTTCTAGGTTTTCTGCTACACTAGAACCTCTTCACTTCCTCCTGCTAGTACTGTGACTAAGAGCCACATCACACTCTAGTCCCAAGAGCTCTGTCACTCTCTCACCTCCAGCCCACCAGGACTTTGGCCCCTGCTTTATGGCCATATCAAAAGCGTTAGGAAAACCAAAGTCACAGAAATCACAAAGGGCATTTGATTGCCCCTTCTTGTCCCTCTAGCAGCTCCTCTTGGTTGCTAGGCCCCAAACTTCCCTCCTGTTTAACAATAACTCCCACCTTCACTGAGTCTAAAACTCATTCCCAGTGGTTTGGAAATTCTAAGACTCCCTCCTACCCCCTGACCCCAATGGGATGTTGGAGCCATCCCAGTTGCCACTTCCAATTAGAAACAAAACATCTGATCCAACCCCCAGACCTCACCCCCATTTCATCCACTCTTTCCTCTGAGGCTGCTTCAGAAAAAACAACAACATTTAGAAGTCTGGGTCAGGAAAGGCTGGACCTCAAGACACTGCTTACTCTACTCTGTACAGTCCCACAAGTGAAGTACTCAGGTTTATAAGACAGAGGAGAAAGGGGAGAGGAGCAAACTGGAGCTCCCAGCACCAGCTCTGAGTAGGTCCTTGGTTCTGGCACCAGCCCCAGAAGCTGGCACAGCCCCAAGATCTGACACTGCCTGTCTCAATATCATAACTTCCAGGGCAGGGCCCCAAACACGTGACTTCCCAAGGGTAAGAATCCTCTCCTCCCTCTTGTACAAACTTCCCTCCCTAGGGGGCCCAAGCGAGGTTAGGAAAGCATGGTGTGTGTGCTCCATCATGACTCTGCAACCCACGGACTGCAGCCCCCAGGCTCCTCTGTCCACAGCGTTTTCTAGGCAAGAACACTGGAGTGGATTGCCACTTCCTATTAATTGCATCATTAGCTCCTCTTAGGGGTAAGAGCACACTGGAAAACCGTTCTAAGGTCTCAAATTACCAAAGGGTCACCAAAATAAATAGAAAGGAACAAGAAAGCTGGTTTGGGAAGAGAACTCCAAGGAGAAAGACTCTTTAGAACAGAATTCTCGCTCCCTCATCCATTCATTTGGCAAATATTTACTGGCTATCTACAGTGTTTGGGATGATGTAGATGCTGGGGATATAGTACATTGAACAAAAGAAATAAAAATCCCTCGTCCTCCTGAAGTTTACATTCTAGAGAAGGGAGAGCAACAGTAAACATAACTAACAAAACATATAAAGAAGAGAATGAAAAAACTGGCATGACACTCAACATTAAAAAATCTAAGATCATGGCATCCAATCCTATCTCTTCATGGCAAATAGAAAGTGAAAAAGTGGAAGCAGTGGCAGATTTTATTTTTTTGGGCTCCAAAATCACTGCAGATGGTGACTGCAGCCATGAAATTAAAAGATGCTTGCTCCTTAGCAAGAAAAGCTATGACAAACCTAGACAGCATATTAAAAGGCAGAGACATTACTTTGCCGACAAAGTCCTTATAGTCAAAGATAGGGTTTGTCCAATAGACACGTACAGATGTGAGAGGTGGACCATAAAGAAGACTGAGTGCTGAAGAATTGATCCTTTCAAATTGTGGTACTGGAGAAGACTTGAGGGTCCCTTGGACTGCAAGGAGATCAAACCAGTCAATCATAAAGGAGATCAAAAAAGTCAATCATAAAGGAGATCAACCCTGAATATTCATTGGAAGGACTGATGCTAAAGCTGAAATTCCAATACTTTGGTCACCTGATGCAATGAACTGACTTGCTGGGAAAGACTGAAGGCAAAAGTGGAAGCAGGTGGCAGATGATAAAATGGTTGGGTGGCATCACCGACTCAATGGACATCAAATTGAACAAACTCCAGGTTCAGAGGAGCCTGATGTGCTACAGTCCATGGGGTTGCAATGAGTCAGACACATTAGCAACTGAACAATAACAAGAAGCAACAATTAAAACATATACTCTTAGAGTAATGAAAATAAAAATAAACAAATGGGACCTAGTTAAATGTAAAAGCTTTTACACAGCAAAGGAAAACATAAACAAGATGAAAAGACAATAATTGCAAATGAAGCAACTGACAAAGGATTAATTTCCAAAATATACAAGCAGTTCATGCAGCTCAAAATCTGAAAAACAAACAACCCAATCAAAAAATGGGGCAGAAGACCTAAATAAACATTTCTTCAAAGAAGGCATACAGATGGCTAATAAACATGTAAAAAAATATTTAACATCACTTATTATTAGAGGAACACAAATCAAAACTACAATGAGGTATCACCTCACACTAGTCAGAATAGCCACCGTCAAAAAAATCTACTAACAATAAATGCTGGAGAGGATGTGCAGAAAAGGGAACCCTCTTGTACAGTTGGTGGGAATGTAAATTGATACAACTACTATGGAGAACAGTATGGAGAGTTCTTTAAAAAATCAGGTATAAAAAATACCATATGTGTTTGTGTGTGTGTGTGTACGCTCAGTCACATCCAACTCTTTGTGACCCCATGGGCTATAAGACACCAGGCCCTTCTGTCCCTGGAATTTTCCAGGCAAGAATACTGGAGCAGGTTGCCATTTTCTGTATGACCCAGAAATCCCACTACTGGGCATATACCCAGAGAAAAACCACAATTCTAAAAGACACATGTACCCCAGTACTCATTGAAGCGCCATTTACAATAGCCAGGACATGGAAGCAACCTATATGTCTATCGACAGATGAATGGATAATGGTACATACATACAATGGAATATTACTCAGCTATAAAAAGGAATGAATTTGTATCAGTTCTAGTGAGGTGGATGAATCTAGAGCCTGCTATACAGAGTGAAGTAAGTTAGAAAGAGAAAAACAAATATTGTATATGAATGCATATATGGAATCTAGGAAGACAGAACTCCTCTGAGGAACCTATTTGTGGGACAGCAATAGAGACACAGACATAGAGAACAGACTTGTGGACACAGTAGGGGAAGGAGAGGGTGGGACAAATTGAGACAGCAGCATTGAGACTTACACATTACCATATGTAAAACAGATAGCCAGTGGGAATCTGCTGTAGGACAGTGCTCTGTGACAACCTAGAGAGGTGGGATCAGGTGGAGAGTGGGAAGGAGGTTCAAGAGAGAGGGGACATAGGTATACCTATGGCTGATTCATGATGATATATGGCAGAAACCAATACAACAGTGTAAAACAACTATCCTCCAACTAAAAATAAATGAAAAAAATACTCTAGGGACTTCCCTGGTGGTCCAGTGGCTAAGACTCCACCCTCTGAATCAGGGGGCCCAGGTCTGATCCCTGGTCAGGGAACTACTAATAGCTCCTACATGCCACAACCAAGATCCAGCACAGCCAAGTAAATTTTAAAAACAACAACATAGACTCTATCAGATGGCGTCAGCACCACAGAGGAAAATAAATCAGCACAGGCAATATGGGATCGGGGCAGGAATGTGTTGCAATTTTAAACAGTGGTCAAAGAGGGCCTCACCGTGAGGTGACACTTTATAAAGTGTCTCTTACTTCTAGGGGAAGTAAGAGAATACTCCATGTGGCTCTCTAGACCTGGTGACCAGATTCCTCCCAATTTGCCTGGTCAGCCTCAGTTTGCATTTACTGTCATTTATCAGTAGAGCTCCTTTTCTCTCTTACTCGTGTCCCAATTTGAATGATAAATTAGGTGGTCCCCCTATTATCAGAGGAAGAGCATGGCAGGTATGTGGACACATGTTTGTGTGAAATCACAAGATGATACAGCACATGATCTTTTATTCTGTAAGACGGGAAGCCACTGGAGGTTATACAGAAGAGAGTAAAACGATCTGACATACATTTTTAAAAGATCAGTTTGAGTGCAGAAAGACAAGCAGGCAGATCTGTTAGAAGGCTGCTGCACTAACCAAGTGGGAGATGACAGTAGCTTGGGCCTGGGTGGCAACAGTGGACCTGATCAGATTCTGGATATATTTGAAAGTATGGCTGTATATTGACCCCTGCTTATTTAAACTTCTATGCAGAGTACATCATGCAAGATGCTGGGCTGGATGAAGCACAAGCTGGAATAAACATTGTGGGGAGAAATATCAATAACCTCAGATAGGCAGATGACACCATCCTTATGGCAGAAAAGAGCCTCTTGATGAAAGTGAAAGAGGAGAGTGAAAAAGTTGGCTTAAAACTCAGCATTCAGAAAACTAAGATCATAGCATCTGGTCCCATCACTTCATGGCAAATAGATGGGGAAACAATGGAAACAGTGACAGACTTTATTTTGGGGGCTCCAAAATCACTGCAGATGGTAACTGCAGCCATGAAATTAAAAGATGTTTGCTCCTTGGAAGAAAAGCTATGACAAACCTAGATAGCATATTAAAAAGCAAAGACATTACTTTGCAAAGATCCAACTAGTCAAAGCTACGGTTTTTCCAGTAGTCACGTATGGATGTGAGAGTTGGACCATAAAGAGAGCTGAGTGCTGAAGAATTGATGCTTTTGAACTGTGGTGTTGAAGAAGACTCTTGAGAGTCCCATGGACTGCAAGGAGATCAAACCAGTCTATCCTAAAGGAAATCAGTCCTGAATATTCATTGGAAGGATTGATGCTGAAGCTCCAATACTTTGGCTACCTGATGTGAAGAACTAACTCATTGGAAAAGACCCTGATGCTGAGAAAGATTGAAGGCAGGAGGAAAAGAGGATGACAGAGGATGAGATGGTTAGATGGCATCACTGACTCAATGGACATGAGTTTGAGCAAGCTCCAGGAGATGGTGATGGACAGGAAAGCTGGGCGTGCTACAGTCCATGGGGTTGCTGCAGTCCATCGGACATGACAGTGACTGAACTGAACGAATGGCTGATAGGATTCAGTTATGGGTTGGGTATATAGAATGTGAGAGGATCAAGGATAACTCTATTCTAGGACATAAGGCAGAGGCTACAGAGTGATGATCCAGAAACCTAAAATAAAATCAGAGATAACCTGAAATGGCCCCTGGATCAACAGCACAGACTCAGTGTGGATAATAAAAGAGGGAGACTGAGTGAGAAAGGTGAACCCAATGACCAACCCAAGTATCAGAAAGTTTAAAAAGAGGAAGCCCAAAGTGGCTTCTCACTCAAAGAAGCAGCAAAACTATCTAGGAATTAGGACAAAAAAAAAAACTCTCTAAAAGAAAAGAGAAGTAAAAACAAGATTTAAGTTCAGGCTTTAGAGCCTCAAAGACTCAGATTTGTACCTAAGGCCTTCTATTTGCTGGCTGTGACATTTTGGGCAAGTTGTGGTATTTAATCAGTCTTATCTTGAGAGAGAAACAGATGGAGGGATGGGTGGATATGGGGGCTGGGGAGGGAGGACTGAGACAGACAACATCTATACCACAGAGTTTGTGAAAGGATTAAAGGAGAGAGTAGAATAAGTCACCAAGAAATGCTGTCCCCTCCCTTTGCAGGACAAAGGAAGCTCAAGAAATGCCCCAATGCTCTAGGACATAGAGAAGCCAGCGTCTCACTCAGTTATGAACCTCTCCCCAGTGCATCCCAAAATATATGACCTTCCAACAATTCAGTGACTAGTCAAAGCTGAGGTCAGGGGGATACAGCTGGGTCAGAAACCTAGCTAGTAACCTCTGGGTAGTTCATCGTCACCATCACCACACAAGCCCAATCCTCAGTCTCTAGTAAGGACCAAGGTTCTGGCTTTAAACCCTGGCCTTGCCAGTTAGCAGCTATGTTACCAACCTCTTTTAGCCCCTGTCTCCTCACCAGAACAATGAGGATACCAGTATCCACTTTTATGAGGCTGTTAGAAGGACTGCATGAGATAACACATATAAAGGGTTGCCTGCTCCTTGTAAATGATGTCTCCTGACCTCCCCCCAAATGCTCTCACTGCCTCTCAAAGATCCCCCTTACTCTCCCAATGTACAGGACCTACCCACAAGGCTAGGTTTCACTTCCATTCTCCTTACCCTCTTTTTGGGGGAGGTGGTGAGTATAATAGTGGAGAATAAAGCTTCCTACTTCAGAAGCACACAAAGCACAGTTTACTCTCTGAAAAAGTTTAGCTGAAGTATTCCACATGGCCCAACCTGTCCAACAATGGTTCCACCAGGAAACTTTTTCTCACCATTGTTTCCTGCTCCCTAGTGAGGCCTGGGCAAGAGGTTCTGCTATGGTGTCTCCATTGTGAAGCAATATACACTCACAAAAGGCTATTTGGAAAGTAGAAAAACATGATCTGCAGATAGGTCATCCAAATATGGGTTTTTTTTAAATTTTTTAAAATTTACCTTTGCCTGCACTGGGTCTTTGTTGCTGAGTGGGCTTTCTCTAATTGTGGCGGGGAGGAGCTCCTCTGTTGCCGTGCATGGGCTTCTCATTGCAGTGGCTTCTCTCATTGCAGAGCGCAGGCTTTAGGGGCCTGGGCTTCAGTAGCTGCAGCACACAGGCTCAGCAGCTGTGGCTCTCGGGCCCTAAAGCCTGGCCTCAGTAGTTGTGGCCCACACGCTTAGTTGCTCCCCCGCACTGTTGAATCTTCCTGGACTAGGGATCGAACCCATGTCCCCTGCATTGGCAGGTGGATTCGTATCTACTGCACCACCAGGGAAGTCCCAATAGTCTTTTTTTTTTTTTTTTAGTCATATGTCTTTGATGGGATTAATCTCACAGTTTCTTTAGAGTTTGAGAAAAAAACAAAAAAACACTAATAGGACAGAGAAAAGAGAAGTGGTGGTGATGTGTAGGTTTTTATTTTTCAATTTTTTTTTCACGGCCCTGAGTGGCATGTGGGATCTTGGTTCCCTGACCAGGGATTGAACCTCTGCCCCCTGAATTGGAAGCATAGAGTTTTAACCACTGGGTAAGTCCCATTTAAAAAAAAAAATTTTTTTTTATTAATGTCCAGGTTTCTAAAAGACAACCAGTTCAATCTCCATTTGCCTCCCTTGAAATGATTCCACAGAGGCTCACTTGGATGCAGTGTTTCAGGCAATATCCTAGCCCAAGGGGTCCCTGTGTGTGTTGACCCTCACAGAATACCCCTCTGAATTCCCTCAGTTCAGTGATCACAAACCTTGGTGACTTGGGAGAGATCCGGCATACTAAGGATACAAGGCAAGCTGCCCTTGAGGTCGTCTGTGAAGCTGCTGAGACAGCTGACCTGCTCCTGTGTTTGGTCTGGTTTGGCTTTGTTGGGTCTGGGTCGCACAAGGCCCACCCTGACCACCATGCCCCACCGAGAGTGACCTCGCCAGGCTCTCCTGTCAGCCTCTGGCTCCTGTGCACCCACCCCCACAGCAGTGGGCTTTGCCAAGGAAAAAACACAAATAGGTCTGAACCTAATCTTTTGTTTGAGACCTTACACACTCATTATAGCTCACCTCTGTCCTCCCTACCTTTACAATCAGGTAGGAGAATGGACACACGCATGCACTCACCCATCCAAGCATGCAAACAGTCCAGGCAAACCCTTACATCACTATCTTGGGTGGCCCGCTCTTCAAAATGGGGTCATTTTGTGCCTCACTCTCCCTCACGGAGCTGGAAATGCAACTGAGATAAAATAGGTGCAGAATTCAGAACAGTTTAAGATAAAGTCTAGATTTTTTCTGGCACTGCTTAAAGAAGGCCTAGGTAGCTCCCTGAACTACACAGTAAGAAGAGAAGGGAGATGGGAAGCAAGACTATAAAGAGAGGTCCAAACAGAAGGCTTGAATTTTACTAGTAAGATTAACATTTTAGAACATTTTAAGTGTACTAGGCACTAGGCAAAACATTAAAAAACTTTTTCTTTACTGTGGTTAAAAGTCATACAATATAAAATATACTATTTTAACCATATTTAACTGTACAGATCAATGGCACTAACTATACTCACATTGTTGTGTTACACCCATTTATGTATAACATACATGTATACATACAAATGTATAGCATACATTTCCTGAAATTTTTACCTTCCTAAACAGAAACTCTGTCCCCATTAAACACTAACTCCCCATTCCACCCCCCAACCCCACCACCCCCACCCCCCCTCTCCTCTCAGGCATCTACCAGTATACTTTCTGACTCTATGAATTTGACTATTCCAGGTACCTCGTACAAGTGGAATTAAATAATACTTGTCCACACCTAATGTATATTAAACTTAATACATGTCCTACAAAGCATTTTAATGTGTTATTTCAGTTAATCTCCACAGTAAGCCTATTAAGTAACCTGATAATCTAATAATCAGTCTCATTAATTTATACAGGGAAAAAACAAAGGCTCAGAGAGGTTATGAAACTTGACGAAGACCACAGCTAGAGAGTAGCAGAATGGGGCAGCAAAAGGCCCAGGAAGCTGAACCCCAGAACATACACACACTTGAACCATTCCACTATGTGGCTTCTTAAAAATCACCCCTGGAGGAGGATCCCACATACCTCAGAGCCACTAGGCCCGTGTGCAACAACTATTGAGCCTGGGCGCCCTAGAGCCCACAGTCTTCAAGAAGAGAGCCCTCCCCAATGAGAGGCCTGCATACTGCAACTAGAGAGTAGCCTCCGTGCGTCGCAACTAGAGAAAAGCCTTCGCAGCAATGAAGACCCAGCACACCCAAAAATAAATAAATAAAATAATATTTTTAAAAAATCACCCCCAGAAACAGCCATTTGTCCCTCCCATCCCCCACCTGCCATTCCCCAGGAGGAGCTTGATCAGTTCTGAGACCTCAAAATACTAGAATGTACCTCTCTTGCCTTCTTTCTTAAACCTCCAAATAACCCAAGAGACTGACAGAGGGAAAAGATAAAACACCCTCCAAAGAAGAAACACCTTACTTATTAACTCCTTGACTGTCCTCCAATGGGGCTAAAAAATCAGAGAAATGAAATCTCTGGTACGGGGAGGCTCTCAACTCTAAATCTGCTTTTCAAATAAGTACAGCCCCTCAAAGTCATAGCAGGAAGGCCCCTCAGCTCTGCCCCCAAAAGAAAAATAATGCTAAAGGGAGTGGAAGTGAAGGTGGGGGCAGGGGCCGCTGCTCTCATAAGAGCCCTTTGTGGTGGTGCCTCTGAAAGGAGGTTTTGCTAGACAAGGTGGAACTTCTCAAGGTGACAAGCAAATGGTACAGCCTAGGCGGTGACCCTTTGCTCGCTCCATAACCACCCCCTCCCCTCTGGAGAGCCAGAGCCTAAACTGTCCCTGAAGCCCCACCCAGCCCTAGCACAAACCACGGCTTTCTAACTAACAAGCAGCAAAGGGGCTGGAGAAGGGGGGGACATGAGTGGTTTCCTGGGGGGAGGAATCCTCAGAGCCCCTCAGAAAATGCAGCGGCAACTCTCATTCCTTCTCTCTCTACTCCCACTCCTTCTCCAGGAAGAACAAGCAGCTCCTGTCAGCTCTGGCTCGGGGCGGGGGCACCGACCCACCTCTCCAGGACAGCCAGTCTGAAGGATAGGTTAGACCCCCTCTCAAGTCAGCTGCCTCACCATCCTTTCTCCAAATGGAAATGAAACGAGGAGGTGAGAACCAGAAAGAAAAAAGCATCAAGTCTAATGACAGAAAGAAAATCACAGCCACACAGCAGGCATCTGACTGAAGCGCGTGACCCCTGCTCTGTGCCCCCAGCACTCCCCAGGAGCACATATTTCATTTTCCCCCTGTTTTAGCGGAGAAGAGAGGATAGTCAGCTGGGTCTGCAGGGCACAGAGGTGATTTAGAGGACCTGGTAGTATCATCTGTAGGACCTCTACCACCAAAGGGATTCTCTTTCACTCCTGATTACACGCGTGACAGCTGGGAACACAGATCACGGCGGCTGTGATCTCAGGGCCTCCCCACCCCCACCCCGTCCATCCTCTCCACCTCCTGAAATCTTCCTCTACAGGGTGATGCACCGCCCTCCCATAACACACACATATACACACACGCACACGCACACATACACATGTGTGCTCATGATAAGGGCCTGATCTTCATGACCTTAGGTAGGCAAAGATTTCTTAACAGGACATAAATCATAAGAAAAGATTGATAAATTGGACTACATCAAAGTTAGGAACTTCTGTTCATCAGAAGATACAATTTAGAGAGTAAAAAAGCAAGCTCTAAAGCAGAAGAAGATATTTGTAAAACATATAACCAACAAAGGACTGACTCATTTTCAGAATATTTGAAGAACTCTTGAGAAATTAATAGGAAAAAGTCAAATAATCCAATAGAAAATTGACAAAAGGCTTGGTCATAGCTAAACGATCCATAGTTACATGAAAATGTTCAGAAACTCATTAGTTACTGGAGGAGTTAAAAAGCCACAATAGGATACCACTACACATGCACTATAAATGGCTAAAAGGAAAAGGCAGATAATACAAGTGTTGGCAAGGATGTGGTACAAGCCAAAACTCTTCTATATTGTTTGTGTGTGTATAAATTGATGTAGTCACTTTGGAAAACTGCTTGGCAGTATGTATGAAATCTAAATATATGCATAACTATGAAGCATCCAGGGCTTCCCAGTTAGTTCAGTTGGTAAAGAATCAGTCTTACCAATTCAGGAGACCCATGTTCAATTCTTGGGTGGGAACAATCCGCTGGAGAAGGAAATGGCAACCCACTCCAGTATTCTTGCCTGGAAAATCCCATGGACAAAGGAGCCTGGTGGGCTATTGTCCATGGGGTCACCAAAAGTCAGACATGACTTAGTGACTAAACCACCACCACCATGAAACATCCAACACAAATGAATGAATAAATTGTGGTACAGTCTTACAATAAAATATAAAAATGAAAATTAACAAAGTACTATCAACATGGGTGAATTTCAAAAAAATTTTAAGAAGTCAGACACAAAAGAGTATATACCATATAATTCCACAGACAAAATTAACTTATCGTATTAGAGGTCAGGACAGTGACCCTTTGGAGACAGTAAGTACTGAGTACTGCAAATTTTCTAGTTCCTGATTTGGGTGCTGATTACATAGCTATGTTCATGTTGTAATTCTTCAAGCTCTTTGTTTATGATAGAGGCACTTTTCTATATGCATCTTATATTTTTATTTTAAAAGTTTATTAATTAAAGAAAAACAATTTGGCAATTCCCCTGAAAGTTAAATAATAGAGTTACTATATGACCAAGCAATTAAAATCCTAGGTATATACCCAAGAGAATTGAAAATGTATGTTCATACAAAACTTATACATAAATGTTCATGGCAGCTTTATTTACAACAACCCCAAAGTGGAAAACAACCCAACTGTCCATCAACTGATGAATAAATAAACAAAATGTGGTATATCCATATAAAGGGATATTATTCTGCCATAAAAAGGAATAAAGTAGATACTTGCTTATTGATGGACCTTGAAAACAATGTTAAGTGAAAGAAGTCAGATGCAAAAGACCATATATTATATGATTCCACTTTTATGAAACATTTAGGAGAGTTGACTCCAAATAGAGGCAGAAAGTAGATTAGTGTTTTCCAAGAATGGGGGAGTAGGGAATGGAAAATGACTGCAAGTGGGTACAGTGTTTCTTTTGGGGGGGTGATAAAAAGGTCCTGGAGGTAGATAGCAGGTGTAGTTATACAGTCTTATGAATATTGTAAAACCACAGAATTGTGCATTTTTATTGTATATACTTTTGGTAAATATGATGTGAATTATACCTCAATTTTTCAAAAAAATGTTTTATTTTTTAGAAAAGGTAAAGGCTCTATTTTCCCACCCTCCTCGGTCTGTTCTCTGTTCCTTCTTTCAGGAATAGACTCAGCCTCCCAACAGGCAGGCCTGAACAACTGTCAAAGGATTTTTTTTTTTTATTTCTTTCAAAGAATTTTAACAGTAGATTCTTGCCTAGTGGCTGAATGACTGGCATTAGCATCAAATGGGGACAGGGCATGGGCTCTAGAGTCACACAGGCTTAGCCTTGGAAATAAGCCCACCACTTATATATTCTTGGCTAAGTATCTTTATATTTTTTTAAAGTTTTTTTTAATGGGGACCATTTTTGAAGTCTTTATTGAATTTGTTCCAATGTTTTTTGTCTTGTGTTTTGCTTTTTTGGCCACAAGGCATGTGGACCTTGGTTCTCCCACCAGGGGTCAAATCCACACCCCCTGCACTGGAAGGCGAAGTCTTAACCAGTGGACCTACAGGGAAGTCCCCCTTTTCATGATCTTGGTTAAGTGCCTTAATCTCTTTGAGCCTCAATTTTCTGTCTATAAAATGAGTAGAATAATTCATATCAATGAGGGTTGTTGTGAGGATAGTTAAATGAGATCATGTATGTAACATATTAATTCTATTCTCCTGAAGTTCTAAGCAACCTCAGCTATGTGAATACAACCAAAGTGAAAAGTGAAAGTGAAGTCGCACAGTCGTGTTTGACTCTTTGCGACTCCATGGACTGTAGCCTACCAGGCTCCTCCGTCCATGTGATTCTCCAGGCAAGAATACTGGAGTGGGTTGCCATTTCCTTCTCCAGGGGATCTTCCCGACACAGGGATCAAACCAAGGTCTCCCGTGTTGCAGGCAGATGCTTTACCCTCTGAGCCAACAGGGAAGCCAGAAGCACTTCAATTTGGCAAAACATTCAGATCCCAAGTCCATCACTTTATCTTTCTAAACTTTAATTTCTCCAACTGTAGAATGGGAATAAGAATACTACCTGCATTTTAGAGTAATTTTGAGGATTAAATGAAGTAATGCACGTGAAGCGCTCACTACACCACTTTGCACATAGAAAAGTGTTAGTCGCTCAGTCATGCCCAACTCTTTGAGACACCATGGACTGTAGTCCACCAGGCTTCTCTGTCCATAAAATTCTCCAGGCAAGAATACTGGAGTGGGTTGCCATTCCCTTCTCCAGGGGTCTTTGCTGACCCAGGGATCAAACCAGAGTCTTCCACATTGCAGGGGGATTCTTTACCATCTGAGCCACTAGGGAAACCCAGAAAGCACTCACTAAATATTAACTGTTATTATTAAGTCATTAAACAAAAAAAACTATTGACTGTGCCAGATAGTATGCTGTGTCCTAAGGATAAGAAAGAGTTCTCTGCCTTCAAGGAGCTCATAGTCTGGTTGGGGAGTCAGTCACATAAACAAATAATTGTTCTTATTGCTGGGCACACACTGGAGTCTTTGACTGCCAGTCAGAAACACTAGGTCTGAGGCATTATAAAACCAAGCTGGATATGTGAAGAACGGGGGTAGGGTGGGGGCAGTGGCGAACAGACTAACCATGAATCAACAGTAGACCCCTTCTTTTTTCTACAAATAGCCTACAAGAATCTAGATAAACAGCCAGGCAGACTTTGACTTCCTTCTCAGCATTACTGCTAACCAGGCAGGGGCTTTACGGGCATCTGCTATGTATCTATCTTCCCTGCTCTTCAAGTAGCTGGTTCTTTCTCATCTTTCAGATCTCAGTTTAAATGGCACCTCTCCTGGCACCCTTACCTAAAGTATTTGTTCTTAGAGCACTCTATTCTTTTTCCTCAAAACAGTCATAATAATTTTCAATTATTTGTTTACTTGTTTCCTATCTCTCCCAGTAAACTCCTAGAGTTCAGGTTCATTCAGCAAATATTCACCGAGTATCTCTAAGTGCCAGGCTCTGAAGTACGCACCGGGAATTCAGCTTGGAGGTAGAGATATGGCCGCTGCCCTCATAGAGTTTATAGTCTATATTTGCTGCAGAGCTTTGGGATGGACGTTTATCCCAATCCTGGCTGAGGACCTCTTCAGACTAGCCCAGTCAGAGATGAGTCCTGGACTGCCAGTCTCTCACTGAGTCCAGAAACAAGAGGCTGCAACTCTAGGGACATCTTATCCTTTTGCAGTCCCAGATTCCCATGCTCACAGCCCAGCCGAGGTTAAGCAAGGCCAAACAACACAACCTCGGAGCCATTTCAGCAAACTCTCCTTGTAAAGCTACTCCTTATTAGCATTCGGGACTAGGGGATCAGGGTCACAACCATCTCCTGCTATTAAAGGATTCAGACCATGTATGTGTGTGTATGTGTTTGCATACACACCTTGTTCATTTAATAAAGAATCTGAAGCAGCTTTTAAAATAATTATTTCTATTTTATTATCTCCCAGTCCTGGAAAACAGTGTTCCCTTGGCCTATTCCCAGAGAATTTGCCACTGACTCTATTAACTAAAGCCTCATGGAGCATCCCTTGAGTTCAGGCTGGCTTTTGTAAGAAGCTACCTTGGGATGGTCAAGTTCAATGCTAAAGAAGCTCAGACTACTGGAAGCAGCCATAGTGAGAATCTTGGAGCATTGAATTTGAAAAGTGCTGAGGACTCTAGTTATTCCTTCTCCGTAGGACTTATAAGGAGACTCTCACCTCCCTATCCCTACCTCCCACCCACCCCACCCCAGACATATATCCCTTGCCAGAACTGACTATTCTTGCTTTCAGAATGCTTACATGTACTTCTTTACTAACACATTAAATTATAAGCTCTCACAGTGGATCAAATAGCCACCAAAATTTCAAACAGTGATGAGCATAAATTATATTTCATGATATCTGTAGCAACTATAAAATGATCTGTGATTTCTGTTGGTGACAACGTCACAGAAAGTGCTAATGACATGGTGATTTTCTGCATATATTTGTTTAGTTTTTTAATTGAAATACATTTCATTTACAATAATTGTGTTAGTTTCAGGTTACAGCAATTGATCAGATATAGATAGATAGATATTCAGATTATTTTCCACTACAGGTTAAGATATTGAATATAGTTCCATGTGCTATACAGTAAATCCTTATTGTTTACCTATTTTATGTATAGTAGTTTGTAACTGTTAATCTCATACTCCTAATTTATCCCTCCTACTCTCTGTTTCTCCTTTGATAACCCGTAAATTTGTTTTCTGTCTTTGAGTCTGTTTCTGGTTTGTATATGAAAAGTAAAAGTGGCTCAGTCAAGTCTGACTCTTTGCGACCCATGGACTGTGGCCAGCCAAGGCTCCTCTGTCCACGGAATTCTCCAGGCCAGAATACTGGAGTGGGTAGTTGTTCCCTTCTCCAGGGGATCTTCCCAACCCAGGAATCAAACTCAGGTCTCCTGCAATGCAGGAGGATTCTTTACCATCTGAGCCACCAGGGAAGATTCTATACACAAGTGATACATGATGTTTGTCTTTCTTTTTTGTGGCTAATATTGCAATATATATGTGTGTTTGTGTGTGTGTGGTGTTTTCTTAAACCAATGATCTGTTGATAGGCACTTATGTTGTTTGCATGTCTTGGCTATTGTAAATAATGCTGCTATAAACAGTGGGGTGCATATATCTTCTCAAATTACATTTTTCATCTTTTTGGAATATATGCCCAGGATTGGGATTGCTGGGTCATATGGTAGCTTTATTTTTAGTTTTTTTAGGGAATCTCCATACTGTTTTCCACAACGGCTGCACCTATTTACATTCCCACTAACAGTGTAGAAGGGTTCCCTTTTCTCAACACCTTATCCAGTATTTATCACTTGTAGGCTTTTTGACGGAGAAGGCAATGGCACCCCACTCCAGTACTCTTGCCTGGAAAATCCCATGGACGGAGGAACCTGGTAGGCTGAGTCCATGGGGTTGCGAAGAGTCAGACACGACTGAGCGACTTCACTTTCACACACTGGAGAAGGAAATGGCAACCCACCCCAGCGTTCTTGCCTGGAGAATCCCAGGGACGGGGAAGCCTGGTGGGCTGCCGTCTATGGGGTCGCACAGAGTCAGACATGACTGAAGTGACTTAGCAGCAGCAGCAAGCTTTTTGATGATGACCATTCTAACCTTGCTTATGTTTATAATAGAAGGAAATGCTAAATTTCAGTTACAGGTTAATGAAAATAAAGATGCAACTTTCCTCCCATCCCATTCACAGAACCCTGAATCCTAAACATGAATTCTCAAAGGATTCCTGAACCAGGGTGAAAAACTTCTGCTATAAAGATTCTCATTGGGTAACAGTGCTTGCTTACTTATCAACAGAAAGACCATGCAGACCGAGTCAGAGTAACAAGGCAAGCCAAAGCCACATGTCAATCAATAACTTATAGGATCAGAAACAAACCAGGCAGCAGGTCACTATAAGGTGCAGAGATGGGTGGATCTAGAGATCCCAGGGAAAGACACTGCCTTTCCAGTTTCTGTGAGACATGGCTGCCATTGTCCTTGTTGTTCAGTCACTCAATCATGTCCGACTCTCTGAGAGCCCATGGACTGCGGCACTCAAGGCTTCCCTGTCCTTCACCATCTCCTGAAGCTTGCTCAAACTCACGTCCATTGAGTCAGTGATGCCATCCAACCATCTCATCCTGAAATTAGGTATTGACAGATCTTCTTGAGCCTTTTCACTAAATTTCCTTTTTACTTAAACTAATTGAGGGGATTTTTTTTCTTTATAATTAACTACTGAGATAATCCTTTAAACAAATGAGTGTATTGTACCATGTTTATAGTACATTGTGTTTATTTGTGTACATTAACATCCTACTGGATTATGAATTCCTTTAGAGCTCAGAGTATGTATAATCTTAATTCTGTAAAGCCCATTGCTGCTGATGTACAGGAACCCACTATAGCAGATACTGACAATACCAAAGCCTCTGAGGAGGAAGGAAACATGCCTTTCTTCTTCCTGTGTAGCTAAACCTGGCCAGCAAACCTGGGCAGTTTACAGAGTGAGCTCGTAGGAGCCCGATGAAATGGATTAGGATGACAAATCACCTAAGACGCTTTAGTATCATCTGAATCATTGTAAAGCTCTAGGTTTAGGGAGGGCAAGAGCAAGAAAAAGGTACAAATGGCCAGAAGAAGAAACCAAAGTTGTCAGAAGGCCTCTTAGAAGATGTATCTTTGACACATTCCATTTTATTGAGGGGGAAAAACTGAGGGGGATAAATTGTGTCCTGAACCGCTTTCCTATTACAAAAGCAATGCTGATGGTCAACACTTAACTACCCCTTGACAGATGTAGGCCTGGGGCCACTTCTGTGGAGAAGAGAACAGAATGACCTCCAAGGCTTCTCCCATTGCTCTTTGCACTGTTTTTCATCCCACTGGGGGCAAAGAGGGAAGGAGAAGTGAGGGGACAAGGGACCGAATATTACTCTCAATTGTTTAAAAATTCAGTGAGTGTTGGGTACATGGTATTTGTTTTATTATCTTTTATATACCTCTTAAGAGGCTTCCCTAGTAGCTCAGCTGGTAAAGAATTCACCTGCAATGCAGGAGACCCTGGTTCATTGGGTTGGGAAGGGATAGGTTACCCCCTCCAGTATTCTGGAGCTTCCCTGGTAGCTCAGCTGGTCAAGAATCTGCCTGCAATGCAGGAGACCTTGGTTTGTTGGGTTGGGAAGGGATATGTTACCCTCTCCAGTATTCTTGGGCTTCCCTGGTGGCTCAGATGGTAAAGAATCCACCTGCAGTGTGGGAGACCTGGGTTCGAGGCCTGGGTTGGCAAGTTCCCTTGAAGGAGGGCATGGCAACCCACTCCTGTATTCTTGCCTGGAGAATCCCCATGGACAGAGGAACCTGCAGTGCTATAGTCCAACGAGGCGAAAAGAGTCAGACACGACTGAGAGACTAAGAACACCACAGCATACCTTATATATGTCATATATTTTCTAATAACACTTTATAGTAAGAGTATTTAAAAGATAGTGAAAGCCAAATCAAATCAAATATCCAAATGAAAACACAACACTGCATCAAAGTCCAAGCACAGTGAACCCACCAGGAGACGTGTTCTTCAGACCTGTACCAGTGACTGGCACCCCCGGACTCTGAGTTTCAAGATGGGCCCAGATTCCAAGAAGTCTAAGGTTCTAAGAAAAAAATTTCTGGATACAAAGTCATTTTCCAGAAAATCAAGAGGCCTAGGAGGCCTCAAGGTTAGAAAGTTGAAGTGCTAGCAGGTTAATTGCTAGACCTCAGTTTCTTGCTACCAGTTCAGCTCACAACAAAATACTCACAACAGGGCACCTGCCTAATGCATGGCTGGAGTGGTGATGGAGGGTGTGACCCAAAGTTGTCCAATGATGACTCTGAAATCCAGTGTCTGGGGAAAACTAAACAGGCCTAACGAGGATTAAAGATATATCACTAAAAGATAGAATACTGGGAGAAAAGCGGAGGTTAAAAGATACACTTCAATCAGACCACAACTCAGGAGTGTGGTCATGCTATCTATGGTGGAGTTGAGGGTGATGGTGGGAGAAGGGGGCTGAAAAAAGAAAGAAGAATGACTCTATGGGGCGGTGGGGCGGGGGGGGGGGGGGGCAGTCAAGGCAGGCTTGATTAGGAGGGAATTTTCCTAAGTGGATATAATCAGGCTTGAGGCTAAAAGCTGTTTCCTGAGGCTTTCTAGTCCCTCAGCCTGGGGTTTCTGCACTCCTTGTCTGCTTTCCTGGGTGTAGACAAGGGGCTCGTTTCTAGGTACAGTACATCTCATACTCCTTAGGATACAGGTTTCATTGAGGAGGAGAGAAAGCCCTGGTTACCTTATTAAGTGTTTCCCAACTGATACACTCTCCACTTCCTTGCAGGAAGCCATAATCTTGTGGGTTTAAGGTTCCCACTGAGTTTGCTAAACCCTTACCCTCAGGTTCACTTAGGAGGCGAGAACAGGCAGCCCTGACAACCAGGCTGACCCAAGGGAATAGAACAGCTACTTCAGGGTTCATCTCCAGGTGAGGGGATGAAGGAAGGACCAAACCTAAGCTCTGGTTACAGGGCATTGGGAACACCTGCCGATCATAAAACATTATCTGTCAAGGCTTTGGCCCTCCAACCCACAGAAACACAGGAAGAGGGTGGGAGAGGAATTTTATTCCTTCTGATACCCACCCCAGAGAATAACAATCCCCATCCCCCACTCCATCCCAAAGGCCACCAGCCAGAGTAGAAGGGCACCAAAGGGAGGGTCCAAAAGAAAAGACTGACCAAGGGTTGTGAAAGGCTGTACTAGTCCCTTCCTAGAAAGGAAAGGTGGGCAGTGGATATGAGACAAAAGCTAATGAAACACTTGGCCAAATCAGCCTTCTTCCTTCCCCACTTCCACTGAGTTTAGTTCCAGAATGGCTTTTTAAGATTTGTGGGAGCACGAAACAGAGGAAATATTCAATTTGAACAGGGTGAGTTTGAGATGTCTATTAGATTTTTAAGTGGAAATGTTGAACGAGCAATTGGAAATACAAGCGTGGGGTTTAAGAAGATCTGGGCTGCAGATAGACGTGTAAAGATGGTGTTTAAAGCCATGAGATGGAATGCAATCACCAATAAGAGTGAATGTGGGTAGAGAAGAGGACCAAGGACTGAGCCCCAGAGAGAGTGCAGAAGAGAAGGAATAGCAAAGGTGGTATGAGGAAGTAACCAAGAAGCTGAAGATAAAGCCAAGAAAGGGCACAGCTCTGCAAGCCAAAGGAAGACAGTGTCGAGAAGGACTGGATCACCAACTATATCAAAAGCTTCCTGTAGATCAAAAAAGATGAGGACCAAGAACTCACTATTGGATTTTGCAAGGAGACAGTCAGCAATGACCTTTTCAAGGACAGCTTTAGTAAAGGGGGGAGTCAAAACCCCACTGAAATGGTTTTAAGAGAGAACAAGAGAGAGATTTAACATCATGAAAATAGATAGCTCTTGAAAGGAGTTGTGCAGCAAAGGAGGCAAAGAAGTACGGGAGTAACTTCTGGGTAAAGCAAGATATCAAAGGAAGGATTTTTAACACAGGAAAAATAGGGCTTCCCTTTCAAGATAGGAAAAATATCAAAAGAAGGATTTTTAAGATAGGAAAAAATATTTTTTAAAAAATCCTATCTTAAAGGATTTTTAAGATAGGAAAAATAGGTGGCTCAGTGGTAAAGAATCTGCCTGCCAATGCCGGAGACACAGGTTCAATCCCTGGTCCAGGCAGATACCACCAACTGTGGAGCAACTAAGCCCATGTGCCAGAACTGTTGAGCCTGTGTTCTAGAGCTTGGGAGCCACAACTACTGAGCCCCTGGTCTGCAGCAAGAGAAGCCACCACAATGAGAAGCCTGTGCGCCACAACTAGAGAAAAGCCAGCACAGCAACAAAGACCCAGCACAGTCAAAAATAAATAAAAATTTAAAATATAGAAAAAATAATAGCACATTTGTACACTAATATGATAAACTTATAGAAAGCAAAAAACTAGAGAGGGAAGAATTACTGGAGCAATTTCAGTAGATGACATGGCATCTAACTGTACAAATAGAGGAATTGTTTTTGGATAGGAAGATGGCTAAGTTATCTATGCAAACAAGCAGAAAGGCAGTGGATGAGGGTATATATGTCAGTAGTAAGTAGAAGACGTAAGTCTGTTATAGTTCACTTCTTGTTGATTCTTCCCCCAACCCCAACCCCTAGGAAATCAGAAAGCAAGCTTAAGGTGACAGGGACTTAAGCAGAGAGAAAAAGGTATGAAACCGTCATCTAGAGTGATGGGAGAGTGAATGGATTAGGGAAGTATGACTGCCTGGCAGTATTAAGAGTACATCTGAGGTTCTTGGTCGAGAATCTAAATTGAGGAAATTCCCTGGTGGTCCAGTGGTTAAGAATCTGCCTGCCAATGCAGGGGACGTCAGTTCAATCCCTGGCCAGGGAATGAGGGCCCCATATGCTGCTGGGTGACTAAGCCTGAGCACCACACAACCGAGCCAATGCAGCCAAAAGTAAGAAAACAAAAATGAAACTGAAATTAGTTTGGCATGCTTCTTTTTTTTTCTCCCGACTGTACTTGGCTGCATATGCAGGTATGAAGAAGTAGAAAGGTTGGGTTTAACTGTATACAACACAAGAGATGAGCAACAGAATCAAAAGTGCATATAAGGAAGTGATTATAATGACTGACCATAGAAACTGGGTAAAGAAAGGAAGCAGAACATCAAAGGGGTCAGGACAATGAAAGGAGGGTAAGATCAATGGACTGGAGGTCTCTGTGGAATTAAAGGAATGTTGAGTCGAGGTAGAGCGAGAGAGCCGGAATGATAAGAAAAGGAAATGGTTAGAAAGTAGGATGTCTAAAATTGAGATTACGGAGGGGTTGCGATTACCGGCCGATGACAAAGTCCACGGTAGAGCCTAAGGTAACTTCTGAGCAGTGGCACTACTGACACTTCGGGTTAGACATTTTTTGTCATGGGGGCCACATCCTGTGCACTCTAGGCTGCTGAGCAATATTTCTGGATGCTACACACTACACTAGATGCCAGGAGCACCCACACCACAAATGGTAACAACCAAAAACGTCTCCAGACGTCGCCAAATGTTCCCTGAGGGCAAAAGTCTCCCCTGGTTGAGAACCAGTGCTCTAGAGTATGTCCACAGCAATCAGTGAACGAGACAGAGCAGAAGTCAAGATAATTAGAGAAGACTAGAGAAAGTGACAGTGAGTCAGGAGCTAAAGTCCTCAAGAAATGAACTGGAATGACTCAGAGCTGGTGTGTCACAACAACGGAGAATGAATGATACAATCTGATGACACGAGATTCAAAGCCAGGCTTTTTAGGGAAGAGGAGGGAGAACGGTCAGAAAGCAGCGATTAGAAGCACGGAGGACACCTATCCCCCTTCTTCACGTGTGTGTCTGTTAGTTGCTCAGTCGTGTCTGACTCTTTGTGACCCCATGGACTATAGCCCATCAGATTCCTCTGTCCATGGGATTCTCCAAAGCAAGAATACTGGAAGGGGTTGCCAGTCCCTTCTCCAGGGGATCTTCCTGACCCAGGGATTAAACCCGGGTCTCCCACATTACAGGGAGATTCCTTACCATCTGAGCCACCAGGGAAGGCACTCAGCAGCAAGAGGACTATGGGGGAAGAGCCACCACGTGAGAGGGGTGGAAGAAGAATCCTCAGGGGAAAGCCAGGTTTCTGAGCAGGAAGGAAAAAGAAATGCCCAGATAAGAGACTGATGACAAAGAAGAGTCTGCTGATGTTGTACTGTTAATCCCAGAAGGCACAGTGGAAGCGTTCAGAATTGCAGAAAGGTGGGAAGAGGACAGAATAGGGAAATGCAAGATGTGCTCCTCTAACTGGAAGGTGGAATCCAGTGCGAGGTCCACCAAGGGGAGTGGTGGTATAGAGGACACAAATCTTCAGAACAGAGAAGAAGGAAGGCTTCTGTTATTTTGTTAGCAGGCTAGAACTAGCCTAGAGCAAAAGAATAAATGTCTGCACCAGTTTTAATATTAGGAAGTCAACCAACCAGATGCATCTCTCTCAGGAGATGAGAAGGGGGTTTTCAAAGGTCCAGTAGCTAAGAAGGGTGAAACTGATGTAAGGTTAGTCCAGATAGGCCTAAAGAGGTAAGTAGAATTCTTGGGGCCAATTAGGAAAGTGCTTTCCTCATTAGAAGATCAGAAATTAGGGTGATCTATGAGGGCCAGAGGGGCTATAAAGGAGCAATGGAATATGGCCAAGAATCCAGAGGACTTGATCTAAAGCTTACACTCTGGAAGAGAATTAGAATGTAAATTCCCAGACGGACTGAGAATTACCCCCACAACACACCCAACCAACCAGACAAGATGGAGGAAAGGAACAAGGACCAGGGAGGAGCCCTGAAAGCTAAACCGATTGGACTAAGAAAAAAAAGGCAAAGGATAAGGAATTGGAGCTGGGTAAACTCATCAATTTACTTTTTCTTCCTTTTAAAAAAGTTACAAAGAAACATACTGACAATATCTAAGTTCTACACTAAACACTTTAAAAAAAGGCAAAGGATAAGGAATTGGAGCTGGGTAAACTCATCAATTTACTTTTTCTTCCTTTTAAAAAAATTACAAAGAAACATACTGACAATATCTAAGTTCTACACTAAACACTTAAATTTAAATGCTCCAGAAATACAGAAGTAAAAGACTCTCTCTCCACCTCCAATCCATTCCTCAGAGGCAATTGCTGTGAACAACTTGGTGTATATCCTCCCAGACTTTTTTCTATTCTTATATAAACATACACAGAGATGATTTTCCCCCTAAAATGGGATTTTATGTTTTTTCCTTTGGTTACTTAATAGTACATCATGGCCACCTTTTCAAGGTATAGAAAAGTCTACCTCATTCTTTTTAATGGCTTCCTTGTATTACATTGAATGGATAAGCCATAATTTTCTCATATGTGCATAACAATAGGCATTTAAACTGTTTCCAAATTTCCCTGCTACAATAAGGCTCCTTTGAACATACTTGTGTACATCTTCGCATGTTAATAATTCTGCAGATTACATTCCTACCTGCTCGATTAAAAACTGCCCTGCCAAAATAATGTATCAACTTACCTTCCCACTAAAATTGTGTAAGGAAAGCCCAATTCTCCACACTCCTGCCAAAGTTATAATAATCCATCTTAATTTTTGCCAGCTGATAAAAGATGATCTCACTCTTGATTTAACGTGAACTCTTTTTGTTTTGTTTTTCTGTTTATGCGGGGAAGGACATTTCAGTTTAAGGATAATGGGAACCAATTTCAAATTCATTTATATACATAAACATTGAACCAACGGGATACCATCCTTATTAAATATACTGATTCCTAAATGGAAAGAAATATGAGAATAGTTCTACACATAAGCAGTACTTCCTGAGTGTTTATTACATGCCCAGACACTATGAAAAGTACCTAAGTATATTATCTTATTGAGCTCTTACAACTCTATGGAGTACATTAATATGCCCATGTTACAGAAAAACAAACTGAAGCCAGATAGGTTAAGTATTTTCTTAAAGTCACATAGCTAAAAACTGAGTAGAACCATGTTTTGGACCCAAACCACCTGAGCTCTGGAGCCCCTATTCGGAAAAGTTAAGTAACTTGCCCAACCAAAATTACACGGCCAGTAAATGGTACAGTCAACTCTGACCGTCAAACCCAGGCCTGTCTAACTCGCAGAGCACACATACGTAAGGTATTTGTTTAGTAGAACTTGCATTATTTATATGAATAATGTAGTGATGGTGTGGGAAAGAATTTATTCCTAACCGAATGTGTTTTTTGTTTTTTCGATTCTGGTTTTGGTATTTTGGGTTCTGTTTTGTCTAAGGTTTTTTTTGTTTTTGTTTTTGTTTTAAATGAAATTCCCTTGGCTGAACTAAATGCAGAACCACTGCATCTCATGATACCAGGGCATCATACCTTATTTGTGCAGTATACAACCCAAAGGGTTGAATGTGGTGGCCCCAGGACCAGACACCAACTGACTAAAAGTGAAAGTGAAAGTCACTCAGTCATGTCCAACTATTTGGAACCCCATGGACTATACAGTTCATGGAATCCTCCAGGCCAGAATACTGGAGTGGGTAGCCTTTCCCTTCTCCAGGGGATCTTCCCAACCCTGGTTTCAAACCTAGGTCTCCCACATTGCAGGCAGATTCTTTACTAGCTGAACCACAAGAGAAGCCCAATTGACTCAAGATGAGGGGATATTTCTCCCACAAATAGGCCAAAAGAGCCAAGGGAAACAGAGTGTCCCCTAGTGGCTGAGAATGGTGTTAACAACTGCAAAATCTAGCTAGAGAAGTCCAGAACTACTGAACAAGGGTAGTTGCTATAGTGAAATCAAGAGACATGAAAACTAATTGCTGCTCTCTTTGCCTAGAAGTGTCCCTTTTTAAGAGCATGCAAGACATATCAAGACTACTCTTTAGACAATCAATGGTTCTATAGGAAACAAAGTGGAAGAGATGATAAACATCACCAACATCTTGGGTCTCAAGAATAAGATATCTATAGAGTAAATGAAGAAAGGAAAGGATTTACCTTTTAAAATTTTAGAATTTACCAAACTAGAGAAGGTGGTAGAGAAGGCAGGGAGAGTTCAGGATGGGGAACACATGTACACCCATGGCTGATTCATGTCAATGTATGGTAAAACCCACTACAATATTGTAAAGTAATTAGCCTCCAATTAAAATAAGTAAATTAAAAAAAGAGAGAGAAGGCAGGGAGATATACATAAATCGACTCAAGACTAGGTAATCAGTCCTGGAAACTTCTTAGTAATCTTATAAAAGGCACCCCTCCTCCGCCAAAAAAAAAAAAACTAGAAAATTGGGAGAACCTTGAAAATGTTCTCAAGAGGAAAAATGATGCTAAAAGAAACCCAGATGTGGTGAATATAAAATGAATGGAATTTTGGATTCATTCCTACTGTCAGCCTCTCTTAGAATTGAGGCAAAGGCAATTGCAGACTTGGGAAGAAAGGCTTAACTTGACCAAATTAAAATGGCCTAAAGCCATGAAAAGACCATGGGTAAAACAGAAACATACATCAGTGGGCAGAATATGGGCCTTGAGAATCAGTATAGTAACTGAAAGAAACAGAGAAGATTCAGCCAAGGTAACTATGATTATACTATCAATCATATGCTTGACTGAGAAGGGGATATTCTGGTTAATTCCATTTTCTAGTTTAATATTTACTATTTGTTACATATACAGATTATCAATTTTCAAAGAATTTGAAAGTATATTGTAAAATAAAAATAACACTAAAATAAAGACACCTTATCACTTTTTAATGACATGGTGGTGGTGGTGGTTTATCTGCTAAGTCGTGTCAGACTCTTGAGACCCATGAACTGTAGCCTGACAGGTTCCTCTGTTCATGGGATTCTCCAGGCAAGAATACTGGAGTGGGTTATCATTTCCTTCTCCAGGGGATCTTCCCAACCCAGGGACTGAATCTGGTTCTCCTGTATTGCAGGCAGTCTCCTGTATTCCAGGAGGATTCTTTATCAGAGAAGCCCCTCTAATGACATGAGGTGTTTATCAAAATACGGGAGGATTCTTTACCAACTGAGCCACCAGAGAAACCCTTCTAATGACATGGGGTGTTGATCAAAAGTATCAGTCATCATCACTGTCTAAGGATTCTGCAGAATCTGGTCCCTGTTACTGATATATCAAAACTCTAGCTAAGAAGAAATAATATAGAAACACGTAGGTGACACCAAGTAGATTACAAACACCACAGAGTTAAGAGACATGATCTTTCTCAGTTCAAAGAACTTAGCACAGTAGGAAGCATGAGGAATGATATAGCAATGGGACAGAGAAAAAAAAGACCACATTCATTTAGACAACTCACCAAACTATCAGTTCTCGGAGAGCCAGGACTTTATTTTGCTCACTGCTCTGTCACTGCCACTAGAACAGTGACTGGCACACAGCTGGCACTCACAAATATCTAAAGAAGGAAAAGGTGCTATTCTGGTTAATATGTCCTTTTCCCATCCTCTCAAAAAATATTTCTGGGAACAAAGAATAAATGTTGTTCACTTTGTCTAATATCCCTTTCCACATTCTTTACTTAGGGAAGTTCTTATCCTTTAAGGTCCAGCTCAAATTTTTCTCTTTTTCAAAATCTTCCTTGATCCCCTCTTGCCACCCACAACTCCACCTCCTTCAAAGAGCCAAAATCAAACCTACTTTATTCTTTCCTTCCAAAGCTTATTACTTAGACCCACATTTGCTCTCATGTCATTCTGCATTACATTATAGTTCAGTATATACATGTCTGGGACCCTTCTAATGGGTTATAAGCTCCTTGAGGGCCAAGTTCTGGATTCAGTTACTCTTGAACTCCCATCTTCTAACATAATACTTTGTAAATAGTCATTACTTAAATGTCTGCTAAGTTTAATAAAACAGAATTACATTCTTGGTGTCTAATAAGAAGAAAGCATGTAATAGGTGCTCAATAAATGTTTGTCACATGAAGAACAAAACTAAGTTCCTGACCTCAAATCCCAGGGTTGGGAGGCATCATGCCTTGGGGTTAGAGAAACGGTCTCTTTCTTGCCTGGTTCATGTGGCAAGTATTGGGCATTCTGGCACCAAAACTGTGGAAATAAGTTTGGGGGAGCTCTAGGAAGAGCCACATAACTGACTTGGGGTGGGAGAGGACAGGATGAAAAAGGAGTGATTAGGGGCTTAAGCCAGGCAGACGGCCCCAGTGACGCCTGAGACTGGACACGATAACCTGCTGCTAACTTTGGGAGAGTGTAAACACCCAAGAGGGGAGGAATTGTTTAGCCTGGTCCAAAGAGCTAAAAGTAGGAGAAAGGATGAAACAAGGGATGGAAGATCAAAGCCTTGGGACGAAAGCTAACCAGGAGAGATCCTGCTCTCCTTGGCCTGAGAAAACAATGTCACATACATTTTCACAGCTATCAACAAGTGTTATTATCCTCATCTTTAGGCATACAGGTCTACAAACAGACAGATTGCTGAAACTAGAAGAACTGAAACCTAAAACAAAGAGCCTATGCTTGGGACAGAAAGTCCTTTTACCCTCATGCAAAATATAGCCCCATACTCAGGGTTATATTAAAGCAGCATCCAAAAAACCACTGCTTCAGACTGTACCCATAAGTAAAAGCTCCTCCAAGAGAAGATAAAAGAAGAAACAGTAGAAAGAAAGAGAATCAGAAAGCAATAGGACTGGAATCCTGTGGTTCAGAAAAACACATGCAATCTCCTATCTATGCTCTAAATCGTTGTTTTCCATTTTACACTAACAAAGTCACCTCTCAAAGTGCAGTTTGCTGAAAACAGATTCATTGCTTCCTGTTCCAATCCCCTCCAAGTCTGCCTGCTAGCCTCCCAGGAAAGTGTTAGTGGGCTTCAATGCCGCCTACAACATTCATAGTAAGTGCAGTGAGTGGTAGAAATAGAGAAGATAGGGCTTCCTGCTTCAAAGAACTTGTAATCTACTTGAAGAGACAAAATATAAATATGTGAAAATAGCAAGAAAATAGCTGCAAGGAAACATGATATATGCAAACGGAGAAGAGATATACATTCTGGAGAAGAAAAATAAAAATGGACTGACTGAAATCAATATATGGGTTTATAAAAGCTAGAAGAAACCTTAGGGGATATTTTATTAAATTATTAAATTTATTTTATAAATGTATTTATTTAATAAATTTAGCAATTTATTAAATTGCTCATTGACAGGTACATTAAACAGAAGCCCAGGGAACTTAAATATTTGTTAGTCCAAGTGACAAATAAATGAGTGGAAGAACTGGAATTCAATCCAAGTGACAATAATGTTCACTGCAGCACTGATTACAGGAGCCAAGCTAAGGAAAGAACCTAAGTGTCAATAGATGAATGAATAAAGAATATATACATATACACATATGTATATGTACATACACATATATAATGGAATATTATACATACGTTATATATAATGGGATATTACACACACACACACACATATATTTATATACACAATGGAATGTTATTCAGCCACAAAAAATAAAATCTTGCCATTTGTGACAACACAGATGAATCTAGAGAGTATTATGCTAAGTGAAATAAGTTAGACAAAGACATACACTATATGATCTCACCTATATGTGGAATTTAAAAAGCAAAACAAATAAAATGGAAACAGACTTATAAACACAGAGGACAAACGGGTGGCTGCTTGAAGAGAGATGGGTAAGGTGGGGGCAAAGTAGGTGAAGGGGATTAAGAAGTACAAACCCCCAGTTATAAAATAAATAAGCCATAGAGATGTCATCTATAGCATAAGGCATATGGTCAATGATGCCATAATAACTTTATATGAGGACAAATGGTTCCTAGACTTAAATGGTGATCATTTCATAATATATACAAATGTCAAATAACTATGCAGTGCACTTGAAACTAACATAACACTGTACATCAACCATATTGCAATAATTGAAAAAAAAAAAACTAACAAGTATTCTGCCTTCAAATCCAGGGCAGATGACAAGAACTCAAGCAGAAAAGCAAGAATTAGCAATGCCTGTAAGGAGGAAGGTGAGCAGACTGGCTTGGCTGTGACAGAGGGCTTGTTTCATAGATTCCTGCGAACTAAAAAGCCCCACTCTACTCCAAAATAATTTGGGTGGCTCCATGTGAGACTCCACTTCTCTCCCTCTTCAGGAATGTTCACCATGCTTTAGGGAGCTCTGCATTTCCCATACCTCGTGTCCTGCTCTGAGATCTTATCTTCTGGCAGTCACCATTTTTAGTCACGGATGCCTACAAGCCTAAGGACCCCCAAAGCACCATGATACATACATTGCAAAACTAACCAAGAAGCTACTCCACGTATGAACTCCTGGTTCTGCTCACAGTCCCACCCTCCTCCTTTGCCCCCACTAACACTGAGGAAACCAGATGTACAAATAGTTAACAGAGGGGAAAAAAAAATCCCACCCAGACCACTTGAAACGCGGCTAGTCTGGCTGGGCTTCGAGTCCGCTCAGCGACTGCTCCATGCCTGCTATTTATAGCCTCTGGGTGCCCAGCCCAGCTTCCAGGTCACTAATTGTGGCCCAGCCCCGAGCCAACCCCCACACCTCCTCCCCCGCCCAGGGAACAAGAAGCAAACCCAGCTTTGTCCAGCCCAGGAAGAACAGCCTGAAGTGAGATCTGAATCCAAGACCCTATTTTATAGGTCTTGTGGAAGGTATCAAAACTGTTACAAGGAGTCTGCCCACCTACTGCATATCTTGGGGAGCTGAGCTATCCCTTCCTTCTACACCAGGATCCTTTCCTGAATTCTTTAAGATCATCCAAAAATGAATCCTGAGTTCAGGCTAATCCATTCAGATACTAGGGAGATACAGGTTTTAGCTATCAAGGACATTAGCCAACAGGCCATAAAGAGCATGTCTCTTGAGCAAGTGTCCAGACATTTGTGGACTGCTATGCTTGCCCCTTCTTGGGGTCTATTTGTTAGATGATCTACCCATTTGTTTGTATTACTACCCCACAACAAGACAAGTACTCGGGTACTTTTTAGTTTTATTAGAGTTCCATCTATAAACAATCCCTTTTGATTCCAAGATGCTATTACTTGAGTATTATTCTATCCTATGGCTTTTCGCCTAGGAATACAGATGATTCTGAGGTGGGCAATGACCATTTTTGGACATACGAAGCTTTGTGAAGTTACCCTGAGTGCAAAAGGTTTTTGTTTCATTTTTTTGCTTTTTTAAAAAATAAATAAAGGCATACAGATTAACAGCAAAAAGCCTTGGCAAAAAGACTCAGTGATGCTTTCTGTGTTAGGTCTATATCCATGCTACATCGAGGTAACCAAAAATGGGCCACATTCTCAACTATCAAGTATACCTGACCATTGTCAATGATGTTCATATTCAGAGCAAAGGATTACAACTAGAGGTGAAAGAAGAGGTAAAGGGCTTAGAATTAAAGTGAGACATCTCCTTCCTTTCCTGATTCTCCAGTGCCTAAACTTTGGTTGCCCTTCTTCTCAGACCGCCCAACAAGCTCCCAGTCCTCTACATCCCTCAACTGACACTGCCTAAGACTATACAGCCCAATGTCAGTCTTCCCCTTTTCACTTTGGGGTTCATTTGGGCCACTGGATAATATGCCAGAGATTCTGGTTATTGGAGCCAGAACCAGAATGCTGCTATGTTATCTCATCATCACCCACAAATACCAATTCTCAGCCCCAAATGGCCCCAAATCTTTCCTCCCAAGACCACAAGGGGAAAAAAGTTTCCAAATTAAAAAACTAAAACTGGCAACAAAGGTGCCCCATGGCAGTAACCTTTAAAACTGGCCATTAAAGTTTATAAGTCAGACGGGCACCAACGTGAACGATCAAGAAGAGAAAAACAGCCCCCTCCCTTGGGGACCTGGAGCCACAGCCTTCCCCCTAAAGCCACAGAGCTGATGTCACATGAAGTGCCTGCTGCCGTCAAGGGCTCTCTGTGTCCTGACTGCAACCACTCACAATGTAGGCAGCCTCTGTGTGCTGGAGGTGGGTGGGTGTCTGGCTGAGAATAAAGGAAAAGGGAGGGGAAAGGGGGCACAGGCTGGGGGTATATAGGAGGTAGGGAAAGGTGGGAAGGAGGAGAAAAACAGCAAACAACAAATCTCCTACCATGAGGGCTGCCTGCAACACCCAGGCCAAGATGGGGTACGGCTGTCAGCCTGCCTAGGATAGTGGTTCTCGACTTTTTCCCCAACCAACACATATGAGCCATACCAAATAGTTTCACCGGCAATTATATGTCATCATGGAATGACTCTTAACCATCCTGGGGTTGGTGGGGGCACATAATGGAATTTTTTCGGTAAGGGTATGAAAAGGCCTCCAAAGTGTTCTCCTCACCTCCCTATGGGTTATGTACCTCCTAGGAAGAATCATCAGTTTAGAGAAATTACTCCTTCCCTCCCCTTTCCGTCCTTCCATGTATCCAACAAATACACATGCTGGGCATTGTTCTAGGGGCACTGGTGAGATGGCAATGAACACACAAACGAGATCCCTGCCCTCACTGAGAATCCATGCCTCCACAAGGGAGGAAAACAACATAATAAAAAAAAGTAAGAAGTAAAATCTGGGGTATGTTGTGTATGCTAAGTCATGTCTGACTCTCTACAACCCTACGGACCATAGTCTACCAGGCTCCTCTGTCCATGGGATTCTCCAGGCAAGAATACTGGAGAGGGTTGCCATGCCCTTCTCCATGGGATCTTCCCAACCCAGGGATTGAACCTGGGCCTCCTGCATTGTGGGCAGATTCTTACCATCTGAGCCACCAGGGTATGTTGGGTAATGATAATTGCCAAGGAAAAAGGGCAGGGAAAGGGAACAGAAAATACTGGTAGGGGTGGGAGTGAAATTTTAGATAGGGTGGCCAGAAAGTTCTCAACTAGAAGGCACAGGGAAAAGGCCTGGAGGAAGTGGAGGAACCAGCTAAGCAGGTATCTGGGGAAAGAGCATTCTCAGAAGAGGGACCAGCAAGTACGAAGGTCCTAAGGTGGGGCACATGTCTGGGATGTCCAAGGAACGGTAAGGAGGTGGCCACTGAGGCTGAAGCACACATTCCACTGATCATAAGCAGGAGAAAAAAAAAACTGTAAATACCTCGGTGAAAGGGGACTCAGGTAGGTAGGAAAGATGAACTTAGTATTAAAGTATTTCTATTTAAACAGCTCAGAGTTCTTTTAAATAAAATCTCACCCATTAACACAAAATCCTTCCAAGGAACAAAGGTCATTATCGCCTTAACTAAGGACTAGAGGGGGAAATGGCTAGCTCAAGAATCAATTGTTAAATGATTTTAAAGTTAGAAAGTGGAATAGAATTTACTCTTGATACCCAGGCTGATGCTCTATTATTCAGGAAATCATAGCATATTAAAAACTGGAGGACTTGCCTGGTGATCCAGTGGTTAAGAATCTGCCTGCCAATGCAGGGGACATGGGTTAGATCCCTGGTCCGGGAAGATTCCATATGCTGTGGGGCACAGTGACTGAAGCCCACTCACCTAGAGCCCACCGTCTGCAAGAGAAGCCAGTGCAATGAGAAGCCCACCACTGCAACTAGAGTGTAGCCCCTGCTCGCCGCAACTAAAGAAAGCCCACACACAGCAACAAAAACCCAGCACAGCCAAAAATAAATAATTTTTTTAAAAACTTAAAAAAAAAAACTGGAGAGGCCTTAAGAGATTATCTTACACATTCTCCTCACCTTATGCAAGAAGCATCTACCAAAATTAGAACCCAGGGTTCTTGCATGAGGGTTAACACTCCTTAGAAAGCAAAGGAGGGGGATGGTGCAGATTTTAAAAGAAGGGACCATTTCTCTCAAATCTCACATTTCTAGAATCTTTCCTGCAGAGGAAGGTGACATCCTAATGATGATATTAGGATCACTGAAGGCTCAGTAGCATTCTCTGTCCCCTGACCCCCTAGAAAAAAGTCTGTTATCTCCACATGCAAGGCCCACTGCTCTTTATCTAGCTGCCTTCAGTCCAAATGTCCTTCGTGAGACAGAGCCTGGCTGAGCCAGTGGGCTGCAGGTCTGAAGACCAGACCAAGTCTACAGTGTGGACACAGATAAACACATACACACACAGACACACAGAGTCAGGGGGAACGAAGGAAAAGGAAAGCACACACAACACAACACACCAGGGCAGCTGCAGAAAACAACTGCTTGTTAAGTTAAAATTAAACTCTGCACAAATATTGACCTTTGGAGGGGACAGAAACTGGTCCCATATTTACCAGTTTTATAAATGGGACTGACCACAGCTGCCCCACGCGCTTGGCCGGCGTGATGGCAGGATGGGGCGAGGCCACGCTTTGGGGGTGGGGGATGAATGAGAGGGGCAGGAGACATTTTAAACACTCTCTTAAACGTAGTTACTACTGGTAGGTCAAAGTTCCCAAAAGCCTTAAAAGTGGAATTTCTAGGAAAGCAAATAAAGCCGTCTCTGAAAGTGGGGGGTCAGAGAAGTAGGGACAGAGAGGGGAAAGGAAGTGTCAGGAAGGAAAAACTGCTAAAAATAGTGAGAAATAGAACAGAGATCGAAACTGAATGGAGAAAACACTGGGGAGCTTATCCTTTTGAACCCTGGCCCTTAGTCAAACCAAGAGTCATAAGGTAGAAGACCAGGTGACCAACTTAACCCAGTGGAACAACCTAAATGGACTTGGATTGGGTCTTGGCTCCGCTGCTTACTTGCTATGTAACCTTGGGACATTTGGGGGCCCCAGTTTCTTCATCTATAAAATAGGGGTGGTAATATAAAAACATTGCCCTAATTTGTGAATTACACAAAGACCACAACCAAAAGACAATGTGAGTGTAAGCACTTTGCCAACTATAAATACCACACAGATATCAATCATTCTTTTTATTCATTCTATTCCAGCTAACTGTGCAGCTTTATGCTCAAACTGGCCAATAAACTGCAGTCTCTCTAAGAGCAAAGTCAGGGGTCAGAAGGGAGAGCCTAAGCTTCTCCTGGACTTGTTTAAAAGCCTCCTAAAGGCATATACATATCTACAGGCTTCCCAGGTGGCTCAGTGGTAAAGAATCTGAATGCCAACGCAGGAGATGTAAGAGACTCGAATTCTCTGGGTCTGGAAGATCCCCTGGAGGAGGAAATGGCAACCCACTCCACTATTCTTGCCTGGATATTCTTGCCTGGAGAATTCCAGGCAAGAGGAATTCCAACAGAGGAGCCTGATGGGCTACAGTCTCAAAGAGACATGACTGAGCAACCAACACAACAACAAAGGCACATACCCAATCCTTCCCTTGCTACAGGATGACAAGGAGGTCAGCCTGCTGAAACAGCCCCCCAAAGCCACACTCTCAGCTGCAAAACATCTAGATAAGCAGGAGGAGAAAGGACTCATCAATATTATTTCCCTGAAAGCTGATCTCTGACAAACTAAGGTTTTTCAGGAGCAAACATCACAGATGCAGGGCAACTTAGTTCTGTTCCCAACCTCTGATGCATTTCTTACACTTTCCTTTACACTTGTGACTTTCATGACCAATAAGAATACGCACAAAATGCCTGGATCCAATCTCTACATAAGGCATGACAACACCTTCCCCTCTAGTTGTGCCACCAAGAATCAGAACTCTGAAAGTATTTCAACTTTGAACAATACATGAATAGATTTTGCTGAAATTAATCACCAGTTTTATAGACAGCTCCTGTGCCTTTATGTAGCACACTATTTGCACTGTTTACACTCCACACCTTAAAAGCATGGAGCAAACCAGTATCTATCACTTACGGCAAGTGAGAAAGGCAGTGATGAAATGGAAGTCCTTTACCTCCTCCGTGCTAAGCAAACATGTCACTGGTATCTTTCGACTCTGCTTCACTTGTTCAATGTTTTACCTTAATATATTACAGTTTATATTGTTAAACGAGTGTCATAAAACATAAACAATGTACAGCACAACCATGTCAGCAATTCAGGAGGAATTTCCAACGCTGCAGTCTCTGTGGTCACAGGACAGGAAGATGACTTGCATTTGGTAGACCAAACACTTGCTGAGGCAGAGACTCCAAACAAATTGGGGAGGGGGAGACAGGAGAGAAAAGAAGAGAGTGGGGAAGTTACACTCCATGTGGGGAATCAGTTTCCCTGGATTGTGACCCAAGAAGTGATTTTAAAATGGAATCATTGTGAATTTCTGTAACACTCTGGTTTTACCCTTCTGCAGGGACAAAGAGAATGACCTCAGGTCCAGCCACTCAGGGTCTCTAAGAGCTTGTGTTATTCTTTTGTCAAAAAGAGTCCTTTCTTTACTCCAGCCCCTTCCTTTCCATGAGCAAAGGACTCCCCCCTGTAAGTTTTAGTTCCACCTTCTGTGAACGTAGAAGAATCTAGGCTAGCTAAACTAGCAGATCTTCTCTGTAGGGGCCTAAGATTCCTTACCTGTTAAGCTATAGCCAGAAATGGTATCATTTTCAAGAATTCCCTACTTCCAGAAAAAGGGAACTAGGCATTAACATAATTACGAGTGTCACCCATTTAATACTCCAAAAAATCCATCTTCACTCTTAAGTGCCAGTCTTCCCAGGAGAAGCCTGAACAGAACATTCTAGTCTGTCACTCTTCAAGATCCTCCTGCCTCAATGTTATCATCCAAAGCAAAAACGAGCGCTTCAGACAGAGGGGGTGTCTTGGCTCAGAAAATGATGCAGGAGGTGAAAACAAGATCTTCAAAAGCAAACTATTCTTAAGGAGAAATTCACAGCTAAGTAAATCTCCAAGAAAATAATAAAGGTCACAGTGGGACCAATGATTATTATCCAGCAATTAGAAGTGACATGTCCAGAGGAAGACAAGCACATGATATCACTTCTATGTGGAACCTAAAAAAAAGGGTACAAATGAACTTATCTTTTTTATATTCTTTAGGTACAAAACAGAAATAGCGTGACAGATAGAGAAAACAAACTTAAGGTTGTTCTTCCGTCATTGCATCTCTTTGCGACCACAAGGACTGTAGCACACCAGGCTTCCCTGTCCTTCACTATATTCCAGAGTTTGCTCAAACTCATGTCCACTGAGTCAGTGATACCATCCAACCATATCATCCTCTGTCGTCCCCTTCTCCTCCTGCTTCAATCTTTCCCAGCATCAGGGTCTTTTCTAATGAGTCGGCTCTTTGCATCAGGGTGGCCAAAGAATTGGAGCTTCAACTTCAGCATCAGTCCTTCCAATGAATATTCAGGGTTGATATCCTTTAGGATTGACTAGTCTGATCTCCTTGCTGTCCAAGGGACTCTCAAGAGTCTTCTCCAGCACCACAATTCAAAAGCATCAATTCTTCAGTGCTCAGCCTTTTTTATGGTCTAAATAACCAGGGGATAAGAGGAGGCGAGGGATAAATTGGGAAATTCGGATTGACATATACATACTACTATATATAAAATAGATAACTAATGAGAACCTACTATATAGCACAAGGAACTCTACTCAATACTCTGTAAACAGTATATAAAGTATACCTTATATAGGGGAAGAATCTAAAAAAAGACTGGATACATTAAAAAAAAAAAAAGACTGGATATGTGTATAACTGATTCACTGTGTTATATACCTGAAACTAACCCAACACTGTAAATCAACTATACTCCAATAATTCTTTTTTTAAACTGACATGTTCAGAGATGCTTGATGAGGGGGTCTCTTAACCCTAACCACAGCTTCATCTGTGAGAACCTCTCGATCCCCTCCCAGACTAAATTAAGGCTGTCAAAATTCAACAGAATGCAGCTTCACTGAGGACATGCAGTTGAACTCTGGTTGTTTCCACGATCTCCTGCTTTCTCCTAGCCAAACTGGGAGACTGACTTCTCAGGGCAGTCCCACAGCAGATCATGCTCAGTTCAGTTCAGTTCAGTTTCTCAGTGGTGTCCGACTCTTTGCGACCCCATGGACTGCAGCATGCCAGGCTTCCCTGTCCATCACCAGCTCCCAGAGCTTGCTCAAACTTGTTTATCAGGGCAAATCATGTATCAGGGCTGATTTCCACTGAGAAGGCCTTCACCTGAGTAAGCCAGCAAAATGTCTTTCTGGGAGCCTTCAGGACAGAAAGGCACTTTTAATATCGAAGATGATGGCTCCAAAAATGCTCCAAGGGCTATAAGAGGTAATGCTTATTCAGGTCTAAGAATTACAGATGAAGCCAGGGTCCCCAGAAACACTCTGATGTAGCCCAACAGTGAGGACAAGCAGGGGACTCACACAGGGCCTCGATAAGGCTGGGAGCAAAGTGAAAGCACAAAGAAGGGACTCACAACCTGGAGAGCATCTCCATACACAAGCGCCTATCTCTTCCCTATCTGAGGCTCAGACACTGCAGGAGTTTTTGACTGGGTAAGAACTATGTCTGTAACCCAGAAACAACTAAATTTTGAGCACATGAGGAAAGATCCTTCCCCCTGTAATCTCTGAAGCCCCTAGAGAAGTAAATAAGGAAACACTGCTACCGGGTACCAGTGAGAGCTGCCCACTCACCAGCCCTAGGAAATGTCTGAACAGAGTCTTATTCAAGCCAAGGGAAAGCGCTGTTAAAATACACAAAACTCCTTTGACTAATGTGAGAGGGGGAAAGAGCCTCTATAATTAACAGAAACTGTCACAGGCATTGGGGGCTCCGACGTGTTCAACGCAAACCACTTGAAAAGACCCGGTCTTCTAGGAGAAGGCTGGGGTTTGTGAGTGGGGATCCAACAGGCTGGGGACAGCTTTTCCAAAAGAATCCACCATATTAAGAAGAAGAAGGAAAAAGGAGAAGAAAAAAACTGGGGGTTGGGGGGGTGGTGAAAAGAAAAACCCAAACCTCAGCTGAATATTTTTCCACCACTGGAACTAAAAAGCTGAACAGAAGAAGAAAAGTCCAAATACAACCAGTTTTCAATCAGGGCCTAATTAGAAAGAAAAGTGGCAGTGCTATTATTACAGATCTGGGGAGGAAGAAATGCAGTCAAAGACTTTCGTTTGGGCTGAGCCATCCACTTGAAAGCTGTGATGATTAGAGGGACAATTTATGGTGAGAGATGCTGAGGGGGGAGAGAGCAATGGAAGAAGGGGCTGACTGCTCATGCCAGTCAGCAGCCAAAGCACATAGTCAAAAACATTTATTGATCACTTGCAATTTGTAAAGCATCACATGAAGGGCTGTACAAATAAAGAGGAAGGAATAAAGAAGAATAAAGATCATAACAGATGTAGCTCTGACCTGAAGAGGCTTATAAACACTACCCCTGCATAAATACCTACCTCCTAACCCTCAGTCACTATATACACATGCACACGTCTTCAGAGAAAATTTAACCTTGACTTCTTTCACACACAAAGTCCACTCTGACTGCTCATGTGGCCTGACTCTGCATTGCTCCCAGCTCCCTCCTCATTTCCATACATGAGACACAGAGACTCCACGAGGAAAAGAGGCCATCATCCAATATAATTCCTGAAAGAAGCAATCTGGATTTGCCTGAGCCCTCAAAAGAAGCCTGTCAAGGTCTACACCCTGGCTCAGACAGGCCAAGGTCTTACATCAAGATGGGTAACCTCACAAGGGCTGAAAGAGTATTTTCTGCTTTCTTTATGATACTGAGGGAATCAGGTCCATTTTCTAGGTAAAAGACATAACACATGAGAACAAACAGAATGGAACTCGGGATGGGCACCCTGATATACACATGGCTATAGAAAGGAAAGAGGCAGCCAGTTCCATTCCATATTTGCAATAGAACAAAGCAGTTTGATTGGTGGAAGCATGAAGGGCTTTCTTCCCTTGCTCTGGGGTACCCTCTCCTTTGTTGATTTAGCTCAGGCAACTTGGAGGAGGGACAGGAAGGGCTACGCAAACATGTCACAGCCTGCAGTGAATAGGGCCAACAGAAAGGAGAGGCAAAGAACAGAGCTGAGAGGAGAGGAAAAGAGGAGAGGCCTCTCTTCCCATCCCACAACCTGGGCTCCATCCAACACAAAGTTAATTCCTAACCTCGGCTCACCACCCTGCCCACTGCTTGCATGATTTATCCCCCTATCTGCCTGCATCGCCTTTACAAGCCTCCCAGCCCTGCACACCATTATAAAAGCTGTCTGTGCTGCTGGCTCGACCTGGCCTGGCCCAGGCTCCTGCCACTGTAACCCTTCCCCACCTCTACATTTTACAAGCCTTCCGCCATCATGGAAATCTGAAATCCCACGAAAGAACAGTAAACATCGCAGGGAAACGAAAATACCTAGCCAGGCCACTCTGGACAGCAGAGTCACAAATGGACCGATGTCTCTAAGCCAGAGGAGAAGGCCTCAAGGCAACAACAGTACAGTGCGCTGCCTTCTTGCCTGAGCTCAGTTGGTTAATAACAAAGAGATGCACACACAGATGGGCCAGTCCTTTACGGGCACAGCTAAGCATTCCGGTGCCCTGGGAATTCCCAGGCTGGAAGAATCAGCCAGAATGTCAGTGAAACTCACAAGTAAACACAGGTGTCAGGTTCAGAGAACCACGTGGAAATGTGAAGTTTTAAATAACGGAAAGAGACTAAACATTTTTCAGACCACAAACTAAGTCAGGAGCAGCTCTGTCACCTGCTTATATGGGCTCCTTAGGGAGGCAGCATGGTGCAGCAGAAAGAGCATGGGTTCAGATTTAGCTGACTTGCTTTGAAAGCTGGCCTCATCCCTTATTTACTAGCTAAGTGACTTCAGGAAGCTTATACTCTCTGAATCTCAGTTTCACTCTCTATACCATGAGAAATACCAACTCATAAAAAGGTGGCGAAGAGTCCCAACAAGATTTATAGGCAGAGGGCCTAGCACTCAAAGGTACCCCACAAAATGGTACCTGTTATGACTCCTGGGGATGTTAGACATCCTAAAATGGGGGGGGGGGGGTCTATTGCTTCCTCATGCAAATTTTAGCCTGCTTAACAAGTTTCCCTTTTATTCTAAGAAAACTTTCTCTTTCTACACCAGATTCCACCAGTTCATCTCCTGGCCAGAGAATGAGCCAAAAGGGAGGTGAGGAGCATCTTCCCTGCCCACTGGGTTGAGCACCCTTTTGATCACTCTGAATTCATATGACCGGGTCTGCCTCTGATCCTCACACTAGGGCCCCATTGGCTCCTCTGGCCCCAGTTCATAAGGCTCTTCTTCCTTTTTCATATGCCTCAAGAGAACCTGCCAGCAGCCGCTAGGTTCCATTCTGTTCGAGAATGCCCACCTGCCCTGTTACAGCAGAGTCTAAGCCAGAAGTCAGGGTTCACACCTTCCCCAGCTAACTGAGTGGAGAAACTGGACACTCAGGAATTCTCCATGAGTCTCTTGAGCTCCAAAACGCTTTGCCAATGAGGCTGAGTGCTCCCCAGAGCTCTGTTATTCACTTGGGGGTAGGCAGTGGGGACACGGAGGGGGGGGGGCGGGGGAGGGCGGGGGAGGGCAGGGAGAGAAGAGAGCGTTGATTCAGGGGCCAGACTGAGTCCGCCAGAGGCCAGGCTCCGCTGAGGTTTCTCGGGTGAAACACCCCTCTGTGATGGCTGTGCCTGTGAAGCGCATGGAAATGCCCATAAAGCCGTATCAAACCCTGCGCAGAGAAGGACAGGGATATATATAGAACCAGGAACCAAAGGGCCCACAGGGGATTCGGGCGGACAGCTCCGCCCAGCCCTTAAGCCCGCCCCGGGGAAGCGGGGAGGCCCAAGGAACAAGCTCAAGGAATGAAAGTTGGAGACAGCCCGGCGGGTGTGCGCAGGGCGTGGGGAAGGCAAGGGGCGCTGGGGACAATGATGGCAGAGAGCTGGCGTCGGGGCTGTGGGAACTGGTCAGGGCCGGGGAGCCGTGCCTGCTCCAGCATCTGGACGCCAAAGGGCCAGCCTCTGAGTTCTGGCAGATCCTGAGGTGACTCGTAACACTCGCTTTGGTGTCCCATGGTCTGGACAGTGCCCTGCCGCCTTCTCAGAACCAAAGAGTCTCTCATGAAACAGCTTTCCCTGTCCTTCTCCGCCCTCTGGGCAGTACCTCCAGTTTAAATTCATCTGGGAGCCAGTGTTCCCACTCACCACTCCCTGCCTCTCAGAGAAACTGGGGTCGAAAAAAAAAGAGATCTACCCATGAGGAAAGTGTCCCGAAACAAGAAAGGTATCCTAAGATGGACATCTGTCAAAAGACAGAATGAAATGCACAAAAAGGAAAAAATAGAGGCTCACAGAATGAGGCAAGAGCCTCAGGAACCAGGGCATCTGGCAGCATCAGGCCCTGAAGGAGACCCAGCCTTGGCCGGGACAGAAAGTTAACGGGCTCCTCCTCCACTCTTGGGTTTGCTGGGAACCCCCTCTCCTCACCAGTCCTCTGGCCAAAGTAGGACAGTGGGGGTCCAGACCCTGGGTGAGGGGGAGGGAGCAGACACTGAGCCCGCAAGGATTTCTTACCTGAGCAACAACCAAGGTAGCCAGTCCCCGGCTCCCTGTCCCTGAGAGAACCCTCTCCACCTCAAGTGTTCCCCAAGCCAGTGCCAGAAGTAGGACAATGTTTTGGCGCCACCTGCTGTCTTTTTCCTGACAGCTGCGTACACTACATCCTAAAACTGGATGGACCTCAAATTCACCTTCTTTAATTCATCACAAGCCCTAAAGGAATGGAATCCAAACAATGGACAACTACAGGACTCCAAGTTTCTGCTGGTTCCCCTGGACCAACATCGTAGGAACTCCAGTTAGCCAGAACCATCTTACTGGGTTCTGAGTTCCAGTCTTAATAGCCATGGGTCTCTGAAGTTCCTTCTCCAAGAGTCTTGCTGATTTGAGAACTGTGAATACTCAACAAGCCATTACTCTAGTTAATAAGTTCTACATAGTTTTAAAATATTTCTGTATCATACTGGTTTTCTTGGTTTCGGTAGAAATTCTAATTTTGCACTGAGATGACATGATCCTTTGTCATCCAACAGTAGAATGAAAGCAGTGTCACCAACAAGCAATGACTTAGATACTTTGCATTGCTCCACCATTCCTGTGGTCCTCACTATGGTCTGGGCAAACATTCTAATAAGCAACATGCTCATTGAGCAGTCAGTTCATCTTACAAATATAAACATTTGTTCATCCATTTAACAAATATTTCTGTAGCACCTAGGAGGCACAAGCCGGAGGTACAGTGGTGAATAAGACATACAAGCACCCAGCTCTCAAGGACCCTTCATTTTAGCATCATTTATCTGATTCTTTAAGGTAGTCTAGCAACTTCTCACCCATCTTAAAGAATATCTGGGTGAACAGCAAAGATCAAGATAAAAATGTAAACAGAATTTGTAAAGAGAACGAAGAAATATAAGCGGATAAAGGAGAAAGATACACAGAGTAGGACAATGAATGTGTACAGAAAAAGAACTGTTAATATTATTCCTTCCTCATATTCCTTATGAAGAAGAGTTTTTTTCCTAAAACCCATTTCTGGACCTAACTCTAGGAACTGCATGCCAGCTTCCAAGGTCAGCTTCCTCAGACCTCAAGAAGGATTTAGTAAGTCTTTAGTAGAAAGTATGGAGGGCTGCCTGGGATTGAAAGCTTAAATTATATGCAAGTAATTCCCCAAATGTCACCACAGGAAATATGTGGGGCTCCATAAAAACTATTGTCATCTTGTAGAAGAGGAAGAAGCTTCTGCTGGGCTGTAGTACAAGCCAGCAAATCGAGGGGAATAGAGAGTTAATCATAGAATCTTAGGGTTAGCCATACCCTCTCCTATTGCTTTCTAAGCAGGGCTAGATGACACCTGTTGTCAGGGAAAGAATTCTTGCAGGGTAGTTTTCAAAGTTTCCCTGGTGACATTCTAGTCAGGTGAAAAATTGTTCTTTCTACTTCAACCATATCCTTATTGATATAATGCAAGTTCATCCTTTCTTGTAATATAATTTTGAAATGCTGAAAAGCACATCCAACAGGCACTAATTTTTCATATTTAAAAGAATGAGCTACAATTCAATCTACTCTCTTAATTAGTCCTATTTTCCTTGGATTTTTTTTAAAATTCTATTTTCACCACTCTTACTACTGTTCTGATTTTCCTATGGGCACTAAGGCTCTATGCATCTTTCAAACATGACACCAAAATCCTGTAATAGAAGGGTGGCTTCAGGCTCTCCTCTTCTTTTAATTATATAATCTGGAATTCTGTTCATGTTTTTAAATAACCAAACTATGCCAAAAATTATGTCGCTGTTGGGAACTCTTACTGGTTAAATCTGAAAGAAAAAAAAGGGGGGAAATTTTCTCACCTAGGAAGTACAAGGATACTCTACAGGGAAAAGAAGTTCTATTAAATAAGATCCTGGAATAGCCGAAGCATCCGACAAAGGTGTAGCAGGCAAGGCTGGTAAGCAGGGCACCCAGGGCGAGCATTTAGAGGGGCTTTACGCCTCGTTGACGGTTATTAAAGGAACCACAGGAAATTCTACCTTCCTTTCCTTTCAAGAGCTCCCAGGGAATCCTTCACTAATTTCCCCACAGAGAATGACTTCCTCATTTGTCCTAGCTCAGTGCGTTATGTGTTATCTCCAGAACAGCACTCTCACTTTGGATTCGTGTACACCTAACCATCTCCACTTCTCCTTCACGTGCTTCTTGGGGCAGGAATCATGTCAGTTATCGCTGGATCCCTAGCACTCACTAAGTACTTACCAATGCTAGTTTCCTAACCCCCAGAGCACCTCGAGCAAGAACCTAAACCCAGCGGTACTCAACACCCTGGAACAAGGACAATGGCAGGAACAACAGCCATCCAGCACAACTCCACCAAGTCGTCAGACCAGTTCAGGATATTGGCATGAAAACTCCTTTTTCTCTTGGCCCAGACATTTACTCTTAAGATTTGCCTCCTCCTCAACAGACTCCAGGAAATAGGGTTAGTTTTAACTTCTAGAAACTCTAATCATTCTTGTTTTCTCCAAGCTAAGGGCCCGAAGGAAGGCTGCAGATACCACATGAATATGGATGAGCCTCTGCGGTCACATGAATATTAACAACACCCTGTGGCTTTCGGGAACAGCAGCCCAGCTAGAAGGTCTAATATTAACCTTGGCTAGCCCCAAAAGGTGGGAAGAGCATATGCCCATACGACTCCATGCGGAGTCAAGACTGAATGGCGGAGTCTGGTTGGGGGTTGGCCCCTATGCAAACACTGGGCACAGGGCAGTTAAGAAAGGACCAAACGTTGTGCCCACGTCCCTGGCACCAAGACCACTGTTAGCTGCCATCCAGGCAGAAATCCCAGTTCACAAGCTCTGCAGAAGTAAGGATGCAGAAAACCCAAGTCATCCTCAATGCAGAGAACTGGTAGGGATACCCTGACCTAGTTCAAGAACTACCGTAGAGGGCTAGGGAAGGTTCAAAGTCAGATTTCATTGGACAAAAACCAGAATCAAACAATCAGGCTCATTTAGACAACAAAATACAGTTAGCAGGTCACACATTAACAATAATGAAAGACCTACAGGCTGTGGAATTTCCAGCCCCACACCTTCCGTGAAATAAGCGGACATAAAGACCAGTGACTTGGGTTTAAGGGAAAAGATGTTCTAACACCGAAGGAGCAAGAGATAGAGAGATTGGGTTCTTTTAGCACCTACAGATTCTGAACCCAGGTGACATCAGAACGAATGATGACTGTTATTAAAAATAAAGGAGAAGTACCCTGAGTCAGAGTCAACCAAAGAAACCCATGCACTCCTGGCTCTAAGTTCAAAACCTACTGCCAAGACTTCCCTGGTAGTCCAGGGATGAAGAACTGACCTGCCAATGCAGTGGACACAGGTTTGATCCCTGGTCCAGGAAGATCCCACACGCTGCAGAGCAACTAAGCCCGTAAGCCACAACTACTTACGCCTGCATGCCCTAAAGACTATGCTCTGCAACCAGACAAGCTACCGCAATGAGATAGCCCTCACACAGCAACGAAGACCTAGCGTAGTCAAAAATAAATAAGTTATTCATGTTGATGTATGGCAGAAACCAATACAATATTGTAAAGTAATTACCCTCCAATAAAAATAAAAAAGCCTACTCCTATGGCACATGATAATACTACTGAAAGGCAGGTTAAGTGCCCCATGCAGGGAATTAATGCTAATCACTGGATTCCTGCTGTACTCACACCCCAAAACAGACTTTGTTTAAAACTAGAAAACACCTCTTTACTCCTCTCGCCTGATCCTACTTAAGACCTTGACCCCTTAGCTCTGTCTGCAAATCTGACCCAGCCCCCTTTACACACACACGCAGAAGAACAGAGAGGCCTGTGGGCCGAGCCCCAGCTGAGGTGGTGGGAGGCCACACCTAGGAAGAGGGTGGCGGCTGCTCACGGAGCTGTGTTCTGTCACACAATTACCATATTATGCAGCTCTAATAAAAGAAATACTTGAAGTTTTACTAGTGCCATATAATAAAGTATTTATAGAATCCGGGGGGTGGGGGTGGGCAGAGGTAGAGGTGGGGAGGGAAAAAGGAGGAATCAGAATTGTTCGTGAGAGCCCCGGCGACAACAACCCCCAGCATTCATCATGTAGCTCAACTTCAAAGTGTCAGCCATTGGGCTGGCTCTCACTGGCCCAGATCAGTGTGGCTCCCCGTCCACTGCTTCGCCTTAATAGTCTGACTCTAACGTCTTCTTGGTTTAATAAAGAAAGAGATGAGAAACTGAAAGGAACAGGAAGGAAGAAGAAGGAATGTCAGCACCACTAGGGTCCTGAAAATGTTGGGGATCCGAGGACAGGGGAAGGCAGTCAAAGAATGAATGGAATGTGAGCTTTAAAAGGCTAACCTTCTAGTCTCACCATCCAACATACCTGACAGCTTTGAAATTTGCCCAAACAGGGTTTTCCATCAATGCACTGGCCCCTCTGCACACCTCTCACACTCCCCATTCTGACCATATGCTCCACCTGTGGCCACCACGAGCCAGCATGGTGCGCTCCACACCTACAACAACCACGGTGTCTCCCACACCTCCCCTTCTCCTGCACGGTCCCTAGAGAAACAGCATCTCACACACAACAGGCTCGCCACAGCACACTCCTCCCCACGAGCATTCACTGGCTGCCTGGATTTCCCAGGCATCTTCCCAACTTAAGGCACATCATAGATAAAAAATGTTTTCTGAGTCTACCACCCTCTTTAACATTTCAAAATTTTCTATTACCCAGAAAATCTCCCCAAAGAGAGCACAGTGAGGGCTGTGGCATTATTACAGAGGAGACTATAAACAGAACAAATATAGAGCTGCTTTATTACAAGGCAGTGTGGGGTTGGTGGCTGGCTGATTACAGGGACACTCCCCGGAGCTCTCTGCAGTCCCAGACCTCAATAAAGCCCAGACTAGAGTCACTTTTCAGCTGAGGGGCAATTGGATTCGGGGGACCCCTAGAATCTCTTCAGATTCCGATCCAGGATATGAACCTGCCTTGCTGGAAGATAAGAAGGAAGAGCAAATACAGTCTAAGAACAACCATACTTGGCAAAGAGCCACCAGGCCATCTTCTCCAAGGCAAACACAATTAGTAATGCTTTGGGTTTCTTGAAATCAACAGATATCAAACTTTGGATTAAAAAAAACACAAAAATCAAGAGCAAATTGATTTAGAATCTCCACACGTCAGGGATGGTGCAGGGGAAGGAGACAGAATGGATTCGAAGACAGAAAGAGAAGCAGCGCAGCTTGAGTGACTAAACCAACCCATATTACGCATAAAATCATAGAAGGAAAGGGTGGGAAATCCACAAGTCCTCTCCTCTGGGCTCGGGCACACGGCGTCCCTTCCGGGGTGACTCACAGTGGGCTCACCTTCACCCCTGCTTCATGTGGTAAGGGCCTCTTTATAAGGAGACATACCCGCGGAGCCTTCTCCTCCTCCATCGCTGCAAGCCAGGGGAATTGCGTCACTGACCTCCACACACACTCACTCCCTCCTCTTTCCAGCCGGCCACCACACAAGGGATCTTGTCTTGTGGTCCCCGCGATCCTTTCATCTAGGCTCCAAACCCACTGTTACCTTGGCCCTGAATCACTCCCCAGGAGACACTGGGGAAACATTGCCGGACAAAGAGCGTCTGGGTCCTGTATGGCTAGAAGTTACTGATCCCTGCTGGCGAGAGAACCCGGCCGTGCTCTTCCCTACCCAATAGCTAGGGTGCAGGGATAATTTTGAAACCTGGCTTTGTGGCCAGCTCTGCCTACAGAGGAGGTTTCCACTGATTTGGGTGATACCAATTCCCTCCAGCTCCCAAGAGCTGAAGAATAAAAAAGGACCAAAAGGCAGCCTGAATGGTTCCAACTCTGCCTTACTTGTTCAGTGGCTGAGAAATTGTTAGAGCTGGAAGAGGATGAGCAAGAAAGTATCCCACCCCATTCTCATCCCACTCGGCCATCCTGTTCCCAGGGTAGCCCCAAGGGAAACATTTTGGCAGCTGAAAACCTCAGTGTTTCTTAGATCCCTCTCCAGATAGAGAGATTCCCCTCTACAGAGAGGATTCCCCTCTAACTGTGTCTCAGGTCATGTCCATATCCCATGGTCCTAACATTTTTCCTTGACCTTCTATGTGATGAGGCTCGGGTTTGGGGCTTGGCCGTTTTTCTATCATTTCAGAACTATGTTTCAGAGGGCACATATAAGGGGAGTCACAGGAACACTTTTTACTCTCTGAGTATCCTCCCTTCTCAAATATATTTCATTAGAACAGAGTCTCTGAGACAGTGTGAGATAGTGGAAAGGCTCTGTCCTAGAAAGTCAAAGGATGAGGTCCGGCTTCAACTGCAATGACTTGTGGACAAAAGGTCATTAAACTTCTCTGAGCCAATCCATCATATCTCCTTATCCTGAAGTGGCCTGAGGGGAGTGAAAACAAAGTTTTTTATGCGTAAGTTTGTTCTCTCTTATCATAGCCTTTTAAAAAATCTGAGTAGGTGATCAATATATTTACGTTGAATTTTCCTCAATGAAACCTGCTTATTTCACCAGATAGTTATGAGAATCAAATTAAATAATGCAGGCAAAAATTATCTGCAGAATACATAGCACCAAAAAATTTGCTGAGTACTTAAAATGGACCAGACAAATTAAACAAGACTGATAATATCCCTGCCCTTGGGGAACTTACCATGTAGTAGAAGGAGCCAGAAAAACTAATACTTACAGTGCAGTGTCGATAGGGCCTATGATAGAACAAATAAAGTCGCACATAAGAAGGGCAGCTAGAGAATTCCCTGGCAGTCCAGTGGTTGGGACTCCATGCTTCCACTGCTGGGGGCTCAGGTTGGATCCCTGGTCAGGGAACTAAGACCCTACAAGCCACACAGAGTAGCCTTAAAAAAAAAAAAAAAAAAGTGACAACTAACTTTTGCTCCCTGGTGACTCAGCAGGTAAAGAATCCGTCTGCAATGCAGGTGACCCTGGTTCGATTCCTGGGTTGGGAAGATCTGCTGGAGAAGGGATAGGCTACCCATTCCAGTATTCTTGGGCTTCCCTGGTGGCTCAGATGGTAAAGAATCCATGTGTAATATGGGAGACCCGGGTTCAATCCCTGGGTTGGGAAGATCCCCAGAGAAGGGAATGGCTACCCACTCCGGTATTCTGGCCTGGAGAATTCCATGGACTGTATAGTCCATGGGGTTGCAAAGAGTCAGTCGGACATGACTGAGCAACTTTCACTTTTCAACCTGAGCTCAGAGGGCCAGGGAAAATTTCCTGGCAGAAGTGACATCCTCTCTGAAACCCAAACAATGAACAGCAATCATCCAGATGAGAAGGTTTTGCTGCTGATTGGCAGGGCACTCCCAGAAGGTAGAGCACATGCCCAGGACTAGAGACGATGAGCTCGAGGAGCTGACCATAGTTCACTGGACTGAAGTGAAGATCAGGGATGGGTTTGGGGTACAGATTTGGAAGTGTAGATTTGGAGGTGAGTGTGGCCTAGCATAAAGAAAGCTGAGCACCAAAGAATTGATGCTTTTGAACTGTGGTATTGGAGAAGACTCTTGAGAGTCCCTTGGACTGCAAGGAGATCAAACCAGTCAATCCTGAAGGAAATCAGTCCTGAATATCCACTGGAAGACTTGATGCTGAAGCTGAAGCTCCAATACTTTGGCCACTTGATAAGAAGAACTGACTCATTAGAAAAGACCTGGATGCTGGGAAAGATTGAGGGCAGGAGGAGAAGGGGGCAACAGGGAATGAAATGGTTGGATGGCATCACCGACTAGATGGACATGAGTCTGAGCAAACTCCGGGAGTTGGTGATGGACAGGGAAGCCTGGCGTGCTGCAGTTCATGGGGTTGCAAAGAGTCGGACACAACTGAGCAACTGAACTGAACTGTGGCCTAGCAGAAGAGTTGGAGAGGCAGGCAGAGGCCAGATCATTACGGGCCTTCATGGTTTCACTAAGGAGCTTGGACTTTATCCTAAGGTCAATAGGGAGTGACCAATTAATTTTCAGCAGGCACACATGACCAGATTTACTTTAATCAGGAGCTTCCATCTGGTTTGTTGTCCTTTCTTGAGTATCGTCCCCACCCAGCCCCCACTCTCCAATGAGGACTGTCGGGTCACCCAGCCAAGAGTTCACGTTTCTAACCCAAGGCCCATTTCTTATCTCTTACTCAAATTCCACCAAGTTTGCCAATATTTACTTTCTCCTCATTCCTAGATCTTTCAACCTCTAGAAACAATTTGGGGGCCTCCTAACAGAAGACTAAGCTAATACTGCCCAGACACATGATCAATCTGTATAAGAAAGACTTCATATCTGGATGATAATGACAGACTAGTAAATGAAGTGTATGGAAAACATCCCCTCCTTTTCTTTCTTTACCTCATTAAGTCACCTAGAGCCACAGTTTAAGGCTTAGAATCAATACCCTAAAGGGAAGGCATCATGGCCATTAACTTTATCTCCTGGCCTCACCATTTAAACTTAGGATCGCAGAACCTTGGCACTGGGAAAGAAACCTTTAATCCTCCAGTCCAGCCTTCCACAAGAGTATCACAGCCCTTTGATGTGACCTGGCAATTGAAATCAGATTATTTCTTACTGCCTGAAATTTCCTTCAGAACTTATTTTTATGTTCATCCCCCACTGGACAGGTCTAGGGTAGGACCTCTATGTCCAGTAGGGAATGGCTATAACTCACTAGGTCTTATGGTTCTAGAATAATGCTATTCAAAGTGTTATCAGTAAACTGGTCCTGGTCCATGGACTCCTTGTTACCACACACAGGCTAAGTACAGAAGTTAAGTGTAAGCATTTGAAAGTCTGTATAGCAACCTGATATTGCCATGACAGCCAAACACAAGTTCAGAGGACTCACCTCAGTGAACAGGGAATAAAACGGTTCAAGCATTGTTGAACTCGTCATGTGCATGTGCTGCAATGAGTTATGCACAGTAAGACCACGTTACTCTGAAAAGCACCATTCTAGAAGGTTTCATGGGAAGAGAAGAGGAGAGGTCTGGGGGTAGGAGGACCAGCTCTTTCCCCCCTTCTGGTTACAATAAAGAGTGAATCTGCTGTGGAGGATGAGGAACAGGAAGCTGCTCCTCCTAAGCCACTGGCTGTATGGGGTGAAGAGGAGGGCAGGAGTTGGCGGCCAGGTTATCAGGCAATAACAAACTCAGCATCCAAGCACGCGACTTCCAGCAATGCAAGGAGCTTCCTTTGTTTTGGGAAAACAAGAGCTGCAAGAAGCCTCTCCTTGACACGTTCTTGCCTGGCTTCAGGAGGAGCCCAACCACCCCTAACACACAAACAGGACAGTCCTGGCCAATGAGAGACAAGCCAGTACCCTGACCACAACCCCTGTTTGCTTTTCCTTTTCCACCACTTCCTCAGTTGGAGGGCCACTGTGGGGCCATAGGGAGCTGCCAGCCTAGGTCACTACTCAAGAACTTCACCCCCCATGACCCAGTACGTTCTCCATACAGCTCTTCCTATGCCTTTTCTACAGCCTACTTTCTCTTCCCAATATGGTACTTTTGGTCTGAGACCAAGGGCATACTTCTGGGGAGTGGTAGGTAAAGCTAGGCCTCAGAGCACCATTCCAACAAAGCCCATGGTATGCTCTGGCCAACGATGCTATTTTAACTCTAAAATCAAGAAGATCGGCACCTCTCCAAGGGCCCAAGAAGAATGATATCTGAGGTTTCAACAACTTATTCTCAACATGTATTTTTAAGTTATCTGAAGAGTCAATTATATTAGAGTCTCAGCTTCAAGAACCCAATTATCACCAAGACTAACATATATAAAACAGTGCACCTCTTCATGACACAGAATGTTGTTAAAACTAAACTTCTAGCAGTCAGCTAGGGAGCAAGGACCAAAGACCCAAACAAACATCCGACAGCATCTGCTGGTCTAGCTCTCGGGGTATAAACAGAGTAAGAGTGTCAACCTCCCAGACTCACAGGAGAGTGTCTTCTAAGACCAGAGACTTCGGGACATTTTCTCCAAGAGCACTGAGAAGTAGGGCTGGCAAGTCCTACTTATGACTTTATGAGGATCCATCAAGAGCATGGGGGACCAGGAAAGCTTCCTCCCTTTCTGATTCATCAAGGGAGCTTACTCTTCACCCTGATGGCTCAAGAGTCCAAGTTTCTATGAAGACTTATTTGTCCAGTAAGGGGAGGGGTATGGGGGCGGGACTCCCCCCCACTCCAAGCCTCCTTCATGCCAAAGAAGGAGGAAACAGAATAAGCAAAATAAAATTCATAAAGCGAAGCAGTAATTATGGTGTGGTCAACAAGAGGCTGTCCTCAAGCCCATCATTATGTGGCTAAATTTAACGCCCTGCGCGGCCAGGGGAGCCGTGCGCCCGGGGCACCGTGTGTCCACACAGACGCCAGCTCCGCCACCTTCACCCGCTCGACAGCCGCCAGGCCTGCCAGAAAGCAGGTCACAATTTTTTTTATAGTCTGTTTACCAAGATGCTGTTTTTACTGCGAGGTTTCTCTCATTTTATCTCTTTTTCCCTTTTCCCCAAACAGACTGGCCTGTATTTTCTGTCCTGGGTTTTTTTTTTTTCTTTCTCCCTCTCTCAGTACTATTTTCAGAACTCTAATTTTATATGGTATGTCCCTTTTTTTTTTTTTTGGTAAATATTTGCCATGACTAAGCCAGGCACATCCAGTTTAAAAGGCTCCGTCCCACAAAACATCAGGTCTTTAATGATATGCATCTCATTAGCTTTCCCCATGAAAGGGGGTATAGAAAAAAAAAAAAAGCAACTTACAGACTCTCTCACTTTTTATATCTAGAGAGACCTATATTTATATATGAGGACAAGCTCGAAACTGACATTCTGAGCCTCAATACGAGGTTAGTACAATGGCCATTTGATTCAGGAGAGAGAGGCTACGGGGTCTGTGTGTCAGTTGATTGCTAGTTGAGCCAGGCGGTTCTGACCAGATCGGTACAGCCAGAACCAACCCTCGAACTCTGAGGTATCAGGGCTCGATAGATCAGGGGAACAAAACTCCAGGAAGTCCTCTGACACTAAATTTCCTAAAATGGGCATGAGAGGGCAGAGAGAGACAATGGGGCACCAGCATTTTCCCCATCCACTGGTGGGTGAAGTCAGAGAAAGGAAAGCTACAAGTTGAAGGAGTGCTGAGAGAGACCCCTTCCAGTTCACACTTCACACCTCCCAGTCCCCATCCAAAGAGCTTCTCCAGCTGGGCAAAGCCTCACAACTGATGGGGGGATTTCTTACTGTACGTTAGGTTCAGTGAAAGCGGCCACGTGTCCATCTATCGCACTGAGCAAAAGGCAGAGCATTCAATAAGCACTCTCCGAGGACTGATTCATGGTGCATTTAAAATCACCCTGATACTCCAAGAGAGAGTCAGCGGAGCCCCTGAGATTGAGGGCTTTCAATAAGAAGTGTCGAGGCAGCAAAAGAGACACACGGTTTGAGAGGCCCTGAACGGCTGCGAAAGCAGCATCTTGTGGGAGTCTATACTTTGGAGGTGTCACCAAAGGTCCAGAGTCTCTCACTTGGTCTCCACTGGTTAATTCAGGGATAATCAGACTCCAGAGGATTGACTGATACTAACTAAAATCACGAGACCAATATAGAAATTAAAACGCCAATTTATTAGTTTATAAGGTGGGGGCTATAACCATTCCAGTGGCTGATACACCTTGTGCTGATTTTTCCTGAGAAGATAGATAAAAACTGAGAGCCCTCCTTGCTAAACACAGAAAAAAAGGCAAAAACAACAAATAACTTTATGGAATAGTTCATATACACTGCAGAAAAAGCTGGCCATTCATCCTTATTCTACACTAGCGTTGCTGCAGCACTGGAGTAGACAAATTAATCAACTGTCACTCCCTGGTTTTTCCCTTCCTACATTCTATGCAACTGTGATCTTTGTTAGTACATCTCCTCAGACTTCATTAATTAATTATATAACAGCTTTTCTCAAACTGCTTATAAGAGCCTATAGGTGTGCAAGACAAAGAGAAGAAAAGGAGGTGGAATAAGCAATGAGGCAGTTCTTGGGGCAGTTCTCTAGCCATGGCCATTTCCCCATCTTGTAATTGAGTTATGAGGTAGTTAGGAGTCTCCCTACTGCTCATAGATGGGTCTCAGTCTTGCCCAGTGCCCACATGAAGGTCTAGGTGTAGCTGTGTAATATGTAGCAAGGCAATGGGACACACTGAAAGAATACTGGGCAGCAAGTTCAGAGCCCTGGGTCCTGGTGCCAATCTACCACTGATTTTCCATTACATTCTTTTATCTTTGCAAGCTCTAATTTCCTTATGAGTAAAACAAAGAGCCTTGATATATCCTTAGATTGATAAAGCCCCTTCCAGCTCTTAAATTCTACAATTCTAATCTTCTCAACAAGGTACCAAAGACACCATGATTTCCTTCTTAAGGTACTGGCCTGGGCCCTTGAGATTTGTAACCTCATCTCAGAATCAATATATTTACAAACAGATGGGTGGGTTCCTTCTGTAGATAGCTAACCTCACCCATGTTATATTCAGTTCAGTTCAGTCGCTCAGTCGTGTCCAACTCTTTGCGACCCCATGAACCACAGCACGCCAGGCCTCCCTGTCCATCATCAACTTCCGGAGTCCACCCAAGCCCATGTCCATTGAGTTGGTGACACCATCCAACTATCTCATCCTCTGTCGTCCCCTTCTCCTCCCGCCCTCAATCTTTCCCAGCATCAGGGTCTTTTCCAATGAGTCAGCTCTTCACATCAGGTGGCCAAAGTATTGGAGCTTCAGCTTCAACATCAGTCCTTCCAATGAACACCCAGGGCTGATCTGCTTTAGAATGGACTGGTTGGATCTCCTTGTAGTCCAAGGGATTCTCAAGAGTTTTCTCCAACACCACAGTTCAAAAGCATCAATTCTTCCGCACTCAACTTTCTTTATAGTCCAACTCTCACATCCATACATAACCACTGGAAAAACCATAGCCTTGACCAGACATATCTTTGTTGGCAAAGTAATGTCTCTGCTTTTTAATATGCTGTCTAGGTTGGTCGTAACTTTCCTTCCAAGGAGTAAGCGTATTTTAATTTCATGGCTGCAATCACCATCTGCAGTGATTTTGGAGCCCAGAAAAATAAAATTAGCCACTGTTTCCACTCTTTCCCCATCTATTTGCCATGTTATATTGATTATTATTTATCTCAGTATCACAGATGACCCCAAACTGGGGGGGATATTCTGCTTGAAACTAGCATCTCATTAGGTATCCATTAAATTCAGCAGTTTCAATCTGCTCTTTCCCTGGCTGCCAGGCGCTGCAGAGAACTAAATGCTAAGAGGCTTATTGACTATTTCTTCTTTTTATTATTATTATTTATTTATTTATTTATTTGGCTGTGCTGGGTCTTAGTTGCAGCATGTGGGATCTAGCTCCCTGATCAGGGATCAAACCCAAGGACCCTGCATTCGGAACACAGAGTCTTAGACACTGGACCACTGGGGAAGTCCCTGACTATTCCTTCTTTACACCAAGCAGCAGCAGCATCCTTGTCTCAAAAGCTCCTCTTCATTCCTATGCTCACTTACACCAAGTTGGAAGGATTTCACTGGAGTAAAAGATTCGAAGCAGCATTAGAACTGCTCAGCCTTCAAGTATAAGAGTAACAGATGCCCAAAAGTTTGAAGAAAAAGTGAAAGTGAAAGTCACTCAGTCGTGTCTGACGTTTTGTGACCCCATGGACTATAGAGTCCATAGAATTCTCCAGGTCAGAATACTGGAGTGGGTCGCCTTTCCTTTCTCCAGGGGATCTTCCCAACCCAGGGATAGAACCTAGGTCTCCCACATCGTGGGCGGATTCTTTACCAGCTGAGCCACAAGGGTAGCCCAAGAATACTGGAGTGGGTAGCCTATCCCTTCTTCAGCAGATCTTCCTGACCCAGGAATCAAACCAGGGTCTCCTGTATTGCAGGCAGATTCTTTACCAACTGAGCTATGAGGAAAGCCCGTTATAGTTTCTGTAGCATTCCCTCAAACCACCATATCTAGGGAGAGCTTCTCAGATTGCATAACTGAATAAAATCCCTAGATATGTCTTTCCTTCAACAGTCTATCACCATACAAAATCCCTCTGAACTTTTAGCTCAAGATTTCCCTCTTCCAGAAATACCTTACCCAAACTAGCCTGGTATGAACCCCAGATGCCACCCAAATGAATCTATTTCTTCCTCCTCTCAGACAACATATATTTTATGTACTTAGAATATTCTTTGCATATGTGTAAATATGCCAAATCTCTCAAAAGTCCAACTTTCAAGGACAAAGACCATGTTTTAACTTTTCAGTATGACTCCATGTTGTTTAAATTTTCACTGGTGCTTAAAAAGTACTGTCCACATAGAGTTTAAATTTCCAAATTAAAAAACAACAACAACAAATAGACCAAAGATCTCCCACACAGAATGAAAAAAATGCTTTCTGAGACTCTGGGGCAATTTCCCCTTGACAGTTTCATTATAAGAGATAGCAAGGACACCCACGAATCCTGCCGTCTGTGCCCTAAACATTGGACAGGTGGGCTGCCAAACTATAGACCTCAGCCTCACTCTCATGTTTCAGCTCAGTCTCTCAGTCATATCCGACTCTACGACCCCATGGACTGCAGCACGCCAGGCCTCCCTGTCTCACGCTTCACTGTGGCTCACTATCCAAAGGAGGTTTCACCCACAAGCAAAAGCCATCATAAGAGAACATGGGTATAAGGCTGAAGCTATAAAGTCAATAGATCAGGCAAAGCTTAAAGGTAAGTCATTCGATACTTTTGTTTTCTCTCTTCATTTCTATAACCAGAGACATTGAACAACGGGAGAAACTTCTCAAATGCCAAGACCTCTGAGCTACAAGCATTTATTATTTTGGACTTCCTACTACTGGGCACTGCGGTAGACTCAGAAGGGAAACAAAATGAGCAAGACGGTTTTGCCCTTGAAGGAGTTTATCACCTAAAAGGGATGATAAGTATAGAAATTCTCATATACAAGGCCAAAGTGAGGCGTGACACAGGAAAGATACAAAGCATTGTGGGAGCTCAGACGAAGGAAAGAATATAGCTTATACTTTGACTTCTGTCCGTTTCACTATTTCTGGCATTACAGAAACATCACGGAACCATCTGATGCTCTTTTTAAGTTAGGAGAATTAAATGCCCTTGGAAAGAACTGCAAAATTCCTGGATGAAAAGGCTATGACTCCTGGGGAAAGAAGATGGAAATAGGCAGAAATCAAGTCCTCAGTCTTCAAAATATCACCTGTGCCTTCACTCCACCTACAAATCCCAGGGGAAGGCCTAGCCCCTCGCTTTGCTCCTCTCCATAGGTCCTTGCTTTCACACTGTCATTTTCACGTCACCAGCATAAATATCTCCTTCTCCAGTGGCTTCTCCTTTGTTTTCAAACACACATGTGTCTTCCCATCTTAAAAAGGGAGGTTGTTGGGCCACTTCTAGCTCTCCAGCTAGCTCTTATTACCTTCTCACTGTGAAACTTCCAGTGAAAGTTCTATATTTACTGTTTCCACCATATCAATCAACCCTTTTTTAGCTGCCTATAATCTGCTGATGTTGCCCAAGATCCTGAACAGCATGATGATCTTTCCTCGGGCAGTCAGTCTAGCCTCTCTCCTGTGTGTAGCACAGTGGGTCACCTCCCTGGTGATGGGAAGAGCAAGGGATTTGAAAAAAGACAAATTCCATGACCTGAAGTGACCTGCAGCAAATTACTGAGCCTTTGGGCCTCTGCTTCTTTAAGATGAGGGTAATATCACCAACCTCGTGGGTTTGTTGTAAGGATTAAAAGTTATTCCTTAGCTAAAGCACCTATCACTGTGTCTAGCACAGGCAGTATGTATTAGATAACTGCTAGTTCCCCTTCCTTAGCTAAATTACTCCTCTACCCAGATTCCCTTCCTATCTCACCCACATTTCCTTCACTGGCTCCTACGACCTTCCAATTACATTTGTTTCCCAAATCTCAATCACTGGACTTTTGTTCTTTTCTCCATGCTGTTCCTAGTAAAAGATGCTTCCATTCTAATGCCTTCAAATGCTGCTCCTTTTATCAACCTAAGCTTCAACTCTATTTCTTTTAACTCTTTTCCTGAACATTCCCACTTCTATGTTTTATGATCAATTTAAATTCAACATGTATTAAAAAAGATCCTCATCTCATGTTTTTTTAATTAATTCTTATTATATATAAGGCATTGACTATTTTTCCAACAAGCTAAGGCTTATGTTAAGTGGTCATACTGAAATGAATGGACTTTTATGAAATTGTTCCTCTACTAGGGGATGAGGGGGGAGACTCAACTGTGTGAATCATGGCAAGATGTTCCAGAGGTGTGTGAAGCTTTTCTTGTGTGTGTGAATGCTCAGGCATGTCTGGCTCTTTGTAACCCCATGGACTGTAGCCCACCAGGCTCCTCTGTCCATGAGATTCTCTAGGCAAAGATACACGAGTGGGTTGCCATGCCCTCCTCCAGGGGATCTCCCCATCCCAGGGATTGAACCCATGTCTCTTATGTCTTCTGCATTGGCAGGCAGGTTCTTTACCACTAGCACCATCTGGGAAGCCCATGAGGCTTATAGGTTAAGCCTAAAAAGACTCAATATTTGCCAGAAATAAGGCATCAATGATCATTGCCTCATGACTCAATTCTGAACTAAGTGGATTTCTCAGACCGGAGGTTAAAACCAAGTGGTGAAGCTAAACAGGAAAAAAAAAAAAAGGTGGTTTTCATTTTAGAAGAACGGGTAACTTCCTTTGAATGAAGCGAGATGCCCAACCCCTGCAGCAGTGTTTGTTATACTATGTTAGCCAATCTGGGTCTAGATGTATTTAGATGTACACCATCTAGTTTCCCACAGGCCCCTACAAACCCTGCAGTCTTTTATCCAGTCTGACACACATGTTTCTATACTATACTTATCCCATGTAGTCATCTGGGTTTGAGTGTGTTAGGAAAAGAGAGGGCTTCCCTTGTGGCTCAGATAGTAAAGAATCTACCTGCAATATGAGAGACCTGGGTTCGATCCCTGAGTTGGGAAGATCCCCTGGAGAAGAGAATGGCAACACACTCCAGTGTTCTTGCCTGGAGAATTCCGTGGACAGAGGAGCCTGATGGGCTACAGTCCATGGGGTTGCAAAGAGTCAGACACTACTGAGCAACTACACTTTCACTCAGGATAAGAGAATTTAAATGTGACAGAGCCCTTCACTATTGGAATTCCCAGAATTAGAGAGCCTATCTTCTGGAAATGAGTAATTTTAACCCATTGTATTTTCTATATGAATTTCCTTTTAGCTTTTCCCTCATATTTTTGGTGGGTTTTTTTCATATTTTTAATACATTTCCTTTTGAAAGTATAAACCCCCATAAAACATTGTAAAAGAAAAATAAACAAAGAGGCCTTTCTATACATTCTTGGGACAAAAAGAAGTGGTGAGCCCTGATAGCAGGGCTTGATGGTGACTACAGGAATCCCAATGAGAAAACCCCAAAGGAAAGGCAAAACTCAGAAGAAATATGGTTGAGAAACATGTGCGGCCATCCCTGCCTCCCTGGAGATTTTAATTCCAGACCTCAAATACTGTGGACTTGTGTTTTAAATAAGGAAAGCCATTCCTTTATAGGCCTAAGATTAGATTTAATTGAGCCCCACCCATGATTTTTCCAGTCTGTCAATGGCACCACTATTCTTCAGATCACATAGGCAAAGCACTGACAGCCTAATCTTCCTAAAAGATCACTTTCATATGTCACTTATCCAGTCAAAATTTCCCATGGTTTCCCACTCTCTATAACAGTAGTTAACTGCAAGCAGGAAGCGTCCCATCTTTGTCCTAGGAGACGTGCCCCTATTTGAGCATCACTTCATGTAATGACAGATGTTAATAACTGGACTGAAATGGGTAAATAAATGGATTACAGGCAGAAAAGAACTACAAAACATTTACCACTAGCACAAAGGACCAATCTTCCAGGCCAGCATCTAAGCCCCCTGCTCCCCAACTCAAGTATTACCTTACTAACTTTATTTTCTACTGATCCTCACCCACTCTTGTTAATTTACATCCTTTGTCCATGTATTTCCCACCTAAAATGTCTTCCACATAGTTCCCTAGGAAAATCTGAAAAAAAACAAACTAAAGTCCAATTCAAGTCCTGTCTCTTACAGGAAGCTTTTTCCAATCACTCCACTACTGTGGCCCCTATAACCATTCATTAAGCACAGTGAGTTCTTTGATGGCAACATTATCATTTATGCTCATAGAACTTGGCACAGTACACATGCACAATACTGAATACTACAAGGATGAACTAGCTGCAAGGATCAGAGAACTGACACATACAATCGTGGGGAGTTCTCATGCATCTAGACTTACCCCTCTTCACGATGCCCATGAAGGAGACGGAAACAAACATCCTCTGAATGCTATGTCTTCCTCTACATGCTGAAAAACAGAAACAAGGCAGAGGAGCAGCCCTGCCAACCTTGGAAGCAGAGCCCAGAGAGAGGAAAGGCTGAAGAAGGGAGAAACTTAATAACTTACTTTGGGCTCTATGACTAATGTTCTTTCCAGGATTTTTTCAGGTTCTTATTCCTTTGGTTTTTGAGATATTTAATTTCTTAACTGGCTCTTAAAAAAGAGGTTCTAGGATCTCTCAGTGGGCTTCCTGGTGGCTCAGATGGTAAAGAATCTGCCAACAATGCAGGAGACCTGAGTTCAATCCCTGGGTTGGAAAGATCCCTTGGAGAAGGGAATGGCAACCCTCCAGTATTCTTGCCTGGAGGATCCCATGGACAGAGGAGCCTGGCAGGCTACAGTCCATTGGGTCACAGAGAGTTGGACATGACTGAGTGACTAACACACACACACACACACACACACACACGATCTCTCAATAATGAAAGAGTCAAGGTTTATACTTCTTCCCCAAATCGGGACTATGTCCCAGTAAACTAAGTGCCAAAGAAACAAGGTAGGTACTAGAATGGAAATATGACAGTGGCCCTCTCCTTAAGCTACTCATCTGTTCATAGCAGTACTGTCTAAGTCTCAAGCTACCAAATGGTGATGGTCTCATGGTTTTCTATTCATAAGACAGTAAAAATAAGGAAAAGTGAGAAGATATGATTTCTTCATCCATTAATAAATACTGCCTGAGTGCCCACCATGTGTGGAAGCACTGTTCTAGATATTTTGGATAAACCAGTGCACAAAATACACATCCGTGTCCTCACTGAGTTTAAATATTCTGGCAGGGGGAAGACAGGCCATAAACCATAAGCATAATAAAATAAAGTTGATGTTAATATGGAATATAAGTGCTATGGTGAAAAAATAAAAAGTAGAGCATGGTGAAGTGAAATGGGAGTGCCAGGTGCAGAAGGGTGGGGGTGTGGCTTTATAATCTTAAATAGTATAATCAGGGTAAACCCGCTGAGAAGGTGACACCTGAACAAAGACATGATTGTAGTCCATGTAGGTATGTCTACACATTTTTTGACATGTCTCCCCTTCAGGAAAAAAAAAAACAAAACATGAAAGCGTTACTTGCTCAGTTGTGTCTGACTCTTTGCGACCCCATAGACTGCAGTCCGCCAGGCTCCTCTGTCCATGGAATTATCCAGGCAAGAATACTGGAGTAGGTAGCCATTTCCTTCTCCAGGGGATCTTCCTGACCCAGGGATCTACCCAAGTCTCCCACATTGCAGGCAGATTCTTTACCATCTGAGCCACCAGGGAAGCCCCCTCCCCTTAAATTACCCTTCCCTGGAGTGTGACCTGGACTTGGTGACTCACTTCTAAGGAAGAGAATATAGCAAGATGGTGTCAAGATGGGGTGTCACTTCTGAGATTAAGTTATAAAAAGACTTTAGCTGCCTTCTTGGTCTCGGTCTCTCAGTCTGCCTCTCTGATTACTGGCTCTGGAGGAGGCCAGAGCCGCGCCATGTGAGTGGCCTTATGGATAGGCCATGTGGCAATGAAATGGCACCTCCTGCCAAGAGTCACATGGGAGAGCTTGGAAATGAATTCTCCAGCCCCTTCTGATGACAGCCTTTCCAGCTGAGATCCTGACTTGCAGTTTCAGGAGAAACTCTTGAGTCTAGAAAGAATCACCCAGCCAGCCACTTCTAGATTCCCAACCTTCAAAACTATGTGAGAAGATAAATATTTGTTGTTTTAAGCCACGAAGTTTTGGAGTAATTTGTTATGCAGCAATAGATAACTAATACAGACAGAAAAGAAGGGAGGGTTTGGGCCATACAAATACCTGAAGAAAGAGCATTCCAGGAAGAGGGAATAGGAATATAAAGGCCTAAAGGAGGTGATGCTCAAAATGTAGAAAAACAGCAACAAGTTCAGTGTAGCTTCAGTGAAGTGATGGGAGGAGAGAGGGAAGAGATGAGGTCCAGATCACATAGGGTTTTGCAGACCATCATCAGGTCTTTGGGTTTTACTCCATAAATGAAATGTGAAGGCAGCTTTGAGCAAGAGAGTATCATGATGGGATTTGGTTTTAATAAGACCATTTTGTTGGTAATGGGCCCAGAAGAGACAAGTGGCAACAGGGATACTAATAAAGAGGTTCATGTAAAACTTCAGGTAAGAGATGCTGGTGATTCAGACAAGAGTAGTAGCAGCAGAGGTGAAATTACAGGTGTGCTTTGAAGGTAAAGCCATGAGGCTGATAAACTAGATATAGGATGGAAAAGGACAGATTTCACTCCAAGGATGACTCCACGGTTTTTGGCTTTAGGAAGTGAACGGATGAAGCTTCCATCAACATGTGCTGTGTCAGATGTGCTAAGTCGCTTCAATCATTTCTGACTCTTTGCAACCCTATGAATTGTCCTCTGTCCATGGGATTCTCTAGGCAAGAATACTGGAATGGGTTGCCCTGCCCTTCTCTACAGGATCTTCCTAACCCAGGGATCAAACCCACATCTCTTACTGTCTCCTGCATTGGCAGGTAGGTTTTTACCACTAGCGCCACCTGGGAAGCCTTTTCCATCAACATGAGAAGGGGGTTTTAGAAAAGCAAATTTGAGGGTTAGGATCAGGTGTCCAGTTGTGGACATGTTAAAGGTGAGATCCTATGAGACTTCCATGTCAAAATGTTGAGCAGGCAGTCTGGAGTTGGGGGCCAGGTCTAGAATGAAGACTAAATTTGAGATTCATCAGTGCAATGATATTTAAAGACATGAGGCTAGATGAGATCACTAAAGGAGTGATAAAAGATCAGAGCATCAGGGATTGAGTCCTAGGGCACTCCAACATTAAGAGGTAAGGGAAAAGAACCAGAAAAGAGTCTAGAAGGAACAACCAGTGAGACAGAAAAAACAGGAGAGTATTATACTGTGGAAGCCATGTTAAGACAGTATACTAAGGAAAAGGAATTGACAAGCGTTATAAAGGAAAAACCTATATAAGAAAGGATCAGTCAACTCAATTGTCCTCTGCCTCCCTGCCCTTCCTTTTCATTTCCACATCCTCCCTGTTGACAAATTTTACAGCAGTGCTAAGTACTGCTGTGGGACTGTGTACTGTTGTGGGACTTCCTTGGCGGTCCAGTGGCTAAGACTTGCACTTCCACTGCAAGGGGCGGAGGTTCGATCCCTGGCTGGGGAACTAATATCCCACATGCCACATGGTATAGTCAAAAAGAAAAAGTACAAGGGCTGTAAAGGATAACAGGGTAGTATATTTATGTCTGGAGAAAGGAGAGCAGACTGAGGGAGGGAAAAATTGTCATGGGAGACTCACAAAAGGGATGACACCAGTGCGGAGCTGCGAAAGCTGAACAAGAAAAGCCATGGGGACAAGAAAGAAGAGACCACCAGGCTAACGGATCACGAGATGTATGGACAGGAAGCTGTCAATACTTGAACATGATGAAAGGCTGGGTTCTACTGGGGAAAGACAGAAGGTCAGGCTGAAGAGGTCAGGAGGACCAAATCATGAACCATCTTGTGTGGCATGCAAGGAGTTTGAACTTTCCCTGGTGGCTCAGACAGTAAAGAAACTACCTGCAATGCAGGATACCCACATCTAATCCCTGGGTCAGGAAGATTCCCTGGAGAAGGGAATGGCAACCCACTCCACTATTCTTGCCTGGAGAATCCTATGGACAGAGCAGCCCAGTTGGCTACACAGTCCATGGGGTTGCAAAGATTTCAGACACGACTGAGGGACTAACACTTTCACTTTCTGCAGGCAACTGGGAACCAGTTAAGGACTTTAAGCAGGAGAGTGACATCATCAGGTTTCTGTTTCAAAGAGACCACTCTGACATAACTTCCAGTCCAATTGGAGGGAAATAAGTACTAACTGGGAGACAAATTAGGAAGCTGTGACACAGTCAAACCAAATATGGGGCAGACGATGGCTAATCTTAGGCAATGGAAGTTGGCATAGAGAAGAGTAGATTCAAAAAAGGGTTAACAAGGACTTCCGTGTTGGTTCAGCGGTTTAGAGTCCACTTGACAACGCACGGGACACCGGTTTGACCCCTGGTCCAGGAAGATTCCACATGGCACAGAGCAACTAAGTTCGCATGCCACAACTACTGAGCCTGTGCTCTAGAGCCCGGAAACTGCAACTGCTGAGCCCACAGGCCACAACTACGGAAGGCTGCTTGCCCTAGAGCCCTATGCCCCGCAATAAGAGAAGATACCATGATGAGAAACCTGTGCACCATAACTAGAGAGAAGCCCCCACTCACCACAACTAGAGAAAGCCTGTGCGCAGCAAGAAGGCCCCAGGGCAGCCAAAATAAAGAAATGTTTAAAAAATGTTTAAGGGGTTAACAAATTAGACTCTGGAAGTAAGGACAAAGAGAAGAGGGGCTAACTCCCAAGTTTCTAGCTTAGAAAACTAAACAGATAGTGGTACAGTTCCCCAAGATAAGGAATATAGAAGAGAACTGGGTTTGGGGGAGTAGATGATTAATTTTGTACACGTTTAGGGTATTGCCTGTGGGACATCCAAGTGGAAATGTCAAAGATGCAGAAAGAAATACGAGCCTGAAACCTAACGGAGATAGAAAACCAGTACTCAGGGGTGTGCTAGTGATAGCCAGAGCTGGGGTCTGGATGAGATCACCAGAGAGAGAGTGAAGGGTGGGAGGATGGAGGGTTACCAGCCCCGGGGAGCACTAGCATGTGAGGGTCAGCGAAAGGATGGAGAGCCAGCCAAGGAAACCAAGTAGAAGTTGTCTGTGAACTTAACAGGAGAGCAGTTTTCAGGTGAAAGGACTCCCCATCTTCCTCAAGTGTCTTTGACATAAGCTCCAGCTTCATAAGAGCAGCCATGAAGATCTTCAGAGCTTGAGGTCTCTGCTCTAGAATCATGCTGAAACCAGACAAGGGATGAAAATACTACCTAAAACTAGGCAGGACACAAAGGGCATGGCTGCATTCAGGATACTGAGTCAAATCAATGTGAATTATAGTGGTAGAACTAGAACTATATAAAAGAAATTGGTCATATGGAACTCTGCTCATTGTTGTGGCAACTTGGATGGGAGGGGAGTCTGGGGGAGAACAGATACATATATGGGTATGGCTGAGTCCCTTCGCTACTCACCTGAAACTACCACAACATTGTTAACCAGCTATACCCCAATACAAAATAAAAAGTTGATTATCAAGCATGGTAGAAAAGCCTTTGTACACATATTTATAAATAATATGTACAATATATATATTTTAGAAAACATGAATGTTTGCCTAACTAAAAAAATTTATGACATTTGATTCCACTTGTTTGACTTAGTATGAATAGAATGGTAGATTTCTAATTTAAAAAACAGATATGCAACAAGCAACAAAGGTTTACTGTATAGCTCGGAGAGCTATAGTCAATATCTTGTAATAACCTATAATGGAAAATAATTTCAAAAATAATATATGTGTATATGTATAACTGAATCACCTTGCTGTGTACCTGAAACATTGTAAGTCAACTCTACTTCAATAAAATATATATATTAAGAAAATAATTTTTTAAAGAAGTGGGAAAAAATAAATAAAAAGTAAAAAAGGAAAGAAATTGGTTAAGGTATTACATGGAACAGATTATTTAAGTCTGACAAGGCATTCAGAAAGCAGTCATGGGAGCAACTGCTATGCTGAATATTCTCCTCTGAAGACAGAGAGGAAGGACTGCAAAATCTCTCTCTGAGAAGCCTCCCCTGCCTGAGGAAGCCGGCTTCACGCAGCTGCCCAGGTTTGGGAGCCCGGGGCTGCTTCCCAGCCAGGGGCTGCCAGCTGCAGAGGGCGGGGCTCTATTTCGGGCTGCCTGTTGTCCCTGAGCCGGCCGCCTCTGGTTTGAGCAGCAGGCAGCCCCAGTGACTCACACGCCCATGCAAACCGCCTGTGGCTCGTGGCATGGCCTCGGAATGCCAGCCTTAGGCCAGCTCCCTCCTCACCCCATTACACTGGGATAAATAAATAAAGAGCACGCCAGCAGCCGCACGGCCTGATGGCAACCAGATGAAGAGAGGGAGGCACCGACAGAGCCAGGAGAAGGAACTCCCTCCAGTGGACCCTGCTGAGCGAGGGCCATGCCAGCCCACTCATCCTAAACTTCCTCCTCAACACCGTTCTGACTGGCGTGTAGTCACAGCCCCCAGATCCTTGATGGGTCTACCATTCCTAAAGGGGCCTCTCAGCCCCTCGTCCTAGGAAATGCTCTATGTGGGGATGTTGCCCTCTGCGAGAACAGGGCCAGCCCTGACTTGAATGGGCATTGCCAGGATTCCTCCTCTAGTTAGGTCACCATCGATTGGCCCCTTTGGGGTCCCTGGAAATGAAAATCAGGCTCTTAAGGGAAGAGGAAAAACAAAAGGTCTAAATATGGAGAGGTAACCCCTGTTCAATCCTTACATATTTTTCCTGGCCTTAGTGTCCTAGAAACCTCCCATCCACTGCCCCCTGCACCCTATCTCGATGGCCTCTTGCCTAGCAACAGTCCCAGTGAGAACCAGGAAAACAGACCCCAGGCACTGACCGCACAGCCCTCTGACATGGGCCCTGGGCCCCTGCACCTTCATCCCAAGCTCTCTGTCCCCAGTTTGTTTATCTTCCTATGTTGCTTATTTTGATGGCACATCCTTTCAGCTCAGTCTTGGGTGACCCTATGACCCTTCTGTGTCCTGTTTGTAGGACCCCAGGCAAGCAGAGTTGCTGAAAAGATGCAGTGGCCAGAAGAAATGCTGCAGTCCTGGGAAGAAATCTTTCAGTTCTAGCAGCTCTGTAGGACATTCTGAGGACAGTGCAGTGATCCCAGAGGTCACAAGAATTCTACATTATTCCAGTCCTTGACTCTCTAATTTGTGTGCACAACAAGTAAAAGTATGAGTCAAGAAGTGTGGATAGTCCTAAACCTACAGCTACCACCATACGACCTTAGGCAAGTCACTTAACCTTTCTGAGGCCCAATTTCTTTTATTTTATTTATCTATTTATTTGGCTGTGTCAGGTCTTAGTTGCAACATGCTCTATGGAATGTGGGATCTCTGTTCTCCAACCAGAGATCGAACCTGCATCCCCTGCATTGTGAGGCAGATTCTTAACCACTGGAGCACCAGGAAAGTCTCTGAGGCCCAATTTCTTAAACAATGAAATGGAAATCTACTATCTATCTCAGATCCTTTCCAGATATAATAAAACTCTACAAGTCTATGCAGTTTGGATGTGATCCACCCAGAATCTAGAGGACCAGTATTCCTGAAGCAGTTGGTTCCAAAACACCAATCTCCTTCCTGGGCTAACACCTGTTTTCTACATGATTTCTCATTCAGTTCCACAGTGTTCCCCCCACCCCGATAGTGTGAAATGAGCCTCCAATTTTACAAATGAGAAAATAGAGGCCCTGAGAGAAGTGATTTATCAAAGCCACAAAATAAATCAGAAGAAAAACTGAAGATCCCAAATATGTGTCTAACAAGCAACACTGGATCCACAGCCCACACAGCCGCAATTTTCATAAAATCCCTCTAGCATAGGTTTATCAACATATTCACCCACAAACTCATCGAGAGCCTATTACTTCCAGGCACTATGTTTGGTGCTGGGAACATGGAAACACATTTAACATGGTTTCTGCCCTCAAAGAGTCCATAGCTCAGTGGAAAAAGACATACTCTTCCAAGCATACAAACAGCATCATTATGAAGCTATAACTGCTAAAAACTAGAGGCATGAACCCAGGCACTATCATCTCAGGAAAGGATTATCTTTACAAGGACAATCTGTAAAGGTCTCCCAAAGAAGTTGAAGCTGACACTTGAAAGATTAAAAGAAGTTCACAAGGGAGAAAAGACCAGGGCATTGGGCATTCTAGATAAAGGAACAATGTGTGGAAAGACACAAAGGCGAAAGAAAACAGCATTTTTGGCAATTCAAAGCCATTCTATATGACTGACGCATAAAATATACAGAAAAAAAATGCTGAGAAACCAAGCTGAATAGGTATGCAGGCACTAGATAGGAAGGGACCTCCCTGATGAGCTAAGAATAAGCCTAACATTGTTTGACTAAAAGGCTGAGGCATGGAACAAGTATGCCATACCAGCCTACATTAACCTTGTTAAAACCTAAACCTATAGACAGGAGAAGCTATCTGAAAGAAAAATGGCCTAGGAAATCTATCTGTCCCAAGTTTTGGTTTAAAGGTCTCTCTTTCCCCATGAATACCTAAAACCTGTTCTGCTTCAAGACTTAGCAACGCATCTCTCCTCCTCCAGAATTACAACCACTTTAGCAGAGGGACTCAAGGCTCTGTTCACACGTTTGGTTCTCACTGTCAAGACCTCAAGCATCATGCAGCTACTGCTCAGTCAACAGACAGAGGCAGGACAGAAGGATCCGAATCAAGAACACCTGCCTGTTGCCCAGCCCTGTGAAAAGCACGAATTTCAGGTTCAAAAGAAGTATGAGTCATAGTCCCTGCCCACGAGGAGCTGACAAATTAGCCTAGAAGACAAGACAGAAAGATGAATAATCCATACATATGATAAATATTATAACAGCACTATTTACTCACACAATAAGGTACCAACCTGGGTAACATGTATAATTAGAAAATAGTGCAATAATACTAGGGCACTAACTGTACAACCAACAACTCCCAGAAGAGTTAGAGAAAAAGATCAATATTGACTGGTATTATCAAAGGTCACTATTATTAATATTCCCCCTGCTTGGCATTTAATAGATGTTTCTTTTGGCCAAGCTCAATCCTTAGAAGGGAAACCTAGGAAGGAGCTTCTGACAGGCCACAATTATCTACTCCCCATTCATTCCCTTGCCAGTCCCCTTGCATAAACACTGTGATTTTCCACAGCCTACTGCGCCCACAAGACCGTCCCCAAATGGTAGCCCTGCGCTTTTCACCTTCCCCTACTGCAGGATGTACAAGGGGACAAGTAATAATGACTAGCCCCTCGCTCCACAATCCAGACCTGGGATCAGATCTCAACAAGCAAAAATTTAGCAACTGGTCAACCAAGCTTTCCAAGAGAATTCCAAATAAAATGCCTACGTACTACAGCAGAGACATTTTACAAATGTTAATCAGCCCACTTCTACCTTTTACATCTTTTACCCTATTTCTCCCCAGCTTCTCCATCTTAAGCTTCTCAGACTTTCTATAGGTGACTTTTCTAGAAAATAGATTTTTCAATCATGCAATCAAACCCAATACCCAAAACGCAAGTCACCACTCAGGCACCTGGAAAGAGGAAGTAAAGTGAAGGCTGCACAAGGAGAAAGGAAATAATGAACACTTTACCTCCACCATAAATCGTTCCAAGAAGGAATTCTCTTCAAATGGCTCAGTCTTCAACCGATCTGTAACAAGAAGGGAGACAGAAAGGAAATATGAGTCTTAGAACGAGCTCCCTACCTGTGAGATGGAAAGGAAACAGAGCCTAGTACTTCTTGGGGAAAAGGATAAAGATGCAACATCCAGAGACACCAATCCAGTGGGAGAAGAGCCCAAGCAGGAGGAGGAAAGCGTGATTAGCCATGACAACAGGTTCAGTGGCAGCACGTGCTCTCAAAGGTCTTCCCACCGCAAAGACAGATTGGATTGAATTTTTAATCTGAAGTTGGAGCTATGCAGCCTTCTAAAGCCCCAAGTCATGTTTGCCCTCATGCAATTTTGTATAGCTGTTGGCCCCTTTCCAGAGTCTTTCCTGGCCACTGCCTAGGGCATGTCTGACTCAGTTACGGCATCTCTTAGACACCTAGGCCCCAGCCAGATACTTGAAGCAAAAGAAGTGTCATCTAATCTCCAGTTCCTGGTTAGCACCCAGCACCCAGGGAAGCACCTCTCTAATACAAATGAGTCTCCCCCTTTCCAAAGGCCCTTCAACCACTCCCCATCCAACTCCCAAAGAATGTGATGGGCTTCCCTGGTGGCTCAGTAGTAAAGAGTCTGCCTGTCAATGCAGGAGACACAGGTTTGATCCCTGATCTGGAAATATCCCACATGCCACAGAACAACTAAGCCCGTGTGCCACAACTACTGCCTGCGCTCCAGAGCCCAGGAGCCACAGTTATTAAAGCCCGTGCGCCCCAGAGCCTGTGCTCCTCAGCGAGAAGCCACTGCAATGAGAAGCACATGCACCACAACTAGAGAAGAGTCCCCACTTGCTGCAACTAGTGAGTAGCCCACACAGCAACAAAGATCCAGCACAGCCAAAAATAAATAAATAAAATTATTTAAAACAAACAAATGAAAAACCCCAAATGATGTCTAAAAGAATGTCCTCTCACCTCGGCTGAGTGTGGCCCCACTCTCCTGGTAGTCCTGGATCTCTAGATCTTTCATATGAAGCAACGTTGTTAGGTCCCTCACCTGGCACTGCAATGCCAGACTCATGCCCATCAGAGGACGAGTCAAATGTTGGGAGACCTTCCATGGAAGAGATACTAATTAGTCAACAGATTCACATTAAGTACTCCCTAATATAAGGTATTAGGAAAAAATGCTAAAAAACAAACAAATGTTTTCACAGGAATTTATATTTTCACAAGCAAGCAACATGTTTACATGAATACAAACACAGATATAATAATTTAATAAGTATGTGAAAGAGGTCCAGGGATTTTCTTTGTGGCACAGATAAGAGGATGGGAAGAATAAACGAGAGCACACATGAATAGATAACCTCGTGATGTAAAGAGAAGGCTGTGATACAGGTGATAGAAGGTAAGCATGGACTCAACTCTCAGGAAAAATTTAGAGACAAAAAAAGAACATCCAGGTAAACTTCAAGAAAGTGAGTGCAGCTAAAACAGAGTATTCTGGCTGGAGTGTAACAGAAGACAAACAACAGCAGAAAGCAGAGAACTTTGAAAGTCAAATCAGACCCAGACACTAATTATGAACCATTTCAGGGCTGATCAGTTCAGTTCAGTCACTCAGTCATGTCCAACTCTTTGCAACCTCATGGACTGCAGCATGCTAGGCTTCCCTGTTCATCAACAACTCCCGGAGTTTGCTCAAGCTCATGTCCATTGAGTTGGTGATGCCATCCAACCATCTCATCCTCTGTCATCCCCTTCTCCTCCTGCCTTCAATCTTTCCCAGCATCAGGGTCAGTTCTTCGGGTCAGGTGGCCAAAGTATTGGAGTTTCAGCTTTAGCATCAGTCCTTCCAATGATTATTCAGGGCTGATTTCCTTTAGCATGGACTGGTTTGATCTTCTTGCAGTCCAAGGGACTCTCAAGAGTCTTCTCCAACACCACAGTTCAAAAGCATCAGTTCTTTGGCACTCAGTTTTCTTTATGGTCCAACTCTCACATCCACACATGACTACTGGAAAAACCATAGCTTTGACTAGACAAACCTTTGTCAGCAAAGTAATGTCTCTCCTTTTTAATATGCTATCTAGGTTGGTCATAGCTTTTCTTCCAAGGAGCAAGCATCTTTTAATTTCATGACTGCAGTCACCATCTGCAGTGATTTTGGAGCACAAGAAAATAAGGTCTATTACTGTTTCCATTGTTTCCCCATCTATTTGTCAGGAAGTGATGGGACTGGATGCCATGATCTTAGCTTTTTGAATGCTCAGGGCTGATAACAGCCCACAATGAGGCCAGAGTTTCAATCTGTCCTCACAAATACAGCAAAGTCTAAAATCACTGTTATAGCTGAAGCAAGCCAGTCCGAAAGACCAGCCTAGGAAGGAATAAGCCAGCCCTTCATACAGCTTGCTCTTAACCAGAGGTAAAGAAGGATGCAAGCATGGCCATATGGCAATGCAGCTAGGGTGATGCTTATATGATAATGCATAGTTATACAGAATAACTATTCCATTCACCTACACATGGTATACAATAGCCAGTCCAAAAAAAAAAAAAAAAAAGCTAAATTGGATCATTTATGCCTGGGAAGTAGTATGAAAGTTCCTTTTCTTTCCCTCAAGGAGAATTGTTTCTTTTAAGAGGCACTAAGAAGAAATGCCCTAGATCAGAGGTCAGCAAATTTTTTTCTGTAAGGGCAAGATGGTCAATATTTTCAGCTCTGTGGCCCATACAGTCCCTGCCACAATACTCAACTCGGCTGTTGTAGCAAGAAAACCACCATAGACAACATGTAATAAATGGGGGTGGCTGGGTTCCAATGTAACTTTACAAAAACAAGCAGCACGCCAGGTTTGGCCTGCTGACCACAGTATGCCAATCCCTGCTCTAGACCTGAACAGGAGAACTTTTAGATAAGATAGCCCACACAGGCCTGAAGTGAAGAAAAAGTACTGAAGTGGCAAATAAAATGTACAAGCCAGACTCATTTGGACCAGGATCAGAAGTCTGAATTCTTCAGACTCTTCTGTGTGCATTTCCATTAATTTTCTAGTAAAACGTATTACTAAAGACTTCAAGCGTATCACAGTTCAAACTGAGAGGAAGAGATCTTTCACTACAGACAGATTAGAAGAGAAGACACTGGGTGTGTGATACTGTGGGGGAGGTTAGGGGTTAACGGCAACAGCTTTTGTATCAGCACCATGATCCAAGAAATGCAGGGGTAAGAGTGCAGCGTGGGAGGCCAGTAGTCAAGTCTAGCCACAGAGACCAGTCCCTGCTTTCTGTCCCACAGCACACCCCAACCAAGTACTATCTCCCAGCTCAGTCCTTAGTATGAACTTAAACCTCCAGGCAGTACTGTTCAGAGTGTGGCAGAAGTCCTGCTTTTGGCAAATGTATCTGTTCCAGACTCAACCCTCTTTCCTAGGAATTGTTTTAAGTTTGGACACTTTCAAGGGAGACCAGGAGGAAAAAAAGGTGAATACTTATCTGAAAGCAAGTCAATGGTTGGTGAGCTGAATTGAAAATAACTGCCACTGCTAACTGAACGGCGTCACCATCTATTTGGTAGCAGCACTCAAATAATAGAAACTCCTAAAGTTAATAACCAACCTTTCTCTGGGAGTTACTTTCACAGCAATTCCTTTGAGTGGTAGTAAATAAAACAGCATGAAACGTGATAAGAAACAGCTTTTAATCAATGCCATGTCTAATTAAATGTGATTATTTCAATTATTGATAGGACTCCAATGTCTATATAGCATTTTTAAAAGTTTTTTATCATTGAGTATTTCAGCTTCTGAAATAATTTCACAGAGTTGGGTTACACCACTCTGAATCATTGGAGCATAACTCATTTCGACTTTAGCTGAACCCTGTCTTAGATCAATTAATTAGAATAAGACATTGTGGCTGAAGCAATAGATTTCAAAGCAAATTCACAGACACTACAAGGAAAAATGCTGAAGTGCTATAGGAGGCCAAGGACACTCTTTCCCCTTCATCTACGGACAGCAACATATGGAAAGATGCAGTTCAATAAGTCAATTCAATAAATACCTACCGGGTGTCGAATATGTGCTCTGACCCTGAGAGGCCTCTGCCCTTACAGAGCTCCCAGCAGCTAAGGAAGTCAGGAAGTGTGGTGGATATAGAAGCAGGAGTCGCCAATCTTGTCTAGAGGAAAAGCTATTTATAATTCTCCCCAACGTCTTCAGATTTCCCATAGAAATGTTCATGAGTCAGAAGAGCAGGACAGCAGTTATCAATCCCAAGATGAAACACAGCATGCTTGAATTTAATGAAAAAGGCTGTAGACTGGGAATTAGATTAACATGCTAGCCCTGGTTCTAACTACACCTGGATGTGAAAATGACTTCACCCCCAAGTACTCTCATGGTCCCTGTCTTTTTTAAAAAGAAAAATTACGGAATTGGAATATTTGCTCTCATAGGTCCACTTTAATGCTAAGGCCAAGTAATATGACACATATTCTCTTATCTAATCCTCACAACTCCGCAGTAAGGTCATGATTGTTATCTTCATTTACAGATGAAGGGACTGAGTCTCATAAAAATTTAGTAACTTATCCAAGCTGATACAAGTAGTCAAAGTGGTGGAGTTAAGTTACAAGTTCAGGTCTGCTGGTTCCAAACCATGTGCTCCTTCCACTACGAAAAAGAAAAAAAAAAAACCTTTGGATGTGACTCCTGGGAATCATAAAATTGCCAAAGAGGTGACAAATTTGAAACTCAAAATATGGAATATTAAGAATTACATTAGGGTTTCCCTGGTGGCTCAGTGGTAAAGAATCCACCTGCCAATTCAGGAGAGATGGGTTCCATCCCTGATCCAGGAAGATCCAAGGTATCCTTGGAGCAACTACCCATGTGCCACAACTACTAAGCCTGTGCTCTGGAGCCCGCGAGCCACAACTCCTGAGCCCACGTGCTACAACTACTGAAGCGATAATGCTCTAGAGACCGTGTTCCGCAATAAGAGAAGCCCGTGTGCCGCAACTAGAGAGAAGCCCCGGCTCACTGCAACTACAGAAAAGCCGGCAGAGCGACAAAGACCCAACGTGGCCAAAATCAAAGAAATAAAATTATTTACAGAAAAGAATTACACTGGGGAAAAAGATAGCAACAACAAAAAAGAATTAGATTAGATAATAGAAAGACTGAACAGTGGGAAGGAGTGGGTGATGAAGAGAGGTTGGCCAGAAGTGGAAACGGGCTCTGGGTTAGAAAGCTTTCTATATCCCATAATATCTTGCAGAGATAGGAAAACTATTATCAACACATTACTAACGTGAATACACCATGTGGCAGAGGAGGTGGGGAAGCTCCCTGTATGACGAGGGAAGCTCTCACTCCACTGTATGACGAAGAGGAGTTAGACTGCATAATCTCTCCAGAAGACAAGACGGCATTATGTTAGCGATTTATTAAACATGCAAATATTCCTTGATTTAGTTATTCCACTTCTAGGAATTTACTCACACATTTACACATAGAAAAAGTAAATACAAGGGTGTTTATTACATACAACAACAAAAGAATGGAAACAGTTTAAGTGTCTACTGGCAGCAGATCAACTAAAGACATGTTGATATATTCATTCATCAAAATGCTATGTGGCCATTAAAAAAATATTAAGGCAGGTCTTCTAAATGTATTACTGTGAATGATTTCCAAGTTCTAAAAGTAAGTGAAAAAAAGCAAGGAACTGGACACTATGAACAGCATGTTGACATTTGTGAAAATAATACATATCCAAAGTTATGTATCTGACTGTATGAGTATATTCATATATATACATATATTCATATATAAGTGCATAGATACATACACACAAACATATACGTAGCTTTCCTTAAGAATTCACAAGTACGTGATAGCAGTAGTTGTTCTAGAAAAGGAAAATGAGGGACTGGGAAGGGAATAGAAAGCAGACCGATTTCTTAACAACATACCCTTAAATGCCATTTGAAGTGTTTGCCTTTGGCATGAGTTACTCATTCAAAAAGAATTAAATAAGAACTATGACAAGAATGAGTAACAAACAAAAATTATGACTGTGTGACCTCACAGACACATACAAGCCTGAAATAGAATCCACCTACATCCTCGCCTGTGTCCACTGGTTCTAAATTTTCCCTTATAAAGCTTTCTCAGGTACAGGGGTTTCCCTGAGATGGCATTCTTCTTCTTTGAATAATATATCTTGAAGCATAATTATTAATAAACTGTTTTCCTCATGGCCAACCAAGACTCATTCGACTCTAAATACTGCTGCCTCTTTTTAAATTGCCGCTCTCCAACTAGAGGGATTTGCCTAGGAGAGCTAAGTGTTCTTAACATATTACTTTCCATTATACTATCATTATACAAGTATCCCTTACTGTATTCTGTTGAAAGAAATAACTATTAGAGCTCATAAGCTTCCAACGAGAACTGCCTCTCCGGTCTCACTTGTCTGAATTTCCAGGGCTGTGTGACACAAAATAAGAGTAGCTATTTCGAGGGCTTCCCCAAGGTTGCCGTAATGTTTTGGCGCCACAAGCATTATTGAGGGAACAGTGCCCCCTGGTGTTACTCAGAAAAAGGTACAGGGGTTTTGAACAAAAACATAAATTCTATCTAAAGCAAGGTGGAAATTTTCATAAGCTCAACTAAAATCAACAAATGTGAGTGATTATTACCTGTTAAGCACTGTCAATGAGCCTTAAAAATACAGAGCTTAATGTTCAGTGGTTCTCCAAACACTCAATTCTAGCTTGGGTCAAAAATACCAGATCAAAAACAGAACAGTTTATTGAAAAGCACTTTGTCCCATCACCCTACTGATGCCAAAGCATCACAGCACCTCTGGGAGACTAAAGAAGGAAGGTAGGATACCTTTTTATTCTCATTTAATAAAGAAAAGATATACTTGTGCAGATAAAAAAAAAAAAAAAGAAGGAAGGTAGGAAATGATGCCCACTTGTCTTCAGTTCTCTCTGCTGATAAACTACAACCTTCAGACACCCACAGAAGATCCTGTCCTCTAATGCTGAAACAAGCTCTGTTTATATAGAAGGGTAGAAAGACTAGTAGAAGTAATTCCTTCAAACTAGTTCTTCACCCTCAACTAACTAATCACTAATAAAAGTTCTTGGGGAGACGTCCCTGGCCGTTCAGTGGTTAAGACTCCATGCTGCCAATGTACGTGGGTTCAATCCATGGTCGGGGAACTAAGAACCCACATGTCATACAGTGGAGTCAAAAGATAAAAATAAATAAATAAAAGCTCTTGGGACCTAAAGAGCTACAAGTGAGCAGAGGACATTATCTCCAAAGTCCCTGAAAATGGGTTCATGAATCAGACCTAGCTGGAAGTCAAATTCCAGCTGATTCATTCATAAACTGGATGACTTTGGACAAATTACCTTGAATCTCAGCTTGCTACTCTGAAAAATGTCAATAATAATACTTACCTTGCAGAACAGTTGTGAGGATTAAAAGGCAAGATAACGTTCAGAAAGGTACTCACCACTGGTAAATACCCTACCCTACTACCAGAGTGATCTTAATAAATCACAAATTGGATCAGGTTACTGCTAGTGCTAAGTCACTTCAGTTGTGTCCGACTCTGTGCGACCCCATCCCTGGGATTCTCCAGGCAAGAACACTGGAGTGGGTTGCCATTTCCTTCTCCAATGCATAAAAGTGAAACATGAAAGTGAAGTTGCTCAGCCATGTCTGACTCTTCGTGACCCCATGGACTGCAGCCTACCAGGCTCCTCCGTCCATGGGATTTTCCAGGCAAGAGTACTGGAGTGGGGTGCCATTGCCTTCTCCTTGGATCAGGTTAAACCCCTGCTTAAAGTTTTTCAATGAATCCCTGTTGCCTTTGAGATCAAATCCAAACTCATTAGAATCCTTCAAGATCTGGCCATTGTTTACCTCTTCTCTCACGACTTCCTACAGTCATGAAGTTCCCCCACTTGCCCCACACTTACACACCTCCACTCCTCTCAAAATGCACTCTTGCCTAGAGTGATTTTTTCATTTTCTCCAATTAGTTCTTGCTCATCTTCAAAACTCAGCTCAGAAGCTCTCTTCAAAAATGCTTTCCAGATTTCTCAGTCATCCTGGGTTTATCTTGATCAACGTATATACCATCCTTTATCCTGCTTTCTGTCTGTCTTCTCATTAGATTATGAATCCAGAAATAGGCTGAAGTAAAGTGAAGTGAAGTCACATAGTTCTGTCCGACTCTTTGCAACCCCATGGACTGTAGCCTACCAGGCTCCTCCATCCATGGGATTTTCCAGGCAAGAGTACTGGAGTGGGTTGCCATTTCCTTCTCCAAGGGATCTATCGAACCCAGGTCTCCTGCATTGTAGGCAGACGCTTTACTGTCTGAGCCACCAATAGGCTATATTGTTTTAAATCTGAACACCCAACAATTAGTCCACAGTAGATGCTTAATAAATGTTCAATAAATCAAGTAATGACTAAAGATACCCAGTCAAGCATGTAGACCCAAACTCTGCTTCTTTTGTAAGGAAAAGATATACAGGTCAACGTTTCTTCTTTCCAGTTAAGAAACGTTTTCTAATTGGAGAATTTCAAATGGGGTTTACAAAGAAAAAAAAATAGTACCAAAAGCTTCAGATGAGAAGCTTTGAGAAGAAGGAGCAGCTGCACCCCTTCCCCTACCCCATGTTCGAACTGCACTTACCAGCGAAGGACTAGCTAGGATGCAGTGGAAATTCCAATAGAATGGGAGGCCAGAAAGCTCACTCCGCACCCGTAATATCAGCGCCTCTGCCACATGATCACAGGAGAACGTAGCCGTGCCAGGGCAAGAAGCATCCTTCAACAAAGGGCGAAGCAGATCATCCAAATGACAAAGAAAAGCCTCAGGAGGAGCAGTCAGGCGCTTGTTCAGCTCCTAAAAAGACAGCATGGGTTGTACAGAGTGAGAGTGCTAAAAGGAAACTGACTCCCTTGTACATGCATGCTAAGTCACTTCAGTCATGTCCGACTCTTTGTGACCCCGCCAGGCTCCTCTGTCCATGGGATTTCCCAGGCAAGAATACTGGAGTGGGTTGCCTTGCCTTCCTCCAGGGGGCCTTCCCAACTCAGGGATTGAACCCAAGTCTCTTGTCTCCTGCATTGGCAGGCAGGTTCTTTACCACTAGCACCACCTGGGACTCCCTCATAGGTAACAGCAAAGGAAAGCTCTGGTTAACAGGAAGACAGTGGGCAGGGGACTTCTCTGGTGGTCTAGTGGGTTAAGAATCCACCTTGCAATGCAGGGTATGCGGGTTCAATCCCTGGTTTGGGAACATCCCGAAACTTGAGGGGCAAGTGAGGGGCCCGTGCTGAGGGGCAACTAAGCCCGTGTGCAGAAACTGCTGAGCCTGTGCACTCTGGAGCCCACACACCGCAACTAGAGAAGACCTCAAGCCAGAATGAAAGATCCCGCATGTCACAACTAAGACCCGATGCAGCAACGTAAATGAAGACATATTTTTAAAAGAGAAGACAGTAAGTAGGAAGAAGAGGAAGGTGAGGGAAAATAAAAACATCAGAACAGGAAAGAAGAAAACAATTCTGACCTACTTCACAATTCTTCCTTCTACTGAATACACTACAGAAATATACCCACACCCACACCCATATGGAAAGATCCCAGGGTTAGAGGAGAAAGTGCAGAACTGGTGGCAATTGTTTTATCCTGATCTGACCTTCCTTGGAAACCTATAGGCCAACAAGCTGGGAGATGGTAAGGTTCCCTGACCTTCACTAGGGAAGAAATTATGTCCACTGCAACCCGCATCAGTACTTCTCTTCACACTTACCTTGGCTCGCTGGCTGATTACACTAGTGTCCACCTGTTCATGCCACACCTGTTGAAGGTCTGAAACCAGCAAGGCATAGCCCTGCCTGGTGATATACGCCTTGACTAGGAGGGAGTTCTCAGCAAGCTGTAGCCATGCCCATGGCTGTATCAGCAGGCCTTGCTCCAGTTCCTCCATCTGTAGCAGAGTCTTAATTTAGCAAAGTGCCTCCAGGGTCCTGCAGGTCTGACACCACTCAGACAGTTTTGTATCAAATATGCTTTGTGAAAATCCTAAGAAAACAGAAGGAATGGATTTACTTTCCTTCCCCTCTCCTCCACCCTCCTGATAAGTAATAAGCTGAACATCAATCTTACTACCTCCTTTCGCTAAAAATCTATCTAGAATTTTGACAGTTTTTTTCTCATATTAAATTCCTAGAGGATGTAAAATATCTCCTTCTTCTATAGCATTTAAGCCTCAATAAATGGGTATAGTATTTCTGCTTTCCAATGGTAAAACAATGTGGAAACCTACACCATTCTTGTCACATCTTTATCACATTCCTAATAAATATATCAGTGCTATCCTTTCCCAGAATTTCCAAAAGAGAAGAAATTGTTCTTTTTTTATAAAACATCATAAGTGTCATGAGCAGGAAACTCAAATTATTTGATCATTATCTAAAAACAAAACTCTGGAAGCTCTCAGAATTTTAAATATGTGTGTGTGTGTGTGTGTGTGTGTGTGTGTTTGGTTGCTTAGTCATGTCTGACTCTTTTTGACCCTATGGACTGACTGTAGCCTGCCAGGCTCCTCTGTCCATGGGGATTCTCCAGGCAAGAATACTAGAGGTGTGTATATTCACTAAACATATATATATTCCCTAAATTACTGTATGCATATATATATACATTTATATGTCCCCTAAATACATTTTCCCCTAAATATAGATACATTCTCTAAGACAGGGATTCTTAATCTAGAGTCAATGCATGTAAGTTCTCTGGAATTTTGCTTATAAAAGCAAAATTTGCGCATAAAGGCATATATCCATTTGGAGGGAAGAGGTCCACAGTTATGGTCAAATAAAGAGCTAATAACTCCATGTCCAGAAGCAAAGAGAAAAACCCCAACTCCATTTCAAGAAGACCCTGAATGACTAAGAAGTCAATATAAGATGCAGAACATAGCAAAGGTAGAGACCATGAAATAACTCCACTTCCCTCATCGCCCACCTCCCCTCCCAAGGCACTGCCACCAATGATATCACGCGCTGCTGAACATCCTGGAAGCCAATCTATCCACTTCAGTAACTAAATGTGTAGCCTTAATCTAACAGATATTCAGTAACAATGGCTACTTTATAGGCAGTTATCATTTTTCCTGTGGGTTAAAAAAAAGTGATATAATGAAAGTCTATAAATACAAACTGAAGTAAGTGGAGGCAGATCTTTAAGAATATAAAGATAACAATGAAAATCCTTGGATTTCATTAATATGGTTAACATGGCTCCGTTCTTCCAGTCATTTTCATCTCAACCTAAGCCATTATTCTTCCAACCATAACCTACTGCAGCCTTGTAACATAATTTGTACAGTCACTAGGCAGGTGAAATAGAAATGCACGTATTGTAATTTTTATCTGCAGCCTCAAAACCTTCTGTTTGGAGGATGGTATTTCAGTCACATTTCCCCTGCTGCTCCTACTGGGAGAAGATCTGGGAATGACGAAGCCAGTCCTCACCAGACCACAGTCCCACTTTGCCCAAGATCACACACCTCAAGTCCATCACAAACCGCAAGTCACCAAGCCCTTCTCTCCTTTCCAGGCACTCCCCAGGGTGCACTCTCAGTCACCAAAATTGGGCTGATTATCTGAGCCTGTCACTTCAGAAAGTCTGGATGCTCAAGACACTCACACTATATGGTGTTTTGTGGGCGGGGGAAGAGTTTAAAATGCAGCTGGGGGGGTCAACAAGCCCCCCAAAGAGGTTTGAGCAATTCAGCACTACACCTAGAGTTAGCTGCTCCCACCACACACATCAGTTCTGAGGCCTCAATATCTCAGCTTTTTATTTCCTTCTAGGATGACTTCACATGAACCAGATTCACCCGTTTATTATTCTTTTTTTTTTCTCCTAATAATTTGTTATTGAAGTATAGCTGATTTACAATATTAGCTTCAAGTGTGGTGGCGGTGGTTTCGTCGCGAAGTCGTGTTCGACTCTTGCGACCCCAGGGACTGTAGCCTGCCAGGCTCCTCTGTCCACGAGATTCTCCAGGCAAGAATACTGGAGTGGGTTGCCATTTCCTTCTCCAGGGGGTCTTCCCGACCCAGGAATCGAATCCAGGTCTCCAGCATTGCAGGTAGATTCTTTACCTACTGAGCTATGAGGGAAGTCAAGTGTACACCTGTTATAATTACTGAATGAAGGAAGTGGAAGTCCGGAGGGCCAACAGCGGAGTGGGGTCGCCTAAGGCGGGTCGGCATGAGCCCCTCTAAGCGCAGTTCCTCCGCCATCCTGCAGAGGGCAGCAGAACGCCAACGACCGTCCGGGCTAGACCCCGCCCCGCCTCACCATTCGGGGAGAGGGCGGACCCTGCCTCACTTTACCACAGCCCCACCCCAGGAGCCCCGCCTGGTGGCAGCCAGTTTCCATTCGCCCTCGCTAGAAAGGCCTTCCAGTCCGCGTTTCTATTTTTACAGAGCCGGCTGCGTGAGGCATGGCTCCCGACTCCCCAATGAGCAACAAGGCCAAAAACCGGCTGCCTCCTCGCAGCAAATTGCCGGCTAGGAGTACCTCCACAAACCCCGCCCCGCTGCTGGGAGGCGAGCTGCGCACGCGCGGCCTCCGCCACCCACCCGCCCATCCCCGGAGGCCTGGCCCAGAACCTTGGCCGCGCGCTGGTACCTCCAGGCAGGACACTTGGGGGAAGGAGGCGCTATTGCCAGGACCAGCCCGCAGGGCCCGAGAAAGTCTCTCACTTCCTGGCCCCGGCCCTGGCCCGGATTAGAGCTCGACCCCACCTACCGTGAGCGGCCGGGAGAGCTCTCACCCTCCCCGCGGCAGGCTGGCTCGCCCGCGCCAACGAAAAGGCCTAGAGTAGAAGCATTTCCCACCCCCACTACAGGGAGGTGGGGTCTTGGGACACTGGGGCGGAGCTCAGGCCTGATGTGGGCGGGACATCTGGGCCCCAGGAGCTGATAACTGGAGTGCTCCGAGCGGAGGGCTACCGGTGTGCGGAGGGCTACCGGTGTCCGAAGGGCGCCCTGGTAGGGAGGTGGAAGGATAAAGGCACTCCTTAGAGTTGCCCAGCTTCCCTGGCGGCTCAGACAGTAAAGAATTGGCCTGCAATGCGGGAGACCAGGGTTGGGAAGACGCATCCCCTGGAGGAGGGCATGGCAACCCACTCCGGTATCCTCGCTTGGAGAATCCCCATGGACAGAGGAACCTGGCTGGACACAGTCCATAGGGTCGCAAAGAGTAGGACACGACTGAGCGACTAAGCACAGCACAGAAGAGTTGCCCTGGCAGAGTAGAAAGAACGCCAGACGAAATGCAGGAGGGGACCACGAATTTGGACTTGAAAAACCGAAAGTCAAATTTCCATACCCTACCGTTTTTTACTGTTTTGTTTTTAAATAAAACGAGGGGCTTGAACTTCACTAGATATTCTCTCTTGGGTCCCACCAGCACGCGAGTTAAGAGATGAGTTTCCCAGGCATACTTCCCCTGGTCTGACCTTATCTTGTACCTCTCCTGCCTCCTTTCTCCCTCCATCCACGGCCATACTTATGCTCCATCACCAATCCAACTCATCTTGTACCTTGTGTAACTTAGTTTCACTCCATCTGGACACCCTAGTCTGAAAAATTCTCCTCATCCATGTTCCACAACCCGAAGTCCTCTTGTTAAGGCCAGCCCCAGTGCTGCTTCTATGTAAAGTCCTTCCCACTGTCCTCAATCAGAATTCATTATTTCTTCCTCTCTGCTCCCATTTTTTTTTTTTTTTTCAGTTCAGTCGCTCAGTCATGTCCAACCCTTTGCAACTGCATGAACCTCAGCACGCCAGGCCTCCCTGTCCATCACCAACTCCCGGAGTCCACCCAAACCCATGTCCATTGTGTTGGTGATGCCATCCAACCATCTCATCCTCTGTTTCCTCTTCTCCTCCTGCCCTCAATCTTTCCCAGCATCAGGGTCTTTTCAAATGAGTCAGCTCTCCGCATCAGGTGGCCCAAGTATTGGAGTTTCAGCTTCAACATCAGTTCCTCCAATGAATACCCAGGACTAATCTCCTTAGGATAGACTGGTTGGATCTCCTTGCAGTCCAAAGGACTCTCAAGAGTCTTCTCCAACACCACAGTTCAAAAGCATCAATTCTGCGCTCAGTTTTCTTTATAGTCCAACTCTCACATACATACATGACTACTGTAAAAACCATAGCTCCCATAGCATTCTTTTAATCTTTATTGAAGACTGACTTCCACTTTGGATTTTAGTTAGTAATTACATGTCTTTTATTGTTATTGTTTTGATGCACCATGAAGCTTATGGGATCTTAGTAGTTCCCCCACCAGGGATCAAATCCATACCCCTTGCATTGGAAACTCGGAGTGTTAACCACTGGACCGCCAAGGAAGTCCAGTAATTATATGTCTTTTTAAATCGTAAGTGTTTGAGAGGGGAGGGACCATGTCTTATCCATATCTGTATTTCCAGGACCTTACACATAGGAGATACTCAATAAATATCAGTTAAGTGAATGCTAGGGTTCGAGTATAGATCATTCACAGGCAAAATACCACTCATTCATTCACAGCCCCTGCTCTGGAACAGGCCTAACTAAGAAAGGAAAAGGCAAACACATTTATTGGGAAGTGAGACTTTTGGGGAGCCCATGTGAGACACACACGTACATCCTCTCCCTGGGAGAAAGTGGAGCCTGCAATCTGGTTCTCCAGCAAACTGGGAGGTAGGATTAAACTAACCAGAGTAGGAGTCCTAGTAATTACTGGGACTCTCCTCTGCTAGGCTGAGGGCACTGGTCCCCAAAGTCAGGCAGCAAGTCAGCTGTCTCTCCAGGCTCAGAGGGCCCTCTTTCCTCATTCCCAGAGTCTTGGGGCAGCGGGCAGAGGCAACGGAGGTGTTGGTGAATGCAGGGACACAGGTTTTGGATGGAGAAAGGAAGCTCGTACTCTTGATCTGCCCTCTCCTTAGACTTCTGAGGCATCGGAGCCTCTCGGGCAGTGAAAGGAGGTGGCAGCCCTTGCCCTAGACCTCGCTCAAGCCGTGTGCCTGCAAAAGACAAAGTGGTCAGGTCATTGCCCAACCCAGGGAGTGATGACTTCCTGGCCACTCCCCAGTCTATTGGGGCCTGGCCTCAACTTACCAGGAATGGTGTTCTCTAGGAGGAAGCCCAAGAGTCCCGCCAGGAAGATGGGCTCTGTGAGCAGTGAGTGCAGTAGCACATCCAAGGGGCTCCAGCCTACAAGGGGTTAGGACCAGGCAGGAGGGGGACTCTGATGCTATGCAAAACCAAGGGTCTTATACTTCCAGCCTAAGCTTAAGTACTGGATGGAGGACAGGTCTTTCTGAATTGTTCTATCTCCCCCTCCCTACTTTGTCCCTCTGCTCTCTATTTCCCACATCCAGACCCTTCCCACAGGACCCCTGCTTAACACCCTATCTTCTGAGCATCCACATGCCTTCCAGATATGCTTTGATCATTCCAGGCTCCCTGTCTTTGGAAAGTTTGGTATTAAAATCCCCAGCCTTATTTCCTACTTCTCACTTTCTATGCTCTAGCCTGAGTTCCTCAACTTCAGAACTACTGACATTTTGGACCAGATACTTCTCTGTTTGAGAGAGGCTGTCCTGGGCACTATAGGATGTGTAGCAGCATCTTTGTAACCACTAAATGCAAGTAACCTCTCCCCTGCTTGTAACAACCAAAAATGTCTCCAGACATTGGCAAATGTTCTGTGTGGGGCAAAACCATCCTCAGTTAAAATCACGGCTGTTTGCTGAGCTGAGCTAACAAACTAAGTTATTTGCTGCTCCTGGGTCTTATGCTATGATTTCCTACTTCCTTGGTGGGTAATGACCTTCTCATCAAATACGTTTCAATCTTACCATCCTTCAAGACCAACTCAATGTTACTTTCTCCATAAAAGTTACCCGGTTCATCTCCAAAAGAAGCCATCTCTCTCACTGCAGAGCATCACAGCTCTTTATCTGAACATTTCTAGTTACATTTCTACACATCTCATCTCTTTTACTAGACTGTAAATCTATAGGCACCTTTGTATCCCAAGGAAGCTAGCATGGTGTTCAGTAAATACTTGCTAAACAAATGGACAGACTATTTATCCCCAAGCCCAGAGAAGGGTGTGGGGCCTGGAGGCCAGAGAAACTCAAGCCTTGAGCCCTTGCTTGCCCACTGCCAGGCAACTCCTCTGTCCCTCCCCCTCCTCCCACCTGTGCTCAGTAGGACCGGAGCTTCCCGAAACCACCTCGGCAGCAACAGGGCCGTGAAGATGGAGAAGCCAACAATGAAGACATTCCTCCCAGAGTCAATGTCAGCCAAGTGGAAGCTGGAGAATCCAGTAGACAGAACCACGGCCTGGGTCACCCCCAGCACCCCACCTGTCTCATCCGGAAGTAATCAAAGAGGTTGGGAGAGGGCTGGCACAGCAGAGTACTTACTATAGGGTGGGACAGGTTGTGAGGGGCAGAGACCACCAAAAAGCCCAGGAGACCAGAAGCCCAGTCAGGAGGCTGAGATGTGACTGAGAAAATGAGGGCAGCTGCCATATACTCACAGCCATATGCTAGGGAGGCTTCTCAGAAAGAAAGGGTGTCACCCACAAGCAACCAGCTGGGCCCTGCTGAGGGATCCCGGTTCAATACCAGTGCTGCCGAGACATCCGCTCATCAAGAACAGGCCCACTCACCAAGCACAGGCAGCGGGATGGTGGTGAGGAACTGGGCTAGCCTTGGGGAGAGCCCCAGCGCCACGCAGAACAGCCCCACCAAGTAGGCCACTCGCCGAGGTCCAGCCTACGTGATGAAGAGACACTGGAACACACCTCCTCGACCACTCAAGCCTTTTGCTTGGCCAGCCCCATCTCATCCTTTGGATCCCAACTAAAATGTTACTCTCCCAAAAAGCATCCTAAAGGGCTCTCTCTTACTCAACCCGCTTCCCAGCCCCTGCTTTGTTTTCTTAATAGCACTTATCACTTTCGGAAATTATCTTATTTGCTTTTCTCCTAACGTGTCCGCCTCTCTCTTTCTTAAAGTCCTCAAGAGAACAGGGACTTATCTGACTCCTTTCTCTCTAGAACCTCAGCCCTGGTACAAATGCCTGAGGCACAGAAAGAGCTCAGTAGTGATTTAGTGTCTCCCTCACACTCCTAGTCCCCACAACTTCTAAGCACCTCTCTCAATGAGATGGCCGCTGTGAAGAGCCTGACAGAGGGCTGGGCACAGCAAGCCATCGGTTCCCTTCCCTCTCTTGCACCTCCAGCTCCTCTCCCCACACCCCTGTTCACATACCTGGAGAAGACCCACTGTGCCCACATTGGGGAAGCTGGATGCAGTGCCCATGGGGCTTCCCAACAGCCCAGCCAGCACACTGCCCAGTCCCTCCAGGCTCAGCCCTCGGCTACAGGCGTGTGGAGGTGGAGAAGGCAAATGCAGCAGCTGGCCACAGAGGGCGTAGCAGCCCAGGGAGCTGGTGGAGGCTGCCAAGGCCATGGAGATGCCTGCAGCCAGAGCCCTGGGTGTCAGCAAGGGCCAGTCCCACTCAGCTGGGGAGGGAGAAGGAGCCACTTTGGGGCCAGACTCAAGTCTGAAGCATTCCCCTGCCTAAAGCCTGTGACACAAGAAGCCTAAAGGCCCCATTGTCTTTGAAGATAATGTCTTGGGACAAAACCATCAAACTCAAGGTAAAAACCCATTCATTCCTTTACTGCGATCTACAAGGTCCCTTTGGTCTGACCCTTACCTCTTTCTCTAGCCTCATTTACAACCACACTCTTCATCATTTCTTTCACTCCAGATACACTGGCCTTTGTTTCAGGCCTTTGTACTTGCTGTGCTGCAGGCCACCACAGGGCCTTTGCATATGTTGTTCTCTCCACCTAGAATGCTCTTGTCTCTTGCCTTTCCCTAATAAGCTCCTACTCATCTCTCACATCTCAGCTCAGTGATCACTTCCTCAAGAATGCCTTTCCTGGGAAATCTCTGGCAGTCCAGTGGTTAGGGCTCCATCTCTCACTGCTGAGGGCCCAGGTTCAATCCCTGGATGGAGAACTAAGATCCCACAAGCCATGTGGCATGGTCAAAAAATAATAATAATAAATAAATAAAAATAAAAACCATTTAAAAAAGAACACCTTTTCTAACCTCTCCAATAAAGTCAGATTTTTCCATTATAAACCTTCATCATACAAGGTACATGTCCTTTGCTGTATCTACTATATGCAATTCTACATTCACTTAGGTAACTATTGAATTAGTATCTGTATTCCCTGACATATTATAAGCTTCCTGAGTGCAGGTTCTGAGTTCTAGGAGAAAGCCTACCTGGGTGAGGCAGCCAAAACCACGGTGTCTTGGTGGGGGCAGACAACTCCCCGGGGATGATGCTGAGACCCAGAAGGGCAGAAACAATCCACACACAGGCCACTGGGATCAGCACCTGAGGGAAAAGACTCAGAAAAGAACCCCTCCCCCAGAACCTTCCAACTTTCTTAAAGGGGTAGACAACAACCAAGTAGGGGCCAAGTGAGCAATCCATGCCAGCCTTCCTAACTCCAACTGCCCCGCCCAAACCCCCACATACCGAGAGGAGCCTGAAGGCCAGGATGTGAGTATGGGTTGAAGAGGTTGAAGCTGGCCTCCAGGGGCGTGGGGGTAGCAGGCAGGAGCCCAGGTGCTGAGAACAGACCACCATGAGCACAATCAGCCTAGAAGAGGGAAGGGGCTTTAGGGGCAAAAGGAAGCTTGACCCTGAGGCAGGGAGTACAGATGGGAGGGGCAGGATACCATGAAAGGGGGTCCATAAAAGAATGCCCCCGTGGAGAGGGATGGAGGGCACCTTGAGGGTCAGTGGGAGACAAGGTACAAGCCAAGGTAACCAAATGAATCCAGTAAAAGTCTTGGATTCCAAAGCCACAAGTGTTATCCCTGCTGAGACGGCTGCTGGACTGGTAGAGTAGCAGCTCTCTCCTCCCACTCCCACATAGCCCACCAGGCATCACGCCTCTCAGGACTTACTTACAGCGATGCCAGGCCCCAGTGAGTGAAGCAGAGCAGAGCTACTTCCCTGTAGACAGAGAGCCCTGCCACAACCAGGCTGGGGGCCAGCACTAGGGGCCCACAGCGGAGGAACAAGTGGCCAGGACCCCCCAACAGCCCCAGAGTGGCCTGCAGCAGCCCAGAGATCACCACGGCCCCCGACACCTGGTGGAGAGGAGAAAAGGACAAAGAGCAAACATTCTCCTTGATCAAGGTGACCTCAGCCTGGACTTCTTAACTAATTCCAGGGAGTTTGCTGGCATCCTAGTGGTTAGGACTGTAGGCTTTCACTGCCATGGACCAGGTTCAGTCCCTGGTTGGGGAACTGAGATCCCACAAGCTGCATGGTGTGGCAAAAAAAAAACCCAACAATTCCAGGAGGGGTTCCCCACCACCACCTCTTTCCCCTAGAGCATCTCAGTTCCTACAAAATGGAAACAAGAACCTCCCCAACCCTGGGAGCACTCTTAGTCCAGCCCTCCTCCTCCACGTCCCTAAGCATGTACCTCTCGGATAGAAGTGTTCCAGAGCTCCAAGCCATGGCAGCCAGGCCTCCCACAGAGGCGCAGCACAAGGGAGGCTGGGAGAAGTTGGGGGTGTGGAGAAGAGAGATGGAAACAGGATGGAGAACCATTGCTCTACAGTTCTGGTTGGCGCCTGGCCCTTTCATCATTGCCCCATCTCAACCCTGCACCCAAATCCACCTGTGTGCTCAGAGGAGCAGCCAACCCCACCCTCACCCTGTGCCTTTGCTCTATGCTCACAGTTTCCAGGTGTCCGGAGAGCCAGAGGTAACTTCTGACTGGTCAGCACCAGGGCGGGGATAAGAAACTGTAAGGATGGAGCCTGGACAAGAGGCAGCCTGTAGAAACAGCAGGTCTGGTAACGTGGGGCAGTCGCCATCCTCCCTGAGCCTCGCCTCCCGGCTGGGACCCCATCACCTTCTCTCCAGGGAGTTCCTCTCACCTGCTGCCCATCCAGGTTTGCAGGGAGGTAGACACGCCACATGCAAAGAGGCTGGAAGCCAGGAGCTGGGCAGGGGAGAAAGAGAGTCCTCCTGCTGGGAGACTTTGAAGCAAGAGCAGGTGGGAGGTGCAGAGTAGAGAAGCCAACACCAAGATATGCTGCGGGCAATTAGGCAGAAATACATATTTCCAGAGGGTTTCTCATGCCACACCTACACCCTCCAAACACCCTCTTCAGCCAGCAGCAGCAACCCAGGCATCTCTGCCTCCTACCTGCAGAGCCAGAAGACAGCTGAGGCCCCAGGGAGGAGGCCCGCACAGAGAGGCCCAAGAATGAGAGGGGGGATTTTGGACATCAGGTGGCCGTGGCAGGGGAGCCAGGGTGCTCTGGGACCCCGCAGACTGGAGCTGTATGGCGTTGGGGGGTGACTGGCTCATACTCCCTGCCTTCTGTCTTGTCCTGGCTGCCCTGGGCCAGAGTTAAGAGAGAGAGAGAGTAAGAGGTCAGAGTTTGTGTGAAGTTAGATGCCTGGAGCAGGGAGGGGGCAGGAGTGTCAATGAAGCAGAGCGAAGAGATGAGGGATTTGGGGCAGGATGCAGCCCTTTCACCTTTGCCCAGCTCTTGTGCAAATTCCATCACCCATTAACCGGGGAACCAAGTTCTGAGTCCCTCCCCCTCCCAAGAATCTCCATCTGGGTCTCCTGTCCCAGAATAGGAGTGGTGGGGAGGAAACCGCCCCCTAGCATAGCCAGGGGAAGTTTGATAGACTGTACTACCTCCTCACCACTGTCATTTGGAACCATCACAATTACACAGTAGTTCTCAAGCCTTTTAGGGTCAAGCCTCCTGGACTACCTCAAGAGAAAACATCCCTTCGTCATGTATGACAACTGTGATCACAACTCTGTATACAATGTTCTCATTGTACTATAAAGAAGAAATCAAAGTGATTTCTTTATTTTTAAAATATTTATTTGGCTGCTCCAGTCCTAATTAGGGGAAGCAGAATCCTCAATCCTTGCTGCAGCATGTGGGATCTTTAGTTAGATGTGCAAACTCTGAAGTTGTGGCATGTGGGATCCAGTTCCCCTGACCAGGGATGAAACCCAGGCCCCCTGCATCAGGAGCATGGAGTCCTAGCCACGGGACCACCAGGGAAGTCCTCAAAGTAATTTAAATAATGTATTTCACCATGGGAAAGCTTGGGTCCAACTAAACTGGAAGACAATGAAGTAGCCTAGTGCCCACCCCTCATGTGGAATTGCAGTGGATGCAACAGCTACAATTCCAACTGATACTGATGCTTCCCTGATGACATGTGTACCACCAGCAGTGCTGCCATTCACGACCCGATGTTCCAAAAGAGTGAACAAGTTCTTCGTAAAGTGCTGAACAAAGCGTAGATTTAATGTACAGAGATGCATTCCTGGGAAACAGTCTTTTTCCAAATGGGCAAAATCTATTCTGTTTACATGCTTAGAGAAAATAAGTAGTTCCAGGCTCAGATAAACAATCATACATGATGTCTACCCAGTCATTCAAAAGTTGCCTCGGAAACCAGATCTGAAAGATTCACGTGCACCCCAATGTTCATCGCAGCACTGCTTATAATAGCCAGGCCATGGAAGCAACCTAGATGCCCGTCAGCAGACGAATGGATAAGGAAGCTGTGGTACATATACACCATGGAATATTACTCAGCCATTAAAAAGAATTCATTTGAATCAGTTCTAATGAGATGGATGAAACTGGAGCCTATTATACAGAGTGAAGTAAGCCAGAAAGATAAAGATAAAGAACATTACAGCATACTAACACATATATATGGAATTTAGAAAGATGGTAATGATAACCCTATATGCAAAACAGAAAAAGAGACACAAATGTACAGAACAGACTTTTGGACTCTGTGGGAGAAGGCGAGGGTGGGATGTTTCAAGAGAACAGCATCGAAACATGTATATTATCTATGGTGAAACAGATCACCAGCCCAGGTTGGATGCATGAGACAAGTGCTTGGGCCTGGTGCACTGGGAAGACTCAGAGGGATTGGGTAGAGAGGCAGGTGGGAGAGGGGATCGGGATGGGGAATACATGTAAATCCATGGCTGATTCATGTCAATGTATGACAAAACCCACTACAATATTGTAAAGTAAGTAGCCTCCAACTAATAAAAATAAATGAAAAAAAAAGTTGCCTCGGGAATTCTTCATAAGAAGGGAGTTCTTGAGCCTTTCTGGATGTGTAGGTTACTACATAGGCCGACTAAGAGTCAGTAAGTCCCATCCCTTCAAATTTTTGTCAACCAAAAAATGCCCCATAAATTTCCAAGATGCCCCCTAGGTGGCAGCACCACCCTCACTGTGTATCTTCCTCTGTGGTCCCAAATCCTCTCAGCTCAGCTGGCTGCTCTTCTTTCAGTGATAACCCAGACTTGGTCTTCTCTTTGGTGGTGGTTTAGTCAGTAAACGTGTCTGACTCTTGTGACCCCATGGACGGGAGCCCACCGGGCTTCTCTGCCCATGGGATTTCCCAGGCAAGAATACTGGAATGGGTTGTCATTTTCTTCTCCAGGGCATCCTCCTAACCCAGGGATTGAACCAGGGTCTCCCGCATTGCAGGCGGATTCTTTACCCACTAAGCCACCATAGAAGCCCTTAAGCTAATAATCACCATTTGTCAGCCCAGAAAGGAAGTCAGCAGACAAAGTATCCTTGATATTGCCCTCAAGGAGCTCATGGGGCTCTGCTGGATACTCTCTCCATGACATGGGCCTTGGGATCCACAAAGATGGCTCTCACTCAGAACTTGTGACAGGGTTACACCTAGGCAGGGCACAGTCACCATCTGTGCCTCACTGCACCAGTCAAGGAGTGTTAGGGGCCCCAGGGTGCTGGGAGCAGGAAAGAGGAAGCAGCTTGATATGAGAACCTATGACCATCAAACAAGAAGGACGTTTTGGAATGGAACTCAGAGAGAATGAGCAGCAGGGTGACAGGATCAGGGAGTAGGGAGGCTGAGAAGGAAGATCTGGGGAGGAGAGTTCTTTGAGGGCTGCTGCAGAAGAAAGAGTCCAGGCTATGCAACTAAAACTGTTTATTGAAACCTTAGTTCTACAAAAGCGTGAAAAACCCAGATATAAAGCAGTGGCCAGAGAGGCCTGTGAAAAGAACACCCAGGAGAGGAACCGGAAGAGAGGGAAGCCCAGGAGCAGGGGACTTAAGAAGAGAATGTTGGAAGACAAAAGGGCCGGGGTGAAGGTCCCAGCAGCCCCTGGTTCTTCAAGACTCAGCGCGGGTGTGGGAGGTCCCCCCCTCTCCCGCCTTCCCTCAGCAACTCCCACCACGGGGGGCCCTGTCAGTCCCCGCCTCTCCTACCCCAGAGACATCAAATAGACCCTCATCAGTGTTTCCTCCCTCCCTCACCCAATCCTAGGAAACTCAAAAGCAGAAGTCTAGAAGAGCCCAGGGGACATGGAGAGACAGGGGCCTTTCCCCTGTCCACCTGTGACACACCCCTGGTCACTGAGCTGAGGCTTTCCCTGGAACGACCACTGCCCTGGCCAGGCAGTCAGCCACTGAGGGACAGAAGAGCAAGTGACCTTCAGTCCTTCTGCCACATGACCCCCTTAAGCTCCATCACCCAGGAGGACAGGAGACCAGCCAAGGACCCAGATCAAGCTTTGCCCCTCCAGGTTCTCAGGGACTCCCAAATCCTCTTAACGCATTCCTGAGAACCCTACCTAGCCTGGGAAAATGAAAGACTTCAGGCGGGCCAGTTCCATGATGCTGAAAAGGGAACATTGCTGGGGCTGTGGGAGCAGAGGGGGCATTTGGCTCCAAGGCCAAGGGGGAGCCAGGCCATGGGAGTGGGACCAAGGACTGGGGGGCCCCGTGGGGACGGTATGGTTGAGGTGATGGCAGGCACGGCAGGTTGGGGAGTCCTTCTGGAGCTTCTGGCAAAGGGGGCAGTTGTGAATAAGAGTGGGGGGAGCAGGAGGGTCTGGAGGAGGCAACGGTGGAGGAGTCAGCGAGGCTAGCAGACTGCCCCACAGTGAACGCAGCACTACATCGCCTTCCAGGCAGCCGGTGACGTTAGCAGGAGACGGCAGGCACTGTGGCATGGGGGAAGGTATGCAGGGTTCCAAAAGGCACCTGGAGGCCAGTCCAAGGTCTGGAGGGCCAGGCGGGGGGCTGCAGGACAGCCCTAAGGACTGGTGTATTACGGCCATCGATGCCACAGCGAGGGCCACGCTGCTCACATATGCCATAGCCAACAGGCAGGACAGCTGGGGGAGAGGGGTTAAGAAAGGTCAGTGCCCAAATCCCCTTCCCCTGAATCCTCTTCTAACTGTCCTTAACACACCCGCCCCTTATCTCTAGACTCATGGACTCAACTTAGAGCTCTCAGTCACCATCTACTTCCAACCCCATCTCCTGAGCCATTCTGTATTTGCTTTACATTATCAGCCAGCTCAAGCTCCCTCTGCTTCCTGACCCGCCTCACCTTTGCCAGCCGCTGGCAGAGGGAGCCCAGCGCCAGTTGCCAGGCAGGCTGCTCCAGCAGCACACACAGGTCTGTGTAGGTGTACCAGCCCCGCCGGCGCCCCTGCTGCTCAGCCACGCTGCAGGGATAGGAGAAAAGACACAGAGGGTCTGCAATCTTCCTGCAGCTGGCCCACCGGCACCTTCATTCCCCTGGGGACCCACCAGGGAACACCAGTGAACTTGTTAAATGTACAGGCTCCTAGGTATACCCATTGATTCCAAAGATGAGGGTGAGACCAAGATCTATTTTAAATAAGCTTCTCCCACTCTTCCAAAGGTGACAGAGGACAGCAGACTTGTTTGGGAACCATGACCTTGGGCAATTCTCTTTCTCATTTTCTCCCTCCCCCCAGTTACACAGACCCTCACCTCTGTTTAGCTCCTATGGCTTAGGCCTCAGCCTCCAAATCCTCAAGTCCCTCTTTCCAATTCCTAGAACCTACCAGCCCTCCAGCCAGCTCAGCACCTCAAAGATTTCCCGAGGATCAGTGTAGAGCCGCCAATCCTGTGGATAAAGAGAAGAGCATCCAACCAGACTTGGACATGAGCCACAGTCAATTAATAACCAGACCCACAGCAGCAACTATAACCTCCACTACAGGTCACACTTGGCTCTTACTGTGTGCCAGATACTGTTCCAAAAACTTTTATGTATTAACTTATTTAATCACCACATAGCTGGTTTCACATTGCACCCTCCATTAAAAGCAAAGAGAAAAAAATAATCCTGGGAATGGTTCATGCCCATAGGAAGCCCAAAATCTAGGGGAAGGCAAAGTCTGGAAGCAAATACCCAGAGCCCAGTAAGATAAGCTCTGGCTCAGAGTGTACTCTGTGGGACCTGGAAGACTGACAATAGGAGGTCTCCACTTCTGACTTCACCATGCCAGGAACCTCCAAAGACTGTGCTTATTCCAGAAAAGCTAGAGGGGAAGATGCTAATAAGGGAAGACATAAAGAGGACAAACAGAAAAATAAAGAGACCACAGGAAGCTGGGAAATAAAAAACAAAGGATGAAAAGAACATAAAAACAGGTCAGGAAAACAAAGCAAGAGAGAGAAGAGCTATTCACCATGGCACTCAGGAAGCCCCTCTCCAGGGCATTGAGAGTGGGCACGGCCACACCCCCAGCAGCTCCCCATTCATCATTGAAGACCTCTTCCTCCTCCCCTTCATCATAGAGGTACTTACTGGCCACCATCTGCAGAGGAACCAGAGGTGATATCAGCAGAGCTCACACCTGGCTCCAGGCTTACCAGGGAGCTGAAGGGAAGGGGGCATCTTACCATGGAGATCAGGAACAAGTCAGAGGATGACACGTGCTGTAGGTAGTCTGGGTTTCTATGCCGGAGCCGCTCAATGTATACCAGAGCCAGCATCATAGCACACGGAGAGATGCAAGCCTCTCTGGGTATCAGAAAGGATTAGGAATTAAACGCAAGGATCTTTCAGTTCTTGTAACTTATGATGCTCATCCCTGTATCTTTACAAGTTCTCTTTAGAGATAACTGTTCCCCTCTCTCTAGAGCCCAAACACTCTCACTCTGTATCTCTCAACTGTGGACTCACCGGGACACGTGGGCTACGTATTTCTTCTGGAGACGGCGAATAGGACTGGGGGCTGCCTTCTGGAGCAGTTCCACAGCAATATCTGTAGAGGCAGAAGGATAACAGAGTGAGCAAACAACTCCCCCACAGCTGTGCCCACTGCTATCAGCAGAAGACCCAGATCTACATTCTCTGAGGTCTTGGAGACAGGACCACAGTAACAAAGCAGAGATTCAATTCTCCCACGCTGAAACAAAAGGCCTATTCCAAATATGAATTCCAGCTCCTTCCAATAGGAAGGTTTATTTCCCTGTCACCTGCAATTAATTACCTAGATGTGTCCTTCACTCTAGCTCACTTGAGAAGATAAACATGTCTTGTTGATGGGGGAAATATATGATAGGTATGCTTGGAAAATTAAAAGTTTCTAGTCTATAGATCAAGAATAATATAGATTTGTAAGGCAGCAATATTTCCTAATCATCTGGATTTAAGGGAAAAATGAAATACAGATCTAGTCCTTACACCTGTCAAACATACTAACTACCAAAAGGCAGTGTAGTTCACAGGCTACACCTAGAGTCATTTTGATGACGGCTGACAACCCTACTTTCAGGCTTCTCACTTGTCGGGTCATACAACACTGTCTAACCTGCCACGGGGCTGGAGAGCTCCTCCAGAGTACAGTCAGTTTCCCAGTCCCAGCCATAGTAGAGTCTCCTTCGGATTCGGGCACTCAGCTTCTGGTGTCCTGGGAGGAACTGAAACGGCAGGAGTGGGGTGGAGGGTGAAGGGCAGGAAAGGGTATGATGGAGATCCTGGCTCCGGGCTGGAAGGGGGCTACGGGGCGGTAGGCCTGCCGCACGGCTAGCGGGGCTCGTGCCCAACCCGGCCCCGCACTCTCTGGATTGTTTGCTAGTGGCACTCTGTCCACAGGGGGTGGAGTCCTCCTCACCGAGGGCTCCGGAGGAGAAGTTCTCCAAGAAGGGGCCGGGCTGGTTACCTCCTACCCCATTCCAGTACCGCAGCTCTCCCCATGGGCCCAAGGAGCCAGGGCCTCGAGTAGGCACGGGTCGAGCGGCTACCGCCTAGTTTTCCGGCAGAGCCACCAGGCGAGCTCGCGGCCCCGCTCGGGCTCCGGTGAGGGGGCGGGCGCGGAGGGAGCGCCCACGGCCAAGGCTACAAGCGCTAGGAGGCTAGGGAGGCGGCGGGCCGCGTGCTCACCGTGAAGTCCTGGAAGCCGGTGAGGGAGAAGGTGCCTTCTTCGTCCAGCAGGAGCCCGGCGAGGTCCATCGCGCCGCCAGCCACTGCCCTACGAAGGGAAGGGAACGAGTTCGAAAGGGGCCGCGGAGCCGTCCCTGCCCGCCTGCCCACCTGTCCGCCGGCCTCCCTCACGCGGGCCGCCGCCCTTGCCGGTGCAGCCCCCTCCCCTCGCGCCAGCCGCGGCAGGCGGGGCCGGGCAGCAGAGCCTCTTCCTGTTCCGCTCCGGGCGGGGCTCCTGGCTCCCGGTTCTGGCCTCCGGACTCGGGGCGTGGAGCTGCAGGGCCTGGACACCCACCTCACCGAGTAGAGAGGAGTCCTGGCTTCGAGGCGCGTGCTGTGCCTTTGCCGCGCCGCGCGTCTGCCCGGTGTTTACAAGCCGCGGGGGCGTCGCGGGCGAAGTCAGCACCGGGCACTTCCTGCTGCCAGCTGGGCCGAGCCGCCAGCTTCGACCGCTGGGAAGGAGCTGGGCTAGAATTCCTGATATCGCTGAGCCCCAGCGTGTCTAAGAAATCGGGACAATTCCTAGGGGGCCGTGGCACACGAGGACGAGCGAGCCCGGCTGACCTTTTCGTGCCGGTGTAGATATAAACGTAAATAAAACAAAGACTCGGGACAGGGAGTTGCTCGCGATTGTTTTCTTTTAAAGGGGAGATGTATGCACACACAGGACAATATACATTTTAAAAATAAAATCAAGAATACACAAATTTTAACTGGTGAATTGTGTACAAAGTAGCAAGGGCACTGATTTTTGGCTATATATATTGCAGAGATTAAATGTTCTCAAGGGAACACGTAACAACACGCTTGTTACGTTGGAAGCCTCAATAAATGGCGTTAACGCCCCTCCTCCCCCGCCAAGAGTAAATAACACCTAGACAGGGTTTTTAGACTTCGAGACCCCAATATCTCGCTTAAGGGATTGGAAGGAGTTCCGATGCGTGAAGGCGGGAGAGTTTACAGAAAGTTGGGACGGAAACAACTTTTCTGTGTAGCCGAAGCTGTTTTCGAGTCGATCGAGTCACGCGCTGGTGTTTGTTTATTGCTGAGGGGAGGGACCTGGGAGGACCAGTACATCGAGGGTTGAGTAAAAGGACGGCCGCCGCCCTAACCAGAGCAGAAAGAGCCCACGGGGGCATCTGGAAGCTGACTTCCTGCCGCTTCGGGTCGCCTCACACCAGAAATCCAGGCGAGGACCGGCCGCCCTAGCCGCCCTGCCCACACAGGGGGAAGAAAATTGGCTGGAGTGGGCGAAAGCGGAGATACAGCCCCTCTGTCAGGAAGAGGCAGACACCGCCCGGCGCCGCCAAAACACACACCTGCGTAGGAGCAGGGTCACCCGCAACCCCCTGCGCGCAGGCGCCGGTCACCCTATCTCGGCGGTTAGGGCACATCACGTGCCGGGCTCGTCGCTCTGCCGTCACGTGACGCCCGTCCGCGGCCTGGGCGGCCCTCTCCGCGGTGTGCGCCCCCTTCCGCCTGACGCGCCCCAGGCGGCGGCCGCGCAGCCCTGGCTCCTCGCGGGCTCGGGCGGCGGCTGCGGCGGGGCTATGGCGAGCGGCGGTGGCGGTGGCAACACCGGCACTGGTGGGGGCCCGGGGCTGGGTCTGAGCCTGGGCCTGGGCCTGGGTCTGGGCATGGGTGAGGCCACCGGCGAGGCGGAGGAGGAGGCGGCCACGGCCGAAGCGGTGGGACGCCTCGCCACGACGCTGTGGCTGCGGCTCCGCGGCTGGGAGGCGGCGTTGGCCGCAGCGCAGCGACTGCTGGTGTGGGAGAAGCCGCTGCACAGCCTAGTCACGGCGGCCGCGCTCAACGGCCTCTTCTGGTAACGGCCGCGGAGGAGGGGGCGGGGCCGGGCCGCGCGGGAGAGCGGGGGCGGGCGAGCCCGGAGTCCCATTCCCGTTTCTGGGCAAGACGCTTGTCCTGGAGGGCTGGTCCACCTCCTGGTGTTTAAAGATCGCTGTCAGCCTGGGGTGCCCTGTTCCTGTGTCTTCGGGTGTCGGATTAGGCCTGGACGTTCCCAGTCCCTCATCAGTGGGCGCTTTTCCGCCTTTCGCGACGGGTATAGGAGCCTCCCTCACCCACTCATCGCTGAGGTGCCTGTCTCTCCCTAAGGTTGCTGTCTTCGTCCTCCCTACGGCCCTTCTTCCTACTCAGCATCTCACTTTTGGCCTATTTTCTGCTGGATTTGTGGCAGCCTCGCTTCCTCCCTGACATCTCTGGTGAGTGTGACTTGATTCATTCAGCAAGCCCCAGTGAGCACTTGTTTTGTGCCTGACCCACCCGGCTTGGGTTGAATGGTGAGACGCATGTACCGCAGGCCACCTGCCTCCCAAAGCATGACTGCTTACTTCCCCAGATGGGAAATAAATTTCCTCTTTCTCAAAATTCATGTTATCGTGTGTGGTTGTTAAGTCGCTAAATCGTGTCTGATTCTTATCCATTGAGTGGTGATGCTATCTAACCATCACATCCTCTGCCGCCCTCTTCTCCTCCTGACTTCAGTCTTTATTGTGTGTAGGAGTAGTAGTAAAGATTGTGGACCTCTGCATCCAGATTGCCTGGGTTCCATTGCTTGCTTCCCATTTACCCTGTATGTGACCTTATAAAAGTCACTCAATCTCCAGTTTCATGAAGAGGAGGATATTCTTGAATTTATAAATACACTTCATATGCTTATGGTAGGGTTTCACGTATGGTAGGAGTATTAGATCTTAACCAGGGTTTTCTTGTCCACATATTTACTTAATAGACGGTTTAGCGAATTGGGTGCCAGGTTGTGTGTGAGCTGTTTGGGGTGTATGTACATGTGAATGTGAATAAGATGGGGTTCCTGTTGTTGAAAAGGGTAAAGTCTGAGGAAGGAGACAATACAAATAACATAACAATGTAATACTTCCTGCAAATGGCATTTGAAGAAAGCGCTTTGGGACTGCAGAGGAAGGGCAACTGTTTCTGGCTCGGTGAGTATTTCCCAGAGCTCTGCCCCACAGTAACTTATCTCCCTTCCCTTTCTATAGCATCATCCCCGGAGGAGCCACACTCTGACAGGTGAGTGCAGACCACCCTTTGAAGAACAGACAAATGTCCACACCCTTGCTTTGGTGCCAGTGTCACCACCACAGTGCAGAGCAATCTGGAGTTTCTGTGGGCACAGCCCCCAGCATAGTGAATGCACCATAGCAGGCTTGGTCCTGGGTTCTTGTGTAGGTGTTTGTATGCCTGCTGTTTTCAGGGCAAAGGGTTGGGAGCCCCAGGCTTTGTTTCCCAGGACCTAGACAGCCTCCCATTGGGAGGCAGGGTTGTCCACTTCCTTAGACTACAGAGCTCATGGGCATTCTCAGAGGGATTTGAGTGCCTAGGAAGCTGGTGTCTGAGGCCTCCAGGGGTCATATCATGTCTCCCCAGTGAGGGTGCGGGGTCAGGAGCCCGGCCGCACCTGCTGAGTGTGCCCGAGTTGTGCAGATACCTGGCTGAGAGCTGGCTCACCTTCCAGATTCATCTGCAGGAGCTGCTGCAGTACAAGAGGCAGAATCCAGCTCAGGTAACCTCCCCCTCATCACACAACAGTGCTCTACCCTGTGGAGAAATGGAGGTGTGGGGATGGGGAGGAGTGACTCGAATTCCTTGACTGGAGATGAAGGATAAGGCCTGGGGCCTTTTTAAGGCAAAATTTACTGCTAGTAGCCTGATACAAGACGCAGAGTAAGCTTTTGGTGTCCTGACACTATTTCTTGCCAAGAGAGACCAAGTTTGAATTATAGGTGTTTGGCTATGTCAGTTGCAAACTTCCTGAATCGATGATCCTGGGCATCCTCTTGACTAAACTGGATCACTGCGTTCTTAGAGGAGATACCCTTCCTTCCACCAGTGGAGCAGTAATATTTCTTTCCCCGGATAAGTGGAGCACATACCTCAGTCTCCTGTTCTTCTTGGACCCTGTGCTCTTCTCTGCAGTTCTGCGCTCGCGTCTGCTCTGGCTGTGCTGTGCTGGCTGTGCTGGGACACTATGTGCCAGGGATTATGATTTCCTACATTATCTGTGAGTAGCATCGGGCCCCTGCCCTTTCCAAAGCCCTTCCTTTGTCTTCTTTTCTTGGACTGACCCAAGGGGGGTTGTTGCAGTCTCTTTGCCCAGTTACCCACTTACTCCTGAGATCTTCAGGAGGATGCTGTGGGATTGGTGGAAGGAGGGCAGTGGATGTGGGAAGAAGTTGGCACAGCCTCAGGAAGGGACTTTGTCTCCTTCAGTCTTTCCTGTTTAGGCATCAGTTGAATGAGGGCTCTTAGTTAATAGGCATAGGGAGCTCTGAGTGGACTCTCTGACCCTCAGTGCTGAGTATCCTGCTTTGGCCCCTGGTGGTGTATCATGAACTGATCCAGAGGATGTACACGCGCCTGGAGCCCCTCCTCATGCAGCTGGACTACAGCATGAAGGCAGAAGCTGATGCCCTGCATCACAAACATGACAAGAGGAGTAAGGAGATCCCATGACCCAGGAGGGGAAGGCGGGGAGGACCTTGGTTTGAGACTTGTGAAATACCCTGGGATTTAGATACTCTCCAGACCTGTGGCTATGTTTGTCCCCCACCTCTGTTCCTGCTTGGTCACTGCCCTGCTGTTGTTCTCTAGAGCGGCAGGGGAAGAATGCACCGCCCGGAGGGGATGAGCCACTGGCGGAGACAGAGAGTGAGAGCGAGGCAGAACTGGCTGGCTTCTCCCCGGTGGTGAGGTCCAGGGGTCCAGGGGCGATGGGCTGTCGAATAGAAGGCTGGGGGAGAATCTGCTTTAGAGCAGCCACCTCTCAAGGGGATGGGAGCCTGTGGCAGGGCAGGGAATGCTCCTGGAAATGGGCTCTCTCACCCCTTTGTCTGTTGTGTTCATCATGGTTCCCCTGCAGGTGGATGTGAAGAAAACAGCACTGGCTTTGGCCATTACAGACTCAGAGCTGTCAGATGAGGAGGCTTCTATTTTGGAAAGCGGTGGCTTCTCTGTCTCCCGGGCAACCACTCCACAACTAACTGACGTGTCAGAGGGTATGGGAAGTCCTTTGTCCTTCCTGATCTTCCTGTTCCCTGTCTTGGGATGCTGACTGTGCTCTCTGGTGATTGCCCCCATAAATGTTTTCTTTGGGGAGCCTATCCCCTAGTTGTACACAGTTCCTAAAAGACCTTAACACCTAAGGCCTGGCCTAGCATCCTATGTCCTGAGTTCTCATCCTTGAACTGAATGGCCCATTGCAGCTACTCAGAACAGCAGGCCCATTCCTGGCCCTTTGTTTTCTGCACAGATTTGGACCAGCAGAGCCTGCCAAGTGAGCCAGAGGAGGCCCTGAGTCGGGAGCTAGGGGAGGGAGAGGAGACAGACCTGGCCCCTCCCGAAGACCTGCTGGGCCCCCCTCAGGCCCTCTCACGACAAGACCTGGACTTGGAGGAGGAAGAAGATGTGGCATCCAAGGAAACCTTGCTTCGACTCTCATCCCCCCTTCACTTTGTGAACACGCACTTCAATGGGGCAGGGTCTCCCACAGATGGAGTGATGCTCTCCCCTGGAGGACCAGCGGAGACACCGAACCTAGAGGCAGCGAGTGGTGACCTCACCACTCCTCCCAGCACCCTGTCGCCCCCATTCAGCCTTGTGGAAAGTGACCCGGTCCCCTCCCCCTCCGTCCTTCCGTCTCTGCCCCAGGACTCACCCCAGCCCCTGCCTGCCCCTGAGGAAGAAGAGGCACTCACCACTGAGGACTTCGAGTTGCTGGATCAGGGGGAGCTGGAGCAGCTGAATGCAGAGCTGGGGTTGGGTCCAGAGACATGCCCAGAGCCCCCTGACGCTCCACCCCCTCCACCCCTAGGGCCCGACACCCTGTCTCTGGTACAGTCAGACCAGGAGGCTCAGGCCGTGGCAGAGCCATAAGCCTGGGGGAAGGAGTTGCAGGCACAGTAGGGCTTCCTGGCTAGGGAATGTCACTGTTGGCTCCTTTCCCTGCTATCCTGGGGAGGAGCAATATGTGGGGAAGCTGGCTATCAGATGGAGCCAGTCCCCCCTCCACCTGTCTGCCTGCCTGCCTGCCGTCCCAGGCCTGGTACAGTACCTGGGATTTCTTTTAAGTTTGTAAATAATTTTACATTTGGGTTTAGCGGTTACGAACAGGGCTAGGGGAGTCCTTCCCACTTGCCTCCCCGCCTCATCTCTAGTCTCATTCCACAATGCCCCAAGCCCTGACGGTCTGTCCTTTTCTTTTTCCTCCTTTCCTCAGGGACCTGTGCTGCTCTGTCCTCGTGTCCCGCTCAGTTGTTTAGTTCAGGCACTTTATCATTTTTCTTTCCTATCCCAGCCCCTCTCTGCTTTACTTCCCTGCTGTGTCCTGTCCTTAGCAGCTCAATCCCCACTCTTTACCAGCTCTTCCTCCCCAGCAGGCCCCAGCTAAGCTTTAGGGAGGCTCCCGTCTGGGAGGTACAGATGAAACCTGGGGTGGTGGGTCGGGTCAGTAGTTAATGCACTTGAGTCACTGTAGCCCGTGGAACCTCCACTGCACCCTTACCCTCGTTTGTCCCGGCCCTTCCCTATTCAGGATGAGAGCAGGGATCCCACAGCACATACGCCAGCGGTGTGGTAGTGAGCAGGACCTCTGTCTCCTGGGGCGAGGGACTTTCTTATCTTAGGGAGGAGTAAGGAGATCTGTTTCTCTGGGCTATGGTCCAAGTGTGGTGGGACCCCCTACTAGGGTCAGGAAATGGACAGTAACATCTGTGCAGGTGTTGACTGGAAAAATAAAGTGTTGATGGCTAGAACTGCTGCTGCCTGCCTCACTGTGAGCTCTTGTCTCCCTCACTCTGTGCTCTGCCCCTGCTGCCTTGTCCCCTGTTTTGCTCCTGGCTGTTTATTTAGTTTGGTGCAAAACAAGGCCAGAAGCAAGGATTACCCTGACAGCCGTAACCTGCCCTTAGCAGTTCTCTGTGATATGCATAGTAAGGTTTAGCATGTGCAAATAAGTATGTGCCAGGAGGAAACTGCTTTGGCTTCCCAGTCAGAAATTTGAGACCATTGTGCACCACAACAGTTGTTTTCTAGTGTTGTCCATAAGCTTAACACTTATCTTAAGAAGTCCTTACTTATCTATGTGCTGACGGTTAACTCCCTCAATCCTCATTTGTCTCTCCTGATAGAAGCAAACAAGCAGGACTTATACCTGTGTTAAAATCGATTCCAAGGGGCTTCCCTCGTGATCCAGTGGTTAAGAATCTTCCTGCCAATTCAGGGTACACCGGTTTGACCCCTAGTCTGGGAAGATCCAACATGCTGCAGGGCAACTATGCCCATGCGCCAAAACTACTGAGCCTTTGATCTTCACCTACTGAGCCCCTGCGCCACAACTGAAGCCCTCTCACCTAGAGTCTGTGCTCCACAACAAGAGAAGCCTGTGCATCACAGCTGGAGAAGAGCCTCCACTTGCCACAACTAGAAGAAGCTCGTGTGCAGCAATAAAGACCCAGTGCAGCCATCAATCAATCAATAAAATAATATTAAAAGAAAAAACTCCTGGCAGTCTGGTGGTTAAGACTATACTTCCACTAGAGGGGGCGAGGGTTAGATCCATAGTCATGGAACTAAGATCCCACATGCCACAGAGCACAGTCGAAAAAGACACAAGACTGATTCCAAGTCCAGGAACATGAAAGAAACAGTGTCTACACTAACAATGCAACATTCCTACTTGGCACTCCTCTAGGTGATCTATACTAACTCATATTTTTCTATCAGGACCCTGAGATAAGATACTGTTATTTTATAGAAAAGCCACGGCCTTAGTTCACGATGGAGCCAGAATCCAAATCCAGGCAGTCTGGCTCCAGCCGTCACCCTAGAATAGGGAGCCCCTGTCTGTCAATAGGGCCCAGGTGGGAAGATGCTCAAGGATGTGGGAATGATAGAGGAGCAGTCTGCTTATCTCAGCTTCACAAAGACTGGTCGCTTAGCAGTCCTTGCTCTTTGGGGAAGAACAGCGTTCAGAGACCTGAACTGGACAGATGGCCTTTTTCATGAGTTCACAGCCTTGGCCTCCATTCAGCTGGAAGTTCGATCTGGCAATGCTGCCTGGCTCCTTGTGGTTGACTTCTGTGCTGCATCTCTTCTAAGTGTGTGAGAATTTTTCCCTTTCATGTGTTTCACATTTGCCTGAAAGGCTTTCAGGGTTTCAAGGGTCCTCCCTGTCTTGCTGTTGGAGGAATATGAGCTTGTAATCATCTAGAAATGTCTGAAGAGAATGGGCAAACAGTTTTAATCATCAAACAGACAATTGTGTTCTAACAGCTAGTAATATAATGTTGCTGCTCATAAACTTAATTTTAGTCTGTATTACTGGGAAGAATATAATACCTAAGGTGTACTGTGCACAAGTTACAATACTTCCATAGGATGCCTTGCTATACTTGTGGACAAATTGACAAATTGAAGAGTACCCAGAAGAGAATCACCAGGAATAAATGCTGAAAATACCATCACATGGAGCACATGGGGAATTGTGAAGGAACAGAGGATGTTTAAGCAAAGAAGGAAATGCAAAATTAAGTCACTTCAGTGGCTATCAAACTTTGCTGGGTTATCTATAGGACTTCTGAGGGTAGAAAATCTTTGAGAAGAGTTTGATTAATAATCGTGTAGGCAGGTCCATTGACAGATGAATGGATAAAGAAGTTGTGGTATATACACACAATGGAATACTACTCAGTCATAAAAAGGAATGCATTTGAGTCAGTTCTAATGAGGTGGATGGATCTGGAACCTATTATACAGAGTGAAGTGAATCAGAAAGGGAAAGATGAATATTCTAACACATATATACAAAATCTAGAAAAATGATACTGAAGAATTTATTTACAGGGCAACAATGGAGAAACAGAGAATAGACTTATGGACATGGGGGGAGGGGAGGAGAGGGTGAGATGTATGGAGAGAGTAACATGGAAACTTACATTACCATGTGTAAAACAGATAGCCAATGGGAATTTGCTGTATGGCTCAGGAAACTCAAACAGGGGCTCTGTATCAACCTAGAGGGGTGGGATGGGGAGGGAGATGGGAGGGAGGTTCAATGGGAGGGGATATATGTATACCTCTGGCTGATTCATGTTGAGGTTTGACAGAAAACAGCAAAATTCTGTAAAGCAATTATCCTTCAATAAAAAATTAAAAAAAAACATGTAGGCAGAATTTGTTTCTCTGTTCAAGGGATATTGCAAAACAGATTTAAATGATCTTTAGAAGTACAAAGATCAAGGACAGATAGTGTAAGAATTTTCCATCATGCAAGAACAGTATATCACTATGTTATTTTGCTTTTAGTGTCTGAAGTCTCATGGACTTCCTTCTCCTAATTCCTTAAGTTTTGGTTTTTCATGGAGTCTATCCCTGGCTCACTTTTCTTTGCACTCCGCCTGGACAGTTTCACATGTTCACCCATTTAGTTTCCACTCATATGCTGATGAATTCTAAATCTTAGCTCCTTTCCCAGAACTTTTGACTAGGCATCTCCATTTGAATGTCCCATGGGCACTTCTGCTCAACATACCAAAAACTGAACACATGCTCTTTCCCCTCACCTTCCACCCCCCCGACTTCCCTACACAGATAGGCTTTTTCTATGTTTTTTATCATGCTTGTTTTCACCACTAACTCTAAAGACCTACTTCTCTCTCATCTCATACCCAGGCAATCCCGAGTTGCTGCTAAATTGATGTCCTAATTATTTCTTGATTCACTCCCTGCCACAGCCCTGATTCACACCCTCCGCATCTCAACAGTTTCTCTGCCAACACTCTTGTCTCCTACCAAAATTTATGCCCCAAAATGTGGCTAAATAATTGAAAAGTACAAATTAGATGATCTTTCTGCTGTTTAATAGTAATCAAGCCTTTCCTACAAGGTATCATTCAAGCTTCCTAATACCATTAAGAAGCCTTCTGAGATCTGCCCTGTCTTGCTCTTTACAGCACCAAACCCCCAAAAGATTATCCTTTCCTCCACTCAGCTGCACTGCCCTCCTCCACCCCTGCTCTACACTCCCACCTTTCATTCCTCCACTTACTAAACACTTGTCTTTTAAGATGTACTTCAGACCACACCCCACATTTGAAGGCTTCCCTGATGTCCCACATCATCCCCCCATAGCAGACCGGTATAATGCTTACTCAGTATACTGCAGTTTTTCCAAAGATCACATAGAATCTTCATATGAGCACAGTGTATGGCACATATAGGTGTATGTGTATGTGGATAGATAGCTCCCATGATACTTGCTGTTGACAAGATGCTTCAGTTCCTCATCATGCTAACCTCTCCCTCATCATACTAACCTGGTTGCTTGGGGGCTTCCCTGGTAGCTCAGCTGGTAAAGAATCCTCCTGCAATGCAGGAGATCCTGGTTGATTCCTGGGTTGGGAAGACCCCCTGGAGAAGGGATAAGCTACCCACTTCAGTATTCTTGCCTGAGAATCCCCATGGACAGAGGAGTCTGGCAGGCTATGTATGGTCCATGGGGTCGCAAAGAGTCAGACATGCCTGAGCGACTAAGAATAGCTCAGCACACGGTTGTTTGAGTGTCATGACAACACGATAGCTTCCTTTGCTAGAGCAAATGGTCCCGGAGAGCAAGAAGAAAGCCACAGTGCTTTTTATGACCTCAAAAGTCATGCTCTATCACTGCCATCACACTATATACATTAGAAGCAAATTACTGAGTCCAGCTCATGCTCCTTAAGGGAAAAGAAGGAAAAAATATTGTGGACTTTTTTTGGCCATGCTGATTGCAGGATCTTAGTTCCCTGACCTATGGATTGAACCTAGGTTATGGCAGTGAAAGCACTGAGTCCTAACCACTGGACTGCCAGAGAATTCATTCCCTTGTGGACATATTTTAAAACAATTACATCAAACTGATCTGGAAATTATATTCAAGAACTTCGACCAACAAGCTACACATTATAAAAATAAAGACAAATAAATGAACAAATTTGTAACAATATATTATACACAGGATATAAAAAATACATATATGTGAAGTTTACGTATCCTTTTTGTAATCTTCACCATCCTGCTTTACTGTAGGAACCATCCACCCTACCCCCATTTCACAGGTGAGGAAATTGAGGCATAGTGGTAAAATGGCTTGCCCAAAGTTGCATAGCTGGTTGTGATTAAAATACTGGTTTTCAGCATTTTGTTATTTGCACATATCCTCATATCTTAAAGTACCAAAATAGAATTTTAGTTGAGGTAGAAATATTCTTTCAACATTGGAAAAAGAAATCTGAATTCTGAATGATTTATAAATGAGGTATAGCCATGTTAAAATTCTGAACACAAAAAGGTTTATAAAGCATTGTTGCATCCCACAGACTTCAAGAGAAATCAGAAGATGTCAATTCTATTGCAAGAATAATTGTTCTAGTTCAAAGACACTTTAAACAAGACTGTAGCCTGCTAGGCTCCTCTGTCCATGGGATTCTCCAGGCAAGAATACTGGAGTGGGTTGCCATTTCCTTCTCCAGGGGATCTTCCTGACCCAGGAATTGAAGCTGGGTCTCCTGCATTGCAGGCAGATTCTTTTACCAACTGAGCTATGAGGGAAGCCCATATATCCACCTAGAGAAACAAAAATACTCAAGGTTACCAAATGAGATGAAATTATTTGAATGAGGAGAAGTTGGGGAACTATATTTGAAGTTAGATTTATAACCATCTCTTCACATTCCTTTGAGAAATATAACACCAGAAAAAGCTTTATAAAGCAGCTAGAAAAATTTGCACCAAAAACACACTTAGAATTTAACAGTGATATCTTAATATATTTCTTTAAGGGAAAATAGGGAATTCCCTGATAGTCAGTGGTTAGGATTCCAGGCTTCCATGGTCTTGGGTTTGAGCCCTGGTCCAATGCTTAGATAGCATCACCAACTCAGTGGACATGAGTTTGAGCAAACTCCAGGAGATAGTGAAGGACAGGGGATCCTGGTGTGCTGCAGCACATGGGACTGCACAGAATAAGACACAACTTAGCAACTGAACAACAAACAACCAGGAACTAAGATCCCACAAACCAGGTGACCAAAACAAAATAAAATAGAGATGTAAAAATTAAAAAAAAAAAAGTAAAAATAAATTTCATTTAAAAGAAAGAGCAAATAATTTTACTTCCAATTATTTATAATTATACTTTTACTTTTATTGGCATTTAGCTTCTTACTCTAAAATAATACTTTATTAATTTTATATCCTAACAATCATATGAAAATATTAATGTATATTTAACATTCATGTTTTTTTAGCTTACATTTTTACATTTAGTTGTATGTGTGTGTCTTTCAAAGATATCAAGAAATTTTACTTTTTAAAATGCTGAACATTTGGCTTTAAAAGTAAATTATTGTTTTCTGTAAAATAAATACTGAAATACTGGTGAAGCCATTTTGCCAATCTGTCGACCCCTAACAGCTAGTAGTTATTGGCACTGCAATTTGAACTCACTCAGAAGAACTCCAGTTTTATACTTCATCTAAATCAGACTTTCTCAGTACTATTGACCATATGCACTACTGTCATTTTGATCCAAATAATTCTTTGTTGGTGGTGATAGGAGCTGTCCTGTTCATTGTCGAATGTTTAGCGGCATCCTACACATTAGATGCCAGGAGCCCCTCTCCCTCACTATCCCCCTCCTCCTCTGGACACTGAACAACTACAGGGTAGAGACCTTAAGTTAGTCACCTCTATGCCCAGGGCCTTGTATAAAATCTGGTAAGTCTTGGATTGAATCAAATACATGTAGCTGTAAAATCATATGAATTTGAACTAGGTGCCTAAATTTTGAGTCTTCAATTAAACCATGGGAGAGCTAAGGCACTTCAGGACAAGTAACTGAATGCCATCACAAAGTTTGTATTACTCTATCATGTACCTGAGAAAGCAAGGCAAATCTCAGTGAAGGCAGAGCCAGGCCCATCTTCAAATCTCCTGGGATCTGAAGTCATTTCCAATCAAAGAGCTTGCACACCTGGTTAGTTAAATAGTGACAGCTATTTGAATAGTGCCTTGCTCCAAATCATGGCGTTAGTCTTACACCTCTTGTCTTCCTTTGGTCTCTCTGGTGGCTCAGGCTGTAAAGAAGCTGGCTGCGGTGCAGGAGACCCAGATTTGATCCCTGAGTCAGGAAGATCCTCTGGAGAAGGAAATGGCAGCCCACTCCAGTATTCTTGCCTGCAGAATTCTATGGACAGGGGAGCCTGACAGGGGTTGAAAAAAGCTCTTTCTGGTGTTGTACTACTCAAAAGAATGTGAAGAGATGGTTATAAATCTAACTGCAAATACAGTTCCCCAACTTTTTCTTGTTCAAATAATTTCACCTCATTTAATAACTTTGAAATCCTTTTGTTTCTTTAGGTGGTTATATATATATATATATATATATATATATATTTTTTTTTTTTTTTTAATTTGTAGCAAGGTATAGTTTTGTTTCAAGCGGAAAATTTCTGATTTGTATCCATCTTCTTCAATTTCATTGACTCTAGATTGAGATTCTGATGCAGAGGACCTATACTAACTTTAAAAATTTTTTGGCTGCACTGGGTATTCATTGGAGTGCTCAGGCTTTTCTCTAGTTTCAGCTCATGGCTTAGTTGCTCTGTGGCATGTGGGATCTCAGTTCCCAAGTCAGGGATCAAACCAACTTCCCCTGCATTGGAAGGAGTATTTTTTAAAAATATATTTAGTTTTATTTATTTATTTGGCCGCTCCAGGGCTTTAGTTGCAGTATGTGGGATCTTTAGTTGCAGCATTCGAACCCTTAGTTACAGACTGTGGGATCTAGCTCCCTGAATGGGAATGGAACCCAGGGCCTCTGTGTTGGGAGCTCAGAGTCTTAGCCACTGAACCACCAAGGAAGTCCCAGAAGGCAGATTCTTAACCACTGGACCACTGGGGAAGTCCCTATATTCATTTTGACAGTATCCTGTTCCTAATATACTTGTTTAAAGTGTCTTTGCTCTAGAACAAAGACACTATTATTCTTGCAATAGAAGTTTATTTTGTCCATTGACATCTTTTGATTCCTCTTGAAGTCTGTGGGATGCAACAGTGCTTTATAAACAAATCTTTTTGTGCTCAAAATTTTAATGTGGACAAAGGAGCCTGGCAGGCTATAGTCTGTGGGGTCAGAAACAGATGGACACAACTGAGCGACTAACACACTTCACTTGCGCTGAAAGGGTGTTTGATTATTGATAACCCATGGAGAGATTTGGGATTTTCCACACTCTGAGAAAACCACCACTTAAGATCTTTTCAGTTACTGAGGAGGTTACAGAGTCAACGTGGGAGAGGCAGTGTTGTATAATGAAATAACATGGGACTTAAGGCTATGCGCAATCCTGGGTTTAAAGCCCATCTCCATAAGCCAACGACTTCATCTCTCCCAATCTCAGCTTTCTTTATCTACAAAGTGGGAATGCATAATATCCACTTCAAAAGGCTTTCACGGGGAATTAAATAAACTAAGAGATGAGTAATAGTAGGACAGGACAGTCAGCAAAATGGTTTTTCTTTCCCTTTCAGTATGCACTGTTTCTCTAAGAGCCAACAGTTATTGTTTAGTTACTAAGTCGTGTTTGACTCTTTGTAACCCTATGAACTGTAGCCCGCCAAGCTCCTCTCTGTTCATGGGATTTCCCAAGCAAGGATGCTGGAGCAGGATGCCATTTCCTTCTCCAGAGGATACTCCTAACCCACGTCTCCTGTGGCTCCTGCATTGCAGGCAGATTCTTTACCACTGAGCCACTGGGAAAGCTTGCTGAAGAGTCAACTGAGGAGGAGGAAAACCACTAAAGAGAAAAACGTTAAGCTAATATTCGAGTAGATTTGGGCCCGAGACATCCTTACTGACATCCTCACTTTGACCTTGTCCGCTTTAAACCTGCTGAAGCTGATATAGGAGGTGTCTGGCCGCGGCTCCACCTGCTGATTTGTAGAAGAGCCGGTCCTGCTGTGCCTGCGGGAGGCTGAAGCTCAGCTGAAGCACAAAGCTGCTTAGCAAGTCTGCGTGTGCACTGTTGATCTACAAGACAAATGACTGAAGCAATGCTCAATTGCTAATTGATATCTTTTGACACAGCCCTTTCAATGTGGAAAGTGTTATTGGATTTCTCACTGTTCCTCCTTATTCCTTTATTCAGGACCCAAGGAACCTACATCCACACTATGTAGGGAGGTGGTGGCTTTGGTCTGCTCATCGTCCTTTCAAATCTTGGGAAGCTTCTAGGCTGCTGATTGGCATGAATAGCTTAATCTGGACTATAACCCATCAGTCAGGAAAAGTCTGGCCTGAGAAAAAAGAAACTGTGAGGGCTTCATTCTCTCTTGTGGTCTTTGGGGTCTCTGGCAGTTAAAACACTCTGGCTCACGCTCAAGACAGAGCTGCAAAGAATTTACTTTTAGGGTTCGCTAAGCTTTTGACTATCTGAGTATTCATGGAGTAGGAGAAGGGAGAGAGGCAGTGTTTTTCTTTGTGAAGTGAAGTGAAAGTTGCTCAGTCGTGTCTGACTCTTTGCGACCCCATGGACTATACAGTCCATGGAATTCTCCAGGTCAGAATATTGGAGTGAATAGCCATTCCCTTCCAGGGGATCTTCCCAACCCAGGGACTGAACCCAGGTCTCCCGCATTGCAGGCGGATTCTTTACCAGCTGAGGTCTGTTCCCAATAAGGTTTCAAAAATTGAAAGCCAACAACTCTAAAGTCATGAGTGTAGAGGGAGAAAAAAATGAATAAATAAAATTCTTAAAACCAAATGATTATATTTTAACATGAAAAAAAAAAATTAGGCCTTCCCTGGTGGTTCTGATGGTAAAGAATCTGCCTGTAATGCAGGAAACCCAGGTTTGCTCCCTAGGTCAGAAAAATCCCCTGGAGAAGGAAATGGCTACCCACTACATTTTCTTGCCTGGAGAATTCCATGGACAGATGAGCCTAGTGGGCTATAGTCCATGGAGTTGCAAAGAGTCGCACTCGACTGAGCGACTAAATATTTTTGCTTTTGGTGGTCCAGTGGTTAAGAATTCGCCTGCCAGTGCAGGGGACATTTGTTCAATCCCTGGTCTGGGAGGCTCCCACATGCCATGGAGCAACTAAGCCTGTGTACTACAACTACTGAGCTCAGTTCTAGAGCCTGCTCTCTGCAACTAGAGAAAGCCCCCACACACAAATGAAGACCCAGCATAGCCAAAACTAATAAAATAAATAGATAAATAAATTTTAAAAATATTTAAAATCAGATAGCTAGGGCTTCTCTGGTGGCTCAGTAGTAAAGAATCTGCTTGTCAACGCAGGAAACACGGGTTCAATCCCTGATCTGGGTAGATCCCACATGTCACAGAACAATTAAAGCCCATATACCTCTACTATTGAGCCTGTGCTCTCGATCCTGGAGGAGCCGCAACTACTGAAGCCTCGACACCGAGGGCCTGTGCTCTGCAACAGAAGTCACAGCAGCGAGAAGCCCCTGCACTACAACTAGAGGGCTGCTACCCTCTCGCCACAACTAGAGAAAAACCTTCACAACGGAGCCAAAAATAAATAAATAAATATTTGAAATAACAATCAGACAGCTATACACTAAAAGTATTTATAAAGCCCTGGCAGTAAGTTAAAATTAAAAACAAGTAAACAAAAATAAATCAATAAAAATAAAAACAAGTAAACAGAATATGAATCCACAGAATATGATGTCACTGTATCAGGAGTCTTTCCAGAGCTGTGAGGGGAGGCTCTCTAAAGTTGATTGGGAAGTTCAATGATCATTCCACAGCTACCAATATATGTTGCCAATACATGGCAAAAATCCCAACTGGGTGAATCAAATGTTCATTTGTATTAAGATGAGCTGCCAGAACAGGTGTATCACCAAGGGAGCTTTGGGTTGCAAAATGTAGAAAATGTTGCTAATAAGGACATTTACTCTCTTACATAACAAGAGGCCACATGTAATATCCCCAAGCTGGTTAATTCATCAGTGACCCTGGAACTCTCCCACCTTTCTTCTCGTCCATCTTCAACATGTTGGCTTCTCCTCTCTGCTTGGCTCCACTCATGGTCACAAAACCTGAGTGGACAGGTAATGTCCAGAGCAGAAACAAATTTTCATCCAAATAGATTGTATGCATATAGAAAGGTTTCATTTAAATCATTAATGAGGGAGCTGATAAAGAATACAAAAAGTTAATTCTCTGAGTGTTTTCAGGTAAGAAATGTATACATATCAATAAATGAACAAAATTATTAGGTTAGGTACAAAACTGATTAATATTCCACAGGGCTAAAAAATAACACCTTTCAGATTAATGTTTCTTTAAGGCTATACAAGAACAACACCTTATCAGTTTCTACAGGTTAATGTTACAGAAGTATAAACTCTGTGCTTTTATCAGTAGTGGATTCTTAATCAAATATACCGTGACAACAGTTATATTCCCAAGAGTATCAGGTAAAGGTTAAGTTGGCTTATTAAGAAAACTCTAGAAGTATATTTTAAAAATAATGATCAATTTTTTTCTTCTCTAAAGTTTGGGATAAATTTTTCTTCCAGACACAAATTGTTTTACATGCCTCAACAAAGGGGAAGTTTTGCTGATTTAGAAAAGTTTCATATTTTTTTTTTCCAAACTGAAGGTTATACAGCCCTTTAATGGGATGGTAGATGGAAATCAATGTAGTACTTGGCAACTAAAATTTTTAAAAAATGAAATATAACAGAATATCAAAGTATATCAAGCACAATAAGATCAAGTATTAGGGGTGGGTGTGTGTGTGTGTGTTAGGTTATAAAATGTAATTCTTATTGTGAGCAATGGTTTGAAAGTTTGAAAAATATTGACTTAGATCATTTAAGACTCCTCGTGGGAGCAGGAGAGGGACCCATGTGAAACACAACTGCTTGGAAAAGGATGATTAAAATCAGAGTTTTGTCCTCAAGGAGGATCTGGGGAATGGCTTTTTGGTTGAGTAGCCTACAACTGAAGACTGACCAAGCAGTGCTTGGTCTTGTTGTTCTCCTCCTCAAACCCCCTGAGCTGAGAGAAATGCCTTCTGGCTATTGTATGCCCGTGTTTCACTATCTGCTTCATTACTTCAAGCTCAGGATGGCTCAAATATCATAAAAGTCACTCTTCCCCCCACCCTGTTTTGACACTAGTTGTCCCCCAAATATCTGTTCTCCTTCACTGACATAATTGAAATTTTATTTGGGAACATGGCCACCCAGCTAAAGACTACCTTTCCCAGTCTCTCTGGAGCTAAGTACGATCATGTGACTAATTGCTGAGCTATACCAGTGTCACAGAAATGATGTAGGCAAAATCAAGGTCATCCCTTTAAATGGCGGGTGATGGGGGGCAGGGGCAGGGAGAGGATGGAGGAGATGCCTTGTTTTTCTTCTCCCTCATTCTGCTGCCTAGAACAAGTACTCATTTGGGACCACACAGACAAAGGCAACACCTTAGGGATGGTGATGCAACAAAATAGGAAGTGTCCAAGTCCCTGACAGGTGCTGTCATACCAGCCAGCCCTGTTTAATTACATAAGGAAGAAATTAAACTTCTTTCTTGTTTATGCCACTATTTTTGAGTCCCTGTTATGGCAGCTTAACCTATATCCTAACCAATATGCTCTCTTTATACACTGTTAGCAGAAAACAGTGCAAGTTTGAAGTGCTAAGGTACACAGACTTATTAAAAAGCAGAGACACTACTTTGCTAACAAAGGTCCATCTAGTCAAAGCTATGGTTTTTCCAGTAGTCACATATGGACCATAAAGCTGACTGCCAAAGAACTGATGCTTTTGAACTGTGGTGTTGGAGAAGATGCTTGAGAGTCCCTTGGACTGCAAGGAGATCAAATCAATCAATCCTAAAGGAAATCAGTCCTGAACATTCGTTGGAGGGACTGATGCTGAAGCTGAAGCTCCAATACTTTGGCTACCTGATGCGAAGAGCTGACTCATTGGAAAAGACCCTGATGTTGGGAAAGATAGAAGGCAGGAAGAAAAGGGGACGACAAAGGATGAGATGGTTGGATGGCATTGCCAACTCGATGGACAGGAGTTTGAGCAAGCTTCGGGAGTTGGTGATGGACAGGGAAGCCTGGTGTGCTGCAGTCCACGGGGTGGCAGAGTTGGACACAACTGAGTGACTGAACTGAAGGTACACAGACATTTGACACATCTGATTTTAAGGTGTGTAGACTTATTATTATTATTTACTGCACTGGGCAGCATGTGGGATCTTAGTTCTCTGACCAAGGATCAAAACTGCACCCACGGCATTGGAAGCAGAGTGACTTAATTGCTGAACCATCAGGAAGTCTCTAGACTGTACATCATACTCTCACAGTGCTTGTTTGTCTTATCTGGGCTCCAAAATCCAGCAGGATGAGTATTAGATAGGAAGTCAGAGGAAAAATAATTCTTGCCTGTGACATGTGCTGTTTATTAATAAACTATATGTGATTGTTGTTTTGGTAAATAAAACCAATAGTCAAGTCTTAGCAATTTCATATGCTTGTATCTATCAAAACTGTTACTGGATTTCACAGATTTGGAGTCTTGGAACTTACAAACAACAAGCTCTTCAAAAACTGTCCTTCTAAAGGGCCTAGGCTGTAAGTTGAATCCCCATGACAGGTGCATACCCAGATCAAGAATCTCCCACACATCAACAGCCTGACTTCATGGTGTGACCAGAGAGTGTGATAGTGCCTTGAGAAATATCCTGAATCTAAGGAGATAACTTATAACTATCCTCAAAAGGGACAATGTGAAACTAATGCAATAATGGCAGTTAGCCATAGTTTTTTTGGGCAGTGTAGACTTTGGGAGGAGGCAAGAGTCAGGTAATGATATGACTTAAAACCCTGTGTGTAAGCTACAAGATCAGTCTCTTTATGGGACTGTGTCCCATCAGTCAGAGGACGGTAGATAACAATCCCCTGTCCCTCAGTGAGTATGACAGTATGGTAGTATGGCAGATGGCAAGCCCATAGCTTATATGCTACAGAATACTTTATGAATACTGATTCTTCCGGCCTTGATTCCAAATTCCCAGGAAGGAATCTGATTGGCCAAATATAGCAGATGCTCCTGGTGCCTTGCCTGCTTGGTGCATTAGACTTCAGATGTCACTGTGGACAGCTCCTGAGCCCTGATGGCTTCCCACTTCTAAGCCAAGCCAGATTCAGTATTTATGCCTCCAGAATTTTCCTCAAATTCCTCGCACCTTAATCAGCTTGAATCAGCTTGCACATAGGTACAGGCTCACTGTGCCAGGCAGACATGGGGGAATTATCACCTCCTAGGAGAAACCTTCAACTTGAAGACAGGAGTCAGCCCAGCCTTCAGTCCTTTAGAAGGATGATTCTGAGGCATATTTTATATGCCTTCTTCGAGAGTTCCCAGTGGAACTGGGACCCACAGTAGTAACCAGTTCAATAACTCTTCATTGGTTTTCCTTCCTTCCCTATCTCCCTCTTCTCTACTCTCTTACTATGGCTAGGATTACCTCCTACATGAATCATCTGCATCGAAATCCTTGTTTCAGGTTATGCTTTTGGGGAACACAAACTCAGATACCCAGTGTGGGCCAGATGTCCACTCCCAGACCAATCATCTTTGGCAGAAACACTGCTCCCCAGAGCCTACCCCAGGGGTGAGGATGGATGGAGGAGGAAGCTGCCAGAATTTCCCTGAAAGACTTGCTCTTACTGTCAAGGGCTGGGGTTCAATCCCTGGTTGGGGCACTAAGATCCTATAATCCGTGTGGTGTGGCCAAAAATTCTTTTTTCTTTTTTATAATCATTTATTTTTATTTTTGGTTGTGGTGGGTCTCTGTTGCTTTGCACGGGCTTTCCCTAGTTGTGGCGAGTGGAGGCTACTCTTTGCTGTGCTGCACAGGCTTCTCCTTGTGGTGGCTTCTCTTGTGGAGCACTGGCTCTAGGCAAGGGCTCAGTGGTTGCGGCTCAAGGGCTCTAGAGCATGGGCTCAGTAATTATTGCGCTCAGAATTAGTTGCCCTGTGGCACGTGGAATCTTCCCAGAGGAGGGATTGAACCCATGTCCCCTGCACTGGCTGGCAGATTCTTATCTACTATGCCACCAGGAAAGTCCAAGGAGTTCTTTTCTTTTCTTTCTTTTTTTTTTTTAAACCATTTTATCCTCTCAGTGATACATTGGATAGCTACTTAAAGATTTTTGATGTGGACCGTTTTTAAAGTCTTTATTGAATTTGTTACAATATTGCTTCTGTTTTAAGTTTCAACTTTTATGGCCCCAAGACATGTGGGAGCTTAGCTTCCCCACCAGGGATTGAACCCACACCCTCTACATTGGAAGACAAAGCCTTAACCACTGGACCACTAGGGAAGTCCTGAAAGTTACTTATTTTTAAATATCTATCTCACATCTAAGTTCTATACTGAGTTTCATTAATTCTAAGTATCATCCCCACCTAGTTCAGGCCATCATTATCTCTTGCGTCTATTATAGCAACAGCCTTCAGCCTAGCCTCCCTTCTACCAATCTGTTCTCCATTCTGAAGCCAGAGTGACTTTCCCAAAATACAAATCTGATCATATTACTCTCCTTCTTAAAGCTATCTATAGTTCCTCATTTGTTGTTGTTCAGTTCTTGTGACCCCAAGGACTGTAGCCCGCCAGGCTCCTCTGTCCATGGGATTTTCCAGGCAAGGATACTGGAGTGGGTTGCAGTTTCCTTCTCCAGGGGATATTCCTGACCCAGGGATCAAACCTGAGTCTGCCATATTGCAGGCAGATTTTTTTTTAACCACTGAGTCACAAGGGAAGCTGATATTATGTTTATGTTAAAATTCTCAATAACTAGTGTGGCCTCAATGATCTGAGATTTGACCCCTGCTAACTCTCCAGTCTCTTTCCTGTCTCCTTCGTTTGCTGAACCATAGCGTGAGTAGGCCTCCAGGTGCTGTTACTGTGAACACACATTCAGTGTATGGAACCACATTGCTGCTACACTGCTGTCTGCTGGGATCTACGATGGACTTAATAGCTGAATTGACTGCAGTGTGCTCCAAGAGAACCTGTGTCTCCCTCCAATCCAATTACATCCTTTTAGAGTGAACAGTCATAAAGGAAAGATGGGACCAAAGACAAGAAGGACCCATGAAAAGCAGGCTAGGTTTAGAGCAAACAATGAAACAGTCGTAAACACGGGTATGATACAACAGTCGCAATCCAGGCAAGGCAGGTATGAGCTTCCTCCTCAGGGTTTTTCCTAAAGAAAATGCTCTGCTGGTTGCTGATGGCATCACCGACTTGACGGACATGAGTTTAAGTAAACTCCGGGAGTAGGTGGTGGACAGGGAGGCCTGGCGTGCTGTGATTCATGCGGTCGCAAAGAGTCGGACACGACTGAGCGACTGAACTGAACTGAACTGAACTCTCCAGCTTTATCTCCTGCCAAGCTGTTTCTTACACTCTAAGATCCTGATGCTATCAGCTTTTTAAAAGCTCATCTGAAGAATCTTGTTTTCTCTTATCTCCAGGTCTTTGTCCCTGCTGATTCCTCTGCTTGAAATAGCACCTACTTCCACCTCCTTCCTTTCTCCCTTGGCCTTCACCTAGCCAACATCTACTCACCCTTCAGGTTTTGCCTTGTCGACTCTAGAATGGGTGTACCTGAAATGCACTGCCGTCTTGTCAATATTTCCTGGTCTTTGCACATGTCATCCAGTGACAAGCACATGGGAGGACACTCAGTATACTGCTGAATGAAGGAAGAAATTGAATGGACTCTCTTGGGTTTTCTAGGATTATCCAAGCCAGTTTGGTAATTTTCACTTTAGTGGCGCTGACTCCCTTCCCCCAAACATGAGACTCAGGCCTGGCCCATCAGAACACCACATACCCTGACCACACACCCTGGGCCACAGGTCACTGCTTGGCAGACCATCCAAGTCAAGGCAAATGGGCACAGCCGGCGCTGAAATTAGGCCCTCTGCTTGAGAAACCAGGGAAAAGTGGTTTTAATTTCCAGTAGCGTTAGAGCTGTAAGGATGTAAGAAGCAGACACAGAGGGAAGCAAAACCAAAAGCTGCAGGGAGAGAGGGAGAAGAGAAGAAAGCTGTCTCATTCGCAGTTGTAGCTGGTTTTCTCTCCATTTTGGAGGACATGTTCAACTCTAAGTATTTCATCTGTTTACTTATCTCCACGCCCAAATTTATGGGAAGCTAGGGTAACCAAGCCCATGCATGAAGGGCCAGAGAGGCATGTGAGAAAACGTGTTGAAATGGAAGTCTCAACCTGGGGCTCCCTAGGGTCAAGCAGGACACCAATCCAGCGACTCTCTAGCTTCACTCAAGACACATTAAGTAAGCATTCAGAATATTCCAGGCATGTGTTTTTCAAATTGTAGTAGATGGATATCTGTCCGAATTCTCTCCTGTGCTTCCTTGGGTGGGGAGGGGAAGGGAGTTCAGGAATCCGCATTTTAAAGCAGGTGATTCACACTAAGGTCTGAAAACCACACAGTTTCAGGCACTGCACTGGGTGCTGGGTCCAACTCAAGGGAAGGCAGACGTGGTTCGTCTTACCACTATATTTATGTGGGAAGGGGGCAGTGAGGGAGTGAGATAAGAGATGATTACAATAAGGTGATAGGGTGCTAGAAAAGTACGACGGGAAACCACGAGAGATGCACTGGGCTCAAACTGAGGAGGGTCAGAGAAGTCTTACCAAAGGACAGCGAAACCAAACGTGGAGGAGCTACGTCTCTGAAGGGAAATGTGTATCTCACAGAAACATGGGTGTTTTCAGTTCGTAGAGTAGGTATAGCAGCGGCTGTAAACGAAATGGCTGGGGGAGGGTGCAGAGTGAGAAGCAGGCGAAGGATCCAATTGTGAAAGACCTCAAACCACCCCAGCCTCGAAGATGTAATCTCTCCTTGTCTTCGCCCGCCCTAACGCCTTCGTGGCCCTTAGGCCCGCGCCCAGGGTCTCCAAACCCACCCGCGTCCACTCGGTAGTCCAGGAGACACCATTCAACTCCCTGACGCCTGGCAAAACAGGAGGGGCGGGCCTCGGCTCTTCCGGGATGCGCCCCGCCCCCGCAGACTGAGCGGGACGTGCCCGCCCTGCGCGATGACGTCAGCGCGCCCGCGCGCGCCAAGGGAGGAGTGAGAACTGCGGTGCGGGAGTCGCTGACGCTCGGGTAAAGCGGCCTGAGTCGAGGGGAGGAAGGGGCGGGACGAGGAGTTCCCCCCAGAGTACGGGGTCGCGATTTGGATCCAGAGCTGGAGCCCTTGGGGAGCTCAGCATCCCGTCCTCTCCCAGCAGGTCCCCGTCCGGCCCGGCGATGGAGTTTCCGGACCTTGGGGCTCACTGTTCGGAGCCGAGCTGTAAGCGCTTGGGTAAGCGGGTAAAGGGGTGAGGGGCGGAGCACGCGGGAGGCGGGGCCGGGCGGAGTGGAGGGCTCCTGGGCTGGGAGTGCCCGAGGAGGGCGGGGCTCGAGCTTGGGGCGTGGCTTAGGAGATAGTGGAGCAGGGCCAGGGTCCAGTTGGTTCCTAGTGCGGCAGCGTTTTCCTGCCCCTGAGTGGAAAGCTTGAGTGAGCGGGAACGTCGAGGTCCCACTGGACCTGCAGTCTGTCCCACTTCCTGCAGATTTTCTGCCGCTCAAGTGCGATGCCTGCTCGGGCATCTTCTGCGCAGACCATGTGGCCTACGCCCAGCATCACTGTGGATCTGCTTACCAAAAGGTGAGGGGGCGGTCTGAGGGTGAAAGGGGGCGGGTGGAGGATGCGTGCAAAATCTCCGGAACCCCTCTGCCTCACATTTTCCCTCCTTTATTGTCTTCTTGAGGCTCAGTGCTGGGAATATTATTTCCTTTTGCGTTTATGGAGGGCATGTCCAGGTTCTTTCAGGGGGATTCTCTCAGGACCAGAGATCTGGCTGGACTGGGAGTAGGCCACATACCGACCCCTGCTCCCTAACTATAGGATATCCAGGTGCCTGTATGCCCGCTCTGTAACGTGCCTGTTCCTGTGGCCAGAGGGGAGTCCCCTGACCGTGCTGTTGGGGAGCACATTGACCGAGACTGTCGCTCAGATCCAGCTCAACAAAAACGTAAGGTAAGTGTTAGAGGCATCAACCATGGTCACCTGGGACTACAAACGCCTGGAACTCTGCACAGCTGTTAGGACAGGGTTGAAAAGGGAGCAGGGATCTCAGCAGAGATAATCCTTCCTACTCCACCTCAGATCTTCACCAATAAGTGTGAACGCGCTGGCTGCCGGCAGCGGGAAATGATGAAACTGACCTGCGACCGCTGTGGCCGAAATTTCTGCATCAAGCACCGTCACCCACTGGACCATGATTGCTCTGGGGAGGGGCACCCCACCAGTAGGGCAGGGTAATTGCAACCAAGTTCTCTACTTGCTTTTGGGACCTGAATGAACCTTTGTCATAACAGTTGGGAAGCTTCACCCTGTCTCCTTTGGCTAGGGAGTCTTGTCTTTCTTTTTCAAGTGCATGTTTTCCAGATCTTTTGGAGGAGCTCCCCTCCTGACTTCCTGGGTCGGGGGTGAGAGGAACCTGTAAGCCATAGGTGCCTGGAGGCATGCCCAGAGTGTCTCTTCCTACAGACTGGCTGCCATCTCCAGGGCACAAAGCCTGGCTTCTTCTACAAAGACCATCCCCAGCCCGAACCAGAACTTGCCTTCGTCTTCCTCTGCCAGCAGGTAGGCCTGCCTGTTTCCCCTCTCCCTTTTTCCCCTTCATATCTCTGACCTGAGCCTCTTGAATATCTGTCATAGAGCCACAACTCAGTCTCCAACCCGGACAGCCCCTCCAGTGATTACTTTGCAAAATGGCTTGGTGAGTGGGGCAGAGGTTGGATGGACAGAAGCAGACCCACAGAGAGTGAAGTCCAAGGCACCTGGTCTTATTTTTCCTTTTGCAGAGTGAGGATGAGGCTCTGCAACGAGCCTTGGAACTGTCCCTGGCAGAGACCAAACCCCAGGTCCCAAGGTACCTACTCACTGGTAAAGGGTGGGGTGTGGGTGAGGGCTCAGTTTGGAGGGAGGGAGGTGGGACTGCTGTCAGCCAATGCAGGCTAATAGGAACTTGGGCTCAAAATTAAGTTTTTTAACTATATGACCTTGGACAAGTTCTTTGGCCCCTTACGGTCTTAATATGTTCAATAAAATGAGGACAATACCAACACCCTGTAAAAACCTACATGTGAAAATTGAAACAATACTTAGAAGGGCTCAGCACAGTGATTCCTAACAGATGAGATGCTCACATTTTAGATACTAAGTTAAGCTGTTCCTCCCTCCCAGTTCTCAGGAGGAAGAAGACTTAGCTTTAGCACAAGCACTATCGGCCAGTGAGGCAGAATACCGACGGCAGCAGGTATGAGGACAGCGGAGAGATTGGCCCTGTGCTGGGAGTAAGTAAGGAGGTTGCAGGGTAGGGGGGGAGGCAGGGAGGGTGTTCTTCCAAGTGGTAGAGTTTACGAGAGTGTTTATCCTTTTGTTTTCCTATGACTCCACTCAAGGACTGTCCCTCATTTCTTTGACGTCGCACCCTGTCTTCCTCTCCTTCCCCTCCCCTTGCTCCAGGCTCAAAGCCGCAGCTTGAAGCCGTCCAACTGCAACCTGTGCTAGGGCCCTGGGCTTGGGGAGGGAGGCTCAGCTGAGGAAGACTGTGGCCCTCGCACCTCTAGGGTCCACAGGGAGAGGAGGCCCGGAGCAGCCGGAGTGAAGACGAGGAGGAGTGACGTGGAGGCCACCTCCAGGGAGCATCTGGAGAAACAGCACGTGGAACAGCCTACAGAGGGCTCTGCTGGCCGCTCCAGCGGCATGGGAGTGAGCTGCTCTGCACTGCTCCCTGGCCAGGTCCCACTTGGCCCCCCTGCATCTTGTCATCCCCCATATACTGGGGCTCCCCTCCATGTACAGGGGGCAGGGAGGGGGACTAGAAACAATAAAGGATGGGCAGTCTATAAGACACCAAAGTGGTGTGTTTCTCTTTTCCAATCAAAAACTCAAGAGTCCCGTCAAGAATGCTCATCTGACCTGCAGTGGAGGCCTGCTGTAGTTCCCCACACCACAAAGTCATAGTGATCCTGACACAGTCCACACTTTTATTTCCCCCACAATGCTCTTCTGAAAATCCCTGTTCCATCACTGTAGCTAGCACCAAGACCAGGATGAAACATGGCAGGGAAGAGGGATACAGTGTATTCCCCTCAGAGTTATCCTTCAGGAAGGAAGTGGCCACAACTTCTGTCATCATGCCTTAGTCTGGGGCTTGGTGTCTTCAGAGACTTCTTCTTGTCCTTGCTGCTGTAGCTGCCACATGTCAGCATACACCCCACCTCGGGACAACAGAGCCTCATGCCTGGGGCAAGGAGAAAAATGTAAGTCCCAACCAACTGTTATTTGTACCCCAAGATGCTTGCCACCAGTCTGTGAGACAAGGAACTGGTGAAGGAGATCCTTCCAGAAACCCCTGGGATTCCACGACCTTACCTTGGGGTCCCCACTTCAGAGGCCCTTCCCTGTTTATCATGCTGTGTCCCTTACCGTCCTCGCTCCACGATGCGGCCATCCTTGATGACGAGGATCTGGTCAGCACTGACCACCGTGGAGAGCCTGAGAGGTCAGAGGTCAGTCACCCACCACAACACCTGAGGGGGCCCCCCCACCTGCTGCCCGTCCCATACCTGTGTGCCACCACGATGGTGGTGCGGTTGGCGCAGACTTTGGCCAGAGAAGCCTGGATGGCCCGCTCATTATGGGTATCCAACGCAGATGTTGCCTACAGAGAGGAACTTAGGTAAAACTGTCCCTCCCACCAGGAGGGGGATGCAAGTGGCTAGCCGAGGCCTCAGGAATCAAAAAGGACCTTGTTTTGCACTTGAAAACTGTAAAGTGTGTTTGTGAAACATGCATTTGTGCTAGCTCTCCTACATGAAGAACAGTGCTCAGCAGGAATGGCTGGGCACAGGCTTGGGGAGGAAGGAGGTGGGGAAGGCGTCTCAGGGCCCTCACCTCATCCAGCAGAACAATGTCTGGAGCCTTGAGAATGGTGCGAGCGATGGCGACACGCTGTTTCTCCCCACCACTCAGCTTCAGTCCCCGCTCGCCCACCTGCGTATCATACCCTGTGGAAATTGCCCACCTCTCAAGTCACATGTACTACACTTGGTTTCTGTGACCAGATGGGCAAGGATGGGGTAGAATGGAAGTCAGAGGCAGTAACGGGCCTGAACTGGGCGGGGGGAGACCCTGAAGGGGAGGGAAGCTTACCTTCAGGGAAAGCCATGATGGTATCATGGATGCCTGCAGCCTGAGCCGCAGCCTTCACCTCGTCGTTCCCAGCTGTGATGCGGCCGTAGCGGATGTTGTTGGCAATGGTGTCATTGAAGAGGACAGTGTCCTGGGGCACGACTCCAATGTGAGACCGGAGAGAAGTCTGGGTCACCTGGGGCCAAAAAACCATATACTCTGGCCTGTGAGATCCCTCCAGGCCTGGAAGGTAGGATGGGCTGGTGGGAAGCACATCTCTCTGCGTGAGAGTCCTGCCTTCACCTCCCCAGACCCCAGCTGTGTGGGCAAATCGCTTAATCTCTCTCTGTTTCCCCATTGATAGAAAATTCATTTTCTCTCCCTGCTGCCCTGGATGGCTGCAGATCTTTGTGTCTCATACGGGATCCTAGGAATCGCTCCCGTGACTACTTCCCTTATACAAAGCATGTGCCGCTAGAAAGGCTGAGATATCCTGACCCAGCTTTTTGTAGGGGTGACAGCTCTTTCTCTACTCCCTGGGTGCCCAGCACGCACCGTTCTTTCACATACGGGCCCCTAAATTATAGTCTTCCCCTGAGCATCCTTACCTGTGAAATATCCTGCCCATCTATTCGGATGCAGCCGGAGCTGATGTCATAGAAGCGAAATAGCAGACGCAAAACTGTGCTCTTCCCTGCTCCCGATGGGCCCACCTGTTGCATGAAAAACAGAAGGAGACAGGACTTCCCTGGTGGTGCAGTGGGTAAGAATCTGCCCACCTGGGCACATGGGTTTGCTCCCTGGTCTGGGAAGATTCCACATGTCTCGGAGTACCTCGGCCCATGCACCACAACTACTGAGCTTGTACTCTAGAGCCCGAGAGCCATAACTACTGAGCCTGCATGCTACAACTCCTGAAGCCCATGTGCCTGAAGCCTGTGCTCTGTAACAGGAGAAGCCACCACCACAAGAAGCCTGTGCGCGGCAACAGAGTAGCTCCTGCTTGCTGCAACTAGAGAAAGTTTTCACACAGCAATTAAGACCCACCACAACCAAAACAAAAAAATTTAAGGAAAGAAAAACATTCTCAGGCCCGCTGGCTTTTAAGGCTTTCTCTCCAAGAGGCCACCAATGTCCATGGAGGAGCCACATTCAGTCCTGTGACCCAATATGACAGGGCTCTCTGACTCTACAACCTGGATCCCCAGCTACCACGGGCACTGGAATAAGGGAAGCTCAAGGAGTCTTGGTCAGAGGGCTGGGTCTCCTCTCACCAGGGCCAGTGTCTGTCCAGGCATCACGGTGAAGGACACATCCTGCAAGGTCTCCCGCCTGCAAGGAAGGGTGAGCATGGTCGGCAGGCCGGCTATACTGCCAGGGGCCCCTCCACCACTAGAGCTAGTACTGGGCCCTGCCACCTCTCGTTTAGTCTGTCTTCCCAGATGGTGGTGGCTGAGAAGCAGTGGGGAGGGGCAAGGGGAGGAGCAGTGTGTAAATGGACACGGGAAAAGGGGGCTGTGGGACAGTGGAAGGGGAGGGGCTCACCCATCAGTGTAACTGAAGTGCACGTTTTCAAACTCAATCTGACCCTTCTGAAAGCGAAGGGGCCCTGCGCCGGGAAGGTCCTTCACCTGGGAGAGTGTCACCATTGTGTGCCATTACAGGCCTGGTATCCTCCAGACACAAGGAACACCATGCCAGCTCCCACTCCCTACAAACCCACTCCTCTCTCCTCACTCACTTCTGTCTTCTCTTTCAGCAGGTCAAACATGTTCTCCATGTCGATGAAGTTGGTCTGAATCATCCTGCAAGAAGAGGGCTGGTTGGAGCGCCTCCCGGGAGCTGGGGAGGTAACATTGCACCCTGGACAGGTGAGGGCTGGCATCAGGTTACCTGTAGTAGGTGCCAAACCAGTTGAGAGGCATGTATAACTGGATGATGTAGGTGCCAAACAGCACAAAGTCCCCGACCTGTGGACATCCAGGGATGAGGACAGAGTCACAGGAGGCTGGTGGGCTGTCACCCTGCCCACTAGCTACCCCCCTACCTACTTCCCACCTATGAACCTGATGGCCTAGACAAAGTCCCCAGGCCCAGGACAATTCCCTCACCTGTAGCTTCTGCTCAGTGACAAAGTAGGCACAAAGCAGGGAGCCGGCGAGAAGCCCAAGTCCAATCACCAGGTTCTGGGTCTGATTTAGTAGAACCAGTGAAGCATTTGACTTCCACTCTAAACTCTTGGGCAAGGACAAACAAGGAAGGAATGTCATACACATGTTGACAGTCACCAAATCCCAACCTGGGCCCAGGTACATCAACCTCACAGCCCAAATTTTACTCCTCTCAGGCCTGGTGATTCCACAAGTCCTGGCTGTTGCTCTCAGTAGGCCGCAAACCAGCATCCTGACCTGATATTTGATGATGGCCTCACGATAGCGTTCCACTTCATAACTCTCTGCGTTGTAATACTTCACCTGATGAATTTCAAACCAGTGCTATTTCACACGGCCACAGCTTTCGGCTCCATTCCCCATCCCTCCTCCCTGATTGTAAGCAGCATACTTCGCATCCTCCCTGCTCCTTGTCAGCCCCAACGACCCCAGGCACACTCCTCTACATCACCAAACCTCACAACACTGCCACTGAGGTCTCCGTTACCGTCTCAAAGTTTAGCAAAGAGTCCACAGCCCGGGCCCGGGTAGCATTCTCCTGCATGTTCATGGCCCGTCGAAACTTTGTTCTCCACTCAGTGACCACGATGGTCAGGGCTAGAGAGTGACAGGAGAAGCGAGAGGAAGGAGAAGAGAGCAAGTCACTCCCAGCAGCAGAGACCACATGTATGTCTGCTGCTGGTCACGTGTACACTAAACCTGTGCTATAACCCAGGGACCCAGATTCCCAAGGGAGGGAGTCCTAAGCTCCCTGAGGGACGGGGCTGTGTCCAAGATATCATCACAGTCTGCATAAAGCCTGTGTGAAAACAGTTTTGGTGAACCAATGGAGGCAAGCTGCATCCTATCACATGAAGTTCCTCCTTGACTTGAGGTTCCACAGCGGGAATCTAAAGTGACCAGGATGTCCTTCCCTAGGGAGAGCTGGGGCTTCCTTGACACAGGATGCTCACCCATCACACTGGAGAGCAGCAGGAGCCTATTGGAGCCCATTGATCTACAGCTTCTCAAAGCTGGGCCATCTGAGTCCGGGCAGGACTCACATTCAAGGCACTCCGTAAATGGTTCAGGGAGATGGTTTCACCAAGCAGCACTCACCAAGGTAAAAACCCATGCACAGGAACACAATGAGGCCAAACCAAGCGTTGAAGAACATGCTGAAGTAGACAATGCCAATGATGATGTACAGCCAGTGTGGGGATGATGTTGAATACCAGGTAGCTAGGAGGCAAAGTCAAGCAACAAAGAATAGTTTAAGGGCTCAGGGTCAGTAACTCTACCTAGGAGGTTTCAACGTAGTGTTTTGTTTTCTATAGCAACAGACTAGAATCAAGCTAAATGCCCCTTAAGCATCGATGCCCCTTACCTTATTATGGCTAAATAAACCATAGCATGCCCAAACTACAGAATGCTTTGGATCAATTATAATGCATGAGAAAGATCTTCATGTATGGATGAGAATGTTGTTGTTTAATCACTAAGTTGTGTCTGACTCTTTGCAACCCTGTGGACTGTAGCACGCCAGGCTCCTCTGTCCCTGGAATTCTCCAGGCAAGAATTCTGGAGTGGGTTGCCATTTCCTTCTCCAGGGGATCTTCCCAACCCAGAGATTGAACCTGCAACTCCTGCTTGGAAGGCAGATTCTTTACCACTGAGCCACCAGGGAAGCCCGGATAAGAATACATCTCCATAACATTTTGATAATAAAGCCATTCTGAGAAATGACGCCTACGTCATGATACCATCTGTTTTAGGAAACACCTCCACAATACCTACTAGTTCTACATGTATATATGTAAAAAAATGCAAAAAAGCAGAACTCTACATACTAAACAGAGTGGGAACCTCTAGTGAGTGGAATTCAAGAGAGATTTGCTCTGTCTGCTTTATTGGAATTATTATAAGGGCATGTGTATATTAATTTTATAATTTAAGAGAAAAAGAGGACAAAGAGACAACTCCTCCAGCTGGGTGGGTTGTCCTGACAGCCCCTCCACCCGTTTCCCCAGCCCTGCCCTCCCGCAATTCCTTTCCATTGGCATGGCACCTGAGCAGCCCCGTGACACTGGACGTGCCCCGGTCCACGATCCGCAGCACCTCCCCTGTGCGGCGCCCCAGGTGCCAGCGCAGTGAAAGTTCGTGCAGATGGGAGAAGAGGCGCAGTTCCACCTGCCTCGAGGTGAACTGCTGCACTCGGATCCATAGGAACGTGCGAAAGTTGGTCACGAAGCCTGCAGGGAGCCAGGGAGGCCTTGGTAGGGCTGAGCGGCTCAATGACATCAGCCCAGCAGCAAGATGTGAAAGGTCTGAGAGCACTAAGGGACCCAGGGGAGGGACGCCTGTGGAAGGAGGGACAGCGGCCAATACCAACCAGGGTGAGAGCAGAGTCCCTCATACCTGTACTGCCAGTGCCACCCCCCTGGAGGAACTTGAGGAAGACATAGATGATGACCGTCCAGACCAGGGAGTTCCAAGGTGCCTTCTGGGTCAGCAAGTTCACTATGGAGAAAATGAGTCCAAGCCCACTCAGAGACCCTAGCACTCTCTTTGGGAGAAACTGCCCTAGGCATCAGCCACAGCCTCTACTGACCACCCAGTTCTCAACTCTGTCACACTTCCCTGGGCTAGTCTCTGCCACCATCCAGGACAATGAAGGACCAGAGTGCTAAGTTGACCCCCTCCTTCTCCCCCTCACCTATGTCCCTATAGAAGATGGGGACCAACACGTTCAGTCCCCGCTCCAACCCCATGAGCCCCAGGCAGAGGAGCACAACAAACTGCAGAGCTGGACTCCCTCGAGGCCACAGGTAGCGACTCAGTAGGCGGAGCTTCCTGCCTAGGTCTCGCCAGGTAGACCTCGGTAGCCCCTCTGTTGATGGAACCTAGGATGGTGAAACATGTAGGGGAGGGGAGCTCAGAAATCAAAATGGTATTAGCCAGAAACCCCCTAAGGAAAATGTATGGGATTATAGCTCCCAGGTAACTTGGACCCACATGTGACCCCTGATGGGCTCAGGAAGGCTAACAGGGATTTAGATTTAGGAAAGAAGTGAGTTATTATGGTGAGTAGAAATGATGGGGAATGGAATTATGATAGACCCTCAGTTTTAGAAATTGAGGGGTACCTGGCTCCTCTCTACATCTTGATCCTCTTCATTGACCCGCAAGGTGTAAGACTGTGGTCGGAGTCCAGGGGCCCAGAGCCCCAGGACAAAAAGTCCTCCAGAGACCACATACCGCAGCACCCACAGGCTAAACTGAACCTAGAATTAAACATAGGTGGGGAGACTATCACTGAGGGCCAAAGTCCCATTTTCACTACTTGCAATATGGCTGGGCACTGGGGTAGTACACACACCCAGGTCCTCTTCAGGGGCCCAGCATCTAATAGGCTTTAAAAAAACCTACAGTGACTCAGCATGCCACTCCCCACCAGCTGGCTATCAGCTCCCAGCAGTACTGGCCCCTCCTTTCTTCCCTTTCTTAAAGGCATTTGAAAAGCGTGGAAGCAATGTGAGCAGACACGTCACGCGTCCCCTCCCCCCACGAGGTCCCTCACCTGCTGGCTCAAGTTCGTCCTTGCCCACCACCACTGTGGGTTGTTCCAAGACACCAGGGCCAAATTCTCGGCTGCAAAAGACACAGTCCAGAGGAGCAGGAGACCTGGGCTGTGCCTGAACTTGATCCAGACGCCCATTGCGAGCTTCTGCAGTGCCTGGCTCCGTTCTGTCACGAGCATCGCCAGACCACAGGCGCTGGCCACAGTCCCCAGTACAGAAGCCAGGAAAAGGTAGCCTGGTAGTGGGGCACCCTGGGCAGTGCCCACCCGACCAACGAGGCCGGCTAGGGGCAGCGCTACCTGAAGTGTGGCCAGAAGCAGCTGCAGCACGTAGGGAGCGACGCGAGGGCCGGCCGCCCAAGACACCCTGTCGGCGCCCCCAGGCCGCTCCGGACGTCTGCAGGGAAAAGCCGGCACCAAGGCCAGAGCCCCCAGGGCTAACAGGGTCGAGGGCACGAGCGTGAAGAAGAAGCAGGGGCTGAGCCCACCCTTCGCCCAGGCCGGACCCGCGGGTCCTTCGGCCTCACAGTAGTTGCCCACAGTCACCATGGCAATGTGTGGCCACCGACCGAGACTACGGGGACTAAGGGACCGGAGAACTGGAGAGGCGGCCGCTCGGGGCGGGGCGCGGAATCCCGAGTATCTCGGGTCATGGATACTCTGGGCACTGAGCGGCAGGGGTCGCCGGCCAGGGTCGCACGTGGACCCAGCCACACCACCCACTCGCTTCGCACACGCGCCGCCGCCACGCACTCACGCCGGGCACGTACGCAGTCTCCGCCGTTCGCCCTCTGCTCGCAGCAGGTGACCCTCCGGCCGGGTCCGGGCCCACGGAGTGTTCAATGTCCGACTCCAGCGACTCTCTTCCGCAGCAGCTCCGCCCACCGGGGGCCGCCCCTGGCCCCTACCCAGGTCCCCATTGGCCGAGAGTCTCCGAAGAGGCGGGGAGGGGGATGGCGCACGCAGAGAAGAGCAAAATAGAAGGGCGGAGCCGGCACGGTCACGTGCTCAGGGCGGGAAATCCGACCGCACGTCCTGCCGGAGTCCTTGACCTCCGAGGAACCGTGGCTTGGGAAGCTGCCCTTCTTCTGCTCGCCCGCTAGGTCGGTATATCCAAGTGATCGCATAGACCAGCTTTCTCACGGGGCGGACACCCAGTCCCCAGCCACCTGGGTGGTTCACAGACACCCCACCCCTCCTGCCCCCCAAAACCCTAGCCGCTCCGGACAACAAGCCGCGACCTAGTCAGTCCCTTCTTTATTAAAGGTTGTCAAGCTGTACACGGTCCCCCACCCTATTCCGCTGTAAGTTCGGCTGCGTATTTCAACCGTTCACCCGCAGCGGACCCGAGCTGGGGGAGAGGGGCAGGGGTGGGAGGGGAGGGAAAGGAGTTGGGTCCCAGCATGCAGTGCGGCAGCCCAAAGCCGAGGGCAAAGCCATCCTGTCGCCCCTCCATCCCCCTCTCGGGACAGCGGGATGCAGGCCAGAGCGCTCTTGCTGGGAGACAGCCAGCCGAGGTCACACTCCGGCCCTTTCCATCCCATGTGCAGGTGGTACGGGGTACAATAAGCAGCAATGGGGGCCAGGAAGGCCGCAAGTCTCCCAGGGGCCCATCCTAAAAAGTTGGAGAGGACAGCAAATCCCTGCTGTCCATCCCTGCTCCACAGTTTAGAAACCTTCCTTCTTAGTGTCAAAAGATAGCATGAGGGGAGCTGGGAGCTAAAGCCTCCACACCAACACAAAGCAAAAGCTGAACAGAAGGGGGGAGCAAGGGAACAGAAGGGGAGCAAGTGGCAAACATGCCAGTGATAAATGTGCAGGAAGCAGGGGAGAGGTGAGCAGGCTGCAGCACTGGGAGAGAACTGGGGGTGAGGTAAGGGCCACAGCCTGAGCTGCTCATCTGTTCAGGGGTGGGGAGGGAGGCTACAGAGGTTGAGGGTCCAGACCCAACCTCCCCACTCCACAGTTGGCACACGTTCTCCCTGCTTGGCAGCTTCTGGGGTGGGCAGTCCTCTGGAGACTTGCAGGGGTGGGTGCAAAGGTGGCAGTACTGGGGCTGGGCTGGGGACCAGTTTCTAGCACCACACTCTGAGCCAAGGGGGGTCCTGGGGATGAGGCTAGAGTCCCATGTGCCCTGTTTCCTAGGCCCCCTGTCTCTCTCCTGGGGCTGTGGCGAGCCCAGCATTGGCACCTCCCTTGGCCAGGCACGGACACACAAACAATACACGCATGGAGCCAGGCAGCACTCGGGAGCCCTCCATGACGGACGGATGGGGTGGCAGGGCAGCAATGGCCTCCATCCTGGGGCACAGGGACCCTCCTCTGGGATAGCAGGGCAACGATGGCCTCCATCCTGAGGCATAGGACCCTCCTCCGCCTCGTCTATACCTGTGGAGAGAAATGGGTTGGTTATGGAGCTGGTCTTCAGCAATCTGCTTCCACAACAGAAGCCTGGAGATAAAGGAAAAGGAAAATTTGATTCTGAGGCAGGTAAGCAAAGGAAAAATCGAGTCCTGGGTTTCACAGTTGGTGAGGGAGAGAAGACAGTCTACTTTGGAGGAGAAGTTGCAGCGTCTGTGCACAGGAGGCCACCTCCCTTCACATGAGAAGCTTGACCTCAGCCTGGAAGTTACTACTTCTGGCTGTCGGTTTCGGGTCTTGGAGCCCTTACCTTGTGCACCTGAGGGGGGAGCTCATCCTCTGAGCCCTCTTCGGGCACAGGCTCCGGGTGCCTTGATGCTGACTGCCCATCTTCAGCCCATCCTCCCAGGGGCAGCCGAGAGAAGTGAGAGGGAGCCCGGGGCACTGTGCCAGGATCTACAGACACAAGTGAGTACTCTTAGTGTGCACACAGACAGGAATGAAGAGATGGGCTCTGGGGCTGCTGGGGGAGTTGGAGGCGCCGGGGAGGGACTAGTCTCCTTGGGTCTGGTCCCTCTGACCTCTCTCCTCCCCTAGAGGCCCCAGAAGGACCACTCTTCCCTGAAGGCTCTGTCTCTTCTGCACCCCCAGTGCATACCTGTGATGCCTCCGTAGCGCCTCTGGAAGCCCCCCTGCAGGGCAGTGGTCTCAGGAGCTCCAGGCCGGGGTGCAGCACAGGGATAGCTTGCAGAGCGGGGGATAGGCTGGGCCCGGGCCCCTTCTCCCCCCTCTTCAGGGGCACTCTCCCCACTCTCATCGCTCTCCCGGCGGTGCCACACATGCCGCTCAGGTTCAGCCTGGGCTTGCTGCTTGTGGAGCTGAGAAGTGGGGGATTCGTTAGTTGGGGACAGAAAGTGAAAGTCGCTCAGTCGCGTCTGACTCTTTGCGACCCCATGGACTGTACAGTCTGTGGAATTCTCCAGGCCAGGATACTGGAGTGGGTAGCCTTTTCCTTCTCCAGGGGATCTCCCAATCCAGGGATTGAACCCAGGTCTCCCTCATTGCAGGTGGATTCTTTACCTGCTGAGCCACAAAGGAAGCAGTTGGAGACAGAATAATATCTGAAATAGTTACCCTCCACAATGGTATTGGCCAGTTCTGATTTATATTGCCTCATCTAGAACTACTCACCAAGAGTACCTGTTATGTTAATAACATGTAACATACATGTGATGTTTTACAAGTTAAATTCTCAGCAGATTCCTGGAACAAGCCTATGCATAGATTGTAATGGCTCTCATTTTCCCCAGTCATTTGATTCCAGAATAAATTGTTTGTGAATTTAAGTGCCAGGAGCTCTTTCAGGTGCTGGGGATACAGCAGTAAACAAAATAGACAAAAACCCCAACTCCCTGGGGCTTATATACTTGGATGGAGTGGGGGGAGATAGACAATAAACAAATAAATAAGGAAAAAATACCAGTGTCAGATGATGCTAAATGCTATGGAAAGAAAAACAGAACTGGAAGATTCAGGAGGGTAGGCAAGGGAGGCTTTTACTCAGGGTGGCCAGAGATGGTATCACAGCGTGGGAAAGAGCAGACCTGAATGAGAAAGAGGGAGCCATGTGGATATGTCAGGGAAGTGGATTCTTAGCAGGGGAAACCACAAGTGTGGAAAAGCCCTGGGTGAAAGTAAGCTTGGCTGAAAAGGATAGGAAGAGGAAATATGCGGGAATGGAAATTGCAGAGCAGGTAAATGGCAGAGAAGGGATTCGAGCCCATGTTTTGCTTTTCCACGTCTAAAACCCTCTATTCTATTTTCAGCCGCCACCTTGGTTCTACACCCCTGCCCCTTCCTGCCCACTCACCTGGTGCATGTAGAGGGCATGTAGGCTCATCTCAGTGGATGCATATTCTGACAGCACCAGGCTCTGCAGTTGGCCTTCCCACACGCTGCTCCCGGAACTGGCTGTCCTGGCATCCACCCTGTCCCCCATGCCAGCACAGACAGCAGTCATCAACATTTCTGAGACTTGCACAAACTGCTGGGGGCTACTGCCATGCCCTCCCCTCTCGGCCCACTGCTACTCACCCAGAGCCTGTCATGGTGCTGGGAGCCCTGCCCGTGGGAGCCTGACCAGGCTGCAGAGGCGAGAAGGAGCGCAGAGCAGAGGCGACTTCAGCCCTGTGCCTGGAGCCCTGCAGGTCTCTAGGCAGAGGGGGGCCCCGGCAGGATGAGCCAGCTACCACATTTGCAATAAGGCTCAGCGGCTGTGAATAAAAGGGGTGGTAGAATTCTCAGAGCACAAGGAGGCCTCTGGGTCCCCCAGGACTCTGCACATTAGGACCCAGTGGCACAGACTGAATGAACAGAGAGAAGGAAACCAACAGGAGGGTGGACCCTTCTGCCCCACACCCTCAAGTCCCAGCTCCTGGCGTCCACTCTGCCCATCATCTCCCAGTCCCTAGGAACGCACCTCAGACTCGGATTGTAAGGACTGGATGGACGTAAAGAGGGCATTTTCCGGGAGCAGGCCCCCTTGGGCAAGGCCAGCAGCTGCTCCGTCCCGCTGAACTTGCTCCTTGAGGAAACCTAGGAAGGCCGTGCTCTCACGTGGTGGCTGCCAGCCAGGGTTGGTGATGGCAAAGTGCATGAGTGACAACTCTGTCTTCCCATCCTCGGCCTGCTGGTACACTGAGGCCTCCGTCTGCCCACCGGACAGCCACTGCACAAGGGAGGCTGCAGTGAGCAGGACTGGCCCCTTACAGAAGCCCTTTTGGTACCTTTCCTGAAGTGGAGGGGGGAGGCCTTGCCTCTGGAGGACAGAGACCACAATGCACTACTGTATCTCATCCGGGGGCCCTAGTGGCTGCCCTACAAGTAGCCACATACTGTGCTAGCTGCTTGGTTTGTGCCTTTCTCAGGGGAGCTTGGCCAAGGATGCAAGTTTAAGGCTATAATCCAGTCTAGGCTCCTGCTTACAAAGCCGTGTGTGCCCTGGTGCAGGGCTGCCACTCTGTGATTCACTGGCTCAGAAGGGGTATCTCTTTGCAGTTTGTCCCAAAATGCTGTATAGGCCAGCATCGCCTCTGGCCAACTGCCCCCCTCCTTTCCTAATACCTGGGGATGCCCATGCTGGCGAACATCCATCTGCGCGAAGGAGCAGGTGTCCCCAACACCAACAACCTCCACAGTGAAATTGCGGAAGAAGTCTATAATCTCCAGGGCCCTCGGGCGCAGGCAGAAGATGAGGATGAGAGGTGTGACAATGGGGCTCAGTAACTCCTCCAGGATGAACACCTAGAGAGGAAGAAAGGGACTGAGGTCACAAGAGAGCAGGAGGGAGACCAGCCCTGGGCACCGAGCTGTCAGCCAGTCTCTAGCAGGCCCTGACTCCAACTCCACTCACTGCCTTGTACTGGAAGAGCTGGGCAAACTCGTCCCGGGTCTGCGAGCGGTGGGCATTACCCTGCCAGTGGTCAGGCATGTAGTGGATGTGAGCGAGGATCACGCGGAGCAGCTGCTCAGGGCAGAACACCATGTGCTGGTCCGGGATAAAGGACCTGGTAGGATCAGGGCCATGGTGAGATGGAAGCCCTTCCTGGAAATGACAGGCAGCCTGCTCCCCCCCTGCTGCCCTGGCCCACCTGCACACGGTCACGGTGACCCCCAGGAGTGTGACGGTAGTGAGGACGTGTTCCACAGCCAGCACGTCTTCATCATAGATGGTGAGGGCAATAAGCACGGCCAGGATGGAGCCAGCGAAGAAGGCGCAGTTCTTGGCCAGCAGTGTCAGCAGTGGTGACAAGAAGCAATTCATGTACTTGGATGCGGGCTTGTAGCCTCGGTTGAGGCGGGACTGCAGCTCGTGCTCCAGCTCGTTGAAGTGGCGGAGGTAGCAGCGACCGTAGAGTGACCAGCAGCGCGCACCCAGGGCACCCGGCTCCCGCTTGAGCACCTCGGCATAACTGAAGAAGGCGTAGAGGATCTGCCAGATGAGGATGAGGGGGCACAGCAGGAAGTTGGCAATGCCGATCCATAGGATGCGGTTGCTGAGGCGCTGGGCCAACTCCAGCCGTTGCCCCCCACGTTTATACTCAGCCTTGAGGCTCCATTCATTGAGAAAAAGAGAGCCAGGTCCCCAGAAGAGGATCAGCTCGAAGTTGTACTTGAGGCCCCGGGTGAAGAAGACAACCTCCCCGAGACCCGGCAGGCGGAAGCGCAGGGGCAGGAGGGACTTGTTCACCAGCGCCACCATGTAGTTCTGGAACCGGAGGATGCGGTGGTAGATGTCCAGCTCTGTTAACTCACGCTTGTGGATGCAGATCTGGTGCTCCTTCTGGGTCTGCACAATCCGGGCCTGCACTTCTTGCCATGTGCAATATGGAAGTGCCGACTGGGGTGGGGAAGAGACGGGGGATGGAAGGCGGGGTGGTTGCCTCAGCCCCTTGCCCTCCATGAGCTGTGAGGCTCAGGGGTCCTTGGGAGCCTTTAAGTAGACCCTGCCTGACCTACCAAGGATGGAGGAAGTTGCCTGATGCCCAGGAATATACCCCACCCTTCCCAGGCTGTGGAAGACATCCTGGACTGTGGTGCTAATTGCCCAACTTCCCAGTCTCACCATGGGGATGCGCAGAGCATGCAGGTAGAAGGAGTGGATCTCCCAGTAGCAGCAAATGTTATAGATAAACTTGATGAGCCGGTGGACCCAGAAGACACCAGCGATGACCAGGATGGTGATAAGGGAGCCATTTTCCTGAATCCTGGTGGGGGAACAGGGAAGGGGAGGAAGAGTGGCCTGAGGCCTCTGGGCAGAAATGCTGCTGTCCTGAAGGATTTGGAGAGGCTGAGCCTGTGTTCTGGGGAATGTTACTGCCTCACATCCCATCCCCCACCTGCTAGCTGAACTACAGGCTCTAGTTCCCTCTGACCTGCAGTGCTTACCTGGCACTACAGACCTGGGCAGGCAGAAAGGCATCTGGCAGAGTGACCTTGACAGGCTCAGTCGGGTGAAGACTGTGGTTCACCATCTTGTTGGCGAATAGGATGTCATAGTCCACACAGCTGACCAGGAAGGTGGTGAAGGCAACCACAAAGAGGAACTGCCTGGGTAGTTGGGCAGAGGGGGTGCGGTCTGAGAGTCAGAGAGACACCAGTGAAATAACCGGGAATAAGTGAGAGTCTGGAAGTGGCAGACCAAGACTAGGGAGCAGCCTCTGGAGAAATGGAGGGCCTCTCTCTACTGCTTGGCCCCGGGAGACCCAAAGCAGCACCTATTTTTGGCTCTTAGCTTCAGGCAGAATCAGCCTGCTTTTCTATCTCATGGTAATCTCTGCCACCACTCACTCTTTCAAAGGTCTTAGACTGTGGTCTCTGGTCCCCAGTCCCTGATTTCCTGTTGAGATTGTAGAACCCCTTTGCAGGTTTTCCACCCCTTTACTCTTTGGCAAAGCCATATGGCTCCTTCCTCCCAGAAGGCCCTCTACTCAGCAGTAGGTCTAAGGTACATCCAAGGCAGAACAGAGGCATTTTTCTCAAGTAAGCATCTGGCATGATACCTCCTGACGGAGCCATGCTCATTCTACTGGAGCTCTGATGAGTCTGACTTCTCTTTGTGGAAGAGATAGGACTTGGAAAGCCTTCCTTATAAGGGTGATTAAAAAAGATAAGTCTGTAAAACGTGGTGCCACACTTAGCCTTAAACTATAAAGGTTTGCACTTTTGAGCCTTGCACCTAGTTGCACTGGCAGTTTGGGCCAGGGGTTGAGCTCAGAGACAGGAAACACTGTGATGTGTTCCTTCACCACATCATCCGTCCCTTGTACTTACATGAGCTCAAAGATCTCCCCGATGAGCATACAAGTGAAACCATTCTTCTGGTGTAGATTATAAACGTGTAATTGTTAAGAAAAAGTGGTCAGTAGAGACAGCAAATAAGAGCACAGACTTTGGTGTCATGTACCTGAGATGAAGTCCTGGCTCTCTGACTTTCGAGCCGTGTGACTTTGGCCAAGTTACTTAACTCTCTAAGCTCTGTCTATAGTAGTATAATAGCACTTGTCTTATAGGATCGTTAGGTCTGAGATAGCGCATGTAAAGTATTTAACACAGAACTGACACAAAGTCAAAAGACAATAATTATTATGATTATTAGCATACCATCAAGAGAATCACCCTTAGAGAGGTTCCTTATAAATTAATACTACAAAGTACAATGCACATGGCTCTTAATAGATGTGGGATATCATTATTTATAACTGTCATTATTTCCCTAGCCTCTACTTAAGCTCAAGGTGCACTCCACTCCCCTTTGAGGGATTAGAGCCAAACCCACACCAAGTTCTTCCCCTCAAGGAGCCTGGCTTAGAGAGGGGCTGAAGGTTCAAGAGCTCCAACACAGAGACACAAAGGATATTCGAGAGAAGAAGAGGTCAAGGTTTTCGATGTGGTGCCAAGGTGCTGTGGGTACAGGAGCAGAGATGTCAGAGCCCCAAAGAAATGGAAGCCCCTTGCTCCCTCAGCGTCCCTCCACCAATTCTCCCCCCAAGTCCCAGTTCTGGCTGTCATGTCCAGGAACTCACACTTGCTCCCCTCAGGGACATGCACCAACAGGTCCTCCTCTCCAGGGGGTGAATCGCTGTAGGAGGCCTCTAGGCGCTGGTATTCAGTGTCAAACTGTGCCATCACCACCGCCCCCTGTCCACCCTGTCCACCTGTGGGCACAGAGGAAAGAGAGACGCAGGTTCAGACCTTCTGCTGTCATCTTCCCTGCCTACTAGAACAGAAATGAACGAGAAAGAATCCTTGGGCTTGGTCTCCACTACTAGTCGTCTTGGATCAAAGGCAGAGGGAGTAGTAACCCAAGGAAAGCATTATGCTCAGGGCTTGGGAGGCCCTCACTGACCAATGCGGTCAGTCATTACTGTAGTCTTTACTGAGTGTCTACTGAGGCCTTGCTGGCCTGAAGACAGACTCTGCCCCTTTATGGGGTGGGGCAGCAGGGTCTGTTTCATCTTCTATTCAGTGGAGAGAAGGGGCCCTCCCACTCCCCTCCTAGAGAAACCCTGGTCTCCCAAGAGACTAGCAGTTTGGAAGCACTTTGTAAACAGAAGTTTGAGATAAGCACATGGCCCTACCAGCTCCATGGACAGTGTCAGCTCCACTCCAGCCCTCGATGCCCTGGCTCTGCAGCTGCTGGAGGAGAAGGTGTCAGGCCCCAGAGAGTGGGGAGTGGGAATAGAAATAAACCCAATGCTACCACTCCCCCCCTGCCCCCCAAACCCCCCCTACCCCCACTCAGGAGAAGCCAAGCAAGGGGCAGGGAGGCTGCAGTGGGAAAGAGGCACCCCTCCTAGCCTAAGGCTATGCACACTTCCTCTGGTTGTGCTATATGAGGCCACTCATTCAACTCTAGGGTCCCATGCTGTGGCTTAATGAACCTGCAGAGACTGAGTCTGTACAGGGCTGGACTGTTCTCCATGCCCCACCTCAGCCTGAGGAATCAGGTGGACCTTCCCGGGTCCACAAGGTCCCAAACCCAAAACCCAAGGAGAGAGTCTCTCTTAAAAAGGAGCTGCCCTTGCTTCCTTAGCAAACACCCAGCAGGCAGGCAAAGTTCCTAGATGGGATATCCTGACTGGGTCAGTGTAGACCCAGATACTGGGTCAGTGTAGACCCAGATCCTGGCTCAACTGTGGGTTCCCTTGGTCCTGGAGACAGGCATGATCTAGGTGGCACTCACCCAGTCAGTGCAGACCTTGAAGCTGTGGAGCACTGCCCAGCCTGGCCCCAGTGGGGTTCCCCAGGTTAGTGAGAGCCCTGGATCCTAAGATCCTCAGGGAACTCACCACTCACTGGGTCAGTGTAGACCCAGGGCCCATAGAGCCCCTGTCAGCCGGGCCCGGGCTCAGGGGTTCCTGCGGACGTTGGAAGAATCGAGCCAGTCCGACAGCCGATACACCCAGCTGAGCCCGGTTGCCTTTCTACACCCAGCTGCCACGACCCGAGCCCAGCGCGCCCCCAGACCGCCCGGCCCCAGGCCAAGGGCTCGGCTCCCAACAGCGGACAATCTTGCGCGCGGCCCCGCCGCTCACGCGCGCCCCCGTCCGCGCGACCCCGCTATCAAAACATTCCGGCTGCGCGCCTCCGCCCCGCCCGCGGTGCCCCTTCCCCCGTTACCCACCGCAAGTCCGCTTAGGACTCCGCGGGCATACCTGGCCAGGCCCGACACGGATCGTGAGATTTCGGTAACCGGGCTCGCGTTTCACCACAGGAACGGTCACCCGGGTGATTCCAGGGGCTCCGTCGGCTTCACTGGGCTCGGCCCGACCGGGAGCGCTAGGCCCGGCGTCTGCCACTCACTGTCAGACGCAGTTAGCCTGACCAATGAACGTGGGGGTGGAGACACGATGGCCAATGCTCGGCGTCCGAGGCGGGACTAAAAGCTAGAGGCGGGCCCTGGAAGTCAGGGAACCAATTGCACGCTCTACGTGGGGCGGGGCTCAGATGCAGCCAATGCCTTTTGTCCTCTTCGCTACCCCGTAGTGACGAGTTTGTTAAGGTATTGCAAAAATCTGGGTTTCGGACTGTAGATTTCCCGTACCTCTCTGCTCCTTCTGACCTTAAGTGCAGCTTCTGCGGGCGGGGGCGCGTCCACGCGGTGTAGTCACTGCTGGAACTCACCGCACGGGTAACGAGGAGAGGTTGGTTAAGGGACCTTGGTGATTTTAACTCTGCTGGAGTCGATTTGGTTGCTGAATTCGCGCCCATTTCACTCTTGTGTGGTCCGAGACTGCGGATTTGAGAAAGCAGGCTGGGATCACGTATTAACCTTGGGCCCACCCCTGGTACCCGGGTGAGTGGCCGTGGTGCCTTGCGGAGTAGGGGAAACGAAGTCACGCTGGCTGGGGAGGCGGCATAGGACGTTGCTTTGGGAAGCTGTTTCTTAACCACCTTTCTGCTCCAGCAGCTGCTTCTAAGTAGATTTCTGTTCAGCCATGTCGCCGGCTCCAGCTGCAGCCCAGGCTCCTGTGTCGGTCTCCCTGTTTGACCTCAGCACGGATGCTCCGGTCCTTCAGGGCCTGCGCCTGGTGAGCCACTTTCCCGAGGAGGCCTTGGCCCAGGCTCTGCAGACTTCCTGTCCAGGTATCTGGGAAGGTGTGGGGCGGACCCGTAAGAGATATGACAGGACACTTTGGAGCTTATTGCTCCTCCAGGGAACACATTCTTATTGGTGTTTCCCAGCTTAGGAGCTCTTGTTGACATCTTCCACTGGATAAAATTTATCAGCTCCCAACTGCAGAGTGTTTGTTTTTTACTTTTACGCTGAAGTTTGTGTATATTTTTCTTAACTGTTAGGAATTTAAGGCAACATTTGTACATGTTTTCTGATTAAAAAAAATATATTTCACTCGATCGCTGGATTTCTAGAACAGGCTCCTGAATTGTCTCCAAGCAAATCTCTTGCCATTGCTTATGCCTCATCACATTAACACCACTGCCTGCAAAAACACTTCACTCTTCCTTGATATCACCCAAATTTAACTATTCCAATCAAATCATTCCTTCTTGCTGAATATAGAATAACTTACTGTTGGTTTCATCCTACTTGAGTTTGACTGTTTTCTTATACTTTAAAAAAAAAACCCAACTGCACACTGTAATTGGAAATATAAGCTAAAAAGATGGTAGTGGGGAAGAGTTATTTGCACAGTTTAAAAATAATCTTAACCTTACCAGAAACCATTCACTGGTGGCTCAGATAGTAAAGAATCTGCTTGCAATGTGGGAGACCCAGGTTCAATCCCTGTGTCGGGAAGATCTGGAGAAGGGCGTGGCAACCCACTTCAGTGTTCTGCCTGGAGAATTTCATGGACAGAGGATCCTGGTGGGCTGCAGTCCATGTGATTGCAAACAGTCAGACATGACTGAGCGACTAACACTTTCACTTTCAGGATTCCTCTAAACAATCCCTGTTGTTAATATACATACAGTGTTTATATTCTTCCTATATATATCTTTTTAGAAGCATATTTATTCTATAAAGTGATTGCTGTGTCATTTATTTCATGATTACTAGATTGTTAAATTCCTTGAAGGCAATGACATGCCATCTCTCTCATTTGTATCTGCTGCTTTGTATATCAGACACTGAATGTAATCCTAGATAGTGTGGATTTGGGCCCCCTTTCTACCTCTGTTTACCCTCCCCTTTAGGTTCAGAGGAGCAAATAAGCCCAGAAAGAAGACCACTCCAGGGTCCTCTGGATATTTCAGAGAAGTTGTTTTGTTCAACCTGTGACCAGGTCTTCCAGAACCACCAGGAACAGGTAAAAGACCAGGTGCAGAGCTAAATGTGGAAGCAAAAATGTCATGGTTGGGGAAAAGAGGTAGAAATTTGTTTTTAATGAAGGTCTACATTAACTAAGGAAGTTAGTATTACCTGGTCATACTTCATGGAGTTCTTTCTTAGGTCTTGGGTACCATAAAAGGCTGGGTCAGGCATATTTCCACATTGTTCTTCCCTCTTTGTCTCATACCAGAGGGAACATTACAAGCTTGACTGGCATCGGTTTAACCTAAAGCAGCGTCTCAAGGACAAGCCTCTCTTGTCTGCCCTGGACTTTGAAAAGCAGAGTTCCACAGGTGATGACTGGTGGGAGAGCATGTGCGAATCAGTCATGGGGATGGAGAAAGACCCTAGCTGAGGAGCTTGAAGAAAGGTCAAAGATGGGGTACCAAGCTTTCTTAACTTTTGTTGTTCTCAGGCGATCTTTCCAGCATCTCAGGATCAGAAGACTCAGACTCAGACAGTGAGGAGGACCTGCAGATACTGGATGAGGAGAGGGCTGACTTGGAGAAGCCTACGCGACCCCGAGGCTTCCACCCCCATCGGGTTCTTTTCCAGAATGCCCAGGGCCAGTTTCTTTATGCCTATCGCTGTGTCCTAGGCCCTCGCCAGGCAAGTGCCAGCACACGTTGTGTGGTCAGCCCCAGCCTTCTGTACACTCGGCCTAGATTTCCCCTCAGCACAGTCTATTTCTTACTTCTTCCCTTCCTTCCTGTTCAGGGTGGGTGTCACACTTGATGGCACAGTCTTGAACTGGCCTGAATCTTACAAGGGTCAAGTGGAGTGGAATTCAATTTGGAAATAGACGGATCTAGGTTGGAATTTTGGTTCTCCTACTTGATCTTGACTACCTCTGCAAGCCTCCAATTTTCGTATTTATAAAATGGAGACAATAATGGAGCTGTCGTATCAAAAGAGATGCTGCCTGTGAATCACGTGGCACTGGCACTTGTTTCTTACTCCCAGCAAGTGCCACAGAGATGCTTGTGCTGCTCCTGTGTCTCCAGGTGCCCCTTGAAGAACCAGAACTGCTGCTTCAGAACCTGCAGAGTGGAGGTCCCAGGGACTGTGTGGTGCTCATGGCTGCTGCTGGGCACTTTGCTGGTGCCATTTTCCAAGGGTGAGAGGGTGCTGCATGGGGCAAGGATGGAATGAATCCTGTTAGTCTGGGAGCACCATCTGATTTCCAGTACTGAGTCTGTGCTGTCTACAGACGAGAAGTGTTGACACACAAAAGCTTTCACCGCTACACAGTGCGGGCCAAGCGGGGCACAGCGCAGGGGCTCCGGGACGCGCGGCATGCAGCTGCTGCCTCTGCTGGGGCCAGTCTGAGGCGCTACAATGAAGCCGCACTCTATAAGGTGAGTCATGTGTCCATGTCTGGTGCGCCTCTAATCCCCACTTCTCTCCTCTTGACTGATTAAATGGTACAGCAGGGAGGCTGGCTTCTGTATACTATCTTTGTTCTTTCTGGGTAGATGAAGGTAGAATGGGGTGGATGCCCAGGAGTCTTAATCCTCTCATTCTCCACCCCCCATTCCCTGCACGTCATCTGAACATCATCTGTGGGTCAGTTTTTGGTTGGAAGTTTAAAAGTAGCAAGTGAAGAATTACAGAGCTGAGTCATTGTCTTCTCTAGGAAGTTCGTGACCTGCTGGCAGGGCCAGACTGGGCTAAGGCACTGGAGGAAGCTGGGACAATATTGCTGCGTGCCCCCCGCTCTGGCCGGTCCTTGTTCTTCGGGGGCCGTGAGGCTCCCCTGCGCCGGGGTGATCCCCGACTTTGGGATATCCCCCTCGCTACCCGAAGACCCACCTTCCAAGAGCTACAGCGTGTACTCCATAAGCTGACCACGTTATATGTCCATGGTGAGCTTTCTTTCTAGATCTCCATATGCCCCAAATGTTCCACCCACGCCTGGGGTTCTCATTCATGCATCCAGATGGTTTTCTAGTGCTCGACTGCAGTCTGATGACATTTCCATTGACAGAAACCTGAGCTGGCTTCTCCTCAGCTAAATTTAAGAACCATCTTTGTTTTATGGCAGGAGAAGACCCCCGGGAGACAGACAAGTTGGATTTACCTCAGACACACCGGAAGAGAGTGAAAGAAAGGAAGGCTATCGAGGAAGAAAGAAAGGTCCCCAGTGATGAAAATGAAGCACTCGGGCAAAACGAGGAAGCTCCCAAACAGGGTTTGTACACCATCTGGCAATTGTCAGGTCTCTCTCTGGGGGTCTGTCCTAGAAATGCAGTGGTAAATCCCCTACTGTCATAGCTTTATCCACTTCCCTATTTATAAGTAAGCCCTTACATACTCCCACCACTGCCACCCCCCGCCGCCCCGCAAACAGACACATCTGTTCAGTATGTGGTAGCAATTACTTAAATATGTTTTGGGATTTTTCCAAATCTCCTATCATCTCTTTTGTTCACTGATGTATCTCTAGTTCTTAGAAAAGTCTTAGCATGAAGTCGATGCTTGGACATGTGTTGTGTGGATCTTAACATAATTTACTTGCCTCCTTGGACGCACTGGTTTGGAGCTAGGGCTTGCTTCCCCTGCTGCAGACTGTCACCTGCATGGTTGTCAGCTGCTCCAGGCTCCTCTGCTGACTACCCTAAGGCTGTCATGGGAATGTCCAGGGACTCTCGTCCCTGAATAGCTTCTTCTGGGCCTGCCCTTACTGGGGCTGTGAGCCTCATTTCTTCACATTGATACTAATGGCTTCAGCTCTTGATATGCTATTTTATCTTGGGTGACAAAATACAAACAATTTTATTTCAAGTGATCTGGATTATCTCGCTGTGTACATTCTTAGGCATCTGGGGCAGCCCACACCCTTCTACCCTCTGCTTATTCCTTAGATGGATCTAACATAGCAAATTTTTTCCCCTAGGATTAGAGTCAGAAGGAGAGGATGGCTCCCAGGTAGAGTTGGAGCTAGTAGAGGTGACCCTGGGAACGCTGGATCTTCGTGAGTTTGAGGTATTTCCCAAGCAAAGGAGGAGAAAAAGGAATAAGAGGGAGAGAAAGCAAGACCTGGAGTCTGGGGTACAAATGACTCTTTCCCAGCAACCAAAGGAAGATGAGGCCCTTTCAGGGTCAGCCCCTTTGGGGCCTCCCTGGGATGAGGCCACGTCCCCCGGTCAGCCGGAGCTCTGGGATGTGCTTCTAGCTGCTTGCTGAGCTGGAGATGTGGGGATGCTGAAGGACCGGCTCACTGCCAGCCCCCTAGACCCTGGAGTTCTGCCTCTGCTCACTGCCCCCTTGGGCTCCGGTGGCTTCACTCTCCTGCACGCAGCAGCCGCAGCTGGGAGAGGCTCAGTGGTTCGCCTGCTGCTGGAGGCAGGTGCGGACCCCACTGTGCAGTAAGTGAGGTCCTCATGCCGATCCCTGCTAGGGTACAGAGGATGATCAGGACGCTAATATTGGCCTTGCCTACTTGACAATATTTCCCCTTGGTCTGCTTGGGCAACATTGGGAGGTGCAGCAGGCAAACGGAACCTGTTTTGGGGGTTTTCGCACCTAGGGATTCCCAAGCTCGGCCACCGTATACAGTTGCAGCTGACAGATCAACACGCAATGAGTTCCGGAGGTTCATGGAGAAGAATCCAGATGCTTACGATTACAGCAAAGCTCAGGTCAGCTGAAGAAGGAAGCAGCAGAGTGGGGAGGCATCAGAGATGCTGGCTAGATCTTTTCTACTCTCCTACAGTCCTATCAAGGATAGTTTGTACAGATCTTTACCTTAAGCTTTCCTGGAAATCCTCCAGGTGCCGGGGCCGCTAACAGCAGAAATGGAGGCACGGCAGGCCACTCGGAGAAGGGAGCAGAAGGCAGCCCGGCGGCACCGGGAGGAGCAGCAGAGGAAGCGGCAGGAGCAGGAGAAGCAGGAGCGAGAAGAGCAGCGGCGATTTGCTGCCCTCAGTGACCGGGAGAAGGTGAGGCTGGGGCTTCTTCCTTCCACAGCAACACTTCCCCAGAGGTCTGATCGCTTCCCCGGTGTGCAGCCGTCACTTCCTGGACACACTCTCCACCACTGAGGCCTTGTGCTTAACACGGCTTCTCCTCCCCTCAGAGAGCTCTTGCTGCAGAGCGCCGACTCGCTGCCCAGTTGGCAGCCCCCAACCCTCAGACCTCCGACCCTGCCGTCACCGTCAGCAATATTCCGTATGTGGAGGGGGCAGGTGTGGGGGTGGGCTGTGATGTGGGCGGGGCCATTCTGGACAAGTAGAGCAAGTGCTGCTCTGTGTTCAGAAAGGCTGTTGAGGGGATTTGAGATGTTTGGGGAACCTCTGGAATAAAAACAGAAGTAACAGGAGGGTGGGTGGGGAAGGCTTGGATTGGAACGTTTCTGGGATTCCTCTCCAGCCGATTTCTCCCTCTTATTCAGACGCTGCTGGAGTTGTGGGATGTCTCTCCAAGGCCTTGTTCCTTTTCACTACCTTGACTTCTCCTTCTGCTCCACACGCTGCCTCCGGGATCACCGCTGTCGGGCTGGGAAGCCCTCTTCCTGATCTCTTACTGCTCCATCTGGGGCCAGTGCTAGGCCCTGAGAGGGCACATCCCCACTGGCCCTAGGCTGCTGCTTCCCCCACAAAACCAGAGAGTGTTTGGAAGATTAGGGTGAAGGACGTTCAGGAACCAGGGCAAAGACAGGGCCACAGAGGTGTGTGGAGCTGGTACTGTCTCTGGAACTTTAATCACAATAAAGTTTGGCAAGGAAACTGCTCTCGTACTTCCATTCAGGCCTGTGGCCTTTGTTTCCTTACGGTCAGCATGGCTAGCATGAAGGGATCCTGCCCACTGCACTCGTCCCAGGTCCACGGATTACCTTTCCTTCAGTGCCCACTTAACTCCATTGGCTCAGAGGCACCTGAGAGGGAATAGATGTACGTCCTGTGTTTCGTGCTATTGAGGATGGGCCTGTCCAGGAACTGAATTTGGGGCTGAGGAGGCACGTTTTCTAGCTCCAGCAACGTGATTCTATTGTGGGTTCCCCTGGGAAACAGCAGGGGTCTTGGCACATACAGGGTCTGCTGCGGCCCCCGCTTTGTCCAGTAGCGGCCCAGGTTAAACCCATTGATCCAGACTTGGCCCTGGGGGGTAGAGGAAAAGAAAGGATCAGCTCTCAGAGGGGTAGAATTATCCCCTTGCTGGGGGGTGGGGGGGTTCCTAATCAGAGGAATAATTTGTGCTCTCCCTTCTTCCATGGTTTTCCCCTCTTACCACCCTACCTCTCACCCCACCCCCACCATCAGCAATACCTTCGTCCATCCAGGTAGAAACAGAAATGTGTCCCCGCCTGAGTTTAAAATTGGGAAGGTGGTAGAGTAGAAGGTGGGGCCAGAGGGGGCCTGAGGATGTGAGCTTTTCAGTGGCTGGATGGGAAACCACCATTTGACAAGATTATCAACTTTCAGGGGGAACATCATCCACTGGGTAAGGACTGTCTGCCCGAGAATTGGTGGCTGTAACAGGCCCTGTGAAGAAGGCAAATGAAAATTCATCATTCACTAAGTTCTAAGGCCAGACTGCTGCTACTCAAGCCCTGGGATGCACCTAGTGGCCATGTCCAGATCCCCCACCAGCTGCTGCTTTGCTCTCTAAGCCCTAAGGCTGTAGCTCTTCCTTTAGGCCCTTATCTTTTCTAGGGAGTTCAGTAAAGAAGAGTATAGGGGCGAGGGACTGGGCAAAGCGAGCTCACCTTGAAGTCACTGCTGTTAGACCCAAAACTGAGCCTCCCCATGTTCTCCAGCAGGACATCCAGTTTGTCCCCTACTTTCCCCATCAAAAATACGTTATGTTTCATGTTTCGTTCCAAAACACCCTGAAACACCTGTGGATGAGAGTATCTGTGAAAGGGAGTGGCTCAGCATCTAGCTTGTGGCCACCACCCAGGAAGCTACATTAGGGCACTATTATTTAGAGGGCAAAGAGAACATAGCCCTTCTGTCAGTTCCTTCTAGAACCTTATCCTTTGTCAAACTCTTCCTCATCCCAGCTTATCCTCTGCAAATGTGAGCAGGCAGTGGGAAAAGGTAGATACCAGAAACTTTGCTGGGGAGGAAAGGAAATGGGCTCACAAGCTAGCCTGGAATTAGGTTCTCACCCCATCCACCATCACGTAGGCACGGTCATGGACTCCATTGTTTGGCACCCAGAGTTGTGTTGGCTCAGAAACAGTATAGGTCAGATAGGTCCGATACAACATATAGCCATGGACCTAGGTGTGGAAGAACGAGTAAATGAGATGTACTGAGAGACAAGAAAGGATACTGTGGGGAAGATGCAGAACTGAGGGGACCCTTGGTAGAGCTGTTGGTGGATTATGCTTTACCTGGTTGACAGCCTCAAAGGTCATTGGCAAGATTGAATGAATGGGCCCTTGGGGGCATAGCAAGTCTAAGAAATCCAGCAAATTCCCATCCTGTTAGAATAAGGGGAAAGGATCAGAATACAAGGGAACTTTCAGAATAGAGGGCAGGACAGGCTGGGCAGAAACAGAGAATAATGGGGAGGAGCTTACCAGGTGTAGGGTCAAAGGTCCAAGCTTCATCTTGGGGCTGGGGGGAGGTAAAGGTCCCAAGGGAACTTCCTGGAACTGAGCCCAAATTCTCTCAGGAGCCATAGGAAAAGCACACAAAGGAACCCTATTCCAACACTAGTGCAGGGCTCTTAACCCGGGGTCCAGGGAAGGACTTCAGGGGTCATGAAGGTTCTCTAACATGGTATGTATTTGTATCTCCCCAGGAAGTCCCACCTGAATAAGTGAGAAATGCTGCAATAGGCTGCTCAGAGGGTTTTGTGGTTCAGACAACAATCACTGCCTTAGGGGCACCCCTCCCCCTAAATTCGTAAAAGTCTTTGGCACTTAATGAAGTGGTAGGGCACCTTGCTGATGACATTTCGAATAGCAAGAAGCTTGGGTGTGGGGTCCCCAGCTTCGGATATGGGTGCGTCGTAGTCATAGCTGGTAGTAATTGGAAGAAAGCGTCCCTTCTCATCAGCACCTAGTCAAACCAATTTAATTAATTCAATGCATCTTTCAGATGATAGGCACTAAGCAAAGAAATTCATGCAGAGAATTTTGCTCTCAGAAGGGGCGGTGGTAGCCATATCCAGCTTCTAGACATCCTAATCCATACATTCCTCAGACTCTTTAATTCCTTGCTGCCTCCCTGCCTCCACCCCAGAGACCGCCTAGACTCACCATTCCAGTATCCAAAGTTGGTACCTCCATGGAACATGTACCTGAAGTGGGGAAGAGTGGGGGGAAAGGCAAAAGCTGACCCATTGAATCTTAACCTTCATCCCCAACACCCAGTTACAGATTTTATGTTGGCCCCAGTGCCTCCAGTTACATGTTCACACTGGCTCCCAACTTGAGCATTTTCTCTAGTCCTTTGGTTACAGCTGGAACGGAGCGTGTGGAGTGATTCTGACCCCAGTAATCCAGCCAGCCTGTGTAGTACTCAGAGTTCACCTAGAGCATGAAGTGAAAGGAGCTGTGAGCAAGATGGGACCTGAGCACACTCGTTCCCCACACTGCCTCTTGCTTTGATTGGCCTCCCCTCTGGCTCCTCACCAGGGGCCCACGGGGTTCATACTTCCGAAGCAGGCCAAAGATCTTGGTCATGTTGTCAGCTGCAGAAAGGAGGCAAAGGTGCAAGGTAAGCAACATGAAACAGGTGCCCCTTCCCCAGACTTCATTCTGAACCCTTGCTTGGGAGACCTGGGCCAAAATCTACAGTGGTATAGAGTCCCTGGAGGGAGCCACATTTGAGTCCTTCAGGCCCATCTGTGGTGAAGAGCAAGATCTTGTCTCCCAGCAGCGCTCGGAAGAGCCCAGCTAGGTGCCTCATGTAGCTCACGTCGCAGGCTCTGTAGCTACCATATTCATTCTCCACCTGCCCGGGGAAAGGAAAAGTGGAGGTCAGCTCTGAGGTGGAGAAATTAAGGGCACTGGCACCTCCTTCCCCTAGCCCAGTCAACTTTCCACTGGTACCTGAATGCTAATGATGTTGCCCCCATTGTGGTAGAGCCATGGATATATCCTGGGCAGCAAGACCTTGAACCAGGAGTCCACTGCGGCAAGGAAGTCTAGAGGAAGAAGCAGTGCTCAGCTCGTTAGGGCACTGCCACCTCCTTGGCCCCCACCCCTAGCATCAGTGCTAGCATCCTGAGTGCCACCTCAGCTCGGGGAAGCACTGTGTGTCATCCCACTTGTCCATAACTCCGTCTGGGAAGCAGTGACCTGTCAGAGGAAACTCTGAACCCTAAGCACTTGAATATTTGCATGGCAATGAAGTTTGAGCACAGGACACAAAGCAGTGAGAATTCATTTTTTAAATATCAGGAAAAAAATATTAAAACACATCACGTAGAGCTATTACATAACCATATATAATATACACTTGAGATCGCTATGAAGTAGTGTGCACGCATGTGTGCTCCATCGCGTCTGACTCTTTGTGACCCCATGGACTCTAGGGGTTACAGGCTCCCACCAGACTCAGTTATGAAGTAGCATGGGAATTCACAAAATTGTAGAATATCTGACCTGCACCCTGATGGAACTGCCAGTTCAGGACATTTAAGTCAGCAAATGAAAGATCACTATATGAGGTGGCATGCCTTTAGTTCTCAACTCCTGTTGGTGATTTTTGTTGACTCACCCCCAGGGTCTTCATGCATGACCTCTGCCTCCTTACCTAGGCAACTCCAACTCAGGCTTCAGGTCTCAACTTACATTTCACTTCCCCAAGAAAACCTCTGATATCCTAGAGGAGGGTAGATTCCCCCTGTTACACTCTTTCACATCACCTCATACTCCCTTTTCAAGTGCTTAAGAAATTAAAATTAAGTGTGTGTGTCTGTAATTGTTTCCTGTCGGTCTCCCCTACTAGTGAGCAGGAACCTTGTCTGTCAGGCTCATTGGCTGCATCCTTGTCATTGAGGACAATGCCTAGCAGATAGCAGACTCTCAAAGTTGGAGTCAATGAAAGACATTTTAGAGGCTATCTTTACACTTTTAAAACATTCAATTTCTTTACATTTTGTGTTCTGTATAAAGGAGGGCCAGGTTGCACTGCCTCCTTTAATCCAAGCATACATTAAATCGCATCCCTTAGAATGATAAAAATTTAACATGACAAGAACTATTGTTTTTCCCCCAAATGTTGATCTTTTGCCACCCCTAGTCTTCTCTGTCTTCCCTAAGTCAGTGAGTGGCACCACCATCTTGACTGGCTGGACGCTTGATTCCTTTCTCTCCTCATCCTACCCACACTGTTCCCCCACCCCTCCGCCACCACCCTTTCTCATCAACATCTGTCAGCTGAGTCCTGTTGACCTTTACCTCCAACCTATAGCTCATTTCTGCCCTCTTCTTTGCATTTCCACTACTATCACAACCAGGAGCCATCTCTCTCCTCAACTATGATCACAGTCTCCCAGTTAAGTTTCTCCACCTCTACCCTTGCTCCCCTCAATCCATTTTCCACATCCAGGCTAATGTAATCTGAAAACAAATCAGATAATTTTGGTTAAACTCTTTCAATGACTTTCTGTTGTGCTTATAATAAAAGGCAAACCCCTTACAGTGGTCCTGCATTAACACTCACTATATTGCTCCAATTTCTCATACTACTCTCCTTTACCCGCTGTGCTCCATCCATGCTGGCCTCACTCATGCCAGTGTTCTGTCCTACCTCTGGGCCTTAAAACACACCATACCTGGGAATTCCCTGTGGTCTAGTAGTTAGGACTCCGAGCTTTCACTGCCAAGGGGCCAGGTTCAATCCCTCATCTGAACCATGATCCCACAAGACTCACAGCACAGCCCTCCCCCCAGAAAAGTATACCATTCCATCTACCTGGTCATTCTGACTTCACTCTTCATATGACCAGTGCTTTCCCTTTCCTAGAGTAACTGAAATGTCATCTCAGAAAAGCCTTTTCTGGCTTTCCTACCTAAAAGAGGCCCTGTTATTCACTATCTCAACTCCTTGTCCATTTTCTTGTGTAGTATTTTAAAAATAATCTTATATAGGTTTTGGGTGTGTGTTTTAAACTAATGTTTCTTCCACCCTGAATCTGTCTGGTCCCCCAGTTCCCCGCGTGCTGCTGGGCATGATTAAAACAGTAAATAATTGGAATGAATGATCTCTGTTTTGGGTACCCAAATGACCCATTTTGTTGTTGTTTGCTTTTTTCTGAGTCCAGTCTATTTTCTCTACCCACCTGGATCTGAGGTTCTCAGATGAATTTTAGGTTTTCGAAGCAACCAGGCTGGGAGACCCCCCTGAGACAAACATAAAGACAACAAAAAAGTGAGTGGACTTTGTTGTCTGAGACTGGAATAGGGTAGGTAAGAAGGGAGGGAGTTGAGGGTAGTGATGGAAGTGGCCCTAGAGTGGGAGCACATGGGAAGCTTTGCTTCTATTCCTTCTCCAACTAACTCACCATCTCCCACTCTGCACAGATGTAAGGTCCTGGTCTCAGTATGACCAACAGGTTGGCTAAAGTTGCCTCTTTCAGAAATGCAAAGAGGTCACGGCTGCCATTAAAGTTATAGACCCCAGGCTCTGGTTCATGGTAGTTCCAGGGCACATAACTGAAAAAGGAAGAGGTTAACAGGGCCCAAGACAGGGAGAAGCCAGGGAGGCCAAGGGGCTCAGGCCTGCAGGAATCTCCAGGAAGCTGTGGGAAGGAGGTCCTGGCCCTCCCCCTTTTCCACCCTTGGCAGGGAAGCGCTGGAGCTACAATCCTCATACCCAGTCGGTCTTTCTGTCCTGATCCCCTTATTAACAGCATGGTAGGAGGAGTGAATCCCACCCTTCCATGGCTCTCACGAGCACTTCTTACAACTGTACTACGTTGAGGCCACTCATTCGCATCTTGAAAAGCCGGTCTGCCCAAAGTACCCGCGGTACCCGAAAGTAGTGCAGGCTGCCAGACACGTAGCGGAACGGGGCCCCGTCCAGGAGGAATCTGTTATGGTTCCGATCCACTACGAACGACCGAGTGTCTGCCTGTAAGGGGAGAGACCATGCTCACAGTGGGCTTGAGTCCGGGGTCAGCATCTGCCAAGAGCAGAGGAGATGAAACTAGTCCTTCCCAGTATTTTGTTGTTTTCACTTTCACTCTCTCCTCCGCCAGATCCGACCCTCTCTCACCGCACCCAGCGGCTGGTTCGATTCTCCCATCCTACCTGGGGCAGCAGCAGCGTCAGGAGCGGGAGCAGCAGGGAGGGAAGGCAGAGAGGGTTCTTGGGAGCCATGGCGCTTTCGGGGCTCTTCCAGTCAGAGACACTAGTCCGACCGTCACGTGGCAGATTCCTGGGAGAAAACCTCAGCGAGCAAGTGGGCGGAGACCACCGCAAGCTGCAAGGCGATTAGCCTGGACTTTGTCTCCAGCCTGCAGCTATCTGCTACTCTACTAGTTTGTAAAATCCTCTATATCTTGCTACTGGTTCATGAACCAGCTTCATCAACATTACCTGGGAGCTTGTTAGAAATGCAGAGTCTCAGACCCTACCTCAGACCTGTAGAATCAGAATTTGTATTTTAACAAGATTTCCGGGTGCCCTGAGCACATTCAGGATTGAGAAGTAGTTCTCTGTTACATTGAGCCCCTGAGGATGGGGAGAGCCTTGTCTATCCTGAGTCCTCTGCTGCTATCACAGGGTCCAGTACACAGCAGGTTAAATCTAGATGAATGTCAGATCCAGGTTCAGACCCAAGGGAAACCAGAGGATATCTTCTCAGTATATGAAAGGGGAGTGGGAGTTGGGATGGGGATCAGGTTACAAGAGCAATCTTCTTCCTAGAGAATCCTGTCCTGTTTCAACAAAAGAGACCATCTAGGCCATCCTATCGTCTTTGGATGTGCGCCCCTTTCCAATTTACCCCTGCCTGGGCAAGAGACATCAAGGTTCCGAGGTTTGGGAATTTGTGAATTTCCATCACTCACTGCCTTCACAGTCCCAAGCCTGGGATGTGAAGACCAGGGTAATAATAATAGTTACTATTGTTACTTCTGCTTATGGACACTACTCAGGGCTATGCATCAAACGCTATAGTAAGCACTTCACCTCTCATTTAATCTTCAAACAACTCCATGAAGTAGATAATAATCTCCATTTTACAGATGAGGTGATTGAAGGATAGAAATATTAGCCTGTTAACAAGGTCACATAACCAGTTTAGTAGAGCTGGGATTTGAATGAGGCAGTCTGGCCTCAGAGTTCATGCATTTAACTTTAGGTACTCTTACACCTATTTTACAGTTAGGGAAAGTGAGGTTCCTAGAGGTTAAGTAATTTGTCCAGGCTATTAAGATTCAGACCCTAGTCTAGTTCAAGAGCCTGAGCTCTTAACTACTGAGACTACGGTAATAGGATACAGGCCAGAGCCCCCAAGGTTGTACTGATCAGAACTGCAAAGGGGTCCAGGCTGCCAGCACCCGCCCCCTCTGAGCATCCACTTCCGGGCTGGACCCCAGTCGGCCACCCGGTGCACGGGAGGCATGACGCCTCCTACCTCTGGCATTGGGAGATGCAGGTCCTGGGGGCCTCGGGCCGAGCCCGGCTGTGCTCCCTTTTGACGTAGGTGCTTGCGTCTTGACCCCCACTGCAGGCCAGGTGTGGAACCCTCACCCGGGTCCTGGGACCCGTCCTCCCCCAGGCCTAACCCGCCCCCGGCCTCTCAGCTCCACGCCCCCACATCGTCCTAGTGCTCAGCGGTTGCTAGGATACTGCGGGCCGTTACAGCGGCGCAGACTGATGACGTAACTACCACTTCCGGTCCCTGGCACTTCCCTTCTGCTAAAGCCGGGTGAGTGCTGTATCCTGGCTGGCCCACCCAGACCGAGACCTGGAGTGGGCTTTGCAAGTGGTTGGTCCGGGCCTCGCACTTCTCCCCGGAACTACCCCGTGCCCTGCCTCTGCAGCCCAATGGGGTGTGCGAGTGAGGGGCCGCCTGAAGGTGGGCCGGGGTTGGAGGAAGTGCCCTGGGAGTCGCCGCGGGGCCTGGGGCTTTTTAAGGCACCTGACCCCAGCCTTCTTGGAGCGGGCGTTGCCAGGGCTTATTTTCTCTAGGTTCGGAGACCTGGGTCTGAGCGCTCACGTTGGCCCTTTAGGAGGTCTTCTGGATTGTACCCCTGCTATTCTTTTCCTTCCAGCATGATCTGCTGGAGCCCCAGCAACTTGCCTGAAAAAGACCACTCGACCTGGACGAACCCTTTGGCAGCTTCAGACCGTCCTTGAGGAGGATGACTGAGACAATATGGGCCACGCGCTTTGCATCTGCTCTCGGGGAACTGTCACCATTGACCATAAGCGCTACCTCTTCATCCATAAACTGGGGGAGGGGTGAGTGTTTTGGAAATCATTTAGTCCCAAGAGTTGTGGTTTTTGAAGGACAGCTGTCAGCACAGGATAGGGACACAGAGCCTCTAATTCACCGGACAGAGCCCAGCTCCTTGGTGGTCAAGAAAGTGGATTGTGGAACCAGTCTTCCTAGATTCACCATGTATGGCCTTGATAAGCCCTAGTTGCCTTATCTGCTTATTAGAGCTAATTGTGCTTCAATGGTGGGGCTGTGAGAACTAAATGAGATAATTCGTATCAAGTGTCTCCCCTATTGCCTGATTCATAGCACTTGATAAAGGTTGGCTGTTATTTATTTAATATTTATTGAAGCCCTGCATTAAGACCATAGGACCTAGAAAGTGACTGTCCTTGCTCTATGTTAATAATCTTCAGACTTCTTTTTAGTGTCACACCTTGGGAGTGGTGCTAGTAAATGGGAAAGACACCCCCCACCCCACCCCCACCCCCGCACTTCTCCCCAGGGAATTCCTCTGGATCCCAGCAGTATGGGAGATGACCTTGGTCCTTCACTGACCTCTTTGGCCCACAGTGGGTTCAGCTTTGTGGACCTAGTGGAGGGGTTGCATGATGGACAGTTCTACGCCCTGAAGCGAATCCTGTGTCATGAGCAGCAGGACCGGGAGGAGGCCCAACGAGAAGCAGACATGCATCGCCTCTTCCATCACCCCAACATCCTTCGCCTCGTGGCTTATTGTCTGAGAGAGCGAGGCACTAAACATGAGGCCTGGCTGCTGCTACCCTTCTTCAAGGTCAGAAAGTCTCCTGGCTATGGATGGGGTTGTAACAGAGCCGTGTGTGCCAAGGGCTATTATGAGCAGTCATGCACATTAGGAAGCAGAGGTCATGTTCTGGTTTGAGCATTTCAGATTTGGGGTTTAAGGAACCCACCTGGGGTGTAGGGTGTGTGGTGAAATTACTATAGACTCTGACATAGGGAAAGAATCAGGTCAGGGAGCGGAGGCTAAAAACATCAGCTGTGGGGAAACTTGTTTTGCAGAGAGGTACGCTGTGGAACGAGATAGAAAAGCTGAAGGACAAAGGCAACTTTTTGACTGAAGAGCAAATCATTCGACTGCTGCTGGGTATCTGCAGAGGCCTTGAGGCTATTCACGCCAAGGGTTATGCCCACAGGTCAGTGGGAGGCCCCATGTACTTGCTGGACAGAAAGGAAGAGCCTCATCAAGAGAAATGAGAGATCTCTGTGCTCTTCTCCAGGAACAGTCCCTGTGATTCTTTTACCCCTCTAGGATCCTGGCCTTCTGGTTCAGGGATGCTCATGGGTCATTTCTACTTCCCCGCAGGGACCTGAAACCCACCAATATCTTGCTTGGTGATGAGGGGCAGCCGGTTCTAATGGACTTGGGGTCCATGAATCAAGCATGCATCCACGTGGAGGGCTCCCGCCAGGCTCTGGCCCTCCAGGTAAAAGTTTCCAGAGTCCTTTGCCCACCTCTTCCCCATCCTCAACCCCTTCTGGTGCATGCCCCGGTTTGGTCACATGACCAAGACCTGTGCCCTGCTTCTGAGCTCTGGGGCCACTGTTCCAGGACTGGGCAGCCCAGCGGTGCACCATCTCCTACCGGGCCCCGGAGCTCTTTTCTGTGCAGAGCCACTGTGTCATCGATGAGCGGACTGATGTCTGGGTGAGGAGCATGTGGGTGAGAATGTGGGAGGGAAGGAGTGCTGCTCTGTGGCTGCTGTGAACTGGAGGAGCAAGTCTTTGGTTTCCAGTGCATGGGGCCCCAGGAAGCATGTATGTCCCCATCCCCCCTCAACTTCCTTCCTAGGAACTGTCACTGACACTACTCAGTTGCTCAGGAAGTGGTATAATCTTGCCCTTTGAGCAGGATAAGTATAACTAAATGTTAGGGCTGGAGGCAGCAGCTCAGCGCAAGATGCAGAGGCCTCCAGCTAACTGGCAGTTTCTCTGGGGCCCTGGTGGTGTCACGTGACTGAAGTTGGCATACTGTAGTCTCCTTTCACTACAGAATGAAACAGAGATGACTCCATTGGTCCCCTTCCAAGGAATAACCAAGTTATGCTCAGTCCCTAGGCTGTGTGCTATATGCCATGATGTTTGGGGAAGGCCCTTACGATATGGTGTTCCAGAAGGGTGACAGCGTGGCCCTTGCAGTGCAGAACCAGCTCAGCATCCCACAGAGTCCCAGGTGAGCTCTGAAAGGAGCAGGGGCACTCCGGGCTCCTCCCTTCCGTTTGCAGGGGTCAGAGCACAGGGGGCGGCCGCCCTCCTCACCCTCCCCTCCTCCTTCTGCAGGCATTCTTCAGCCTTACGGCAGCTGCTGACCTCAATGATGACTGTGGACCCCCAGCAGCGCCCTCACATTCCTCTGCTCCTGAGTCAGTTGGAGGTGCTGCAGACCCCGGCTCGGGATGAGCACACTACCCATATCTGAACAAACCTGTGGCCACACTGAGAAGGTGGCCCCCGTGCCTTGGCAAGGAGCCACCCTCCCTCAGTAGAATCTCCATCCATTCAGTCCAGGACCGTGCCCTTGTCACTGGGGGCAGCTAGGGGCTTGGCCTTCTGTCTCTGATTCTGCTCTCTCACCCCCAAGAGCAGTAACTGGACTGGAGGCCTGCCTAGGTGGGGGTGGGGGAGGGTGGGGGATGGGGAGAGGGGAACTGATAGAATATAGTCAAGGCTCTGAGCAGGACTGCTGAGCGTACATCATGATCTGCCTCCAAATCTGGGGGCAGGAGAATGTATAAAACAAGAATAAAGTGAAAGCAGCTTGGTGTGATCTTAGTCTCATTGTTCCTGGAGTGAGAGGAGGTGCAGGGCGCCCAAAGGCTGGCTGCCTTTTCTGGGCGAGAGCCTGGAGAGAAGAGGGACTGGTGAAGCCTCAGGAGTGGCGTGACCATCCCTCCACATTCGGAGGCAGGTATCCCTACCTTAGATCTGGGTGGTAGGGGAATGGGCACTTCTTCTCCTAGCTTGTCTTAGTCAAAAACTTCAAACTGCTCTGGCCTGAGCTGGTTTCTATGCCAAGAACTGGGCCAAGGGCCCCCTTAAAGCACCCTCATCTCATTATTTCTTCATTCCCATGGCTGGGTAGGTTAGTCAGAGCAGCCCAGCTGGTTTTCCAGGAAGGGCTTCTGGGTGGAGACACCTGAGGAAGCTTCGGGACAACCACACAACTGGTTTCCAGCCTCTGCCTGGGGGCAAGGGGAGTGGAAGTGGTGGACATTTTAGCCCAGAATCTCTCAGAGATGGTTCTGGTTCACACATGGTTAATGATTAATGGGGCCTGTGTGGTGTGGCAGTATCCAGCTGCCACTTCCTGCCTCCTCTGCTGAGTAAACAGGGGCCCTGCCTTTGCTGGGCTGTAAACCTGTTCCCTCAGGAAGGGCACTGTGTCCCTAAATCACCAGGGAGGGGAGGGAAGGGCAGGGTTGGCATCTCCTGCTCCTGAGAGTGATGCTCCTCCCCCCCACCAACTGTGCCCACCCTCCAACTGCTGACGTCAGTGTGGGTCCTGGGGTGCCTATTAGCAACCTTGAAGTTCTCCCCAGGGCCCTGGCAGGAGGCTCCCACCAGCTAGCACAGAAGCTGAGGCCAGAAAGAAAGCACAAACAGAGGGGAGATGACCTGACTTTTAATGGCACAACCCAAGGCCCCAGCAAAACAGCAAGACCAAAAGTAAGCTTCGCAAAGCTGCTGGGAGGTGCACTGACAAAAACAACTCTAGGAGATCGCCCTTGTTCCCTCCCAGCCCCCAAGCTTATGACTAGGCTCCATGCCCAGGAACTCTGGGCCTGCTCAGCCCCACTCCCAAGCCCTTAAAACTCAGAGGTGCCTGGGCCAAGCTTTGCTTCCAGTGTCGGTGAATGCAGAGCAGCGGGAAGAATAGGGTAGCAGTCTAACTCAAATACAGAAACTGCTGGGCTTAAACTCCTACTTGGAAAGGAAGTGAAGCCTCAGATCCTTTAATGGCTCATGTTGGACAGGTCCAAGATCCGGTCCTCATCTCCCCCCATCCTGGGCACTCCTAGGATGACACATGGGGTCATGTTTCCCGGGCCTGACAAGGGCCCCTTGGCAGGTCTAACCTTCAGCCACGGAAGGAAAAAGTCATGAGCAGCACACAGTGAGGGCGGCAGCAGAAACAGCAGCAGCAGCAGCAGCACAAAAGGGGAAGGCAGCAAAGCTCAAGCACTCACAGAGGGGACGAGAAACCGTGCAAGGAGACTGTTTATTTCGAAAGGATTTTGCAATAAACATAGTGAGTGGGCTCCAGGCAGCGGTTCTATTCTTCTCCCTCATCCTCGTCTTCATAGGAGTCGATGCCCACTTCCTCGTAATCCTTCTCCAGGGCAGCCATATCCTCCCGGGCCTCGGAGAACTCACCCTCCTCCATGCCCTCGCCCACGTACCAGTGCACAAACGCCCTCTTGGCATACATCAGGTCGAACTTGTGGTCCAGGCGGGCCCAGGCCTCAGCAATGGCGGTTGTGTTGCTCAGCATGCACACGGCACGCTGCACCTTGGCCAGGTCACCCCCGGGCACCACAGTGGGGGGCTGGTAGTTGATACCGACCTTGAAACCTGTGGGGCACCAGTCCACGAACTGAATACTGCGCTTGGTCTTGATGGCAGCAATGGCGGCGTTGACGTCCTTGGGCACCACATCTCCACGGTACAGCAGGCAGCAGGCCATGTACTTGCCATGGCGGGGATCACACTTTACCATCTGGTTGGCAGGCTCGAAGCAGGCATTGGTGATCTCTGCCACCGACAGCTGCTCGTGGTAGGCCTTCTCTGCAGAGATGACTGGTGCATAGGTGGCCAGGGGGAAGTGGATGCGAGGGTAGGGCACCAGGTTCGTCTGGAACTCCGTCAGGTCCACGTTGAGGGCACCGTCAAAGCGCAGGGAGGCTGTGATGGAGGAGACAATCTGGCTGATGAGGCGGTTGAGGTTGGTGTAAGTCGGGCGTTCGATGTCCAGGTTGCGGCGACAGATGTCATAGATGGCCTCGTTGTCCACCATGAAGGCACAATCTGAGTGCTCCAGGGTGGTGTGGGTGGTCAGGATGGAGTTGTAGGGCTCGACCACAGCCGTGGACACCTGGGGGGCTGGGTAGATGGAGAACTCCAGCTTGGATTTCTTGCCATAATCAACAGAGAGCCGCTCCATCAGCAGTGAGGTGAAGCCAGAGCCGGTGCCCCCTCCAAAGCTGTGGAACACCAGGAAACCCTGAAGTCCTGTGCACTGATCAGACTGAAAGGCAAGAAGGAAAAGAGCAATGTGGGTGGGGAAAGGGCCTGAGGATTTCATATGTTCTAGCTTCACAAAAGCCTAAAATTTCTCAGGTGTTAAGGCAGACTAATGAGTATCCCACACCCGCAGCACGCTCTGAGACATGTACAATTAGAGATGACTCTATGAAATGGATTTGGAAAAAAATGTTTCTGACCATTAGCATCATTTCAAAAGCTTCCTTCCTTCTACCCCCAATTCTCACCAGCTTGCGGATCCGGTCCAGTACTGGGTCAATGATTTCCTTGCCAATGGTGTAGTGACCACGAGCATAGTTGTTAGCAGCATCCTCTTTCCCAGTGATGAGCTGCTCGGGGTGGAAGAGTTGCCGGTATGGGCCATTTCGGATCTCATCTGAAAAGTCATACACCACATCGTTAGGGCAAAAACCACAAGGCTGTGCTCAGCACAGATCTCCCTCCCTCAGCCTGGTGGCTGTGGTCAGATATATGGAAGCATTCATCCTCCTGCCAGCCTGAGATAGCAGTGTGTAGGAGAAACCAAGACCTGCTGCCCAGCCCAGTCTGCGATCAGCCTCCCTTCTTTAGCTTCCAGCAGGGCAAGGGGTTTTCAGGACCAGGAAAGCCAGGTCTAGACATCCTCTCTCCAGAGAGAAGCTTAGAGTCACTTTCCAGCCCCTCAATTCCACCCTCTCTTCCTCTGCTCACCAATTACAGTAGGCTCCAAATCCACAAAAACTGCCCGAGGCACATGTTTTCCAGCACCAGTTTCACAGAAGAAGGTGGTGAAGGAGTCGTCCCCTCCACCAATGGTCTTGTCACTGGGCATCTGTCCATCCGGCTGAATTCCATGTTCCAGACAGTAGAGCTCCCAGCAGGCATTGCCCATCTGGACACCTGCCTGCCCCACATGGACTGAGATGCATTCACGCTGAAGGGGAAAGAGAGGGGACATGGCATAAGCCCCACATACATAAGTCCTTACCTCATGAGCCTCTCTCCCACTCTATCACCTACCAGTTAGGATGACTCAGTTGGCAAAAGGGCCTGAGCAGAGGTCAAAGAGGCTGGCATCCTGCCCAGGCTCTCCTGCATAGGACTTCCCAACTAGAGGCACCCAGTAGGGCTGGCCAGATCCCTCAGTCTACTTCTCCATGGGGACCTTGTCAAGTAAGAGCTGTGGCTCCATATGACCCTGCCACATTCACAGCACACTCAGGCAGGACGGAGAGGTCAAGTGCATATGAGACAGGCAGACACTGCAGTCGCTGAGACAAGGACAAGCAATTTTCTCAGCTGTTCCCAATCCTTACTCCCACAGATCAGCTTCTCAAGAGCCTGAGAAGGGACAGAAGGTTTTCCAGAGCTACAAATTTATAGCTAGAGGTCCGCCCTTGATTAATTCTTTGCTTTGAGGATGAACAACTAGAATATCATATAACCCTCTCACCCTTTCATCCTTGCGAACTGTAGAGGTGTCTCAGCCTTCCAGTCGGGCATCAACTGACCACACTGGCCAGCAGGATGCCCTGGCCCTCCCCACCTTTAAATCCCATCTGGCTCTGGGGATCAATCCCATCTGGCTGCTCTCCCCACCTCTACCCCCACACCCTGGGTATCTTCACCACGTTCACCCACTGCTGTGCCCTCAGGGAAACTGCAGAGAGCAAAAAACGACAGGCGCCGGCAGCAAGGGTTGTGGGCACTGGGGCACTCGCTGCCCTAGGCTCATCCCTGCCAGTCTGGAATTAACCTCTGAAGAGCCAAAGTGGTGCAGAACAGGGTCGGTGCGGCCTCCCTTTTCGACACCGAAATGGCGGGGTGACGGTTTGCAAACACCCAGAAAAGGAAGCGGAACCTGCGGTGAGGCCCCGAAGGTAACCTGCCTTGCCCTGGGCGGGGTGAGCGCCATCCTGGGCTCTGGCCCCGTATTCGCCCCTTCTAGATTCTTTCCAGGTCCATCCCAGTGGAAAGCGAGGATTGGATTTCGGCCCCCGTCCCTGGGCTATAAATACCACCCCCTACACACACCTCTTTCCCCTCCCCCCAACCTGGCCTCGGCCCGCGCTCTCGCTCAGCGCCAGCTGTCTCTGCCCGTCCGTGCACGCGGACTCTGGCTGGAGAGATTCCGGCTCGCCTCACTAGGCCGAACCCCACTCTCGCCACCCCTCGAGGATCAAAAGAGGGGTGCTGAGTCACGGCGGGGGGGGGGGGTGCTGTGGGTCGAAGGGATGCGCCCACAGTCGGAGGAAAGGGGGATGCTGAACCAAGTGATCTGACCCCTTCCCACCTTCTTGCACCAAGCGCGTGTTTTGTCAGTTCCAAGGACCCGGGAGTGAGGGGGAGGCTAAGGGCGGAGGGCAGCCAAGCGGGGTCTCCCTCGACCGCGGAAAGGACGGGCCGCGGGACCGCGTGACTTCCCTCAGGAAGGTTAGGACACAAATTCTTGGTGGAGCTGGAGGGGATTCCAGGAGGACTCCTCTCTACTACTGAAGATTCCCACCCCGCTTCACTACCCTCCGCATCATCCGAAAGTGGACAACTTGGCCCAGCCAAAGTCACCGGGAGGAGGTGGGAGAAGGCAACCCCCCCCCCCAACACCTCGAGACCTGAAACTCCAGACAGAAGGCCCTGAGCGGACCTAGCGGGAGGTTCCCCGAAGAAAAGGAGAACTTAAGGGACGGGCGCGATGCCTGTAGGGCCGCACTCACCATGGTGAGTCCGGGCGGTGGGTCTCACGTAGAGTCCGGGTGACGGGTCTCGGTGAGAACTGCGCTAGCTGCAGTGCCGCACCGCTCTTATAGGCGGGGGGCGGGCCCGCGCGCTCCGACCGCCCACTAGGAGCGGGGCGGCCCAGACGCCACGCCCCCGAAAGGTAGGCGGCCCGGAGGGGTGGGGCCAGGGTGAGTCCCCTCCCCGGGGCGTGCCAGAGTCCCTCACCTGTACCGCGTGAGTGAGCAGCAGCGACCCGAGCTTAAACCCTTCTCTCTCGGCTTTGTGCCGACACTCGGAGCTCCCGAACTCCGCCGTTGGGACGCAAGGCGCGGTGCCAGGATGTGTCTCTCCTGCACCTGCATCGTGGGGGCGCCTGTCTCTAAGGTGTTCTGACTTAGGCCAGGTGCTGTAGAGGCTGTTTTTCCGGACTGGCTGCAGCCAGCCTTCGCCGGTGCCCTCTCCGCCCCGCCTCTCTGAAGGCTCCGGCCGACTGCCTGGCTCTGGCCCGTCCCCCAGGAACGGCTTGCAGTCGCACGAGGCCTGCTGGTCCGCAGCCGGGACGGCTGACCTTCGCCAACGCCCGCGGGCGGCCGAGGACCGGGAGCTGCACAGTCTGAGCCCCAGGTTGTCGATCCTTTAGGTTGCTCCGCAGAGCCGAACCCCACAGTCTGTCTGCGAGGGCCGACCCCCGGAATCTGTCGCGTCTCGCAGGCTGCCCGCTGGTCAGTGGCCCCGTCATCAGCACCGTCACTATTAGCCGGCCCTCGCCATAGCCACCTGCCCACTTTCCTGCAGCCAGAACCGCCGGAGTTTCTGGGATTCGCAACCTGACTGCCCTCTGTGACCTTGGGCAAGTGACTTAACCTCACTGAGTTCTTGAACCTCATCTTCACCGGTGGAAGGAGATAACGATCCCACCCCCAGAAAGCATTGTGAGGTGTTATAACGTTTGTTGACTCTGAAGAGGAAAGAAGAAAATGGAGATTCTGATGTCATGAATGGTTTTGACTTTCCCATCCTCTTCAGTCCCTAAGCCATGGGCAGGATCTGCTACCTGCATCTCAAAGCCCTCGGAGCTCAGGCAGAATTCTCAGCTAAAGCTATTTCTTCTTTCTACTTTTCATTCCCATGTCTGGCAAGAATGGGCTTTTCAACCTACTTCTGCTTTCCCTTGCATGCCTTACATTTTCTACCTGTCTCTCTTCACTGCAGAAATCATCAGAAGTGCCCTACGTGCCTATTGGTGCATTCTGTCTCCTGGGGAAAGATTCACCTGCCTCTCCTATCATAGTGTTTCCTAGGGCCAAGGCTGCCTGACAATATAAGACAGCAGGATAAAATAACTAGCAATGGCAACTTTCTACCAACAAAATAGCTAACTGATACCTTACTTTAGCAAGGCATGGAAACAAACACTGTGAAATATGACAAGGTCTCTTTTCCCAGTAGACTAATCATATGGTTGGGAGAACAAGACTCATTCATAGAAAAGAAACCTGGCAAGGGCACATAATGAGGTTGCTTTGGGAAATGGGGTCACGGTCTCTACAGAGCAAGGAGCCTTGGTGACTACAGAACACGTGGCCTCGTTCAGACATTCCCTGGCCCTCTGTTTTACTTGTGCAGCCCAACCCTGCAGACTGAGTATTTTAAGAGACTTGTGCTATCTTAGGCAAAACCCAAAACCTATTTGTTCTTCAGGTTCAGCTTCTTTTTCTGTAAAACTGGGATAATAACTTTGGATTGTGAGGACCAGATGAACTGGAGGATGCATACGTACACAGCAAAGTACTATGTGTCCAGCTGCCTGGACTCTTAGAGCATTTTGTTCATTTATTTTAGTGTGTGTAGCACCTCATGCTGCAGTTATTCATGCATATGTTCATCTTATTAGACAGTGATCTTGCTGAAGGAAAAGACTGTGTCTTATTCACTTTTGTGTTCCCCAGTTTCTAGTATGGCACTTGGCACATGGTAACATTTTCTAAGTGTGTGTCAGATGAATTGTTTCACTATAGAGATGGGACTGAAATTAAGGTAAAACTCTTAAGCAGCCAGAAGTTTCAAATTAGCAGCCTGGAAAACAAATTCCCTCTCTGACATGTTTCATCTGGCACCCACAGTGTTAACCCATATTGCATTTAGAATATGAGAAAAAAATTAGGAAATTTTTCTGTATGGGGCATCGCCAAAGACCACCCTTATGTTAGGAGACTTACTAGACAGACTCACAGGACTCAGCATAAGCTTGTACTCACAGCTAGGGTTTATTACAGTGATGCAAGAACAATACATACCTGGATAAAAAGGGGGAAAGACACAACAGGAATCAGAAGGAATCCATGTCCTCTCCCTCCCATAAGGGCTTACACAATGTACTCTTCCTAAATGAAAAGAGAGTAATATTTCCCTGCAGTGTTTTTGCCCAAGAAAGCCCATTAGAGACTCAGCACCCCAGGTTTTTATTGGGGGCTGTTCATAGAGGCACCTCTGCCTTACACGTGCCAAAATTTCAGACTCAGAAGAAAAATGGGTGTTTAGCATAAATCACATCGTTTACCCACACTGTCCAGGCACAACAAACCATCCTGATCAATCAGCTGTTGACTGGGAGCACTCTAAGAGCCAAGTTCTCAGATGCTAGCTGAGGGCCAACCTTGCAAGCAGGCCTTTCCAAGGATAGCTGTCTCAGACTTGCTAGGTTAACGGTTTCAATCATGTAACAAAAATCCAGATTCTAGCTTATCGTGAAACAAATTGGAAGAGATGGCTATTCTAGGCCTGCATTCCCATTTAGCAACTGTGATAGGCAGAATAGCACTCCCCCCAAGATGTCCACATCCTAGTCCCTGGAATCTGTGACTACATTACCTTCCATGGCTAAAGATGGTGTGAATGTGATTAAGGTAAAGGTCTTGAGATGGGGAGATTTTTGATTTTCTGGTTGGGCCCAGTGTAATCACCAGTCCTTTTTTAATTAAAACAGTTTTTTTTTTTTCATTATGAAAGTATGATAACACATTAACAGGAGACTTGGAAAACACAGAACAAAGTTACATATAGTTCCACTATACATTATAGTTATTTTTAAAAGTAGATAAATTAAGATTTTTAGTTGGGCTTTCAATATCAAACTCTCAAAAATTAATGAATACAATACCATTTTCTCAAAAATTAACAGTTCTCTTCTACAGAGTAGAAGGATCTAGTAGACCTGAAAAGCACTATGAACCAATTCAACATAATTAAGATTTATACAATTTTCACGCAGCAGTAGAATACAAATTCTGTTCAAGTTCCCATAGACTATAAACTAGAAGACACTGGAACACATCCAGGGGCATAAAACAAGGTGCAAAACTTTCACCGTCTAAAGGTATTGAAATCATACAGAATCTCTCCTCTTATCACTGTAGAATCATGTTAGAAATTAATATCAAAAGATATTTGATAATAACCCACCTGTTTTCAAGTGGAATGTGACATTTACCAAGAGAAATAGAAGGGTCCTTCTAAATGGAAGAAGGAAGCAGGAGAGTCAGAGTCAGGGAAGGTGAGAGGTCAGAGTGAAGGCTCTCAAGATGGAAGGAGGTGCGGACAAGGTGAAGGAATGCGGACAGCCTCTAGAAGACGGAAAAGGCAAGGGATGTATTTTCCTCTAAAGTCTTTAGAAGGAAGGCAACCATGCCAACGCCTTGAATTTATCTGTAAGCAGGTTTCCAATTCCAATGGTGGGAGAAGGGGCTTCCCCACACACCACCAAACAATTCTCAGACACCAGCAAGGGGTTTGAGAACACAGCTCAATTCTGTACTTTCTGCCTGGAGATTGCGTCAAGTTCCACAGGTTAAAGGTTTGATCCTACAAAACTGTCCCCCCATTTCCTGCTTCAGATGCCAGTCACAAATCCCAGTCGTTACCTAAGCTTCTGACTCTCCAGCTACAAACTGGAAATTCCAACAACCCCCTCCAACTCTGGATACCAATAGCAAGTCCATGTGGTTACTTGTCCTGACTGATGGGCTGCAGATTAGAGTTTATCATCACCTCTTTCTTGGGTTCAACTAATTTGCTAAAGATGCTTATAGGGTTCAGAGAAACGTTTTACCTACTAGGCCACTGGTTTATTATACAAGGATATAAGCCAGGAGCAGTCAGATAGAAGGGATGCAGAGGGCACTGTATGGTAAAAGGACATGAACTTCCTTACCATCTCCAGGTGTTCTACTCTCTCAGCATCTCCATGTGTTCACCACCCTGCAAGGTCTCCAAATCCCATCCTTTTGAGTTTTGATGAAAGCTTCATTACATAAACACGGTTGATTAAATCACTGACCATTTGGTGATTGAACTCAAATCTCCATCTACCCACCCCTCTCAGGAGGTCAGAAGGGCATGATGGGACTGAAATTTCTAAACCTCTAATTTCTCAGTTGGCTCCACTGGCAAGCAGGCCCCATTCTTAGGTGGGTCCAAAAGTCACCTCATTAACATAGCAAGACACCTTAATCACTCTCAACACTTAGGGAATTCTCAGGGTTTTGGGAACTGTGAGCCAACAAGAATGGACAAAGAACAAATAATATATAAGAAATACATATTGGTCATCTAAGCAGCCACATTTTTTTCTTATAGATCATAAGATTGCATTCCCCATAAGATTTATTTTGGACTTTTGATCTTCAGAACGTGGGATAATAAATACATTTGTGTTATTTTAAGCTACTAAGTTTGTAGCAATTTGTTACAGCCTGGATAGGAAACCAGTGCGGCAACAAATGTAGCTGGATGATGGCTACCTTCTTAGGATGGCAACAAGCTGTTCCAGTTCACCCAGCCCTGTTACTCTGTGTCTCCCTGACACAGAAGACCAGGGCCCACTGCCATTTAACATCACATGCGCAACCCACATCACACATTTATGTTAGCCTGGCTGCTGCAGCAATGAGTTCACAGCCCTAAGCAGGCTTCCTGGCAGGGAAAACGGAGAAGACAAGGGTGCAGGGAGACATGCCCAAGGCATGTTGGTGGAATATAGAGTCTGCATCTGGTTGGGCATGTGTGTCTGAGCGTGCATGCTCATACACATACAGGCATGACCGAGTGTCTATGTATTTTCTCAGGATATAGACAGATCCCCTGAATAAGGGCCATAAGCTCTTGGTAGATGTGCAGGTAATAATCCACATCGCCAAACAGAAAACTCTTGGACATTCACATAGAATCTAGAAGACAATGCCAAACACTTTTTCAGTCTTCCCGATGAGGTATTGTTTAGTCCACTCGCCCAACGTGGGTGTCAACTCTCTTTGGATCGCTCTCCCTCTTCACCATGCCTATTGTTATCTCCATCTTTCCTAACTCCTTCTCAGAGTCTCACCTCCACCTTGAAGCAGTGTGGCAAGGTCATCAAAGTTCTTTGCTTTTGGCTGTGCCACATGGCACGTGGGAGCTTAGTTCCCTGACCAGGGATCAAACCTGAGCCCCTTACAGTGGAAGCTCAAAGTCTTAGCCACCAGGAAAGTCCCCATCAAGGTTTAAAATGTCTCCATGGATTCCATCTGAGAGAGGTGGAGCTGAGCCTTACCGCACATCCATTTTTTTTTCCCCCAGTTGGAGCATCTACTAGCTGTCCTCCTCCTCACAGCACCATCTTTCCTACGGGATAGTTCCATGTCTTCTCTCCTTCCTGCTGTCCACACTGGCTTGGTTCACATGTTCCACTGAGATGTTCCTGCTAAGGTCGCCAGTGACCTCCATCTTGCCAAACCAGAGATCATGCCTCTCTCTTCATCTTTCTCAGCCTCTCAACAGTATGTGACATAACTGATCCTTCCTTTATAATGTTTCATAGTTGAAGTACTTCCTTCTTGGCTTTGATGACACTTCCACTCCTGGTTTTTGTCCTAGCCACTCCTTCTCGGTGGTCTTTGATGGCTTACCTCTAAAGGGTGTTCCTCATAGCTCATCCCCAGGCTTTCCATGTGCTCTTTCTCACTGAAGGAGCAATAGTTGAAAGTGGGTGATGAGTATATGGGATTTTATTATGTTATCTCTACTGTGGGGTGTATTTTTAAATGTCCATAATTAAAAGCAATTGTACCTTATCTAGGGTTACTCAAAAAAGAATAGCTAGAGTATATATATATAAAGAATAGCTAGAGTATAAACACCCCAAGCTGCAGTGCAAGAATAGAATAAAAAGAAAGCTGTATCACCTATATGTTGATGACTCTCAAAGGTACTCCTCCATTTTGGACCTCTCCTCTGAGCTTCAGAGTCACATGACTGTTTGCCTTCTTAATATCATACCTTGAAAGCCCCTTAGACATCTCAAAACAACACAAAGTAGAACTCTCATCACACTCCCTGCTAAACCTGCTTCTGTCCTACGCTCCTGAAAGTGAAAGTCATTCAGCCACGTCTATACCAGTCCATGGAATTCTCTAGGCCAGAATACTGGAGTGGGTAGCCTTATCCCTTCTCCAGGGGGGTCTTCCCAACCCAGGGATCGAACCCAGGTCTCTCACACTTTAGGCAGATTCTTTACCAGCTGTGCCACAAGGGAAGACCAGAGTCTGGGTGAATAATACTGCCTTTCTACCAAGTCCTTAGGTAAAAACGGAGGACTGTCCTGTATTCCTCTTTCATTTTCTTCCTCCCCTCTTTTATTAATGAGAATGTTTTAGCTTCAACTCATGGAAAGCCTAGCTACCAACAGCTTAAACAATGGGTGTATTATTATCCCACAAGAAATCTGAATGGAGGGCGGTTCCAGGATTGGTTCAGTGATGTCACCAATAAGTCCAGTATTTCCAGCTTTCTGTTCTGGCATCCTCAATGGCCTGGTGACGTCTTTTCTCCTGATCGCAGGATGACTACCGCAGCTCCAAGTATCATGCCCTCATGTGACACCATCCTAAGGCAGAAAAAGGGGGGTGGTTTCCTCCCACATCTCTTTTTATCAGAGAGAAAAACCTTTCCTTAAAGCACCCCAGCAGACTTTTCCTTGTATCTCACTGATCTCAGGCCTAAACTAGTCATTGGAAGTGGGGACTGGAACTACCATGAATGGTTTGGACTAACCTATACTTACCTTTAGGTCTAGAGAAAGGCCATCTTCCTTGACCAAGTGGAAGGGTGAAAAATTATACACAATTAGGACCACGCCAACAAAGAAGACATGGAGGCAGGGGTCAGGTAAGGCTGTTGGGTAGGTCTGCACAGCCCAGATTAGCATGTCTATCACTTCAACCCAGTTACTTCCTTCACCCCCAGTTTAGTCCAAGCTACCATCCCCTCATTTCCGGATATTAGCCATGGTCTCCTCACAGCTCCCTGCTCTCATTCTTGAACTTCTATAATGTACTCTCCATGTAGCAGCTGCAATACTCCCTCTAAAACAAAGCACAAAGTAGGCTGTGAGGCTTGCTTCACCCCCCCCACCCCCCATCACACTTGTAATAAAAGCCATTCTCAGGACTTCCCTGGTAGTCCATTGGCTAAAACTCCAAGCTCCTAATGTGGGAGGCCAGGGTTCCATCCCTGGTCAGGGAACTAGATCCCACACACCACACCTGAGTTTGCATGCTGCAGCTAAAGAGCCCACAGGCTTCAACTAATACCTGGTGCAGCCAAATAAGTAAATAATTTTTTTTTAAGCCATTCTCCCTCCCAGGCCCCTTTACCTCTGTGAACTCCCTCCCTCCATTTCCTTGTATGCACCAGACTTGCTCCTTTGCACTTGCTATTCTCTCTGCCTGGAGCGCTACGATTCAGATCTTGGTGTGGCCCACTCCTTATTAATTTCAAACATCACCTTCCTGGAGAGTGGCTTCTTCTCAGTAGTAGCCCCCTCTCCTACTCTCCCCTCACCCTGTCTCTTTCTGTGCCATTATCTGTTTTGTTTTCTTCAAGTGTTCATTGCTATCTGAAATTCTCTTGTTTGTTTAGTTATTACATCTTCCCATAAAAATACAAACTCCTTGAAAGCACAGACTCTTTTGTCTACTACCACTGTATCTCTGGCAACAGTGCTTGGCATATAGCAGACAATAAACATTGTTCAAGGAATGAAGAATATTGATTACCTCTCATTTTATAACTTAGATATATTACATGCTCTTTAAAAAAAATCTCAGGACTTCCCTGGTGGTCCAGTGGTTAAGGCTTTGGCTTCCAATGCAGGGGATGGGGGTTCAATCCCTGATCCAGGAACTAAGATCCCATATGCCTCATAGCCAAAGAAACAAAACATAAAACAGAAGCAATATTGTAACAAATTAAATAAGACTTTAAAATGGTCCATATTAAAAAAAGCAAACAAACAAACAAAAATAAGTCTCTTTACTCTTGTTTTATATGAGACCCCTCCCCCTGCCTGCCTTGAAGAGGATTTTCTTTGCAGAATTAGTTTTGTCAAGGTTGACTTTGAGATGCCTAACTTCAAAGACCAGTTGGGGGAAGTTGGAGTGCTAGTAGGAGGCTCTGGGGCCCAGTGGGCCCCAAATCCTTCCTTCTGGATAATAATTCCAGAGGTCTATGGCTTCGTGGATCAACCCAGTGTAGACTGGGCTTTCTCATCTTTGAAGTGTTGATTGGTTGTATCTTCTCTCCAGGGATCCTGGCCTTTTAGTTCCAGGTAGGAGAGAGAAGACCTCAGTTCATGGCCCAAACCAGGGTTTACCATCTTAATATTCTGGGTCACACCCTGGTATACTAGGATGAAAAGGGCTCTGAAAAAGCCCCACCCTCAAGATAATTCTTTCACCACTTGCCATACTGACTGAAGAGTCACATTAGAAACTACTTCCTGGAGAGGGTTGCAATTAATAGACAAGATTCTTTTATTTGCTAAATCTGACATTCCTATTCCTGGTCAAGGCGCTGGCTGGAAGTATGACTGGAGAGAGGCAACGTGATTTCCAGGCAGCATTACGGACCATTTGAGGTTAGTAATGCATTTGAAGTCAGATCAGTCAATATAGTTCTGGGGTTTTCTACAGCCACTGTTTAGCAGGTCAGTGCAGGCAGAATTGGTGAACAAATGGATTTAACCAGAGTTGTGGTTTGGTCAGTCAAGGAAACTGAAGCTAGAGGGAGACAAGGGAGTTGAAGGGTATGTAAGGGAATGATCACCACTGACCACCGAATTTAAAATAAAAACACAGGAGAGGATGAGGAACATTGAAAACTCTGCCATGTGGAAATGGGAGAGGCACAGACCCTGAGTCCCAGAGGAACCGTAATTCTGCCACTAATTAACTCCCTCATGCAAAGAGGCAGCAATTTCCTTTTCTTCCTCCGGGAGTAGAGGCCTTCCCTTGCCTACCTCACACAAAGTTGTTAAGGGACTCAAAGGAGATAAGGGCATGGGGGGTGGGGGTTTGACGCTGCCTTGAGAACAACAAAGCAGGATGCAAATGGGAGAGAGTAACATTTTTATTTCATAATTTTGTCCCAGGCCATATGGTGACTACTTCTGTGGGGAAATAAGGCCAGACTAGACAAGCGAAGACTTGCATTAGAACAGGGAGAGACTGTTAGGAATAGCCTTGAAACCCTGCTCAGTATCTTGCCTTGCCTGTGGACACAGCCAATTCTGGACTAAGCACATGTATCTTGTTTAATCTCATAGTATACTACCTCTCCCCAGTCTACAGATGAGAAAAGTGAGGCAAAAGAAGTTAAGTGTGTGTTAAGTCGCTTCAATCATATCTGACTCTTTGTGACCCTATGGACCATAGCCCACCAGGCTCCTCTGTCCATGGGATTTTCCAGGCAAGAATACTGGAATGGGTTGCCATTTCCTTCTCCAGGGGATCTTCCTGACCTGGGGATCAAACTCATGTCTCTTACGTCTCCTGGAGATGGGGCTAACCTGAACTCTAGTTTCTGCTATTCTCTAATATTCTGAGTTTCCACCCAGAAAGCCCCAAGTTGATCTCCTGCCCTAGGTAACTCATTATTTCTGGTCCACTGCAGACTCTTCTTAGCCCCGCCCACTCCTCTTCCAGTCCTCACCAGTCCTGGGGGGTTGGGAGGGATGGGGGCAGTGCTGGAGCTCAGACGGCTTAATTTCTAAATCCTCTCCCACCTGTGACGGCCAGGCTGAGGCACCAGGGGTTGTGTGACTGAGCAACGGACGCCGTGTACCCAGAGACCTGGGTACCTGTGTGGGGCTACCAGTGGGCCCCTCCTCTGTAGGCACCTCCTCCTCTGCCTGGGCCCAGGCCCAGCGCCTGCCTGCTGCCCGGTAACCAAGTCAACAGACCTGCCCTCCTGGGGCCGTTTCTAACAACATTCCCCCCCACTGAGAGCAGACCGGAGAGTATAAGGAGGCCAGCAGGCTCTGTGTCCCTCACAGACCTGTCCCCGCCTTCTGTCTTGCAGCAGACGACCCCAGCTAGTCCCAGGCAGGCAGCATGGTAAGCAGAGGTGGGGGATGAGGATGCAAACGAGGGTCCCTTGTGTCCAGGGGTTGGTGGGCTACAGTGTGGAGGCAGGTGAGGTAGGGGAGAGGGAAAGAGACTTGCGATGGGTGTGTGGCCCCCCCAAATGTGCTAGTATGTGGGGGCCTGTTCGGGGGGTGGAGAGAGACAGGTGATGGTAAGTAGGCCCTGGGTAAGAGCCTGCGCAGTTGCTGAAGGGCTTTGAATTTAGGGGTAGGGAGAGCGGGGTGAGCAGGACACGAGTAGAAAGTGCAGGCAATTTCCTGTAAACCTGGGCCCTGCTGGCCTCTGGTTCCAGCTCCCAGCTATAAGGACCCATCCTGCTAGGCTGTCCTTTCCCTGAGCCTTGATCTGACTCCTCATTTCAGCTCTGTACCAGGGGGGAGAGAAAAAGGGGGTGGGAGGGTGCTGTGTGGGGGAGTGGGGCTTATTTGGTATCTTTTACCCAAACCTGCCCCCCAGGCGGGACAGAAAAGCAGTTAGAAGTGTGGTTGGAGCCAGGCTGTCCCTTCTCTGAATATTCCTGGTTTTGCTCATGACCTTGAGCAAGTTGTTTGACTCCTCTGAGAGTCAGTAAAATAAGGTAATAAAAATACCTACCTAAGGGGGCCATTACGAAGATTAAATGAGATAGTAGTGTGAAGCGCTTAGCACAGTGCCTGGCACCTAATCAGTGCTTAACACGTGGAACTAAGTACCCGAATGACAAAGCCTGCAAAGTATGAAATTATAGTATTTTCACTGACAAGGAAATGCAACGGGAGCAGCCGCCTTGAAGCAACTCTGTCCACGTCCCAGAGGGATAGGGGTTTGAGGCCAAGTCTGTGTGACTCCAGGGCCTGGGTTCTGTGCCCACACCCAGAGTGAGGGGCATTGTTTCCAGAGTCTCAGGCATTCTCCACCTCAGCTGTGGGGGCCAGGTCAGTGTCTGGCTCTGTGCATGGGACCTGGGCAGGCTCTGAGATACAGCAGCAGGCATTGGCCTTGCTGGGTGATTGGTGAGCTGAGTCAGCCCTCTCTCATGGACCTGGGGATTTCTGGAGTCCTTTGTCCCTGAACCCCTCCCAGCTTAATTCATTATTTTCTCTTTTTAAATTTTTCTTTCTTTCTTTCTGTCTGTGCTGGGGCTTTGTTGCTATGCAAGCTTTCTCTAGTTGTGGCAAGCGAGGGGTACTCTCTAGTTGCTGGGTGTGGGCTTCTTGTCATGGTAGCTTCTCTTGTTGTGGAGCACAGGCTCTAGGGCGCCCAGGCTTCAGTAGTTGCAGGTCGAGAGCTCAGTAGTTGCGGCTCTCGGGCTCTAGAGCACAGGCTCAGTAGCTGTGGCACATGGGCTGAGTTGCTCTGCGGCATGTGGGATCTTCCCGGATCAGGGATCTAACCTGTGTCTCCTGCATTGGCAGGCAGATTCTTCACCACTAAGCCAACAGGGAAGCTCCTGTGACTTTCTCTTACTATGACTCCCAGGGTTGGGTGATGGAGGAATGGATAAGGGGATCCAATAGAAATATGGCCTGCCCTAGTCTCTATTGTGCAGTGAGCCAGGCAACTTGCATTCTTTCATCTGCAGAGTAATTCTAGGAGGGGGCTCTTATTATTGTCATTTCTCAGGGAAGATGCCCTCAGAGTATTGAAGACTCTTGCTTGAGGCAAGTGGGGAAGTAATGGGGCTGGGATACAGATGGTCACTGTATTAATCCCAGTCATCCAAAAAAATCACAAGAAGTTAAGGCCCTTGTCATATTTACAAAGTCAGAGAAGTGTTAAATTTGTGGAGAAGGCATCCTCTTTAAAAAAATTCTGAAATATTTCAGATATGCAAAAAGGTATAAAGGATAATATGATGAACACCTGCTACCCAGTTTAAGCAATAGAATCCTCTGACTGCATTCACTTCCCTCCTCTACCAAACAAAACCATTATTCCAAATTGGGTGTTAATATTTCCTTTGCTTTTTTTAATTTTTGTAACACTTTCCAAGAATATATAGCCAACATAAAAATGTATCTGTAAATGATGCATACAAGTTGAAGATTTACATAAATAGTATCATTCCTCTTAATTTACTTTTTTTCTGGTAAGAATTTTTGGGGATAAGATTCTTCCTTGCATTCACCCACGCCCACTTCTGAATCATTTTTTATCCATTTTCTCCTGTTGCGGGCCTTCTAATTGGCTTCTGTAGCTATGGTGCTGTGACTGTTCCTGCATCTGTTTTCTTGTGTACCTGTGTGAGAATTTCTCTAGAGTAAGAGCATCTTCAGCTTTTCCGATATTGCCAAATCACTTTCCAAGACAGATGCATCACTTTGGGCTTCTAGCAGCAGTGTGAGAATTCTCATGTCTCCACAACTGCCACATGATTAAGCCTTAAAACTTGGGGAAATTTGGTGGATGTGCTTGAGTTTTCTGTTTTTTTTTTTTTTTTTTTTTTTTTTTTTTTTATGGCCATACAATGGGACTGGCAGGATCTTAGTTCCCCATCACGGACTGAACCCTGACCCTCATCAGTGAAAGTACAGAGTCCTAATTACCGGATGGCCAGGGAATTCCCTCGTTTTGTTTTTAAGGTCTGCCATAAACACTTCTCAAGGGGAGCAGGGAGAAACACTCTGGGATCCCACTTCCCACACTGTCACATATCTTATCATGTGAAAGTCTCCCTTTCCTAGACAGTGAGCATCTTAAGCACAGGGACCAGGTGTTGTGTTATGAATTTCCAGTACCTGTACAACGTCAGGCATATAATGGAGGCTCAATACAAGATGAAGCAAGTGAGTCAAGTCTCTCTGATGCTCATGGGGCTCCCCAGAGCAGAGACCTTCTTCTTTTCTAGGACCAAGCAGGTTACCCCAGTCCTGCTTCAGGGGCAGGAGTTCTTTGACCACCAGCCTTGAACCATGTGAGGAACAACTTTCTTCCCAGACTCTCTTCACCCCAGAACCACACACACCCAAGAGGAAAGAACAGCACACACACATCCATTCCAGGCCCACGTTCCCCTTCTTCACTGGCATTTCTAACTGTAAAGTGAATCCAGAGTTCTTTCTGTTCTTATAAACTTCATCCTTGTCTCTGAGCCCTAAAACCTCACTTGGTTCTTGCTTTCCTTATTAATGGACACTACGTTATTTCTGGACGTGAGTGGGTTGACTATCATGCTCTGGCAGACTCATCTGAGCCCCTCAATGTTCCTCAAGATGCTTAGTCACTGAGCAAGACTCTATAATCTTAGAAATGGTCACATCTGCTTCCCCTGAGGGTTTTATCCCCATCCCACACCCCCTGGGAGATGGGGCAAAGTCTAGGAACTTCTGCTCCCAGCTGGAGAACCACTCAAGGAAGGAAGGCAGGAATTGTGTCCAGGCATGATACCCTTCTCTCTGCCCTTTGCCCACTCAGCGTGAGTGCATCTCAGTCCACGTGGGGCAGGCCGGCGTGCAGATTGGCAATGCCTGCTGGGAGCTCTACTGCTTGGAACATGGGATCCAACCAGATGGGCAGATGCCCAGTGACAAGACCATCGGGGGAGGGGACGACTCCTTCAACACCTTCTTTAGTGAAACTGGGGCTGGAAAACATGTGCCCCGGGCGGTGTTTGTGGATCTGGAGCCCACTGTGATTGGTGAGTGATGATCAGGCCCTGTCACGCCTTGTCCCAGGTACCCCGGCAAGTCCTTCTCCATAACTGGAGAGCCCTGGAGTTGCAGTTCCCAGTTGCTGTAGCCAATCAGGACTCCAGATCTGCTATCACTCACCTCCAGAGTCTCAAGGTCACCGCACATCCCTTTCCTTTTTATTGACGTACCCTTAAAGTCAAGAGCAATAGCAACTGCCTGCATGGGCCTGGTGACCCCACCCCTTCTGTGTACCCTGGGGCTCTGGGAGCCGGGCTGCAAGGGGAGGGGCACCTAAAGTTCTGTCTATTGCAGATGAGGTTCGGACAGGCACGTACCGCCAGCTCTTCCATCCAGAGCAGCTCATCACTGGCAAAGAGGATGCTGCCAATAACTATGCCCGAGGCCATTACACCATTGGAAAAGAGCTCATTGACCTGGTGCTGGACCGGATTCGGAAGCTGGTGAGAGAAGAGTTGAGGACTGGGGAAGTGGGAATTTGCATTCCTGTTGTGAAGTGATCTGGAGGCCAGATGAGGAAGGGCAGCTTCCATCCTTGGGAGAGTCTCCCAGACAAGAATTAAACACACAGGATCAGGACTAGTGAGGAGGGGAGGCAGAGGGTGGGTTCCAGTCCAGAGCTGGGTGTCCCCTTTATCTCCTACAGTAACTGGCCCGATGCTGTGCAGAGTGGCCACCAGTCAATAGGCTGCCTGGCCAAGCTATGAACACCCATAAGCAGTCCTAGATTGTCAACCTGTATTGTAGGGATGTGGACAGAAGGCCCTGTGAAAAACAGGGATCCAAACAACACTGGCCCAAGGCTCTCTGATCAACTTGGGCCTCCAGCAAGGATGTGGACCAAGTTTCTGGGTTGTTGATCTCAGTAAAGAAGCCCTCCGGAGACAACAGAAGTTAGATCGGGAGCGGGGCATGAGTAGGAAACCAGGTGGAATTGGCAAGTTGTGATAATAAATGACCGTTGGCACAGGAGTCAAGAGAAATGTCTGTGGAAGGTCTCGGGAGGTTTGAGAGAGGAGGAGGGGCAAGGAGAGGAGAGTGGGACCACCATATCAGAGCCTATTTTTTGCCATTGGAAAAGTCTTCCAAGGATTTTATGAAACTTTTGGGGAAATCGCAAACAGCACAAGCTGGTTCTTTGCTGTTGGTCAGCAGTGCTTCAGATCCCACGTTTCTCTTCGCTCTAGGCTGACCAGTGCACAGGACTCCAAGGGTTCCTCATCTTCCACAGCTTTGGAGGGGGCACCGGCTCTGGCTTCACCTCACTGCTGATGGAGCGGCTCTCTGTTGATTATGGCAAGAAATCCAAGCTGGAGTTCTCCATCTACCCAGCCCCCCAGGTGTCCACGGCTGTGGTCGAGCCCTACAACTCCATCCTGACCACCCACACCACCCTGGAGCACTCAGATTGTGCCTTCATGGTGGACAACGAGGCCATCTATGACATCTGTCGCCGCAACCTAGACATTGAGCGCCCGACTTACACCAACCTCAACCGCCTCATCGGCCAGATCGTCTCCTCCATCACAGCCTCCCTGCGCTTTGACGGTGCCCTCAACGTGGACCTGACGGAGTTCCAGACCAACCTGGTGCCCTACCCTCGCATCCACTTCCCCCTGGCCACCTATGCACCAGTCATCTCTGCAGAGAAGGCCTACCACGAGCAGCTGTCGGTGGCAGAGATCACCAACGCCTGCTTCGAGCCTGCCAACCAGATGGTGAAGTGTGATCCCCGCCATGGCAAGTACATGGCCTGCTGCCTGCTGTACCGTGGAGATGTGGTGCCCAAGGACGTCAACGCTGCCATCGCTACCATCAAGACCAAGCGCACCATCCAGTTCGTGGACTGGTGCCCCACGGGCTTCAAGGTCGGTATCAACTACCAGCCCCCCACTGTGGTGCCCGGGGGTGACCTGGCCAAGGTGCAGCGTGCCGTGTGCATGCTGAGCAACACAACCGCCATTGCTGAGGCCTGGGCCCGCCTGGACCACAAGTTCGACCTGATGTATGCCAAGAGGGCGTTTGTGCACTGGTACGTGGGCGAGGGCATGGAGGAGGGTGAGTTCTCCGAGGCCCGGGAGGATATGGCTGCCCTGGAGAAGGATTACGAGGAGGTGGGCATGGATAGTGTGGAGGGGGAGGGAGAAGAGGAGGAGGGGGATGAATACTAACAGAATCCTTTGTGTCTGTCCTAAATAAAGTGCTGTGGCCTCATTGTCTCCCAAATGTCTTTTTCTCTTGGGAAAACCACTGGGGGTGGGTTCCTTCATAAGAGATAAGAAGTATCTTAGACTGGGTTCCCCAGAAAGCAGATCTGACTTCAGATTTCATTCCAGGGAGCAGAATGAGGGCTGTGGTGGGTAAAGCAGAGAAGGAGGGAGAATTCATCCTGGAGAGGATGTAGCGGGATGAATGGCATCTTAGAAACATTCCTGGGGAGATTGGGCAGGAGATGAGGCGAGGGTGGGGAATTTCTACACTGGCTCCTTTCTTGCCTTGGTTAAACCTTCCCTGCATCAAGCATTAACTTGCCTGTACTTCCAGATTGCACACACTTTGGCTGCAGGGTCAACAGGGAAGCCCTGGGGGCAGGAGGTGAGGCGCTGTGAAGTTGCGAAGCTGGTCTGAGCCACGCAGGGCTGCAACAAGAGCCTGGTTGAGGCCAGGGGATTTGACATGGTGTCTGATAGAGCTGGTGCTCACTAGGGCCCCTCCTGTCCTCTTCAGGCAGGAGGTTTGAGTGAAGAGAGGTAGAGAGTCCAGAAGCTGGCATTAAGGCAGAATGGTGGCACAGCGGCAGCAACCGAGGAGCAATGGCTGGGGGTCAAGGGGGAGCCTACCTCCCTGAAATCACTATCACACTCATCACTTTTCGATAAAGACAAACGACTTGTCTTCAAACCTATGCCACAAGTACAACTTCCAACTGGACAGCTGCCCCAAAATCCTTGTGGGTAGATTTTCTGTAACGCCTTCTGGGCTAGAGGGATGGTTTGACCACTGGAGGTCTAGAACTAGGGCAGTCCCCACCCCCACTCCAGCCGCAGAGACGCAGTGCCTAGTGTTGTCCTTGGCACTGTCCCCCCTGCAGCCTCCCTTTCCCAGGCTTGGATGCTGGCAAGGAAACCCCAAAGTCAGCAAAGCCAGGAAGCTGCTATCACCCTTAGGGCTGGAAGAGTCAAGGTATGAGATGGTGATGCCAGAGCTTTGGAGCTGAGATCACCAGGTGAGAGCTGGAGCCATAGCAGAGCTACCCAGAGGGAGCAGGAGGGGGCAGGGGGGAGGGGTGTTTGTCGGGGTCTTCCCTGGTGGACTGAGATGGTAAAGAATCCACCTGCAATGCAGGAGACATGGGTTTGGTCCCTGGGTCAGGAAGATACCCTGGAGAAGGGAATAACTACCCACTCCAGTATTCTTGCCTGGAGAATTCCATGGACAGAGGAGCCTGGCGGGCTACAATCCATGGGGTTGCAAAGAGTAGGACATGACTGAGCAAATAACACTATACTATACCAGAGCCATGCAGGAGACACAGCATCACCTGAGTCACTTTCTGATTTTGAGAGAAGGAGAAATAAACTGGCTTTGCCTTTCCTTACACCCTCAATTTCCAGCCAGTGGGAACCACTGGCTGAACCGAGACAGACACTAGTTGGTAAGAGAGGACCCAGGGAAAGGGGGGTGCAGCCTGCGAGATACAAAGCAGGGCAGGAAAGGTGGGTGAATAAAACACGTACCTCCACACACCTGCATCTGGGCCTAGCCCAGGAGGCCACTCAGGTAAAACTGGAAAGGGAGTGACTCCTCCCCTTCCCCATATGGTCCCCCTCACCTGTCCCTGTCACTCTTGTCTCTTGTCTCGATAATTATTTTGTAATTAGAGGATGGAGCGGCGGCACCACAATGGTGAGAAGTTTAGAGGAGAAAACAGGCACAGCCAGGCCGACAGCTTCCTCCCTCTGTTTTGCAATGATTTGCTCAGAGACAGAAAGGATTCTCAGTGCCGCTCTGAGGATTTCAGCTGACAGGTAAGCTCTGTCCTGGGAAGACAGAGGCCTGCAATTGTGTGCATACTTGTGCGACGGGCTTTGGAGAATCATTTAATTATTCTGAAACCTATTTTGGCTGAATAGCTAGCTCAGCTATATCCTCCAACCTGTTTTTATTGATTTTTTTTCTCCTCTAAAAGGGCTGAATTTCAAGTCTCTATCCTGTGTCTTTCTATCAACTGGATTCAAACTTGGGGAAGGAAGAGGGATTATTTGAGGAGCTTTTAAAACCCCAGAAAAATTGCTGTTGTTTATTAAGCACCTACTACATACTAAGCCCTACATTCATCCTACCCTCTTGTCTTTTTAATTAATACATTTTTATTGGCCGCCCCTCAAGGCTTACGGGATCTTAGTTCCCTGAGCAGGGATCAAACCTGTGCCCCTGTAGTAGAAGCATGGAATTCCAACCACGGGATCACCAGGGAATGCCCATACTCCCTTCTTTAATCCTGAGGTAAATATAATTATCGTACCCACTGGACTGGAAGGTCCCTGGGAATAAGGCCTATTCTTCCCTCAGGATCCAGAATGCTGCCTGACACATATTAGATTCTCAAATCTGTTTAATGAATGCCTCTTTTATAGATGTGGTGACAGAGGCTTGGAGAAGTCACGTGACTTGCACAAGGCTACTCAGTGAGGAAGTGGAGTGGGGATTGAAACCCGGGTCAGTCTGGCCAAAACTGCTGCCTTCTCTTCCTCGGTGTTCTCTCCTCTGGCCTGCAGTAGATCGGGGTACCCCTCCAGACGTCACCTTGTCTAGACTTGCCGGTCCCCAGTGCCCAGACGGTGACTCAGTTGCCTCAAAGGCAGGGAGGGGGTGACGCTTGACACACCCCTGCCCAGGCACTGTGGGAGAGGGCGTGGGGGGGGGGGCAGTGCAGGGACCCAGCTGCCGGGGCTGAACAAGGGCCAAGGCCTTTGTCTCTTGGGCCAAGCTTCAAACGGTCCCCACAACTGACCTCCAACAGGTGAGGGAAGGCCCTGAGAAAGGTGAGGTCTTCACCTGCCAACATGGCTGGGCATCCACAGAGGTGGCCGGGCTCCCCTCCTGATGGCTGTACCAGCCAGCCCACTCTGGGCAGTTGGAGGACCACCTCCTCTCGGATCTGGTGAGGCCTCCCAGTTAGCAACTCTGTGGGCAAGCCCTGGCAGGCCTAGGTTGGACTGGGTGTGGGTGTGGGAGGTGGCAACCCAGATCTCCACGGGGTAGCTGGAAGCGCCCATCCAGCCAGGCTCCTGAGGACTTCCTCAGTGTAGGGGAATGCTTTCATCCCTGAGGCTTCTAAAGCCAGGGTACAATTACCTCCTGCGTGCAGACACAAGAGACAGAGCCCCAACTTTGGATTCCACCCAACACATTTCCTCCCTCGCCTCTGATGTGTCAGGAACATGCCTGCCTCCAAAGCTGCATTCCCTTCTAGCCTCCCGCCCCCCGCTTGCCTCACTGTTGCCATTCCTTCCAGTTTAGGTCACAGTCACCCAGAACCCGTCCAGCTCTGAGATCTCTCCTTCCTCTAAAGTCTCTCTCTTCCGTCTCTATCACTCATTCGATACTTGGCATGGACCGCCTTGGAGTGTGGCACTCAGCTTCTTTCTGATATCCCATTTCCCCAACTAGATTTTAAAAGATTACATGTGTATTTGACCAGTTATTATGTACACACACTTCAGAATTCAAAAGGTACCAAAGAGATTTACAAACAGCAAAAATAAGTCCCCTTCATTTATTCCCCTCTTGGCAGCCATCATTGTTCATGTTTTTTGTTATTATAGTATTTCCTTCCATACTGCTGAAGTATGCACAATAATGTATACTAATGTGTGCACACGTTTAAATATACTTTGCTCTACATCTTGTTTTTTCACTTAACAATAACATAGCATTACATATAGACATGCCTCATTCTTTTGGTGACAATATAGTATTCCATAGTGCACTGTATCATTGCTTATTTAACCAGTCTGCTATTAATGATGTAGTATTTAGGTTATTTCTAATTCTTTGCTATTGAAAAGAATGCTGCAACACTTGCACATACTTCTTTGCATATATGTACAACTACAGATTACTATAATTGGCACTACTGGGTCAAAGGGCACACACCTTTAATTTTGATATATACCTCATATTGCTCTCTTTAAAAGTTATATCCAGGCAGTGTCAGGATATTCGCCGCTTCATCCGCCGCCGATCTCCCTTCACGTCGGCCATCCAGGCTCGGGGGCCCTGTGTCCTGGGAGTTTCTCCTGGCTCCTGCGCAGCGCGGGGTGAGCCGACATGGGCGCCTACAAGTGCATCCAGGAGCTGTGGAGGAAGAAGCAATCGGATGTGATGCGCTTCCTCCTGCGGGTGCGCTGCTGGCAATACCGCCAGCTCTCGACGCTGCACCGCGCCCCGCGCCCCACCAGGCCCGACAAGGTGCGCGGGCTGGGCTACAAGGCCAAGAGCAAGTCTATGTCATATACCAGATCCGTGTGCACCGCGGGGGCCGCAAACGCCCCCTTCCTAAGGGTGCCACCTACGGCAAGCCTGTCCACCCTGGTGTCAACCAGCTCAAGTTTGCTCGAAGCCTGCAATCGGTTGCGGAGGAGCGCGCTGGCCGCCACTGTGGGGCCCTGAGGGTCCTGAATTCCTACCGGGTTGGTGAAGATTCTACATACAAATTCTTTGAGGTTATCCTCATTGATCCATTCCATAAAGCTATCAGAAGAAACCCTGACACCCAGTGGATCACCAAACCAGTCCACAAGCACAGGGAGATGCGGGGCTGACGTCTGCAGGCAGGAAGAGCCGCGGCCGGGGCAAGGGCCACAAGTTCCAGCACACTATCCGTGGCTCTCGTCCAGCGGCTTGGAGAAGGCGCAGTACTCTCCAGCTCCACCGCTACCGCTAATATACGTAATGTTTGTAAAGTTCTTATCTAATAAACAATTAAGGACGTTCTTGTCTGAAAAAATAAAAATAAAAAAATAAAAGTTATACCCAGGGGCGGGGAGGGGGGAGCGGGGGAAAGAGGGGAGGGTGGGGGGAGGGGGTTAGGTGTCTATTGAGTAGACGGCAGTGGGGCACGAAAAGAGTGGAGGTCCTGGTGCCAAGCGGGTCAACGCTGCATTGGGCCTAGAGCGGGCAAGCCATTCCGAAGCTAAGGTAGCGAACTTTGCGAGTAAGAGTCGGCCGCTGAGATCCAGAGGGCCGCTGGGGGCAAAGCCCCCGCCTAGGCCCCGCGGAGATGTCCGGCTGCGGAGCTTGTACTTGAGGTGCGGCGGGCGCGCGAATCTTTAGCTCATCGCTCATCTCGGCTCAAAGAGGCTCATCGTTTTCCTCTTTGTAGAGTGGAAATTGGAGTAGCTACTAAATGTATTAAAGGTAGTCCTCCGGAAATGACTGGGAGATGTTTCAGTCATAGCAACTTCAGTTTGGTTTTGAAAGTTGTTAACAAAGCATAGTTGATGTTTTTAAATTAAACACAACTACGATTTGTATCTTGAAACTTGTTTTGGCATTTGAATAAAACAAAAAGATTAAATGAAAAATAAATAAGTAAATAAAAGTTATATCCAAATTATCCCTCCCACTACCAAAGGCTCACAGCCTTGCCCATATAACATACACTTTTTGATCTGCATCAATCATCTGAGAATTGAAAGTATTTTCTTGCAGCTTTCCTTTATAATTCTCTTACTATGAATGAGATTGAAGTTTTTCATATTTAAAAGCCACTAGTTTCTCTTCTGTGAACTGTCTTTTCTGTGCCCTTTGCCCGTTTAAAAATTACATTGCTCGTCTTTGCTCATAAGTTTGTTGGAATCCTTTGTGAACAAAGGAAATTAACCCTTTGCTTGCTAGATGTGTTCCACATAATTTCCCTCAGCTGTCATTTGTCTGTGCCCCAACAAGGTTTTCATCTTCCTTGGTACAGGGACTGAAACTTAAATCTCTTTATATTCCTAGTCTTAACATAATACCACATACATGGTAAGTGCTAGACAAAAGTCTGTTGAGATAACAGAAGTAAAAAGAAAGAGATTTGAAAGACTTTGGAGTGACCTAAACTAACCAAGAAAAGCTATGACAAACCTAGACAGCATGTTAAAAAGCAGAGACATTACTTTGCCAACAAAGGTCTGTCTAGTCAAAGTTGGACTATAAAGAAAGCTGAGCATCGAAGAACTGATGCTTTTGAACTGTGGAGAAGACTCTTGAGAGTCTGTTGGACTGCAAGGAGGTCAAACCAGTTAATCCTAAAAGAAATCAGTCCTGAATATTCACTGGAAGGACTGATGCTGAAGCTGACACTCCAATACTTCGGCCACCTGATTCGAAGAACTGACTCATTGGAAAAGACCCTGATGCTGGGAAAGATTGAAGGCAGGAGGAGAAGGGGAGGACAGAGGATGAGATGGTTGGATGGCATCACCAACTCAATGGACTTGAGTTTGAGCAAGTTCCAGGAGTTGGTGATGGACAGGAAAGCCTGGCATGCTGCAGTCCATGGGGTCGCAAAGAGTCAGACATGACTGAGTGACTGAACTGACTGAAACTAATCGATTCCTTCCTCTTACACCAAGGTCAGTCAAGACTGGAAACAGCAGAAACTCTGGAAAAATTAAAAAAAACAACAACAACAGGAAATCATCCCCCCAATCCCACCCCCACCCAACACACACACACACACACACACACACACATAACTGGAGAGATACTGGGTAGCATACAGAATCGACACAAGGGCTGTCAAACAAGACTCTGCAAACAGGTAGGCATCAAGGGAAGCTGGGCAGTCCTTCCCACAGTCCAGGTCAGGGCACGGGACAGGCTGCCTAAAAGGCCCCTGTCCCCTCCATTCACTGCAGAGAGGCCTCCTCCCACCGAGGCATTGAGGTTGACATTCCCTCCTCCAGACACTAGAGGCCACTGCTGGCTCTGCTGCCACCGCCGTAGAAATGAATTCTCAGCTGCCCCTGCTTCTCTGTGACTTGTTCCAGATTCCAGTCCCAGCTGGCCCTCCCGACCGGCAGAATGTCTGGCTTTTGCCTGCACCCTTGGAGCCAGGGAGTCTGGGAGAGCAAGAGTCGGGTTTTGTGGCAGGTAGTGGCCTGCTTCCCATCAAAGCCAACACAGTGGGAATTCGCCAGGTGTAGGTAGGTAGGAGGCTCAGAGACTGTGAACAGCCAGGAAAACTGGACAAATGCACTCCAGGCTCTGCTTTCATGTCTGGCTCAAGCCCTTCTCTTTGATGAAAGCATTTCTGGGTCACCCAGCCTAAAATACTGGATTCACATAACCATTATTGTTCAGCCTGTCATGATGCCAGAGTTTTTGTACTAAGAGCCTGTGCTGTGTGCTTAGTCGTGTCTGACTCTTTGCGACCCCATGGACTGTAACCTGCCAGCTCCTCTGTCTATGGAATTTTCCAGGCAAGAATACTGGAGTGGGTTGCCATTTCCTACTCCAGAGGATCTTCCCAACCCAGGGATCGAACCTGCATCTCTTGTGTCTCCTGCATTTGAAGGTGGATTCTTTCCCACTTGCACCGCCTATTCACTATACCTCATGTTACTTTCAAAGAGCCCTAGGCATTACCTGTATTTAGGGAGAAAAAAAAACAAGTCCTTAGAGGTTTTCCTGTCACACTGTAGCACCAGGTTGCAAACCCAGGTCTGTCTGTTTCCAAAGCCTTGGGGTTTCCCAGTGGTCTATACTGCTGGGCTGGTATCTTAGGTTGGAGTTCTGTGAAGTTAGGGACTGGACCACAGTCTTCTTTTTACATCCTGGCAGTTCTACAATATATAAGATGCTCAATTAATGTTTGTGGATTGGCCTGGAGAGCAAGCAGAAACCAGTTCTAGAAGGTTCTCTCAATTTCCCATGAGGTCATGGGCTAGAAATCACTTTTAAAGTGGAAGAGGTCTACTCAGGATCAGTTTGGAAAGAAAAACTTCGAATCTAGGGAATTTCCTCTCTTCTCCGCCTCCCCCCCCCCCCCCCCCCGCCCCCAGTGTGTCAAAATTAACAACATGTTCCCATTTGTTCATTATTTAATCATCCAATGGATTATTTTTGAATCCCACTAACTGTCCTTAATACTCTAGTGAGAAAAAAAAAAAGGACATAATCTCTGCCCTCCAAAATTGACATCCTAGTGGGGGAGGTGAATGTCAGTCAAGTAAACAAATAAATGCTAATCTGTATCTCTGACCAGTGTAAGGAAAGATGCCAAGAACAGCTATGAGAGGCAGGTCTGACCTACTCAGGGAAATCGGGCGGCCTCTTTTGACGATGGGGCTGGAGCAGGGATCTGGAGAAAGGGGAGGATTTAGGCCCCGAGGGGAGTCTGTGAGCCCTTGAGGTAGCGATTTTCCCCGGGTCATCGATCCTGTCTGTAGGAAGGCCACAGAAGGGCCAGAAGCTGGGCGGCTTGTTTGTTGGCGAATGCGTCACGCCTGAATGGAACCCGCCGCTGTCTCCCAGGTCCCATCTGGGGATGACGTTGTCCTGGTGCAAGCCCAAAATAGCCGGCTCCGCCTCCATCTCCCGGCAGCCCCTGCAGCAGCACGCCCCCCAGTCCACCCCCCAGGTGACAGGCCGAGCCGGCCTCCTCTGGGTCTCTAGTAGTTTCCGTGCCGCTGACGCACGCTTGCGCGCACAGCTGGGCCGGCCGCGTCCTACGCAGCAGCCGCGAGCCGGGCAGCCGGTGCCAGACGGTTCCCGGAGGGGGGCAGGGGCGGGGCGCTGCAGGAGGCCAGGGACTCCCGGCGGAGGAGGTGCGGGCGGGGGGCCCCGGCCAGGCTGGGGGGCCCTTGGCGTTTGCGGGCTGCGATAGGGCGCCACGGCTCTGAGTCCCGAGATAGCCGGTGGCACCCGCCTGCCAGGGCCGATAAGGCTGCCGGAGGGAGTCTAGTCACCGGCCGCGAGGAGAGCCAGCGGGCTCTGCTGCCCCCTGCGGGGGTCTCCAGCCCCAGGGAGGGGCTGGTTCTTGGTTCTTTCGGGTCTGACTCTACCTTCTCTACCCCGCAGCCCCCAAGGAGGCCCGCCTGACGACTAACGAGTTGCCATGGCATCCTACTACGAGATCCTAGACGTACCGCGAAGTGCGTCCGCTGATGACATCAAAAAGGCGTAAGTGCCTCCGCCGTGCATCAGAAAGCCACTCACCCCACCCCACCCCATCACCACCACCCCGGGGCCCTTCAGAGGCAGTGCGGGGGGAGCCAGGTCCTTAGAAAGGACTGGGGTGGGGTGGGAGGCTTCCTCAGAGAGTGACCCCCTGTAGGGAGGAAGTAAACCCCTGGATGAGTGGGGGAAATGTGTAGCGAGTTCTGTTTGGGAACTGCAGTGTAGGCTCTTTTTCCAGTGCACCCTCCCATCCTTTGCCTCAGTCTTCACTCCTACCGCATCCCTCAGCCTCTTAAGTGTGGGCTTTCTGAACATGCAGTGCAGACATGCTCAAGCATTGAGACCAGGAGGGACCAGCGGCCCCCGTACCCTCCATGGACACATGTATTTACTGTCCTTTGCAACCCCAGACCAAGCTAGCCCCTGGGAGGGGTTAGAGCTGGGACTTTCTCACCCTCAGGTTATCATCTGCTGATATAAGTATGTAGTCCTAGCACTGGCTGCGGAGGGGAGAGAGAGGGGCTCCCGTTAAAACACTGCTGCAGAGGCAGCCCTAGCAGCTGGGACTGACCCGGATCTGAGTGGTAGAAGGGCTATGGTGGGCTAACAGGAAATGGGTCATTGTGTTCCCTGGTGGGAAGTGCCTGCCTTTGTCCCCTGACCCTCCCCTCTGAACCCACTTCCTGCAGGTATAGGAAGAAGGCATTACAGTGGCACCCAGACAAGAACCCAGATAATAAAGAGTTTGCTGAGAAGAAATTCAAGGAAGTGGCCGAGGCGTATGAAGTGCTGTCCGACAGTAAGGGTCAGGGTCAGGGGTCAGGGCAGGCCAGCACCTGTCACTCCCACTTCATGCCCATCACACTGCTTCCCAAAGCCACGCTGCCACCACCCTCATCGCCTCCATGCCTCTTTCAACCTGGCAATTAAGTGCTCCTCTCTCACAGGGACTCTGGAATTCTTTGTTTCAATTCAAAGGAGCACCTACTGTGTGCCAAGCACCCTTTTATTCTTCCCCAGATTCCATCTCAGTGTCTGTTTCCCAGGGTCTGGTAGTTGGTCCTAACAAGGGGAAGGAACCAAGGCAGGGAACCCAGGCGTGCTGAGCCTCCTCTGAGCCAGGCCTTAGGGCGTGTAATCTCCATGAGTCTTCATAGCCATTCTTCAAGACAGGATTTATCATCCCATTTGTCAGGCAAGAAAACTGAGGCTGAGAGAAGTGAGGTAACTTGCTCAAGGAATATGACTCCAGGTCTTTCATTCATTAACTCAAAAAATATTCACTGAGTGCTTAAGGTACCAGGCTCTTGTTGGGCAGAGGAACAGTGAAAGACAAACAGGCTATGTCCTTGTCCTGATGTGTTTATCACAGTCTGGTCAGGAAAAATGGACATTAACCAAGTAAACGCAGAGACAAGGTTATTCTAAAGGAATAATAGGGTGATGTGATAGGGAACAGGGAATCACAGGCACCAACTTTTGTTAGGTAGTCACGGAAGGTCTCTCTGTGACATTTAAGTTAAAGCCCTGATTAATGATAACACAGTAATTAATCATTAGTTAACATTTATGAAGCACTGAGTATCAGGGACTGTGCTAGGTAGTTTAGGTGGATTATCTCATTTAATCCTTGCAGCTATGAGGTCGGTGCTATTATTGTGTCCATTTTACAGATGGGAAGGATCCCCTGTTTGAAGGGCTGAGCTGCTGCTAAAACCATGACCGTGTTTGTGTCCCCTGTTCACCCTCCTGCCCCCCAAGTGTCAGTCTCTGGACAGTCTTCAGAGGGGCCTAGCCTGGAAGATGGGGAGGTCATCATCCCAGAGGGAGGGAGAAATGATCCAGTCTCTCTTTTCAGAGCATAAGCGTGAGATCTACGACCTCTATGGCCGGGAAGGGCTGACTGGGGCAGGTAGGTGGAGCGGGGACACCCCGGGACAGAAGTGGGTCAGAGAGGAGCAGGGAGGCCAGTCTCCTGCAGTGGGTTCTTGCTCTCACTCTAGGCTCCTGCAGTCTCCAAGCCTCGGGTGGGGTCTCCTCACTCAGGGCAGGGTGCCTGCCTTAAGCCCTCTCCCCATCCTGCCTTTCTTCCAGGAACTGGCCCGTCTCGTGCAGAAGCTGGTAGTGGCGGGCCTGGCTTCACCTTCACCTTCCGCAGCCCAGAGGAGGTCTTCCGGGAGTTCTTTGGGAGCGGAGACCCTTTTGCAGAGCTCTTTGGTGAGTGGCCTTGGTGGGCGTCTGACGAGCTGGACTTCTCCCTCCAGGCCCACCCTCCATCAGCCAGGAACCCTTAGGCAGGAGGCTGAGAGGGAAACAGAATTCCACAGACAGAAGACTTTGTGGGGGTGGATCCAAGTGAGCGCTGGGACAAAACCTCACACAGGCCAGAACCCGCGTGACCCTATAGTGACACTTCAGAGACTCGCCTTACGTAAATGATAACAACAGTAATTCATTGTGAAACCTCCACAGTGACAGTCATGCAAGCAAGACTCAGAACATCATGGGACAGTGATAATGCCATTACAGACAACAACAGACGCCACCTATTTGAATGGTGAAATGACCCCTGGGAGATAGATAACTTTATCCCCACTTAGAGATGAGAGAACTGAGGCACATTCAAGTAACTTGCTTAGAGTCACACAGCAGATGGCAGAGCGGAGACTTGTGTCTGCCTGACATCACACCAGGCTTATGCCTAAAACTGAAGATGTTCCTTCGCTCCCCACCTCCCCGGCCCCTTCCTTTATTTACAGTGGCCACAATTGACCAGGGAACTTTTTCATATATAATACTAAAGAGGAATTTGATTTATAAATCAGTCCAAGCTGAAATGTACCCAGTTGCTTAGCAGCTTGTATTTCAAGACTTAAGATTAAGCAGGGTTCAGGGTCTCCTTTGGTGGTCCAGTGGCTAAGACTCCATGGTCCCAATGCACGGGACTGGGGTTCAATCCCTGGTCAGGGAACTAGATCCCACATGCCGTAACTTACACCCAGTGCAGGCAGACAAATAAAATATTAAAAAAAAAAAAAAAAAGAGCAGGGTTCACACATTCTGGGGGGCAGGGGGGGATCTTTTCACCAGATGATGGGTCATCTGCTTACTCATTGCAGATGACCTGGGCCCCTTCTCAGAGCTTCAGAACCGGGGTTCCCGACACTCGGGCCCTTTCTTCACCTTCTCTTCCTCCTTCCCTGGGCACTCTGGTAAGTGCCATTCTTTCCCATGCCTGCAAGCGTTTGGAGTCCTGGAGCCCCTCACCTCAGCTCGTTGTTCTCCCACGCCTTCTCTCTCATGTCTCCAGAGCCCTGCCTCACAGAGGTTCCCGGCCCTTTGTGAGCACAGCCTGCCTGCCGGGTGCAGCCTCTGTCTAATGCCCCCTCCTCTCCCACCCCCCTTGTCCCGATGCCAGATTTCTCCTCCTCGTCTTTCTCCTTCAGTCCTGGAGCTGGTGCTTTTCGTTCCATCTCTACATCCACCACCTTTGTCCAAGGACGCCGCATCACCACACGCAGGTGAGGGCTTCTTTTGGGACCATGCCGGGGCTGGGGGGTGAAGCGGTGGTGGGGGGGCTGCAGACAACTCGAGAGGCAGCTCCCTGAGGGCAGAGCCCAGTCCGTCCTGTCCAATGCAGCGAGGAGCCCGGACAGACTGCCACAGGATTCAGGCCTGCCCACCCAGTAAACTGTGCTGTCTCCCACAGGATCATGGAGAACGGGCAGGAGCGGGTAGAAGTGGAGGAGGATGGACAGCTGAAGTCCGTCACAATCAATGGTGAGGAACGGCCCAGCCACTGATCCCTGGCAGGAAGCCCCAGGCCCCAGAGCCCCCTCCCCAGTCTACTCCTCTCTGAACTCCCCTGGGCCAGGGAGGCCAGACTGGCAGGATTGGAGATGGTGATCCAGGGGAAGGGGAGGGGGCCGGGACACAGAATGGTGGGCTCTCAGAGGACCCGCTAGTCACCATTGTCATGAGTTGGGATGCCTGGAGTTTGCAGGGCACGCGACTATTTTTAAAGCCCTTGCACACACACTACTATATCCCCAATATTCTTACAAGAACCACGGAAAAGCAGGGCAGTTTGCACTTGCCCTACTTTTCATTTGCAGAAACGGAGCCTCAGTATAGCTAAATGGTCCTAACTCCCAAGTAGCCCCAGGCCCGAGGCTTTGACCTACTTAGTGAAGGGTGAAGCCAGGACTGAAACTACAGGATGCAGGGTTCCTGGGGCTGACCTCTTCCCACAATGCCACGTGGTACAGGATGGTCACCCTTTGGTGCCCGCTGACTCTGGGAGCTCTGTGTGCTAATAAGGGCACTTGGCAAGCTGTCTTATTTAATCACTGGAACCATTTGACAGTGTGGGTACTCTATGTCATTCCCATTTTATGGATGAGGAAAGGGAGGCTTAGGGAGGTTGAGTAATTTGCCCAAAGAGACAGCTTGTATCTGCTGAAGCTGAATAACTGGCCATGCTCATAATCATGCTAGGTTTCAAAATGCATGCACCCCCACTTCCAAAGGAGGGGCTGAGAGTGGCCAGAGTGCACGAGTCTCCCTGGCAGGCTTCCCGCGGCCTGGATCAAAGGGCCTCATGGTGGCCGTGACCCCTGCAGGTATCCCAGACGACCTGGCCCTGGGCTTGGAGCTGAGCCGCCGTGAGCAGCAGCAGTCTGTCACCTCCAGGTCAGGGGCCACGCAGGTCCGGCAGACCCCTGTGTCACGACCCCCCGACGGCAGCCTCTCTGAGGAGGACGAGGACCTGCAGCTTGCCATGGCTTACAGCCTGTCAGAGATGGAGGCAGCTGGGAAGAAACCGGCAGGTGGGCGGGGGGCACAGCGACGACGGCAGGGGCAGCCCAAGGCCCAGAACCACGATCCAGGCGTGCGGGAGCCCCATGAGGGTGCAAGGGGTGACACAGCCAAACCCAGCCCCTCTCCAGAGGAGAAGGCCGCTCGCTGCCTCATCCTCTGATCATCAGGCCCAGCCCACCCGATTCAGGGGGACCGGGAGTCCTGGTCAGAGAAGGGCATGGCCTGAGTTGCAGGAGCCCCTCTCCACCTCGGCGCTCCCTCCCAGGTCCACCCCTCCCTCCAGCGTGGATTTGCTGTGCTCAGCCCACGGCTGATAGGTCCCTGGTGAAGTCCAGGGTGGGGGGACCTCAGGGCAGCGGGAGGGCCTGAGGAGCCAGGATGAACTTAATTCTAATTAGACGGGGGAGTTTCTAAGGGGCATTAGTGGCTTGGGTCCAGCCTTTCACACCCAGGCCTTCTGCCACCTGTGTTGCTGAATGATGTCAAGGAAGGAGGACTTGGCCTGAGGTTCTCTGAGCCAGAGTGGGCAGCCACAGCTCTCCTGGTCGGCTGCAGACACCCCCACCCCGGTTTCCGCGCAGTGTTGAGCTCTGACGTCTGTCGCTTCCCTCCTGGTGCTGCTGCTCCCCCCTCGCACTCTGCCCTCTGCAATTCCCCACGGGCCACATCGCTCGCTTTCACTGCCTCCTGCCTGGCTGGGACTCCCTTCTTCCTTTTCCCCAGAAGGCCTCTTTGTGGCGAGGAAGATGCCATGGCCCGCAGGGCCATAAGGTCTTCCGGGGAGGCTAGCTGGGTGGGGCGGGAGCCTCTCGGCCCGTCCAGATTCAGAACCGGAGCCTACTCCTCCTCCCTTCCTCTTGCTGCCTCAGCCTGCCCCCAGCCTCCGGACTAGCCAGAGGTGAGGCCGGCTAACCCTGGAGAGGGGGGATAGGGCCAGGGTGCCCCAGGAGGGAGGCCTAGGAGGGACCACACCCCGTCCTCCCGCACCACGCATCAGGGCTCAGGGAGAGGCCACAGGGCTAGCCCAGGGCTGCATGCTTAGCTCTGCCCTCCACGGCTTGCGGCTGATCCTCTCTCCTGTCACCCCACCCCCGCTCTCTCCCCAGATGTGTTCTGAGCTGGATGTCCGGGACCCAGAGTTGCTGCACAGTTCCAACAGGACAGCGCCCAACCCTGTGCACTGGGAGGGGACCCTCCATCCCTCTCCCTCACCCGTGCTGAGAATAGAGCCGGGCCTGGGCGGTGGGCGGGGGCCGGGTGGGAGGTAGGCTTAGCCTGTAAACACTCCCCAGGGTGTTTGGTGTTGTTTCCTGGGGACTACAAGTCCCAGAATGCAATGCACCTCGCCTCCTTTCTGTTAGCTCATGCTTGGGGGAAGTGATGCGCAGTTTACGGAGTTATGCATCTTGGGATATGTAGTTCCAGCTCTGGTCGGCCTGTTAACGCATGAGATGGGGACATTTTGTCATTTGATTTGTCCCTGGCAGGGGTGGCAAGAATGTGGATGAAGGGGGAATGGGCTGAGCTTCGTTTCCCCTGATACCTCTTGCTAGCGCTGGGGTTAGAGTGTACAAATCAAGGCCCCGAGGCATCTGGGAGAGGTTCTTTTCCTGTGGGCAGTCCTAGGGTCTGAGAATGATCCAGGGCGGATTGACTGAGCAGGGTGTGGTCTCAAGAGGGCTGATGGGCATGGGTTGGTGAGAGTTTGGAAGGTGGAAGGCCACCCTAGTGCTCAGGGGTGTGTGTGTGTGTGTGTGTGACTGGAATCAGCGTGTGATGGGTGCTCCAGGCATGCTGCTGCTTGTGTGGCTCCTTTGGCCTCTGACCCTGCTGCCCATTCTTTCTCTCCAACACCACAGAAGCTGCCTCTCCTCCTCCCTCCCTGGGGAGCCTGGTGGCCGGGGAGGGAAGTGGTGGAGCCGGGGTATTGCCCGCCCCTGCGCTGTTGAGTCTCAGTGACCTATCAAAGCCAGCTGGGCTGAGCTCAGACCAAGAGGGAAACACTGGAAGTCAATAAAGCTGAGTTTCGAGAACTTGGTGGTGTGCTGCATCCTCTGTGCTTCCTTCCCGCCCGCCAACCCTGTGGGGCCAGCGGGTGACACACCTCCCTTTATTTCTCAGGCATCCGGAGGTCACACGCCTTCCCAGCTGACAGCAGAAGCCCCCTCTCTGACCAGGCGGCCCTCCCCTAATATGGTGTGGAATCCCGGGCCGTGCACACATGCCTCACCTCTGGGGGCCCCACAGCGGGCTTTCACAGGCAGCTATTGTTCTCCGAATGCAGGACCCCACCACCCAACTACTGCAGGGTCTGCAAGCACAGCTAGGACCAGATCTGACTGGACTGAAAGCTGAGGCCAACAGAAAGCCAGGATCACGTGGTGAAACACCTCTCAAAACCTCTTCCCGAGGCCCAGAGACTCAGCACCCCCTCCACAGGTCCTCTTAGCTTATGGCTAGCATCCAGTGGCAGAAGCCTGCCTCTCTCACATGGAGTGGCGTTAAGTCTGCCCCACACAAGGTCCAGGGTCCAGGGAGGTGAAAACTAGGTACCTCCCCCATCCTGTCTCTCCAGACCTGCAGAGATGCCCTCCCAGCCACAGGACAAGCACTTTTCCATCCTCATACAGGGCAGTGTGGCTTGCCTCCGACTCTCTCTTCCATTTGGGGGTGAGCACTGGGCTTCATCTTCAATGGCCAAAGGACCTATTTGTATTTTTCCTCAATACAAGGAAGCAGCATGCCCTGAAAGGAATTACAAGCCTCCGTCTTGAGAGAGAGAATCCGTTGGAAGTTTTTGCCTGCTTCCAGCCTTTGAGACGACCAACAGTGGTGTTGAGCAGCAGCAGAGCACAGGTGAGGGGTGGGGGGCCAGAGGTCCACTCACTGTCCCTTTGCTCTCTGAGCAGGACAGGTGGTACTCACCCATCTTTCATGTGGGGGCCTGAGCCTTGGGCTTCCCTGGAGGCTCAGATGGTAAAGAATCTTGCCTGCAATGCAGGAGACATGGGTTTGATCCCTGGGTCAGGAAGATCCCCTGGAGAAGGAAATGGCAACCCACCCCAGTATTCTTGCCTGGAAAATTCCATGAACAGAGGATCCTGGTGGGCTACAGTCCATGGGGTCGCATAGAGGCAGAAAGGACTGAGTGACCAACACTTTCACTTTCTGAGCCTTGGCAGTTCAGTTCAGTTCAGTTCAGTTCAGTCGCTCAGTCGTGTCCGACTCTTCGCGACCCCATGAATCGCAGCACGCCAGGCCTCCCTGTCCATCACCAGCTCCCGGAGTTTACTCAAACTCATGTCCATTGAGTCGGTGATGCCATCCAGCCATCTCATCCTCTGTCGTCCCCTTCTCCTCCTGCCCCCAATCCCTCCTAGCATCAGGGTCTTCTCCAATGAGTCAGCTATTCGCATGAGGTGGCCAAAGTATTGGAGTTTCGCATGGTGACCCTAATTAATTCCTGAGTAGCTCCAGGCTCAAGGCTCTTTCTGCCTCATTTCTATGTGTACCACTGTTGTCCCAGGACGCCACATGACACGTGGATGGAGTCTCCTCTGAGGCCACACAGGGTGGGGGCATTCTGGGGGAGTGGAGAGAAAGTGCCTTTTACCCCCAGGTGAATGAATGTTGTGACATCTCACAGGCCTGGTCTGTGAGTCGTTACCAGAGTTTAGCTACTTCTGCTTGAAGGTGTGGCGAGCACTTGGCCTGTATCACCTTGTTTAGTCCTAACTTCCATCCTGCGTGACGTATATTATTCTTGAGGCTGAAGGGTGCGAAGCTGCTACCCAAAAACTAAGAGGAGATGCAGCAAAGAGGCCAAGCATGTCTGTGTTGGAATCCCAACTCCACCACTTAACTAGTCGTGGTACCTCAGGCAAGTTCTGTGCAGTCTCTCTGTCTGTAAAATGGGGCTAATAACTGGTAGCGAGTCCTGAAGATTAAACCAGTTAATGGTTGTCAAGCACCTTGGAGACTATCAGACTCATAGGAAGTGCAGCATAAAAAACTACTGCCCGATTGTCATTTGCTCCCATGGACGCCTTGGAGAGCCTGACTCCACTGCTCGGCTCTCCCATAATTGTCTGCATCTCCTGAGAAATGCAGCAGGGCCCGCTCCAGGCTGAGGCTGGGGCTGAAGCCTGGAAGCAGAGCAGAGAAACGCGTAGGAGGTCTGGTTGCAGCTGCACACACACACACTAACTTTATTCACATTGATACAAAAGTAGATTTTTCCAGAAATGTTCTCTTGTGCCAGGGGGAGCGAGTTGAGTGGCACGTGGCGGAAGGGTGAGGGGAGGGGGCAGGAGGGGCAAGGGCCACAGTGTGAGTCGTGGAGGCAGGACAGCGGGCAGCAGGGGCTAGGAGAGCAGGACAGTCTGGGCATGGTGGCCCCTCTGCCCCATTCTAGCCCCACTGGAGGGCGGAGGGCGTCCACACAGACATATTAGGAGCATCCAGAGTGGTGGGAAATAGGGGTCAGGGAACTTGGACAGGAGGAGACTGTGGTAGAATTTGGTGCTCATGACTTTCCTTCTGACCGGCTGCCAGCTCCCCCAGGGGACACCCGGGGTTCCTGTATGCCCCCTCTGGCTTCCCCTTCCTTACACACTCCTCTTGGAAGGGCCTGACATGCCCAGGAGGGGCCCAGGTGGCGGGAGTGGCGGTGAGAGCGAGTGCACAGATAGATGCTCACACAGGCAAGGAGGGAGTGGAGGCCGGGCTGCCCACCGAGGGGCCCCAGGGATCTCACTGGGGCAAGGCCTTGAGGATGGCATTTACCTCCTCTGCCACAGCTGTCAGGGCAAACTCAAACTGGTCCTGGGGAAGGGCAGAGGGAGGAGGGTCATGGGGAGGCCCAGCCTCTGCTCCTGCCCTGGGATGGGGGCAGCTTTGGGGCGGCCACTTGGGGGAAAAGAAGGGAGCCCTCCTGGGGGAGATTTGGAGGAGGCAGGAGAGGCAGGCCGCTGCTACTTTCCCTGGGGAAAGGTCGTGGCTAGGGTGGGTGTAGAGAGAAACAGTCACCTTTGAGCGAACAAGGCCAGGCCGCTGGTCACGGACATGCTCCAGGGTGGCAGCGATGTCAATCTCCTTCACTCCTGGCGGGGAGGGATGCGGGGACACAGAGATGCTTAGAGGGTGTCCAGAGGAGGGTAGGTCCCAGAAAGCCTAGGACATCTTGGGATGGGAGGCTCAGAGGACTGGATAAAGCCTGGGGGTGTGGCGACCTGCCCTCCACGGACTCCTGTGACCCCAGGGGCTGGGGAGACTCTAATCGGGCTGGGCTGGGGCCGTGGCGGGGAGGGGCCTCACCTTTGGCCATGCGGTTCAGGACCATGTCGATGAGGATGTAGGTGCCCGTCCTCCCGGCACCGTCGCTGCAGGAGGAGATGGTGACAGGCTGAGCTGGGGACCCAGCAGGGAGGGGGAGGGGAGGGGACATGGAGGCTTGGGGTGGAGCTGTGAGGGTTAGCTGTGGGGTTGGAGGGCATGAGTGAGCCAAGGATGAGGGATGGGGTCATAGCTCCTGGGTCCTGGGAATTGGGCCTTGAGTGGGGAGCCGGTGACTCATGGGGTGTCTCTTGGGCAGTGAGTCAACTGAAAAGGAGAGCCCTGGCTCCACCCCGAGGTGGAGGCAGTGAGAGGGAATGGCAGGAGCCATTTCCAGTCACTGGCCAGGCTTTCCTTCAGCCAACGTCTTATGTAAATGGCAAGATGGTAAATATTTTCAACTTTGTGGGCCACATATAGCCTCTGTCATGTGTTCTTTTTTTTTCCTTCAACTATTTAAAAATGGGAACATCATTCTTAACTCATGGGCCATTAAGAAAATAGATGGCGTGCTGAATTTGGCCCATGGGCTGTTGTTTGCTGGTATCAAGGGGACAGGCAAGCAGCGTGCTTGGGAGATGCTCACAGAGAGCAGGACCAGAGAGGGGGCAGGAACCAGGAATGTGCCCCCTTCAGGGCCCTCTGGCTTGGGCCTGGCCTGCCCCCATCCATCCCCCCCCACCCCCCTCCAAGCCTGTACGCACCTGCAGTGCACAATGATGGGGCAGGAGCGGCCCCGGTAGCACTTGTTCACCTTCCTGCAACAAGAAATGATCGTGAGGCCAGGGGGCACCTGCAGAGGGAAAGGGGAACTGAGACACACACCTGTGGGCCTGTCTTCCTTTTCTCCCCACCTGCTCAGGGCCGAGGAGGGAAGAGGGCTGGACAGAGGAATCGGGGCTGGAGGCCAAGAACCAGAGATGGTGTGGGGGGCACTGGGCTTGCCTTGTCACTACGGGCCTAGGCTCTGCACCTGGAACAACTGATAAATCAGTTGTTCTGATCTATCAGATAAAACCTGATAAATCAGATCAACCAATAAAAACCTTTCAAGCCTCAGTTTTCTTACCTGTAAAATGGGGATGACAGTAATAATAACGTCCTTCTTAGAGTTCTTATTATGTGCATTATGAGATAATCCATCTAAAGGACTAAGTGCTAAATCTGGCACACAGTAGGTGCTCATTAAAAGATGGCACTATTAAAGATAATACGTCATAATATTAACAGTCTCCCCTGCCTGAAGTTCAGGGAGGATAGGTGTTCTGGTGACTTCAAGGGTGTCAGAGCACACCATTGCTCTGCCCCTGGGTGTTCCCCTCCCCACCCAGGCTCCTTGTGGTCCTCACCAGCAGTGAGGTCTGGTTGTAGCCCTGGGTGCAGAGTTCTGCTATCAAGGGGATGATAGCCCCTCAACTCTGAATATGTTGCTGCCCACTGTCTCCCTGGATAAGTCTTACCCCAGCACAGGTGCTCTGTGATTGGGTCATATTCAGACTGTGGGTCCACCTGGACCTCAGACTCTGCTTCTTGGACAGCAGCTCAGCAAGGAGCAGGTGGGCTCTCCCTCTTTCGTGGCCCAGTCTAACCTGCTATTGTTCCTTACGACATTCCTGATTTGAGAGTCACTTGCAGACTCCTGATACTCCCAAAGGACAAGGGCTAGGGAGAACCTTCTGAAGGGTTATTAGAGCATTTCAGAGGAGCTTGGAACTTAGTGGTCCCCCAGTCTGGTACCCCCAGGCTTGCTGGGGCCAGGTGACTTTGAATGGTTTTCTAGGAGTCCACATGATTCCTCAGCATATCGGCTGGTAGATCAGGGCTGGGGTTGAACAGAAGTTGTCACAGTGGCCCCCAGTCAGTTAAAAATAATGACAACAAATAGCACTTAGAATTAACAGAGCCTTTGCTATGTGCTGGGGCTTCCCGGGTAGCTCAGCTGGTAAAGAATCCACCTGCAATGCAGGAGACCTGGATTCTATCCCTGAGTTGGGAAGATCCCTTGGAGAAGGGAAAGGCTACCCACTCCAGTATGCTGGCCTGGAGAATTCCATGGACTGTATAGTCCAGGGAGTCACAAAGAGTTGGACATGACTGAGCAACTTTCACTTTTACTTTTGCTATGTGCCTGGCACTTAAAGTAGATTTTATAGATTTCATGCTGTTGGCTTTTGTAACAATCCCTTAAGGTATGGGTCATCAATCTCATTTCACAGGTAAGAAACAGATGCAGGTCAAGGAACTTGATCAGAGTCATTTTCTAAGACTTAAAAATTTATTTTGCCTTCCCTCTGATGGACCTTCACCAAAACAGTATTTATTAAGCAGCAATTAATTTGTTCTGGGTGTCTAATGCCAATTGGGTTTACATAATTCCAGCCTGAAGCAAAGAAATATAACCTTGTCACTTACCTGTGCAGCCTTAAAATAGGTCCATGCACTCATTTTATAAATATTTTTTAAATATAGAAAACAAAAAATACCCCTGATACCCTTGATGGTGCCTTCGAGAAGCCTGTACTTCAGCTTGCATGGACCCCAGTTAGAAACAATTGTCTGAGGCTCAGAAACTACCCCCAGGTTCCCACTCCAGTTCTGCTCCTCTGCTTTCTGCCCAGCACCTAGAGACCTCAGACCGGCCTGGCAAGGGGCAGAGAAGCAGGAGGAAGCTGCAGTGTGGGTGAGGTCCCTGCCACGGCAGCAGGCTTCTCAGCCACCTATCTGTGGAGGGAAGGCAGGGTACTCTGGAGGCCTGGACATGGTTTCAGCATCTGAAGAGGGCAAGTCCCCCTGTCAGTTTCCTGTCCCAGCCCCCACCTGGTTCCGTGAGTCCCCAGGAGTCCAGAGATCCCCCCCCCCACTCCCATTGATAGTATTTGTCCCTTCCCTGAGTCTCCGCAGCCCCCCAGCTCTCCCAGCGCCCTTCCGGCTGGTCCCTGGGCCACAGGTCCTCATGTCCCATCTGTGCAGCGGCCACACCTGCCAGTGATCACTTTTGTGACTATGCAACTGGAGTGAGAATACTAGCTGCAGATCACAAAAATGACGCTGGCAGCCGTGAGAGAGAGAGAGAGAGAAGAGGGAGGAGACAGAGAGGGGAGACAGAGCAACGGAGAGACAGAGACATGTAGAGAAAGAGAGGAGGTGGGGGAGACAGAGACAGAGAGAGGCAGAGTAAATAGGCAGAGATGGGAGGGAGGTGGAGGAAACAGCTGAGAGACGGAACAGGGAGAGGTACAGAGGGGGGAAATGTGGCTGGAGTGGGGGAGTGAGACAGACTGTGAGACAGAATGATGGAGAGAGAGCTGAGGGCGAGAGGGAGGGTGGGGGAGAGAAAGGCGGGAAGGAAGGGAGGGAAAGAGGGAAAGAAATAAAAACAGAGGCAAAGAGACACAGGGTAAAGAAGGCGGGAGGCAGGGGGGAGTAACAGAAAGCAAGGGGACAGCAGACATAGAGGACACCAGGAAACGCAGGACAGGAGGAAATAGACAGCAAGGATCAAGAAGGAGAGGGGAGAGGAGGGGGTTAGAAATAAGACGAGCCTTTCATGGTATAGGGGGTGGAGGGAGAAGAAGGTTATGGAGAGTGGGAGATAGAAAAAGAGGGCAAGAGAGAGGGAAGAGGCAGCCAGCCAGCAGAGAGAGCGAGCAGTCAGGAGCTGGACCACAGCAGTGGACGGATGGGCACAGCGAGACAGAGCGTCAGTCCTGGTTTTGGGGGGAGGGGGGTGTCTGGAAGGAGGCGCCAGGAGGTCAGAGTCAGTCCTGGTCTGGGGGTGTCTAGAAGGGGGCACCAGCGGACCAGAAGCTGAGGCTCCAGGTCGGGCTAGAGGGCCTGCCTCTCCTGACCTGGGGCCCCAGGAGGAGCTGATGGGCTGCGGGGAGACGCCAGAGCCCGGCTCCCGGCCCCCTTGCTCCTGGGCTGCTCTCTCCCGGGCTTCCGGGAGCCTCCCTCGGGCTGCCCCACCGCCCAGGGGCGCTCACTCACCTGCGGAAATCCAGGAGGGGCCGGGTGGAGGCCGGGGTGCCCTCTGCCGGCCAGCTGAGGAAGTGGAACTGCGTGAGCGTGCGCGTCTCCTGGGTCTGCACGTTCTTCAGGTAGAAGCTCCGCACCAGGAAGTCCTCGCACCAGATGTGCTCCGACACCAGGTTCACCTGCGAGGGTGGGGGCGCAGGCCTGAGCGCGGCGGGGCCTCTCCAAATCCTCCCGGCCTCCCAGGCCAGTCGGGAAGCTCACCCAACTGTCCCCAAGAACCCTAGCCGTCTGTGTCACTTATGGACTGCTCAGGACAACTGGTGGCTTTTCCACCTCGACACAACTAGTCTTTTTGGCCTCACAGCGGGCTCTAAGCTCCCCGACTAGGGTTCGAACCCGCACTCCCTGCAGTGGCAGCTCGGGTTCTTAACCACTGGACCCTCCGGGAGGTCCTGTGTGCTTCCTGAAATCAGTTTCGCCTTTCTCTTTTGCGCAGAGACTAGCAAAGTGTCTGTGCTACACACACACCATAAACTTTGATAAAATTCTGTATTTTCATTTGATTTTCTTCTTTAACCCCAAGCAGGACCAAGTTTTAAAACTTAAAAAAAAAAAAAAGAAAAGAAAAAGTATTGCGTGCTCATCTAATGCTGAAAATTTGTTATCCAGAGCTCGTTTAGAGATAAGAAGCTTCTGTTGTGCAAATAACATCTCTTGTTTTATGGGAGGGGGGTCACTTCCCATTGGTCAGGAATGTTTCTCCCTCCTCTACTTTGTCTCTTCCCAGACACCCCACTTTTTTTTTCTATTTTTCATAAGCAACATATGTGATTGGCAGCATTTCCTTCTTTGCTTTGGCCTCCAGGAAACTCAGATCTAAACTAGACTCAATAAAAGTAGGACTAAGTCTTGGTCTTTGAGTATACTTATCTTCCCTGTCTCAAAACTGTACTCCTGGCTCCTAGCTTTTTACCTTAGTTTTGGTGGTTTTATAGTTTTATATCTGTACCTTTCATCATAGGTCCCTATAAGTGCTTTTCAGCCCTAGACTGGACATACACATACACACATGTATATGCATATATGTATGTATGTGAATGCTTTCCTGGTGGCTCAGATGGTAAAGAATCCACCTGCAATGTGGGAGACCTGGGTTAGATTCCTGGGTTGGGAAGATCCCCTGGAGAAGGGCATGGCAACCCACTCCAGTATTCTTTCCTGGAGAATCCCCATGGACAGAGGAGCCTGGCAGGCTACAGTCCATGGGGTCTCAAAGAGTTGGACTCAACTGAGTGAGTAAGCACAGCACAGCACAGCATGTGTGAATATGTGTAGTACTTGGATGTTTATATACACATATAGTTGCATGTGTATGAGTGGTGCACCATCCGCTTTTCCCACCCCCATTGTCTCCTGGCTGTGGGGTTCTGCTGACCTCATATACATGGTAGAGGGAGGAACCCTCATCCGGCCAGTAGCGATCACACTGCTTGACACCATCCTCCACCAGCGGGGTCAGCATGACGATGACAGTGCAGCCACTCTCCCACACCATCTAGGGACAGATGATGTCCAGCACCCAGGTAAGCTCCATTCTAACCTCCCTGGGACCTGGTTGGCCCTGGCTGCCCACAAGGGCCCCCAGTCCCTGGAGACACCCTCCCTCCAAAAGCCCACCTGCCAGAAGTCTGCAATGGTATGTGACAGCGGGCCCTGTGTGGCTATGTAGGCTGGCATCCGAGGGTCGTGCTCAATCTGGGGGCAGGGAAAATACATTGTGAACCAGAATAGGAAATGCCATTATGGAGAGGTCTGGTCAAAGAGAATAGGCCAGGGTCTGGGGGAGCCTCAGAACTCCCGTTTCCATGCCGGATATCAGGCCCACAATTCCAGGGCATTGGGGAGAGGGAAATGGAGTCTGTGGGGGCAGGATGAAAATGGGGGAGGAGATGGGAGCCACTCACAATGGGGCTGGCATTGATGTAATCACTCCGAGAAGGGCTGCTCTCCACCTTCAGCTTGATGCGAGCGTGGTCATCTGCACAGACCCCACACCCCACCCCAGAAACCCCTCCGGTCACTGGGGTCCTGGCACTTCTGCCACTCAGCCTGAACCAGCAGCCCAGCCCCTACCCCAAGCCCTCCGGAATCCCAGCAGACGGAAAGCTGGGCCAGCAGGACTCACTCACAAGGTAGGAAGTCAGGGTGGCGGTTCTTTTTGATGTTGCCCTCGCCCTGGGCGGTGGCACAGGTGTTGGGCTCCGCCTGGTAGGCACACAGGGCCTGCCACTCCTTGGCCAGGCGGTCCCTGTTCCGGAGGTGGTCCTCCATGTAGGCCTGCAGGGACACCACAGCCTTCCCACTGCCAGCCCTGCCCCTCCCACCACCCGGTCCCCCCCCCCCCCCCCCCCCGCCTTTGGGCCCACGCCCCATCCTGACCAGAATCATGTGTCCTGTGGAGATGTCCATGTTGGCTTGGGCAGGCTCCTCACACCAGGACGGGGTGCTGCTGTGGGAGCTGGGGCTGGCTTGGGCGGCGTCGCTGAACTGTGAGGACACGCTGCTCACCCGAGAAGGCTCGGGCGGACCCTCCGCCCGGTTGAACAGGGACTTTGTGGCCATGTGCTGGCGGCATAGATCCTGCAGAAGAAGGACAGGTTGGGATCCATGTTCTCCTGAAACCTTTTCAGCAGAGTCCTGGACTCAATTCAACAGAGTCCTTAGGATGGTCCTGGATTGCTTTTGAATAAAACCTGTCTCCTCTAGGGTGGGGTCTTCTGCCCTGGGTCTCATCCTTTCCAGGGCTGTTCTGCTTGGGTGTGGCCCATGACAACCTCAGATATTACAGAGCAGAATCCAGAACCCCCTGAATGGTGGTATTGGGGAGAACTTCAGGAACCACCTGTTCTCAATTCCCATCCATTCAAAATGCCCCCACGACACCCCTGCTGGGGCTTCTCCAGCCCCTGCCTAGATATCCAACTCCCTGCCCTCATCTTACATGAGACCCAGACTCCTGAGCCCCTTCCATTCCCTTGCATCAACAAGCTTCTGGGGATGCACACCTGGTACTCAAAGGTAGTGTCACCATGGGCCCCCTCGGGTCCCAGGGCGGCCAGGCGCTCCTTGTCCCGCTGTCGTGCATGCTGCCGCACACACAGAGCCACTGCCAGGGCCACGAGCAGCCCAGCCACCCCTGCCAGGGCCACCAGAGCAAGGAGCACGGACCGCATGGGAGAAGCGCTGTGGGCCGGTCGGGGAAGGACGGCGGCTGCCTCCTCCCTCTGTGGGAGCAAGGTTAGAATCAAGAGGGGCAGTGGTCGGGGGGAGACTTAGGAGCTGCTCCTCACCCCTGTCCCACACCCCACTCCCTGCTAGGATATCTCCTGGGGAAAAGCTGAGAGGCAGTGGCATGGTGGTACAGGCAGAGGGACTCATATAGACCCAAGATCCTTCTTTCTCAATCCCCATGGGACCAGCTCAACCACATTGTACTGCCAGATACAGTACAGTGGGTGACTGTACTGTCACAGTGGGTGACTCTCCCTAGGAGTTTTTGCATTTGAAATGGATATAGAGAAGTATAGAGACCCAGGAAGTCTATAGTAGAACATGAGGCATCAGTGTTGGATGCATAATAGAAGCATATTTTGAGTTCAAAGTCCTTTCTGGGTAACGTTTTCCCTTGGAATTTGAGACTTTGCTCTAGCACATCTATGGACGGCTAGGGCCATCTCAGGTTGTTCTTCCAGGTGAGCTGGCTGCCTATAGAAGGCTGATCCTGCAGGGAGCTGGAGCCACTGGGGCCATCTGCTGGTCAGAAAGAAAACTGCATGGAGGAGGGCTGCTTCAGCAAAGGTGGAGTATTTCAGCTCTTGTTCTGCCAAGACTGCCTTCATTTCTGGTGGGCAGCATCAGCCAAAGGGGACTATGACTGATTCTTCGGTTATCTCATACCTGTCCCACTCCTGTCTGCAAGATCTGGAGCCCTGTCTGTGCTTCCAGTTCAGACTTCACCAACCCTGCAGGGAGGACGGAGGTCAGATCTTCTCCAGCCCCCATACGGTCTCCACCCCATGCCATGCAATGCCCCGTGGCAGGCCGGGCCCATATGGTCTGGGTCTGGGAATATTTCAAGGAGAGCATCAGCCACCGGCCTGGGTCTATACAACCAGGGCTGGGGCCAAGAAGTATTTACCGGCTTGCTGGGTCACATCGGCCAAAGACAGGTTCTGTTCATTGTGCCGGATGCGGAAGGTAAGGGCTGGTCCCACGACACTGCCGAATAGGAGGTATATTACTGCCTCACCCATCACAGACCCCAGATTCAAAATGAGAGATCCGCTCTGGCCCTCTCCCTATTAGAGGATGGGGCTGAAACCCATGCCATACAGGGGTGTTTCAGGAGGGAAGATACTGGACAGGCCAGCAGCAAGGCGAAGTGTGGCTGTACCTTCAATGCAGCTGGAAACATCTGTGACCTAACCTCTGCCTCTTACCCGGAGTTCGTCTTTCCCTCCTCCCCTGAGCCCCCCAGGCCCCACCCCCTTCAAGCTACCTGATGTTGATGAAGCTGCCCGACGACATGTGCACGTGCTCAGCCAGGATCTCCAGCAGCCTCACTCCTGCAGCCAGACTCAGGGGCCTGGAGTTGCGGAGCCGGTGGAGGAAGGAAAGTGGGGACACTCTTGGCCACTTTCTTGAAACACCCTCCAAGGGTGCTGAGACATCCAGGGGTGCAGAGCAGTACCCCCTGCCCCATCTACTTCACATCCACACTTCTGCTCTTTGCTTCTGGCCAGGCAGGCCAGCCCAACCCCCAAGGGACAAGAGGCTGCCCCACGTAGGAGCCCTTACTTCTGGTCGGTGACAATGTAGCCGTATTCCTCTGCTGATGGCTGAGCGGAGGGCTGCCCCGCCGCAGTGGGCTGGCTCTGGCCCACTGGGCTTTTCTTTTCTACCAGGACTGGCGTGGCAGGGGGGCCAGCAGCTTTGGTGGACTCAGAGGATCCGGCGCTCAGCTCCTTCTGGGCTTTATTGGAGGTGGAACCGCCAGTGGGGGATCCAGGCAGGGAGGGCGTCGGGGGCGGAGGCTCCGCTGGGTCTACTCCCTGAACCTGCTTCTCCATTGTCTGTTTAGAAGAGAGGACAGAGGTAGGGTCTCTAACAGTGAAAGGGTTAGGGAGAGGGGGTCTACAATCTGGATCCTGAGCTCCCATAGGGGTGCTTATGACTTGTTTCTCTTTCTATCCCCAGGCCCAGGTCAGCATTGGATACTGAGAGGGCATCCAGGAAAGTGAGCCAAGTGGATGAATGAACGAATGAATAAAGGGCTGAATGAGTGACTATTCATGATAAGGAATAGTCGACAGGATGGGGCTGGACTGGGGAAAAACTCCAGAGTGAGGAAAGCTGGAGTTAGGGGAGAAGATGAATAGGCAGGCAGTGCTTTTTCGACTTTGTTTAGCCACACAATCTTAGAAATCCAACATGTGAAACAGAGTGCCTCAAGCTATAGGGCGGTCAGGAGTCTGCCTGCCCCCATCCCTCCCTTCGCCTAAGGATCTCATTTCAGCGTGGTCTGACTTGACTGTAGTGAAAAAAGCAGTGAATCAAGAATTCTCACTTCAGGTCCCAGCTCTGCCTTCAGCCTGAGGTGAGACTTTAAACAATGCCTTGCAGCCTCTGGGCCTCTGTTGAAGGGTCAGAGAATACAGATTCTGGGTCCTGAGCCTGAGATTTAGATTTCAGCTAAGGGCATTTGCTGCCTTACGGGTCAGGGAGGTGTTGCAAACTCACTTTCTTGACGTCAGCTCCAACATTTACAACCCCTCCTGTAGAGACAGGAAAAATAAGACTCTGGGCAAAGGGCCAAGGCCAAGGTCCACACAATGCAGGTAGGAGAAAAGGCTGGTAGCTCGGAGTCTGTGACATCTGCCATGGGCTCTCCCCGCAGTCAGTAACCAAGGCTGTTGTTGGGTTCATCCTAAGCATGGCTGCATGCCTCTGGGTGTGTTAGTCCTTCAGTCATGTCTAACTCCTTGTGACCACAGGGACTGTAGCCTACCAGGTTCCTCTGTCCATGGGATTCTCCAAGCAAGAATACTGGACTGGGTTTCCATGCCTTTCTCCAGGATATCTTCCTGACCCAGGGGTTGAACCTACTTCTCTTGTTTCTCCTGCATTGGCAGGTGGGTTCTTTACCACGGTACCACCTGGGAAGCCCCATGCTTCTGGGCTTCTGCATCATGGGCTCAATTACTTCAATTGTATTCGCCTCTTTGTAACCCCATGAACTGTTTCCTGCCAGGATCCTCTATCCATGGGATTCTGGAGCGGGATGCCGTGCCCTCCTCTAGGAGATCTTCCCAACCCAGAGATCAAACCCACGTCTCATGTCTCCTGCATTGGCAGGCAGGTTCTTTACCACTAGCGCCACCTGGTAAGTCCCTTCTGCTTCATGCATGCATGCTCAGTAGCTTCAGTCGTATTCGATTCTTTGTGACCCCCACAGACTATAGCCCACCAGGCTCTTCCACCCATGGGATTTTCCAGGCAAGAATGTTGGAGTGGGGGTTGCCATTTCCTTCTCCAGGGGATCTTCCCAACCCTGGGTCTCCCACATTGCAGGCAGACTCTTTACCTTCTGAGCAACCATTGCTTGATCAACTCCTCCCTGTTTTTGGCCACATCCCTCAAAGCTACTCTTTGTGCAGTCCTCTCTTACCTGTCAATCATTGGCTTCTTAGCAATGGCCATGCCTGCCTTAGGTCCTCAGCATCCTCTGCCTAGCCTTCCCGGTGCCTCCAGATCCCCAGCTCACACTCTCATCGGCTTCTTTTCCCATTACTTCCATCTCCCAGTCCTTTCCTGCTTTAACTCCTCAGCTCACCACTTCACCCCTTGCTTCCTGACCATGGCTGTCAATGACTCCGGGTCTCAAACCGACTCCCTCCCCTAAGCTTGGCCCTCCCCTCTAGACTGTTTCTTGTGGCCTTGAGAAGTGGGGCAAGAGGCCTCCGTGGGGCTGGCAGTCTCTCTGCCCCGACACTCACCTGGATTTCGTCCGGCACCCTTGGGCAGCAGCTGCAGCAGGGTTGAGAGGGTAGAGAGCTGCTCCGGGGTCAGCTGACGCAGCTCCACGCCATAGCCTGCCAGCACAGCGGCCACTCTCTGCAGAGTCACATCTGCTGGGAGCCAGACACAGGGCTTGGGACTGGTGCCGGGATGAACTTATGGGATGAGTTTGCAGGTGGGTGGGGACCCCCACATTTAGGAACTTCTCAAACACCAGGACACTGATGCCTTCCCCTTCCCATCCATGTCCACACTTTGGGGGAAAGCCCTTCGGGTGCCAAGACCAAACTTCAGGCCCATTAGGGACTCCTTGATTCCCTAGCTGGAGAAGGCATGTCAGCTCCACCCGCTACTGTATCCCCAGTGCCTACTTATGCCTGGCAGAGAGCAGGTAGTCAGTAGGCATTAGTTGAGTGTACAGATGACTTTAAGGACAAATTAACAAGTTCATGCATAGTCAGGACAGACCCCTCCCAACACTGCCCCCCCAGAAAGCAGCCCCATAGGCATGGAGTGGATGCTGAGGCCACGGTTACCTGGCTGCTCTGCTGGGGCGGGAGGCTTCTCCCCATGACCTTCTAGTCCTTCCTCCTCATAGCCCTCCGAGGACTCCCCTGCCCGGCTGCTGCCCCCTGGCTCTGGCAGCCTTGGTGCCCTGGCCCTGCTGGGCACTTGTGACTCCTGGGCCAGGTAGAACAGCTCTGACTCCTGGAAAAGCTGAGCAGGTGGAGGCCCTGGGGGGTCCCCATAGGAGTGGCCAGGGTGAGCCCCAAACATGCCCTTGGAAGCAGTTCGGCTGAGGAAGGCAGGGGCTTCAGCCTTGGGCAGGGGGTCAACACTGACCATTCCTGGGGAGCTCTCTGAGCCCCGGGAGCTGTCGCGGGAGCCAAACTGTGGGAAACCAGAGATTGGGATAAGAGCAGATGTCAGCATGGGGATTGGGGTTGGGAGGGGGCCAGTGTCTAGGGCTCACCTGATGGAACAGGTAGGGCTGCAACAGGGCAGGTTCATAACTCAGGGCAGGATGCGGGGGCTGTGCGGGCAGCAGCAGATGCTCCAAGAGAGGGGGCAGCAGCTCAGCCTGCAAAGGGGACAGGGGGGAGCCCGCCCCAGCTCCACCCCCGCCTGCGGAAGGTCGAGGAAGCCGGTGCTGCGGAGCTGGGGCGGAGCCAGTGGGGATGCCCTGTAAAAGCAGCTCCCCAGCGGGACCAGGTCTCCTGGGCACCAAGCCAGATCTGAGGAGGAAAGCAAAGTGTGTGTGTGCGTATGCGTGTGCGTGTTGGTTGTGTGGGGCAACAGTGTACAGAATCTATGAGGCAGAGATGCTGGGGGCCAGGCAGGCTTAGCCTAAAGTAAACCTGATCTCTCAAGAGATGAGGTAGCCTCAGGAGAGGAGAGAATAGCATGGAGAAAGGCCAGAGGTCTATGCCTGGGTAGAGGTCATCACCTCCCTGGTAAGCGTGCCTGGGTCCCTGAAACACAGCAGCAGAGCTGATGAAGCATGAGGCTAAGGACAGAAAAGGGGACAGTGGGGAGCAGGGGAAGGGAGCTGGGAACTGCTCTAGATGAACTGTGGCTGAAACTTGCTCCATTTCCCCTGTGTGCATGTCCCCAAGTACACATCCAAACATTCAATGCTGTGTCCCGCCCTACCCCACTCTGCCTTCTTCACCTGGCATCATCCTCTGAGCCCCAACCCCTCATTTAATTTCCTTTGCTTTACAGGGCCTGACTGATGCTTTCAGAGCCCCTAACCACAATAAGAAGATGGTACCTCCTACCATCTAGTAATAAAACTGAACATTAAACAGCCTCAGTCTGACAAAATTCTAATCTGTTCCATGATGACTGCTTTGATGCTTCTTTTAAAATGCCAAAAGTCCAAATGTTTCAAAACAGTCTTTAACATTGTGAATCAACTATGCTATGATAAAAATTTTAAGAAAATACTTTATCTGGCAAAAAAAAAAAAAAAACAACACCCAGTTTCGAATCCCCTTGTTTTGCTAGATGCCCAGGGATGAGCTCAGCTCATGTTGGGCATGTGAGCATATCAAATGACCACTCCAGAGCCTCAGCCTGCTGATTTCTGTACATACTTTCCTCTCTTCCTCAGGAGGACCACAGATGCACCAGCCTTGCCATGCTAGAGCTGATAACAAATGATGCCTACCTGTCCCTTGGATGAGGCTCTGGGGGGCGAAGCCTGGGGATACGCTCCATCTCCTGGGAGATCACATACTGGGTAAGGTCATCATGCCAGGACAGTCCTTCCAGGGAGAGAAAAGAGTGAGATGGAGATTGTCCCTCAGGCTTGGAACAGTTTGAGGGCTCAATAACAGGGGCCAGTGCAGATCAAAAACTGTACCCTCTACCCTGCAGTATGCTGAACTGGGCAGAGCCAAGGAGCAGTGGAGGGGGTCCAGAGACCTGGTGGGTGATCTGAGCTGTCCTTTCCACCCCCCCAACCCCCCCCCCCAGGTGCAGATCTGGAAGTGAGACGGCCTCCGGTGAGACTGGGTTTAAATCCTCTGCCACTTACTAACTGTATGTCCTTAGCTGAGCCTCTCTGAGCCTTAGTGCTCTCATCTGGAAAATGGGGGTTTATACCTCCTAAAATTGTTGTGATAATTAAAACACAATATAAAATGGTTAGAATAGTACCTGACACATCATGAGTATTCAATAAATGTTATTATCATCATCATCATCATCATCATCATCAATATTATTATTAATCTTATTTTTATTGATCCTGAACCTTAGTTTTCTTTATTTGTGGCGGTGGTGGTGATTTAAGTGGGGATAACATATACTTTATGGGTCTGTAGTAAAGATTAAATTCAATTAGGGACTTGAAAATGCTTGGAAACCTCCAAAGCATTATACATCTGTTTTAAGCTTTCATCAACATCATCTTATCCTGAAGGCAGATCTCCTATTTGACCATTTCCCTCCATGAGCTCTGCTTGCAGGAAAAGTCAGTCATCTATTCTAAAAGGATAACCTCCCACTCTATAGTCCCACCTACTCCCATTCCTTTTTCCTTGCTTCTGGATTAATACTCATACTGCTCTTAACTCATATCATGGGATCTATACCTGTCTTTTTGCCTATTAACATTAGATGAACTATCTGTGTTTCTATAAAAGGCCAATCCTCCACTTGGGCACTAGATTTCATCCCCTGCTACCTATTCAAGAACATCTTCCCCACAATTGTCCCCTTTCTCCTATGTCATCATTTTCACCTGTTGTCTACTGAATTATTTTCTATTCACATACAAACACAATGCAATTTCTCCCATCTTATAATAAAAATACTGCCTGAATGCCACATTCCCCTCCAACTATCACCCCATTTATTTTTAGCAAGACTCTGAAAGTGTTATCTCTGCTGGCTGTATCCACTTCCTTTTCTCCCATTCCCTCTTACCCTCTCTATTCAGGATTCCCCCCCCCCCCCACAACTATTCTACTAAAACTGCTATCATCAAGGTCACCAGTGGCTTCTGCATATCTAAATCTAAGGTCAGTTCTCAAATCTCATCTTACTTAAGCTACCACCATCATTTGACACTGTTGATCCCTCCTTCCCCCTTGATACCCTCACTTAGCTTCTAGGACACCAAACACTCTTGTTTCTCCTTCTACTCCATTGGCTCCCCCTTCTCAGCCTCCCCTGTTGATTCCATTCCTTCTCCTGGTCCTCTTAATAGAATTCTTTAGGGTTTTTCTTCATATTGACTCAATCCTTTGACTATTTCATCCACCTCATAGGTTTAATTACCTCTATATGCCAAAGAATTCCAAATTTATATCTCTGCTTCAGACTTCTCTCTCTTTCAAAACCCAATCTTATATACTCAACTTTCCATTCTAATTGAGTGGATATCTTGAACTCAGTATAATAAAAAACTGAGCTCCCCCCGCTCCCCAAGTTGATACTTCTGCATAGTTAATATTTTGATGTTTAGTGTTTTGGTGTGTACCATTGATTCCCTACATTCTATTCTCAACACAGCAGCAAGAGAGATCCTTTTAAAGTAGAAGTGATATCAAGCACCCCTATGCTGAAACCTTGTGATGCTTTCCTCTTTTACTCAGAGTACAGTCAATGTCCACACATTCCCCTATAAAATCTTAGAACATCATTACCTACCTGACTGCATCTCCTGCTCTGCATCTCCATCACTCCTCTACAGACTTCTGTAGAGATGTTTTCCATGGTGTTCCTCAAACTCATGCTCCTATCTTAGGGCTTTTGTTCTAGATCGTTGGCCAACCAAAACACTGTTTCCTAAGATAACCTTCTGGAAAACATCCCCACTTCCTTGATGTATTTATTCAAATTTCATAGCCTCAATAAGATCTATCTTGACCACTCATTTTAATACTATGGCCTCCTACCTCATCATTTCTGATCCCTTTATCCTGCTGTAATTGTTTTTTTCCATGGCTCTTATCCCTTTCTAACATACTAATGTTTTCTAATTTATATAATGTAGCCCCTCCCTTCATCTCCTGAATATAAACCCCAGTAGGCAGAGATCTTCATTTCACCCCTTGATAAATCCCAAGCACCTAAAACTGTTTGCCACATAGAAGTACCCAATAAATATTGGTTGAATGAATGAATTGAATGAGTGGGGTGTTCTGGCTGAGGACCCCAGGATTCACAGCTCTGGAGTACTCAGTCAGTTCCAGAGAGTGGGCTGATCTCAAAGAGATGAATGCTGGCCTCTTCCAGTGGCTTCTTCTAGCAGCCTCCTCTGGATTCCTCTAGAGAATCTAAGTGTGAACAGCCTATCTCTAGAGTTCCACCCCCACTCCTGTCTCCAGGAAGGTCTGGGAAGGTGAGGCTCCACAGTGAGTGGAATGTTCCATGTGAGAAAACCTGGAGTCAGGTGGTCCCTCCCTTCCCCATCTCATCCAACCAAGTTACAGCCTCTCTCCTCCAATGCATCTAGACCTCACCTTGGGACATGAGCTGCCGGAGCACATCTTGTAAGCGTTGAAGAACTGGGGATGTGACTTGCAAAAGGGGCCGGGCTTGCCCCACTCCCACCTGGCACTGTCCAAACAAGCCATCTAAGAGCACAAAAGTGGTGTCAGCAAGGGGTTTGGGCAAAAGGCCTTCCAAAGTCCAGTCTGCAAATAGACAGCTCTGTCTCTATGTCCTCTCTTGGCTTCAGAGAGCTTTGCTCCTCCAGGCCATCACCCCCCTCTTCTCTCCAAGTGCATTTCCCCTTCTGACTTCCAGGCACCCGCCCACACTCACACTACTTTCTCATTGTGTACCCTCCCCCACCCCGACTTGTAAATCCTACGTTTGGTTTCACTCACCCTGAATACAGACTTCAAGGTGAGAGCAGAGTCTGCGATCAAACAGACAGCCTGTAAAGAACAGGTGAGCAGAGAGGCTCAGACTCCCCCATGCACACAGTGGTCAGATGGATGAACAGGCTAGGGAAGGGGGAAGCAGATGGGATCCAGTCTTTCATTCTAAGGAAGGCTTTAAGCTGGGAGGAGAGGAGGGCAGAGGCCTCCTCTTCTTAAGAGGAGGATCTGGCTTTGGGTTTCAAAGATCTGCAAGTTTGGATTCTTTCCCTAAAAGCCTCAGTTTGTTTAACTGAGTAATGGGGAAAAGAAGCCTTTCAGGTGCATAGGGGTGGTGATGGTGGAGAATCATAGATTTCTACTCTGATAGAATTACTGCGGGGTAGTTTATGTCCAAATTCAGAGGGAAAACGGACTTTCCTTCCCATATCTCCAAAAGTATCTTATGATGGCCTGGGACTCAGAACAGATGGGAACCCTAGCATACTTCTGCTTCGCATGGGAAAGGGTGGGATGGCTCTAAGGTAGTGCTCCCCACACTGTCCCTACAGTCCGCGTCCCTAGCCCTGTTGGCGCTGTTCGCGGTGCTGAAGCTCGGAGCCCTGCGCCTCTGAGGGTTTGCCTGGAAGCAGTTATGGGGGAGGGAAGGGCGACAGGGTGAGGAGCCTTCAAAGGACCTGACCTCTCCGCCATTCCAGCCTTCATCTTCCACCCTAACCAACCCGCAGCGCCACAGGAAGTACCTTGCCCTGGCCTCCAAGCCGGATGGGGAAGGAGGGCGTCAGACTGCGAGCTTGCGCCCCTTCCCCCATGCGCCCCCGGCCCCCACCCTCCCCCTGCCCATGAGTCAGCGCTGACTGTCTCCGTCCGCTCAGATGTGAGTCAGCACCAGGCCTGGCTGTGGGGAGGGGGCGGGAGACGACCCCTCCCTCTTCACCCTCTTTGGCCCCCTTCCCCCGCCGTCCTCTTCGTGTCGGAGATCAGATTACAGCGATTGGCCTCTCCAGAACAGAAGAGGAACCCTGGCCCCTTGCTTGGTCTGGTCTTCTACGGAAATCTGGGACCCCGGAGCTCGTGGGCCCGACTTCTACTGCCTGGAAATCACGGTTCTCTCTCCTTCCCTCCCCTCCTCCACCCCTCAGCGCCGCCACTTTTTGGCGCCTCGGGGACACTTCCTTCTCTTGCGTCCCGTCTCTAGGTCCCTCTGCCCACACGCACCCCCTTTCCTTCTCCCCAAACTTGCCCTGAGCCCTCTTCTCTTAGGTCCCGCCCCTGGGTTCCCAGCCCCACCTCCAGGCCTACGCCCCTTTCCTCGCAGACGCCCTCTCTTCTCTCTCCGCTCACCGGGCATCCCCCGACCCCACTCCACACACACCTTCCAGCCGAGGTTCCCACCTTCGTGATACTTCCCACTCCCTCCCCTCCACACCCCCAGCACACCCCACCGAGTTCTGCTCTCGGCACCCTCCCCCACCCCCCGTTTCCTCCTGACCGTGGGCACTAATGGCGTTGCAGCCTCCCGGGCGGCTGCCCAGCAACAGCAGACAGAGGAGCACCCGGAGACCCCCCGATCCCCCGGGACCCCCAGGCCGCCCCAGGAGCCGCATCCTTCCCGGCTCGGCTCTCCAGCCCAGCAGCCAGAGCCGCAGCTACGCCGGCCCGAGCCTGCCAGCGGGGCCGAGGCGGGGCCTGCCACTCCCCACCCACCGAGGCGGGGTCTACACGCCCCTCTCGCCGCAACTCTGCCAACCCCAGGCGGCTGGTGACGACATCCCCACCCCCGGCTCTGGCGTCGATTTGCGTCATTCGTGGCGTAAAAGCTCAGTCTTCGTGGGGCTCCTACTCACCCCAGCCCTCCTACACCCATCAGTAGGTTCCTCTCTAGAATTCTTACTTGGCCTCAACTTGACATATTCTTCTCCCCAAGGGCCACCGCCTCTATCACCCAGTCTCAGGGTTGGCGAGATGGGTTCCCGTTGGGTGGGGGCCAGGAAGGATGAGTGAGTCGGGTAGTATAAACCTTAAGATGTGGAGCATAAAAATGAACAGAATGTGTCCTCTTTCGCATCTCAATGAATAGTTCCTCTCCCATGACTTCATGGCAAATGGATGGGGGGAAATGGAAACAGTAAGAGACTTTATTTTGGGGGGCTCCAAAATCACTGCAGATGGTGGTGACTGCAGCCATGAAATTAAAAGACACTTGCTCCTTGGAAGAAAAGCTATGACCAACCTAGACAGCATATTAAAAGGCAGAGACATTACTTGACCAACAAAGGTCCGTCTAGTCAAAGCCATGGTTTTTCCAGTAGTCATGTATGGATGTGAGAGTTGAACTATAAAGAAAGCTGAGCACCGAAGAATTGATGCTTTTCAACTGTGGTGTTGGATAAGATTCTTGAGAGTCCCTTGGACTGCAAGGAGATCCAACCAGTCCATCCTAAAGGAAATCAGTCCTTAATATTCATTGGAAGGACTGATGCTGAAGCTGAAACTCCAGTACTTTGGCCACCTGATTAGAAGAACTGACTCACCAGAAAAGACCCTGATGCTGGGAAAGATTGAAGGTAGGAGGAGAAGGGGATAACAGAGGATGAGATGGTTGGATGGCATCACCGACGTGATGGACATGAGTTTGAGTATGCTCCGGGAGTTGGTGATGGACAGGGAAGCCTGGCGTGCTGCAGTCCATGGGGTCGCAAAGAGTGGGATACGACTGAGTGACTGAATTGACTGACTGACTGTCATCCTTAAGAGCAGGAATGGTTACACATATGTGCTTGGACTCCAGTTTAGAAATGCCACCTACTATGGGTATAAGTTTGGGCAAGATGTTTAACCTCTCTACTCCCAAGTTTCCTGATCTGTGAAATGAAGGTGCCAGTAGTACCAGGTGGCTGTAAAGACTGAGAGAATTACACTCATGTGGCTCACTTAGAACAGTCATTGTACCAAACACTGGATAGATACTGGCTTTTTTTGTTAGCCTCAACTCACCTTTCTTTCACCCCCTTCCATGACTGGTCTATCAAAACCTTGTGGTTTCTGCCTGAAAATATATCTCCTAACAGCCCACTTCTCTCCATGCTCACGGTCCTACCCCAACAATTGTGCTCTTTCATGACTATTGCAGTAATCATCTAACAAGACTTTTGCTTCCATTCTTGCCACCCAATAAGCTTGGGAGTGTGCTTTCTAAAGTTCAAAATTGATCACTTTACTCTCTTGCTTTTCAGTAAAACTTTTCCAAAATACAAAAAATAAAATAAAATAAAATAAAATAAAAAGATAAAAAAGATAGTGGTGCATAGAAAATACTCATATACTCATCACCTAGCAGTTGTGTTGGACTCTTTGTGACCTCATTGACTGTAGCCTGCCAGGCTCTTCTTACCGTGGGATTCTCCAGGCAAAAATACTGGAGTGGGTTTTCATGCCCTCCTCCAGGGGATCTTCCTGACCCAGGGGCTGAACCCAGGTCTCCCACTTTGCATGCAGATTCTTTACCACCTGAGCCACCAGGGAAGCCCAACAATACTGGAGTGGGTAGCCAATCTTTCTTCTAGAGGATCTTCCTAACCCAGGAATCAAACTGGAGTCTCCTGCATTGCAGGTGAATTCTTTACCAGCTGAGCTACCAGGGAAGCCCAAGTTCCCTTCTAAAGGTTTCAACATGCATCTCCAAGAAATAAGGATATTTTCCTATACCACCAAATTACTATTATGACCTAACAAAATTGACAATAATTTCTGAATAGCATTTCATACTCAGTTCATATTCAAATGTCTCAAACTGTTTCCAAAAATGCCCTCTTTTCCGCTGTTTTGTTCAAAATAGCAGTCAATCAAAGACCACCATTGCATTTGGTTATATTTCTTAATTCTCTTTAAATTAGCATAAACAGTGCTTTCCTGGCCACCCCCTTCCCCCCATTTTTGACAGTTTCTTGTGGAAGAGATCAGGTCAGGTTTTCTAACTCCTCACCTTCTGGATTTGTCTGACTGTTTCCTCATGATATGTTTCCCTGTATTTCCCCTGTATATATACTGTGCATCCCTTGTATTTCCTGAAAAATAGGAGTTAAGCCTTGATTGGATCAGGTAAAAATATTTTTAAACAAAAAATTCACAGGTGGTTCTACATGATTCCAGTTGCATTATTTCAGGAAGTGCATAGTGTCTGGTTGTCTCACTATTAGTGATGCTAAAACTGATCACTGATTTAAGGTAGAAACAGCCAGATCTCTCTCTATGGTAAAGTTACATTTTCCTCTTGTGACCAGTATGGATGCAATCCATCGAAAGATATTTTGGCACTGTGAGAATATCTAGTCCCCCATCGACTTTCCACCTAATGGTTTTGCCATTCATTGATGATCCTTGACTAAAATGGTGATTTTCTATCATTCTTTTAACTGATCTTATTTCCTTTAGCTGACCTTATTTCATAAAGAAGAATTCAGAAGGTAGTTTCTTCTCTTTAACTATTCAATTGCAGAGTAATGAGTTGGTATGACAGTTACTGTCAAGGGTGGCAAATAAGTTTCTAAACACATTTGTTATCACTTTTCTTGTTGAACATTAGTATGGAAATATGGATTTTTATATATTGAATGTGTATCAGTAATCACAGTAATATAAAAATTGTCCTGAAGTAAGTAAGTGAAAGCCTTTTTAAACTGGCTTTTGTTTCCTTTTGAAACATCCCATTAATCACTTAAAGCTTCTTTCCTTGCTTTGTATTATTCCAAGATGTGTTAAGTCTTTTTTATTCCTTGCCCTAGACATGGAAGCAGCCATTCCTCCAGAGACTCGGTAGCTTTTAGTAAAAACTGGTTTTAGGGACCACAATCTGGGTCCTAGGTGTCATAATGACTACTGAGATGATTGATGTTGCTTCTAGGCCCTTTCATTGCATAGACTTAGGATATAAAGATACACTCACACATACACACACACCTCACACACACTAATATTTCCAGTTAAAATTTAGCTGTTATTTTTACTGAACTCTTAGTTTTATACCTGTATCTCTTTATTATACTGAAAAATTTGGTTTCTAATAACACTAACACAATCATTTATGTTTGATCCTACAATATGCACACAATAATTTGCAAATAATATAAATATTATTCTCTTAATAAAACAGTGAATATACCTAAGACTTTGGGTAGTTTATTTTGTCCTTATAGCCCCAGGGTTATGCCATCAAAATACTGTGTTCTAAAGTCATTTGAAATAATTCTTTTATTTGTTTAGTCTTTTTTTTTACCAATCTGATATATAATTTGGTTTGTTTGTTTTCAGTATTAGGATTTGCTTTTTATTTTTATATACTTTTATTTTTTGAATATGTAAAATATTTGCATTGTTTAAAGATCAAACTCACATAATAAAATATACTCAGGAGAGTCTTCTCTACACCATCCACAATTGCCCCTGCCATCTTTATCACTTCACTCCATTTATTACCTTTTAAAAAACTTTGTAAATTGTGAAACATAAAAAACAGAAAAATGCATAAAGCAAAAAGGAACAGCTCAATAAATCATTATGAAATGAACACCCATGTATCCAGGTCAAGAAACTGAACATTTCCAGCACCCTAGAAGTCTTATTGTGTACACCAAACATTTCCTGTGATGTGCTCAAAAAAAAAAAAAAAAAAGAATCTGTGGTTAAACCAGCTATCTTCTTGTTAGAATGAGAGTCTTTATCTTTCGAGTTTCCTGCAACCCAGACAGAAGTGGAACTCTTTCCTTTTGAAGGATAATTTTGCTAGTTATAGAATTCTAGGATGACTGTTATTTTCTTTCAACACACTGAAGATATTATTTCTCTGTCTTCTGGCTTTTATTACTGCTGTCTTAGAGTCAATTATCAGACTAAATATTGCTCTTTTGAAAGTAATCCTCTCCACCAAATTCATAGCTGCTTTAATTTTTTTTTTTCCTTTTCCTTTGCTTTCCTGCAGTTTCATCATATTTTTTGCTTTAGTTTTAGTTTTTTAAATAGTTTGCTTGAGATTTGTTGGCAATCTTCAATCAGTGGACTGATATCTTTTAATAGTTCTGGAAATTTTTCAGCCATAATCTTTTAAAATATTGCTTATGTCCTATTCACTCTCTTCTCTTTCTGGGATTTCAAGTAAATGAACAGTGGACCTCTTCACTGAATCCTCTTGGTTTCTTACTCTTTCTTTCTGCATTTTCCACCCTTTGCCTCTTTGTATTTTTTGGAGGGAAGGACCAGGTTTCTTGTGACCTATCTTCTAGTACACCAGTTCTGTTTCAGCTGTCTCTAATCTGTTATTTTATCTATTCAATTAATTTAAAATTTGTGTTCTCACATTTTTAAGTTTTAGAATTTTTATTTGATTCTCTTTCTTTTCAAAGAACCAATTTTGAGTTTTATTGATTTCTGTTTATTATTTTCTTGTTTTCAATTTTTTTGATTTCTGCTCTCATTTCTGTTATGTGTTTTCTTCTGCTTGCTTTAAACTTCAATTGCTCTTCTTTCCCTGGTTTCTTAAAGTGTGAACTTGATTTATCGATTTTAGATCATTCTTATTTTCTAATGTATGCATGCAATGCTATAAATTTCCTTCTAAGTACTGCTTTCACTTCATGCCACAAATTGTGATAAATTACATTTTCCTTTTTGTTTATTTCAAAATATTTTAAAATTTTTCTTGAGATTTCTTCTTTGGCCCATGGATTGCCTAGAAAGGTGTTTTCCAGATTTGGGGGTATTTTCTAGCTATCTTCCTGTTACTGATTTCTAGTTTAAGTCCATTGTGGTTGAAGAATGTATCTTATGATTTCTAGGCTTGTAAATTTGTTAAGGTGTGTTTTATGGTGGTCTGTATTGATGAACAGTCCACATGAGCTTGAGAAAAATGCGTATTCTGCTGCTGTTGGATGGTATATTCTAAATGTTAGAGTGAAAGTGACAGTCACTCAGCGATGTCCAACTCTTTTTGACCCCATGGACATGGAATTTCCCAGGCAAGAATACTGGAGTGGATTGCCATTTCCTTTGCCAAAATCTTGATAAGATCAAATCAAATAACTGTTCTGTTCAGGTCATCTATATCCTTACTGATCTTCTGCTTGCTTGATCTATCAATTTCTGACAGAGGAGTATTGAGGTCTTCAATTATAAAAGTTAATTTTTCTATTTCTCCTTTCAGTTCTATCAGTTTTTGCCTCATGTATTTTGACATGTTTGATTCTTAAAAAAAAAAACTTCCAATCTTATTTTCTGTGATTTCCAGATCCTTGTCAAAAATTACAATTTGGCATTTATATGCTTAAAGTTGGTAAAGCACAGTTGCTTTGCTTTGGAATCATTGGATCGCGGTGCGTCTGTTTCTGTTATCTGTTGTGTTGGGCCATGCTAAGTCACTTCATGTGTCCAACTCTTTGCGACCCCATGGATTGTATCCCTCCAGGTTCCTCTGTCCTTGGGATTTTCCAGGTAAGAACGCTGGAGTGCGTTGTCATGCCCTCCTCCAGGGGATCTTCCCAACCCAGGGATGAACTCAGATCTCTTGCATTGGAGGTGGATTCTTTAGCACTGAGCCACCAGGGAAGCCCTATCTATCGTGCTGATATGGTATTTGAAAAATTATTTGTAGAAATAATTTAAAGTCTTAGAGGATTTTAATTTACTTCTACAGGTGCCTAAAAGCACTACTGATCTGGTATAACCTTAATCTTAATACATGCAGCAGTCTGAGTAAGTGTCGATTGACTTCATTTTCTCCTTATTCCTAAAGTTTGCTTCTTGGTCCCAGATCAAAACAGAGAGCAGTTCTTCCTTTCAAGGGCTTGGACACTAATACCTGCTTCTCTAGCTCCACGGGCTATCTAAATCAGCTTTTTGTCTGCTTCTTAAAATGTAGAATTTCCCCAGGCCAAAGCAACTGTGAACATTGGGTTTACCACCTCTGGATTCTGTTCCTTCCCTGGATCTTGACCTGAGTTTATCACTTTTCAGTCTCTTGCTAGTTTCTTAATGCTTTTAAGAAGATTTTGGATATTTTTCCAGCCAACTTTTAAGGTATATCAGACACCATTTATTGCTCCATTTTGCATCCTCCTGGGTTACCTTTTAACTCTAGCCATCACTGCAGTCACCACCTACATACAGATGTAAGCTGATACCACTTAATCCACTGGCAAAAACAGTGCAGATCTTTTGTTTTTGGCCTGGGTCCTCTCTGTTACCATAGCTTTAAGTGTCCATGGGAATCTGCTTAGACATTCTCATGCAAGAAAAACTTGAATGTATGAGGAGTTTAGCATCTTACAGTGCATCGTTTGATCTAATGGAGGTTGGGCCTATAGGATACTCTCCTTTTCTCTATCTCAGAGGACAGTTCTGAGGTGCACTGTGCTTGATGCCTAAGAGAGTCCCCACATTTCAACCTTAGCATTCTCTCAGTCTTTATCTTGAAATCTAATCCTAATTTACATGATCCCCAGGTAAGCCCTTACTTCAGGCTTTGATTTGAGGAGGAACCAGATTAAGACAAATTGTCAGCAGGTCGGATAGTGTGAATTACCTAGTGAACTATTACCAGAAGAAGCAGAAATGAGGGGAAAAAATTAAATTTAGGAGATATTGCCAACATCTGTTGGATCATAAAAAAAGCAAGAGAATTCCAGAAAAATATGTACTTCTGCTTCACTGACTATGCTAAAGTCTTTGACTGTGTGGATCACAACAAACTATGGAATATTCTTAAAGAGATAGGAATACCAGACCACCTTACCTGCCTCCTGATAAATCTGTATGCAGGTCAAGAAGCAACAGTTAGAATCAGACATGGAACAATGGACTGGTTCCAAACTGGGAAAGGAGTTCATCAAGGTTGTATATTGTCAGCTTGCTTATTTAACTTATATGCAAAGTACATCATGCAAAATGCCAGACTGGATGAAGCACAAGCTGGAATCAAGATTGTGGGGAAAATATCAGTAACCTCAGATATGCAGATGACACCATCCTTATGGCAGAAAGTGAAGAGGAACTAAAGAGCCTCTTGATAAAAGTGAAAGAAGACTATAAAAGCTGGCTTAAATCTCAACATTCAAAAAACTAAGATCACAGCATCTGGTCTCATCACTTCATGGCAAATAGATGGGGATACAAGGAAACAGTGACAGACTTTATCTTCTTGGGCTCCAAAATCACTGCAGATAGTGACTGCAGCCATGAAATTAAAAGACACTTGCTCCTTGGAAGCTATGACCAATCTAGACAGCATATTAAAAAGCAGACACACACACACACACACACACACACAAAAGCAGAGACATTATTTTGCCAACAAAAGTCCCTCTAGTCAAAGTTATGGTTTTTCCAGTAGTCATGTATGGATGTGAGAGTTGGACTATAAAGAAAGCTGAGCACTGAAGAACCGACCCTTTTGAACTGTGGAGTTGGAGAAGACTCTTGAGAGTCCCTTGGACTGCAAGGAGATCAAACTAATCAATCCTAAAGGAAATCAGTTGTGAATATTCATCGGAAGGACTGATGCTAAAGCTCTAATATTTTGGCCACCTGATGTGAAGAATCGATTTATTAGAAAAGACCCTGATGCTGGGAAACGTTGAAGGCAGGAGGAGAAGGGGATGACAGAGGATGAGATAATTGGGTGGCATCACCAAATCGATGGACATGAGTTTGAGCAAGCTCTAGGAGTTTGTGAAGGACTGGGAAGCCTGGTGTGCTGCAGTCCATGGGGTTGCAAAGAGTTGGACACCACTGAGCAACTAAACTGAACTGAACAAAGGAGATATTGTAGTATACTTATATGTTGATGAAAATAATCAGGCATGCAGGTGATAAGTAATGACTTAGGAGAGAATCGCCTTTTTGATGTCCTTGAGTAGGCTTTTAGCTTTAAGCTTTAAGAGAACATCAATTTTTCTTCCCTGACCAACCACCCAGATGTCTATTATTCACTGAGAACATCTCTAACAAAAACAAAAGTTATTTGAATTAGTTTCTTATGGCTGGTGAAACAAAGTACCACAAACTGGGGACTTAAACGATAGAAATTTATTGTCTCACAGTTCTGGAGGCTAGAAGTCCAGACTCAACATGTTACAAGATTTGGTTCCTTCTTGGCCCATAAGGATCTATGCAGGGCCCCTCTCTTTGGCTAACTGGTGGCCATCTTCTCCCTGTATCTCTTCATGTCATCTCCCCTCTATGCATGTCTGTCTCTGATTTCCTCTTTTTATAAGGAAGCTAATCATACTGGACTAGGGTCCACCCTAATGATCTCATTTTAAATTACTTACATCTACAACATTCTTATTTCCAAATAATGTCATGTTTTGAGGTACGGGAGATTAAGACTTCAGCATATGAATTTTAGGGGGGACAGGATTCAACCCATATGAGTTGTCAAGGCTTATTAATCTATCCTTCAAAGTATCTTTCTGACATGACCTCTTTGACTCAAGTTCAGGTCCTTGTGTGGCATGCCACACTATTTCAGCAGTCTTTCTGGTATGTTTCCACCCTTTTCCCAGTCTCTAGTCCATCCTTACACAGAAATGTGAGATTGTTCTTCTTAAGCTCAGCTTGCATGGTGTCAGTCCCTTGCTCAACAGACCTTCAATGGCTTCCCATTTTCTATCAAATTATATCATCCAAATCATATAACCTGCTCCTCTGAAACAGGAACTAAACTTACCTTCCTTTAAAAAAATAATACCCATCTTTTTCTCCCCATTTTCCTTCTTAGAAAGAAAAAGGGAATGAGTAAGACGGATATATGGGTGAGTGGCAGGAGTTGCCCAGTTTAATGAGAATTAGGTACAAATGAATGTGACTGGTCTAGTGTTGGGTTTAGAAACATTTCTTGAACACACCAAATAGAGGTGGAGAGGGAAAAAATAGCAGCATGACCATGACTCTGTGCCATTAAGAACTAGTCACTTAACTTCTCTGGGTTGCTTAATTGGATGAGATGTGTGGCCAAATCCCAGTTCTTCAGAGAAACAAAATCTTGTTATCTGCCCACGTGCTTACATCTGGGAACGTCAAATGAGTTTGAGAGTACCTTGAAAGTATAAAGCTTTGCAAATAGGACATTCTGGTGTTTGACTGGGCTGACTATGAATGATCAGATCACCCACTCCCCTGTAAGATTTTTAAGCTACCATTACTTTGCAGACAAAGGTCCATCTAGTCAAAGCTATGGTTTTTCCAGTAGTCATGTATGTATGTGAAAGTTGGACCATAAAGAAAGCTGAGCACTGAAGAACTGATACTTTTGAACTGTGGTGTTGGAGAAGACTCTTGAGAGTCCCTTGGACTGCAAGGAGATCAAACTAATCAATCCTAAAGGAAATCAGTTGTGAATATTCATCGGAAGGACTGATGCTAAAGCTCTAATATTTTGGCCACCTGATGTAAAGAGCTGACTCGTTGTAAAAGACCCTGATGCTGGGAAAGATTGAAGGCAGGAGGAGAAGGAGCTGACAGAGGTTGAGATGGTTGGATGGCATCACCAACTTGATAGACATGAGTTTGAGCAAGCTCTGGGAGTTGGTGATGGACAGGGAAGACTGGGGTGCTGCAGCCCACAGGGTTGAAAAGAGTCAGACATGACTGAGCAACTGAACAATAACAAGCTACCAGGAGCAAACTGGAAAGAGTCAGCAAAATATCATTTAACGTGTGTACACTTTGATTGTAGCACCAGTGTGTTGATTTTTTTAGAGCATGAAGAGTGGGGCAGCCCTGGCAGGGGTTATAATACTGGAGGCAGAGACCCTCATAAAAGAGCAGAGTCCAGGCCCGTCCATGTTGGTGATGCCATCCAAACGTCTCAACCTCTGTCATCCCCTTCTCCTCCTGCCTTCAATCTTTCCCAGCATCAGGGTCTTTTCCAATGACATGGAAGGATGGGCAACTGGACCACACAGCCTGGCTGGATATGTGTAAAGAAGGCTGCCATTCCAGCTGTGGTCCCACCCTTACTATCCTCACTTAAGGAATGGTCACTGGAAGGAGAACAAGACAGAAGCACTGTCCAGCAGCACTGGGGAGCTGTGCTCTCCTCACCCCAGTCACTGTTCTGGTCCCACCTCTCTCACATCCAAACCTGACCCATCCTGCCTCAAGGAAAGTCACAGAGGGTTCGCATTAAAGTCACTTTATTGATCCAGGTTTTGATCATCCTGGAACTGCCCCTCTGAAGGGCAATGGGGAGGGCACTGGGGCAAAGAGGCTTCACATGCGGTCTCAGTCGGTGACACGGTTGTGGCCCACAGTGGGGGGTGACTCAAAGAAGCCCTGAAACCAGAAACAAAGGATCAGAATCAGTACGTGGGGAGGTGGCCCCTCTCTCACCTACTCCTCCTCCAGATGCCTCTATAACAGCCTGATTTGAGTCAGCCCGCAGTGACTCAGCCCATTGATTGAGGGCCTGTCACCTTTACTCCCACACAGAATTCACAGAGCTCTTGTCCCATGATTTTCCCTTGGGCTTGGGCTAGAGAAGAATGGCAGTGTCTTATTTGCTTTCACAAAAGCTCTCCAACAACTTGTTCTTCAAGGTGGATCTTTCACTCAGCTCTGGCTGTGTGGACCCAGCAACCAATCCAGGCTTTGGAAGCCCAGCTGCCATCCTATGAGTGGGAAGTGGTTTCCTAGGAGAACATGAGGGGCTAAAAGCCCCCAGAGGTGCAGACTGCCTCTGGAGAGCCAGCTCCATAGCCAGCATCCTCGTCTCCCCTAGACCAGGTTGATCAGCTCCTTACAGGCCTCTCAGTGTTCACTGTCACTCTGCTTATAATCCATCCCCGATTTCACTGGAGTGGCTTCTTAATATCATACCACATTATAATATCCCCTCCCTCAGAATCTCCCAGTCAACTTGCCACTACACTTGGAATCAAATCCAAACTTTCACCAAGATCTATGAGCCACTGTGTGTTCAACCCTGGACCTATTTCTCTAACCTAATCTTCTACCACTGACTTTCCCATCAGACATGCCATGGTATCCTTGTCTCCAGACATTTTCATTGTTTGTTCTCCTCCTGGGAGGCCCTTCCTTCATATCTTCTGTTGGTTACCACCTTCTTGTAATTTAGGTCTTAGTCCAAAAAAAAAAAAAAAAAAAAGAGACTTTTGTCAACGTGGAGAAGTCTGATGTCTAGGGCAGACCCACGCCCACTGCAGTGTCTGAGCAGAAGGAAGGATAAGAGCTGTGCAATGGAAAGGATTAAGAATCAGGAGACCTGGGTCCAGTCTTGGGTCTGCCAATAACCTCCTATGCAGCCCTGAGTAAGCCACTGGGCCAGCCTAGGCCCCAAAGTCTCAAACGTAAAGATAGATGGGAGGGCTAGACAGGTGTTTTCAACCTGGATTCTGAAGAGTTCAAGTCTGCTAAGGAGGTAACCCAGAGCCTTGCCCAGGTGACTTGCCCAGAGTACAAAGTAGAGCAAAGTCAGGAATTGCTGAAGGCTTCTAGACTCTCTCTCCTGTTCATCCAAAGAAGCTTTGCTATCACTTCCTGTATAACAGGGAGTGTGTGAAGAAAAGGAGGACCTTTTACTCAATATTGAAAACTCTGCAGTTTCCCATGTCTACTGTAGACTCAATGACGATGCATGATTGTATAGATCATCACATCCTTAGAGATGCCTGGAACCTGCATCATGCCCCCAGTTTCTTACATGGCTGCTCACAAGTAGTCTGAGAAAGGCAGGAAAGTGGGGGTACTCTTCAGTTGGGAGAGATCTTTTCTTCAGCTTCTCTGTTCACAGCCCAATACCCATTCTCTCCTTTGCACTTGTCTCCCTCCTTTAAACATGTCCTGGGCAATTCTACCCTCCCCTGGAAAAGTGAGAGCCCCTCACCTTGACTGGGTTGGCCACCTCACGTTTCAGAGCCTTTGAAATCACTTTGGAGGTAAAGCATTGATCTTTGCTCACCTTGACCACTGGGATCTGGGGAGGGAAGCCAGGAGCCAAGAAGGAGGCAGAAAAGGGTGTCAGGGCCCCAGAGAGAAAGAGATAGGACTCAAAGTCAGGGCTTTGGAAGTCTTAAGAAGACACATGAGTCTCACCTTGGGGAACAGGAGTCGAAGTTTCTCCTCTTGCTTGCCCCTAGAAGAGATGAGGATGACAAATGGGACCTAGGCTTGCTAGAACCCCTCTCCTCTGCCTTTGCAGGTGTCACTAATGGCTCATGGAATTTTCTCCTGATGATCCCAGACAGGATCTCTGAATCATTCACAGAGTACTCCTGGCAGCTCTTTCCTGCAGTGTGAACACCCATTCCCTCCCTGCTCCATCTCTCCACTGGACAGCATGGGCTGACCATAAGCTTCACACACCTCACCCCCGTGGTTTTGGTGGGGAAGGCTGCTGGCCCACTCCTCACACATGGATCCTCAGGATGGAGTTTGCTGGTGTGACCCATCTTCTGGGTCATCACATCCTGGGTCATATCATCCTTCCAGAACAAACCTGCAGGGTGAAAGGATGTGGTGAATTAACACCTGGGATGCTCTGACTGGCCCACTCCAGGGATCAAAGTAAACACTCCCCCTTTCCCTCAAAGTAAGACAAAGGATCACAATTTGTGGAAAGAATTAAATGAGATGTCACATAAAAGTTGCTTAGCACAGTGCCTGGCATGTAATAAATATTCTGCTAGGATTAGGACTGTACTCTTCTCGCTGACTCACTTGATACTATCGTGAGGATTGAATGAGATTATGGATGTGAAGAGTACTGTGAAAACTCTAAGTCACTGAGTGATTCCCAAACTTCAGGGTACATTGGAATCTTCTGCAAGGCTTGTTAAAACACAGATTGCTGTTCTTCTGTCCTAGAGTTCCTGATTCAGGAGGTCTGGGGTGAAGGTCATGAATTAGCATTTTGAACAAGTTTCCTGGTGATGCTCATACTACTGGTCTGAGGATGCACTTTGAGAATGTGCTGAGGCATTATACACATGCTAGACATCAGTAGTGGTAGTAGTAATATGAATTCTGGCCAGATTTCCTATCTGACTCTTCCCTCATTCATGAAACTCTCCTCTAAGAAAGTGTCAACCATCTGTCTTCAAAGGACTCCCCACTCCCTTCCTTCCTCTTTTCTATTTGTCATACAATTTGTTGTGCTTCCTACTCAGAGGTTCAAGTGTGTGCGTGTGTGTGTTTTGCTGGCTGAGAACTTAAAGATTCCTGATTCTGGAAAAAATCTGCTAGTGCTTGGGGTTGGGGCTAGTCGCAAGGAGTTAGATGCTGTCCTCTTCCAGGCGCTTCTTCTAGAAACCTCTGTTGGGCCCTTCCAGGGTCTTTGAGGGCAAACAGCCTGCCCTTCCAGGTCCATTCCCATTCTGGTCTCTCCCCATTCTCCATGAAGTGAACATGACAGAGAGTCAAGTAGAGACATCAGGGAAAGAAAGCCGGTTCTCCGATCAAAAGCCCCTCACTATACCTCCGTATATGACAAGCCTCAGCCTTTCTTCTCTAGCTCTTACTCACCATGCGGCATCATCTGCTGGAGTAAAACTTGCAAGTGCTTGAAGACTGGGGTGGTAAATCTTGGGAGGGGCCAGAGCTGCCCCACTCCTACTTAGCTCTGACCATCTGAAGGCAAAAAAGTGGTGTGAGAAAGGGGCTTGACAGAAGCCTTCCAAATTCCAGTTGAAGAAAAGCAGCTTCCTTCCATTATCACCCCCGTGATTCAGGTTCAATGGTCCCTGTCCTCTTCACCTGACTCCCTCCTCCTTTCAGGTCCTCCTTCTTTTTATTTTTCCCTCCACCCATCACAACCTTCCCTGTTTGTTAACCTCTGCACTTCATTCACTTTTGGTACCAAATAAGAGCCGAGTTTACAGGCAAAGAGCAGTCCATGGAGGGGGAGGTAAGCAGACACTCAGAAAGCCACAAACATAGAAGGGATAATCAGGTGAACTGGTAGGACAAGGAAAGCAGGGGAACTGCATTCAGGGAAGGCTTTAAAGCCTGGAGGGGATCGAAAGGGACTGGAGGATGGCTCAGTGGTAAAGAATTGTTGCATCCCTGGGTCAGGAAGACCCCCTGGAAGAGGAAATGGCAACCCACTCCAGTATTCTTGCCTGCATAATTCCATGGACAGAGGAGCCTGGTGGGCTATAATCCATGAAGTCGCAAAGAGTTGGACAGAACTGAGTGTGTGAGCACACGTGAGCACACGCATAAGGATTGGAGAGGAGTCCTGAAATCTTTAGAGGAGGAAAGTATTGGTATGCATAGGTTTTGAGCATCTAAATCCTTGTCCTGAAAGCTAAAATTTGCCCAACTGGGCATAAGAGAAGGTGAGGGGGGCGGAGATAATCCCTAATGCTATACACACTTTTTTCATTCCAAGTAGATGGGGTAGGGTTGGAGCCTGTTTTATTGTTGTTGTTGTTGCTGTTCTTGTTTGCTTGTTTCTTTTTTTATTTCGGGGGGGGGGGGGTTGTTTGTTTCCGATGGTGGAATTACCGCGATTCATTATGGAATTAAATGGATGCTATTATAATTTCCCTGGCTCTGGGAAGGAGGAAAACGTCATACTGAGAAGGAAAATAGCTTCTGGAAGGAGAGATCGTTCTCTGGGGCTGCGTTCCCGGAACCGGCAGGAAAAGTGGTGACCCGGACACCCTCAGTCAGACCTACAGGGGCACCTGGCGCTGTCCGCGGTGCTGAGCGGTGGCCAAAGCCTGGCATGGAGGAGGCTCTGAGCTGTAAAGAGAGCTAGGCATCCCTAAGAAGCTTGCGGGTCCTACCCTCTCCCCACCCCCACTCCCCTGGCCTCCTCCTACAGGTTCTCCCGAGTCCTCTGCACCGGCCTCTAAACCCTAGAATCGGGCGAGGAGAGCCAGCGCCAGCCTAGGAGTTTGCGGCGTCTGCCTGAATTCAGCTCCGGGTGCTGGAATCCTCGAGTCTGCGCAGTCGGTCTCTGGCTGCTCAAATGTGAGTCAGCGATGGTCTACCCGGATGGCGCAGTGAAGGGGGAGGAAGAAGATGGACCTTTTCTGCCTCATCCTCTTTTGCCCCAGTCTAGCCCTCCCATTCTTTCCGGAAACTGGATGCAAACACCAGGCTCCAGGGGCTTACAAAGAAGCCTTGGCTCATCCCTCGGCCCAGTCTTCTCCCTGGGCCCGGATTCCCGCGGTCCCTGCTCCTGCTGTCCAGAGATCCTGGCTCCTGACTCTGCCTGAGCCACAGGAATCTCTTCCTCCGCTCCTCGGCAAGTCTTGCTTCTCTTGTGGCCGCACAGGCCAGTTTTACTTCCCTGTGCCCCTGTGTTTTTCCGTCCTTCTTCCTAATCCCCAATCTTCCCCTGAGTCAGCTTCTCTTAGGTCCAGATCCCATACACCGAGTCCCACTCCAAGCCTGCGCGTCCTTCTGCATACTTTTTTTTCTTACTCCCCAAACACATTGTTTTCCTCCGAAGTTCCTAAACTTGAGGTCCCCAGACCCACTTCTCTCAGAACCGCTCTCTGGCCCTGCCCGCACCCCCCGCCAGGTTTCCTCCTGACCGTGACCACTAACGTCTCTGCAGCCCCCCAGGCGGCTGTTGAGCGGCAGGAAGCAGACGAACAGCCAGAGCCCCCGGAAGCTCCCAGGCCACAGCGGGCGCTGCATCCTCCCGGGCTCGCTGCGCTGGTTCCCCACCTAAGTCGAAGAGATGGCAGACAGCTGCCTGCGGGACTGCGCTGGGCTGTTGATTCCCACCCGCTGGCTAGCCAGACTGAATCTACGCAGTCCTCCCTTGGCAGCTGGGCCAATCGCTGGCGGGCCCTGCCGCTGCCTACGCCTACCCAGCCTTTACTTCTCCTACGGGCCCCACAGCCGCCCAAACCTACTCCTAGGAGCCCACTCCTCTCTTAATATTTTCCTGATACATACTTCACCCTTACCTACCTTAAAATCTCCAACCATCATGGGTTTAACCTGCTAAATATATCCACAACTATCTTCTCCACATCCACTGCCATCGTCCTGGTTCAAACCACTGTACCCATTTTAATAGAGCTATTGCAATAACTAACTACTGAGGTAACTAACTGATCCATAACTTCCACACTTTCTTAGTTACAGGCTAATATGTGAGCTTCTTAAGCTCTAGACATTTGAATATCTTTTTCATTAAGCTTAAAATTTTATTATGAAAGTTTTCAAATATTAGACATGAGAAGACTCAAATGAATAAACTTAAAACATGAATATTCTTATCACCCAGACTTAACAGTTATTAAGATTTTGTCACAGTTGCTTCTTTTCCTTGCTGAAGTATTTAAGAGTATTTTACAGACACCATGACATTTCACTCCTAAATAATTTAATATACATCTTTTAGAATTAATTATATTTTTCTACGTAGCCACAATATCATTGTGATACCTATGGTAGGCTGAATAATGAACTCCAAAGATGTCCACGTCTGAATCCCTGAAATTGTGAACATGTTTCTTGACGTAGAAAGCGGGACTTTGCAGGTGTGATTAGCATTAGAAGATGGTTCACTTCAAATGGGGAGAATATCCTGGATTTTCTGAGTGTGTGCAACATCATCGCAAAGGTCTTCACAGAGAGAAGCAGGAGGGTTAGAGTCAGTAGTGGAGGATATAACACTGGAAGCTAGAGGTTGGAGTGATTCAAGGAAGGGGCCACAACCCAAGGAATGCAAACAGCCTCTAGAAGCTGAAAAGGTAAGATTGTGTTTTCTCCCTTTAAACCTTCAGAAGGAGCAGAGACCCGCTGACACTTATTTTATCTTTAAAAATATTTATTCATTTATTTTTGGCTCTGCTGGGTCTTGATTACTTCTCGTGGACTTTGCTAGCTGCAGAGAGCGGGGGTTACTTCCTCGTTGCAGTGCTCAGTTTTCTCATAGTGGTAGCTTCTCTTGTTGTGGAGCATTGGCTCTAGGCATGTGGACTTCAGTAGCTGTGGCACATGGGCTTCATTGCCCCGTGGCATGTGGAATCTTCCCAGACCAAGGATCGAACTGATGTCCCCTGCATTGGCAGGCAGAATCTTAACAACTGGACCACCAGGAAGTCCAGACATTTTAATTTTAGACTTCTGACTTCCAGACCTATAAGATAACAAAATTGTTTTGGGGCACTAAGTTTGATTTGCTGTGATTTGTTACACCAGCATTTGGAAATCAACACAATGTCTAAAAATATTTACTATTCCCTAATTAACAAAATTCTCTAATACTTTCAGATGCGTGTGTGCTCAGTTGCATCTGACTCTGCAACCCCATGGACTGTGTAGCCCTCCAGGCTCCTCTGTCCATGGAATTTGGAGTGTGTTGCCATTTCTTTCTCCAGGGACACCTTCCCAACCCAGGGATCGAACCCATGTCTCCTGCATCATCCTGCACTAGCAGGCAGATTCTTTATCACAGAGCCAACTGGGAAGCCCCAATACTTCCAGATACAACTCCTTTAACAGATTAATGGTTTGTGAATATTTTCTCCAACTCTGAGCATTTCATTTTAATTTTTTAATAGTGCTTTTTTTTGAAGAGCAAAATGTTTAATTTTGAGGAAATCCAATTTATTAAGTTTATCTTTTATGGCTAAATCTTTTTTTTGTTCTTGAAAATGTTTGCTTACCCTAAACTCACAAAGATTTTCTTCTAAGTGTTTGGCAGACCACATAAAATCAATCAGAAAGCATTCTCTCTTTTGTTATGCTCTGACAGAGTTTTTATATTATTTTTTTAAAGAAAAAATTAAAACTATCTTTATTGACAGATGACATGATCTGGATACAAATTATTTTATTCTTTAAATTTTGTATTTAGGTATAGCCGATTAACAATGTTGTGACGGTTTCAGGTGAACAGAGAAAGGACTCAGCGATACATATACATATATCCATTCTCCCCCAAACTCCCCTCCTGTTCAGGTGCCACATAACATTAAGCAGAGTTCCATGTATTATACAGTAGATCCTTGCTCGTTATTCATTTTAAATATAGCGGTGTGTATATGTCCACCCCAAACTCCCTAATTATCCCTCCGCCCCAACCCTTCCCCCTGGCAACCATGTTTGTTTTCCAAGTCTGTGAGTCTTTTTCTGTTTTTTAAGTAAGTACATTTGTATCTTTTTTTTTTTTTTTTTTTAGATTCCACACATGAGAGAGGTCATACCATATTTCTCCTCTGTCTGACTTACTTCACTCAGTATGACAACCTCTAGGTCTATCCATGTTGCTGCAAATGGCATTATTTCATTCTTTTTTATAACTAATAGTCCATTGTATATATGTACCACCTCTTCTCTATCCGTTCCTCTGTCAATGGACATTTAGGTTGCTTCCATGTCTTGGTTATTGTAAACAGTGCTGCAATGAACATTGGGATGCATGTATCATTTTGGATCATGTTTTCTTCCAGATATATGCCCAGGAATGGAACTGCAGGGTCATATGGTAGCTCGAGTCTTCCCAGGTGGCACTAGTGGTTAAAAAAAAAACAAAAACAAAAACTGCCTGCTAATGCAGTAGACTTGAGATGCAATTTCAATCCCTGGGTCAGGAAGACCCCCTGGAGGAGAACAGAGCAACCTACTCCAGTATTCTTGCCTGGAGAATCCCAGGGACAGAAGAGCCTGGCAGGCTATAGTCCATAAGGTTGCAGAGTCGGACATGAGTGAAGCTACTTAGCACATGTGCACACATGGTAGCTCTATTTTTAATATTTTAAGGAATCTCCATGCTGTCCTCCATAATGGCTGTTCCAATTTACATCCCCACCAACAGTGTTGGAGGCTTCTCCACACCCTCTCCAGCAGAGTTTCTGTATGATTGGTATTCTTTTTCTGAGTGTATGGAGTTGGAATTTCTTTGTGAGTTTTAATACAATTTTAATTTCTTTAGCTATTCAGATATTCTACTTCTTTTCACATCTCTTTTGGAAACTTGAATTTTTCAAAAAATTTATTCACAATATTTAAGCTGTCACATTTGTTAGCATAAAGATATTCATATTTCTTTATTATCCTTTAAATAGCTGTAGATATTTGAAGTAATTTCACTTTTTAAATTCCTGATTTTGATACTTTGTATTTTTCTGTCTTTTTACTCATCAGTGTAGCTAGAGATAAATATTATTGATCATTTTAAAGAATTGACTTTTGGCCTTATTGCTTCTTCTCTATGGTGTGCCCATTTTATTGATATCCATTCTTTATTATTATTTCCTTCTATTTTTTTTTGAGTTTCATTTATTATTTCCTAACTTCTTCAGTTGGTAGCTTAGATCATTGATTTAAATGTTTTCTTCTTTGCAATAAAGGCATGTAGATCTATACATTTCCCTTTAAGCATTCGTTTTTCATGATTTGACTATCAATGATTAATGTCTTCTAATTTTTCTTGTGACTCCTTGGACCTATGGATTATTTAGAAGGATGTTGCTATAGGGAATTTTAAAGGGCTTTTTGGCTATTTATTTATTTTTTAACTTCAATGTGTCCTGAGAACATGCTTCATATGACTTAAAATTTCAAAAACAGGCTGTCCTAGAACTGCCCCTGTAGATAGCAAGGTGGCTGGGGGGGAGGACAGAAATGCTTCAGTTAGCTGCAAAGTTTTGTTTGGAGAAGGAAATAGTTCAAAGAAACCCTACAATGGTAGGAAACGTGGGATTCTCAGTTTCTGTGTATATGTGCTATATCACCCCCTCTGAAATGTAAATTCCTCCTCCCCCAATAAAGGACAGGTTCTAATAACTGTCCTGATTTGCACAAGCCCTGAGGCACAGTGAGTCAGCACCTGCCCCACAAAGTGGCCTCACCTTGGCGTCTGTGTTTGATCTTCTTTCCAGCCCCTTGATTTCTGCCCCCCCCCCTTTTTTAACAGCCAGTCAAGGACCCTCACCTGGAAAACAGCAGATTCTTGTTTGCAGACTTTACACCATGGTAACCAGTTCTTATCATGGGGCTCAGTCACTCAGTGCTGATGTGTTACCCTAGCAACCGATCTGGGCGAAAGAAGCACAGTTGCCATGGTGAAAGGAGTCAGAAGCTGCTCCCTAGGTGAGTGTGCGGGTCTGGATTCCCCCTGAGGCTCAAGCTCCTCTGGGTAGAGTTCACGGCCAGCTGGAGGTGCTCAGCCTTGTGCAGTAGCCCAGTCCAAGCCTCCAGAGCATCCCTTGAGCTGAGACAATACTTCCTAGCAGATCTATCTGTTCTACTCTTGCCCTCTCTCAGTACATTCTCCAACAGTGCCAGGATAGTCTTTTAAAATTTTTACATCATCATTCTATTCATTTCCTTAAAACCTCTGGTGATTTTCTTCTGCCCTTTGTGTAAGAACTAGTATTCTTTACTATGACATACAGGGACAGGAGAAAATGGACATCTTAGCTCAAGCAGAGAGAGAAAATTTGCCCTTCCTCCATCTTTTTATTCTATTAAGATCCTCTATGAATTGGATGATGCCTACCTGCATGGGTGGTCTTCTTGACTTTTTCTCTCTTTTTTTGACTGTACAGGTCTTCATTGCAGTGCTCAGGCTTCTCTTGTTGCAGGGCATGGGCTCTAGAGCATGCAGGCTCAGTAGTTGCAACACTAGGACTCTCTAGTTGCCAGGCACAGGCTTAGTTGTCTCAGGGCATGTGGGATCTTAGTTCCCTGACCAGGAATTGAACTTGAATCCCTTGCATTGGCATTCCAGAGAAGGCAATGGCACCCCACTCCAGTACTCTTGCCTGTAAAGTCCCATGGACAGAGGAGCCTGGTGGGCTGCCATCTATGGTGTCGCACAGAGTCGGACACGACCGAAGCGACTTAGCAGCAGCAGCATTGCCATTCTTTACTCAATCTACTGATTTCAAATTCAATCTCTTCCAGAGGCACTTTCACAGGCACACTTAGAAATAACATTTTCCTAGCTGTCTGGGCATCCCTTAGCCCAGGTGAATTGACACAGAAAATTAATCATCACAGTGAGCAACTGGAGTGAACCTTGCTGGGGACCCCTGAGGGTCTGTGTAGAACTTATTTCAGATCGACTCCCACCAAGGGAAGGATATACTAGAGCATTTATCCACTAAATTAAGTCCTTAATTGGTTGAGGGCAGCCCCAGAGGGTGTTAATCCCCAAATATTTCAAGCCTGTCTTGAGCATAGGTAGGCAACTTCCCCAGGCATTCCAGAAAATCCACTAGATGAGAAGCCCATGACTTGAGGTGGGAGGCTGTCAGCACATGCAGACACCCTCCACCTGCAGCTACATGTGAGCACAGAGATAGGCCAGGGGACAGGAAATAGGGCTTCTACGGGGTCAGCTACATAACTACTGTATGAATCTATGACTCTTCCCTGACTAGCCTTCAACTGCCTTGAGGCAGGAACCATGCATTGCAATGGCCAGGCACAGTGAATATATGATGGGAAAAAGCAAGGTGGGTGATTGGGGTCAACCTAGTTAATAAGAACTAGATATAGAGAAACAGGCTGAGGGTTATGTTTAGCTATGTCCTTAGATGCGAGGATAAGAGGGGAGGACATGGTTGGCAGTATGTTTAAACCTGTATTACAGAGTCACCTGGACTGCAGGGAGATCAAACCAATCAATCCTAAAGGAAATCAACCGTGAATATTCACTGGAAGGACTGATGCTGAAGCTGAAGCTCCAATACTTTGGTCACCTGATGCAAAGCTGACTCAGTGGAAAAGACCCTGATGCTGGGAAAGATTGAGGTCAAGAGGAGAAGGAGGCAACAGAGGATGAGATGGTTGGATGGCATCATCGACTCAATGGATATGAGTTTGAGCAAACTCTGGGAGATAGTGAAGGACAAGGAAGCCTGGAGTGCTGCAGTCCATGGGGTCACAAAGAGCTGGACATGACCAAGCAACTGAACAACAGCAACAACAACGAGAGGAGTGTCTCTTAATTTCGCTGGGCTCTGTAAGTGGGTGAGTTCTGTGGTCTGAAATCCTAACCCCAAAGGTGATAGTATTTGGAAGTGGGGCCTTTGGGAGGTGATTAGGTCCTAAGGGTTGAGATCTCATGAATGGAATTAGTGCCCTTATAAAAGGGACCTTAGAGAGACCCCCTGCCCTTCTACTATGTGAGGTTATAGCAAGATGGAGCTGTCTATAAACCAGGAAGCAGGCCCTCACCAGTCACCTGATCTGCCAGTGCCTTAAGCTTAGTCTCCACAGCCTCTAGAACTGTGGGAAATAAATTTCCATTGTTTGTAAGCCACCAAGTTTATGGTGCTTTGGCATAGAAGCCTGAACAGAGTAAAACAGTGGGCTTGATACTTTCCAGTGTGCTACCATTTGTGAGGATCGAATGAATGAGTATGAAGGTGCTTTGAGAAATGATAAAGTCCGAGGCATGGGACAGCTAGAGTTTGGTTGGGCTGATCTCCCCACTCCCGGGGGCAAACTGGCCATAGGTATCAACCTGCTGAATGTGCAAAGCCTTGGCCGTGTTATTCCCTGTGTGATTTCTCAGGATCTAGAGGGAAGACTTTCCCTCCACAGAAGGAGGGCTGTGGGTGGGGAGGGCGGCTGTTCCAGCTACTCTTCTACCTTGCCTTTTACCCGCCTCAGAAATGGTCTGTGGGAGGAGGAAGCCACAGACCTTCAGTGTTCTCCACACCCCATTCCCTGTGTTTGGATCCCACTTCTCTCACCTCGGAGACTCTGATCAATTCTAAACCCCACTTCCTGCCTCCAGACAAGCCTGTAGAGAGTTTGCTTGAAAATCGGCATGAATAATCCAAATTTGGGTCAGCCTGAAACTGCTTCTTGAAAGCATCAGGGAAGGTGTGGGGGTGGGAGTCTTCCCCTGAGGCTTTAATCAGCTGCAAAGTTGTGACTCAGAGTAGGGAACAGCTCAAAGACATCCTAAAATGGGAAGAAACTAGGGATTTTCAATGAATGCCATGAGGCAGGTGTTGCCACTTCCTCCCTCACCCCCCTCACCCCCAACCAAATTCAGAAAAAGTCTCAACAGTCGTCTTGGTCTGAATAAGGTCTAGGACTGGTGACTCAGGAACTGCCAGACTGCAGCCCCTTCCCTTGTCCCCATATCTAATCCCACTTCCTTCTGGGGATTTTCCATTAGACACAGGGCTGGTCCATCCCCTGAGCCCAGAGGAGATTGGCAGCTCCTTGTATACCAACTTGGTGGAACCACGGTGACCAGTATCCACCACGGGGTCAGTCACAGTGCCACTGATGAGGTGCACCAGCCAATCCAAGCTAAAGAGGCCCAGCTGCCGTGATGACAGGAATGGAGGTCAGTGTCTTTGAAAAGGGTGAGGGGGCTGGAGCCCCTCTGAGGTGCCTGCCTGCCGCCTCCAGATGGAGCCCAGCTCGGAGACGCCCAGCAATGCTTCCAAGGTACCAATAGATTCCACCTGGATAATTCACTAGCCCCAAACAGGTCTACTTGTCCCTACTCTTCTCTGTTTCATAATCTATTTTCCACCAGCGTCAATGTATCTTTAGAAAATGCTTGTATTTTCCTATGCCTTTCCTTTGAAATCCCCTGATGATTTCCCACTGCATTGTGAATAAAGCCCAAAAGCTGACTGAGCAGTCCTGGGCCTCATGTCAAGCTGTCGCCCTGAGAGCCCTACCATCATCACAGACCTAAAGGCAACTTTACTTGCAGCTCTCCCTGGCTTAGGGGCTCTTCCTCCAAATCTCCACTCTCTGCTGAAAGTGCTATTCTTTCAGTACACACGAGGGCTGTTTCCTTGTGTCATTTAAGTCAAACTTTAAAGAGTCACCTTCTCAGGCTGTCCTTAGTGTGAAGATATCTGAGGTGTGAAGCAGCCCAACCTCTACGGAGGCGTCTTTTCGAGGAAGGGTGCGGCAGCGCAGGGGAAGGCTGGGACTTGGGCGGGTCCTGCCCCACGCTTGCCCGCTCGGCTTCTCAGCTATGAAGATGGATAGATACCTGCTGGATGGGCAGGTATCTGGGCTCCAGAGAACTCAAGGGTCCCAGGGAGATGTCTGAAAGCCTTGCTCGGTGAACTTCCTCCACACCACAGAGGAAAGCAAGGCGGAAGCCAAATGCGAGTGGCTCTGGGTACTTCGCTCCCATTTAAGGACAAAAACTTCTGGTATAGTCACACAATGTTTATGGATGGAGGGAGGAGGGGAGGATTAGGGTCATGTTATACTCAAGATTTTCTTAGAAAAGCAGAACCTGTATGTATATATATATTTTTAATTTAGGAAAGCTCTGAAGTAGATTTCTGCACGCGCTTCAGGCTCTGTTCCTATGCTTGATCTTACCGAGCCCCAGCATTCCACTATTGAAATCTGTGTGAAGGTGTGTGAGAGATGAAGAACCCGGGGCGCCCTCTAGTGGGGAGGGGCAGAATCTCCCTTAGAATCCGGCTACCCTGGCAGGCATTTTTCATCGTGGTTCAGTCGCTCAGTCATTTCCGGCTCTTTGGGACCGTGTGGACTGCAGCACGCCAGGCTTCCCTGTCCTTCACCATCTACACATTTGTCACACATTGTCTTTAATCCTCACAGCCACCTCTGGGAGGGTTGCTGTTACTACCATCCCCATTTCACAGCTGTGGAAGAAGGGACTAGAAGAGCTTCGATAATGGGTCCCAGGTCACAGCTGGCAGCGGCAGAACCAGGACTGGGTTGGCTCTGTCTGTACTGAAAGTGCTATTCTTTCCCATCCTCCAGGCCCTCTCTTTCAGAAGGCTCTCCATCAGGCTCAGAGGAGTCCTGTCTCTCCTTATCTACCAACATTCACCCCCTCCTGCCCCCTGCCTCCCTCTTTAAATGGGCTCTTGATGGGCTCAACCTTCCTGGTAAGGTTAGGCCCTCATCTGCAGTGAGGCCTTGGGTGGGGCCGGTCATCTCTTGGTTCAGGACCTCCATCCAAAACCACTTCCGAGTTCATGTTGCTCCCAGTTCACCCTGGTCCCTGGGGTCTGAGGGGAGGCAAACCCGGAGTCAAGGGTGAAGATAAAATGGTCAAAGAGCTCAGAGAAAAAGACAGGAGGCTCAGATGAAGAATTTCAAAATCCCTGAGTGAATCTCACCATAAAGAACAGCAGCAAATGGGTGCCAGGCTTCCCCAACCCCTCCCTTTGCCAAGATCACTAACGGCTCACAGAGTTGCCTCTGACTGAAATCAGACAAGCCTTCTCTTCATTCTATTCACTGGATTTCTGACGGCTCCTACCTGCAGCCCTAACCCTCATCCCCTTCCCAGTGCTCTGCCCACCAGACATGTACCAGCGCGGACAGAGCGCATCCCTTCCCACACCTTAGCCTGATGGTTTTGGTGGGAAAGGCTGCCAGCTCATCCATTGAGCAGGACTCTGGGGCAGGGAGCTGGGCATGCGCTCCATCTTCTGAGTCTTCACATATTGAGTGACATCATGGTGGAAGGATGGAATGAGTTGACACTTAGGATAGATAGTCTGATGGGCCCAGCCCCAAAGCCAGAGTGTGATAAGAATTTCTGCCTTCCCCAAAGTGCATCGGAAACTTAGCGCCCTGGAGAATGGCTGGGGTACAGGAGTTTGCCTTCTGTCCACCTCAGTGTTTGAGTCCCTATTCTTAGTATTCAATAGCTCTGTGATCCTGGAAAACTTAAACTTTCCCAGCTTCAGTTTTCTCATCCATGAAATGACTAACCTCATAGGGTTGTTGAGAGAGTGACAGGAAGTAGTGCGTTTAAGTTTCTTAGCACAGTGCTTGACGTGTAATAAGTGATCACATGGCAAATTAATAGTGATGCTGTGAGAAGCAAATGAGGCTGAGGATGTAAAGAGTGCTTTGAAAACACTAAACATTACTTACACACTAGACACAGTGGTTATCAGCAGTAGTAATTCGGACTCAAAACAGAGCTCCCTTCTGAACCCTGAAACATGAAACTGCTTTCAGGAAGGGTTGTCCCCCACTTGCCACGCTCATCTTTCATGTCTTCTATTTGCTATACACTCAGAGCTGCCCAATCTCCAATTCTGAGTCTAGGATATGTGCGTGGTGTGGGGGAGAGGTTCTGGCTGGGGACCCCATGGTTTCTGGCTCTGGAGCACTTGGACAGCACTGCAGACTGGGCTAGTCCCAAGGAGATGGATGCAGGCCTCTTCCAGGGACTTCTAGTTGCCTCTACCGTGCTTCTGTAAGGAGTCCGAGAAAGAGCAGCTGCCCCGTGAAGGCTGGGAGAACACCACCCCTGTCTCGCCCGGGGTCTGGGCAGGTGAGGCTCCAGGGGTGGCTGTGATGAGAAGCCTGGGAAAGGAGCTTTTCATCTTAGGTTGGAAGTTCCCTCGCTGCCTCTATAGCTAACAGGTCCAGCCTCCCTCCTCTAGCTCTTTCCGTCTCTCCTTGAGGCGCCAGCTGCCAGGGCACACCTTGTCAGTATTAGATGGTCAGATTGGTAACCTCTTGTTGGGGTCTGGCCAGCTGCACTTCCACCTGGCTCTGTCCCTCTAAGGGCACAAGAACGGCATCAGCAGAGACCTTGGTCAAAAGCCGTCCAAAGGTCCGGGTTGCACAGGAGAAGCACATTCTCTACTGTTACCCCCAGATTGCCTCCCCCGCCCCCATCCGTGCTCTCCCTTCACATCCATCCTTTGTCTCTTCAGCCTCTGGGTCTCACTCACCCTTGGCACGGACTTGCAGGTAAGAGCAGCCTTTGGACAAACTGTAGACCTGTGGATGGACAGGTGAGCAGAGCCCCAGATGGCTACAAAACCTGAATAGATAGACCAAAACCAAAACAAAACAAAACAGGGTAGGGATAGGAGGAGAAATTAAGCTGCTTCCTGGGAGGAGAGCTGGAAAGAGTTCTGGAATCCTTGGAAGAGTAAAAACATAGAACTTGGTTTCATACAGGTAGGACTGGCGAGTCAAGGTTCTTTTCCTCAAAGCCACAGTACATCCAACTACACAATGTGTGGTATGAGCTTTCTACTACACAGACCCTCTTCAGTCCAAGTAGATGAAGTGGAGTGGAGGAGAAGCCTTTTTCTTTTCCTTTTTATCCTGACTCTCTCTCCTTCTCCAGTTCACAAGGATATCCTAACACTGATACAGAAAGGTGAAGACCGCCATAAAAAGACAACCCAATTTTAAAACAGAGAAAGAATCAGAACAGATATCTCTCTAAAGAAAATATTCAAATGGCTAATATGCACATGAAAAGATGCTAAAATCATTAGCCATCAGGGAACTGTAAATCACACCCATGATGACATACCCCTTCACACCCAAACAGGTGGCAAGAAGCAAAAAGACAGATAATAACAAGTGCCAGTGAGGATATGGAGAAATTGGAAGCTTTATACACTGCTGGTGGGAATGTAAAGGTGTGCAGCTGCTGTGGAAAACAGTCTGGTTCTTCATCAAAAGATTAAACACAGTTACTGTTTAATCTAGCAATTCCCCTCCTAAGTACACCCACAAGAGAAATGAGAGCATTATGTCCACACAGAAACCTCTGCATGAATGTTCACAGCAGCATTATTCATAATAGCCCCAAAATGGAAACCTAAGTGTCCATCAACTGACGAGTGGACAAATAAAATGTGGTATATCCACATAATGGAAAATTATTCATTAATAAAAAGAAATGAAGTTCTGACACATGCTACAACATGGTTGAACCTTGAAAACCTTATGCTAAGTTAAAAAAAAAAAGCCAATCACAAAAGGTTGCATATTGTGGGATTCCATTTACATGAAATGTCCAGCATAAGCAAATCCAAAGAGACAGAGAGTCAGTTGGTAGTTGCCTAGGGCCGGAGGATGGGGGCTGAGAGAAGTGAATGGATAGTAACTGCTAAAAGTTACAGGTTTCTTCAAGAAAGGGATGATGAAAATGTTACAAAATTGATTGTAGTGATGGTTGCACAACTCCACGAATATGGTAAAACTATTTAAGTGGGTAGATTATATCTCCATAAAGTTATTATTTACAAGTCACCCTTAAATTTAGTTTAACAAAATGGAAGCATTATAGCTTAAAACAGCTTTTCCCAAACTTATCTTCTTGGCTTTCTCTTTTAAGTTGATTCATGTTTTTTATCTAAGTAAAATGATTTTAAAAAGAAACTTTGCCACTGTAAATGGAAAACCAGTACCCACTGACATAGATTGAAGGTAATTACAAAACAAAGAAAAAATTAAAAATGAAAGAGAGGGAGCCCTAAGGTGGCAACAGAAGGGGCTTGGGGAGGGGAGTTGGGCCTTTGAGGTGAAGGTCCCAGGGCTTACAGGTAAAGGAGGCAACCTGGGGCACAGTCCCTGCTCTCGCCAGTACTGAAACCCTGGGCCAGGCTCGGCGGGGGCTGGTCTGGAAGTGGCTGCAAGTTGGGAACCAGATCCCACCTGCAGGAAACAAAGAGTTCCTATGCAGCAACTAAGGATCCCGCAGGGGCAGTGAAGAAGGAAGATCCCAGGTGCTGCAGCTAAGAGCCAGAGCAAAGAAATAAACAAGCAAATTAATTAATTAAATTAAAATTTTAAAACCTGTTACTGAACTTGCATCTTAGCTGGTTGCTTGGAGTACCTGACAACTTGCGCTGTGTTGCAGGAGCCTAGAATCGTGTCTGATATACTGTAGTTCTCAGTGAGTATACTCTTGCCTCCTTAAAAGCTCTTAATAAGCCCCAGGGGAGCTTTCTAAAATCCAACTTGAAGCTCCTCACTCCCGGGTTTAATATTCCTCCATGGCTCTCCATTACACTTTCCAGGAAACACTAAGCCCGGTGAGGCCGGCAGTATCTAGCCTTGCCTTCCTGTCCAGACAGCTCTCTCCTCTCCTTCTCTGTGTTCCAGCCTCAGCAGCCTCCTCTCCATTCTTTGAACGCCTGAGCTCTTCTCAAAAGTGACCTCCGCATCCTCCATCCTCTCTGTTTCCCTGTAGAGCCCACCTTCTCAGAGAAGCCCTTGAATGTTTCTTCTCCCTATAATCCATTATTATTTCATTTCCTTAGACACCAATCACTAATTATAATGACTAATTCCTTTGTTTCCTTGTTTTTTGCTTTGTCTCCACTGGAGTGTAAGTCCCAAGAGGGCAGAGGACATGTTTGTTTCATTGGTACATCCTCAGTGTCTACCTACCTGAGTGAATGAATGTTCAATAATATCTGTTGAATAAATGAAAGAGATTTTGGGTCCAGAGACCCCTATGAAACTTCTCTGCCTCAATGTTCTCATCTGTTCATTGGGTACCTCATGGTGGTGACTATGAACATGAACGACCCTGTGAAAACAGCCTCTTGTTGTAAGAATACATGGTGAGTCGATTTCTGCTTCACTTCAGCTTCACCCTCCCTGGGATTCTCAGACCTCAGCCCAAGCCCCATTAATGGGTGAACAAACTGGAAACCAAGAAGGTCAGGCCTGGTGTGGTGGAGAATCAGGAGCAGAACTCAGGAGTTCAGCTTCACAGCTCATCAGGGAGAAGCTGTGAGAAACCTCAGCTCATGCAGGAGAACAGAGGCTGCCTCCTTCCCTGGTCACTCAGACGGTAAAATATCTGCCTGCAACACAGGAGACTCAGGTTCAATCCCTGGGTGGGAAAGATCCCCTGGAGAAGGGAATGGCTATCCACTCAGTACTCTTTCCTGGAGAATTCCATGAACAGAGGAGCCTGGTGGGCTACAGTCTGTGGGACTCACAAAGAGCCAGACACAACTGAGTGACGAACACTTTCACTTTCACTCTGATGGGGCAAGGAGCCCCTAAATGAGCTGCTCCAAAGCTGGACTGAAGCAGGCCTCAGCTTTAGAGGCTCCTAGGAGCTTCCTGCCTGTGAGTTAGTTTGGCTGAGAGGCGGTGAGTGACGCATGGGCCACTGATATCCTCTTGGATATCCCAGCTGGAGATACTACCGTTGTGTTGAGGTCTGCAAGACCCAGGCCATGCCCTTTGTCAGGGAACAGGGTCTTCCTTCAAGGACATGTCTGATGGAGATCTCCTGAAAAAGAGGCAGCTTCTCAGAGCTGGATCAGAATTAGGAGGGTATCTGGATGATGAATAGCCCGAAGACTCTTTAAGGGGGCTTCTCAGAGACTTCCCTAGCGGTCCAGTGGTTTAGAATCTGCCTGCCAGTGCAGGGGACACTGGTTCGATCCCTGATCAAGGAAGATCCCACATACCACGGAGCAATTAAGCCCATGCATCACAACTACTGAGCCTGCGCTCTAGAGCCTGCGAGTCACAACTACTGAAGCCTGCATGTCTAGAGCCCATGCTCCGCAACAAGAGAAGCCACTGAGATGAGAAACCTGAGCACTACAACACAGAATAGCCCCGGAAAGCAATGAAGACCCAGTGCAGAAGGCTTCTCAGAGCATGTGTGTGTGTGTGTATGTATAAATATGCACCATACACATGTGTGTTTATCTGTGTTTATGTATATGGAGACCTGTGTGTATGTGGGAGAAGATATTTGTGTATATCTATATGTGTATGTACCAACATGGTCTGGTATTCCCATCTCTCTAAGAAAGACCATCTCACCTGTCTCCTGAGAAACCTGTATACGGGTCAAGAAGCAATAGTTAGAACTTTGTATGGAACAACTGATTGGTTCAAGATCAAGAAAGGAGTACGTCAGGGCTGTCCACTGTCATCCTGTTTGTTTAACCTACATGCTGAGCACATTATGAGAAATGTTGGCCTAGATGAGTTCCAAGCTGGAGTCAAGATAGGCAGGAGAAACATCAACAACCTCAGATATGCATATGATACCACTCCAACGGCAGAAAGCAAAGAGGAACTAAAGAGCCTCTTGGGGAGGCTGAAGAAGAGTGAAAGAGCCGGCTTAAGACTAAATATTAAAAAAACTAAGATCATGGCATCCACCCCCATTGCTGCATGGCAAATAGAAGGAGAAAAGTGGAAGCAGTGACAGATTTCTTCTTCTCGGGCTACAAAATCACTGCACACGGTGACTGCACCCCTGAAATCGGAAGACGATTGCTTCTTGGCAGGAAAGCTTTGACAAACCTAGACAGTTGAAAAGCAGACATTACTCTGCTGACAAAGGTCCATATAGTTAAGGCTATGGTCTTCCCAGTGGTCATGTATGGTTGTGAGAGCTGGATCATAAAGAAGGCAGAACACCAAAGAATTGATGCCTTCGAATTGTGATGCTGGAGGACTCCTGAGAGTCCCTTGGACAGCAAAGAGATCAAACCAGTCAATCTTAAGGGAGATCAACTCTGAATATTCACTGGAAGAACTGAAGCTGAAGCTCCAGGATTTTGGTCATCTGATGTGAACAGGTGATTCATTGGAAAAGTCACTAATGCTGGGAAAGATTGAAGGCAGAAGGAGAAGAGGGCGTCTGAGTATGAGATGGCTGGACGGCATCACTGATGCAATGAACATGAACTTGGGCAAACTTCAGGAGGCGGTCAGGGACAGGGAAGTCTGGCATGCTGCAGTCCATGGAGTTGCAAAGAGTTGGACACAGCTGGGCATCTGAACAAGAACAGCAACCATATGCCAATGTATGCGCATGTGCAGTGTATTTATTTGCATTCACTATTTATTGCTCTATTACTGTGTAACAAAATCACCTCAAAGTTTAGTAGTTGTGACAATAAACACCTATCTCACACAGTTTCTGTGAACTGAGATCTGAGAGATTAGCTGGGTATTTCTGGCTCAGAGTCTCTTGTGAAAGTATAGTCAAGATGTCAGCCAGGGCTATATTCACCTGAAAGCCTGACTGGGCCTGATCCCCTCTCAGTGGGGCTCACTCACCTGCTGGCAACTTGGTGCTGGCTGTTGGCCGGAGGCCTCAGTTCCTAGCCGTGTCAGCCTCTCCGTATGACTGCTTGAGTGTCTTTACAACACAGCAGTTGCCTTCCTCTAGGAGTGACTCGAGAAAGAGGGAACAGGCAGAAGCCACTATGTTTTTATAACCTAGCCTCAGAAGTCACAAACTATCATTCTGTCACATTCTATTGGCCACACAGACCAACCCCAATACATCGTGGAAGAAGAGGGCACAGTGGCCCAAATAATAGGAAGTAGGATCCTTGGAAGAATCCTACCACTCCATCCATCCATTGCACTGGGTACCAAGTACAATGTGTGCATGCAGGATTGTGTATGGCATTGTGTGTGTTTGTGTGTGTATGTGGGTTTGTATATATACGTATATAAGTTTTCTGTGTATGTGGATGGATGAGTATATTTAGACATGCTTTATGGCAAATAGATGGGGGAAAAGTGGAAACAGTGACAGATTTTATTTTCTTTGACTCCTAAATCACTGTGGACAGTGACTGCAGTCGCGAATTTAAAAGACGCTTACTTGCTCCTTGGAAGAAAAGCTGTGACCAACCTAGACAACATATTAAAAGGCAGAGACATTACATTGCTGACAAAGGTCCATCTAGTCAAAGCTATGGTTTTTCCAGTAGTTATGTACATATGTGAGAGTTGGATCATAAAGAAGACTGAGCACTGAAGAACTGATGTTTTCAAACTGTGGTGCTGGAGAAGACTCTTGAGAGTCCCTTGGACAGCAAGGAGATCAAACCTGTCAATCTGAAAAGAAATAAACCCTGAATATTCATTGGAAGGACTGATGCTAATGCTGAAGCTCCAATACTTAGGCCACCTGATAAAAAGAGCTGACGCATTTTAAAAGACCCTGATGCTGGGAAAGATTGAGGGCAAGAGGATAAGGAGGCGACAGAGGATGAGATGGTTGGATGGCATCACCGACTTAATGAACATGAGTTTGAGCAAGCTCCAGGAGATAGTGAAGGACAGAGGAGCTTGGCATGGCGGTTCATGGAGTTGCAAAGAGTCGGACAAGACTTAGGGACTGAACGACAACATGTGTGTGTGTATTTATTTGTGTATGTGTGTGCCGATGAGTATTCATTGTGCCTATGTGTGCATATGGTTGTGTATGTGCATTTGTAGGTGTATATGTGTGTCCGCGTATGTGTATACTTGCGCATCTGTTACGTTCATGTATGTGTGAGGTATGTACATGTGTAGGTATATGAAGGTGTGCATGAGCATGTACATGTTGCACTTGTGTGTATAAAGGTGTGCTGGCAGACACATGCAAACTGAGGAATGTCACCCGTGTGGAGGAAAGCAGGAGCCAGGAGTGGGGGCACTAGGGAAGGAGTGCCTTTTACTGCTGAGACAGTACATGGACCGAAGGCATCCAGAGCCTGGAGAACAGGCTCTCGCGCACTTCCAGAGTGTGCAGACTCTCTGTCCTCTCTGCCTTTGGATCCCTCTGCCAAGGCTTTATTTCTGGTTCATTTTTGTTTGAACATTTCAGTCTTCCCTGAGCGGTGCCCTAGGGAAGCAAAGGAAGGGCTGGCACTCCTCCCTGGAAGCTGAGTTCAGTGGAGAGCAGCGCCCCCTGGGGGAAGCCAGAGAGAAGGGCCGGGGAAGGAGGTTTTCCTGACCCTAATTGCCCAGCTCGACTCCTCTCTGTCCAGGGCTGATCTTGAGTTTCGCAGGTTTATTAGGCAAAAAGAGGGCGTTTCATTACCTCTAATAATCCAGGCTTCCCTGATTGCTCAGTTGGTAAAGAATCCGCCTGCAATGCAGGAGACCCCAGTTCGATCCCTGGGTCGGGAAGTTCCCCTGGAGAAGGGATAGGCTATCCACTTCAGTATTCTGGTGGCTCAGCTGATAAAGAATCCGCCCGCAATGCAGGAGACCTGGGTTCGAGATCCCTAGGTTGGGAAGATCCCCTGGAGAAGGAAAAGGCTTCCTATTCCAGTATTCTGGCCTGGAGAATTCCATGGAATCCATGGGGTCGCAAAGAGTCGGACACGACTGAACAACTCACTTCACTTCACTTCTTAGAAGCAACTCCTCTCCTCTTTCAATTTAGAATGTTTCTGATGCTAACTTTTGTGTTTAGAGGACTTTATGCTTTTTTCCCCCTTTTTAAGTAAGTATTTTACTTTAGGATTGTGAAAGTACATATAAAGAAAAATGGGTAAAATATAAACTTGAGGCTCAACAGATTATTAGAGTGTGAATAACCATGTCAAAGTCTCCAGGCAATAGAACATTGTCCATAACCCCAGAAACATCTTGTCCCTTCCAGATGACAACTCTTTCTTCTTTCCTTCATCCCAAAGTTAACCACTCTCTTGACTTTATGGGCATAACATCCTTCCTTATCTTTGCTGTAATGTTACATAAATAAGTACACATTTCTAAAGAGTGCTGCTGCTGCTGTTAAGTCACTTCAGTCATGTCTGACTCTGTGCGACCCCACAGGCTCCCCCGTCCCTGGGATTCTCCAGGCAAGAACACTGGAGTGGGTTGCCAATTCCTTTCCAATGCATGCATGCATGCTAAATTGCTTCAGTCGTGTCTGACTCTGTGCGATCCCATCAACAGCAGGCCCACCAGGCTCTTCTGTCCACAGAATTCTCTAGGCAAGAATACTGGAGTGGGTTGCCATTTCCTTCTCCATTTCTAAAGAGTAGTGTTTACAAACACAATTTTAAGGTGTATTAGCTTCCTGTGGTGACTGAAACAAATTACCACAATCTTGATGGCTTAAAACAACAGAAATTTATTCTCTCACAGTTCTAGAGGCCAGAAGCAGGAAATCAAGGTGTTGGAAGGACTGAGCTTCCTCCAAAGGCTCTCTGGAGTAACTTTTTTTCCTTTTATACCTTCTGGGGACCCCCCTGGCATTCCTTGGCTTGTGGAAGCATAACTCCAATTTCTGCCTCTATCTTCACATGGACTTCTTCTCTGTGTCTTCCTGTATTCAAACCTCTCTTTTTTCTTATAAAGACACTAAGCATTGGATTTAAGTGAAAGTCATTCTGTCATGTCCGACTCTTTGTGACCCCCATGGTCTGGTCCATGGAATTCTCCAGGCCAGAATACTGGAGTGGGTAGCCTTTCCCTTATCCAGGGAATCTTCCCAACCCAGGGATCAAACCCAGGTCTCCCGCATTGCAGGCGGATTCTATACCAGCTGAGACACAGGGAAGTCCAACTGGATTTAAGTGAAAGTGAAGTCGCTCAGTCGTGTCTGACTCTTTGCGACCCCATGGCCTTTAGCCTACCAGGCTTCTCTGTCCATGGGATTTTCCAGGCAAGAATACTGGAGTGGGTTACCATTGGATTTAAGGCCCACCCTAAACCTAGGATAATTTCACCTCAAGATTCTCAACTAATTACATCTGCAAGACCCTATTTCCAAAATAGGGCATATTCTAAGGTTCCAGGTAGTCATGAATTTGGGAGGAGACACTATTCAATTCACTGAATACAATATGTATCATCTTGTGCTGACTTTTTTTTCAACATTATGTTATAAAGAATCACCCATGTTGTTGACTATAACTATATTGAGTATAATAAATATACATTGTATTCATTTTCATTGCCTTCCACTATGTGGTATCATTACATTGCAATCCAGAGTAGGATGTACTGTGAGGCTAACAGAGCTTCAGCTTTGGAAGTCTTCACCTTCACGGACCGTTTCCAAGGCTCTGGAAGAAGCCCCAGCTGTGTGTTCACATGATCAGATCTTTATGTGTGATTTGCAAAAGTAATACATTACATTTTCTCATTCCATTTACATCTTTTTCTTGCCTAGTTGCCCAGGATAGAAGCTCCAATACAATGTTGACTAAAAGTGGGGAGAAAAGACACCCCTGTCTTGTGCCTGATCTTAGGAAGGAAGATTTCAGCCTTTCATCATTGAATATAAGGTTATGTGTGGATTTCTCAAGACACCCTTTATCAGGTTGAGGATGTTCCCTTCTGTTTCTGGGTGCTGATTATTTTTATCATGAAAGAATGTTGGATTTTATTAAATTCTTTTTCTGCATCTGTTGAGATGATCATGTGGTTTTTGTCCTTAATTCTACTAACATAGTGTGTTTCAGGTGGTTTTTCTTAAGTTGAACCAAGCTTGCATTCCTGGGATAAATCTCACTTTGTTATGTGTACAGTACTTTTACTTGTTGCTGACTTCAGTTTGCTGTTTTGTTGAGAATTTTTGCATCTCATTCATAAGGGATGACTTTCTTCCCTTTTCATGTGGTGTCTTTGTCTGACTTTGGTATCAGGATTACACTGGTGTTGTCTTCTCTTTCACTTTTTGAGAGAGTTTGTGAGAATTGGTGTTAACTCTTCCTTAAATGCTCATCCTTGTTCTAATTAAACTCTTTCATACTAAAATTTTATTTGTAATTTTGTGTTCTGCTACTTAAAGAGGGTACTCAAATTTTATATGTTTCAACTCCTACAAAACTAAAATCTCTCCTATAATCTGCTGTACTGTTTACGGGCCCTTGGGTTATTCCCAGTTGGGGATTCTCATGAATAGTGCTCCTATGAACATCCTTGCACATGTCTCCTGGTGCCCATGCGAATACATTTACTGAGGGTGTACGCCTAGAGTAGAATAGCTGGGTCAGAGAGGGCAATGCTGGTGTCCTAAGCTGTTGGCAAGTTACACTCCAACTAACCTTGGACAAGAGTTTCTATTGCTCCACAGCCTCACCAACACTTGGAATTGTTAGGTTAAAAAATTTCAGTGTATTATAATGAGTGTAGTGGTGTCTAAGCTTGGTTTCAGTTTGTGTTAGGTTAAACCAAATGACATTGCCACTTTGTAGATCAAAATGATCAACCACTGTTTATTTCACATTATTTAATCTAATATTTCTCTGATGACTTATGAAGTAGAGCATGTTTTCATGTACTTAATGCCCGTTTAATGGATTTCCTCTTCTTTTATGAAATGCCTATTCAAGTAGTTTGCTCATTTTTCTTTTGGATGTCTGATGTTTCCTACCTACTTGTAGGTCTTCATATACTCTGAATATGAGCTCTATGTCAATTATATATCTTTCAAATGTCTGTCTCACTTTGCGACTTGTCATCTAATTCTCTTAATGATGTCTTCATTTTAACGAGGCAAGATTTGCCAATGTTTTCTTTTTGCTTAGTGTTCTTTGTATCCTGTCTAAACCTTCCCCTAGCCAAGGTGGTAAACATATTCTCCTGAAAGAGGACAGTGAAAAAGCTAGTTTAAAACTCAATATTCAAGAAACTAAGATCATGGCATCCGTAACATCACTTCATGGCAAATAGATGGGAAACAATGCAAACAGTGAGAGACTGTTTTCTTGAGCTCCAAAACCACTGCAGATGGTGACTGCAGTCATGAAATTAAAAGATACTTGCTCCTTGGAAGAAAAGCTATGACCAACCTAGACAGCATATTAAAAAGCAGAGACATTACTTTGCCAACAAAGGTCCATCTAGTCAAGGCTATGGTTTTTCCAGTAGTCATGTATGCATGTGAGAGTTGGACTATAAAGAAAGCTGAGCACCGAAGAATTGATGCTTTTGAACTGTGGTGTTGGAAAAGATTCTTGAGAGTCCCTTGGACTGCAAGGAGATCCAACCAGTCCATCCTAAAGGAAATCAGTCCTGAATATTCACTGGAAGGACTGATGTTGAGGCTGAAACTCTAATACGTTGGCCACCTGATGCAATGAATTGACTGATTGGAAAAGACCCTGATGCTGGGAAATATTGAAGGCAGGAGGAGAGGACAGAGATGAAATGGTTGGATGGCATCACTGAATCGATGGCCATGAGTTTGAGCAAGCTCCAGGAGTTGGTGATGGACCAGGAAGCCTGGCATGCTGCAGTCCATGGGGTTCCAAAGAGTCAGACATGACTGAGCGACTGAACTGAACTGAACTGAATGTTTTCTGAAAGTTCTATTAGTTTGCCGTCTGTATTTAGATGTAACACCTACTTGCAATTGATTTTGTGTATTGTGGGAGAGAGGGTTCCAATTTAATTTTTGCACATGGACATCCAATTTTCACAGCACAATTTATTGAAAATACCCATCTGAATTGTCACTTTTATCACAAATCAAATATCAGATATTCAGTTGTCTCTCTTAGTTTTATTGGTCAGTCTATTGTTGAACCAACAATACACTGTCTTAATTACTACAGCTTTGCAACAAGCTTCAATAACTGGTAAGGCAGCCACCTTCTTCACAGATGTCTTAGCTGTTTCCACATTGTGCTTAGTAGCTCAGCTGTGTCCAACTCGTTGTGACTCTTTGGACTGGAGCCCTCCAGGCTCCTCTGATCATGGGATTTTTCAGGCAAGAATACTGGATTGGGTTGCCATTTCCTTCTCCAGGGGATCTTCCTGACCCAGGTATTGAACCTGCATCTCCTGCATTGCAGGCAGATTCTTTACCCACTGAGCTGTTGAGAAAGCCCTAGCTGTTTCCATATAGTATATTATATATATTATAGAATCAGCTTGTCAACTCACACAAAAGAACAAGAAAAGCAAGGAGGAGGAGGAAAACCCATGACAGTTTTATTAGGGTTGCCTTGAATCTGTATATCAATTTGGAGGATAACTGATATTTTTACAGTATTGAGTTGCACATCCACAAATAACACATATCTTCCAAATTGTTTGGACCTAGTTTCATTTAATTTTCTCTGTAGAGATCTCACATATTTTTGTGTTTATTCTTAGGTTCTTGATTTGTATGCTTTGTAGGAGGAATCCTTTGAAAATTTCATTTTCTAAACATTCATGACTGGTATATAGAAATAGAATTGATTTTGTATATTGAATGCACAGCCAGCTATCTTGATAAACTCTTAATAATTCAAATAATAGCGCTTTTGGATTTTTCTATGTAACAAATCATATCGAAAGGAAGTTTACTCCTCCTTTTCCAGCCCGTCTATCTTTTATTACTTTCCTCACTTTATCACCTCCCTAGGGGCCTGCATACAGTACAGTGTGGAATAGAAATAGAATCGTAGGCTGCTGCTGCTAAGTCATCTTAGTCGTGTCTGACTCTTTGTGACCCTATGAATCATAGCCCACCAGGCTCCTCTGTCCATGGGATTCTCCAGGCAAGACTACTGGAGCGGATTGCCATTTCCTCCTCCAGGGGATCTTCCAGACGCAGAGATCTAATCCACATCTCTTATGTCTCCTGCATTGGCAGGCAGATTCTTTACTACTAGCCCCACCTGCACCTGGGAAGCCCAGAGTAGGAGATTGCCTTATTCTCAATCTCAAAGGAATTCTAATTTAGTTTGGGTTTCCCCAGAAGCAGACCCTAGGCAAGAATCTGAGGGCAAGAAGTATACTTGGGAGGTGAAGGAGAACATTGGGAGGGGTGGGAGACAAGGAAAGGAGGGTGGCTGATGAAGGGGTTTGTTATCAAGCTTCATCCTGGAGCTTAATTTTGCTGGAGAGACTGTGGGAGCCAGTATAAACCACACACATCAGAGTTACTTTACCCAAGACATGTGGAGCTGGGTATCCACACACAAAATCTCACCAGTCACTGGTTAAACTGCTCTGGGGTAAACTGTATTAGTTCCCTGGCATTTTCAACTGCCAAGTGAGTGGAAAACTAGTTAAGCAGCAAAGGAAAGCCTGCAGGTAAGGAAGTACAGATATTGGTGGTTGGAAATGGGGCCAAATGCATTGAAATGGGAAAAGTGAGACCCAGAGGTGGGTTACCCACAGTGTCTTCTACAAAAACCTTCAGCTTTTTATTTCATTAAAAAAAAAAAAAATGATCTAGGGTTCCAAATGTCTTCTATTAAATTCAACATTTTATTACCACAAGTAACAGTTGCAGTCCCCATAGGGTATCAGCAGCTGCCTGAGTCCAAATGTCTCTATGCATCCCTCAAAAATCATACAGTTAAACAGAAAGAAGGAAATAAAATTACTCATTACTGGGGAATTCCCTGGTGGCCCAGTGGTTAAGGATCCACCTTCCAATGCAGAGGACACAGGTTCAATCTCTGGTCAGGGAAATGAGTTCACAGGCCAAGCAGCCAAAGGGAAAAAAAAAAAAAACACAAAAAACAAAACAGTCATCACTCTGGCTGACAACCTAATTAAGAGGCAGAAAATACTAGACTTGGGTGGTAAAGTGCTGCCACCTGGTCTCTGCTGTCCTGAAATCCCATTATCACATCCACACTAGGGAGTGACCCCTCTCATCAATACTGCCTGCAAAGCACAGCCCACCACTGCCTGCCTCAGCCAGGGAGAGGCTTGGTAACTGCGATACAATAGCAGGTAGCGCCTACCACCAACACTTAGCACTAACAAATATAAACAACTGCTGGTACTTAGGAAAAAATCCACTCTATTGGGAAACTACTGGCTAACTTAAGAGAAAAAAAGGAGAACGAACAAACACAAGAAAAAGAAGAAAGAGAAAGAAGGGAGAAAAAAGGAGAGTGGGGAGAGAGGAGAAAGATATTAAAGGGGAAATGATTAACTAGAGGGTGGGGGGAAATAGTAATGAGACTGCTTTAACCTGGGCAAATAAATGCAAAACAGATAACTTGACTAATTTCTAAAAACATAAAATTTACAAAAATTAGGGCATAAATAAAATAAAACCAGGAAAATAAAAAAAAAGAAATTTATGAAGCAAGAGTAACATTAATAGCTAAACCTAACACACCAACAAACCCTGCAAATCAATCTTATTTATGAATATACATGTCAAAATCCCAAATAAAGTGAAATAAAATGTTGTCAAATACAATTAATGACCCCTTAAAAAAGAACATGACATGACCAAGTGGGACTTGTTCTGGGAATATAAGTATGGCTTGACATTAGGAAAATCCATCAGCATAATTGCCTACATTAATTGTTCTAAGGAGAAACTATCAGTTGATGATACACCAGACACAAAAGGCATGTACTGCATGATTCCTTTTATGAAAAATTCCAAAAAATGCAAACCAACCTATAATGACAGAGCAACTTCACATGAGGTTATCCAAATGGCCAGTGAAAACATGCTCACTATTACTTACCAGGAAAGTGCAAAATCCAATCAGTTACCACTATGCACTTAACAGAATGGCTACAATTAAAGAGACCGACAATATCAAGTGTTGGTGAGGGTGTAGAGCAACTGGAACTTTCCTGGTGGGTGTGTAAAATGGCATAGCCACTTTGTAAAATAGTTTAGAAGTTTCTTATAAAACAAGCATACACCTACCCTATAACCTGTAATTCTATTCCTAGGTATACATCCAAGAGTAATGAGTATTTGTCCCCAAATATACTTGCATAAGAATGCTCACAAGAGCTTTCTTCATCAAAGAAAGCAACTGGAAGCAACTCAAATACCATCAATAGGAAAATGAAGAAAGAAACCATGGTATATGGTATATTTTGCTGAATATGGTGTATTATTTTATTATTCAGCAAAATATGGTATGTGTAAAATATTCAGCAAAAAAAGGACTACTTCCACATGCAACTACATAGATAAATCTCAAAAATATTATGCTAATCAAAATCTTGTTAATCAAAAGCTGAAATTGTTAATCAAAAGCCAGACAAGTTAAAAAAGAAATCTGAGAATTTGGACAAAAAGAGTATGGTTTCATATATGAAATTTGTGGAATTAAAAAAGCAACAAATCCATAGGGTTTTGTCAACCTTCTGTATTCTTTTGTTTTAGCTGTGTCTCTTATAAACAGCTATAATCTTTTGAGTCTGACAATCTTTGTATTTTGACTAAAATAGTCTACTTGTTTTTTTAAATAAGAACTTTGAGATATGATACAATTAGTCAATTTATTAATGTTTTAAGTAGAGATACTGGGTTTCAGTCTACCATCTTAAATGCTTTCTACTGCTTTTTTCATTTCTCCTTTTAAATTTTTAAAAAATTTCCCCACATTTTTAGTATTAAAATGTTCAAACATACAAAATTTGAAAAAAAAAAAAAATAGTACAATGAACACCCCCAGTCTCTCCACTTAGAGTCAATGCTTTTAAACTTAGAGCCAACCTATTTTACTATTTGATAGCACACACACACACACATATACATAATATGGTTTTGCTGAACCATTTGAAGCGAAGTTGCAGAATAGACCGATTATTTTTTATTATCCCATTTTCCTCACTCAATTAGTTTGAAGTTGCATTTGTTTCCTCAGGCTGCTGTAACAAAGTACCATGAACTGGTTGGCTTAACACAATGGAAATTGGTTCTCTTAGTCTGGAGGCTTGGCAGTCTGAAATCCGGGTGCTGGCAGGGCCACGCTCCCTCTGAAACCTGTAGGGGAATCCTTCCTTGCCTCTTCCTAGTTTCCTGTGGTTTGCTGGTCATCGCTCACATGCCTTGGCTTGTACATGCAACACTCTGATCCTCCATTTTCACATGGCACTCTTGCTGTCTCCGCATCTCTTTCACTCTATACATCTCTGTGTCCAAATTTCCCTTTTATAAGGACATAGTCCTGTTGGATAAGGGACACCCTATGATGACCTCATCTTAACTTGATCATCGGCAGGACCCTTTTCCCAAATAACATTGCATCGACAGATCCTGGGGGCTTAGGATTTCAGCATCTTTCAGGGGACAATCCAACCCCTAACAGAAGCTACAGACACAAACTCTTTTAGTATCTTTCCTAAAAACTACAATACGTATCCTTGACTTCTAGTATTGAATTGATTCCTTCACTCTCCTCCTGAACATAACAAGACATTTAACATTAAGTTTAAACACACTTAAGTTAGCACACTTTAACATGTTTCTCTCTCCTGAGTTTCATGCTATTGTGGTTATACAATTTAATCATATGTATTTTATATCCTACAGGCATCATTATTGTTTTATGTATCGTACTGTTTTTTAAAACCTAATGGTAATATTTATATAATTATTTATAAATTAGTTATATATTTATTTATAAATATATAAAATTATTTACATATTTATAAATGTATAAATTATTTATATTTATATATTACAAATATAATTATATTATATTATATATATTATTATATATATTTATTTTTGCATCAGTAACCAAAAAGTTGGAAAGACACCAGTTAGCACAATTATTTTGATAGAAGAGTTTACAAGCAGACTTGTGGACTTTTCCTATTTTGGTTTTTTTCAGTGATAATAGTTTCTCGGTCATATGTTAACAAACAAGTAACACCTGCTGCTGCTGCTGCTGCTAATTCACTTCAGTCGTGTCCGACTCTGTGCGCCCCCATAGACGACAGCCCACCAGGCTCCCCCGTCCCTGGGATTCTCCAGGCAAGAATATTGGAGTGGGTTGCCATTGCCTTCTCCAGTGCATGAAAGTGAAAAGTGAAAGTGAAGTCGCTCAGTGGTGTCCAACTTGTAGTAGCCTACCAGGCTCCTCCGTCCATGGGATTTTCCAGGCAAGAGTACTGGAGTGGGGTGCCATTGCCTTCTCTGCAAGTAACAGCAGCGGCTGCTAAGTGAAGTGGTTGATGAAGGGCAAAGCTGAAGCCCAGATTCTGTCCCTCTCCTGGCAGTGCCTGGGAGGGGTGGGAAAGGGATGGGTACAAAGGGGAACAGCCTGAGCTGCCCAGGGAGGCTCTAGGGGCATCTAATGCTGAGCACTCAGACCTGAGGGCCAGGCCAGGCTCCCAAACTATTCTGGGAATGGAAGGACTGGGGATCGGAGAAGACGTGACCTTCCCATTGTGAACTCACCCACCTCCGTCCACTTAGGCATGAGCTTAAGAAAAAAGAAAGAGAGACTTGAAATCCAGTCTCCATGAGCTCTCCCAGGATCTGCAGCCTCCTCTACCTGTACCCCAAGTTCCCTGCCTGTTCTGCTTTCAGAGGTTTAAGCCAGGCCCAAACCCCCCACCCCTCCAATCTCCAAATAAGTACAATGGAATGAGCTTGAGTGAAAAATCCACTTTAATAATCCAGCTTCAGCTCAGCTGAGAACTTCCCCTCTCACGTGTGAGAGAAGTCTCTCCAAGAGGTCTCAGTCCACCAGGAGGTTACGGCTCAGAGAAGGGAACAGCTCAAAGAAGCCCTAAAAGAGAAGGCAACATGGGATTTGGGGTTAGTGGAGACCAGGTCGGGGGTGCCCCACCACTCACTGGCTACCAACACGGCCCAGCAAGAGGAAGGCGTAGTTGCTTCACCCACACTTGACCACTGTCAAAGCCTTCTCATCCCCAATCTCCTCTCCAACCCTTTACTATCCTCTGGGGGCTGATGAGGGCCCCTGAGCCTTGAGAAGAAGGGGGACCCTTCCTTTCCTACATGGTAGCTCTAAGCCAGCCAGCCACATGCAAGGGCCGGATGATGCCCCAGGACTGATGCGGGTACCAGATGGGGAGGGAGCCTGGCTCCCACAGTGATGGGGAGGGGGTTCAGAGTCACCTTAAAGAGAGTGAGAGTCTGGAGTACTCCTGTGGTGCAGGCTGTCTCCCGGATGGAGTGCATGGCCAGCTGGGGGCTGCCCAAATCCAGCACCCGCAGACCTAGCCGAGAAGCCAAGATAGGTCCAATGGTGGTGCCGCAAGGCGAGTCATTCCGGACCATGAGATCCTGCAGGGAGGAAGAGCTGTTCATGAGCAACATGTAACACCTGTTTCTTAAGACCCAGGAGGAAGTCACCTTGGAACTGCGGGGCTGAAAGGAGCCTGGTACATCGCCCACTCTGACCTCCCCAAAGAGTGGGTGTGGCCGGTGTAAAATCACCAGTCTGGCACTAAGGCAGGCCCAAAGGACAGGATATTCTGAACTGGTCCCATTCTCTCCATCTGCACTACCACCACCTCAGTTCCAGCTACCTCATACTGCCTTTCACACAATCCATTCCCCACACAGTGGGCAGGGGGACTGGAAATATACATGTACCCTTTATGTCCCCTTGCTTCATAAATGCACCCCCCACCCCACCCACACACAAATAATCAGTCAATAATCTTAGTGGTTTTACAAATATGGCTATGGGCAGTTTTAAACTACTTGATTTGTATTCTGGTAAACAAAAGTAAATATATGATGGTAAATATACCATCATAATACGATGGTGGACATCAAGATTTTCCACATAAAAGAGAATTACAAAACCAAGTAAAGTAAGTAGTAACTGCTCTTTTTTAAAAAATGAGAATCGCAGTATTAACTCACGATTTTTAAAATATGTACATTTTTTCCTAGCTATGTCCTTAGAAATGACCCCAAAGCATTCCTCCCCCCGCCCCCACAATAACAATGAACACTTATGATGCTAGACTAGCCTCTAACATCAATATCCATCAAAAGCCACAAAGTCTGGGGAGAGAAATGAGCAAGATGAGCCTGCAATTTCCTTTTGGGCCAAAAAGCAAGACAACTTCCCAGAGTCATGACAAAGAACACAGGAGTCACATAGAAAGGACTGCCGCTGGTCAAAGTCATGACAATTTGAGCGTGAAATGACACGACTATGTGGACCAGATCTACACTGAACCAACGAAAATCTATGATTCTAAATATATAATGATCATCAAAAAGAGAACCTTTTATTTGTTAGCACTTGAGGCAGCCATTAAAACACTTCACCTTGAAAGCTGGTTATTAAAGGGAACAGTAAGTATTTGTCCTGACTTTCCAGGAGGAACCATACTTCACAATAACCAGATGGCCCTACTGGATGGGAGAAAGTTCTACTTCACAGAAGAATGATAGCTAATAAATGTAAAAGGAATAAAAAAAATGGAGGGGGGGCATTTTTTCAGTAAACACTAATGGACTTATGGATTTAGGCAAGGATTATCAATTGGTGCTAAAACTCAGCACTTGTCTGATTGATGGGAAGCTCATCACCTGTACAGGTTACTGTCCAGTCAAAGGAGGAATACCTTCATGAGGTGGAGAGACCGAGGGCAGCCCTCCCTGTCTGGTGATCAATCTTATTATCACTAAGGGTGAATTACCCAGAGAGTATGTGGATGATGCAACATGAAGGACACACCTGTCATGATGTCTTCTGGCCAAAACGGTTTAACCTGAATCCATCAAGCCTTTAGATATGAATTCGAGATTACAGGAAATACACGGGCTACAGGCTTAAACTCAACGACACCATGAGGAAGCACCCAGGAAAATCCAAAAAGGAAGATGACATCATATAGGATGATGAGCCTGGTTTTTTCAGTAAGTCAATGTTATTTTAAAAAGAACCACAACAACAACAAAAGTAGGTGGGGTAGCTGTGCTAGATAAACAACCAGATATAACACATGGTCCTGAACTGGAAACCAAAGTGGGACACACTGTAAAGAATGTTTTGGGGATAACTGAAAATGATCTGTGTGTGAAATGAGACATAAATTTACTGAAACTAAAATTTTCTGAAATAGAAAGATGGAGAATACTGAGTGAAAAGAGGAAACAAAAGACATATCCAAGATGATTTCATTTTTTAAACAAAACGTGTGTTAAGTATATACATAGAAAAAAATCTGGAAGAGTACATACAAATCTCTTGGGATTAGTGTTTTATTTTCTCATTTCCATTTATATTTTCTAAAGCACACATGCCCTGCTTCTGCTGTAAGACGTTAAAGGGAAATCCCCCAATGTCCTCCTACTGCCTTAGAAGAAGATCCAACACCCTTCCTGCCTAGGAGGCCCAGCAAGGCTGGCTCCTCCCGCTCATACTCAGCCTGGCTCTGCCACCGTGGCTCCGGCTGCTCCTAACGGACCAAGGTCACTCCCGCCCACGGGGGGGGGGGGGGGGGGGGCTTTTGCCTTGGGGCTTCGGCCGGTGGCTCAGACAGTAAATAATGTGCCTGCAGTGCGGGAGACTCGGGTTCAATCCCTGGGTCAGAAAGATCCTTTGAAGAAGGGAATGGTAAGCCACTCCAGTATTCTTGCCTGGAGAATTCCATGGACAGCGGAGCCTGGCGGGCTATAGTCCATGGGGTCACAAAGACTCGGACACAGCTGAGTGACTAATGCTCACCCTCGGGCAGGGATGCTATTTGCTCATAGCAGCCTCATTCTCAATGCTTAGGTCTCAGCTCAAATGTCACCTCCTCAGAGAGGCCTTACTGAGAATGGAACTCAGTTCTACAATGTGAGGTGGGGAAGCTATATGGGCAGAGAGAGCCTGAGGCTGGAGTTCAGGATGCCAGGGTCCTAGTCCTGACTTATCAGGACCTCCCTGCTATGTCTATCACCAGACCTGGGGGATCCAGCCCTTGAAACATATATTATCCTAACAGAGATCTTAATCATTGCATATTTCTTCCTCCCTCCTCCTCTGACTAGATGGGCTGTGGCCAAGGCAAGAATGACAATGAGTTCCAGGTTTCCTGGCCCTGAACTTCCCTTGTGGAAGCCCCCAGGGCATGTAAGAGAGACACCTGTACATGTAGGAGTTCCACCTGTACAGAGGGGAACTGGAGGTGCTGGGAGGGAAGGCGGTAGGACTAACTCTCTACGTGCCATGAGGACACCGCACCTTTAACCCCATTTTCCAGGAGTGGAGACAGTCAAAGGAAATGAGGAGACGAGTCCAGGGTCACAGGACTAGCGTCCCGTCAGGACCAGAACTGTTCCCGGCTCTGTCTACATCCAACCCCACCGCTCCTCACTCGACTAGGACCCTCCTCCTCTAAAGACTGTCTACCAGGCCCCCCTTACTGGGGGACCACCTGCCTGTGCCCCCCACCCCACCTTCCCAGGCAGGGTCCACCCTCACCTGGAGGGGCACCCCGACATTGCTGGCCACCTCTCGGATCAGGGCCTCTGAAACTGCATTTGAGGCGTAGCGTTGCTTGCTGTTCACCTTGATCACAGGGCCCTGGGGAGAGGGAAACCAGGAGTCTAGAGGGAGGCAGAGATGCCTAACAGGCCCACAGGGAAGAGGACGGGGCCTGGAACCAGCCAGGCCTCCGGATACCAGAGGAGAAGCAGGAGCGCCTCACCTTGTGGAATAAGGGCCTGTGGTTCTCCTCATGCTTGTCCCTGAAAGAGACCGAGAAAGGCCAGGGATGGCCAACAGCAGCTGTCGACACACACCACTCGCTCACGGCAGACATCACTAATACAGCATTCTTTCCCACCCAGCCTGCAGGATCTCAGAGTCAAGCTAAACACAGGGCTCCAGGCAGCCTCTTGCAACGAGCAGTGGGGGAAGTAAGTCTGTAGACAGAACCTATTTGGATGGGTTAGGCGATGTGACTTTGACTAAGTCAGGCTACAGAGCAGTCAAAAGGAAGTCCCCACGGAACCTCCTGGCAGAATGGAGGAAGGGGAAGGGAAGAGGCGGAGCCCCAAGGCCAGGGCTGAGCCTGAAGCCAGGTCACGCTCCTGTCTTCGGCTGTGTGAGGCCTGTGTGCCCGGCGCAGGAGACTCACAGGTAGTTGGGGTGCACGGCATGGGCCATGTCTGCACTGATCATGTAGGACTTGGGGATGGCTTCCTCAAAGGCCGTCAGATGCTGGGATGAAGCCGAGATCCGCCGCAGCACCAGCTCCGTCAGCAGTGACTGTGCACCCTGCGCACTCTCCGACCCCACCTGGTGATGAGAGGGGCCTGGCTCTGGGGGTCTGGTCTGGTGGGCTAGAGCTGGAGGCCAGGAAGTGGGGCCCACTGCCCAGACTGGCTCAGGATCCCCACTGAATCAGTGGGTGGGAATGCGGACTGTTATCAGCCACTTCCCCAACCCTATACCACCGAAAAGCTGACGGTGAGCTGGGGCCACTGTCTAATGCTTGGCCATCTCCAGGGCAGAAAGAGAACTGTCCAGTCCACTTCCATTCCTGGCTGGCCTTCCTTCTCCCCTGACCATCTGGGGTTCAGCCCAGGTGCCACATCTCCCTGGTCAATCTTCTTTGGTGCATGTGACAGGAGTCGCTAACTCTGACCTGTGCAGTTACAGGAAGCTGTGCAGTTGTGCAGGCGTCTCAGCCAGCACCCTAACCCAAGCACGCAGGGCGCGGACCCAGCCTGCGCCGGGCGCTGGGGCTGCCAGTGTGAAGGGCAGAGTCCCTGTCCTCCAAGAGCTCACCATGTGGCACCCGGAGACGTGGGAGGCGCCATACACCAGGAGCAGGTGCGAGCTGAGCCGGAGGGGCCACCGAGCGCTGAGGAAGCGCAGGCAGTGTCTGGCTCATCCCTGGAGCCTCCAGAGGAGCCCTGGCCTGTGGCAGCTGCTGGACACCACTGGCTGCAGAAGACTCCCCAGAGGAGACCCTCCCCAGAGCTCCCCACGCACCTCTTCATTGTCGTAGAGGGCGATCATGCGCACGTGGGGATCCGCAGCCAGGGAGGCAGGGGCTGAGCAGGAATCGATCAAGGCCTGTTTGGGGAGGGGGCAAAAGCATCATCCTCCCCACTCCACCTTCCATAACTCAGCCCACCAACACCTGGGAGGCTCACTTGCCCGCCTCCCGCCATCACAGCCGGAGTGAAGCAGGCTCCAGCGGTCACTGGTCTGCATCTCTCAGGGTGCTGCCGGGTGGGAGGACATATGGGGGGCCTTTTTGATGAGCTGGGGGAAAAGCTCCCTCTCCTCCCTCACATGCCTTCCCACACAAAAGGCAGGAGTGTGTGTAAGACGGAGGGGAAGGGCTGAGAATCCTGGCAAGTCAAAAGGACTGCACGGGTCACATAAACTAGTTGGTCTTGGCATCGACACTGAGGTCCAAAGAGGTGACTGTGACTCCATTGAGGTGATGCGACTGGCTGGCTGGCGGCGCAAGTGGCTCTGAGTCCCAGGTCTGGCTCTGACCTCAGTTACAGCCCAAAGCCTGTCTCCTGAGAACAGGACAGGGTGCAAACGGAGTATGGAAATGACAGAGGGAGGAGCAGGGTGAGAGATGAAGAACAGGGGGAAGTGACCAGGGTAGAAAGAAGGTGGGGAATATCAATGCAACCACCCAATGAGATGCCAAGGCTCAAAGGCAGCTGGGTGAGCTTAAGCCAGGGCTTGGAGGGGGAAGGCTAGAGGAGGGGGATGATACTGCTATACAGGATGATAGGGTCTTTCCTTTAAAGCATAGCTTAACTTAAAGGAGAAGCAGGACAAGACTCTGTGAGGCCCTGAACAACTTCTCGGCCTTCTGCCGACCTCATCCCCCGCCCCGGCCCAGCCAGTGCAAAGATGGGGCCCAGAGGAGTGATGCTGAGGCTGCAGCATTTAGGCCTCTCCCCATAGTCCACCCGCATCAGGGGTCTTCTCATGACCCGTAGGACTCCAGGCAGTCCTCCCGCCCCGTGCTCCTGGGAGTGCCCCGGCTCCTCACCTGCAGGGCACAGAAGCAGCTGTGCAGGTTGTCCAGCCGAGGGGCAAAGATGAACTCCTCGTAGGCACCACCCAGGACCTAGAAAGACAGGACGGTCATCCTGATCTTCATCCCCTCCCCGGGACTCAGCCTCTTCTCCCTGCTCCCTAGGGGCTGCGTTTGAACACACCTCCTTGGTTCCTTGCCCAACCTCTCCCAGCCTCTGGCCTAGAGCACTCAGCCCGCTATGCTGAGCTGAGCGGAGAACGGAGAAGGGCCAGGCTGGAGCTGAGGGACAGGAGGGTGCAGGCCTGCGGTTCCTGATCAGTTCCTATGGAGCAGGACAAGGCAGAGACCAAACAAGAAAAGAAGAAAGCCGAGGAACTAAACAGAGGAGACTAGGTGAGAAATAGAAACTTAGCACATGTTCAAACATGGGCGAGCATCCAAAGACATGGCCATCTCCTACAGTCAGCAACTGGGAGAGATGCAAGGACAGGCTCCAGGAAGGCGGGGTGGGGCACATCCAGGCCTCCTGTCCTCGGAGGTTTGGAGCCAGCACAGGTCAAAGTGGACAGGGACCCCAGTAGCGGAAACTCCTCCTGAAATTGTGGAAAGCTTACACCCCCAACCCAGACAGCCCGAGCAGGCAGACCTGGCATGGGAAACCTGCCATTTTTGAGAACCACTGCCCTAGAAGCAGAGTGGGGTGGTGTGTACTGGGAAAACAGTGAAGTGAAAATGAAAGCCGCTCAGTCGTGTCCAACTCTTTGCAACCCCATGGACTATACAGTCCATGGTATTCTCTAGGCCAGAATACTGGAGTGGGTAGCCATTCCCTTCTCCTGGGGATCTTCCCAACCCAGGAATCGAACCCAGGTATCCCGCACTGCAGGCAGATTCTTTACTAGCTGAGCCACAGGGAAGCCCAAGAATACTGACGTGGGTTGCTGATCCCTTCTCCAGCACATTTCCCTGACCCAGGAATTGTACTGGGGTCTCCTGAATTGCAGGCAGATTCTTTACCAACTGAGCTATGAGGGAAAATATGTTGGGGCCAGCTGGGATCCCAGGGTCCCCACCCATGAGTTCCTCACCGCAGGTTGAGTGTCGGCGAGACACAGTTCCATCTCCAAGATGTCCTCAGGGCTCAGCCCCAGATGGGCACAGAGAAGGGACATGAGGACCGAGTGGTGCCGCTCATCCTGCAGGGCAGGGGGGTGCTGAGAGGCCGGTCCACTCCCCGCTCTCTCCCCTTCTCCAGGAACCAGTCTCTTCCCCCCTGCGCACCCCTCCCCACGAGCAGGTGGCTCTTACTGCAGCATTGAGGGGGCCTGGCTCCGGAGTCCCCTTCTCCAGCTCCTCCTGGATGGATGTGGCAAGAATGGGGACCCTGTGGGGAGACACGTGAAGGGGGCATGGGGGGAGGGCTGGAGGGCACAGCCAGGTGGGACACCCTACATCAGGACCGTGCGCTCAGGCATCCCCTGATGGGGAACTGCCCCGGTCCCTCAATTCCCAGCTCCCTCTGCAAAAAGCAAAGCTCTTAGGGCCTCTGGACATCCGCTGGGTCCCTGGGGTAGAACCTGACTGTGGCCGCCGTTAGGGAGTGGTCTCCCAGATCCAAGCAGGGCCCCCCCATCATCCATGCCACACCCTCCCCAGCTCCAGGTCACCACCGCCTTCATCCCCATCTCACAAGTGCATCTCCATGTTGGGCCCAAAGTTCTCATTGACATTTCTCTGCAGATGGATGGCCAGGTGCGGAATGCGAAGAATGGGCCTGTCCACATGCACCAGCCGCTGCTCCAGCCGGCCTGAAGTAGGGCACTGTGGCCAAACAGACAGGGTCAGCCCAAGCCGGGGGGCCCTGCATCCGCAGCTGGTTAAATCCCCCACTTCGCCCAGACTAACCAAGGTGGGCCTCTGACCTGGGCTGCCCCTTCCCCCCTTCCCTGGGGGGCTCTCCAGGTTCCCTGAAGGGAGGTGACAGTCAGCCTTCAGGCAGCTGAAAGCTCAGGGCCTCCCAGATCCAACCCCAGGCCCCACCTTGACAATGACACGTCCAGCCAAGGTCAGGTCACGGTCAAACCAGGTGCTCCAGATGCCACCACCATAGGTCTCCACACCAACCTGCTGGAAGCCCACTTGGCTGCGGCGAGACCGCCGCTTCACCTGAGAGAGACAGCGGGGAACAAGCATTCAGAAAAGGCCAGGCGGCAGGATTTGGCGCTGAGAGGGCGGGTAGTGTGACACAGAAGGGCCCCAAGTGTGGAGGAAGGAGCTGACAAGTCTTCTTCTCTGCACACCCCCTGATGCCTCCCCTCTCCCAGGCAGCCCCATTTCCTTACCCGGAGGCAGGGGCTGTCCGTGTGGGCCCCAATGAGGCTGAAACCATTGCCGGGAACATACTGGCCCCCCACAGCAAATGCGATGATGGTGGAGGAGTTCCTGGTCAGGAAGTACTGGGGTGGGGGTTTAGAGCTGGATTAAGCCAGAGCACAGGACTTCAAGCCCCAGCCCAGGTTCCTACCTCTCCGCCCCCACCCCAACCCCAGTACCTTGCTCTCCGGCTTGATATCCCAGCTCTCGGTCTCCTTGAGTTCATGGAAGCCGGCCTGGAGGAGGCGGCTGCGGCACTCTGCCACCGCTGTAGGGAAAGAGCCCTCTCACGGCTGATGGAAGCCGGGAGGAGGCACACCCGCTCCCTACCCGCCCCCTGCCCTGGTCACTCACCGTGAAAAGGAGAGGGGCTCCGGTTGACGAACTTGAGCAGTTCCCGGGCCGCGGCCTGCACCGCCTCTTTGCGGGCCCTGCCGCTCATGGCCACCTAGGGGACGGGGGACGCTCATATGCATACGAGGTCTAGGACGCCTGACCCATCTCGGCTTCGGGAACCTCCCCAGCCAATCCCCACCGAGTGAGGGACCGCGGGCTCAGATCTCGGCTTCCGCCCCTTTCCCCCCACCAAGAGACGCAAAAGACCGGGCTCCAACCCACCGGGAAGTATCACAACCCTCCCGCTGCGATCCCGGCCCAGCTGGTCCCAGACGGCCCGCCCCCTAATCCGAGTTTCAGTCCGGCCCCACCAAGTCCATCCCCACGTGACTGACCAGCTGGAAATCCCGGTCAGTTCCCAAACTCTGAGCCGGCCCGTACACCACGTCCGCGACCCCACCCCGGAACCAAAGCCCTGTCCCCTAGGGAACACCCCACCTGGGTCTCACCCCTGAACAACCCGGGAAGGTAAAGTCACTTGAGATCAGACTTTCGGTTTCGTTTAGGGTCGAGGGGAGCCCCCCACGTCAGCAAGCGCGCTGCTGAGCTTGGAGCCGAGCGGGCACCTGGCCGGGTCTAAGATCGAAGTTCGTCCGGGACGAACAGAGGCCACCTACCTGCATGGCCGTAGGCGTGGGCCTGCGTCCCGGTGTCCGGCCCCTGCGCACAGCCCACCCCTACTCCCGCCGCTGTAGCCCCGCCCCGGCCCTGCGGCTCGCCCCGCCCCGCCCTCCTCCCCTTCCACGGGGGTGGCGGACGCCCTCTGCCGACCCGGAGGTGCTAGGACACCCTGGAACCGCCTGCCCCGATACTTTCACCCTCACCCCCAAGTTAGGGAGTCCAAGAGAAAACGCCTCCGCCAGCTCACCTGGTCACCTGGGTGTTGTACAAAGTGCTCTCTCTCTCCACAGGCACTCTGGTGATAATAAAAGCAACATGGTTAATGTTCATGATAAGTTTTAGCTTTATAATAAAGCTTAATGCGCTAGGTAGTTTAATCTTCATTGCCCTTTCAACTTTATATCTTTACTGTCCCTGGTCAGGGAACTAGATCTCGAAAGCAGCTGTGAAGAAAAAAAAAAAAGACGTCAAAAGACAAACTCCATATGTTGTATTGGAGGCAATTCCAATATTCCTATGTCAAGAGTAAGTAAGTAGTAATTTTTAAAACCCAGGAACACATTTGGTCATAATGGCCATCATTTTAAAATCTACAATCAGTGCTGCAGAGGGTGTGGAGAAAAGGGAATCCTCTTACGCTGTTGGTGGGAATGTAAATTGGTCTATCCACTAGGGAGAACAGTATGGAGGTTCCTTAGAAAACTAAAAGTAGAGCTAACATATGGTATATGCCCAGCAATCCCACTCCTGGGCATATATCTGGTGAAAATCATATTTCAAAAGGTACATGGGACTTCCCTGGTGCTTCAGTGCTTAACCAGACTCAGCCTTCCAATGCAGCGGATGTGGTTTTGATCCCTGGTGGGAACTAAGATCCCACATGTTGCAAACAACTAAGCCTGTGCCACTACTCAGCAACAAAAAGATTCCACAGGCTGCAACTAAGACCCAGCACAGCCAAATCAGTATTTAAAAGAGAGAGAGAGAGAAAAGATACATGCACCCCAATGTTCACTGCAGCCCTGTTTCCAATAGCTGGGACATGGATGCTACCTAAATGTCCATCGATGGATAAACAAAATGGATAAAGAAGATGTGGTACATATATACAATGGAATATTACCCAGTCATTAAAAAAAACCAATACTATAATACCATTTGCAATGAAAAGGATGGACCCAGAGATTGTCATATTTAGTGAGGTAAGACAGAGAAAGACAAATATATGATATCACTTATATGTGGAATCTAAAAATATGCTACAAATCAACTTACTTACAAAACAGAACTAGAGTCACAAATGTAGAAAGCAATGTTATGGTTCCCAAGGGGGAAGGAGGGGAAGGGGAAGTTTGGAGACTGGGATTGACATGTAAACACTACTGTATATAAAATAGATAACAGGCACCTACTGTGTAGCACAGGGAACTCTATTCAGTACTCTGCAGTGATCTATATGGGAAAAGAATCTTAAAAAGGAGTGTATATATGTATATGTATAACTGATTGACTTTGCTCTACAGCAGAAAGTAACACAACATTGTAAACTGTACTACAATTTTTATTGAAGTATAGTTAATATTTAAAAACAAAACAAAAATCCAGGTGCTTGCTTAGCCATTGATTCTGATCAGGACTCTTGGTGGCCCCTAGGTTCAACACAGGGCCCAATTACCAGGGGTGTTATAAACATTCCAGGGATTACAGGTTGATGGAGCAATCTGCTGTTTATGTACTGGAGTAGGAATGTCCAGGGAGTGAGGAGTAGTTGGAAAGATCCTGCGGCCCTCAATTCAAAGGAATAGATATTATAATGTCGTATTCAGGAATATGGGCTTTCCTGGTAGCTCAGGTGGTAAAGAATCCACCTGCAATGCAGGAGACCATGGTTCAATTCATGGGTCGGGAAGATCCCCTGGAGCAGGGTATGGCAACCCACTCCAGTATTCTTGCCTGGAGAATCCCCATGGACAGAGGAGCCTGGCGGGCTACAGTCCATGGGGTTGCAAAGAGTCAGACCCAACAGAGCGACTAAGCACATTCAGGAATATACACACGAGGTGATGGGTTAAATTCATGGCGTTCCCTCTTCATTCCCTGGAATGCCATTATGTATAAAGATTCACTGCTGAGTGGGACATGAAGAGAACATGCTTGCTCTCTGAGGAGCCAGAGGCTGGCTACTGGTGAAGGAACACATTCAAGGACAGTGACAAGAGCAAAATCAGGGATACAAACAGGGTCAGGGAGGGAGGCTTAGCTCAAAACTCTTTAATGTTCTGATCACAAAAAAGAGTACTGGGTCACAACTGCAAATCAACTATACTTGAATAAAAATAAATAAATGAAACAATTCAAATAAAAAGTAAAATGTATCATGTTTTTTAAAAAAGTACATGTTAATGTGAGCAATTCAAACATCAATAAAATGCAAGACTTAAAAAGTGAAAGTAAATGTTTGAAAAATTGAACATCCAGTCTTAATAAAAACAAAACCAGGGAATTCCCTAGCAGTCCAGTGGTTAGGACTCCACACTTTCACTGCCAAGAGTGCAGTTTCAAGCACAGCCAAAAAAAAAAAAAAAAGGAACCACCAAAAAACCAAACAAAAAACAAAACCAAAATCTTCTTAAGAAACGAGAAGAGAAAGGATCTATCTCTCTATCTATCTCTCTATCTATTGAAAATCTATATATATGTAGCAGAAATCTATAGCAGACTTCAGTGGGAAAATATAGAAGTATCCCTGTTCAAATCAGAAGCTGATTAGCTGTTATCACTGGTAATCAATGTGGGTCTGAAGTCAGAGCCAGTGCCAGAAAACAATTTTATATGTAAAAGCACAATCTGTCCCTATTTGTAGGTTATATAATTATCAAGGCCTTCCCTTGTGACTCAGCTGGTAAAGAATCCGTCTGCAACACGGGAGGATCTTGCTTTGATCCCTGGGTTGGGAAGATCCCCTGGAGAAGGGAATGGCTACCCATTCCAGTGTTCTGGCCTGGAGAATTCCATGGACTATATGGGGTTGCAAAAGTCGGACAGGACTGAGCAACTTCCACTTTCACAATTACCAAGACAATAAACTTAGAACTGTTAGAACTGGAAGAAGGGGTGGCCTGATTTGAAAAATCATCGGCTTTCCTGTACAATAATCAACCAGAAAATATAATCATAGAAAGGTCCTATTTACCAGAACAAGAGAAACTGTTAAATTACTAGGAACGAGCATCTGTGTGACCCAATCTCAAGTAGCCAGGGAAATGCATGTAATAAGTGAAATAGCATTTTTGATTTGTCAGATTAGCAAAAATGAAAAAGACTGGTAATATCAAATGCAGGAGAAAGCCTGGGGTCATGTATGTCTTTCTACCCAATTTTTGTGGTATAAACACTCCCTATGGCTGATTCTAGACTGCCAACATGAACTGAAAGTAGAGTTGAGAAGGAATTTGGAAAAGCAAACCACTGTGTAGATTTCTACCAAATGGATGCAAGTAGACACAAATAACCTCAGGAACATAGATTTGTAGTAAAATAATTAAGAAAGTGATGATTTTTGAGTATTTATAACCTCTGTTTTAATATAATTTATTTGGTTGTAACTTTATACAATTTCATTTTTAATGACTGCTGTGTTTAATAATATGATCACAAAATTCCTAGAAATTTGATGACCACTTCTCATGAGCTGGTCCAAGCCAATTCTAACACACCACTTCACCCATATTTTACACCTCTGTTCTGCAAGGTGTGATTGGTTGACTTGGGAATTTTTCGGAAATTCAGAATCTCAGGGCTTACCCCAGATCTACCGAATCAGAGCTGCATGTTAACAAGACCTCTTGATGATTTGTATTCACATTAAAGTTTGAGACACAATGTTTCAGAGTACCATGTGGCATTAAGAAATAATGTAAGGTCAATCTTTATGTATTATGATAGGAAAAAAGGTGCCAAATATACTGTTGAGGGAGGAAAAGAGCAATTTCCAGAATAATGTTTATAGGACAAGAATATTTTGGTAAAACTCACACAATGAGCTAAATTTCTAGATTTTAAATAAATATGTATGTAAATTCATGGCAATGTGTTTGGAAGGACAGTGGCCATCTCTGGATAAGGAAATGGCAATGGCTGTGAAGTGAAGAGTCAAGAAGGGACCTCATCTATCCAAAAAATGTCTCTGGGAATCATTCTTGCCTTCAGCCTCCTCAAGAAAATCTTCTCCACCAGCCTTTATCTGGTGTTTACAATGCTACCATTTATTATTTATCTTTTTGGTTGAACAACTGTTAAAGTGCAAGTGCCTGTGTGTTAACACAGCAATCTATTACACATTTCAGTGTGAGTTGATTTGAAATGTGTGTCCTTTCTGAGCAGTTTATGAGAGACGGTTCCTAAGTCGTAATTTGTCACATAATGCATTTGGGATAGAAAAGACCAAAGCAATGCTGTAGGGAGGAGAAGGCATTCAGCGCGCGCGCGCGCGTGTGTGTGTGTGTGTGTGTGTGTGTGTGTGTGTCCCACCCTATCTGCTAAAATGGATGCAGTGAGAAGCTAAATCAGAAGATCTTGATTTCCTGATGCTAAGACAGCTCTGGGTATCTCATAGCTGGTAGATATCTTGGTTGTTTAAGTAAATAATTCACTTCTAGGTCTTGCATAACACGGTACAATTTGTTCTCTCATGTTGTTGTTGGACGGGCACTTAAGTTTCCAACACGTGTTTTCTGCTCAAGTCCTGTTTTCTGAGCAAGACTCAGCTGTGTAAGAACTACAAATCCCAGACTGTCTGGAGGAGAGTTGCTCAGGCAAGATTATAATTTTCAACCAAGGTTGCAGGAGGGAGGTTTGAAAAAGCATTTTATTTAGTTAAAAAGAATGAAGTGCCTGTACAGGTACAATTTCCAAGATAAATTATTAAGTGAAAAAAAAAGTGGTGCAGAATAGCAGTTATGGTATGCTGTCATGCATGTGTATAAATATATGACTACATATCCTTATGTGTTTAATACATGTCAAGAAACACAAAAAATGGTAACTGACTCTGGGAAGGAGAAAAGTGATAGCTGAGAGTTGAGGGTAGAGGGACACTTCCTTTATCCTATAAAAAGGATTCCTATAAATCCTTTTGCACTTTTTGAATTTTTTTCTATGTGTGTACATAGTAAAGCTTTTAAAAAGTAAATAAGAAAAAGTGTTTTAAAAAACTAAAGCTGAAACTAAGAAGTAACAGGTGGCAAAATAATCTTTGAATACTTTCTGTGGCTAAATTTTTGTTGTCTTCTGCACCGTGATTGAGTAGGTAAGCATTTGTTGGTTGGGGTTTAACCCTACACCTTTCAGTTTAAAAAAGCCCCACTTGGGGCTTCCCTGGTGATCCAGTGGCCAAGACTCTGCACTCTCAATGCAAGGGGCCTGGATTCGATCCCTGATCAGGGAACTAGATCTCACATGTCACAATTAAGAGTTCCCAGGTCCCAACTAAAGATCCTGCATGCCACAACAGAGATTGAAGGTTCCACACGGTGCAACTAAGACCTGGCACAGTGTAATAAATAAATAAATATTTTTAAAAATAAAAAAGCCCCCCCAAAGCTGTATTACCCTCTGATATGGAAATGGTTGTCTTTTGATACTGATATTTTAAACAAAAAATAAATTGGGAATGAGACAGGAAAACCTTCAGAAAAATGTACTCAACTCAGTCAATTCCTCACCTGCACAGGAGCTAAAAGCTATTGATCCTACCTCTTCCCTTTTCCTCACTCCCCTCCTCTTCACTCCCCTCCAACTCAGCACAACTCATCTGCTCCATCATTGTAATCACTCCCTTGCACACGCCTCCAGTCCTTGGCTCACTCTAGGTTTGCTTACTTGCCTGGTGAAAACTCTGACTCAGCCAGTTCCCCATGCCTCATGTCTGTACCTGGCACATAGTAGATGAATAATGAATATTTATTAGGTGAATTAATTTTTTTTTTCTCTGCACTATGTGGCTTGTGGGATCTTAGTTCCCTGACCAGGGATTGAACCCCGGTGCCAGGAGTGAAAGTGTGGAGTCTTAACCACTGGATACTGATGACAGTGTGCATGCTCAGTCGTGTCTGACTCTCTTCAACCCCATGGGCTGTAGCCTGCCAGGCTCCTCTGTCTGTGGAATTCTCCAGGCAAGAATACTGGTGTGGTTTGCCATGCCCTTCTCCAGGGGATCGTCCTGACCTGGGGATCTAACCCAGGCCTCCTGCATTTAGGGCAGATTCTTTACTGTCTTAGCCACCAGGGCCTCTATCCTGTTATATAGCAACTCAATCCTTAACATTTATCTTCAGGATTGAAATGGAGGTACACAAATTCAGATGTAAACTGCTTTTTCAGCGTGGTGTCATTCAGAATAGTGAACAACTGAAATAACTTAAGTGTCCAACTACAAATGACTGGCAAAATTATTATATAGCCATGTGAGAAAATATTCCTCAGTCTTTTAATTATTGTTGTTGTTTAGTCACTCAGTTGTGTCCAACACTTTTGCAACCACATGAACTATAATCCGCCAGGCTCCTCTGTCCTTGGGATTTCCCAGGCAAAGACACTGGAGTGGGTAGCCATTCCCTTCTCCAGGGAATCTTCCTGACCCAGGGATCAAACCCTTGTCTCTTGCGTCTCCTGCAATGGCTGGTGGATTCTTTACTAACTGCACCACCTGGAAAGCCCCTTAACCACTGGACTGTTGGGGAATAACATTTTTGTTATTTGCGAGAGGTGCCTCTCACCCCACCACAAGGAGAAGTCCTTGGGCCACAGCTAGAGTAAGCCTTTGCACCCCAATGAAGCACCCACAGCCTGCAACTAAGACCCAGCGCAGTCAAAAAGTACTAACAAGAAATGGTCCTCATAGAATAATCCCCAGCAATAAAAAGGAACAAACTACTGCTAACCACAGCAACTTGGATGGATCTCACAGGCAATACTAAGCAAAGAAAATGACAAAACTATAGACTCGGAGAACAGAGGAGTGGTTGCCAAGGGCCAGGGAAGGTGGAGAAAGGGATGGGCGTGACTCTCACAGAGCACCACAAGGAACAGCTTGATGGTGGTGGAATGGTTCCACACCTTGATTATGACGGTGGCTGCAAGATTACACATGTGATAAAGTTAGAGAGATACCTGTTAAAACACAGGACACCCAGTGAAGTTTGAATTCCAGATAAACAGAGGATAACTTCTTAATCTAAGTGCGTCCCAAAGAGTGCATGGGCTCCCCTGGTGGCTCAGATAGTAAAGAATCTGCCTGCAATTCAGGAGAGCTGGGTTCATCCCTGGGTTGGGCAGATCCCCTGGGGGAGGGCATGGCAACCCACTCTAGTATTCTTGCCTGGAGAATTCTATGGACAGAGGAGCCTGGTGGGCTACAGTCCATTGGGTCACAAAGAGTCGGACACAATCAAGCAACTGACACTTGCATTTTCATATTTTCACCAAAACCAAATTTTTAACTGAGTGTCCTGTATTTGTATTTGCTATATCTGGTAATCCTAGATAACATGGCATAGAAATATACACACACACTTCACCAACGTCACTGGCCCAGCTGTGGTGTTGTACTGCAGTTGTGTAACATGGAACCACTGGGGGATATCTGGTGAAGGGTACATGGGGCCTCTCTGACTATTTCTGTGAATGTATAATTATTTCAAGATAAAAAGTTTTTTTCATGACCCTCCAAAGAAATCCAACTGTTTCTGTTGGTGATTAAAACAAAGAGATATAGGGAAGTGCTGCTTATTAACCTTGGGAGATTTATGGGGCACTGTAAAACCAGAACTTCACAAAGGTCTTAAGGTGTTTCCCTCTCAAATATCAGTGATCTTGTGTAGTTATTGACAGTATAACAGTGGTTATGTGTGAGGGCTCAGGATCAGACACCCCTAGGTTCAAGTTCTGGCTCCTGGTCGACTGGCCATTTGCAGGGCTGTGCTGGAGGCAGCTCACGCTCCCACCCCTTCCAACTCCACATTCAATGACAGCAGGCTGATGGCTTGAGACTGGCCTAGGAGTATCCACACTACAGTGATTGGCACATCCTACAAATCAGGGCTTTGTTTTTTCCTCCAGAAAGCAAGCTGTTAAACATTTACCATCATACCAACATCAACAGATGTTGAACCTCAATTTCCTCATCTGTAAAATGGGGGAAAGTGAAAGTGAAAGTCACTCAGTCGTGTCCAACTCTTTGCGACCCCGTGAACTATAGCCTACCAGGCTCCTCCATCCATGGGATTTTACAGGCAAGAATACTGGAGTGGGTTGCCATTTCCTTACCCTACTATATGGAAAGTAGGTAATAATAAGGACCTAGTGTACAGCACAGGGAGCTATATTCAATATCTTGTAATAACCTATAATGGAAAAGAATCCGAAAAGGAATATATATATTCCTTTTATATGCCTGCCTGCCAATGCAGGAGACATAAGAGATGCGGGTTCGATCCCCAGGTTGGGAAGATTCCCAGAGGAGGGCATGGTGGCCCACTCCAGTATTCTTGCCTGGAGAATCCCATGGACAGAGGAGCCTGGTGGGCTATAGTCCATAGGGAATTCAGTCCATGGAATATATACAGTCCATATATTATATATACTATATATATATAACTGAATCATTTTGCTATACTCCTGAAACTAACACAGCATTGTAAATTAATTATATTTCAATAGAAAAAAGATTAAGAAAAAGTTGCATGCATGCTAAGTCACTTCAGTTGTGCCCAACTCTTTGTGACCCTATGGACTGTAGCCCACCAGGCTCCTCTGTCCATGGGATTCTCCAGGCAAGAATACTGGAGTGGGCCGCCATGCCCTCCTCTGGGAATCTTCCCAACCTGGGGATCGAACCCGCATCTCTTATGTCTCATGCATTGGCAGGCAGGTTCTTTAACACTAGGACCAACTAGGAATCCCCAGAAAAAGTTAGCTGTTATTATTTCCTCAGTCTTATCTCTCATATTAAACTGTGAGCAACTTGAGAGCAGGTTTATGCCTTACTCACCTTGATATCTTTAGTGACTGGCACAGGGCCTGAAACACAGTAAGTGTTAAACAAATGTTTGGAAAATTAATGAACAAACCACAAATAGTAGTGACTTGAGGTGCTATACCTCCAGAAAATGTACATTTTACCAGAGGCCTTTAATCTTGGAGGTTTCAGGCCCTGTGGCAGGCTGCCAGGGAGTTCTGGGAAGCGCTCACACCCCCCAAGACTACTGTCTGCCCTTGGAGACCTGGCCCTGACCTCCTAATGTCCCACCCTGCCCCCCACTGCCCCAGCTGATGCCCCCAGGTGGCGGGGACAGGCCCTTAGCTCCCCTTCTTCTAGGAGCCAAGATGGAGTGAGCATTGCTGGCTCTGAGCCTCTCTGACTAGAGGTCATTTAATCCTTGCTGGATTTGTCCTGTTTATTTTAGTGAACAGGGCTGTTTACTTTCAGTTCGTATTTCTAGGGGTGCTGCTCATTTTGCTTCCCTATTATTTACTCTTATGCAAGCACTTGGGTTTGAGTAAATATGTCTATAAAGTCCCAGGGACTGGCTTATTCTGTGTCTGGTATTTTAATGGCCTTTAAACAGTGTCTGCTCAGGTAAGCATTTTATAGATGAGTCGAAAAGATACAGAATTCTGTTCTCAGTGGCTGCTGATTCCTTCCAAGTGACGGCTGGCCGCCAGTAGCCTCTGAATCATGGCTTTTCATCAGTAATACAATATCAAAAGCCGACACCCATTCTGGACAGAGAAACTAGCCAACCCTGGTCAGTCAGATATGGGACTCGGGGACTCTGGTAGCTATTTCCACCTAAGGACAGTGCTTAAGGTAAGAATTACTGAGAGTGTTTTTTAAAATGCAGATCCATGAGCCCTACCCTTGAAAATTCTGCTTTGGAAGATTTACACGAAGGCCCAGTGATATGCATTTTTAACCATGCTACAAATAATTCTATCTTTAGACGATTCTGAGAAACACTAGATTCTCCAAGCCAAGAGTGTCAAGGGCAGCCCTCGACTGCAGTGCCATGCTCAGGGATGACATGGGAGAAGCCAGGGAACCAGATCGGGATGTATGGAGTTATTTCCATTTTTTTTTTGGCCATGCTATGAGGCTTTTGGGACCTTAGTTTCCCAACCAGGGATTGAACCCACACCCTCAGCAGTGAAAGCGCTGAGCCTAACCACTGGACTGGAGTGATTTTCATCATCACTTAGCACACTGCTGTGCCCAGGTTAGCCAAGAGGACAGTGATTATGTTCTGGTAAGCCACTTGCTCAAGGTCTAGCGTGTCAGCAACTTGAGGGTCCCTGTCCGAAGTCCTGGTCATCTTTTTATCCCCCGGGGCAGTGCATGGCTCACAGCTTGGCACTCTGCACTGGCTGGGGCGCTCCCACCAACAGAGCCCTAGAACACAGGCCTGGTTACCTCAGGGTGGCCTGGGAGCCAGTTGCTGGGAATGGACGTGGCAGAGAGGCTGAGTGCCATGGTCACCTGCTGCCTCCTCTGGAGCTGAAGCTAGGTCTGTCGGAGGTTGAATGGACACCACCAGCTCCTTCTCCTGCCTTGGCTCCTCTGCTCCGACCTGCAGGGTCCTCAGTCCATCCCACAGGGCCCATTATGACATCATCAATGCAATCTGAAATAGGAAGGGCCTCATAGCACCCGGGCTTCAGGGGGTAGCCTACTGTGGTCCAGGGTCTAAAGGATAACCCTTGACCTGGGGGAGGCTGTCCTGTATTCCAGGGGGCTCCATAGGTTTTTCTGTATCCACCCCCCCTACCTGCAGAATGTGAGCTCCAGGAGGGCACAGTCCACATCCACTTTGTTCAGGCTGAGTCCTTAGTATCTGCTGACACATAGTAAGCACTCAAAGATTTTTCTGGGTACAAGACTATATAAATGAGAGGTTTGGCTGGCTTCAGCCTTCCACTCATTTATTCACTCGACAAGCATGTTCTGTGGCATCTGTTGGAGGTCAGGCTCTTGTCCATCTGAATAAAACTCCTTTCCTGCCCAGACGAGCTCCCAGCCCGCTGGGAGGATACTGGAGACACATCCTTTGTGTAATGTTCCCTGACAAGGGCTCTATCTGAGATCTAAGGGAGATGGGGTTGTAGGGAGGAGCACACACAGTGGCAACGACAGGTCCTGAAGACAGAAAAATGGTATGTGGTCTGGCAGGATTTCCCCTGCCTGAGTCTGAGAGCCCCATCTGCCCCAGACCCCCGTCTGTGTTGACAACCAGGCTGCTTGTTTCTGCTAATATTGCAGCAGGGTGCATCTATAGAGGCAATCTATAATACACCATTTACAGCCATAACGAAACCACAAAAATCAATTCCCAGCGCTCACTCCCATCAACAAACATGCTTGCAGGGCTTCGCGAATGTGGTGCACAGCTTTAAGGAGCCATGGGAGATACAGGGATGAAAAAGTGAGGATCCTGACCCAGGAGGCTTCGAATCTCTCTGGGGAGACAGGACACATGGAAATGAGGTGATGAACCACACCAAGTGAAAGAATGTATGCCGAGACGTGGATGAAGGTTCTAGAACTGCAACACAGTAGCCACTAGCCACCTGAGCACCTTGAAATGTGGCCAGTTCGAATTGAGAGGTGCTATACATATAAATAATGTATACATTGGATTATGACAAAATATATATCTCAATTTTTGAACACTGCTTACATGTTTGAAATAATGTTTTGGACGTATGTGCATGCTTAGTTGTGTCCGACTCTTTGTGACCCCATGGACTGCAGCCCTCCAGGCTCCTCTGTCTATGGAATTTTCCAGGCAAGAATAATGGGGTAGGTTGCCATTTTCTCCTCCAGGGGATCTTCCTGACCCAGGGATCCAACCCACATTTCCTTCATTGGCAGGTAGGTTCTTTACCACTCACCATCTGGGAAGCCCAATGTTTTGGATACGTTGGGTTAAATCTATTATCAAAATTAATCTCATTGGTTTCTTTTACCATCTTAAGATGTGGTTACTAGAACATTTGAAATGACACATGTGGCTCCCATTAAATTTCTGTGGACGGCACTGGTCTAGGAGTTGAGGGGACCCAGCGAGGGACCAGTGCCCTGTGCAACTAGATTTGAGAAGAATTCTGAGGAAATGCAACAACACGGAGCAAGCAACAGGACACTGAGGATGGGTGTGGGAAGACATTTGAGAAGTCTGATCATGAAGGAGGGAGGATGGCAGCTCAAGGAGGCAACAAAGGTCCATGAACAATGCACACATCACGGACCCCTCTCTTCCTTCCGTCCCTGACATCTTCCAAAAACATGGTGGTTCCTCCAGCCACCCTCCAATGCAGTGACTCCAGAAGGCTCCTTTCTCTCCATCCTGGACAATGGGGAGCTGGCCTGTGAACTGGGTTTAGATGCTGAGTATTGGCTGACTCCCAGCCCTGGGGAAAAGGGCAGTGGTGGGGGGAAGGTAAGGGAGCTTGGGTATCCCCATGCTGGTGATCCTGGGAATGCGGTCAGTGTTTGCTATGGGAAGCAGTGTGGCCTGGGAGGAGGAAGTCAGCCCTCAAATCTGGCCAGACAAAACTTCCAGTGTGGACCCATTTCATCAGAGGAAATCAGGCAGCCTGGATCTGATGTTCCTGTGTCTGCCCTCCCACTCAGCCACACAGAGAAGCTATAAACACTCAAATGCAAGGATTAACTCTGCGTGTGGTGTCTGGGACATTGTGAACAACTCTTGGTGGCTGTGTTTCTGTCTCTGTTAAGATTGATCTTTTTAACCCCCAGCACCTAGGATGTGGGGCTTGCTACACAGCCAGTGTTCAATAAATATTGATGGATGGAGGAAGGAAGGAAGAAAACAAGGTAGGGAGTGGGGAGAGGGTGAGGGAGGAAGGAAAGATAAAACACGCATCTGACACAGCACAGAAGTAGATAGTTGGAAGGGGTACACTTGTTCTCCCTTAGAGTTTTGGATGTGGGCAGCATGAGGGGTCTCACGGGCCAGATCCCAGGTGTCCAGGTCAGAGAGGAACAGGTGCTCTCCACCACCCTACCAGGCACAGGGCCTTGGGCCTCCAAGCTTTGAGAGACAGTGTCTGTCCAGGCCGTAACCTTCCTGGGATAAAGCTCTGCTCCTAGTCTCTTAAGGCCTCTGTAAAAGGAAAGATAATGTGAAGAAATCCGGGAGGGCTGAATAAGCCTGATCTGGAGGTAGGGCTGGCTTGAGCTAGTTCCTGGGCCAGCAAAGGAAGGACCCCCCAAGCACACCTGAAGCCTGCAGTTTTTCCACACGGCCACTGGAGGGCACTTCGACCTTAAAATAGCAGTTGTCCGCCTCGAATCTTCGGAGAGCCCAGATTGAACAAACATTTTAAAATGATCACAATAATGATAGCTCTCCCGGCTCGATATCCAATGAGGGCCTCAATGCCTTAAACATATACCATCTCGTTTAATATTCACTACGATTATTGTTAATTAGCTATTTAGTAAAAATCGAGTCTTAAAGGAGCCAAAGAATTTACCTAAAACCCCCTAGCTAAATGCAATTTGGGAATAAGAACTTGAACCCAAGCCCCTGGACACCCATCATAAACAATGAATATACATGAAGCTGAAAAGGAGGCTCAACAGAAGCAGAGAGTCTGCTACACAAATATTGTCACTGAACAATTTACACATTCATGAAGTTGGAAGATGGCTTATGGATACTTTGTACATTTTACATGGTATTGTTCCCCCCACCCCCACCCCTGCTGGAAATGATGTTATTAAATAAATGAAGTGTTTCACAATTTATGATGTCTTAACTTGGAGGAAATGAAGTCATTGTAATACAAGGCAGTTAAAGCTATTTTCATCAAACACTTAAACAGCACTTACCATTCACTGGGAACTGTTCTAACCACCTTGTGTCAAGTAACTCATAGCCACTCTGTGAGGGATGCATTATTATGATCCCCATTTACAGATGAGGAAATGGAGACCTGGAGAGGGCCACATGGCTGGTTCCAGCCAGACCTGGGGTCAGCGGCCCAGGCAGTCTCTGGAATGAATTTGGGAAACCAGGCTGGAGCTGGCCCTTGAGAGAGGAGAGGGTAGGAGTTTCCCAGGAAGTGCGCTGTGGAGGGGAGGGTGTTTCGGGCCGAGGGAATTAGCACCATGCGAAAGCTCCGACTAGCTGGGGAAACAGGCTGTCAGCAGTCAGGACCGTCTCAGGCCTGGGCTACGGAGGCCAGATGGTGAGGCTTGCTCAGCCAGAGCTCCCTGGGGCCTCCTAAGCGTGGGGAAAAGAAGAGGGGTACAGCAGGAGTACCTGGGACGGGGCCAGGACAGGGGTGCTCCGGTGCAGGGACGAGCCGAGCCGCCCTGCCCCCACCCCACCCCTCTCCAGGGACTAACAGTTTGGGAAGTGCGGCGTGTGCTCAGGAAACGGTCGGATTGGATTACAGGGAAGATTAAAGGAGCTAAATTGGGCTTGGGGCTGGGGGAGGTGTCGGAGAAGGGAGCTGCGAAGGGCCAGCGGCTGGACGACCGGGAGAGGCGGCCGGGAGCTCGGGGTGGGGGCAGGGATCCCACTTCGGGCCGGAAGCCCTCTTGACCCCAGTGAGGCTGGAATGTGGGATCACCAAGCCAGGGCCTTCTCGCTTAGATGGAGCTGGGGGAGGGGAGGGGCAGAGACCGGAGAACCGGGGACAGAGCTGGCGGGCTGAACCCCTGGGGGATGTGGACACTGACCTAGAGGTCGTGGAGGCGGGGAGAGAAAGAGGAGTGACTTGGAGGGGAGGGGAGGCGAGCTGAGACTAGAGATGGGGCCGAGCCGGGGCGGGGGCGGGGGGAGCGAAGACAGCCTGAGCTGAGGGGGCTTCTAGCGATTCCAGCTTGTCTGGCTGGCAAGCAGGGGGCACAGGTTGCCTGTCCAGAGTTGGTGGGGAGCCCGCTGCACTCCCCAGAGAAGCAGCTGGCCATGGCCTGGGGCCCCCAGAGCGCCCCCCTGCCGTCCTCGCCCCACCTTTTCCATCCTCTATCCCAGCCTGAGTGGCAGCACCGGCTGTGGCCCCTCCTAGCCCCCAGGGCAGGTGGTCAGTGGTCTATTCTGGTACCCAGGGTGGCTGGGGAGCCTGGAGAAGGGCGGAGGGGTTGGGGTCGGGGGTGAGGAGGGTGTGCTGGCCCTTCTTTTCGAGGCTAGATGGAAGGGGGCAATGGGGAGGGCTCTTTGGGACAGCAGGGGAGGTAGATTTCTGACCACTGCTGGCTGGGGAGAAAAAAAATTGGAGTGCTCTGTTTTCAACAAATTGTATCTCTCGGGCCCTTTAAAATTGGAAAGCAGAGTGTATGCGCGTCCTGAGAGCTGGGGCAATGGGAATCCCCAGCAGCTGACAGTGGACCCCAGACTTTCTTTAGAACTTTGAGGACACAGGACCCAAACCCAGCCCCCAGTCCCAGTCTTCCAGGCCTCTCCTAGAGAATTGTGGGTGCTGTTGTCCCAAGCCTCCTTCCAGGCCAGTGGGGGGCAGTCTGGGGCCAGGGTGCACTCAGGGGAGCCTCTCCAGCCCAAGGGGGAGCCCCAGTGTCTGATGGGCCGCAGGGTGGCACAGGGCAGAGTGGCCCCTATATTTCCCAGATAGGAAATCTTTAGTGCCCCCCTCCCCAACTCCTGTGTGATGAAGGCCAGAGTCCTCTGCTGCTCTTTCGAAGCCCAGCCCCCTATCTGAGGGCAGTGAGGTTGAGGAGAGGAGCAGGGCAGAATGTCGAGGCACACTTGTCAACTGGACAAGGGACTTTTCAGTGGAGATCCCCAGCTAGGGCCAAGTTAAAAGGGGAAGGACCTAGAGCTGAGCCTGCCAACTCGGTTTATGGCAAGGCCTTAGTGACCACACAGAGAAATGAGCTGGGTTTCTAGGAACCATGGGCTAAGATTTGAACCTTAGTTCAAATCCAGACTTTGATTTTACTTCCTGTGCAACCTTAGGGAACTAACCCAACCTCTCTGAGCATAATGTCTGTAACTGCAAAATGAGGTTTAATTACTTCCCAGTGTCATGAAGATTAGAGATAGTGATTTTACATAGCAGGTATCCAGAATATACCAAGTATACAGTTCAGTTCAGTTGCTCAGTTGTGTCTGACTCTTTGTGACCCCATGGACTGCAACACTCCAGGCTTCCCTGTCCATCACCAACTCCTGGAGCTTACTCAAACTCACGTCCATTGAGTCGGTGACACCATTCAACCATCTCATCCTCTGTCATCCCCTTCTCCTCCCACCTTCAATCTTTGCCAGGATCAGGATCTTTTCCAGTGAGTCAGGTCTTCACCCAGGTGGCCAAAGTACTGGAGTTTCAGCTTCAGCATCAGTCCTTCCAATGAATATTTAGGACTGATTTCCTTTAAGATTGATTGGTTGGATCTCCTTGCAGTCCAAGGGACTCTCAAGAGTCTTCTCCAACACCACAGTTCAAAAGCATCAATTCTTCAGCGCTCGTCTTTCTTTATCTCTGATATCCATACACGACTACTGGAAAAACCATACCTTTGACTAGACAGGCTTTTGTTGGTAAAGTAATGTCTCTGCTTTTTAATATGCTGTCTAGGTTGGTCATAGCTTTTCTTCCAAGGAGCAAGTGTCTTTTAATTTCATGGCTGCAATCACCATCTGCAGTGATTTTGGAGCCCCCCAAAATAAAGTCTCTCACTGTTTCCAGCATTTCCCCGTCGATTTGCCATGAAGTGATGGGACCAGATGCCATGATTTTACTGTTCTGAATGTTGAATTTTAAGTCAACTTTTTCACCCTCCTCTTTCACTTTCATCAAGAGGCTCTTTAGTTCTTTTTCACTTTCTTCCATAAGGGTGGTATCATCTGCGTATCTGAGGTTATTGATATTTCTCCCGGCAATCTTGATTTCAGCTTGTGCTTCATTCAGCCTGGAATTTTGCATGATGTACTCTGCATATAAGTTAAATAAGCAGGGTGACAATATACAGCCTTGACGTACTCCTATCCCAATTTGGAAACAGTCTGTTGTTCCATGTCCAGTTCTAACTGTTGCTTCTTGACCTGCATACAGACATCTCAAGAGGCAGGTCAGGTGGTCTGGTATTCCCATCTTTTGAAGAATTTTCCACAGTTTATTGTGATCCACACAGTCAAAGACTTTGGCATAGTCAATAAAGCAGAAGTAGATGTTTTTCTGGAATTATACATTTTCAATGATCTAATGGATGTTGGCAATTTGATCTCTGGTTCCTCTGCCTTTTCTAAAACCAGCTTGGACATCTGGAAGTTCACGGTTCACATACTGTTGAAGCCTGGCTTGGAGAATTTTGAGCATTACTTGGCTAGTGTGTGAGATGAGTGCAATTGTGCGGTAGTTTAAGCATTCTTTGGCGTTGCATTTCTTTGGGATTGGGATGAAAACTGACCTTTTCCAGTCCTGTGACCACTGCTGAGTTTTCCAAATTCGCTGGCATATTGAGTGCAGCATTTTCACAGCATCATCTTTCAGGATTTGAAACAGCTCAACTGGAATTCCATCACTTCCACTAGCTTTATTCACAGTGATGCTTCCTAAGGCCCACTTGACTTCACATTCCAGGATGTCTGGCTCTAGGTGAGTGAACACACCATTGTGGTTATCTGGGTCATGAAGATCTTTTTTTGTATAGTTCTGTGTATTCTGCCACCTCTTCTTAATATCTTCTGCTTCTGTTAGGTCCATACAATTTCTGTCCTTTATTATGCTCATCTTTGCATGAAATGTTCCCTTGGTATCTCTGATTTTCTTGAAGAGACCTCTAGTCTTTCCCATTCTATTATTTCCCTCTATTTCTTTGCAATGAACACTGAGGAAGACTTTCTTGTGTCTCCATGCTATTCTTTGGAATTCTGCATTCACATGAGTATATCTTTCCTTTTCTCCTTTGCCTTTAGCTTCTCTTCTTTTTATGGCTATTTGTAAGGTCTCCTCAGACAACCATTTTGCCTTTTTGCATTTCTTTTTCTTGGAAATGGTCTTGATCACTGCCTCCTGTACAATGTCACGAACCTCTGTCCATAGTTCTTCTGGCACTCTGTCTATCAGATCTAATCCCTTGAATCTATTTGTCACTTCCACTGTATAATTGTAAGGGATTTGATAATGGTCTAATGGCTTTCCCTACTTTCTTCAGTTTAAGTCTGAATTTGGCAATAAGGAGTTCATGATCTGAGCCACAGTCAGCTCCCGGTCTTGTTTTTGCTGACTGTATAGATAGAGCTTCTCCATCTTCGGCTGTAATGAATATAATCAATCTGATTTCAGTATTAACCATCTGGTGATGTCCGTGTGTAGAGTCTTCTCTTATGTTGTTGGAAGAGGGTGTTTGCTATGACCAGTGTGTTCTCTTGGCAAAACTCTGTTAGCCTTTGACCTGCTTCGTTTTGTACTCCAAGGCCAAATTTACCTGTTACTCCAGGTGTTTCTTGACTTCCTACTTTTGCATTCCAGTCCCCTATAATAAAAAGGACATCTTTTTTGGGTGTGTGTTCTAGAAGATCTTGTAGGTCTTCATAGAACCATTCAACTTCAGCTTCTTCAGCATTACAGGTCAGGGCATAGACTTGGATTACTGTGATGTTGAATGGTTTGCCTTGAAAATGAACAGAGATCATTCTGTCGTTTTTGACATTGCATCCAAGTACTGCATTTTGGATTCTTTTGTTGACTATGATGGCTACTCCATTTCTTCTAAGGGATCTTTGCCCACAGGAATAGATGTAATGGTCATCTGAGTTAAATTCACACATTCCAGTCCATTTTAGTTCACTGATTTCTAAAATGTTGATGTTCACTCTTGCCATCTCCTGTTTGACCACTTCCAATTTGCCTTGATTCATGGACCTAACATTCCAGGTTCCTGTGCAATATTGCTCTTTACAGCGTTGATTTTACTTCCATCACTGGTCACATCCACAACTGGGTGTTGTTTTTGCTTTGCTTCTGTCTCTTCATTCTTTCTGGAGTTATTTCTCCACTGATCTCCAGTAGCATATTGGGCACCTACCGACCTGGGGAGCTCCTCTTTCAGTACCCTATCATTTTGCCTTTTCATACTATTCATGGGGTTCTCAAGGCAAGAATACTGAAGTGGTGTGCCAGTCCCTTCTCCAGTGCACCACATTTTGTCAGAACTCTCCACCTGACCCATCCATCTTGGGTGGGCCTACATGGCATGGCTCATAATTTCATCGAGTTAGACAAGGCTGTGGTCCATGTGATCAGTTTGATTAGTTTTCTGTGATTGTGGTTTTCATTTTGTTGGCCCTCTGGTGGGTAAGGATAAGAAGCTTATGGAAACTTCCTGATGGGAGAGACTGACTGAGGGGGAAACTGGGCCTTGTTCTGATGAGTGGGGCAATGCTCAGTTCAGTTCAGTTCAGTCACTCAGTCGTGTCTGACTCTTTGCAACCCCATGGACTACAGCATGCCAGGCTTCCCTGTCCATCACCAAGTCCTGGAACTTACTCAAACTCACGTCCATCGAGTCGGTGATGCCATTCAACCATCTCATCCTCTGTCTTCCCCTTCTCCTCCTGCCTTCAGTCTTTCCCAGCATCAAGGTCTTTTCCAATGAGTCAGTTCTTTGCATCAAGTGGCCAAAATATTGGAACTTCAGCTTCAGCATCAGTCTTTCCAATGAATATTCAGGACTGATTTCATTTAGGATTGATTGGTTGGATCTCCTTACAGTCCAAGGGGCTCTCAAGAGTCTTCTCCAACACCACAGTTGAGTAAATCTTTAATCCAGTTTTCTGTTGATGGGCAGGGCTGTGTTCCTTCCCTGTTGTTTGACTTGAGGCCAAACTATGGTGGAGGTAATGAAGATAATGGCAACCTCCTTCAAAAGGTCCCATGCATGTGCTGCTGCACTGAGAGCCCCCGACCCTGCAGCAGGCTACTGCCCACCCACGCCTCTGCTGGAGACTCCTGGGAACTCACAGGGAAGTCTGGATCAGTCTCTTTTGGGGTCTCTGCTCCTTTCTCCTGGATCCTGGTGCACACAAGGTCTTGTTTGTGCCCTTAAATAGTCTGTTTCCCTAGTCCTGTGTAAGTTCTGGTGGCTCTATGGTGGAGTTAATGGTGACCTCTTCCAAGAGAGCTTATGCCATACCCAGGTCTGTTGCACCCAGAGCCCTTGTCCCTGCAGCAGGCCACTGCTGACCCAAACCTCTGCAGGAGACACTCAAACACAGTTCTGGCTCAGTCTCTGTGGGGTCTCTGGGCTGTGGGGTGCACAAGGTTTGTTTGAGCCCTCCGAGTATGGGTATGGGTTTTGATTCTAAAAGCAATTTCGCCCCTCCTACCATCTTCCTGGGGCTTCTCCTTTGCCCTTGGACGTGGGGTATCTTTGTTTGGTGGGAATCCAACATTCTCCTGTTGATGGTTGTTCAGCAGGCAGTTGTAATTTTGGAGTTCTCACAGGAGAAGATGTGTGCACATCCTTCTACTCCATCATATTCCTCTGAAGTATACAGTAGGCGCTCAATAAGTGGTGTGTGTTCAGTTGTTCAGTCCTGTTTGACTCTTTGGAACCCTGTGGACAGTAGCCCACCAGGCTCCTCTGTCCATGGAATTTTCCAGGGAAGAATATTGGAGCAGGTTTCCCTTTTCTCCTCCAGGAAATCTCCCTGACCCAGGGATCGAACCCCGAGTCTTCTGCATTGACAGGTGGATTCTTTACCACTGAACCACATGGGAAGCCCTCAGTAAGTGGTAGCAATGCTATTATCAGAGGCAGCATAGCCTGTGATAGAGAGCTTTGGAGTTAGGCAGTCTTGGCTATGAATCTTGGCCTTTACCTGCTGTCCTAAAGCAAGAACTCAAGCCAGACCTGGACCTCCAGGAATCTATTTCCTATCGGTCCAAACGGGATAAGATATTAGTAATGGCTGGCACTTACTGAACACTCAGTGTGTGCTAGGCTAAGTGCTAAGTGCTTTATAGTCCGTTTCTCATTCAGTCTTCCCCAAACCCTATGTTATTATAATCATTTTACAGATGAAGAAACTGAGGCTCAGAGGGGTGAAGCAACTCACCCAAGAGTGGTAGATCCAATTTGAACCCAAGCAGTGGCCCAGGAGCTGCTCCCCAAATTCCTCCCTTTGTCCCATATCCCTGCAAAGTCGAATGGAACTTAGGCCATTGGCTGGCTGTCTGGATGGGTGTGAGAAGATTTCTATCTGGGGCTATAAAAACACTGAAGGTTCAAGAATGGGTATCTTCTGGGACTTCTCTGGTGGTCCAGTGGTTAAGGCTCTGCCTTTCCACTCAAGGGGCTCAGGTTTGATGCCTGGTCGGGAAACTAATCCTGCATGCCTCGTGTGGTGCACCCCTCCCCCAATTAATTAGTTAGTTTTTTAAAATGGCCATTTTCTGGAACCCAAGACTCACTTTCATTGTGTCCTTGGAAAATTTGGAGAATAAGCATCTGACCCAGCAGTGAGAACAGCTCAGGGTGCTGTAATGGGCTGTGGTTGGGAGTGACAAGAAGACCCTGGGGTCTGAGTGGACCCCAAGCTGACTGTGACTCAGCTGGCTGGAGGAAGAGGAGGATGATCCTATAAGGCTATAGATAGCAACTGTGCATAGTGGCCCCGTGAGGTCATTGCCAGCTTGCTCAGGCTCTGTTTAAAGCACTCCACAGCCTCAGAGGGATGTAGGAAACCTGGAAAGCGCCCAGCACGGCAGGGATATGACCAAACTGGAGGGGTTGAAACCAAAAAAAGCCTGTGAAGAAAGACAAAAGGAATGGGGATAAATCAGGAAGAAGAGAGGGCTGAATGATGGCACTAAGAATGGCAGAGAATCCCAGGGAAGAAAGGAAGCTCTATTTCTCTATCTGGTTAAGGTCCAAGAAAGAAGGAACTTATATTTGAGCAGACAGGTTAGAGTTAGGCCTTGAGCGTCTCTCTAGGGTATGAGTCCGTAGGTAGGTAGAGAAACCCATGAAATCTCCTTTGACGGAGGTTGGAGCAGGGCTGGGTGCCACCCTACACCAGCTCAGCTGCTCCCAACTCACCCTGACACCTTCCCACCCCAGTTCTCACACCCCTGCCCCTCCTCCACCCTGATAAACCCCAGTCTGATCAAGGAGAGTTTTCTCTTATTCTCCTTGGGTTTCAGCTGAGGGGACAGTGCATATCTGTGTTGGGAAGAGACGGCTCCCCTGCCTCTTCAGGAAATGGCTCAGGACTGAGGGGACTTGGAGAATTCAGGGGTGTCCTCCCAGACGGCTGGGAACTGTGGGGAGGTGGCTGGATGTGGTGGGGGAGCAATGTACCAGGACAACTGAGATGCCAGGAACTCATGAGGAAGTGGGGGCTATGTCTGTTTTGTGGGGCAGGACCAGGTGCTCACACAGTGAGGACAGAGACAGCGCGGGCAGGAGGAACCTGCGGGGAGGGAGAATGTGTGTCTACGGACGAGGCTGATTCCATTTCTGCTGGCAGGGGTAGCCACCTCTCATCAACACATGGTGGGGTTGGGTCTGTTCTAGGCATGCACCAATGTCTGGATTTGGCTTGATAGGAGTCTGTCTGAGCAAAAAGGCTTCAAACGAGCAGCCCAGGGAGGCACCTTTTCATAAGAAAGGGCCTCACTCCCTCCTCTTTTGGGGGTCAGGATAGGTAGGGACGTCCAGGATATTTCATTTTAAGCAAGGAGAAACTGCAACCCAGAGAGGAGATGCAACCAGTCCAAGGTCACACAGCTTATCCGGGGCTGACCAGGACTCTGGCCTCCTAAACTTCCAGCCATATGCTGCTCCCAGGGCACCAGGATGCCTTCCTGGGGACCTTCCCTTCATGCTAGCAAAGCCCCCTCCTCTTCCTTCAACCTGACTTCCTGTCTCCATCCTCCTTGCCTCAAACCTCTTACTGATTCGAATAACACCTGAAATCTACCGGATGCGCAGAGTCCACAAAGCACTTTCACCTCCATCTACTAGCTCCTCCCCTTGAGGCTCAGCCTCCCTGTCCCCACCACCTCCTCTCCAGCCTGCAAGGCAGCCTATTTGGTGGAAGTCAAGAGCCGAAAGCCGGGAGGAGGTGAGATCAGCCTCAGACTTCTCCTACTTTGGCAGAAAACCCGCAGCGCTCCATGTCTGTAAAAGGAGCGTGGGGCAGGAGGGGGTTGGAGCCAGCCTGTGGGGCCTCCCCAGAGAAGGAGCTAGGTCAGCGGTGTGGGGGTGACGAGGAGGAGGTGTGGGAGGAATTTATAAGAGCTGGGGTGGGGGTGCCATGAAGGAGGGGTCCCAAGGGAGGGTCTGGGGTCAGAAGGTGGAGAGAGGTGGGAGAGGGAGGCCTGGAGGTCTTAAACCAGTGAGATGTGGAGGGTGGCGGATGAGAGGGGTGGATTGCTGGCTGAGCCGAGGCCAGGGGGGCCAGTGCAGGGGGGAGGCCGGGGTGGCGGGGGATGAGTCTCAGGGATAAACCTGACGCCACCATTCCAGCCGGGGCCCCCCAACTCAACCTCCCCCCTGGTGATATCAGGAAGAAACAATTGCCTCTGGACATTCCTTCCCTTTTACAGTCACTCTGGCTCCTCAGCCGCCTGTGGAGGTTAAGCAGCCCTACAGCTGAGAGGAAGGGGGTGGGGGGTGGGGCAGCATGGAAGGGACTGTGGAGGGCTGGGGCTCTGGGAGCACTGAGGCGGGGAGGGCTCTCCAGGGACCACTCAGTGTCCCACCCCCTGGGCCCAGAGACTCAGAATGTCAGAAGCTGAGGGGGCTTTGGAGATGACCGGGCCTGATCCCCTTTCACACCTGGACATGCGGGGCCAGGCAGGAAATGGGACTTGCCCAGGGGGTACAGATGGCTAGTGGGTGAACCTCCATGCTAAGCAGCCATATCTTAGCTAGCCTCTGGCTGACTGCCTCACCTCCAGACCCCCTTGCGTGGGCCTCCTACCTCCCCACCAAGTGCTGAAGCTCAGGCAAGAGCCAGGGTCCCAGAATCCACACCTGCCACACTGTCCCCAAGCTCTGACGCCACGGCTGACTCCTGGCCCAACCCAGCTTGGGATGGAAGCACAAAGATGCTGGGAAATAGAAAGAGGAGGAGGGGTCCTGGGCAAAGGGACAAAGGCAGCCCTGGAGGTGGGGGTCAGCTGGTGGAGAGGGGGTGCGTGGTGGGGAGGCACCTGCACTGTCTTGCGTCTGGGGTCCTGGAGTAGAACGGGGCTGGGGGATGCTCCCAGAGAGGGCAAGGTGGAAAAGTCACTTCTGGCTCTCTCCTTTTTGACCTTTTTCAGTTTTTTCCTCAATTCAGATGCGCTGTGGTGGCCAAGTCGGTGTCCGCATCCTGGTGATTCATCCATACCAGCTACCTGCTCCCTATCCATGCCATCCATGGGGCCTGGGAGGTCCTATGGTACCAGGGCCCTTGTCTTCTAAGGCGCCCTCCATGAGGTTCTGAGGTCTACCCAGGCATCCACAAGCCCTCCAGTCACTGAGCTTAGAGGAAGGCAGGGAAAAGCTTGGCAGTGTCAGCCAACAAAAAAGAGGCTGTGTGAGGTGAGCCCAAAGGAGAGGTGAGTAAGCTGAGGTTAGCAAGATGGGCAGGGCCAGTTCTGTGGGGCTTTGGAGGCTATGATGAATCTGGGTTTTGCTGGTCCATTAGTTTAGGGAAGGGAGAGAAATTGGGAATGGTGAAATAGGCAAAGTCTCCAAAAGATGTGAGCACTACCCCCAACTATTTGAAGTTGAAATATTCTGAAAGGGATTTCTTTTTGCTCTGTTTGGCTCCCAGGGCAGAATAATAGGTATAGCAGAGACATCTCCTGGGTTCAAATATAAGGAAATGTTTTTGAAGAGCAGGACTGTCTGTTGTCCCATGACCAAGGCATGTTAGTTACCCAATACTCTTTGTGGAGTGGAGTGGGCACCCTGAAGACACTGCATCCCCAGGCAGTAGAGGGATTCAAAGTGGAGCAGTGCTTGTTGGAGTCATAGTAGAAACATTTTAAGCCTTCACTGAGAAGCGGGGGTGTGGGACTGGTTGACCTCGTGACTTATGAAGTTACTTCCAACCTTAAGTTTCCAAGACTCTCCAAGGTTAGAGTAATGTGGGCAGATTTCAAGCAAACATTAGGACTGACTTCCTTTAACGGATTCAACAAAATATATTGGTAATGTGCATTGTATTAAATACAAGGGACTGTTCCATGAACACACATTTATAAATTGCCCCCCTTTTCTGGCAAATGATGAATGAAAAGGTCTATCTTGGTGGACCATCCCATTTCCAATATCACTTAGCTCAGGTGAGAGATGTGACCATAAAATAATGTGATACCTTACCAAAATAATAAAATGCCTTCAGTTCAGTTCAGTTCAGTTCAGTCGCTCAGTCGTGTCCGACTCTTTGCGACCCCTTGAATTGCAGCACGCCAGGCCTCCCTGTCCATCGCAAACTCCCGGAGTTTACTCAAACTCATGCCCATCAAGTCAGTGATGCCATCCAGCCATCTCATTCTCTGTCGTCCCCTTCTCCTCCTGCCCCCAATCCCTCCTAGCATCAGGGTCTTTTCCAACGAGTCAACTCTTCGCATGAGGTGGCCAAAGTATTGGAGTTTCAGCTTCAGCATCAGTCCTTCCAATGACCAATAAAATGCCTTACCAAACTTTATATATTCAGAAGTTTGTCCTGGGACTTCCCTGGTGGTCCAGCAGTTAAGAATCTACCTTGTAATACAGGGGACATGGGTTTGACCCCTGGTCAGGGAACTAAGATCCCACATGCCAAGGAGCAACTAAGCCTGTGTACCACGACTGAAAAGCCCCTGCACCACAGCTAGAGAAAGATCTCTCATGATGGAATGAATATCCCATGTGCTGCAACTAAGACCTGTCACAGCCAAATAAGTAAATAGATATTGTTTTAAAGTTTTGTTCCAAGGATGTTCATACCAGCATTGTTTATAATAGCAAAAGATTGGAAATATTTATCAATAAAAAACTGGCCAAAGATGGTAAATACATACAATGAAATACAAATGAGGATATTAAGAAGAATGATTAAGAAGAATGACTCAAAGTCTCCCAATAAAGAAAAGAGTAAGACAAGATGGCTTCCTTGTTGAATTCTACCAAACATTTCAGAATTAACAACAACCCTTCTTAAAATCTTCTAAAAATTTGAAAAGGAAGTATTTCTTAACACATTCTATGAGGCTAGCATTAGTCTGATACCAAAGCCAGACAAAGACATACAAGAAAATAAAGCTGCAGATCTATATTCCTTATAAATATTGATGTTAAACTTCTCGACAAAACACTAGCAAACCAAAACTCAACAGCATATTAAAAGGATTATATACATGATGACATGGGACTTTTTTCTGGAATGCAGGGATGGTTTAACATATGAAACCCAATCAGTATAATATATCACATTAACAGAATAAAGGGAAAAGCCCTTATTATCAACTTCATCTACAATAGCATCAAAAAGAATAAAATACTTAGAAATAAACATAACTAAGGAAGAGTAAGGCTTGCACATTGAAAGCTACAAAACATTTCTGAAATAAAGAAGACACAAAAATTGAAAGACATCCAGTATTCATTGATTGGAAGACTTAATATTGTTAAGCTTTCAATACTACCAAAGGGACCTGCAGATTCAATGCAACCCCTGTAAAAATCTCACCAAAAATTTTTTTTAAGAAATAGAAAAATTCATTCCATTTAAAATTCAAAATGGAATCTCAATGGAACCTGTATAGCCAAAACATCTTGAAAAAAAACAACAAAGTTGGAGGAGTCACACTTCCTGATTTCAGAAGTTATTACAAAGCTATAGTAATCAAGGCAGTATGGTAGTGGTGTGAGGACAGATACCTAGGTCAATGGACCATAACAGAGAGCCTAGAAGAAAAAAAAAACACTTTGCATATATGGCTAAATTGTTTTCAATAAGAGGGAAAGGACAGTCTTGTCAACAAACGGTGCTGGGAAAATTATCTATCATATAATATTCATATAACATTAATATGAAAAAGAATGAAGTTGGACCCTTAACTTATACTGTGTATGAAAATTAATTCATAATGGATCAAAGACATAAAACTGTAAAGCTCTCAGAAGAAAACACAGGGGATAACATTCTTCACATTAGATTTGGGAATGATTTCTTGGATATGACACCCAAAGCATAGGCAATAAAGAATACATAGATGAACTGGACTTCATCAAAATTAAAAACTTTTGTGCATCAAAGGATACTATCAAGAGAGTGAAAAGGCAATCCACAGAATGAGATCTTTTGCATTTTATGCTAAGTTCATTACCCATCCAGATAAATTATCATTATTTTTAGCATGTCGAGTTCTAAGAAGTCCCAAGGGGAGTCTAAACTCTTACTTCAGTGGTGCTGCCTGGTTCAGAACATGCTTTGGAATGCTACTCTTTCACCTGCCTTCCGAGCCTTAGTGTTGTTTTGCTGCCCTCCATGGTAGCAAATCCTTAGGGGTGGAACCACATTTTGGAAACAGCTCCAAGTGGTTCAGAGCCAAGTCTGGTAGATGTTGATTTTGACTAGAGAATAGACGGTATAATTTATTTCTTTGCTTTCTGTCTCATTTCACTAAGGAACTGAGGCCTCAGGCTGGTCCAAAGGGCAATTTCCTTATGTGGTCTGGAGACTGTTCACAGAGAGGAGTCCCAAAAGTGTTCTGGCCTCTTTAGTGTTGTGGAAATGGGCGCACAGTCTCCTTATAGCATATTAGCCAGGGTTGTTTTGATTACAAATGGCAGTAGCCAATACCAAGTCTCTTCAGTTTAAAAAAAAAAAAAAAAAGAAAAGTTTATTGGCCCCAAACCCAGGAAGGATACTGGGGGAGCTCACAAAATAGAGAACTGAAGAACCAGGGTCCCAGGAGATGGAATTTAGGACTTCCAGCCTCACATTCTCTTTCTCTCTGGGTGTCTCTGCTTCTCCCTGCATGCTGACCTCTTTTTCTTCCTATGCCAGAAAGACCTCCCCAGTGGGCAGGAAACATGGCTGCCAGAGGCTCCAGTTTAGTAATCCCAGTTCCGTGTATAAATTCCGGGGTGGGTCTCTGATTGGCCCTGGTCAGGTCCAGGCCTGCCCCTTGAGCCAACTGCTGCAGTCAGAGGGGTGCAGTTATAAGAGTGGCTGGGATCGCCTGTCCACTCGTGGACAGGTGTGTCTCATGGACGTGTGTGTTTGTGTGCACGCAGCATATATTAACAAAAGACGGGGATGGGAAAGAAATCTTGCAGGCTACTTTGAACAAGGACGGTGCTGCCTGTCCAAAGGGGAGTGCAAAAGAGTCACATGGTCTCCCAAAAATTCTCCAGGAGCCTACAATCTAGTATGGGAGACGAGATACAAAAATAACCAGAACACAACAGCTTGCACTGACTCGAAGGCTGGATAAGAATATCTGGAACTCCCCACCCACCTCATAAGCTTGTCTCTGGGATAAAAATTAGAAACTGAATGTGAAAGGGCTTTGCAAAGACAGCAGCCACAAAGCTCTTTGCAGTTAACCTGGCACATTCACACATACCCTGGGGACAAGCATGGGCTCTGAAGTCAGGCTGCCTCAGCTTCCTGAGCTGCAACATGGGGTGTCAAGAGAACTGGGGATCATGGATGGGGAGCGCTTAGCAGAGTGACACATGGTAGGTGCTCAGAATACACAAGGTAGTATTATTTGCATATTGTTACTTGAGCCTCTTCAAACCCATAGCCGGTAGACACTGCCAGGGTGACCATTCCTACTTTATAGTGAGGACTCAGAGAAGGGAAGGACTTGCCTGCTTGTAATTACATCTTCAGGTGATGGAAGAGCTAGGATAAGACCAGACCTCTATTTCCAAACTTTGCATTCCTAAAGGGTCAGGCCTAAGAGAGACCTGAATAGTGCCAGGTGGAGGTATGGAGAGACAGCCAATATTCATGGAGAAGCGGAAATGTCCTTAGGGGTCAGCCAGTGCCTTGTACTAAGGAGGAGACCTGTGAAGGGATGGACAAGCCCTATTCGGGGCTTCTCTGCTGGGGGCTTGAAGCATGAAGTGGGTGGGAAGTGATTGGGGCTCATCACCTCAAGCCTTCCTCCACCATCTGACACCCATGTCTTCTCAGGTACCCCACCCCCACCCCCCAGAGCGCCTCTCCTGTGTGCTTGTTCCCCGGACTGATGCATTCTCCTCTATAAATACCAGCTCTGGTATTTGGGGTTGGCAGCTGTTGCTGCCAGGGAGATGGCTGGGTTGACATGAGGCTCCTGACAAAACAGAAACCCCCGGTGTGTGGGGGTGGGGGAGGAAGGGGGATGAATCAGAGAGGGGGTGGGGTGGGCTCAGGGGGACAGAAGCCCAGAGAAGTTGGCCGTGTGGGGGTGAGAGTGTACAGTTATAATTGTTATAATTGGAAACTGAGAGCCTACCAGGCCCTTTCTGGAAATCACCCTGCTGTTTATAAACTTGAGTCTTCACCCTCACTGGTAGGGGTGGGGTGGCAAAGGGCCTTCAGGAATCCAGAGGGAAACTGAGGCTGGGAGCTGGAATGCAGGTGCTAGTGGACTCCAGCGGGGATGGCTGCCTGCCCCAGGGAGGCCTTCCCATTCTCCCTGCCTGTCAGAGACCCTCCTCCACTAGGCCTGGCTGGGGCATTCCTGGTCTTTGCCTGAGCTCTCCTAAATGTTTGCCACATTAGAATCTTTAGAGAAAAAGAAAAAGAAAAAAGGTCATTTGGAGACTGTCTTGGATATAGGCCTTGTCTCTTCAGGAAATGACCCAAAGTATCTCCTTGGAGCCAAAAGAAACCCCTCAAACTAAATGGAAGCCTCTCCCCAGCTCTCTCCCCTGACCACCCCAGGAGGAGGCAGGCACCCAAAGACTGAAAGGGGTCTGGCCGGGGGCTCCAGACAGGCTTGCGCCCCGGTGAAGCGCCTGGCAGGCCTGCCTATCCTTTGCCCTCCTAGGTCCACCAGCCTCTCCCACATCCCGCAGGGGCCCCCACCCACCCGCCGGCTGAGGGGCTCAGGACTCTTGCGGGGGAGCTGGCCTCCCCGCCCCCATGCCAGGGGCCGCCCTTTCCTGGCAGGACAGCGGGATCCTGCAGCTGTCAGGGGAGGGGCGGCGGGGGCTGATGTCAGGAGGGATACAAATAGTGCGGACGGCCGGGGGCCCTGTCTCCCCTCGCCACATCCACTCTCCGGCCGGCCGCCCGCCGCCGCCTTCTCCGCGCCGCCCAGCCTCGCCCGCGCCGCCACCATGAGCCAGGCCTACTCGTCCAGCCAGCGGGTGTCGTCCTACCGCCGCACCTTCGGCGGGGCCCCCAGCTTCCCGCTCGGCTCCCCGCTGAGCTCGCCGGTGTTCCCGCGCGCGGGCTTCGGCACCAAGGGCTCCTCGAGCTCGGTGACATCCCGCGTGTACCAGGTGTCGCGCACGTCGGGCGGGGCCGGGGGCCTGGGGGCGCTGCGGGCCAGCCGGCTGGGCTCGACCCGCGTGCCCTCCTCCTACGGCGCGGGCGAGCTGCTGGACTTCTCGCTGGCCGATGCCGTGAACCAGGAGTTCCTGACCACGCGCACCAACGAGAAGGTGGAGCTGCAGGAGCTCAATGATCGCTTCGCCAACTACATCGAGAAGGTGCGCTTCCTGGAGCAGCAGAACGCGGCGCTTGCCGCCGAGGTGAACCGGCTCAAGGGCCGGGAGCCGACGCGCGTGGCCGAGATCTACGAGGAGGAGCTGCGCGAGCTGCGGCGCCAGGTGGAGGTGCTTACTAACCAGCGCGCCCGCGTCGACGTCGAGCGGGACAACCTGCTGGACGACCTGCAGCGGCTCAAGGCCAAGTGAGCACCCGCGAGCACCCCCAGAACCCCCTCCCTCTCCAGGGGCCGGGCACGGGCTGGGCCTGGGGCTGGGTCCAGTGGTCAGTACCCCGTCGTACCCAGGGTGAGGGTGGTCTAGCTGTGTTCCCGGGAGAGGGGTGAGAGACGCCTTGCCCCTCTCTCTCTGTGCCCTCAGGCTGCAGACGAGGCTATGGTCCCAGTTTTCTTGGGGACATCATGGAGTGGTAATGGGCGACCTTGGGAGACCAGGTGCTTCTTAAAAGCATCTTAAGATGCTGGGGTGATGTTTCTGGGTTCAGGTGGGCACATGGAAGAAGAAAGGAGGCCCATAGGCAGTGGGAGGGAGGGGACAGGTTGGTAGGAGACAAGGAAATCTGGGGCCAGCAGTAGCTCTCAGTTCATCTGTGATGAAGCCCTGTGGTTCTGGGTAGAGAGGGGATCTTGACCCCTGGGCCAGACTTAAGCTTTACAGGGAGGGATGGATAAGCTGGAGGAAAGGAGAGAGTGAGTGGGGGTGGGAGGTTGCAGCCCTCAGACAGATTGGAAGACTGATTGTGGGCTCCACCAGGCTCCCTGTGCTTCAGGCAGCAAGAATAGAGCAAATACTGGTGGGTCCTGCTTTTCTGCCCAAGTGATCACTGTCCTACCACCCAGGTCACAAACGTTAAATGAGCACCTGCATGGGCCAGGCTGGGGCTGGGGCCCGGGAACCTGGAGGTGGATAAAATAAGAACCCCGAGGTGGATAAAATAAGACGCGGTTCTTAATCCCAGGGAGGTCACAAACTAGCGAGGACACAGACTTCCAGGGTGTGGTTCCAGGGCAGAGATTGGAGCCACTTCCTGTCCCCTCCCTGTGTGGGCGGGCCCTCCTCACTCTATTCTGAGCCCACTCCCTGGGCAGCCCCCAGTCAGTCTTCTCTGCAGCCCGTTTGATCCTCACCATCTGTCTGTCCTTCTGCCTGTGTCTGCCAGGCTGCAAGAGGAAATTCAGCTGAAAGAAGAAGCGGAGAACAATTTGGCTGCCTTTCGAGCCGTGAGTCCTCTTGGGTCTCCAGCTGCCTTACCCCTTCTGTCCCCTGTGTCACGCGTGGTCTCCCTCTGCCCTGCCCGGGTGATCAGTGTCCTTCTCCCTCTCGCTTGACCTTTCCCAGGACGTGGATGCAGCCACTCTAGCTCGAATTGACCTGGAGCGCAGGATCGAATCTCTCAACGAGGAAATCGCGTTCCTTAAGAAAGTGCACGAAGAGGTACTACGCCCTGGCGAAAGTGGCTGGAGTGGGTGGTGGTGCTGCTGGACTCTGGGAGTTGGGGTGTGAGGGTACATATGGGGGCTGGATGGGGACTGAAGCCTAGCCATACCCTGCAGGAGATCCGCGAGCTACAGGCCCAGCTTCAGGAACAGCAGGTCCAGGTGGAGATGGACATGTCGAAACCAGACCTCACAGCTGCCCTCAGGGACATCCGTGCTCAGTATGAGACCATCGCAGCCAAGAATATCTCGGAAGCCGAGGAATGGTACAAGTCAAAGGTGAGACTCTGGCGGCCCCTCTGGCCCCCTCATTCCCAGTTTGGAGGTACTTCCTATGGCTCCATCCCTGGGGAGGAGGGTGAGCCCGGGGTCTCCATGCTTCCTTGCCCACCCCTTCCGGTATCCTGCATCCTCCCTGTCATCTCAGGGACCCTCTCTCTTTGCCCTTAGGTGTCCGACCTGACCCAGGCAGCCAACAAGAACAATGACGCGCTGCGCCAGGCCAAGCAGGAGATGATGGAGTACCGCCACCAGATTCAGTCCTACACCTGCGAGATCGACGCCCTCAAGGGCACCGTGAGTCCCTGCCCACCTCGCCTGGCCCAGCCCTTCCCATCTGCGGCTCACGCTCTGTGACCTCCGGCCCACCACACACCCTCTCTGGGCCTCTGTCTCCTCATATCTACCACAGGGGTAGAAACAGACAGGTGGACTCCCGGGGCAGGGGGATGCTCTCAGGAATCGTGGGACTCCTGCGTGGAGGCAGGGAGGGTGGGCAGCCGTGCTCCCTTGTATCAGCTGTATTCTCTGAGATTCCACATAAGGCTTCATTTGAGTTCTGAGTCCCCTGGCTCAGAGGACTCTGACAAGTCCTAGGCTTGGCCATCTGGGGTGCCTCGCAGCCCAGAGACTGTGCCTCTCTCCATCCTGGGCCCCACGTGTCCCCCCGACCACCAGCACAGCCTGTCCTTGACCTGGGCACCCCTCCCCTGCAGAACGACTCACTGATGAGGCAGATGAGGGAGCTGGAGGACCGCTTTGCTAGTGAGGCCAGCGGCTACCAGGACAACATCGCCCGCCTGGAGGAGGAGATCCGACACCTCAAGGATGAAATGGCCCGCCACCTGCGCGAGTACCAGGACCTGCTCAATGTCAAGATGGCCTTGGACGTGGAGATTGCCACCTACCGGAAGCTGCTGGAGGGCGAGGAGAGCCGGTGAGGGGCAAGGCAGAGGCTGACTGTGGGGTCCTGGAGGGGGTTGTGCTGAGGGCCCCTTCCTGCCCTGAAGCGGAGCTCAGGATCACCATCACAAGATCTAGAAACAATATTATACAAGAGGCCACCACTCCGCTAATTACAGAAAATTAACCAAAGCCACCTGGGTAAAAAGTGATTTAATTAATAGCTTTTATAAAAAGAGAAATATAAGTATTCCCACATCCACCTTCAGAATTAAGAACCAGAAGCATAAAACCGTATTCAGCAACTAGTAATAAAACATCACTGCCAGTCAAGGGAGAGATAGAAGCAGAGCCGGGAGTGATGAGGAAGGAAAGGGAGGGGGCAGAGAGAGATGAATAGAGACAAATGGAGCCAGGACATAATAGGCTAGGAGAGAAGGTGCAGAGACTCATGCTCAGAGGGTGCACACACACACACGTGTACACACACACATATGCTCACAGGAAAAGATGCAATGACACGCTCAGAACAAATCACCTTTAGACACAAAAACACCATACAACCAAAAAGGGACACAAGGGAACCTTCATTGATGGAAATGTTCTATATCTTGATTTGGACTGGTGGTTACTTGGATGTAGACACTGATCAAAACTCACTGGATTGAACTGTAAAGATCTGTACATTTCACTATGTAAACCTAATGTTAATTCAAAACAGGTCATTTACTCAACAAAATGATGCCCACTGATGCTCACAACAATGATAAAATCTGAAGTTTAAAAAAATCAGCTGACATATTTAGATACAGATGTATAGAGAGGAAGATTTCAGATACTGTAGAATAATATCCGCATATAATGACCCCTTAAGGTAGCTAAGGTCACATTGCATTTTCCCAGCTCTAGGCATAAACAGGGATGGCAGTTCCTGGAACTTGCCTTCATGTGAGTGGACCAGAGATTCCCAGACTGACTGGAGGGTGGGCACGTGCAGTGGATGTCATCCACAGCTCCTGTTGATACACCCTGCAATGCCAAGGGCAAGAAAGACATCCGGGTACAGTGGAGGTTGCAGTGGGGATCCTAGTGTCACACCAGCAGGTCAGAGACGGACTGGGTGATCCTTCCAGAAGGGACAGTTCCTGGGACAGCTCGAGTTGGCCTTTGGCCCCATGCCCCAAGCAGTGTTGAAGTCAGTGGGACTGGGACAGCTGAGGATGGTGTTTACAGAGGATCAGGGCAAGCTTTGAGGGGTGGTGATGAGAGAGATGGAGGGTCCTAACCCTTTGGGGGCCTGGTCTCTCTCCTTTTAGGATCAACCTCCCTATCCAGACCTTCTCTGCCCTCAACTTCCGAGGTGAGTGTGTGTTAGCAAGTGGAGGCTGGAGCGGCAGTGGTAGAAGGCCAGCATGGGCACTGCCCAAGGCCAGCCAGGAGGGGAGGATACACCACAGGGAAAGGACTGGGGTCTGGGGAACAGAAAGGGGGCTGCTACAGGAGAATGGGGAAGTTGAGGTAGAGGCATCTTCTGACAAAAGAAGATTTTTATTTTATTTTTTTATTTCACGGTGTTGTATTGTATGACCATGTCCCCTGCATCTTCTGAGAATATTAAGTGGCCAACAGTTTCTTTTTTCTAATATACCCAAACTCTGAGGAGGTACTAGTGGTATCCTTGGGGACCTGGCAGCAGAAGCATCTAGAACCCTATGCCTGAGCTACAAGGCACCCACCACTTACTGTCTGTTTGATAAGATGCCAAGCACCCCCCACTGCCCTCCAGCTGCTTGTTGAATATTTCCAGCTTTCTGGAGCAAGATGTTGGGTGCTTGCTTTAAAAAATGAAGCCAAACCTTAGCAAAGCCAAACAATTAAAAGAACGAACTCCTAGGGCATTCTGCCATTCTGACATTAGTAATATGCAGATCGAGTGGCTTTCCAACCCCGGAGAGCAGAAAAACATGCTCTAATGATACATTAGGAAAGCAAGTTGGAGTCCTTGGCAGCTTTGCCTTTCCTAGATCAAATCTTTTATATATTCGATGTTCATTTCCATCAGAAAAAAATACACGCTGTGCTCCACCGAACTGCAATGTTCATCACAGGCTGGCTGACTGCTAAGGAGATTTATGAACACCAAACTCATAACACCAAGGACCTAAATTTGACCCTTCCAATAAAACTCAGAATGGCTCTTTTCGGTTAGCAGTTTATGCAGATACCAAGTGTGAGCCTTGCATTTAAAATCGCTTAATGCTTTTTCAAGTCGATAGTTCTGGGCCATGACAGGGCAAGTACCGCTGTTACCATTCATTTCACAGTGGGGAAACTGAGTCATGGAGGGGCAAGTGACTGGCCATCCACACATCAGTGACTGATTCCTGTCCATCTCTCTTTCATTAAGACATCATGTTGTTCATCTGGAGACAAAGGGGGCTGGGGACCATGAGATCCTTCAAAAGAGTGCCTTGGTTCTGGGCTATAGGGTCCTAACTGTCAGGGTACAAATTCCTGCAGGGATCTCCTGGGGACCAGGGGTGGAGAGGGAGTGAGGAGGGGTGCTGGTGGGGGTGGAATGCTGGGTGGCCTGGGGCCTAGGTGGTCCCCACCCTCTTAAACCTGCCAACACTGGAGCACACCTGTAGGCTCCTCGTCTTCTGTCAGCCCTGGGACAGCCCCTTGGGTCTGCAGAGCCACCTACTGCAGACCCAGGACAGGTGAAGATGTTTTGCTGAAAAAGTAACAGGCCCATATTGAGGGGGTGGGCGTCTTCCGGGCTCTGCCCGGTGAGACCAGGGAAGGCCTCCCAGCCACAGAAACAGCCCAGGTCTGGCCTCGGTCAGGCTGAGTGTGTGGATGAATCTGTTACAGAAACAAGCCCCGAGCAGAGGGGTTCTGAGGTCCATACCAAGAAGACGGTGATGATCAAGACCATCGAGACCCGGGACGGGGAGGTGAGTGGTCTGCGTGGTCCCCTTACCCCTGAGGTGGGGGGGCCTGTGGGGTGTGTCTGGGGGGCAGCTATCAGCCAGGTGTCTTCTACCAGCTGTGCTGGTTCTGCCTGGGGGCAGAGGCGTTTGCCATGCTGGGAGCGAGGCGTCCTGGGGTCGTGACTCCATCTGGTCATGACTCCGGCCAGCCTTGGCTTAGACTGGGTTTCTCTTCCTCTCCAGGTCGTCAGTGAGGCCACACAGCAGCAGCATGAGGTGCTCTAAAGCCAGAGACCTCTCTGCCACCAGAGACCGTGCTCACTTCTGTCCTCACTGCCTCCTAAAGCCAGCCTCCCTCCGTCCCAGGGCACCACCCCCAGCCACAGTGCTCCCCTCACAGCCTCTGACCCCTGCTCACTGCGACCACCCCTCCTGGTCCCCACAGGGGACATGGCCCAACCCTCCCGGGCACAGGGAGCCCCTGCTGTGTGAGGTCTGGATGTTGAAGTGAGGGGGCCTGGACCTGGGCCGCCTTTGGAGTGTGCTGGGCAGGGCCAGGCTGGAGCCAAGACAAGGCAACTGACCCTGCCCTTCCCACCTCCATGACCTCAGGCTCTAGTGTGTGGCTTTGGAGAGGACTCCAGAGCAGGACGTAGGATCCCCTAAGGGTAGGTCAAGCCCTGTGGACCTCCCCACTGCCCCCTCCCCAGCCTGAGTCAGAAAGGCAGCAGCCTTAGCAAGCCGGGCAGGTAACTGGGGACATAGTCCCCCCCGTGGGGACTGGGGGGCTTGAGACTGACCCCATGGTCCCTTACTTTCCTGAGGTGGGCTTACAAAGCAGGGGCTGCAAGAGAGAACCCCCGAAGGTGCCAGATGTGGGAGCAGGAGATGCAGAAAGAGAGAGGGTGGGCGAGATGCTGGAGAGAAGAGGAGAGAGGAGAGAGCGGTCTCAGGCAGGTGGCAGGGGGGCCCACCTCCCCGTGCCTGCCCCTTCCCTGCTGCAGGGGCTCTGAACAGAAACAATAAAAAGTTAAGCACAAGCCTAGTACGGCCCCTGCTGTTTTGACTGCCAGGTCTTCTCTGAGAGTGCCCTGTCGCACTACCTTTATTTTTTTTTGGCCACATAACACAACATGTGAGATCTTAGTTCCCCGACCAGGGATGGAACCTATGCCCTTGCGAGGGAAGCATAGAGTCCTAACCACTGGACCACCAGGAAATTCCTTGTATCACTTCTTGAGGTGGACTGTGTGCTGCCCTCCTGCCCAGCCAGACTGTCCCCCAGGGCCTGTCACCCCTTTGGTTCCCAGAGCCTCGCAGCCTGGCTGTATGTGTGTAGCATATGGTGGGGGGAGCTTTTGTTGGGGACTCACACACACCTCTTGTTAGGCCCCATTACCAGGACTGCCCCCACGGACTGCTCTGAAGTAGGGCTCCTGCGGTCCTTGCCTAAGGTAGCTTACACCCTCTTCCCACTAAACCTGCATCTTCGAAGCTCAAAGGCCAATTCAGGAAAAATAACCTTGTTAAGAAAAACAGAAAGCTCTATCTCATCCTTGGAGAAGAAGACTCACTGCTCTAAAGATGTCAAGTCACCCTATGTTAGCTTATAATTTCAGTGTAATGCAATCTTAATTAAAATACCAAAAGGAAATTTTGGGAGAATTTGGGAAGATAGAAGGGGATGTAGGACATATGGAAAAAAAAACCCAGAAAATCATAAAATAAAACATTACCACATATCTTAAAGGTTTCTGTGGGGAAACCTTAATTATTCAGTACTGGGCATGGTAGCTATGGACTGGGGCAGTGGTGAAATCCGTCTTTTCACTCCTTCCAAAATATAAATTCCAGGTGGATCAGAGATTTAGGAAGCTTGATAGATCCATGTAGGTCTCTGTCTTCCAACCACCCTTCAGATTTAAGAGGTTACCCTTGAGAAACAGGAAGAGGGTAGAGATCACAAACATGATAAATTCGGACATTTTGTAAGGGAAATAAATCCAATAGAGATTTAGTCCTAAAGTCCTTAGTATGCTGTTCCTAACTGGCTTTTCTCAGAAGGTTCCAAAAGCCTTTCTGGTGTCTCTTTCTCCCCCTTCTTGGATGCAGCCCTGGCTCATGAGTTGCCAGGCTCCCCCCTGTAACTTGTGTGGTCCCTCCCTCCAGGGCTCCAGGAAGGACCCCCTTTTCAAGGTATGCTATCCTTCATCTTGCCCTGGGAGCATCTGGGGCTAAACCTCATGCTCCCCCACCCTCCCTTCCTTTCCCCCCAATCCTCCAACAGAGTGAACCCTGCAGGCCCTAGAACACTCTGTCCCCCCAATCAACCGGTGGTGGACCCCCAACAGAAATGAGCAGGAGCATTTCCCGTGCACACTGGAATGGAGGCGGGTGGCACCTTCTTATCCTGAGCCTATGGGGGGCCCTGGAATTTGAGCTCCTCTCTGTGTGAGAGAGACTCCTGGGTGAGGTGGGCCCATGTGGATGTGGTGGTGTATGTGTATCTGTGAGTAACCTCCAGAGTCTCTCAGCTTGCTCTTCCCCTTGCATGATTTCCGAGCACTCATCTACCCCACCAAGGATAAAGGGACATGAGGTCAGAGAAAGGCTTAGAGGCTTCCCTACCTTCCCAAAAAAAGCTTAGGTGCAGACTGGTCACTAGAAGGAGAGAGTGGAGGACTCTAGACTGGCAGATCCAGACCTCAAAGGCCCCCAGGCCATGACTTACCCCCTGGGGCCTTGCCCCACATCTTGACCATCTGTCCTCAGGCTCCGCTTGAATGTCTCTGGGGTCTAAGAACACATTGCCACTTCAGGGGCCCCTTCTTGCTGGGACAGCTCTGAAGATCAGAAAGCCCTTCTCACACATGTCTGTCCCTGTGATGGCTACCCATCTGTCCTCAGAGAAGGGAGGAGGCCCAGGGGAAAGCATGGTCTGAGTTGAGCCTTCCTGGACTGGAGCTTCTGGTTCCAAGCCCTCTGTTTTGCCCGTCCCCCTGGAGGTTGGACAGTGACCTAGGAATCTGGGGCAGAGGAGATGCATGTGGCCTGACCCCAGAGAATGGACAAAAATAAACTGAAAAAGATCTGGGTCTCCAGTGGTCATACACATACACCCAGATCTTCAGGTGCACCCACGCACACGTACACCCCATCCCCTCCATGACTAAAACTCTCCCTACTCCTTGGGAACTGGTGTCTGAACACTGAAAAACAAGAGGGTTCAGAGGGCTGACCAGCTTCCCACCATGGGAGCAGTTCCAGACCAACTCAGACCCCTCCTGAGCACATGGAGTGGGAAGGACTGTGAAGGCAAATATGTCCATAAGCCAAGAACTGACGTCTCAGCAGGCCCTTTCCTATCCTGTCTGTCCACTCTGGCTATCCCGCCACCCCTGCGCCTGGAGACAAAGCATTCCACTCACTCACTTCTCTCACTCCTCCTCTGACCACCAGCCTGCCCAGGACTCATATGCAAATCACTGACCTTTGATTCAACACCTAAAATGTCAGCTAACCAAGGGCAAGGTTTTCATTCATTTTATTCACTACTCCTGGTGCCCGGAAGAGGGCTTTGTCCATAGAAGGTGCCCATCAAATATTTAAATACTTGTTGAATGAATACCCACTGGGCACTTTTATTTACTTTTCTCTAAATTAAATATTTACCAGAAAGGTTGACGGTCCCCACTTCATTCACTGATTCATCAGTGAGCTTTTTCCATGTGCCAGGCACATGGTGCCTCATTATGACTTGTAGGAATCTCCCCACGGCCCAGAGAGATGGGTGAACTGCCAAGGTCACACAGCGTATCATTGGCAGAGGACGAGGGCCCCTGCTCCTTGGCCTCCAGAGCGCAGATTTCTTTCCATGACACCACAGGCTTGTGATTGCAAAGCAGGGCAGGCTGGCAGCACACACCAGCCGGGCGCCAGGCCGCGGGGCACGGTGGGGCCGCTCTGAGGGACAGATGAGCGCCTTGCAGCCAGCTGCTCTGGGTGAGGGCCCTGGCGAGGGCCGGAGGGTTTCCGGCGTCACAGCCAGTGCGGGCTCCTCCAGGAGAGGGCGCCCGCGACTTGCCAGGGCCTGTGCCCTCCTGACCCAGGCCTGCACACTCCTGCCCACACCTCAGCAAAAGCCCCCAGTGTGGTCATTCAACCAGGAGAGGATGAGCGACGTTCCAGGCTCTGTGCCAGGCCCTTTTAAATAGTTAATATTTGTTTTAATATTTAATGTAATAATTTAAAGCCATGACAACAACCTAAGCCAGATCATGTAATTCCTCGGCTCAGAATCCTCTGAGATGGCTTCTCGTTTGACTAGGAATAAGAGTCATGGCCTACAAGGTGCTAGGCTATCTGGCCCCTGCTGCCTGTCTGCCCTCCTGTCCCTCCAGCTCCCCACACTGCCCTCAGCCCCGCTCTTCTGGAGCCCCCAGGGTATATGCTTCCTGGAGCGGTCCTGCCCAGACTTCTGCTCCCTTTGCCCCCTCACCCCTTCAAGATTGACTCAACTATTCTGCGTGAGGCCAATTCCTACCACTCTGTTTCAAAGTGCAAGCCCCCCACCACAGTCTCATCTCCCGTGTGTGTGTGTGTGAAGTCACTTCAGTTGTGTCCAACTCTTTGTGATGCTGTAGACTGTAGCCCACCAGGTTCCTCTGTCCATAGGATTCTCCAGGCAAGAATACAGGAATGGGTTGCCATTTCCTCCTCCAGGGGATCTTTCTGACCCAGGGATCGAACCCAAGTTTCCTGCGCCTCCTGCATTGGCAGGTGGTTCCTTTATCACTAGCGCCACCTGGGAAGTACCCCCCACCCCCATCTCCCTTATCCTGCTTCATTGCCTCAGAATACTCATCTTCTACTGATCTTTATAATTTGTTTCTCTATAGTTGTCTCCTTCCTTGAATATAAGCAACACGGGGGTAGGAAGCCTTGTCTGTTTCTTTTTAAAAATTTATTTATTTTTGGCTGCGCTGGGTCTTTGTTGCTGTTGCAGTCTTTCTCTAATTGAGGCGAGTAGGGGCTACTCTCTAGAGGTGGTGCATATGGGCGTTTCCTTGTGGTGGCTTCCCTTGTTGCGGAACACAGGCTCTAGAGCACAGGCTCCAGCAGTTGTGGCATGGGATTAGCTGTCCTTCGGCAAATGGAAATCTTCCTGGACTAGGGATCAAACCCATGTCCCCTGCATTGGCAGGCAGATTCCCAATGACTGGACCACCAGGGAAGTCTCCTTTGTCTGTTTTGTTTGCTGCTATTTCCCTAGTGGCCAGCACAGTGCCAGGCACACAGGAGGAACTCAAAAATGTTTGTTGAATGAATGAATAAACCCTGAGTTGGGCTACTCCCAATTTATAGTTGAGGAGACTGAGGCTTAAAGATGTTAAATAACTTGATCAAAATCACAGAGTTAATTTATTCAACCAACCAGCCAACATTTATTTGCAGACCACCTACCACATTCCATGCAAATTGTTGAGGTATAGTGAGGTATAGGAAGTTTTGGGTTATTGTTTTTTTAAGAATAGTCTCAAATCTTTCAGTCTTGATGTTCTGTGTGCTTACAGTGTCTTCCTCCCCTCCCCATTTTTACTTTATAGAATTCAATTTACGTTTGCGTATTCAACATCAGTGGTTGCCTGAGTTGGTGGAGGGGGCATGGTTGACTATGAAGGAGAAGCTCGGGCCCATCTTTAGGGTGATGAGACTGTTCTGTACGGTCCTGGGGAACCAGGGTCACAGTTGTCTGCATTGTCAAAACCAGCAGAACTGCACAGTACGAAAAGTAAGCATTAATAGATGTAAACTAAAGTCAAAGATTTCATTCCGCAAGGCTCTCGTCCCTATAGACAATCCAGTGTTTACATGGTTTCTTCTCTGCCCTCTGAGTGTACACATAGACACAAGCACACTTTGACTTGAGCCTCCCAGAATGACATTAGGGGTGGGGAGGGTTAAGTTCCCCCAGTGGCTCAGAGGGTAAAGCGTCTGCCTGTAATGCAGGAGACCTGAGTTCAATCCCTGGGTCAGGGAAGATCTCCTGGAGAAGGAGGGTTGGCAGGGAGGGATAAGGGAAACTTTCTCCATATAATGACTCCCAGCTTCTCCCTGCTTTTCCCAGGCTTCTTCCCTCAGGGCTCAAGGTCAGGTCTGGGTCTCTCACCTAAACTTTTTTTAAGCTTTTTCTTTTGAGATCATTGTAGATTCACATGCAGTTATAAGAAACAGTACAGAGAGATCCTGTGTATCATTCACCTGGTTTCCTCGAATGGTAACATCTTAGATAATTCTAGTGCAACATCACAGCCAGGAAACTGCCATCAATACAGTCCACCATCTTCTTCAGATTTTATTAGTTTGTGCACTCATTAGTGTGTGTGTGTGTGTGCAGGTATTTGGTTCTATGCAATTTTATTACATGTGTAGATTCACATGAGTACCACCAGAGTTAAGACACAGATCATCTCATCATAAAAGTCTCACTTAGACTTTTAAAAGCAATAATGTCCTCGCTTGACTTTTCTCAAAGTATGGCTCTCAGGTGCATCAGAGTCACTGGGCTACTGACGGGCCAGTTTTGGGGCCCCCCCCCCAGGGCCCCATACTTTACCTGCACCTCTGGGAGTGGAGCTTGGAAAGCTATGCTTTTAACAGAGGCCCATGGACAAGGGGAGCCTGGTGGGCCATGGTCCATGGGGTCGCAAAGAGTCGGACACGATGGAAGCAGCCTGGCACAGTACACAATACTTTGAGAACCACAGGTTCTAACTGGCTTCCAAGTCTCCTATCTCGAATCCACCCTCTCCACTGTGGCTGCCAGAGGGATCCTTCTAAAAAACAGCTCTGACCGTATTATCCTACTGCTTAATGCCCTGCAGTGCGCCACTGCCCTGCCTCGCCCCAGGCCATCAGGATAGAGACCTTAGCGAGCAAAGGTCCCCCTGTCAGGTCCCACCTCTCACCTGGCCCACTGAGGCTCAATCCTTGCAGACTCCTCTGATTCTCCCTTTGGCTTCGCTGGGTGGCTTGCGAGATTTTCCTTCCGATACCAGAGCTCGAACCCTGTTTGTTTGGCAATCAAAGTGCGGAGTTCTAACCACTTGTCGGCCAAGGAATTCCCCGGACTCCTCTCATTCTTAGCACACATCATCTACTTTCACCATGCTCTGATTTTGGCCATGCTGTTCCCTCTGCCTGGAACATCCTTCCCACTCTTTTCTGCCTGTTGCAACTCTGTACAACGACTCAGTTCTTACAAATGAGGATGTGGAGGTTGAGAGAGGTTTGATGTCACCCAGCAAGTAAGGGCAGGGACTAGCTGGGCGCCGGTCCACCTGACTCCCTGCTCCAGGTCTTTCTGTTCACCACGGCCGTCATGGAGGCTGGGGGAAGCCACTGGTCCCTCTTCCCCAGCCTCTGCTCACCTCCACTTGGGCCTGCTTGCCCATCTGCCTCTCAGAGGTCTCACCCGGACCTTCTCTCTCTCTCTCTCCCCCAGCCGCGTGGGGCTGGGAATCAGAGACCCAGGAGGAGGGAGGAAGGGAAATGGGATTTAGCCCAAGGGTAACCCGACTCCATGAGTGGGTGGCTGGGGGGCGGGGCACACCACAGGGTAGAGGGTTTGGAAAAGGCCTCGGGGACCCCTGTAAGCCAAGTGGGGGGGCGACGGGGACTCCTAAAGGGGGGAGAAGAAGCAGAGTCGAGTCCAAGTCCCCTCCTCTGCCGCCCCCTCCCCCCACTGCGCCCTCGAAACCCGAGCCGGGGGGCCTAAAAATAGCCCCCGAGGCGCAACCGCGGCCGCCCCGGTGACCTTCTGGGTAGCACAGGCCGAAGGCGGGCGGGCGGCAGGAAGGCAGGGCGCCGGCCCCCCAGGACTCATCTCCCAGGGCAACATCCCCCGGGTGCCCCCGTGGCCGTCCAGTTCCGGCGTCTCCCCAGCTCAGCTCGCAGAGGCCATGCAGAAAGCCCGGGGCACGCGAGGCGAGGACGCGGGCAGCAGGGCACCCCCCAGCCCCGGGGTGCCCCCGAAGAGGGCCAAAGTGGGGGCCGGCGGAGGGGCGGCGGCCGCGGTGGCCGGGGCGCCGGTCTTCCTGCGGCCTCTGAAGGACGCGGCGGTGTCTGCGGGCAGCGACGTGCGGCTGCGGGTGGTGGTGAGCGGGACGCCCCAGCCCAGCCTCAGCTGGTTCCGGGATGGGCAGCGCTTGCCCCCGCCGGCCCCCGAGCCCAGCTGCCTGTGGCTGCGGAGCTGCGGGCCGCGGGATGCCGGCATGTACAGCTGCAGGGCCCAGAACGAGCGGGGCCAGGCCTCCTGCGAGGCGGTTCTCACTGTGCTGGAGGTCGGAGGTAATGGGGAGGTGGGGACCAAGCCGGGGGGAGGGGGGTGCTCACAAGTAGAGAAGGTTACCCGGGCCGGGCCGCCGCTCTGTGGAGGCGTCTGTTCATCAGTCTTTCTCTGGGTGCTCTGGCTTCTCAGCTGTACTGACCCAGGAGTGCCCGTCAAGAGGAAAGTGCAGGAAAAGCCGGTGTCAAGGTCAGAGGTTAAGGGTCAGCGTTTGGGAAGCCAAGCCTGAGCCCCACTCAGGCCTCTCTGAGCACTGCATAGTGGGAACCCTCCTAGTTTCCCCGAAGAGAGGGGCATCCTGGGGAAACTGTTTTCACCGGCTCTGATAATTTAGACTCGGAATCTGCCTCTTCAGACGTGCCTGCATGTCTGAAGGAGGAGGCGGGCTCCCCTGGTCTGGCTGTGGTGTTCAGGGGATGGGTCAGAACTCCTCATAGTCCATTGCCAGGGTAGGTTGGTGTGGTCAGCACTAGGCTGGTTGGAAGGGGCCAGTGGGTGGACAAGTACGGATAAGGTGCAGAGCAGCAGGATAGGGTGCAGAGCAGCAGGCGGTAGAGCCTGGGTTGGGGGTTCCCAGCACAGATGGAGGGGAATGCCTGAGAATCCACACGCAAGCATGCCCATGTGCATGTGCACGGGTGGGCAGTGCAGGGGTCTGGTGGGGCCAGCAGATGAGGGGTTTGTGGAATTGGTATGGCAAGTGCATGGGCCATGTCTACCCGAGGTCCAAAGGGCATGGAAGGGGGCATGGCCCTGCCTGTGTGTGTGAAGGGGTGGGTGATTGTCCCAGGTGGAAGGGAAGGGGCATAAGACTTGGCCCTGTGCTCAGGGTCCTGCTGGGGCTGGTATGGGTGCAGGCCAGGGCCGAATCTCCTTGGGTCAGTGTTTTAGGCTTCCTTTTTGTCTTCCTCGGCCCCTAAACCAGTTCTTCTCTAGGCTGAAGACAGAATCTCAGGAGACTGAGTCTTAAGAAATAGACTTCTGAGGAAGAAAACTGCAATTGGGGGAGATGGCAAAGAGCTTGGAGATCATGAGTTTGTCCTGGACATTTTCAGGAGGGAATTCTTACTCTGGCTGGGTAGTGTCATATAGGGGGACATGCTGAGGGGCTGAAGAGGAGGCATACCATGCTCTCCGGGTATAGCGGGCTGCACGGCTCTAGCATCCTGAAGGAACTCAGCAGCTGGAGGGTGAAGAAGGCCGTGGGGTGCTGCTGTTGGGAGCTAGAGCAGGGGCTCGGCCTTCCTCTGCCAGCATCTCCACTCTCTCTCTAGCTCTGCCCTGCCCACCTTCCTCTTCAATGACCGAGAAGGCCAAGGCTGGCTTGTCTTGGTTGGCTTCACACCTGGCCAGGTACAGGCTTTCCTTGAACCCACTCTGGGTTCAGGGGCTGGGGCTCGTCCTGGCAGAACTCTGAGCTGGGGAGGGATCAGACTCCTCGGGGGTCTTTGTTCAGGGGCAAAGGGGGCTGAAAACAGAACATAAATAAAGGCACAATCTATAGGTTGATGAGAATACACTTGGAGGAGAGAGATACGGGGCAGAGCGAAGTGCTGAGAAGGAGCTTGGTGTCATTATGTTTGTTTAGAGTCAGAAAGAACCACAGAGAACTGCACGTCCAAAGGCTGCCTTTTACGGGTGAGGATGCTGTAGTCCAGAGCAGAGGGGGAGGTCATGACTAGCTGTCTGCTTAAAGACAAACAGCTAGTTATGCCCATCCCAGATCTCAGAACCCAGTCCTCTGAGTTTGGGTTCTGGGGGCCTTTTTACCTCTTAAGTTCTGGAGGGAGGAGAGAGAAAAGGGAGACGGAGCTGTCCTTTGTATGGAGGGGAGGGCCTTTCTGAAGATGAGAACCTCCTTGGTCCCCCAGAGTGGGGGGAGTGACAGGATGCTAGAGCCCCCAGCCCCTCTGGAATCCAGGTGGCAGGGTCAGCAGAGCTGAGCCCTGGCTGGACATACCTAGCCAGAGGCCACGAGGCTGGTCTGCAGGCTGCTCTAGTGGAACAGCATGTTTGAAAGGCTGGGGTGAGGAAAGGACCCTGGGTGCTGGGGGACTGGATTGAAGACCTTTTGCCACTCATGTCAAAACAGGAAGAGGGTTGGGCTGCAGCAAGTCACATCTGAGAACTTTTTCATACTGGTAAAAGCTTTGCCCCAGTAGCAGCTTTGCAATTACGATTCATTGGTAATAATTCTTAGTAGCAATTTTTAATAGTATGAATAGTTACTAAGCTGCTGTGTGGCAGGCAATATGCTGTTGTACCCTTTGATATATCATTTAAGTCCCACAGCAGCCCTAGGGAACCTGAGGCCCAGAGGGCTTAAATGAAGCATCTTGGTTGTACTGATAGGAGGTGGCAAGGCAGGGATGGAAGCCTGGGTCTGTCCCACTGCCAAGAACCACAGACTTGACTACTATGCCCCTCCCACCTGATTGGCGAGGGAGGGGCTTTGCTTTGGTGATGTTGGCTGAGTCTGGCTTCCTCCTCTTCCTACTACCCACCTTCCACCAGTCCCTGCCCAGCGAGAGGTCTCGGTCAAGGTCAGTTGGGCAAACAGCTCAGCATTGCTCAGACTTCCTCATGGAAAACTTTCTTGGTTGGGATCAATACCAGGAGGACTTCAGGGTTCTCGAGGAAGTCCAGCCAGGACCTGGCTGCAGAGAGAAGGAGGCAGTTTCCTGGCTGGGATTGCCATCTGGCTCGGCAAGACGGGGTGATGCTAAGGTTCCTGGCACTTCTGAAGCCCAAGATGTTAGCTCAGGGATACAGGGATATTGGCATGGTTGGGGAAGCTGGGGCCTTGAGAAGACAAGAGGGCTGCAGGCTGGAGAATTTGGAGGATGTAAAATAGGAGGGTGGGATTTGGGGGTATAGAAATGAGGAAAGACTAGGAATAGTGAAGATGGCAGAGATGCAGGATACTTGTAGAGTATTTAACATGTGTAAAGCACCCTGTCTCATTTCAGTATTTAATCTTCTAAGTTCCAGGTTACTGTTATGACCATTATACATAGAAGAAAAACTGGAGTTCAAAGAGGGAATTTACCCAGCGTCACATAGCGAATGAGGTGACAGAGCCAGATCTGAGTCTAGGTCCACAGTGCCTGTGGAAGACTGAGGCCAGGATCTAGCAACTATCCCTCTGTCGGTATCCCCAAGTATCCCTCTGCCAGCATCTCCACTCTCTCCCTAGCCTCTGCTGTCTCCAAAATAGGCAGGCATTCTTCTCTGTCAAAACATCAGGCCCATGTGGATGGGCTGAGAAACTATGTGCCAGTCAAGTAATCAGGGCAAGCGCCACCCTCAAGCTTGGGGCATGTGTGACTGGAGAGGGAGGCCTGTACTGAAGGGTGGGGGTTAAGGAGAAGAGAGGACAGCCAAGGGAAGGCACAAGCTGATGATGCTCACCGTGTTTGGCAGTCAGAAGTCTCACAGCCAGGGCCTGGGGGACCCCAGTGCCAACCAGAAGGGCCAAAGGTCAACAGATGGTAGTAAACCATGCAGGGGACTTGACGGCATGGAGAGGAGAGATTAGAGAGGAGGGAAGGCCAATTTAGCAAGAGAAAGGTTGGGGACTCCAGCAGGAACTGCCTGCAGCTGGATGATGCAGTATCATCTTTTTCACCTAGAATGTGGACAGTGTGGAAGAAAAGCCAGGAGGAAACCAGCATGGAGTTGGGAATGGGTATGGAGAGTGGCCCCCTCCATTCATGCCAAGTCCTAATTAGGAAGAGGAGGAGGGGCCAGATCGGGAGCAGTGAGGAGCCCTGGAAGGGGAGAAAGAGAAGAACAGAGAGGCTGTGAAGTCAGCCAAAGCCCACACAGGAGAACTTTCCTAAAGGGAGGGCAGCCCTCCCAGGAAGAAACAAGATGGTCACGTCTCCAGTTTCTAGAAAAGGGTCTGGGTCAGTACAGAGACGGGAGGAAGACTGGAGAATGACCTGCTCCAGCAAGATTCATAGTCCCCATCGCCCCACCCCCATCCTCACCACCAGCAGCTCTGTGCCCCCTCCCATGTGCCACATGTACAGAGTGTCCACCGAGTGCCCGTCACTGTGCTAGGTGCTTGAGATTTATAAGTGAGGGGGAGGGGGGACGACCAAAATCCCTGTCGTCTTAGAGATGACATTCCAGGGAGGGAACACATTATGTATGCAATAATCATAACTATATGAAAATTATATAGTATGTCAGAAAATCAGAGCAGGAGGAAGGAAGGGAGAAGGCTAGAGCAAGGCAGGAAAGAGGGGGGTGTGGGTGTCTGGCTCAGTGGAGGGTCTTTGTGAGAGATGAGACGTGGCATGATAATGGCTTTTCTGTGGTTAAGGGGACATGCTGGCGGGGCAGAAGTTGGAAGTCTGGTGTGGAGAAATGGCAGGGCGGCCCAGCTGCCCAGCCTTGGAAGAAAATGGGGCATTCAGGGGCCAGCTCGGGGAGGCCCACCCTGAGAGCATGCCCCAGGCTGGCCTGCGTGGGTGAGCAGCGAGAGCCCAGAGCAGGAACCGAGTCTCATGGGCCCCTCTTCAGCCCAGCTGTCCCGTCACTCACGCCTGCTGCCCATTGGTTATTTTTGCTATGGAATGTGCCAGCCCCTCGGATTCTCCTGGGGAACAGGGGCTCAAGTTACCCCCTCTCCTCACTCAGCTCCCCCATCTGTGAGTGGGTGTGTTTGGGGGTGGGCAGGGAAATTGCCTATGTGTGTCCAGAGTCCTCCGGCTGGAACTGATAAAGACATACACGTGTCCCCTTCTCATTGCACGTCCTGTGTGTGTGTCTGTAGGTGCAACCTCTGCATCTGGGGGCCTGGGTAACAGGACTGCCTGCAGGCAGTCAGAACATACAAGACATGACCCTAAAACTTTAAAATAAAGAGCCACAAAACTCAAACAACTTCAGGAGCCAAGTAGAAACTGAAAAGGAGAGAGGTGGTCTTGTCAGCAGTTGAATTTGAGCAGGCTTGCCCCATTTAAAATATTGTGCAGGCTGAACACAACTCATCAGTTTGCTCAGTATTTATTTTGGACCCATGCTTTAAAGAAAAAAAGTTAGGGTCCTCCTAACCAATCAGCATATGAGGTTTTATGGCATGGTGGTCAGTAACTCAGTCACGGTGCCTGGGAGAGAATCCCTGGCTCCCAACTACAGGCTCTGTGACCTTGGGCAAGTAACCTCTCTGTGCCTCTGTGCACAGATTGAGTTTATTCATATAAAGTGCCTAGGCCATTGCTCGGTAAATACTAAGCATGCTGTCAGTGTTAATGATAATGACTTTGTAGTCACATCTCAGCAACCAGGATCGGCACTACTTGCGTGTACTGGGGTGGGGATTCGGATCTGGGCAATCATGGAGGCACAGAACCTGTGTGGCTTTGGCTAAGTGATAGGACTTGTCTGAGCCTTAGTCACTTGTTGATTACATGGAGTCAGTTAAATGTTCATAAGAGTTTCAAGCTCACAGGGTTGTTGTCAGGGAGGTAACGTTTATAAAGTGCCTGAAGTTGCTCAGTAATGTCTGACTCTTTGTGACCCCATGGACTGTAGCCCTCCAGGCTCCTCTGTCCATGGGGCTTCCCAGGCAAGAATACTGGAGAGGGTTGCCATTCCCTTCTCCAGGGGATCTTCCAACCCAGGGATCGAACCCAGGTCTCCTGCACTGCAGGCAGATTCTTTACCATCTGAACCACCAGGGAAGCCCGATGAAGTACCTGGCACTTAATAAATGTTTAGGAAACTTAATTATAATGATTGTGTGTGGCGGGGGGAGGGGTAGCATTTTGTGCAGGCAAAATATGCATGGTACGAAATGCCAGGAGGATAAAGAAAATTTGATGTGTGCTCACCCACGAATGAGAAGTTGGGTTATATTTGTGAATAACAGGAAAATCTTTGGGCACCTTAGCTCGTGTGTGTGTGTGTGTGTGTGTGTGTGTGTGTGTGTGTGTATGCCAGGGTGCAGGGACAGAGGACCTAAGATCAGGGAACTTGAGGGCCTTCTCTGACCTTCCTGAGCAGCCTGAGGGGGTTCGCGTTCTGGGTGCAGGTCACTAGGAGGACCCGTGCCCTGTGTATGATCCGGGCGCCCCCGCCCGGCGCCGCGGCCCTGCGATGTGTCGGGTACTGCCTGGTAAGGCGGACGCGCGCGCATGTTTGTGGAGTGAGCCAGTGGAGATGCGGCTGACCTTCTGGAGCGGCCCCGCGGGAGGCGGGCGGGGTGGTTTGGACGCCGCGCTGGGCGGCCAATGAGCGAGTGGCCCGAACTCTCCTAGGGGCCACTGCACCCTTTTCTGTGCCTCAGTTTCCCCATGTGCCCAGGATCCAGGAGGCCGATGCGGGGTGGGGGAGCCGAGAGGCAGGTGATCGCCACCCCCGGGGACGCAGGGCAGCCGGCAAGGGAAGGGGCTCTTGGGGGGGTGCGGGCTGGCGGGGGAAGGGCGGGCTCCGGCCGCCGCCGCCGCCGTCGTCTTCCCCCCGCCCGGGCTCCCGCGGCCCCGAGGCTCCTTCCGCCACCGGCGCCGGCCCCCGCCAGCTCCCCGCCTCGCCCCCGGCCCCGCCTCCGACTCCGCCCCGCCCCCGCCCGTCCCCTCCTCGCCCGGCCGCCGGCCCGGCCCCCTCCCCCGCCATGAAGAAGCTGTGGGTGAAGAAGCGTTTCCAGGTGAGGGCTCCGGGGGCGGGCGGCGCCGGGAGGGGGCAGGAAGGGCTGGGCGCCCCGGAGGGAGGGCGGGTCGCCGCGGCGGGGCCCGGGGGAGGGGGCGCCGGAGACGAGCCTGCCCCACCCCGGCGGCCGAGGCGGCGGGCAGGGCGCGCTCCAGGGGGCTCCCCGGCCTAAGTCAGGCCCCTCCCCGCGCCCAAGGGCAGAGCCCCCCGCCCCCCCAACCCCCAGCACCCGCGATCGCCGCGACCCCCGGGGGCCCCCCCCGCAGCCGGCCTCGGCGTGGAGCGCCCACGGGCTTCTGTACCACCTCTCGCCGCTGTCCGACCCCTCCGTGCCCCTGGCTGGCTCTCCCCAGCCCCCCACTCCGGAGCCTTCCATCTTCCGGGGCTCCTGGAAGCAACGGCGCAGGGATCCGCGCTGAGCTCAGTGCATTCCACTAGCCCTGCCCTGTTCTCCGTGGACCCGGGCCTTCTTCTTGCTATCCTGAGGCTCCCGTCCTTTGGGGGACCTTGCCCTCTGCCCTTGCATCACCCTCCTGCCCTCTTGACACCTATCTCAGGTGTCTGTCCTTCCCCGCCTCCCCAGCAGGAATCTGTGTCCTTGTCCCTCCATCTCCCAGTCATCCAAGCATGCCCCCCCTCCCAATCTCTTCCTTCATATCAGTCAGCCTCTCTATCTCCGGGAGTGTCTCTCAGGTCCCCAGTCCTCTGACCAGCATTTGACCCTTAGTCCTACCTCCTTCCTCCCCAGCTCCTCCCCAGAGCTTCGCAGGAGCTCCAGCTGGGAGGGCTGACAAGCAAGGAAAACTGGAGATATTTATTCCCTTTAGGGGAAGCTGCCTGCCGGGGTCTTTTCCACTTCCCCTGCTCCCAGTGACCACTGGGCCGAGTTTCTGATTGATACAGAGGTTTGGACAAGAGGTATAGGGAGGTCGGAGCATCAGGAGCAAGCCTTCCCCTCAACTCCTCATTCTGGCTTTTCTCTTTCAGAAAACCGGCCACTCCCGCCGGGCCTTTGGCCGACTCACCCATGGTGCGTGGACCGTGAGCTGCCTGCTCTAGCCCGTGCACACTCCTCCTCTTGGTCCATGTCCCTTCATGAGGCACCCAGGCCTGAAGACGGCCCATGAGATACAGGACCCCCACATTCCCTCACCCACCTACCTACCTAACCACCTACCCACCCACCCAAGAAAACCCCTTGCAGCTGAGAAAGGACCTAGCAAAAGGGGTGGGGGTTAACTGGCACACCCCATCATGGGTCCCGGACTTAATTATTCTTCATCTGTGGGCCAGGTGGGGATGAGTTAAGTGCCATGCTTCTACAACCAGCACGTGGCTCCTGCTTGTCATGGCACTCAGGGAGAAACTGAGGCACAGAACCTGATAGAATCTGGGAAAGTTAGAAACATGCCCAAGAAACTTTGCTCCCAGCCTGACCTCATTTTTGAGGACCATTCAGCAGTAGCAGAGAGGGTTTGGGAAGAGGGTGCAGGTCACGTCATGATGCCAAACAGATGGAGAGGTTCTTTTGAGAGGTCAAAGCACAGTGCAGATATTGTACCAGAAGGTGGGCCTGACCCGTAATGGGGGGCCTGGGTCTATGGCTGGGCTGAGTACAAGTGGGTGTGGGGGTGTGTGTGTGTGTATGCGTGCGTGTGTGTGTGTGTGTGTGTGTGTGTGTGTGTGTGGCCAGTGGGAGCACCGGTGAAAGTGTGAAGGGTGCAGAATCACTGATGTCATTGGAAGAATCCCCCAAAGCACACTGGCTCTCTAGTGCTGGGCCCACTGGGGCCGGCAGGCAGGCAGCAAATGAGAGATGCTTTGCTTATCCCAGGTGTCTCCCTCCCCCGACTCCCATCCCCACAGGGCATCTTTGGGCACTGGGTACCCTGATGGCCCCTCTGTCCTGCCTACCCACCATGCCCTACCCCACAAACGCTCTGATAACAGTCTGTCCATGTCTCTCTCCTGCTGCTCCTATGGAAGCGAAGTTTTCCGCTCCTGCAGAAAGCAAAGTTACGGTAGGAAACTGGCTCCTGGCCTAGCCCTCCACTCCCCTGCTTCCCTGCCCGGCCCCGGCCTCTCCTCACCCTGCCTCAGCTGCACCCTGATGTGTTCCGGCTGGTTTGGGGTGAAGGACAGGCTGGCCCTGCGGTTGGTCGAGTGCCCTGACAATACGACTCTGAGGTGACTCCCCTTTGTTCCTGGGTACCAGAACCCAGACTTTAGAGCCTTGGAACCTAGGATCTTGTTATTTGGGGGACTGTGCGGGAACTTAAGTTATCACTGACGGAGAGGAGGGGGAGGGGCTACAGCCCTGCAGTCCATCAAGTGGCCGGGTGGGGGGGCTGCAGGTAGCTTTGAGGGCACTCCCACGGAGGCAGGGGTGAGGAGCCAGAGGACCAGCATGGGAGGGGTGACCCTGAGGCTCCCAGGATGGGCAACGGGATGTGGGGAGCTAAAGGGGAGAAAAGATAGATGCTGGGAGTCCTTCTGGTGGTGATGCGGAGCCTGCTGCGGGGGAGGCAGGAGGGAAGAGTCGGAGTCAGGGGGAGGAGAGCCCTGCCCACACAGACCCCTTCTCCTCCAGACTCGGAGACGGGCGAGGATGACATCAGCGATGTGCAGGGGACCCATCGCCTGGAGCTTCGGGATGACGGGGCCTTCAGCACCCCCACGGGTGAGCTCTCTGGGGTGCACACAGAGCCAGCAGGTGGTCTTCCCTCCAAAGGTGCCTGGCTTCACCGTGTTCCTCTCCCTAGGGGGCTCTGATACGCTGGTGGGCACCTCCCTGGACACGCCCCCGACCTCCGTGACAGGCACCTCAGAGGAGCAAGTGAGCTGGTGGGGCAGCGGGCAGACGGTCCTGGAGCAGGAAGCGGGCAGCAGGGCTGGCACCCGCCGCCTCCCGGGCAGCCCAAGGCAAGCACAGGCAACCGGGGCCGGGCCACGGCACCTGGGGGTGGAGCCGCTGGTACGGGCGTCTCGAGCTAATCTGGTGGGCGCAAGCTGGGGGTCAGAGGATAGCCTTTCGGTGGCCAGTGACCTGTACGGCAGCGCATTCAGCCTGTACAGAGGACGGGCGCTCTCAATCCACGTGTAAGTAACGGCCTTACCTGGGCCCTTCACTGTCCCACCTCACCATGCCGTCCCGCACTGCCCCTCACCGTCCGTCCGTCAGCGTCCATGTCCCACGTCCCCTGCACCATCCATCCCTCTGTGCACTTCTCCACCGCCCCCCATTGCTTCGTCTCCTAGCCCCAGCTGCCCACTCTGTCTTCCCACACGGCTCCATCCTCCTCCTGTTCCATCACCACCCACATGCTCCTGCTCCCACCTGTCCTGGCTCACTGTATCATCTCCATGGTCTCGTGGACCCCTCTCTCCCTTCCTTATCTCCTGCAAGATTTCCACTCTCCCGGGGGCCCTCTCCCGCCTCACCCATTCAGGCTCCAGTTGTCCCCAGGATCCCCACTCCCCCCCCCCCCCACAGGGGCCCCTCCGTGCCTGCTGTCTCAGCAGCTGCTGCCTTTTCATCTCTGCACATTCCTGTTCCCATGTGGGCCTTTTTCTGGGAGGAACGGAACCTTTCTGCACGGCAGCTCCCGGGAGAGCAGGAGGGAGCGAGCGAGAGCACAACCAGGAGACAGAAGAGAGCGAGGTGGTCAGGGGGTTGTTGGGGCCAGGGGCCTGGGAGAGCAGGGGGATGTGAAGTGTGTGGGTGGCAGGGTGCTGGGGCAGGGTGGGATGGAGATTGGGGGTTTGGGGGGCTAGGCTGGAGGCAGAGGGCTCGGAGTGATGGAGGTGGGGGCATGTGAGGACCCCATGTGGGAGACGCCTCAGGGTGGGGTTGAAGGTGGTCCTGGGAGGCCATGGTGAGGCGCCGAGGTGTTGGGAGTGAGGCGTTGGAGCCGGTTTTGGGTTTTGGAGATGTGGGACTGGCAGATACAGAAGGGAGTGCTATGGTAGAAGAGGGGAGTGGCTGATGAGAGAGGTTGTCAGGGGGCATTTGGGGAGCTGAGGGGGGCCTGATTTGTGATGGGTATGGGTGTGTGTGTGGGGGGGGAGGTACCACCATGGAGGAGAAAGAAAGAGCCTGGTGGGGGGAGGCCTTTTTGCGGGTGGCTGAGGTGGCTGGTGGTAGGCAGGGAAGAGGTCTGGGGGCAGGTGCAGAGGAGGCGCCCTTGCTTTATCTGGCTGGCATTAACCAGGCGCTCCCATGCCCTGGACTTGCCTTTTCCTTCCCTGCCTTTCTTTGCCAGGCCCCAGCCGGAGCCTGGAGTTGCTATGGCAACTTCCGCGGAACCCATTTCCTTAGTGATGTCTGTGGTACATAGGCTGGCCTGGAGCTTGAAACTGCCAGCAAGAGATCTCCTCCGCTGTCCCCAATTTCTCTCCCTGCCTCACCCAGTTCCCACAGGCCATTCCTCAGGGACTCTGCTGTCCCTCCCCCAGAGTAGACTCTGCCTCCCTGCAGGTGGCTGGTTGAGGTTTTTCTCCCTAGGGCACTCTAGATTGCATGCCCCTCACCCCCACCCCACACCCTGCTGGAGGTTAGGTTTGCTGTGTAGGTGACTGATCCAGGTAGCCTGACACTCAGGCACCGGAGAATTTATGTTCATGGCCAATACCATGCTATTTCTTCCCTCTCTGTGCCCCCAGAATCCTAGACATTTTGGAGGGAACAAGGGCTTAGAAGCCAGACTACTGGGGTTTCAATCTAGTACCAACTATTTCCTAGCTGTGTTACCTTGGTAAGGCACCTCACCTCTCTAAACCTCAGTTTCTTCATCTGTAAATGGAGATAATAACAGTCCTTGTCGCAAAGGATTGTTGTGAGGATTAAATGACTCAATGCATTTTAAGCATTCAGTACATGCCTGACACACAATAAGTACTCAATGAGCCATTTCATAAGTTTTTATTAAGCTCTCTCTAATGTGTTAGGTAAGACGCTAATATCTCCAATTCCTTTTCTTGCTAATCTCTATGTTTGGTGTGCCCCCAAGAGTCCAGATGGGGGAAACTGAGGCCCAGCTCTTGGGCATCAAAGTTCTGGAGGTGAGAGGGGCAGTCTGGGGCTGCCCAGCTCCTTCCTTCCTCCTCTCCTCCCACACCCACTGTTCAGGCCCACGCAGTAGTTATTTTGGAGCTGAGTTATTCCTGAGCATACCCCTTTGGGGAGCTTCTGTGTTTCTCAGGGGGTGGTTTCCAAGGACTTAAGGTAACTTTCCCAGGGGCAGGACAAAGTCAAAGGCCTTGTACCGGGGCCAGAATGATCAAAGGGCATGGGAACCTGGGTACCCTCGTCTCCCACTCCAGGGACCTCAGCTGTCACCTGCTGTCAGCAGTGGTGGGGGCTCAGGTCTGAGGAGGTGCTAGGCAATCCCGGGGATGAGGGCACTGCTCCTGGAAGGCATGGGTCTGTTCTTCCTGGGGCACAGTGAAGGGGTATGCCCTGCTGAGGAAGGGCAGGGCTTTGGGGGCCAGCTGGGGGCAGGAATGAGTGGGAGGCTGAATTCCTGAGAGGGCCCCGCCCCATCCCACCCTTCCGCCTTCCCTGCCCACTTCATCTTTTGGGTCTTCAGCCTCATCCTTTTATTTCCCCCCACCACTCAGTTTCTGTTTCTGCCCTTTCCCAGCTTCTGGGGCGGGGGAGAGGGGGCTGGCCAGAGCCCCTGGGACTGAGTCTGTTCCTGGACCCAGCCACCAGCCCAATCTTCCGGGGCCAGAGCCGCCAGCCTCTCCCCAGCACCTGCTCTGGCTGTGCCTTCCTCTTCGGGGGGGTGGGGGCGGAGGAGGGGCTGGCCGATGTCACCCCCAAGCCTTCCCAGCATGCCCACCGCCCGATTCCTGTCACGACCCGAAGGTCTGGGAGGGGAGGCCCCCTGAATCTCCTGCCCCTCTTCGTCTTGGTCCCGCAGCAGTGTCCCTCAGAGCGGACCGCACAAGGAGGAGCCTGACCTTCAGCCTCAGCCCGCCAGCGAAGCCCCCCGTCGCCCAGCCCTGCCGCCCCCCTCCAAATCCGCGCTGCTGCCCCCACCGTCCCCTCGGGTGGGTAAGCGGCCCCCGCCGGGACCCGGCAGCCAGCCCCTGGCCACCCCCACGCCGCCCCACCGGCGCTCTCGGGAGCCGGTGCCTCCCGAGGACGCCACCGCCGAAGAGAAGCGAGGGAAAAAGTCCAAGTCGTCCGGGCCCTCGCTAGCGGGCACGGCGGAGTCCCGGCCCCAGACGCCCCTGAGCGAGACCTCGGGCCGCCAGTCGGCGCTGGGGCGCTCCCCGAGGCTGGTGCGCGCTGGCTCCCGCATCCTGGACAAGCTGCAGTTCTTCGAGGAGCGCCGGCGCAGCCTGGAGCGCAGCGACTCGCCGCCGGCGCCCCTGCGGCCCTGGGTGCCCCTGCGCAAGGCCCGTTCGCTGGAGCAGCCTAAGTCTGAGGGCGGCGGGCCGTGGGGCACGCCTGGGGCCTCGCAGGAGGAGCTGCGGGCGCCGGCGGGCAACGTGGCCGAGCGGCGCCGCCTATTCCAGCAGAAGGCGGCCTCGCTGGACGAGCGCACGCGTCAGCGCAGCCCGGCGTCCGACCTCGAGCTGCGCTTCGCCCAGGAGCTGGGCCGCATCCGCCGCTCCACGTCGCGGGAGGAGCTGGTGCGTTCTCACGAGTCCCTGCGCGCCACGCTGCAGCGCGCCCCGTCCCCCCGAGAGCCCGGCGAGCCGCCGCTCTTCTCCCAGCCCTCCACCCCCAAGACCCCGCGGGCCTTGAGCCCCGCCGCCGCCCAGCCGCCCCCTGCGAGCGTCGCGGAAAAGCCCGGGGATGAGCCAGGGAGGCCCCGGGGCCGCGGGCCAGCGGGCAGGACGGAGCTGGGGGAAGGCCCGCAGCAGGAGGTTAGGCGCCGGGACCAGTTCCCGCTGACCCGGAGCAGAGCCATCCAGGAGTGCCGGAGCCCGGTGCCACCCCCCACCTCCGAGCCCCCCGAGACCAGGACGAAAGCTCCCCCGGGTCGGAAGCGGGAGCCCCCGCCGCAGGCCGTGCGCTTCCTGCCCTGGGCCACGCCAGGCCAGGAGGGCGCTACTGTACCCCAGACCTTGGAGAAGAACAGGGCGGGGCCCGAGGCCGAGAAGAGGCTGCGCAGAGGGCCGGAGGAGGACGGTCCTTGGGGGGCCTGGGACCGCCGAGGGGCCCGCAGCCAGGGCAGAGGTCGCCGGGCCCGGCCCACCTCGCCTGAGCTCGGTAAGGCCTCGGGGAGGGTAGAGAAGGTGCTGACTGGGACCTGGGTGGGAGCATGTCTGGAAAGAGCGAGACTGCTGGGCAGTTGCAAGGGTGTGGTTTCAGAGGAAAGGCATGGTCCCAGGTTCCAGTTTGAGTGAAAGATTGTTGAAGGCCCCTTGTGTATGACCTGTGCGATGGTGAGAGTGTGAGAATGTTTTGATGGACGCTGGGCGGAGCCGAGATATGAGCAGAGATCCCATGCCCAATGCCTCCTGTAACGTCCCTTGGGCCCAGTGGCCTGCTGGGCTGTTGGGTCAAGGATCTAATGGTGGGGGGAAACCCTCGACACCCCCACTGGTCTGTGGGGGAAGAGACCAAAGTCCATCTCGATGAATAATTGGTCATGTCCCTCTTACTGTTGAGCTTAGGGCCAGCCAGCTCTCAGTATTGATCTTCTCATCCCCACACATCGCCTGACGTCCATCAGGGCTACTAAGATCTCACCCAGCCTCCCTTCTAGCCTCATCTCTCCTATCTTTTGAGTCCCTGCCTGGCTGAGCTGGCTGTGATCACATGCCAAACAGTGTGTTGTCTCACACTCCTGTGGATGGTGGCCAGTACCCCAAATGCCTCTGCCCCTAATTCTGCTCAACTGAACAGCAACTTGGGGCCACTTCTGGTGCGAGACTGAGGAAGCCATCCTTGGCTCACTCCTGCCTCTGCTGTTTTTCCAGGCCAGATATGTCTAACCTTTGCACTTAAGACACATTGTCGGTGTCTCTTTTCAGTGCACTTACTTCCCCCCTTTTTTTTCATCATTTTATTTTTCATTTTCATATTACTGTCTCAAAATCTTTACAGATGATTAGACACCTGTTCATCGTTCCGTTAGCCACGTTATTGCGTGTCCACAGCCATGTTCCAGGCGTTGTGTGAACTGGGTGTGTTACTTTATTTTAATCTACATGCCAGTTCTCTAGGATGTTGGGTGTTATTTATCAGCTCCATTTTATAGATAAAACTGAGACACAGAGATTATCTAATTTGTCCAAGGTTTTGTAGCTAGAAAACAGCATAACTGAGATCTTCATGGCTCTTTTGACTACAGACACTGTGCATTATCTAGCTCGTGTGTTGTGTTAAGTCACTTTAGTCATGTCCGACTCTTTGCGACCCCATGGACTGTAGCCTGCCCAGGCTTCTCTGTCCATGGGTTTTCCAGCAAGAATACTGGAGTGGGTTGCCATTTTCTTCTCCAGGAAATCTTCCCAACCCAGGGATTGGACCGGCATCCTTTAGTTCTCCTGCATTGGCAGGCGGGTTCTTTACCACTATCGCCATCTGGGAAGCCCGTTATCTAGCTTATAGGATGTCAGAATTAGAAAATACCCAGAGAGAGTCACGACCGTGGAGTTTTATGGTCTCTTCGTGTATACGAGCTTCCTGTAAGCAGGGGCTGCCTCTTATTTCCTACTGTGACCCTGGTACCCATACAGAGTAAGCAGTAAGTGCAGTCTTACTGTTTGGTGAATGGACAGTCAAAGCTGACCTTCATGAGGCCTCTCCTGGCTACTGGAAGCACCTGCTGCTCCCGTTTTTAATCCAGTGGCTTCATTAGTTTGACAGTTTACCACACATTGCCCTGTCACACTAGCGTTGCTTAAGTCTTGGGTTGCTATTGGCTTGTTCTCTGTGTGGAAGCTTATGAAGTCGTGTGTCCCTCAAAGCACCTTGCACAGGGCCTGATCTACGATCGTTGATGACTGACTTGTATAAAGACACACACAGCGTTGTCCCTGTCGTCCTCCAGAAACCAGCCCCCTAACTGTGGCTAAAATTAAGCAGCCAAACCAGCATAGTCTCGCCGCCCTGTTCTGTTTGAGAACTCCCTTCTGTTTTCCTTTCTTCCCTGTCTCAGGAGGTTCGGGAGAGAGACCCTTTGCTCTCCAGCCCTTGCCTTCCAGAAGGCGCTCTCTCTGGGCTTGCCCCCTCTCCCCCGAGTCATCCCCACCGGGACGTGTCCCCTCACCCTCTTGCTCATGTGTCCGGCAGAGTCTTCGGATGACTCCTACGTGTCTGCCGGAGAAGAGCCCCTGGAGGCCCCTGTGTTTGAGATCCCCCTGCAAAATGCAGTGGTGGCCCCGGGGGTGGACGTGCTGCTCAAGTGTATTGTCACCGCCAACCCCCCGCCCCAAGGTGAGCTCTAGGCCTGGGGTCAGGTTAAGACTGAGAGAAGGAGGGGAGATTCCCCCCTCCCTGCCTCCCACCCCAGTCCTTGGGGGGAAGTGGGGGAGGGGGTACGGGGGGCAGACGGGGAGATCATCCATTCCATGGGGCTGGCTGGACTACTGTGTCGTGTGTGTGTTTGTGTGTGTGTGTGTGTTAGGGGGTCACAGTCCCTGGAGAAAGGGGAAGGTGGGCCTGGACTTTTGTGACTGAGGGGCCAGTCCTCGGGATTCCCTGGGGTGGGGAGAGGAGTGCTGTGGGCCCTGTGTGGGGTGGGGGGAGATTGGCCCCAGTGGGCCCCTGTGGGCAAGGACAACCTGGTCACCCTGCTGCTTCCCCACAGTGTCCTGGCAGAAGGATGGGTCCCCGCTGCGCAGTGATGGCCGCCTTCTCATCCGGGCAGAAGGCGAGCGGCACACCCTGCTGCTCCGGGAGGCCCGGGCCGCCGATGCCGGGAGCTATGCAGCCACTGCCACCAATGAGCTGGGCCAGGCCCGCTGTGCTGCCACGCTGGCCGTGAGACCTGGTAGGGAGCCCGCGGGCCCCGGGGCTGGGCGGGGTGAGCAGTGACCCTTCCCACTCCTAGCCTGGTGCTTGGGCTCTCAACCAGTGTGCATTCTAGTCCATTCTCCTGTGTTGGCTGCTCTAGTGGAAGCATTTTAAATGGCCTTGGCCCCAAGGCAGTGGCCAAATTCCCAAGGCACATGCCAGAGAGGCCAGTTCATGAAGTCATTGAAGTGTGTCTTTCAACATCCTCTAAGTGCCCTCCTCCCGTGGCATTTCCCTGAACCAGGTTCTGTGGGGAAAGCAAATTATCCTTGAGTCTCAGAGATAAATCATCTCCCAGCTCAAAGGGTTTAAAAGCCATCAGGAGTCTTCTGAGGACATTTCCTCTCTAGAATGGCCACCTGATTCCCACCTCCTGTAAAAACAGATGCTTTTAAGTGCCACAGCCTTCCTCTGCTCCCTTGCTCCTTCAGTTGAACCCAGAGCCCAAAAGAAGATGCATCTGAGAGTACCTCTTGGGACGTAACTGAGGCTGCCTCGTTTTCTATTTTTATGAAAGTCCTTTCTTGGTGTCGGACTACTTCCTTTGGATTTGAGCCCGGTTTCTTTCAGGTTGAGGAGTGGTGTCAGTGTGCATGGCCAGTTCAAGTCATTCAGGTTGCTGGGCTGACAGAGTGCTGGCCCTGGGCAGTGGGGGGTGGGGTGGGGTGGGGTGGGGTGGGGAGATGAGAGAGGGTAGAGAGTGTTTCAAAAGGAAAAGTCTCACATGGACTGTAGCCTACCAGGCTCCTCCATCCGTGGGATTTTCTAGGCAGGAATACTGGAGTGGGTTGCCATTTCCTTCTCCAGGAGATCTTCCTGACCCAGGGATTGAATCTGAGTCGTCTGCATTGTAGGCAGATGCTGTACCATCTGAGCCAGCAGGGGAGTTCATTAAGATTACCACTGGGTAATCAACCTAGGTCAGTGGACCTGGGATAGAGGACAGTGCAGGGTAGATGAACCTGGTCTCTAGACTGGCCAAGCGGTCTCTTGGTGTTGTGAGAGCCTGGACTGAGAGAGATCAGAGCCCTGAAGGAGCCTGGGAGTTAGACGGGCGGGGGGGGCGCTGGGCGTGCCTGGACGGGAAATAGTACGCCTTGTTCTGTCCTTCACTTTCACTTAGTTCTGCCAGAGACAAGATTACAGAGCCCATTTTGCTGTGGTCCTGGGCCCTCAGCACCTTCACAATCAGAGAGATTAGGGAATTCTTGGTGGTGTCTGACCTGTGTCCCAGTCCTGTCCTTTGGGTGGCACCTGTCTGGCTCTGCAGGCCTGCCTCTTCCTTAGCTTACATCCCCCTCCCAGGAGCCCACGTGTTAGGTATTCTCCTGCTGCTCGCCCCTCCCACCACGCTGAATCATACCCATCCCTCCACTGCATGCTTCCGTCCTTCCATCACCTCCGGGATCTGGCTTCTGACTCAGCTCCCTGCTCCCCTTAGGGGGCCCAGGCCTGGCTCCAGGACCCCGGTCAATACCTGGCTTGGGCTGAGATTTGGCCGAGGGTTGTATTTGCGTGGTGGGGGCGGGGGTGCGGTTTGCCCCAATACTGGCTCAGGGCCATTTGAAAGCCTTTTAAGGTTGGGAAGGAGGCTTGGGGCAAGGCAACTGTCCGCACTTGACTGGGAGTTCTGTGTTCACCACTCTGAACCTCCCTGTACTTTAGTTTCCTCGTTTGTAAACCAGAGATAATTATACCAGCCTCACGGAACGAAAGCAAATGTGTGAACGAGCTTTATGAACTGTAAAGCTGTAGACAAATGTTAGTTGTTAGCATTATTAAGGGGTGACGTTGAGCACAGGAGCATGGGTTTCCAGGAGGCTTCCAGGAAGCTGCCGCTTCCTTTTCTGCCCTTCCTTCAGCCTACCTGTGCCTTGGGGACTCCTTCCCTGCCCTCCCCAGGCCTGCGGCCCACAGCCCCTCTGTATTTCCCAGTCCCTGGGTCTTCAGCCAGCCACAGCATCTCTGTGTCTCCTCCAGCCTGGGGAGTCAGAAGGCCTCATCACATTAGTCAGCCGCACCAGGCACTGCGGCCAAGGAGCAGTTCCCATAAGCCAGGCCGGCTGGAGGGCCCCCAGGCTTGAGGGACAAGCACGTGAGTCTAGACGCGGCTGTCGTGGAGAAAGCAGATTTTCTTACCCTACAAGGCGCTGTTTGGTCCAGAGCAGCTGGACAGGGGCCAGTGGACCTAGAGAGCAGCAGGAATGGGCGGAACCTGTGGGTGGCACAGACATTTGGCAAAGGAGGGGGTCCCAGGCCTGGAGTCTGTGGGGATGGAGGGGGTGGGGCAAGGGTAGGGTGTCAGGCAGTGTGGGAGTGGGTTGAGGGAGGGAAGGTAGGGTGTCTTGTAGGAAGAGGCCTCTTGGAACCACCTTCCTTTTTCTTGCTTCTTCTTGCTCCCCCTTGGTCACCAGGGGTGGCTGCCCAGTGCCCTCTTGGGGATCCCCCCCTCCAACAGGACAAACTTTTGAGATCCGACAGATCTCAGTTCCTGGCTGGGAACTTTGGGATGGGATAACTGAAGAAAAGAGTTGCCTGGGTGCTGGATGTGCAGGACAGAGCCTGCCCTCGCTGCCCCTGCAGCCCCACCCCAGCCCTGGTTCCCTCCCCACCTGCCCCACCCCACTGGATAACTCTGTGGAGACCCAATCATGCTCCCAAGGGTTGTGTGTTGGGGGTGGGGGGCGAGGGGTGGGGGTGTGTGGGAGGTGTGCCTAACTGAAGCTAAGCATTCTCAATGCTGCCCGCATCCATCACACATGCATTTACTGAGCACCAACTGGGTGCCAAGTACTTCATGTCTCTGAGGAGTTTCTTGTGTTTGGAGAGTGCCAGATACTTTTTTCCAAACCCTTTCACATTTCTCCCTTCACTTAAGCTGCATCCCACCACATATACCCCTTGGAGAGGGACATCTCAGGGAGTAACATTGCCGCTTTACAGACGGGATGATGAAAGGGTAAAGTGACAGAGTTAGCACAAGGGCAGCAGCCTTTATTGAGCATCTGTAATCTGCTTCAGAATGTTAGAAGCAACAGGTGATTTAGAGCGATGGAAATACTCACCCATGAAACAAACAAACTTAGCATGGATGGCAGAATAAGGTAACATATTGTTGTTCTTCAGTCAGTGAGTTGTAGCCGACTGTTTGCAACCCCATAGACTGCAGCACGCCAGGCTTCCCTGTCCTTCCCTGTCTCCTGGAGTTTGTTCAAACTCACGTCCATTGAGTCAATGATGCCATGCAGCCATCTCCTCCTCTGTCACCCGCTTCTCCTCCTGCCCTCAGTCTTTCCCACCATCGGGGTCTTTTCCAATGAGTCGGCTGTTTGAATCAGGTGGCCAAAGAACTGGAGCTTCAGCTTCAGCATCAGTCCTTCCAATGAATATTCAGGGTTGATTTCCTTTAGGATTGACTGGTTGGATCTCCTTGCTGTGCAAGGGACTCTTCAAGAGTCTTCTCAAGCACCACAGTTTGAAAGCATCAATTCTTCGGTGCTCAGCCTTGTTTATGGTCCAACTCTCACATCCATACATGACTACTGGAAAAACCATAGCTTTGACTATACAGACCTTTGTCAGCAAAGTGATGTCTCTGCTTTTTATGTGTACCAGGTGTTGATTGGGTTCTCACATGTAATCCCACCTTGGGGGGTAGGCTTTATTATTATGCCCCTGTCGTTGTTGTTGTTCAGTTGCCTAGTCATGTCTGACTCTTTCTGACCCCATGGACTGCAACATACCAGGCCTTTCTGTCTCTCACCATCTCCCAGAGTTTGCCCAAGTTCATGTCCATTGCATCAGTGATGCCATCCAGCCATCTCATCCTCTGACGCCCTCTTCTCCTTCTGCCCGCAGTCTTTCCCAGCATCAGGGACTTTTCCAGTGAGTCAGCTGTTCACATTAAATGACCAAAATAATGGAGTTTCAACTTCAGGATCAGTCCTTTCAATGAGTGCAGGGTTGAGTTCTCTTAAGGTTGACTGATTAGGTCTCCTTGCTGTCCAAGTGACCCTCAGGAGTCTTCTCCAGGACCATAGTTCAAAGGCATCTGTTCTTCTGCTCTCCGCCTTCTTTACGGTCCAACTCTCAACATGAGTTGGGAAGACCATGGCCTTGACTATGTATGGACCTTTGTCAGCAGAGTAATGTCTCTGCTTTTCAGCACACTATCTGAGTTTGTCATGACCATGTTACAGATGAGGAAACAGAGACTTGGGAAGCCTTAGCAAATTGCTCCAGAGCATCACTGATCATAGAACTTCCTGTGATGATAGAAACGTTCTTACTTGCTCTAATAGTGTAGCCACTAACTATAGGTGGCTGTTGAGGACATGAAAGGTGGCCAGTGTGACCGAAGATCTGACTTTTTTGTTTTATTTCATGTTAGTTAAAGTGAACTGAAATTGTCTCAGCCAGCTGGTGACTACCCTGTTGGGTGCTCAGCTCTAGGAGCAGAGGCCGCTGGAGGCCAGATCATGATTTGAAGCTCTGTCTCTGGGTCTCCCGAGCTTGTCCTCCTGATCACTGCACTGTACCATCCCCTCTTCCGCTACCCTGAAGGGGTCAAGGCTCGAAGCACAAGGTTAAAATTGTGCTCTGGAGCTCCAGGGGCGAGGGGCAGAGACTGTCCATGCCCGCTGTGGGTGGGTCAGCCTGGGGGAGGGTTTCTGTCCTTCCTCTCTGAGTCCCCACCTTCCCCGTGGCTATGGTGCTCCTTTGTTTCCCTGCGTACCTGGTGGCTGTACTCAGCTCTCCCCCGCTGCAGGCTCTGGTCAGGAGGAGGGGAGACGGGGATTCATGCACCCAGGCCTCCATCCAGCTGCCTTCAGCCCTCCCCTCAAACACAGGTCTTCTATATTTGAGTCTCGGGTTCTAGCATTTTTCAGCTGAGACCTTGGCCCTAGCTAGCCGCGTGTTCTTGTCTACAAAGCAAGGGTCAGTTTGTAACTCCTGGGCTGCTTTCCTTGGGAAGATTTGTGAGGCTCTGTGGGGCTAATGATTAGGCTAAGGACATTTGGGCCAGAGGATAAGGCTTAACAAAGCTCATTCTGGTCCCACTAATAGGACCAACACTATCATAATAGGGAAGAAGTGGTTTATTGGAGGTCATGAGTGTAAAAGGAAAGGAAGAAGAAATCATGGCACCAACATCCGCCCCCCCCACCCCCACCCCTGCTTCTTCTGGCCTCTGGTCTTAGCCTGTTGCTGCAGAATCACAGGTTTTTCCTTGGGAAGGCAGCAGCTGCCCAAGGATGGGACCTTGAAGTGCCACACGGCCCTTTTGTCCATCTTTGCTGGGTTGGACAGCATCTAAGCAAGCAGTGTGGTCCCTTGACCTGACTCAGCCCACCCCCGCACTGCTCTACCGGAAGCAGGTTGGCCCACAAAAGCTGCTATCCCAGAGTGGGAGTCATCACGCACAGCTGGCAGAAGAATGAGGGGGTGTCCAGTGGTTAGGACTTCGTGTTTTCACCACCGAAGGCCCTGGGTTCGATCCCTGGTCGGAGAACTAAGATCTTACAAGCCATGCGGTATGGCCAAAAAAGAAAAAAAAGGAATGGGGACCTCATCCACCGTTAGTGCCAATTTATCTAAATGTGTGGCAGCCCCAAGTAGGGAATTAACCGCTTCCATGGCTAGGTCAGGCCGACCACGTGAAATTCTCTCCACTTCCAGGTCCATTTTAAGCCAAAACAGAAACACTCTCAGCACAGCCCTTCTCCTTCTCTAAGAGGGGACACTTCCTGGCAGCGCCTGTGGACGCTGCCAGCTGCAGGCCAGCCTTTGCCCTCCCTCCCCTCACTTCCACGGCAGGGTTACCCAGCAGACACTTAGAGGAATCACCTCTAGAGGACCTCCCGAGACAGTGCGTGTGAAGAGCGGGCTGTGAACAACCCGACCACATGTGTCAGTGCTGTGAGCCTCCGGCACGTTACACCTTCCTCAGGTACCTCCTAGAGGTCCCCTTTGCCCTCAGAGTGAAGGCTGCACCCCTGAAGCAGACCTTGACCACCTGGGCCTGAGCATGACCCTGCGATGGCCAAAGACACTGACACTGTCACGTCCCACTTCTTTCTTCTTTACCTAGTTTTGAGCCAGAAGGATGAGCTACAGCTCACTGCACACGCTTTTTGCCTTTGAGCATTTGCTCAGCTGGTTTCCTCTGCCAGGAATGCTTTTCCCTACTTAAACCAAACTATGAATTCTAATAACCACCCTTCCATCAGTTCTCCCTTCTTCCCTGAGCCGAAAGTAACATCCTGTTCTCTGTATTCATCTGGCCCTTATCAGTAAGCCCCACTCTTGCCACCTTATTCATGCTTGCTGTTATAGTCCTGTGTGTATCTGGTTTGTCATCTCAACCAGCTGGAAGTTTCCTGAGGACACCACTCTTGTCTTTACCCCTGCCAGCCCTTCCAGTCATACCTGGAGGCCCTCCTGGGCAGCCAGGGCTGGAGTGGTAGAAGTGGCAGTGAGGGTAGAAGCTTTCACAGCCCCCTGGAAAAGCCTCGGTCACATGCAGAGGCTTGGTGGGATGCAAATCTGCCAAGGGTAATGAGGATCTGCCTGAGAGTGGAGGTTGGGATGGCAGTAGAGACCATAGAATAGTGGTCCCCCAGGTGTGGACGCCAGACCAGGAGCATCAGCATCAGCTTGGGGATGTGTTAGAGATGGAGATAACAGCCCCAGCCATTCATACAGCATTAGAAACTCTGGGGCTAGGGCCCAGCGAACTGCGGTTTAAGGAGCTCTCCACATGATTCTGGTGCCAGGTGAACTCTGAGAAGCACCACCGTGAGTCAGGGGCCTTGTGCCAGGTGAGAGGCCAGTGAAGTCAGTCCTCCAAGGTTTGGAGCTTGGCCTTGAAGTTTGTTGGCCGGCTGAGGTGGGGCTTAGTGATGTCACTTCTTCAGGTTGTCCTCATCTGCTGAGGGTCCTGGGGTCCCTAAGTGTTACTATGCATAAGAATCTCCCTGGGGACGTGCCATTTAAAAAATTTTTTCCTGTTTCAGGAAATCTTAATTCTTCAGGTCAGAAATCTATAGTTTAAATAGGCTGCCAGGTGGTCCTGATATGGGTGGTTCAGGACCACTTTGAGAAGCCCTGATATAGAGGCTTTTCATGTAGGTGGTTGTGACTGTATCTATACCAGCAACACCTCTGGGGATGTTGAGATGCACTGGTCTTAAGAGGGAGAGCTCCCCGAATTGTGGGCTTCCTAATTCCCAACCCAGGAATCGAACTGGGGTCTCCTGAGTTGCAGGCAAATTCTTTACCAGGTAAGCTACCCAGGAAGCCGCTAAGGGACTTGAAGGTGAAAGTGAAAGTCGCTCAGTCGTGTCCGACTCTTTGCGACCCCATGGATTATAGAGTCCATGGAATTCTCTAGGCTAGAATACTGGAGTGGGTAGCCTTTCCCTTCTCCAGGGGATCTTCCCAACCCAGGGATCGAACCCAGGTCTCCCACATTGCAGGCAGATTCTTTACCAGCTGAGCCACAAGGGAAGTTCAAGAATACTGGAGTGGGTAGCCTACCCCTTCTGCAGCGGATCTTCCCGGCCCAGGAATCGAACCGGGATCTCCTGCATTGCAGGTTGATTCCTGAATCACTTGATCACCCCATGCCCCAGGTGCTATTCCCCCAGCCACCACCAGGGGTCCCAGGCTCTCTGCAAACCCTGCTGGTCACGCTCTAATCTCTGCAGTCTCTCTTTGGGCACTTGGGCTGCCTCAGTGCTGTCCAACCTGCCGGTGACCCCACAGGTCACCAGACTCCACGGGGGGGAGGGGGAACACCTGCCTCCAGGGCCTAGGCCTGTGATCTCGGCATCAACTAGTGGTCAAACCCTGAGCAGATGCTCATCAAGTGCCATCCTGACTTCCCTCTGCACCTCCATGTCAGGACAGCCAACCTGAATGGCGGGCCCTCCCCCCTTCTTCACTGGCAGTGCTGGGAAACACAGGTCATAGCTTGGGAATGTGGCCGCAGGGCGGGGGGTGATTGCAGGCGGGGGAAGGCCGTGTGACCTCTCCTCAACAGCTCCCCTGCTCTGCGTCTCCAAGCCCCAGCCCATCCAAGTGCAGATGGGTGCTAGTGGTGAGGGGTCACTGTGGGCAGCGGCCTCTGTCTTCCTGGCCTGTTGGCTCTTGTGGGCAGAGAGGGTGAGGGATGTCGCTGACAGGTCCCTGGTAGAGCCTGTAGAGGAAGGGGCTGGGTGCAAGGCTCAGGAACCCATGGTCGCTGCGGGGCCACACCTGCTGTGGCAGGCCTGGGGAGGCAGAGGGGGGACTCTGGTCCCCTCAAGTGGAAGTCAAGGGTCCCGACAGCTCTCTGATCCTCAGCACCAGGGAGGACTGGGTATGGCCCAGCTCTAGCAGTTGAGGCTTGGTGGTGTGGATTGCAGCGTCAGGGAGCTTGGCCATTTGGTCAGGGAAAAGGGCATCATAGGGGCCGTTTGCCGTCAATACCTCCTGGTGGACACTGCGAGACAAATGGGTCAGTGCAGGTGTTTTGATTGCTGCAGCCAACTGTCACTCTCGTCTTCCCCTGGGGACTGAGTGCCCCCCCCCACCCTTTGAGCTGAGACACCGTTAAGGGGGCTTCTTGTTTGTCAGGGTCCAGAAGCCGTAGGGAGAGAAAAGGCAGATCCCGCCGTTTGGGAATGAGCAGGGTGGCTAAATAGGGAGGCTGCTCTGCCCCTCCCCTCTCCGCCCCCTCCACTCCAGGGCCCAGGCACCACCTCCCCCGGCCAGCTGCCTGCCTGCCACCCAGCCTGTCCCCAGCCAGGCCAGCCCCTACCTCCTCCTTCCCCCTCCCCAGGCTCCTTCCCCTCCCCCCGGACCTCGTGCAGAGCCTCAGCAGAGTGAGTGGGGCTGGGCAGGCTGGGCTCCGGCTCCCTGGGGAGCCGGAGGGGTAGGCAGTGGGCAGTGGGCAGGCTGCAGGAGGCCTGGTGCCAGGACAGAGCCTTCAGGACAAGCGCCGGCTGGGGTCCGTGTGCAGAGTCTCGTGGGGTAAGTTGGGGTGCAAGCCCTGCCCCTGGGCGAAGCCAAAGGGGCTTGGGGTGGGGGACCAGGAGGAGGGGCCAGGGGGCTGTGGCAGATTCATGTCTGTATTTGGCAGTCGGATTGGAGCCAGCTCAGTGAGGCTGGGCCCTTAGCCAGTTGCAGGGGAGGGCGTCAGGGCCCTGGGGACACCCCTCTCCCAAAGCAGTGCTGGCGCCCCCTCCTCTTCCCCTGAGCCGCCCTTCTCTGTGGATGACTCAAAACTCTGCCTTCCCAGCCTCTCAGAGTTTGGGGGTTTGTGCTCCAGGGCTGGGGCCAACAGGTGCCCCTGGGGTATCTGGGGCAGGAAGCTGAGAAGGGAGTGGGGGAAGGGCTGGCTGGACAGTGCCACCTCATGGGCCCTGGCACTGAGGTCAGGATGGGGCTTGTCTGAGGTGTGTGTTCCTCTGCACCAGGCCCAGCTCACCCGAGAAACGGGTGTCCTGATTGTACCACTCTGGGGTCCAGAGACATGAACCACCTGCACTGGGGCCTGCAGTTGGGTGCTGGGAATGCGGGTTCCCTGCTCCGGGGGAATCCTAAGTCTCCCACAAGGTCCAGGAACGGCCCCTCTGGGGCCCGAATTCTTTGCCCCAGGCCGCTACCTATGGTTGCCCCACTCACGAGGATCAGCAGGGTCAGGGCTGGGAGTGTCTGGCAGATCACGAGTCCAGGGCTCTGGGACAGGAAACACCTGGGCAAGGTCACACAGCGAGTGAGTAGGAGCCCCGGGATGTGAAGTCAGGGCAGGGCTGGCCTACGGAGCTTCCTTGGCTCCTGGGCCTTTACAGAGCTACCGCAACTCCTGGGCTCTGACTTTGCAGACCTTATCAGGTCCTTGACCCCAGGCTGTTCCACCAGCTATCTCAGTCTCCCTGCCCACCCCTCCTCTTTCTCCCAGACATCTCTCTCTATGCCACTGTTTCTCCTCTGTCTCTTCTCTAGGTGGGTCTACATCTCCTTTCAGCAGTCCTATCACCTCTGACGAGGAGTATCTGAGCCCCCCAGAGGAGTTCCCAGAACCTGGGGAGACCTGGCCCCGAGCCTCCACCATGAAGCTCAGTCCTGGCCAGAATCGCCGTTCCTTGGACACTGGCTCCAAGGCGCCCCCTACCTTCAAGGTCAGACCCCCTAAGGCCAGCCCCCAGCTCCCTGTTCCTTTGTGTGGCCCTTTGTTCTTGGAACCACACCAGGCTCCAGCAAGGCCTGGGGCTTTTTGTCCCATCAACCCTTCTTACCCGGAGTCGGCCTCTGTCAGACTGGTGTGGAAAAGACCTCTGACCCAGGGTCCCCCCACCGCTAGGAGCCAAAGCTGGGCCCTGTCTCATCTGACACCTCGGGGTCCCCTGTAGGTCTCACTTATGGACCAGTCAGTAAGGGAAGGCCAAGATGTCACCATGAGCATCCGTGTGCAGGGAGAGCCCAAGCCGGTGGTCTCCTGGTGAGTAGCAGCCCCTGACTACCATCTTCCAGCTTTGCTCACTCCGGGCTGGGCCCTGTGAAGCCTGGCTTAGGGTGGGGGGGGCAGTGAACCCTTTGTGGACCTCAGTCAGTCTGAAGGGGCATCATCCCAGGCACAGTGGGATCCCAGGCTACGCGCACCGTGGCTCCACCCCTGCCCTGGTGTTCACACTCACTCAGGGCTTCCCCTCTGTGAGGGATTTGGGTAACAAATAGTCTCCTGTCTGTCTGCTTGGCTTGAATGACCAGGTGTCCTCTCACTCCTGAAGAAGCCTCCCAACTCCCATCCCAACCTCAGCCCTGTGGTTGACAATAGAGTGATTTTCTGAGGCCTGTGCCCAGCCCTGCACTGGGCCCACACTTAATAATTTGTTTCTGAGCTGCCAGCGCCCAGAGTTAAACCTGAGCCTTAGCTGCAAGTCTCATCGCAGGTGCCATTTGATGACTCATTTGACTTAGCTTTTTATTGGTTTGGGTTCTCTTTTTCAATTTTAAATGATTATCTAGTCCCCAGTGTGGTTTTTTTTTTCCCCAGTATGGTTTTTTAACACCGTAAGTTATTTCCTATTCCTTTTGGGAAGTGAGAAAGCTATCTGTCCATTAACATAAGTAAAAACAAGACAAAATCTAAGGATTATCAAGAGCTGAATAGCTTGGTGTTACTGTTAACTGCAGTTGCCCAGAAAATCCCATGGACAGAGGAGCCTGGCGGGCTACAGTCCATAGGGTCACAAAAAGTTGGATGCCAGTAAGCACACACACACACGGACACACAGGTGCAGTTAGGTTCCAAGAAGGGAGTGATCCAGGTGGGCAGAGGGTGTCTTGGAAGTTCCTGGGGGGACATGGTGGTGGGATTGTGCATCAGGGTCAAAAGCAAGCCCTGTAACTCAGGGGTACCCATGCCCGGTGAGACATATCTGGGGAGTGGACAAACGATGTTGGGGTGGGAGGCCTGCTTGGCTCTGCAGCCCCATGCTCACGAGGCTCGGGGACTGAGTTCTCTCCCTCCCGACAGGCTGAGAAACCGTCAGCCCGTGCGCCCAGACCAGCGGCGCTTTGCCGAGGAGGCAGAGGATGGGCTATGCCGGCTTCGGATCCTGGCTGCTGAGCGGGGCGATGCGGGCTTCTACACCTGCAAGGCGGTCAACGAGTATGGCGCTCGACAGTGCGAGGCGCGCCTGGAGGTCAGAGGTGAGTACCTCATGCTCTCTATGAACCCCTCACCCTGGCCCCGGCCTCATCCCTGCCCAGTTGCCAATTTTTACACAAGCTTAGTTAATGGCGTGCCACAACTAAAAGGGCCTTCGAGGTCCCCAGGTTCAGCTGCTCATGCTGTAGTAAGCTGAGACCCAGAGAGGGGAGGCAATTTGCCCTAGGTCACACAGCAAATTGTTGAGCGCTTAGCTTACTCCACAGTACTGCCCTCCCAATGCTCCATCACGCCTGCTCTGGTGCCAGCTGGAGAGACCCTGCTTCCTGTCGCCGGCGGTCCTCATCTCACACTCTTCTAGGCCTTGGTCACCTCGCCAGGCCCCTTCCTCACACCTACTCCCTGCTCCTCTCTTGCCTCTTCCACCCATCCCATCGCTGTGTGGGCGATACCGTGGTTGGGGGTGGCAGTGGGGAGTGTTTGATAGTCGGACCCGTCCGGAGGGGCCCTCGGAGTGACTTGGGCATGGAGCATTGCAGGGACCCCGGGGTCACCAGGGTGAGCAGAGCTGGGAAGAGATGGAGAGGACTGGGCCCCTGGAGTTGGGGCATAAGGGCAGGTGGCCTCTAGGCCTCAGGGACGGCAGGCAGCCCCGTGGGGCTGATGCTTTTCCTCCCTAGTGCAGGCCGTCTGCCTTATCTTCTACTCCCCCCCACTTCCCTGTGGGCAGTTCAGGGCCAGGAACCCCTCTCCCCAGCTCCACACTCAGCCACCACCCCCTCCTGCTGGCAGAGGCCAGCTCTGAGGAGCCCCCCAGCCCCCTGTTGGAGCCTGGACCCTGAGAGTCATGGTCACCTCCCCAGTCCCCACGCGCTTAGTGACCGACCATGCCCATGCCTGCAGTGCCTGGGGCTGCCACCTCTTCCATCTCTGAATTCTTTAGCTCTCCTCCCACTCACACCCTCCCCAAGCCCAGCCCCCTTCCCTGTCCTGCTCCTTCCCCCAACCCCCACCCAGGGCCTGGCTCTGCCTTGCTTTTCTGTGTTAACCCACGTCTCTCGGTGCTTCTCTCTTTGGGATTCCTCCCAGTGTCCCCCAGGCTGTGGGGGTGCTCCTGAAGCCTAGGAATGCCTTTCTCTTGGTTGCCCAGGGCCTCTGCCTGCCCAGGAACCCTGGAGACCTGGCCTCTGGCTGACTGCCGCCCTCTCCCCCCAGGGCTGACCTGGGGGGGAGCCGAAAGTAGCCATGCCGCCCTGGCAGTCTTAAGAGGGGCCCTAGCCAGGTCTGCGTGCGTGTGCGTGCCTGTGCGTGCGTGTGCGTGTGCCGCACTAACCTGCCGCTTGCTGACTGAGGTTTTTGTCTGTACACAGGCGAGTGAGCTCAGGGGGCCGCCTGCGCTCCCCCCGCTACCCTCCGAGCCGCGCCCCTGTCTCAGGCACCTCTCGGACCTCGCTGTGTTTCACTGCCTCCTGCCCACAGACCCTGCCGGCCCGGACCCTGTCCCAGCCTCCCCTCCCCTCCCCACCCATGCAGCGTCCTGGGACAGCCCATGAGCCCCTATGGACCCTCCCTCCCCAAGCGGACACATGGTCGGGCAGGCTGGGAGCTCCCCCACGGACTGGGTGCCAGGAGGGGGGGGGGCGGCTGTGAGGGGTATCAAGACCACCCCCCAGTCTCTCCCCGAAGGGGAGCACCCAGCGAGTGCATGTGCTGCCGCTGCTATAGGCCCTGTCTGTCTTTCCGTTTGTCTGTCTGTGTGTCTGTGACAGTCAGGGAAGGATGCCCCCCATCTGGCGTGGGGTCAGGCAGAGGGGGAGAGGACGTGGCCTGGCGTCCGTAGGAAGGATGGAGGGAACCAGAGGGGCGGGGGCTGTGGGCAAGGGGCTCAGGGGCACTGACCATTCCAGAAATGGGTTTCAAATGGCACAATCCTTTCTATTTCACAAGAGACCAAAAACCAGAGGCCCTTCCTTGGGCCCTGTGCTGATAAGGAGGCCTGGCTGAGGCCCTGCCCTGGGCGGCAGGCTTAGGGCCCTTTGGGGCTCCCTTGTTCACCATCAGGGCCAGGGATGCTCTATTGAGAATGACAGTTAGCCAGGCTTGGCGCAGGAGTAGGGGCCTGCTATAGCGGGTGTGGACGTATTCAGAGATTCCTGTTTCTTAGTTCAAATAAAGTCCAGTTTGTACCCAGCTGGTGTGCTGTGTCTTCTTTTTCCGCCGCCGTCTCTGTCCCCATGTGGCCCTCTCGGTTTTCATGCCCTTGATTCCCTCCTGCTTCCCCTGAGTCCCTCCTCTCTGGCCCAGGTGGGATGGCCATGTGAAGCCAGGCCTGGGAGCTCCTTGCTGTCTTGGCCTGCTGGGCGGGCGGGCGTTCCCTGTCTCCAAAGGAACAAAATGCATCTCTCTCTCTGTGTCTGTCTGTCTCCCTGTGTGTGTGCGTGTGTGTCTCCCTCGCCCCATGTTTCTCTGCTCCGTGTGTGCCCCCTCTGGCCGCTTCCCCCACCCAGCACACCCTGAAAGCCGGTCCCTGGCCGTGCTGGCCCCTCTGCAGGACGTGGACGTGGGGGCCGGGGAGATGGCGCTGTTTGAGTGCCTGGTGGCGGGTCCCACCGACGTGGAGGTAGACTGGCTGTGCCGAGGCCGCCTGCTGCAGCCCGCACTACTCAAATGCAAGATGCATTTCGATGGCCGCAAATGCAAGCTGCTGCTCACCTCTGTGCATGAGGACGACAGTGGCGTCTACACCTGCAAGCTCAGCACGGCCAAAGGTAATTGCCCACTTGGGCCCAAGGGCTACCGCCGGCTCCCAGGAGCTGGAGGGAGGGGAGTGGAAGTGAAGGAGCCCTGATGGAGCTGGTGTCGAATAAGACGACCAGGAAATGGGCCTCCATCTCCGGGGAAAAGAGCTGTGGGGTGGGAGAGAGTGCAGTACATCTGCCTCCATCAAGTCAGCACAAAGCAGATGTTTGACATGGTGCAGTGTTCACTCTCGTTCCTCTTGGGGAAGCCCACTGCCAACGTGTAGCAACCACACCTGGACTGGGGTTCCAGGTCTTGCCCTACCACACGGCAGCCACGTAACTGGACAAGTCACTTCATTTCTCTGAGCTTCAGGCCATTCGGCTGTAAACAGGGACCGTGATAATGCCTGCCTCATAGGAGGAGCGCTAGGACTAATGAGATAATGTATGGATGGACAAAGCTGAGCACCTGGTGAAGGATGGTACCTAATGAATGTCTGCTGTTATTATTATTAATGACATCTCTGACCTGGTCCCTGTCCTCGTTTGAGGAGCTGAGATAATGCCTCATCTGGTTGTGGTGACGTGCACCTAAAGGGGATACTGAGGCCTTTATAAGCAGGAAGGGATCAGGTCAGTGTCAGGGGCTGCTGTTTTCCCCAGAAGATCCTGTGTGCAGTGGTAGTGTGGGGCACAGGGGCATGTGCTCTGGGTCTGGGATGGGGGCGAGGGAGTGTGGGCACGACCTGGGCATAGAGGAGAGTTCCAAGTGTAGGGGGAAGGGGTGTCGAGGACGGAGTGGGCTTGGCTCTAGGCCCTTCTCTTAGAGCTGTGCTGAGGTTCACCCTGGGTGGGCAGGACGAGGTGAGGAGGGGAGAGCCAGGCCATGCCCTGGTCTCCCACGTGTCCCCACTGCCCCAGCAGCCTGCTGCCTCCTCTCGCTGCCACCAGCCTCTGGAGAGGGTCCGGCGTCTCGATCTTGCCCGTGGCCTCAGTCTGGTGCCCCGGGACCTGGCTGGGCTCTTCGCAGGCTCCAACTTTTGTCTGAGCTCCTTTTACCTGCCTAGCACGAGGGCGGGACTGGCGGGTTGGGGTGCCAGGGCTCCACAGCCTTCCCTGCCCCAGTGCTGACCCCTCCCCACCAGATGAACTGACCTGCAGTGCCCGGCTGACCGTGCGGCCCTCGCTGGCACCCCTGTTCACGCGGCTGCTGGAGGACGTGGAAGTGCTGGAGGGCCGCGCGGCCCGCTTCGACTGCAAGATCAGCGGGAGCCCGCCCCCCTCTGTTACCTGGACTCACTTTGGTATGGCCCTCCACCCTGCAGATGTCAGGGGCAGGGAACCCCCAGGGGTCAGAGGGCAGGGCCCCTGGCTGAGGCTGCCGCCTGCCCCCCTGTCCCTCACAGGCCGCCCTGTGGAGGAGAGCGAGAACGTGCGGCTGCGGCAGGACGGGGGCCTGCATTCGCTGCACATCGCACACGTGGGCAGTGAGGATGAGGGGCTCTACGCGGTCAGTGCCGCCAACACCCATGGCCAGGCCCACTGCTCGGCCCAGCTTTATGTGGAGGAGCCTCGGACGGCTGCCACCGGCCCTAGGTACCACCCTGGGCACCCCCGCCCCACGGCCAGGGCTGCCTCTGGGGGCCCCAGCCCTGTGGCAGGAGGCATGACTCTGGGCCCCTGGGCCACTGTGTGGTTCTTACAGCTCCAAGCTGGAGAAGATGCCCTCCATCCCTGAGGAGCCGGAGCAGGGTGAGCTGGAGCGGCTGTCCATGCCTGACTTCCTGCGGCCGCTGCAGGACCTGGACGTGGGACTGGCCAAGGAGGCCATGCTGGAGTGCCAGGTGACCGGCCTGCCCTACCCCACCATCAGCTGGTTCCACAACGGCCACCGCATCCAGAGCAGCGATGACCGGCGCATGACACAGTGTACGTGTCCGAGAAGGGACCCTGGGGCTGTCCCCTCCAGCACCCTCTTTACTTGCAAGAGCCCATCCCCTCTTCCCACCCTCAGGCCTTCCTTCTCTCACCTGGTCAGGGCTGGGGGTGCCTGGGAGCCCTGAGAGGCTATGGGGTCACAGCCTCCTGCCTTGAGCCCACCCGGCCCCCATCTGCTGGGTCACCACTCTCGGCCTCAGAGGCCCGTTAGTACTTACTGGCCCAGCAGTCCAGCCTGGTACTGACTGTGGGCAAGTTACAGAACTCTCCAGGCCTTAGTTTCCTCGTCTGCGGTAGGCTTGTTGTGGGAATTGAATCAGTTAATACACAGCGAGCACTTAGGGCAAATAGCAAGGGGCCAGTGAGTGTTAAATGTCACTGTTATGGCTGCTGTTGTTACCATTACCATCATCCTTGTTGATAAAGTGATGCTGCTCACACCCTCCTGGAGAAATTCCAGTGAAAAACCCGATGTGGGTAGCGTGTGCATCAAAAGGATGCTTGGTCCAGGGTTGTTCAATAACAAATAAAGAAGAAAGAGCAGCAGGAAAATTACAGAGGAACATATTTGGGATGGTGTTCTCCTAGCCCGGGGTATTTTCTCAAGGAGTAGCTCAGTTCCATCCTTGAAGGAATCTGAGCCTCATGTGAGAAGGTCTACCTATACCCTCTCAGACAGTGCCACCCCGAGACCCGTGATGGGTTCCTCTAACTGCTGCTGCAGTGTGACAAAACTCGCCTTTGGTAAGCACTTCTTGAGTGCCAGGCCCTGATGCTAAAGGCCTGATATGAGAATCCCACCTTCCTCACCACAGGCCTGTAAGGCAAGTATTATGGTCCCTGTTTACAGATGGGAAAACTGAGGCTTACAGAGGGAGAGATTTACCTAAAGGCAGACAAATACCATCTGACTTCCTAACCAGGACATCTCCTGTCACCCATGCTCTACTCACCCCTCCCTTCCCCAGTGTCACCGCCTTGGTGCTGACCCTCCCCTCCATCCCCATCCACCGCTGTGTTTGCTCAGTCCACAGGCTTCCCATCTCCCAATCTGCTCTGAGGCCCAGGCTGAGTGTCTGTCTTAGGGTCTGAGCCGGCGCCTCTGTTTCTGTCTGTATCTGGGGTCAGCAGTGGCCCTGGGCTTCTCTTCCTTTATAAATAGTATCAGCAGAGATAAATGAATGGGTGGCTGTTCTGGGCAGAGATAACCTCTAAGAGTGGGGAGGGGTGTTTGGGGACAGCCCTGACTTCAAGGAGGAAGGACAATGCAGATCTCTTCCCCTTCATGTCCCTCTGGGGGGTGGGCTCCTCACCATCATTCAAGAAGCACGGTGTAGAGAGAGACCTTGGGAATCAGAGGGAACCAAGTTCGAGCCATGGCTTCATTGACTATTAGTGGTGTGACCTTGGAACAAGTCTGTTAATGTCTCTGGCCTCATTGGTAACATGAGGACACTTTTGCAGGGTTGTTGAAAGGATATGGAGAAAGAAATGCACGTCAAATATCTGGCACGGACTGGGCACAGTGCTAACAAATTTTATTGTAATTTATAATCTAATGTATTTGGCATTTACTGCATGCAAGGCATTCAATTCTGAGCCTGGTAGGACAAATCAGCTCTGTCTTCAAGGAGCTTACAGGAAGCAGGACACGTGCAAGAAAAGAGGAAGGGCCACCTGAAACAGTGGGCTGGGTGCTGGGGATCCTGGGGAGGGAGTCAGAGATGGAGGTGCCGAGGGGACCAGGGACATGGAGAGGAGTGCCCAGGGGTGGCGCTCACTAAACTACATCTTGAAGAAGGAGGCCTCAGGTAAGAAAAGAACAGTCCGGAAGAGAGGAATTTTGTGAGCAGAGACCTGGAGATGGGTCTCATGTGGCTTGTTCAGGGACCTGATGGTGGGTCAGGGTCAGGACATGGAAGAAGAGCAGGAGACAGGGGTGGATGAGAATTTGGACTGAGGGATTTGGAGGCCACCTATTTGGCAGTAGTTGCCATGAAGGGCCTCAGATAGAGAGATCACACGTGATGCGGCTGGTAGGGTGTGGACCACACAAGTGGAGGCTTTCATGGACTCTGCGCTTGAGATGGGATGGGCAGTGGCGCTGAGGATGGAAAAGAGAGAACTGTCCGGGGTAGGAACCTGCAGAGGGTGAAGTGTTGTGGAGGATGATGAGAAGGTCTGGGCCTGAGTGCTGGGGGACTGGGAGGGAGGGGCAGGGCCGCAGGTGTGGACGGGCAGCCTGGACCTAGAGTGTGACTCCCTTCTGTGTCTGCCCTGCCCTTCCTTCCCGCCTATAGCGGGTTGGGCGGGAGTGGGCGGTGAAGGGCCAGGCCTGGATGGCATGGGCCTACCCTCCGGAGTATCCTCCCAGCTCAGGCCCAGTGTCATGTCCCTCCCCGCCCCCAGACAGGGATGTCCATCGCTTGGTGTTCCCCGCCGTGGGACCTCAGCATGCTGGCGTCTACAAGAGCGTCATCGCTAACAAGCTGGGCAAAGCCGCCTGCTATGCTCATCTCTATGTCACAGGTGAGGCAGGTACCCTCCAGTCAGCTGGGTACACAGTCTGGCCTCTGGCCCACCTGGGGACCTGGGTGAGGGCAGGGCCTCTGCCCCAGCTCTCTTTTTCCTCCGTTCTCTGGGGAGCCACCTGGCCTTGCCTGTGCCCCCGGGGCTTTACCTCCAGCCCGTGCCCCAATGCTTGGCGATCCTGTGGGGACTGTTGGGCCCTAAAGGACCCCCACGGACACTGGACCTGTGGCTTTCAGATGTGGTTCCAGGCCCCCCAGACGGCGCCCCTCAGGTAGTGGCTGTGACCGGGAGGATGATCACACTTGCATGGAACCCCCCCAGGAGCCTGGACATGGCTATCGGTGGGTTCCAGCTACATGGGGCCATGGGTGGGGAGGGGGGGCGTAGACAAGACAGGCTCAGGCAGGGCACCCAGGGGGCCAGGAGAGGAAGGCAAGGCCCAGGGGGACATACAGGTTGGAGTGGGGATGGATGGAGCATTGGGAACAGGACAGAAGTGGCTTTGTGGGCCCCCTCTCTGCAGTCGACAGAGCCCTGGCTCTGGGTCGGGGGGGAGACAAAACGGGGGCTGCCATGTTGCCTTCTCGTCTCAGAGGGACTGGGTGCCTGGGTTGTGGTTCGTCCCCTTGCACAGTTTCCTTCTGCTCTGTGCCTCAGTCTGTCTACCTCGGGTGGTAGCAAGGAATTAGAACTAAGTTAAGCTCCCTCCCCTCCAGGACTCTTGCCTGGAAAATCCCATGGACGGAGGAGCCTGGTGGGCTGCAGTCCATGGGGTCTCTAAGAGTCGGACACGACTGAGCGACTTCACTTTCCTTTTTCACTTTAATACATTGGAGAGGGAAATGACAACCCACTCCAGTATTCTTGCCTGGGAAAACCCGGGGATGGCAGAGTCTGGTGGGCTGCCCTCTATGGGGTCGCACAGAGTCGGACACGACTGAAGTGACTTAGCAGCAGCAGCAGTAGCTAGCACCCTCCCTGCCTATAACTGGACTGCATGCCTGACACCTCGTGGGCTCTGAGCCTTCCCCCGCCTGTGGTTGGGCAGGAGCATGTGGGGGAATGGGCAGAAGTGACAGGAGAAACTGAGGCAGGTCCTCAGACCAGACTGATGATGAGTCCCTGGGTCCCGAGCTAGCAGAACGGGGGCAGGGGGCACCCCAACGAGGCCCGCCTCTAGCAGCTGCCTCCCCACCAGACCCAGACGCCCTGACCTACACCGTGCAGCACCAGGTGCTGGGCTCAGACCAGTGGACGGTGCTGGTCACGGGCCTGCGGCAGCCCGGGTGGGCAGCCACCGGATTGCGAAAGGGGGTCCAGCACGTCTTCCGGGTTCTCAGCACCACCATCAAGAGCAGCAGCAAGCCCTCACCCCCGTCTGAGCCCGTGCAGCTGCTGGAGCGCGGTGAGCCTGGTGTTCCTGGAGGGGGCAGGCGAGAGCCATCGGGCCAGGGGACTGGGTGTCCGTAGAGGAGGCTCCAGGGCTGGTGTGGACGCAATAACTGGCAGGATTGGCATGGCTGGGCACACCCCCTGCCTGTCAAGAGTGCTTCCTTCTCCCTCCTGAAAGCTGCACGCACTGTGGTTGAGGCTGAGGCTCTGGGTCAGAGGAGCTGGGGGTCCAATCCCAGCTCTGCCGCTCCTGGCTGAGTTCCCTAGACAAGCTGCTAAACCTCTTTGAACCTCAGCTTCCTCGTCTATAAAAAAATGGAGCTCACATGATGATGGGGAGGATTCCAAGAGCAGTGGGTGCTGAGGATCTGATGTCAGGCTCAGCACTGAGCCAGCCCTCCTGTTCCCAGGCCCACCCCTGGAGGAGGCACCCACTGTGCTGGACAAGCCAGACATCGTGTATGTGGTGGAGGGACAGCCCGCCAGTGTCACCGTCACCTTCAACCACGTGGAGGCCCAGGTCGTCTGGAGGAGGTGGGCCCTGCCTTGCCTGCCCTACTCCTCACATGAGGCGTCCGGCTCCAGCTGGCCAGGCTGACCTCCCTGGGGCTGGATCCTGGGTGACCGCCCCGTCCTGTGTCCCTCAGCTGCCGAGGGGCCCTCCTAGAGGCCCGGGCAGGTGTGTACGAGCTGAGCCAGCCGGATGACGACCAGTACTCTCTTCGGATCTGCCGGGTGAGCCGCCGGGACCTGGGAGCCCTCACTTGCACTGCCCGCAACCGCCACGGCACACAGGCCTGCTCGGTCACCCTGGAGCCGGCAGGTGGGTGACTGTGGCCTCTCTGTCTCTCCCTGCTCTGAGGCCCGCAGCTTTCTCCTCATCCCCCGGGGGTACGCACCCAACTGACCATCCTAGGTGCCTCTGCTCAGGCTTGTCCATCTGATGGCCATGATACTGCAGCAGTAGTAAAAGTAATGGTACTAGTACTAATAAGATATTAATTGAGAATTTATTGAGTATGTGGTAGGCTCGGTGTTGAGTACCTTACATTTATTATTCGTTTAATATTTAGATCAACCCTGTGAGATGGAGTCAGCTATTATCTGCATTTTACAGATGGGGAAACTGAGGCCCAGAGAATGTGCTAAGTAACAGGCCTGGAGTCACACAATGTAATAAGTCAGGAGCTAAGATTCAAGCCTGGATGCCCTACTCCAAAGCCAGACAGTGTTCCTAGCTCCTGTGTTAAACATAGCAGGAAATAGTACTTCCAGAATAACAAACTGGGGTGGGGGCGGGGATGAAGGTGGAGAAAAAGGCCCAAATGAGAGCATCTTATCACCAGACTCCCAGCTCTGGGATCCTGGCTGCTGCCCTTTTGCACAAACCTGTTTGACAGAGCCTCCCAACCTTTGCAGCGAGGTTTCTCCTTTCAAGATGTAGTCTCTCAGACCATAGTCTGCATTAACTAGTAATTGTCTTGTTTTCCGGTTTGTTAATTAACTCTAGACACATGTAACTGCCACTCAGAATTTCGGATCAGCATGAGCAAACAGTTACCTGCTGAGTAGATAAGATTCCAAGCAAATGCAAAGAAAGTGACATTTTAGTTAGCACAGGCCATCTTATCACCGGGTAAATGTGCATCTTCTGGTGCTTTAAAGAAATTGTTGAAACTTTCTGATCCTTTTGACCTTCGTAGACTGACCTCTGCCACCACCTCCATCCCATACCCAGCATACTAGGGACCAGATTCCTAGAGGGCAGGACGGGCAGCTTTAAAGTGGGAGAGAGGTGGCCGTAGGGTGTGTGAGGAGGAGATATGGGGGCCCTTCTGACCCTGCTGTGGATGGTGGATGGGGTGGAGCCACTGATGGTCTGGGTCCCTGGTTTCCGTTTACTGTGTCTTCCCCTCTGCCCCGCATCCTCCCACCCTACCCCACCCCGGCACTTCCCACTCAGCCACCCCTTTGCTTCTTGGTTGTGATTTTTTCTGTTTTGGGGGAGGTTTTTTGGTCATACTGCATGACTTTTGGGATCTCAGTTCCCCAACTAGGGATCAAACCTGAGCCCCAGGAAGCAGAGTCCTAACCCCTAGACCACTAGGGAAGTGCCAACCACTTGCTCCTTGTTAGTACCACCTGTAGGATTCATCTTTCTTCCCAGGTGTAGGCGGAGCCCAGGGGTTTGGGGGGGCCCTGGACACTGAGAGAGCAGCAGCCAGCCTTGGTGGGCAGTGACTGAGGGAGACTGAGTCCCATTTGCCAGATCTAGAGCAGGCCTGGGCTTGGACCACACCCCTTTCTGTTGTGCCCACCCCTGTCCCCCAGGCAGTGGAGTGGTCCCTTCCCTCCACACCAGGCCATGGATGCATTTTTCCCAGGATGCTGCCCCTTTTGTTCTGTGCAGAAGTCGAGCTGTGTGCCTGCGGCTGGGTGGTGCTCCCCGCCCAGCACCCCTGCTTCCCCCCTACTCCCCTTAAAGCCCAGATCCTCCAACACTCTGAAAGGAGGGGGAGGGCACCAGAAGTTTCTCCAAAAAAACACAAGCACATTGGAATATGTATTGAATTCCGTCATGAGAATTAGGAGCTGCTTTAACCAGGAAATAACATGGTATGTGTGGAGAATAAAATCAGTCACATGGGGGAGAACTAAACTGAGAATCGGTGACTATTCATCTTGCCATCTTCCAGATGGTAGAAGGCCCCTTAAATATTTAAATAAGATTCAGAGAGAAAACCTCAAGATGGAAGCTGTGCCATCCGTGAACTCCACGCAGGGTCACAGACTGAGCCGCCCACCAGGCCCTGGATGGGTACAGTCAGAGAAGCCCGCAGCAGGACTGTGCTGAGGGCCACCACCCACAGGGGGCAGTGTCGGGCCACTCCGCAACAGCCCATTAATGCAGTGGGAAGCAGCTCAGGACAGCCAGTCCTGTTTTTCCAATAGAGGCAGGAAATCCAGATTTCTTTTGTGTGTGAAAATCTCCTAATTTCAAAGCTGGCCAATGAATCCTGAGAGCCCAACAAAGCAAGCCTGCACCCCCTGGCTGAGGTTTCCCGAGATTTGCAGAACATCACGTTTAGATTTACAGGGAGAGTGCTTAGTTCAGGCCAGGAATTCAGGTTCTTCCGGCCAAGTTTGAGAGCCCCAGGGTGGGGTGTTGGGACTCAGAGGGGTGTGGGAGGGGGGCGGGGTCTGATGTTCTGCCTGAGGGAAGGCTCAGAGAGGGGCTGAGGAGGGAGGCCCTTGTGACCCCGACATTCTGTTTCCCCACCACCACCACCCGTGTTTCAGAGGCCCCTCGGTTTGAGTCCATCATGGAGGATGTGGAGGTGGGGGCTGGAGAGACGGCTCGCTTCGCCGTGGTGGTGGACGGGAAGCCCCTGCCGGACATCATGTGGTACAAGGTCAGAGGCTGGCTGCGGCCTCCTTCCGAGCATGGGTGGAGGTGGGGGGAGTGGAGGGATGACTTCTTGGGTGTGTGGAGGGGGTCAGGGAAGCCTGGACAGAGAGGAGGAGGAAGTGGGACCCAGAGGCGTTGGTGACGCTGGGAAACAAGGGTGGCGCCAGGCCCCTAGGGGAGCTAGCGCTAGGCCCTGAGGGCAGGGTGAGACTGGGTCTCTGGTGTGGAGGTAGAACTGGGTCCCAGGCAGACAGGAAGCCAGGCCTGGGCTGGGGTGACGGCCACCTCTGCAGGACGAGGCGCTGCTGACCGAGAGCAACCATGTGAGCTTCGTGTACGAGGAGAACGAGTGCTCCCTGGTGGTGCTCAGCGCGGGAGCCCAGGATGGAGGGGTCTACACCTGCACGGCCCGTAACCTGGCTGGCGAAGTCTCCTGCAAAGCAGAGCTGGCTGTGCAGTCAGGTGGGCTGGAACTCAAGGGGAGCAACTCCGAGTGCTCACCCAGGGATCCAATGATGTGGCCCCCAAGCGGGAAGCATTCTCCTAGCCCTTCACTCTAGACCACCCCCTCCTCCAGCCCCAGCTCCAACATTAGCGCTTCTCTTCTGTGCCCTCCATCTGCCCCGCCCAGCCGAGTCTCTGCCCCTTGTCTTGTCCTCGCCACCTAACACCAGGCATCTCTTTCTCAGCCCAGACAGCTATGGAGGTGGAAGGGATCGGGGAAGACGAGGAGCAGCGAGGAAGGAGGCTCAGCGACTTCTATGACATCCACCAGGAGATCGGCAGGTGTGGGGCTCAGAGTGGGTACGGTGTCTGGGGGCCAATAGAGGCTGGGCCTGAGGCTCAGCAACACCTGAGCCCCGTCCTCTCCTTGCATCCTCACCCAGGGGTGCCTTCTCCTACCTGCGCCGTGTAGTGGAGCGAAGCTCCGGACTGGAGTTTGCAGCCAAGTTCATCCCCAGTCAGGCCAAGCCAAAGGCATCAGCGTGGCGGGAGGCCCGGCTGCTGGCCCGGCTCCAGCACGACTGTGTCCTCTACTTCCACGAGGCCTTCGAGAGGCGCCGGGGACTGGTCATCGTCACCGAGCTGTATCCTGGGACAGGCTGGGCGGGTGGGGGACACGCAGCCTGAACAACTGGTCCTTGGAACAGCCAATTAGCAACATGGTTTACACTTTACAAAGTGGTCCCGTCGACAACTGGGATTTCTCGAGGCATCTTTATTTTTTTTAATTTTTATTTATTTTTGGCTGCACTGGGTTATTTTGTGGCTGCGTGCAGGCTTTCTCTAGTTGCAGAGAGCCGGGGGTACTCTGATACGGCGCACAGGCTTCTCATTGCAGTGGCTTCTCTTGTTGCAGAGCACAGGCTCTAGAGCGCATGGGCTCCAGGAGTTGTGGCACACAGACTTAGTTGCTTGGAGGCATGTGAGATCTTCTCAGACCAGGGATCAAACCCGTGTCCCCTGCACTGGCAGGTGGATTCTTAACCACTGGACCCCCAGGGAAGTCCAAGACATCTTATAAACACTTCACAGAATGGAGTCCAGAGACGTGTCTGAGGACCAACATTTTTTAGCTTAAATTTACAAAGTACTTGATGTGTGCCTGGCAGTGTTCTGGGAGCTTTACCAATATCTGTTTCATCATCATATATATTTATCTCTCGGAATTTTATTTTCCCCATTTTATAGATGATGAAACTAAGGTGTAGAGAGATAAAGTAACTCACCCAAGATCACACAGTTGGCAAGAGGCATATGATTTTTATCATGAAATGCAGTACAGTATATCCAAACATTTGCAGCAACCGCATTTCAGATACACGTTAATATTTGGCTTTATTTTGGAGGCTCTTCTCATACAGACGGATTTTATTTTTTCATAAGAGCTGTAGTTAAACAAAGTCACACTGAGGTAAGGATGCTAGTGACTTGTGACTGCCACTAGCAGGGTGACCATGTCTTACACACTAGCTTCCTAGTCTGCACTGTTAGAACCCAGACCTCAGCAAAATGACAAATTATTATGTGTCATGGGCCTTCTGGGTCATTCTCAAATAGAGTCAAGAGGTTCCATCCACAGTCAACAAAATGCTGCTCTAACTTGAGCCTTACAGACACTTCACAGGGTAGGTGAGAAGAACATTATCCCTATTTGACACTGGTAGGAACCTTGGCTCAGAGAGGTTAGGTGACTTGCCTGAGATCCCACAGCAAGTGAGAGTTCAAGCGGGGTTGTCCCATCTACACACCCGGATGACAGGGGATGGGGACGATACAGTTGATAACTGGTAGCAGATACGCTTTTGGGGGAAAGAGAACCCTGTGCTGAGCTGGGACCCAACCGGAGCTCTGGGAGTGGAGGGCACTGCCTAAGGTGGGCCCAGCTGTTGGCACTGGTCACTGTTCTCCTTGATCCAGGACATAGCTGCACAGAGGAGCTTCTGGAGCGAATGGCCAGGAAACCCACCGTGTGTGAGTCTGAGGTGAGGGCAGTGGGTGGGAGGGGCCAGGCTGGGCAGGCTGGGCACCAGCATTCACCCACCTGAGCTCTGGGACCCAAGGGGTGCATCCTGGGCATACCATCTGTGCCCATAAACAGGCCAAGGTGGTGTGGATAGCACTGTCAGGCAGGCAGCAGAGCCTCCTTCCCTGCTCAGAGCAGACCCCCACGCTGGGACTTGGACTGTCTTCTGTAAATCTCAGCACCCGCCCTGGCCCCCAGCTCTGTTGTTTTTCAGCCTTCCTCACATAAAGGTCACTCACACGTTACCCCAGGAGCCCCATCCAGACTCGTCCAGTCTCAGTGCTATCCTGCCGTGTAGGGCTGTACAAATTGTGCACTGCACAATTCTCCTTATTATCATGTAAATGGTGCCCTCCTCTAATTGTGCTCTGCTCAGCCTGTGCAGCTGTCCATGGAAACCCTGGACCTCAGTAACCCCAAGCCTGTGTTTCGGCCCCCTCCTGAAGGCCACTTCCCAGGCATAGCCTGGCTTCTTGCCACAGCCCTGGTGGCGATCAAACATAATACTCCCCGGACTCTGGGCCTCCTGTCTCCACAGATCCGGGCCTACATGCGGCAGGTGCTAGAAGGAATAGGCTACTTGCACGAAAACCACGTGCTGCACCTGGACGTCAAGGTGAGATGCAGGTGGGGGTGGGAGCAGGCAGCACCTGTGGGAGCCAGGCCCTGGGGTGTCCTCCCCTCGGCCCTCAGCTCCCATGTCTCGCCTTGTGTCCTGCAGCCTGAGAACTTGCTGGTGTGGGATGGTGTTGAGGGCGAGGAGCAGGTGAGGATCTGTGACTTTGGGAACGCTCAGGAGCTGACACCGGGAGAACCCCAGTATTGCCAGTATGGCACACCTGAGTTCGTGGCGCCCGAGATTGTCAACCAGACCCCTGTGTCTGGAGTCACTGACATCTGGTAACGTTGGCATGCTGGGCTGCTGGGGTGGGCCGGGGCAGCTTCCCCCCATGCCATGCTGAGGACTCACTCGGGCAGAGGGGAGCTTTATTAAGCCCGGATGCCTGCCTTCTCTGACAGTCAGCTGCTGACCTTGCTCACAGGTCTCCTGCCCTTGTTACTATCTCCCTCTCCTCCCGCAGGGCCGACCTAGCCACTCAAGGCCTCAGCCCTGTAGTCCTGGGTGCTGGGCCTCCCCACCAGTGAAGCAGGCACAGTCTCTTGGTCCCCAGATTCCTCCAGACTTCCTAGGCCAGCCCTGCCATGATCCTTGAGTCCTCCAGGCATGTCGTGACCTCTGGGTTCAGGGTGTTCCCCCAAAGGAGGCGCCCCTGTGCCTGTTTGTCCACGGCAGTGTTCACAGGGAGGACCCTTCCTCAGTCGATCAGCGGATCAGCGGTAGTGAGAGGATCGCTCACTTCTGATGGGGCGGGGCTGCCCTCTTACCCGCTTACTCTCCTTTCCCCACAGGCCCGTGGGTGTCGTCGCCTTCCTCTGGTAAGAAGCCCTCTGCTCTCAGGAACCCCGTCTCCTACCAGTTTCTCGTAGCAGGTCCAAACGCTAGCAGAGCCCGGAGTAACAGAACATTTGAGGGCTGCAGCCTGCCTCTTCTCTTCCATACCCTGGCTGCTTCCTGCCCTGGAAGGGGCCTCACGAGCATAAACGTGGACACCCTGCCTGCATGTCCAAGCTTTGTCCACCACCATGTGTCTCCATGAGGGGCGGACATACTGATAGCATGCTTGGGAAGGCCAGTGCTGACTCAGAGCTATTAAGACTGGGGACCAGTCCAGAAGATGGGCTAGAAAGGGAAGGGCCAGGCTCCGGGGGCATATCCCCTTGGCACAGACTCCTCACTGCAGGAACGGGCTGCGGCTGGGGGAGGGCTGGCACAGGTATGCTAGAGCGTGGGCCGAGGGCAGGGATCTGGCTGCCCAGGGCTCAAGGCAGTGCTACCATCAGGGGGACGAGAAGGGGCAGGACAGGCAAGATTCTGCCCGGATTCTCCCAGCCTCCGCCCACCCCCTGTCCCCAGCCCTGTGCTCCTGCTGGCATCCTACTCTGTCTCCTCTCAGCCCCAGGCCCCCCCTCTCACTCCAGCCCTCTCCACCCCTGCAGCCTGACGGGAATCTCCCCGTTCGTTGGGGAAAACGATCGGACGACACTGATGAACATCCGAAACTACAACGTGGCCTTCGAGGAGACCACGTTCCTGAGCCTGAGCAGGGAGGCCCGGGGCTTCCTCATCAAAGTGCTTGTGCGCGACCGGCTGTGAGTACAAGGCCCTGGAGCCTCCCCACTGCAGAGCTCCCTCACACCGCCCCTGCTCCGGCCCAAGGCCTTGCCTGTAGACAATCAGTCCCCCAACTCCTTAGGGGCCCCGTTTTCCCAAACATTTACTGAATGAATGAATGATAAATGCCTTTTTAATACTCCTTCCTTTACAGGAGGCCTACTGCAGAGGAGACCCTTGAACATCCTTGGTTTAAAGTGAGTCTTGCAAAATGGTGGTAGAAGAGGTGGAAGGAGAGAACATTATTAGCAGCTCCGTTTATTGAGTCCCTCCTGTGTGCAGTAACCATGCTATGCATTTTATTTACTTATAATCTGTTACAGATTACTTATAATCTGTTAGCCTCACAATAGCTCTATCACTCCGCTTTGGCTGATAAGGAATCTGAGGCTCAAATTGGGGTATCACAGACTATCACTATTACAGACTGTAAGGCACAGGTCTGACCCGCCCCCCCAACATCCTAGGCATCCTCATGAGAGTTCTCCTTGGCTCCTGAGACCAGTCCTGGGTGTCCTCACTCCTTGAGCTCACCTCTGTCCTGCCCGGGTCCTGCATACTGTGGTTGGTGGGTGGCCTGACTGGTTTGTCCTCTTGGTTTTGAATTCTCTGTGGACAGAGTTCTCACTCATCTTCAGACCCCCAGCACTGCAGGGCATAGCACCAGGCAGAGAGAGGGGTTCAGCAAATGACCCAGTCAAAGCAAACTGTTCAGGGAGAACTGTGCTGGGTCAACAGAAGGCTGAGGTCATTCTGGTATCCGTGCTTGGAATACAAGCCTGGTCACTCAGATCAGAAACGAGCTCTGAAAAGGACAGCCTGGGTGGGTGGCTGAGGAGAGTATCTGAGGTCTGACCCACAAAGGCTGCAGATGTCTGGGGCTCTGGCTCTTCAGGAAGACAGTTGGTAAACTGGGGAGCAGGTTTCAAGTGAGACGCCTGAGCACAGGCCTCCCAGGGCAGCCAGTGTACCATGATTGGGCCTTGAGCCCTGGCATACGGTCTGGAGTCTGGGAGCCACCGATTTCTTCTCTCGGTACTTGCATGTGCTCAGTAGCTTCAGTCGTGTCCGCCTCTTTGCAACGCTATGGACATTAGCCCACCAGGCTCCTCCATCCATGGGATTCTCCAGACAAGAATACTGGAGTGGGTTGCCGTGCCTTCCTCCAGGGGATCTTCCTGACCCAGGGGTTGAACCCACATCTCTATGCTCATTCTGCACTGGCAAGCAGGTTCTTTACCACTAGCACCATGTGGGAAGCCTGAGGTGCCTCTTCATTTAGGTTCAGGGGGTAATTTGTCCACATGTGGGCACCTTGACAGTGGGAGTTGTTGTGACAGATCCCCTGGGAAGGGAGCCTCAGGAGCCCAGACTCGATGCTGCTGTATCTGCTGTCCCCTCCTGTGGACATTATCTCTGCACTGCCGAAGCTGGAGGGTTAGGGTTGACGGAGGACTTTCCCTCAGGCCCTCTTTCTTGGTTTACAGGCACAGGCAAAGGGTGCAGAGGTGAGCACGGATCACCTAAAGCTATTCCTCTCCCGGCGGAGGTGGCAGGTGAGCTTGGCTGGGCCCCGCCTCTCTGTCTTCATCTTCTACATTCTGCAACTTTCTGTCTCTAATGCTGCCTTTTCTGTCAGATGCTCTCACTTCTGCGCATCTGTCTTCATCCACTTTTTAATTCTCTCAGCTGCCACATCTGCCTGTGTTAAGCCTTCTCCCCCGGGGATGAGTGGGCCCGAGCGGTCGTTTGGCCCTGGAGGGCTCTCAGGTCTGACTCTGGCACCCTGTCTCTAGCGCTCCCAGATCAGCTACAAGTGCCACCTGGTGCTGCGCCCCATCCCGGAGCTGCTGCGGGCGCCCCCGGAGCGGGTGTGGGTGGCCGTGCCCCGAAGACCACCCCCCAGTGGAGGGCTGTCATCGTCGTCCGACTCTGAAGAGGAAGAGCTGGAGGAGCTGCCTTCCGTGCCCCGACCTCTGCAGCCCGAGTTCTCGGGCTCCCGGGTGTCCCTCACTGACATTCCCACCGAGGACGAGGCCCTCGGGGCCCTGGAGGCTGGGGTGGCCACCCCCATGGATTGGCAGGAACAAGGAAAGGCACCCTCTCAGGACCAGGAAGCCCCCAGCCCTCAGGCACTCCCCTCCCCAGGCCAGGAGTCCCCGTCCGGGCCCAGCCCCAGGCGGGGAGAGCTCCGCAGGGGCAGCTCGGCTGAGAGCGCCCTGCCCCGGGCCGGGCCGAGGGAACCGGGCCGGGGCCTGCACAAGGCAGCGTCCGTGGAGCTGCCGCAGCGCCGAAGCCCCAGCCCGGGGGCCACCCGCCTGACCCGAGGAGGCCTGGGCGAGGGCGAGTATGCCCAGAGGCTGCAGGCCCTGCGCCAGCGGCTGCTGAGGGGTGGCCCCGATGATGGCAAGGTCAGTGGCCTCAGGGGCCCCCTGCTGGAGAGCCTGGGGGGCCGGGCTCGGGACCCCCGGCTGGCGCGGGCGGCCTCCAGCGAGGCAGCACCCCACCACCAGCACCCACCTGAGGCTCGGGGCCTGCAGAAGAGCAGCAGCTTCTCTCAGGGTGAGGCGGAGCCCCGGGGCCGGCACCGCCGAGCGGGGGCACCCCTGGAGATCCCCGTGGCCCGGCTGGGGGCCCGCAAGCTGCAGGAGTCCCCCTCCCTGTCCGCCCTCAGCGAGGCCCAGCCACCTAGCCCCGTGCGGCCCAGTGTGGCCAAGCCCAGCACCCCTAAGGCTTCAGAACCTCCTGTGGGCACCCCCAGTGAGGCTGCACAGTCCCCAGCACCCCAGCCTGCCCGAGAGAAGGCCCCAGAATCCACACCAGAACCAGCCCGGGCCCCTAAGCCCGCACAGCCCCGGACAGCTCTGCAAACCCTCGCGCCTCCGCTCACTCCCTACGCCCAGATCATGCAGTCGCTCCAGCTGTCAGGCCAGGCGCAAGGTCCCCCGCAGGGCGCAGTCGTATCTCCTGCATCTCGGTCTCCAGCATCTCGGTTGGAGCCCAAGCCCCACCCGGCTGTGTTCTCCAGGGTGGCCTCCCCACCTCCGGGAGCTTCTGAGAAGCGCCTGCTCCCGGGAGCCGGGGCAGCCCCCGGGCCAGCCGAGAAAGCCCGGGTCCCTGCGGTGCCCCGCAGGCCAGGGAGCAGTCTCAGCAGCAGCATCGAGAACCTGGAGTCGGAGGCCGTGTTCGAGGCCAAGTTCAAGCGCAGCCGGGAGTCGCCCCTGTCGCGGGGCCTGCGGCTGCTGAGTCGCTCGCGGTCGGAGGAGCGCGGCCCCTTCCGCGGGGCGGATGAGGAGGACGGCATCTACCGGCCCAGCCCGGCGGGCACGCCGCTGGAGCTGGTGCGACGGCCCGAGCGCTCGCGCTCCGTGCAGGACCTCAGGGCGATCGGGGAGCCGGGCCTCGTGCGCCGCCTCTCGCTGTCTCTGTCCCAGCGCCTGCGGCGGACCCCGCCCGCGCAGCGCCACCCGGCCTGGGAGCCCCGCGGCGGGGACGGCGAGAGCTCGGAGGGCGGCAGCTCGGCGCGAGGCTCCCCGGTGCTGACGGTGCGCCGGAGGCTCAGCTCCACGCTGGAGCGGCTGTCGAGCCGGTTGCAGCGCAGCGGCAGCAGCGAGGACTCGGGGGGCGCGTCGGGCCGCAGCACGCCGCTGTTCGGCCGGCTGCGTAGGGCCACCTCCGAGGGCGAGAGTCTGCGGCGTCTGGGCCTCGCGCACAACCAGCTGGCGGCCCAAGCCGGCGCCGCCACGCCTTCCGCGGAGTCCCTGGGCTCCGAGGCCAGCGCTACGTCTGGCTCCTCCGGTGAGAAGGGGTCCCCGGGGGCGAGTGGAGGGTGAAAGTGTAAACAGGTGTGGTGGGATCTGGGGATGCGGGGCTGGGATGTCAGGTGCGCTGAGAAGGAGAGGGCCAGGGACTCCCAGCGCAAAGAAGCAGAGACATTTCTGGAGGCCCCCAGGACAGAACTGGCAGGACTGGGGCCGCGGGAGGCTGAAGGGTAGAGGCTCTTGGAGGAGTCGGCCAGAGTCGAGGCTGTGTGTTAGTCGCTTCGTGTCTTTGGGACTCTTTGGGACCCTATGGACTGTGGCCTGCCAGGCTCCTTTGTTCATGGAATTCTCCAAGCAAGAATACTGGAGTGGGTTGCCATGCCCTTCTCCAGGGGATCTTCTAGACCCAGGGATTGAACCCTGGGTTTCCTGCATTTCAGGCAGATTCTTTACCGACTGAACCACCAGGGAAGGGTCAGGGCTAGAAGTCCTCTATTCCCCGGTAGAGGCCGGGCAAGTGCTCACAGGGTTGGTTCTTCCCAGCTCCTGCAGAAAGTCGAAGCCGCCTACGCTGGGGCCTCTCTCGGCTGCGGAAGGACAAGGGGTTGTCACAGCCAAACCTCTCTGGCAGTGTCCAGGAGGATTTGGGTCACCAGTATGTGCGCAGTGAGTCAGGTAATCCAGGCCTGCTGGGTGAGTAGCCCCCTGCAAGCCCCAGGGAAAAGTTACAGTTGGGTACAACGTGGCTACAAGTTGTAGCTTGGAGGAGCCCTGGCAGTGGTGGAGGGGGCCTGGAGTCAGGAAAGAACAGCAATCATCTAATAGCTTCAGCTGTCATTAATTAGTGGCACCAAGTGTCCTTTAAGCAGTTAACAAGCATTGCCTCACTCACCCCTCGCATGTTTGCTTAGGAACTAGTCTAAAATGTCATCTGCCCATTTTACAGGTGAGGGAACAGAGGCTTAGCCCTGCTAAGTAGCTTGTCCGAGTCACAGAGCTGGTAGTAAGTTGGACTCTATGACCCTCTGCACCCAGAGCCCAGAAGTGCCTTTGTGACATTGTACTCATGCCTTTCTTTGGCCAGCCACCCTCCCCCCAGAAGGTCTCTGTCCCTGGGTGTGGTTCTGAGGGAGCTCAGGATCGGACTCCCTGCCCCTCAGCACCCCCTGATGCTGTGTGTACACGGGATTGTTGTGTGTGTTCTCATTTGCATCCAACGCTTTGCAACCCCATGGATTATAACCACCAGGCTTCTCTGTTCATGGAATTTTCTAGGCATGAATACTGGGGTGGGTTACCATTTCCCGCTCCAGGGGATCTTCCCGACCCAGGGATCGAACCCCGTCTCTTGAGTCTCCTGCATTAGCAGGCAGATTCTTTACCCCCTGAGCCATCTGGGAAGCCCGTGAACATGCTCCCAAAGACACTCTTTCTCTCCCAGCCTGGAGGCCCACAGTCTGGACTGTGCCTTCAAGCTTCCATTTTTCTGTAGCCCCAAACACCTGATCACCCCTCCCTGTCCCCTCTGCCCCCACTGAAGACTCTGCACACAGACAAGCCTCCTCCGGGGCTCTTTGCTGGGGGGAGCAACACCTGGGATATGCCCTGGTCTCTCTCTCTGCCCACATGTCCCGGGGCTGCGGCGGGGGAGGTATTTCCTCCCTGGGTGACCTCAGTCCTCCACTTGAAAGTGGGGAGCATTACTCATGGGTGGCAGAAATTCAGGAGGCCAGGGTTTCCAGACCAACCTGCAGAGAGGGGCAGGTCCACCACACCAGGCTACAAGCAGGGCCTTTATCAGTCACCGATCTCTTCTTCTCCAGTTTCCGATAAAACTCAGAACTGTTCCAGATGCATCTCAGCAGGGCTCATGACTGAACATGTGACCTCGTCCCTCCTTGGCCAGGGGAACCTGGGCATCTCACTCTAAGCAGTGGGTGGAGAGGGCAGTAGTGAGGGAAGAGGAGGGACGGAGGCCAGATGGCGGGGGCAGGGGCAGTGAAGGAGGTGCAGGTGGGGGAGAGTTGCGTAGAGAGAGAAACCAGCCCGAGGCCTGGGGACAGTTGATCCCTTCCCATCTGGGGCCCCCCTCCCGACTGTTTTGCTTGTGCAGCTGGTTTCTTGCCGAGGCTGTGTCTTCTTACTTCACCCTCTGCCTTTCTCCCCTCGGGAAGAAGGCTGTCCCACATCCACCTTCCCAAGTCAGGCTGGCCCCTGGGAGGATCATGAGTGGGACTGGCAGAGCTGGACCAGGGTCACCTTTCATCTCTCCTTCTCCTTGGCTCCCTCTCTCTCCCCACTACCCAGTATCCTCCCTTGATCTGAAGGTGGTCATTGACAAAACCATATTCCCTTTATGTTGATGGCACCTGGGTGTGGGAGCCCTCCTAGGGGAACCCTGGGGTACAGTAGGAAAAGGGGCAGGCTGACGTCCTGTCAGCCTCTTCTGCAGACCCTCTTCTCCCAGCTCATCCACACCCCACCCCCTGCTGGTTCCACAGACAGGCAGGAGCCAGGGCTCCCAGGTGTATCTACCTGTCAGTCCACATGAAAGAAATCCACCTCCCCCCCACACCACTACCATCCCCAGACCAGGATGGGATTTTTCTAAAAAGACATTCCCAGGGAGCAGGAGTGCAAATCCTTAGGGCACTAAGGAGCCACAGGCCAGCAAAGACCTGGAGCAAAGACAGTGGCCATCTGCAGCCCTGCCGTGGGCTCATTCACCAGCCTGCTGTGAAGCCAGCTTTGCTGAAACAGCCTCTTCCTCTGGGGGTCTGTGCCTGGCTTCTCCACTGGGCATGTTAACGAGATAATAATCACAACAATAGAAGCTAGCATCTATGAGCGTTTATTATATGTTAGACATCTGCTAAGTGCTTTACTTGCCTCTTTGAATGCTCATGACAACTCTGTGAGCTTGGTATTATTTTCCTCAATTTACAGACACGGTCCAAGGTCATGCAGATCCGGTGTCCTTCCTTTTCAAAAGCTCTCGCCACTTAGCGGATCTGCGGGAGGGTGTAGAAGGTCTGGGACAGGTGCCCCAGACCTTGGGGGGACGAGGGATGGGGGAGACTGACACACTTTGGGGGTCTGCCCCAGGTTTGCCTTGACTTTAGGTCTTTTGAAATTGCACATTTTGATTGAACATATGTTCAGTCTTGGGAGTCTCAGGTCAGGTCACCAGCTCCTGTCACTTGCCCTATGGTACCCCAGAACGAATGGGTATTGCAGGAGCTTAACCATTGTAGTTTTTTAATATTTGTTTTCATCTTATTTAGCAAGTGCTTATAGGGATTTCCCTGGGGTTCCAGTGGTTAAGACTCTGTGCTACCACTGCAAAGGGGCGCCAGTTCAATCCCTGGTCGGGGAACTAAGATCTTGCATGTCGTGCAGCATAGCCAAATAAACAAAAATAAAACAAAACCAGGTGTTTGTAGAGCACTTAGTGCCAAGCTGTGCTTAAAGTGACTTCTAAACATATGAGATAGCAACTACGGCATGTCTTCAATAATCAGTGAAAGGAAAAGATCGTTCTACACACAGCAAGTGCTTGGGAAAGTGATGCTCACCCCAAAGGAAATTATCAAAGGCAACACCTCCTTCCCCTATCTGTCTGAGAAGAGATGGCCTTTCACTCTGCTCTCTGCAGGCAGCGCTAGCTCTCGCATGCCTCCTCCCTTCCATCAGCGGTGAGGGAGCCAGGGTCCCCGCAGACCCATGACCATCTTTGCTCTTGCTCCAGACTTTCCCCCAGTCTTCCACATCAAACTCAAGGACCAGGTGCTGCTGGAGGGAGAGGCAGCCACCCTGCTCTGCCTGCCGGCGGCTTGCCCTGCACCCCACATCTCCTGGATGAAAGGTGAGGTGATCACGTCTCCCCCAGAGAGAGGGGTAGGCAAGTGGCCCCACGGCCAGGGGATGTTCAGTGGGAAGTGGCAGCTGAGGGGGCCCAGAGGACACGTGTGCTGCTTCACTCTGCAACCCCTCCCTCTCCTCCTTTGCCCACAGACAAGCAGTCCCTGCGGTCAGAGCCCTCGGTGATCATCGTGTCCTGCAAAGATGGTCGTCAGCTACTGAGCATCCCCCGGGCGGGCAAGCGGCACGCGGGGCTCTACGAGTGCTCTGCCACCAACGTCCTGGGCAGCATCACCAGCTCCTGTACCGTGGCTGTGGCTCGTGAGTCCAGGGCAGGGACCCAGGAGGTAGTGATGCGGGTGGTGGGACAGGGCTCGATGGGGTGCAGGGGCTCACTGGGGCTCCGCTTCTCTTACCAGGTACCCCAGGAAAGCTGGCTCCTCCCGAGGTGCCCCAGACCTACCAGGACACGGCACTGGTGCTCTGGAAGCCGGGAGACAGCAAGGCACCTTGCACATACACGCTGGAGCGGCGGGTGGATGGTGAGGGACTGGCAGGCTGGTCAGGGGTGGGGGGCTGGTGGAGGGCGGAGAAGCTGGGGAGACATGTACCTTCCCTGAGCTCCTCACGGCACCGGGAGCTTGGGCCACCTCTTCTTGTGGCCTCAGCCCCTGCCTCGTGCTCCCTGCAGGGGAGTCGTCCTGGCACCCCGTGAGCTCGGGCATCCCCGACTGCTACTACAATGTGACCCACCTACCAGTCGGCATGACTGTGAGGTTCCGTGTGGCCTGTGCCAATCGTGCTGGGCAAGGGCCTTTCAGCAACCCTTCTGAAAAGGTCCTCGTCAGGGGCGTGCAAGGTCAGTGGGACAGGGCAGGGGTGGCCAGGGAGGGCAGGGTCACTGGGCCCAGGGTCCGGCCCCTCCTTGGAGCACCTGGTTTTACCCCCGAGGCACAATGGTGATGGTTTTCTCTGTCTCTACTTAGATTCCTCAGCTCTGCCATCTGCTGCTCACAGAGATGCCCCTGTTACCTCAGGGCCAGCCAGGGCCCCGCCTCCTGACGCTCCTACCTCACTGGCCCCTCCACTGAGCCCCTCCCCAGCTCCTGCTCCCCCAGGCCCCCAGGCAGCCCCTCTCAGCCCCTCATCTTCCCCAGCACCCCCCAGCCAGGCCTTGTCCTCCCTCAAGGCTGTGGGTCCACCACCCCAAACCCCCCCACGAAAGCACCGGGGCCTGCAGGCTGCCCAGCAAGTAGAACCTACCCCACCCAGTGCCCAGGACTCCCCAGGCGAGCCCAAACCTTCCGTCCCTGACACTGAGACCCCCACCCCTGCCTCTGCCCCTCAAGCGGTAAAAACAGCCTCTTCCTCAATGCCCCTGTATATGGTGACCTCCTTTGTGTCTGCACCACCAGCCCCTGAGCCCCCAGCCCCTGAACCCCCTCCTGAGCCCACTAAAGTGACTGTGCGGAGCCTCAGCCCAGCCAAGGAGGTGGTCGGCTCCCCTGGGGGTGGTCCCGCCAGGGCTCCTGGGCCAGAAGGCACCACTCTTCGACAGGGCCCCCCTCAGAAACCCTACACCTTCCTGGAGGAGAAGGCCAGGCAAGCAGGACCAGGGTTGGGGGAGGGAAGGAGGACAGAGGTGGGGAGTGCATGGAGCTCTGGCAACAACGGGGATTCAGAGAGAAGACCAGCCCGCCAGGGGTGTTGGGGTGCCTGGGGAGATGAGATCTGGGTCCTTAACACAGTTAAGTTCAGATTTTCTCTGTGCCAGGCATCATGCCCAGTGCTTTGGCCACGTGATCTTAATTTTCACAACTGAGAGGGGCGCTGCATTATTCCATTCCATGGATGGGTTGGGGAGGTTACGGGATATGCCTGAAGTGAAGGGCAGAGCTGGGACTCAAACCCAGGTTCCTAGGAGTGAACTCCAGGCCCCACCCTGGGAACCATAGCATCCTTGCTCCCAGGGGTCCCTGCTTACCCTCTGCTTAGCCGGCACAGTGCAAGTGTCCCCTCGCTCCTCTGAGCCTATGATATGCCCCCTAATGCATAGGGGTCGCTTTGGTGTGGTGCGTGCCTGCCGGGAGAATGCCACCGGGCGAACATTCGTGGCCAAGATCGTGCCGTATGCGGCCGAGGGCAAGCGGCAGGTCCTGCAAGAGTACGAGGTGTTGAGGACCCTGCACCACGAGCGGCTCATGGCCCTGCACGAGGCCTACATCACCCCGCGCTACCTCGTGCTCATCGCCGAGAGCTGCGGCAACCGGGAACTCCTCTGTGGGCTCAGCGACAGGTAGCTGGGCATCTGGGGGAGCAGAGAGCAGGGGTTGGGGGGAGCTGGGCTCGGCTATCCCCTGACCGCCCCACCCCTCCAGATTCCGGTATTCAGAGGACGATGTGGCCACGTATGTGGTGCAGCTGCTACAAGGCCTGGACTACCTCCATGGCCGCCACGTGCTGCACCTGGACATCAAGCCAGACAACCTGCTGCTGGCCCCTGACAACGCCCTCAAGATCGTGGACTTCGGCAGTGCCCAGCCCTACAACCCCCAGGCCCTGCGGCCCCTGGGTCACCGCACGGGCACACTGGAGTTCATGGGTGAGGGCACCATGCCATCCAAGGGGGGATGGGTTACTGCCAAAGGGGCAGCAGCCATGGCTCCACCCACTTCACCCACATACATGCCATTTATTGAGTGCTTACTCTATGTAAGCAGCGAATTAAGTCCTTTTCATGGTTTTTTTTTCAATTTTTCTTTATAATAGCCCTGGAGATTGGCATATTATCCCTGTTTTACAGATGAGGAAACAGAGGTGCAGGGAGGTGTTTGTTCAGTATCAGTGTACATGGTAGACCCAGGATGTGATAAAGTTGAAAAGACAGGGGAATTGATTATTAATTTATATAAATAAGGGAAACTAGCTACCATTTAGCTACCTGCTAAATACTCTGTTCATCATCTGTATTCCCTAGAATAACTGTGCGAGCCACGCTTTACAGAGGAGGAGATGGAAAGCCAGATGGGTTTAGTACATTGCTCAGGGTCCTGTCACTAGAACGGGCAGGCTGGGATTAGAACCAGCCTGGCTGATTTCAGAGGCTCTTAATCTCGGTGTTGGCCACACTCTTTGTGAATGGGCGCCCACCTTTGGAGCTGATCTGAAAGAGCTTGTGATCATCTGCTTCTTAGCTCCTCTGTGGTTCTGGGGATGCCCCCCCCAACATTCAGTGCCTGGGCTGATTCCTCAGGTGTCCCAAGTCTCCCTTGGGGGCCATGCAGCCCACCAGTATCCGGGGCCTGCTGCTCTGCTTGTATTCGTGGTCTGGTGACCTGGGCACCGTCCTGCTTCCCAAGCCCCCAGGGGCATACTCTGCCTCTCTCTGCTCCCTTGCTACCTGGAAGCTGGTTCACAGTGGTCTCTTATCTCCTGTCAGCTCCTGAAATGGTAAAGGGAGACCCCATCGGTTCTGCCACGGACATCTGGGGAGCGGGTGTGCTCACTTACATCATGTGAGTACCCCCAGGCCCTGCCCTCTGCCTGCACCCCCCACCTCCCCAGCCACACATGCATGTGCACGACTTGTGCACACACACACACATGCATGTGCACTCACAAGTACGCAGGTAGCTTGTCCCTGAGTGCTGTGCTCCTAGAAACCCCCACACTACTATCCTCCTGGACCTGTGAGTTCCCCCTCAGTCTGCATCTGTTAACTGAACTGTCTCCTCTGCAGGCTCAGTGGACGCTCCCCATTCTATGAGCCAGACCCCCAGGAAACAGAGGCTCGCATTGTGGGGGGCCGCTTTGATTCCTTCCAGCTGTACCCCAACACATCCCAGAGTGCCACCCTCTTCTTGCGAAAGGTCCTCTCAGTACATCCCTGGTGAGTGGGTCTCACACCTGCCAGCCTCCCAGCATGACCTTCTCCTAGCCTCACACTGCCCTGGCTCAGCCCACACCTAAGCCCCCCAACTCCTACCCCACACAAATAATATGCTGCTGCTGCTATTACTACGGTCACTACTCCTCCTTCTCCGAAGTGGCTGTTCTACCACCATATAAAGCCCATAACAGCCCTATGACACAGGCAGAATCATTGTCCCCATTTCAGAGACTGGGAAACTGAGTCCCAGAGTTGTCCAAGCTCACTCCCTAGGGGTCAATCCTGGATTGGGAGTCCTGTCTCTGGGAGGGTGGAGTTTGTCCTGCTCCGGGAGCCATGCCTCCAGGCTCACTGTCCCTGGCTTGGCCTGGCAGGAGCCGGCCCTCCGTGCAGGACTGCCTGGCCCACCCGTGGCTGCAGGATGCCTACCTGATGAAACTGCGCCGCCAGACGCTCACCTTCACCACCAACCGGCTCAAGGAGTTCCTGAGCGAGCAGCGGCGCCGCCGGGCCGAGGCTGCCACCCGCCACAAGGTGCTGCTCCGCTCTTACCCAGGCAGCCCCTAGCGCCTCGGACCATAGCCCAGCCACGGGCTTCGACTCGGGGTTCCCGCTGACGCCCCGGGACATTCCAGGGTCCCCGCGGAGCCGGGTGGGCCCGGGGGGCTTCGGACACCACCAGCAGCAACATCAGGCCGGGCTATTACCTCATGGACCTGTGGGGACAGAGACCCAGGGCTTCAGTCGATGCCACCCAGCTGGAGCCAGAGCGGGAGACCCATGGGCCAGGCTGGGTGGGGTCAGGATCAGGTCAAGAGGGACAAGGCAGGAATGGGCAAGTGAGGGAAAGCAGCCGAGGCATAGGGAGGGGGAGACTCTACTGAGGTTCTGGGGGAGGGAGACAGAGCATCTGGGGGAGAACCAACCCAGGAGGGTATGAATGAATGGAGAGGAGGAAATGTGGGGAGCCCAGGGTGTCTACAGGCCAGGGGCTGGGAGTGTTACTGAAGCAGGGACAGGACGTGGAGACAGTGTCAGGGAGCCAGAGGCAGTACGTGAGAGAGGGCAGCGAGGTGAGAGAGGGAGAGGAGAGAGGACTCGGGTGGGGGCGAGCGGCCAGCTGCCAGCCTCCCCAGAAGGTGAAGCTTGGAGGGCTGAAGGCTGGAGGCGGGGTCTCTCAAGCCAGCAGCGCTCTCCTCCTATCCTGGTGAATGCAGCGCTGGGCCCTCTGCGCTGGCCCGAGGATGTCCCCGCCGCCTCTCTGTGGCCTTCACCCTCCTTCTCATTCATATTTATTTATTTATTGACTTTTATGAAGTCTCCCTGCCATCCAATCCCTCTTGCCTATGTTGTCCTGACCATCCCCCCCCCCCAGCCATCCAGCTGTCTGTGCAGCTGTCTGTCTGTCTGTCACAAAGAAAATAAAAACGGCAAGCAGCAGGACCTATGTGTGTGGTCTATGGGGAGGGATGGCTGGGGGTACCGCGCGTACACGATGCTGGGGTACTGGAAAAGGGCATTCCAGCCTTTTCTGGGCCAGTGAGAACTGAGGTATATCACCTAGCACCTTAGGACCTTCCTCCCCTGCCCCCTGACCCTCCTGGCCCCTCACCTGTCCCTAATTCCTTGAGAGAGGAAAGATGTGGGTCTGTTTCTCCCTCTAAAGTTTCTGAAATCCTGGCAGGACCACTGAATCCCCACCACCAGCCTCTAACCATACGGGTGGCTCCCACCTCTTCTCACATGTTCCATCATCACAGTGGGAGGATGCTGGGCTCTGGAAGGGACCAGCCCACACCCCCATCCTGGCTCAGCCTTCTTCACTCTGTTCAGGGGACAGGGCAGCTCTGGTCCTGACCCCTGGAGCAGAGGGGGTTTCATCATGATGATTGGTGAGAGCAGATGGTGAGAAGAACTGTAGGGGAAAGCAGGACAGGCTCACGAGCCCACGCTCTGAGTCAGAGCACCAATCAGGACACACGGGGCATCTGTGAGTGCTGCAGTCAGCGCACCTGCTGTGATGGGACCATAGATGAGGACTTTTCTGGGGCCCAGGGACACTCAGCCTGGCCCTTCTTATTCCCACTGGGTGCTAAGGTGCCTTGACTCTAGCTGACCCCCTTCAGTGCCACAGAAGGGTCACTGGGTCCTGTAACTGGGCTGCCCACCCTGAGGTGGATGGAGGGGGAGCCAGTTCTTTGTCCAGAGGGACTATGCCCCCCCTGTCCCTCCCCAGACTGAATATTATGTTCTTGGTAATGTAAAAGAAATAAAGCTTTTCACCATGAGCACAGAGAGCTGGTGCTGGTGTATTGCTGATCAAGGTTGAGGGTCCCTTGGCTGTAGTCCAAACCACCTTTTGCCCAGCCCAGCCTCTCTGGCTTCTCAGAACACCAGGGAAGAGCCAAACCCCATCATCATAAAATAACAGGATGTTAGGGCCAGCTGGAAGGGGCCAGAGAGCCACCTTTCCCACCTGCCATTTTAGCAATGAAGATATACAGGTTGCCTGTGAGAGTCTCTAATCCCCTACACACTGCAAGTGTTTTCATATAAAAATGAGGTGCCTGAACTCATATCTTGATAAATGGTAAAATTCTGCTCCCGTCCCCCCTCTGATCTTGAGCTTCCCTCTCATCTCCATTGGAAATGGCATGTGAACTGCTTGTTCCAAACTCGGAGGAGCAAAGGTAATTTATGTCAGCAGAGCCGTGTCAAAACTGCTCTGATCAAAAGCTGACAGCACTCTGCACCTGGGCAGGCAGTTACAGTGAAGGGAAGCAAGGCTTGCCCTGGCGTGGGTGGACTGGACTCCAGGCAAATCTCGGAGGAGTTAGCCCCCTCACCCCTGGTGATCTGATGCCCCTATATACCAGCTTGTGCCCAGGGAGGGAGCTTAGGCAGACCAAGAGTGTCAGAGTCAGGGCCAATCTCCAGGGACAGTGTAGCCCAGCCAGACCCTATGATGTCACATGGAGGGGAGTGTGGGAATGGGGAGGCAGGAGAGGATGCTGTTCTCAAAAATCCTTAAGGTCCCTTCTAGGTTTATCTGTTCACCACCAGGAGGCACAGCGTGGAAATGACAACCCTAGACTCCTGGGTTGGGGGGAGTAAGGTCTTTCCAGATTGGTCCTGACTGCCATGTGGGTCCCTCCTAATTGGCTAGCTGGACGGTGAAGCCCATCGCCACTATGGCTTCATTCAAGGGCACCTCCACAAACACTCACACCCCTTAACTGACTGTGTCCAGGAACGACGTGTTGTTCCTCTCTCTAGGGACTGACCTGAGTGTAAACTGCCCCAGCAGGGAGCTGAGTCTCCTGTTGACCTGAGACCTGAAGCCATGCCTAGTTCTCCTGGGATTGAGATGGAGAGCCCCTGCTCTGGGAAGGGGATGGGGCCATGCCCAGCTGCCCAGTTCTCCGGGTGCTGACATGTGGTGCACCCCAGAGCTGCTCGGGTTTCCCCTGGGGGCTGCCCCAGTGGCTGAGCTAGCATCCCAGGCATCCTCAGGCTAAATAAGGAGACTGTGTGGGTCAGGGAATGGGGGCTGGGGTCCCCTGGGGCTTGGGGCAACCACGCCAAAGAAGGCAAGGAGGGGAGCCATGTATTAAACCTGGGCCTAGGGCTGAACACCTACCCATGCCCTGGCCCTGCCGTTTGGAAGGGCATGCTGCCTGCCACCCAGCTAGTCGACCCACGTCCTGAACTTGAGCCCTCACGAGTCTAGATCTTCAGGTCAGCCTAGACACTCCCACATAGGGGGATGTTCTGAACCTACAGGGAAAAGTCTGAAGTTCGGAATCTCTGTGTCAGCCTAGACCTCTTTGTTTGTTTCCTGCTCCCCAGATGTCCAAAGCAGCTCCCACCAAAAAACCAGCGGCCCCTCCCTGTGGATGTACACTGGATATCAACGATCCCCAGGTTCAGAAAGCAACCGTTCTCATCTAGGCCTCTTACCAGGACCACAGGTAAGGGGGAGCTCTGAGGAATCACTGGAGGAAGGGAGCTGTAGCTGCAGAAGGTTCACAATTGCATTTGGGGGGTGGGGGTAGACTGAACACTGTATTTGGGTGGTGGGGGGAGACTGATGCTGAAGCTGAAACTCCAGTACTTTGGCCAACTGATGCAAAGACCTGACTCATTGGAAAAGACCCTGATGCTGGGAAAGATTGAAGGAGGGAGGAGAATGGATGGATGGTTGGTTGGCATCACCGACTTGATGGACACGAGTTTGAGTAAGCTCCGGGAACTGGTGATGGACAGGGAAGCCTGGCATGTGCAGTCCACGGGGTCGGAAAGAGTCAGACACGACTGAGCACAGTGTCATGTACCTATAGGGTCACTGGACTTAGAGGAGAGTGGTTTCTGAGGGGAGGAGGGGTGGCTGTCAGAATAGACAATTTTACTAACAATTCTGGAGCGGCTGCCTTCCCTACCCACCCCCACACGTTTAAGGGCCTAGTGGGCTGAGGTGGGGGAGGGGAGCAGGGGATGCTGTACGGATGGACAGGGCTGCAGGTGGGCCCGGGCCGCGTCAGGAGAGCTTGGGGCCATGACCTGGACCGTGCTGGTAGGTCCTGGAAGGAGCTGCGCGAGAAGAGGCCGCCGAGAGTGCTGGAGCCGCTGAAGGACGTGGTGCTGCTGATGGAGTGCAGCGCGGCGAAACTGACTTGCCGTGTTTCGGCGTTCCCGGACCCATTCATCCGCTGGGGCAAGGACCGCAAGGAACTGCGCAACGGGCCCAAGTATCGTTACGTCTTCAAGGACCCTGACGTAGTGGCACTGGTGGTGCACGATCGCGAGCTGGCAGATCTGAGCCAGTATAGCATCAACGTAAGCAACCCCTTCGGCCAGTGCTCCGACTCGGCGCGCATCCTTGGGGAAGGTACTTCTCGCCCTGGCTGCAGTGTCACCGCGCGAAGCAGCACCAGCTAGCGGGCGCCCACAGCCTGGTCTTGCTGCACTTACCGCTGGGCCTCCCGGTGTCCGCAGGGGGGTGTGGCCCAGCCCCCGCACAGCCTGAGCGGCAGACCAGAGCGCAGCGCTGGCCGCGCGCGTACTCCTTTCCTACCCTCAGAATTCCATCCCATCCAGCCTAAGAAGCCCGCTAAGGGCTTCAGTCACGCGATTCCAGGGCCCCAAGGTCACCGAGAGCCAGAAGCAGAGGCAGGGGTAGAGCCCTGGTCTTCTGGCTCTCAGCCCAGCGCAATTTCCGAGGCACCGCTAGATGTGCGAACATTTCCAGGTTTTCAGCCCTAGAATCTCTACTGATCCTTCTTCATTAACCTCTGCGAAGGGCGGGATTAGTCCCGCTTGACGGTTGAGGAGATGATGACTCAGCGAGGTTAAAGACCTGCCCAACGTCACACAGCGAGCTTAAATCCATCTAGTATTTAGAGACGGGTATTAGCTGGGGAGGTGATGCCCTGCCTGCCTCATCTCTAGGTCCTTAACTGGGTGGCTGTCCCTCTCCTTTCCTCTAGTTCCAGCGAAGATTCAGAAGGGACAGGATAACACTAAGGCGCGCAAAGGCGCCACGGTAACGCCGATTGCCGAGATCCTGGGTGAGCCTGCGCCCGACATGGACTGGGCCAAGAACGGGGAAGACATCGAAGAAGACGACAGGTGAGGGCGGGGACTTGCGCAAGGACAGCACCTGGAGCGGGAGCTCGGGCAGGGCGGGGTCCAGAAACTGGCGGGAGTGGGGCGGGGGCGGGGAACTGGGCGACGAAGAATGGAGCTCTCAGTACCCCGGCCGCAATCCGCCTAAACTGATCCCAGGCCCTGCCCTCCCCTTCTTCCCACCTAGAGTGTTCTTTGAGATCGACAGTACCTCCACGACGCTGACTATTCGCTAGGCCACGCTGGAGGACAGCGGCAAGTACGAAGTGTACGTGGAGAACAGCCTGGGCATGGACCATCCATCGCTCGCGTGGTTGTGGCCTGAAAGGGACCCTCAGACCCGTCGCCCTGGCCGGAGCCCCGGGCGGGTGGGTCAGATAACCCTCCTTCATCTTGTTTAATAAAGCTGCTCTCTTTGATTCTTGGCGTCTATTCTGTTCTTTTGAGACGCCATTTCCCCTGCACTTGCACCCACACTTTTTCCAGATCAACACACCAAGGTCACAGAAAGTTGGGATCAGAATGTTTGGAGGGTGCCTAGTCCAGTGGTTCATTTTGCAGACAGTGAATCTGAGATATGACTTTTCTCACGGTCAAAAAGTTCCCGCACTTGAAAGTCTATCACTCCGTCTTCTCTTTTGCATAGCTCAAGCCCCACCTTCTCCTGGGGGATTTGCACTCTGGCCCAGTCCATCTCAAGGCTGGCCACACTCCGTCAGGTCTCTAGCCTCGCTCTTCCCTGGGACCTGGCCCAGACAGCTCAGGTCCTAATCTTAAATTCCAATCTCAGTTTCTCAGGCTCCGTTCTTCTAATTTGGATCCGCCCCCCTAGATTTCTTGGCCACGCCCCCGTGCTCTCCCATAAATCTCACCTCCTCGCTCCTGGTTAGAAAGCAGGAGGATAGTTAAGAACTACAATTCCCGGCAGACTCTGCGAAGGAGTTCTCGCGAGTTGCGAGAAGACACGTGCGCGGAAGGACCAAGCAGTAGCGGGCGACAGATCTGGCGAAAGGGGACTAGTGGTAAAGGGAGCTGATGGAGGGGCGCCGAAAAGGGTAGAGGGCACAGGACTGTAGACCGAGAGCGGCTCGGAGGCCTCGACTGGCTCTCCGCCCTAACGCTCTCGTGTGGGTCCCACAGTCTCTGGCTGCGCGAGGCTAGGATTTATTAGAGTCAGTTGTGCAGTTTAGAGGGTCAACAATCAGTTCTCCGAATCCAGAGATTCATTACTTGTCGTCAGTATCGGTGCTCAGGGCTTGGTAGGTTCGGTGTTTGGGACGCTAAAGAAATCTGTCTTTTGATTCAGGGTTCATCACCTAGAGGTTAGTTTTAGGATTCAGGTTCAGCCTATATAGGTTTATTTTAAATTGGATTTGGGATGCATTATATACGCATCAGAGTTAGTTCAGTACTTGGAAGCCATTCTTAGGATTGTAGTTAGATATTTGGGACTCAGGGTCTGAGGTTCAGTATTCAGGGTTCACTGTTGGGGTACAGGGCTTAAGATCTAGAGTCAGGATGCAACAATTGAGAATTGATGGGTTTGGAGTTTAGGTTTCTTGAGGTTTGAGATCTGAGAAGGGTGTCTCTTGCTGAGTTGCTGAGTTTCTGAGTTTGCTGAATCTGTGGCCAGAGGGAAGACTATTAGGGGTCAAATTGTGGGGTGTGAATTTCAGAATTTGGGTGGATTCATTGTGGGGTTTGAAGGCCAGCTGGAGTCTGGGCTGGGATTTGAGTTGTGTGAAATATACGAGGTGTTGTATCCTGGGCAGGTGCATACTGAACTTTGGATTTACATCCTTGGAGAGGGCTAAGTGCTGCTATTTGGGATTTGGGGCCTAGTTGGGGTATGAATCAGGTTCCTGGGTTGGGGTGTGAGATCTGAGCCTGACTTCTCTGTTGGGATTTGAGGTTTAGGTAGCAATCGCCATCATGCTCAAAGCTGTGATCCTGATTGGAGGCCCTCAAAAGGGTGAGGAGCCAGGGGAATGAGGGGAGGAGGCTGGGCTGAAGTGGTTAACTGGGTGAGCACAGAGAGAGGCAGGAAGATGAAATGTGCTTCTTTCCCCTCTTCCAGGGACTCGCTTCAGGCCTTTGTCATTTGAGGTGCCCAAACCCCTGTTTCCTGTGGCGGGGGTGCCTATGATCCAGCACCATATTGAGGCTTGTGCCCAGGTAACCCCGTAGGCTCCCCTCTCCCACTTCACTTCCTGCTCATCTCCTTTCATGCCATATTTCCCCCTTTTCCAACCATGACCTTCCCACAAGGCATAACTTCAGGGACCACCATTTACAAATGAAAATGTGGATGTTGCCCCCTGGAGTTGTTCTGTATGGCTGCCCTACTGTCTTCTCCTAACCTAGTCTCATCTGGCCTCTTGCTCAGATTCCTCTCCTATTTTTAAAGCATGGAATGTGAGATCAGGCAAAAATCTTAGAGACAATTTAACGCTGTAGCTTGGGGAACCTTAATGATAGCAAAGCACAGAACTCATACCTTTGCTCACTGAGGAGCTAATTTCTTTATTGGTTTTGGTATTGAAGCAGGCAGGGTTTTATTTGAATCTCGTTTCTACCTGCTGTAAGGACATGAGCAAATTTCCCAGTCTTTCTGAGCCTTAGTTTCCTTATTTGTAAAAATGGAGATGATTAGACCTGCTTTGTGAGGTGGCGAAGCTTGCAACCGTGTTTGTAAAGTGCCTAGTACAGTATAGGTGCTTGATAAATAATATCCTCATCTCAAGCTCATATTGACAGATGACAAATACGGGGGCGGGGGGCGGAAATGAATGGGTTATTCTTTAACACAGCTTGGTAGGCAAAATCTTCCCTAGGGTGAGCCCCAATTCAGATGTGAGAGGGCAGGGGATAATAGAATAATAAAAGATGTAAACATCAGGGACTGAGGCTTCTCCAAACTTCCTCATTGTCCAGAAGAGGAAACAGGCCAGAGTGGTAAAGTGAGTGCCCAGGGGCCTCACAGCTGAGAAAGAAACTGTGGTCTCCAGACTTCGCAGCCAGCACCAGGGATTTCTCCCCGTTTTCATTCTTTCCTATCAGATATTTTTTTTCTTCCAACCTTTTCCTTTATCCCCAGGTCCCTGGGATGCAGGAGATTCTGCTCATTGGCTTCTACCAGCCTGATGAGCCCCTTACCCGGTTCCTGGAAGCTGCCCAGCAGGAGTTTAACCTTCCCATCAGGTGTTTGTGCACATGGGTGGTGTGGGGGTTGGGGGGCAGTGCCCCGAACTTCTGGTTCTCGGGAGTGGGGTCCATCCACTGGACTTCACCCTCACACACTAGGAGGATTCTTACTGGGGCATCTGTGAATCCCTGAGTTTATTGAGTTTCTCTGTGGGCCGCGGGCGGGTGTACCTCTGGGAGCAGGAGGAGTCAGGCACCGAGGCTCCTCGTATCTGTCTCTCCTGATCTCACTGAGCTGGCCCTGGGGTCCCTGGGGACAGGTACCTGCAGGAATTTGCCCCTCTGGGCACAGGGGGTGGTCTCTACCATTTCCGGGACCAGATCCTAGCTGGAAGCCCTGAAGCCTTCTTCGTGCTCAACGCTGATGTCTGCTCCGACTTCCCGTTGAGCGCCATGTTGGATGTCCACAGACACCAGCCACACCCCTTCTTGCTTCTTGGCACCACGGTCAGGGGGCCCCGGGGGGCTGGAGGGTGCTGAGGGGAGTAATCCAGAAGTGTTTCTGGAATGCAGGCTGTTGGGGAGGCAGCCCAGGGGTTGGACTGGGAACGGGCATCAGGAGGGAGGTGTGCCAGAAACTGCAGGAGCAGTGGAGGGGGCGGTGGAGATCGCAAGCCCTTTGGCTGCTCAGCCGCAGGGAGCGGGTGAGGGGGTGGCGGCAGCTGTCAATTCTCGCCCTTGCTGAAGCCCTGTCTGCCATGGAGGTGCGTGCCAAGTGCTGTAGGAGAGGGAAAGAAAGAGGAAACAGACCCTGCTGCTCTGGAGCTAGCAGGTCACTGTCTCGGTGGGTCTGTCTTTCAGGCTAATAGGACACAGTCCCTCAACTACGGCTGCATTGTAGAGAATCCACAGACGCATGAGGTGAGAGCAGAGAGGGGGCTGGCTTGCTCTGGGAATGAGAAGATGGTGATGAGTGAATGAGGCGTGAGATCGGAGATGGGCGTGGGAGGAGGGAGTGGAGGGCCTGTGTGTGTCATCATTCCCCAGCCACTCCACCTCTGGAAATGCTGCACCACTTGGGGGGTGGCCACTCTTGTCAAACAGGTGGGGCATGTCCTCCCTCGTTTATCATGTATCCCTTCTAGAGAAATTGGAGAGAGTGAAAGCGTCACAGTAGATAAATGCCTGGGGTGCTACTGAGAGCACAAAAAGAAGCCCAACCCAGCCTTACCTGGGTGGGGGAGGGGAAGGCTACATGGAGAAAGTCTGTTTAGATGAAGGAGACGGGAAGGCATTGCATGTAGAGAGACCGGCATGTGCAAAGGCCCGGAGGCAGGAAACCACATAGCATCTCCGGAATTACGGAAGTCAGAGCATAAGCAGCAATGTGGAGAGTCTCTGTCCTTGTTTGTGAAGCTCCCTGAGCCTGACTTTCATGCACCCCTTTTATTTGTTCCACCCCTTTTTATTTGTGCATTAAAAATACATGTACACACACATGTGTGTGCATAAATTTTATTCTGAAGTCTTGGGCTAGGTACTAGCTAGGTGTAAGAGAAGTAGAGCTGAAGGACAATCCCTGTTTCTAAGCATCTCAGACTAGTGGGAAACCCAGCCATCACAAATGATACAGTGCTATGTGAGGTGTGGCCAGAGGTCAGGGGTGCCCAGATCTGAGAAGCCAGCTCTGGGGCAGAGTGGCCTCACACTGGGTTTTGAAAGCCTAGTTTTTCAGATGAAGAGATGGGAACGGGCATTCCCGAAACAGGTATGTAATAGCATGGAGTTATGTTCCGGGAACACTGGGAGGTGGGAAGGAGAAAGGCATGTAGTTCAGACTTACCGTGAAGGTGAAGGCCAACAGCTGGGGGCAGTCTGCGTTGCAGGAAGACCACTCTGGCAGCAGGGAAGATCTGGAGCTCAGGGGGTCTTAGAGGTGGTGGCAGTGGCCTCTTCTCCCCTAACCCCAGCCTACTCTGTCCTCAGGTCCTGCACTATGTGGAGAAGCCCAGCACGTTCGTCAGTGACATCATCAACTGCGGCATCTACCTCTTTTCCCCGGAAGCCCTGAAACCCCTCCGAGATGTCTTCCAGCGAAATCAGCAGGATAGGCAACTGTGAGGCAGGCCCCATGACCCTGTGACCCCAAGTGCCCCTGGGCACAGACACCCCCCCTCCGCCCCCACCACCTCCCCCCAGTCTCTGCAGGCTCCACGTCCACCCGCTCACCTTCCTTGTCCTTCTTGTCTCCACTTGTCATCTCCAGCCGAGCCTCCCCATCCCTCCCTTCCTAACCTCATTCTGTCCCTCTTCCTTATCCATCTCAGTTCGTCTTCTGTCACTGCCTGCCCACTCCCCTTCTGGTCCATTTCTCTCAACCCCTGAGTGTCCCAGAGATGCCTTTCCAAACAGACGGCAACACACACACTTGGGTGCACACAGGCTTGTGTGTGCACGCACACGCACGTGCGCGTGTACAGCTGTACTCTCAGGCTCAGGCTCCCCCTGGAGCACAGTGCCCCAGAGCCCTGCTCACCATTGGCCACAGCCCAGGGTCGTCCTCTTGGCTGGGACCTGCTCCTTCCCTGGATCCCTGCCTTCACTCCCTCCTCCCCCACCCATCTCCCATCTCATGCCTCATTCACGCATCACCATTTTCTCACTCCCACCCATCTCTCTGCTTTTCTCTCCATCTCTCCTGGCCTCTCTGTTTCTGCTGAGCTGGCATCTCCACCATCTCTCTCTTTCTCTCTCTCTCCGTCTCTCTCTGTGACTGTCTCTGCCCTCACCAGCTGCCTTCCTCTGGGGTGAGTCTGTCTGTGTTTCATTCCATCCAGTGAGAGGGAGGGCGGATGGTGGGGAGAATGGGAAAAGGGAGGAGAACCCAGGTCTGGTCGAAGGGCAGGATGGGCAGCAGGTCTGTGCCTGGGAACACAGCAACTCGGGGGGTGGGGAAAGGGAGGTGATGTGTGCGAGGGTGATGTGTGCGAGGGTGATGTGTGCAAGGGTGATGGGAGAGCTTCCTGGATGTAAGCATCCCTCTGGAGTAGATCTGACCAGACCTGGAGAGGTGGTGGGATTCGCTTTGATCCCTGTCCCCAAGTGATTGTGTTGGCCCCCAGTCAGGCTCAGCTGGGGAACTGATGTCAGTATCCCTCCCTCCGTGCCAGGGAGGACTCTTCAGGCCTATGGCCCGGGGCAGGTACCATCCGCCTGGAGCAGGATGTGTTCTCCGCCCTGGCCGGGCAGGGCCAGATCTACGTGCACCTCACTGACGGGATCTGGAGCCAGATCAAGTCCGCAGGGTATGGGAGTGGCCTCTGATGGGATGGTTGGGTCGTTTGAGACTTTGGGGCAGTGGGCACAGGCCCTGCTGGCCCCTGAGCCCCCGTTCCACTTTCTGGCCCCTAGCTCAGCCCTCTATGCCTCCCGCCTCTATCTGAGCCAGTACCAGCTCACTCACCCAGAACGCCTGGCCAAGCACACGCCAGGGGGTCCACGGATTCGAGGTACCCATCCTGCCCAAATCCCTAACCCTTGCCCCCGAGTCCAGCCCTGCTCCCCTCTGAGCTGTGACTCCTGGTCACAGATCCAGAGGTGAAGTCTCAGCCCCACCCTCCCTGAACCAGGTGTGGTTTAGGGGCATTTGCCCCCAGTCCTTTCTTCTGCTTCTAGGAAATGTTTACATCCACCCGACGGCTAAGGTGGCCCCGTCGGCAGTGGTAAGCAGTGGCCCAGCCCAGAGGAAGGGAGGTGGCCATCAGAATGGGTGGGGTGGTACAGATTCTCCCGAGCTCAGGATGGGGTCTCACCTTCATGCACGGCTTGTAGAGTGGCCTCAAGCAGGTCCCTTCCCCTTTATCTGTTCTGTGAGGGGACTGGACTGGGGACCCTCCAAGGCCTACGGTTGTGCTGTTCTCCACAGCTGGGCCCCAACGTCTCCATCGGGGAGGGAGTGACCATAGGCGAGGGCGTGCGGCTCCGAGAGAGCATCGTCCTCCACGGAGCCACACTGCAGGTAGGCACCCAGGCCCACGCTGCACATGTGGCGCCCCCAGAGGCCAAGCGGAAGGGTATGCACCATGGGCTGTGCATCTGGCCCCTCACTCCCTTCTTGCTGTTTGTCAGGAGCACACGTGTGTTCTGCACAGCATCGTGGGCTGGGGGAGCACCGTGGGGCGCTGGGCCCGCGTGGAGGGTACCCCCAATGACCCCAACCCCAACGACCCCCGAGCCCACATGGACAGTGAGAGCCTGTTCAAGGACGGGAAGCTGCTGCCCGCCATCACTATCCTAGGTATGCTTTCTTGGTCGCTGGACTGCAAGAAACTTCCACAGGTGATGGCCATGCCCTGTGGGAGCATTTGTGTGCCTATGTGTATGTGTGTCTGTGTGTGTGTATTCCTTGAGCAAACATTTACCCAGTGTCTGCTGTGTGTCAGGTCCTGTGTAAGTCACAGGGGGCACAGATGGGCAGGGAGGGGTCCCCCCCACCCCCAGATAGCAGTGGTCCCCAGCTCATTGCCCCTCGCCTCCCCTCCCCATGGCTTCTCCCTGGTGCCCTGGTCCACACTGCAGGCTGCCGCGTCCGGATCCCTGCCGAGGTGCTCATCCTGAACTCGATTGTTCTGCCACACAAGGAGCTGAGCCGCAGCTTCACCAACCAGATCATCCTCTGAGGGGGCCTGCCAGAAGGCCCCCCTGAACTCCAGTCTGCTCCCCTGAGGCTCCTGCCTGCCTGCGTGGCCAGCCTTTGTCCAGGCAGGCTCTTCACAGGCACGTTTGCGGGGAGCAACGTGGGTGGTCGGAGGACTCGTGCCCTCCCTCTCCACTCCCTAATAAACCCGGGTGAACCCTGGAGCCTGCATGGACTCCGCTTGTGCCTGGGCTGGGGGTGATGGTGGAAGGGGGGCAGCTGAGTCAGGCCCCCCCACATTAGCATTTAAATTGGAGTCGTTGCTTCGGGCTCATGAATAATGAATCTGGAGCCCTGGTAAATTTCCCCCTCCTACTGCCTCAGCCTCTCTGCCGCTCTGGAGGAAGGCCCTCCAGGCTCCTAGCCCGCCGGTCCTGCTTTCACCCTGATGCTGCCTCCCTGTTCCCCTTTACTGGGCCTGGCTCAGGCTCCGGAGTGTAAGGGTTCCAAGGGGAAGGGGGAGGGATTTCGGTTGGCTGGTGGGGGTGCAGGCAGCAGGCATGGGGATTGGGCCTGGGAGCCCAGGGCCCAAGGTTGGATCACCTGGTGTCCAGTCTCTTTGGTGCCTGCGCAGTCCCGGCCCGCTTTCCGCTTTGCCAGCTCCATCTGCTCCCAGCTTGGCTTTTGGCAGGATGGGGGGATTCTCCCCCGCCCGAGGCCACGTCTCTTGTCTTCTAGTCCCTGGCAGGCAGGATGAACCTGAGCTGCTGCCTTCTCCAGAAGCGCAGTGGGAGCTACTCCATTCTGGGAGGGGAGGAGCCCTGGCCACCTCCTGCACCCTGGCTCTGCCCTCTGCGGGCCAGTGAGTGGGTAGGTGGAGGGTCCTCAGTCTTCCTTCCACATTCCTGAAGCCCCAGAGAAACCCAGCTCTCTCTGGTGTTCACCCGTGACCCCCGTGTGCCCCTCCTGGTGCCCCCCCCTTTCCCCAGCTGTGGGTGCAGAGCTTGGTTGCCAGATGAGCTGGTAATGATCGTAATCTGCTAATTGAGAAGAATCTAATTACCCGAAGAGAATGGGGGGGCAGGGCGTGGGTGGGAGGGAGGAGGGGGTCCTGGCAGCCGGCAGGGGTGGCAGGCAGCAGGGTGCCAGGGCCTTTATCAAAGCCCAGGATTTCAGAGCTTTGGAGCTGGGCACTTAGAAAGATGTGCTTTCTCGGGGGCTGGGCTGAGGCTGACCTGGGTATTGGGCTAGGTGTGACCTCCCAGCCCCTGGAGGCCCCTGCAGGCCGAGTCAGAGCACCTGTGAAACAACCCCGGGGGTTTCAGCACTCCTGATCTACAATACGTCTGCCTTGACTCAGCCTCTTGCCTCGTTCCCACTCCTCGTCCCTCCAGTCTCTTGCCTCCAGCCCGGACCTTCTGTCGCCTCTGCGTGGGGTCCGCAGGGGGCTGCAGATGGCTCCTCTAGGCTGGGGTCAGCCCCTGAGGGAAAGGCTGGGAGAGGGGTGGGCCATGGGGCCAGGGGCCCGGTCCCTTCCTCTCCTCCCCCCAGTCCTGACCCTTCTGTTCCGAGTGGTTGGCAGAGGCCATGGCAGCTTCATCATAAATATGATAATTTAATTATTTTCTCAGCAAAACACCGTGAAATCCAATAAGTCTGTGTCAGGCCCTGGCCCCCAGGAACCCCCTCCTGGGCCCAGTGGGGGTGGGGGCAGGGGCAGGGGCAGGGGCAGGGTCAGTGTTAAAAGTGGAGGGGGCTAGTGAAGCTGAGGTCCCTGTGGTGTGCACGACCCCCCACCCCCCCCCACCCCCCCCCACCCCCCACCCCCGCCCCAGGCAGAGCAGGTGACTGTTGTCTATGTGCTTAGGTGGAGAGGGGGCGTCTAGGGAGAGAAGTTCCATTGCTCTCCACTCCCTTCAAGCATAGTCTAGAAGGGGACTAGTCCCCCTCCACCCCTAAGAGAACATCCCAGGACCCAGTACGTGGGAGTGTCCGGCCTCCTGAGGGGAGAGCGCTGGGGTCCCCCTTCCTACCTCCGGGACTTCGTTGGCCCTGTAGGGGTAGGAGGGTGCTGGCCCTGGGGAAAAGAGAGGGAACTGGGGTGGGAAGTATGGGATGCGGGGGAGGGGTTTGCTCCTGCCATTAGCGCTTTTTTTTTTTTTCCAGTTTCCATAAAAAGATTATTCTGTAAAATCAGCGAGGGGGAGCGAGCTGGGGGCCGGGGAGGGGGGGCGGGTCCCTGGCACCAAGCTGGATGGGGTGACAGAGGAGGAGAGCTGGGGAGGGGGACTGAGGGGCCTGAGCGTGGAGAAAAATTTGGACGGGCTTCAGGAGCCAGGCAGGGGAAGAGGCCGAGCCAAGAACACAGATTGGGGGGAGGCTGGCCAGGGTGGGGTGTGGCAGGGACCGGGCCTCCTTCCCACCCCGTCCCCATCCCCTCCCCCTGGCACTTAGCAGCCATTATCGGGGGAGCAGATTGCAGCCCCTCCCCCTCTCCGGGAAGCCGGCACAGCTGGGGCCCCGCCACATCTGCCGCATCAGCACGGAGCACAGCTGGGTGTGCCCAGAGCCGCGCTCCCCAAAACACGACGTGGGGGCGGGGGGGCCAGGGAGAGCCCAGACCCCCCTGAGACAGACACACTGACACCTCTGCCAACAGACACAGACTCCTGGAGGCGAAGCTACACCCACCGCCACACAGGCTCCCTCGAGCGCGGAGACAGGAGCACTCACAAACATGCAATTACTCTGCCCCGCCCGCCGCCCTCGCCCCTTCCGCCGCCTCCTCCCCTTCCTTCCCTCGAGGCTCCCCTCCGCCATCCGGGCCACCTCTGAACCGCCCTCGGCCCTCGTCCGTTGGGAGCAGGGGTTTCGCCCTCACCAGGCACCCTTCTGGAAGGTTTGAAGAACAGGTGGGCAGCGGGTGGTAAGGGGCCTCGGGTCTGAGGCTTGAGCTGGGGGAAGCCACTGCCCCACTCCGCGCCCACGCCCCTACCCACAGAGAGACACCCTCCCCTCTGAAACACTGGTCATTGCCACCCTGGACGTAAGTGGGGGTCTCCATCCCCCAGTGGGCCCTTGATTGTGGTCAAGGTCCCTGTGACACGGTTTCCACTGGCCGCCTCAAGGAGGCGCTGCGTGTCCTGTCTGTCCAAGTTCTAATCGGAGCTCGGAGGCTCCCAGGGCCCGCCCCTGCCACCCGCCTCCCCGACAGTCTCCAGTAGCCTCCCACTCCCAAGGAATGCCCCTCTCCGCTCAGCTCTGCTACCCCGACGGGAGCAGCGTATGGGGGCTCCATCAGTGGCGGAAAAGTACCCCCTCCTCAGCAGAGATGAGCAGGAGTCCGTCCCCTCCCCACTCCTCAACCAGGCGACGACCACGTGTGGCCTCTGGTTAAATCCTGCCCCCTCGCAGCCCTCGTTTCCCGCACTCATCTCCTTGGCCCCGGGGTCCGGCCCTCAGCCTTCTCCTCCCCGCCTCCCACCACCCCGCCCCCGCCCCGGCCCCGGCCCCTCGAAGCTTTAATCCCTCCCGCTGCCGTACCGCCTTATCTGCTCCCAGCAGCTTTCACTGCTGCAAAGCCCTCTCCCCCCCTCCTTCCCTGGATCTTCTTCCCCCTCCTTCCGCGTCCTCTCTTCTCTCTGACCACCACCACCCCCCACCCCCGGCCTGCCTCTTTCTCTCGGGCCCCTACGATGACTCCTGGCTGCCACCAGATACGAACGCCAGTGCCCTTGGCCCTTTCTCCAGCCTCAGCTCCGAGGTTGCCAGCTGCCTACCCGGCCTCACACTGGCCTCTCCCCACCCCAACCCTCCCCCGACAGACTCCACAGACTTGGTCAGCTTCTGACCAGCCGAGATTTTGCATCTTTCTTCCCTTCCTGCCCTCCCTTCTCTGTCCCCCGCCCCTTGTTCCTCCAGCGGCCCCCTCGATCTCAGACGTGGTCCCCTTCAACCCCCGGTCACCCACTGCACCCACTGGGCGGGCCCCCAATCCTGATGCGGGGCTTTCGGTACCAGCCACAGGAGACGGGTCAAGGCTGGGCTGACCGGCCCTCGGACAGAGCAGGGGGTGCCCAGTGCTGGCGGCCAGTGGGGGCAGGGCCCGGCGGCGGGACGCTAACCCTCTTCAGTTGCCTCAGATCACGTCCGGGCCTCCCCACCCCCTTCGCTGGGACTCTCATTAACCGCTTCTCCTGCCTCGTCCGCGGCATAAATAACCCAGATAAATCAGCCGCCGTCCGCCCCCCGCCCCTCGGCCCCCGCACAGCCCGTTTGTCACCGCTGCTCGCTCACCAGCCAGGACTGGCCCAGTCCCGGCCTCTGCCCCCCCCATCCGTGTCCCTTTCCCACCCACGTCTGTTCCACACTGGCCGGTGCCCGGGGTCCCCAGCAGAGCCAGGCCTGGGACAGGTATCAGCTGGGCTGGGCAGGGTGGCAGGGGGGTGTGCTCTGGGAGCTGAGGGCAGCTGGGGCCTCGCTCTAGGACCATGCTGTCTAGGAGTTTGGGGGGTCATGTCATTTATGAGTGGGTTCACCCAGGCTGGGCGCGTGAGACCCACGAAGAGGGTGGGGGGAAGGGGCCAATGTAGCTTAGCTTGGGGGTTCCAGCTGGGAGAAGAGGCAACTCAAGGCCTGAGGGTGCAGGGCAAGTTAGCTGGGAACCCCCAAGCTGGATCCTGAGAGGCCTCCAGGTCTACCTTCTGGAGCACTTTGCCCAAATAAAACCTCCATGCCCCCTACCAGGGGCTCTGAGTCAGAACCCTCCGGCCCTCCCTCACCTATCCGCCCCCCATTCCCCTGCGCTGCCTGGTCAGGCCGTAGAGATGCGCCACTCTAATCGCTGCCTCAGTCCATCCACCAAGCTCTCTCTGTCGGGAAGCCTACTTCAGCCAGGTGGGGGTGGGTGGAGAGCTGGACTGGGAACAAGTCTGGGCAGTGGGGCCAACGGGAGGGTGGGCGGAGGACGCCTGGCTAAGGCTCCTTGTCTTGACCCTGCCCTCCCCCCATCCCCCCAACTCCTCCCCTCCAACCTGCACCCACATTCCCAGCCCCAGAGTCCTGGGCAGCCCCTCCCTCCTTGCTCACACCCGGCCGGGTCCCAGCTAGCCACACTTGGCCCTGATGCTCACTGCAGGGGGCAGCCGGTCCCCTGGGAGTGGGTGGGAGAAGCAGGGGGAAAGGGAAGGGGGAGCTTGGGCGCAGGGCCGGGGGTGGGGGCGGGGAAGAAGCTGGGCCGGGCCCCAGGGACCAGCTGGGCAATGAGCCGGGGAAGCAGCCGGGAGGCTAAATGAGGGAGATTATCACCCAACTGCAGCCGGGCAGAGAGGGAAGCAGGCAGGGAAGCGGGGAGAGGCGGGGAGAAGGGACGGGGCCAGAGGGGAAGGGGGTGTAAAGGGGATGGGGTGGGGGTGACAGGGGAGGCTGGAGGGACTGGGGGGGAAGGCCAGAGGATAAGCTGGAAGGACATGGAGGGGCTCCCACTGAGCACAGCCATATTCCCGGGGTCTGGGAGACTGGATGGTGGGGACTTGGGAACAATTGGAGACAGCTGGCTGTGGGGCAGCGGGAGGGGGGGCGCGTGCGGCTAACTGCTGCTCCACTTTGCAGTGGCCTGGAACTCCCCTCACCACCCTCCGCCCCCTGACCCCCTTATCCCCCCTACACAGGGTTACCACCCAACTTCACTCCTGCTAGAGGCTGAAGGCTTCCTGAAGCACCCTCAGGAGGAAAAGGGTGTGCTTTGGGCTCGCGATGGAGGCCAGTTATGTTGGGGGACACGACCTGTGTTCACAGGACACTTTAGTAATATGCATGGAGTCCTGGGCGGCAACCAGTGCTGGGGGAGAGCTTGGGGGGTAGCTCCCCGTTTTCTTGGCAGAGCCCCAGACTGAAGTAACCTTAAAAAAGCAATTAAATCACCTTAAAAAAAAAACAGTAAAGAAAAATCAATACCAGGAGAAAGGGGGGAGAGGCTGGGGAAGACAAGGAGGTGGGGGAGGAAGGCTGGAAGGGTCTGGTGGTCTACAGGGAGGGGTGAGCATGGCAGAGGCTGCCTAGGCAGGGGCAGCGATGGGGGCTCTCGGTGGTCACTTGGCGACTCTGAGTGCTAACTCAGCAGCTGCTCTCAGTACCAACCCCTGTCCCCTCTGGGACTTGGCCAGACGAAGCCCCTGGCCCCAGGAGTGGGCTCCTCAGAGTGAAGGAGCTGGCCCAGCCAAGGGGCCCCTGAAGAAGCTACTTTGATGAGAGGCTGGGGCCAACCCCCGCAGGGTGCTACACAGGGCTGGGGTTGGGGGGGGCTGTGTGTGTGTGTGTGTGTGTGTGTGTGTGGGCTCCACGCCTGGGTGACCTGCAGTGGACATGGCCTGACCTGGGCTTGCAGCCAAGGGTGTGTAGAGCCATTCCCTGCCCCCCTGGGGAGCCACTCCTGGGCCCCTTTCTGGGGTAAGGCAGGCCTGCCGCAGGGGAGGGGTGGCCGCTGGGCAGTGGGTGGACCTCAGGCTCTAATCCCCGGCTGCTGCCGTTTCCCTCAGATCGATTCCCTTCTCACTTTTTTTTTTCAGCTGCTGGTTCCACGGCTCGGATCGATGGAGCCGCCTTCCCCGCCCCTCTGAGCTTCCTCTCCCTGCTGCTCATTAGCGCCCCGATTAATCAGGCCCCCCCTTTCCTCTAGGGGACAAGTGCTTCCTCTCCCATGAGGGCTTCACTCTCGCACAGCTCCCCCCTCCAGGGCACAGGCAGCTCACTGTGACCACTCCACCTTGGGGGTACCCCGGCATCATCCCTTCTGGGCCAGCCACCACGGGCCCCATCCTGCCTCTCCTCTGCGAGGCGCAGCCACCCCAGCGCTCCCCTGCCCCTTTGCCTGGCACCCCCTGTGCCTGCTTCTTTAGGACTGCATTCCCTCCAATTCAAACCCAGCACATCTGTGCTTCCTCCAGAACCCCCATTTGGGCTCTTCCTGACCTCCATGCCATACCCTTTCCCCCACATCATACCGCCTCTGCTCCCTGGCCTGGCCACCCAACACGTTCCCCCACCCCCACCACAGGCCTGGCTGTGGCAAGGGATTTTGGAAATATTTGGGGAGACAAAGTGGCCACAGATGTTTATGCCAGCCAGGGTGCCCTCTATCACAGACACACGAGAGACTGAGTTTGGGGATGGAGATGAAGTGGGGGAGAGGGCGGCCAAAATCGGAGCGCAGGCAGAGGCATGGTGGATGTTAAGTCCGGAGCAAAGCTCTAAGGAAGTCAAGTATCTGGATGGAGCCATCACTGACCCCTTGTCTGTCTTGCCTGCCGTTCACTACCCTCCCCTCCCCTCCCTCATTCAAACAAGTGGCTTTCCTGAGGAGTTCTCTGGAAGGTGCTGTGAGTAGGGTAGCGAGGTCAGGTGATGGTTGGGTGCTGCTGTTAGGAGTCAGGGAGGCCAGGAGGGGGGGGATGGAGTTGGCTGACCCTTCTCAGGGTGTGGTCCAGAAAAGTGGCAGAATAAGCTAAGGACTCTGGGTGCAAACCTCTTCCCTGGTGGCCTGGGAGTGGGACCAGGTGGGGACCCCACGCGTGACGAGGGTGTAGCAAGAGTTTGGGGGCCTCCCGACGAGGTCCCAGGCAGGGCCCGGAGATCCCTGTCTGGGGCTGGGGGCTGCCCCCCTCGCCTGGCCTGGCTCCTGCCGCCCGTGCCGCCGGTGAAACGCTGTTGACATGTCCTGAATTATTAAGCACGGGGTGGGCTCCGGAGCACATGCTGAGCGGAGCGGCTGGGGCTGCACGGCGTGGCGGAGCAGCGCTCGCTCCCTCGCTCACTCGCTCGCTCGCAGGGACACACGCAGGGGCTGACAGCTGTGCTGGTGCTGATAAGGGAAGCCACAAGGAGACGATCGAGGAGAGAGACAAGCGGCGGCAGAGGCAGAGGCATCACCAGGGCTGCGGAGCTGCTGGGAGTGGGAGTGACTCCCCCACCTCGGGCCCCCACCCTGTCCCCATCCTCTTCCCCGTTTGCCCTGAGTTTAGAAGAGCCGCTGCTGCCAGCGCCGCCACTCCGGAGGGCACCGGGGGCTGCTGGCCAGGGAGGGACAGGGGCAGGAAGGCTCCGGCTGGTCCCAGCATCTGGGGACAGATGCCGATCGAGATTGTGTGCAAAATCAAATTTGCAGAGGAGGATGCGAAACCCAAGGAGAAGGAGGCAGGGGATGAGCAGAGCCTCCTGGGGGCCGCTCAGGGGGCAGCAGCCCCCCGGGACCTGGCCACCTTCGCCAGCACCAGCACTCTGCATGGGCTGGGCCGGGCCTGTGGCCCAGGCCCCCATGGACTGCGGAGAACCCTCTGGGCACTGGCCCTCCTCACCTCTCTGGCTGCCTTCCTGTACCAGGCGGCCGGCCTGGCCCGGGGCTACCTGACCCGGCCTCACCTGGTGGTGATGGACCCCGCTGCCCCAGCCCCGGCAGCTGGCTTCCCCGCCGTCACCCTCTGCAACATCAACCGCTTCCGGCATTCGGCCCTCAGCGACGCCGACATCTTCCACCTGGCCAACCTGACCGGGCTGCCCCCCAAAGACCGGGATGGGCACCGTGCCGCTGGCTTGCGCTACCCGGAGCCCGACATGGTAGACATCCTCAACCGCACCGGCCACCAGCTCGCCGACATGCTCAAGAGCTGCAACTTCAGCGGCCACCACTGCTCTGCCAGCAACTTCTCCGTGGTGAGTCCTGCCAGGCGGCCTGGCCGGCCCGGGGTGGCTGGAGGCTGGCGGTGGGGGTGCGGGTGGCGCGCAGGGTATCCTCGACAGGGCTTTCCCTCCTTCCGCTGCCAGAGGCTGGCCTCGTGTCACCCCCCAGCCTGGTGTTTCCCTCGGGGCTCCCCGGCGGGGAGCAGTGGACGCTCCTGGGGGCTTACCCAGCCGCTGCTGCTGCTCCTCCGCTGGCTCTCCTGCTGCCGCAGCGCCAGGGTCTGGGGGCCCAGGGGTCCTGGGATGGGCCTGGGGGGGCCCGGAAGCCAGTCAGCTTGCTGGGAAGGGATGCACCAGGCCATGGCCAGACCAACTGACCCCTGCTTTTCTCTTACTCCCCTTTTCTTCTGTGGCCGCTGGATTTTTCTCCCCCCCACCAAACAAGAGCGTTGGGGAGAGCGTATCTGGGGGCTCCAGCAAGGGAGGGACTCGGGGCTGCATCTGGGGGAGCCGACCCGGCTGGCAGACTGGATAGAGCCGATCTTCGCAGACACTGGATGCCAGTGTCTCTCGCCGTCTCTGTGTCTCTCACACACACCCCCTTTCACGAACTCCCTCACACATCCCTCTTTCATGCTCCCAGCTTCTCCGGCTGCCCAGGCCCTCCCTCTGTTTCCTGGTTCTTGCTGCTCCCTTGCCTGGCTCTGGCTCTTACACTGAGAATCACTCATTCACTCTTACGAGTGTGGCTCACCCTCACTGCTGCCCCCAGCACACACGTGCGTACAACACACACACACGTGTACACACATGCACATGCACACCTACTGCATGGGGACATAGTTCCTGCACACTCTCACACACACTCAGCGTCCCTGTCGCCACACTCGTGTGCACACCTGCACACCCACGCACACATCCAGAGAGCTACTCATCCACGTGCCCACAGCCCAGCCCTTACTCAGCTGCCCAAGACAGGGTCACCCCCTGGATACCGACCCACCTTGTGACCCCAGCTATGTCAGCCCCAGCTCCCTGTCTCGCGTATGTGTGAATGCACGCGGAGACACACACACTCTCACATGGAGGCGTGGGGCCACCCGCCCATGCACACCTCCCATAATCCAGGTGTGTGAGGTGTGTGTGGGGGTGTGTGTGTCTTGTATGCTGTCTGTCTGTTGGTGCTCCATTCACCCACAGTCACAGGCTGTGTCTGTAATTGCCAGGGCTTGAGATGCTGTCCCCGGTCCAGTTTACTCCCGGCATTATGTATGTGTGGAGTGTGGGGAGTGTGTTTTCATTCTTGTGACCGTGCCCAACACATATGCAAATACATGGCATCAACATGGTGCCCGTCCAGCCCAGGCTTTAAAGCCAGCCCCAAATGGGGTGCTCTTCCTTGTCATGACCCGGGGCTCCCCACCCAGGGTCTCCTTCACTCACTGCCTCAGTAGCACCAGGAAATATGCTCCAGCCATGTTCCTGCCCCCACCAAGCCTGCAGCCTCGGGGTCCTCCTGCCGTGAGGTGGGGGCAGTGGGGTGGAAATGGAGGAAGGGACGAGAAGGAGGACTGTGCTGAGAGAGGAATGGGGGCGGGTGGGCGCTGGCCTTGTGGTCCAACCACACACCCCTTCCTCCAGGAAAAATCACTGCTCTCAAAGCGATTGTCCCTAAGAAGTGTGTGAATGTGGCCTCTCGGGTCCCAGGGGCTCCTCCTGCGACATCCCCACCCCTCCGGGTTGGTGGGGGGACAGAGCCCAGTGTCAGCAGGTGTTGTTGGGGCAGAAATCAATGGGGGCTTTGTGTCCCTGAGTGGGAGTTTGTGTCCCAGGCCCCAGTGCAGGGGTGGAAGGAAAAGGGGAAGAGTGATGAAACCTCAGTGGGGAGGGAGAGATAGGGGTCAAGGAAGCAAGGTGAGGGAGGCCGGAGTTTCCTGCCTGGCCTCCAGGGAAGGGAGACACGCCTGCAGGACGTGGGAATGGGGAGTCCCGGGATCAAAGCTGGTGAGTCCCTTTGAATGTGGGGATGGCCAGGCACGGCTGAGGGTGGATCTCCCACAGGCCCTTTGCAATGAAGAGAAAAGGACTGAAAACTGTGGTTCTCTGCTCTGGCTGCAGCAGGACAGTGAGGGGTGGAGGAGCAGAGCCCGCACTGGGGGAGAGGAATGTCCCTTGGACCCACCTGTCCCCCCACCCAGCCTAGGCCCCGTACCCTTCTCCCAAACCTCAACCCCCATCTGCCAAGTGGAACTCTTCCCTGGACCTGGCATTCTAGGGCTGAGTCCTTATTGGCAGTTTACCACGGTCTGGCATTATGGTTGGGATGGGAGGATCCATGGCAATGGGGAAACTGGGAGTGTGCTGTGTGGGCAAGACTGGAGAAGGGGTATGGAGAGACAAAGACATCAGGCTCTCTGATGGGGACGTGAGGTCACAGTAGACTCTATGGTGAGAATATGGAGCCCACGATGGGGATTTGGGATCCATGGAGGGGAGACGGGTACAGGGATCAGTGATGGGAACCTCCAGTCCATGGGTGCTGAGACAGACAGTGACAGCGATGGATGGGGCATGGGTAAGGGGCTGGTGTGTGTTTTCTGCTGCTTTCCCCGTTTTCTCCTTCCCACTCCCCACTCTGCTGTGACCTTTCCTCCGAATCTAAGTTAATAAATGTCACATTTTCCAGCCTATTTTTACTCTGGGTAATGCACCCTCCCCCAGTCCCCTCAGCTGCAGCTCTTGCTTCTGTTACCACTGCCATCGCTCTTACCCCTGGCTCCATAATGTCCCCTCATCGACTTCCAGCCAGTCACTCAATCAACACGGAATTCTGAGCACCTGCTATGTGCCAGGCTCCCTGCCACGTGCTGTGGGGGCAAAGAATGGGGGAGCCCTGGTCCCCAGTCCCTGTCCTCAAGCAGCCTCCAGTCTCGTGGTGGGGCGGGGACGGGGAGACTTCAGAGCTTAACCAACCATGCAAGAGTTAACCAGCCATGCAAGCAGTGTCAGGAGGCGCCAGGATTAATTGCCAAACGAGGTACATGGATAGTGAGAGCCAGGGTTCGGAGAGGCACTCTGCTGAAGAGGGCTGGGAAGGCTTAAAAGGGATGAGGCAGGCTGGGCTAGGTCTGGGGAGGAGGGGAGAGGGTTGAGAGAGAGGAGAGGGCTCCTGGGTGGTGGGGGATGCTCCCACCTCTCCACCCATACGCGCCTCCACCTAGCTCACCCCATCTCTTCTCTTTTCTGCCCCCCCGCCTCACCCAGTCTCATACCAACCCACTCCCACCACCACCTCCTCCTTCCATCACCACCTATATACTCTCTCTTCCTCCTCGATTCCTACCACCATCGGCTCCCCCACCCCAGTGTGCCAAGCCCCATCTATACTTTCCCTGGCTGCGGCTTGCTCTGAGCCTGCCCACTTACTAGAAGGCAGAAATCACTCTTTCTCCCTAGGCTTCGTTTCTTCAGCTGTAAAATGCAGCTCTAAAACTCAGCATCTCCTCTCATCTGGGGATTGTATGGTGAAGCAATCAAGTGTGTGGGTTCTGGAGCCAGACTGCCTGGATTCGAACCTTGGCTGTGTGGCCTTGGAGAAGTCAGAAAGCTGCTGTGAGCATACACTTCTGTATTCGTTAAAAACAATAGTAGAACCTAAAAAAAAAATTGGGTGGTTGTGATAATCAAAAGAGATGGCTGTAAAGGGCTTAGTCCACTGCCTGGCTCACACACACACACACACGTAGTGTGCACTCAGAGTGTCAGCTGTTAGAAACGCCACCACCCCAGCTCCTGGCCCTCCTTAACCTGACTGTTCCCAGCACCACCTGCTGTTTTCCAACCCATGTGCTGGCATCTTCGCTGCTCTCCACCACCTAGCCTTGCTCCTCTTCTGACCCTCAAGCCCGCACCCCACCTCTGTCATAGCATCCCCATGCTCCCCACTCCTTCCCAAGATTCAGTTACTTGTGTGCGTGCAAAGGAGTGCACACACTTGCAATCTATGCTGAACCACAGAACACTCTGTGATGATGGAAACATCCTGAATCTGTGCTATCCACGGTGGTCATCATTAGCCACACTGGCCAGGGAGCATCTGCGGTGTGATTAGCATGGAGGACCAACATTCCATTCAAACAGCCGAACATGGCCAGTGACTGCAGTATCGGACAGTGGGGCTCCAGGTGGTTGTGGGGACGGGGTTCAAGCTGCCAGGTTGGGGAGGGTAGGCTTTCCAACTGGCGTCAAAGGATATGAAGTGGTAGCGGTGGGCTGTGATCAGAAGTCTGGCCGTCTACTAAGGTTCCAGGTTGAGCCAAGGATGGGGCCTGTGCCTTGGGACATCGAGGTGTCTGCTCACCACGTGAGCAGGTACACCTTACTTCCCAGGTATAGGATGTGACCTTGGTCTTTTCTGTTCTGTTGTCTGGGAAACTGAGGCACAGGGAAGGTGGAGAATCCGTGAGGAGGTAGAGGGAGGCCAGCTCATCTCAGTTTGTCCTTTGGGGTCTGGGCAGCCCCCTGGAGGGCCAGGTGACTGGGGACCTGTGTGCGCTTCCCTGTCTCTATCCCCTCTCAGACTTCCCTCCCCCTCCCAACCCTCCTTCCCCACGTGCTGGTGACTGCCGTGACTATTAATCACTCGCCCTGTTCTCTTCCTCTCTACTAATCAGGCACAATTAGACAAGGCCTCTTCCAGCTGGGCAGTCCCCCTCCCTGCCCTCTTCCCTCCTCTCCCAGCCCCACCCCAGCTGCCATCAGGATGGCTCGGAGGCAGAGGGAGCAGCAAGTCGCCCTCGATCACTCTCTGGCTGCTCCAGCCCCTAGTTGGAGGCTCCTCCACCATCTCCTGCCTTCAATCCAAGCTTCCACCTGAACCCGCCCCTTTCACAGTGCGGTCAAGCCAGTACCCCCTTCTCTGGTATGGTCAGGCCAGTACTGACAGTCTCCACACCCGCTCTTTGATTGTAGCAGGGGCTCCTCTGCAGACATCCCAGCTCCATACCTTTGCCCGAAGGCTGCCCCTCCTCGCCCCCTTGACGCAGGAGGCGAGAGGCTTCCGGCTGAGCTTGGTCCAGGGCACTCATCTACCATATGAACTTGCCTCTGACCCTCACTGCCAGTCCAGCCCTCTGTGCCCTCCAGCCCCACCTTCTCCCGAGACAAGAACCGGGAGAACATTTAACTCAACATCTAGTTCAGGGTTGGTCCTGCCTTTCACCCAGTAGGGAAGGGTTGGGGGGTGAGAAGGGATGGTCACTTACCTTTGAAGGGAGCAACAGCTTCTCAGCCTCACATAACTGTTGCCCTCGGGTCAGGATGCCCGGTGTCAGGAAGGTGAGGGGGGGTTTCCCATTTGTTCAGAGAAGCCGAGAGTCTTGATTACTTTAATTAAAAATTTCTTGATTAAAAAAATAATTCCAAGGGCTACCTACAACTTGGATTGCAGAACTCAGTGAGCCTGCCCTCCCCACCGTGGGCCCCATCATTGGCTGCTGCCCCTCTGGCCCACCTGAAGGGGGCGCTCTCAGCCTGGGTACCTCCCATTGGCTAGTGGCGTTGCTGCGGGGGATTTGAGTGCCGTGGCCCAGACACCGCGAGCAGGCACTGTTACTGTTACCCAGGGCTGGTCTGCAAGGGCCGTGCAGACCCGGGGAGGGCCGTGCCCCACCCGGCCCCACTCAGCAGCCCGGTGGCCTCTTTATTAATCAGGAATCAGCCCCGAGCTGGGCTCATTATCAGCTCAGCTTCTTGTGGCACTGCCGGAAGATGCTGATTAGCATTTGAAGAAATGGCCCCCGCATTCGTGTCTTCCCTCTGTCTCCCCTACCTGTGCTCCTTCCGGGCCCCCCACTCCCGCCCTTACGTTCCCTCTGCTGGCTGGTGGCAGGGCCGACTCCGCCGCCAAGCCCAGGCTAGGGGCAGAAGAGATCAGGGATTGGGGCGGGGGGTGGGGCTGGGCTGGGAGGCATGAAGACCTCAAGGAGCACTCCGAGTGTAGAGCTTCAAGGCTGCTCAGTTTGGGGCCCTTGAGTCAGTGAGTCCCCCGGGAGGAGGGGGGGGGGTGAAGGCGGGTGAAGACTCAGGGTGGTCTCGAGAGATGGATAGCCTCCCTGGAGGAGGGGGGTGAGAGGGCAGCTTCAGGCTGAGTTATCAGTGTTTCCTGCCCTTCCAGGCTCTCGCAGTAATGCTACCTCCTTGGAGCAGTAGGCAGAGAGGGTGGGGACAGTCAGAACCGTAGACAGGAGGCATAAGAGGTTTTTTCTTTGGGGGAGGGAGGGGGTAAATCCCGCAGGAGGTTTAGGGTCTTGGAGCCATCCCACATGAATGGGGTGGGAGGACAGAGACCCCCCCCCAGGGGTGGAGATCACAGGCTTCAGAGTGCAGTTTTCCAGAAAAGGGAGGGGTGCCTGCAGTTTTTCCCTGGCTCCCAGCCCCCAGGCAGCACTGAAAATCCAACCCACCCCCCAAATGGTCACTATGCCCTTGGGACACCCATTTTGAGTCAGAGGGGGAACAGTTCCAGAAAGACAGGCAGAGGCTGCAGCCGCCGAGGCAGCAGCGAGAGAGTTCAGAGAGGAGCCACGGGATGATTAAGGGGAAATGGAGGATTGATTTAGGAGGAAAGATTAAAGGAGCTAAATCCGTGGCGCTTGGCTCAGCGGTGACTAAGCGTGGACAGGATAATAGCTTACAAATGTGTGAAAGGTGTAAATACCAACGGGGGGAGGGGAGGCGGCTCGGCGGCCAGGGGAGCGGGGCTGGGGGGCTGGGGAGGCCCCCGGAAGGGCAGGGGATCCTCGGGCGATGGCCCCGTAGAGGGCTGGCTCCTCGCCAGTGGGAGTGCAGCGCAAGCAAACACGGGTGTCGGGGAGCCCGGGTTCCCAGCAGGGGTTCCATTTCGGGGGCACAGCTTCGCCGGCATGTGCTACCTCCACATCCCACTCTCGCCCCGCTGAGGATCTGAGGCCGCAGGTTCAAATCCCATCGGAGTCCCTCCGCGGCCCTGGGCACCCCGCCTTCCTCTCTGCAGCCCTCCGCTGGGGCCCCCGCCCGTCCCCGGCCGAGGAGGGCGGCGGGAGGCGGGGTCTCCCTCCGCGGTGGAAGCCTTTGGCGCGGCTGTGTGCGGAGGTCACTTTGCCGAGGAGCCGGGAGCCGGGGGAATGCAAATGAGGCAAACCCAGGGAGGAGAGCGGAGGAGCCCGGAGGAGACGGGAGGGAGGGCGCCCAGGCTCCGTGATGGATGCCTACCCCGCGGGAGGGACGAGAGAGGCGGCGAGGAGCGCCAGGCGGTGGGTGCGGCCCTCTGGGTGCGCGTGGGCCCGACCTGGATGCTCCGGTGCACCCGCGAGGTGGGGGCGATGGCACACCCACTGTTTCACCGCCGCTACCACCTTCTCGTCCCCAGTTCCTAAACGCCCGCCGGGCTACGAGTGCGATTCACTGTGCAAGCAAACTCTAGTAACTACTAACTTTGCATCGAAGGCTGGAACATCAGGGAGGGACTTCGTTACAAATGCAATATATTCCTGCCTGCAAGACGGGGCCTTCCCTGGAAGCTCAGACGCTAAAAAAAAAAAAAAAAAATCCGCCTGCAATGCGGGAGAGCTGGGTTCGATCCCCTGGAGAAGCGAACGGCTACCCACTCCAGTATTCTTGCCTGGAGAATTCCAGGGACAGAGGAACCTGGCGGGCCACAGTTGATGGGACTGAGCGACTTTCACTTATGCAAGACTGGCTTTCTAGAGTTTAAGGCCAATGCGGTCGCTACTGGGAACAGGTCCGGCTGTTTACCTGGGTCCCGGGTGCCGCCCTCTCTCCTCCGCTGTGGAGACAAGGCGCTCCCTGAAATCGCCCTGTTTTCCCCTGGCCTCACGTGCTCCTGCTCGGCCTCGGCCCGGAGTCGCAAGGCCTTGACTGTCTGGTACTTCACCACCACTGCTCATGCATTTACATTTGAACAAACATCGTACCCATTTCCTGCTAGACTCACAAGCACCTCTACCTTGAAGTCGCCTTGAAAAGTACCTGGGAGCCGGGGGCTGGGGTGTGCTGCGTCATGGTCCCTGTGGTAGGGGAGGGGGCCAGGCTTATGGGGTGGGGGTCGTGCGTGCTAAGTCGCCTCAGTTGTGTCCAACTCTTTGTAACCCTGTGGACGTAGCCCGCCAGGTTCCTCTGTCCTTGGGATTCTCCACGCAAGAATACTGGAGTGGGTTGCATGTCCTCCTCCAGGGAATCTTCCCTACCCAGGGATCTCATGTCTTCTGCATTGGCAGGTGGGTTCTTTACTACTAGTGCCCCTTGGGAATCCCTTAAGGGGGTGGAGTAGGGGGGGTATGCTCTCTGGGTCTGACTGTTCTGTGATCAGATGCCCTTCCTGGGTGGGTGAGTGCTCTTGCTCTGGGAAGCTTGACTCTCCAACCCAAGTTGAATTCCTGTTCCACAGTCATAGGACTTGGATCCGTCCCCCTATCACAGCCCACGTCCCAGCTACTAACATTTGCTTGTCCCGGGGATTGTTGGTTTTCTGTGCTTTGTTCTCCACTGTTGTACACCTGGCTCCCAGCACTGGTGCTCAACAAACACTTTGGGAATGAATAAATGCCTCTGGGGCCAAACAGCCAACTCCTCCAGGGCAGAAGCCAGTGATTTTGTTCTCTGAATTATCCCCAGCAGCAAGCACAGTGCCAGGCATCCTGCACAGGCTCAAGGACCAGTGTAGGACAAGTAAGCCTGCTGTGAACGCCCACCGCTTCACGAGCTCCTCCTAGTCCTAGGGGCTGTACCAGGACACAGTGGCCTTGAGCCCAGAGTCCCATGCCCCTGACTCGGTCCCCTCCTCTGCTATCTCACGTGACTCTGGCCTGCTCCTTACCCTCTCTGGTCTTCCATTGTCTTGTCTGTAAAATGGAGACGTTAAGACATCTCCAGTGGAGGGTTTTTGTGAGAATTAAGGTCCCTGGGTCAGGAAGATCTCCTGGGGGAGGGCATGGCAACTGACTCCAGTATTCTTGCCTGGAGAATCCCATGGACAGAGGAGCCCAGCAGTCCTATAGGCCATCAGTTCAGTTCAGTCGCTCAGTCGTGTCCGACTCTTTGCAACCCCATGGACTGCTATAGTCCGTAGGGTCGCACAGAGTTGGACACGACTAAAGTGCCTTAGTATGCATGTACACAAGGAGTTAATTTATATAAAAGGCTTAGGACTGTGCTTGGCACAGAGTAAGCACTGAATAAATGTTAACTGTCGCTATTATTTATGTATTCGATACATTTTCTCTTTTTCATTACACCTCCGATGATGCCTATTATTATTCCCATTTTACAGAAGAAAAATGGAGGGTCAGAGAGGTTAAATGACTGAACCCGAATCTCACAGACAGTGGGGCTGCTGGCCTACACCCTCCTCTGGTAGGACAGCCAGATCTCAGAGCCTGGGGGGTTTGCTTTGACAGCATTTCATCCTCGCCCCCAACTGCTGAGACAGCCTTTACCAAGGGGCATTGTGCCCAGTGAGAACGGGCCCTGGAGGGATCCAAGGTCAAATGGCTGCCCCAGTTGGGCTCCCCCACTTTCTAGAGCACCTAGCATGCGTCTCTCTGGACTTACCTCTGATCCTCACTGTGAACCTCAGGAGGAGGAATTACCATTACCCCTTTTACAGAAGAGTAATCTGAGGCTCAGAGAGGTTAAATCACCACCCAAGGTTGTTTGTTCAAGGTTGGTGGCAGAGCCAGGATTTGAACCCTATTCTGTTAGACTTCAAAATGTGCACCTATTTTTCCACCTTATGAATCTTATGTGGATCCTTTCCTAGCACCACATCCACTGGCCAATCTCTGACCTAGTTTGGATCTTACTGGTCTCCACAACACCCTTATAACTAATATTGAGGCCTCATGTATGTGATTTTACCTTGCAAATGCCTTTCACCTACTTCATCTCTTTTGAGACTTATAACCAACCTGTGAGATAAGACGATCAGGAGTTCCTATCCCCACTCAACAGATGAGGAAACTGAGGACCAAAGAAGTCAGTAAATCACTTTAATAACCAAATTACACAGCTGTCACTGGTGGAGGGAGGCCTAGGACCAGGGTCTACTGACTTCCAGGGTGGGTAATGAGGGTTAGTGGACAATGCTGGGGCCCAGTGGTGGCTGGGGGCTGCATTCTAGTTCTGAATGTGCCCTCTTTTTTCTATATGCCCTTAGGTATGTCCCTTGCCATCTCTAGGCTTTAGATTTGGCCTTTGTACAATGAGGATTTGGACTGAGTGACCTCCCAGTTCTGACCAGTGCAGACACCCCAGGCATTTTGAGTTGGCACTGTCTTCCCTGGCGAGGACAGAGAAGGAGGAGGCTTTGAACCTGGATGCTTGGGTCACCCCTGAATGAAGCTGGGACTGGAGAGCCATCTGACCTGGGATGCTAGTCACGGTCCACGGTAGATGAAAATATAACCCCTCTACTGGCTACCCAGGGTCCCTGAGCACTTGATTAAGGGGAGTTCGTTCCAGGGGCTGAAGTGAGAGGCATGGGGCTGGACCACATCAGGGGAGGGCTGATGGAATTTGAAGGGATAAAGCTGCCGTGGAAAAGAGGGGTGGGGAGGAGGTGCCAAGGCCTTGGCAGAGGCAGGGTGCCCAGAAGGCAATGGAGATAAAGCCCAGGCCGCAGATTAGTGCTGGGATTAGCCCGGCCTCGGCTGCTCCTGGCTGCTTCTTATCTCCTGGAGGCCCAGAGCCCTCTCCCCTACCGCTCTGAGCCCTGGCCCTGCTAATTGCCTGTTAACCCCGTGGGCTCCAGGACTGCAGGGAGGATGAGGGGGTGGGAAGGGGTGAGGGCGGATACCAGCCAGCCAAGGCAATGGGAGCTGTGGACAGATGGAACTCAAGGGGCTGAGAGAGAAGCCATCGCTCAGAGGAGCACGCTGTGGACAGATCTCTCCCAGTCTCTGGTCATTGGTCGCCATCTGGGGCAGACCTGGAGAAGCAGGCAGGGAGAAGGAGGGAGGCACACCTGGGCAGGGACTCTTGGTCAGGGAGATGGTTTCAGGCCCAGGGAAAAATCAAGAGGAGGAAGACACTGGATACCTAGTCTAGGGGATAGACAAAAAAGCAAACAGGTAGAGATGCAATGGGCAAAAGAACAGAGAGGTGGGGGGAGGGGGTGGTGTACCCAGGCCAGTGGGAAAAAGGCCAGGCCAGGGGGATGGACAGGCAGACAGAGGGCATGGTGCAGAGACACAGGCCAGATGAATAATTGATCAGATGCTGAGGACAGAGAAAGACCCAAGAGGATGCAGAGAGGCTTGAGAGACAAACTGAGATCAAGGGATGGGGAGGCTGGAGAGGCAGACAGACCCAGGCCAGCGCTGAAGGCGAGGAACAGGCAGAGAGCTGGCAGGAAGCAAGCTGGGGGAGGGGTCCAGGGGTCTGCCTGCAGTGCGGACACAGCCCTGTCTAGAAGCTGTCCAGCCCAGGCCCAGAGGGGCTCCGCCCACATCCAGGAGGGCAGACCTAGGAATGAGGGCAGGGAGCAAGGGAGGGCTGAGAAGAGGGAGAACCAGGCCGGAGAAGAAGGTATTGCTGGGATGGGAACAGGCTGAAGGCTGAGGCTAGTGGTGGCAGATCTGGAAATAGCCCCTCAGTCCATCAGGGCACATCCTGGCCCAGGACATGCCTCTTTCCGTGGCCGGACTCTGGAGCCTCAACTCCTGTGCACACACCCTCCTCTGGGGCCAGTCCTTGGGGAGAGCGCAGTGGGCAGCCAGTGGGACCTTGTGGCTGAGCAGCTGTGCCGTCTCCATGGAAGAGGCTGTGGACTGTGCTGCCACCAGGGTTCTGCCACTTAGGAGCCGGCAGCTACACCCGCTGCTGCCTGCCTGGCCCAGGGACTGTCTCCAGGGCAACACTCTGCTCTGCCCAGCAGTGGGGCCTGACCCAGGCGGTGCAGGTGGCCTGGCCCTGCCAGTCTGGCCTGTCCACTCCCTACAGAGCATTGTCCATCAGACCCAGAGTCCTTCCACCCATCTTCCTTTGTCACCTTCTCCCTGCACAGTCTCCTCGAGGGCAGAGGTACCAGGTAGCCACCCCCATCTGAAGCCATTGGAGCCCAAGCCTTCCGAGTTGGCTCTGCTCTGCACAAGGCTAGTCTCAGTATCATGTAGTCTGTGTCTGTGTGTGTGTGTGTGTGGTGGAAGGATCAGATAGGGAGGCAGCCCTGGCCCCACCCAGGTTCAGATTCAAGAGACACAGGTTCGATCGATCCCTGGGTCAGGAAGATCCCCTGGAGGAGGGCATGGCAACCCACTCCAGTGTTCTTGCCTAAAGGATCCCATGGACAGAGGAGGAGGCTAGCAGGCTACAGTCCACGGGGTTGCAAAGAGTTAGACACAACTGAAGCGACTTGGCAGGCACTGGGGATACCAAGACAGTGAAATGGGGGCTCCCAGCCTCAAGGAATCCACGGTCCCATGGGAGAGATCATGACAGTGCCCAGGGGTCAGGGTCAGTCACTGCATGCTGGGGGGGCACTTGTGAGCAGCTCCCTACCAGGGTTCCCCATGCAGCCTGGTACCTTGTTTAGCTGCCCCCCTGGAGCCTACACTGAAAAATGGCTGCAGCATCAAAAGCTGATTCCAGCATCTGCTTGGCCCAAAATAGGAAGGGGGTGAGTGCTTTGAGAATTGGGGCAAATGCTTACATATTCTCCCCCCTCTGCCTTTCCCATACCACTGAGGATCCAGTGATCTTGCCCCCAGCCCTGTTCAAAGCTCTCTTCCCTTTGGGGACATGTTGTGAAAACACAGATCTAGAGTTGGGCTGTCTTGCTGGACTCTGGCCCTTTTGTCTAGGGACTTTTGACCCATAGCGTGGTCTGCAGACCAGTGGGTTGTTAGAAATGCAGAATCTCAGTCCTGCTCCCCAAGACACGTTTACCGACTCAGAACCTACCTTTTTTTTTTTTTTTTTTTTTTTTAGAACCTACCTTTTAACAAGACCTCTAGGTGCTTGTGCTCGGTGTGCACATTAGAGTTTAAGAAGCACTGATCGTGGAGACCTTGGCAAATCAGCCAACCTTGGGACCTCAGTTTCCTCATCTGCAGGATGTCAGGTGGCTGTGAGATTTGACTGGAATTGGAAAGAGCCTGTGAAGCATTGAGCGCAGTGCCTGGGGCAGAGCGAATGCTCTAGGGCTGTCAGCCATGCCCACTCCTGCCCCACTGATGCCACCCCGCAGGGAGCTGGGGCAGGGGTGTGACGGACACGGTCAGTGACGACTGGAGCCCAGCAGCTGGCATGGCTGCGAAGGTGGAGTAGAGGGACGGGTGAGGGACTGAACCGAGAGGCAGCAGATATGGAAAAGAGAGTAGGGAAGGTGTAGAGGACTGCAGTGAATGGGAAGGCGGGATGGAAGAAAAGGGGTTGAGTGTTGAGACTCCAGTCTCCTTTTGGCTGGATGGGGCCGGGACAGGGGCTGGGACTTGGGGCGGGGTAGGCTGGGGTTGGGGCAGTTGCCAGCACTGGATGGTGGGAACCCCTGAGTTCTATCTCAGTCAGCTGCACCTCTCCCACTGACTAGTTGTGTGACCTTGGGCAACTCACATCGCCTCTCTGAGCTGCGGCTTCCTCATCTGTAATCATCAGGCTCATTAAACCTACCTGATACCAGGGTTGCCGAGGAGATGCAATGGGGCAGCAGACGTTGCCTTGTTTCGTAAACTGCACAGTGCTTGTTACGTGAGTCCTTTTGTTTTGAGAATCTGAGGTGAGGTGCTTGGGTGATAGAACTGTCTGAGAGGGAAGAATTAGCAGGATCATTAACCTAGTAGAGATGGGAGGTTGAGACAACCCTGCCCCACTACGGGGGCATCCCTGGCCCCCAGTTCCTAGAACTCTTCACTCACACTGCCCTCAACCCAGCCCTCCCCTTTCCCTGGAGCTAGGCGTTTAGGAATCTTTTCCCTTACACGGCCTCCTCATGCCTCTCCTCCCAGCTTTCAGCAGAGTGAAAATGTTCCCGAGGAGAGGGGGAGAGAGAGAGAGAGATTGAGTGCGCTGACCTCCTTACCCCCAGGGAAGGTGCTGCCTGTGATGGGTTTGACCCGGGGGCTGGTCTCTGTGGGGTGAGCCCGGCAGGGGGGAACTTCCATCTGCCTCCCTCCCTCAACCTCCTCCCCACCCCAGTCGCTTGCAACTAACTCCCAACCGCAGCTCTGTCCCCGCCGGAGTCTCGGCTTCCATCTCCGGGGCGCCGGCGCCATCTGGTGTCCATATGGGAGAACTCGCCGCAGAGGAAACCGGGGATGGGCTTCAGTTCAGCGCGGGTCGTCTTTTCTTAAAGCATCCCTTGTGCCCTGCACTGGGGATGCTCGACTCACTGCCTTTGTGTAGCATGAAGTCGAGTGAGGGATGATGATTGCTGCTCAGGGAGACAAACAGATGAGCAAGTTTATCTCAGGTCTTGATGAGTATTTTGAGCAAACCCACAAACACACTGATCAAGGAAGGGTGACACTGTGAACATGGGTGTGACCTATGAGTGTGCATCTGAAGGGACACTTAAGCTCAGGTTAAAAGATGAGCAGCTGGGCCATGCCAGCTGGGTGGAAGGGAGCATTCCAGGAGAGGGAACTGCATGAACAAAGGCCCCGGGAGAGAGGTTGCTCCATAAGTTTGAATTTGTCATGAAGATCTGGGGGGTGGAAAAGCAGGAGAGAGGCAAAGGTCACCTCTTGTGGATACTTTCAGGCAAGGAGGGAACTTGGCTTTATTCTCTGGGGAATGGGAAGCAGTTGTTGGGCTTTAAGATGGCAAATGACTTGATTGGATCTCCGCAGTTTAGAATGAACACTCTGGCTACCGTGTTGTGAATGGCTTGGCAGAAAAAAACTTAAACACACCAATGCTCAATCATGTCTGACTTGGAAGGGAGAGGCAAAGGCGGATGCAGGGACACTAGTTAGGAGCCTGCCGCCATGGCCAGAGGCAGATGATAATGAAAGTGGGACATGAGATGGAAGGAAACTGGATGGATTCTAAATAGATTTCGGAAGTAGAATTGCCCAAGATGGCTGCTGGATTAGATGCCTGGTCACCCCTGTTCCATATGTCAGCAACCAACTTACCGGGAGAAGGCAATTTCAGGGATTCCGACCCTAGAAACTAGGTTGAGAGCAGGGCCCTTTACTCAGAGGAGGAGAAGGAGTCAGGGACAGGATTTGGGAAAACATCAAGAGTTCTGCTACTGATATATGAAGCTGGAAAAGAAAAGTAAAAGTGTTGGTCACTCATTCGTGCAACCCCACGGACTGTAGCCCACCAGGCTCCTCTGTGCATAGGATTTACCAGACAGGAATACTGGAGTGGGTTGCAATTTCCTTCTCCAGGGGATCTTCCTGACCCAGGGCAGATTCTTTACTGGCTGAGCCACCAGGGAAGCCCCATTAAGCTGAAGGTGCCTTTTAACCATTGAAGAGAGGATGTCAGTAGAAAAGATGGAACTTGAGGGAGCGGCTGGGCTGTAGGTTGGTTGCTGGGATATAGGACAGGGGTGACCAGGCAGGTCTGGTGGCCCTTATAGACCACCAAAGCTTAAGGGGTTCTCTTTCATTGCACACCCTGCCCTGCCTCTCTCTCACGCCAGGTCTATACTCGCTATGGAAAGTGTTATACCTTCAACGCGGATCCGCAGAGCTCTCTGCCCAGCCGGGCGGGGGGCATGGGCAGCGGCCTGGAAATCATGTTGGACATTCAACAGGAGGAGTACCTGCCCATCTGGAGAGAGACAAGTATGCAGGCGGGAAAGGGACAGGGACTCCAGCCAGGGTCTTCTGCCTGCAACGAAGGTTTCCTAAGGACCCCATCTTCACTGTGCAGATGAGACATCATTTGAAGCGGGCATTCGAGTGCAGATCCACAGCCAGGAGGAGCCACCCTACATCCACCAGCTGGGATTCGGCGTGTCCCCAGGCTTCCAGACCTTTGTGTCCTGCCAGGAACAGCGGGTGAGCACGCCCAACTGCGTCCTGGGTTGGCCCTGGGGTGGGGCCTTTGGGCCCGAAGTGGAGGCTCACCGGATCTGCCCTCCAGAAGCTCACATCCCCCCAGCCCTTCCACAGCCTTTGCTGGGGCTGTGGGTGCTGGGGGCCAGGTGAGACTTCTGTGCTTGACTCCATCGTGCCCTGCCTCTTCAGCTGACTTACCTGCCCCAGCCCTGGGGCAACTGCCGAGCAGAGAGTGGGCTCGGGGAGCCTGAGCTTCAGGGCTACTCAGCCTACAGCGTGTCTGCCTGCCGGCTGCGCTGTGAAAAGGAGGCCGTGCTTCAGCGCTGCCACTGCCGGATGGTGCACATGCCAGGTGGGCACCCCACCCCCACCAGCCCTCCGTGCCACCCTGCCAGGCTCCAGAACCTCTGAGGGCAGAACACTGCTCACGTGCATGGGGGCAGCTGCATGTGTATGACCACATGTGTGCATGTGTCTACCCACGTGAGGGTACCTGGTATGTGTTTGGGATTTTGTGCATGTTTTCACATATGCATATATATCTATGCCTGTTACTATGTATTTCTGCATACATGTACTTGTGTAATCTGTACTTGTGTACTTGGGTTGTGTGCACGTGTTTCATCACGTGCATGTAAATGCATGTGCATAGTCGTGTCCATGCAAGCGTGCATGGCTTGCATGCACATATGCACGCACACATCTCCATGCTTCTAGGCACAAACACGTGCACATTCATGCATTCACATATATGTGCAGAGAACCAAATGTGTGCGCATGAACATGTGTGCCCACATTTGGGAATGTTGGGGTGGAGAGTGGATGGAACCATAGACTCCAGGAATAATCTTCTCTCCTTTCAGGCAATGAGACCATCTGCCCGCCAAATATCTACATCGAGTGTGCCGACCACACACTGGGTCCGTGCTGCCTTCTCGCCCTGCCTCTCCGCCCCACTCCTCTTCACCTCTCTGTCCACCTTTCTCCTCACTGCCTTGGCTCCTCCCCTCCCAGTCTCCTCCTGGGGTTTTTCCTGGGGGCTGAGCCTTATCCCATACCTCCAGGGGTCTGAGGACCTTTGCAGGTGTGGTACTTGGGTAAGTGGAGGCCTCAGGGTGGGAGGTTGCCGAGAACCGGAACTGAGAGTGAGGGGTGGGGCTTCTCATCTTGGTCCAGCAAATGAGCTTGCCTCTCCGGGAAAGGGAAGTGACTTCTCCCTTGGTGTGAGGAAAGGTGCATTGCTGGCTGTCAGTGTGGGTAAGGCAACCCCTTCTGTCCTTAGATCTCACCTGATCCACGCTTCATTCATTCATTCATTTATTCATTCTACAGATGTTTACAGCCTGCGCTGGTGCCAGAGGTAAGAATGGGAATGAGAGCCCTGCTCTGGGGTGCTTACTACCCAGCAGGGGTGTGGATGGGCATCACAATATAGCCTGTTAGACCTTGGGTAGGGGAACCTCAGTGATTCTATGGGCCCCCAGCAAAGGCAGGCAGCCCCACCTGGGCAGGCAGGGAGGATTTCCAGAGGAAGTGACGTATGAGCTGAGGCTTGAAGGATGTGGAGAAATCAGGCTGGTGAAGAGGGGGACACTTCTAGGTGGTGGGAGCAGCTCTTGCTAAGACTTGTGGCCAGAGAGAGCACACATGAGTCTGGGGCCCTGAAAGGTCAGTGTGGCTGGAGGGCAGAGAAGAAAGGAGGGCATGGTAAGCGCAGAGGAGGCCCTGGGAAGCCAACAATGGCTTAAGGCCAGGCAAGAATGTCTTCTGCTTTTACAAAGGGGACTCTGATGAGATGCGAGGATGGAAAGGTGAGGAGGAAGAGAGGAGGAAGACTAGACTCAGGGTGACTGATCAGGAACACACTGAGGAATCCAGATGCTAGCCGCAGGGGTGGGCTTGAGTCACACCTTCTCTGTCCTACAACTTCATTTGTCAAAGGGGTGACTGAAGAGTGTTTCATGAAGAAACAGATATGAATGGGGATAAGGGGACCACAAGGAAGGGTGAGACTCCACAGAACTAGGGGCACCCAGAGAGGGACCTGTGACTGTCCGAGATGGACAGGAGCTGGGAGCTGAGGCCACAAGAGGAGAGATGCAAACTCTACCCCAAACCAGAGGTCAGGGAGTCTGGGTGATGCATTTGGCAGAGATCAGCTTCCTGGGACAGAGCAAGGTGGGGAGAGTGGATCTGAAGGGGTGAACAGGGAAAGCCCAGTACACTGAGCCACAGGGATCTTGCCCACTGTTCTTCTGTCTGTTCATTCATCTGCTCATCCATCCATCCACTCTTCCATAGGCATATGTAAAAACATTCATTGATTCCATTCATCCCAGCATCTTCTCCAAGCCCCTCGTGTGTCTGTGGCCTCACATGATTGATTAGCTCTGGTAGGTGGGCTGAGCCCTCCCTCTAAGCCACGACGACCTCTCCGCCCCGCGGGGCTGGGCAGCAGAGGGAGAAAGAATGTGCTGGGGGTTCTGCCCCCGCCCACTTTCTTGGATGGTCTGAAACTGAACCAGGAAGCCTGTCTGGTGCCAGAGCTGGTCAGAACCGGCCCTCCGTGTGGGCATGGCTGCCTCAGGACCACCCCAAGGCTTCCTTCCAAGAGCTGGTGGGCCTCTGGGCCGTCCTTCCCTCCCCCACTGCACTCTCTGCCTCTGTGTTGCAGACTCCCTGGGTGGGGGCTCCGGAGGCCCGTGTTTCTGTCCTACCCCCTGCAATCTGACCCGCTACGGGAAAGAGATCTCCATGGTCAGGATCCCCAACAGGGGCTCGGCCCGGTACCTGGCAAGAAAATACAATCGCAACGAGACCTACATACGGTATGTGTATGTGTGTGTGTGTGTGTGTGTGTGTGTGTGTGTGTGTGTAATGGAGACCGTCCTCAATAGGTCTGGTGTGTGTGTGTGTATGTGTGTAATGGAGACCACCCTCAATAGGTCTAGTATATGATGGAGGCTAGGAATGGATTGCAGCTTTGTTAATAATGAGCGTTCTGCCAGGAATGCCTTTCAGGATCTTGATCTGTTTTTTTCTAACTAACCCCTGCCCACCCTCCAAGTCACATCCTTTGTCTTCGCCTCCAGGGAAGCCCTTCTGAGTCCAAATGCCTTTCATCTGAGTTCCCACAGCATGCTGTCCGTATCTCTATCGTTGCATTAGCCTGCTGTTTTAGAACCCTCTGTTTGCGTGTCTTTCTGCCCCAGAAACCTGGGAACTGTTCGGTGCATGTCCAGTTCTGTGCAGAGGGAGAGAAACTGGAAGGGATTGGGTAGGAGCCAGGTGGCCCACAGGTGGCCCCACTGAGCCCTGGATCTGGTATCCTGCATCCAATCTACAAATGCTGAGCATCCTCTGAGTGCCAGGCCCAGCGCTGGGCCCTGTGGGGACAGAGATGATTATAACTCACGCCACAGTTTGTGGATGAGGCCTTGTTTGAAAGTGTTTTTAGGCCCCTAGGAGAGACGACTGTGGGTGGGTTAAGGGGAGTGGGGGAAGCATGAGCTGGGCCTCTGTGGACCCCCAGTTTGAGTCCATGAGAAGAGGAGAGAGGTGGGAATCCCAGTTAGAGATGTGTGGGATGCTGTGGAGACCAGCCTGGGCGTCAGGAAGGCTGTGTGGAGAGAAGCAGATAAGAGCGCAGTTTGGACAAGAACGTACAGTGCAGCGGATCACAGGCAGTCTTAAAAGTCTGGAAGAGGAATTATGGAGTGGACTGCAGGGTAATAGGGAGCCACTGAAGGTTCTGTGGGGCTTCTCAGGTGGAGCTAGGGGTAAAGAACCTGCTTGCCCATGCAGGAGACACAAGAGACTCAGGTTTGATCCCTGGGTCAGGAAGATCCCCTGGAGGAGGCCACAGCCACCCATTCCAGTATTCTTGCCTGGAGAATCCCTTGGACAGAGGAGCCTGGCAGGCTATAGTCCATAGGGTTGCAAAGAGTTAGACATGACTGAAGCGAATTAGCATGCACGCACACCCACACACACGAAGATTCTACAGAGGTACGGGGATGAGGCAAAGTGAATGCTAATTGCTCTTTTAGAGAAGGCCGGAGGGAAGGCAGGCCTGGGAGTTTAGTTTTGTCCTCCCAGGCCTTTTGCTAGCCCTCAGAACACGAAGCTGACAGGAATCTGGGCCTGCTTCTCCTCACAGCCTTTGGGAGCCTGGGGGTGATCACCAGTTTCTCTGTGCAGGGGCCTCAGATCTGGGTCTGCTGGGTCTGGGATGTCCCGCCAGCTGTCTCCTTGAGACGATGGCCTCTCAGGGATACCCTGCTTCCTGTCTCTGCAGAGAGAACTTCCTGGTTCTCGATGTCTTTTTTGAAGCCCTGACCTCTGAAGCCATGGAGCAGCGAGCAGCCTACGGCCTGTCAGCCCTGCTGGGTGAGCCTGGGCTGTGATTGCACGGGGATGGAGCAGCCAGCTTCCTCCCGCTGACCCCGCTCTCGTGCTCTCCAGGAGACCTCGGGGGACAGATGGGACTGTTCATCGGGGCCAGCATCCTCACGTTGCTGGAGATCCTCGACTACATCTACGAGGCAAGGGTCGGGGGCCTGGTGGGTAGGAGGAGGGGCTGGGGGGAAAGCAGAGAGGCCCGCAGGCTTTCTGGTACACCTGGACTGGCAGGAAGTCAAGCTCAGGGTTCTTTACTAACCCTCCCTCCTCCCTTGACTGGCCAGAAGGTCTGAGCGCAAGGAGGGGCAAAGAGAAGGGGGATGGGGGAGGAGGGCTGGGGTGTCCTGGTGGGGGTTTGCTGCGGCAGCAAGTCCTATGTAGTGGGGCTGGTGAGGCCCGTCCTTCTCCTCTAGCAAGTTTCCTGAGCCCACTGCTGTCCCCCCACCCTGAACCCAAAGGTGTCCTGGGACCGACTGAAGCGGGCGTGGCGTCGTCCCAAGACCCCCCTCCGGACCTCCACCGGGGGCATCTCCACTTTGGGGCTTCAGGAGCTGAAGGAGCAGGTGAGGATGAGTATGCAGCCAGCGCTGTCACCCAGGACTGAATCCCCCCATAACCTCTGACCTAGCCCTCCAGGGTGGGGTTCCTGGAGCCTCTGCCCCCCACGGACGAGGGAAGGCTGTCTGTGAGAGGCCTGGGGGCTCCACTCCATCTCTCCCTGTCCCCCTCCCTTTTCACCTTGCAGAGTCCCTGCCCAAGCCGGGGCCGGGCTGAAGGCGGGGGTGCCAGCAGCCTGCTCCCCAACCACCACCACCCCCACGGCCCCCCAGGAGGCCTCTTTGAAGACTTCGCTTGCTAGGATGGTGCTGTGTCCAAAAGGACCCAGGAGTCTGGGACTCTTCCTTGGATCCCCCCCTGGACTCCGGCTTCCAGAACAGGAGGCCTGGGGTGGGGGGGTGGGCGCCAAGGCTGAGGGAGCGAGAGCAGTGCCCACTGGAAGGGTGGGGCCTCTCACTCACCCTGGCACCAGGTGCTTTGCACAAGGCTTCCTCTTGTGCACACCCTCCACCCCAGGCTGGTGACCAGGGAGAACTGCAGATCAGGACGTGGGCCCCTGAGGAGGAGAGAAGGGGTGGGGGAGGAAAGAGGGAGGAGGAAAAAGGGGCCCACTCCAGGAGTGGAACCCTCTGTACATTTGTATATATTCAGGGACAGGGTGGGGGTAGGGTACCAGGGTACCAATGTAGAAGGCGGGTGGGACAATGGTGATCGGGGTGGGTAGTTTAGGGACAGCCAGGACCCCAGTCCTGCAGTGTCAGCAGGAGAGGGCAGGCCCCCAGGACTCAGGACAGCTGGGCTGGTCCTGCTTCCTGCCCTGCTCCAGACCCGGCTCCCCTTTCGGCAGGGGAGTGGGTGATCCAGCCGGCCTGGCCCAGCTCCCAGTTTCCCCTGCCCCAACTCCACTCCCTGAAGCCTGCGCCACAGGGAGCAGCAGCTCTTCCAGACCTTGGCTGAGCTTGGGGGTGGGAAAGGGGGCTTCCTCAGGCCTCTCTGCTTCTGATCTGGTTTTATAAAGTGCTGACAAAATTGGGAATAAAGAGGCATTAAGAATTCTCTGTGTGTGTATGTGACTAAGCCGGGAGCTGGGGCGTGGCAGGGCACACGCATGACTCGGTCCCTTGGAAGAGGAAATCCAGGCGCCAGCCAGCACCAGGAAGCCTCCATCCTCAGTCCTCCCTGCCTCCACGCCCACCTTTCAAAGACTCAAGACACTAGTCCACACTCAAACAGTTTATTAAAGTCAGGGAGCTTCATCAGGAATGCAGAGGGGAGAAGATGGGAGATGCCCCACCCTCCTCTCTCAGCTACCCTTCTCCAACAACTCATCTGCAGCCCAGGCCCCCTGGGCTGACCCTAGGAGGTGGGGCTGGCGTCAGGCAGACTGCACTGCATAAATATTCGGAGGCCACAGCCTGAATCAGCAGCGTCAAGGGGCCAGGGAGACGGGATCTGGGGCAGGAAAAGGTGGCTCCAAGGGTACCTCTTCCCAGGCTTGCTCTGAGCCGGAGGGCGACCCCACGCCAGAGAGAGGGGCCCCTGGGGTCTGGGGCTGTGGCCAGCCCTATCCTTCGAGTCTGGCAGGTGGCTCCGGGTGGTTGGGGGAGGAGCGGGGCCAGGCGCCGCCGCCTTGCCGGTTTCGGGGGCACAGGGCGGGGTCAGGTGCTGTTGCCCTGCTCCTGCTCAAAGAGCAGCATGGCCAGCTGCGAGCGGGAGCCGAGGCTCTCGAGCGCGCTCTGGCGGCAGCGGTGGTAGAGGTCCTCGCTGAGCCGTGCACTGCACGTCTGCGCCCGATAGCGCTGCAGCAGTGCCGGCTCCACAGCCCGCAGCACATGCAGGCTGGAGAAACGCAGGAACAGCTCGTACACATCCAGGCTCTCCATCAGCTCCTCCTCCTGGTCCGAGGATGCTGCCAGCCGTGCTCGGGCCGCCACGTAGTCGGAATTGTAGAAGCAGGCCTCAGTGGCCGCCTGGCGATCGAAACGGCCTGTATCGCGGCCCAGTTCGGGGGGTCCTGGGCCCTGGGGTGGGGCCACGGCCGGGTGGAAGGCCTGGAAGTGCATGGGGAAGAAGGCCTGCCAGCCAGAGATGGCATGCATGCGGCAGCGGTTCAGGAAGTCAGGAGTGAGCACCGTATCTGGCCCGGCCAGCAGGAACAGCGTGTCCAGCGGGTGCTTCTTGGAGAGGAGATCCATGAGGCGCAGCGGGGAGGGTGCGGCTGTCTGCACGCTGAGCCAGGGCACCCGGGCACCAGGGAAACGCCGCTCCAGTTCTGCCACATGGGCCTTGACGGGGGCAAAGACATCGGCGTGGGCCGCCCGCTGGGCCTGTCGGGGCTCATATAGTAGCAGCAGGGTCAGGGCTGCGGCAGCATCACCAGGCTCCAGCGCCGCCGTGGCAAAGGCCTCCAGGAAGGCAGGGGCCAGGTCACGCTCAGCCGCGGCCAGTGGGAGTAACACAGTGAGACGCGAGGCCTCCGTGACGTAGGGCACGGGCAAGATCTCCACGCGGCTCAGTGGCCGTAGCAGCTGCACCCGGCGGGTGAGGGGCCGGCGGCCCCCCTGGGGGGTCAGTGCCTCCAGCTGCAAGTCCAGCGTGTACTCCATCCCGCGGGCAGGATCGAAGCGTCGGTAGCCGTTAACCAGTTGCTGTTTCTGGAGCCGCAGGGCCGGGTGATATCGGCGGTTGAGCTCCTCTAGGGCTGCCCCCAGAACGTCAGCCACATCGGCCCGGTCAGCCCCACGCAGCGGGCAGCGGGGGGAGCCATCAGCGCAGGAGAAAGCATGTTGCTCTGTGAAATAGTCCCAGCGCAGCACCTCAAAGCGGGAGGCAGGGCGAGACGGTGCTGGAATGCCCACTGGCCAGGCGGCTGCCCGCTCCCCATCTGCTGCCAGGCGGCTGGTGTTCTGGATCTCCCACTGGGTTGGAGGAAGAGGCCATGAGCCAGGCGCGGACCACGGGGGCCAGCACGCAGCCGGGAGGCTGGGCAGGAGCACGTGGCACTTAGCACAAGTCCCCAGTCCCTTGCCAACCTCAGCCCACTCAATGCTCCCACCTGTCCTTTCCCCAGATGGGAGGCAGCCTAAGAATTAAATTGGAGAGGCTCCTCAGAAAAGGTAGAAGCAGACAGGGACCAGAGAGCAGAGATGCTGTGATTCTTGTGCTAATTTTTTTATTTTCCTGGGATCTCTGAGACCTCTTAGGAAACCCCACTCTCCACTCCTCACCCCCTACCCCCATCCTCCACCTCCTACCCTCCACACCCCCCTACTCCTAACTCCCCACCCCCCAGACTCCCTACCCCTCACCCCCAGCCCAGACCATACCTGTAACTCCTGGATCTCCTGGTATGTGCGTTCCAGTTCAGCTCGAGCAAAAGCCTTGTGCAGCTGGTACACGTGCACAGGGTCACGGACAGGGTGAGCAGTCAGGGCACTACGGAAACGAGGGTCCCCCTCCTGCATGGGCTCCCCAGGGCTCAGCTCCAGGTAGCTATAGTGGACCCCCTGGGGAGAGGAAGGGAAGTGGGAAGTATGAAGGGAGAGTGCCCCACGCCCCCAATAGTGTGTGTCTCATCTCTCCATCCTATGACCTTTTGTGGACTTGGGGTCAGAATTCTGTGGGTGTTGGCCTAACTTGACCAGTTGTGAGCTTGTGTGACCTTGGGTAAACCTCTGCCAGCTCATCTGTGAAACAGGCATGTGTCCTATCTCAGAGCTGTCCAGAGTCTCAAATAAAATAATAATGGCCAATACCAAACACCTACTATGTGCAAGCCTCCCTTATTTTTTCTAATCCTTATAACAAGCCTGAGAAATAATTATTTCCATTGGTATGGATGAGGACGCTCAGGACATTCAGTAACTTACCCAAGGTCACAGGGATAGAAAATGACAGAACTGCAGAGAAACCCAGGCCTGTATCTCCAACCACTCTCTCTGCCTCTCAGGGGGATGTGCACACGCCCAGATGGGAGGCACCAGTGGGGAGGCTTCTCTTCTTACCTCGTGGTCGCCAGTGCAGCCCACCCCGGTGGCATCAAGGATGCAGCGGCCCAGCCACTCATCCGGGCGCGCACTGACGATGTCATTGCGACAGGCTTCCAGGTGGGGGCGCAGCTGCTGCAGCAGTGTACGCGACAGCAGCACCCCAAAACCCCCGTGGCAGTAGCGGCCTGGGGCAGGCTCTCCACCGATGAAGTCCTGGGGCCGGCCCAGATAGAGGTGGGCAGCGGCTGCCAGGCTGAGACGGCCGACTAGGCGAGCCAGTCCGTGTGCCTCGGTGTAGGTGGCATCGGGTACTAGGAAGAACCAGTCGAAGTCGTCGCCGTGCTGTTCCAGCAGGTGCCGCAGTGCCAGGTGCAGGTGCCCAATGGGCCGCTCCTCGCCTAGCGTCACCACGGCCATACCTGGTGGTGCCCGGCGGCCCCTCGAGCCTGTCAGGAACACCACACGCTCCAGCCTGTGCCCCAGCGTGCGGTTCACGGCCACGCCCAGCGTAGGCAACGTGGCCTGTGAGGTCAGCACCGCCACGAGCAACTTCTGCCTGATGCCCAGCTCCGTGCTGATGTAGCGAGTCCTGGGGGTGGGGGAAAGATGGCACAAAGTTATAAAAAACACAAGTAGGCCAGGCAGAGGGTGGCATACGTAGGCTTCAGCAGGTCATGTCCTCGTTGGGCCTGTTTCCTCGTTTATGATAGAATAACTCTGTTCCAGGGGTCACGAGGATTTAAGGGAATTGTTGACCCTACCTATCCAAATGCTTTTAAAAGGGAGATAGTATTATCCATGCAGATATGAGAGATATATTATGGGTCTGATTCTCCATTTTGCTATTTAGTAGTTGAGTCTTTGAGCGAGTTATTTAACCCACCTAAACCTTGGGTAGCCTCATCTGTAAAATGGGATGATTGTATCTCTTTAAAGCACTTAGCCAAATTCTTGGCACACAGGTACTCCACACATCACGTACATACTTATTTCTAAATAATATGCCATTATACCACAAATACATCACAGAAACGATGGAAAGGGGTAGATGACACTGAGGCATAGTGAATGTGTTTGGGGGGGCTCAGGGGTTCCAGAAACTTACCTTCCATAATATAGAAGGTAAGCTGAAGAACTGGAATTTGAACTCAGTGTTACTTAGGAGAAATTATTTCAACTCACAGGCAGAGGCACTAATGGGATGGATACATCATCCTTTCCCCACAAACCTCCCTCTTTCCCAGGTGCCCACCCAGGAACAGGAGATATAGGCAAATCCTTGTTGTTGTTTAGTCAGTAAGTCACACCTGACTCTTTATGACCCCCTATAACCCACCAGGATCTTCTGTCCATGGGATTTCCCAGGCAAGAATATTGGAGTGGGTTGCCATTGCCTTCTCTAGGGGATTTTCCTGACCCAAGGATCAAATCCAGGTCTCCTGCATTGGCAGGCGAATTCTCTTACTGATGAGCTACCAGGGAAGCCCCCATAGGTAAATCCTAGTTCTCTCTTTTCTCTTTCCCTCTCTCAATGCACCCACTCTATATACTAGTCATTTCTCTAAACCTAACACCCAGTCAGTGAGCTCTGAAGACCTTTGAGGGTCCAGGGGGTCAAGCAGGTTTAGGTCAGAGGCGAGTGAGTTCTGCCCAGGTCTGGATGGGGCCTCCAAACCTTCCCAGGGAGCAGGGCCATCGGAAATGATCAGGGCCCAAAGACTTCCTGGCTTGTCAGACCCTTCCTTCCGGGGCCTGACCCAGCCCCAGGCGGCGTCCGCTGCGCACCCATCCCAGCCGGTTCCCAGGGGGTGGGGCTGGCGGGTCCAATCCCTACCTGACGGCCTTTTTGGCGGCCTGGCCAGGCTGTGCAGGGTGGTAGGGCAAGACACGCGGCTCCCAGTTCTCCCCGGCACCTGCACCGTTCCCGGGCCTCTCGCGCTCCGCTCCGGGCTGCACCGAGTTGGGCCGGCGCGCCGCATTGGTGTTGCCGCGCGGAGGCAGCTCAGAATCTCCGGGCTGGGGCGGCCCTGGGCCGCAAGGCTCCTCCACCCAGGTGACGCTGAGTAGGCTCAGAGTGAAGCCCAAAGAGATACCCACGGCCACGGGCCCCGCGGGCCTCAGCACCGACAACAGCAGCGATGCCCGCATGGCGCCCGGACCGCGGGCCCCCAGCCCTGGAGCAGCCCCAGAGCAGCAAAAGGAGGCTTCGAGGGGGCGGGACCGGGGAGGGGGCGGATCCGGAGGTCCTGAGCCAAGCGGGCGGGTCCCCTCCCTCCCCGCCGAGCAAGGCCAGCCGCCGGAGCGGAATGCCCTGCGCCGCGTTCCTGTGCCCCTCCAGCTGCCGCTCGGTACCGCGTAGGGTCCCGGCGCTGGGCGCGGGAGCCTCCGCTAAGGCCGCCGCTGTCCGACGTGTCACTGGAAGGGCCCCGCCCCCGGGGTGGGGTCTCGGGCTCCAGCTACCGGAGAGGGAGGAGAAGGGGGAGGTTAAAGGGGAAGGACCCCCGGAAGTGCCCCCTCCTCAGTGCGGGAGAGGCAGACGTCGGGGGCGGAGTCCCTTACCTCCCCCCCGGCGTGGTTGGTGCGTCCCGTGTGACGTCAGAAGCAGCCCGCCCCTGCCTGGATGGTGCGCCCTGAGTGACGTAAGGAGCAGAGGCCGGAGCTGTCCATCAGCACCAAAGGCCGCGGGCGGGCTCAGGGCATGGGGCCGCGGCTCTGGGGCAGCCCGAGCCCCTGCTCCTGCTTCTTTCCCTTCCCCAGGCCCAACCTAAGTCCCCGGACGTCGCGGGACTGGAGTGCCACCCGGTGTTGGAGGCGGAGCGGCGTCGCCGCCGCGCAGGGACCGGTCCCTCCGGCCCAGCAGCCCCTTTCCCCTCACCGCGGACTTTTACCGGACCCCAGTCAGCTGGAGGCTCTGGCGCCTGGCGACCGCGGCCCCTCCGGTCCCTGCACAGCCTCTTTCGCTCAGAAGCTCAGGTCGCCTCCAGCCCAGGTAGATCTTGGATAATCCCAGATTTAGCCGCCCACAGACCAGTCTCCTGGCTGCCTTCTCACCAGCAGCACACTGCCCTCATCTCCCCCCAACGCAGTCCCCTTTTAACTTCTTCATCCCAGCTCCCTCTAGCCAGGCACTCTTTCCCTCTTTTGTCTTTTGTCCCTTACTTCAGGGATGCTTCCAGAGCTGTGTAATGTGGGCACCACTCCTTTGTCCACTGTATCTTTGCCTAGTTCTCCACTCCCATCTCACCCTCATCCTGGTGGAGACCCAGGACTCCTCCTTGACCCCCAACTTCCTCTCTGTCAGGCTGACGTGGGAGGGTGACTCCCTTCTGTTCCCAGCACTATGCCGGGCACTGTGGCAACACTTCGGTTCCAGCTGCTGCCCCCAGAGCCAGATGATGCCTTCTGGGGAGCACCCTGTGAACAGCCCCTGGAGCGCCGGTACGAGGCACTGCCGGCCCTCGTTTGCATCATGTGCTGTCTGTTTGGAGTCGTCTACTGCTTCTTCGGTAAGACCCCATCTCATTCCTCACTTGCTCCCCCCCCCCCCCAACGCTGGTTCCCCAAGTTATTTTTCTGAGGCATCTCAAACCTTCTTTGGAACTTTACCATGAACTATCTTTCTTTTCTCTTTTTTCATCCCGTACATGTTTGTAGATAATTTAGACTCTAGATCCTAGAGGACACAGGTTTTGAATTAGGCATGCTTGGATTCGAACGTGGTTCTGCACTTTACTAATTACGATGCCTTGGGCACATTAACCTTTCTAAGCCTCGGTTTTCTCATCTGAACAGTGGAAACAATGATATTTATCTCACATGAGGTTGTTGTGAAAATTAATAAGCACTCAATAAATAATAGTTATTGTGGTAAAGATGTGTTTGGGTCACTATGCTAGGTGGGCACCAAAAACATTTAGAAGGGTGAGTTAACATGGTCCCTTACCACAGGGTATAATGTCTAATGAGGGAGAGACTTCTGTCTCATTCATACCTATGATACATGTTAGAGGGAGCTAAATGGTGATCACATACATGGGGATATATGTATAAGGAAAGCTCCAGTAATCAGTGCTACTGTGAATTGTCCAGGACACAAGGGAGTTCGGTTGGATAGGCAAGTGGGGGCTGAAATCCAGACCGTGCTCTACTTGCCAAACTCTAGAGCTTGGTGCAAGGCTGCTTTGCCTAGAGGAAGGCACAACTTTTTCTAATTTGTACCAAAGTGCCAGATGGTCTAGTGGAGTAGGTGCCCAGTGACTACAGCAAGAAGTACAGAACTTCAGATAGGGAAGTGAGGTTTATTGGCTGAGCATCCAGGGAAAGCCTCCAGGCAGAGCATTACAGGTGGCTGGATGAAGTGCAAAGGAAGGTTGGAGGTCTGAGTTCCAGGTTGGGCAGAAATAGGGCAGGACTTATGTTCTGCAGCCTTTACACCTCCCCCTAGAATGGCTGGGTAGTAGGCAGGCATGGAAGCCAGATGGTCCCTCTCCTTCCACCTCCAAACTCTGGGCTGAACAATTGCAGAGTGGGCAGGAGGAAGAGCCCTTCTATAGGTTCAGGACACATTCTGGGTCTCCAAGGAGTCTGTGTCACCTCACCCCCTCCATTATTTATACCCAATCCCTCTACAGTTGCTCAATGCAGCCTGCCAATCCCTCTCCTGGTCTTCCCTGCCCTGTGGCTCTTGGAGGCGCCCACTCTCAGGCTCTTGGACCCTTTGAGCCATTGTGCCTGCCCTACTCCTTTTCATGATCCTAGAACCTCCTGGACTCCAGTGCTTCCTCTCATTCCTAGCACTGATTCTCCTTTTTATAACCTTTCTCTTTGGCTCTCCCTGACCATTTGACCCCCATCTCTGACTTCCATCTTCTCAGCTTTTCAGGGTCCCTCACACTTCCAGGTACCCTTTCTGGGCCTAATGGCCTTATAACCTCCATTTTTCTGAAACTCCACACCACTATTTGCCCTATAATCCTCTTCAACTCCCTATGGCTCCTTGTGAGCCCTATTGACGCCCCCCCCCCCCCCCCCCCAGCCACCAAGCTATCTCATTACCTTCCATCCATCTGACTCTCTATTACTCCTAACACAGGGGAATCCCTATGACCCCATTGTCTGTTTGCCCCCTATGATCTCAATGTTTACATTTTCTGGCTTCAATATTATTACCCTCTCTCAAAAACCCTTTAATATGCTCAGTGATACCACATCTGTCAATTCCCTTGACCTTAAAAGGCTTCATCTTTCTGAACCTGTGTGACCTCATCTCTCATGCTCTTTCTGACTTCCAAATACCTCATCTCTCTGAATAATCCCACCCTAAGGACTCCAGGGATTTTATTGGTCATCTATCTGTGAGCCCAGTGACCTCTCTCCCTGATCTCTATGATCCCCAAAACCCCAGTGACCCTGAAACGGATACAGTGATCTATCTCTATCTCAAAAACCCAACATTCCTTTTAATGACTGTCTGTTTCCCACAGACTCCCAATGACCTACCTCTCTGACCTTCTTTGACCCCAGTGGTCCCTTCACTGTTGCCCTCAGGACCCCAGGGACCCCCAATTCTCTGAGCTTAGTGTCCTGCCTCTGGTTCCCCTGTGATTCCTTGTTCTTGACCCCTCTGACCTCCTACCTCCAGCCCTGTGACCTTGTTTTGGCCTCTCACTAGCCCCTGTTTCCCTCCAGGTTACCGTTGCTTCAAGGCAGTACTCTTTCTCACTGGGTTGCTGTTTGGCTCGGTGGTCATCTTCCTGCTGTGCTACCGAGAGCGGGTGCTGGAGACGCAGCTGAGTGCCGGGGCAAGCGCAGGCATTGCGCTAGGCATCGGGCTGCTCTGCGGGCTGGTGGCCATGCTGGTGCGCAGCGTGGGCCTCTTCCTGGTGGGCCTGCTGCTTGGCCTTCTGCTTGCCGCTGCTGCCCTGCTGGGCTCTGCACCCTACTACCAGCCGGGCTCTGTCTGGGGCCCCCTGGGGCTGCTGCTGGGGGGTGGCCTGCTCTGCGCCCTGCTCACTCTGCGCTGGCCCCGCCCGCTCACCACCCTGGCCACTGCGGTGACCGGTGCCGCACTCATCGCCACGGCTGCTGACTACTTTGCCGAGCTGCTGCTGCTGGCGCGCTACGCGGTAGAGCGTCTGCGGGCCGCCCCCGTACCCCCGCTCTGCTGGCGGAGCTGGGCCTTGCTGGCACTGTGGCCCCTGCTCAGCCTCATGGGCGTTCTGGTGCAGTGGCGGGTGACGGCCGAGCGGGATTCCCACACGGAAGGTGAGAGGGTACAGGCCAGGGTGGGCATGACAGAGATGGGTGGTTGGGTAGGGGAGGTCTAAGCTGTTGTGGATGGGGAACGGAGCTGTAGGCACCAGCAGCAGAAGGCCTCAGTTGAGTTACAGAGAGCAGACTGGCTCAGGGTCTGGGAGAGCAGGACCTCAGTGCCACCATCCATGCCACAACAACAGATGGAACAGCAGCTCTGTGCCAAGCCCCTTCCAGACATCTGGGGATGCAACAGAGACAAAAACGGAAAACTCCCCCCGTCCTTCCAGGGTTACATTCAGGGTGAGGGAGACAGACAACAGACAGGCAGACTAACGAGATAATTCCCATTGTGTGGACTGATATGAAAGAGGTGTGCAGGGTAATGTGACATATGGATGGGGTGGCCAAGGAGGGGTGTCACATGGAAGAGGTGACATTTAAGCAGAGACCTGAAGGATAAGGGATCAGCCATGCAAAGACCTAGAGAAGAGGGAAGAGCAAGGGTGAGGGCCTGAGAGGGAATGAGCTTGGCCTGGTGAGGAGGTGGGGTGGGAGTTGGGGGGTAAGGGGGGCGACTATGTGGCCACAGTGGGCCATGATGAGGACTCCGGATTTTATTAGAGGGCTGGTGCAATGCCATTGGAAGTTTAGCAGGAAGGATATAAACTAATTATTTTCTGGCTGCTGCAGAAAGCATCAGGGAAGGCAAGTGTAGAAGGGAAGCCAGTGGGGAGGCAGCTTAGTTGGCCAGTTTAGAGATGATGATGGCCAATCTAGGTGAGTCACCTATGGCTCCAGATTAGGGGAGAGGTATGGTAGCAGCCTGGAAGAGGTACCTAGAGCCTAGGAATCTTCCCTAAAGACCTTTGGAAGAAAAGACCTGTGGGAGGCCCTATCTGGCAAGTGGGAGACCAGGAGAGTAAAGGAGGAGAGGTTTCAGACCAGGGGAATCTGGGGGCCTGGAGTCCCCAGGTAGGAAGGGGCGGGGATCCTTGGGTGAGATGAGGTACGTGGGCCTCTGAGAGCCTGCTCTTCCCCACCCTTCTCAGTGGTCATCAGCCGGCAGCGCCGACGTGTGCAGCTGATGCGGATTCGGCAGCAAGAAGAACGCAAGGAGAAGCGGCGCAAAAAGAGACCCCCAAGGGCTCTCCCCAGAGGCTCTCGGGCTCCTCCGAGGCCTGGGCCCCCTGACCCTGCTTATCGGCGTAGGCCAGTGCCCATCAAGCGCTTCAATGGAGACATCCTCTCCCCGGTGAGCACCCCGAGCCCTTCCCTCCAGCCCAAGTGGGGAGAAGGGGGTGTTGGACTCTGTCCAAGCAGGACTGGGCCTTCCCCAGGGCTGGTCACCACCAAGAAGGCCTAGGGCTTGTCCACCACTTAGGGGCCTGATGGGTGGGGGAGAGGTGTCCTGAGTGTGGATTTTAATGAGGCATGGTACAGGGAAGGGCTTCAGGGCCATGGACTCTGGGGGTGGTTAGGTCCCAGGCTGGCAGAGGACCGGGATGGGTCCCAGGCTTGTGATGGCTCAGGCTGAGGCCGTCTGCCTGGGTGGCTTTCAGGGCAGGTGTCTGCAGTGGCACCCTCACACCTGTTTCTCCTCTCCCACAGAGTTACATCCAGAGCTTCCGGGATCGGCAGACCGGGAGCTCTCTGAGCTCCTTCATGGCCTCGCCCACAGATGCGGACTATGAGTACGGGTCCCGGGGCCCGCTGACGGCCTGCTCTGGGCCTCCCGTGCGGGTATAGCAGTCCAGCTGCTCCTGCCCGCCTACACTCATCGGTCACCAGCTCTGCCGGCTCGGGGAGGCCTGTTGGGCCAAGGCTCAGCCACCTGGCCTTGTGCCCTTTGGCCGTTCCTTTTCCCACCCTGGAGAGGGATGGCTTGGCCACCAGATGGCAGGACCTGGCTCAGGCTTGGCCTGGCCTGAGGGGAGAGCCCCTTCCCAAGCTCCCCGGGAGCTCTTAAGGGACGCGAGTGTGAGCCCTGCTGGGCTGTGCTCAGGGTTGTGAGTGTCGCCTGTGTGTGCGCGTGTGGAGGGGTGGGCTTGGAGGGGACCCTGGGACCCTTGCCTTAGATTTCTGATTGGTAGGGCTTCTCCAAGGGTGGCCCCACCTCCTTGCCCACTGCTGGGGTCCCATGGGCCACTCTCCTGCATGTCTAAGTGGAGGAAGTCTGCCTTTCTCCCCCATCACCTCCACCTCTCAGCCAGACTCATCTAAGCTTCTTGTCCTTGTCCATGGGGCAGACTGCAGTGGTCCTCACTCTGATCTCCTGTCCTCTGCAAGTCACCAGCCTGAGGGGAGTGGCAGGGGATGGGGTGGGCGGTGCTGCTTGGGGCTGGGTCTGGGAAGGGGGCTTGGAGGAGGGGGCTTAAGTGCGCGGTGCATGTCCGGTGTCTGTCATGCCACCCTGGACACCTCATGCTTCTGTCTCCTCCCACCCCACCCTGTTTTACATCTTTTATAAATGTGCCAAACTGTGCGGCTTCTGCCAGGAGTGGTGGTCTTTGGTGGCTGGCACTTCTAGGAGCCAAGATGGAAGCATTGCAGGCTTTGGTCCCCTGCATCACTCATTCTGCGGGGGCTCCAGGCGAGTTCTGTCCTCCCATGTCACAAAGAGAGCCAGGAAAGGAGCTGTACCTTTTTTATTGTCTCCCAACACCTTGGGTCCCCTCCCTCCCTACCTCCTCCCAGGGTAAGGGCATGTGCCCTCCAGGCTATCTGAGGGCACCTGCCTGGCCTGGTTCTGGCCTCCTAGCTACCTGCAGAGGAATGACTGTGAGTGGGGCTGGGGAGACAGTGGTTACCACATTCCTCTCCCCTGGCAGAGCCTCGGTACCCACACAGGAAGAACTGGGCCCTCACCCTCTGACCCACCCCTTCTAGGCCTGTCAGGGCTGAAGCAGGACAGTGTGGGTGGTCAGTCAGAGGTGGGACAAGGCAGGCATCTGAAGGGAACGCAGGAATTCAGGTGGAGAGTGGGGCATCTCCTATGTGGAAGAGGAAAGAGATGGGACTAGCTCAGAAGCCCTCTGCCCAGGCCAAGGTGGAACTCGCTGAGATGGGCAGAGAGCAGGAGAGGATGAGGGACAGGTGGGGGGCACAGACCTGGGGCCAGCAGGTTGGAGGGAGAGGAACTTGGGTACAAATGGGAGTGTTTGGGAGAGATGAGTGTGGTCCAGAGGCGGGAGGGAGGGAGGAGAAGCTCAGACAGGAAGGGATGTAGCAAGGTGGAACAGCTGCCCTGAACCAAGTGGTTCCTGTTGACACCCTAGAGCTTCCTCTCAGCCTTGGCTGTGTGATCTCCTGCCTCCCCACTCCCCACCTCCAACACATCTCAGAACCAGCTGGCCATCCCAAGTCCTGGAAAACCTGCAGGAGGTGTGTGTCTCAGCCCACCAGCTCCTAGGAGCCCCCTGGCCAGCCGGCTCACCTCATTGACCTGTGCCCAGTCAGCTTTACTCACCCTCTACCAGCAGCCGTGTGTAGGCGCTGTCTTGGCCGGCCTGGCAGCAGTAGGTGCCCTGATCCTCAGGTCGAACGTCATGGATGACCAGGCTGTGGGTGGGGCCGTGGCTGCGCAGCTGATACTTGTCCCCTGGGCACAGCTCGGCCCCTTCCCGCAACCAGCACACTTGACCCCCCGGCCGGGACACTGTCACCTCCAGCACCGCCCGGCGACCGACCAGAACCGTCTTCTCGCGAGGGGGCCGGCGGTGCATCTGCAGAGGCAGGGCTGAGAGTGGAGAACGAGGGCTTATTAAGTTAATAGGGACACGCAGGACCCCAGGAGAGACGCATCTTCCCTACCGCTCTGGCCTCCATTCCTGATCTTAGATCTCTATGCCACCAGCCCATTTCTCTCTACCCTCAACGCAAAGTCTCCTCTTCCTCAGGAAACGCACTGCCCTCTGTGACCCGCCCCCGGAGAGTCTCTCGAGGAAGGGGTGGGGAAGCAGGTTTCCTCGGACCAATCGCCAGCCTGCCAGTTCCGGGGGAAACCGTGTTCATTCCTGGTCGTCCCTGCCCCAGTTCTTACCCTCCACCTCCAGTTGAGCCACGGACTGGGCGGGTCCCGCCTGGAAGCGGACCTCACCAGCGTCCTCTGCGCGCAGTTCGCTCAGCACCAGAATGTGTTTCTTCCCTGGGGGTATAGGAGGCGCTAGCGAGGCCGGAGCGGCCTCTGGGGAAGGTGGGGGCTATAAAGATAGGGCCAGAGTAGGTCCCGGGGAGGAACGGGGATGCCGAGGGGGAAGAGGGGGCGGTCCAGCACCCAGGACTCCTGAGCTGGAGGTCAGGGAGAGGCGGAGAGACAGCTTCTGGGGCCGCGGGGCGGGACTCCTCGGAGCTGGAGGTGGACCTTAGGGCGGGGTCTGTCTGAGCCGGGGGGTGGGGCAGCAAGGGGGCCAGAGTGGGTAGAGGCTGCAGACCTTCTTGTCGGATGCGAACGCGGCCTCCGGGTCTCAGCATGCGGCCTCCGAGCTCCCAGCTCCCAGCTGTCTCGACCTCCGACACGGTGCACTCGAACGTGGCTCCGTCGCCTTCGCGGGCGCTCACGGACCTCAGCTCAGAGAGGACAGACACCTTGCGCTCTGGGGCGGAGCCAGGGGGCGTGAGGAGGGCGGTACAAGGCCCCGCCCATGCCACGCCCCCTCCTTAGAAGACGCTTCGCAAGTCCCCGGGGCAAGTCCGATCCGCAGCCCCGGCACCCACAGTAACGCCCGGCCCGGGCAGCACCTGGTACCCACCGTGCACCACTAGGTGAACGGGCCCAGCTCGGGCCATCCCCACCACGCAGCTGTAGGTCCCTGCATCCAAGGGGCTGCAGCGCCGCAGCTGGAGAAGGCGGCGCGTGCCGAGGGCCTGGACCCTGAGCCGAGAGCTGGGGGTGAGCGGCTGCCCATCCTAGGGGCGGGGGTTGCAAAGGGTCGCGGTGAAAACTCGGCCGGGCACAAGCGGCCCCGGCCCTGGTAGGCGGCGGCGCCCTCTGTTGATACCAAACACTTTCGAGGCACGCTTATGCTACGGGGTAGGGGCCTCCCCCTACCCCTAGGGGCCTTCTGGGCCCCGCCAGGAGTCTCATTGGGACGGCGTCACCCTTTGGGGACATTTGGTCTGAGAAGGGGCGCCACGACGCGGGAAGCTGAGAGTCATGTACCAATCATGTCAGCCATGTGTGTGGATTCTGGAATCAGGAAACCTGGATTCAAATGTGAACTCTATGTCTGCCTGGGGCAATACTTCACTCCACTGAACATCAGTCTCCTTAGAGATAATGAGGAGATCATAAGACCTGCCTCACTGGGCTGCTATAAGGTTAGAGGCTTAAATGTAAAGTAAACCTTAGCACATGCCAGGCACATGGCTTACTGAGTAGTAGTTCTTTCTGTTGGGGCATTGTTACTGCTCTCATGATGCTGAGGTGGGTTGGGCTTGGGCTGGGCTCTGACCTTCTCCCAGGTGACATCAGCCAAGGCCTGGGAAAGTGCGCACTCGAACGTAGCTGTGTCACCCTCGGTCACTTCAAGGTCCTGGAGCCCCCGCACAATGGTCACTGGGGCCTCTGGGAGTGGGAGAAGGAGGACACACTTGGACACAAGGGTCACTGATGGGCACATTTAGACAAGGTCACTTGTCTAGATCAACAGAGGCCACTGGTGAGTGGGGGGCATGCTGGGACAAGGGGTCCAAAGGGGATGCTGGTCAGTGGGGGACACAGTGAGATCAGAGGGGTCAACAGGGCAGGAATGGCCAGCCAGGGATGGGTCATCCCCCAGCCGGGGGTGGTCAGTGGGGGACATGGTGGGGCCAGAGGGGCATGGGAGAGACTGGAGCAGAGATGCCACCGCAGTCACCCATAGGCAGGCATAGTCACACTGGCTGGAATGGACAGGAGACCCTGGCCAGTGAGGGACACCAGGGGTTCAGAGGAGCAATGGGGGGACCCCAGAGTAGATGTGGTCAGTGGGGAACACACCAGGGCTGTAAGCAAGAGAAGGGGTCACTGAAGCAGAGTTGCCCATGGAGTCACTCTTTGGCACTGTTGAGGCTTAGTGATTAGAGGACCACACTCAGGCAGGCAGGCAGAGCTGCAGCAGGCAGTGGTGGCTAGTGGGCCCACACAGGCAAGGCAGTCACCAAGGACGTGGCGAGTCAGGGCGTCACACTCTGGGAGGGTCAGTGGGGGCCACACGGGTAGTGGGGTCAGCAGAATCACACCGGAGCAGTCAGCAGGCAGGCAGCAGTCCTAGAGGCCACACCTCTCACGGTGAGTCTGGCTGCGCAGCGCAGCGCATCCGCAGTGAAGGAGATGCAGCCTGAGTCGGCCAGGCCCAGGCCACTGAGGACCAGGTGGTGAGCGTGGCCCTCAGCCTGAATTTGGCACTTGGGCCCCGGCTGCAGCCGGACTCCACCCCGGGCCCATTCCCCAGTCACCCCCTCCTGGGACAGCTCCAGCTGGAATGTAGCACTGCCCCCCTCGATGACGGTCACATCCTCCAGAGGTCGAAGCACCCTTAGCTGCTTTGCTAGTTGGGGGGAGATGGGGAAAGAGGGGGAAAATGAGGCCTCCACATCTGGGCAGGGCTTTTGGGAGCCCCACACACCCCTTGGCTCTGTCTGCCTCTAACCCCTAATCTAGTAAGGCCCTTAGAACAAAGTTCAGAACCAGGGAGCAGGAAGAAAGGAGTGAAACCAGCCAGATGTGGGTGGAGAGAGGGGCTTACTGGGGTTAGGAGAGGGGACACATGAAAGGGGTGATGTGTGGTGGGGGTGGGTGAAGAGTTGGGGTGAGGGGTACTGTGACAAGAATTTAAAGTCAGACACATCAGGACTAGATCCCAACTCTGCCACATAGTTTGCTATGTAACGTTTGGCATACTGCTTGAACTCCCTGGGCCTCAGTTTCCTCAACTGTACAATAGTCGTTAGACATGTTAATAGCCGTGAGACATGGGTTTGTTGCGATTGAATGAATGAAATAAATCAGAAAAGAATACACATCACCACCAACAACCATTTACCAAGTTCTGTGTGGGTATTTCTCATATTATCCCGATTAAGGTTCTCAAAGACCCTTTTTTAGAGAAAACTTGGCTCAGAGAGGTTAAATAATTTGCCTGAGGCCATACAGTTGATAGAGGGCTCCATCTTGGGGGTGTGGAGGTGCTACTGCCAATCACCCCTACTTCTCAGATGGGCTTGTATATCCTGGGGCAGGTGACTGAAGGATAAATATGGCAAGTCTTTCTGGAATATAATAGTTATGTTTATAGCAAAGCCAACTTGGACATATGAAATGGAAACCAAAATCCACAGGGACTTCTACGGTAAATAGAAAACAGTAGAAAAAGAAAAGTTTTGTTTTGGGCAGGCTGCTTTGGGTCACGCTCCTGGGGGTCAGCCAAGGCTGACCTGCCTTGCTGGCGAGGGGCACTTTGGTGTGTGTCGGGGGCGGTCTGAGGGGCCCTGGGCCAGCCAGGAGAGGCTGCACCGCGGGGAAAGGGAGGCGTCAGGAGAAGACGGGGCACTCACGCCTCACGCTGAGCCGGGCCAGGGTGCGGTCGTGACGGCTCTCGCAGCCGTAGGTGCCCTGGTCGGCCAGCACGACGCCGTGGATGAAGAGGCGGTAGACGTGGCCGTCCTGGGCTGTGGACAGGCGGGAGTCAGGGGGCAGGGGCGCCCCACCTCGCATCCAGCGCACGGCCCCTGCCGCCCCCACACGGCCGGTCTCCACTTCGAGGCACACGTCCTGGCCTTCCTCCGCCCGCACGTCCTGCAGCCGCCGCAGGAACAGCAGCTCCGTTTCTGGGCAGGAAGAGAGAGCGGACCATGGAGCCTGGTGGGGCCGAATCCTGGCTCCCCCTTCTCAGGGACTGGTCTCCTGCCAGGGCTGGGGCTGGGAGAACAGGTTCGGGAACAGAACTTATTTCGTCTCCACCAGGACCGAACCTCGAACGTGCAGCCGGGCACTCGTGGACGTGCCCCCAGCCCGGGCAGTCACAGTCCCCGCGTCCTCGAGCCGGCAGCTTCTCACGGTCAGTGTGCGGCTTGACCCATTCTGGGTCATTTCTAGCTGGGGCCCTGGCGTGACAACGACCCCATTGCGCAGCCAAGTGATGTCGGCGTCTGGCGGGGAGACTTCACACCGGAACGTGGCGTCATCCCCCTCGTGGACAGTGAGCGGCGTCAGCTCTGAGACCAGCTTCACCAGTGGGGGTTCTGGGTGGGGGGGACAGGATCAGACAGTGAGGTGGGCTGGGTCTTTCTACTGCCCTCCTCCTCAGCCCCTCCTCATCCCCAGTAACAAGCCCTCATCCCCCAGTTATTAAACAGAATCTTCCCGAGGACCAGCTGTGTGTCAGTCATGAGCTGTTTTAAAGGACAAGATGTCAACTCCCTGCCTGCCACTCCTCACCACCTCATCTTCATGCTGGCCAGGCACCCAGCATGACTGACTCCCTAATAGTAACAGATTGTTTAGGACGAACCCTGCTGATCTTATGTAACTGTCACAACAGCCCTATAGGACAAACACTATCCTCCCCCTTGGGACCTGGGGCTCAGACAGTTTAAGTAACTAGCCAGTGTGTTAGACAACTACTGGGAAGGAGATTCGAGATCGGAACCTGGGGGGTTGACTCCAGAGCCCTCTGTCCCTGCTCTTTGAGGATGCCTGGAAAGGGGAGCCCTGAGCCCTCATCCACGGGATAGCTGTGCATGCACTGGTGGGCAGCGAGGTGGGTGGGGGTGAAGCCCTTGGTGGGAGGCCGGGGCCCCAGGGGCGTGAGGGGGGCACTGTTACCTTCCACGCTGACGAGGAAGATGCGGCTGTCCTGGGGCGTGTCGCACAGGTACTCCCCAGCGTCCCTGCTCCGTGCCCCCCGCACCCGCAGCACCTGCCTCGCCCCGTCCTGCTCCAGCTGCACCCGCCCCTGGCTGGCCAGGCGCTCCCCGTCCTTGTACCAGCGCACAGGGCCCCCCGGCCCGGAGAGGTGCACGGCCAGCTCTAGATCCCCGCCTGGGGTGCTGCGAACCCTCGTCTGGGCTGCCTCAGGGGCCACCACCCGCATGGGGGGCTCTGTAGGGTCAGGGCTGGGGGTCATTGGGAGGGAATGGCTCAAGGGCTGGGGAGGAGGGTGGTGGGAGGCCAGATGGGGAGAGGGACTGAGAGCCGTGGGGCAGGGGTGGGAGCTGGATGCACTAGAGAGGGGGAAGACTCGAGGGTTTAGGGGAGAGACTCTCAGGTTTCCTGCCCGGGGCTATACTCACCAGCCACTTGGACGGTGAAGCTGAGGCTGGGGGCCCCCGGTGCTGCCCCACACTGGCAGGTGTAGAGGCCTGTGTGGGTCGGGTCTGCAGCCCGGATGCAGAGGACGCGGCGGGGTCCTTCGGCTCGGAGCTCCAGGCCCTCGCCTGCCTGCACCGGCTTCCCGTTATGGTTCCAGAAGACCAGGGCACCAGCTCTGGACAGTTCACAGCTCAGCACCACCGGCTCCCCAGGGGCCACGCAGAGCGGGCCAGGGGCTGCCTCTGGGGCAAGGAACTGGACAGGGGGCTCTGGACAGAGAGCAGGTGTGTCAGCTCAGTGATGCCCCCCGCCCCCGCCTCCCAGACCCGGGCTGGCCAGGAGCACCCACCAGCCAGGCTGACGTTGAAGGTGACGGCTTCATCGCGAGTCTCACACACATACTCCCCGGCGTCCTCCGACTGGGCATGAGGCAAGGTCAGGGTGCGGGTGGGCCCCTCGGCCCCCAGCTGCAGGGCATCCGATGCTTCCACCTCCAGCCCATCCTTGTACCAGCGCACCTGGGACCCAGCCGGGGCCACCTCGCAGCGCAGCTCCACGCGCCCTGGAGCCCTGAACTGCAGGTCCAGGGAGCGGGCTGCTGGGTGCACAATCCTCTCTGGAGGGGCTGGTGGGTGAACAGAGAGAGAGGCAGGTGGGCTCGGCCTCTACCAGCCCGACCACTGGCTTCCCAGTCCTCTCCCTTTGCAGAGCAGCTCTTGGGAAATGGTACCACCCACAATCCATGGGCACTTACGTGTGCCAGGTGTCATGCTAAGGACACTACAGTTCTTTTCTCAGCTACTCCTGACACTCCCTATTGCTGGCTTCACTTTATAGATGAGGACCTGAAGCCTCTTTACAGGGAACTGACTTGCCCAGGGTTGCATGGACAGAAAGAGGTAGACCCACACTCACGGATCTATCTAACCCCAAAGCACAGCCCTCCCTACACCCCATTTCCTGTCTCTTTTCCCTGCTTTGCCTCCAATGACCTGATCACCACTTGAAAAACCACCTGTTTCCTTTATTTGCTGTCTGTCTGCTCTCACAAGAAGGCAAGCTCCATAAAGACAGGTTTTCTCCCCTTGTTTCATTACTGAGTCCATCAGCAACAGAACAGTGCTAAGCAGATCAGTGTTTGTTGAATACAAGAATGAATGAGCACTCCTGATTGCTAGGCTCTCACCATCAGGCCTCTGGCCACTGTCCCAACCTGGTTAAGGCAACTCAGGGCTCTCTGATGGCTGAGAATAAGGAGGCTGGGAGAGGAGGGCAGGCTGGACAGGGGGAAAGCTGTGTGCGGCACGTGGGGGCCCCGAAGGTGCAGGAACTGGGAGGGGTGGGTGTCTGTCCCTCAGCCTCCTGCCTCACTTCCTCCCCAGGGGGGTCTCAGAGCCTGCCCACCTGTGACGGTGACAGTGAAGAAGGCTGAGTCGTCTCCGGCGTCGCATACGAACTCGCCCCCATCCTCGGGCTGGGCGGCGGGCAGCACCAGGCGACGGCGGGGCCCGTCGCTCTCCAGCACCAGGGCCTCGCTCTCCTCCACCTCCAGCCCATCCTTGTACCAGCGCACCGGGGCGTCCTCCCGAGACAGCTCACACATCAGCACCACACACTCCAAGCTCACGGCCACCAAGGTCACCTCGTCTCGGGGGTATAGGATGCGCACTGGGGGTTCTGCAGAGTAGGGACAACCATAGCCTGTCACAGACTCACCGTCAGCCTCCCTGGAGCCATCTGGCAGCATGAAGTCCCGGTCGCCCAAATCGTTGAGTGATAAAGATAGTAATAGGTCCAAAATCTGTTCTCTGAAATCCCCGGGGCCATAAGTGTTACAGAATCCAGAATGCTTCCAATTCTAGAAATGGTGCATTTATCATATAGAACATACTCCTCCTTAGCCCTCACTGTGGGACCCCCCCATAATCAATCATATCAACATCTCTGCAGTGTAACATATGGAGATACACCCTAAGCAGGATAATTTAAAAGTGCAAATAGCTTCACAGAGTTAAGCTCAGGTTTTACGGAAATAACTTCTAATACCAAACATACAAAAAGTCTTTGGATTTTAAGTGGGTTTTTTTTTGTTGTTGTTGTTTCAGGATTGTGGATAAGGGATGGCAGATCTTTAATAGTATTGGTAAGTACTTGTATATCACTTGCTAAAGTTCCAGGACAGTTGTAAGCACTTTACACCCTGATAGCAATCCTAGGGAGTAGGTACTGTTTTATACTCATTTCCCAGACAAAGAAACTGAGGCATAGAGTGGTTAAACAACTTCCTTATGGTCACAGCTGGCTACACCTACCCTAGGGCAGGAGGAAAAACCACCATTCGATAAAGGGAAGCTCCCTATTGCAAAATTCAAACTTAAATTGAAGAGAGTGGGGAAAACCAGTAGATCATTCAGGTATGACCTAAATCAAACCCCTTAGGATTACACACTTGAAGTGAGACATAGATTCAAGGGATTAGATCTGATAGACAGAGTGCCTGAAGAACTATGGACAGAGGTTTGCAACATTGTACAGGAGGCAGTGATCAAGACCATCCCCAAGAAAAAGAAATGCAAAAAGGTGAAATGGTTGTCTGAGGAGGCCTTACACATAGCTGAGAAAAGAAGAAAAGCAAAAAGCAAAGGAGAAAAGGAAAGATATACCCATGTGAATGCAGAGTTCCAAAGAATAGCAAGAGAGATAAGAAAGCCTTCCTCAGAGATCAATGCAAAGAAAGAGAGGAAAACAACAGAATGGGAAAGACTAGAGATCTCTTCAAGAAAATTAGATATACCAAGGGAACTTTTCATGCAAAGATGGGCACAATAAAGGACAGAAATGGTATGGACCTAACAGAAGCAGAAGATATTAAGAAAAGGTGACAAGAATACACAGAAGAAAAATCTTCATGACCCAGATAACCACAATGGTGTGATCATTCACCTAGAGCCAGACATCCTGGAATGCAAAGTTAAGTGGGCCTTAGGAAGCATCACTATGAACAAAGCTAGTGGAGGTGATGGAATTCCAGTTGAGCTATTTCAAATCCTCTATGATGCTATGAAAGTGCTGCACTCCATACGTCAGCAAATTTGGAAAACTCAGCAGTGGCTACAGGACTGGAAAAGGTCGGTTTTCATTCCAATCCCAAAGAAAGGCAAAGCCAAAGAATGTTCAAACTACTCCACAATTGCACTCATCTCACACACTGGCAAAGTAATGCTCAAAATTCTCCAAGCCAGGCTTCAACAGTATGTGAACTGTGAACTTCCAGATGTTCAAGCTGGATTTTGCAAAGGCAGAGGAACTAGAGATCAAATTGCCAACATCTGTTGGATCATAGAAAAAGCAAGAGTTCCAGAAAACATATACTTCTGCTTTATTGACTACGCCAAAGCCTTTGACTGTGTGGATCACAACAAACTGTGGAAAATTCTTAGAGATGGGAATACCAGACCACCTTACCTGCTTCTTGAGAAATCTGTCTGCAGGTCAAGAAGCAATAGTTAGAACTGGACATGGAACAATAGACTGGTTCGATATTGGGAAAGGAGTACGTCAAAGCTATATATTGTCACCCTGCTTATTTAACTTATATGCAGAGTACATCACATGAAATGCCAGGCTGGATAAAGCACAAGCTGGAATCAAGATTGCCAGGAGAAATATCAATAATCTTATATATGCAGATGACACCACCCTTATGGCAGGAAGTGAAGAAGAACTGAAGAGCTTCTTGATGAAAGTGAAAGAAAACAGTGAAAAAGTTGGCTTAAAACTCAGCATTCAGAAAACTAAGATCATGACATCTGGACCCATCACTTCATGGCACATATATGGGGAAACAGTGGAAACAATGACAGATTTTATTTTCTTGGGTTTCAAAATCACTGCAGATAGATGGTGACTGCAGTCATGAAATTAAAAGACACTTGCTCCTTGGAAGAAAAGTTATGACCAACCTAGACAGCATATTAAAAAGCAGAGACATTACTTTGCCGACAAAGGTCTGTCTAGTCAAAGCTATGGTTTTTCCAATAGTCATGTATGGATGTGACAGTTGGACTATAAAGAAAGCTGAGCACCAAAGATTTGATGCTTTTGAACTGTGGTGTTGGAGAAGACTCTTGAGAGTCCCTAGGACTACAAGGAGATCCAACCTGTCCATCCTAAAGGAAATCAATCCTGAATATTCATTGGAAGGACTGATGCTGAGGCTGAAACTTCAATACTTTGGTCACCTGATGTGAAGAACTGACTCATTTGAAAAGACCCTGATGCTGGGCAAGATTGAAGGCAGGAGAAGAAGGGGACGACAGGGGATGAGATGGTTGGATGGCATCACCGACTCGATGGACATGAGTTTGAGCAAGCTCTGGGAGTTGGTGATGGACTGGGAAGCCTGGTGTGCTGCAGTCCATGGGATCACAAAGAGTCGGACACAACTGAGCGACTGAACTGAACTGACAAGACTCTGCCAGCAGTGGTAGGGATTCCAGGCGAAGGCTTGTAGGAAACTCAGTAATGAATTTGCATCTGTGCCCGAGTCCCCTGGGGATGTTAAATGCCGATTCGAGTTCATCTCTAACTGCTCTGGAGTGGTCAGCCTTTCACAGAAAGGAGCCATGTCAATGTGGGAGGTGACCAGGGCATTGAGCGCCTGCCTGCCCAGGTATCTACGCACCTTGGAGGTCTCCCAGAATCGTCTCCAAGACTCAGAAGTGGTACTTCAGCATTCGGCCCCCTTGTGGCTGGCTGGGGAACTGCTAGCTTCCCAGTCTAGGTCTTTGGAGTGGGGTTGTATGGGCAGACATGCCCACCAGTGCACATCCAGCTCTTGCCTCTGCCTCCCTAACTGGGCTTGTTCTAAGAGTCTGTAGGATGCAGGTTGGTTCTCTGGGCCTAGCAGTGCCATGAGATGTTGGAGTGTGGCTGCCTGAGTGGAGGGGAGGTGATGGAGGCAGAGGAGTGAGGATGGCATGCAGCCATGGGACTGGGGAGCCTGCACGGCTGTGGGACCTCAGCTTGGCATTGGACCTGATTCTCCTGGTCCACAGCCAAGGTGGTGTGTTGTGCGAACTTCCCAGGAAGAATCTGGTGTTTTGTGGGGAGGCCAATTATGGGCTGGAATGTGTGTGTCTGCAGCCACGATGTCTGGCCAGGGCTTGGGCTGGGAGAGGCTGAAGGGACCCACTACAGGATAGAATATGTGCAGAAAGGCCTTTTTTGGTTTTGTGGCTTGTGTGTTTCAGGCTGTCCTGTCTGGGGTGCAGAGAGTTGGGAGGCCCTAAGTAGCTCAAATCTAGGCTGAAGCCTTGTTTCTAGAGCAGTGGGGAGGGCAACCAGAAGGTTCCGACATCGGGATGGTTGCTCCAGTGCAGCCAGTGGGTTCTTCAGTGCCACCCAGAGCCGCCTGGGTTTTACACTCCCTGCCCCGCTCAGGTACACACTGGGATCGGCGCTATGAGCTGCAGCCCCAAAGTTTCTGGCAATGAACCATCACTTCCATAATCATCCTGTGCCTTCCCGCTTTGAACATTCACCTCTGACCTTCAGTCCAAACCCAGACCCCCACTTAGCTAACTCAGCCCCTGCTCCAAATATCTGTTCTGAAGCCACTTCCTGCCTGCTAGCCAACCAGGTTAGCATCCCCCAGCCCTGAGCTCTCACTGCACCTTACTGCGACACTCCCTCCAAGACTTAAGGTGTCTGGCTTTCCTGCCAGGCTATGCACTCCTGCACAGGATGCACGTGTGTCTGTGAGCTACCGAGTGTCCAGAGCCTGGCCCAGGACTGGCTCCTGCGGGTGGCACGGTGACTCTCCCCGAGGCCCTCCCTGACCTCCTGTCGGGCTCTCAAGCCCTCATCCCTCCACAGCACTTGTCACGAAGTGTCACCGTACATTTATTTGCGTGTTTATTGGTTAAACACAGGGGTCGCAAACTCAAATGCCCACGGGGGCCAGGCTGAAGCAGTCTAGGAAGGGGAGCAAAAAAGAACAGTGGGGGGTGGGGGTGGGTGTGAGACAGAGGAATGTGGGCCCCGAATTATGGGGGCAGCTGCTACTCAGCGCCAGCTGTTCGTCGCCAAGGGGGGAAGCGGGACCAGAGGCGCCGGGTCTTCGGCTTTTTCAAGAGGATGCATAACTCCGGGTTGTTATTGGAACTGTCCTGACTTTGGTATGACTCTGCAGGCCAAACACAACACACCTGTGGGCTGTATGGAGCCCAAGGGACTGCCGGTTTGCGACCCCTGGTTAACAGCTGTACCCCCCCACCCAGCTAGACCGGCACCTGTCTGAAAGCAGGGACTTTATCTGCAATAAGCATCAGCGACCCACAGCACCTAGCCCAGTGCCTGACACATATAAAGTGCTCAGTTAGTGAGCTGGTGGAGCACAGCTATTCCCGGCCTTAGGCGCCAGGGATGAGCCTGCTTCCTCCAACAGGGACCCTGGGGTCTTCTGGGCAGGGACCACCCCCCCCACCAGTTCATGCACCCACAGTCCCCCTCCCCCTCCCCAATGTGCTAGCTAGGGGCTATGTGGCCAGCTCCCCAAGGGCTCAGGGCCGTCCTCTGGTGACCCCAGGGGCGGGGGTGGGCCCACACCTGTGACGGTGACCGTGAACGAGGCGGATTCGTCATCGATTTCACACAAGTACTCGCCCGAGTCTTCGAGCTGAACGGCGGGCAGCACCAGGCGGCGCACCGTGTCCTCCTTCTGCAGGAGCAGCGCAGGACTCTCCACCACCTCCTCGCCATCCTTGGTCCAGCGCACCTCGGCCCAGGGCCGGCACAGCTCGCAGGTCAGCACCACGCGCTCCAGGCGCACGGCCGCCACATACACCTTGCCGCTGGGGTACACGATCCACGAGGAGACGTCTGCAGGACACGACACAGCCATGGCTGGGCATCTGGGGCTGGGGCCGAGGTGCCCAGCCACCTTGCCCGGTTCACGCCTGTTCCCTACTCCCAGAAGGTGGGCTGCATGCTGAAGAAGAGGGTCTTCCCTTGGACCAGGGCTCACAGTGGTTCAGAAGGTTACTCACAAGGTTACTCACAGCTAGAGACATGACCATGGTCCCCAAAGCACAGCAGGGGCGTGGTGGCACAGTGGGGACCGTGGTGTCAGCCTTACCTGTGGAAACTCTCCATTCTCTGGGTGGGGACAGGGCTATACGAAGGGTGAGGTTGGGGAGAGGAGGGCTGGGTGCCCAGATAGAGCTGGGGTCTCCCACAGGAGATCTTTGACTCCTCTAGTGCTTGGGTCTCCTCACCCCCCACTACCATCCCTAAGGCTCCCCTTGAAGGGCCTTCAGGAAAACAGAGAAGGCAGGCTTCCTTGTGCCATGTAGGTATGGCTAGTGTGCTTATAATAATACATTTTCTGCAGTGGCTGAACCTCAGCATGCAGACCATGGGTCGGGGGGAAAAGGGTGGGGTGTGATCAGCTGGGGGGGTTGGGAATGGTGGCCCAGGAGTGTGCCGGCTGTCCAGGCGGGAGCAGGGCACAGCTGCCCCATCCCGTGGCCCGCCTGGAGCCCCACCTGTGATGGTCACAGTGAAGTAGGCGCGCTCGTCCCCAGCGACGCACTGGAACTCGCCCCCGACGGAAGGCTGGGCAGAGGGCAGCACGAGACGGCGGTGGGGCCCTTCACTCTCCAGCAGCACGAAGTCGCTCTCCTCCACCTCCTGCCCGTCCTTGTACCAGTGCACGGGGGCATCCTCCCGGTCCACCTCACAGGTCAGCATGACGCACTCGGAGGTGATGGCATGCACAAACACGTGCTCCCGGGGGGCCACGAGGTGCACTGGGGGGTCTGGGGGGAGCAGAGATGGGGTCACACCGACACCCACACACAGAACACCTGAGTCCATGGTGGCTGGGAGGAGGGCGGGTTCTGGGGCAATGACGTGGAGTACTCAGGGCATGGTGGGTGAGGAGTCACAGGTCAGTATCGCCGATCCTGCGGACAGGCCTGTGAGTCCCCAGAGGATCCGAGGATGCTGGGTGGGGACACAGAGGGCCTTTGTCTAGGCTGAGAGGAGGTCACTGCTTGCTGCTGCTTTTACCAGGAAGCCCCCGGTGCATTGACCCCAGGACAGGGAGGAGGTGGGAGATGGGAATGATTCAGTGTTGTCACCTTGGTGTAACACCCCCTACAGGTAGTGAGCTCCCCGTCACAGAGCACATTCACGCAGGGGCAGAGGACCTTCTGGCAATGGGGCTGTAACAGGATTTCCACTCAAGTGAGAAGACTGAGCTGGTTCAATGGTTCCAGAGTTGTCCTCCTAGAGTGGATCTCAAAGCTCTGTCCTGGATATTCTGGCTCTGGAGGCCTGGGGTGGGGGTGGGGGGTGGGGAGGGGCTATGCACTAATAACAGGTTTCCAGGGTGTCTCTGAAGCAGCCAGAACATAGACTGGCTTCCAAGAACCTCTGGACCACTGCACCTAAAGCTTTCCTTTGACCCTGACCTCCCGCGGCATGGAATAAGCAGTCCTGGGTGTGAACCCAGATAGCATAGTTGCTGGCTGTGTGATTGTGAGCAAGTTGCATAACCTCTCTGAGTCTCAGCTACTTCATCCGTGAATGGAGATATACTGGCTCTCATGTAGCCTTGAATGTTGAATGAAAGTGTACATTTCAAGTATCCAGCACAGGGCTTGGCTAGCAGGTGCCTAACAAATGTTAGCTCCCACCTCCCCTGCCCTTCACTGATTTGAGGTCCCCTCACATCCCTCCCAGCAGAGGGTACATGAGGGCCAAGTGTGCTGGAGGGTAGTGTGGGGGCAGCGTGATCTGCAAACATGTCCCCTGGCCCCCCAGGCCCTCCCTGGAAGGGACCCTCAAGCAGGCAGAGCAGGGGGTGGGGTAGGATGGGCACAGCCCCCTGGGTCAGCCTCAGCTAGGGGAGCCTAGGCCGCCTCAGTCCCTGACCTTGGACGGAGACGCTGAAAAAGGCTGAGACGCCTTCCGTCCTGCACTCGAACTCGCCGCTGTCCAGGACCTGGGCCTCGGGCAGGATCAGGCGGTGTTTGCGCCCGTCCATCTTCACCACCAGTGACTCGCTCTCCTCCACCTGCTGCCCATCCTTGTACCAGCTCGCTGGGAAGTCCACCCGCGAGAGCTCACAGGTCAGTACCACCCGATCCAAGGTCGTGAAGGTCAGCGACACCTTGTCCTGGGGGCTCAGGATGTGCACAGGGCTCTCTGCGTGGGGAAGAGGTGTGGTCATGGGTAGCACCCTGGTCGTGCTCTGCTTACCCAGTGAGCACCCCACTGCAGGGCACGTGCTGGGGGTGGGGGCTGGGCACATCAGGCCAGACGACTGTCGTGATGCATTTGTTGGTTTTAAAAATTTGTTTTGCATTTACACACCAACTCTCAAGAGCAGTGGTTTTAGTGTGCAGAAGAATTCCCAGAGAGCCTGCTAAAAATGCAGATTCCTAGGCTTTGCCCCTGCCCCCGTCCCAGCATGCAAGGGTCAAAGACTCTGCATTATAAACCAGCCCTCAGCATGACTCTGACATTGGTGAAAGTATTAGTCATTCAGCCTTGTCTGATTCTTTGCAACCCCATGGACTTCTCCAGGAAAGAATGGGTTGCCATTCTTCTCTCCAAGGGAGCTTCCTGACCCTTCCTGACCTGATTGAATCCAGGTCTCCAGCATTGCAGGCAGATTCTTTACCACCTGAATCACCAGGGAAGCCCAATGTTAGTGAAAAAAAGTGAAAGTATTAGTTGCTCAGTTGTGTGTCTGACTCTTTGAGACCCCATGGACTATAGCTTGCTAGGCTAATCTGTCCACAGAATTCTCCAGGCAAGAAGGATTGGGTTGCTATTTCTTTCTCCAGGAGTTCTTCCCAACCTAGGGATTGAATCCAGGTCTCCTGCATTGCAGGTAGATTCTTTACCATCTGAACCTGGGTTGTATTTTAGTAATGCTGCTCTTTGTGGTTATTTCTTACTTTGTCCTCCTCCTGGGCTGCTGCCGGCTAACTGCCTCCAGGCCCTGTACGTGGACACTGAGGAATTCCATGACTGGCCTTACAAATTCCAGCAATGGTGCAACAGCAAATGCCAGTGCGTTCCCTGAACTTTCAGACTCCTGCCAAGAACTGTCATCCTCAGGGAGGCCTCATTCCTTCTCCTCTCCTCTTTCCTCAGGGTGGCAGAGTGCGATACTGAAGCCAGACCTCCTGCATTCATAATCCGGCACTAGCACTCATCAGTTTTATGACTTTGGGCAAGTCACTGAACCTGTGTCTGTTTTCCCAATCTGTAAAATGGGATGACAAAAAACACATCTTGTAGGGCTGTTGAGAGGTCTGTGCTAATTAATACATGTAAAGCAATTAGGATTATGCCCGGCACATAGGAAGTGACTCCGATAGTGTTAACCATCACACAGTAGGGCAGGAAATGGTCAGGGACTAGGGGCCAAGGTCTGTGTCTTTAAGATGACAAAACATGACAGAATTCTGCAAACCACAAAGTACCCCTAGAGAATTTGGATATGAGGCTGGTGAAGATAACAAGGGGTCTCCTATACTGGCTTTTCTGGTGGCTCAGACGGTAAAGAATCCGCCTACAATGCAGGAGACGTAGGTCTGATCTCTGGGTTGGAAAGATCCCCTGGAGGAAAGAACGGCAGCCCACACCAGTATTCTTGCCTGGAGAATCCCCATGGACAGAGGAGCCTGTCAGGGTCGCAGAGAGTCAGACACGACTAAGCGACTAAGCACAGGTAGAAACTGAACTTCTGGATCCCTGAGTGCTCAATCTGAGCTCACCTGGGATGCTCCTGGTTCCTGGCCCAGATGTGAGAAGCACGAATAGCAGGTGCCTCATTTTGCTAACGGGACTTCTATGTCTTGACCCGATCTGCCCACCGTGGTCCCCACCAGCACCAACCTTGGATGGTGAGGGCGGCCGAGTCCTGCACACCAGGGCAGCTGAAGCCGATCAAGGCGCCGCTGTCCTGATGTCGGACGGCCTGCAGGATGAGCCTGTGCTGCAGGCCATGCTGTTCCATCCGGTACCGCAGGGGCCCGGGCCCCACCTGGCCCTCTGGCTCCTTACTCTTGAGCTCCTCCCCGTTAAGGAACCAGGTGCCCTGGATGACGGTGGAGAGATCCAGGGAGAAGACGGCGTCTTCCCCGTCATACACCTGCACGTCCTCCAGACCGGCCACCAGGCGAGCTGTGGGCACTGAGTTTGCACAGAGCACAGCTATGAGAACCAGGGGGCGGGCAGAGGGCAGAGGCTGGCAGGTAGACGGCATGTAGCAGAGGGATGGGGGAGGGCGGGGAATGGAGGAAGAGTGACGGGGAGGGCACGACTTCAGGTACAGCCACTGACAGCCTGGGCTGACAGGACCGACTCACCCAGGTGAGCAGACCCGTGGAACACCACGTGGGGGCTGCGGCCGTGTTCGCTGACGGTGCAGACCCGGAAGCGGTAGTCGCCCTCGGTCGGCACACAGTCCCCGGGCACTTCCACAGCCCCGGCTTTCTCAATGCTGAAGCACTGGACCCAGTCTTCCGAGCCCACCTCCTGCCGCTCCAGCCGGTAGATGAAGGGGGTTTCGGGGGTGGGGTCTGGAGGCTTCCAGGTGAGCAGGACTGTGTTCCTGTGGCCCTTGAACATCTCGGCCAACAGTGGGGGTCCCGGGGGATTATGCTTGACGCCTGAGACAGAGGCAAGGTTTGCATCCGAGCCCTGTTCCAGCCTCCCACAGCCCTGCGACCTAAAGTCGCCTTTGCCAACCCAGACTCTGTCATCTGGTCACCTTCCTACCCTGACCGTCATGTCCAGCCCTTGAGGAGGCTGCCTAGGGGCTTTGGGGCCCTCACATTTGACTCTGAGCAGAGTGGTGGTCCGGGAGTTGCCCAGACTGAAGGTGACCTCCCCGGCATCTTCTCGGGTGACCCCTGGAAGGACCAGGGCGTGCATGTGGCCCGAGCTGCTCTGGCAGGTGGCCGGCAGGTCCTCCCCGTCGCGGCTCCAGCGTCCCTCCACCCCAGCCTCGCGAGTCTCCACCAGCAGCACCGCGTTTTCGCCCTCAAAAACGTCGAGCTTCCGGGGCAGCCGCTTCAGGATTGGCCCTGAGACACGGATGGGATATTATCAGCCCGCGGTCTGGGCACCGGACTGCCTCGGTCTCGGCCTCCCCCCGCCACCAGCCAGCCGACCTTTGACCGTCACGTTGGCCACGGTGCGCACCCGGCCGCGCATCTCGCACAGGTAGACGCCGTCGTCGTCCGCCTTCAGCCTGTGGATGATGAGGCGGCGGACCGTGCCCTCCTCGATTTGCTCGTACTTGCGGCAGGGCAGCAGCCGCTGGTCCTCGCGGAACCAGGCGGTGGGAATGCGCGAGTTGGGGACTTTACACTCCAGCACCGCAATTCCATGCTCCCGGCCCTCCACGTCCTGCAGCGGCCTCGAGAAGCGGAGGCGGGGCTCTGTGGAGAAGGTAGAGACCAGAGAAGGTTCTGGAGAGGGCCCTGACTGGAAGAAAGACCCTCCTCCGTCACCCACTGCCTAAACCCACGGTAGCTCGGGCCATTTGTTCTTCTCCCAGAGCTAGAGGCGTTGTATAATCAGAAAAACCCTCAGAAAGGAAGTCAGACGACCCGAATTCTAGTTGACCCTAACACATCACCTTGACCAAGGCCATCTTGGGCTTAGATGTTGGGCTGCAGTTTCTTTATTTTTAGAGCAGAAAAAGGGATGAAAGGGCTTGGGGCTGTATCAGGGATTTTCAAAATATTCCGTGGGGCCCCTCATGGGCACCACACACAATTCTACAAGGGTTTGAGTTGAACTTCATTTTGAAAGTACTTCAACCACTTTTAAAACTGCATTTTATAAAAAGAAAGCATGATGACAGAAACCGCCAGTGGGGTCACTCGGGCTGCCAGGAGAGCACGTCTGTCTTGTCACTTGGCTCTGGGAATCCTGGCCTTCGTCCTGGGCTTTTCTGTCCTCAGGGGGTGAGAGTTCAGCTCTGCCTGGCCGGTTTGTGCACGTCAAACTGTACCCAAGAGGCCACCACCGTGGTACAGGTGCCACATGCTTGACTGCGTGCCTGGCCGGACTCGGGAGATTTGCCAACTATTTTTCCTCTGAGGGAAAGAGTTGGGTAATAACTAGTGAAGGTATTATGCCGTGAGGTTGTGATGAGCTCCTATTATAGGCAGCTTTAACTTCCAATGTGAATTGGGTGTGTTTTTCACCCCTGACTTTTGTATTTATGAGCAATGTAAGCGTTTATTTACCATTGGGGGCTCAACTTTGAAATATAAATTTCCTCTCCTTCACCTTCTTCCTCTTGCAAACCTGGAGAGCAGTCTGATGACAGAATATTCAAAAATTGGGGGACATTTTTTTTGCCCTCAAGTTTTCTCCCTTTGGTGTGAATCAGGAGTTTGTCAGTGTGACACCTGAAGCTACGCTTTCCCCATGGGCTCAAAAGCTAGACCCAGTTATGAATGGTTAAAATGTGTGTGGTTAATAAGATAGATCCCTTGTTCTCATTGACTGACTTTATAAATATATGTTACAAATTTGGATTTAGAAATTTACACCCATAAAACAATCCTTTTATATAATATACGGGGCCCCAATGGGGTTTCCATTGGGGGATGGGTAGTGAAATAACAAAGAGGCTGAAAAACACTGAACTACAAGAGTTGTAGGCCCCTCTGGGTCAATCATTCAATCATTCCTTGAAGCCCTTTATGGAAGAGTGGTTTTCCACCATCTGCCTCAGAATCATTTGGAGAGAGCTTGCTAAGAAGTTCCTGGAGCAGGGACCTTGGAGCTGGCCTAAACCCGAATCCCTGGGGGATGGGAGGGAGGGAGGTGGGAAATGGCATTTTAATATTTAGCCTCCCTTACTCCTCGCTGCCTTCTAGGCACTGAGTGGGGCTGGAGTTAGGGGGGTCAGGGAGGGCGCTGGAGGCCCCTCCCCGGCCCCGGCCGCCCGGGGGCGCCGCGGTACCTTTCACGTGCAGCTGCACGGCACTCAGCGTCTGGCCCGCCGAATTGCGCGCGGCGCACACGTAGAGCCCGCGGTCCTTGGCCTGGCAGTACAGCACCTTGAGCACAAAGCCGCCGTCTCGGTCGCGGTACATGAGGCGGCGGCGATCGGGGAGCAGCGGGCGGCCCTCCCAGTGCCATTCGATCTCGGGCTCCGGCTTGCCCATCACGTAGCAGCGGAACTTGGCGTGCTTGCCCTCGTTCACCCAGAAGGTCTTGGGCGCGCACTTGAGCGGCTCCACCACGGGCGTGGGGGCCTCGTCGGGGTCCTCGGGCGGGCTCTCGGGGGGCTGCTGCACCTGCAGCAGCGCCCCGGCCCGCGCGTGGCCGTGCGCGTTGCGGGCGTGGCACACGTAGACGCCCGAGTCGGGCAGCCGAGCCGCCAGGATGCGAAGCGCCAGGTTCGCGCCCGCGCCCGCTCGGCCCTCGACGCTGCCCGGCTCGAGTGAGAAGTGGCTGCTGTCCCACACTTCGTCCAGCGCCATCCCATCCTTCTCCCAGTAGAGCGTGGGCGCGGGGAGGCCCCCCACCTGACACTCTAGCACCACCTCCGCCCCCCGCAGCACCCACTGGGACCGGGGCCCCGTCAGGAACACTGGGGCGCCCTCCCCGGCTCCGGGCGGCGGCAGCGGGCGCTCGGCGAGCTGGGGCTCGGGCTCGGGGGCCGGCGGCTCCAGCACGGTGACGGCGGCCGCCGCGTAGGCCTCTCCGGCCGAGTTGCGGGCGCGGCACACGTAGACCCCAGCGTCGGTGGGCAGGGCGCCGCTCAGCAGCAGGCAGTGCTCGGCGCCGTCCACCGGGAAGCTCAGGCGATCGGAGGCCGCCAACTGCTGCCCGCCCTTCTCCCACACGACAATGGGCGGCGGCTCCCCCAGCACCACGCACTTGAGCTCGGCCTCCGCGCCACTTACCACCCGCACGGGCCGCGGGAAGCGCAGGAAGCACGGGGGGCTCCCCTGATCCCCCGAGCCCGCCTTCATCGCGGCGGCGCAAGGGCAGGCCGCGAGCGGCGGCGGGAGCCTGGGAGGCGGGGCGCGTCCGGGGACTGGGCGCCGGGACCCGCGGGGCTCTCTGCTGGCCGCCCGCTCGCGGCTCGCCTCCTTACCCTCCGCCCGGAGCTGCGGCGGCAGCGGCGGCAGCAATTCTCGGGCTGGGGGCCCAGGGCTCAGGGGGGAGTCCTTCCTGTTTGCCTCACCAGCGAGGGGCCCCGCAGCCTCCCCTGCCTGCGGCCTGGCTTCCTGCTCCGGAGAGCCGGCCTTCCCAGCCCCCTCCCACAGCCAGGGCCTCTTTCCCCTCCTCCCTCCCACCTCCAGCCGCCAGGTCCCCAGCAGTCCGCCAGGATCGGGCCTGAGTGACAGAGAAGCCTGCAGCTGCCAATCCCAAAAATATTCTCTGATGACACAGCTGGAGGACGAGAGCTCAGATCGGCTCCTCCAGGCTAAGTTTAGAGCAGGCGGGACCCCTGCCCCCCGCCCTAACCCCAGTTCTAGCCCCCGCCCCGGCCCTTCCCCCCAGGACTGGTCCAGCAGCTGCTGGGTTGAAAAGGGCCCCAGAAGCTGCGAGGGCCTGCCATGCTCTGTTTCCCTGACAAATAACGCTTTTTAGAGCTGGCAGACCCCCCAGTTAACAGGCTCCTGGCCCATCTGGTGCTGGGTTGTGACTGTGTGTGTGTGTGTGTGTGTGTGGGTGTGGAGGGTGAGGGCTTGTATGTGTGGTTTAGGTCACTTGGGGTGAAAGCCCTCTCCAGCCCCTCCCCCACATTCCTGGCGGGAGTGGGAGATAAGGCTCAGGGCCACAGACATCTGCGTCAGAGATAGGAGGTCTCAATGCCATGGGCAGGGGCAACTCGACTGCGGGGCGTGGGAAGGGCTGGGGAAGACTGGGGTGAGAAGGGTAGAAGAGGGCGGTGGTGGGATGGGGAGGGTGGAGTGGGGAGGCCCTGGGCAGACCCTGGCAGAAGGGGCACAGGGCAGGGTGTGGGTTCCCGGTGGGCAGGGCCAGGTAAGCTATGTGGCTTCAGCTGCTCCTCTTGCTGCTGGCCCCTCAGGGCGGGCATGGCTGTCATGGGCCGGAGCTGGACCGGGAACTCGTCCTGGCCAAGGTGAGGGCCCTGTTCCTGGATGCCTTGGGGCCCCCGCCGGTGACTGGGGAAGGTGGAGATCCTGGAGTCAGGCGTCTGCCCCGAAGGCATGCCGTGGGGGGCTTCATGCGCAGGGGCTCTGAGCCCGAGAACCAAGATGTCTCCCAGGCCATCCTCTTCCCGGCTGCAGGTAATGAGGGTGGGGTACTGGCACCTTGACTCTGACAGAGTGTGGTGTAGCCTGGGCTTGGGAGCTAGGCAGGTCTGGGGTTGAATCCCAGACCTGACACTCAACTGACTACAATAATGGACCAGCTACTAAACCTTCCTGAGCCTCCTGTCTCCTCATCTGTGAAAAGCGCTATAATGTCTACCTCGCAGGATTGAGTGAGATGGTGTATCCAGAGTGCCTGGTTCATAGGAGCCATTTGGGAGATAGTCATCTGGAAGGCCAAGGGTCTCTAGGGACAGAGATATCTGGGCACGGGCCCCTTCCTGCCATCTTTCCTCCTACCTTTGCTTTTGCTCCCTGCTCCGAACACTGTTTTTTTTAGCCCCAGATAGCTGAGGCTTGAGAAGATATCAGGGATTTGGGAGAACAGTTAGCTGGGAAACTAACCTACCTTCTCTTGAATTCCCTTGTCATCTCCCCAGTCAGTTGCACTGACTCAGTGAGTAAAGCCCTCCTCTGACTGGACCTTCTTGTAACTTGGCTCATTTTTCTTTCAGAGAGGATGCCCTGCCTCCCTGTGCTTCGGGCCCCAGGCAGCACAGTGCGTGTGGCTTTAGGATCAGGCAGAATCCCAGCCTGGGCACTTAGTTTAATGGCTTTTCATCTTTCTAACCTTCCCTTTGCGCTGGTGGCTCGGATGGTTAAACATTTGTCTGCAGTGTGGGAGACCCAGGTTCGATCCCTGGGTTGGGAGGATCCCCTGCAGAAGGGAATGGCAACCCACTCCAGTATTCTGGCCTGGAGAATCCCATGGACAGAGGAGCCTGGTGGGCCATGGGGTCACAGAGTCAGACATGACTGAGGGACTAACACTTCTCATCTGCTAGATGGATCAGTTGTTGTGAGGTTTATAATGAGATGTTCCACATAACAGTACAGCCCCAATTGCTAGTTCTTTAACTCGTGCTGGTTCGTGACTGTTTGATGCAGTCTATATACCTGTCAGGGTAAGGGTGCCAACTGCATTTTCTTAGAAAGCACTGTCTTTGATTCTGAGCTGAATCCTTTCTCCTCCTCCCCATCCCCTACCTCCTTCTTCTTCCTGGTGTTAACCTTTTTAAAGTGGAGTTATTTTAAAGGATTTCTCATGCAGTATTTCTGACATGAGTAATATAACAAATGCCTGTGTACACAGCATTCAACGTACCATTTCATAGTGTCAGATAAACAACAATTTAAATAGAAACTAACAGTTCTAAGCAATGGTGAAGGGAGAGAGTGCAGGGCATCTTACATATCACCAATGGGAATATTAATTGGTAAAACCACTTCAGAGAGAAGTTTGCAGGGGCTGGCATTTTTTAAGTCTTTTAATGTTGAAGTAACACATGGGGATTTTCCTAAAGGAGATCAGTCCTGAATATTCATTGGAAGGACTGATGCTGAAGCTGAAACTCCAATACTTTGGCTACCTGATGCAAAGAATTGACTCATTTGAAAAGACTCTGATGCTGGGAAAGATTGAAGGTGGGAGGAGAAGGGGACAACAGAGGATGAGATGGTTGGATGGCATCACCGATTCAATGGACATAACTCTAGAAATTGGTGATGGACAGGGAGGCCTGGTATGCTGCAGTTCATGGGGTTGAAAAGAGTCAGATACAACTGAACGACTGAACTGAAGAGAACTGAGCACATTGGGGGGGGGGGGGGGCGTCTCTGTCAGTTGCCCGAAGATTGGGGAGGGTCATGGCCTCTGGCCAAGCACTCCACGTGGTGCCTGGCAGGCTCGCGAGTGGCAGCCAGATCCCTCCTGCTGAGGGGGAGGGGTCCCAGGTTTTGCGGTCCTGGCCGCCCTCTCCCTTCCCTCTGCCCCCTGCAGGTGCCAGCTGTGGCGATGAGCCAGATGCTGGGGAGGCTGAGGAGGGCCTCTTCACGTACGTGTTCCGGCCATCCCAGCACACATGCAGCCGCCAGGTGACTTCGGCCCAGCTGTGGTTCCACACGGGACTGGACAGACAGCAGACCACTGCCGCCAATAGCTCTGAGCCCCTGCTCGACCTGCTGGTACTGACATCCGGGGGTCCCACGTCTGTGCCCATGTCGCTGGGCCAGGCCCCCCCTCGCTGGGCTGTCCTGCACCTGGCCACCTCCGCCTTCCCTCTGCTGACCCATCCTGTCCTGGTGCTCCTGCTGCGGTGTCCTCTCTGTTCCTGCTCCGCCCTGCCTGAGGCCACCCCCTTCCTGGTGGCCCACACACGGGCCAGGCCACCCAGTGGAGGGGAGAGGGCCCGGCGCTCCACGCCCCCGCTGCCCTGGCCTTGGTCTCCCGCTGCACTGCGTCTGCTGCAGAGGCCTCCAGAGGAGCCCGCCGCTCATGCCGACTGCCACAGAGCCGCCCTCAATATCTCCTTCCAGGAGCTGGGCTGGGACCGGTGGATCGTGCACCCTCCCAGTTTCATCTTCCACTACTGTCACGGGGGGTGTGGGCTGCCCACCCCACAGGACCTGCCCCTGCCTGTTCCCGGGGTGCCCCCTACCCCTTTCCAGCCCCCCTCTCTGGTGCCAGGGGCCCAGCCCTGTTGCGCTGCCCTCCCGGGGACCATGAGGCCTCTACACGTCCGCACCACCTCGGATGGAGGTTACTCTTTTAAGTATGAGATGGTGCCCAACCTTCTCACCCAGCACTGTGCTTGCATCTAAGGGAATCCTGCTGATGCCCGAGCTCCTATGGTCACCAGCCTGGAGGAAAGGCAGGCTGCCCGCTCCCTCTCTCCTCTCTGCCGGGAGGCTCCCCTCTCCTCATTCCTGCCCCTGTTTCATGAGGAATGTGACAATAAATGACATAGCACATATGACTTGGCATGCCTTCTCAGGCTTCTCTGATAAGTGTGTTTGTCCGGGTGAGGTCTGGACCCCGGGAGCATGGGATTATGGGGGCTCAGGTCACTCAACCTCACTTGATCTAGGAGATAGGGGTTTGCCAGCTGTAACTGGATGTGTATCTGGTGGGAAGCTACCATGCTTGCGGAGGACAAATAGGTGCTGTCAGCTTAGGAAAGCGACTCTGGAGCCAGAACTGGCCCTCATACAAGCTGGCCCTGATGTGTCAACTGGGTGGTCTGCCACGCACACCTCATAGTGCCTACGCTCGAGTGTCATAACCACCCCACTCTGCCCTAGCTGGTGGACAACAAGCTCAAGTTCTGGTGATCTACAGACTGGCCAGAGAGCATGGCTTTGGGGGCCCCACTGAGACAGATGTTCAGAGCTGTCCAGGCGTTTCCTCTGCCAGGGATGTGGGTGACATTGGAGGGCTGGGAACCCTCTACTGAGAGGCACAGAGTTCTCTACTAGGTCAGTTAGGAGATCAGTGTTGCTAGGGAAGTGTCACATATCTGAGACAGAGAGACTTGAGTGCCACAGAGTAACTTTCACAAACCTAAGGGTATTCGTTTTAAATGACTGCCCCGTATTCTACAGTTATCCTTCATGAGTGTGTGTCAAAGTGTCATTTCTTTTATGATATTATGGTGATAGTAGATAGCAGTGTTTTTTTTTTAATGTGTTTGTTTTCAGATTTTTACATAACAAAATTAAAACTTGGCAATTTGAATTTGGATCCTAAGATTTTTCTTTGTAATTTTGCTGCTGAAATCTGTGAAATCCTAAAGTCTGGGAGTCACTGGTCTGGGCCTCCCCTTCCAGAGTCTCCAAGGTCTTTGATTCCACTAGCTTAGCAAGTGAGGAAGAAATGTCCACCCCTACCTAAGAGGAGCCAACAGTGCCTAAGAAAATCTGTGTCCACTCCTGGCCATGAGACCAAGAGCAGGAGACTTCCTTGTTTTCCCTGTTCCCAGTGGTAATCATTAGAGACACTGAATAATCTTCATTCAGAGTCCATTTGAACAGAAAATTCAACTCAAACTGGCTTAGACCAAAAAAATAAAATTAAAAAACCCCAGCAGCCTATGACAAGTCCACAAGCACAGTTGCTAAATTACAGCTCGATTCGAGGCTCAAAGATGCTCCCAGGATTCAGCTATCGGCTCCCAAGCCCCTGGGTGGGCTCCATCTCAGGTCCACAGCTGTCCGGGGCTGGCCCAGATGCCCAAGTGACGCCACTGGGTCTCGCAGGAGGGAGTCTGCTTACAGAAGTCCCAGGTCGGGTCTTGGCGGCCTGACTGTCTTGATTAGGGTCATGTGCTCCTCCAGGAAAAGCGGGAACAGAACAAGTTAACGATTCAGAGCAGGAGTCCCACCCCTGGAGTCCAGGGCCTGAAGCAGGAGGTGAAGTTACGCCTGCTTCCCCTCGGCAGAGTGCAGTTACCACACAAAGAGGGGTAGATGCTGAGAGAAAGCACTCTTGGTTTTTCTTCCCAGTTCTCAAATCTAGCCCTTTCCCTCTCTCTGCATGAACACCACTTTGCCATTTAAGGGGCAGTTCTTTTTTTTTAAATTGAAGAATAAGTGATTTACAGTATTGTGTTAGTTTCGAGTGTATGGCAAAGTGATTCTCAGTTATATATGTTGTATTTTTTCAGATAATTCTTCATTATAGGTTATTTCAAGGTATTGAATATAGCTCCCTGTGTTATACAGTAAATCCTTATTGCTTATGTAATTTACGTATATAGTAGTTTATATGTGTTAATCCCATACTCCTAATTTATCTCCTGCTTTCCCCTCTGGTAACCATAGTTTGTTTTCTATGTCTATGAGTCTGTGTCTGCTTTGTATGTAGATTAATTTGCACTATTTTTTTTTAGATTTCACATATAAGTGATCTAATCATATAATATTCATTTTTCTCTGACTTACTTTATTTAGTATGATGTTCTCAAAGTCCAATCATGTTGCAGCAAATGGCATATTTCATTCTTTTTTATGACTAACATTCCATTTTATATATTTATATACACACACTGCATCTTAAGGGCTTCCCAGGTGGTGGTTCAGTGGAAAAAGAACCTGCCAGCCAATGCAGGAGATGAAAGAGACTCAGGTTCAATCCCTGGGTCCGGAAGATTCCTTGGAGGAGGGCATGGCAACCTGCTCCAGTATTCTTGCTGGAGAATCCTATGGACAGAGGAGCCTGGCAGGCTACAGTCCATGGGATCACAGAGTCAGACATGAATGAAGCAACTTAGCACACAATACATCTTAAACCAATCGCCTGGTGATGGGCACTTGAGTTGTTTCCAAGTCTTGGCTATTATAAATAGTGCTGCTATGAACACTGGGTAGACGTATCTTTTAGGATTAGAGTTTTTGTCTTTTCTGGACATATGCACAGGAGTGAGATTGCTGGCCCATATGATAACTCTATTTTTAGTTTTAAAAGGACCGCCCATAGCGTTCTCCACAGTGGCTGCACAGTGGCTTCAGTTTACATTCTGAAGAGCCATTCTTGATTGGGCAGCTCAGCAGCCTCCTTACTCTAAGCAGTCACTCTCTACCTCTCCAGTCCATGTCCCTCCTGGTGCCCAGGGGTAACTTCTTTGATGATTTTATCCCTTAGGTGACTTAAAAACTTTGTCTATATAAAGTTCAACCTGCTTTGTGGGGTGTAACAGCCCTTTCCAATAGATCTTTCACCTGTCACTGCAGCCTTGGAGTGATACAGTCATGAGCTAAGGGATGCCAGCAGGTGCCACAGGTTGGGAGAAGCTGAGAATAGATTCTCTCCCAAAGCCTCCAACAGAGGCTGTGATGTGTTACTTTACCTGGCAAAGTGGCCTTTGCAGATGTGATTAAGGCTACTACAGACCCTAAGATGCAGGGAGATAACTGGATTATCCTGTGAGCCCAATCTAATCACAGGAGTCCTTAAAAACAGAGACTCTCTTCTGGCTGTTGTCAGAGAGATGTGATGACAGGATAGAGTCAGAGAGATGCAACGTTACTAGCTTTGAAGGTAGAAGAAGGGGGCTGAACGTCAAGGAGCAGAGACAGTTTCTAGAAGCTGGAAAGGCCAGGAACTGATTTTTTCCTTCAAGCCTCCTGAAAGGAACGCAGCCCTGCTGTCATCTGGATTTTAGCTCAGGGAGACCCATATCAGACTTCTAACCTAAGGAGTTGTAGGATCATTAATCTGTGTTCTTTTAAGCCACCAAACTTGTGATGCTCTGTTATGGCAGTTAACAGAAGACTAACCAGAAATAGTGACCAAAGATGAAGTGGCGTCTGGAGAGAAGAAAAAGCTTTTCTCTGCTTCTGATGTAGTCTGTCTCATCCAGGAAATACTTGGCTCCAGCAGAATTTCGAATATTTATATGGATCATTCTTCAGATTCAGTATGTTTGATGAATAATACATTCCTGAATTTCTACACAAGTTTTGTCTTGGAGTAGAATATATTCTGGGTTGAACAGTTAGAATGAAAGTGAAGAAGTGAAAGTTGCTCAGTCGTGTCCAACTCTTTGCAACCCCATGGACTATATAGTCCATGGAATTCTCCAGGTCAGAATACTGGAGTGGGTAGCCTTTCCCTTCTCCAGGGGATCTTCCCAACCCAGGGATTGAACCCAGGTCTCCCACATTGCAGGCAGATTCTTTACCTGCTGAGCCACCAGGGAAGCCCAATATATATGTGTGTCCCCTAGAAAAATGTGTTCAATGAATAAATGAGTGTGATCAAGATAGGCTCTGAAAGGGACTGTAATTACTCGATTTTCAAGTGCTGTTTAGGGACTTCCTTGGTGGTCCAGTGGTAAAGAACTGCTTTCTAATGCAGGGGATGAGGGTTCAATCCTTAGTTGGGGAACTAAGATCCCACATTGTGCAGGGTAACAAAGCCTGTGTGCTGTAACTAGAGAGCCCGCACACCACGAAGAGCCCATAAGACACAATAAAACCCAGCACAACCATAAATAAATAAATAGAATGTTGTTTAACATGTCTTCCCAAGGATTACTGACCTTAATGTCTTTGTGTTTCATAGTTTATGATGGTCGTACCTTTACACGTAACAATGCCAAGCTGTATTTTTTGATCTTGGTAATACATAGCTAAATCAATAAGTTAAACGATGCATAATGTCTTAGTAGGAGAAATAATTATTGAATGATCAAATTAGTTCAAAATCAGGATATAGATACTTTTCAGTATATATCACAAAAAACTTATTTTGACAAAAAGATTTCTTAATGGCTGTTGGTCAAAACATTATAGACAAACTTCAGTGCAAATTCTACCAAATGATTTATCAAAAGGGGTTTTGTTCATTTTTTGCCCCTGCAAGCAAATATTGTTACATTAATACTGAGCTTGTAACAAACTGGTTTGCCTGGATGTTTAAAAGTTTCAACACAAACCAGCCTTGCAACTAAAAATTGGAACATATTTATCTCAAGACCTGTTCCTGTTCCAAATGTATCTATACTAAGGCTGGAAGACAAAATAACAATAAAACCAAAATGCATCTGGAAAGTAATAAAAATAATTTGTTTGTTTTTATGCTGGAAGTATTTTTCTTATTAATACAGCACACCATCTTTCTGATCTGCTACTACTTGGATAGGAATAATATTATTTTAGTTGCTGGAGTACCATGGCATTAAGAATTATCTGTTTCTTGTTGACTCTGGAAATGAAGGCCAAGAATAAGTAAAATGTTGCAAATTCAGGACAGAGTGTACAATAAAGTCAGAAACATCCAGGATCCTGTGTGTAATGTTGAATCTTTGTATCAAATGACTCTCACTGGCAAACCTGATTGGAATTTTCCTCATTGGCACTGAGTTGTTAACAGGAACAACTGCATTAAGTACTGACTTTTTTTCTGGGGGGGAAGGTGTATTAATGATTTCAGGTGTAAGGCTTCCAAGTTCTTGCTTTATCTCCTAAAAGCCTTGAATCTTATTCTAGGTTATACTTATCTTGATACTCCTCTGTACCCAAGTTCACGTGGCCACTCTGAACCAGTTGCAGAAGCTCCAGAGGAATTTCTTTTGAAATCTGCCAGCAATGCCAGTTTATACAGATGGCTAATAAACACAGAAAAAGATACTAAACATCACTCATTATTACAGAAATGCAAATCAAAACCACAATGAGCTCAAATCTGGTGCTCTGAGACAATCTAGAGTGGTGGGATGGGGTTGGAGGTGGGAAGGAGGGAGGTTCAAGAGGTAGGGGATATATGCTGATGTACCATGGAAACCAATACAGTACTGTAAAGCAATTATCAATTAAAAATAGATGAATAAAATAATGCCAGTTTAAAGATTTATAATATTAGTTGCTGAATTTCAGGCATACATGCAAAGACAGTTACACTTCTCTTAACAGACTTCAGAAATTGAACATTTGTTGGGTCATTGTAAGGTCTCAATTCTCCATCAAATAAATTGAAGCTGCTGCTTCACAGTTTAAGCAGAATCTAACATCTGGCTGCTGATTTTCTCCATTGATATATTCAGATCACTTACAAAAGGAATGACCCAATCTCTATCCTCCACCTGTAGATGACTTAGATTTCTCATGACCCAAAGCTCCTGAGGCTACATTCAGAGGAGCAGTCCCGTGTTCCCTTTCCTCTTTAGCTTATTCACAATTTTCCCAGTAGAAAGTTGAATTATATGTAATCCCCTGTATCCATGTTCACTTGAATAGAACCTTAATGATGGAATGATGTGGTTGTCAGCTCCTTAAAACAAGTGAATGTTTTCCCCAGTAGTGGGAAAATGTCTGTGGGCTTTTAAAGACTAACTTTAGGTCTATTAGATTTGGAAGATTTGCATTTCACTTTGTCTTTATACAGTTCTGCTAATTTATTTTTTGATACATCATCGCTTTGGTTGTTTTCAGGTTTCCTGGCAAGATCTTCATACTTTTATTAAATTCTGCAAATCCTGGGCTTGTGCGGGCCACAGCTCTGAAGACTTCCTTTCCTACTCTTTGGCAAGGTGCTGCCGTCACCATTTGCCACCAGCTCCTTGCTTCTTAATCTTTTAATGTTTCTCCCCACACCCTTCCTCCCCACCCCCCATTTTGTCCTACTCTTTAGTTTGAGAGGGCTTCCCTGATAGCTCAGTTGATAAAGAATCTGCCTGCAATGCAGGAGACACTGGTTTGATTCCTGGGTTGGGAAGTTCTTTAGTTTGAATAAATTTTCTGAAGTCTTTGCTGACCATTGCTTTTTGCCTTTTTCTTGGGCTCATTTTTCTTAGTATTGATATACCTTCTTTTATTATTTATTTCAGAGTAAGTCTGTAGGTGATAAACTTTCTAAGTCCTTTGCAACAGAAAAAGTCTTTATTTTTGCACTTGAATGGTGATGTTTGGGCTGTGGGTATAACTCTATTGTCAAAGATTTTTTCCTCTGAATTTTAAAAATTCTCTCTGCTTCTTGTATCCTGGTTTTCAATGAGACTTAATGCTCATATGATTCTCATACTTTTGTACTTCATCTATTTATTTTTTCCAATCAGAAATTTTCAAGATTTCCTCCTTACCATGCATCTGAAATTGTGTCACACTAAATCTCATGTTAATCTGTAAAAGGGATCCTAAATGGCAATTGATGGGACCTTTCAAACTGAAGATTCATGTTTGTTATTTGTTTTCATTTCTAGGATATTTTGTTCCTTTGTTTGTGTATAACTTCCTTTCATATTCTATTTTCTCCTTCAGAGCCTTATTATTAGCTGATGTTGAAAGTGTTAGATCAATCCTCTGGGTATCTTAGTTTAAAAAAAATAAAAATACTTTGTATATTTGCTGTTGAGCTATGTGCTGGAAAAACACATATTTGCTCAATCTTCCTGGTCACACATGTATCCTTTACCTGGGCTTACTCTGATCACTCTTTTGAGGATTTTTGTTGCTTCATAATCATGTTCAGTTTTTCAGTTGATTAGAAAAAGTCAGTGTGATATCTTTTTCCGCCCAAGAATGTTATAACTCTTCTAAAGTCTTGTTTTTGCTCTCTGATTTATTTCACTGCATGAAAGTTTCTCTATGCACTGCTGTCTCTTTTAAGATGCCTTCTCCCAATGTTAATTACTGGGGGGAAAAATGGTAATTATAGGTTGGAGGCTCCTCCTTTACCTCAGATTCCCATATGACTGTACACTCTTCAGCAAAATGAGGTATGAGATAACATCATGGTATACATCATCATCTTGTCAGCTACTGTGGGCAGGGGGATACACTCAGAGGTAGGATGTTTTGGCAGCTCATCTTCCACAATCAGGTGCTCCCTTTTCCTCCTTTATGTCACCAGTCACCAAGAACACGGTCATTTTTCTCCATCTGACAATCTTCTATCCACTGCTCCCACCTGAAGGCGTATACTCCTGCTGGAATTTCGTGGCCCCAGGAGACAAGAAGGGGGAGCCTGTGTGGAGTGGCTGACATGCTGCAGCATGCTGAATAATCAGTGCGCTGTTGATGACTCCTGAGGCTGGGAGCTCCCAGGATCCGCCCTCTCTGGGCACTGCATGCTCTTGCGGCTGTTTTCAACTCCTGTGGCAGTCTACTGTTATGCACATTTGGGGCTGTGATCTTGTCTGTCCAGTTTCCATTTGCCATCCTTCTTTCAGGGACTCCTCATGGTTTCTGGCCCACCTCCTTGCTATCCAGGGTGATTAAGAATTTATTTACCTGTTTTTATATGTTTTCTGACTATCTGGGATGAGAGGGAGAGGCTGCAGCAGGAATTCAGTTTCCAGTCTGGGATGAAACCCATCTCCCATATCACTATCTCTACTATAACATGCATCACGCTTGTGATAGGCAGCATAATGGCCCCTCCCCACAAAGAGCTCTATGTCTTAATTCCCAGAATCTGGGCAAATGTTACATGTACAGTCTAATAAATTTACACAATGTTATATGTCAAATTTATTCAATTAAAAATGTTATGTTATATGGCAAGGGAGAATTAAGATTGTAGATGGCATGGAAGTTGTAAATCAACTGACCAGAGAATAAAGTTATTCTGGAGCACCCAGGTGAGTCCGATGTAATCACAATGATCCTCTTTAAATGGAGAAGAAGGAATCAGAAGGGTCAGTGTCAAGAGTGATGTGATGTCAAAAAGACTCAGTCATTGCTGGCTGCGAAGATGGAAAGGGGCCACCCACCAGGGATGCAGGCAGCTGAAAAGACAAGATAACAGATTCTCCCCTGGAACCTCCAGAAAGCAACAAAGCCCCAAGGACACTTTAATTTTTAGCTCAATGAGATCCATTTTGGACTCCTGATCTTCAGAATTATAAGCTAATAAACGTGTGTTGTTTCAAGCAACTGTTTGGTGTCATTTGTTACAGCAATGATAGGAAGCAATACAGTGTTGAGATGTGATTGCTGGAGTCTCTCTTCCACCACACTGGTGGCTCTTGACAACAAGAGCCGCACTGTTGTCGTCTATACCTACTAGGAATGCAGCACAGAATCTGGCACATAGTCAGGGCTCAGTAAATACTGGTTGAATGAGTGAGAGAGTGCTCTAAGTTTGAGGTTCTACTGAAGCTCTAAGATTTCAAAGCAGGCTCTGCCTTTCCCCTTCCCTCGGTCCTGGAGACCCTAAGCTCTCTGATCTCACTTCTCTTTGTTTCACTTTGCAGGTTTTTATTGCTATTCTATTTGCAGCTTCTTCCCTTGCTGTGCACCATTTCTTTCCTCTCTCCAGCCTTGCATGTAGGCAGAACTGCAATGGCAGACACTTGTCACATATGTACCTGTCTTTGTCAACAGGTCTTGAATGGGTTATGCCTGAAACAGTGACTTATGTCTGCTTTCTTCTCTTCTCCATAGCTGCCTCCACTCTCATCTCCTATCAGGCTTTTGCTGTTTTCCCATGAGCTTGAATAGCGAATGTAGTTCTCATACCATCTTTCCCTTTTGGTGTTCTGAATTAAACCCAAGGTCAATCTTTTTATAGCCCTTCTTAGCCCTCTCCTCAGATGATTCCATGGGCTGCCAGGATAGATAATGAAAAGAATTAAAGGCACTCTTAGGTGACTTCAGGTTTACTATAAAGCCACTCAGGGAATCCCTCAGTGTACTTATGCAGAACTGCAATTCCTCCTGGGCTGGGTAACCACGGCTGCTGCTGGGTCACTGAAACATTATTTTGCAGCTTCTCAGCCAGCTGTTCGTTCTCAGGCTTTCGCTGATTTCGTATTGAACTCGGCTTCTGCCTCTCCAGCTTTCCCTCCGTGCACCTAACATTCAGTCTCTCCTGTAACCAGGCAGGATGGGCTTGCTTAGTTGCGGTCCAACGCAGAGTTCTCAGGCCAGATCTCCTCCAGTACTGCTGACTTGTCCCATATGTTTGATTGTGGTGACTCGGTCAGTTCCTGGACCAGTCTTTTGTGGCTCAGTCCGGGAGCAGAGCCAAGAGACATGATATGTGGTTCTAACACAGACTGCCTCTGACCACTGAATTCTGGGGCTGTGGGTGCCAGGCACACAGACTAACTAGTACAAATTCTTTTACCAAAATCTACTTTTGGAGGTTAATATTTGCACCTCTTCATTCCCTTTCATGTTCCCTCAACCCTTGCCTTTCCACTCCACGAAGATACCTAGTTGATGAAACAAAGCATCCAATTTCACCCTTCCTACCCACAATGTAATTCCAAGTGTGAAAGTTTCATTACGAAGGAATCCTTAGGTTTCGGTCATCTGATCTGCTGCAGGAGGCTGTTGCACCAGAGTGGTGAGGTCCAGGTCAGAGACGAGGCTCACGTCGTAAAGATGAACTATTACTTCTGTTCCCCCGTGGGCAACAGTCCAGGGGATTGCATGCTCCAAGGCTGCAGAAACAAACAAGCCCTGGACCAGGATGCTGAGGTTTACATTCTCTGGGGGCTGATTTTGTCATTCTTGTATGAAGATACCTTTCCTTCCTTCTCTCCTCCCTTGCTGCCTAAGCTAGTCACCAGCACAACTTCCTTTACCCCTTCAGACACAGCATTTTGCGGATGCTACTCCAGGGAACTTGAGGTGTCAGGGAAGCTAGCAGTGACATCTGCTTATAGCTCACTTTCCTCCTCACACAATAATATGGAGATGAAACCTGATGCACATATCTGATTTTAGGTGGAGTGTGATTCCTGTGGCATAAAACTCAGAAGGGTGTTTGTAAATTAAGAGCATGTCATTGTTATGCCCGATGTCCGAATCCCCGAGCGGGAAGAGAGAAGTCCCAAGAGACAATGCAAAACGCAAGAAGGAAGTTTATTGCTAGCTCGAGCTAGGGCCCCCGCTGTGTCCAACGTAGTGGCGCACAGGCTGAGGGCCCTGAGCCCGGTTTTTCTACTCATATTTATAGGACATCCAATTTCAAACATAAGCAGGGGTCAATTAGCGAAGCGGATTGGTTACATGTTCGCGCGCGGGACTTTTCCGAAAACAGGTTCTGATTGGCTGTATCTGGGTGGCCTGATAATCGTCCTAGTTGCCAGAGGAGGGTCTTTCCCTTCCCGCCTCTGTCTCCTATCATGGCGTTATGTTTGCTCTTCCTACATTCCATTTGTTCTTCCTACAGTCATAGCATTTCTTTGCAAAATATAATTTTATTAATGATAATATGGAAAAGTCCCTGATGCCGGGAAAGATTGAGAGCAAGAGAAGAATGGGGCCACAGAGGATGAGATGGTTAGATGGCATCACTGACTCGGTGGACCTGAATTTGAACAAACTCAGGAAGGTAGTGAAGGACAGGGAAGCCTGGCATGCTGCAGCTCTTGGGGGTGCAAAGAGTCAGACATAACTTATCGACTGAACAATATGCAATTATGCAGTAGCAAGGCCTGTATATTATTTTCTAAGGATAATTTTTTTGAAATGACATTGCATATTCTTAAAATTAAGATAGTAATTCTTTAAGAGGTGAATTTGAACTTCAAACTTTAAAGAGTCCTTAGGGTTAATTTTTAAAACAATGTTTAGCTCTTTGATCCTTCTGGAATTTAATCTGTGTGATGTAAGGTTAGGAACTTAAGTATTTTTCAGATGGAAAGTTAGTTGTTCCAAAACTATGGACAACTCACTTTATTAATACCATTAAAGTCAATTGGAGAAGAAATGGCAACGCACTCCAGTATCTTGCCTGGAGAATCCCATGGACAGAGGAGCCTAGCAGGCTACAGTCCATGGGGTCGCAAGTTGGTAATGGCTTAGCGACTAAAAAGAGAGAGAGTTAAAAAAAAATTGCCATGTAATCTTAGTTGTTTCTATCGATATTTGCGTATCTCTTTGTCAGTATCATGCTGCTTTGGTTACTGTGGCTTCACGGGTCACTCTGCTATCTGGTAGGGCATGGTCCCTCTAAGTGCCTCTTGTTCTATTTTCTCCTCAAAGTTTCTTGGCAGTGCTCATATGTTTAGTCTTCCAGAGGACTTTTAGAATCAACTTGTCGAGTTCCAAAATCTTACCATTAAAATTTTGATGGAAATTACATAAAATTGACATCAGTATAATATTGAATCTTTTCATTAGAACATGTTGTCTTTTCAATTACTTAGGTCATTTCTAATGTCCTTAAAATTCTCTGGTTTTCTGCATATAGATATTGCATATTTCTCAAAATATAGGTGTATGCTTTTTTTTTTCTGTTATGGTAAAAGGGTAATTTTTTTCCCTTTAAGACTTTAAGTTTTTGCAAAGGTTTTGTCTTAGGCAGCACTTTACAGAAATACACTATAACTTAGAGGGAAAAAGCGGGGTGGGGTGGGGTGGGGAGAATTCATTGGAAGGTGGCCAAGGCCTCCCCTCCAGGCAAGGGCAGAAAGGGGAATTGGCCTCACCAAGGGCTGGGGGAAAAAAGCTGCTTAGTCTCTTGTTGCTGCTTCTCTCAGGAGCTATTTTCTTCTTCCAGTTAAGCTTTCTTTGCTGCTCTTTGCCCCCACTTTTACATTCAAGGGGATGCAGAACAAATCTGGCGGGGGTGGGGGTGGGGCAGCGGGGGTGGGGCCGCGGGCGGGGGTGGCTACCCATATCAATGGTGAAAAACTGTGGGCTGGAGAGGCACCCCTGAAATTGATTTTTTTTTTTTTTACCACTACAATATTGTAAAGTAATGAAATTGATTTCAAAGCACTGCAATGTCAGATACATCAAAACAAGCTGTCTCTTCTTGTCTAAAAAAAATGAGAATTAGCAGTAGCCCTATGGGAGAACCCACTTCCTAAATTCCAGCCACTTTCTAGTTCCAGCCACTCCCTAGTTCCAGGCCACTGATAAACCGGGACTGACAATCATCACCTTTATGGGATTAATAATCAACAAAAATATATTGAGGTCCCACTGTTACTTTATATTTGTATACTGCTTTGCTGTTCATGATGTGTTTCCTCTTAGTCTCTTTCACTCTTAGGCTCTGGGTTCAGGTCACACATAGTTTGCCACAGTCGCCAAGTTGTGTGCTTTAGAGGCGTTAAGTTGCCATTTCAAATATTTTGTCTTCAAAAAAGAAGATCCTTCAAATTTTGTAACTCGGAATAAAAATGACTATGACCTTATTCTTAATCTCAACTGGCCTACCATTAACTTTAAAAATAAATCAGGAGATTGGGTGTTACATTAAAAAAAACCAAACCCTTCCTTAAAACAAGAAATTCTGTTAAGAGGCATTACTCGTTAATTCTGTAGTCAACATCTGTATTTGACCGGGACCGGGTGAAAGCTACAATGGGAACGCTGCAGTCTCGGAGCTATCGGTTATTTATTGAATGACCTTCCCAAGTAACCTAGGCTTTTGTGAATCTATTTACACATTTTCACACTCAAAACAATAACTTTTAAATTCAAGTGTTAGGAGTCGAAACAAAGCAAAAATAAAGGTCGTGGTGTTATGTGGAGCGTTACGAAGCTAATGTGAGAGGCTGATATTCACGAAAGAAAAAGAAAAGCGAGTCTGGAGGAAGATGAAGGAAAAACGGTCAGAGACCCCAGAAATGGCACCTCGGTCAGTCCCAGCTTTCACACAGATGTTAAAAAACAGCCTCCCATGCCGGACACGCTCTCCTTTAACTGAAAAAGGAGTCTTCGGATGAGTCTTTTCCTCAGTAACAGAAAACTCCTTTTCTCCCAACTTTGCTTCCCTGCCCAGTCTGCAAACAAGGAGTCAGATTTTCCTCACTGACCTGGAGCGGCCCCAGCCGAGCTCAGCGGGTGGCTCAGGCCTTGCGGGGCCCACAAAGGGGAAGCAAGGGCGGAGGCCCAGTTTGGGATTGGGGTCTGGGCTCAGGAAGCTGAGGCGCGAAAGTACCGCCTCCGCCAGAACCAGAGGGCACCGCCCCCATTCGACATTCGCATGACTTACGGCATGGTTTCCAGCAGCGCCCGCTTACTTTCTGGCCGTCCCTTCCGAGCGCCTCTCTTCCGGGGCGGGACTTCCTGTCTATTATTGATAGGCGTCCGGCTGTAGAGCTGGTGGGAGGATCACACAGCAAGGTCAGTCTGGCTGGTCAGGCCTTATGCTCTTTGAAAGGGATCCAAAGAGGAGCTCTTTCTCGCCCTCTTGTTTGATTTTTTTTTTTCCTCCGCGAGGCTTCGGTTTGCGCGGACGTCCTGGCGTTTTGGCACTACTACCACCTGAAGCTCTTCCGCTTCCTCTTTTCTCTGGCTCCGCCCCCAGCGTCCTGTGGCCATGACGACCGCCCCGCGGGACTCTCTGGTGTGGAAGCTCGCGGGGCTTCTGCGCGAGTCCGGTGAGTGAACTTCCGGTTGGGCTGAGGCTGGCCGAGAGGGGCTACTTCCTACGTTCTAGAGACATGCCTAGTTAGGAGTCATGGGATTACAGCTGTTCAGGGTCACGAGGATTTGGGTGTCAAAGAATTAATTTCTCTACTCCTCCCGGAGTTTGTTCGCTCTGTCGCTCTTTGTCTTTGACGGTCTAAACCTTAGCCATCCTTCTAGGCCAAACTCGGGTGCTACTTTCTTCATGCATTTTCTGATACTCACAGAGGGGAGTGATCGTTACTTGGCCGTAAGCCTTTCTAGTCCAAGGACTAGTCATAATCGTTGACCTGTGGCGCTAATTTAAAAAAAGGTGTTATTTGGGCAAAATGAGGACTATAGCCCATGAGATAGCATCTCAAACACTAAAAGGCAAAATGAGGACTATAGCCCATGAGCTAGCATCTCAGATGGCTCTGAGAAACTGCTCCAGAGAGGTAGAGGGGAAGGTCAGTATATATGTGATTTTGATGGAGAGTAAATGCTATCAAGCACATATTGTTTTGCAGACCGTTTCTGCTAGTGATGAGCAACAGTTGTCACCACGAAGGATTTTAGTGTTTTTATGAGGAGGGCTAGATGTGAAGAGATACAAGAATTGGGCTCATAATAAAATTGGTTCCTGAAAATATCTATCTGAAGACCTGTGCTGCCAGGTTTTTTTAAATTGTTCCAGAGCACCAAGTTCCTCATTTCTGCTCTCCACCCTAAACTCTGCAGGGGGTGTCGACAATCAGCTTCTGCAGTAGCACGTGATTTAATCCTTGTAGAGGTGGATGACAAGTGCTAGTGTCAAGTGCCAATTTGTAGTTGACAGTGGCAAAACATGAAGTATAGCATAATTAAAAGCCCCTGGGTTGGAATCCCAGCTCTTTCAAATATGACCAAATTGTTTAAGTTTTCTGAGCTTTAGTTCTTCCTCATCAGCAAAATGGGATAACGATTGTACTTAACTGAAAGATTGCTAGGGGGATTAATTTTAATTCACATAAAGCGTTTAGAACAGTGATTGCATACATGGTAAGCACTCAAAATTGTTAGTAATTATTATAGTTTTTTTCTTCCGAGCCTAGACACAGTGGCGTCATTGTAGTTATTCAGTAATGGTTGGCATTAGTTGTAGAAGTTTTGGCTTTGAGAGCAGATGGGAGTAACAACTTCCTATCAGATTTATGATCTCTATTGAGATTCTTAACTTTTCTGCGCTCCAGTTTCCATATTTGTAAGCAGGTATTAACAGTGCTTTTTAGGAGATTTTGGTGAAGTTTAAATGGAGTAACATACGTCTGACACGTATTACTCAATGTTAGCTGCCTTTCCATCTCTCTGCACTCCTGTTGGTGGTATCTGTATAGCATTTTTACTTTCTGGCTTGTAGTATTAACTGTGCACATGTCTTATCTCCTCTTCTAGACTGGGAGGCTCTTTCGGGGTGGGGAGAGTCCTTGAACCTCGTCTGTATCTATCCTTACTGTCTATTACATAGAAAATCCTTCATACAAGGTTGTAGGATTTGATAACTTATTTAGCAAGAATCTGACTTCGTGCCAGAGGTTAGGGCTGATAGGGGATGTGTGTGAGTCCATGCACACAGGCATACAAGTGACTAAAGGTGTAGCAGGAGGGAGAATGCTGCAGTGATGAAATAGTTTTATATCTTGATTGTGGTAGTTGTTACAGGAATCTACGTGTAACAAAATGGCATAGAACTATATGTACAAGTTGTCCACAGTGCTCATTTCCTGATTTTGATATTGTACTCCATATAAAACAAAATCATTGGTGGTTACATATAAGGGTATGGAGATCTCTCTGTATTATTTCTGTAAACTCCTTCTAGTCAATCCTTATTTTTTCCAAGAAACTTAAAAATCTCTGTACCTACCTTGTAGTGGTACTTTTACTTATTTATTTTTATTGAAGTATGATTTATTTACCGTGTTGTGCCAAGCTCTGCTGTACAGTGAAGTGACTCAGTTATACACACATATACATTCTAAGTATTTTTTTCCACTGTGGTTTATCACAAGGTATTGAATATAGCTCCCTGCTCTATACAGTAGGACCTTGTAGCTATATTTTGTTAGATGCAGTAATGAATACCAGAAGATGCCCTCAAGGACAAGAGAAGGCAGGTTTAACCTGGAGAGCAGTAGCAATACCTTAGTGCTTAAATGAGTGGTTACTTTTTTGACATGCATTTTAGTGTTTTTGAAAGTTTCTGTAAGTGCACATGTTCCTTGTACAATGAGACAAAGAAGTACAGGTACAACTTCTCATTTGCTCTCATATAAATTGAAGTAGTTATGGTGAAAAGTTCAGCGGTGGTGCATGCTGAGAAAGCTTCCTGGAGAAAGGTGGGCCTTGAGCTGGGCAGAGTGGAAGGGGGTGTGTCAGAAAATGAGGAAGCTGAGAGAGCCAGTGCTGTTTCCAGCACTATGAGTAGGCCAGGCTCTTTTGAGCAGAAGGCGAAGGAAAATTTAGAAAAGTTGGAGTCTTGTAGTAAAGCAATCTACCAGGCGGAAAAGTTAGGACGTTTTGAAAGATAGAGGAGAGCCATTGAAGACTTTTGAGTGAGGAAGAGTAGTGAAGTTTGATCCTATTGGGATCAAACAGGTCTGTGAGTGAGAACAGGTCTGTGAGTGGGAGTGGATGTACCCTGTGGTTGTAAGTCTTAGAATAAATGGAGCCCCTCTTGTTTGCCCCTCTCCCTGCAGGGGATGTGGTGCTGTCTGGCCATAGCACCCTGACCCTGCTGACTGCCACACTGCAGCACCTGAACCACGTATTTGAGCTGCATCTGGGGCCATGGGGCCCTGGCCAAACAGGCTTTGTGTCTCTGCCCTCCCATCCCGCCGACTCCCCCATCATCCTCCAGCTTCAGTTCCTCTTCGACGTGCTGCAGAAAACGCTTTCACTCAAGGTTCTGGGGTGGGGATGGGATGGTGGGTACTGAGAGCACAAGAGGAGAGGGGAGGTGGGGCTGGGGTGTGGCCTGCATGCACAAAATCTACAGGGCCCGGACCCAGGTGAGGAGCGCGCTGTGCTTGGCAGTGCTAAAGGAAAGGGACGTGTGCCGGGCCTCAGTGACCTGATTAGTTTTTTGTTTTTTGTTTTTTTTTAGCTGGTCCATGTCCCAGGTCTTGGCCTCTCAGGGCCCATCAAAATTTTTCCCTTCAAGTCCCTTCGACAGCTGGAGGTATGGGGCATTGGGGGATGTTGGTGCATAAAACCCAGCTCCAGTAGACATTTGGGGCAGGGACAGGGAGGTGGCCTCTTGGTGGGTTGTGGGGGGCAGACCGTGTATGCCTGTTGCTCTGCAGTGATACCCACCCACTCTTCCATTTAGGGCTGCCCTGAACCATAGGTAGCTTTGTCATCGTTCCCCTCTTCCCAATTGGGAGGTGGGGATGAGACATCTGTCCTCCGTGAAGTTCAGTCTCCCTCCGCCCCTCCCTCCCTTCCCTTGCTCCAGCTCCGAGGTGTCCCCCTCCACTGCCTCCATGGCCTCCGTGGCATCTATTCCCAGCTGGAGACCCTGATCTGCAGCAGGAGCCTCCAGGCATTAGAGGTAAGGAGGGTCAGGGGCAAGCCCGGAAGCCTTGTCTTGAGGGACGTGGAGGACCAAGCTCTGATGTTGCCCCTTCTCTGCAGCGTACCCTGCCTCCTGCCTCCTGTGTCCTGCTAGACAGTGTCTTCACCCTCTCTGCTGTGTTCCCACAGTAACCTGTGCCCATGGAGCTTAGAGTCACACCGAGCATATTGTGTTCGACATTCTCACATCTGCCTTCCTTTCTGCCCTGTCTGCTCACATTTCTTGGGAAGAGGACCTTGGGCTTTCTTTAAGTCTGCATTTCCAGACAGAGCTCAGTATATAGAGTGAATGCATGGCCAGGTGACAGAGCGTGGCCTTGGCGTGGTCGGGGGTGGAGAGTGGAGGTAACAGCACCCGCCTGTCTGTGCAGGAGCTGCTCTCAGCCTGCGGTGGTGACCTCTGCTCTGCCCTGCCCTGGCTGGCTCTGCTATCTGCTGACTTCAGCTACAATGCCCTGACTGCCTTAGACAGCTCCCTGGTGAGTGAGCCTCAGGAGGGGCTGGGGAAACTGGGGAACCACAGGGATGGGCCCTTAGGGTGGCGGGCCAGTTGACTGCCTGGGGGTGTCCGATTTTCTGCTTCCTGTCCCTATCCCCCCTTAGCGTCTCTTGTCAGCTCTTCGCTTCTTGAACCTTAGCCACAATCAAGTCCAGGACTGCAAGGGCTTCCTGATGGTGAGTATGAACAGCCTGGCTGGGCAGGTGCCACCTGGGCCTCCACTTTTTTTGCTCCCACCTTGCTCTTGCCTCTCATCTGCCACCCCCCTGCTTCCCCACCCCTACTCCCCATGGAATCACATCTTGGGAGGCAGTACTCTTTGGAGGCACAGACTCTGGCATAAGACAAACCAGTGTTCAAACCTCAACTCCTAATCTCCGTGGGACAAATTAGTTAACTTCTCAATTCTTTCATCTGTAAAGTATACATCATACAAGTACCTACTTTAATAGTATGAAAACGATTGTGAAGAGAATCTGATGATACTTAGCTCAAGGTCTAGCTCAGTAAAGGGTAGCTTTCATGGTGAACTTGAAGAACCCTTCTCCTATGTCTCCTTGTCAGAGATAAAGCTGGATTCTGGTTAAAATGGCAAAAAACTATTGGTGATATTTAATTAGTAGTAAAACTGTTTTAATCAGTAATAAGCTTCTTGGTGTGAACTGAATTCCAGTTTGATTTGTGCAGAGATGAGCATTTTCAAGGGAGCATGAGGCAGTGGGAAGTGGGATGGTGGAGGCTTGGGCAGATTCTCTCTTTGACCAAACCCTAGTCGGGTTCCTCTGAAGTTGGGAAAGTGGACATGTAAGAAAAACAGGAAGGGGCGTTGGTCCATGTGAACCTGTCTAGTTTGCTAACTGGCACTTGTCAAAGCCCCACGGAGGCAGAGAGCTGGGCCCTATCTTTCAGGTGTTGTCTGGAGCAAACTCAATCCTTCTGGCACCTTCAGTTTTCCTGGGCAGTGACGTCAGGGGACTGGGGTGGTCATTCCGGAGCTGTTAGAAACTGGTAGATTTGTTCGTCTTAACGTAGGGGTTGATAGAGGGGCAGGTGAAATCATTTGTGCTGAGAGTCCGTAGTCTTTGTAGGCCAAGTTTGAGGCCTAGTCAAGAAGCGGGTTCAGAGGAGGCTGGCTAGAGTGTGGCCAAGGAGAGACTCTGCATCACCGCCCCCTGCATCCCCTCTCAGGATTTGTCTGAGCTCTGTCACCTGGACATCTCTTACAACCACCTGCGTTTAGTGCCGAAAATGGGACCCTCAGGGGCTGCTCTGGGAACCCTGATTCTGCGGGGCAATGAGCTCCAGAGCCTGCATGGTGAGTGGGGGAGTGTGCTGGGGGTGGGGTGGTGGTCCAGCATGGAAGGGAATGAGGGCGGTATGAGACTCAGGGTGGCCTGGGATCCCTGTGCCTACCAGAGCCTCCTGCGGCCTTCAGACAGGTATGGAGTGCCCAGGCTGGCCTTTCTGCCGTGCCTTCCCCCAGCACGCCCCCTCCACTCCACTCCGCCCCACCCCACACCCCTCCACCCTTGCTCACCCACAGCCTTGCTCACACCTCCCCTCTCATCTCTGCCCCAGGCCTGGAACAGCTGCGAAACCTGCGGCACCTGGATGTGGCCTACAACCTGCTGGAGAGACACAGGGAGCTGGCGCCACTGTGGCTGCTGACGGAGCTCCGCAAGGTGAGGACCGGGGAGCTGGCTTCGTGCCGTCCCCCCCACCTTCCCCCATGCTGAGTTGGTCAGCCCCCTTCCTCACAGAAGGAGGCCCAAGGCACACCTCAGTCTCCTCTGTGCCCAGCTCTGCCTGGAGGGGAACCCCTTGTGGTTCCACCCTGAACACCGCGTGGCCACCGCCCGGTACCTGTCGCCCCGCGCCCGGGACGCTGCTGCTGGGGTGAGTGTCTGCCCATGTCTGCTCCGCCTTCCCTTTCCTGCTAGGCCTCCCTCACTCCTGCACACTCTTGCCTTTCCCCACATCCCTTGGTGAGGGGCTGAGGCCCCAGACTGCTGGCTTATTATACCTTTCCCCCTCACCGAACCTGCTGGTCCTTATAAGACTAGGAGGGCTCCCAACCCTGGCTAGGGGCTCCCCAGAGTATGTGCTCCCCACCGACACCGCCCTCCCCTTTTATCTTTGCTCAGTTCCTTCTTGATGGAAAGGCCTTGTCACTGACTGATTTACAGGTTCGTGTGGTGGGAGTGACGGGGCGGGATCCATTTGGGAGGAGGTGAAGGAAGGGCACTAGCCGAGGGAAACAGAGGGGAGTTGGGGAAGGATCTGTCCGATCGGCTGGAAGGTAGTCCCCGTCTCTTGGGAGCATGAGCAGAAGAGGGGTGCGCCCTGGCTCCAGCCTCTGTCTCCTACCTGTTGTCACACGCCAGAGCTCCACGTCCTCAGGGCTCAGCACCACGGCACCACCTCCGCCCTGGCCAGTGGGGAGTACGATTGAAACCTCCGGTGGCCCTGACGTGAGTGACAGCCCCTCGTCAGGGGGCGTTGTGGCCCAGCCCCCGCTCCGCAAGGTGAAGGTAAATGGGGTCCTAGGCTGCCTCGTGCCTCGGCTTGGGTGCGTTTACGGGGGCTCTGGGCTGCAGGGGTCCTGGGAGTGGTCAGGGCGTGTCCTTGCCTGCGGGTGGGTGGGGTGGGAGGCCACTGGCTTTCATAGAACGTGGGTTCCCTCTCCCAACCTCAGAGCCGAGTCCGCGTGAGGCGGGCGAGTATCTCGGAACCCAGTGACACAGACCCGGAGCCCCGGACTCTGGACCCCTCCCCGGCTGGTGAGTCGGCCCACCCCCAGCCTCCTGGCCCGTCCCTTGCGCTCCAGTCTTCTAGTTGGGAGGACTTCTCTTTTTGGTGGATTGGAGCATTGCGGGTACCTCATCTTCCTTCCTGTTTCAGTCTGGGGGAAGGAGAAGAGACTGCTCCTGGGCAGCACTTTCCAAAGGGTTTTTCAGGGAATGTTATCTTTGTTGGGTGTCAGTGGGTTGGATAATGAGAGGATTCCGTGGCCCCATCAGTTCGGGAAAAGCTGCGTTAAACCAGAGGACGTCTCTGGACCTTAAATGCGCTGCCCTGTCTCTCCAGTCTCCCTAAGCGGCAGGCGCTTTGCGCTTCTGAGTTGCACGTGACCCCAGTGTCACGTAGAACTCGCTTCAAGACCTGCTGCCAAAGGGGCAGACTTTGGCTTCCCTCTGAGCTGGCCATCCCCTGCCGTCACACCCCCTTTTTTACCTCACCCTGAGGGGCACGCCCAGAAGATGGGGCGGCTGGGGGTCATGGTGGGGCCGGGTTTGCTAAGCTGCGCGCTCCCCCGCCTGCCCAGGGTGGTTTGTGCAGCAGCATCGGGAGCTGGAACTCATGAGCAGCTTTCGGGAGCGGTTCGGCTGCGACTGGCTGCAGTATCGGAATCACCTGAAGGCCTCTGCCCCCAGCACGTTGTCCCCGGACGCCCTGAGCCCAGGGCCTGCGCCCAGCCCTCCACCGCTTGAGGAGTCTCCGCAGGAGGTGGCAGAGGAGGTCCGGCCAGAGCTGGAGCCTCCGGAGGAAGAGGAGCTGGAGGAGCAGGGAGAAGAGGAGGGAGGAGAGGAGCAAAGCGAAGTGGAGGGTGAGCGCTCAGTGGCCGCGAGGGAGGCCAGAACTAGGTGGTGGTCACGTGTCCGGGGGTTAGGAGAGCCCACGTACGGGGGTGGACGGCCGCCCCACAGCGGGGGCTGAGTCTTGGCCGCCTCTCCCTCCTCACGTGTCCCCGTCTCTGTCTCTCCTCAGTGGAGCTCTGCCGGCCCATGTTGGTGTGTCCCCTGGAGGGGCCCGAGGGCGTGCGGGGCAGGGAATGCTTTCTCTGGGTCACTACGGGCCACCTGTTTGAGGTGGAGCTCCAAGCGGCTCGAACCCTGCAACGGCTTGAGCTTCAGAGTCTGGAGGCAGCTGAGATAGAGGCAGAGACCCAGACCCAGAGCGAGCAGGTGCCTGAGGTGAGCTGTGGAAGCAGGGCTTCTGGAAGGGGTGCTAGGCTTTTTTCTGGAACTGACTCTTGACAGCCTGGTCAGGCACTGGGACGACTGTTTCCCATGCTCTGTCACTGGGCTTGGATCTGGGAGGGGCACTAAGGGGGCAAAGACAGGCCCCAGGCCACTCGGAGGCTGGGCTGAGGGACAGAGCTCCTGGGCTGTAGCGTGGCTGTCAGCAAAAGCACTTTTACAGAGGCCAGAGCTATTGTTTCCGTCACGCTCTCAGCATAACCCTAATCCCACTGACCCCTCTTCCTGTGCAGGGCTCAGATCCACGACCCCAGGGCCCCGTCCTTGCTCTCCGCTTCTCCTACATTTGCCCCGACCGGCAGCTGCGTCGCTACATGGTGCTGGAGCCAGATGCCCAGGCGGCTGTCCAGGTGACGGAACCTAGCGTGGGGCCCAGGCAGCTGGGGGAGGCTGGGAGCCTGAGGACTTGGGTCCTGCTCACAGCTGTGTCCGGCCCACCCTGTTTCAGGAGCTGCTGGCTGTGCTGACCCCAGCAGCCACCTCTCAGCATCAGCTTGAGGAAGCAGGGGGCCCACCAGGGGACAGACTCCAGTGTCTGCGCTGTGGCCGCGAGTTCAAGCCAGAGGAGCCCAGGTTGGGGCTGGACGGTGAGGAAGGCTGGAGGCCACTGTTCTCCCGGAAGACAGGTACCAGCCCTGCCCTTGACTTCAGTGTCCTTGTGCCTCCTGCTGCTTCAGGGAAAAATGGCTTTGAGCTGGGAGTGTGGAGGGGGAACCCTAGGGAAGAAAGGAGCAGGGGCCAACTTTTCAGCCTGGAAGAGAAATTAAAATTGTCTGCCTGCCACATTTACAAAAAAATAAACTACATCCTCTTTTTCTCTTAAGTCAGGAACTACAGTCTGTGTAACTGCTTAAACATATCCATTATTTTCCCATAACTTGCAGCATTTCCCTCCTTTTTTTTTTGGCTACTGTTTCAGAAGCCACATAAAACATACGAGCACTCCCTGCAGTGTGGGGCTGTCTGGCAGCCGTAGTGGGATGCTGTGTGAGGGGGCTTAGGTTGTCCTTCCCTGACTGACCTTGTGAGTCACTTGAGTAACACCTCATGGCATTTCTTCACACTCTGTTAGGATGACAGATTTTTCCATTGCAGACCAGTCAAAAAGTCATGTCTTTGAAGACATTGAAGAAGAAAAAAATATTCTTGGTAACACTTGCACTGAAATGTTTGATTTTTATTATCACATTTTTTTTTTTTTCCTGGCAGTAGCTGGAACAGGGGTTTAAATTTTATTCAGAAATCAAGCTCTCTTCATTCATTCTCCAACCTGAACTTGCCTGGGCAGCTGCAAGCCCAGCAGTACAGTATGTATAACAGGAACAGCCCTACCGGGTCCCAGACCCTGTCTGTACTCCAAGGGTCATATGGCCCTGGCGTCCCTTTGGTGGTGGCGTTAGTCTTGTGCATTCCTATGTGCTCTGGTCTCCTTTGATCTGAGCCTCAGTCACCTCGTCTGAGCAAAGAAGAGGATGGACTTGCCCCATGACATGAGGAGAGTTCAGTGTGACAAAACAGCACCAGGAACCATGCCTAGCTCAGAACCGAGGTCTTCCACACACAGTAGCTGCTGCCTTGACCCGAGCTGCATGGCCTTGGCAGGGCACATCAGTGACTCCATCTTTGCTTTCCTCACTTGCACAATAGGGTCAGGAGAGTTGCGATACAGCTGTCAGAGGCTCTAGCACATTCCAGCACGTCATAGCTGCTCAAAGAGTGTTTCCTGTCTCGTCGCTGATCTGTGGCCTGGTTTCTTTACCCAATTCTGTTCACTCGTCCTGACAACCCTCTGGGAGCGTCATCATCCCCATCTCACAGATGGAGAACCGAGCATAGAGAACCTGGAATTCTACCCTTATCTGTTGATTTCGGGCTCTCAGACTTCACGTACATGCCCAGCCCAGGGCTGTGGGAGGGGCCCACAGCAGGGCCTGGGTGGGTGTGGACCTCCTGAAATGAGAAGGCAGGTGTATTGAGGAGCTTGTGAGCCTGCTCATCTGTCACTGGGATGGGGAGTGATTGGTTAGCAGTTTGGCCTGCTGAGGGCATCAGGTTGGGTGGGAGCATGGGGAGCGTGTGAAGCTGGAGATGGGGCCCAGGAGTCCCAGAGTGTGGAGGAAGTATTGTGAGCACAGCGGGGTGGGGTTGGGGGTGAGGGATATTATGTGTGTGTGTATGTGTGTGGTTGATGACCTGTCTCCATCCCCCCTCCAGAATCATCTGCTGTGTGTCCGTACTGTGGTAGTGATCACGTGGTTCTTCTGGCCGTGTCCCCCGGAACTCCCAGTGGGGAGCGGAGACAGGAAGAGCAATCACTGGCCCCCTCGCAGTCCCCGAGCACTGTCCATGACCCTCCTGGCCACACCGACCCCAGCAACGGGGCTGGCAGTGCCCCATCCCAGGCCCCAGCCTCCCATGACCACCACAGTTGGAGCCTCAGCCCGCGTGAGTCTAGGCGAACAGAGGTGTTGGGGGAGGGGTGCAGGGGTGGCCCGGGCAGGCTGACGGCCCACTGCTCACCCCCAGCCCCTGAGCGCTGCGGCCTCCGCTCCGTGGACCACCGACTCCGACTCTTCCTGGATGTCGAGGTGTTCAACGATGCCCAGGAGGAGTTCCAGTGCTGCTTCAAGGTCTGTGCCAGCTCGGCCCTGCCCTGTGCCCCCGTGCCTTATTTCCACCACAGCAGACTGTCTGGGCAGTCACTCTGGAGCCACCAGGCTTGGCTTCCAGTTTGAATGCCATCGGTGACTCTCAGTGTGGCTGTGGACCTGCTCCTTGGTATTTGAGCCTCCGAAGTCTCCCCTTTCCCACGGGGAGGGCCCTGCTCACCTCACAGGGTGTGTGGCCTACGTGGGAGCCGGTGTCTGCAGGCTGCCTGGTGCAGCCTCTGGCCATTGTTGCAAATCCACCTCGCTCTCGGTCCCTCTCTGGATCTGTGAGCACTTGCAGGACCCTGAGGGCCTAGAGTACAGCAGTCTCACTCTCCATCCTCTCTCTTGGTGTGAGGAACAGGCAGCCATGGTGAGAATCAGGCTCAGAATCAGGCTCAGGCCCTTGAGGGGCGTCTGATCCCAGCCTGTGGGGACCGGGGAAGCCTCTCCTTCCTGCAGGATGAGTGACGGGAGGGAGAAAAAAGGTGATCTAGGGAAAGGAGGCAGCAACTACACAGAGGCCTGAGAGGAGCTGGTGGGGAGAAGTGGCTGAGCGGTGCAGCCAGAGTGTGGGCGGGGCAGATGTCCCGAGAGGAGCCTGGAAGCATCGTCTGGTGTCTGTCACGTAGCCTGGACTTGATCCCGAGGCCTGTAGAGCCTCTGAAGTCTGGGGAGCTGGGGAGTGGTGGTGGGTTTTGTGTTTGGGGGCAGTCGTCCTCTCAGAGGGTGAGCTGGAGGGGCCAAAATGACGGTCAGGGAGACCTGCTAAGAGCCTGACGTGGGTCCGAGTGCAGGCGGGGCTGTGGGCTGGAGAACGAGGCAGACGGAGAGGCCGGATGGGTGAACAGTGTCACCAGGAGCTCAGCCCTCAATCTGCTGGCCGCCTCCCTAGTTCTCTCTGTTTCTCATCAACCTCCTCTTCCCCTTAGGTACCGCTGGCATTGGCAGGCCACCCGGGGGAATTTCTGTGTCTTGTGGTTGTGTCTGACCAAAGGTTCTACGTGTTGAAGGTGACAGGGGAGATCTGGTGAGTGGGCAGGGCTGCTGCCAGGGAAGGGCCCGGGCCCCCAGGCTCTGACTGTGCTCTCACTTTCCTGCCACTCTGCCCTCACCATCTCCACAGTGGGCCCCCGGCAAGCTGGCTGCAGCCGGCTCTGGCTGTTCCCCTGCAGGATCTGCGGCACATAGAGCTGGGCCTGGCGGGACAGAGCCTGCGGCTGGAGTGGGCAGCCGGGGCGGGGGCCTGTATCCTGCTGCCCCGAGAGGCCAAGCGCTGCCGGGCCTTCCTGGAGGAGCTCACTGGTGAGAAGGGGCAGGGGGCAGAGGGAGGCTGGGGCCGGGGGCTGTGGACCACAGCGCCACAGTGGCGCCCGCAGTGAAGACATACGGGTAACAGGACCCATCCCTCTTGGAAGTTCCGCAGCGCGGAGGATGGGAAGGTGTGGAGAGGTTGGGATGGAAGAGCCGGAGTCGTTGAGGGCTCCCTGTCCCCGGCTGGCTCTGTCCAGATGTCTTGCAGTCCTTGCCTCCGACGCGGAGGAGCAGTGTCAGCGCCACGGAGGAGGAGGTGACCCCGAAGCACAGGCTCTGGTGAGTTGGAGAGGGAGCTGAGGCCCAGACGGCTGCTCGTGGAGCACAGCCCTTCCCCTCACAAGCCCCAGGTGGAGTCCTGAGCGCCTGTGCCTCCTGACCTGGGCCTGGCCTTCTCACTCCACCCCTCTGTGGCTCTTCCCACTCCGTGGCTGACCGCTCCTTCCTGGGCCTGCCGCCTTCTCCCCAGGCCACTGCTGAAGACAGACTCTTCCTCGGAGCCTCCCCGGTTCTTCTACCTTCGAGCGTTCCTGGTTGAAGGTGAGGTCTGGCCCCGGGCTTCCAACCCTCCAGCCCCTGGGCACCTCTTTATGCCTTTGTAGTAATTCACAGTGCTGGGATGTGGACTTCACCCAGTAACAGTCTCGGTGTCCCAGCCTCTTTGGAGAGGCAAGGGAGTGCCCTGGGTTGCCTTTGCTTTGGGGCCCAGGCTCTCTGGGAAGCGGAGCAGATCATCTCAGTCCGCCCTGTCCTACCCTTTTGGTGAGGGGAGAGTGGGTGCATCTTTCTGATGTGGGGGTGAGGGTGGGGCAAGTTCCCTTTGACTTGGGCCTCAGAGCTTTTGGAGGCTAGAGATCCCTGGACTTTGGGAAAGGGAAGACCTTGGCCCCCAGAGGCACAGGCCATGCTGTGGCCACCTCTGTGTGGTCACTCCTCCTCTCTGGAGCAGCACTGGGACACTGGCCCGGGGATCTGGGCTTTTCCAAGGCCTTCTTCTCCGGGCCTCACCCTGTCTCTTATACCCTAGGACCCACTGCCTGCCCTGTGTCCCTGTTGCTGACTCTGTCCACCCTGTACCTGTTAGATGAGGACCCTACAGGGTCCCAGGCAGAGCCCCCTCCTCCAGCAGCGTCTGGCGAAGCATCTGAGAAGGCCCCACCCCCTAGGCCAGGCCCCTCAGTGAGCGTCAGGGAGCAGCAGCCCCTCAGCTGCCTGAGCTCCGTGCTGCTGTATCGCGTGGCCCCGGAGGCCCTGCGGCTGGTCTTCTACGACGAGGTGTGGAGCGAGTGAGAGGGGTGGGTCGGGGGCGGTGGGGGGCGGTACAGCGAGTGGGTCTAGGAAGACTCGGATCTGGGCTCTAGGGAACTTAACCACAGGCAGTCATGATGCGGGGGAACGCAGAGAACAGGGTGCCGGGACCTGGGAGGCCGTCACGGGGTGTGGACAGTAGTGAGGAAGCAGTTATGGGCAGTGGGAACACTGGACTTGAAGCCCAACTTTGTGTTAGCTCGGAGGCCCTGATGAAGCAAACGCTGCTTGGAGTTTGTATCTCTTTGGGCCTGTGCGCCAGCCATGTGATTTTTACAGCCTCTACGTGAGGAGGCAGTATGGTTTTTAGCTCAGTTACAGTTGAGGCCTCTGAGGCTGGGGGGATGTTAACCAGTGGGCCCAGGTCATAAATGACAGAGCCAGGAACTAAGTCCCAGCGATTCCTTGGAGCTGACTCCAGAACTGACAGTCTGAAAGCAGGGAGGGTTAAAGACACAAGGTGGTAACAAGAAAGCCCTCTTGGGGGTTCTTCCATCAGTGCTGATTGCGTTCTGTTTTAGAAGCTGAGTCAGGATCTTTTCTGGAGAGAGACAGGCCTGGGGACGCCTTGAACTGGGAGGGGCAGTGGGTGCTCCTGAGACCCACCCCGCTGCCTCCTGCTTGGGCACGGCCCTCGTGCATCTCACCTCACTGCCGCTTGTATGCCAGGTGTCCCGGCTGGAGAGCTTTTGGGCACTCCGAGTTGTGTGTCCGGAGCAGCTGACGGCCTTGCTGGCCTGGATCCGGAAGCCCTGGGAGGAGCTGTTTTCCATCGGCCTCCGAACTGTGACCCAGGAGGCTCTGGACCTTGACCAGTGAGGCTGCTGGGCTGCCCCCGCCCCTGCCGTAGAAGCCACGGCTGCAGATGTCCTCTCTCCAGACTCTGGCCCCTGACTTGTCTGGCCTCTGGGCACTGGCCAGCAAGGCCCCGGATGACCCCAGCGCATGGGCAGGGTGAGAGGACTAGTCCGGCCTCTAGTTGACCTGGCCCCAAAGGGTGGGCCGAGTGGTCAGAAGGAGTGTTTCTCTTGCACTTTCCTCAGGTATCAATAAAGCTGTTTCCATTCCAGATGCCATAGGGGCACCTGGAAGTGTCACTTGTGAGGCCTGCTGTCCCCCGCTTCTTCTAACAGAAACTGCCCCGCCCGTGGCTCTTCCACAATGGACCGGCCAGGCAACCTCGTGTGAACTGCGACACCAACCATCTTCCAACCCTGCTTTGGCTCTGCCGACGGGATCAAGTTGGACTCCTACCCATGGGCACTCGTCCTCAGCCAGCAGTGCCTGTCATGTGACCTGGCGAGGAAATCCCTGCCCAACCAACAGCTGGGCCAGTTCAGTTCCCACTCTCTCGAGTTTCAGATGGGGACTAACGAGCATCTCAGGCCACTGGCAGTGCGAGCTGGAAGGGAGTGTGACTGGGGAGTGGGTGTGCAGAGCTGGGGTGTGGTGGGAGGACGGGTGAGCGAGCATCTGGGGGTTTCCGTCCCTGCCGCCTTCTCTCCTGCACCGCCTCGTTCAGCCCAGGGCCTGGGTGGGTTGACCCCACTGCTTTACCTGTGTCTCCACAGCCATGGTGAGTGGTTCAGGAATGCCCATGGTTTGGCCTACCAAGCCTCAGGCCTGGCTTTTTGCCAGAACAACCAAGAAAGAGGCAGATTTCCCCCAGGAGGGCTGCTCAGAGAATAAGCCTGCAGCTGCTGATCATGAGAGGCGGGTAACCAGGCCGAGAGAGGGAGTCAGAGCTGAGAGGCAGGTGGGGTGAATGAGGCCAAGTCTGGGTGGTGTCCATGGAGTCCTGGGGTCCGACTGTGCCCAGAGGCAGATACCCTGGAATTTTTGGTTTTGTGAGTCAAAGGAGACCTGTTTGTTTCTTTTTGGCTTTAGCTAATTTGAGCCAGATATGAGGCACTGAAAGGGTCCTCATTGCATACACCCCTACTCTGACTTGAGGCAGCCTGAGTCGGGATCTGTTTCCGGCATGCAAGAATAACCCAAGGGGAGTGGTGGTACCCAAATAGTTGTGTACAGAGGTCCTGTGAGAGGACTTGAGCAGGGAGTGTTGGGGACTCCCTTTGAACTCCTGAGCCCGGCTCGGGCTGAGTGTGTGTGTGGTTTTGAGAATCAAATAGATGGGTTTCATTTCGGGAGCATGTACATGCCAGGCACTGAATTCAGTGCTGATAGTCTGCTCCACGCAGAGATCCTAGGAGACAATGGCATCTTGTTACAGGTGAGGAAACTGAGGCTGAGAGGAGGTGAATGACTGGCTGTGATCCCGTCAGTAAGTAGAGGAGACCTGATTAGGTCCAGGCTCATATGACTTCAAACCTGGGCTGTCAGCAAAGGAGTGTAAATGTCCTTTAACAGAGGAATGGATAAAGAAGATACGGTACATACATACAATGGAATGTTACTCAGCCATAAAAAGGATGAAATAACAGCATTTGCAGCAACGTGGTTGGACCTAGAGACTGTCACACTCCACCCCTTCACCCCACCCCCACCGCTTCCCTGCAGTGCCTGGACCTCTGTGCCAGGCCTGCTTACAGAGATGTCACTCTGCACCCTGCCATGGGCTGGGGATTTTTGAATAATTGTACGCTTGTCTAGGACAGACAGGCCCCAAAGCACCGTCTTTGAAGTTCTTCTCTCCCATGATGAGATGGTGAGATATTAACAGAAGTATTAATTCATGGCTGTTTTTCTCCCCTCCCAGCTGGACTCGGAAGCACTAGATGCTGGGTCTTCCAGCTTTAAGTGAAAGGACTAAGCCGTAGGAAGAGATCTGAAAGGGGTCATAACTAGTAAGAGGTCTGGAGTGGGAGAGGGGAGGGTCTTTAGAGAAGAGCATTAGAGGCAATGTTGGTGCAACTCCCTTGACTTTAGGGAGGTTCTCCTGGTGGAGGGCCCTGGGCCCTGTCCCCTGTTTGGAATTAGGGAAGACACTGACCTGTCAGATGCTGTCAGGGCAGGCTACCACAGCAGCTGGAGATTCGGCAGTTTGAAAGGACCTGGCAGAACAGGGCTGGTGAATAAAAGCAAAAATAAGTAAATGGGATCTAATTAAACTTAAAAGCATTTGCAAAACAAAGGAAACCATAAAGAAAATGAATGAACCCTCAGAATGTGACAAAATATTTGCAAACAAAGCAATCTACAAAGGATTAATCTCTATATAAATGGCACATGCAGCTCAGAATCAAGAAGGCAAACAACACAATGAAAAAATGGGCAGAAGATCTAAGTAGCCATTTCTCCAAAGAAGACATACATATGGTCAAAAAGTACATGAAAAGATTCTCAACATCAGTAATTAGATGCAAATCAAAACTACCATGAGGTATCACCTCACCCTGATCAGAATGGCCATCATCAAAAAATTTACAAACAAGAAATGTTGGAGAGGGTGTAGAGAAAAGGAAACCGTCTTACACTACTGGTGGGAATATAAACTGGTACGGCCAGTATGGAGTACGGAAGTTCTTAAAAAACTAAAAATAGAGCTACCGTGTGATCCAACAATCCCACTCCTGGGCATATATCCAGAGAAAACCATAATTTGAAAAAATAACGTGCTCCACAGCATTTATTGCAGCACTATTTACAATGGCCAGGACATGGAAAGAATGTAAATTTCCATTAACAGGGGAATGGATAAAGAAGATATGGTACATATATACAATGGAATATTATTCAGCCATAAAAAGGATGAAAAACAGCATTTGCAGCAACACGGATGGACCTGGAGATTGTCATAGTGAAGGAAGAGACAAATGCTGTATGATATTACTTTTGTGTGGAATTTAAAAGTGGTACAAATGAGCTTCCAAAACAAAGTCACAGATGTGGAAAACAAATGTTTGGTGACCAGGGGAAAGCAGTGGGAGGGATAAATTGGAAGACTGGGACACACACTCCTGTATACAAAATAGGTAACTAAAAGGATCTACGGTATAGCACAGGGAACTCAAACTGTAATGGCCCATATGGGAAAAGAATCTGAAAAATAATGGAGATACATATGTATATAACCGATGCACTTTACACCTGAAGCTAATGCAATACTGTAAACTATACACCAATAAAAATGAAAAAAGAATAGGGCTGATGACGCTTGCTCAGAGATTCCTCGACTGGAGAAGGAAGCTGGCCCAGAAGATCCTGTGGGCCCATAGTGGGGCCCAGAAGCCAGCTGAGAGGGTGCTGGAGAGTGTGCAGGGGCCACTGCAGAGAATGGGATAGGCCTGGCCGCCATGTGGGGAAGTGACCAAATTAGACTCAAACCGATTGTGTTTAAATCACTGGACTGAGTTCACTGGACTGAGTTCACTGGAATGTTAAGCTAACTTTTCTGTTGGTTATCAGTGAGGACTCGTTACAAAGATCAGCTGAGTTATAGAGGAAAAAGCACCCCCAGGTGCTCCTTGGGCTGGGGGGCAGGGAGGAGACTTAAATCCTTCTGGGGTCTGGTCCCATCCTTGACCCACCCAGCCCTCTGTAAACTCTGGGTCTTGGGAGAATGGAACCGTGTGAGAAAGAATCAGTACTGCTGGGGGACGGTCACTCAGCCTCAGGCCCTCATGAATGGCTGAAAGTCCTGTCTCCAGGTTCTTGGATTTTGAGGAGGGAGAAGAGCTGTTGGGCCCCAGTGGGAAGAAGGCATTTAGGGTAGTTAGGGTCACTCTTAGCAGCTCTGCCTTTCCTGGCCTCTGTGTGGGTCAGCATTGTCTGTCTCCTGAAGCATGTGCATTACATATTCATTCATAAATCCACTGATGGGATGCGTTCATCCGTCCCTTCACTCAGCAGGGGTTAAAAGGACACAGGTTCTACCACAGAGCCCATTAGAGCATAACTCAGGGCAAGAGAGGTTCTCCATTGCTCATAAATGACTCCCGTGAAACAACTGCTCTCTGGGCCAGGACGGGCAGGGTGGGTGTGGTTGGGCCAGGACTTAAGGTTTGGAGATTTACAGAGGGACGCACCTAAACAGTCCTCAGCTGTAGCAAGATGCCATGGCTTAGTGAGTCCTTATGACGTTCCATGCATTGCTTGAAGCATCTAATCTTCCCAGGCATTTCTCATATTCCTTTAGTCAAAAGATACAAAGCTGAGAAGCTCAAGAAAAGAGCCTTCAGTGTATAGGCATGACCCAGACCTGAAGACTGGTGCTGAGGCTCCAGAGACGGGTTTTTCCTGTTTTTTTTGGAGCCAGATGGTTTCTCTCTTTCCTTCCCTGCAGGGCCCTAGTCTGGTCTGGCAGAAGAGTGGGTATAAATCCGTGTGAATCTGAGAACTGGCCAGTTGGGAAAAGCTGGCCAGGGTGGAGGCTCCCTCACTGACAGGCCTGCAGAGGGCTGGAGGGGCCCAGGGAAGACAGTGCAGAGGTTCAGGAAATAAGTTCACCTACTTCTGCTTTGTTCAGAGCTGGCCTGAATTTTTAATTGATGCAAATTAAAACTTCCCAAAAATATTAGTCCACTTTGTTGGCAGTGAGCACACCCCCTTCCCCATCAGTGATTTGGCACCATCTGCAAACAAGAGTCTGTGCTGCCGAAGGCCTTCCCCAGCTGCCGGCCCAGAGCCGCCTTTCAGAGAGGCCGGGTCCATGGACAAGCACATTCCCAGGAGCCCCATTGGGTCATGGTTCAGGTGGGGTAGAATAATCTCCAGTCATCTCAGCGTGACCTGGAAAGCAGTGCGAGGCTGGGGGACCTGAAAGAAAAGCTTCATCCATTTCCTCCTGCTTAAAATCTCTGGGCATGTTTTTGTTTTCTGTGACAATTGAGCAAGTCCTCTGCACCCTTTGTCCTGTGGATGCTGTTTGGTGAGCCAGAGGACAGAGGTGCTGGTGGTGTCCGCTGCGGCCATCACACTCCTGGGGGTGTCTGACCTTTAGCCCTGCACCCCACCTGGAGGAGGCGCCGGGACATTACTCCTCCTCTGATGGACCACAACTTTGCCACCTGGCATGCATGCATAGATGTTAGTCAGCAGGACTTGCCTTCTACACCCTGAACTGACCCCAGAGATCGATTTGGCCACTCAGCTTGGCCTTTCCCTTCCAATGAGTGCTTATCGATTGCCTGTTTGGCCCTGGGCTTACAGGCAGAGGAGGCCCGAGGTGGTGGAGAGAAAGGATTCGCTCCCTAAAATTGTACATAACAACACTATGTCACATTTTCTGTAGAAACAAGGTGAGAGAAGGGGAAATAGACATTCACATTTGCTTCTATTTGTATTAAAATAGATTATGGAGGGAATAAAAGGATTTGGAGGCTTCCCATGCAGCACTAGTGGTAAAGAACCCACCTGCCAAGGCAGGTTAGATGTAAGAGATGCAGATTCAATCCCTGGGCCCAAAAGATACCCTGTAGGAGGGCAAAGCAACCCACTCCAGCACTCTTGCCTGGAGAATCCCATGGACAGAGGAGCCTGGCAGGCTGCAGTCCATGAGGTCACACAGAGTTGGACACGACTGAAGCAACTTAGCACACACACACATTAAATATTTTATTAAATAAAAAGAGTGAAGATGGGACAAGGTAGATGGAGAGGGGTGGTATTGAGGGTTTTAAAAAACTTTATTGAGAAATATTTAAAACTCAAGTATTATGATTCAAAAATTATATTAAACATTTATATGAGGCTCTGGGGTAGGGATCAGTTGCCAAACTGAGTGATGTAAACTTTGATTCTGAAGACTTTGGAAGAAGGGGAGCAGGTCAACTTGAAAACCTCGCCTTCTTTCTTTGCTGATGGGTCACATCACGTGGAGTGAGGGGTGGTGTCCTTTGCCAACATGCTGCAGTAGCTTCTAAGAAGACCTTGCCCAGATTGGGTAGCTGGGGCTGGAACCTCAGCCACTGTTCTGTGTGGTTGCTTTGCCCATCTCTGGGTGTGTGCAGTGTTTTGCACCCACCTACTCAAGAGTCAGCGTGTGTGATGGTCACACATGAAAAGGCACAGGGGATTTAGATCTGAAAGATCCAAGATTATGTCTTAGTCTCGCATCTCACAGTTTAACCCGTAGGAAGGCAACTTGCCCTTGCTGCTCTGTGGCTCCTTTGTCTACAGTGAGGGGATGACTAATCAATCACTTACCCAGGTCACAAAATTGTTGAGTGTGGTAATACACATGGAAGTGCTAGGTGAACCACGAGGCAGTAAATAGCTGGTTTTAAAAAATACTGCCTGTTAGTACAATATGCTTTGTTGCCTAGAAAAATCCTTTGTAAGCAGGAAAGACTGCATCTTCTGCCTGGGTGTTTATGAGTGGCTATTTCTCCAGAGTGCTTCAAAGGGAACCTCAGACAGTGCTCGGGACGTGAGTAGGCCATGACATGTTTCTCTTGGCCCATACTTGGTCATTTGATCATCTTGAAACTAGTGACTTCTATGCCTTCCACAAAAACATTCTTCAGTTTATTAGTTACTATAATTACTTGTGCACTGGCCTTCAATGCCATGACATTATTGAACTCTTAGTGCACTACACTCTCTGTGAGAAGAGGGTGGGATATGAGGCTCTGGCTCTCAAGAGGTTTACCTCCCAGGAAGGGACTGGGGAAGGATGCCTCGGAGCTGGGTCTTGAGGATGGGAAAGATTATAGAAGGCGAATGTCATCGTAATGGCCATCTACTTGGTTCTACTTGGAGAAGGAAATGGCAACCTACTCCAGTATTCTTGCCTGGGAAGTCAAATGGACATAGGAGTCCATGGGGTCTTAAAGAATTGGACAAGACTGAAGTGACTAAGCTCTAGACCAGCACTTTGCTCAAATCATTTCATAGACATCATTGCACTCAGTACAATCCTGAAGGAAAACTGTGATCTCTACTTCCCAGGGGAGGAAGCTGAGACTCAGGTTAAGAAAGGTGATTCTCACCAAGGGGATGCTGGATCCCAAATTCATGCTTTCTTTCTGTTTCCATGAAACCGTATACCCTCATAGACCTTCCAGGATACCCACCCTCTAGTCCTTTTAAATCTGTCTCCTTGTGGCACCAGGTTCCCGGGCTGCCACATCCCACCACCATATAGATCCTCCGCACCCAAATCCCCACACAGATGCTGTTCTTTCCCACCCCAGGGCTTTTCCAGAGCTCCTCCTCTGCTGTGAGTGCTTCTGCTTCCTCACCCCACCTCTCATTGCATGACTGATTCTCACCATTCAGGTCTTTGCATAACTGTCTCCTCCTCACAGAGCATGTTTGTAACTACGTTACCTGAGTGTTCCCTGTAAATGTGCCTTTCTCCCCGTGGCGCTTGCCCCATTTCATAATTATAAATTTATGCATTTGCTTGCTTGTTGTCTGTAAGGTGCCTAAGGGCAGCGGCCACGTCAGATTTTCTTCACTGATGTGTACCCAACACCTGGTGTAGAGTGTAGAGTGAGTGTGTGGGTCTCAGTTTACATACTTGGGGTGCAGGAAACATTACATTTTCAACACAGCCTTTAATTTCAAGTCCCCATCCCGTGGGGTTGGCAGGACTCACTGACCGCCGCCTCCTGGCCCCCCACCTTGGGATGTGGGGGAACCTCCTTCTTTGCTAATGGGGGAAGGCAAAGAGTAGTTTCTCTACCTCCCTCCTCGCCCCCAGCTCCTGGCCAAGACACTTTGGGTCTTGCCAACCTTTTATTTTTCCTCCTCTTCAAACTTTCCTAGGTTTCCCAAGACTTTGGCTCTGAATGAACAAAAGGCAGAGAGGCTCTCTGGCTTTCTGTCTCACCCATTTCCCCCAAATAATGAAATCTAAAGCAGGCTAGTTGTCTGGGGAAGGAGAGTGAAAGGACCTAGACTCATGTCAAAATGCCACCCCAGTGCAAATAACTCTGCACCTCTGGAGCTGAAAGGTGGACTCTGTAGGGTGAGAGCCTGGAAGGGGTTTGTTTCAAAGCTGGGTCAGGTTTACTGAGGGACACATGGACTACTACAGGATAAACCACTGCAGAGTAACAATAGTAAATAAGAAGAATGACATTTATTGAGCACCTATTCTGTGCTAAGCATTGAACTGGCATTTATATATAGCATCTCCAACTCCAGAGTCTGGGCTTTTTATCAAAGCCATGTTGCTTCTCTAGTAAAAAAAAGGTCTTGTTCACCATAAGGCTGGGGCTTCCCTGGTGGCTGAGATGGTAAAGAATCTGCCTGCAATGCAGGAGACCTGGTTTTGATCCCTGGGATGGGAAGATCCCCTGAAGGGAATGGTTACCCACTTCAATATTCTTGCCTGAAGAATTCCATGGACAGAGGAACCTGGTGGGCTATAGTCCATGGGGTCCCAAAGAGTCAGACATGACTGAGTCACACACACACACATACACACAATGAGGCCAGTCAACAGCATTCAACACTGGGTGGTCTGTTTTGGGGAGCAAGGAGGAGATGCTCTTGGCAAGAGGGAATTCCAGGCCAGTCTCAGTGACAGCCTGGAGTTACCTGAACCCAGACCTTACTGTCTTCCAGAAACTCTTCATCCTGCCAAGTTAGGGTTATAAATGCAAAGCTTGGTCCACTGGCCAAGGACTGTCAGAACTTACCTGGTGGAGGTAGGTTTTGCATCACATCTTTGTCTTCTCTGAACTGGTGTGGTTGGTAACTTCAGTTTAGCTGCAAGACACACTGCCCTTTGAGATGTAAGCCAATTTTCACTCATTCCATGTGTGTACATTTCATCATTTTTCAAACTGCAAATTACCTGAGGGCTTTTGTGTCCCTGATTTGTAGTAGTACTGAGGCTAGTTTAATGTTTATCAAGCACTATGTGTCAGGTACTGGTCTAAGTGCTTCACACAGAGGAGTTCATGTCATTCTCTTAACAGCCCTGTTTTTTTTTTTTAACTTGAAAAAAAATGTTTTTGGCTGTGCTGAGTCTTCGTTGCTGCAGAGGCTTTTCTCTCGTTGCAGTGAGTGGGGGCTATTCTCTAGCTGTGGTGTGCAGGCTTCTCATAGCGGCAGCTTCTGCTGCAGCGCATGTGCTCTATGATGCTTGGGCTTCACTAGTCGGAGCATGTGGGCTCAGTAGTTGTGGCTCTCGGGCTCTAGCGCACAGGCTCGGGAGTTGTGGTGCATGGGCTTAGTTGCTCCATGGCCGTGGGATCTTCCTGTACCAGGGATCAAACCTGTGTCTCCTGCACTGGCAGGCGGATTCTTTACCACTGAGTCACCAGGGAAGCCCATCATTCCTGTTCTGATTCCCATTTTGCAGATGAGAAATCTGAGGCCCATAGAGGGTAAATAACTTGCTCCAGGTCATGCAATTACCAGTGACTGGTCTATGAACTTGCGCTGCTTGATCCCTCCCCCGTATGGCTTCTGGTAGCAAAGATGCTGTCTCCTTAAAAAACTCATCTGGAAAGTGAGTGGTATATTTCAGTTTGTTCTCCGGGCATGGAAGGTTTATTTATTTATTTGTATATTTGTTTGTATATTTTTACAAAATATATTTTGTATACAAAATTATTGTATACAGATTTGTATGCAAAATAAATCTGTACATTTATTTGTATATAAATTTATTTGTATATTTATTTACAAATATACACAATTTATTTATTTTTCTCTACTGGGTCTTTAACAGCTATGGAAAGGCACCAAGGTGTGGTGGTGGGGGCAGGGAGCACTGTAGTGTATGCGCATAAACATTAGACATGGAGCCACAAGCCCTCAGGTTCAATTCCCAGCCATGCTGGCTAGGAGCCTTTGACCTTAGGCAAGTCGCTTGCACTTCCTGAGCCTCACTCTTCTTGCCTGTTAAATGGGATTAAGATGTCTACCTTAGAGGGTTGTTGTGAGCTCATGAGAATATGAATATTAAAGTGGTTTGTACCTAAATTTAGGGTGATGAAATGATCATGGTTGCTACCTTTACTTTTTTTTTGTTGTTGTTGTTGGCTGCACCGTGGGGCCCGCAGGGTCTCATTTCCCTGACTAGGGATTGAACCTGGGCCACAGCAATGAAAGCCCAGAATCTTAACCACTGTGCCAACCAGGAATTCCCATTATCTTAAAAAAATTTTTTTTTATTTAAAAAATTTATTTATTTGTCTCCACTGGGTCTTAGTTGCAGCTCAGGATTTAGTTGCAGCATATGGGATCTTTAGTTGCAGTGTGAAAATTCAGTTGTGGCATGTGGAATCTAGTTCCCTGACTAGGGATTGAATCTGGGCCCCCTGAACTGGGAGGGCAGAGTCTTAGCTACTGGACCTCCAGGGACGTCTTTCCCATTATCTTTAGGATTAAAGGATGAATATGGTGAGGAATGACTAGTAACAGAAAAGGCGGGGCTACTGGGCCTGCTAATAGGATATCATTCTCTCTCTTGTGCTCTTCCCCAGCTCTCTGATAATGCCTCTAATGCCTGGTGCCTGTTCAGCCCATGCCCTGGACTCAGAGCCCGTTTCTTTGGTTCTGTCAGTCAGGACGCCAAACTGCAAACAGCAGCTACTCTCAACTGGAAAGGAATTTATGAAAGGGAATAATGAATATTAGGTGGTATTCTGGGGAGGAAGGGAGAGCTGGGAATAATGACCAGCCACATTACCAGGGCTTTTGTATTTCTGTTGGGCACCAAAACCTCCAATACACACACACATACACACACACACACACACACACACAGAGTGGCTATCCTTTGTATATGCAAGGCACACTGTTTTGTTATAGCAATGACTTCATTGGGAACTTTCCACAGTTCAGTTGCTCAGTTGTGTCCGACTCTTTGTGACCCCACAGACTGCAGCACACCAGGCCTCCCTGTCCATCACCAACTCCCGGAGTTTACCCAAACTCATGTCCATTGAGTTGGTGATGCCATCCAACCATCTCATCCTCTGTTGTCCCCTTCTTCTCCCACTTTCAATCTTTCCCAGCATCAGGGTCTTTTCAAATGAGTCAGCTCTTCCTATCAGGTGGCCAAAGTATTGGAGTTTCAGCTTCAACATCAGTCCTTCCAATGAATATTCAGGACTGATCTCCTTTAGGATGGACCGGTTGGATCTCCTTGCCGTCCAAGGGACTCTCAAGAGTCTTCTCCAGCACCACAGTTCAAAAGCATCAATTCTTCAGTGCTCAGCTTTCTTTATAGTCCTAACTCTCACATCCATGCATGACTACTGGAAAAACCATAGGGGACTGACAATTTACAGGTGCACTGGAGATAGTGGGACACAGTGGAAAAGCCTCCTGATGCTAGGAGATCTTAGTGGGAATAACGAAAGCACACATTGCTGTTAATAGGAGAAGTTGGTCTGAAACAGCTGGGGCCATCGGCATCTCGCTCTCCACCCCAGAAGAAGTGATGAGCACGGGTGTCCAAAGACCCAAGGGGAGATTTCACTCCATCTCACTCCCCAGGGGCTAGGGGATAGAGGAAGGGGCTTGCAAAGCTAGAGACCAAAGCTTCTGAGTCGGGGCAGGGTGGGGGACTCCCCAACTGGGAAGAGGATGGGAGTCTGAGGGCCCTAGGAAGATGAGACCTCTACTCAGGTTAATACCTGGGGAGGGTGGGGCCTCAGAGGGACATTTTGCGGTGCCCTTAAGGCATCAATATCCAGGGACTAGGTTGGCAAGACCCTCCCCAAGCTGCCTCGGTATTAAAGTAGCTGCCATCTGACTTTACAAGCTAGAAGACGGAGCCCGAGGCCACGAGCAGGACCAGGTGTCAGAGGACCCTGGGAAATGTTCCCAAAGGTGGGAACTCCCAGGGTCCTGTTTACCTCTAAGGAAGGGTAGGCTCCACCAAAGCATGTAAGGTAGAGACTTGGAACCGAGTTACTGGATTCAGAGTGATAACGGACCATGTATTAGCGTGCTGGGGCTGCCATAACAAAGTTCCATGAACAAAATGGCTTAAACAACAGAAGTCTGTTGTCTCACAGCTCTGGAGGCTGAAAATCTGAGATCGAGACACCAGAAGGGCCGTGTTCCCTCTAAAGGCCCAAGGGAAGGATCTATTCCCAGGTTCTGGTTGTTCCTGGGCTGGTGGCAGCTCAACTCCAAACTTCACACAGCATTCTCCCGAGTATGTCTGTGTCCACATTTCCCCTTTTTATAAGGACACCATTTAATACTCTGGCCACCTGATCCCAAGAGCCGACTCATTGGGAAAAAACCTGATGCTAGGAAAGATTGAAGGCAGGAGGAGAACGGGGCGGTATAGGATGAGAAGGTTGGATGGCATCACCGACTCAGTGGACATGAGTTTGAGCAAGCTCCGGGAGACAGTGAAGGACAGGGAAGCCTGACGTGCTGCAGTCCACATGGTCAGAGTCAGACACCACTCAGCAACGGAACAACTCTCATATTAGAAAAGGAGCCCACCCTCTCCCAGTATAACCTCATTTCCAAATAAGGTTACCTTTGGAGGTACTGGGGATTAAGATTTCAACCTATGAATTGGTGGGGTGTGTGTGTGCGCGCGTGCGTGTGCGTGCACGCGGGGGAGGGTGCACAATTCAACCTGTAACAGATGGGTCTCACACCCTGAGTTTCGGGGCACACTCTACTTAAACCCAGCTGACTCTCTCATGGGCGTCTTGGTTCACCCTCCCTACACCCTGTGAGCCTGGAAGGCTGACCACCTCTCCTTTGCTGAAAGAGGTTGGGAGCAGTAACAGGCAGCTGCCGGGACATGTACTGAAGATGCCCTGTCAGCAGCCTGCTTCCTGGATGCGACCTTGGCAGGGTCACAGCCTCCCTGAATCTCAGCTGTGATGAGGCCAAGAGGAGGATGGAGAGGGCCCAGACTGGACGCAGTGCTCAGCCAATGCTAGCTGCCTTACCCTCTCTCTGCCGTTGGCTCTGAATGGAGAAAACCTTCCTTCAGGTTGAGTGGAGACCCAGCTGAGGCCAGGGTTTTGTGGGTGTGTCAGTCACTCAGTTGTATCCCACACTTTTGCGACCCCAGAGAAGACTCTTGAGAGTCCCTTGGACTGCAAGGACATCCAACCAGTCCATCCTAAAGGAGATCAGTCCTGAATATTCATTGGAAGGACTGGGTTGAAGCTGAAACTCCCGATACTTTGGCCACCTGATGCGAAGAGCTGACTCATTTGAAAAGACCCTGATGCTGGGAAAGATTGAGGGCAGGAGGAGAAGGGGACGACAGACGATGAGACAGTTGGATGGCATCACCGCCTCGATGGACATGAGTGTGGGTAAATTCTGGGAGTTGGTGATGGACAGGGAGGTCTGGCGTGCTGCAGTTCATGGGGTCGCAAAGAGTTGGACACGACTGAGCGACTGAACTGACTGACTGACTGGACTGTCGCCCACCAGGCTCCTCTGTCCATGGGATTCTCCAGGCAAGAATACTGGAGCGGGTAGTCATTCCCTTCTCCAGGGGATCTCCCTCACTAGGGATTGAACCCGGGTCACCTGCATTGCAGGGAGATTCTTTACCATCTGATCCAGAGGGCAGGGCTGGGAGAGGGGAAATTACCCGTCCAAGGTAACAGGGTTAAACCTCTTTTCCCACCTGGAGCCCATCATGCCCAGCACCCTGTACCACACTCGCGATGTTGGTTTCCCTCTCCTGGGTCTGGTCAGTGCCACTCTCCCCTGCCCATCAGCTCCATCCTGGGTTCTCCCTGCACATCCTCCTAAGTTCTCCTAAGGATTCAGGGACGTGTCTTCATCAGCTGTAAAGCGAGGGGGAGTTAGGGACTTGGCAATGTGCTGGGTGCCTAGTTTTATCCAGACCCCAGAGGGTCAAATTGGGATCCAGTGTAGCCTTCCAGAGACTTTGCCCTTGCGAAAGGAGAAGTGACTACTTCAGGGATTGGAGGAGGGGGGAGGTCGAGGAAACTGAGCTAGAGAATCTTAGAGCTGGAAGGAACTTTGGAACGCCCTGATTCCAGGCCCCTCTGGCTACGATGGAGAAACCAAGGCCCAGGGAGGGGAGGTAACTGCCAAGGTCAAATGCTGGGCGGTGCCCGGCAGCAGGAGCCAGGCATCTGGGGCTATGTCGGGACTGAAGGGGCAGGTGGTGAGTGCTCCCCCAGGTCTGCGAGGAGGGGCTGGCGGCTGCGGAGGGGTCGCCTCCAGAACTCTTGCGGGGAGGGGAGGCTAAAAGCAAGGTTGGTGCGTGAATCTGGGGATTGTGGGAGTGGAGGGTGGCGCACGCGCCCGGGGCAACGCGTGGGGCGCGGGAGAAGGGGCTGGTGGAAAGGTGGGGTCCTGCGGGGGCCGGCGCGTGGGAGCCGGGCCGGCCGGGGCGGGGTGAGTCACCGCTCGCCCGCTCCCATTGTGCGGCCCAGCGGCGGCGGCGGCGGAGCTGCGGAGCCGAGCGCGAGGAGGTGGAGCCGCGGGCTGCGGGCTCCGGCGCCTGCGTCCGCCCGACTCCCCGCGGCCGCGGGCGCCCCCCGGCCGTCCGACCCTGCGTGGCGACAGGCCCCGGAGCCCGCGCCGGAGGGAGATGGGGCGCGGCGGCCGGCCCGGGCCTCGCACGCTCCGGAGCCCTGAGGTACCGCAGGGCGGGGCGGGGAGCGGCGCGCCCGGCCCGGGGGCGTCCGGGGTGCGGCGGGGCCTGGATGGGCGCTGGGGAGACCGGGGGATCCGGCTCTTAAGAGAGGGAGGGGGCGGCGGCGCGAGACTCCTGACCCCGCCCTCCTTCCCCAGGGCTCCCCATTAGGTTCGCGCAGCGCCCCCTTCTTCTCACCCGGGTCACGGGTCCCTCAGTGAGTCCAAGCCTCCCAAGCCGCTTCTCCGGACATGGCCAACGGAGTGATCCCGCCACCCGGGGGCGCCTCCCCCCTACCCCAGGTGACTGACGCTCGCGGGGGTGGGAGAAGAGGAGGGGGAGGGACCGCAGGAGGAGGTGGGGGTGTCCTCTGGTCGACTCTGGGACACCCCCCCCCACCCCGATCCAGGGATGGAGCTGGGCGGGGATATGGAGAAGGAGGGGGGTGGTCTTTTGGTATTTTTCCTATCTGTTGACCCCTCTGGTCCCAAGCCCTTGAGAGCCCGGGAGGCTGACCCCAGTCTGGGCCTCAGGGAGTAGAAGATGGGGTCTGCTGGTCTCCCCCACCTCCACCTGGGGCTTGGAGTTGGGGTAGGTGTGTCAAGTTCATAGGTCGCGGGTCCTTAGGAGAGACTGCTGGGTCTGCAGGTCCGGGTGCCCTTGGAGGAGCCACCTCTGAGTCCAGACATGGAGGAGGACGATGACTTGGGCAAGACCTTGGCTGTGAGCAGGTTTGGGGACCTCATCAGCAAGCCCCCAGCCTGGGACCCCGAGAAGCCCAGCCGCAGCTACAGCGAGCGGGACTTTGAGTGTGGGTAGCCTGGGGACCCCTAGTGTGGCCGCCCTCACCGCCATCACCTTCATTTGCCACCATCACCGTGCTCACCACTGGCTGGGTCACCCAGGGCCATCTTATGCTGGACGCTGCGCTGGGCCACCATGCCGTGTTAAGTCATCCTGCCTCACTCACCCATCACCTGTCTGCCTGCCAGGGGAGCTGGGCCCCAGACCCAGGGGAGATGTAGGGAGATGGGCCTGAGGCCGCCCTTGGTGACCTTCATCTTCCTCAAGGCTCTGTCCTTCCTCTGGCCCTGCCCTTTCCTCTCGGCCACCTCTTGTCCTTCCTTGTCTCGGCTGACTCCACCTTTACCTTCCTTGCTGTATGTATCCTGGCCTCTCATACCCCCATCCTCCCCTCTCCATCACTCCATCCCCCACTCTACCAGGCCTTACCCATGACAGGCTGTGGATACAGGTGTTGGGGGGAGCCTGACTCTGGAGGAAGGACCAGGGTGCCCTTCTTTGCAGCCTTGAGCTAGAATAATAAGGTGTGTGCCCCTAGGGTGGTGAGGGGCCCCCTTCTGCTGTGGGGGCCCCAACCGGCTCTCCTGCACCCCCAGTTCACCGACACACATCCCACCACACCCACCACCCGCTCTCGGCGCGCCTGCCTCCACCCCACAAGCTGCGGCGACTGCCCCCCACCTCTGCTCGGCAGACCAGGAGGAAGAGGAAGAAGGAGAAAACCTCTGCTCCCCCCTCCGAGGGGACCCCTCCCATCCAGGAGGAGGGGGGAACCGGAGTGGATGAGGAGGAGGAGGAAGAGGAAGAAGAGGGGGAATCTGAGGCAGAACCTGCGGAGCCCCCACCCCCAGGGTCCCCACCAAAAGCAAAGGTAGGGACCCCCGAAGGGGTGCTGGCTGCTCAGGGAGGGGCGCGGAGAGGAGGGGAGGCCTGGCAGTGGGGGATTGAGGGGCTGGGTCGGAGCACGGACCCAGGGCACACGTGGTTTATCCACAGTTTTCCATCGGAAGTGACGAGGATGACAGTCCCGGCCTCTCTGGGAGGGCCGCCTTCACCAAGCCCCTGCCCTCGGTGGGCCCGAGCTCGGACAAGAGCCCCCAGCACTCGGTCAGGTACCGGCCCCAGGCCCAGCTCAGCGCAGGTCCCTTCCTGAACCCCAGAGAAGAAGCTGGGAGGAGATGAGAGAAGGGGGCAGAGGAGGCAGACAGGGTGTGCCCCTTCTCTGCACGAAGGACCAGGAGAGGACCGGAGGGTCTGCAGGGACAGTCTTCCAGGAGAGAGAGGGTGTCTGAGTGGAGAGGAGAATGGGACAAAGAGGACCTGGGGACCCGTGTGATAGGCTCAGGAAGGTGGAGATAAGCTTTTTCTCTGCCCAGGAGAAGCCTATGTTTAGTCCCCAGGGGGCCAATCCAGCCCCATCCCAAGCTGGGGGAGGGTAGGGGACCCCCTCACCTGGCCCATCTCCACGGAGCTTCCCTGCCAAGTTCAAGGCTGCCGTGTTGCCTCCTCAGCTCTCCTAGTCCCCGGGCCCGCGTCTCCCGAGTCACCGGAGAGAAGGGCCGACTGTGGAGCCCATCAGCCAGCTATGACCTGCGGGAGCGGCTGTGCCCGGGCAGTGCCCTGGGCGGCCCAGGCGGCCCGGAGCAGCAGGTGCCCACTGACGAGGCGGAGGCCCAGATGCTGGGCTCTGCGGACCTGGACGATATGAAGAGTGAGTGACACCCACTCCCAGGGGCGCCCAGCCTGTGAGGGACCTTGGAGAAGCTCGGTGCTCTCCCCTACCCAGGGCTGAGCCCCCTCTGCGGTATCCCTGCTTGCTGGAATGTGGCCAGTGACAGGGAGCTCACTACCTCACCAGACCATGCCTCGGGTGCCAGAGCTGAGATTTCCCCTGGCGACACCTCTGCCCTTCCGTCCTGGTTGTGTCCTCTGAGTCACCCCCGGAATGAGGCAGCCCCCACGTGACGTTTAGAAACATCCTTGTACCCTCTCCCCCGAGGCTCCTCTCCTTGGGGCAGACTCTTGTTAACCCCCCTGCCCCGAACCAGCCCCATGAGTCTGGGCCACTCATCTTGGTCCTTCCTCTCCCTGCGTTGGGGCCCCTTTGCTCCCACCACACCACCCTCGACCGGGCCTGGCTGTGATCTCGGCACATTCCTTCCATCTTATCAGTGCCCTGGTTTCTGTGGCACCTGTCATCACCCATGGGGCACTGTGCCCAGGCCAGGGGCATCACCGACCCCTCCCTCCTCCCCCTTGGAACCACAGTGTGCCGGGTCGGGGGGGGCAGTTGGAGGGAGGGCTTTAGCTCAGTACGTCATGGAAAGTTGCCAGGGCCTGAGGACAGGGGCAGGAACAATCCGATGGCAGCAGGAGCAGCAGCAGCAGCAGCGATGGCGGCGGGATGGGGGGGCCAGGGGGAGGGCGTGTTTACAGGCCCAGTGTGGGGGCTGGAAGCAGCGGGCAGCAGGCTTGGGGACCTAGGGAGTTGGGGTCGGGAGGCCCGGCCACTTGCAGCTCTGGTTGGACCAAGACCGCCGCCGTCCAGGCTCCCATCTCTCCGGAGGGTCAGGGCTCTGAGAAGGAGCAGGGGGCTGCAGCCTCGGCCATCTAGGGGATGACGAGCCCCCTGGAGGAGGTCACAGAGCCCAAGGGGGCATCGAGCCCTGGGCCCGGGGATGCTGAGGACCAGGGCCCTGGGAGGGCTCCAACCCCCAGCCCTCGAGACTCACTGACCTCAGAGGACTTAGAGATGTTTGTGCTGGACTTTGAGGACTATGACCTGTGGGAATCCATCAAGGGCCAACTGAGCCCCATGGCGGGGGGACTGGCTTGTGAGTAACTGGACTGCTGGCCTTGTTCTGGCTCCGGGCCTGGAAGGGGTGCGCGGGGAGAGAGGGAGGGAAGCTCTGCCTGAGTGTGCCCATGTGGGGGACGTGGGTGCCAGGGGGCACAGGCAGGGTCCTGAGGGTGCAGAGCCTGGGGACTTACTGTGGGTCCTGGCTCTACAGATTGAGAGGCAGTGGCCATGGCAGGGGCTGTGGACTGGGTTGGGTGGGGGTCTGCCTTTTTCTATGGCTTAGCCAGCATCCTCTGTGTGACTTTGGACTCGTCCTGTCCCCTTTCTGAGCCTCAGTCTCCTCATGTATGAGATGCGCCCCCCACCCCAGACAATGTGGTTTCGTTGGCATGGCCCCTGGGTGACTGGGGCGCCCCCTCCAAGTAGACTGGCTGGGCGGAGCTGGGGGAGCTGGCTGTGACCCCGGGGGGCCCTGAGCTGGTGCCCTGGGACGGCTGAGCCCACCTTCTCCACAGGTCACCGGCTGGAGGACAACCCCGGCGTGCGGCGGCACCTGGTCAAGAAGCCGTCTCGGACGCAGAGCGGGAGGGGCAGCGCCGGCGGCCTGGCCCCCGTCCTGCGCAGGAAGAAGAAGCAGCAGCAACTGGACCGGCGGCCCCATGAGGTACCAGACCCCGTGGGGATGGGCCTTTCGGTCCCGCTTGCCTCTCTTCCCACCTTTTCCCTCCCTCCCTGCCTGCCTGGCCCATCACCCACATCCCCAGGGCAGCCAGGCCCACCTGGCGGCCCCCCCAGGCCTCACCCTGGGCACCCCACCCCAGGTGTTTGTGGAGCTGAATGAGCTGATGCTGGATCGCAGCCAGGAGCCCCACTGGCGGGAGACGGCCCGCTGGATCAAGTTTGAGGAGGACGTGGAGGAAGAGACGGAGCGCTGGGGGAAGCCCCACGTGGCCTCGCTCTCCTTCCGAAGCCTGCTGGAACTCAGGAGGACAATAGCCCACGGTAGGGGCGCTGCAGAGCTCGGCCGGGGCCAGGCTGCCCAGCTCCCAGGACGATGCCCAGGGGCTGGGCGAGGTCTGGCTGCCCCTCGGGAATGTGGGGTCTGCACAGTCATACTCTGGGGGGCGGGGCTGTGCATGGGGACCTGGCTCTATTCCTGGGGCATAGTAGGTATCTGTCCAGGCAGTAAGCGGACAGATGACCCCTCTCTGGGCAAGGAGGGGTGATGCCCTCACCCCGTGCTCTCTTTTCCATCCCTTTCGGGCTGGACTGTGGCCACGTGGAACTGTGTATCTGCCTGGGCACGTGGGATGCTATGCTCACCCGGCATACTTACCTGCCCCTGGGGGAGCAAGGCCACTGGGAGGGGTGTTTCTATATCTTACGGGAATGAGATCCCTTCCTTGTCTGTTCCCCCAGGGGCTGCCCTTCTCGACCTGGAGCAGACCACTCTGCCAGGCATTGCACACCTCGTGGTGGAGACCATGATTGTGTCTGACCAGATCCGGCCGGAGGACAGGGCCAGTGTCCTTCGCACTCTGCTGCTGAAACACAGGTGCCAGGGTGCGGTGCCTGGGAGGGGGGATGGCCTTCAGGTTTAGCTGCCTTCCAGGAGCACAGACTCTCTCAAGTGGCTCTTTCCCATCTGCCTGAGTACCTCAAGTGACAGAGAGCTCATTCCTTCACTCTTTAGAAAGCATCGACTATTAAAAAGTTCCTAATTACAGTGAGGCAGAGAGAATGGAGGCCCCAACCCTCCATATCTCATTTCCCCATGACCTCAGGCCACCAAGGACCTCTCCTGCTCACCTGCCTGCCCCCTCTGCCCTCTCTCCAGCCATCCCAATGATGACAAGGACAGTGGCTTCTTTCCCCGAAATGCGTCCAGCTCCAGTGTGAACTCCGTCCTAGGGAATCACCACCCAACCCCCAGCCACGGCCCTGACGGTGCAGTGCCCACCATGGCCGATGACCTGGGGGAGCCAGCCCCTCTCTGGCCTCATGACCCTGAGGCCAAGGAGGTCAGTTGCCTTGCTCTGACCTGGGCTGGGGACAGCAAGGGTTTCATTGAGTGGATCAGGAAGGTTGGATGCCTGGTGCCAAGCTAGGCATGGAGAAACAGGAGGCTTAAATGGGATCATGGGGCAGGGCCAGGGGAGCCATTTAAATAAGATAAAGCTGAGGTGGTGGTGGGGCTTGGAGGAGGGGTCCAGATCCTGGGCTGGTCCCCTCCTGATGTGGGGCATATCACCAGGAGCCCCTACCCTGGCTGGATTGGGGGGGCGGCGGGGAGAAAGCAAGGCCCAGATCCAGGGATTGGAGGCAGAGTCCAGGCCTGGAGTGAGGGATGGGAGGGCCTGCCACGGCCTCCGGTCTGGGTCCCAGCCCTATTCCAGTTCTGCGTCCTCAGAAGCCCCTGCACATGCCCGGGGGAGATGGTCACCGGGGGAAAAGCCTGAAGCTGCTGGAGAAGATCCCTGAAGATGCTGAGGCTACTGTTGTGCTCGTGGGTAAGGAGGGCTGGGCGCTGGGGATAGGGGTTACGGGGCGTGTATGCCTCCACCGCAGTCTGCTTGTCTTGACTTTGGCCTGCAGGCTGCCTCTTCCATTCCAGCCAGGCCCTAAACCTGCCCCTTCTCTTCCTCTCAGCCCATCTTGCCCCAACCTTTTCTTCCCTAATCCTCTGCTTCTTGTTCAGTTTTCTGCTATCTTGACCTGATGGTGGTCCATATAGCACCTTTGTGAGAATTAGACAAAGGCAACTCTTTCTTAATACCCTTGATCTCCACCTGTTGGTAAACTATAATAAATATACAAACATATAAACAAATAGGGCTACTTTAGTTTGGGGTTCCTTTATGCAGTGTGCAACCTGCTCAACTGTACATGATGGCCCCAAATAGCCCCTGCGGGGCCTGCCTTGACCTCTCCCCTTGGTCCAGCACCCTGTGCCTTGCTCTCCCTCCAGGCTGTGTGCCTTTCTTGGAGCAGCCAGCGGCCGCCTTTGTGCGCCTGAACGAGGCCGTGCTCTTGGAGTCTGTGCTTGAGGTCCCCGTGCCAGTTCGGTTCCTCTTTGTGATGCTGGGGCCAAGCCACACCAGCACCGACTATCACGAGCTTGGGCGGTCCATTGCCACCCTCATGTCTGACAAGGTGGGTCTTGTTCCCCGGAGCCCTGTTTGTTCCCCGTCCCTCTCACTGCCCCCCAGTGGCACCCACGGATGCAGGGGTGCAATGGGCCCCCTGGGTGGAGACAGTACTCTGGAGTGGTGGAGGCAGCTGTGAGCTGAGACAGAAAAGGGGGCTGGGGCACAGGGAGGTGGATGCAGGAGAGAAGCCCAGACTCTGAAGCTTTGGATGTGACAGGAGACTTGAAAGGGAGGCAGCATCCTCCAGGGCTTGGACAGGAGGGATCTCTAGCCAGGGATGGTGTTTGAAATACTTACTGACCAGCAGGCTGTGGGCACTCTCCAATTGGAATGGAGGTTGGATTGGTAAGGCCATGCCGGGCATCACTGTTGCATTGTGGAAAAGTCTGGAGGTTCTCCCAGGGGGATAGAGAATGCTCGCGGGGGTGAGGGGTGGTGTTCAGGGCCGTGGCTCCCTGCCAGAAGGGACCTGAGCCATAGCTCTGACCAGCATCCTGGACCTGTGTGTGTGGCCGAACATCCCCCTTGCCTCTGGCTCTGTGATGGCCCAACACCTCCTCCCCGAAGGCCCCCTCCCTGGGCTGTGGGCTCAGCCCCTGCCTCTCCTGCCCCCAGCTGTTCCACGAGGCTGCCTACCAGGCGGACGACCGGCAGGACCTCCTGAGCGCCATCAGCGAGTTCCTGGATGGCAGCATCGTGATCCCCCCGTCCGAGGTGGAGGGCCGAGATCTGCTGCGCTCTGTGGCTGCCTTCCAGCGCGAGCTGCTCAGAAAGCGCCGGGAGCGTGAGCAGACCAAAGCCGAGCTGACCACCCAGGGTGGCTACGTGGCCCCCGGGAAAGGTCTGACCCTATGGGGCCCAGGCCCCCCTGCACCCATGTCTCCCTGGCCCCGTCTGACTCCTGAGTGCCGCATTCCGGCTTCTAATCCCTGACCCGCGTCTCTGCCCTGGGACCTGGGCTGGGAGGATGCGGCCCAGGATCTGCTCCCAGCACAAGGTTCCAGCAGCCCCTGTGTTCCCCCAGAACTGTCGATGGAACTGGGGAGCTCTGAGGCCGCCCCTGATGACGACCCCCTGCTGCGGACCGGCTCGGTGTTCGGGGGGCTTGTCCGGGACGTGAAGCGCCGGTACCCGCACTACCCCAGCGACCTGCGGGACGCCCTGCACTCCCAGTGCGTGGCCGCCGTGCTCTTCATCTACTTCGCTGCCCTCAGTCCCGCCATCACCTTCGGGGGGCTGCTAGGTGAGGGGCAGGAGGAGAGGTGAAGGGACTCAGTGTCACCTGTAGTATTCCTGGGCCAGGGGGTCCCATGGTCACTTCTGGGATGCCTGTAATGTGAGAGGGAGTGGGGCATCCGGTGACCACCCTGGGGGGCTGGTGCTGACGGTGGTGAGGGGCCCTGTCTACCACTCTGAGGGTGCTGCTCTGTATTTCCTAGGTCCCCAGGTTAGGGGAGGGCTTCCCTGGTGGCTCAGATGGTAGAGAATCCACCTGCAATGGGGGGAGACCTGGGTTCGATCCCTGGGTTGGGAAGATTCTCCTGGAGGAGGGCATGGCAGCCCAGTCCCGTATTCTTGCCTGGAAAAACCCCCATGGACAGAGGAGCCTGGTGGGCTACAGTCCAGGGGTCGCAAAGAGTCGAGCATGACTGAGCGACTCAGCACAGCACAGCACAGCACAGGTTAGGGGAAGCTAGATGCGAAAGGGGGGCCAGGTGGAAGGAGCCGGGCCACGGCCACCCCACTGACCCTCGCTCGCTCCAGGGGAGAAGACGGAGGGGCTGATGGGTGTGTCTGAGCTGATCGTGTCCACGGCTGTGCTTGGCGTCCTCTTTTCTCTGCTGGGGGCCCAGCCGCTTCTCGTGGTCGGCTTCTCGGGGCCACTGCTCGTCTTCGAAGAAGCCTTCTTCAAGGTGACTGCCACCCAGTCCCTCCCCAGGGGTCACTGGCTCTGCCCGGTGCCCCTGGCCCAGGTGATGGGCCTCTGGGGTGGCTCCCTCCCCTCCCTCGGGGGTTCGCCTGTCCCGCCTGTCCCGCGGGGCCCTGACAGCCAGGGCAGACGGCTGTGGGTAAGTGCCTCTCTCTGCGGATCTCTAGTTCTGCCGGGCCCAGGACTTGGAGTATCTCACGGGCCGTGTGTGGGTGGGCCTCTGGCTGGTGGTGTTCGTCCTCGCCCTGGTGGCCGCGGAAGGCAGCTTCCTGGTCCGCTACATCTCGCCTTTCACCCAGGAGATCTTCGCCTTCCTCATCTCGCTCATTTTCATCTATGAGACCTTCCACAAGCTCTACAAGGTGGCAGCCCCCAGAGGTCTTGGGGGTGGGTTTACATGGGGGCTGGGCAGCGCCCTGGGTGGGGTGCGGAGCGCTGGAGGGTGAGGGGACAAGAGGAAGCCTCTGTAGGTTGTGGGTGTGGGGGGTGAGGATGCGCTCAGCCAGATCTGGGCTGAAGCGCAGGTGCCAAAGCCAGAGGTTTAAAGTCTGGGTTTTGCCTGCACCGGTATGGGATGAAAGGGGGTCCTTGGGTCACTGTGTGTAGAGGAGCTGCGTGTGTGTGTGTGTGAGATGGAGCTGGATGTCCTGTGTTACGTGTGGGAGGAGAGGGGCCCACTGTCTCCCTCATGGTGTGTACTGATGCTGTGAAGTCAGGCTCACCTGCCCAGGTGAGCACTGGGGCAACCTTGTAACCCACCCAGGTCTTCACGGAGCACCCACTGCTGCCATTCTACCCGCCCGAGGGAGCCCTGCGGGCGGAGCTGGACCTGAATGCGAGTGCCCTGCCCCCCACCGAGGGGCCACCCAGCCCCAGGAACCAGCCCAACACGGCGCTGCTGTCCCTCATCCTCATGCTGGGGACCTTCCTCATCGCTTTCTTCCTGCGCAAGTTCAGAAACAGCCGCTTCCTGGGCGGCAAGGTGCGTGGTCGGCGGGAGTGGGGCCTGTAGAGTCCCCGTGGGCGTCCCTCCGTTCCTGCTGGCACCACCAGGCTCCGCTCTGGAGAGGAGGGGCTCCTCCCTTTCCTGGTCATGGGAGACCCCAGCCAAGTCCGTGCAGCCCCCCGCCCCCTGTCTGAAGCCCTCAGAGAAGTGTGACCAGGGGAGGAATGCCCTCCTGGGTTGGGTGGGCACCTGTGGGGTTTAAAGGTTCAGGTCAGGAGACTTCTGGCTCCTGCTTAGGCTTCCCTGGTAGCTCAGCTGGTAAAGAATCTGCCTGCAGTGCAGAAGACCGGAGTTCGATCCCTGGGTTGGGAGGATCCCCTGGAGAAGGGCATGGCAATCCACTCCAGTATTCTTGCCTGGAGAATCCCATGGACAGAGGAACCTGCTGGGCTACAGTCCATGGGGTCACAAAGAGTCAGACAGAATGGAGTAACTAACGCTGCTACTACTGCAGGCTCAAGAAGGGTCTGGGTAATAAGCCCCCATGTCGGTCTCCTGACCCTTCCTTTATCCCCCTCTGGCTTCCTTCCCCTGACTGGTCCTTCTCAAGGCTCGCCGCATCATCGGGGACTTTGGCATCCCCATCTCCATTCTGGTGATGGTCCTGGTGGATTACTCCATCACAGACACCTACACACAGGTGAGTGAGCCCCAACCCCCTCTGGCAGCTGGTTCTCACCCCCAGGGCCTTAAGAGGGTGGCCATAACAGGTCCCCACTGCCCCAGCAGCCAGTCAGGGCTGGAACTCAGCTTTCCTAGTGGAGTGGCTACATGCTGGTGCCGCATAGGGGTGGGTGGCTGGGGGGTTTCAGAAGCAGCCGTGTGGTCCAGCTGTGGAGGCCAGCAGGGGGTCTGGGGCTGTGTGCGACCCTTAGTCAAGACTCTTGGAGGAAGCGGTGTGGGACTGGGGGCAGAATGACAGGTGCCCCCAAAGCAGGTCTCCTGACAGCTCCCCTGGGGCTCAGGGAGAAGGTGGATCATTTCCTCATTCACTGCCAGAACCTTGGAGGGACAATGATTTTGGAGGATTACAGAACTAATTTTCCCCAAAGCTGTTCACACCCCAATTCCCTGGAGCCCTGGTGCCGGGGACTCAGAGCTGGGTGGGAACAGCTGCTACATGGAGTGGCTGGCGTCCCTGAACCCAGTCTTCCTTCTGGCCGTGCAGAAGCTGACGGTGCCCACGGGGCTCTCGGTGACCTCCCCCAGCAAGCGCACGTGGTTCATCCCGCCCCTGGGCAGTGCGCGTCCTTTCCCGCCCTGGATGATGGTGGCGGCCGCTGTGCCCGCACTTCTGGTCCTCATCCTGATCTTCATGGAGACACAGATCACTGCGTGAGGGGACGGGGCGGGCCTGGGGCGGAGGAGGTGGGGGAGGAGTGGGGTCGTGGGACTGGCAGCCTCCTGGGGGGGTTCCCTGGGCCTGGGGCATGGTGTCCCTGTGGTGCTCTGAGAGGATATCTGTCGCCACCACCACTTGCAGGGTGGCACTTGACAGTCCTCAGAACGCGCTGGCAGCACGCTCTCTCAGTCAGGGATCCTCACATGTGTCTCATTTTGGTTAAACCACAATGACGTGGTGAGAGCTGGCATCTGGCTTTTGTGGTATTTGAATATCCACAGTATTGGGAATTTGCCTCAAACTTGCTTAAATGTGAGAACTTCAGTTTGAGAGCTTGGAAGAGAAAGCTGGCAGGTCCTGGCGGACAGACTCCGCTCTGCATGTCCTCCACCCTCTTCTGGTCCCCGCTGTGTGTGCCCACCTGCCCCTCACCCCTGCTCTCCCCCAGGCTCATCGTTAGCCAGAAGGCGCGGAGGCTGCTCAAAGGCTCTGGCTTCCACCTGGACCTGCTTCTGATCGGCTCCCTGGGTGGGCTCTGTGGGTTGTTTGGGTTGCCCTGGCTCACGGCCGCCACCGTCCGCTCGGTGACCCACGTGAACGCGCTGACTGTTATGCGCACTGCCATTGCGCCCGGTGACAAGCCCCAGATCCAGGAGGTGCGGGAGCAGCGGGTCACTGGAGTGCTCATCGCCAGCCTTGTAGGTGAGAGCGCCTGTCTTGTAAAGCCCCGGCCCCCACCCCACAGACTTGCCTTCTGGGACCTGAAATCCTTTCTCCATCCCTGACTTGACCCAGATATTTTCTGAGTTTCCAAACGCATCATGAATAGCCCCAGCTCTGACCCCAGACCTGTTCCTTGACACTCACGTTCCTTGGTTCTCTGTCCGGCTCTATCTTCTCTTGGTCGCAGTGACTGCACAGGCGCATCCATCCCCACAGGGGCTGTTGGAGGGGTCTCGTGTGTGTCTGTCTTCTCCAGGCCTGTCCATCACCGTGGGGGTGTCTATCTCCTCCTCCAGGCCTGTCCATCGTCATGGGGGCTGTGCTACGTCGGATCCCACTGGCCGTGCTCTTTGGGATTTTCCTGTACATGGGGGTCACATCGCTGTCTGGTATCCAGCTGTCCCAGCGTCTACTGCTCATCCTCATGCCGGCAAAACACCATCCCGAACAGCCCTATGTGACCAAGGTAGGGCCGAGAGGCATGGAGATGGGGAGACGGGGTAATGGGGGGACTCTGAGGGACCCCAGCACTGGAGATGGACTCGATGACTCTGGAGGATAAGTTGGGACCTGCGGAGCCGAGTCCCCAAGGATGTGGTGAGACCCGACACCTGTTCCCCAGGTGAAGACCTGGCGGATGCACCTCTTTACGTGCATTCAGCTGGGCTGCATCGCACTGCTCTGGGTGGTCAAGTCCACGGCGGCCTCACTCGCCTTTCCCTTCGTGCTGCTGCTCACAGTGCCTCTGAGGCGTTGCCTTCTGCCCCGGCTCTTCCAGGACAGGGAGCTGCAGGCGGTAAGGGATGGTGCTTGGGTCGGTCTTAGGGGGCCTGGGCCCTGGATCAGGGAGGCCTGGCTCCCAGTCTCTTTGTTGTGTGACTGATCTTCTGAAATCTCAGTGGGGCTCCTGGGTTTCTGGTAGCTCAACTGGTAAAGAATCTGCCTGCAATGCAGGAGACCCCAGTTGGATTCCTGGGTTGGGAAGGTCCCCTGGAGAAGGGATAGGCTACCCATTCCAGTATTCTTGGGCTTCCCTGGTGGCTCAGTTGGTTAAAAATCCACCTGCAATGCGAGACCTGGGTTCGATCCCTGGGTTGGGAAGATCCCTTGGAGGAGGGCATGGCAACCCATTCCTGTATTCTTGCCTGAGAATCCCCATGAACAGAGGAGCCTGGCAGGCTTTAGTCCATGGGATCGGAAAAAGTTGGACATGACTGAGTGACTAAGTACAGCACAATAGGGCTACTAATAGATTCTCCCTTATGAAATTGTGGTGAGGATTAAACATGAGTCCAGGTAAAGCAATGAGAAGGGTGGTTTGGTGTGAAGGAAGCAGAGGCTGTTGGAGACAATTGTGCAGGTTGTGTCCTGAACAAAAGCACACAGCTGAGGGACAGGTTGGGGGGCGTGGCATTGAAATCCATCCTGAGCCCTGCTTCGGTCAGCTGGAGCAGGCATCCCCGCTCCCCAGGATCTAATGCCTGATGATCTGACGTGGAGCTGTTGTAATAATAATAATGGAAATACTGTGCACAATAAATGTGATGTGCTTGAATCAGCCCGAAACCCTCTCCACCCACCACCCCCATCCCATTCTGTGGAAAACCTGTCTTCCGTGAAACTGGTCCAGGCTAGGATCCTCTGAGCTAGAGGAAGGGGCATCTTTTTGAAAATGTCCATTCACACATGGTGTACAAAGGCACCCCAGGAGCTCGGAGCACCAGGAAAGTTTTTCTGTGTGCTAGCTGCTATCATCATCATTATTATTAGGAGGCATCACTAGGGGGTGACCCGAAGCTTTTGACCAGCGGGAGGTGCTTCAGCCTGGGGCCATGGTCCCTGTAGACAGTGAGGCTGGAAAGGTCTGGGGGCAGTGAGGGCTGCCAGCCAGAGGAGGAGCTGGTGAGTGGGAGGTGGCAAGCCCACTTCCCCTGCCTTTCCCCAACTTTCCACTCCCTTCTACAGCTGGACTCTGAAGATGCTGAACCAAACTTTGATGAAGATGGCCAGGACGAGTACAACGAACTTCACATGCCCGTGTGATCCTCCATCATGGTGGAGGCCGCTGGGCGACCCTGACACCTTAGTGATCAACACCCGGGCCCCAGTCAGAGCCCAGCCCCAGGGCCAGCTGGCTCTTCATGACCCAGAGACGTGCCTGGAACCACTACTGTTGCCTCAGCCAGAAGGACCCCCTGACTCTACCCCAGGCGCTGACCTCGTCTCACCCAGGTCCTTTCACACACCAGACTGGCACAGGCTTTGAGCTCATTATAACCACACTCCTTGTCTTGTGTCTGCTTCACTTTCTTGGTTCCCTTTCTGGTTTCTGGGGTTATACTTACCATCTGGAATTGGAAGTATTCTGTTTTCAGGGTCATCAAAATCAGAGTTTTGAGGCAAGGACAGAATTCTTGGGTGAAAGGGAGAGAATCAAGACCACAGAAGGTCAGAGTTGGGCCTTATCACCCACCCCCAACCCTACCCCCGACTCCTCTGAAGTATAGTTCAGCTGCTGGAGGCTCAAGGTCTGGCTTAAGGTCATTTGCCATTAATGCAGCCCCAGTTTAGAAGGGGAGGGAGGGAGAGGGGAGAGAGCAGGTTGCTCTGCTTTAGCCACTAGGGAAACCAGAGCGTCCCAATGACTGTGGAGCTACTGAGGGGAATGGAAAATGTTTATTTTCTTTTCATGATCCTGGACATTCCGAAGAGCTGGGACAGTAGCTGCCCAGTCCCCTAGACGCCAGGGTGGAGCTGGATTTGGGGTCCCTGGACCATTTTAGATTCTCCAGGCTTAAAGGAGAGGCAATTCTGGGACTCCTGAGGCCACTCCTTGTGCAACAGTCTTTGTTAGGCCAGAAATAACCTGGGAGGCCTTGAGGAGGGTGCAAACTGGGAGCCGGTTGCGTCATAGTTACTAGGCAACCCGCAGCGTGGTTCAGCCGCTAGTCCCTGTGTTGCCCTCTGGTGGCCGCTCTCTTACACTGCAGGCCCTGTCCGGTCTGAGCCCGGGAAGCACTGCCACCTGGTGGACCCGCTGTGCTCAAAGATCCCATTGAAGTACATTTAGTTCCTCCTAGGGAAACAGCTCTTACGGCTTCCCTGGGGGCTCAGTCGGTAAAGAACCCACCTGCAGTGCAGGAGACCTGGCTTCGATTCCTGGGTTGGGAAGAGTCCCTGGAGGAGGGCAGAGCAACCCACTCCAGTATTCTTGTTTGGAGAATCCCCATGGACAGAGGAGCCTGGCGAGCTGCAGTCCGTGGGGTCGCAAAGAGTTGGACACGGCTGAGCAACTAAGCATAGCATAGGGAGACAAGGGGGTGGGGCCAAGAAGTGTCATGGACTCCCGTGAGCACCCGAACTGGGATGCCTCGACCCCACGTCAACCACTTCCTCTGGGGCTAGCTCAACTTCTTCCTTATTTCCCCATTTTCCTCCCAGGTGTTCAGGCCGACAGCTAGAGCCCTGAAATTTGGAGAGGGCGTAGAGAGCTGTGAGACTGTTCTGTTCATAAGGAAGAGAGATGCCAGGTGCCCCTCCAGCTGTCCTCGGTTGTCATTCAGACTTAAGTATTAATATTTCAGTCCAGTCTGCTGCTTGAGTCTCTGGCGCCATGAAGGCCTCCAATTGCATCTGCCCTCTGTGAGGATAAGATTCCTTTTCCCTTAGATGGGCCAAGGCCAGGTGGAATTGCTGAGGAACTTCGCCAAGGAGCAAAGTGAAGGTCAAACATAAACTGGGACAGAGACATGCAAAGCCGATACAAAATGCGGAGATGGCAGCGACCACACATAGAGATAGGCTTGGCAGAGAAACTTTGCACTTTCCTTTCCTGAGCTCTAAATCAGGTTGCCTGGTCCCATCTTCTGAGTCTTGGGGCAGCTTCCCTTTTGGGTCTGGGGGATGCTGAGACGCCCACAGGAAGGAACCTACTTCTACCAGAACACCTGAGAGGAATAGTGACCTGGACCCTGAAATCGCGGCTCTTCATTGGACAGAGTTTGTGTCAGTCATCTCTGCCTGGCGAATAACTGAGAACTGTGGGCGTTGCTCAACTGGAAAAATGAGAAGAGGGCGGGGCCTTTTGAAACTGGATGAGTCCTGGTCCTGGCTAATGGGTCTGGTGGCCTCCAGTATAACTAGGCCTTTGAGGCCTCAGAACAATGTGGATGATGATTTAGCTGCTAATTCGTGTCCCCCTCTTGCGACTCCATGGTCTGTAGCCTGCCAGGGTTCTCTGCTCATGAGATTTCCCAGGCAAGAACACAGGCATGGGTTGCCATTTCCTTTTACAGGGGATCTTCCCAACCCAGGGATCAAACCCAGCGTCTCCTGAATCCATGGCAGAATCTTTACCAACTGAGCCACCAAGGAAATTAGAACAATAAGTGAACAAATTTCAGTGAAAGATTGAGTGAATTATAATCTCTGGCTATGGACATCCCTTCCCAATCCCCTCCATGGGAAAGGACATGAATAAGGCCTAAGAGCTTGGAGCCTTAGAGATCATCACCTTTACCCTCACCTTCCCCCACCTCTACCCCAGAGGGAAGACAACTGTAGGGAAGTGCAAGGCCAGAGTTGGCCAACATAAGCGCTGAACTGGGCCTGCATTGGGGGGAATTCTTTCTTACCCAGGATGGGGGTCTGTGGAGGTGCTGAGAGCACTTAGGGGGCTGAGCAGCTCACAGGTTTGCCAGGGATGGGTCCCTTGAGGGATGGCCGAGGAGAGGGAGAGTGGGGCCAGGGTAAGACAAGGGGGATGGGACAGTGACAAACGCACAGAAAGACTCCTGGCCTGGCCTTTCAGAGATCATTCAAAGATCTTTAAGTTTGGAGACTTTCAGAGTGTGCCCTGAGGCCTTGGCGGCATCTGTGTTTTCTCTGACTTTCTCTTCACTGACCCTTCAACTTTATCCCTCCGGGGGTCTGCAGCTTGACTGAGGCCACCTTCTTCCAAGAGTGGAGGGGACTCAAGGGAGAGGAGCCCATGAGGCCCTGGTGGTGCAGCTCTGGGGGATAAGGGCAGGTAGAGGCCATACTTCTGAGTGACTGGCCCCAGGGGATAAGGGAGGGTAGAGGCTGTACTTTGAGTACTTTGAGCCCCGCCACCTCCTGCTTTATAATGGAAGCAGCTTGGCAAGTGGGCACATCCGGGGTGGCCCAGGACCCTTCCAATAAGGAGGAGAGTGGGCTCATTGCCATCTTAGCCCTCCCCCTTGCGGCTCTCTGAGCAGGGATATGGCCACATCCTGGGCAGCTGCCCCAAGCTTTCAGGATCCTTGGACAAGTTCAAGTCCCCTTCAGGCCCAGAGAAGGGCTAGTTCATTCTTCTCTGAGCAAAGAGGGTGGCTGGTGTTTCCTTGATCAGTGCTGAAGATTCAGCTCACTCGTGACTCTGATGCCCCTGTGAAAGCTTCTGGCTGTCAGAGCTCATAGACCATCTGCTTGGATTGCCCCGGCCCCTTCCCTCGGGGCACACAACCTGGCAATAATGTGTCCTGTTTGGCAGCTCGTGTGACATCTCTTCTTGTATGGTATCAGGTTACTCAGATAACGATCGTGCCTGTTGACACTTAGAGTTCTCAAAGGGAATTCTGAGCAGCAGTGGAAAGATGAAACGAACCCAAGGGCGCTTGCACCAAACCCTGCCTGAACAGCTGGCGCTTAAGCCGTTGCTGAAAATAACAATCAGACAGCTTCTGGGCAAGCATCGCATGGGGGATTGAATCCTATCTGGCAAATAGGAAACTCAGAGTGAGGAGTCTGGGTTCTAGATAAATAGATGTTATAATTACCCGAGAGAGAACTTGATCGGTTGTGTGACTCACCACTTGTGCCAAGAACAAACTTCAATATTTGTAGGGTTTATGTTCTAGAAGGAAGATTTAATGTTCAAAACCTCTGCTGGGATTATTTTTAATTTGGTTGGAAATGTTTCTTTTTATTGAACAAATTTTATCAAGTGCTGACTAAGCAGACAGCTGTTGGGATGTTTGGTGGGTGGTGGGTGAATGCCACTTGGATCCGAGGGGCTGGGAGGAGGAGCAGGGAACTCCAGGGAGGAGGTTGCCTGGATCATGGAAGGGGAGGGACGGAGAGGAGGAGGGACACAGCTGGAGATGGAGTGGGGGGGGAGTGGGGGACCCTGGATGCTTCTGGAATGACAAAGGAAGGGGGAGGGGAGCATTGAGGAGCATTAGAAATGACTTTCCTTTTTTAAAAAAAAAAACAAAAACTTTTATTTTGTATTGGAGTATAGCCGATTAACAAACGATGTTGTGAGAGTATCAGGTGAAGAGCTAAGGGACTGAGCCATACATATGTATTTGTACATGTATCCTTTCTCCCCCAAACTCCCCTCCCATCCAGGTTGCCACATAACACTGATCAGAGTTCCATGTGCTGGACAGGAGGACCTTGTTGGTTATCCATTTTAAATGTAACAGTGTGTGCATGGCCTTCCCAAAGTCCCTGACTGTCTCTTCCCCGCCCGCACACCGGGCAACCATAAGTTGGTAGAATGACTTTTTAAAAAAAATCCCGTGTAAGTCATTGCACAGTATTAAGCCAAGTTCCCTGTGCTATATACTAGGTCCTTATTAGTGATCTATTTTACATACAGTAATGTGTATGTGTCAGTCTTAACC